>NC_073723.1:96119623-98519623 GCF_023634155.1 Falco peregrinus | reverse complement strand
TAAGAGAAGATACAAACAACTCTACCAAAGGCCACCTCCACCATCAACGCTTATGTTGTTATGAACAACGCAAGTCGTTCCTAGGGAGAAAAAGGGTTTCAGCAAACCTCTTTTTGGTGAACAGCTACACAACAAAATCCAGACCTTCTTTTAACTTTGCCATCAATTTACCTATATGCATAAATAAAAAAAAAAATTACAGTACTAAAAAACTGGCCCAACTTTGTTTGCTAAGTGACATATAATACACAAGACCACAAAAATAAAGAATTAAAAAAGGCCCGTATTCCCACATACACTCTTTACCTAAAATGCTGAATGTTGTTCCACACAGCATGGATGCAATTGTGGCAGATAGAAGTTACAACTTCTACCACTTCAGGCATCCTCAACACATCCCTTTGACACAGAAATGTAAAATACCCCTCACAGAGGTGGCGTCAATAAATGCATTTAATGCATTTTTTTGAACAATTTTTAAACTAATTGGTTTTAGATGTAAGTGAAAAGGAATGACTGAATTCCTAAGTTCTCAGGAAAATAATTCATAGTGAAGAAAGAACTTATCAGGAGACACAGTACCTTGCTCAAAAGCAGAGAATGGATTTCAGTGTGGTAATGAGAAATACCTAAGCCCTGTTCTCCTGCCACTAGCCATAATGAAATGAACACATTTGATAAATAATGCAGTTTTGAAGTAAGGGAGAATACAAAACGTGATTAAGGCAGTCCTAAACCATCTATTTCTATTATTGGTACAATAAATCTGGATGAAGAATAGATGGCACTAACAGATTGACAGGATTTGCAGATTTTGCCCAGTAACCAGCACTACATAAAGGTAGAGAAAAGTTATACAGGATTGACATAACGTTTAACATTTTCTAGAAAACAGTAGTACAATGTGTTGTAAGATGCAGAGGATCCAACACATTCAGTCTTTAATCATAGGTCACAAAACCCAACAAAGAACAAAATCTTTTATATGTCTGTTCAAAAGAAAACAAAACTATAAGGAGAAGGTATGCAACAAAACTCTTTATAACAATGTCACTCCCTCTCTGCATCAAGCAAAGACCACCACAAAAGAAGGGCAAAATTAAATCAACTTAAGCAACAGAAATTTTACTGCACATTCACACTTTACAAATAATATAAAAAAACGCCAAAAAAACCTACAATCTATTGACCTGCTAAGTATTCAGTCTTGCCTAATGTTTTCAAATACTTGGAGCACTGATAGGAGTAAAATTCACTATTAATGGAGAAGCATGCTCCTTTGGGTTTGATGCATGCAAAATACTGTACTGCAAATGTTCTCGCAAACAAAAGAAAGTTCAGAGCCCTAAAACTACACAAAAGGAAACACAATTATCAAGAGAACTTTTCCAAACCTTGTGCAAGCCCAGTTTTTCCAGATCAATAGGAATTCTCATTCCATGTGTCTGTCCAAAGAAGTGCAATAACTGATGGCCATAAAATTAATTCCAGCCAGTTATCACCATGAGAACATTTGCAATTGATTGTGCTGCATGCAAACTCAAGAATAGCAGGATGAAAAAGATCTCCGCCATCTGAACTCTGTTGTGAGCATGGAAACTTACACTCATACAATTAATACCTGATGAAAACTCGAAGCCAGTCATCCACTGTGCATCTACCCTGAAAGCTGTCCTGAAGATAATCAAAGTTCTGCATCCACCCTTGCAAAATCATTATTTATGTACCCCGGTATATGGAGGTATTAGCAGCTGAAAATCTATACCACCAGAAGACTGATCAAGAAGAATATGGCATGAAAGCTAACTCTTGATGAAAATTTTGATGAGAACCATGAAACATGTAGCTAGAGTCTTAGAAATAATTCACAGTAGATTTAATGCTGGAAGGAAAAAATAAACTTGTTTGAAACATTTGCAACAATGGTTTATTTTTAATGTATAAAGTTAATTTGATAAATTACATGTAAAGCTCAAAACGGTTATGAAGGTACTGTTTAAATTTATCCCTGCCATATGGGAGGGAGTCATCACTGAAGATGATGTACTGTGCAGAGTACTGTTCTAGCTTATCACTTGGGGAAGGCTACAGGATCTAAACAAGATCTACAGACTTGTAAGTCGTCTTTTACGCAACACGATTTTGTATGGCAGTGTATTACCCATTCCATCCTCTAGACCTCTTTTGATCTTGGTAGAAAAAAAAAATTAATTTAGGTTAAACAAGACCACCAAAAAAAGGGCAGCTTTTTACAGTGATACTGTAGGAGGTAAAGATAATATTTGAAAGCAAAACATAGCAAAAAATAATAATACAAAACATTTTTGTATGTTGGTGAGTAAATAACCACTAATTGGTCCAAGTTAAAAAAAAACCAACAAACAACTTTTTCAAAAAAGCAGACTAGTCTGAATTGTTTAAAGAAGTTTTTTGTATTTACATTTTGAACGTTTATGTTGGTTAAGTCTAACATAAGCAACTGTATCTAACTGCAACAATCCTCACTGTTCCTTATGTTCCCAAAGCAATTAGAGGGATAAAACCAAGAGGAGATCAAGCAGAAGAACTTAACAGGGATAACCGATTATGAAATTTTCTCACATGGACATCTCTAACCTACACAGTGCAATTGCCGTAAACTTTATACTGTTCTGAATGAGAAACTGAATCAAACATTCTCATCCAGAAGTGTAAGACCACCATCATGGCATAGCAATGCATCTAACAAGAAATACAACAATCTGTTCAACTCCTCATCTACTGCATCAATTACCAAAGCATGGGGCTACATAGTATTTGACAACAAATAAACCTTTCAAATACAAAAATTAGGAATATACATTTAAGGTAAAATTTTCCTTAAATGTCACCAGAAAGGAAATTATTCGCACTAAGGTCTGTATTTACTAAACATTCATCTGTTGAAGTACACCCTAGCAGCAGGGTATACTTCAGACTCAGGATTTTAGATTTCTTTATTCATTTTCCTTCTCTCTGTTCTCAAAGCAGACACGTACTGAAAACCAGAAAGGATTCTTAAACAACATCCTAAACAAAATAAAATTCAGACAAGCCTGTTTAAAGTCAAATGACACATAATAAAATTTATTCCCTCATTTCCAGTGACAAGGATTCTCTGCTATCTCCAATGTGTTTTTACATGTTGCAGTTGGCCAGCTCCTTTTAACTGGTAACATAACCAGGAGTTTCTGTTTTTCCAAAAAATGGTGATCCATCTGAAATGGATACAAATGGTACTAAGAGCTTCATAGCAAGTACAGCTCCAGGACAGAAACATTTTCTCTTACACCATAAGCCTGCAATTCAGTGCACATACAAATTGGCACAAAAGTGAGCTTCTGACAGTGATTCCTAAAGGACACGGTGCACTGCCTTGGGAATGCAAGAACTGCCATAGGAGACTGGAGGGATACAAGGAGTTTTCTGCAGTCAGAAACAGTACATCCTCAGTAGGAGGATGAAGGGAAAGGAAGAAGAACTGTGTTTGATTGAGAAAAGGACAGGAAACAAAACGACACGGTTCAAGGCTAATGTACATGCAAGCAATTGCAGCAAGACTAACTAGAGAAAACAAGGGATGAATTAAGACTTCATACAACGATACTGGTACCCCGATTAATGGATTTAAAAACAAAAAAGAGAATATTAAAAATCTAAATATAAGCACACAGAAAAACAATCAATCCCCCCCGAACACCAGGCTTTAAAATATACCGTGGATAACATCTTGGATTGATGAACCTACTCTGAAACTAGTACTCAACACAATGACAAAAGGCAAAAAATTTATCTGTTTGAACTGAAATAAAGTTGCTCTATTTAATAGGGAGACTTATTCCTGAAAATCAGTTCCCATAGTTACCATAAGCTGCATTTCAAAGCTTTAATGTTGACCTAAAGCACTTTCTTCTAAATCTTTCATATAGGAAGATTTTTCAAAAGACTTGAAATTTATGAGCTGCTAGTCTAAGCTCTACGGTGACTTTATAATAAAATTACTTTTTGTTACATGCTTACAATAACCACAGTTTCTACAGTTTGTGTTCACCTCAGTTTTCATCCCTATATTGTCAAAACATAGGAAATACTTTGTTTTGTTTTTTGTAAACACAAAACTACTCACTTCCTGAAAGTAACTATTGTGTTAAAGAGAGAAAGCAGAGACTCCTGAACACCCACTTGATTCTTTCAGTAGCTGGTATCACAGTAAAAACCCCAAACACTAAAGAGAAGACGACAGGATATGAGTTCTGAACAAACATAAGAAATCACACTCACATCAAGTTACTGGCTGTGTTTTCTCCGAGTATCTACACTGGCAGGTGTCCTTCTAGTAATAAGATAGCAGTTGGTTTCTTTCTTAAATAAATACAGTGGTAATGATTAACCAGAAATTACCTAAGTTTTTCCTGTTTTGTCTAGATCTGACCAAATGTAATCAGCTTATAATTACGTTAAGTAATTTGCTTAGCATTCTATTTATAAAACTGATTAGATGCTGCTAAGCAGAGTAAGCAACAGTTTAACACTTTATTTTGATGTTGGAAGTAGAGGCTAGGGGAGGAGGAGAGGGAGTGAGGACGGCAGAAAGAACAAACAGAACTCAGAAAATTTCAGAAAGGTTACAGTATTTTAGGGGATACAGATCTGTTGCTTTATGCACATTTTACATTTGTGTGTTATTCAGTTACATAGCACATATTTAGAATTTTAAAATAATTGCTATTAAATATTCTATCACTTAAATAGGTCTGAACAAGTGAATATCCAGCCATACTGACTACTGTTGACTCTTCCTGGAGAGCGAGAAAATGGCGTTGCCCTGACTTGGGAAAGAGAAAATCCAGGTTGCAGGAAAATGACAAGATCACCACCAAGACCCTGGCCTGAGGTTAAACTAACTGAACAGGATGTGTAAAACGAAAGGACATGACATGAGAAATTGCTAGATGTGACAGACAACATAGCAAGAGGCTGACAAAAGCTATAGATTGCACCGTAAGAGATGGCTGGATTTCACAGATGGTTAAAGGGGAGTAAGGCGAGAAACAGCCAAACCTTACAGAAAATTGAAGGGGGACCTTTAAGCTATTGCAGACTTTCTGGGAAGCAGAACTTGCAACACCAGCAGTACTTCGGTAACCATATTTGTAACACCACCGAAGGCCAAGATTCCCTAGAAAATGGTATCAGAAATACCAAATTTGAGTAGCAAAACCAGGACCAATAGGGAAAAATAAGTTATTAGGGGTGGACTGTTTATTTCTGAGGACTCTGGGATTAAGAAAAACCACAACAAACAAACAAAAAGAAGAGCTATAGGGATGGCAAAAGGAGGGTCAAAAAAGAGAAAAACTGCTAAGCTAAGCAAAGTGTTACCAGTGCTGTCCGGCACAGTTCTGGCCTTGATCATCACATCCTAACCAGGACTGTAAACCAAACCAGTTGTTCCAATTATGGCATGAGGCACACTTGCTTCCACAAACAAGAGAATCGAGGAGGGTGCCAGGATGCTTCCCCTGGCTAACAGGAGGACACCAGGTTAGACAGATCAAGTAACCTGGTTATCCCCATGTCAATGCTGGCTCCAGGTCTGTCAGCATCTGCATCTACCTACCACTCCCTAACAGCGTCTGTCTGAGACATGCCTTTGACAAATTCCTTCAATTTAACTCCTCATTTCCTCATTTATATAATGGACTTAATACTGCTTGTTTTATCTCAGTAAGGTTATTTTCGGCACTGTCAGGAACAAAACCAAGAAAGTCAACAGTTTAAGCTATTTAAGCTCTTAACATTTATCTCTTGCTACTTTATCTTTTAGGTAAACATGAAGCTGAAGAGTTGGCTGTTCTGACTTTTCATACATACTGCTACAAGTTGAACTTCGATTACAAGTAGCAATGTCCTGTTTTTGCAAGTTGAATGGCAGAAGGTTAATACCTTTCATACAAAGTGAAAGGTATTTATAGGATAGGAATGAACTGAAAGGAAGATAGACAGAAATACCGTTCCTAACCTTACAGGTACATGGGGAAAAAAAGAAAACCAAAATAACAGGGCAAGAGATTAAAAGAAACAACAACTTGTCAGCGCTTACTAACAATAGCCCTTACTCCAATTGCTTGTAGAGAATAATAAGCACAACTTCACCTTAATAACAATGTATTGATAATTTTCTAAACACACACACACTTTGTTCATCACCAAGAGTTATGCCAACATTGAATTAATCTATTACAAATTCACAACTTCCTGTCAAGGACTACTGTTTTTTTAAAAGATGAAAATAAAAGGGATTATGTTATATATGGAGAAAAAAAAAATCACAAAGGCTTATATTTTATGCTAATTTATATTTATAGCAATTGTTTTTATTTACCTTTTTGTTTTCTTGTAGTTTTCCAGCTGTAATGTCTGCACACATTTGTATCTTTCCAACTCACACTGTTCACACAGGTCCTCAAGACACAATAGATGATTCTCCATTTCCTCAAAGTTTGCCTCTAGCTGGGCTATAAGAAATACTTACATGAATATCAAATTGTATCAATAGATGGACAACTCACCTGAACAGAAACAGGAATTCATAAAGGTACATCATTAACATGGTAATAATTACACATATATAAATGGCTCAGAAAGATAAACAACTCTCAGTTCGTATCCACATAGTAAGGAGTGCCAGCAGAGCCACGTTCAAGGGAGATCAATCTGAGGCTCCCTTTGCAGCAAGATGTCGAGCCACTATATTTGCCCCAGCATCTTGGTCTGACAGGCTTGCGGTCTACACGTCAGGAAAAGCATCATCTAGAACTCATAATTAAAAATTAAATTTTGCTTCTTCGGCACACTGTCAGTTTAGCCCTTCCTCTCTGGTACCAATCTGAGGCATAAAGCTGTGCTGACCAAAACCAGTACTAACCTTAAATTACTTAAATGAAGCAAAAGTAGAGCATACTGGGAGAATTTTGACTTTTACGTGACCTCCTGGATAAAAGAATACAGACTTCAAAAGTTTACTCTCAAAACAGATCCTTTACTGACAGGCAAATCTCTAGATTTAGCTATTTTACATACCCATGTGCTTAAATGCATGCAAAACCTCTTAATCTCCTCTTTAACCCTAATTGCTTGGAGTGGCAAGTTAAAAAGAGATCATGCCTATGAAAAGCCCTAAGAAATCTGATCCTATCTCATAGCTCACCCTGTTGTGAGTAGCAATTTGAACTAGAGAACTCCTGAGGTCCCTTCTGACCTGAATTGTGCCATGTGAATCCTGGATCAAAGGATTGCTCTTTCCGCAGGTGATTAATTAATGCTGAACGCCATGTCCCTCCTCAGGATCCCAAAGTAGAAAAGCTATTTTCCCAAACCCTAACCAGCTAGTTATTCTTGGATAGAACTGTGTGAATACAAGACTATTATTCACCCTTTTGCCAGGACTTCTCCTTACCAGAGGGAAGGTAAATTGCAGGAAGAAGGATAAATCGCATTTTTACAAACAAAATAGCAACCAAAGAATAAAAGGGTGTTTGCAGTTCAGAGACAGATACACTAATCTGTTGCAGCGTATGTACTTGATTGTTGATGCAAAGAACTACACAGATGATGGAATGAAACAGCAGAAAACCTAAAGCAATTCTGAGTTTTGGCAAAAGGCTGTGTTTCACCTTTGCCTGTAACACACAGAAGCAATCTTCATAAAGCGAGACAGTAACTATTAAGTTCAAGGTATAAAAGAGTGATTTAAAAGTTAATGTGTTTTGGATGCTCACAAGAAGGAAACAGCAAGTTGAAGGCATCAGTCAAATCTTCAATTCTGGTTTGGCCATTCTACTTGGAGTACACAAAATTTCAACTTTCTTAACCATTACTCAATTACAAACAGCTATCCTAGTGGTCCCCCTAGAAAAGCAAAAGTTAAGACCTTGTCAACAAATTTCCTAGCATGCAAATTCATATATTCAGCTCCAATTTTTTAGTAAGGTTTTTTTAGTCCCTAGCAAGTAAGGTACTGCTCCACAACAGTCAAAAAGGGAAACATGTATCATATAATCAGTAAAAATCTCCTTAAATTAGTTATCTGTACACAGATCACTTGAAGGAGAAAAAAAAAAAAAAGGTGGGGGGAGGCAGCTGAAAACATGAAAACAAGTTTGAGGGGAAAAAAAAGCTTCCACTTCTACAGACTGTGATGTGGAACATACATTGTTTACCACATACTCAACTTGCTCTCATAAAATCCAGATGTATTCAAAGGGCAATATCATGACTACAATTACGACTGCTGGTCCCCTTTTGCTTAAGAAATGGACTTTTCCAAGTGCACTAAAATCCAAATGTCTGTATCATGCTAACTTGCTTTTCAGAATGATTGCTCACTTACTAATTTGCAAAATTCACAAACACAGCAGGGCTCCAGATAATTCAGTAAGGTACCTATCAACCACTGTTTTTTCCACTTAAAAAACACACCACCTGCTTTGCTGTACTTGCTATTGAAATAATATTAAAAGACAACAACAAAGAACTGGAAAATAAAAAGGATGAAGAAAAGCGACTTCAAAAGGGCAACTGATCCCTAACACTGGCATTTGAGCAGCCTCTAGTGGGAACTGCAGAAAACACTGTGCTCCTGCAGGAATGAACACTTAAGATTTCTCCAGAAGATAAGAACAGTACTTCACTGCAACACAGGTTTCAGAATTCTTCTTTCTGAAGTGAAAGAAAACGTAGATGCTTTTCACAAAAAAAGCTGAAGACTAGCTCCACAGCAATAGTACCAGCTACAGTCGTGAACTAACTTGTCTCCTACTCAAATGAGTATGCACCGTGCATCAAAAAGCAAGTTCCAGTTACACCTTTAATGAATTTGAAATTTAAGCCATAATTCTTTGATCAGCTCCTATCTATGTTCACAGATAAATAAGCACACACTTCAAAAAAAAGTTATTTAGCAAAAATATGAGATACAGAAATTAATTTCCAGTTTGTAGTTCACAGTGGCACCTAGAATGAATCTGCCCTAGAAACCCAGTGAATACCTGCAAGATCACTAATTCTTTTCCAGCTCTTCAAGAAATGCCACAACCAAGCAGTCAGGCAAGAATCACCATCTCACTCTGAAACAGCACTGCTATGCGGAAGAAAAACACTTCCTCCTTTTAATCTTTTTAAAAAGGAGGCTGTAAAAAAACCCATTGTATATTTAGATTAAGAATTTTCCTGTATGTATATATAATATGCCATAATTGGTAGGAAGAGTATTTTTTATTAGATAACTGAAAAAATAACTTGTCCTTTAGTGACATCATTCCAATTATATTAGTTTGGCCTATATTTGTTACACTATCACAGGTATAACAACACTATCACAAGTTTTAGTTCTTAGTATTAATTTTTTTAAAGTATGCTAATGTTTGATCAGATGACATTAGATTGAATTATCTTGCATGAATGTACACTATTTTTCTTAGTCTACCAGCTATGAAGGTATTAAAGTATTTATCTAGAACTCAACAACCACAAAATCCAGATTTGTACCTGAACACACTTTATTGCTAAAGTTTAGCTAATTTAAATTTACCATATAATTTTTTTAACTGAAACCTGTGTTACCTGTAGTTCTGCAGTAGTACAAAAACTGTTAGAAAAGCTAGAACACAGCTGTTTATCAGAAAAAAAAATACAGTTTTTAATTCCTGCTACAGTAACTTTAAATGTAGCTTTCCTGCACTTCCCAGCCACCCAAACAACAGAAAACACCAAGAAGTACTAAAAATGTTTTTTTCAAACTTCATTCATTCTCTGACTAAAAGGCAAAAAGGCAGAAAACAGAGAGGATGGAAACAATTACATCAAAGAAATTCTCTCTACCTCTAGGTCAGACAGGGACCACAATTACTAAAAGCTTAAAATGAGCAGTGAAAGACATCTGTATAAAGGAAGAGCTCAGTTTAGATGCAACACTTGGGAAAAAAAAATACTTTACATAATTACAGTTCTACTGGAGCTCAATTTTGATTTGTTTTTAAAGAAAAGTTCTTAAACACAGCTAAGATCATACCATTTACATGAAGCTAAAGCAGCATCTTTGCTGAAACTACATAGCAATTATACTAGGATTTTTTTCCTTCTGTATTCAAGCCACAGACACTACGAAGTTTACACCACCAAACTATATGCCTTTTATACATACCTATCTCTAACTTATACAACAACCCTCTCCACCAAAGTATTCTGCTCTGGAGCCTATGAAAAAGACCAACTCCATGTTGAACAGAAGTTATCTTTACGCTGTATTATTAAAATTCCTTGGTTTTACATACATCTCCCAAATATCTTCCCTGATTTTCTTGGTAAAAAATAAATGCCATTTCATCTCAGACAAACTCATGAAAGCAAGAAAAGTAACAGCAGTTTCTGAACAACCAGTCAACCAGTTAGAAAAAAAATTTTGATTAATAATCAAACTTTATTTTCTTTAAACATTTTCCCAACGACAAATCATTACAAATTTACAGCAAAAGTTTTTACAGCTCTCCTAACACTAAAAAAATTTTTAAAATAAAAAAGAAACCACTAAACCCTAGTCTTTTAATGGAATGTGTGTTCTGGATTTCTGCATCACAACACATTTATTCAGCTCTTTTTCAAGAGCGATCAACTGCTAGATGCTAACAAAAAAGAAATGGTTATTTAAATAACCAAACACAATTCAGAAGTGAAAGTTCAAATGCCAGCTCTGAAAAATCTTGATTAATACATTGTCTGGCTTTAAATTCAGTTTTACTTGCAGAATACCTGCTAATATCTAAATCCTGACATAAACCACAATTAATAAATAGATAATAGTAAACTAATGACTTCTCTGCCTCAAAGACACTCTTGTCTTCCCCAAAGAGCCAAGTCTGTGGGCTATTCCTCACTACACATTTTCCTCCTAAAAGTACTGCTTCAGAGGTTGTCTACAAACTGATGAAATGAAGAAAAATTAAATTATTTAGTCTCAGAATACAAGATGTTGCTGGAAGTATACTGCATTATTCAAACTGGAAAAACCTTTGGCATTTTTATCAAGAAATGAAAAAATAAGTATATTTCATTAAAACACACTTTTTTTGCTTCAAAACAAGTACCCAAAATATGGAGTATTAAGTTCTTAAAGTAGTTCAAATGTTACTAAAATCAAAGTCTTGTTTTTAATTAAAAAGATACTACTATGACCTTATATTTCACAAGTTTTAGTACATTTCCTTAATGTCTGAAAAAGCCATTAAGTTGTCTTTAATCCCACTTAAACAAAGTGAACATGGCCATTTTTTTAAATGCAAATTCTGAACAAATTGGATTGAATTCTGCAAAGCTAGAAAATGGCACCTTTCATACTTGATACACAATCTAAAAACAAAGCATGATCTTCTGCTCAAGACACAAACAAGGATACCTCCCTCAAGCAGTGTGAAAAGTTAGTTTCCCTAATGAGTTTTCACATCCATCTAACCCATATTTCAGAAAAAAAAATACTTACTGAAGACTAGGAGGCAATGGCTTTTATCTCTGTGTATATATATCCAGCTGTATTTTCTTCCCAGTCTAAATATTTTCACCTTACATTGGATCGTCACCTACATTCATGACTAGCCTTTCTGAAACCAGTATCAAGTTGATGCCCCTGCTCAAACATGAAGCGTATTTCACATTAAGGCAAATATGTCAGATAACGGCAAGCAGATGTTTTCTACAACATCTCAAACAAAAGTTGGCTTAAGTGGTGATTCAAATTCTGGTCCTTGAAAGGACAATAACTGTCCTTTTTGCTTTTACATGAGAGTAATTTTTTCTTCGAAGTTTTCAACAGCAGCTACAAGATGCTGCGTACTACAATAACTATCAAATGAAGACACAGACTTTTTTACCTAAAATGAGGGATGGTAGATAACGTGCATACCTAAGTTAAAGGACTTTATTTATAAAAGTACTAATGAAAATGTGCCTTGTAATACACAGCAAAATCTGAGCAATCTGTTCATACCAGTTTTAAGTTGGTCATTAAAAAGGCTCATTTCCATTATCTGAAGTATCTTTTGTCAAAAGCAGCCAGGGCTCCCTATCTACTTTCAAAATAGATTGTTTAGGTATTAATAGGTTAGAAGCATACCATGTCACAACACAGAACTATTATTTCTCTGAAATTATGACAATTAGCCACGTTACAACTTGGATGCACTACCAAGGACACAACAATTTACAATTCTACATTCACATATGTTTTTTTACAGAATATTTCGCTTGTATTCAAGATTCATAGCCACAGTATTAGTCATCTCTTGGAAAAGTAAATACAGTTAAAATTTATAAAAAGCAGATAGGTCAGAGTTATAAAAAACTAAAAACAGGGAGCTGAATATCACAGTAAATTTCTGGTAGATCACTTCCAGAAGTGTAGATGTTGAATACGGTATAAATTATACTTTTCAAATAGACTATAAAACTTAACAGGAAAAAAAAAACCAATTCAAAAAAACTCACAGTGGTTAGGAGGAACTAATAAAAACCTCTAGGTAAATTACTTGAAATCTGACACACGAGGTGAGGCTAGAAGATTTGGTTCAAATCTCACAACCTTAGCAGTAGACTTTAAAATTCATTGGCTTCCCTGAACAGAGTGGTTAATGCTTCCTTAAATTCTGCTTGTGCAGTATCAAAAATATTCTAGAGAGACTGAGCCTTCTCCAAGTAATTCTATGATCAGGGTGAGATTAATTCTGGTTCATAAAACTATAACATCAGGAATGGGAGGGTAACCCCAATTCATCAGGATTTATAGCATTTGCAGTTATGAACTATAACGACAATTTCATTAGGTTTTTATTATATTGTTTATCTTTGGTCTACCAGTGGACTGCATCACTTTGTGCATGATGATATTAAAATCGGTATTTAAATAAATCATTATTTCAATCGGTATTTCCTTAGAAAATAACTCAGCTTTTCAAAAAGCCAACATTAAATGGTTACCACACATGATAAATCCTTACTAAACAAGGTGGCATAAGAAAACTGTAATACAAAAATGAAATATATTCCTTGGTTCAGAAAGAAATACCAAAGTTATTACCCACCAACCTAGGAACAAAAGCCGATTTGTGCATATCCAATGACCATAAAAGAATGAGAAATTAGCCTTCTTTCTTTTCTTCACATCAGATGCCAGCAGAAAAATCCAGCCCGCCCCACAAAAACAAGAGTTGCAATTACATGAGGAATTTCTGCATACTTCCCAGCTGGTGTAAGAATAGTGCAGGCAGAGTCCCTAGGGAACTTAGCTACTAAAATCCATGCACAGACAGCAGTTTTTCAAAGCTTTAACTTGATGCAACTTGAATGGATTTTCATGGAGGCATCAAGGGGCCTACTGTTGACAGAAAGGCTTGCTACTTGTCAAGTGCTGCATCCCCATTTCAAGGCTCAGTAACACTAAAGGCTTTCAGAGACTAAGAGATCAGAACATTTTTTCCTAATTTCATTTTCAACAGTGGATCAACTGTTTTATATGAGAGGTTTCCAGAAGTAGGCCACTAATTCGTCTTTTCGATTAAATCAACAGATTAACATTCGGTAAAGTTACAAAAAATTGGAACTCATCTAACAAACATAGGGTATTTGGTAACCTTAATATGTAGGATTGCTAGTTTCACCTATGAAAAAGATGAGTATGACTTCAGAACAGCTTGACCCTGTACACTACCATAAACTACGCAAGCTACTTTTGGAACTAACAATTACTCTCAACAAAAAGTTGCTGCCTTCAGAGTCTCCCAAGCCAGGTAAATTTCTTCCCTCCATCCCCAACAAATGATGATTTAAAACAAATTATTATATAAAATGATATAGACTCAATCAAAGAGATGCAACTACATACATGAGTTTTCACACTACACATCTTCAAGAATTTTTAAAAAGAGTTCAAGAATAATAATTTTCAATTGTTCACACCAAGATATGCAGTTGTAACAATTTATTTTTTCTCCCAAATAATAATACACAGAATTTTAACTGCTGGGAGAACAACCACTACTAATTTTGCTCTTTTGCAAAAACAGTTTGTTTAAGAACTACTGTTTTACAATAGAAAAGATACATTCAGGAAACAAAAGTAAATTTTATAATTGCAAAGTTCACAACTTCAGACTAATCCTCTGTGTGCCAACTTGAATGCTTGGTATGTCTATAAAACCTTACCTAGACTTGCTGTGAGGCATTCCAGATCTGCTAAAAACCCAGGTATTTGTTGGAGCTGATCCTGTAGTTCCACCAGACTGTTCCTTTTCTTCTCCCAGTGTGCGGAAAGCATCACTACTTCGCTATCCACCAGCTGAAACAAACAGGTTCTTTACTTTATTCACAAATTTACGTACCTATTTAAAAGCATCTTGACTAATTTTTAGAACTAATGCATCTGCATAAAGTCAGTATAGCAGCCCTATATAGCACTGCCACTTGTATACTTCTCAAGTAAATATACAACATGCCCAAAAAAGCCCCTGTAGTATGAAATATTTATATAAAAGTACATTGATGAAAACACGGTAAGTTATTTCTCAATATATTGATCAATGCAGGAAATATTTTATGGGTTTTATTAACTGTAAATAACACATATCTGGAATTTTGACAGCGGCATTGCACTGGTACACAAGAACAACATTGCAGTGCTGCAATGTAAGGCTTATTTAGATCAATAACTTAGTTTAATGTTGCTAGTCACTAATTTAAACTTAACAAAACTGAAAACTCTGCATATTCAAAATACTCTAGAAAAAATAAAAGGAATGACATTTTTTAAAAGTTGTTTTTATTACAGTCCTGCTCTTCTGCCCTCATGATAAACTTATCTGCATGCAGTAGCTGCAAAGTATGAACACATTTTTACATTAGTTCAATTTTTGTTGTTTGATTCTTCCTAACTTGTACCATGCAATAGTACAATGAGAAGAGGATACACTGCTTAAAAGTTTTATTTATTTAGGTCAGATTCTATCAGAAATAGCAAGATCAAGAGATCTTGGGTAACAAATATGTCCCTTATATATGATACTTGAGATGATTCAGTTATGGTTTCCCTTGCTCTTAGTTCCATTGCTCATTCTTCCTCTTGCACACAACTGCAGCCTATGGCTGTATCTGCATTCTGAATTCCCCAGTGCAGAAACTAAAAAAGCCTGAGCAATGGGCAAAGGAAAATTCTCAAAGATTTACAATTCTACCCACTTCAAACATTCTTCTAGAAGAATGACAACTTCTTCCATTTCCAAATTCTTCTAGCTACCTATCCCTGTCAAAGGGCCATCCTGTTCTACCAGATCAAGTTTGAAAACTTATTTCAAAGCCTAGTCAGTAATGAAACACTGCAGAAGACCAACATCCTTATTTCAATAAAGCCAAGTCCATTTGTGAGAATGAGGTATGGGATTTATATCAGATAAACAGTAAAGCAAACAAAAAAATATACCATGAGATGGGGGCAAACACCAGAAAAACATTTCAGCCCAAAGGTATTTAAATA
Source organism: Falco peregrinus (assembly GCF_023634155.1). Lineage (NCBI taxonomy): Eukaryota > Metazoa > Chordata > Aves > Falconiformes > Falconidae > Falco > Falco peregrinus. The sequence continues at coordinate 98,504,031 of NC_073723.1, read as the reverse complement.
CAGCTACAATTATAATCATCTACAAGCAGTATTTTTAGGACAATTTTGTAGATGGAACTGGTAGTTACCACCTATGATTTAACATGGTAAGACTGTAGGCAGCAATTAAAGCTTGACATTTTCACTTTCTCTATTCAACATTTATATATATGACAGCACAAGCAGTTTATCTGCTATTAGCCAGTACCAGAAGTAGGATACAGGACAAGTAGACCTTTAGCTCTGATACAGTACAGTCAATCTTGTGTGCTTACACAATGCTTATTTCATTGAATGCTGTATTTTCTACTTTTATAAAAAAAGAAACAAACAAAACCCCCACAAACAATCCATATTTTGGATTCTCCCAAAAGCACACATCTGAACTTCATGGAAACTTTCAAGGTCCTTTTGGAAGTTTTTCATTCTGGTTTTCCCAAGCAGCCATAATATATGTGATTACAGTTACATTGGCTTTATATATTTATATATATATATGAAACCTCACATTATTTCCAGAACTACAATTTTTAAAGCAAACCAGATTTCAAGTACTACAAAATTGTAAGCAAATAATTTAAGAGACCTAAAAAAAAATTTCATTATGAGCAGTACAAGACACAAAGCCAGCAGAGAGAACTTCATCTCTAATAACTGAAGGTTTTCACTATTAGGCAAGAGAAAGAAGAACATCAGGTAATACCCTTCTTAGGCTAAATACAACTCTTGAAAATACATTAAGCAGTGAGTTTTTCATCCACTGGAAAAAGATACAGAGAAGACTCCTAAGGAAATCTGAAGAGTCAGGGAGGATGCAGCTAGCCAAAATGAAGGTTTCAGCCAGGACAGAGAATCCCACAGCTCAGTCCTGCTCTGCACTGTGGCCCAGCTTTAACTGTCTGCCCTTTCAACGGGATTTGAAATGGAAGGTCTGGTGCAGAGCAATGCACTGGTAGAACTTACTGGAGCTTTTCTTTCCCTTCATTCCAGAAATAAACCACACAACTTGTCATTTTAATTCCAGAGCAGGAAAACTGAACACAATTAGGAGAAAGCACAGACACTTCCTGAGTCTTTTCAGCTGGACAATCAAATCTTGCCATTTCCCGTCTACTAGGAAAGGGCAGCAAACAGTGTCAGTGCAACGGCCCTACCCTGATACTAACCACCAACATGCCTCAGCTCCAAATATATTCTATACTTTCCCAGCTCTATCACTGCTTTTAAAGAGCTACAGTAGTAACATACAGCAAAATTTTTGCAATTGTTTACATTATGTCACATTATTTAATGTTTGAATTACACTATTGCTTACATTAGTATTTATTTTTTACACTGCCATTTATCAGCAATGCGATGATGTCTTAAGCAGTCTCAAAATAATATTCCTAGCTAACTTAAAATCTTTCAAATAATGGCAGAAGAGTGCAAAAAACAACCCCCTGAACTTCTGGGTAAGTCTTATATTTACCATAACCTTCTTGTCACACTGACAAAATTGTACTTATCAATAACCTTCTCTAATCTAACATATCCCACAAAAAGACAGTAAACTGACATAATATTTTTTGTCAAAGTGCAAGTAGTATTGCAACTATCTGAAGAAAGGACAGAAGACAGGAAATTCTAGGTGTCCACGTATCCATTGAGAAGTACTTTAAAAGCACTAGGAAATTATCATACTCAATGCTTGTTACAGTAATTGAAATATCAGAAAGTAAACAGGAGAATGAAATTCAGGTAATTCTTATTAGATCATACCTTGTGAGAAACATGATCACATTTCAATTTGTACAATAACTATATTTAATACTTCAAGAATATTAATTGTAGGCCGAGTATCGTCAAATCTGGAAAAGCTGTGAGAAACAAGAGGAACTGTACATTCTGATCCATTCCATCAGCTGCCTATCAAACCCCCACCTTAAAACCACAGTCAGTAACAATGCCACTTGGCATTTTTTCCCAAGCAGCAATACAGAGCATTATTTTTCATTATACTGGTTGTACTAGATCCAGCTAGGATGGAGTTAATTTTCTTCATAGCAGCCCATATGATGCTGTGTCTTGGATTTCTGACCAAAACAGTGTTGGTAACGCACCAGTGTTTTGGATGTTGCTGAACAATGTTTGTACAGTGTCAAGGCCTTCTCTCTTCCCCACAGCAAGAAGGCTATGGGTGAGCATGAAGTTAGGAGGGGACACAGCTGGAGCAGTTGACCACTGCCCAAAGGGATATTTCATACCATGTAACACCATGCTCAAAAATAAAACCTAAGGGTTTGGTCTTCCAGCGTAACCATTGCTTTGAGACTGGCTGGGCGTTGGTCTGCTTGTGAGAGGTTGTAAGCAACTGCTTTTGCATCGCTTGTTTTCCCTCTGTCCTTCAATTATTAAACTACCTTTACCTTGAACCATGAGTTTTCTCATTTTTGTTCTTCTTGTTCTCTCCTCTGTCCCCCTGGTAGGAGAGTGACCAAGGCTGTGTGGGTGCTTACCTAGTGGCCAGGTGTCCTGGTTTCAGCTGGGATAGAGTTAATTTTCTTTTTAGTAGCTGGTACAACACTGTTTTGGATTTAATACAAGAATAATGGTGGTAACACACTGATGTTTTGTTGTTGCTAAGCAGTGCTTACCCTAAGTCAAGGACTTTTCAGCTTCCCATGCCCTGCAAGTGAGCAGATGCACAAGAAGCTGGGAGAGAGCTAGCTCAAGGGATATTCCATACCATAGTTATGCTCAGTATATAAACTGGGGGAAATTGGCCAATCACTGCTTGGGGACTGGCTCAGCACTGATCAGCAGGTGGTGAGCAACTGTATTGTGCATCACATTTTTCTCCCTTTGGGTTTAATTCTTCCCCCCCCCCCCCCCCCCTTCATTACAATTGCTGCTTATCATTATTATTATTATTATTTCACTTTATTTCACTTATTAAATTGTTCTTATTGCAACTCACGAGTTTTACCTTTTCCTGATTCTCTTCCCCATCCCACTATGGGGGAGCTGGGGCGGAGTGACCGAGCAGCTATGTGGTACTTAGTTGCCGGCTGGAGTTAAACCATTACACCAGGGTCAACCCAGTAAGCTGGCATTAAATTTTTTTTGTTTAAAATTACTTACACATTTTAAAATACTTGAAGTATGGCACTGTTATTTTTTCTTACCTCTCCAGCTTTTGCACAATCTTTGGCTCCTTTGTGAAGGGCAGCCCAAGCATCTTCATATCTGAAGAGAAGATAGATAAATGACTATTCTTGCAGTGTTCCCCTTACAGAGGAAGACCATTTCATGGAAACCACTGTGCTTATATTTGCAGGAATACCAGAAACAACAGTTTAAAAAGCTATACATTTCTTTCTGGTATTTACTTCTACCAAGACAAACATACAGTAAGAAATAATTTCTTTAAAGAAATTATGTGTTCCATGTTTTGTTAAAAAACTAGCTTACATCAAGAGCTAAATGGACCAAGCAATGTTTATAAGACTACACATAAAAGCCTTAAGCAGTACTTGAAACCCAATTTCACTAAGAACATGAAAATAATAAACAAGATTGTGATCAGTCCACCCCCCCAAGAAAAGAGTTGAGTTTTGTTTTGTTTTTTTTTAAATAAAGACACAAAGGACATGTATAATGCAGATAGCTTCTGTTACTCAAAAAAACCAAAAAAGTGACTAAATACACATGGAATACACTTTCTTTTCATGGCAATAACAGGCATACTGTGTCTATTATAACAGAATGAAATCATATCAAATATGTAAAAGTTATAAAACATCAAATTAAAACCATGGGCTGGGCCTCAGTGCTGGTTCCCTTCATCCTTGTGCATTAGATCATGAACTGAAGCCATCTTTCTAATGTTGCTTTTCCTTCAGGACTTCTCTTTCATTAATATGACATAACTTATGGACTGGGCAAGCTTTAAACATATTTAACATTTGGTAAACATGCCCACTCTACTAACTGCAGAACATCCAAAAAACTATTATTAACACTTTGATTTTCTTCTAATTTTTTTAACCTAATAAAGTTATTTCTGAAATTATAGGGAGCAGACACTAACAAAGAAATGCAAGTTCATACCTGCTCAGTAACTCCAGTCCAGCAGAAAACTCTGGCAAACACTGAACAGTTCTATAAAACAAATTGTAAATATACAAATGTTGTTAATGAACAGAAGGCTGTTATAAAAAATGTATGCACACACATCTGTGTTTGACAGATCTGCTGAGCACAGAAATTTTCCCTATTGTTCACTTCCACAAACATTTTGTCAAATCTGGTTTAAAATGCATTACACAGTATCTCTTAAAAGAATATTCCAAAGCTAGGGTTGGCTTTTTTCTCCTTGTTATTTTATGGTAGCCCATTCTTATATTTTTTTTACTATGTCCATTAAAAACAACCGTTATCAGATAATTTCTCTAGCTGTTAACATATACACAGGCTGAACATTGTTTCTATCCACTGTTTTAAGTTAAAACATTCTGAAAATAAGACTACTACGCAAGTTCTTATGTCCATCAATAAAGATATTGCACTTAATATACTCTACATTAAAAATAAATACTAAGCTAAAGAACCTTTGCCAGTTTAATGCTCTAATGATCTCCTACTGGATGCATACATTTTCATTAATAACAGCTTAAAATATAAAGACAACTTATCCTAAGTTAAAGAAAATTAACAATGCAGCGTTTTGAAGAATGTATTACAGGAAGATTTCAATGTCATCCAAGATTCATCTCTTGGAAGATTTCCAGAATAGACTGTTCTGCACTGTCATCCAAACAATCTGAATGAAAAAAAACCAACCAACAAATGCCACAAATATAACCTTTTTTCTTTAAACCAAGTGAAAAGTGATAGAATCAGTGAGGTGGGTAGGGACCTCAGGCAGTCTGTAGAACAACTTTCTGTTCAAAGCAGGACCAGGTATGGGATCAGACCAGCCTGCTCAGCTGGTTTGTCCAGCTGCAACTTGAAAACCTCTGAGGGCAGAAACTTCACAGGCCCTGTGAACAACCTGTTCCACTGCTTGACTGTCCCCATGAGGAAAAAGCTTTTCCTTGTTGCCTTTTCCTGTCTGAACATCTCTCATGTCCATCACCTTCTGTGTTGCCACCTCCTTGATAACCTCTTCATTGGTAATGACAGGCTGCCATTAGGTCTCTCCAAAGTCATCTATTCTCCAGGCTGAACAAGCCCCAGTCTTAGCCTTTCCTCATATGCAGACATTTCCAGTCCCAACCATCTTGGTGGCCCCTCCACTAAACTTGTTCCAGGTTACCAATGCTTTTCTCACACTGGGGGCCCAAACCGGACACAGCAACTAGATGTGGTGTAAGGAGTGCTGAGCACAGGGGATAACCACCTCCCTCAATCCTACTGCCTGCGGTCCTGTCCATACAGCTCAGAAAGCCGCTGGCCTTCCTGCTGCCAGGCACATTGCTGGCTCGCATGCAGCTTCCTGTCCGCCAAGAGCCCCAGGGTCTTTTCAGCAAAGCTGCTTCCCAGCTGGCCAGTCAGCCCCAGTCTGTGTGGCTGGGGATATTTTTTCTCAGCGAAGGACTGAGGATTTGTGTCTCTTTAACTTCATTAAGTACTTCCTGGTCCATATAATCCTATGGCTTTTATGGGTTGAGCTCACCAAATTGATCTTCACCCACTACTAGGTAATCTCTTCCTTGAACCCTTTCACTAAGCACAGAGGACTGAGAGACCTTGTTTGTGAGGACTGAAGCAACAATGGCATTTGATATCTCAGCATCTACATTTGCTGTCACTAAATCATCTACCCCATTCACCAGCAAACCCATGTTTTCTTTGTTCAGCCTTTTATTACTAACGGAGGGTTATAACCTCTTCACATCCTTGACATCTCTTGTAAATGTCAATTCTAGGTGAGCTCTGGCTTTCCTAAGGGTATTCCTGCATGCCAAAGAAGTTATGAAGAGGGTATCAAGAAGTCATCCCTGACACCCTCCAGAACTCCTGTTGACTGCATCCTGCTGTGTTGTCTTTTCACCAGATGACAAGGAAGTTAAAGACCCCCCCAACACCAGTTGTCCTGGTTTCAGCTGGGATACAGTTAAGTCTCTTCTTAGTAGCTGGTGTGAGAACATGGTTTGGATTTGGTGTGAGAACAACACTGATAACATACTGATATTTTTCAGTTGTTGCTAGGTAATGTTTATAGTAAGTCAGGGACTTTTCAGTTTCTCAGGCCCTGATAGCAAGAAGGTTGGAGGTGGAGAGGCATGGCAAATTGGGAGGGAACACAGCCAAATCCAAACTAGCCAAAGAGATGTTCCATACCATATGACATCATGCTGTGTATATGTATGCTGGGGGAAGGAGAAGGAAGGGACATTCAGCATTATTGCATTTGTCTTCCCAAGTAAGTGTTACACATGATGGAGCCCTCCTTTCCTGGAGATGGCTGAATGCCTGTCTGCCAGTGGGAAGTAGTGAATTAATTCCTTGTTTGGCTTTGCTTGTGTGCATGGCCCTTGCTTTGCCTATTAAACTGTCTTTACCTCAACCCATGGATTTTCTCACTTTAACTCTTCCAGTCCTCTCCCTCATTCCTCTGTGGGGGCAACGAGCGAGTGGCTGCGTGGGGCTTTGTCACTAGCCAGGGTTAAACCATGACAAATGATTGAGAATTCCTCAAGTTGTTTAGAGAAGACATCATTCACTCCCTGATCAGATGATCAGGAACAAACTCCCATCGCAATGCCACCCTTACCAGCTTCTCTGCTCCTCACCCACAAGCTCTCAGCCATCCTCACAACCAAGCTAAGATACATTTGTCCCAGAACTTCACCAGCAAAAAAGTAACCCCAGCATTCCCCTATTTGTAGTGATTCAATTGGTTCACTCAGTGCTTTGCTCAAAAAGTGATGGATATTTACAGTACACCATCTGAACCAAACCATTATGGACTGGAAACATACAGAGAAGGGAGATGCCTAAAACAGTTTCAGCCAAACCTTCACCCTTTCTTAGTTTAGTTTCTGTGTCTTGTCAATGCAACCAGTCTTCTGCTAAAAAAACCTTTACAACCAAAACATCAAGCTTCAGAACTTAATACAGTTTATTTCAGATGCCTTACTTTTTGTCCAGGGATTGTTTTAAAACTAATTTGTGCCTACGTGCTGTGTTTTAGTAAGAACATGCTTCACACTATAGCATATCTGAGCTTATTTGAAGAAGCCACATTCACAGACACCACTTAAAGACATTAAGTAGTCTCCCTACAGTTTACACAGGTTGAAAGAATGAATATACTAAAATGCAAAAGATAAAAAACCCACACCACAATGTTTAAATCTTCTTGAAACAGATAACTGAAGTACTCCATTATACATGTATTTTCCACAATAAAAAGGTTTATATTTCTGTTCTTACACTAAAAAAACTGAATTAGTTTTACTACATGAGAATCACAGATTGTAAACAATTACATTTCAGTGTACTGCAACCTGAATCTTCTATTAAGTACTACAATAATGTTGACTATTCACATAATTTAAATACTCATTTATAAATTGATTGATGGCCATCAGAAATTATTTAGGCCTATCAATGAAGGTTTATTAAACAAAGTATTTCCCCCAATATTAGGAGTAAAACTTTTCTTTTGTCAAAATAAGACTGTAAAATTATATACAAACACTGTTGTAACTGGCACCTATATATGAGCCATGTTAAATTTTGCTTTAACAAGAGCATCCTAGATCAATGCTATACATTAAGAGATTCAGAAGTACCTCTGCCTGCTTTTTTTTGCTTCTCTTGATTTGTCACCCAAAGTCTTCAACCTACAAATAAAACCACAAAACCATCAGACATTTCCAACACCAAAAACAGAGAACAACTTGTTTGAACACCTGTGTTAATTCCAGTCTATTGTAGTTAATCTTGTTTCAGCTAAATTAAATTTCCCCTAATTTTATGGAGACTGTCATATGAAATGATTTCTACTGACACTGCTTATAAATTATGAGATTTTTCTACAAGTGGATCAGGCAATTTGGTATAAAAAGTTTAATGGAAGCTATATATGCAAGTCATTCAGCTCTCAACACTGTTTCCTTACCAGACAGGTATTAAAGATCTGCATAGAAATAACAAATCCAATCCTGAAGAACACCCTTTAGAAGATGACCTATGCGCCAAGGAAAAGCATGACAGTCACACAGACACGTGTACCCACTTGTCGTAAGTCTGCCAATACAAAACTAGCACGAGCACAACTTTTCTTCTGCCAGCTATCAGAATCTCCAGCAGCATCAACACAATGCACTGCTACTGAGCATATCTGAGGCTTGTTTCACCTATGGCCAATTTCAAACTGACTGGTATCTTGCTCCTAAGAAACTAAAACCAAACCAACCAGCCAAAAAAACCCCCAACCAACAACCCACATACACCAGTCAAGCTGGCACCGTGGAGTGAGAACCAAAACCTCCAGCTATTCTGTCCTCAGCCTCTATGCCCTCTGGAGTTCCAGCTGTCCAGGACAGCAAGGGTTACGAAGAAACAAGGGACACAGACACAAGCAAGATGGAAACAAGCTATGAGTGCCAAAATCCTCCACACATGACACAGAGATACACAATCCTGAGTGACCCAGTGTCTGAGAAACACCCCAGTATACATAAATTCAGGCTGGTGGTGGTCAAGACTGCGTGAGTTATTTGGCTCGCCCTGGAAGCAATTTCCAGGAACTCAAAGAAGAAACCTCAAAGCTCTACAGCAAAATAGGTGGTTAAGTTTGAGGAAAGACACGCTAAGGCAGATTTCCATTCCCTGTTATAGAGCTGTTTGTTATAGTCAAGCCATGTAGCAACAACCTCAGCACACTGATGAAGAGCAACACTGTTGCAGAAAGCACTGCGATTTTGCCTTTCTCCCCTGTCATGTTCCCCAGTACGCACCCCAGCCTGTAATAGCAGTGCTCCTCTGCATACAGGGATAGAAGGAATTGCTGGGTCACAACTACCAGTTCTCTTAAGAGAATATCTGCTAGGCAGTCAGAAGTAAAGGTTGAAGGATTTTTCATTAGACTACACAGTATCAACTTCCTTTCAGCAGTGTTCTCTGTACAAAGTAGAGGTAGTGCAAGCCACATCACTCAAGCTGGCAGGAGTACACAAATCACTGCCTGAGCACAGACAGGCACAGCTCACTGTTCTGTTGTTGGTTTTGGGTTTTGTTGGGTTTTTTTTTCTTCCTCTCCTCCTGGAAACGATTGCTTGCAGGTAAATGGGTCAAAATTCAGATACCTCACTCAGAGGATACACAGAAGTAGACAGCAGACACAGCAGAGCAAAGAGGAGCTCATTTCTTTGTACATAGAAATGGCTAATAACCCTAACCTGTTTTTTCTTTAGACCACACAACCCCAGATTTAATCGTTTTTAGCTGTACATAAACATTTCTTTATTCCTTTGGAAGTGATATGATTTTCTTAGAAGCCCTGGAAAAGTTTCTCCCTTCCTATGTTTCAAGAAATCCAGCTGTTCCACTTTGTGTGGAAATTAACATGTAGTTAACAAGTTGGCCACTTTATTGACACCAGAAATATTTTCTTTGGGTTTTGACCACTTTGAGCTAAAGTCTTAACAGCATAAAACTACTTCTATTACCAGTTTGGTGCGGTAGGAAACAAGAGTAATCCAGAACGCTATGGCATTGAGGTTGGATTGTTTAGGAAGGGAAAGGGACCAAGCAGGACAAGTCATGTTCTGGCCTGAACACATGGGGACAGTACAGGAAAAACCCTGATGCTCTCCACAGCCTCTGCTACTATGGTCTGAGATACAGGTTCCCAATGGCAACAAAGATGAAACAGATGAAAACAACACTTAAAGACAGGACACTCCAAGAAGGGCCCATTAATGGAACTGCTAAAACACAACGACAGAAATGATGAAATCAGAGACTGTTCTCAAAACAGAACAAAACATTGCAATACAAGAAAGGAGACAGATTAGAGACTACATAGAAACATATTAACTCCACTGCAGCAATACATGGAGATACAGAGTTAAATGATCATCAGATCCAGAGCATGTTATGACTTTTCTGTTGTCCTCTTTCATCATGTAAAAAACACCTTTTGGAAAAGAACCTTCCCTTGTACTGAGGCATCAAACTCTGAGAGAATTCTAAAAGTAACAGCGAAACACAAAGACTTCAATAAAGCAATGCCTTTGGCTGTATTCTTAAGACATTGTAACATTTAATTACTGTTTGCTAATATAAGACAGACAATGTATAAGCAATTTACCTGGTTGATTGGTAGCTTATTCTATCAATTTCTGTGGATCATCATATAGTGATGCAAATAAGTCATTATAAACTATTTATTTTAGCTTTTTAGAGTACACAAACATCCATCACTATACATAAATATTTACTGTAGGGGTATTATAAGGCAGCCTCAACATTTCCAAAGCCCATGCAGTTTTTTAAAGTAACTGACTACAGCACGATACTCTCCTGCGGGGCGTTATGAGCTGACAGTTTTGCAGCACAGGCATGACCTTGTGCTCCAGCCATCCAGGCTTCAGTAACGCTCGTCTGGACCACCTGCCTGAACTTAAAATAGCACAGATACCGGGCCCATCTAATAAAAACCTTGTGAGGCAACGTAGGAAGAATATCTTTCCGTTTTTTAATGCAAGCAAAGGGCTGTGCGCCTCCCTCCCCCCCCCGCCAAGTGTTTTCGCCCAAGGGAAGAACAGCTTTTCATACGCCGGAGTGCGGCGGTGCTCTTTAAGCGATTACGTGAGTCCATAAAACCTTGAAGGTCAGTTACTTCATAAAACATTCAAGAGCGTTAATTGACCCGATTCATATCTCCCTCACTGGCTCGGCACAGCAGCCTCTTTCTTCCCCCGGCCCGCAGCTGCCTCCCGGGCGCCAGGCACCCCCCGCCTCCCCGGGCCGCCGCACCGCGGCCAGGGCTGGCCCGCCGCCATGAGCCGCTCAACCGGGGCTGGAAGGGTGGGCGGATGAGACCCCCGGGCCGCGCTCCAGGCGCCGGGGCAGCCGCGGTGAGAGGGAAGTGCCGCGGCTGGGGGTCCCGCCTGCGCAATCGCCTCCTCTCCCGCCCGCCGGGCCAGTCCCCGCCCTCACCCAGCCCCCGGTCACCTGCTTCCCCCTCCCCGCCCGGCTGCGGACCCCGCTTCCCCCCCAGCCGCACAAGGCCAGCCCGGGGGCACCACCCACCCGGCGGTGAGGTCCTGCTGAACGCTCAGCAGCCGCTCCCGCAGCGTCTCCAGCATCGTCGCAGCCCTCCCGGCAGCAGCGGGGCGCCCGGCTCCCGGCTCCCGCCTCCCCTCAGCGGCGGGCGGGGCGGGCCTGCGGCGCCCAGCCCCCGCCTCGCGCCCAGCGGAAGGTCCGCCCCCTCCCTTCCGGTGGGGGGGCTGGGGGCGGGCGGGGCGAGTTCCCTCACGCTCCCGCCGAGGGGAGATCGGTCTCTCGGTTTGGGTTCTCCATGCGCCAGTAACGCCGGGTAGAACGGCCTTTAAAGCCCAGGAGGTATCGAGGGTAGATATTGAGAAGCACTTGGATCCCTTCAGTTGTAGCTAAAGGCTTTTTAAAGAGCGCAGTGAGCTCCTTGGCAGGTTGGGGCCCTCGCCTTCAGGGTTTGGCGTCAGCAGTAGTAGCATGGGAGTGAGCTCAGGGAGTCGGGCTTTGCAGCAGTATCTGCAAAGTTTGGAAAGCAAAACCACTGGATCTCACATTGCTCAGTTCTTGGAGTAAAGGATAGATGATAACGTCTCAAAAGTCCTTGCAAAGCGCATAGCTGAACTGTGTTTGTGTGGCCCACTGTTTTCTTTGGAGACTGCCAGGCTTTTATAGATATTAATGACTATTGAAAAGAATGAAAAAAAAACCCAGCAACCCAATAATGACTGTTAGTTATTACCAGTAGTCAATAATGCAGTTAAAAGTTTTAATGAAGCTTCTAGGTACTATCTGTTCAAATAATAACTTACAAATCACTCAGTTAATCTTGAGACAGTTTAAGTGAAATCACCTTTACAGAACAACTGGATGACTGTTTACAGTCACAGGGAGACTCCTACCCTGTGTGTTTTCAGTTAGTACTTGAGGAATGTGGACCTAGGATTTAGATGAATCTGGGAAATTTTAACTTTGCATCTCATTGAGACTTTGATTTTTACATAAAGCTGCTGAAATTTCAAAGTCAAAACATTTTATTTGTTAACCAAATCATCTTTGGTTTATTTTTTTTTTTAAAAAAGTGGTGCACACTGAAATTATTTGGTACAAGGAGAATGTATGTAGAGGGGAGCTGGGGTATATGTCATTCAATATTGCAGAAGTATACTCAAGAGTGGTATGAGGTCCATTGAATCAACTGAAAAATTGACACCATAACCACATTCACTCTCTGCTTGTGTGCTTTTTAGAAGAATATGGGACCTATAGGTTGTTTCTGATGTGGCTCATTGAAAACCAGTATTGCTCTTTGGCCTTATTACAAGTTAAAAGCTAAATGCTTGCTAAAAAAAATTAAAAATAATTAGGTTGATCTTTCTAAGCATTGAAATGGATGTATCTCACCTTGTCTTGAGGTCACAAATACTGTTTTCATGGTAGACTGCATATGAAGTTCTGTAAAAGAACATACGACATTTTGACAGTACTTTTCTCTTGCTTGGCCTAGAAACATCTGAAAGTAGGCACCTTCCACTTCCCTGAGCAGTTAGCTCTTCAGACTAAGAGGGCTTCGAAGGACTTGAATCAACAATTTTCTTCTGATGTATTCACAGGTATGCATTACGAATGCTGACAAAAGCTGTGCAATGTGGCCTTAGGTAATATATATGTTATGGGAATTGAAGTCTTTAGAAAACAAGGCAGGGGTTTTAACCTTTAATCTTCACCTTTCCTTTGAGAAGACATATGATTTTCTTCTGTGTTACATATTTACAATTTTCTTGTGAATGTTTTTGTCAGCAGTGACTAATAATTCACAGTGAGTAAACACTTTTAGACTCCATTGCTTCCTTTGCAGTTAAAAAGAAACCGTTCAAAGACTGCTGTCTTGTACACTTTCATTGCCATCTCTGTGTAGAATTTGGGAAAAGAAACGCGTTGAGGTGGTGTTAATAGTCACAGTAATCCTAGAAGTACAGGCATGGAAGAGACTTCTAAGAGCACATGCTGTGCTCAAGGGCTGTGGTGAATTATAAATAGACTATGCAGAGTTTTGTTTAACTAGTTTTTTGGAACTTAAAATGAAGGAGATTCTTCAAGCTTAAGTTATCAGCTCACATTTTTAGTTTGATCCTTTTTGTTTCTAGACTAAGCCCAGTTCCTTATTTTTTTCCTTGTAGTCACTTTTCAGACTTCTTGTTGGTCTGACCTGGACATTCCCTGGTTTGTCCAGAAAGTACAGAGCTACAGCATTTCATCACTGAAGGCGAATTACATGGCTTAATTCAGAGCCCCTACATAAGTTAAGTATTTAAACTAATTAATTAATATTAATGTACAATAGCAATTAATTTAGCAAACAGGCAACTGTTCATCTGCTTGATCCAATGTAAATTATTACTTTTTCAGGCAGCAAGACAAACTTTTGAGACAGGAACATATCCTTCAGGTGTTAATTCAAAACAGTACCACCTAAAATTCTGTCAGAGCCTTTGGATCAAGTTTTCTAGAGATAAAGTTAATGCTAAATAACTTTTTAATATCAAGCACCTGTTCTCATTTAGTAATTAAGTAGTTCACGGCTGGTTATTTGATAGTAATTATGACCTGAATTTGAGCCTTCCTAGTTCTTCTGCTTCTCAAGTATTAACACAGGTAAAATCTTGTGCGAGTATCCTGTAAGTGGCTAAACTGGTCTCTACAACAAAAGCATAAGCTTTCTATGCTTTGCATGTCTGTAGAGAACAGTGATATAAGTTGGTAGCAATAAATATTTAAAGTAAAAAGCAGAGAGATGTATTTGACTGGATAACCGAAGTGGTAAATGAAGATTTCTTTACTGTTCTAGATCAGCAGCCCTTGGAGGCTTAAGTTAGGTTACATTTCGTAAGAACTTAAGCAGACCAAAGTCACCCCTAGTCCTACCTTTGCATGATTCCACCTTTTCCTAAGCTTTAGTGATGCCAGTTTAGGCTGACATTACGTTAAGACTGCTCTGGGGGAGTGATACTGCAAAGAGACTAGGCTCATCCCCATTAAGCTCTGCAGTGAAAGACAGGATTAAATACTTCCCCCCTCTGTTGTTCTGGTGTGAAACTTAGTTTGTTTAGATGTCTGTCTGCTCTATGGCTTGATCTCTGATTCTGAGTGCACTTGTAGGCTCCAATATGACATTTCTAAACTGACTAGAAATAGTAAAAAAAAAATCTCAGCCCTTCAAAATTTCTCAAGTTTGTGGAATTAGTTTTGTCATCTTCTCCTCAGCCTTGCTGGTGGAAGCTGGTTTGGCCTTCATGTAATTTTTGAATGCTTGAAGTGGAAGTGCTATTTTAGGTATAGCTTAGAAGACATGCCAAAGTCCAGTGAAACTGAATTCTGCTGTCATTAAATAGTAAAAATGTCATTCTTGGACAAGTTTTCAATGTCTTTCAAAATAATGCAGGTGGTACAAAATAACACACAACATCCATTCAGTTCAAGATGGGAACAAAGTTCAGATTTTCTGAGTCAGAACCAAATACCAGCTCCTCTGCTTCTTTTTCAGAAATACACGTCATGAATTTGAATCCAAGTTCCATTTCTCACATCAAAAAATTGCATGCAATTTTAAATGGTTTAAGGTGCCAGGTGAGGTCACTGCTGGAGACCAGCACCCCTACAACAAAGTTCAAACAGAGACTGAAGATCTAAGCTTGGGAGGACTTCCTGGACCTGTGGTTAGAGGATGTGGCTGGAAGCCACAGGTGAAGTTGGTGAGGGCCGTTAAGTACCCTCAGGGCTCTGACACAAGGCAGGAGACGTTTACTAATTGTTGATCAATGGAGCTCCCTAGAAACAACTTGTGTCAAATGACAGAGTTCTTGCTTTAATCTTGTGATATTATTATCACACATACAGTGGGGTAGGTGGGGAGAATTAAAATACCGGAGGGACGGCTTACGGTTAAACCAACAGCATGATTTAACAGTCTCTCTTTATTTTCAGATTTTTGATTGCAAATTCCATAATTTTTTAGGTTAAAAGATTTGTAGAATATGATTAGAAGTTGACTAGTGGACGTTATAGCTCTTGGACTCTATACGTAGTTTATTTTCCTAGCTAGCTCTATAGTGATATAAAGCTTAAATGTTGTTAGAAATAGCCAAAATAAACTTTAATTCTAAAGCTCTACTACTTTTAATTGATAAACGCTAAAATGAAGATGTGTATTAAGGTCTGATACAGCATTTCTTGCAGAAATTGCATTGCATGCTGATAAGAAAGGTTGGTACCTACTGAAGAGTTTAATGTGCCCAAAGCTTCAGCAGGATCATGTGACATAAGCGGAAACCAAATTTGAGCATTACATCATAAGAATCGTCTGTCATAGTCTCACCTATACTGAGGCCTATTACTATTTCTAGCAGCTTCTAAGAGCTCCCTTCTCCAAATTAACCTTTATAGCTTCCTAGTAAGAGTTAATTTCTGCTCTTACCTGTACTACTAACTTGTTTTTTTAGAAATGTAACAAAGTCTCTGCAGCTGACACAAAGCTCTGAAGTTATATGACTAGAGAATATCCTTTTATCTTAATAAAGCAAGTTGGTTTGAGGATTTTTTTAAATCATTTTTATTTTCTTCTCCTGGAATCTAGCACAAGAAGATATGGACAGTAATCATTGCCAGTCCTAGTGAGAACTGGAAGAATAATTTCTGTCCCACAAGTAAAAATATTCTTAATTTGGTTCATACAAGAACAGCTATGCAACTTAATATTCCAGGTTAATATAAATTAAAAAAGCTGGTTTAAATGTTAACGTTTTAATGGACCACCTTTCTGACAGCATGAAAGATATTTATAAATCTGTATTCAATATTTTCCCGTGGAAAATTTGAAGATTGGTTTAGTATAAACTGCAAGTTTGTATGTATAGTACCCTGCACTAAGATAATGATTAAAAAAATAGAATGGAGTTGGAATTAATAAGCCCAGGTAAGTGTTGTAAACGAGACTTGACTGGAGTACAAGATAATCAAAGCATGTTACTTCAGTTTTACTGTTTCTATGAAAGAGACTTTGGAGGGAGGGCACGCTACAATGGTAGAGATAAATAATGATGAAATTCCCTGGTCCTCATCTCCCACTTTTCTTAGATAGTATCTGATGATTGTAGACATGATAAATTGCTACCTTTCTGATCTGTAGGGAAAAATTGGGGGTGGGGGGAACTGGTGTCTTAGCAGAGTTAGGAAGTTAAACAGATCCCTTCTGCAGGATCCTCATTGCTGAATCTGATATTGGGAAAGAGACAGGAACACATACCTGGGGACAGACATTTCCAGGGGAAGCGTGTAGTTATACCTGGCTGGATGTAGTGGGAAAACTGGTCCTGAAAGGAGTGACTGTCTCAATGTGGCTGCTGTTCCTCTCCTGTCC
Source organism: Falco peregrinus (assembly GCF_023634155.1). Taxonomy (NCBI): domain Eukaryota; kingdom Metazoa; phylum Chordata; class Aves; order Falconiformes; family Falconidae; genus Falco; species Falco peregrinus. The sequence continues at coordinate 98,487,422 of NC_073723.1, read as the reverse complement.
TGAAACCTACCCAGATTCAGTGGGACGACTTTGTATTTTTCTGTATCTTCTGTCATGGTAGTGTTCAGTCACAGAGATGGGAACAATAATTTTGCTGTTACTGCTCAGGTGGCAGTTTCAAGGTGTTTCAAGGTGGCAGAGCTTGAAAACTGCATAGAATGCAGGACATGGGCTCCTGCTGTCTTTCCTTTGTCCTCTTTTATGCCTTCACTTTATTCCTAGTCTTTTATCTTTTTGCCTTTTTTTTAAATAGTCAGCCAAGACCCTCCCATCTTTGGTGCTGCTGTTGTCAGTGAGACAACCAAAGACAAAACGTTAAACCTGCTGCTGCTTGAAAGTCAGATGTAGTACTGCACAGTAAGATCATGTGTTCTGGCTGTTTCTCTGACAGTGAGCTTGGAAATGAAAGTTCGGACTGAAACTATATTTTCTACTCTTACTGAAGTTTTCTGTCCTTTTTATGTGCTTTTGCTAAGAAAGTATCATTGGAATAGATCAGCAATGGCTCCAGACTACTTGAGCTCGTTTTATCTTTTCCCAAATTAATTGAATTGACCTTATCTCTGACATTATTTAAAAGACCACAAAACAGGATTTTCAATAACAACTAATAGGAAGGATGCTTCAAAACTGAGGACTTTATTTAAAAAGTTGTAATTGGGATTCTCTCAGTATATTGAAACTTCTGTACAATTAAATTCTTTGAAGTTAATACAACAGCTTCCTAAAAGAAAGCAAGGATGGTAACTTCAGCTACGAATGTAGTTCAAAGTGTGCCGATTTTGAGAAAAGGACAAAATATGTCATGAATTCGCTGGTTCCACTAGAGGGCACAGCTGTGTGTAGAAAAACAAGAGAGAGAGAGCTACTAGTATTCATTTCTCTGGAAGTGCATGTGTCTTAAATGAGCAAAATAATACTGATCACGTGTTAAGTACAGTTCATGGCTTATTTCTTCTCCGAAGGACACCTTAAAAACTGCTACGGGTTTGAATGGCATCAAGCTCAATGTGCAGTGGTCACCTTGTATTTGACAGTCACAGTGTTGCTTTCATAAGCTCCTTTCTCCTGGTTAAGCAGGGTGGGGAGATCCGCGTTACACTGTTTTGCTTGAATTTTTATGGACAATGCAGGTGATCTTCAGAAAAAAAAGCAGAGACAAGAGCCTTGTGTCCCTGTCTCCTAGCAGAATACTAGCTTACACTACTTCCAGCGACTCTTGCATTGTCACTTCTGTTGAAATGGTCTGAAGGAATGCACTTCATAGTAACTGATTTCAAAAGAAGCGATGCTTCTGTGTCTTTGGGAGGGCGATCCCATGATCTTACAAACAGCAGCTGCCTATTTCAGACAGGTTTAGCCTGTTAATTAGAAGACATTTGTGTAGACTGCATAGCTTGTATAACTAATCTTGACACAGTTGTCAAGGAAATAAAAAGAGACGTATTAAGTATGAGTGAATGCTGTACAATAATATTTGGAGTAGTATTAAGCATCTGCTATTTTCTGTTGTTCGTGTGTGTAATTTTGCTGGAGTAGGCATTGTATCATATGATTAGATGTTCCTCTAGGCTATAAAGCATAACTGGTTTATTTGAGGAAGAAGTCATGTGTTCTCCTTGTCGTTGCAGTGCTGGAAAATGCTGGTGTGAGTGTAGCTACACTCGGCGGGATGAGGGAGAGTGCTTTAGCAAAGCCTGTATCTTTTGAATGTGTTCCGGGAGGGACACCCCTTTTATTGCTGTTTGCTGTGTCAGCACTAGGAGGCTCTACTGGTGTCTCTGTGCTGGTGTAAGTGAAGCAACAGAAACGTTGTTCACAGAGAAGGGACTGCAAAAATGCGAGGAAACTGCTGCGAGTGGATGGGATGTGTCATGAAGCACAAGGGGGTTTTAGTCGAATAAGATACACATTTCCCCAGCGCTTACTGTTCTATTTAAGTTCTTGTGTATTACTTCCAATTTTCTATTAACGTGACCAATTTCTGCTCCCCTGGATGTCAGAAGCATGGTTTGAGGGAAGTGGAATGGGGCCCAGAGTGAGATTCTTGAAGGACAAGCATACTATGTGTCAGTTTTATTGATCAGAGGCAATTAGCTCAGCCAAACCCAATTAGGACACAGTTTTAGTTTTTTACACGCAGACATTAATCGCTCATTATCCAAGTGAACTCTAAAGGGAATTACTACAGGCTGACAGAATAAAATGGCTGTTCCTTTGCTGTTAATGGAGGAGTTTTCTAGATTTTTATTTGGTACTAAACTGCTAATTTCACTGGCTTCCTCTTACATTATATTCGCTTTTGGGTTTTGGATTTTTTTTCCATTAACAAGATCTTAATCATCTGTCATTCTGGCCTTTCTGGTGACAAGTATCATCCTGTGAGTGAATTTAATTACTTTTTTTTAATACCGTTAACTCCTCCCCTTGTTTTCTGCACTTGCTTAAGGCGATTTTTGTTGAAGCCTTCTGGCTGACTGCCTAGCATTTGGCTAATAACTCTGTGCAATTGTCAACTTCATACTGTTTCAGCATTTGAAATGGAATTCTCTTTCCTCAGTTATATGGGTCTGCCGTTTACTAGTCCATTATGCACAGAATCTAATCCATTTATGCTGTAAATAGCTTGGAGACAGAGCTTTTTTTTTGTTGGTCATCACATTATGTTTTATTTATTGAGCATAATTCAGTTTGATTGAAATGAAATAGTCATAATGGTTCGTGTACTGTTGCAGAACTTTCTTATCACAGTGCTTTTTGTCAATTTGATTTATTTTGTCTATTTACAGTTGTTGTGACAACGTAGAGTTGCTTTACTGGCTACAGCAGAAGTACCTCATCCTCCTGGAAAGCACTCCATATTTCAAATTACATAGCTTCAGGATGGACACAAGAATTGCATAGGCGAGTTTTGATTTGAAGTGTAGTCTGCTTGCTCTCAATTTTATTTTATTTTTTTAGGTATACTTTTCATTTGGAAAGCAGCTGTCATTGCTGGACATTGCATAGACAAGTGCTGTTCATATGAAAAACACTTGAGACAGAGAGCCAAATGCTTGTATTTAGGTGCCTGCAGTTACAGAACTAGCTTTTGAGGTCAATAAAAGTGGGATGTGCCCATTCTGCCACATCTGAAAATAAAGCACTTCAGTGCCCAATTTAAGGCACTATGTTTGATCATTCTGGCCTGTATATCCATGTACACAAAATGCAAAAACTGAATTGGACTTGTTTGTTGATGATACACTGCTGTGAGAGATAGTATTGACTTCTATAGGAAGTCTTCATGGGCTGGTGTCCTCATTTCAGCTGGGATGGAGTTGATTTTCTTCTTAGTAGCTGGTGCAGTGCTGTGTTTTGGCTTTGGTGTGAGAATAATGTTGATAGCACACTGATGTTTTTAGTTGTTACCAGGTAATGTTTATACTAAGTCAAAGACTTTTCAGTTTCTTGGGCCCTGCCAGCAAGAGGACTGGAGAGGCACAAGGAGTTGGGAGGGGACACAGCCAGGACAGCTGACCTGAAGCAGCCAAGGAGGTAGTCCATACCACGGGACATCATGCTGGGTATATAAACTGGGGGGGTTGGCCAGGCTGTGCCGATCGTTGCTGAGGGACCGGCTGGGCACCAGTCAGCAGGTGGTGAGCAATTGTATTGTGCCTCACTTGTTTTCTTTTTTCCTTTCCCTTTGGATTTCATTCCTCTCCTTCTTTCCCTTCTTTTCATTTTAACTGTTATTGTCATTATTATTATTATTGATTTTTCATTTTTATTTTATTTCAATTATTTAATTGTTCTTATCTCAACCCTCGAGTTTTACATTCCTTTCCGATTCTCATCCCCATCCCTTTGGGTGAGGAGGGAGTGAGCGAGTGGCTGCGTGGCACTTAATAACCGGCTGGGCTTAAACCACAACAGCTGGACTTTGCAGGAATGAGAGAGTGAGGTTAATGTTGTTCAGACCAAACCTCTGACACAGGATGCATGGGAGGCTTAAAGACACTTCAGCAAAATGAGTATATTAAACTGAGAGAGAGAAAATACATTGCCGTTAGAGATGCATCTGAAAGCTTGGCTTTTCCCAGTAGCAGAGATAAAAAACATTTGTGGCAGAGTAAGGGAACTAGGTAAGGCTTGAAAATATTATTTTTGTTCTCAGAACAGTATAAATGTTATTCAGAACCAGAAAACTTTCCTCTAAGATAGTCCCAAGCTTTCAAAATATTATGCATCATTTCTACTGGGAAAAGACAATAAAAGTAAACCTAGACAGAGTGTTTACAGCATTCCCTTACAACAAGGAATTTTACTTCTTTCAGAAATTATGTAAGTTTTTTCAGAGCAGTGTATCAAATATTACTTCAGTAATTCATGTATTCAACTTTTAACCCCCCAATCTTACATATATGTTTACATAACAGTAATATCCATGTCTAGTAGCCAAATATCCACTTGTTTTCATAGAGCAGTTCCATGCCATTTTTGCAGCGTGTCTCCAACAGCGGTGTGATAACCTAAGAGTTTCAGCATGGTTTTATTGTTTAGATTCATTCTGGACTGCAGCAGTATGGTAGGGAGATACAAGGACTATGAACTGCTCTCAGGTTTTAAACTAGAAACTTGTTTCAGTCCAAAGATATGTACTCAAGGTCTGGCTTTACAAGTCCTTAGAGTCCTTTGCTCTTCCATCTCTGAAGCTCTGTTAGCTTCAAAAAATATCAAGGTTTTATTTATTTGCTTAGGTATATCCTACAACTAGCAGCTTCAACTAGGAAATTATTTTTACTGAGTAAGCAACAGACAGATTTGAACATTGGTGTTTGTATTAGCACTGTCTGTACATGGCAGTAATATTAAAGACTTTACTCACATCTGCCTTGATGTTGCAAGGCAGTGTGTGTTAAAAAAATATGTTGAACAGGAACAAAATACATTTTATGAATGTAATATCATGTGATGGGGTCCTGGTGGGCACCAAGTTGACCACGAACCAGCAATGTACCCTTGTGGCAACAAAGGCTGATGGTGTCCTGGGCTGCATACAGAGGAACATTGCCAGCAGGTCGAAGGGGGTGATCGTTGCTTCCCCTCTGCTGGGCACTGGCGAGGCCACACCTGGAATGCTGTGTCCAGTTCTGGGCTCCCCAGTAAAAGAGAGGTATATGGATGTACTGGAGAGAGTCTGGTGAAGGGCCACAAAGATGATTAAGGGACTGGAGCGTCTCTCCTATGAAGAAAGGCTGAGAGAGCTGGGACTGTTTCATCTAGAGAAGACAAGGCTCAAGGAGGATCTTATCCATGTATTTAAATACCTGAAAGGAGGACGTAAAGAAGACAGAGCCAGGCTCTCCTCAGTGGTGCCCAGTGACAGGACCAGAGGCAACGGGCACAAACTAGAACACAGGAGGTTCCCTCTGAACATCAGGAAGCACTTCTTCACTGTGAGGGTGACTGAGTGCTGCCACAGGCTGCCAAGGAAATTGTGGAATCTCCCTCCTTGGAGACAGTCAAAAGACACATGGACTGGTCCAAGGCATCTTGCTTTAGATGGTCCTGCTAGAGCAGGGGAGTTGGACCAGATGACCTCCAGAGGTCCCTGCCGACTTCAACCATGAAGCCTTTTTGGGCTTCGGTGATGCCTGTACTTCCTTTTTACTCATACGTACAACATTTGAAGTCACCTGTACGTGAAGACACAAATCTTTGAAAGTAGAGGTTGTCCCAGATTTTATGTGGAAGACTGAGCTAAAATGGTAATTCTTTGATTCTTACTGTAATCCCTTTACTGTATTGCTTTAATCAGGCAGTGCTGGTTTTTTGCTTCCACTAAATCATCAGTCTCTAGGAGTAATTCAGTAATTTCAAATTAGCTCATTTGATACTGCGGGTTCTGAAAATGCTTGCTGAGTATCAGTAAATGAAGACTCAAATACGTACAAACATAAAAGATTTTAAATATTCAGCAATTACTGATGGAATTGTTGTATAACTAGAAATCAGATCTTGTCAAGGTTCTCATCCTTAAATATTCATGTTAGTCTGAAGGTTTTTTTCAGCCTGAGATTCCATGCTTCTTTTTTCTATGAAGAGCCTAAGTACGACTAAGAAAAAAATAGTGTAATATACATCATATTTTATACGTGTAGGTATACATGTGTGTGCATGTATAAATTAATGTCATGACTTTAATACTTTAATTTTTGCAGTAGCAGAAGAAAATCTTGGCTGTCTAATTTATACTAGACACTTCTATTTTTCACAAAAGTTATTTGATTATAAATAGACCATTCTGTGTCTTAGAATTGACAGATAGGCTGAAGAACAGACATTGGGAGATGAAAAACAATCCAGCTTTATTTACTAAAATCTAGTGATTCTATTAAGTTCATATTAATTGAGTTTACATACACATATTGATGATGCCATTAGTCCATTCTGTTATTACCAGAATAAGAATGCATCACCTACTCCATTCATTCTCCTGTTTGAAAATCCTTTTAAACAGTTCTCACTTTGTATTTCCTTCCTAAAGCAGAACAAATTGCTTTTCATTCCATTCACAAATGAAACATGAGCTCTTTGCCCTCCAGTAAAATGCATCTTATTATAAACAAATTGTCACTTAAAGAAATACAGACTAAAAGTCGGGATTCACTTGTGTTAAAGTATATATACATCTTCTGTATAAGAGATTCATGCATTCCTTTATTCAAGGCAAAACCTATAGTTTTAAGATACCAAAGTTGTTCTGTGAACAGTGGAACTAATTTTTTTAAATTACTTTAAATTTTATTTTAAATTTAAGTTTTTAAAATTATTTTTTTCTCCCACATTCTTCAGTCCTTCCCATCCCAAGTACTTCTTCCAACTCCTTCCCATGTCTTTTGCCAGTTTGGCTGAGAATATGGCAACATATGCTGTTGCTGAAATGAGCGTGTGCTGATTGCCTGTTCATTATATCCATGGTGACTGGCCAACTGGCTGAACTGCAGCTGGCTTTTCCTTAGTGGTAGCACTGATTTTGATCCATCCCTAGGAAACAGTTTTCGCAAAATGTATAGGAATTTACTGTCTCTGAGAACTGTATATGAAGTCTTAAATACTCAATGGACTCACAGGTTTAGGAAGGAGAGGCCTGGCAGTACAGTCGGATGTCTTCCTTGGGAAAACAGGTTCAAAGTTATTGTCATATTGTACTCGCATCTCAGAAAAAAAGAATCTCAAAGTCCATCAAAATTAATAAAATTATCAGAACTACTAGATCTAACTAAAATTACTCTGGGCAACAGCATGACTTTTAATTTTGTAGTGTCATTAGAGGGAGAACTATTTGCAAAGTTTTGATGCCTACTGAAGTTAGTGAGGTTACGTAAGTGTAACTTAATGGAACATGGTTTTAGAATACTCTTGTACTGTCTTTTCCAGAGTAAGTGAAAGATAAATCCTGATGCAGCAAAGCAAAATACTGAAATTATAAAACAAAAGCTGTATCTCCCAAGAATTTTTGAAGTTGCATGAGGTTAAAAGCATAGGTGATGTATGGCCAGATCCACTGATATACAGGCACAAGTCAGATTCTCCCATTTTTCTTAACAAAACTCTTCTCGTTAAGGAACCCATTTAAACCTGAAATGTCAAAGCAGTACGCACCATTTTTGTCTAAGGCCAGCTTGCATCTAGAGTGCCTTTGTGTCCGTAAGGCATTATTAGTATTTTTCCAATACAGTATCTGTGTTACATGATTTCAAGGCACTACATTCCAGACATTGCAGAAGGAATGCTTGCTGATTCAGTGACCTGGAAGTCTGAAACTCGCAGGCTTCAGACAGGGAAGTCCTCCTCATCTTCCCTGGAGCAGGGGAGCCATCTAGCAGAAATTTGTCAGCCTGCAGGATCCTGACAGGTGAACAAGTTTCCTGCTGAGCAATTCCAGTGAATAGATGTATTCTTCCATCAATTATATTCTGTCAAATTGGCATTTATAATTTGAAACCTGCTTTTAAAAAAAATTTCTAGCAGGCTTTTGTAAACAAGAAAAAGAGTGGAGCTGAATATTAATATTCCTTAATTTGCTTATTTCTTGTGGTGCCTTCTTTTAAGAAATGAATGTTTCATTTTCTTCTTTTTATACAGCATAAAGCTGGGTTAAGTTCATTCCATTTATCAACTGGTCGATTTATTTGGTATTAGAAACAGTATTCACAAATGAACAAAATTACATTACTGGCTATAACCTGTAGCAGTTACCTGTGGCATACTGAAGCAGGACTCCTTGTTGATAGCTGGAAAATTATGCTTTGTCTTATTTAAAGAAGACTGCTTTCATCAAAGCAATCTTGAGTTTAAGGTACAATAACTATTATGAAAGCTTTTCAGAGCCACATGCAGAAATGACTGGAGCTGAAGTAACAGATGCCTGCTGATTTCTGAGATTAAAGAAATTTAATCGTGTGGTTTTGTGGTGGGTTAACTGTAGCAAAGGACCAAACTCCTACCCAGCTACTCACTCCCCCCTCCTCAGGGGACAGAGGGCGAAAATAGGAAAAGCAAGAACAAGAAAGCTCATGGGTCAAGATAAAGACAGGAGGATTGCTTACCAGTTATTGCATGCAAACCAGACTTGATTTGGTGAAAATTAATCTAATTTATTGCCAGTTAAAATAGATGTGGGTAGTGAGAAACAAAGACAGATATTACAACACTTTTCCTCCCCCTTTTCCCATGCTCAGCTTCACTCTTTTGCACCTGACTCCTCTGCCCTGTCCTGGAGGGGGACAGGTGAGAATGGGGGTCTGTATTACAGTCAATATACAGTGGTTTTCTCTTTGCCATTCATAGAACAGGTTGGGTTGGAAGGGACCATCAAAGGTCACCTAGTCCAACCCCCTGCAGTGAGCAGGGACATCTTCAGCTAGATCAGTTTGTTCAGAGCCCTGTCCAACCTGACCTTGAACATTTCTGGGGATGGGGTATCTACCACCTCTCTGGGCAACCTGTTCCAGTGTTTCACCACTCTCATTGTAAAAACTTTCTTCCTTATATCTAGTCTAAATCTAACCTCTTTTAGTCTAAAACTATTACCCCTTGTCCTGTCGCAGCAGGCCCTACTAAAATGTTTGTCCCCATCTTTCTTATAAGCCCACTTTAAGTACTGAAAGGTTGCAAAATGCCTTCCTTTCCTGATTTCTTACACCTGAGGACTGAGAGCTTTTGGGCTTTATGGAAAGCATACTTAAAGATCTGCCAGCTCTGTTCTGCTCCCTTGCCCCCGAGGGCAGTTTCCCAGGTAGTCCTATTGACTAATTCCTTGAACAGCTGAAAGTTTCCTTTCCTAAAATTCAGGGTCCCAACTTTACTTTTTGTCTGACCCATACACCTCAGGACTGCGAACTCCACCATGGTTTGATCACTGCAGCCCAGGCTGCCTCTAATCATGACATCATCGATTAGCTCACTTGCATCGATGACCATCAGGTCCAGTCTGGTGTCCCCTCTGGTAGGGCTATTACCTGGCTTAAGAAGTTATCATCGATGCATTCTGGGAGTCCTCTGGATGGCCTACAGCTTGCTGTACTACTTTTCCAGCATATATTGGGATGGTTGAAGTCTCCCAGCAGGATGAGAGCCTGCAAGCACTATGCCTCCTGTAGCTGGAGTAAGAATCCCTTCATTGGGCAGCCTGTAGTAGACACCAGCCACAAGGTTCTGTTGCCTTGGTCTCTAATTCTTACCCATAAGCTTTTAACCTGCTTGTGGCTGTTCTTCAGAGACAGCTCTTCACACTCCATCCATTTTGTGATGTAGAGGGCAACCCCTCCACCCCTCCTTCCTCACCTGTCCTTTCTGAACAGCTTGTCACTATCGATAGCTGCACTCCAGTCATGGATTCACCTGACCAAGTGTCAGTGATGGCAGCTAGGCCATAGCTTTCTAGCACCATGATGGCTTCCAGCTCCTCCTGTTTGTTGCACATGCTGCATACATTGGTGTAGAGGCACTTCAGCTGGGCTGTCAGCTGTGTCACCTTCTTAAAGGAACACCCTTAAATTCCTTTCTTCTCCCGCTTTTTCTATGACCTGGCATGAGTTCTCCACAAGCTGGAGTTCCTGTCAGTAAAATCTTTTCCGACATGGGCTTTTCCCCAGGCTGCTGGTACTATCTGCTCAAGCACCATGGAACACCTCTTCCTCCTCCTTTTCTGACCTTGCTGTTTCCTCTGCTGTTTCTCACTCTTTGTGTCCCTTCTTCCTGTGCCTATCCAGCATTTTTTGTGTTTTCTTAAATATCTTTTCACAGAAGCACCATGAACAACTTTGCTGATAGGTGCAACTTTGACCTGTTGTGAATCTGTGCTGAGCCAGCTAGGAAGGGTGGCATTTAGCACAGAGCAGCCCCTGACCTCTTCCCACAGAGACCACCTCTGCAACTCCCCTGCTACAGCAACCTTGCATTTACACCAAATACAGCTTCTTATTCTTTGCCTTCCTTTAGTACCGAAATACCAGTAACCAGTAAATAACCTTATTCTTTGCCTTCCTTTAGTACCGACATACCAATAACCAGTAAATCATATGTAAGAATGGGAACTGTGTATCAGAGTAATCTCAGTATTATACATGGTATGACTAAGACTCTTGAACGATAAAGGCAGTCACTCGGAACTGGCATTAAGAGACTCCCCAGTTCCTGTTCTCCCTTTCTCTGTGGATAAAGACTTGGTATGATGCTCCTTTTCAAAAGTGGGACCCAACAAGCTGGGGTCAGTTCCCAGCTCTACCAGTTCATTTCCTTAGCAGGCTGTCACTATGTCAGTAATCTGTTTCCATCCCACAGACTCAGCTGTGGAATTCTTTGAGGAGGTCAGGGAGACTGTACGATCACAGACACAGTCATAGCTCTCACTGTCTTCAAGGAGAAATACGATAGCAAAACCCAGCGGAGCAAGGCCTGCTTCTCACAGGCCTGATGAACTGTTCTCTGTTCCCCCAGCCCACCCGGCTATTGGACACTAATCACATCCTCGTCTTGTACATGCACTGGGAGCTTATTGCGCTTCTAAACTTCCCAGCTCGGTACAGATTGCAGGGAAATGCTGTGGACTTTCTGAGCACGGATGGGCTGTTCAGTTTGCCATTGCAGGAGTGGCACCTAACAGGCCACGTGCTCTGGCCACCTGGGCATCCCCATGTCATAATTAACATCCTGCTTGCCCTGCTTAACACAAACAGAACAGTTGAAAAGGAATTTGAGGCTAGGTGGGTGGTGATTAATTAAATCTAAACTTTCTAACTAAACTACACTTTCAATGAAGAGTTTAGAGATTGTGACTATTCTCCCCATTTCTTTTAAGTCATTTTAAAAAAAAAGGCCAAAATCAGAACTGCCAGCAAGGTACAAACTACAAACACTACAGGGAATTAGTTTTGAGAGGTTATAAGACACTTGGGCTATTGTAGTTAAACTGAAAAAATGAAATACCCTAGATTTAGCTTTCAATATAAATGAAAATTGTCCGAAGTACATGAACTACTAGATAATGAATACAGAAAGCTGCAGTCTGCTATTACCAGCAATTTTCAGAAAGGAAAACTTTTATGGAAAAGGCTCCAATTTATCCAAGAGTTGTCGGATATTAGATTGTGCGTGACACTCAACCAATATGAACTTTTACAGCTCTACTGAAGTCAGCATTGTCTAGAAAAGATTAAAATCTGACTGATTATTTCTAGTTAGCTGGAGTTTTTCTACATTGGAAATGCTCAAAAATCGTCTGCACTAATGATATGCTCATTAAATCATCTAATGATATTAACAATAACAGTGGTGTTGGTGATTGGGGTAAATGAAGAAACATTCTCAATGGCATCCAAACCTAAATTATTCCCTCTTCTTTTTAAAACTGTGCAATTTGTAATGCCTGTTTTTTATCAAATTCATCTCTGTTAATAAGATCTATAATTATGAAGCAGGAAGGCATAACGAGATTGGCTGATTATAATGCAGGGAGCATAGATGAGTACTAATTCCCCAGAGGATGAAGCTCTCTGGTGATGGCGCTAGCATGCTTAGGGCTGCTAGGCTGCTATTTCTAAACATCTTTATTTTGAAGGAATTGTGTTCATTGGAAGTTATTAGTTTGAAATGCTCAAAAGCTTTTATTGTAGCTGCTGTTTGCTTTCTTTTTGGTATTAATTTCTGTCTGCAGCAGAAGTATCACAATCTAGTAACAGATACTCTCTGTTGATGGAACAGCTCCGATTCTATGGCTGCAATCTGTCTACTCAATCCTGCAAGTATTTAATAATGCAGCTGTTTAGATTTGTTTCAACATGGTCATTTATTTGGATAAGCAAGGCTTTGCTACATCTTCTGATCTGGTGGGTGACGTAAAGTAAAATTTTCAGTTCTCTCTGTCTTAATTTCTCTATGTGTAAAACTGAGATTGTGTTACAGATCTTCAGTCTGTCTTACTTAGGATTCCCAGAATGTATCCCAGATGCATTGAGTTGAGGATTGGGATAAACAGCAACATCTTGTATTTTGGATGTTGTCCTCAGTTCTGAACCAAAGTCTAGCTGATGGGAAGCTGACAACCTGCTTCTCTCACCCTGCTTCTTAAGGCACATACCTCTTTCAAATTCTCTTCCTGCCCATCTCCTTAGCAACATCCCAACATTCAAATGAAGATGTAGTATCTATAGCTTATTTGGGGGTTGCTGACTTTCCTATTCTGAAAAAACATTGCCTAATTTATTCTCTCTTCCTCCTCACTGCTATGCGGAGGTCTTTGCATTTTAATGTTAAAAAAGTTGTCTATGGTGTTTTGAAGGGCTGACTAGTATGATGACGAACTCAAACAGATGGCTGTACTTGCTTAGTGGAAGATGCCAAGTACACAGCATGTGAAACTCCACAATCAGTGGACTTCTAAATGAGAATTTTGAAAGAATGTGAGCCCCAGGTCAGGGAGAGGTTAGTGATATCAAACCCCACTAGATGAGGTTATGTCTTAGGGTAACAGATCAAAGAGAACAGGAATATAATGCACTTCCATGTTTTATCTGTCACTACCTGCTGAAGTTAAAGGTGACTGCTCAGGTAGCTTCAAGAAAGCAGCCTCAAAGCCAGCAAACTTAGGAACTGGTGGAAAAGAAAGTAATACCTGGGACATTGCCTCTCTCCATTCTAAAGGCACAAGGTAAAGTGCTTTCCTCTTCTTAGTGTGTTGTCAATAGGTCTGTTGATTCCCATGGACTTAGCAGGTAGACACTGAACGATCAGTTAGTGTGGGACTTGTGGGATGGTTCAGAGCAGGGCTACTGAGGCAGACGTTGTACAAAGATGGTATAGTAGACTTTTTAGCTGGTGATCTCACGCTTTAAACAGAAAAAAAAAAAAAAAGTAAGTATGAGAAGGAAGTAGTACAGTTTATTGCAAGCCAAGGTGTGGCTGCAGATGACATGACATTTTTACAATACAGAGGGGATTTTTCAATTAATCTTCCAGGTTATATTATCCTAGGAGGATTGTAAGAAGGAAGATGAGTGAAGAGAGAGAGCAGGATTAGGAGCTGGGGGGAAAAAGATGAAGTGTGTGAATTAAGGATATTAAAGAAAGAATTTTGTTTGAACCAGTCAGCAGTATACACGAATAACAATATCCAGAGCAGAAACTCTGGTGAAGAACATGACTTTTGGAATTCCCTACTGCAACATCTCCCGGGGATGTTTCTTGTTTGCAACTGAGCAGGAGCATGTACAGCTAAGTTTGAGAGAGGATAAGGTCTGAAAAGAGAACATGACCATGATCCAGAAGTATAAATACATTCATAAAACAAAACAAAAGGAAAGGCTCAGTGCCATAAAAAATTCGAGGAATAAGAAGGAAAATAATAAAAAATGTTCTTCCTCTTTCAGGTAAGATTAACAGAGGCATAAGGAGTTAACAAGGTTATTACAGTGCTTTTCTATTAGTCCCATGTGGAGGCAAAGGCTGCAGTATGATTGCATCTCTGATTACACACTTGAAAATCCACAGATGTAGAGTAAAAACTAGGCACAGACAAAATAAACACTGTTAAAGTAGGAGAAGGTCTGAAAAAGAACATGTAGGGATTGGAAGAACATCTAAATAGATGATTACTTTTTCTTTGTATGAGACATCCTTCCTGAACCCTTGAACAAGTATGATTTAAAAGCAGGTATAGCAGTGTTTCAAAATCTTGGCCAATACATTTAGAGATTAACCTTCACAGGGAGTTTGCCAACTTGAAATTTAGGCATTGTAAGAACATGTGCAGGTTTGGCCACTACAATTTTCTTCAAATCTCACTGTGAATAGTGACTATTAGACTTGTATGTTCCATATCATGTATTTTTCTCTCCCTGCTTTGTTGGGGTCACAGAAAGAGAGCAAAGTGACTACCCAAGGGAAAACAAAACACAAGCTTACCCTCAGCACTCCAAGTTTCATAAAATAAATATCCTAGAAGCTCTAGATGCTTTCAAGAGTGAGAGGGTAAGTAACTTTACCCATGTGAATATTCTGTTATAGAAAATTTAGAGGGTCTGGTTTTGCAAGAGTAGGCAACGGAATGTTGCTTTTTTGGTTTTTTTGGGGGTTTTTTTTCTTTTCTTTTTTCTTTACTAGTCTTTTAATATGGAGTTTATTCTAACTTATTTTAAGTCAATTTTCTTATTAACCTGAGGTACTTCAGTTGTTTGTGGAGACATGGATACCACCTATTTGTTTAATCTAGGCTACTATGTTTTCCTCTACCACAGAGCAGTTGTAAAGCAAAGAAGTTTTAAAAGCCTATTGTAAATGGGACACTACTTTTAATATCAATAGCAGAAAGAAAAAAAAATCTGAAATGAGTGTGATTTTAAAAGTTTTAAAATTACAGCTGGGTATATTTTAACCTTCCAGGGTGGGATTCATGTCTTTCTATTGCAAGATTTTATCATCTCTTACAGATTTGTTTTGAAAAAAGAACAGGGAGTCAGGTTCATGGAAGTACTTCACTGCTTATGGTATTTCCCTGGCTGTGTGAGCTGCAATGCAGAATTCCAAGCTGTCTAGGTTTACACAGCATTGAGAGAACTGAGCTGAGCTGAAAGTAATTCCTTGGATCTTTGAGCCCTGCAAAGCCAAAGGAGTAGAAATATGATGTCCTGCTGAATTCTGTTACAAAGAGGCTGTGACAGTAACCATCAGGAAGAAGAGCTTTAAACAAAACGCTGAAATAGTGAAATGCCTACCCTGCACAGCACAGCATGAGGCAGAGGTACCTGGCCTGGCTCTGAGCAGCCACTGTGTTCCCTCAGAGTACAGGCAGAGAACAGCAACAGGAATATTCGTGGTGTGCATTGGCCTAAGTGGAGCTGGGCGTTTAGAAGGCTGTACTGTGGCTACTTTCACCTCCAAACTGGTTATCTCTCTCTGCCATAACACTACGTTGTGCGTACTCAAGTCCTAAGGAAATTAGTTTTTCTATACTGCAGTTTCTTCTGGGGGAAGCAGTAAGAACGTGCAGTTAAATATCTAGAAGTGAATAGTCACAGATACAAAATTATCCTCCCCATTGCAAAGTTCACAAGTTTCAGAATTGCTTTGTATATTTTGAGTTAGGTCAGGTTTTTGCTTTTCTGTGGGTTGCATGCCAAAGAAATGACCTTTGAGTGGCTTCACACCAGTGGGCTGTTTGTGACACAAAGCAGTATTATAGCTATCCCTGGATACATCAAAGGAGATGGCTTTGCTATTGCCAGGTATTAGGGATTCCTTCCTTTTTTTTTAACTACCTATGCCTCCCTGCCCTCAATTTATAATCTAGTCTTTTCTTCAATTATTGTGACCTGGTTTTAATTCATTTCTTCCTGGTGGGTGCATTCATTTGTCCAGGGTTCATCACTAAGAGGCTGTTGTTAAACATGATATTGAAGCCTTTAACACAAAAAGATTCTCTGTGTCTTCAAAACTGCAAGATGTTGGACATACAAGGATGAGGAAAATCATAGCACATCATTTAGAGGCAAATAGATATGAGGAAGTCTGCCTATAGTAGAACCAGTCTGGGAAGCAATGTTGGACTATTTTGGCCCTTCTATGTCTCTCATTTAATCTCTATTTCACCAACTATTCTATCAACTATTAGAGCTGGGGAAAGTATGGGAAAGGTTTTTGAAACAAACAGAGCACCACAGGAAAAAAATGGTTCAAATCTCCTAAGAGGATTTTTTAGACAAGAGAATTTCTATTGGTGGAAGCTTGTGAATGCACACAGCCATCTTTAAGGAAAATGCTGCTGAATAGCAGCTAATAAATTGAGCTAAATCATGTTTTTTAATATCCATATTACTAGGGGTAGAGTACTACATCCAAAGACTGAAAATGTTTACTGAGAACTGATTAGTCTCCTTTTTGCAAGAAAAATACTTTTCTCTTATAGTAGGGTACAAATCCTGATTTCCATTGGTTTACTCCATCTTTTTTTTTAATTACATTTTACAAAATCATCCAGATTTTATCATAGATGAAGATTCCATGCATCATTTTCTGCATAATCTGATTCTGTTCAACTGGCTTTGAATCTATGTCAAAATTTTCTGACAAAATATTACATGTCAAAGGGCTTTCAAACGTCAAGAGACTAAGATGTTTTGTTATCTTTTCATTTGTGGAAAATGTACTTAATGAAATCCAGTAGAGCTACTTTTTGAAACATAAATTCTTTTTAGCCCAAGTAAAAGTTTCACCATCTGTTACAGCTTCATGAAATTCTCATAAAATATCCATGATGACAAATTATTTCATATACATAATGGACTTGTGATTTCTCTGTCTGAACTTGTCTTTTTAAAGCTCCTAAATGAATTACTAAGCTTGCTACAAAGTGAAATGGTAGTGCAATGTCAGTTCAAAAAACCCCAGTTAGGTGCTCCTTTTTGTAAGTGACATTACTCTTTAAAATGCAATACAGCTAGCACTACAATTTTTAAAATGACTTCCCCTCTGTAGGGGCTTATTAACTAATTACATATTAATATTAGCAGGATGATCAAGTTTTATGTAGCTTTCTAGCTTCCTGAAGATATATTTGATTGACATAATTGGGCTTTTAGTTATGGAACAGCATCTGATTCCCATCTCAATTATGTCAGTGTAAATCCAGAGTATTGTATGTTTTTCTGTTTAGACTCTGGCCTATGAAAATGGTCTGCAATCTAAAGGCCCTGTAATGTTTGATTTTAGTCCAGAATATGTAAGAACTTCTACTGTATTATTACTGTTATTACTATTATTATTATGTGAAAGGTGCTTATTATTGTTATGAAGTAAAAGGCAAACAAGAAGAATAAGGGAGAAAAATGGCATTGGCTTTTTAGAGGTTTAAAATACTGTACAAAGTATTATCAGAGGTAGTATGGGAGGAAAGGTGTGGTGAAAAACACAACTTTATATTTCTGTTTCAACATTGATTATCAGTATATGTATACTGAATCAATGTTTTATCAGTATATGTATACTGAATCGATGTTTTAATGTAGTTCTATTTTCCTTTTCCCTCACTGAAACCCCTAATTTTTAGAATGAGAGATCAGTCTGGCAGGAATGCATATTTAACATTAAGCAAAAAATGGAGATAGAATAAAATGTAATGTCACGATCAGCAAGTTTGTGGTGGGTAGCTTCCTACATCAGTCCTTAGAGAATACCTTTACAAGAATTAGCCCTAAATCCGGATCCCATTGCATTTTAATCAGTTTAGCATGCCAACTCAAATGCCCTTTAACAACACTTTAACAAGTACTGTATTTATAATACAGCTTGCTCCCTTTGAGGTTTTCCCCGCATATACTAATTTGACACATTGGCTGAAAGCTTCATTTATTTCAGAAACTAAAAAATGGCTGCAATTGTCAATTTATTTTTGGAAAAGTACTTGTTTGATGATTTCAGAAAAGGCATTTCTCCTGTCTTCTTGCCAGAGGCAGGCAAAGTTTATGCAAATGACAATTTGAATGCTGGCTGTGAGTTAATAATGGGGCGGGGGCTACCAACTTCGAGAAAAATAACTGGAGGGCATTAGTAATATAAGAATCTACAAAAAAGAAAATGCCAGTTATTACTGTGTTCTTGCCTGAAGAACTTAAGCACCATTAATATTTTATAGATAGAATTATTCTTTATTCTGCCCATCGTAATTGGCAAACACAAATATCAACAATCTAACAATTATATATTTAAATTGCTATGCTGGTTTTTGCTTTGGGTTCTAGAAAATGGCATATAATCATAACCAGACATTATTTGTCTGTCTGTCTCGGGCAGTCCATCTGAGTCACCAAAAAAGTGAAGCAAAAGCAAAGTGTCACATACAAGCTTTTACCACAGTGGCTGCCAGGGCAGCTTAGATTTCTAAGTTTGGCTTTGTGCTGTAGCAGAAGATATGTATGTTTTCCCCACAATTGTGGAATTGCATTAATGACTCAGTTCTGAAGTACTTGTTTGGTATCAATGACTGAAGTGGAGTTTTGCCTGAAGACTGAAAAAGATTTTTATTACTTAGTCAAACGCCAAGTGTTGGATGTTAAAATGCAGTTAGCCGAACTGTGAGAATAACCAGAAATAACTTACCTATGCTGGAAAGCTTATTTTAAATTCTTCCTAATGTTTTTGTTCTCTCTCCTTAAAATGAGGACAAAGTAAAGTTTCTGCAAATATCCACTCTCTTCAACAACATAATGAAGACAAGAATTAATTAAGGATAATTAGGCCAATGTGAGGCATAGTGGAGACACATGTTTGCCAATTAGAAAATGAACTTTAAGTCAGGTATCGGGTATCTGCTTGCTGATAAGAATAGAGAGGTCTCATAAATGCATAACTAATAATCTTTGTAGCATCACAAAATACCACCATGTTACTGTGATCAAACATCATATGGTTGTATGGCATCTTGAAGAATATTAAGTATATATTTTTCTAAATGAAGTAGCATACAACAATATCACTCCTCATTCCAGAGAGGATAATGGCATTAAAGTGGACATTATTGAGGTGTTATTATGAAATATTTGTTTATGTTTGTTTCTGTAAAGAAAAAAGTTTGGAAAAACTCAGGGGACAAAGGTATATCACACTGTGCAAGAACTGCTTCATTACTTCTCAGTGCCAGTTTGCACCCTCCATTTGGTCTGATCATTTTCTGGCCTGATCAACAGAGGAGCAGAACTACAAAACATTTCCACATTGGGTGGGATTAATGGAGACAAACCACAAATCCTGTCTTTGCTTGCTGGGTCAAACCTGAGATCATACGTAAAGGTTGCAGGTTATTTGTGGGTGGATAGGGAGCTGTTTTGCAGAGGTGTATGTTACGTGGTAGTAGGGCAGCACAGATTTTTCTTTCAACTTTATTAATCACTGTTACGTGCTGGCATCACAAGTTCTCAGAATGCCTACAGTTCTTATGCTTTTTAGGTGTTGAACAGTACAGATCTTGCTAGCTGACCGATCTCACAGTCATAGGATTATTTATCTTAAAAATCTATCTATTAAATTTTGAATGGAATGGAACTGAACAGAACTAAGTTGAACAGTGCCAGCTCTTTCTGAAGGTAAATAAACCATCATAGCCAAATTACTGAAGACTGTACTCATACCTGAACATTCTTGTTGTGGCACATGAAACCACTCAAAAACATCAAATGGATCCATTTCTGAGTCACACTTCCCTTAGGTTTCCAAATTAACAGTGAAATGTACTTATCCAATGTAAAAAATAGCTCCCACAAACTACTTTATTACAAAATAATGCAGGAAAATAATTCCCCACAATTACAATAAAGTCAAACAGAAATGGAGACAGCTTTGCATTGGAGCCTAAGTCTTCTGAGTCTCAAACTTTGCTTAATCTTACCTTTTCACTCCCCTGCTCTTTCTGCCATTCAAGAAGGTAAGCAGCTTTGGTGGTTCGTGAGAGAAGAAGCTGACATCCTCCTAGCACTCTAAGACAGAGATTTGCCTTGGAGTCTGTGCAAGAATTAATCAGAGAATGACAGACACTTACATATTTACTTGTTGTATATCCAACAAAGGCTGGAATATCTGGTGCCTGAGCTAGTTAATTCAGAAATAGGTTGAGGATTCATGGCAGCAAACTGCATTTTATAAAGATACCCTAATCGTTAGGAAAAATAGTATCTTTATAGGGAGGTCAGGAGTTCTGTTATGTGCGAATACTCCAGAAGTAAATAGTAAGTAAGTAAGCCCAAGGATGCACTCTAGGAATGTTCCTAGTGCCTTCCAGCCACCAATGAGCATTGATCCTCGGAACCAGGTTACAGGTAAACTTCAGTAGTAGCTTCCAGATACATACACTGCAGAATATCACATCTCAACAGTCACCATTTGTCCCTTTAGATCTGCTCCTACTGCACCTCACTGTTTGCTAATATACTAACTAATGCGTAGGGTACTAGCCACTTAATACCAGCTTCAGGAAGAAAAGGGCTCATGAACAGCAGTGTGGCAGAAAACCTGCCGTCATGCATAGTGTTGTAAGGTGGGCATTGGAATAATGGCTTCCCAATATTATATTCCCAGTGAAATGGTATCGAAGGAACATCAACTGACTGAAGTGAATACAAAAACTGGACTGCATTTTTTTTTTCCAATTTGTTCCATTTATTCTTAGCTGCTGGTTTTGTGAATTATAACATGGAGTATTTTGTCCAGATGCACATTGCTCTATGATTTCCTGTGATGAAGCAGTTCATTGAATCCTTTTGTTATGGTCACAGGTTTTGTTGTCAAGTTCTTTTAGGGTAATATCACAATCATCTTGCCATATGAGCTCCCTTTAATGCTGTGCTTGCTTGTATCCTAAATGTCCATGCATAATAGCCTATTACTGGTGGCTGTAATAATAACAAAGTCTTTTTTTATGAGATATTGCACTTGGTTTTTTCTCCCGTCAGCATTACTCCCCTCCTTTTCTACATCCACCCCCACCCCCCAAAACACTGTGTGTGTGGGTTTTTTTAATGGATCTGTCAGTAGAATTCTCTTTTTTTTTTTTCCAAGACTGAGCTCTGCAGCAATAAAATTGCCAGGATCTTGTTGGTCTGTCTTATCTCCAGTGTCATTTGTTTGCCATGTAGTCTAAATAATGTTCCTGATGTGCTTTCAGAAATCTGATCATGCATTTTTATATTCACTTTAGGGGAGCCAAGAGCATAGCTCCAAGGTTTCAAGAAAATTTGGATTCAGGTTTTATGTGACTGATTTTTCTTTCAGCTGCAGTACTTCTAATTTCACAGAGCAGAGAATCAGGTCTTGAAGCTAGGGACCGCTTCTAAATATGATGGCTTTATGTTGCATTAAACATAAAAGATATATAGTAAATATTGCACCAAAGTGCTGAAGTTTCAGGATAGAACTGCAATGTAGAATAAATATTTCCATGTGTTCTATATTTTACTTCTACTTTTCATTTATGATAAAACAATTGTTGCACTTTTGGTTAGTATGATCTAAATAATCTTTTTATTGACCAAAATGTGTATTGCTTTTCTTAATTGCATAGACAATATCTGCAAGCCTGTCTCCTTTACATAAGAAGATTACATAGTAGTGGGTTTAGCTTTCTTTTGGGTAGATGATAACTTACACCACTCTGACAATGTTAAGGGTCTTAGTATAATTCAAGCAAATATGGAAATATTAGAGTATTCACCTGCTGGTCTGTGCAGGTGTAGTGAATATTGTAGACATAAATTGGCTATGCTAATACATTTTTGTTAATTTCATCACCATGGCCTATTAAAGTAAAGCCTTACATGTCTTCTGCTAAAGAATTTGGCTTGTTTTGTTCTTAAAAGAAAGGAATGTTAGGGAAATACCTGCACCTAATCTTCACTGATCTTTTATCTAACTGCTGCTTCAATTCTTTTATATCACTGTTTCCCTGAATCAGTTTTTTTCTTAGTCAAGCACATGAACTTTCTAGTGCTGGTAAGAAAGCAGTGGGTCTTGTGCTAGTCATTTCACAATCAGGTGATTACTTCTCACTGTCAAGATGTCTGGGAGAAATGGCATCTTGTATTGAAATGAGTATCTAGTCTTAATTACTTGATGTAGCTATTGCAGCACAGAAATATTTATTTCAGAAACTCTTACATTTCTCAATAATATGGGATCATCTTGAAGAATCATGTGCTTGCATCTTGTGAATGTACCAGTTTCCATTTTTAAGGTTGCCACTGGTTACTTCTAGCAGCTTTTGGCTGTTCTACTGACACCTCTGTCAGGACCTGGAGCTGTGTTCTCTTACCTCTTCCCAGCACCCTGTATCTGTCTTCTGAATGGAGGCTACCACACCTTCCTGCCCAGAGCAGGGGTCACATAGCTTTTCCAGCACCCCACTCCCCCCCACCCCCCCCTTTGGTCATTCCCAGTGCTTTCCCCTGTGCATCACCCTTTATAAGCCAGTTTCCCCACCTTTCTTCTCTGACCCTTCTAACCATGAAGCAAAACATACAGTAAGCTTTTGCAAGCACCTTTTGGAAGTCTGACTTGAAGTTTGGTCTTGTGCAGTGAGTTATCTCAGGCATCTTCCTATCCTCAACACAGTATGTGCGTTGTGGCAGAAACATGCTCCTTCGGTAACTTCCAGGTATTAGATGTCACACATGAAGTTTTTCAGCACTCAGCACCTATGTATGTATCCTGTGTGTCAAAAGATTTCCTGGGCAGTTATCAGCAGCCTGTGACTGTCAGTGTTAATCCACTGTTAAACAACCAAAGGCTTGTTATGGTGAAAGTATCGTCTAGGAATTTGCATTTGTCTGGTGACTGGTATTTAGCCAAACCAGTCACATCTCTTATTGAGATGTTCATTGGGATGTGGGGTGTCTCCCTAAAGAAATACAATGTAAAATGAAATATAGTTACATAATGAAGCTCCGGCAGCATTTATTTTTCAGCAAATTCTTGCACATTAGTATTAGAAGCAACATGTGTTGAAATATGTAAGGTCCTGAAAGCACATTGCCAATTTGGTGATAAAGCCAATGATTCAAATGTGTTCTTCTGTACTGACAGTAAACAGGGAAACTGAAATAATTTAGGAGTTGGAAGTCTTGTACTGTCATAACAAAGAAAAGAGTCTTCTGGTGTGATTGGAAAGTACCTATGGAGGCAAAGATAGTACCGACCTTTCCTGGCAAGTGATAAATACAGAATCATAGAAGGGTTGAGGTTGGCAGGGACCTCTGGAGGTCATCTAGTCCAACTCCCCTGCTCTAGCAGGACCATCTAAAGCAAGATGCCTTGGACCAGTCCATGTGTCTTTTGACTGTCTCCAAGGAGGGAGATTCCACAACTTCCTTGGCAGCCTGTGGCAGCGCTTAGTCACCCTCACAGTGAAGAAGTGCTTCCTGATGTTCAGAGGGAACCTCCTGTGTTCTAGTTTGTGCCCGTTGCCTCTGGTCCTGTCACTGGGCACCACTGAGGAGAGCCTGGCTCTGTCTTCTTTACGTCCTCCTTTCAGGTATTTAAATACATGGATAAGATCCTCCTTGAGCCTTGTCTTCTCTAGTGAAACAGTCCCAGCTCTCTCAGCCTTTCTTCATAGGAGAGACGCTCCAGTCCCTTAATCATCTTTGTGGCCCTTCACCAGACTCTCTCCAGTACATCCATATACCTCTCTTTTACTGGGGAGCCCAGAACTGGACACAGCATTCCAGGTGTGGCCTCGCCAGTGCCCAGCAGAGGGGAAGCAACGATCACCCCCTTCGACCTGCTGGCAATGTTCCTCTGTATGCAGCCCAGGACACCATCAGCCTTTGTTGCCACAAGGGTACATTGCTGGTTCGTGGTCAACTTGGTGTCCACCAGGACCCCATCTCCTTTTCTGCCAAGCTGCTTTCCAGCTGATTGACATCCAGCATATACTGGTACACGGGGTTGTTCCTCCCGAGGTGCAGGACTTGGCAATTCCCCGTGGTGAACTTCATGAGGTTCCTGTCAGCTCATTCCTACAGCCTGTTGAGGTCCCTCTGGATGGCAGCACTACCCTCTGGTGTAGGAGCCACTCCTACCAGTTTGGTGTCATCAGCAAACTTGCTGAGGGTACACTGTGCCCCATCATCCACATCACTAATGAAGATGTTAAGCAGGACTGGGTCCAGTATCGACCCCTGGGGCACACTGTTAATTACTGACCTCCAACTGGACTTCATGCCACTGATGAGCAGCCTCTGGGATCAGGATCTCTCATGGCTACAAAGGTGTCCCAGTAAGGGCAGGGATGTGGTGGAAAAGGAGATGAGCAACTGCATTGTTTTGTAATATTCACCTCAAACCAGAGAAACTGATTTGTAGATTAATCTTTTTTCTTAAGATGCCTCCCATTTTTAGATGAAAGTATCCCCACCACCTTCTGTACGATTCCTCATGGCACTTAAAACATACTTGGGACTGTCTCAGACAGGCTGGAGAGCCTTGTATGCTGATGCAGGTCACCAGTATTGCCAGTTTCTAACACATGGTGGAGACTGTCACAACACTGGGTAGAATTTAACAAAAAAAACTTTCAAGTACTTACAAAACCCCTAACTCTGTGGAAACAGTTTCAAGTGCTTGCTTTGAAACGCAGGAGGAAATTTCTCTTTTTGAAGGAATGATTTTTGTAGCTTTGACTTTTAACTTTTGATAGTGTGGAGGTGGCACCCAATTAAACCTCTATCCTACCAGATGAGCCATATTGCTGCAAAACCTCTGCTTGTCACTGATGGGCAAGTAGAGCCTTTGTATTCTAGCAGCAATGTGTTTCCAGTTTTTCCCCATGTACAAATGCCCTTTGTGCCTTTTAAAGGTTTTTGTATAGCCTCCCGAGGAATATCCTTTGGGCAAACCTGTTAAATTTAACAACAGTTACCCTGTAGTTACACAAATCAACATAAAAATTGCAACAATTGCGTCAAGAGGAAAATAGTTGTTTAATAAAGAAAAAAAGATTCTTTTCCCATGTATAATATGAATCAGTAAACCAGTCCATAATATTTGTGGTTCTGTCTAGGGCATCAAAGCCTTCCTTTCTTTCCCCTTGACAGGTAATTGCAGGAAAATAGCCACCTCTATGAAACAGGCCAGATGCACATCCCTGTAGTCAGTCTAGTTTCCTAAAGGTAGACCTATTTCATCCTAATGACTTAAGTGAGTACATTTCTGCTGAAGAACTGGAAAATGTTCTTTCCTCTCAACTAGCAGAACGAAATAACTCTTTCTGATGTCTCTAATTCCAGCTGCTCTCATCACTAATCCAATTAGAAAAGGAATCCTGCATCTGTGATGGCGGATTAAATTCTTTTGTCTGTGCTGGAACTTTGAGGAGGACTTGTGCTCCCAAATCATCTAAGTGCTGTTACAAATGCCACGCTACTCACACATCCCTGCTGGAGAGGACCTGTGTTCCTGAACAGCCTTATTTGCCAATTTGGGTTTGTGAGTGAGAAACATAATGATTCACAGCAGCTGCTATAGAGTGAATACAGATTATTGATAGAATCGTTACTATATCAAATATCAGGTCTGGTGGTTGGTTTGGTTTTTTTTTTTTTCAGATGATGTGAAGAATTTGGGGAATTATTATAATTTATTTACCACAGAATATGTTTCAGCACTGGTTTGACAAAATGTATCAGACAGTTGTATATGCGGGCTTCTGGCCCAGCTTCCTTGTGGAATAACTCATACCAGCTTATTTCTGTGTCTTGTTTTTTTGCTCTATGTGGATCGTTTATATAATGCTATGGTGTTTGACATGTATAGCAGTTTTCCTTCTCCTGTTAAATTAAGGTTAACAGTACTACCATTTATGCTGTAAATTATAGTCCCTTCTGTAGCATTTTTGTGTATCCAGAACAGATGGGAGCTTGCTTTCAAAACTCTTACAAATTGTTTGTTTACATTATATTGCCATCCCTTCATCTCCATAATAGTAGTACTTCCAGAATTTCATTTTTGTGCTGCAGACTGTTTCCACCCCTCCTCTCTCTGTTTTGGAGAAACTGTCATGCTGATATAGATAGTCTGAAGGTCTATACTAAAAACATGGGAAAAGGATACTGTACCATTTTGAAAGTGTTCAAGAATCTCCGTGATGTTCTCCAGTGACTAGGACCTTGTGATTGTATAACATGCATAGATACATGCACTTGGTATGACCATTGCTACAGGAGTAGAATCATGTTATTCTTACTTCTCCTTTACTGTTGTTCATCGCTTTCTTCCCACATTCTCTTAGGAGTGGTTTAATGCATCCATCCTGAGGAGGACCATTCTCTGTCTGTTCTGCATTCACTTGTTTATTCCCATGACCCATGTAGGAATGGCTAAAAAAAGTGAAGTAGAAAATTCTCAGCCAATAAAAGACCTGAGGAAGTGCAATGACATTTCGAAAGTACCTTCTGGTCTAAATATTATGAGATTGATTGCATTCCCTGGTTTTTACATCCTGCTTGTGCTGATGAGTTGATATTTGGAGGACCAAAGGCTAATGTTTCTCCTGCATCAGTTTTGTTTTCCTGTGTGGAAATTCCTGCCATTTTTGTTTATATACTTGCTTTCCTATCCTTATACCCTGTTCTAGTCCCTGCCATAAGGAGATGGAGAGAAAGCTTACATCTCATTTGCTATTCACAACATGGATATCAGAAAGAAGGTCATTAGGCAAAATGAAGAGAGTTCTTAGAAAAAGTAGTCCATAACAAACAATTTTCCCTAATCTAAAATATGTTTGGAACCATTCTGAAGGGTGGAGGAAAAAGTCAGAGAATACTGTCTCATTATTTTCCAGCCTCTCTGGCCATTGGATTTTTATACGTCCCAAAAGCTGGGAAAGTCAACAATACATAACTGATTGCACTGCAGAAAACTCAACAATCACTTAATGGTTTTGCATTCTGGAAACAAACCCATAAAAAACTAGTTCCTTCCTGAAGACTTCCAGCTCTCATAAACATGTGTTTGATCCAAATAAACCAAACTACCCTGAAGTGCCTACTGGCTTATGATATATTGTGTTATAACGTGATAAAATTGCAAGCAGAGGAAAAAACACATGATGGTATGAATGATAAAAAGTGAGCCTGCTGGGTCTTCAGTAGAGATGATCCTGCACAGTGGTATGTCTGTGTCTCTGTTGAGCTCTTCCAGCCAATGAACTATCCATGTTTATCAGCGTTCATAACTTCATGTTGGTAGATACCCTCTGTGAACCCATCAAGGATGCTGAATCATGCTTCTCGAGGAGGGAGGGGAGATAGGGGCGTAGAACTGAAATGACAAACAAAAATTATTATTGTGAAGACATGACTGAAGAATTATATGGTAACTGATGCCACTGAATTAAGACAGCTTTACATCAGAACCAAACACAAGCACTAGAAACATCCTGTGAGCATTTTGCAAATGCTTATATAGAGTCCTCATCTATAAGACTTGTTCTCAGCCTAATTATGCAAACATGCACAGATCCTTGTTAAACTCTGGTAATTCTAATGGCCCTTATCAGTGTCTTACTCATTCTTCCATAAAAGAAAATACTTCAGGGCAAAAATACTCCCAGAGAATACACAGGACTCCTATAACAATAAAAAATGTAAGTAAAATCACAAGTTTTAGGTTCTAAGTACATTTCTGATGCAGACTTAGTGGCAAAGCTGCATACCTTTGCCTCAGAGTTTCTATGGCATCTCAGAAAACCTCAATCTACAAACACAAATTCTCTTTGCTATTTTGAATCGGTATCAAAATGCAAACTCCATTTTGGATTCTGAGCATTGAGTATATTACAGCTTCACCTTTACTGATGTAGGCTAGGAATCGCAGGAAAAAAAATTGTGCCTTGCAGAAAGCCATCAGTGAAAGTTTTTTAGGCTTTGAAGCTTAATTATTCAAATCAGAATATTTGACTATTTGTACAGGCAAAACATTTTTTTGAGTCTATTTTAGGTTGGTTGATGGGCAAGAATCACCGTGGAAGCTGTGAGGAGGGGTCAGGGAGGCTACCTGATTTCAGGACAGGAAATTTATGAATGAAAATGCCTGTTAGTGCAGGGGTTGGATCCTGAGGAGTGGCTGCTCAGGAAGATGGTGGAGAGAGTTTTGCTTTTTTGCAGAACAGGGTTTCCCACTTGTATTTTTTTTACTTACTGTGGCTCGGTGATTCATGCCCATACACATTGTCCTTCTTCTGATGAGCAGAGTAGTCTTTAGAAAAAAAGCATGTTGAAATTTAAGAAGGACAGGACAGTGGTTCCTAACTCAGCAGGACAGTTGCCTCACCAGGCACTGGCTGGAGCAGCTCCTGGTCTTTGGGAGCCGTTGAACTTGCCTTGCTCTCCTTCAGGGAGCTCCTGAAGAGTTGCCTTCTCACACCGTGCGAGCCAAGACTCCTCTCCTGCTTTCCCCAAGGCTTGCTCACTTGCAGATTGTAATTCTTCTGTGTTTCTATGACAATAAACATTGTCTTTAAAACAAAATGAGCAAAACAAGTTAAGACAAGCTCCTCTCAGTTGCCACATAGATTTTTCCCCCAGTCATAGGCACACTTCATGTCAGCTCGCAGCTGTGAGTGGTTTTGCTGTAATCAGCCCTGTGTAGGCTTTGAGTTACGTAGTACAAAACACTTCTAAATGCTTAGATACTGCCTACCTGCAAACAACATATGACAGGCTTTTTATGCTGGCAGTGTGTGGTATATATTAGATAGAAACTCAAACAGCGTATGTTTCTTTGTTACCGGAGAGTTTTAACGGAGCGTTTGATGTATAGTTACTTCTTTACATTGACTGTGTTATTTCTGTGAGGGCCCTGAGGGTGATCCAGCCTCCCCTGGGGCTTCCCTGCACCCTGCCCATGGCCCTGGCGTTCTGTTCAGCCCAGCCCCAGCAGTCCCTGCCCCAGCGACACAATCAGTGCAGGTATGTCAGTAAATTGCTTGGGCTGTAAAGGCACTGTCCCACAAAAGTCTCTGCATTTATTTCAGTTCTCATCGGTATGTTTACAAAGCTCTGCAAAACTGGCTTTGCCCTTTTCACTGGTTACATCTATTCGCCTGAATGGCAGGGCATGCCATTCCCATGGTGGTTAAACTGCTTTTGAATTTACAGTGCAGCAAACTGGGGACCAGACCACTTTTTTATTTGTTTTAAAATGTTTGCATTATAAGAAAGACATGATTGTCTTCTGCAAGACAGAAAGGGGATGCATACGAATGTATTTGTAAAGCAGGGCATCTCACATTTTCAGGTTACAAACCACATATTAACAGAGAGGATATTTCCTGTCACAGACCCATGTCATCCATGTGTCAACTATGGCAATGGGTGATGATGTGATAAACTAAGACTAGAAGACAAATACATTTACCTCTTTTTATATAAAAAGTGTCTCTGTCTCATTTGTCTAAAGGAAGATGAGTAGGGATATTGTATTTTTTATTCACTTGAGAAATATTAACAGCAGCCTTCAGGACTTGATAGGTTTTCTTATCCTGTGTATCCCTTCTCCACACCGCATATACATAAACGTCTACTTCTTTCCCTTGCCTGTTTTTGCTCAGCCATCTGACTTTATTGTCTCCATTAAGCATGCTGTGGCCTCGTTTCCTTTTCTCCTGAACTGATTTTCTTATCTTCTGTCTTCTGCTTCCCTGTCTGAGATTGTATTCTTGAAAGATTACTGCCAGGGAGTATGGCCTAGAATAGTACTTAGTTTATCAGTTACTGTGCTACAGGCATAATTAAATCCAGTAAAACATAAATGCAATTGTCCAAAAATTCTGTCATTCTTAAGCTTTCTATAAAATAATTGAATTGGATTCATAAATGCAGAAACTAGCGAGGAAAATTTTATCCCCATGTCAATTTGAGTGTGGGCAAGAGCAGTGTGAACATCTTTGTGTCCCCCATCTGTGGACAGTACTTTTTCTGGGACGATACTTTTACAGTCTGTGCAACTTACTGGCATGATGGCATTGACCATGAAATTGTCAGTGTGCAGCAAAGACCAGCAGCTCCCTAAGGGACAGAGTCAGACACATTGGATGTCTTCCAGCATCAACTTTGGATTGTCATTTGCTTTTTGTCCTTTGATTGTCTCTGCAAAGAGACCACTTGTGAGGTTGTCAGGTGTTCAGTAGCAACTGGAGTTGCACCTACAGAAAATTTGAAATGCTGGGGCAGGTGTATACAGTTTCCAATGCATACCAATAGTTTATGAAAGTAAGTAGAGAGCCTTGGTCATAACTTAACCAAGTTTTACTCATTTAACTTGGTCAAAATACCTTGCTTTTACCTGAAATGAATTCTACCCTTCAGGTGATCCAAAAATTATTTGAAAATTTTGAAAGACAAGCTAATTTGGTATACTCTAAAGCAGTCGATTCATTAATTCTATTATACGGACATGATACACAGTCTCTCTTTTCAGGATGTAACTTTGTTATACGTAAAACTGATTTATTGGCAAACCCAGGAATACAACTGTGCTCTGTTTTACAGAAAATGTCATAAATAATGTACTCTGAATTGCCCCTCAGATACAGAAGACTAAATTACAGAAAGTCATTGGGTAAAGACATTCTACAGTGAGTTAATTAAGGCATTCAGGCATAAAGCTGATAACACAAAGAAAAAAATTAAAAGATAGGGCAGGGAGAAAATCTATGCTTTTGATTGAGATTTGAAAAGAGGGAATGAATTGATGAGACAGAAAGAAAGAGGCAATCTGTTTCAGATGACAGGTTACAGATGAGAAGTTGTTTATAGCAAGAATAGCAAGTGTGAAGGAACAGAAAGAAGCCTGACTCTAGACTGCAAAAGGAGAAACGGAAGAGGGAAGAGAATTGTGTTGAACTAGAGAAAATCTATGGGTTTGGAAAGCAAGAACAAGAGAAGGCTTCCAGCTGGATCATGCAAAGCGTGGAGAGCTGGGCTGAGCAAGACTTTAAGAATCAAAGTAGTTGTGAAGAAAAGATTAGGATAAGACTGTAAAGGAGCTATTGCAAAAGAGATGTCATTCAAAGGTGTGCTTGTGGGGTGATGATATACAGATTTGTGCACTGGAGATTCAATTCTGTCTCGTGCTATACACATCAACAGCAAAAGGCTGCACAGCTTATCCTCTCAAATACCTTTTCAACTATGTAGAAAACAGAATAGAATATTTTCTTACTGCTTAGAAAACATCCTGGGCTGGGGAGATTGACCAGCATAGAACTTACCCATTGTGAATCCAAAATGAAATTGTCTGTCAGTAATAACCAGGCTGTAGTTAGCTTGCAGCCATGCTGTAGGCAGAGCCCTGCTCTCCCATCGTGCTGTTCCCTCCTCACATTTCATGCTCTACCTGTAGCATGCAGTGGAACACTCCTCCACTGGTGCAGTGAAGTGACTGAATGAGTGTCTGGATGGGTAAGATGATGCCTTTTTTTTTTACCTCTTAAAACATCACACAGGAAAGGACTAGAGTTAAGAGGTGGGATACCTGGAAGAGGAAGGTGGTAGATGGCAGGATTCAGGCTTGTTCTCCAAGGGAGTGAAAGCTCACTCCAACAGGTTAGCATGGTAGCTGCACACCACACCGAGCCATGCCTTTCAACAAGGCAGAGATTCACTGTATTTCTAGGTAATTAATATATTTACAAAGGTTGATTCCTGCAGTGCAGTAGGGGAATTAATGTCTGGAAATGTTCTGTTTATATCTAGCTTTGTATTTATGAAACTTCAGCACAGAAGGCTATGATTCCTTTTAAGAAGGATGACATGATCTATATTAAAAAAATGCAAACAGAAAACTCCTGCTAGCACAGCCACATGGAGTGAAACAGATTTTCGTAGAAGTGCATTATTTGTGAATGTCAGTACTGTGTACAAAGTACAGCACTTCGAATAAGATGTTGAAATAAAGTCTAGGTATGCTGCCTGTGCACATTTCCAGACAGATACAGCTGGTTAAAAAGAAATGAACTGAAACAATAAGTAGTTTAAACTTTAATGGAATAAGGGAGATGAAACAGAACCAGTCAGCCAGTTACCAATAAACA
Organism: Falco peregrinus; assembly: GCF_023634155.1. Lineage (NCBI taxonomy): Eukaryota > Metazoa > Chordata > Aves > Falconiformes > Falconidae > Falco > Falco peregrinus. The sequence continues at coordinate 98,455,303 of NC_073723.1, read as the reverse complement.
AAAGTAAACATATAAGTAGAGGTCATTTATGCCATGTTCTCTCTGTAGATCAAAACCTCTTAATTCATTATGAAATGAGGCTTTACATGAGCACAACTCCTAGTTTGATCCCAGTTTGGCTTTTTTCCTGAAGATGTCATTTGTGGCACATTTTTGAACATTTTTTCCAACAATTATTTCAATTTTTTATTCAGAAAATGTTTATTACTGAATTTTTGGGTATGTTTTCCTGAACTGCAGTGGACATATAAAAATGAGAAGGGTCATTGTAACACAGGTTAGTTGGAATATTTTTCAGTCAGTGGTGATCTTGCTGATTCCAGTAAAGGAAGATTCACCTGTAACAGTCAGAAGAATCAAAATGTACAATTTGCACTTGTGTCCAAGAACCATTCCTACATTAGGTGCTCATGGCAACAAGGGAAGTAGAAAACCAACTTCTTTTTGCAAACTTTTCACAACTCCTAGAAGCAAAATAACAGCAAATAAAATCTCTTCGATAGTTCCTGCCAGAGCCAGCAGCCTCTGCTTACCTATAAACTAGTAAATGGAGCAGGAATAGTTCTCCCAAGTGCTATTCCATTACTGGATTGTAAAAACACTCCATTGTTCAGGTTCCCATAGCAAATATTCATGCTTTTATGGGTTCCTGTATCTGCAAGACCTGGCTGGGTATGCAGTCAGCCTTTTAAATTTATTTCATTTTCTTGGAATAAATGGTTTATAGATTGGCTGATGAATAGTTGTGGCCTCTGTCAGCCTGACACCTTGTTAAGCTAGTGGCTAACAAACAGATCTGGAAAGCTACCACCCTGCACGTTTTGAGCCTTTTAGTAAAACTGGCTATCATGGTGGCTCACTGATTATCATATTCATAGGAAGATATTACAACAATATTGACCATCTTCAAAAGACTCAATTTATTTTAAAAAATAGACACTGTCTTAGGAAAAGAAAGTTTCATTCGATACTTCCAGACAATATTGTTATACTTTAAAGATGTTTTCTGACATAGACAAATACTCTTAAAAGAATGAGTCTTTAATTTTTTTAGAAATGTCTTTTAAATGTCTAATATTATTTTTGTTGAATGAAGATAATTGCTTTAGGAAGAAAGAAATTTACTTCAACAGAGGTAGTTTTTCCTCCATAATGAGGTTTTCTTGTTCATCAGAATTCTGATCCGTGAGGTCAGTGGAAGTCTTTGCACTGAAATTGTGCACAAGCTTTAAGTTAGGCAGTAGTCAACTAGCATTTATATATGTAGACCACTTAAAAGAGTTATGTGTGATGGAGACCAGAATGTGGATGTGAAAAACAAAGAATATCAGAGTTTGGGTAGAGGCTAGAAACTGAGTATTGCTTAGCGGTGAACATGCTGTGAGAGTTTAACACATAAGAGCTCGCCCTCAGGCACAAAATTAAACTGCTCACTGGTTATATGCTGCACTTGAAACGACCATTAAAACAAACATTAGAATGGGAAAAATTTGCTCTGTAACTAGGTGATAGTGTGAAGCTGCTTCTGTGCAGCAGAAGAAAAGAAAAGCTAGGCTTGCATTTTAATAACTATTTGAAGATTTGCTTTAAATGGATAAAGTTTCCTGCTAAGCAGCTCACGTTATTTTTCTTTTCATCCTAGTTCGCCTGACAGATTAATTTGGAGCCAAAAAAACCCTGAAGGTACAAGAAAGAAACCTGAAGAATTGCAACTCTGGCTGGCAGGGTCAATTATGAAGTTTTGATTTGAAGATTTGAGAAAGTTCTGTGAAAAAAGGATCCGGATCTGAGGAGGCGTATGTGATAAGCCCATCATGTCTGTGTGCTGCAACAGATTGCTTCCCTCCATGGGACCAGGCATTCAAGTTGCACAGATACACTAGGGCTTCCAGGAAACCCCTCTAACCTGCACTCTCTTAGGGAAGCAACACATACTTGGGCAAGGTACTGCATTAATAGTGCCAGTGGCATCAGCTATCCTGTGGGAGACTGAGAGTGCTGCAGGAGATAAAAAAGCCTGTGCCTCTGAAGGCACAGTCCAGCCCAGACTGTTCATGCATACAGCATTGCATCATGTATGCCTCTGGGATAAGAAAAGACAGAGCCATGGGAACTGTACTGTCCTTGGGGACCCAGGAATTAAGTTAAATCAACAAGAATTAAGTAGGAGGCAAAACCTGCTGCAGTACTTCTTCATCTAACCTTTCAATGAGGCTTACCCTGTGTAAGTGCAGTTTTGTGGCACCTATTTACAGAAGCAAGACTGTGTTTGCTGACTCTCCTCTACCTTCCTCTCCTGGACAGGCTAAGTGCTTCCATAGCGCTAGCCTGGTGCAGCAACTGTTGTATCTTCTCCTTTCCTTTCTGCAAGGAGGAAAAATTTTGCGTGTGCTCTCCATGTGCATGATTGGGTGGCTGGCTGCAAAGGAAAAGGACACCAAATATCTGCATGCTAAAAAACAATAATTCTTCACTTCTTTTGTTTTCCATCTGCCTGAGGTGAGTCTTCTTACTTAATGCTGGCAGGGGTAATGCAATGTCTCCCTTCTTTGCATGGGGAGGTACCACACTTGGCCCATGCTGGATTGCTGCTGGTCATTCAGGTAGCACAGGTATCATTCTGTGTTATGCTGGACTGTCTTGCAAATATGCAGATCTGCTCTGGGCTGCTTCTGTTATGTGTACTATTACCTTATTTTGCAGCAGTTTCATATTAATTAGGGGAGAGTTCTCAGGAAAAGGAGGGACACGTCAAAGATACAGCGGTTCCCACAATAGGTAAAGCACTGAATGCTCATTAATAAGACACAGCTTGCAAAGTCATAATGATAACAGAAACAGCAGTGACAATGTCCTGGGTAAAGTGCTTTGTGTGCATATATGTTTCAAATGCATGCAAGGAATCCTATTAGAGCTTTAAAATAATTGTAAAGGCTTTGCCTCAGCAAGTTTTTGTGCTCATTTAAACCCCTGGTTTATCATTATGAAGTGTATTAACTTTCCCATGTTTAATGCTTATTTCTGTCCTGAGAGAAATAAACAAATAATACTTTGCAAATGGGTTTCTTGGGAAAGGAGGCTAAGTGGCAGCAGGGTATCGTTTGCACTTAGAGCTGATTGCTTTAAAAAGCTGTTCTAGAGTTCAAAAGGTGAAAAAACAGACTTGGTGAACATGTGCATTTTACTTACATTTTCCTTTTTGTTTGGAATGGATTTACAGAGCAGTCTTTTGACAGGCATGAGGCAGTGCCAGTTATTCAAGTCTTGTATGAAAGAAGAGAAAGCAGTAAAGTCATATTTGCACAGTATTTCTGTGAGACTGCTAGCCTCAAGTGTAGGATGCTCCCTGCTGCTGCTACTATATATACCTCATGGAAGACTGGTTTAAAGTGTAATGAAACCATAGTGTGAAAAGATGTGTTCCTTTTCCGCAAGCGTTTAGAAACAAATAAGCATCTTTATGAAACAATAACATCTCCTGTGCCAAAACATGGGCATGCAGCTGCCCGCAGAAAAGTTTTGCATAAAGCCATTTAGAAATGCATATTGCAGGAGTGAATGGAGTTCAGAGAGTGTGGTTTGAACGGAAAGGTACGTGAAAGTAACGGAAGAAGAAAGTGGAAAGAGTGGGTGAAAGAGGCAGAGAACAGTCCTTGGGACTGTAATCCTGAACAAGCACATCGTGCTGTGGGACCTTGGAGTAGTGAGCAGATGCTGTCTGTCGCTGTGCAGTGGTGTATTCTGGAAACAGAACTTTATAAATAAGCAGGAATGCACTAGGGGTGTTTTGTTCCATCTTCAATTTATTTTCCTGAAAGAAGTAATGTCTAATATGGAAATGCTTTTTATTTTCAACAAACAGTGAGATTCAGAAATAATTTCATTCTTCCCTTGCATACTTTTACTGCCACTGGGTACAGTTGGTATTCTGACTTTATTTCTTCTAATCACCTACTGCCAATTGCAATTCTTTTTGGAAAAGCAAATACTGATTTTTGTAATGTGGGAAAATTCAGTTGAGGCCTTAGATGAAGACCATCACATTTTGTGTGATCTAATCTGCTTTTCAAATGGAAAAGACTAGTATGATAATTTGACAGTGGTTTAATACTGAAATTAACTGAATATGCAAATGTTTGAGAGTAAGTGCTCAGTCAAACCACTTCTTAATATCTTGGCGCTTATTTCTTGGGTTTTAAATAAAAGTAGCTTGGCTTTTCTGATAGCTCAATACTTGCATCATCCCTTGGCTTAATAAGCACATCTTCTGTGACAGTATCACAGTACAACTTATTTATAAATCTGTCCTTATAACATCCATGGAATTTGCTTGTTACAAAAATGTGTTGTTGCAGTGGGTGAAGGAAAGGTTATAAAAAAAAAATATTGTAGCTAGGGATCTGAATCACTGTAGGGCTTTATACTAAAATTGCCTTGCAGGAGGTACAGCAATTCTGCACAAAGACTGCAATTTATAAATGGAAACTTTTATTCTACAGCACTTTCTCCATGCATGATTAGGCTTCTTAAAAAAAAAAAAAAAAGAAAAAAGAAAAAGGCAGCCATGGTGCAATGCTAACACTTATGAGTGATCCATGATTGATGATCCCCTAAAGGCAGTGAGAGAGAAAATTACCTCCTTCCCTCATTTAAGGACATTATTAGAAGACTCAATGAGTTCAAAGCTCAGGAAATTATGTTAAGAGGACTGAATCAGACTTTAAAAAAAATTAGGATAAATTATTTTCTCAGCAGTTCAAGGGTAAGATTTCTTTTAATGCACTGTAAAAGAAGAAGAATATTTGACACATTCTTACATGGTACTGTTAAAAAATATCTGTCACATCATTTGTGATTTACTCACACAAGTACTGTTCTCTGTGTACTAAATCAACTGCAATATGCAACCAAAGCAAATTAATACTACATTTTAAATGCTATGTGTGTTCGAGTATTTCAGTGTGAGAAGTAAAGGGATCCTTCTCTCAGTTATGAAGGTGACGTGCCGGGAAAGAACAGGATGTGTTAACACCATTCAAACATCAGTGTATTCTCCTGCAGGGTTTGAGAGCAAGACTGAGCCAGTGTCAGCTAGCAATGTACCATTCTACTGCTAGGGAGAGGGAAAATTGGAATGGTACCAAACAGATCTAAGGATGCTTCTATTCTTTTTTTTTCTTTTTTCTTTTTTTTATCCTCTGTAAATAACTTTCTTGTGGCATTGCTCTAGCATCCGTCAGGAACTGGTGAGAGGTGCAGACATGGAGTTGGGTCTGTCTTGTAAACACTACTGGGGCATCCATGGCAGCTCCTTTTAGTAGTTTCAGAAGGAAAGAAGACTCGCACAGTGTCCCTCTCTGTATCTGTCTGATCTGTGCCTGATGAATTTAGCAGTTGTTTGAATGATTCAAAATTTGGAAGAGGTCGTTGTCTCAAAGGTATTATGTTCAGCACAATTTCCAGGGGCAGAGGCATCTTCAGCTGCCTTGCAAAGGGAATGCCCACTGTAGCATGAGCTCTACCCTTACGAGGCACGCAGGAGTCTGTACATTACAAGCACTCCAAGTGGGAAGAGCATCAGCTGGAGCTGACGCTGTGAGGTGCCAGTGAATCCAGCCACAAGAGACAGCCTTAGGAAATCAGGTTTCATTGCTCTTGTTAATTTAGAATTTTGTAAGATGCAACTATCCTCACCTGAGCTGAACAAAACACAAGTTGCTGATTCCAAAGGTGTCACATTTTATCATGTCTTTAAAATAGGGGCACATTTAACTACCTACAAAATATACTTTGTTTCAACTTCTAACCAAAATCCCCTATGGGAGCAGTCTCCAAGTACGACACTAAATATCCTTAACGTGTGTCAACATTCATGGATGTTAAGCTTAAGAAAACATACACGTTGAAAACATAAATACCTTTTTAGTTAGAGTTGATCACAGTGGGATTGAAACATGTCTCTGCCCTATCACATGTCTTAGTGTGAGTTTTTAGGTGTCTTTTTATGTGATGGGAACAATTTTGAGATTTTTGTATTCAAGAGGAGAGGAAAAATATTTCTCACCTACCTCCAGACAGGAAAGTAAATTGGCAATTTTCTCATTGCAGAACCTTTACTTGATGTAATGAAGAAATAAACCCGTAAGATCCCACATTATCAACTGCCATTTAGTAAAAATAAGCACTAATAGTACATTAATGATCTAGTAAGTCTGTGCCATTTTTGAGGGGCTGCAAGCAACATTTGAGTGGCAAGAGGAATAAGAGAATAACATTATCTTTTTGTTGGCTTCTGCGCAACTTACACCTGTCTGCTTAATTGGCTTAACATCTCCCCTTCGAGGGCTTGAGATTACTTCACCAACTCAGACAAATTATCTGCATTTTAATAGTCACTTAAGCTTTAAGAATGACATGTGAATTGATTCTCTATAGTCTTGGTCAAGACTAATGCTTTCCTAATACCACGTCTTCACAGCATCATAAATACGAATTTCAATAATTTCCTTGAAGCTACCAGGCAGAGTTGAACATTTGCACTTTCGCTTTACTATATGGAAACAGATTATTTTTTTCTGTATACAAAAAGTGTCCACTCTTTCAGACTGACAACATTATTATATTTCTAGCTAGAAAAGCAACAGATCAAGAAGAATAGCAGTAATGTATCCATCTTAAAATTGCTCTCTTAATATGTTGCATCAATTGCTCTCATAAAATAGCAGCTACCTCATAGCTACCTACCATCACAGGACAGAGACTCCCCTTCACTGGAAGTGCAGCAGACAGGAAAATGGCAGTGGCTATGTCTAAATTAACTGAGCCAGAGGCACTTCTCAACTCCTGTGTATAAAGCTGCTAGACATTTTGTGACTTGTCTGGGAGAGAACCAAATGCACACCATTTCCTGTCCACCTATAGATTTGTTGTTTATTTGGGAAGGAAACAGGTGTGTAGGTGTGAAGGGAGTTGCATTTGCTCCCTAAATGAAGCCTGCTGTCGGGACAATCAGGAGCATGTCTTTGGTGCACAATTTAGATTTAGCCAGTATGTACAGACCTTCACATAGCTGATGTATCAATAAAAACATGTTTCCACATGAGCAGACTCACTGAAATTTTGGCTTAAAAAGCTCAACACAAACCACTAAAATGTCGGCTTCATCATAATTAAAAACTAATCAGGCCCATCACTGCTGAAACATCAGCTTCTCTTGTTTGTATACAGAGTACGTCATTAATTTATTTAAATGTCAGCAACAGATTTCATCAAGGTTCCCTACACTTCTTCCTGCATCCCTATGCAGGATGGGAAAAGAAGTTGTCACTGCCAGCCATCTCAGCTGGTTCAGGACAGCATACTTCAGACAAGATATTGGATACATCCTTTAAAATCTGTGAGGCTAGAGTGTTGCAGACTATTCTCTATGATGATGGCTTAGCACTTTTATGCTTGTTCAGAACACTTACAGCTTTTTTTCCCCACAGTGACATAAAAAGCATCCTGTAAAGGCCAGAATTAGCACCAGATGTGTATGCATGTGGCTGGGAGAGAAAAAGGATAATTGCATACACTTCTAAAGTAAAAAAGCATTTTTCTTCCAAGACCGAACATACTCAAGTCAGCACGTCACTCTCATTTGCTTAGCTTTGCTGCCCACTGGGACTGAGAATAGCATCCTCTTCTGTTCTGCCACAGCTTACTTTTCTTGGTTCCTAGAGGATCTGTGATTGCATGAAAGCCTGATTGTTGTTTTGTTCCAAGAAGTTTTTTGACACAAACTACATGTTAAATTAGATAAAAGGTGCAGAGAGTACAATTCGCATGAGGAGAAAAAAAGTCCCTGAAAGCATCAGATCCTTAAAAATGTAGGAAATGGAGTGTGTTAACATTATCTTTTGCATAATGAGATGTGCTTGATGTGATCGGTTAATGCATTAGCCTTTCCACCCTAGAAACCTGTGTTCAAAACCAGAATCACACAGAAATGAATTTGGTAGCTTCATACAATTTTCCACCTTACAAAAGTCACAGCACAGTCTAATCTGCCTAGATGCTAAAGAGCAGGCAACTGAAACAGCATGGAACACAGCCAGCCATCTTCTGGGCACCTACAGGGCAGTCAGGTCCCGTTAGTCCATTTCTTTCCTGTTGAGTAAGGTTGTTGCTGCAAGGTTTTTTCTTTGTTCAGCTGACATCCATGCTGCCAGTATATACTAGTTGAAAATTTGACCCTATGGTTTTGCAATATGAAAGTAATAGTCTGTTACTTAGATTTCATTTAATTATGACACAAAGAAAAATTGTATTAGCTAATTATTTTGATTACATGCTCTGAAAGCGAGAGAGAGATAGAGAGGCACCTGCCTCACTGGCGAAAAATAAATAAGCTGTGAAAAGAGGAGCCTTATTAGGATTGCTGGTTTTCATCACTGTGCTCTATTACATTATATCAAAATCAAATTGCATCAGGCTAGCAGAGCACCAGCTGACATGCACATTCAATCAGAGCCTTCCAAAGCATACTTCCATTTTATTGCATGCATTGTAGGCAGTACTTAAATATTAACCGAGTACAAATTCCACTTAAAAGCATTTTAAATATAACCCTTGACGCATTCTTTTTCAGACTTTTGACAGCAGAATAAGCCTAAGGCTTTGGGTGAGGAGGGGAGACAGCTACCCAAAGTGCTCAGTTTCTCAACTACACTGAACAAATAAGAATCAGCAAGAATTCAGTGCAAAATCCTTAGTGCTCAGGACATTAGAACACATACAGCTTGGGAGAATTAAATGTAAGCAGCCAATTCAGGATCAGACCTTCAGACACAGGTATGATTTTTTCAAATCACAGATACTTTGATTTGCATGGTAGCAGTGCACATTTACGTGTTTGTAAGCTAAGGATGAACAGTTCTCCTTTTCATTTATAAACTCTCTGAAAAGACGTCTGCATACTTGTGCAATAGTACAAGTTGTAAGAGGTTTTTTCTCCTATTCCTGACTTTTATATTGGCCAGCCTGACTGTCAGAGCAGTGCAGATCTTGGAACTGTTGCAAACAGGAGCCACAGCACTGTGAGCTTGTATTTCTTTCACTGAATATCTCTTGGGTTTTGTTTTGCTCTTAGCTGCTGAAAGGCACTGTGTTCCCCCAAAGAGGGCTATAATGAATGTCTCCCACATAGTCCAGACTCTCACCATGCCCATCTACCTGCTGACTTGTAGGTTTGATGCAGTCTTTGTTCCAAAATCACTACTCTGTCGGGGCTATGATTCAGAAGAAAACAAACCAAAACAAAACAACCAGAAAAAACCCAGAAAAAAAGCCCTGTGAGATTTTTTTAATTTAATTACATTTAATTAAGAAACATCTTTGCCTGAAATGAAGCATCCTATTAACACTGTGGCAGTGGAAGTGTTTGGTGACCGTGTGTAGGCTTCTGCACATGCACACTAGCCTCCCAGTCTGAGCAAGGAAGTGATCCGTGCCTGTCTCAGTTCTGCTCTCAGCTAGTAAAGCTACCAAACATCCCGTGTTTCTGTTCTATTCAGTGTGCTTGTGGCACTCTGGCATCCATTTGTTCATCACAAAACAGAGATCCATACTCATTCCTTCCATGTTGTAGCGGTGGACCATTCCTGCAATGCCAGGCTCCCTCTTGCTAGCTGCCTCTGGCAGTCTAGGCAGCTCAGTGGCACAGCTATAACAGGAGGTGAAAGGTGCTCCCCAAATCTTATACGATGCAGGCATTTCCCGTGGAGTTGGAGGAAATATGGTTGAGATCTTGGCACTGAAAGAGGGCTACACACCAGAGCTCTCATTTCCTGAGCAAGTTCAAGGACTAGCAAGCAATTATGTAGACAGTATCTCCCACTATCACCCTGAGACAAGTGAGTTTAGTGAAGCATTTAACCTAAGAAGAGGGATAAAGTACTTAAAGATGGAGCTCTAAGTCAGACATCTGACCTAGAGAGCAAGAGTTCACATGCAACTTAAAATATGCACCCTTCTGACGCCTAACATTTTTCTCCTCAGCGTGCTGCAGTCATGTTCCCAGTTTTAGTAGTACCTATAGTATCTTTCTGTGTCTCACCTTCAGCTTTAAGACGTCTCTCCCATACAAAAGCTACAAAGCTTTATCTCATCTACAAGTGGCTCAAGTAATCCCTATAAACTATTATCCACCTCTTGCAACAACGTCATGCAAGGATAAAGCTGTAACCCCCCAGTCAGCTTTTTATAGCTCTTTCAGCAAGTTCATTATTCTCATCACACCTCTGTGTGGGAAGCTGAGGTGCAGCAGTGTGGCATGTCATTCAGCTATGACATGTTCTCTGGATTGCCTTCCAAACCACTCTTTTTTGTCTTGAACTGTAAAAAGGCGGTGTTGGAGTTGCCTCTTAAAGTGATGATGATACTGCATTCAAAGAATAATGGTTAGTTCATGTCAGTCTAGTGCTGGACACTGCTAGAAAAAAAACCCCACTCTTTCTCTAACATCAGTTTATTCTGAGGCACCTGAACATCTGTAATAGAGAAACATTCTCCCATGAAACATTTTCCTATGAATCTTGGCATTTCGCTACTTTACACTTCAATTATTCTTGACTAAGAAATGCAACAGGAGGATTCCAGAGACCACCCAGTGGAATAAACAGCCTTTGTAAATGCAAAGACTATAAATAAGCAAGCTGATAAGAGCTGGGTACATGTCAATTTAAATGGCATTCAGCATGTGAACTTTTAATTGAGATGAAGCGTTGTGGCACAATGTATTCCATTTATTACTTTCCATTAACTTTCATGTGACCTATTTCTCTACCTCTTGACAGGTTCATCTTTCTGAGAACTTCACAGACAAAATGATATTTTCCTTTCTGTCTGCTCAACTGTGATCTCAGTTTGAAACATCACTTAGCATTCACCACTAACTAAAAGAAATAATGCCAAAGGCATTAAACATTGCTCCTCTTATTTAATTTTCCTTCTGTTTCTTAACCCTACTTATCTTAAAGTCTGGAAAAAGTATTTGGTGATCAATCTTCACGGTTTACTTTTTGGCCAATTAAAATTAAAGAGATGTCTTGCAGTTACTAATTGGTGAAAGAATAGGAAGCAAGAAATACTAGAAACTATTGTTAACCTTAGTCCTTAAAAAGAATACGGGCATACATTTTAAAAGTTATTAGCAATTACAGATCATAGTCACCAACTTTCAGATTGAAAGTAATATTTTTATCTACACAATTTCTATCTTGTTTACTTGATTCCTACTATAAAGGCAGCAAGAATGTAATTTCAATGGGTTTGCCTCTAATACAGATTTCTGGTAATTCTTACTATGTCCTTGCTGAATTTCATCTTCCTGAAGTGAGTGGGGATTCAGCTAAATAGTGGCTGCTCTGGACCTTCATTTTTTTTGTACAAAACAGTTTCAAGTCCTGCTTAAAAATCTAGTGGTATAATATGCTCATAACAGAGGGTTTATGAGCATGTTCGTTCTTGGGGCCACTGCTGTCCAGGTCAAACGAGTGGAGACCACTAGACTCCAATGCAGACCAACCAGACAGTAAGGATCTATATATCTGTGAGGAAAGGGAGAAAACCAAGGTCTTTCCTTTCTAAGCCACGTACAACTGGTGGATAAACCACCTTGTTAGGCAAAACTCTAGAGTTTTTATTTCTCTAGTGTTGCAAGCCACACAGCTACAGCCGTACTGTAACTAACAGTGATTTATTTATCAAAATCAAGATAGGTTTTTGTATTTCCTATGGAAAAGACACCAATATGGTTCACTCATTTACCATCCAGTTTATGTTTCATCACTAGCAATGGTGGTAGATTAAGTTTTTAATTAATTTATTGAATCTGTATAGAGCCACAAATCCAATATTGAAAGTATTTATGAACAGTGTCATTTTAAGAACTGATTTTGAATAAGTGGGGACTAAATATTTTTAGGATGTTCATACTAGTTTACAGCAGTTACAGGGTAGGTTACATTCATGCTTGAATGCATTTCCTATATGAAATAAGTCTCTTAATAAAAATTGGCGCTAGAGTATTCTTAAACTACTGGGAAAAGTATTTTGATATGTGCAAAATGAAAGTGGTCATTTATGTAGTAGAAATAGAATACCTATTTGCTGCTGAGGTTGGTACCTGGAACATGTAAATGCAGATTTAGCTAAGCAGAAAAATAATTTCTAGTGTATGATGGATTAGGAAAGTTATCTGAGTATGCTGAACTTATTTAACTAATTTTATAGTTTGATAAAAACATTTGTTTAGTTTCATTTAGTAAAACTTATTTAAATCTCCAGTGTCCCATCCAGAAAATGGCACAGATACTTTATGTAGCATCCCTTCCACACAAACCTAAGGTTATTGTAAATTGTTATCCTCATGCTTATTAAGAGACAAGCTGGCTATTTACCTTTGGTCAGAGAGTTCCCAAGAGCTAACATGAGGATTAAAACTGGTATGTCAAATACCAAAGAGTGAATTCCAAGCCTCCAACATCCTCTGCATGAAAGATTATCTGCATCCTCTATAAGCTTTTAATCTGCAGCCCAGGAAGTCATCAGTTTAAATTCCCATATTGAAATAAACCAAAAAATACTGACATTGTCTTGCTATCTGATTTTTTTTTTTACTTAGCCTTTGTCTCCTGAAAATCTCTTCTTCTTTCCCCAATCACATAGTATAGCAGCTCTTGATTTCCTTACTCCAAAGTCTTTGCTTGGTTTTGCTGCAAGATAACTTCACTCTGAGTTGTAAAAGGAATAGAGCTGAATGTTGCCATTTTGATTTACTGAGAAAAGGGTTAGACCCTAGCGGTTAGTTTCTGCCTCCACAGCAGAGCATGTGGTGTAGGTAAGATCTTCCCAGAGGTACAAACAGAGGTAGTTAAAAGTGCTGCAAGAGTGCAGCAGCCATTGCATGCCCGAAGCATGTTTTTTCCAAGAAGTACATGTTTCTTGTCCCTGAGTTGATATGTGCTCTGCAGCCAGGAGCAAATGGAAGCATGACTTGCTGTATGGTCAAGGCTGAGAGACTGATATTAAGAATTCTGTGTGAAGGAGCAGATAGTCCATGAAAATACCAAAATACTCACTTTTCAGGAAAAAATGGATTCAAGTTTCATGATTTCAATTGGATATTTTTGCTCCTCTGAGGCATGTAACCCCTCCCTTGAGAAGGGAACATCCACCACATCCTATTCTATCATACCTAGGTCTAATTGTTACTTGGAAAATGAAAGAGGAAGCAGGGACTGTGGTCTGTGCTTCGGGGCTGCTTGCTTGTCAGACGCAGTAATACATGAGGTAGATAATTGAGACGATGGCTAATTGAGATGGTGGCGGAAGCACTGCTGAAGGAGACTGCGTTATACCAGATATTTTTTTTTGGACAGGTTGCTGTCTGGAGACCTTACTTAATGCCACCAACCTCAGACTTGAAAGCAGTGGCTACTGCTTTATCAAGTTGTTGCTTGATCCTTTATAAACAGCAAAAAGGTCACAGCCTTTTCTTCTAATGTAAACATCTTTAGTAGGCATTTATGCATTTTTTTGTTCCTCAGTTTGTTATTTAATAACTTGTAACTACTAGGCAATCAAAACTGAAGTGGAATCGTGGAGACATGGTGAATATGGAACCCCAAATGTTACTTGATAGTATATATACATTGCATCATCGCATGCATTGATAGGTGTTACACGTAAACCGTTTCCTTCTGTTTGGTTCATGTTCTAGGCAGCTTAGGATATAACTTCTCAGACAATTTAAATTCCTAATTAAATGTGCTCATTATTTCAGTTTATTTACCTACTTCAATAAACATCTGCCTAAATTGTGAAGTGTGAGAGAAGTTAAAGTTTACTGCTAATTAATTTTTAAGACAAGAGAACTACCTAACGTAGTCTTAAGTAAGGCTTATAGTAGAGCAATGACACTCTGATTAAGTAACTAGTGAGTTCCTATTTGCCACCGTTAGCATATTTGTAATTAACAAACAAAATTTCATCTCCCACCTTCTCCAATTGACTTACAGGGTTGTATACTCCTGACTTGAAAACATCTTTGAAAATCAGGTCTTCTTCAGAAGAGTCCTACAAATCCTTGTATTTTGTCACTACCTCTCACACATTTCCCACTTCAGTTACCATCTGTAGCTATCACACCATGTCAACAATGCGCCCTTTCTCACCAGGTGTGAAAAGCATTACTATTCATGTTCTTTATTTTCTTAATTACATCTTGCACTTCTACTTACTCTGCCTCAGGTATCTTAAGTATTAATCACTTCACAGTCACTTGTGCTAACCTGAATTTGGCTATCCACTTACCTCCCTATCATCAACAAACCAAAATGAGCTGATTACACATTTGAAAGCAGACTAGCATGCTGTTTTTTCACTATGATACAGGGGTTTTTTTGAATGTACAAAGCAGTCTCAATCTTCCATTCATTTCCTCTCCTCAGACATTTTTCACTGTATTAACTTGTCCAGTAGGCATGCAATCAACAATATTCTTTGTAAAATTACTTGCAGTCTCTCTGGAATGGCTGTTATTAACCCTCTCCAGGCTTATTTTATTTCGTTAAACTTGTTTCACATTTTCTTCTCTTGGAAACAGCAGTAATTCCCTCGATTATTCACTGAAATATTGCTAGGAAGCCTTCAGTTTATACTCTTGTACCGTAACACATGGATTCTAAATGGGTTAAGTTTAGGAAACAGCAGAAAGAGACTTTTTCCTGAGCTACTTAAGCTGTTGCAATTTGCTGACAGCATTGGAAGTAGGAAGAGATGATGGGATGACTCATTTTATTATGCTGGGTACTGAACTGATGCAGCACTGGAGAGATGAGATCTGCTTATTAAACTGAATTGGCTGGAGTCTGCTTTTCGGGGTAGAGTGTTGGTTTATCTTCACTGCCCCCAGGAGGTTTGAAAGTCTTCATAGCAGACAGTATGTTTACCTGCCAGTTCTCACACAAACATACACTTATTATTATGTTAACATTAGCAAACAGTGCTCTAGGCACTGCTATGGACTATCATTCCTGGGTTTTTGCCTACTTTTATTTGCCACTCAGCTTTTTAACAGGATATATTTTATCAGCTTTCTGGAAACCTGTGTTTAACAGTATGTTGCAATATTCCTTCTAGGTCAAGAAGATAGCTTTGCACACTTTAGATGTGTATTGGGGGGTAGCAATGAGAATGAGCAGAAGTCTACAACACATGACCTTCAAAGAAAGACCAAGTGAATTGGTATTACTGAGAGTAAAAAGCAGAAGACTGAACAGAGCTAAATTAACAGTCTTCAAGTACATAAAAGGCTGCTTCAGAAAGAAAAAGAATGATCTGTTCTCTCTGTCCATGGTAAATCGGTAAAGAAATATTGAGCTAAAGCTGCAGCAAGAAGATTTGCTCTAAGTCCTAATGTGACATTGGCATACACAAGAAGATAATTATCACCTGCTCTGTAATGGCTCAGCCATTCTAGCCAGGTTCTTCAGGGTTTGCAGGCTGGTTCTGTGGAATATATTACTATAGCAGTTCTTTTTTGTTATTTCAATTTTAAAAGCTCTTTGACCTTTTAATTAAATTGTGGCCCTGTTTTATTAGGTGTCCTGTAAGCACAAAAGCAGTCCCTGCCCTGAAGTGACAGTTGAGAGAGTATTAAAAACCATTATCATTGATTTTTTGTTTTGTAGTAACAAATAAAAATGCCAGGCATGGCTTCAACTCCTCTGTGTAAGACAGAATGTATATATCTGACCATCACAGCTAGCCAAGGGCATTACAGCTAAAAGGTTTTCTGTTCTGCAGTGGTATAGAACAAGGTCTCTTCCGGTTCTTAGGCCACCATTGCTCATGATGTGGAGTAATGTAGCTGCAACAATTGGTGATCCTATTTTAGGCTTTGTCTTCCATAAAGCTTTTAATTAATTAATTTTTAATTTTTCCTTTGGACAGCCCTGTGAAAAATCTATTGGTTACAACATATCCATGCAACAAGAATAAGTCTCCATTCTGTTGCCACTCAGAATGGAAAAGATGCAAATTTTAAAACTACACAAAGCCACTCATAATTTAAGTAGCTTCTTAAGATGCTTCTTACCATTTCTTGACATCTGTTTGGTTATATTTCAGCTAAGTGTTGAAGACCCACAGCGAAAATTATTCATCTTTGTTTAAAGGGAGACAATTTAATCAGAATAAGTCTTTTATTTTTGTAAATAAGGAATTTTACTGTATAGAGGATTGAATGAGAAGATTATCAAGTGCTTTGGCTAAGAAGTTGAATGCAGAGTAGTAATAAGTCATCATTGCTGAGATATTAAAAAAAAGGTGTCACCATCATGCTTTCCACTTATACAGCATCTCTTGTGTAAGTCTTGAAGTGCTGAAAAAAGTATTCAAGAAGCCCTGCAAGAGAGATGAGTATTAAGAATCTCCCATAATACAGAGACAACAAATATACTCTTAGCCTTGACAAGAACTTGTAAAGACACACAGAAGTTCTTACTCATGTTCTGGTCAGTGAGGAACACAAGATCTACTAAAAACATTCTCACTTATATTCTTGAACACCCATTGCTCTGATTTTTCTTTCAGAAAGTTGGTTGCTCTTCTACTAATGTATGAAACTCTAAATGAAACATTAACACTTTTTCTAATGTAACTTGATGGAGAGGATTTGTGAGTGACTGAATTACAGCAATGATATGCAATGGCTGCATTCAGAAATGTTTAATCTTTCAGGGACATAACTGGTTCTACTGTAATTTCTTGTCTAAGTGTAAGGAAATAGATGACATTTTTTCCGAAGTCAAAGATATTTGTTAGGTTAACACCATAAAACTGTATTTACCATGAGGAGGAGAGCTAGTTCCGTAAAGTTTGATACTAGAAAAGATTAAAAAAATACTTTAGACTGTGGAATAAAATTTCTTCCCCTCTGCAGGTTGTTATTATCTAAGACACTCCTAAATGACTCATGCTCCAGAATAATCAGTGTCTGGAGGTAAGTTTTAAGGCTCCTTTTGCAAGATGTGGATGCTTTTAAATTCTACAGACCTTGAAATACATGGGTTATTCTTACAATACTTATGCTATATGCAAAAGATTGAGTGAGGAAATAACAGGCTTCCTTGCTTCATTTATTCTGAGAAGGCAACTCATTTCAGCTGTAAATCTGTTCTTGTATGACTGATGTTTAAATTGACTAGTGCTAAAAGAGAAATATATGTCATCTACTCCTGATATTAACTCAGTTTGATTTTAGAATTAGGTCAATGCTTGATTTTTTTTGATTGTTAACTGGAACAAACAAGTACTTAATGAGCAAAAGAATGAAAAAAAATCTGTTTCTAGATGTAAATTTTGTGCTTGTTTGACTGTAGTTTCTAAGGAAGTGCTGACGCTAGTCTGAAGGTTTTTATTTCATCCTAGCATTTATAAGCTGTCCATATTAATATAGAGGATTTTGTCATGGGGCTGCACGACAGGATATAAACTGTATTTATTCCATTTACAGGTAACACAGCACTAAAAGGGACCAAAGAGAAATCAGAGAGAAAATGAGAATCTGGAAAGATCATGACAAAACACAAGAGTGACTTGCAAAAGTGAGATGCAGCTGAGTAAGGGCAAGGAAAGGTTCTACACTTACACAAGGAGAATCAGCTACATAAGCACAGGATAGATTTGGTTGTTAGTGACAGCTCTGCAGAAGAGAACCTGGCAGTTCTAGTAGATCACGTGCTGATCATAAGGCAACAGTTGCAAAAAAGGAAGATGCCCTAGTACAATGTAAGACAGGAACCTGCCTTGGAAGGCACATCAGCCTCTCTTTCTGATCTACTCAACATTCATTAGATCCAAGCTGGAGTACTGTGTCAAATTTGATCACGACTCTTCTGAAAGGTGGACAAATTGAAGTCAGTCCAGTGAAGAAGAGTAAGGATAATGAGGAGTTTGAAAACACAGCCTCAGAGAAATGTGGAAAGGAGAGAGGAGAGGGGAGACATAAAGGCTGCTGCAGGGAGAAAGGATGTAATCTGCTCTCCATATCTTTTGTGAATATAACTGATAGGCTTGAATTACAGTCAGAGAGATGTAAACTGGGCATTGGAAAAAGTTTCCAGCACTAAAGCTTACAAAGCACTGTAAATAGACTGCCTAATGTTGTTATGGAATTGCTTGTTTTGCAGTTTTTAAAGAATTGGTTAGACAATAACCATCAGGAATGTTGTACACAGAATGGATCCTTCTCAGGGCCTGGGAGATGGAATAGCACCTCTGCTGAAGCTGTTCTTTTTATGTTTCAGGATGGCTTTGTACCTGAATGGTCCTATGGGCACTTCATTACAGCGATAGATGTATGTTATAGCCAACATGTTCAAATGTAGATATTCAATCTCAGGCATGTATATAACAGCATTCTCAGTCACCCACATACACGACTTAATTCTCTAAAGTTCTGAAGGTGCACAGCTTGTTTTTAAGTTCCACACATGCTATAGATACAGAAGAACATAAATACCAACATGGCTTCATACTTCAGTTTCCTGTCTGACTGCACCAGATGCTCCAATGCAGATTCATGAGACCCTAAGTTAGGCAACGATAGGATAATCTGCAATAGATTTCCTTCTAATACCTACTAGCAAAGATTGGCTTAAACTCTCAAGCATGCAGTTTAGTGCTTCTTCCAGCTTATGTATTAATAGAGATCATTTAAATTCCAGATGGTATTGTTAGCCTTTTAAATGTTCGGTCACTTTTTATGTCATTGGTTTTTGAACTGTAGCCACAGTCTTCACGGTTCAATTGCATGTGTTGTGAAAAGTAGTTCTGTAGTATCTTTTTGGAAGTGTCTAGAAGAACTGGTGGATATTTTTGCTGCTGCTGTTAACATTGACTTGTCTTAACAAAACATTCCAGCTGTCATGAAAATCTCTTAGGTGGAGACTGAATTTTCTGGAAACAAACAGTCCCACCCTAGAGCAGCCAGTAAGCCAGAAACTGACATGGCTATCTGAATTAACACTGAATGAAAACCTGGGGCTTTTATGTCCCAGGTGAGTTCCATAATTGCTTGCAGTCCATTTAAAAACTAACAGCAGCTGTTCCATAGTGCATTGCTATGCACTATATTCATTATGCTAGAGATAGCTTCTATACTTTATCATTTGAGGAACTAGATTGGAGTATGTAAAATGAAGGCTTGGGTCTCTACTGCAAGCCAGGAAATGCAAACTAAAGATTAATTTTTTTATTTGCTAGGTGAGCACCTTAGTACTCAAGATCTTAGCATTTCTAGATAGCTTACTCTGTTAAATGCTGTCCTCTTCTCCCTGTCAGAATAAATATGGAACACAGAGTCATGTGAGGAAAATAAGTGTGGGGTTTTTCTTGCCTTTTGGAACAAAAAAATATTTTTTAAATCCATAAAGGCAATTGTTTTGCCTGTCAGTGATAGGAAATGGTACTTCAGACTGCAATCCAGATAATGCCTCACACTGTTGTGTGTTGTTTCCGTACTGTTGTCAATTCCTTATTCTCATTTCTTTGTCTTCCTTTTTTTCTCTTCTCTAGCCTTTCCTTGTATGAAGATGGAGAGCCACCATCTTCCATGCAAACTGTCAGCAAGTTCCATTCTCAGAAGCTTGAGTTGACCAATGTCAGGTGAGTAAGAAGTTTCCCCCTCTCTCCCATCTGTATTAGGCTGCATTTAGCAGAACTGAAGTTCTTTTGACACCTTGCCATCTACCAGAAGGTCCAGGGCTGAAGTACTTGCCCTTTAGTTTCCATTCTGTGTAGGTACAAGCATGCCATTGCCATTGAAGTGTATAAAGCAGATATTGAAGAGACATTGTGTCTTTCCCCCACCCACAACTCCCTTCTCACAGCAAGCACATAAGCAAGCTTTAAGATATAAATGCCATTCACTTGTTCTCTTGAGATGCTAGTAAAAGCACATGTATGGTCTCTTGAGTGACTGAAATACAAAGGTGCAGTAGAGCTGGAGGAAAGGGGTGTGAGTGTTCACATCACCTGGCCTGCATTTTATGATTCTCAACACCCAACATGTGCCTAACACATTGAGCTTTGCTGGCAGGCTGTCTCCTTTTCAAATGGAAAACTATGACCCCACTCGTGAGCGCTGCTCTGTGAAATTCTAACCTCTGAGTGATGAAATCCCTTTTGTTCTCTTCTAAGTCTTTTCTCAAAGGGTTATATAACCTCTGCACTAAACCAGTTTTGGAACACTTAATTCTGCATTCAGAATGCCCTACCTTTTATGCCTGACTACTTTCATTAAAGTGTCAGACAGGTTTGGAAAGGCCACTTGTGCAATAAGAACAGGGTAAGATGCAACAAAATGGTTTGCTCTGGTCCAAGCTTATGACAGATGCTGCAGCAACAGTCATAAATCTGATATTGTTGGATGTCCTTTGCTAGAGTTATGTGGTTCAAACCATCATCCCTTGTTGCTGGAGAGTTCAGAAGCATGCTTTATCATTGTAGTGCTTTATCATTTTGTAAAACATTAACATAAGACTGTTAAAATTCAAAAGCATCACATTAATATGGGGTAAATCACCTAGTCTGGAGCCTTTAAGGCAGGCTGTGAATTATTCAATACCATGATAGATTTAGCCAGCACAACACAGCAAGTCACTGATTAGCCCCAGGATAAATTTTGAGAGGTCATTAAGATCAACATATTCCTTTAAATGTACCCTGCGTGTCTGACTGCATGTGAAAGGGGAAAAAGAAGAAAAAGAAATCCTAAGTCTTAGGAAGGACAATCAAAGAGATTCCAGTCTTACAGGTTGTAATAAAACATGGCTGATACCAGACTCGGCTGAAACAGCCTGGAGGCAAAACCACCTCTTGTGTTGTCCTGTTTACAGCAACAATTAGTAGAATGGAGTTTCCAATAAGGGATGTGAGTATGAATCCCTGATAACTGAGTGTCAGAGACCATTTATCAAACACCAGGTAAATAAACAAAGTAAGTAAACAAACCTGCTTCCAGTGGAGCTGCTTCAAACAAAATGGAAAGCAAACACAGTTTCAGCAATATCCACTCATCACTAACTCATGCACACCGATCTTGTCAGTATTTGTAGAGGAAAAAGAACATAAAACCAAAATATACCTAGGGTATTTGTATGCTCATTTAATTGGCTTTTTTTTTCTTTAATCACAGATATCAGGTAGTGTCTTTCAGTCTCTAATTAGAAATACCACCAACCAGGGTGAGCATTTGGTCCTGTTAATCTGACCAGGAGATGCATTACAATTAGTTTTGGCTGCATGTTGCCTGTCCTGTTTGCTTCTAGCACAGAAAGGAGTGTGTACCCACAAATGTGTTTAATCAGGTATAGGACCTTCTTGCTGCTGCATGTGTAATCAACTTCTGCTATTAAGGCTCCTCTGGGAGCTGGTAAATGAGTAGCATATGTAATTTCTTCATTAGCATACCTGTTTACTCCCAGCTGTGCTTTGAAGTAGATTGGGGCAGGCTTCCTGTCCAGCAAACTCTGTTCCTAGACTGGATCCATCACAATGGTAAGTACCAATCTTATGAAACTTAGGTAACCTGTAGTTGTTTATATATGTTCTGGCTCCTGTCTATCATGAAAGGGGAATATCTTTAGAGAGCTCAAGAACATATTTCTAGGGTTTGTGCCTTGGAGGTTATCACATGAAGTTCTGCTGCAGAGCGCTTAAACTCCCTTTAGGATGGTGTCTGTGCACTACTTAGTTAAATGCGCAGATCTGAGATCCTTACCACAGCTCCTTTCCTGCCCTCCCACATGTAAATGTATACTTGGAGAATATTGGTAAGTCATCTATTGGCTTTTAAAGTGCTGGTGGACTGAATGCATGTAATATCTTTACACAGATTCCTGAGGCAACTTTAATACCCAGGTATATTGAAAGGTCAAGGTGAAAAGACCTTGTGTGTTGAAGAAAGCCTGTTCTTTGGCTCTGACCCACAGCTCTGGCACCTCTTTACAAAAGCGTTAGGGAAGACAGTGAACTTGCTAAGCTACCAGGCAAATTTTGCAACTTACCATTTTGCAATAGTCTTCCCATAAACACCCATTTCCTTATGTTTGCTGCTTCTTTATTCACTTTCAGAGCTGTATAGCAAAGCGGATTTCTTAATAGAGCTCTTCCTTCAGCTGCACTTGGGCTCCTTTTTTTAATGTTGTTGCTCTAAATTTTCTAGTAGCCACAAAGCTGTCTGTGATGCCTTTCCCTGGAAAGGCTTTATGTTCACAGGCACTGTGTGCAGCTGCTACAGTGGCATGAAACCTTTGAGAAGGTAGTCCTGGAAGGTTTTCAGATAGTTCCTAACTGTGCTCCTGAGGCATTGGAACAACATGACTGGCTTTTTATGGCATAAATTACAGAAGTGACATGAAAACAGATGAGTTTATTAAAACAGAGCGAATCACTGGTGACATTTAAGTCTAATTAAGTCAGGCTACTCGGCTTAATGATTTTGTTCCAGAGGAGGTAACTATTTTGGAATTTATAATGTTTAACACAGATCTTCTGAAATAGAGTATTGTACCTAGGGGTGCCATTATCAGGGTCTGTAATAGCAAATGCTTTCACTTAAAAGGCTGCGCCAAGTTAAATCACAGTAAAATTTATCCCAGCCATTTGATAATTCTATCCCAAAATGTTGCCATGGTTGAATAAACAGTTAGGGGTGGGAGGAGGGCAGTGAATATTCACAATGGCAAGGTGAGTCTATTTGTAGTCTGGAATAAGATGGGTAAAGCAAAAAAGGTAGTTTTCGTCCTCACATATGAAAATGCCCTGTAGTTTTATGTTCAAAAAAATACAAAAGTGAAACGTTTATTTCTGTCTCAGTAACAGAAGTACCCCAAATTAAGGGGAAAGCTGCTAGATGCTGTCCCTCTCTGTGATGTAGTCCATGTATTTAAAAATATAAACTCCTGTTAAACGTTCACCAGTGCTCTGGCTGGCTTTTCTTCTCTACTGGGCTGCAGCATTTCTGTCTCTGTACAGCCAAGACACAGAGTTGTAATTAATTTTGATTTGCAGTCTTTGCCTGCAGCTTAATAGTTCAAGGATATTTTGTTGTGTAAACTAGATATTACTCCTCTGACATAGCTGCTGTTATACAGACAACCTCCCTGGAAATTAATCCTTAGACTCCTTCCTTCAGCATTTAATATGACTGGCTGCTTGCTGCTCAGGCACTTGAATAGAAAATGCTGCTTATTTCTTCAGCAGACTGTGTTTAAATAGCCCTGTTATCACTGATGGCAGGCAGTGCTCAGAGGGGCCAGTACATGCCCGTATGCCATATCTGCACCTTCTGGGATTTCCAGAAGTCATATCTTCATCTATGTATTAGATAGATTGCATATCCCCCACTGCCTCTGCTACCCTGCAGTCAGGACAACGTTGCTACTTGGCAACAAGAAAGTTCTTGACCCAGATCCTGCGGGGGCAGTTGTTTGGTTTGGTTTTTTGTTTTCTTATTTTTTAGGGTGGGTTTTTCTGATGGCACTAAACATAGCAGAAAGCAGAACTATAGATCTTAGCACTTGAAATGTTTTTTGATGACTGCACAGAGGAAGAATTGTATCTGTAATGTGCCTGTCATCAAAGGGCACCTTTGCAAGTCTTTCACTTGCTGAAGTTCTTTGAATCCTCTTGGGAAAGGTGTAGCAGGGTGGTATGAAGGCTCTGAAATGCTCCCTGGCAAAGCTCATTTCTAACCACAGATTTCTGTGCAGAGTGATTGGCCATGTTTAGGTTCCTCAGTTCAAGTAGTTAAAAACTGTCATAATGAATGCAGATAGAATCCCATGGACAAAATACACGTACATTTTTGCATGCCCTTTTGTCTGCAAGGTTATCATCCTTCCTATTTTGATTTGAACAGTATCAGTACCTCAAATTGCACCTTGTTACTATGGCTGTGTTACAAGAAGCAACTGGCACTGGACTCCAAAACATGAAGTGATGTGCTCAGTATGTTACAAATATTAAGTTCTTACTTAGGCAATAGTGACCTAAGTACAAAACCAAAATAAGATAAAATCCCCAAACCAAAATCAGTAAACAGACACAAAAATCCTACATGCAGATAAATAAATAATTGCTATTTCAGATCTATTTCACTACATCTGCAATATGTGGATACAGCTATCACTTTTTTTTTTTTTTGCCACATGGAGGGTTGTCATCTGTTGTGTCCTTGCTTCACTGTAAAATTACACTGGATCTGCCAAATCATACATGCAATATTAAACACCACAGGCAATGGATTCGTACGCAGCAAATGTTATGTAAACTGTTGAGATAATTCTAAGTCCTAATTTATGTCACTAAACAAATCTTCTGTGTTTGTTCCTCCAGCTAACTTTACCGCTCACAGGGTTTGTTTATTGTTTCAATCAAGAACCTATGAACTACAATCCTTTTCTAAAGCCGGCAGGGCATTGTTAAATGGACCTCACTCAGAGGAATGGACTTTTATTTAGTTGCAGTGCATATAATCTACATATTCTGTTGCCTGTAAATGCCGCTCCGTTGCTAGACTTTGTCGCACACAGAGAAACATACAGTGAAGGGTAATCATCTAGCTTGATAGTCCAGGAGAGAGGCATAACCACAAGTGGTTAATATAGAAATAACCAAACTTGTTTACACAGAGGGCTATACTGGCCAGCTGCCAGGATTCCAAGGACTACACTTGATTTATATAGATACTTGCATAGTCTTATAAGCTAGAATAAATTTTGCCAAAATTAGCAACTTTATTGCAAGTGGAAATAAAAGTATTACTACCACGGCAATTAAAAGCTGCAGATTATTTATTTTGCCTTCCTTGTAGATACAGCAGCTGTTTCTTGTTTTGTTGGGCATGCTTAACTTCACATTTTCTTTTTACATTTAGCAAGCTGGGTGTCTGGGACACTGGTTGGCCACATGGCCAGATACTGAGAACAGGCTTCTTCCTTTCAAATTCATGCAAGTCCTATCATAGTGTTATCATTATCTAAAAAGACAATGGAGAGAAAGAAGGCACAGCACCCTTCAGGATTCATGATGCTGCAAAGGCTAGACTGTTTGTCATGTTCGGACAATCATATGATAATACAGGAGGTCTCTAGTCCAACCTCCTGCTCAAAGCAGGGCCAACTATGGGACCAGACCAGGTTGCTCAGTCTGTTGGAGATCTCCAAGGCTGGAGACTGCACAGCCTCTGTAAGCAACCTGTTCCCCTGCTTGCCTGTCCTCACGAGAAAAGCTTTTCCTTATAGCTGATCTGAACTTCTCTTGTTTCAGTTTATGCCTGTTGCCTCTTGTCCTCCCACCATGCACCACTGTGAAGAGCCTGGCTTCACCTTGATAACCCCCGTGTAGGTACTGGCAGGCTGCTGTCACATTCTCCCTAAAATCATACCTTCTCAAGCTGGAACAAGACTTGATCTCTCAGCCTCTCCTCATAGGGCAAGAAAGAGTTCCAGCCTGCAACCACCTTGGCGGCTCTCCACTGAACGTACTCCAGGTTATCAATGAGACCTCTGAAACTGGACACAGTATCTAGATGTGAACTAATGAGTAGCGGGGGTGTCAATCTACTGGATGTGTTCCTTTTCAAACAGCCCAGGATGCTGTTGTCCTTCCTTGCTGCCAGGCAAACAACTGGGTCATGTTCAGCTCACTGCTCATCACAACCCCCAAGTTCTTCGCAGCAGAACTGCTTCCCACTAGTCAGTTCCTGCTGTGTCTTGATGCTAAGTCTCTTCCTTCCCAGGGGAAGGACTTTGGAGTTGTACCTCTTGCATTTCATAAGGTTGCTGTCAGCCCATTCATTCCTTTAGTCTGCGTAGGCCTCTGTGAATGGCAGCTCTACCCTCAAGCACGGCTCTCCTGCTTAAGGAAGAACTCACCTTCTCACCTCCCCTGCCAGGTTTGGTGTTATCTGCAAACTTGCCAGTGTGCCCTCCATCACCACCTCTAGGTCATTTATAAAGATGTCAAACAGGATGGGTCCCAGGATTGACACTTGCAGTACTGCACTAGCCACCAGGCTTTGGGTAGTGTACGTCCCATTAATCGCTATCCCGAGCCTAATCATCCAACTAGTTATTTACCCATCTTGTTGTTCACCCATTCAAACCATAACATCTTGCAAGAATATATTGTAGGAGACAGTGTCAGAAGCCATGCTAAAGTTGAGGTGTCAGCCATTTCTCTCCTGTTTGTCCACAGATCCAGGCATTGCAGCACAGAAGGTTGGTCAGATGTGACTTAGTCTTGTTCAATCCAGACTGTTCCTAATCATTTCTCCCCGATGTACCCAGAAATGTGTTTCAAGAGGAATTGTTTTTTCCCAGGGAGCAAAGTGGGGTTGACTGGATGGTTGTTCTCTGGATTATTCTTTTGGCGTCTTCTGATGAGAGGTGTATAATTTGCTTTTCTTCAGCCACCTGGGCTCTCTCCTGATTTCCATGACCTTTCATAGATGATTGAGAGTGGCCCTGCCAGGTTTTTAGCCAGTTTCCTGACCACCCTTGGGTATAGCCTGCCAGGTACTATGGTCTTTCATGGGCCAAGTTCTCTCAAGTAATCCTCATTTTCTACTGGTAGTTCCTATCCTTGAAACTTTTTTTTTTTTTTTTTTTTTTTAAACAGAGAAGCCTGGGAAATCTTGTTTGTGAGGACGGAAGCAAAGAAGACATTGAGTAATTCAGCCATATCTGTGCTTGCTGTCACACCCACCGTGTAACAATGATCCCACAGTTTCCCTGTTTGTCCTTTTCATACTAAGGGCTCTTGTTGCCCTTGATAACCCTTACAGGTGTCAACTTTGGGTAAGCTTTCACTTTCCTAGCGTTGTCCCTGCATGCCCAGAAAATATTTATATATTCATTCTTTATAGCCTGTCCCTGCTTCCATCTCCTTTATGCTGCCTTTTCACACTGAAGCTTTATCTCAAGTTCCCTGCTTAGTCAACAGAGTCTCCTGTAGCATCTACTTGTCTTCCTGAATATCAGGGTAGATCATTCTTGCACTTGGAGGATGCTGTCCTTGAAGACCTGCCAGCTTCCCAGAGATCCTTGGCCCTTCAGAGCTGCCTCCTATGGGAACCTGCTTACAGTCCCCTGAATAAACTGAATTCTGCTCACCTGAGGTCCACCTGAATACTCTGCTACTGTCATTCCTTACACCTGTCAGGATCTTGATCTTCACTATTCCATGGCTGCTACTGCCAAAGCTACTGTTGATTATCATATCTCCACCTAGTTCTTCCTTGTCCGTGACTAGTAGATCCAGCTGGGTGTCACCTTTGGCTGGCCCATGCTGTATTGGTGTCAAGAAGGCACCTTTGGTTCCACAGATTCATTCTGCTGGGATACTGCATCTGTTTTGTTGCTCAGTCAACAAAATGATGACTCTTGCTCAGTCATCATCTTCAGTGTCTGAAGCACTCAGATTTATCCAAACTGATTTTTTTTCTTTGTTTGTTTTCCAGAAGATTTTTCTCTGTTAGAACTCTGATGTAACTTTGCTGTAGTTGGGTAGACATTTAGCAGTCAGATTGGTACAGCTGTGTCCTAATGAATCCTGCCAGACCTAAACTAGATCTGTGACCAGCTGTACACAGCAGTCTCCTCTATTTGGATGCCTTAATGACCACCTTAATCCCCAGGACACAGATGCAGCCCCCATGCTGCCAATAGTCATCCCTATTATAGAGTGTTCTTGTTAGATTCTGAGGGCAGAAACTGGTGGCTTGGAGAATGTATATGAGGTTTTTCTGACTTTTAAAATGGCAGTATGATTTCATCCAGACAGAACATTCTCTGCATCTGACTCTGAGGAGCAACCTCTTTCAAAGATGCCATGCATTTCTATTGCTTGCGGTGCCCTCCATGGAGAGGAAAAAGCTCTGAGTAATCCCAGAACACAAGGATAGTAGAGAGTCCTCTTATAAAGACTTGGCATTATCTGTAGAAGATGGTGGATGTCTTAAACATAGGCAAAGACTTTTAGAACTTTCTACACCCACCAATAGACTTCCCTGACTTTCCAATAGCTCACGCATCTTCACCTACAAGAAGTTAAATGCAGCATTTAGTTCTCTTTAATTGGAAAAAGCAGAAATAAGTTACTGCAGAATTTCACTTGAAAGCTGTTTTTTACTGCATGTCAAAGATATGATGGATGTATTGTCTTTCATATAAAATCAAAAGAGGGATTTTATTTTTACTTTCTAAGTAAGCAGGTGATTAAAAAAAAAAAGAGTGATACTGTTTCACCTTATACCTGGAGCAACTGATGTGAACTACGTTAAATGTGACCCCCTTCTCTTTAATGTCAGTCCATCTACTTGATCTTGGCTCCTACATATTCATATTGCCTTTAAATGTTCCTTAATAGCCTTCAGGTCAAAAGTGCAAATTCAGAGAGCCCTGATTAAAGGATATATAGTTGTTTTGTACAGTTCAATGTTGGTTGTTAGGCATTTGGGGAGATCCCTCGTTTATTAAGAGTGCACAGTGAATTGCATATTCCTCAGCAAAGGTTATACACCTGCATTTGCTGTCCCTGATTGCTGTGTATTTTAAGAAGAAAGAGCAATAAGTTTATGCTCAAAGACTGACATAAGTTTAGAGTATAAAGTGAGAATGATATCTGTGGAAATAAAAGGAAAATTGCATGGCATAATAAAAAAAAAAGCTAACTCAATCTTGAAATGCATATCATTTTTTTTAAAGCAATTTATCAGTATTCATTTTTTCTTCACTAACTGCTCTAAGGAAAAGTGGTATATATCCTTTCCTTATAATCAGAGAAACAAGAATACGGTAGTTCTGCCCACAGAAAAAAGTGTGTATTTCTCTTGTGTTTTGAAGGCAGGTGCAGGCTCCCTTTGCTCAGGCTGCAAGACCCCTAGCAGCTGTATAGATTCAGTAGTGGGGCACTGAGCTCAGGGTATGTCCTGCTGAGAAACTAATGGCTTCTACTTGGCTTGGAGCAAGCAAAGTGAGATCCTGCTTGCTTGCAGAATACCATGTAGAAATTAAGTCAAATGAAAACGCCAGGTTTTACTATGGTTCTCAGACTACTAATAGACTTCCCCCCCCCCCCCCCCCCCACCTTTGCAGAGGTTGTGCTCTGCAGGTCAGTTGCCCACACTGCCACTGAAGAACAAGAATGAAAAGCCAAACAAGGGAGGAGTTCATCATGTATAGGTGAAGTTCTATTACGCTCACATTAGCAAATATATAGAGCTCTATATACAGAAACGGTAGGACCTACATAAGTGATGTGTCCAGTCCTGCATCTGCAAAGATGTTCACATATTAGACCATGTTAAAAACCCATCCTTTGAGACAGGCAGCCAGCTGAGGTCTCTGAAGGTGGCAGGTACAAATGAAGGACTGCAGCAGGTAATGAATGTTGACTATCTTCAGCAGAGTATTACCATAGGGAACAGGGAACCAACAGGGAAGGTTACTGTAAGTGGAGAAAAGTAACTTGTAGGGTTGATCTGAAAGGTATCCTTTGATGTGAAACAGTAAATCTGTAAACCTTCTCCCTTCAACCTTCTTATTAAGCAAACTAATAATCTGAAAATAAAAGAGGTACTGGAACACTGACTGGTATGGTTAAGGTAACCTTCCTCTTTTCTGAAAGCAGATCCTGATGTCCTGTTTTAGTTCATTCTGTGTCAAAACTAACCTTGCAATTGCTGAAGTGAGAGAATTCTATAAAAGACTAGGATAAATTATGATAAAGCTAGCACTTTTGGAAAGAAAAAGGAGTAATTGCCCATTACTTTGCATGGTGAAGTGTAAATCCTTTCTTTATCCTCCACTGTGGTAGCCTCATTATTAAAACTGAGTCATTTGACTACATGTAAGTACAGCATGTGGTTTATTTCTAGAATAATGGAGAGACCTCAGGTATACATCTCATCCCTAGGATCCTATATACAGGTTAATCTATCTTTGAACAAACACATTCAAAATACTATGGAATGCCCTTGGGGCAGAAGGGAGAGAAAGAAAATCTTTATAAAACTCAAGAATAGGGTAAGCTGCTGCTTGCTTAATTCCTTTTCTGTAGTATTTTGCTAGGTCAACATGATCTGGGGAGAGGAGGAACTGAAAACCACTATGTAGCTGAACATTCCTTTTTAATCCTTTTTAATTTACAGATTCCTTAAAATTTCTCACTGGAGATACAGATCCTGTACAGCAAACCTGAACCTACTGATTCTAGACTTGCTTTTGCAGACTCCTTAGAAGTAATGCATGTCTCCTCAGGGGTCCAGAAACCACAGGTTGAAGTAGCTGAGAGAACTAGAAAACTAGAATTACTGGTTCCACACTTGCTGATTCCAGCCAAGGTGGCATCTGCTAGGTACTGCCGAGCAGATTACTTCAAGAAACATCTTGCATGATCAAATAAGGAATTAATCTAAACAAATGCATGAACTTGTCTTTTGATTGCATCTAATACTGATGCTTAGTTACTTTGAGCAAGTGCTGACTTTTGCTGACAACAAAACGGAAAGGAAGAGATTAACCATGCAGCCTCTCATCTAGGATGCCAGAATACTCTGGGTAAATTCAGTTTCGTAGGCTGCCTTTGTTTTCACTATCTTTTTTTTTCTTTTTTTTTCCCCCCCCTCAAATTCAAAGTTGCATCAGTGTGGCATCTTCTTCCTTACCAAGAATCATGAGCATGTTTGAACAACAGAGATACCTTCCTTTTCTGAGAAACTAAACTGAATATAAATGCCCAATTGTTCCTTATCCAACCATAAGTTGTTAACATTTTCAGTGGTCACCAGCTTTTGCTCTTTTAATGCTCCTTGTGCCTTCCCCTTTCCTTGTCCATTCTGCTATACCCTCTAAGTTATTGACATGTCTGGTGTCCCTGCAGCTCCAGGTCTGCTTACCACCTGCTGCTTCTTTTGCTTTCACAGGTGCTCAAGTTAATTCTTTAGATTCTACTTCCTAATTCTCTCCTTTGTATGTGAGTGATGTACACCCAACCACAGGTCACATCTTGCTTCTGCTTCTTCCACTACTGAATGTTTTGCAAGGGCATTTCAGGAGCTGGAGAGACTGTCTGTACTGAATTATTTCCAAGAGTCTTTTCAAATCTTTCTCAAGCAGAAGTCCCACTGCTCCCATCAAGTCCCTCTTTGAGACTTTCATTTCCTTCCCTAAGCCTTCTTGTTGCCGATCTTTCTCCAAATGTCAGAAGTGTTACTGGTTTAAAGAAGAAGATGGAAAGGCTCTGTCACAAGCTTTTTCCATCAACTTACCTTCTTTTCTTCTAGTAGCTTTTGTTCCTGGTCTTTTCCTCATCTGTTTCCTTCCCCAGCGATGTGTTCCAGCAGGACTGCACTACTTCTTACCCTTCCTTCATCTGCCTGGTGGCTCCTTCTATTAATGTCCTAAATGTATTTTAATGTTCCATGTCCCTAAACATATAAAAGTAATACCATAATAATCCAACTCTTTGTCATCTTGAGTATTGTTTGATATAACTCTAACCTTTCCCCACCTTCTGCATATCCCCATTGTTCCCTACTGGTCTGTCAGAAGTGCAGCAGCTCCTACAACAACATCTCCTCCTGCCTGACAATCAAATCGTGTTTTTGCCTCGCTGAATCTTCTGGCTCTGTCTTCCTGGACCAAATGTGTCATCCCAATGCTTCACAAGCCAAATCTCTGACTTTGGTTCCTATTGTGTAGTCATCAGTGCCAACCCCAGTGTTCTGTTCACTTGCTTTCCTTCACTCTTGCAGGCTGCTATGTTATCTCCCAGCCTGTGGGTATCTCCTTTTTCTAATTCAAGTTCTTCCTCAAAGCACATTTCATTGGAGCCGTTGTCACTAGCCTGCCCTCACCGTTCTGTTATTACTTACAGGCCCTTTAACAATAAAAGAAAAAGTAGAAAGCAAAAAGGAAACGAACAGAAACATTGTAAATTGTCACTTTCTCCGCATCTTCAAAAGAGTCATTTGACATCCGCTGTTCTTCAGAATAATGTGGGAGAGTGTTTGCCTTGCAGAGCACCACAAACAGTAGTGGTGCCTAACAAATATTGTTAATAACTAACTGGTCCTTTCTTCTAAGCACTCACTAGGAATTGTCTGTGTATAGGGGTTGTATAATCAGGCTGCTGTCTCAGGGGCCTGCTGTCAGTATCTCCATCCCTCTTGTGAGCAGCAGAAAATGACTATGTATTAATAATGAGCTATGAGATGCTTGAGATTCTCATCTCCTCACTAACAAGGAAAAGCCAAAGGAAATGTATGTAAAAGATCCTTGTCTGAAGCGAAGTCAAGATGCCGTTTTCATTTAGTTCTAAAAACACTTTAGACTCTTTGCTTGTATTGTATAACAAGCTGCTGTGGCATACACAGACAATGTGGGCAAGAAACAAAGGGGTCACTTACGTGGGACATGACTACCACCTCCTGAGGTACTCTGCTGCTAGGGGGAACCATAGTTATTCACTTGCTGGCTGAAGAAGTGGGATTCTGCTACCGACTTCAGCAGAAAGGGGAGTGTTGTCCGCGCTTGTCATTTCAAAAGTTGGTCAATAAAGATATAAAGCCTTTTGAAAAGTTTGGCTCCAGTGCTGAACAAAATAGGTTACGGAAAGTGGCTGAAGAATTAGTTACTTCCATAAACGTGTTTTCAGCAGTAAGAGAGACCAGATCATTCAGTAGTTTTCCTCTTTCAGCATAAACCAGGGATTTGGTGAATGGCTTATCTGAAGACAAGGTCCTTTTTGCATCCAAATTCCATGGCAGGAAAATGTATGCCCACACTTCAATTCAATGTGGATTGTATTACAATATTACAATTAGCAATGTTTCAAATAGCTTCTCCCACCAGATCGGAGTATAGAGCAGCTATAGTAGCAGCTCCCTGGCGCAGTTCAGAACAGTAACAACCTTACTTACAGTGGAGTATGGACACCATAGGAACAAATGAACTTTTCAGCAAGGAGGGAACAATTGCAAAGAGCCTCTGAAAGTCCATTTGTGCTGCACCAAAATCTTTGTTCTTTAGTAAGAGTACCATTAAATTACATAACTCTCTTTATCTCAAGTAAGGAGTTTTCTCTTGGGTTGTGTTTTCAGTTGTGGTTTGTTTTGTTGTTGGGGGGGGAGGCAGTAGTTGGGTATTGTTTTTTTCCTCCACTGAAGGCTGCTACCAGCTATTCACACATTTTATCTTATAAAGAAAGCCTGTTTCTCCACAATCAGCCTGAATTCTCTTTTCCCTTTTCCCAAAGATTTAAAACACAGCAGTGCCAGAAACAGAAGCCTTCTTTCTGTGAAACTGCACTCTTTTTTTTCTCCTTTTCCTTTGTTTTGTTAAAAAAAAAAAAAAAAAAAAAAAAAAAGACTTCTGAACAGATTAGGAGTACATTTACTGGGGATATAAAAGCAGAGAATACCTAGTCTGAAAGTGTCTTTGCCACATTGCTGTTGTGGTCACTTGTAGTAATAGAAAGTACTCGGTTTCAGCAGCTCTTCTTTACGCATTCAATACAAATCTAAACAGCCATACCAGGTATGGGGAAGCTCTCAGGATTCAGCTTATTGATGCTGTCTGCAGTTCATGTTGGCAGAGTTCCCAGCAGAGGTTTTATATCCGAAGGTTATCGCTGTTAGCTTTAATCATATATACAATATCTCATTCCAAAGTGAGGGACAAACCCAAATTTGTATATAACTTGCAATGGTAAAAACTACTCCAGTATCAAAAGGAGAAAAAAAATAATTTTGGTGGTATTTTACTTCATAAAGCAAATGATACACTGTTACTTAGGTCTGCAAGTAAGTTTTCTTGTCTGTTGCACATGAAACCTCTTGAGACACCGAACATGTGCTTTTGCTAGTAGGTATTAACATGCTTTGCTTCCCACTCTTGGGCAACTATTTCCATTAGATCCTAATACTTTAGGCAAGAGAGCGAAAGTAAGAGACACTGAGGGAGAGCAAATTCCTCTTGAATAACACCGCTTGTTTACAAACCTTCCACAGCCTGAACTAAGCCACTGGGAGGTCTCTAAATTAGCTATTGGAAAAAGTGTTTCAGGATGGTTTGTGTGGTAGAATGGAATTGATAATAAAAGTTGCTTGTCTGTACCCTGTGAGCTGATTAGCTCAGGAAGAGTACACACAGTGTTACAATTAGCATTCAAAGCCTATTCATCTGTACACTGACACACAGAACAGTCTCTGTGGGAGGCTTAACTGGGAGAATTATTCCTTCTTCTATGCTGTTTATAGTTAGTTGGGCTTTAAAGGATCCAAAGCCTTTAAAAGAGGCTTGGTCTTTGGGAAATCATTGAAGATGCTAGAAGCTGAAGTGCTTGGCAACTGGCAGAACTGAGAGCAACTGCTGTATTGCTCTCTATCAAGTCTGGTATTTTGCACTGCAAAAAATGATCAGTAACACATCTAAAATAATGTCACTAGTTAGTAGCCAAGACAATAAAATGTGTTAAATGTGACAATTGTTCCTGCAATGTTGCGGTTGCTAATAGATCTAAAAAACGCTAAGAAATGGAACAAATGATTGGCCCTGTAGTAATATTAATGTGCCCATAATTGCATATATAATAACAAGCATTTTTAGCCTGGCATCTAAACAAGAAATTAAAATTGAAATGAATGAGGCTGAAATACTATGGAGCACCACAGCTATGTGATTTCCTAACATGGGCTGTTGCATTAACAACACTTTTGCATGCAGTTTTATCCACACAAGGTCAAAGGCTGAACTTCCTTCTGCCCATACTGTAACTGTCAGTACTAGAGAAGGTTTACAGAAACCCAAAGGGTACTTACACTCTTTCCCCAACCAATTGCTACGCTGGGACCCCCAGAGCCCCCTATCCCTGAGTAATGTGCACAAAATAAGTTACCTTCAGACACAGTCAG
The DNA here is from genome assembly GCF_023634155.1 of Falco peregrinus. NCBI lineage: Eukaryota > Metazoa > Chordata > Aves > Falconiformes > Falconidae > Falco > Falco peregrinus. The sequence goes on along the minus strand of NC_073723.1, from coordinate 98,420,274 downwards.
CAGGCAAGCTTGGGGGACTGCCAGCCCTGCATGCAATGTTGCATTTTGATTTGTGCATCCTGGGAGCCAAGGTTTTCAAGGGCAGCATCTCCATGTGAGAATAGCTATGGGCCCTCCCAGTACTTGACAAGCTTCCCCTCAGCAACAAGGAAAGACAAAACCCTTAATGCTCTGGGGTGAAGTTGACCTAAAAACTCTCATGAACCCCCCAGTTAATTTGGATTTTGTTTGTCTTTTGATTTCAAGAGGATCTTGCTTGGTGTCTAGTTTGTTACTGCTGTGGTTCTTTGCTCTCCAGCTACTATGTTACTGTCGCATTGCAGGAGCCTGAGAGTTGTAAACACGGGTCCCAAGGGTTGAGAATCCATCCAGGCCATGCCTGACACCAGACAGAGTGAGAGCTAGAAAGGTTGCTTGGTCAGCCAGCTTGTCCTTCTGCTCTTTGCAAGATTGCACCCTGCCTGTCTTTCTTCCCACAAACGCCTCACTGAATACATCTTTGAGTAGTACCAGGATGATACCCTCTTTGATAGTCTCTTTCAGACTCCAACTAGTTTTGGCATTCAGAAATACACTCTGAGCTTAGTCTCCGCTCTTCTTTCTTAGCTTGCTTCTGTGTCTTGGCATCTGCTGAGATTGAGTAATCCCCTTCCTTCATTTATATTTATATTTTGAAGGTATTTATAAATTGAAGCTATGGCCCCGTGAGTTTTCTTTTCTCTAGGTTATATTTATAGACCTTCTATAATCATCCCTTGTATTTTGTGCTTATCTTCCAATACACACGGTGTTTGTTAGCCATTCCATTGCTGCCTTTGCCTTTCCATGATTTTGCTTTGCATTATCCCCAAACTGGTGATACTAGGACTCATTTGACTGTAACCTGGTTGATTGAAGATGATGCAGCCCCAGTTGATCTAATACATAATCTGTCAATACTCCAGCCTTGTAAAACATTCTTAAACAGTGGCTGTTTTCTTACCTTTTAGAAGCTTGCTGCTGTTTCTCTTGCTGCCTGGGACACGGACTGCCTCTAGCTGTCTGTACAGCAGTCAGCACAGTGGATTTCCAGTTGCCTCTGGATTCCTTTTGTGGTTCTGTAATGTGAGATAATTATAAATAAGGCAGCAATGACTGAAAAGTGAAAAATCAATCACAGAGCCAGAATCTCACCAGCTCTGCTTTTGTAAGGATCTTAATTTTCACACTGAGCATTCCCAAACTGCTGTAACTGTAAGAGAGTTAGAACTGAAGGTGATAATGATATGGACTGGTGCAGATTTCCCTGAACCATATGTGAGATCAGCAATCTAGACTCATAAATTCAGTTCAGTAGCTGTGAAAGAGCCTTGAATTATTTAGTTTACTTGTCCGGTGAGAACTCAGAATTATTAAACTTTTGCCAACTACTGCATGTACAGGGTTTTTTTGCACAAAATTAGATTTTCCTTGTGTGTAGTTGGCATATTTTTAAACACACATGGTCAGTCATCTTTCTACCCTCTCACTTATTTTGAGTTCATTTTATAAATTTGTCTCCTGTTTCCCCCAAATAACTCCCCTCTAACTTTTCCTCCAAGTTTCAGAAAGAGCCTTGATCATATCTTAATGTTTATTCTGACCTTAAAATATCTTGACTTAAGAATTTTTCTGTGTGGTAATGCAAGCTAGATTCAAGAAAGAAGAATATATAATCTCCCTCTTAGTTAATGGATTTCTTTTTTTAACTTCTCAGAACAAGTAAAAACTTGTTCTGAAATACTGGGGCTGTCTAACACGTCTGTCTGGGCTTTCGTCTGGTGAGAAGGCATTTTCTTAAGTCATATCAAAAGGAAGACATTGCTTTAATTTCAGTACTGAAGATCCAGCTGTTGTTCTTGTTGTTCTTGTTGTCTTCACTCATGAGAAGCAGTTGCAATTCAGGAGCTGAGATTTACATGGACCCTTACAGAATCTAGGAGATGAGTGGCACATTAGGAGTATACTGATTTCTTAAGCACACTTTTCAAAGGGTAACCTGGCCCACAAGTAGCAAAGGTAATACGTGCTTGCTAAAAGATTTAGGGATTTTTTTCTTTCAACTCAAAAATTTAGATGAGTCATAAAAACATATTCAGTATCAACAAATCTCATTGACCCATCAGAAAACACAGTGAAAGCACTTGCTTCAGCAGAGGGGAGGATGGCACAGTGACAATATCAGTATGCTCCTGAGCCTGCACATCCCATGCTGTTTTAACTTTCTGAGCTGCCTTGTGACTCTGAGTGAGGGCTTAGGTTAGAAGCCATAAAAGTCCAGTGACGTGTATAATTGAAAGCTTGGAAACTCTCAACCAGTGATTTCAGTGACTAGTATGCCTGTAAGATTAACTTACCCTTTATAGGGGAACATCACTGCAAAAGGCTGTTTACATTATCAAATGGAATATTTTATACTAGAGTAAGTAGTTTCCAAGCATCATCATCCAAGGCTACATTTTAAAAGTGTAGTCTCTTATGTGTGCAAAAGCATAATGGTGGTAGAGCACATTTTGTGAATTCATCATTGCTGGCAAACCTGGGGGATGTTTGCCGAATTCTGATGGTGTTAATAGGAGCAATAAGCTAATGACATAAAATAAGAACATCACTAGATGAGGAAACCAAGGGTCATCTGCCTAGTAGGCTATTTGTTTAAGGAGATGCTTCTTCAAGGTTGGAAATATGTTTCAAAACTTCAGAAAAATACTTGGAATAAAAGCCTCCAATCTGCCACCACTTCATCTCTAGAACTCTAAGGTGCTGCTGTAAGAATAAGGTGGGGAGATGCTGTGTGAGCTGCTCTGCAGTACCATAATATCTCTGCTTGCTTCTGTAGCTAAAAAACCAAAGCCCCTTTGCCCCCACATTTGTTGTTGAGAAGTGGTAACCTAAATGTAGAACAAATGAAGTGTGCTATCACTAAGGGATTTCCAAAAGGGCATTATACTAGTAACTGTAAAAGCTGTGTGTGGTAGACTGAAAAACACACAAATCCCCTTGTTTTATGCTGTTACAGCTTTGACAGGCCCTCTCTTGGGTTGGTTGCTCCTAAAATGCATTAATTCTAGCACTTAAGCTCCCATGTTCAGTGAAATAGAGGCATGAACTGACCTTTCCAGAAGGAAAAGGTTAATGTCGAAAAACACTGATTTCAGCAATCCATCTTCTCAAGGTAACCCTAGAGTTTATGGTTTGCTTAATTATAGAGTGTTGCTGTTCCCTTGAAAAATAAATTTTGTTCTAAAGTGATCTATGTAGCTGAACCAGTATTCCCACTCATAACTGTTTAAGTTTTAATTGTCTGTTAATCGTCTGTCTCATCTGATAGCATGGAGCAGATGCTGAGATGCACCTGCATCTTGGATGATGCTGAGGTGGCAGTCAAAGAGAGTTCTCATACAATCTTTCTGGTAGTTCTTGCCTATGGTCATTCTGGGAGGAACCTGACAACACTGTGACTATCATAAATGGGATAACATGATGTTCTTATCCTCTTTGCATCAGTTGTTTCAGTTACTCCAATTAAATAACAGTGATGTTAATCACAACTGTGTCACATAAAGAACTTCAGTTGGGGGTTGAACAGTAAATCTGAGCAAAGGAGAACTTGGGATCAGTATTAGGACCAATTCTTTACAGGAAATGTACCTAGCAGAAAAGTTTCACCAGAGAAACGGTGAAACCTCATTGCTTCAGTTACCTGAAGTGACTAGACAGGGCTCTTGAGCAATGCTGTAGGAAATGATTTTCCATTGACAATTCAGAAGCATGACCTTCTCTAACAGCGTGTATCTCTGCTTGATATCCTCTGAATCTGGCTTTTCCAGCAAGCTAGACAGCCACATCTGAGGAAAGTGGACCTCATGACACCTGAAAGAGGCCCTGGGCCTTGAAGCTAAGTGACAAGGAAATACTTCATGTCTGCCAAAAACCTCGAAAGTGTCCCTTGGGGCTGCTCTGCGGTTCTGCATGAAGCAAGACCTGAATTTGCAGGTCCTCCTGCTCCAGATAACCCAGCTTCCTCCTTTTCGATGAGCATGTAATGGACATATGGGTGAAGTATAGGCCACTACACAGCTCCAAAAGTTCAACAGAAATACCAATACAAGGGTATTTCATTTACTGGTTAGTGTGGTGTTCTGTGGCCACAAAGATCACTGCACCATTCATTGCTTTGCCTTGTGTTGCTTTAAATGACTGGGGCTAAATACGCTTCCAACAGCTTCCATCAGGAGATTATTTTGCAGTTTAATGGAGTGCTAGGACATCCCTCCTGATACCATCTGACTTCTGTCTTTTCTTTGCTCAGCTTCATCCCATTAATTTTACTTAAAAAAAATAAAAATCTTTTACAGCTTTGTGTTTTTACATGCTCTGAATATTTTTTAGGCTGTTCTCATAGTCCCCAAGTAGACATTACTGGGATATAGTTTGTTCTTCCTTCTTGCAAACTACACGCTGCATTTAATTGTAAGCCTGTGATTACTGTGAAGATAATAAAAAGTCATTTAAATTAGAACTGATTGGAAAATATAGCCATGGGACAAGAAACCAACAGGAATGCTAGGCCAGATCCAGTAAAGCTTTTAGGCTGTTAATTTTCAGTGAGATAGCCGGCATTGGTGCGAAAGTGGGACTCTGTGAAGGAGGTAAAAGCCTATGTTAGGAGATGGGATCTCACCTGCTTTGTTGGACACAAGCCTTTGTATTTCCATACATTGGAAGTCTTCTTATTTTCTGGAAGTATGTCAGAGCAGGAAGCCCTGGTTGCGGCATACATGGGGACAGCCATTTGCTGCCTTTCAGCAGGACTGTGGGGGGATCACAGCTACATGTAAGGCCATCACAGGCTGAGGGCTGGTGCTATACATATTTCCTCATCTGTAGGTTAATGACCATATAGAAAAAAAAAGCTCTGGCAACTGACTGAAGAGTAGGAGGCAGAAGCAGCCCTGATCTGCAGCCCAGGAAAGGACGATGGGCACAGAAGATGGCTTTCAACAAAAAGGAGCACTGATCAGCCCAATGTGTTATTTCTTACATGTGTGTAGTAGCATCATGACAGTAGGCATGCCTACTCTACTGCTTCTGTTAAAAGTCTTCATTATATGCCTAGGAATTTGAGAAGGTTTGGGGGTATAAATCTGTTTGAAACTGCTAAAAGGCAAATTGCCGGTTTGAACAGGAACCAATTCACAACCTGGCTTGCAAACCAGGAGGCCTAAAGCTTACACAAAGTACCAAGAAAGCATTTCAAAAGGAAAAAAGTGATTGTGGCAGAGGTGGATACACAATGGCAGGCAGGCTTGGAGGATATGCAACAGTTTTCCAAACACTATGACAGTGTAAAGTACATCTTAACACTGACAGTCATATTATCCAAGCCAGCCTGAGCTGTTGGTCTAGAAGGCAAAAGGGGTTCTGGAATAACCAGGGCCTTTAAAGCAATTTTTAGGAGGGAGTGCATGCATCAGAAATTGCAGACTGGTCAGGAAGAAGCATTTTGAACGAACCTTTAAATAAGCTGGAAAAGCAGTATAGTGATCACCGTTGTGTTATTTGTAATGTTACTTCCCCATATCCAACTGGTCAGTGCTCCTACATGACCACTCCAGTGCAGGCAGCATCCATCACTTCTTGTACTATGTACAAAACATCTCCTGTCTTACTATGTGACCATTTCTGCATCTGCAGGAACAGTTTATACTGACATCTTATCTGTGCACAGGTTGGTCAGTTTTGCAGCAGGAGCCACCTGAAGGAGTTTCTGAATGCCCAAATCCTCCATCCGTGGTGCTAATCACAGCAAGACACACAGATTATGCCTATAGATCAATCTAGTCGAAGCAGGAGATGGCATGGGGAATCTTCAGGACTTTGAAATTCCCATCTGTGGGGCTCTTGTGACAAGTAGTCAAGTGGTTGTTTGTGCCACTGTCCACAAGTTCAGCCAGTGACCTGGTCTTCAGTAGGCCCTGGCACTGGTCTGGTGTCTCTTCATTGCAGAGACCCACTGGGAAGCTCCTGTCCCAGCCTGGCCTGACCAGCCACGCTTCTCAGGAGTCATGGAGCTGTAGGATGATGCTGCCTGGCTGGTGATACTGGGACTGGCCAGCTTCAAGCTGGAACCTGTAAATAGAGGCAGGAAGGTCAGCAACATGGCCACATGCCCCTGGGGCAGAAGAGGCCAGAGTGGTTTCCCAGTCCTCCTGGGGCGGAGAAGCTCTGGCCAAGGGGGATCCACAGAGAATGAGGTTTCCTCCTACCAGTGCCCAGGCCAGCACAGTCGTCACACTCACACGTGGCTAATGTGTTCCTCAAGGTGAAGCAGTGTGCAGTGCTGGTGCGTGCCTTTGGCAGCATGGGAGGAGCAGAGGACCAAGTGTCATGGCCTGTGAAAGCAGATGGGTTGGTGGTCACAGCAGACAGGGTCGGCAGGGCTGGAAGCTGTCAAGGACAAAGCAACCCAAACAAGGGGGTGTCCAGCACAGGGCACTAAGCTGGCCCCAGCTGTGTGCTGAGAGACCTTGCTCCCAGAGCCGTTGGTGAGGTGAAGAGCCTGGGCATAGTCCCAGGGATGTCCTCCATCACGTGGAGGACCATGTGGTCAGTGTTGGCAGAAACATCCTTCTTCCCTTCACAGCTCAGCATCCCTGTGGGAAAGAGCTGTCCTTCTCCCTGTCCCTCTTTGCAAGACCTTCAGAGATCTGGCCAGACCAGGACTGAAACAGTCTTAGAACTCTTCATGCTTTTGGGGTACCATTTCACTGTTTAATGGGAATGTTGCTGTACTTCCTGGAGACCAGCCGTGGGGAGATTTTTCTCTTCAATTGTCCTATGTACTTCCTTGCAGGTCAAACTGAACTTTAAAAAAATGATGATGTTTCAAAGATTGCTATTTTAAATAGAGGGTTTTTTTCCTGTGTTGATTTTTTAAAGATTCCATCTTTTGAAAACCCTTTTCCATTTTACATTTTCATGAAAATAAAATTTTCATGAGAAATGTTCATTTCAATGAGCCTGGTCAGATGACACAAGCTTCCCATCAAATGCAGTGATTTTAAGATGAGTCAGAGAAACATGGAGAAAAACAACACGTGAAGATTACAAACAATAAATTGGAAAAACACAATTTAAAAATATTTGGCTGGTTTTGTTTTTTTTTAAAAGAAATCTATACTTGGTTTGTTCCTTTTATTGTAATGAACATGTGCCAAATAATGTCTTTATCTTCTTTTCTGAGTTTCTGGTATCTCTGACTGAAATCATATTTTGCTACAAAACTGGCTTGTGCTTTCCTGAACAAGACCGTGTGTTTTTTCTGGGTATCTGGATCTATCCGACTTTGTACAAGCACAGCTTTAACCGTGAGGGACCCAAGGGCACCAGCACAGCCCCAGTGCCCCTGCCCAGCCCAGGACCCCATCTCAGCTGCCTGCCACCCCCAGTCCCTGCCTCTGCGATGCTGCAGCAGTGCCAGCCTCCAGCTCCCCACAGCCCTGTCCTGCCTGGCCTTGGGCTACCTCCCAGCCTAGCCTTGGCCTGTCCATGTCCCCTCCCCCGATTCCCCCTGGCCTGTCCTGCTCCCTGCCTGGGATGGTGGGATGTGCCCTGCTGAGCCCCATGGGGAACCTCCGCTGCCCTCAGAGCTGCTGACCCTTTCTGTGCCCTGATGATTATCTTGTTTTCATTTTAGTAGCCTGCCAAAGGTGTGTAATAAGATGCAAAATTAAGATGAAGAGCTGTTGAGACCCAAAGGGATGTGTGCTTGGGGCTGCCCTGCCTCTCCTGTGTATCTCCATTGCAGTTGTCCATGCCTTCTTTCTTATCATCTACTTTCTCTTAAAACCCAGGTTGGCTGGGTGCTGGAAGGGGTACACCCTGCTGCTTGCACCTCCTCCTGTCTGGCTTTTCAAGCCATCAAGCACAGTAATTTAGACACCTGCTTTCCAATGTCACTGCAACAATGCCTCTAATCCCAACTGTGGTTTAAAATGCCTTGGTTCCTTTCTTGGTGCTATGACAAACTCCTGGTGCTCAGTGGTAGAAAAAAAAGTGCATGATTTTGCTGCAATTTGTGTCTTTCAAATGAGAAAATATTTGTGCTTTGAGACCTCAAGAAAATTCTGATGTGGCACTTCAGGGCATGCAACAAATACTGAATGGTGTCTATTTTAGGAGCCTCCAACCTTTGCCAACCCAGGCATGGATACCCAGGAAACAGCGTGCTGCTGCATTGGATGTTGTGTTTTGCTCTTCATTCGTGTCTTGACTTCAGCATTTTAATTTCCTACTGCTGTTACCAAAATGACATCGAGAGTTCTTCACCCAAGCCAGCATTTCTCACCACATGAGCTATACAGAAAAGATTACTGTGCCAAGTGCTGGCAGTGTCCCAAGGTTTTTTGCTGTGTCAGGACATCAGCCCTCTTATTCTTGAAAAGGCTTAAAAACAAACACGTTTCCTCATTACCATCTTAGTTCTATAGAAGCTGCCAGCACAGACTGACATGATCTTCTGTATTAGACCTTTCAACTCCTTTAGCATTCTTGTGATCTTTTCATTGGGTGTTGCAAGGTGCATTTTACTTTGCTCTGATTCTTGTGCTTAAAACCTGTTTCTGTGAACTCTGAGTGTATATGAAACATCTTTCCTCCTTTCAGTTTCCACAGCCTTACCCTCTTTCCACTGGGAAAAAAATAAAGGAGAATGTTCTAACTTGTTTTAGTAGTATCAGCTGAGAGTTTTCTGCAAATTGGAGGGGTGCAAACAGGTTCTCATCTATTCATAAGCCAGGAAAAGTGAAATAATATCTCACTTTCATTCTGACAGTTGAACCCATGAGAGCTAAAGTGTACCTGTGAAACTAATCCTAGGTAACTCTTAAACAAAAATGTACAGACAAGTAAGTGTCTGCTTGTGATTTTACCATTTGGTTAGTGACCCAGCTCATTCATTTGTGGGGGCAGTAAGAACATGCAGTATTCGATTCCCTTTGGGGTAGCTGTGTGAGAGCCTTTTGGTTTCAGTCAGAATCTTAGTGCCACTTCAGCCTGGTAGTGAACAAGCAGATGCTTTATGTTTGCATCGTTACATAAACTTCAATTGTATTATATTGTCAGAAGTTAAACGTGAATGCCTTAAGTATAAAAAGAAACAAGTATTGTACTTTTTCAGCAGAATTAGAACTAATATAACAAATATGCAACCTGTGTAGTGCTTCTGCATTAAGGGGATTTAACACAAGCATGATTGGTTTCAGGTGGTCAAACAATAACAACGCAGAACAGAATTCTTGCATGATGGCACAAGTTACTTGGAACTACCTCTTTGCTGGGCCCTTGCATATTTTTTAGCAAGTAGGTTTTTTATGGAAAACATGCTTTTTCTCTTATGTAAGCATCTTCCCAGCAGATACTTTCTTGCTTCAAGAGCAACAACAACTTTGTTCTATTCTGGTCTCCAGAACTCTTAAGGGTATTATTTTCCCACAAGACCAGTGAGTTAAATTGCCTGCCATGACACATCTGAAAATTATTCTGTTCCCAAAGAGTGTGTATGAAGCCACTCTCTTAGAAGCAGCAATCCTTTAAACCACTTGAAGTTGCATCTTTTGGATCGCTACTTACGGAACAATTGTTCCGGGGATTTTTGCTGTACGATTTTGGGAATTTTTCAGTTAGTTTTCATTTATTTTTGTCTTGCATCTTTGAATAAACTGGTGACATTTCTCAAGGACTGACCAGTACTATATTGAAGACCATATGCAAGTAGCCTTTTTATGAAAAACTTAAAATGTGAACATCAGGAGATCAGAAACTGAAAAATTATATTTCTCTCAGCTTTTCTAATTAATTACAAAATGGACAGATTGAGTGAGTAAACTGTCTGAAGTGGCTGTTATGTGGTTTTTTGAGATTTCTTTTAGGAACTGCAGGAGAAAAGTTATGTAACTACAAAAAAAAGTGGGAAAACCACTTAAAGCAGTGAAATTCTGATTTATAAATTGTTTCACCAGAAGCAATAGTGACTTGTACTTTCGTTTCTTTTACAGGAGATAAATCTGAGGTTGTTTGGCTCAGGCACAGCTCTTCCTGGGGAAAAAAAGGCCAAAAGCCAATTCACAGAAAGACGAGTTGAATACTAAAATTCAAGATGACAATCTGACAGCCACTTGGCATCTGCTCTCAGATGGCAGCCAGCTGGCTTCTCACAACAGTATGTGCACCAGAAACATTGCTAGGAAGAGCTTGCTGAGAAAGTCAATGCAGCACATGCATAGATGCAGCACCTCCTGTAAAGCTCCTCTTGTGTGAAGCCCAGTGAGTTGGTGCATCACAGCAGTGCTGCTCTAGCACTTGTGTCTTTCCTCACAACACACGCGTCCCCCATTATCTATAAGGAATTAACAGAGTAGTGACAATCACTAATCAATAATGACCACCTGTTTTTGTGGGTGCCATCCTGCTAATATACAACAGTATTATAAAGCTTTATGCAATACAGGGCCAACCATTTGCCTGCAAGGGCAATGTGACTGTTGGACGAAGGCTTCAGACTGTTGGCTCTGTGGAAGTGGAATTGCTTTTGTTTGCACAGTGCCTGGCACAAGATGAACTCACCTATCATTGTGGTTCATAGTGCCAGTACAGTTACGATTAGACCTTCTATTGGGAGAAGGAGAAAGTTTCCATCCCTGTTCTGCTCTAGAGACAGGATGAAACGAATCTGTCATACTCTGCCTTGCCATGGGGACGCCTCGCACCCCTATTCTCAGGTCCCAGTGACTACAGTGCTGAAAACGTGCTAGTGGCAGTGGTGTGTACTTTTTACCTGTAAGCCATTGTTCCCGCTAAAGTGTAAAAATGAGAGCAGGGAGAAATGTCTGCATCTGCAAACAAAGACCTTATTGCATTAAGATGGATCAAAGAAATCTAAACAGGTGCTGAATGTGTATCAGCTTCAGGTCTTTTCCTACATCCTATCTGCACCAGCTTTTTCAAGTGCTCTTGTTTTTGGCTCTGAGAATGCCTGCTCTACCTCTGGTTTACTGGTAGCTGTCACAGCCACACAATCCATCATTTTAAGTATTTGTATTATCATGAATTCAATGTAGAACACTGAGAGCTTGCCACTTCTGGCAATTAACTTGAGATAAATAAAAGTGGTAAGAGGAGGCATTAAGTTACCCACCTGCAGAAGGCTGGCTCAGCGCTGAGTGCTCTCAACAGATGAGTGCAGCTGAGGAAGTGCTAATTGCAATGTATTTCTTACATTCTTTTTGTTGATGCACAAAAGATTGAGGAAATGGGAAGAAAAGGAAAATGCCTCTGTCTTTTGAGTCATAGTGGAAAATATGCAGGAGTTGGGCTTTAGAAGAACACTGGTTATTCTCAGAATCTGCAGGAAAAGGATTCGCTAAGAACAGGGGAACAGGCAGAGAACTGATGCCATGAATAGAAATCTCCATCTGTGCTCTGGCCACGGTCCAGGCTGTATGACATAGCTTACATGATACAGTGCCCATTTGGATTATTTATATAACACCATAGGTGCTATGAGTATTGTAGGAAGATGAACTGCGTGACCTGCGAGTCTCGTGCTGAGAGTGAGACAGACACAATCCAATGATTAATTGTAAGGTGCAAACACGGGAAAGGGCAGCACTGAATCAGGTGAGAAACAAAGCTCAGGTAAAGAAGCAAATGCTGATCATAAAAATGGCATGAGAAAAGGCAGAGGGTTGCTAGGTGGAGACAAAGTGCTGCTAAGTAAGGGAGGCAAGGGTAAGGAGTGAGAGTAGGAGGGAAAGAACAGTGAGATTAGGCAGAGCTATGCGTCTCTGGGAAGAGAAGTCACTAAAACTGTGAACTTGGAAGAAAACAGGAAACTGGGTTACAGGGGTGATGGACTGTAATACACATGTATAGTATGCAGCTGGTTAAGCAGAAAATCTGACTTGGGATACAATCTTTTCAAAAGCCATGGGCGAAGAAGAGAGGCAGGATAAAGACAAAAGCGTTTGGAAGAGATTCAACCAGTGCAGTAAATGCCTGGCACAATGAGAGCTATGCGAGCTGGTTGGCACTGCTCACTTGGGGTGGGGTGGGGTGGCTTCGGATGAGCAGCATTCGTGGGGCGGGAGGGAAATGCAATGTGCTAGCGTCCCTGTGGCCATAGTTAACGGGAGTAGTGAGAAATCCACCCCCAACCACGCTGCACACTGCACCCTGTGCCTCCTAAAAGACTACTCAGTGGACCTCACGTCCACTGGCTATAAAGACCTCTCAAAAGTGAGTGCAACATCACCTGCTCAGAACTGAATCCAAATTTAGCTGTAATAGAGCTGGATTTAACCCACTAAACCCAATGCTTCCCTGAGGGACAGTATCACAGTTGTGCGGTTTCCCAGCTGCACACATCCAGTTAAATGCCTCACCCTTAGAAAGGGAAAATGCATGCCATATGATATATAGGGCACAGCAGGGAGGCTAAATGCTGTGATGGGCTGGAGGCAATTGCTATAGTCCTGCACGATCTCTTCTCCATGCTATAGTGCAGTGATTCTTTTTTTTTTTTTTTTTCTGCGTAGAGAAAAACGTAAAAAGACTGTTGAAGAACTCCTGAAGGTTTTGCCAGAGGTAGAGCACATCCTTTGGCTGCTCCGATGCTGCCCTTTTGGGAGGCAGCAGGGAGAAGGACAGCCGGATTGCATGTGGCAGCTCAGCAACTTCTGGGGGAGCAGTACAAGCATTGCTGATGACCGCTGAACTGCAGCACAGAATCCGCCCTGCGCAGACCGGGAGTGATGACTATAGCACAGACCTGGCATCAGCTGAAGGACACAGTGTGTTTGAAAGCCTCGTTTACCACAAGATTCGGGTCAGAAGAAACCAGGAAGGAAATTGTTATGTGAGCATTTGTTCACTGTATTGTTTACAGGATGCACGGGGAAATTTTTGGCTTAATATTTTGGTAGTTCAAAAGGCAGAGCCAGCATAGCTGAGAATAAGAATTGGCAGCACGGAATTTGGCCGCAGCAAAGGCAGATTTCCATGCTGACTGCCACTGAGATTACGTCTTTGTTTGTCCCTTCAATGGCAGTTCTGATGGGCTCCTGCATCAAATCAGCAGAGCTATTCTGGCAGGTTTTATCCACTTACATCAGCAGGGAAAAGATGAGGTGTGACCTTGACCAGCATAACTGGGCTGGGAGCAGCCTCCAGTTCAGAAACAGTTTTCCTGGCAGAACCACACAGTTACCTGGATGACCTGGTTTGTTCTGTGAAGCTTCTCAATGCCCCGGTTTTACACTGTGGCTGCGCTTGTGACAGACTTGCCTGTGACCCTGAAGTCTGGATACAGAGGCTGTTTTAGCCTGACGGGAGTTTCCTGGAGAGGGCCAGCCCAAAATACTGTTTCGCTCACATATCTATTTGTGTGGTGGCGATGGAAAGAGTTAGAGGGTGTTGGCCTGGTTAAATATTCTGTTACAGAGATTTTCTGTAGCAGAGGTTTTCTAGTAACACAGATCAGCGTCCTGTTGCTATATGATGTACTTTGACCAAAAGTTCAGAACATCTTTTGGACTGGGATTGATGAAAGCAGGGCCAGCATCGTTCAAACAATATTGGATTTAGATTTTCAAAAATCAGGATAAACTATTCCTCCAGTGGTCTAATCCTATTTGCCTCCCTAAAAGCTTACTGCATTGCAGGAAAACGCATTTCAGAGGACGGAATTCTTCAAACAGAAGGAAATGGCTTTAGCCTTTTGTGCTTGAGAAAAAGGCAAAGAAAAAGATTATGGAAGCCAAATTATGACAAATTTGTTTTGAATCATTTAAACAGCTCTAGATATGGGCTATATTTTTCAGCATTTTCAAAAATATTTTTTATGTGCTACAATAGAAGTGAAAAGCAGCTGATATAATTGCCGCTTTTATTTCTGTACAAGAGTGGTTTACTATTCGCTGTTAGCAGCTCTTGTTAATGGCTTACCCTTCCAAAAAAATTAGCAGGGGTTTTTAGGGTCCCAGAAAAAGCATCTTGGCTTGATCCTTCCCAGGTTTAAGCCCAAGTTGTAAATCTAATACTAAGAATTCTTAAAAACCACAGATCATTGTATTAAATAACAGCCAAGAATTAAAACAGTTTTCTGCCCTGATTCTTTTAGCCAAACACAAGCTAAATTTTAGAAGCAAAATCATCCCTAGGACAGTTTCATTTCTTGTGACATACCAATTGCATTAAGTGCAGAGCTGGGGTCATTTATGTAGAACTTTTTGGTGAGTAAACATCGCTCTCTAGTTCAGCTACCTCTTTTTGCTGAGAATCCACAGTCACACCTCAACACTTCTTCTGGATACACCTCTGTGAAATAAGTAAATTTTAATCTTTGTGATGCGTACTACTGTAGACCTGATCCTTCTTCCTGAAGCACACTCTGTTTGAGGCCATCTTTTCTATGAGTAACCTTATATTTGCTAGAAGATGTTTTAAGCTATGTGTTGAAGGAGATTATATTTGCCCTTAACATTGCACATGTGATTGACTCGTTGCTTGGGATTAAATTCAATAATCCTGGTAGGTTTCTTCTTCCATTTTCTTAACCCAAATTAATGGAGCAGTAAAACAACAAACTGAACACAGGACTGAAGAATTCTAGATTGTTCTCCTGACCACTGCTCCATCCTTTCTTTCCTGCTTAATCAGACTTGGAGAAGTAGATAATAGAGAGAAGCTGGAAGGCCAGTTGGAAAGAACTGCAAATGGCTTCTTGTAGGAATGGTCATTTGTTAAGCTCTCTGCCGGCACGCGTGGCACTGAGTAGTCTTGCTGAAGACCTACTCCACAGACCTTGCAAACTGAGCCTGCTCTGTTCTTGAGATGCATCTAAATCAAGATATGTGAATTTAAACCAGAGCTTGAAGATCTACAGAATACAGAGCTGGTCATTTGTCTTCATCAGTCCAGTTACACTAACTCTAGGCTTTGGTAGCCTAGATCCACAGCTGAGAATCCTAGGTTGGTCATGAGGAAAATGTAGCAATCAAAATCTTACTTGATCTAATTATACTTAATGTTAGATCAAGTTCCTTTGACACCTATCAGCAGAAGACCAGAGCTCATTCCACAGTTGCACCTTGAGTGTAAGTCTTTCCCAGTTATTTGTTATAACTGTTTGTCATAGTTATTTGTCAGGCATGGCCAGCATTTAAGCAAATCAATGCCCATTTCAATCATGAAGTATTTCAACTTATTCACTGCCCCTGTGTGTTTCAACCATAGCCTGCCATCCTTGCGTTCTGAGACCCAAGTAGCTGCAGTGGCTACAGGTGCACTGAAAGTCACCAGGGAAAGTGGGAGAAGGAATTAAGCCTCAGCCCAAACTAGTTTTTAAAATTAAATCCATTCAAGAGTGAGAAGTGGCCTGGTATCCTTTTTCTTGGCCCATTCTTTTCCTCTGAGATAAAACAAAGACCATGCAAGAACTTTTGTATTTTCCAGTTTGACTTCTATTTTAAGTTATGCAGGGAGGCAGATGCATAGAGTCTGACAGGAGGCATTAAGCTCAGTGAACATTTTTTCAGTTCAAAAGCTTCATCCCCCTTTAAGCAAAATACTTCAAAAAGAGGAGAGAAAGACGGATTGCCTTCTGCAGCAAACTTAGTAAACATTTTTGATACTCAGGGCATTTTCTTCCCTGCACATCAAAGGAAAATATCAGTCTTCATTAAAGATATGAATTAACTTATCACAGGATCTAATTGATATTTCGATTCCAGCAAATAACACACACACTTTTTTGTTCTACAGCTGCATAATATGTGACAGTTCATTGAGCAGTCAGTGTTGTGGAGAAATCATGATCAGTTTTGTCAGCCTGTCAATCACTCAAAATTTGAAGTTCTCTTTAGACAGAAAAAGACTGTCTCTGAACTATATTGGGCACACTGAGTTATAATCTCAGGCAAAGCCAGAAATACAGGAGGAAAATAAACACCTGAACAGCCAATTTCTAACTACAGATTTTGAGCCCCAAAGAAGGTCATTCAATTGCTTGATTCATTCTCTGAAGTGGTGATCGCGGTTTTAGCAAGAGCTTCAGGACTTTGATGTGAGCAGAAGCAGGAGCTTGTTTCTGTGTATGTGCTTGAAGTGGGAGTTTAGCCTTGAACGTTTGAGGCTAAGGGACACGGTTTGGTTTTTAAAGGCTGGAAAAAGAAGGAAGTGGAACAGACGAGATCTTCCACAACTTCAAGCTTACACATTAATTGTCCTATGACAAAAAGGATGGTGATTACTGTGGAAAATGGTCTGACACTTGCTTCAGTCCCTCAAACTGCCTTATTTCTGCACGTCTGGTGCCGGTGTCTCTGTACAAGTAAAGCAAGAAATCTAACCCAGATGAAAGGTAATCTTGACAAAGTATTTGATTGAGACTCAGGAGACCTGGATTCATTTCCAGGGCCTGCTGTAGCCTGTGTGGACTTGTACACATCCCTCTCAACCTCACATTCTTAACTTTGCAGTGGGAAAATAACATAATGATTTGATATGTGATAAAGTCAATGTTTGTGTGGTGATGGGGCTTTAAAATACAGAACAGCAAAAACAGCACCACCTCCAGAATCTAAAATTAACCTAACCACGTCATAGAAAGGCTGCGTAAATAGCAGGTTTTTTCTGGGTTTGCATCCTTGCCATTAAAAGAAAGACTGAAGTTTGTTCTGTTCATTACATTAGAGTTATCCCAGCTTGAACTGCACTGAGGAATGTCTTTTTGCCATGGGTCAGATTAATGTTCCCCTGGGAACACTCCTGAGTCGCTAACAGAAGGCAGAGCTCTGATTCTAGAGTGGGAATCATAGCTCTTGAAATGTGCTGGATGTGGAAGATGAGGCAGGGAAATACTTGCATTTGAACTTCAGACAAGGGCTCACATTTTGCAAGAGGAGTATCCAGAACATATTATTGTATTTATTCTGGTCTGTGTGGAAAATTTTGTGAAGGAAAACATAGCTTATCTCCCTAGGTGAGTTCAGGTCTTAATTCTGGTCTCTTTTCTTGACTTAAGATCTGGAAAGACTAATTTTAAATAATTAGGTTTAGTCTCTAGTCTTTAAAATCAACTTGAAATTACAACCATTGTCTTATTTCCTTTCCATTTTGGCAAAACATGTTTTTCTCAGATTCTTCTCTTTAGTATATGCACCATTAATGTGGTCAAATCATCACACTGGCTTTGAAGATTCACTCAGTTTCTCCATGGTCCTAGTAAACTGTAACAATCACAGGTCCCATTTGAAAAGAGTATCCTCCATTTGTTCTTGTGTGTCTTGCTTTGTTCTATTTCTGTCCTTTTTTTCTGCCCAGCAAGCTCCAGGCTTGATTCAATTCTCATTTGCAGAACTGCTAGAATTGCTGAAATATGATAACAAAAATAATGGGGTGCTAGTACAGAGGAGCTCTTTATATTTGATATCAAGAGCCAGGGGAAAGCCTCATGCATGTTCACCTTTGGATTCCACCTCCCAAACTGCTTCCCTTTTGAAGTGCTACATTATTCTGCTCTAGGACTTTCCACCAAAATTGGGTATCTTACCCTGCTTGTTGCTGATACTGCCCTTACCTGTGTCCCCTTTGCTCCCTCTCCACAATTCCCACGGGCAATGGCCTTCTGCTGCTGCCTCAGCCCTTCAGGCTGAAGGCTGGTGTCCCACAGACCCCAGGTGCCTGGTGACCTTCCCCTGCCCCAGCACTTGTCGGCTCTACATCAGTGGGTGGTAGTTGCCCAGGGTTTTGGGGTAGCTCAGGTTTTTGGATAGCAAAAGCCTAAGATGAAAATACTATCTATAGTTAACGTGGGATAGTAGCAGGGGCTGGTGTCCAGGGTGGACTGCATGCAGCCTGTGAAATGTGGCTGATGAGAGTTCACGGAGGTAGGCTGGGACCCCTGGTTGCAGTAGAGTCCTGAGGAGCAACAAACACACTGATGGCCTTGGGGACCAAGACTTGGGAACAACCTGAAGGCTGCCTATGGGTGGCAATGCAATATCTGCAAAGACCCCAGTGCCAGGGCTGGAGGAAGCCCTAAGCAGACCTTCAGAGCTGCTCTTGTCATCTGGGCATTGAGTGTGAGACCCGCTTAATGAGGTTAAGCTAGGAATTATTTTGACTGACTGTCTGAGCTGGAATTCTTTGAACAAAATTGTTGTTTTTCTCTGCAGCCTCTTACAAGTTTGATTATTCCACTAGAGACATTTTGAGACCAATCCCATGAACATATTTTGAGCTTATTAAAAGCCTGTCTTAAAACTGGCACACACAAGCAGCAATCAATGAAAACCTGGCACTGGTACACTGAACCACATTGTGCTGGCCATAATATTGATGTTTGCTGAATATTTACAGCATTAAAGCAACAGTTCATTTAAAAGAAACAAGTTGGAAAGGAGCTTACACTGAAAGCAGTAAGTAAATTATAACAAATACCATATGAGCTTTGATGAAGCATAAGTAAAGCATTAAAGCCAGCTAGGGCTGTGTTGATAAAAGATCTGTGTAAGAAGTTTTGCATAGAAGTTAGTGAATTAACATAGATTTTCGTAGTGTAACTTTTACTTTAAAAAAAAAAAAAAGGGTGGTTTTGAGAAGGCAAAGTGATTCAGAATTGTGTTGAGGAAGTGCACACGAGAGGTTAACTTGGTTTTGTTCCATGAGTGCTACATTTCACCTTGTGGATGGATCCAGTTCTGTGTCTAGAATGTGACTTGACTGCTGTGTGTCATAAAACAGGACACAAGTTGTTTTGGCAGGTGAAGATGGAAGAATAAATTTGTGCTCAAGAAAATACAGCTTTTCCTGACTGGTAAAGACTCATCATGTTCTCAGGAATGAAGTACAGAGAAAACCTTTCCCCCAGCTGTGATAACAGTGATAAATTATAAAGTAGTTGAAAAATGCATTTTTTTTTTCTTTATCAAACAATGTAACAAAACTTTTCTGCAACATCTTTTATACATACCATTTCTAGCTAGGCAAGGAAAATATCCTTTAAAAATCTTGTGTTATTTTAGTCTTGAGAGGAAACTCCCATGAAGTTGAAAATATTGAAAATGTTACAATCAGCACTTAGAACTTCCATTTTCATAATGCTTTTTGTATGCATATGTCAAAGTGCACTATAAACAACAAGTAACTGAGCTCCCCATATAGATCTAGGGTGAAGTATCAGCTTTCCCAGATGGGGAAATGAAAGGCATAGAGCAAATGAGCAACTGCCTCAGAACCGTACAGTCCGTCAGTGGCAGAGTCAGGAATAATAAAGCCAGGGTTTCATAATTTTCAAGCCGTTGTGCAAAGATTCCGTCAAAGGCTAACCTCATTTTTCAGGAGTTGTATTGGAAAAGACTGTTCCTTTCTCTTAAGTCAACTTATCTGGTGCCTACCTACTATGTATGATCCACAAAAAGTATGGTCAGAGGGTAATTTATGATGGACTCCACGTCCTAGACAGAGGACTTGAAAGCTCCCACCCTGGCAGCACCTTTGTGTGCAGCCTTGTGCAAATGACTCATTAAAACCAATCAATGCTCCAGTCTCGAAAACACCAGATTGAGTTAATCGTTTTTTCTTAGTCTCAGAGGCTCCGTGAAATCTCAGCTGAATTCTTACTGGAATATTTAGAGCATTTATGTACTCCATAGTACATAGTATGTAGTACTCTGTAGAAAGTGTAACATTTTCATATTGCTTCTGCTGGAGTCCATTTTAAATGACCTGGAGAGATGGGAGGAAAGTCCCTGTCTGTGAAGCAGTGAGGTTCAGTTCACTCGTTCCTGGATGAAATACTTCCCTGCTTTTGCCTTGGCAGATGGGAAGGACCTGGCTGTAGGATACCAGCCTGAGCATGCAGAGCTGAGAGAGAAGAAGCTGTGTTCACTTCACTATTCAAAAATAATCACAAAAGTGAAAAAATACTACATTAGTCACCACCATGACAGCATGCATGCATTGTGGAGTGGTTAAATAAAATATTTAAGAGAATGCACCTGGCACTGATTGGCATTTGGTCCCAAAAGGATGCACGAGTTAGAAATATATAGATAAATGGACTCCTATAGCCTTTGTTCTAGGAGTCTGAGTAATACTAGCAATAGCAGACAGTGGCTTTTTCACTGCAGGAGGTGTCCCTTCGGTTCTTGCAGCTAGTGACAATTCTTCGGTGATTTTTGTTGTTACATGTTTTTCCCAATCCTGTTTGAGTACCTGTTTTTCCGTGAGATTAATGACTCACAATCTCTGAGACACTTATTTAAGATGCGGGAAGAAGGATGTATCTGCCAGACACATCTGTGCTCTGCAGTCTAAAATTGCCTCCTGTTGTGAAAGGGAGACAGAAAGAAGTGGCTAGAGTATACTTGAGCTGCTAACAAGCTGCTTTGTAACCTTGCCCCTGGCATTTACTAGTTGCCGTTTAAAAAGCAACTTTTACTGAGCTGTTGTTGGGCTGCGTTGTGGTATTTCCTGTTCTAAGTGGTGCTGTCAAGAACTATATGGTTTAAGAACTCTTGTGTTTTCTTAAACAGTGCTTCACTTGCAATAAAACAATCCTGCCATCCGTTGAGGTCTGTTACAACTGCATTGGAAACCTTTCTAATAGCAAACTCTTCTCCAGGGAATATAATTCATACCTGAGTTTATTTCCCCTGCAAGTGAGACACGGACAGCACTGACTAAACCCAAGCATCCTTTTTGACAGGTGTCGTGATGGGCTTGCTCTCTTTCAGTCACACATCATAAGTCTGTATGGAAGGCACAGAAAAACGGAGGCGGTTTTCACCTGATGGTTCACAGTCGTTTGTTTAGTGGCTTTTATCTGCATTTTGAGGAACTGGTTCTGATGGCTTGCAGGGTCTCCTGGAACCCCATGCTCCTCAGACTTTGTGTTACGAAAGAACTCTGCACCAGACAAACGTATAGTGGGGTTCAGCTGCACAATGCCTAATTCCTGTTAAAATCTATAATGGATGAGGATCTAAATGTTCCTACAGAACTGGGCCCAACTGGCAGGACATGAAGAGGAAACAGCTTTGGGGGGGTGGGGGTTGGCCTAGCAGGGCTTGTTCATCAGCTTCCAATCCATGTTTTTCAGACTGCAAGCTTCAAAACGTAAAAAAAAGAATCTTTATACTATCTATTTCACAATATTCTGCACCTGCAAAGGGCTGCAAAACAGGAGGGTGAGGGGATACTTGTTTTTTCCAGCCATTTTCAGACTGAAGACCGAGGTAGCTGCTGTGACTGTAGCGCAAGGCAGGGTTCCTTTGGCTGGCTCAGGCAGCAACAGCTGTCCAGCCTTGGTTGTATGGCACCAGAGCTGCAGCAGAAGCATATGCAAAATTAGATGTGACCCTCTTGACAAATGCTCAGTTTGATCATCTACCAGCACCATTGGCAGTAGATGGTCAGGATACCAGTCCCATCTGCAGTAGTACAGAGGATTTGCAGAGAGCTTTTCCAGCTACCGTACTGACTTACAGACTTATTCTGATGAACTGGTCCTTCTGCTCCTTTCCAGCCATCAGGCACAGATTACTAAGGCTGCACCGAACTCAAAAGTTTTCAGATGAAAAAAAGGAAAATGTCAGACCTGTTCTACTAGGCCACTACTCAGAAGCTCTGAATAATTTAGAACTAAATAATGTACTGTACAGCCTGGAATATATAGGTTTTTTTCTTCTTATGTTTAGACTTTCACAACTCTCTGTAAAAATTAAGTTGGTTTATTCAACTATGTCCATACAAATACGATGGATGTCTGACACTTCATGCTATTCTCCATATGCAGTAAATCATTCTAAAATGCTGCTGCTCTCTGAGCATGCTTTCTGGGTGCCACAACAGGACTGCCACAGTATTTCCAGAGCATGCTGATCAAACTTCAGTAATCCAGCATACTGGGCCCAGATATCTGATTGTGTTTGAAACAGGAGAGAGAAATAGGCTCAGATGCATTCATTTTTAATGGCATCTGATTAATTTGATCTGCTCACAGGCATATGCAGTCAGTGCACAGTATCAAAACAGGATCCAAGTTACCAAAGATTCCAGATTACTGAAGAAGAGGAAAGGAAACCTGTTATAGCAAGGAGGGAGAAGATAAAAATATTGCTAAGGAGAAAGATACAGCTTTACAAGAAATTCTACTGGCAGACAACCTGGCGCATAAAATGCTAGAAACTGGTGTAACAGAGCTGATGGTTGCAGTGGTCAGTTGAACACCAGCCCAGCAGCAGGGCAGGGAGCCGTGTTGGTCAGGCAGAAAGAATATCCCAGCCTGGCACCAGCTCCCTCATGAGCAGAACCACAGCAGAACGTTTCGCGCTGCAGTATTTTCAGTCTCTGTATGCTGATCAGCTGCTCAGATCACCTAACCTCCTGGTCATCTGGGGATGCTGGTCCAGTCGGAAAAAGAGAGCAGCACAGTAATATCCAAATATCGAATAAAAGCTTCTGGAGTGGGTAACATGGTTCCTCCAGTCTCCCCACCCCCAACATTTTTTAGTTGGAAGTTTCAAGTAACGTTTTTCCCACAAAACCACCAAATTTTATACTAGTTGACATACTTGGCAAATGTTTTGCCCCTTCCAAACAGTGCTTTTTTTCAGCTACATTTTTGTTGATTGCAAAAATGCCAGCAAGGAGTTGTAGCTGCAGCAGTTTACTGAGTGCCTGAATGCAGCCTGAGACGCTCCAGGGTGTTGATCGTGTAGGATGAAGGAGGGTTTAAAAGGGAGCTGGGTAATCTGCAAGGAACAAACCTTGCAAGTTTTCTGAGCACAAAAGCCCGTTGTAGTCTGCAGGAGCCCAAGTGCTTCCAGGGTAGTTTCCAAGTGGGGTGGAAGGGGAAGAGTGGGAAACTTTCCTTTTTGAGATACATACAATTTCCTCTTTTACATTCGTAATACAATCGAGGTAATTGAATTGGATGGGTGCTCTGTTTTCCTCTATAATGATCCCATTCCTACACTGAGATAAACTACAGTCTTTAGGCCTCATAGTTAGTCCCCTTGGAAACCAGATTATTTCCTTTTAAAATAGAGCACACCAATTATCCTCTAAATAGTTTCCATTATTGTGCTTACCCACATAGCAACAAAAGATGTATTATCCCCCCTATCATGTACAGTTGAGCTTCATCCTTAAAGGATACTGGCAGGTCTGTATGAAGGACTCATGCAACAGCCTCCTCCAGCCACATACTTACACAGCCCAGAGGCTGTGATGAGTAACGTGTTTGGGGTATGAGTACTACGCAGCCCAGCTTCATCTGAGGCCACCTTTCACAGGTCCCATCTTCTCAGCGGTCGTCACAGAGTATTTGCAACTGGTATTCAGCCTTCCGCGTAAGGGACCTCGGTGCGAAAGGCGGTGGAAAGGATTCACCTGACATTAAGACTCGCATCTCTGAAGTCGTTTAGGTTCCCAACACCCACTGGCTTCAGAGTGACTTGGGTATTTCAGTGCCTGTGGAAAGAGATGTGTCAGAGAGATTTTCAGAGATTTTTTCAACATGAACACAGACAGATGAGCATTGTTCAGGTACGGAATTGTTCTACCTTAGGAGAAGAGGTTTTATTTTCTGTGCTCACAAGTGTAATGGGTGCGTGCAGATGACACAAAGGGAAAACTGCGTGAGATTTTTAGCTGATTTTTAATCTTTAAACATCAGGCAGCAGCTACATATAACTGACTTTTCTATTTATGTATCTACTCTTGGAGGTACTGGTGGAGAAACAAATAATTCCTCCTGATAGTGACGTTTCAGATACTAAAAAATGCTTTATTCGGCCTTTGTTCACATATTGTGAGGCATCTCAGCAGACATTAGAAGTATCTCAGTAATTACTACTTATTTAGCTTGCAGAGGTATCAACTACACTAGGAACTATAGACATACATGGAAAATGCAGCCCTATCCCAGAGAGTGACAATCTACTGTCTAAACATTTCTGTCTTTTGTGTTTTTCGGAACAATAATATAAATGCTAAGATCGAACACGTACAATTTTCTCTTTTGTGGGAAGCCTTTCAGTCTCCCAGGTAAAATGCCCCTTTGTTAGAGGTGTTTTGCCTTCCTTTGGAAGACTGTCTGGAGATCAAGTGACACACCAGAGGTGTAATCAGCTGTGTTTACAGGAGCACAACTCTCTGCATTTACTTCTCCCATCAGCTGGTTAAAGGTGTCCAGTCCGCATTGCAATGGCTATGATAACACTATATTATTAAGAAAAAACACACTGGCTCTGTGTTAACCTGCAACCTGTTACGCCTGGGCCAGCAGGTCAAGCCTGATCTCCAGCTCAGCAGCCCCGTCTCTTCTCTCTCCGTTTAAGCCACACTCACGACGCACTTGCGGTGACTTCAGTGATGCTGTTGCTGAGCTCGTCTGTTGCCGTTGAAGATGTGCTGTGAATCAGCGAGCCTGGGGGTGGGAAAAAGAGGTTCCTCACTTACTAAAAACAGACTCCTGAAAGATCCCTCCAGAGCCTGCTAGGTGTATTAAGGGGGAAAAGACACTGAGGACTCATCTCCAGGGATATCCATACGTGACAGGTTTCTTTCGTTTTCAGGTACTTATTTCTGGTAAGACATAATTACCCTGTTCTGACGGCATCAGCAGCACAGGATATGCCTTTGCCCCCCCCAGAATCCTTTCTCTATTCACTTTCTATGGTGAACAAGGTGTATGGGGCTCAACCAGCTGCTCTTGCAAAAGGTCTTTATTTGCACAGCTTAGGCTGCTTCCCTCCTCTGTCATTTTCATATTCAGAGGATGATGATTAACTTGCCTGGCTCCTTCTCTGACCCCACCGACCCTCAGCTCTTCCAGGTGAACTGCCACAGCTGCCGCGTTAACATAGCTTGCTAATCCCCATCAGAAGAGCTCAGTTAGAGAAATGCAGTTAAAACAGCAAATGCAGAAGTGAGGGAGAAGGCGTTTGTGTGTGAATATGACATTAGACATCAGAGGCCCACAAAAGGCTGAGGTGATAATTGCCTGTCTAAAAAAACGGCAAACATTTTAATGCAGCCTGTGCCCTCATGTGGCACTGCCTGCTTTGCTCGGTGACAAGTATTGCTCATTGATTTGTTTCAGCCATATTCCCTTGGCTCGTTTCTTACAGTCATTTGAAATCTAGCTAATATAAGAGGGAAGGGGCAGTTTATTACAGTAAGCGTTGATCACCTGTGAGGAATACCTGGGTATTCTGTTAACCAAACTTGGTGCACCCCTTTTATCCTTGCACGATTCCTAAAAGCAGTTTGAGTTGGTTTTAGAAGATCGATGACTTTATTGTCCTTGAGCTGTGTTGGTGTTGGTGTTTTTCTTTAATTTAATGCAGGGAGGGGCTTGCTAAAACAGTATGAGTTCGGTGGTAAATTGCACATACTTTTGATAGATCTAAATGTTTGGTAGTTAACATTTTAGTCAAAAATTATTTGCTCTGTGCCCATCAGCATTTTCAGTGTAATAAATCAATGTATTTATTATACATTTTCAGTGTATTTCAGTGTATTTCAGTGTATTTGCAGTTTTAATATCAAAATGGAATTTTGAGTGGTCGTCGTAGGGTCATGCCAACAGCCTTCTGACCTACAGGCATGGGAAAGCCACACATCCCTGTCTTGCTCTTTTCCCACTGCAGCGTGCTCAGGGAATGCCATAAGTGCTTCCCTGTGCATGTTTTCAAGGCACTGTAAATGTCCTCAGGTCATAACTGTGATATGACCAGAGGTGCTTGCTACTGAGATTTCCCCCTTTAATTACCTCTGAAAATCCCTGCCTACACTTTTGAAACTGTTTTCCTCCATACACGTGTGGCAATGTAAGTTTTTGCCTGACACACAACTTCAGGGGGTGTCTTGGCTCTTTGGGGCACATTAAATGGCACTCAGACCAAATATGTATCTTGAGACATAAAACCCCGTCTTTATTAGCTTAAGCTCTCCTGTAAGCATGGGGAAGGCAAAATAGTTTTAAGAGAGGGGATGAAAATACAACTCCTAGGGATAATACCTATTTTCAAATTAATTAAACTATTCTGCCTTCTAAATCTTCACATGAACCATATTGGAAAGCACTCTTTGGAAAAGGATTTAGTAGTATGTAAGTTGCTTTACTCCAGAAAGGATATTTCAGGTGTTTGTTTATAGCCTTTTCAGTGGTTGCTGGTTTGAAGACACAGCTCTTGGGCACCAGTCTTCACCTTTCCTGGATCCCATAGCTGTTTCTTCTTCTTTAGGTAGGACGTGTACTGTCAGCTTGTGCCACATGGCCCCTATTATGCAAATTTCCTTTCTATGTAGCAGTCATAAGGCTTTCCAAGGTCTTGAATTTTTTTTTTTTTGCTTTTCTTTTCTTTTTTTTTTTTTTCTCTCTCACAAAGAGAATGGATGAACTGGATCTTTCTTAGTGGAGGACACAAAAGTCGTCCTTGGTAGTGCAGAAGGAGATTACAATTTGTTGTATGTCTGCTTAGGATGGAAATCTTCTAAGCAGATGCACGTCTTACAGTCTGCAGTCATGGCATTCCCTGAGCACGCTGCAGTGGGAAAAGAGCAAGACAGGGATGTGTGGCTTTCCCATGCCTGTAGGTCAGAAGGCTGTTGGCATGACCCCACGACGACCACCCAAAATTCCATTTAATATTAAAACTGCAAATACACTGAAATACACTGAAAATGTCTAATAAATACATGGATTTATTACACTGAAAATGCTGATGGGCACAGAGCAAATAATTTTTGACTAAAATGTTAACTACCAAACATTTAGATCTATCAAAAGTATGTGCAATTTACCACTGAACTCATACTGTTTTAGCAAGCCCCTCCCCACATTAAAATTAAATTTTTCAAAACATTCTTTTTTGTTTCAAAAGCATGTTTTACTTAGACATGTAAAATTGTGAGAAAAACTGCATATCTACTGAAAATATAAAATTAAAAGTCATATACAAGGTCTTTAAACATAAAACACTTCTGGGGAATGGAAATAGAAAAAAAAAAAGACTTTTCAGATCAACTTAAAATTCAGTTTTCCACCTTTTCTGTTCAACCACAGCACAGGTTTCTGCAGTGGAAGAGCAGAATTGAGAAGTCTGTGCTAGTGCAGTGTGAAAAGGTTTGAGGTAGCTTAAACCAGTCTGTCTTAAGCACTGGGAGCAGTTTGATCATGTCTGAATGGAAGTCTATTCCAGCTAATTCACACTGCTTTCCTTCACCCATCTTGATTTAAGTTAGCTTAGGTGTTTCTATATTACCTTGCAAGCTGTTGAATAAATACTCCTCAGTTGGTCAGGTACAAATTGCTTTGGATCAGTTGATTCCAAGATCAAAAAATGTTTGCCCTTTTTTTTTTTTTTAGGTAATAAAACAGCCTCTTCCTTTCTCCTGCAAGAATTTGATCCATTTCCAACAGTTCCCCTATTCCTACTAAGACTAATTCCAATTAATTCTCCTTTTCATCTTAGCCTGTCAGATCAGTAGTCTGAGCACACAGAGAGCTCTTTATGAAATGTCTAACACATTTAGTTTCTGAAGTCTAAATATTTCTTGAAGGACTACGAAAAGAAAAGCTTTTCATATCCAATACCATCGTTTACCTCCAGGTGAGCTATTCCATAGACTCCCACATGCCCAACAGCCTCTGCTTTAGCTCTTTCATGCCACTTGCCCTCCTTGTGCTCTGATGTCTGGTACATAGAAACTATTCAGTAAAACAGGAATGGTTTTGATACTTCAAGTTAGAATATTGTGGGAGCAGAACAGGACAAGAGATTGATAAATGAGGTAATACAAGCTGTTCCCAAAATCTCAAATGCAGCTGATGCCAGGGAAAAGAGGACAACTTTGTACCTGTTGTGCATTACTTTCAGTTTTCTGAGGCATATTTCTAAGATTTACCTGAGCATCTCAAATATGTGGCATGAGAAAAGTTGCTTTCTATAAAAGTTGGTTCTATAGGGAGACATTAGTATTCATTTTCTGTGTTTGTTTGGGTTTGCAATTCCCCTTTGACTTCTGTGAGCCTCAGCTTGGAAATTTATTTTCAATTTTAAACATTTCTCCCTCAGACAAGTGATGCCTCGTGCTGTCATGTTTTGTGGCTAATAAAGTAGTTGACAAACTGTGCAAAAACCTCTCCAATATTATTTATCAGCACAGAAATCATGCACGAGGAGAAAAAAAAGCATGCTGCAAGGTTTTGAGTGCCATCTTTGTGGCACAAATAAAGCAACTGGGCAGACTGCTCTGCCAGGTCACTCCTGCATCTTCTCTGAAGTCTTGGAACTGCCCTGGAACTCTGAAGTTCCTCTGAAGTCTTGGAACTTGCCTAGTCCATGGTGGAGATTTCCTGACCTGGAGCAAAAGAAGCAGTGTTGAAGGGACTTTGAGAAGCAGGCTGGTCTGGCCTCCTCACAAGATCATGTCAGCTATATTTATGTCATGAGCTCGGTCTAGGACTTCAATACCTCCAGCAAAGAAGATCCCAAGGGCTTCCAAGTGAAGCTACTCCAGTGCTTCAGTGGGTTGCTTGCTGCTAGAAAGTTTATTTTGCCCGTGCCTGACCTGAATCTTCCTACAGTTTAAGCACATTATTTCTTGTCCCATCTGACAAGAAAATAAAGAAAAGAAGCTACTTCTTTGCAGTAGTCTTTTATGTGCTTTGAAGTTGTGATGTTCCCCTTCTATCTTCTCATCTCAAGGATACACAGCCCAAATTTAGCCATTTTTTGTGCCTTGAGTCCTAAACCATATTCATTCGCTCAAGG
Organism: Falco peregrinus; assembly: GCF_023634155.1. Taxonomy (NCBI): domain Eukaryota; kingdom Metazoa; phylum Chordata; class Aves; order Falconiformes; family Falconidae; genus Falco; species Falco peregrinus. Next base: position 98,391,406 of record NC_073723.1, on the reverse strand, counting down.
CTGCTTCCAGTTGCCACGTGCTGCTTGGAGTCCTCATGTGTGGCTGAAAATTAATTCACATTAACATATGGCAGAGGCTTCAGAATGAAATAAGCCTCGTCTGAGCAACACCTGCAGCTGAATGTAGAGCTTGGAGGAGCTCCAGTCTGAAGCTTTAGTTCTGTTTCCCTCTGGAAGGCATCTATATAAATTTCCACATTTTGCTGGAGTGTTGATTTCTTTCTGCAGGTCCCTCACCTCAGCCAAGGGTGGCTCAGATGTTCCCAAAGGGAGCTCTTACGCTGCGGGGCACTCTGTTGTCCTTCGGATTGCTGCTAGCTCTACCAACGTGATCCCCCTGCCCTCCTTCTCACCACAGAATTTTCAGGAAAATGTCAGAGATTTTGATTTTATAATCCCAAAAGGGCACTATCGTGTAGAATGTCTTTCAGAATACAGAAAATAAATTTCATTTTTGAAAGTTTAAGGTGTAAGTGGTTGACCCCGGGGAAATAAGCATACTGCTTCGCTTACTGCTTTAATGAAGGTTCTCTGTCGGAGAACCTGAGGTTCTTTATAGAGTTTGCTTTGTAATATTGACTGACTTACCTAGGCTGGCAAGGAGCTCATATCTCTCCCACAGAAGTCACATTAACTGCTTCGCTGCTGCCCAGCATGAGGTGGTGTAGATGGTGTCATTTGCAGCAGTAAGACGGATTGGGGTTCGGCCAGGTAACTGGCTCTGCTTGCTGCTAGCCAGGAAAACTGGAAGACCTGCGACTCCCCTGCCTGCTTGATCCCACCTTCCTGAACTGCACGACTTGTCCTTAGCTACAGATTCTGGCTGCCAGATCAAACCCTATAAATGTATGGTATCCAGTGATACACAGCTATTGCAAATGAAAAATATACAGACCGGTTTGAGCATCTATCATACCTCTGCTCAATTCTCTGTAACAAGATTGATGACCCCTTCAGCTCCCAGTCCCGCTCCTGTAGAAGTCAATATATGCATTGCCGATATAAGCAGGAGCAGCTCCCTATTTCGACAAAACACAATGCCTGCAAGTGTACATCCCCGTATTCCTTGCTCCCCAGCAGGGCCTCGATGCCCTTGCTGGCTGTCACACATCCCTAGTTAAGGATGGACTTAATGCCCTCTGCAAGGGAGGAAAGCGCGGAACTGCAAAACCGTAGGCAGTAAGACATTGCCAATGTGTGAAGGCTGACCAGCAGACTGGAATGAACGGCGTGCTTTGCAGTGCCTCTTTGTGCATGCACTGATGACACCGAACTTATCTGTTAATTGCTTTGACCTTTTTGTTTACTTCCTACTCGGGAATCTCAAAATTTGCTGCCCTAAAAATGACTTCTGGATTGCAGCATTGAGCAAACATTGACTTAACCTTTTCCGTTACTCTATGTCAATATTTCTAGTCTATTCATATGTATGTGCTATAGCACCAGATAAACCAGGACCGAGTTCGAAACTAATGCTCTTTTATTTGTCTGGAGGTATTGTAGTGTGCAGGCACACAAAGCACCCACATGAAGCCACGTGAATGTCTTTAATAAAAAGCTTAACCCTTGTCAAACAAAGAACAAGTACCCGTGGAGCACTGGATCAGAACAGCTCCCATTTCGAAGGCTTTTCTGCTCCTGGTCAGTGCTCCCCCCTCTCCCCACGCTCTCACTCCATGCCCTGGTCCAACCAGAGCACCAGGTACAGACAGTGGACACCCCCCATTTCCCAGCCGCAGCAAGCCAGGAGCACCCAGGGCGAGCAAGACGCTCAGAGTTGTGTCTGAGACACAACCTTCACCCTTGGGTTGTACAACGAGATGACAGCTCAAAGGGCAGCCTAAAATTGGCCGTTAAGCATTCCGGGAGGCTAACACGCAGCAGTGAGCAGTGCCATCAGAACTATTAAGATCAATAGAGTGTTCAGGCCCTTACGGCAGCATTTTGTGTGCATTATGTGATCGGTGAGCAGAATGGAAAATGAAAGCCATTTAGAAAGATTTAATTTTGTATTTGAGATGACACAGCCAATTATTCCGTTGCTGACACGCAGCCATCTCTCTTTGTTCTGCTAAATTCTGCATTTCTAACTTATTACCTGATAGATATTATATTTCTCAGAGGGCCATTTCATAAAGTACTTTGGGGACTTTTGCATCTAAAGGAGACTTTATAAAAACAAACTTTGATCCAAGTTGTTTGATCTAAAGGCCAGCCGAGCTAGGTAAAAGATGAAGAGCTGTTTATGTGCTGGCTGCCTTTGTGAATAATACTTTCCTTAAAGTAGTCAAAGGTTCAACACAGTTCAAACTAATCGCAGTATTTCTTTTTCATGGATGATAATTAGAATTTTTCCAATTTATAAGTTACATGGTTCTCTCCTAGGCAGCATTTGTCAAATTAGCCTTTAAATCAGCCTTTAAACTGTGCCATTTTGTAACTATGTTTTGCTTCCTTCTTTTATTTATTTTTTTTTTAATTACTTGGTATTTATTGTGTTTTTGTTTGGGGTTTTTTTTGACTTCCACAGCCCAGCAGGCAAACCCCCATTCCCAAAGGCAGGGATGGGCATATGAGTGTTTGCCTTAGAAGTGAAAAAAGAAACATCCTTAAACAAAAAAGCCTGTTTTCAGACTCCCAAATACACAGAGGGAAAACCACTGGAAGGGGCTGGGCGTTGATTTTCCACAGGGCAAGGTTTGTTTTACCAAATGTACCTGTTGAACTAAGTAGAAATCTGGATTTGGAGAGAATCCAAGCTTTACTCTTTGTTCCCCCCCAAAAAAACCATTAACTCCCTGGTCCTACAGGCAGAAGCTGAATCTCTCTCTGTGATCAGACAGTATATATCTAGACAGGTGACAACAAGCAGTACTTGTGACATGATTCATGTCCACCCACCTGCAAATTAAATAAGCTCAGCATCTTAAATCAGTGAAAATAGTTTATTTCATTAGTCAGTTTACAAATTTATCATTATTCTCTTGTCAGCTCCTAGAAAAGGAATACAGCTCTCTCTTTAGATTTTATTTTTTTTAATCTTTCTTATACATAGTCAAAAGTATTTTTTCTGTGCAGTAGTTCTGAGTATTGAAACAAAATGTGGGTAGGTCTGAAGGGAATGAATTAGGTCTTAGGACCTGCCTTGAGTGGAGATCTGATGGCTGTTTATGAGTTCACGAATGCAGGATGGACAAACTAAATAGCATCTTTGGGGTTTTTTGCAGGCTCTTCGACTGAACAAGAAACGTCTTTCACTGGTCTAAAACCAGTGGACTACTGTAGAGTATTATTCAGGCAAAGAAGCATTTGGGACCCTAAAACAGGACAGTTTTTTGGTAAGGCTGACGCAAGTTGGAAATTGGAAGCTGAAACCAGATACAAAATGCATGTCTCAGCTCAGACATCCCATTGAGGAAGCTTAAATGCAGCTTCCCTTTGTTTAAAAAGTAAAACACATGAATCAACCCTTTTACTTAAATCTTCCAGCTTTCTCTGAGAAACTGTATCCCTTTCAATGAGCCTCAGGCATTCCCACTTGACTCAGGTTAATGCATTTGGTCTCTATAGAAACAGCAGCAGATCCCACATGTAACTTGGAAAGGTCACCTCACTTTTGTACAAAAGCTCACATTGTCTCTTCCTTCTGTTCCATGGAACAGCAGTAAAAGGAAGCAAAAGGCAATGCCCTGCACTCATCCAAAGTCTCAGAGCTCTTCTGCTCTTGCAGACGCTGATGAAAGCCCAGGCCCTTCAGTGCTTGCGTTTGCTGACCATCCTGGGTCAAAAGGAAACACGAGCTTTTAAATACAAACTAAATAATACCATTGAATTGGCAGGAAATTCAAACTGCTCTGAACTGTCTGGGAGCCAGCAAAGCTAATGAGCTGTACCATTTCCAAATGCGATCTTGGTAACACCAGCTGAGAGCTTGTGTACACACAGAGTTGTGCAGGTTTGCCTTAAAGCATAATTCAAAATGGGTTTAATTAAACAAGAGAAAAAAATAATATGGAAACTTAAATAGGTATCAGGCCAGCTTATGTCAGTTTGATTACGGGAGTGGTTTAAATTAAACCATAATAATCCTCTCTTAAACAGAGCGGAGCTTGGAGCTGTCTCTTACCCAGGGCTTTCTAGTGCTTTAGCAGCTTTTGGGTTAAAAAGCAATTGAAGTCAAAAGCAGTCTGCAAGTTAGCTCCCCAGCTCACCATCACGTCTGTTAATGCAAATAGTGAAAGTTTTGGGATGAAGCTATCTATGAGAGGCAGAGAAGAATGCTTGAAGGTAACAAGCAACCTGCCTTCAAAGAATGAGAGCCTTTTCATAGGAACATGGAGTGCCAGAAACAAAAAAAAAATCCTGAATTTCCCATATGACTTGAGAGCACTTTTATTTGCATTTAAATGTTTGGTTACACAACCTTTGGTGCCAGGAGTATGGTTCTTTGGGGAAGCGATGTAGATGACAGAGCTCTGCCTTACCTGCATCCATTTCACAAACAAGCCCTGTGCAGGTGAGGTGGTGGGTACAGGGAGGTAACTCGTGGCCACCGCCAGAGCCCAGTGGTCCCAGGGCAGCCCGGCCAGCCTGCCGCTCCCATTCGCGTTTTCTTTCCGAGGTTTCTGGATTGCAGGATTCACGCAGGCACCACCCATATTCTTTCATTCACCCTTCCTTACGCAGCTGCCTCCTGCGCTGTGGGTTTCAGGGCAAAAGCAGAGCTTTGCTGCTTGTACAGGCATTTATTGCATGCATCAGGTACACAGCTGGCAGGGAATATGTCCCCCTTAAAAGCTGCATGAAACAGGACATGTGATTTACATGTCAGATGACAAGATCAGCTCTGTATTTGATAACAAGTCAAACCTTTCCTGCGCGAAATTCTGGTAACTATATACTAGCAGCATGTCAGTGGCTTTCATTAGCTGCCCAGAAGAATAAGCAGGTGTGTGAAGACACCAGCTCTCTTGGGACCAGGGCGCATGACAAGTGACTCTGGCTGACGTACATCTTCAGTTCCTGCCACCTTCGCAGGCTGCTGTCTCCTGAAAAGGTGCTGCTGGAGTCTAGTCAGGCAAATCCTTTCAGAAGGAATTTGCTTAGAAGTCTATAGTGATCATGTAAATTTGTCTACTTTTATGTATTTACATATATATATATAAAAATATACTAATTATATATATATTTATATATATATAAAAATTAAAAGACGTTTATGTCAATGAAATCCGTTGATGTGGAAACAAAGAATATTGCAGGGCATCTTTCAGCCTTCTGGCTCCCTCCCTGCTGCCCGGAGAGGGCAACAAATGGGACTAGGACTCCACAGAAACTGGCTCCAGTTGCAAGCCTGAACGGTTCCCAGCTCAAAAGGCTCCCAGGAGCGGGTGGGACCTTCAGGTACCACTGTAGCACGTATTTCTGCAAATGAAAGCGATACAGAAATGCTTTAGAAGCAGAGTGCATGAAGGACTGTGCTCTAAAGCCAGATTTTGTGTACTTTTTCCATTAGTTTTCACAAGAGCTGAGAGTACGCATCTCTGAGGGCCAAATCTGGAACTAAATGGAATTACCCCGTCTTTTTCAAGTACAGATACCACAGTGCAAGAGATTTGGTAGCTTCTTGGTAGAGCTATATTGATAATAGCATGTACCATTTCAATCTGGTATTTCACAAGTCAGAGCTGAGGTGTGCCATGTAATACATTGAAGAATGCATTCTTGTAAGAAACATCTGTCTAATTCTGAAATGGAGTCAACCCAACTTTTTTTCAGTAAATGCTCTACTAAAAGAAGCACCAGAAATACTTTGGAAGATATGACACCATTCCTCAGTTATCTTCACCATCAGAATAAAATTCCTGTCTTTATACTGACAGGATATGAGAATTTATGTGAATGTAATTCCTTATATTCATCTAAATTAAACTGCTTCCTTGTTGAACACTGTCCACCTTTTTTTCCTAATTAAAAAAAAAAAGTGCATGCCTTTTTTCTGCTGCTCCAGCTCTGCCTGTGCCCAGATAAACATGCCTCGCATGCTACTGCTGGCATCTCCATGCTGTCAGTTCTTTTTCTGCTCACCTAGAGCTGATGCTCTTGGAGACACAATTTATTTGCCCCAGATATTGCTAAGATGGAAATAATCAGTCGTTGTGTAACAGAAATCCAACTCTGCTCCAAGCAGTATGTTCCAAGTTAGAAAGATTTTATTTCTCTTCAAGGAGCTCTGCTTGCACAATGGAAAGCAAATAGCTACTCTCATCTGCAGAAGATTTAGCGGGAGAGGGGAAAGGATCAATGCCAGCTCTGTCTGCAAGACATTAGAGTATTCAGAGTGCCTGCAATAAATTTTTAACCTTTTCCAGCTTCCCTGAGGACTGGCAGGTATTGAAAAAATATCAACACCCTCATCCCAAAGCTTCACTATGCAAACCAAAATGAATGAGATGTTTAGCAAACCACTGACAGATAAATCATAGCATTCCCTTTTATTAGACGAATAATATGTTTTATTAGACAAATAATAGAGAGACTACCTCTCTCTTTGTGAGGCAGAGTTTAATGCAAAGAAACACCTGATTTTATTAAGAGCCGAATTTCCCATTAATTCTATTTTTATTTAAAATCAATACCCATGGAAGGGTGTGATGACCAAGGTTTTAATCTAGCATATACTGAACATCAAGTAGCTTGTGAGCACAGTGCCAGTACTGCCACAGAGCTGCCTGTCTGTATTCTTCTCCTCATTCCTTGAAAAGGGCTGGATTTCTGTGTGCGTGTCAGGACGCGGCGCGTTGGTGGGTGCCAGAAGGCTCGCTCGCAGGCGAACGCTGCCACAAAGTAAGTGGGTGCAAACAGATCATGTTGTATAACACCTGTAAGACGCTGTGAAGGCTTAAACATCCCACGAACTTCAGCTTTTTAGGTGCAAAAGGTGTCGTTTTATTCGACCCCAGAAGACAGGGCTGATGTAAGCAGCATGACTCTGGTGACGTGGGAGCCTGCAGTGCTCCGTGGGGCGCTGGAGAGGGAAGGCGGACGTCCTCCTCGCATCGCGCTTTGTCAGCACATTGCAATCACCTCCGAAAAGGATGGGACAGGATCACAGAGAACTGGGCTTGGGTCACCAGCTTGGGACGTCTGTGACATGAGAGCTAAAGGGGCCAGAAGAGATTTTGCTAACAGGAAAAGCTTATAGTAAGCCACAGAAAATGCGGGATGAGAGAGGTCACTGCTGTTGGCAGTGCCCGAGAAGAAACATTAGAAATGTAGATCAGCTCAAACTGAGCCTGTCGTAGTCCAGGGGAGGGAAGGACAGAGAGGGTTAGAAATCTGCGTAATTATAACCTGGGTACGGCACAGCATCAGTCCCTGAGCAGGATGTGAGCTCTGGAAATGGCCACATCAAACCTACTGTGGCCATCTCTAAATAAGCGTCTGACCAGCAGGAATCCTTCAACAACTGGTGTCTGAATCCTGACTTTACTCTTTGTGCTGATCTCCCTCCTTCAATAACTTTGAGTGTGGATTCTAGATCACTCATAAATAACAAGTCCTTTTAAAAGCTTTCAGGATGAAAGGTGCTATACGACAGCTTTCCAAAGCTAAATAGGATATGCCTTGGTAATTAAATATTTTTTAACTTAGACGTTACATATATGTGTTAAAAATTTCAAAACCCAAATTGTTGCCTAAGTTATGCCTACTTCATTAACATACAGCACAAGGAAACCTCGAAAAGCTTCCATCAAAGAAAATCTTAAACTTTAAGCGATGCCTTTGGGTAAACACACGCTTTCGAGCAAGTACCCAGCTGGGTCTGGGCGCGACTTGCTGCGCTCCGCAACTCCTGCAGGACGGGCAGGCTGCGCCGGTGTTGGCACTGCAATGTCTGCAAGGAGCTTGCCTTCCCTGAGCTGCCGCTGCCTCCAGCTTGCCTCCAGCAAGGGAAAACCAGTCTTTCAGTTCCCTAAACTCCAACGTGACATCTCTGCGTAGCCGTGTCCGTAAGCCAGGAGGAGTAAACAGGGAGGGATCAGCTGCCTGAGATGAAATAGCGATGCAAGGTGTGCCCGGCCCGAACCAGGGAGCTGGGGCACCGGGGGCAGAGGCAGCCGACGCAGCGTTCATAGGTGCGGAATCTGCATGGATGTCACGGGGGGATAATTATAATAAATGATTCTGAAACATATGTACTATGAAATTAAGTGTACATGTAACTCCGCCCTTAATTTCTCTTTTACCAACATTTTATGCTTTGTCTCCCTGTCAGGGGAGACCAGCTGCACTTGCAAATGAGTGTTAATTTTGCAACACAGCTGTCATATGCAATGGATCAGGGTAAAGAAAGGGGGTTTAATAAAAACTGAAATGAATTAAATCGTAGTCTCACAAGTAATTTTTCTACAAGAGGAACAAAATACTAATACCTCCTTTGTATTCCTCCAGGAATTCAGCATTCCAATATCATGTCAGTCACCTTACTTGCATTTTGTCAAATTTTGTGAATTATTCAGCATTCAGTTGTGGATCCTTCAGAGTCAGTGCAGTGTATACTCTGAAAGCATATTACTCATAGCTTCACAATCAGCATTCTGCATGGAAAGAATTAACTGGTTTTATGTGCTTATGACATTCAAAGTAAAATATCTGAAAGATATTAATGTAGATAACATCCCTGTATGCATGCATAATAGCATGTATCCAAACATGGTGGAAAAACCACTGCTAGAGTCACTTTTTGATCAGTAGCAAACCAACTTAAGTTTAATAACATTTGTGGGTTTTTTAATAGAGTCTCATTAAGGAATATTTTTTTCTGCCGCCTTTTGTGTCTCAATCCCTAGGCAGCAATCCTGCAGGCACTTTGATATGTGCTCGACTTCCAGTATCCAAGTAATCCCAGAGGAGTCAGAGTGACTATTCATGGCCTTAAACCCAAGGACACGCTTAAGTGTCTGCAGGACAGAGGACTAAGCCTGTCCCCTGCCCAGAGCTCATCATAACCCTCTGAAATGGCCAGACCCCCTGAGTGTAACAGAAATGTGCCCTTGCAAATGGAAAATATAAAGCCAAATTTGGTCTTGGTATGTGCAAGCCTTTTGGAAATGATTGGCAATGCTGATGTTCACCAAGGAAGAGAGAGGTTCTACCCCTGACTCCTATGGCAGCCCTTGGGGTGACACACATTTTTGTCAGTCGTCTTTGTGCATGCAAGCCCAGAATACAAAGCTGATTATCTAGTTAAGATTAATTTCAGATCTAATCTGCTGTTTTTTCCACATCGTAGAATTCCCTGGATGCTTCTTGGTTTTGTTCCTCTGTAATCAGATTATTATTTGAAGTTCTATCCATCACAATTGATTTGCTCTGTAATGCATTAAATTGGTGTGATGTCTAATCCTCTAATGTCTTCTGATGCTTCTTTCCCCAGTGCTGTGTCAATCATTGAACAGTGTCTTGATGTAAAGATGTTAGGCAAAGTAACACGTAGTGTCGTTGCTAGTTGTAGGCAAATAAGGAGAGAATACTAAAATATGAATTGACAAATGCAATGTAGCTTTACCCAACGCCAGGAGCATTGCTGCGGTCTGCCAAACTTCTCACCTTTTTGCACCTTTAAGTGTCCTTTCCCCCTGCCTCCAGAAACCTGTTACATGTCCAAAAGCTACTACCTTTTTAGCATTGTGGGGGTCTTAGCGTTCACTGTTGAGTTTCGTTATGGATATGCAACTAGAAAATATGCAAAATGCAAAAAAAACCCCAACAAAACTGCATCATGTGACTCATGTCAACGGGAAACCAAGAGTGCGACATGGAATGCCCTGTTTGAATAATAATTCTGTGTTGTGCCCTGATGGCTGTCAGGTTGGCTGAAATAGCAGCGTAATGATTCATGAAACAACATCAAGCCATAAAGGTGTGAAAGCCTTCCCTCACCTGCATTTTAAACTTTATGAGTTTCATTCCAGCTGGAGTGGGGCAGAGTAGTGAACTTGAGCAAAGTACCTATTAATTTTTACAGCTGGTTTGACTATCGCACTATAAACCATATTGGCTCATGTCTAATATCGGTGAAAGAAGCAGCACCTTTCATACTTGTTAAGTCCAAGTAACGGCAGAAGTGAGTTACACTGTTGAGCTAACTAAGGGTCTGGGTTGCCTTTTAACAAGGCTCCTAATACTGATCCACAAAAGCAGGGCTGTGTTCAAGGCCAATGGAATTGTCATTGTCATTTTAAGAGCTGTACTGAATGAAGTAGAGGGCTGGATAGAACACCCAGATTTTGCATTTCCAGTAGCAGAGAAGAGATCCTTGCATGAAAACGGGTGTAAGCAAAATGAGTCCTAGGAAATGTCATCTTTTTTTTTTTTTTTTTTTTTTTTTTTTTGGTAGAACACTTGAATTCATTGCCCTAACACAGTGTGGAGATCAAAAATTTAGGAAGATTAAAAACTGGACAGGAGTGTGGCTTACCCAAACATCCGCTAGTGCCATAAATCACGATGGCGAACTGAGGTTTAATTTTCCAGCTTCAGCATCTGAAGTGGTATTTTAAAGTTAAAATGGAAGAAGTGCAAGTATTTCATGATCTTCTGCAGCACCTAGAGCTAGCTGGAGTGAGAGGCAGCTACAGAACGAGATGACCTGCTGTGAAAAATGACTCCCTACCATTTTCCATGTTTTATAAATCACATAATCTTACTGGCCCGCTGTCCCATATCTAGTTTAAGAAGAGGCTCAATTCAGGATATTATGAACTGGATGTTATCAGAGCACAGCTAACAGAGGCAGCCAACAGATGCAGCATTTTGTGCATCAGCCTCTGGGTTTGTCTTTGGGAGCTTCTTGACTTTCTGGTGACAAGGTCCAAGATCATCAGGGGATACTTGGGAACCCTTTAAGAAACCTGCTGCTACCAGATAAGGATGAGGTAAGGAGAACTGCTCTAGCAGTTTCTAATGAGCATGATCAGCTGCCTTTGACCCAGGTGCCTGGAGCCTTTGCTACAGCTGCCCCCAGTTAGGGAGGGTCAAGCACCCTTTAACCAGTGCTAGGGGAGGGCTACGTAGGAGTGCAGCTCCCAGAACAGAGCTACAGGTAGAGCAGTTTATGCAGAAGGATACAAGGAGGAGGGACGTGGGTGGTGTGTTCTGCTGTAACAATCTCAGGCATGGTGGCAGTGTGCCACAGCACAGTCTCCCTGAGAGCTGCCCATGCCAAGTTGGAGGCTTCAATGTAGAGTAAGTTGGAGATGGTGGATGCTGACCTGTGAGTGTCCCAGGCTGCAGGGTCTGCCGGGGGCCTCCCTCTGAGGCCAGGGAAGATGGCTCTGTGTCCTGCAGGAGCTGTGCTGCCCAGTGGTGGAGTTACAGAACGGTGTCTGAGAAGAGGAAAGGGAGATCAACGGGATCTTTGGAATGTAGCACCTTAAGAGCCTTGGATTCCCACCTGCAGTGGAGGCAGGCAGCCTACTCCCACCAGTATTAAGGTAAGTACAACCTAAGGAGAAGGTGAAGGATGGAAGCTGGTGGCTTCTGACACCAAGAGGAAGGCTCTTGCCCCACCTAAGAGCTTGTAACTAAAAAAATACAGGCTTGCTGTCCTCAAATTTGAAGAGCTCTCTGGGTGCTGAGTCAGTTAACATCATCCAGAAGTGCTAAACCTTTCCAAGGAGGCAAGCGGCTTCCATCAGAGCCCAGCAGCAGCTGAACTTCCCAGTGGCTTTTCTCTTGTTCTCTCATGTCGTGGGCTAGACTGGAACAAAGCTATAAATCCATGACATTTCAGGTTTCTATTAATTGGTCTGGATGAACTTCTCCCAAACTCTGCTGTCAGTTGTCGTAGGAATATCTTTTATGTCCTTCAAAACCAGCATTGCGAAGAAGCCTTCCTGGAACTAAAAGCATCCTCAGTTAGAACGAGAGATGCTTGGGTGATGTGCTAATGCTGTTCTTTGCTTTGTGTAGCAGGACAGAAGCTTTAGTTGGGTACCAGCTTTTTACCCCTGAGCTGAAGTTTCCCGCTTTTGACTTAGGGGCAATAAGGATGCAAACAGTGAATCAGCAACATCTTTCAAATGCTGGGTGTCAGTTTATGCTCATTTTAAAATGCCTCCAGGTTTTTTTTTTCATCTTCAAAGCAGCAGACAGTTCAAATGACAGTATTCCTGCTGAAAAGGGCTCAGGTTCGCTGTTTCTCAGAGAATTTTCTTAAATGAGTAGCCTGAAGTTTTCATCGGTTAATCGGGAGTTTAATACATAAATCTACACTTTTCCCATGAGATAAATATTTGGATTATGTGGCTACTGTTGCAACATATTTTTTTGTACTAACGATTGACACCGAGCATTAAAAAGGCCACGTGTCTGTCCTTTCTGTATATACACCAAATTTCCTTAGGAACTATTGACATTAGGACGTGTCCTGTCATCAGTGGCCAGTCTCCACCAGCGTGACTAACCTATGGGCTTAATTACCCCTCTCAATCTCTGAGGTATTTTGAAATATAACTTGAAATCTAGTGGCTTAACCGTGCTCAGAAAATGTGATGCAAACAGAGATTCTCCGAAGAGTACAATATATTAAAGGGATGTTTCACTAGGGTGTCCTTTAGATAGGATAAAGGCGCAAGTTCCTTTTATTGAGCATGTTTTGCAGACAAAAGCAAAAAATACAGAACACTAAAGGGAAATCAAAATATACAGGAGGTGATACGTATTGGACGGTTGGTTTTGGCTTGCTTATTGCACACATAGTTTTCCTTTTATATCTTCATTTTGCTGGGAAATGATGTGCCTCTGTTCTCGTGATTTTTTGGAAGTGACATAAATTGTTAGCACTGTTGGCTTTAAGTTTCAAGATTATGAATAAGATAAGTAGTCTGGACTGTACCTAATAAAACATTTCCTTAGGTGACATTTAAACATCTTTTTGTATGTTTGGGATCACAGCGTGCAGTGAGTTGCAGGACTGAACTTCTTGTTTATCCATCTTTAAAACACTTTTAATAGCACTATGAAACTTCTATTTACCAATATTTAATTAATACTTTTTATTGGTAAGGATATTTGCCAAAGCAATTTCACTGTCTTGTTCAAGGATACTACTTGCTTCAGGTAAGAACACGCAGTGCCACAACCATTAAAAAAAAATAAATATCCCATCAAAGCAGTGTATTCGTACTGCTTGTATGTTCTGACGGGGTACTGTTTGTGGCTGGCTTCTCAGCAGAAATCCTGTGCTGTTGTGGCTCAGCTAAAGACTCCCATTTCTGTTCAGCTGTGTCACTGTAACACACTACTAACACATGTTGATCTGGTGAGCCACACAGAAACCTTCATCCAGAGATGGCTCTTCCAATTTGCACGGGCAAGTGTTTTTAAAAGCCCATCTTTTTTTCTCCAGTATAAATATTCCTAAGTGCAACCTGAATAAGTGGGTTTCCTTGTAATGACAACAGTTGTCTTTACTTTCTGGTCAACTTGTTTATTCCTACCACAGAAAAAAAACCCAAAACCCGAACTCCATTGCTTTCCAAAAATGAGGGAGAACAAGTATTTTAAGAACTCTCACAACTTTTATTTGGGTGGAAGTGTATCAATTGTAAAGACTTGCAGCATCACTGAAATCAAATATTGAATCACTGCTTTTATACAGCTGTAAACTTTGTGAAACGTGCTTGGGGATGGCAGATGTCTGGGTTTCACATGTCAGTCATGTAAGACCCCACTGAATCTGGGCTGTTTAACCAAAGAAGAAATTAAAGGGCCTGATTCTTCATCTGTCGAAGTCCCATGAGTATAAGTTCAATAAGAGCTGTACTACCCTTTTTGATGGTTTCTTAGATATTGCTAATCTATATTTAAAACCTGTGTTTTAATTAAACTTGAAAATTAATTTGCTTTAATGTCTGTGTAAAATAGATTAGAATTAATGAAGTCTGACCCCCTTACGGGTTAGTGTGAGAGAAATAATTATTCTTCCACAGCACAGGATATACTGTACTGGACTTTCTGGCCAGAGTTAAGTGAGAAGTCAAAGGAATTTCAGGAAATGCCAGAAATCTTGGACTGCATTAGGAAATTTAGGTTTGCCTTTTCTCTTTATCAAAATTGAAAATGCATCTGCTAGACTTACTTTGTGTTGCTGCTAATAATAATTATGGAAAATTACTTGCATAAATTGAGTATAGGAATATTCTAATTTGGAACTTGAAACTGATTGCAGAAAAATCAGTTCCTAAGGATGGTACTCCTTAAAATAACACTGATTCAGGTACCATCACCTTGTCTAAATTCCAAGTGAAGGAATGTCTTCCCAAATCTTCTCAGCACCTCTAGGAAGTTACCACTGTTGGCTACAACTGCTTCCTACCATTTCAGGCACCCTCAAAAGCTGAAGTCTCATTTGGCCTCAGCTGAAAAAGTATCCGACTACAAATAGCCACAAGGTATTACTCTGGCCACAGATATTGGCAGTGTAACTACCTGAAAGCATCTCAAAGGAAAACCTGGTAGTAATTTTTTTTTTTTTGATAGAGTGAAATGAAATTCACTAAAGCTTACATGAACCTCTAGTTCTTCAATGAATGGCACTCTCATGGATCTTCAATGCTAATTAATTTTCTTGTACAGGTATTTTTCCAGAGAGGGCATTTACTGATCCCCACTGAACCTGCTGGCCCCAACGCTGGAGAGTCTGCTGGCGACTCGCACCGGCTCAGGGCTCAGTGGCAGCTCTTCTGCTTAATCCCTCGAGGCAATCTGGGAGGCCTTAATTAGAGAGATTCCCTACTGTTATGTTGCTTTGGGTTTTTTTTTTTATTCTCAGAATGATTGCTAGCAGGAAAAATGCAATGTGGCTGTGTGACTTGATCCATGTGAGAGCCCAGTCCATGCTCACCGGGATGCCTGTGCTGTGGGGTACCTTCCAGTATGATGCTTCCCTTGATAGCAGCTCTGCAAACTCAGAGTGAGGTCTCTGGCTCTCTCCTGGATAATAATCTGTTGTGAAGGGGGTTTTCAGTCTCCTTTTTTTTTGTTGTTTGTTTGTGTGGTTTTTTTTCTCCCCACAGCCTCTGTGCAGTGCCTGCAGGGTGGCCATACACAAAACCTGGGTGATCCTCACAGCTCCTGCATCAGCCAGGCCTGGGATGCTCTCGCAAGCTGCCTGCATGCAGGCTGTGGCTCAGCCTGTGATGGAAGCAAAAACAAATTACTATTTTAGGACTCATGGGGAAGATGGTAGAAAACAAAGTTTTTTAAAAAAAAAAATCAAAACAAACCACTTGGTAGGTAGGTTTGCTAACCTGTGAATGTCACCAGTTCTCCTTCAGACTTGTGTGAACCTGCAGCTGATGTTGGTGCTGCCAGAGGTCCCAGCTCCAGGGTTCCCCCTTGCCCAGTGCTTTCCAGTGCTGCACTGGAGCCAAAAAGGCGGAGGCCTGAGGTTTGAGGCACCCCTGCTGGTGCTGCCCTGCGTGGGAGGGATCTTATCCTTCCAGGGTCTGCAGCACGGAGGGGAGGCAAGCGCTGAAGCTGGCAGTGGGCAGCATCCCAACCCATGTCCCTGAAATGGCATCTGGGTGCTTCCCTGAAGCAAGGTGTCGGGCAGCCCCCAACCCCTCCTGCTGCAGAGGCATGGTGTGCTGGGGTGCCACCTGGGTGGGCAGGGTCTGTGAGGTGCACCTGGGCCTCCCAGTAGACCCCAGTAGGTGCAACCTGCTGGGCTTGGGCAAGACCTAAATGTTTACATCCCTGCCAGCACTTCAGTGCTTTGCTGCACCATGCTCGCAGCCATGTGTCCACACCTCACCATGCCGAAGCACTGGAGAGCTGACACCCCTTCCTGCAGCAGGTACTTGCACCTTCAATTTCTTCCACCCACGCATTGACCTGACCAAAACTTAACAGATGGTGTGATCTTCTTGCTGCATGCTCATGCCGAACATGAGGGCATAGAGAAGACTGAGTAAAACTTCCCTGGAAGGTGCACAGCGATAGGAGAGGCAGCAGACACAAGTTACAGCACGGGAAATTGCCATCAGATATAAAGAAAAATGCTTCACCCCGAGGGTGACCCCACACTGGCATGGGTGCCCAGAGAGGTATGTCCCTCCATAGGATGCACTAGAGGACCTGGCCATGTGCAGCCTGACCTTAGGTGGTCCCTCCCAGCTGAGATCACGCTGTGGAGTCACGCTTTGATGCTGCTATATGGATATCTGGCCAGTTCTTGTTCAGCAATGCACCCTTTCTGCTACTGAGCATGGTACAACCCTGCCTACCCCAATCTGTGTTCCCACCCAGAGGAATGAATTTTCAATAGAGGAATGAAGTACTGTGAAATACTCCTCTAAAGTTTCTAGTAAGACGTGATGTTGATATATTTATTAAGATAACTTAATTTCAGAATACATATCTCACTCCCAATTAGTCTCCCATGCTCAGTGCAGTGTTCCCTGTTGCACAGCACTTATTTGGCATGCAGGGGCTATTTTCTGCCTCCAGAGACAAATAGCAGCATAAATTCCCTTATCACAAACTGGTGTAACTAAAAAAAAAGAAACAAAAAAAAAGAAACAAAAAAAATAAGAAAACAGATGTTGCAGGTTAGTCAGTCAACTCCTTTGTGCTGAAAGTCAATTGATCATCAAAATGCTGCTGAAAAATATTTTAAAATGCATCCTTAAGGTAGGAAAAGCTGTTCTGATAACCTGAGTGTGGTGGTGGGTGATTGGAGGAGGGGGGAAAGCAAATGCAACTGCTAAGCCTGGCCCCAACGTGTTGGACGGAGCTGAGGAGCCTGACCTGGCAGGATGCGTTTCTCCAGCCAAGGCTGGAGGGTCACACGCAGGGTGGGGAGCAGAGCAGGCTTTGCAGCTCCGATGGCATGTAACACACGCAGCATCCTCAGTGCTGGTCTGGACGTGGCAGTGAATGTTGCTGCCTTCTATTGAAACTTCTCCTATTTGTATTTTCTCCCATCCTGAAGCCATTCGAAACTTGTTTTTTCTGCCAAAACAGACATGCATTATACATGAAACACAGCAGAAAGCATTTTCTTCTTAATTTTCAGGAAGTCTGTCAGTGCCAAAATATAAACTGCTTAAGAGGGAGGAGGAAAACTGGGGTAAGTGATATTTGGCAAGATCCACATGTTCCATTTGTTTGTGCAACAATCACTGCTGCTGACTTACAGCTCCAGAGGCAGCTGTGTAAATACAGGGCTGCGATGGCTGAGGAAGCCAAAAGACAAGCTGTGAAAAAATAACAGATACACCCAGACGTGTTCTGGGTGCCACGGGGTAAGGCTGAGCTGAGCTGCAGACATCTTGCTGTGCTGCTATGATACCTTCAGCATCCTTTTTTTAGGGGGAATATCTTTCTTGTTATTGTTGGGGGGTCTTGTGTGGCTTTTTTTTTTTAGGGACTTAACATTAAAATGTCATTATGAAAGAGACCCAAACCACTCCTGAAAACGTTAAGGAGACTCTCTGATGCAGGCAGCCAAGCCTCGCTCTGCTGACCCCGTGCTCCTGAGCACAAGGGCCAGGAAGCCTTGAAGGTATCAGCCTGTGGTGTTTGCCAGCTCCTCGTAAATGGGGTTTACTCATTTGTTTTGTGGAGTGGTCCTAGGAACTGCAAACTAATGCATTTTAAAAGTGCTGGAGCTGCTGCCACGCGGTCCCGGTGGGAGTTGACCTCCCCAGATAAGGCCAGCACAAGCATTTTCCTACAAGGCTAATGCCTGCAGCCTTAGGAGGGTTCTGCTCTGCAAGTGAAGCTTTGGCAGACTCTCTGATTTCTTTTTGCTTCTGATAAACCAGCAAAAGAAATCATGGGTACAAAGAGGTAGATCGTGGGTATAAAGAGGTAGAGTGGATTAGGAAAGGTTATCTATTAGATTTTTTTAATTGCAAATATTCACCTAGAAAGCCTTTTAATTTCTGCATATGTTTGCAGAATTAAGCAATGTTATGAAGCAACAATATTAAGCAATGCTGTCACAGGTAAATGATGCATCTGATTCTGTTTCCAAAACGCTGTCATTACCTTTTTTGACCGGTGTGTTACCTTTGTATTTCTTAGGCATACCTTATGACTGCTCTGCATGTGTACTGATTCTAGTTTATAGCTGAACTTCCCCTCGCTGACCAGGTCAGAGAATGCCTCTGCCAATCACACTTTTAAATTCTTCTATAACAATTCCTACAATATTATTACATAAGAAACAAGAGAATTCTAAGAGCTATGCTTCATCATAGCATCCTTCCTCACCTTAAACCACTGGTCAAATAGGCATGCTGAGCATCACTGAACTTAGTGCTACAGTCCAAAAGCTCAGAGCATGTCTTAAATAGCCCCTGAGCTATGGAAAAATTTGATTTTTCTAGTGATGCTTGTGGTTTTCATCCCTTTTCTCTACTTTTGGAATAAAATTGACTGCAATATATACAGAAATCCCCAGTGTGATGGGTTTTACCTCACTCTGGGCAGAAGGACAAAGTTTTGCTTGTCATATGGAGAAGTGAAGACGATTCTCATAGTACTCTGAAGGGTTTGCCATCAATTTGAGGAAGAACTCTTGAGGTGTTGATATCTTAATTAGTGAAGGGGCATTTGTTTATCTGCCTTTGCAAGGCATGCTTAAGTGGTGCTGTTTTCCTTCTAGCAGTAGCACTGTTATTCCTGTGTTCCTATATGCTACAAAAAATTCAATTGTTTTTCTCCATTCTTGGTGCTAATTTATTTTTTACTCAAACCAGCCATCATAAATCATAAAATACCATGAGAAAATGTCGCATGTTAATTAGTTGATGGCATTAAGCAGATATATATCTTCTGACTTCATCCCTCCAGGTCAGGGATGTATTTGGATTATAGGGACCGTTCCCTTTCCAGGGGTACCAGTAACCCGCCGCTGCAGGGTTACTCTGTGGAGGTGGGGTGTGGGTGTGTGTGGGTCGAAATTTGAGGCAGAAACTGGTTTGTAACTAGAAAGTCATATGAATTATCTTTTCTAGCTTTCTTCCAAGGAGGACAGTATTTTCTTATGACATCCCTCTGGAGCTGTGTGAATTGAGATAGGACAGAACATTTCTTCATATTAAATTAAATAACAAGTTTGGCTGAGCAAATCAATCTACAAAGTGCCTCTAAAGCTGTTCACTAGGGCCTGATCCTATATTGTTGATTGATTTTCAGTGAAAGATGTGAAGCTTAAGGGCATGCTTCGATGTGGAGTTATTTTGAAGAAAAAAAAATAATAATCTGTTGAATTGTTGGGTAATTCCATGTGTGGATGTGTAGGATAAGAGTGCTTTTTGAGTGCTTGGCTGGATCCAAGCAGCTAAATATAAGTGTTGATAGCCAGGCTTTCTGGTGGGCACAATAAAAACTAGTTACCCAGTCACAACAAAATTCTGCCACTTACTTGAAGAGACAACAGGTCTGCTTACAAGATAATGGTAGCATGTAAGTTATAAATAGTTTACCTTTCCACAGACTCGTTGATAGGCAAAAATCCCAGCATTTAAAAAATGTTTTGTCCTCATACCGAAAAGCATTTTTCACCCCCGTTTTACAGACAGGGGAACTGAGGCACACTGAATTCTAGCAGCTGTCTGATGTCAGAAACCTGAAAAAGGGCAGATCCAAAAATAGCAGCTGGGTCTGGATAGCAGTAACCTAATCACCGGATAATACTGTCTCAGAGCTAAAAGCCTGGAGGAAAAAGCTGAAATGTCTGTCTTCTCCACTCTGTCTTTACCCATGTCTGCATATCAGAGTCATTGAGCTGGAAAAATGTGAACGCTGCTGTACGGCATGAATGCACTAAGCTGTCCCTTGTGCAGCGAGCGCATTCCCCAGCTGGGTTGGACACTGCAAAGCTTTTACGAGTTTCCAGTGCTGTTTCACTTGAGCAAGACCCTCTTGAGGAGGTCCTGGTTGAACGATGCTTTTATTTTTCTTTTTCCGTCTGGAGGGATGCAGCCATCCCCTGTTTGCAGCCCAGGCTTTGGCAGGGACTGGGTCAGCCTGTGCAAACGGAGGTCTCTGGTGCAACTGGGAATGTTTCAGGAATGCAGGAGCCCTGCCCATAAGTGGAAAGGGTCTTCACCAGCTTGTATGGTTCTGTCTTTATTAGCTGGACAGGAACTTTTGCTGAAAGCACTAGCTAGGAAATACTGCAACAAATTCTTCAAAGGGTAGGGCAGATAGTATCAGTGCCAGTGTGACGAGGCTGCTGCTGTTTCCACATCAGATTGCCCCTCACTTAGCTACTTCAAAAAAAAAAACCCCACACCACACACACACACGCATCAAAAGCCCCACACCACCGAATCCCTCTTCAGTCCCGACTTTTCAAAATGACTCAACTTTGTACCAAGTAATCAGCCTGCCTCCTGCCCAGAGGCTCCGAGGAGGATCTGTGAACCCTGCTCTGCTTGGAGATGGCTCCCAGGCTACAAACCCACTTCTGTTCTCCAGCTGTGTTTTGCATTGACGTGAAATGGAGATGGTCAGATTGCCTTCTGGTGCCTGTCTGGGCCAGGAACCGCTGATGGTGGCTTCTTGTTTCTCCGGCAATATTCAGAGGTGATGTGCAAAGGCGAATAAGTTAAGTGTTTGACAAGGGGCAGCTTTATTTACAGAGTGCTGCCAGGCTCAAATCGGTTGAACTGTGTGAAATAATGTGTGCTTGTTTGGAAAAAGAGATGAAAAGCTGTGACACTGATTGGCAGTGAAAAGCCTATAAAGCAGCACACGTCAGTGGAGTAGCTGGCTGCTTCCCTCGCATAAATCATTTTTCTGCTTGCCGTGCTCCTTATGCACTTCAGCAAGCTGCCGTTTGTATTGACGGAACGTAACAAACTTCATTTTCTGAAAGCCAAGTAAGATGTGAGACACAGCTTGGATGAGAGGGTCTTTACAAATAACAATATTAGGAATATTAATAACAACAGTCTAGTGGATTATCCACAAAACCACAGACTCTCAAACTGTACTGGGAGAAGAATTTTCTTTATGGGAATTCAACCAAGCAAGGGAGCAGGGTAGTGCTGACGTTGCAGACCTAACGCACCTATCTCCCTGTAACCATCTGCTTTCTGGAGTCCCAGAGCTGTTGGGAGCTTGCTCAGCATCCTTGCCTTAAGTGTTGTTGGGTTATTTCCAGGGACCTGGCATTTGAACCTTGGAAAGGTGAAAAGTTTTTTGTCAGTCTCCTGCTGGCCTCATTGCTTTTAACTTCAGCATGTGAGCATTGGGTTTGCTCCTCCTATACGGAGGGCCAGCCTTTCTAAAAAACCCAGCAGGAGCCTTAAAGTTGCAGATGCAACATATATGCATATAGCAGCTTATATGCAACTTATAGCTAAAGCAACGTGTGTGCAGGGCCAGGCTGCCCAGCCTTCTGTGCTGCTGGTGTGTTGCCCTGCGGCCACGCAGAATTAACCCACACTGAAAGATTAAGGGATGACCTTGGGCACGGCGAGGACCTCTGGATAACAGAACGCTTCTTTCAAAACAACGTACCCTGCGATAAGCAGAGATAACAGCCGCAGCACTGGGTCTGGAGCCAAGCTGCTGCAAAGTTTGACCTGCTCAGATGCAGGGTTTCTTCATAAATATCTCCACAACAGAAAAAGTTTTTTATTTCTCTTTTGCTCTTCTGGATTTGCGATCCCAGGCGTTCTGCTCTGGAGTATGTTCACCTTATGGTTTTCCCTTGATCTGTTGTGAACTAAGGGGTGGTGTGGGCTTGGGGTTGCGGGGTTTTATTTGGAGTTGGTTTTTTTGGTTGTTTTTTTTTTTTTTGTTCAGCCTTGCTTTGTTCTGCAATGAAACCATATGCTGTACTTATGGTCTCACACAAGATTTTGTGAGCGTCTGTCCTCACAAAATTTATGGAGGCTGTTGTGTACCGGCTATGCAGCTTCAGGGTCAAACAAGGAGGAGCCGGGTCCCTGTGGAATGTGTGGGAACAAAGCTTTGTTGAAGTGAAAGGCTCTTCGAATGCTTTCCCAGCCTTTTTCTGTAACTACCAGCAGGTTATACAAGGCAATGAGGTAGAAGCGTTCTCCCTTTGGAAACTGCTTTCCCAGCAGGGAAGAAGGCAAAAAGAGCAGGCAGAGCAAGCATCCTGCTGGCAGCGATGCCAGCCCAGCCCCCACGTGTGTTTGCCGCCTTCCTCTGCTCTCCCTCGCCTTGGTCCCTGCTTGGTGGCAGGGCACGGGGCTCGCAGCCAGCGCGGATGCAAAATCCAGCCGCAAGGACAGGTTGCCAAAGATGACTGCTGGTGCCTGGTGCTTCGCTGGGCAAACGTGCCTCTCCTCTGCGTCCAAAGGGCTGAGGAGAATGTAATTGAACCGTTTGCTCTGTGTGAGGACAGAGTTCAACAGCATGTCTCGAGGGATCATGCTAAATTGATGCTGCAGAAGATAATTAAATCGTGTGACAGTTTATCACAGGGGATACCCGAATCATCAGTGATTTTAAAGGCCTTTAAATCATGGGTTTGTAGCCTGACTGTATTTATGAGCTGTAAGGCTTCTGTGGATTTTGCTTGGCTGTTAGGTTCTGTGGAGGAGCAGTCTATTTCTGTCTGGTTGAGTGATGGCACCTCGTTAGAAATGATGAAGTACTGACCTGGGTGCAGGTGGCAGACCCTCCTGCTTTCAAATCCCCATCTGAAATTTCACAGAGGGTTAAAACCATCAAATGCCTAAGCAAATGCCTTGATATGTCACTTCCAGTCACAACTTCTCCTTCCCTTCATCAATTATTCCCTCTGCATTCTCCTCTTTTTAAACAAATTAGGAAATACTATCTGTAATACCTGTATTATTCCTTCCCATATGATGTTGGTTCGTGTTAATAAGGAAACAGAGCAGCACAACTTTATTTCTCAAGAGAGGGAAAGCACTTCTGAGCGGTGTTCCCAGTCGTGGGGGACAAGGTCAGAGCTGCTGGGAGGTTTAAAGCACGAATTTCTGGGTGATGTTTACCATGCTTTTCAAACCAACCTTTCCTAGCTAGGTCGCAGGCACCATGAGAGACAAAGCCTTTTGGGCACACCTGATGTTGTTGCCACTGAATGCTGCTGTTTTCATCCCCTCTGTCGCCAGAATGACTGAAAGCCCTCAGCCCCTCAGTTAGGGCTCAGAAGGATCTGTAACAAGTTACCCCATGTAGTCAGAAAGGCATCTCAACATATCCTAGGTGTTTTCCTTTGCAAAAGCTCAGTCTGATCCATTTGTATGCTTCCAGCAGCACCATTTTACGTCGTCTTTTCTCTATATCATCCTTTTGGTGGCTTTTTAATTCCTGCCCTAGCCATGCACAGATGCAAATTTCTACCTTAGGCTTCCAGACCTACATTAGCATATGTCAAATTCATCACGGTGACCTGGACCCTGGGAGCCCAGAGCATCACAGCCTGGGACTGTCTGTATTTGCCTTGAACACTGATCTCAGGCCTTAGAAATCTTCTTTCCTCAGAATGGCTTTTTTTCCCCCAATTAATTTCCATACACGACCAGGTGTACACACACATATATGGAGAGAAAGATAAGCGCAGACATATGTGTAATTAACACTTGCCTTCGTACAAGTGTCTTTTGTATGTGCAACTTAAAGGCTTACCTCCTGCTTACAGCCGTGCCTTTCTCACTGGGCTCGTATATTACAACACCAATTAACTACAGATATCTTGTGGGATTTTTTTTATGTAGTCAGTTATCCTCTAGCTCCTGAATGAGGAAATGATAAATTCAAAAGCCTAATATTTCTCCTGTAAGAATGAGGAATACTAGAAAAATATTTGCACAAATAGAACTGTTACCCTTTTGCTATCTGTAAGTCAGTCTGTTGATACCGGTGAAACCCTGCCTGTTCTGTTCTTTCAAGACACAAGGCATTAAATGTGTTATTTGAAATCCATAAAATAAGTTTTTAAACTCAGGACCCAGCTGCACCAACATGAAAAAGCCATAGCACTTTGCACATCCTGCTATCACTCCAGCATTTCTAAAAGCAAATTCAGGGATTGTTTCCTGCTTTCGACTAATATAGTTGAACTGTGAGTTTTAAATATGCCACATTTAGCAATTCACTTAGAAGCCAATGTCAAGAACTCTGTATTTCGAACTCTGAATTGCAGAAACGACTTTGCAGTCAGAAATGCTTTGCACACGCTCTTAGTCCTGCAGCTCCCATCTGTGTATGTGTAAAGATTAGATTTGCAAAACACCTTGTTAAAAGCAAGGTTTCTAAGGTCCAAGTATCAAACACGTATAAGGTAGAAAATGGCAGAATTAAGGCAGCCCTGTGCAGGTTTAATTTGCTATCCACACTTTTCCTGCTGATGATATAAGTTCTCACGCAGTCTTTAAAGATATAATCATTCTGGTTTTTTTCCCCTAAGCTGTCTCTGGGAGTCAATTAGGGTTGTGTAGTGAAGATGATTAATAAAAATGAGGGGCCCTAATCTTGGGAGGTATACATGTCCATAGTAAAATAAACCTTTTTATGAAGTACAGAACTAACAAAAACTGTTTTCCCATGGTTTTCCAGCCTTCCATTCCTTAAGCCCCTTCCTCTACTTCTTCTTCTGTAACTTCTCTGTCTGAGCAAGTGGCCACACGTTGTGTCTGAGCCCATCCCGGGTCCCCACCTCTATCCAAGCATGCCCAATCTTCAGAGTGTTAATTATGGTTGACCTCACTGACCTGTGAAATTGGGCTGCAACTGCCCAGCAGGTTCCCAGGCTGTCAGGGCAGAGGGGCAGGCAGGGCGTTAGATGGATGGAGAGAGAGCTGACTAACTTCAAGTTCATTATTTTTTAATTATCTGTAAAAGATAAATATGATAGCAAGTAACTCAATCTTACTTATACAACAGATTCTTGTGATATAAGTCATTTAAGCCAGGCTTTTCACAGTTAGTTGCAAATTTGTATTCTTAATTTTCTGAGCAATTTGTTTAAGGAGGCTGACATGAAAGTGCTACGGCATTCACAGCTGCGCTTGAAACCATTGGGGCCGTGTAATGGTAAGTAGTCACCAAACATCAGGCCTAAAAATCTTAAATTAGGCCAGGACATGCTGATGATTCACCAAAATACTTCAGGGATGACTGGCAGTGATAACCCCTGGGAAAACTTATCATGGTCCTTTTACTGGGGTTCGGCTGGTGATGTTAACAGACCTTGGAGCTTCATGCTAAGTGAGAAGAAAGCAGTTTATGGGATAGCTGCTCGCTCAGTCAGCTCTACCTGGTCATGTACCAAATGAAGTATGTTCCTATAAGAAAAATAATTTGTCATCATGGCCATTTTGAACATGAGGAGGTGATTTCCCAGAGGCACGGTATGAATGGGAGAGGGGAGAAGCAGGAGGTTGGACAGCCTTAATTCAATGCCAAAGGATCTTTTCTGCAACTTAATTGAAAGTTCCTAAGTGAAGAACATGGTTCATATAAGACAATGTTTATGAACAAATACAACATGAATATTTTTCAAAAGCTTGGCTCTTGTGGCCCCTATGATTAAAGACTTCCAGCAACCGATCTATACAGGACTGCAAAGCAGAGCACGTTCTGAAAGGCAGCCTGGTGCCTTCCCTAAATCCTAGGGCTGGGGGGAAAGGAGGGGGCAAGACAAGGGAACCATGGTCTGGCAAGGAGCATGAGGGAATGTAATTGTAATAAACTGATATCCCTAGCACACGGTCTTCTTCCTGAAAAATACAGCCCAGGATTTCTTTGTTGGAGGGTCAGCTTTACCTGTACTGCTAAAGAAAATCAGCCCTAATCATAGAAAAAAAGACGTTTTCTCCTTTCTCGCCATGCAGATCATACCAGAAGCGTTTCCATCCTCAGATGGTTGCTTTTCCTCTAGTTTGTCTCTTTTTTCACTGTGGCTCTGACACTAGCCACAACACTGTTGGTTTGTAGTGTTTTGGGGTTGTTTTTTTTTTTTATGTTATGTGTAGTTTATTCACTATAGGATGTCCATAAATATAAGATATGCCAGCAACTCCTAAGATTACAAAATATAAAAGGATTAGAGAATTATGGTTCTGTCCTCCAGAACTGAAAAACACATTTCAGAGATAAATAGAGAAATCTTAGTTTTAAAAAATGAACCCTTATGTCATGCTGGCAAGCTCGTTAACAAAGAAAAAAGTATTTATTGTTTGCTGTCTAGCTGACAACAGCACAGGCTATCAAGAAAAAATTGATGCCAGCTGAAAGCTTGAGTCCAGCACATTTGGAGACAGTTAAAAAAGTATGATACTCCCAAACTGCTTCATTTAGCATAGGGCTAGTCTTGAATATTTATGCATCAATTAAATCCCAGTTTCTTCCATGACAGCCTCAAAAGTCACTGATTCTGTTCTCTGCATGTGTCCATGGTACAGATGACCAGGATTATGTGGATGTCTAATGACCCTGGTAAGATTTGGCATCGTTTGGTGATCTACCCACACAGAGAAACTGGACCATCCGTTTCCAATATGCCAGTGAGGCAGGACAATTAATGAATTTCTTTTAAAAACTGAAAATTGAAAAAGAAAGTGGAAAGGTGATTTGCAGATGTCTTAGCAAGCCATGAGTACATCTCTTTATGGTCCTTTCTGAGTCATTTCCACCATACCTGGAACAGCTGGAAAAAGAAAACAGAAACAGGGATCGTACGACTCACACTCATGTCAGCTCAGAGAAAAAAGCAGAGGTGAAGTCCACAAGCTCCAAAGATTAAGGGAATTGTGTGAGGTGGGCTCACAAGCTTGCTGTTTGCCCTCCAGGGAGCAGAAATCATGGGGCATGAGGAAGATTGGCTGAAAGATTAGGATTTTATAAACTTTATTACTAGTGTTGATAGTGTTCAAAAGAGTTACTAACGCAGAACTTTCAGTATTAGATTTTAGATGGGGAGAATATCAGCAGTACAGAAGGCCAAATAAAACAAGCCATCCATCAAACTGCAACAACCCTGCGTCCCCATCCCTTATGCTTTTGACGCAGTTTTCTTCTTTTCCCGATTTCTTTTGCTCTTGCAGAGTGACTGCCATACTCAGCTGTGGAATTTTACTCCCACCCTCGAAAAAGCCAGTATTGGTCTAGCAGGCATCAGGGTCCAGGATGGCCCTGCTATAGGTGTACGTGCATCTCCTGTGCGTGACAGAGGAGCCTTAACCTGGTAAGTGCTGGCTGTGTGCTCTGAGCCTCTTCATGCTGGCAGGCAAAGGCAAAAGCAGAGGGAGCCACCTGGTCCTTGTTCCTTCACAAGTCAGACCCGCAGCCGATGGAAGGAGCAAGAAAGTGAGCACAGAGGGTGAGCCATAAACTCCACGTTGATGGCATCTAGAAGAACCACAGCAGCTTTAAGGTAAATCGTTTCCTTTTATGCTCACATGCCGGTTTGTATCTGCACAAGCTGATATTTTCTTCATGGTGGTGCAAATGGAGACCACTTGGTGTATCAGTCATTGCACTACTGCTCCTCTGAGCTGGGTGCAGGACTAACGGCGAAGCTCAAAGCATAATTATTTCAAAGGTCAGTGGCCTAGATCGGGTGCTTGCCTTGCCAGCTTTTCCTATTGGCACTCTTCCAGATAAGGCAGAAGACGCCCCTGAACTTTGAAGTCTGGTGAAAGACGCGTGCCAGGCAGCGGACAGCACATTCATTTCCTCTGCTTTGGACTCTGGGATAAGGTAGCGAGGCTGTAGTCAGCAAGAGGTAAGACCAATACAGCAAGCAAATTATTTTGCCTACAAGTAACTAATGCTTTTCCAGTTGATTGAATGTTTTGCCTGGGATTTTCTGATTTGCAGAGAGCAGTCCTTATCCATAGGAGTAAGGCAGAGAGCTGTCATGATTCCAGGTGCAGTGATTTGGGTTATGGATGGAGTACTTGATCGTGATAGCATGAGCTTAGGTCCTTCTCTGGGGGCTGCATCAGAGGCTGTAGGAGTCTGTAGCGAGTCTGTCAGCCAAAAATATCACAGCCAACCCTAAGCTGTAATAGCGGTGCTGGCCTTGTCCCTGTTGTTGTATGGAAAGGGTCCTGAAGAGCGCTGGATTTGATGGAAAGCATAAAACAGGATCTAGGACCAAAGTCAAAGAAAGTTATCTGACTTAATAGCTGCTGCAGTTATTCAATATCATCTGCATATTTGCCCTCTATAAAAACTTTTCACTGTGGAATATGATACATGTTGAAAGTGAGTTTTACCCAAAATCATTTCATCCAGACTCACTTAAATAATGCTTGAGAAGGCAATCCAAAGAGTAGTTCAGCAGAGCTTGGCGCCTAATGAAGGCATGCAGGAAAAAAATTCTTCATATAAACTGGCTGTTGTAGGATGAGCAAAGGGTTAATAGAGAAGAAGAAATGTGATCATCAAGGAATATGGCAAAACTTAGGAAAGCAGAGTGTTCGGTGCTGAACAATGGACAGACAGTGCACAGACTCACAGCAGCATTTGTTGGAGATATAGAGTAAAACACTCAGGTGAGCTGAAAAAGGTTAATACTTAAAGATAACATCCAGGGTAAAAGATTTTGGGTTGTTCTTTCACTTTCTCGAGTCTCAGAGATCCATAATGACATATAGGAAAGTATTTCAGTAACTCTGTGTTTCACAAAAGGATTTTATTGGTTTTCGTTTGTCCTCTCTAGCTTTGTTTGTGATATTTTAATGGCTCTTTACGTTCAGCTACGATCAACGTGTGTTTTCCCCTTGAAAGATTATCTGGTTTAAGAGAGATCTGGGGTGAATTTCACAGGAACAAGGCATATTGACCACCCACCGTACCCACCCTCGCTCTTATACCTGGATTATACATATTGAAACCTCCATTTACCAAAGCAGCCTCAAGGCCACTACTACGGTGGTCTGTTACCATTAAACTACACCATTCAAACCATTAAACTACACCATCAGACTGCCACTATCGCAGTCTAATGGATGTCAGCGAGTATTTCGTTCACCGCTTTCTTTAGAGACAGTGACAGTCTGGTGATGCTCAGTTTCATAAGCTGCTATATTTGGAACTACTATCTTTAAATTCATTTCATACAGACAATCAACAAGGCAAATTCTCCTCAGCTTCCCCAGCACTTGCTCTTAGCAGCAGGAATCACGATGAGAATAAAAATTTTTGTCATTGTACACAAATCCTAAATTTATCTGAGAGTCTCTGGCCGGGAATATGTTCCTTGCCAAGCCTTGAGAGTCGCTATCATGAAAAGGGAAGTTTTGAGCATAAATCTTTCCTCTGAGGTTTTATTCAGTGGTCCTGTGGCAAGGAGTGGGGAGCTGGAGGGAGGTTTCAATGACCAAGTGTCTTCAACCTGTCACAGGCTGTAAAAAGAGAAACAAATCAGGCACTTGTGGATGCCGCTCAGTACCAAGGCACGCGTGGCCCCTGAGGACATGAATATTCAAGGGATGTGATTTCACTGGCCCAGAGTTCACGCAAGCTCTCAGTGAGATCCAGGCTTTGTGTTTCATTCGTGATGCTTTGTATTTCAACCTGAATGCTAACTTCAAGAATCAGAAGAAAGTGAAGAGAAGTTAACACAAAAACGGTAAGGAAAACGGTTTGAGTAAAGCAACTTCATAGGAATGTTGAAGTGAAAAATGTATATGGTTGGTATGATGCTTTAAACTGCCGGGTTTGCCCACACTTTACAAGTGCAATGTTGTGTCTGTGTTTTTTCACATCTATGTATGTGTACGTACTTAAGTATGTACATCTACATGGTACATGTGTGCATATACTCATACGTATAGTTATCAGTGTCACTGAATAATCTGGAAAGCCACTATATGTTCCAGTGCATCAGGTGTATGAACCATGCAACATAATAGTTATGCACAAGCAGGGACAACTCCACTTATTTTGTCATTTGTGGTGAATCATTTTTGATACTTGCACTAATAGATTGACTACAGTTGAGACACAAATTTTTCATTATGGTTTTCCATTTCTATTTTACATTACCCTACCAAATCACTTTCTCTTCATTTCCCAAACTCATAGTAGTAATGCACAAAGGCTGTTACTCTAACAGCCTTTATTTTGCTATCCTGGGTATTTCTATGCTTTCTAAATAAGGTTTTCAGACCGTGCTGACCAATTGTGTAGGTTTTGCAGAGAAGTAACAGACCTTTCCCACTGCCCTCCATGCGTACCGGTAAATGAAGGGCGCATAATGTGCAGATACACTTTACAGTGGGCAAAAATGATGATACCCATCAAGCTATGCAGATGCAAAACTGTTTTGGCTGCGGAAAGGGGTACTTAGGTGTCCTTGGGGAAAACACCCTGCCATTCCTCCGTGCTGTCACCTCCAAAAGGATTGCTGGCGAAGGCTGGATAGTTGTGATTAGCGCAGTCTTTTAGGCGGCGCCACCTCTTGATAAGAAGGAGCTCTGATATCAGGCAGGGAGGCAAATTTTTCGTGAAGTGCCCTCGGCAACGTGTGAACCAGCCCGTCTGCAGCGCGTTCGCCTTGCCTTGTGCGGCAGAGGGGTGATGACAGAGGGGCAACTACACTGAGCTTAGCAGCCTCCCCAGTGAGCAGTAGGACAGACGGAGAAAACAAATGGTTTCTGTGGTATCAGGGTCGCTCTGTGCTTGACCTGAGCTCAAAGGACAGGGAGAAGTTCATTGCACACTTCCATGAAAGCAAATAAGGGCAATCTATGCCTAAATGTGATGTTCTTCCCAGCCCAGCCCCCCACCCCCACCCTGTCTTTTTTGGGAAGAATATACAAAAAAACCCCGGCATATGGTAACTGTCATGCCTGAGCTTGAATTCTTGTTCCCTTTTGTACTTTGAAAGGTTTAAACCAGCTCTGCACATTTTTCGCTAGCAACTGACTCCTACAGCCCTGCTGTTCTGCCGCAGCCCGTCGGTTTCACGGGGTGCAGCACGAAGGCGAACATTTGTTCTTGTCATAAATCCACTGTGCAGCTTGCCTCCTTCCTCTGATGTTCTCCAGGAGACCTGTACGTTCCCGTCTAGGTAATGATCTACAAGCATAACCCAGCTTTGAGGGCTCGCCGAAGCCCCACCACAGTTTAATTGTCTAATTGTTCATCAATGTTTTCCCACCGTGTGCAGCCCTACCTCTGTCCTGTCCCCCCAGCAGGCGTAACTAATTGTCAACACACCTGTACACCATGTTTCCTAGACAAGCTACCACGTATTTCTTCTGCCATGAAGGAGTCAGGCTGGCTGATGATAGGAATATGGATGTCTCCTCCAGTACAAAAGGTGAGTATGAAGTGCAAAGGGAAGGGAAATGAAATGTAGAAATACTAACTGGGGAATACCTGGCAAAGAAACAGCATGGCAGAAAACAAGGTGTAGTTACGGAGAATTACAGGTGAAACATAAGGCAGCAATGAGGTGCCAAAACTGGGAAATGGTATTCTGAGGCGTATTAACAAAAAATGTCATATAAAACACAAGGGAGATAATTACTGTGCTCTGCTCCTCCCCAGAGGGTTCTGTGGGAGGTGTGTGCCGGCTTGGGTCACCACGCTCTGAGCAGGCTGTGAGAGAGAGGAGCAGAAAGGTTCAGAACATAGGACCTATGAGTAGAGCTTGAAACAACTGGCTGCTTTGGTCTAGAAGCAAGGAAATTCAGGTGACACGTGTCTTCTAACATAAAATGGCTAAAGAGGTTATAAAGAAGGGATTGATAAAACTGTTGCTGTAGAATTGTTTGTGATTTCTGCCAAGGGAAATGACAAAATGAAATTAGTTTGATTTGCAACAAAGGAGAATTCAGCTGAACAATTAACTTTGGGTTTTGGTTTTGTTTTGTTTGCGTTTTTTTTAGAGAGTGTACTGATATGGGCTGAAAATTAAACCAGCAGTCCTAATAGTAGGAGCAATGAAGTTCTGCAGCAGCCTTCTAGTAGGTATAATGATGATAAAGTGATAATGCTCACTGTTTTTAAGGTGGACTTCAAATCCACTCTCTTTCCCCCCACAGTGCTACATGACCTTTACACAGAGCAAAAAAAGAAGTGTTACTTGACCATTCCAAAAAGTTAAAGACTTCGCCGAGCAGGACCACTCTAAGCACTCTTCAGTCTTTTATTCTGAACTGTATCAGTACAGACTGGAGTACTAATCCTACAAAATCAATTTATCTTTCTATTTACATATGTATGTGGACAAATTTTCTTCTGAACTGTACATGCAAACGCCACACAAATCTACAGGCAGGGTTTGTCCCACAGGCAATAAGGTAGAATATTCTGCCCTTTTCTGAATTCTGTCATGTATATTCTGTCAAAAGGTATGTTCTACAATTCTGCTGCACGCAAAATCTAAGTTGTCATGGGTACATTAAAACGATGCATTTTCCTAGTGCAGCCTTAGATTTCCATCCCTATAAAGCCCTTGGCTGCTTGATGTCAGCTGGCCACATTTCAGCAGGGACATGAACAGTGACATTTTACAGCCAAGCAGTATTTCAGGACCCACAGTAACAAAGCTGTACAGTTACACCATTACCCTTCCAGCTCTCCTTTGCCCCTTCGGCTGTTGCAATGTATTGTTGTCCCACAGCGTTTCAGCCGGATGAAACTTTTTCTGGACGAGCCAGGTTTGTGGCTCCTTTATAGCAGAATCTGCCACATACGTGGCCTTTAACATTGCCGGCATGCTATGAGGGAACCGAAGTCCAACTGGAAATCGGGGAGGTTTCTCATAAATAAGAGTGTTTTCTTCTACTAGATGTCTAACCTGCTTGCTAACGGCTGTAACTGCAAGTGTTGTCCTTAGCTGTAGTAAGCATGTATACTCATACTGTAAGTATAAAAGGCAATAGAAGCAGTTAAAATTGAGAGGTTGAGGCAAAAGCTTTGTATGCCACAGACTAAGACCCTGAAGGACAGTGAAGGAATTTGTTGGTCTTTGCATTCTGCCCCTGGGAGGGTGCCCAGCCAGGAGGGACGCTGCTTCGCTGCTGCTCCGAACCCCAAGGGGAGGCACCACAGAAAAGTAAGTGTGATAGTGGTTGCAGGATTGTTTTGAGATAATTTCAGTAATAGCTGCTACTGAAACAGCTGGTTGCTCCCCACCCCTCTGCTCCATGCCATGCTTTCCCCATGCCTCCTTGTGTTGCCCCTCGCACTCCTGCACTCGCATGCAAGTGAGGTCAGGGGGCTGCTCGGTCTGAAAACCCAGCAAAAAGCGATAGTTTCCAGCCAGATCACTTCTTGCTCTCGCTCGCACATTAGTGTGAGTGAGCACCAACGCAAAGCTGAGAGCAGCAGCATCTCCCGGGGTGCCAGGGAAGGCTGAGATCACATGTTTCAGCTACTGCCTGCACCTAGATTAGCTTAAAGATGCCATGAAAATGCAGCCTAATGCATCTGCTGGTGTGCTTCAGGTTATTGGGATGAACATGGCAGATGTGCTTAAGGAAGCTTGAGCTTTTTCTGGTTGATCTGCAGAAAGAAAGGCAGTCCTGTCTCCTGCTCGGTGACTAAGGGTGGGCAGCACTTCTGTGGAGCCACCACAAGGCTGCGGAGCCAGGACAACTTGCTGGAGTCCCAGAACGCGGCTCTGTTGGGTACCATCGCCATGTGTTTCAGGTGGAAGCACTGTTTATAAAATATGTAATACATATAGAAATGTGTTTATATAAAAATTGAAGGTACAAATCACTCCTGTGATTTACCTTTCTAATGAACTTGTTCTGCTTTACTGGATAAGTTCATAATATGATTTCTAGCTTCAGGGGAAGGGTACTTCTAGAGACAAAAGGTTCTCTGTGACTCATTATTTCTATCTTTGTTCTCACACTTTGGTGATAGAAAAGGGAAGAAAGGAAATTACAACATGAATAACCTCATGAAATTATAAATTATAAATGAGGAATCTGATCTGAAGTATGTGACAAGACATCTTGCCAAGCTGCTTTCTCAATCTTTTACTTTTTTATAAATAACATCTCCTTTCCTAGGCAAGAAAACAGAAGTAATGCTACACAAGTCATCATTTTATGAAACGGCTGAGCACCTTTTTAAGTTCCAGTGGTACATTAAGCAGCACAGTAGGTGAATTCCTCGTTCTGCTGTAAAATATTCTCTTCCTTTTTTGTCTTCTGCAGTTGTGCAGAAAGCCTGTAAACCACGATGACTAATAAGGGGTTTTAGAAAGAAAATTGCTCTTGACATGTTATTCTTTGTAAATCGGTGTAGTGTTCTGCTTAGTCTGGTATGAATGGCTGCTTTCTGGCATGGCCACAGTCTGCTGCGATCAGAGGTGAGCAGCCTGCTGTAAACTCCGCTCTGGCCTCCAGGCAGCTTTGCAGATTTCTGCATCACTCGTTCCTTCGCTGGGTTTCTGTTATGGTGAGACAGGGCGAGACTTCTTCCATCTGACTGCGAGCAAAAGAAGTCAGCCTCCAGTCTTCCTCCCTTTCCCAGATCAAAGCTTCCTCAAGTAGCTGATGGTAGACATTTCAAAGTTGTTTTCAAATTGTTTTCAAAGTCACAGCTTCTAGCTGAAGACAGGTTGCCTGCTTGGGATTTGGGAATTATCACACACTTCTCGATATGTGGGTGGAAGCTTCTCTTTGTTGCAAGTGTATATACCTCTAAATATAACACAGGTACTAGCAAAGACGATTCTGAAACTTCCATTAAGGTAAGTAAAAGGTGAATTCCATTTACATACAGTAAAACAAATGTTTTGCTCCAGGACTAAACTCTGCTTTTGCACAGGGAAGATAGATGCAGTGTTACAACTACCTGAATGCAATGAGTACTATCTGCATAACACATCTGTCTGGAAAATGCACTTTTTATTTTAAGAGTGAAATGCCAGCCTGCTCTGCAATCAGGCTCTGTCCCGTAGATGACACCTATACTAAGTTTTGAGGCTTGTGTACGCATGCACAAAATCCAATTCAGTTAAAAGTGCTGAATGTTACCTCTTTGGGGGTTATGCAAATTATCGCATATTATTGAGGGTTATCACATCTTTTCAGTCAGTAAGAAAATACTTGCTTGATGTTTTTCCTCAGACTTGGAAAATACCCGTCAAGGTAAGCACAAAGAGCATCCTTTCCTTCCTACCAGTTGTTACTTCTTCCACCTCCACTCTCGTAGACGCAGTGTGAAGGTTAAATCATGTTGAAGTATGGATCTCCAAAAGCACAGCACTATGTAAGTAAGCCCACAGAAAAGGGACATCTGGTTTTCATTGTGCCGCAGAAATGCCAGTTGAAGGCGTCTCTGGAAGTCCCCTTGAAGCAGAACTATTGTCAGCCATGGCCTTACCTGGCCAAGTCCTTAAAACCTCCAAGGACAGAGGTTCCACCACGTCTCTGTGTTTTCCCTAAATGCCCAACCCAAAGCTATGTGGCAATTGCCTATTACCGCATTGTCTGTAACTACCGAGAAGAGTTTGGCTCCATCATCTCTGTAACTGTCTTTCAAACAGTTGTAGGCTGCTGTTCCTTTTGTTCCTTTAAAATCTCTCTGTAACTATCAGGATGAGCTATGAATCTTTTTTATCTGCTCTAGAACTGTGCTAGCTCTCTGTGCACGCCAGTACCTAACATAACTACAATCTCTGTAAAATGGTAAATTAAACAGTATCCTGGAGTTTGAATAACTTGGCAGAGAACTGCCTGTATTCAGGAGGTTTGGGAGATTGTTTGCACAGCTTCCACAGGACGCTAACTGCTAAAGCAACAAATACAGGCATGAAATTCCTGATCTTCAGTACTCGCTAATTTGGAGACAGATTCTGTTTTGTTTTGGCAAATGGCCAAGCATGAACAGTACTGGAAGATTTCCCTGCACCGTACTTGCACAAATTAAGCTTGTTCAGCTCTAGATAAGACTATGATCCAGCCTTTGCAGAAAGGTTCTGAGCAGAAAAGCTGGATCCTTGTCCCAATTCCTTTGGCTCTCCCCTGTGTGCCTGAGCTTAGTGTTTAAAAGTTCATCAGAGAAGAATCATAGGTGCTAGAGTGGGCTTTAGAGCTAGAGAAGAACATCTATTTTTTTAGAGGGTAGTCCAATACCTTTATATTGGAGGTCTCGAAAACTTCAGGGAAACTAAGTTCCTATTCAAATCCACAAAAAAGAAACAATCGGGCATCACCCCACAGCTAGAAATTAACTGTTAACTGCAAATAGGTAGTACACAAAAAGAATGCCAGTTGGACATAGTAGCATGGAATATGGCAGAATAGTAAATCTAAGACATTAGATGTCACCATTTGTTTAGAACTATATTTTTGGAAAAAATATTTTTCCACCTGTCTTGCAACCACTTTTCTCAGGGGAGGACAAGGGTTGCGTAGATGCTTTAAGTGTAGGGATTGTCTGTTGCAGTTGTTTTATTTTTGTTAACCTTCAGCTCTATTCAAATATAGGAGGTTTTGCAAAAATTTAAATGCGGATGAATAAGGAGGTCTAAATGATTGGCAGTTCAAGCCCTGAACCTACAGGATCTAAACTGCATTTGTTGCAGGATCGATGTCTCAAGCAAGACCTTGCTGGAGCTCTGGGTTTCACTGTAAAAGTTTTCAGCAGATTTCACCACAAAGCTGTAATCCTCCTGCTTTTCTATTTTATGAGAAATCAGTTGTGACTTCCTTTAAAAAAATCTGACAGATTGTTTTTTATAGCTAGAGAAGCAGGCTGTCTTCTTTGCCTTGAGGTTGTAAAGACAGAATAATTTTACACTATATAGATTACAAAAGAAAAACGAAAATTGCTTCTTCTAGCTCTTCTCTTTATGAACCAATCTGAAGCAATATTTTCCTTTCATTCTCAGTAACACACATACACATATATTTGTATGTACAGGTAAAAGTTAAAATCATCTTATCCTGTCATTTTGCTTTGTTCAGCTTAACACACATTAACATCAAACCTTTATCCACTTGTACAGTGCTTTGTTATCAGACGGGTTCTTCCTAACAAACCCTGGCTCTATCACGTTCAGGGAACGTTGCTTGTTATGACTGTGCTTTGCTCTTCATTTTGTTTAGAAATTTGCCTACACTCTATGCAACAAAAATTTGTTTTGCAAACAAATAAAAGATGTCCGATTTATATCTGTGACAAAAATGACACTTGTACTCTCTCTGGCTTTTGCAATCATGAGAGAAATAAAAGTGTCTGATTCAGATATGAAAAATTAAATTCAGAATTAGTTTCCAACTTCATATTACAATATACGTGTCTATTATGAGACCTGTACTCAGTTCACTAAAATATGCTTAATCTCCTGATCAAGGGATTTCTTCTGATATTTTATTCTGAATGTATAGCCCTTCAAATCATATTTCTGTTAATTTGCAATAACAATTGTAGGATTAGACTTCCAGGCAACTGTATTGTAGAATGTTTATGAATAGGAAATATAATTAAGTAATTTATAAGCAAAAATCAGGAAAATGAAAGAACCTCACTAAGACAGGAAAAAAAGGGCAATTATTCCATCTCCTCTCCTTTTCTTAGATTAGACTTGTGCGCTTAAAGATCTGGTGCTGCTTCTCATACAAACAGAATTTGACTTTACTGGCCAAATTCCAGCTGCAATTTGCCTAACTAATTGCTTCTTGCATTCCTAATTAGAAAAAGCATCCCTGAGTTTCCAGTCTTCCCTAATTTACTTTTATAGTGCCTTCATTCAGTACAAGCCAGGGACATCCTTCGCCGAGAGCTGACGGATCTCTTGAAGGCAGTCGATGACACACGTGTATGCTAAGCATGTCACGTATAGCTTGCAACATCGCATCACTGTTCTTGCTTCTCAACATCCAGCACACCTCGCAAAGCAACGCTCCCCTCCTGCTACCACGGGCTTTGACCTGCTCTGTGGATATCACCCAAAGCAAAATCCTCCTTTCTCTGCCTCAGCCGCACAGGCAAATGATGAGTTACACCCCGCAGTTCTAGATCAGGAGTGGCAGTGAATTGCTGGGGCCGGCTGGGTTATCCAGAGCCCTCCCATCTCTTTGTCCAGTGCTGCAGAACTTGGATCTTCCGAGGAGTGAGAGACAGATGGCATCCGAGCACTCAGTACGGCGGAGTAAGCTTCCCGCGAGCCTCTTCACCAGCAGCGCCGCCGGCTCTGCCAGCGTTCCATGCCTCTCCTCCTCTCCTCCTTTCAGTCTTTCTGAGAGCCAGGTGTAGAAAGAATAGAATCTGCACTTGCTAGGTTTACCAGCTTGCTGACCCCAAAATGAAATTCTCTAATGATTTGTGAAATTCAAGCAATCTCCTTGAAAGTTGATGCTACCGGTCACTCCTGCAGCTCGTATCTGCTCACGAGGGCTGATGCTCTTGTCAATGTACGAGTGTCAGCACACATCGTGTTCGAGTTATATAGCATGATACTCCAATACAGAAATACAGTTTCAGAAATGGCAGTTATTCATTTAGAAATGTGATTTTTAACATCTACAAAGTTCCTAGTCAGGCAGCTACTCGTGGGAAAAGTGTGACAGAAGAGCGGAACAGTGAGACCTGACCGGCGGCTGCTGCAACAGCAACTGCTGCTCCTGCTCTTGGGGTAATTCAGAGGAACTCTGAGCCAATACCAAATTTTACAAGTCATTTCTGAGTAATGAGGGTACTCAGCAGAGAAAGTATCTGGGTTTTAATGAAAGATCAGCCACTGATTTGTATTTTGAGTTTAGGAAGGGCACTTAACGTATCTGCGCCTCAGTCCTCTCTCAATGAATTAGAGTTAAAAATAAAACTCCTCTTTCAAAAGATAGGGAGAGTTGGTGTATAGTAATTTTTGGCTCTATTTCCATGGCAGCTGAGCAGACCCGAGCTCCTTTTTTTTCAGACTTGCTGCTTGCAGAGAACTCAATTGCAGTGCTCAGGTCGCCACGCAGATGTACCATCTCAGATCCCCAAAATGAGAGGTGCTGCAGCACTGAGTAGTGTTAATCTCTCAGGTGAATCACCCTTTCTCCTCTTCACGCGTTGCTGCTTCATAAATCACATGCTGCTGCTAGGTAGTGCTGTGGTATCCCTCCTTCCCTCCCCCCTCCCAGCTCGGGCTTGCTTGCCCCCACTTTAGCTTGTTTTATTGTCACTGTAGAGAAAGTAACACTGACCTTTTCTGTTCCGCTCGGCATTCTTCCTCTCCTTCTCAGTTCATTTACTTTAGCAATAAAATGATATGACTCAAGACAAGAGTTATTTACAATATCTGTTTGAAGGCAGTTTGACAAGGCTTGGGTAAATATAGATCCGGCAAAGTACCCTACACAGATTCCGCAGCAACTGCTTTACAGGCTTCACAACCAGACCTATTCTTCCAAAACTGGATGGTTTCCATCGGGTAATTGGGTCTGACTGTCAGTAAGAACCAAAAAAGTGCTTTCATTTTGACCTATTGCTGGAGGTTATTCCATGTCAGATATGATAAATTTATAGTACACTCTATTCTCCATGACATGATACGTTGCATAACAGAACCTACATTTATTTAACACCAAGTTCAAACAAATAATGTATGAATACAGTGCTAATTTTGATAAATTAGTAGGGTCATGATACATTTGTGGACTTTTCTTCTGAACATTTTTTTTTTTTTTCTTAAGAGTACCATCCAAGTGGATTTTCGGTAAATGTGACCTGTACCTGGGTTTCTTCATCTGCCACAAGCCAAATTTTGTAGGCAAGGTGCTGAAACCAGGAAGGGTCTCGGTGCATGCTGGTAGCCATGGGAGCACAGACAGCAAAAAGACAGCAGAAGCAGCAGCTGACTGGGAATTGCTGGAGGACACCATGCTGGTGTGACATCTACCAGAGCCTCCTGGAGAAGCTGGACCTGAGGAGGAGGCATAAAGTGTGCAATAAATGGAGAACTCCAAGGTTGGAGGGGCTTGGTCTTAGCAGAAAGGAGGTGGGTTGGTAGCAGAGCGTGGGGAGTGAGGGATTGTAGCATGCGTTTGTGAGAGAAGGCAGGAAAGGAGGATGCGCGCAATAACAGACTGGGGTGTTCAGACTTGTGGCAAAAGAGTGAGGACTTGCAGCTTGGGAGAAGGAGTACTCGGGGCGGGGGGAAGGAGAGATGGGAGGCGTGGGGAGCACCGCATGCTACAGATCAAAAGTCACTGGGGTTACTCAAGGGCAGTTGATGTCCTTACCACCTTGTAAAGCAGGCACAGGTATGGAGGCACAGACGTGAACAGCCTTGCTCTGCTCCCACCCCTTCTAGTGCTGCTAGCGGGATGTTCCCCTCTCTCCCCTGCTCCACCTTTTTAGCTTTTGGAAATGTGATAGCTCAAAATACTCAAATTCAGGTAATCCAAAACACTGGGGTAAATGTTTTTTACGCCAGTGTTATCTGACGTATTCTGTATATTTAATGGTGAACAAGCAATCAACACACAAAAGCTTACTTTGAACAAGCACAGTAATTTATTGGGTGTATGCAGGAACCTGCACTCACTAATCCACTGCATCCATTTTTCACTCTGATGACAAAGAAATGCAGCTGTAGCAGCCTCCCAGCACTTAAAGGGGACCTACAGGGAAGATAGGAAGGGACCCTTTATCAGGTACTACAGTGATAGGGTGAGGGGTAACAGTTTTAAACTGGAAGAG
Organism: Falco peregrinus; assembly: GCF_023634155.1. NCBI lineage: Eukaryota > Metazoa > Chordata > Aves > Falconiformes > Falconidae > Falco > Falco peregrinus. Next base: position 98,350,759 of record NC_073723.1, on the reverse strand, counting down.
GGTAGATTTAGATCAGCTGCCAGGAGGAAATTCTCCCCTGTGAGGGCGGCGAGGCGCTGGCCCAGGCTGCCCCAAGCAGCTGTGGATGCCCCATCCCTGGCAGTGCTCAAGGCCAGGCTGGACGGGGCTGGGAGCAGCCTGGAAGGTGTCCATGCCCAGGGCAGGGTGATGGGAACTAGGTGATGTTTAAGGTCCCTTCCAACCCAAACCATTCTGTGATTCTATGAATCTGTAACTACACAAATATCTTCGTGATGTATTCTGGCAAGCTTGTTCCATATGAAAAATGGCTACAATGTAAACCTATCACCGGAGTGCATGTAAAATACTATCAGTCAGATATTTATCTCAGTAATAGCACTGTATTTTGTTAGCAATGCTGCATAATTACATTGCTGTAACTGAAATTACAGTCTGGTTCAGAAACAAATAGAAATATACATGAAAGGCTGAAAAAATATCTTAATGTATGTTCTTAATCCTCTCATGTGCTCAACTCTAAGCAATTAATGCTAGCTTTGGTATTTACATTCTTCGACTTACAAAAAGGGGAAGCAGAGAAAAAATGCAACTGTATTTCTTTAAAGAAACCTGAATAAAATTGAAATGCTTTGGGTCAGCATTGCAGCTTGTGAAAAATCAATGTTGCTTCAATTACTCCATTGACTTCAATGTACTGATGATTTACAGTAGTGGGGAGCTACACAATGATTAATAGTGAGAGTACCTTGGACTTTGATAGTGCTTTCTATCTTGAGATTCCTAATTGCTTGTCAAACTCTCTGTCATATAGTTCGTGAAGATGTACTGTATTCAGGACCTCATAAACACTTTTAATTCAAGACAATTACAGATTTATTCAGATTAATATCTTATTAAGAACTTGTATTTAATTTTCTTACTTTTAGGTACATGATATAAGCAAGACAAATGCCTGGAGGCAGAGGAAACCGGTGTTTCTGAACAGTCCTTTCAAGCAGTGTAAAACCTTTTTGAAACTCAAACACAGCTTTCAATCCTGATGTTGTGTCGCAGACAAGATGAGTAACTGCCTTAAGTCTACAATCTTGGCAAGATCCCATACAAACGATCGCCTCTGGAGATGATCCAGGTTACTTATCTACTGCTTACTCTGTGTTCCCTTTAGTTTGCTGCATAACCCACAGATGTGGTCTAGCCATTTCTTTCCTCAAGCAGAATTTTTTTCGCCCCCAACAATCTTCTCTTAACTCTTTTTGGGGGGGAGTCTATATTACTTTATTCGTTCCATAGCAGTTTTTTGCATGAACTATAATGCATTGCAGACACCAATTCAACTTTTCACGGCTATGCTAAGGGAAGAGGGTATAAGGATGATCCTCTGTAACACCTGTGTAGGGATCATAGGTAATTACAGTTGTTACGACTGGTGTACAGAATCCTCCAGCTAACAGCATTAACGTTTCCAGAGGATACCCTGTGGAAAGAAGAGGCTGGCCAGGACACTTGTCCAGTGATGCCCTGCACCTGACCAGCACAGTCTGTCCTCACTACTGGTTGAGACCTGGGGGCATGGAGTTGCAGCACGCCAGCTTTGGTATGATCTGTTTTCCTCTAATATACAATTTCCTGGGTTGTTGTATTCTTTTAAGCTTTATTTAATTCTGCTTTACTTTATTCTGGTGAAGGGGTGAAAGCCACTTTGGCCTATAAATACCGCTGAAGATAAAATCCTTGTTTATCCTTCAGATCTGCTTTCTCATTATCAGCACTCTGTCCTTCCACATTGAGGTGTATCCACCAGCAGATATAGCTCATATTAATATTATTTAGGGCCGTGACAGCACAAAATACTGATGAATCTGCTGGCTAACAAACAGCAACAACCCACATTACATCAATGTAGCTGAAGAACTCTGCTTCAGGTTGAATCTGTTTCAAGTACCAGTAAAGCACACTCCAGGAGTAGAAACCGTGATAAGCTTTACTCAAAAATGTATCGAAGTCCCAAATATGGGACTCTGATACTATGCTGAACATTTTTGCACACATCCATGATTCAAGAACAAGTTTCTGTTTTAAATGGGTGATTTGACAGGTTAGTGATACCCATTCAAAATACCTCCTGTTCTTAGACTGATGCCGACCCATTTTGATACACAATGAGAGCAGTTCTTGTTACAGAGCATTCAGTCATACCTATCGTACCAGTAGGAGAAGTGGAACCAGTATCTCCCATCTGCTGAAGTACATAAAGCATTAGGGCTCTGATCTGCGCTGAGGATGTCTAAATACTGTATTACTTTAAATAACAAAACCCAGTAGTATCAGGTACTTTCAAATCTGTAGGTTGTACTGCATGTCAGCTTCCTAGCAAATTATTCAAATTTGAAAAATCATAGATGATTCATTAAACTTTTAACTAGAAATGTTTCAAATAAAATCTTATTTACTTTCATAAACTGTCTGTAAGATGCAAACACAAAACTCCACACTCAAAATCCCTCACTCCCTGTCCAGTAACTGTTTGCCATGAGTATGAATGATGCAAATCTTCAAAAGTTGTAATTGGACATGTAATGCTAGAGTAAATAGTGTTATTTCCTCACCTCTTAGAGCACAGAAAATCATAGAATCACAGAATCATTTAGGTTGGAAAAGACCTCTGAGATCATTAAGTCCAACCATTAACCCAGGACTGCCAAGTCCATCACTAAACCATGTCGCTAAGCACCGCATCTATGCGTTTTTTGAACACCTCTGAGGATGATGACTGCACCACCTCCCTGGGCAGCCTGTTCCAATGTTCTGCACCCTTGCAGTGGAAATTTTTTTTCCTAATTTCCAACTAAACCTCCCCTGGTGTAACTTGAGGCTGTTTCCTCTTGTCCCGTTGCTTGTTATCTGGGAGAAGAGACTGACTCCTCCGGCCTACAGCCTCCTGTCAGGGAGTTTTGGGGGGTGATAAGGTCCCCCCCTGAGCCCCCTCTTCTCCAGGCTCAACACCCCCAGTTCCCTCAGCCGCTCCCCATCAGCCTTGTGCTCCAGCCCCTTCCCCAGCTCCGTTGCCCAAACTATTTAATGGAATTCTACATAACTTCCAATAAGATCACATTCTGGTTTAGTACCCCTATTTACAATTTGTTTCTTAACATTGGAACGCTTTTGTCTTGTTTTGTAAATTAGTTTTCATGGATTAGCACAGCCATCTGGCTAAAGTGCTTTAGGAATCTGCTTTGCAGAGTTCACCCTGTGATCCTGTTTCTCTTTGATTATAGTTATTAGTTATGGCTGAATGTTGACTAATGCCAGCAGAAACTGGCCCGCTGGGGTTGGAACAGGCTTCAAAGGTTATGACTTTTATGTTCTGGATCTTTCCTTAGATTTGCTCTGAAGAATATATTTGGATTTATAATACCCACGTTTTGGAGCAGCACTGCTTCTGAATATCTGTGTTTTTGAAGAAACTGGGACATGAACCAGCTGCAAGTGGACACTGAGATTATTCAGAGACTTATGGCAGACAGTGCTGATCAGTCACAGTCAGATGCTGAATGAAGCAGGGCTCTGTCAGATATTTGGCTCTGAATGACTTTTTAATTACCGGATGTGATACCAGGAACAGTGGTACAAATGAAGAAAACCTCAGTAAAGGGATGGACCTGTTAAAAGCTCTGCAGGAGAGGTACAGTGCAGAAGACAACTGGGGAAGGTTAAAGCAGCAGATGCCAGCAAAACCAGGATGATCGGTCAGAAGGTAGCCTTATTTTGGGTAACTATTGCACAATTCTAATGGATTTCAGTTAGCTCAAGCAGAGCAAGCTAACTAGAAAACTTTATAGAAATGTTACATTATAGCATTTAGAAATAAAACACATGAAAAATACATTATTGAGCATTTAGAAGTACTCAGACTGCTTAAATTTAGTCTTATAAATTAGGTAGCTAAATTAGAGGGACAGTCTTCGTGGATTATTAATGGAAAGAGAGAGGAAGGGAAGGGCTGGGAATGGGAGGCTCCTTAAAGAGTAATTCAGAGCCCAGTCTAAATGCTGCAGTTGTCCTCGTAAGGAATCCCTCTCTCTCCACTGACTGTATAGGAAGCTGTAGGACACGGGCCTCCTAACTTAGTCATCTAAAGTAAGGTGTATACCCACCAAAGAGTACAGAAAGACTTTAGAGAAATGGAGTCTGCAATCAAAAGAAGAGGCAAACTGGCAATTTGGGGAGGCAATTCAGGACCTAATAAAAGACCAAATGATAATGGGGACATGGGATGAAAATCTGAGACAGAGCATGCATAAGAGCACAAGTGCAACAGGTAGGCTAAAATTAGTTTATGACAAAACATCCAGAATTTGCTAACGAGAAATTATTTTGGTCAGAACAACAGTTGTAGAGAATAGACAGTGCTCAGACAATGTGGTTCTGATAAAAGCAGCTTGAGGCAGGAAGACATGTGGAGGTCGAAGTAAACCTGCAATAAAAAAAAAAAAGCACATGCTGTGGTGAATAACACAAGCTAAGCCTGGCTTGTTAGTCATAAGACAGAGGAACTTCGGTGAATTTAACTTACCACTTTGCACAAATTGGCAAGTACTAGCAGAGCATGTTGGTGTACATACAGCGAAACAGAATGACAACAGCGCTTTTAGTTCAGAAAAAAATTGCCATCGTAGCAAAAGGCAACACTTGCAGTAGAAGATAGAGACCTGACAGTAAATGGGGTACTTCTTTGTCCATTTTAATTGGACAAAGATGTACAAGAAGTACACCCCAAAAAGTAACAGAGCACTGAAGGAAAGACTATCAGCAGGTAAAGAAACTGCTTTAAGCCCCTACCTCTGTCTCCACGAGGTGTGTGATCTGCAATAGTATTGTATTTAAAGTACCCATTACTGACTTCAAAATTATAGCAGGTTCTTGCTCTCATCAAGAGCCCAATCTCAGCTGAAGTTCAGGAGAACAGAACAACTGAGGAAGAGTTTAAGGCTGTCTTCCAAGGCAAAAGGAAACTCTTCGCAGAGCAGAGCTGAAAGGGTCATGCTGGACCAGGGTTTGGGACCACAGCAAAAGCCCATGGTAAAGCATATGCTAAAATCATGTTTGAAATGCCTTTTCCTCAGGGAACGATGGGACAAATAGAGGGAATAACTTTTCACATTTAAAGGAGAGACGAAACATCTCACTGAAGTAATTCTTCACAATGCAAAAATAAGTAAATATATAGAAGGGAGTACTTCCTACTGTTTACACAGGATGAAATTCTAGATTAAATGGTGTCAAATATTTTTCTCTCCTTTTTTGTATCTGCATGATTCTGTCAGATTCTGCTAGCAAAACAGAGTGCATATTAGTGTATGCTTAAATACCTGTTTTACAGGATGTTCGCCACACACTGCCACATTTGTTTTTTTTGTCCTCAGGTGTTTCATCACAAAGTGCTGCAGATTGTTTTTGATGTAGAGTAGGAAAGTTTGCATAGGCGTTGGCTTTGATATAAGAGAGACCGTCTGAAAAGACTCACATAAAAATTGGGGTAACAACATGATTACTAAGCCAGTGAACAAACAAATGTCAATACATGATAATAGAATTAGCATGCTGGAATTAGCAAATGCCACAACATAGACAGATATTCCCTGAGGTATTGGTCTTCACTGGTAATTCTTTCCAACAGAGAAGGGGTGCAAGTAGTTGTTGGAAGAGCAATTGCTGTAGAAAACCTCATGCCTAACCTAGTTTGCTTGCACAAGCAATGTGAGGGCAGTGCTCTGCCAGGCAGCCGGTACTGCAAGATGCCTGGAACAGAAAATTTGAGGGAGTTTATGACACTGAAGGGTAATTACAGAGTCTGTCCTATGGGAAATAGGCATGGATAGTTCAAGAGGATTACAAACACATTCCTCTTACAGTCGTATAGTCAAACTCAGATGCTTCTAACTTATTCCTCACTAGCAAAAACCGATACGTGCATAAACAAATGGGCATGAAGACTGTGGCCTCAGCTCCTAGATGTGAAAAAAGCCAAACCAAAACAGAACACTGAGCCTGGTTTCCTAAGTAAATATGGCACTTTTTTATATATAGGCTCTCTGCTGATTCCTAATCCAGTAACTTCCAAAACTGTTGACCAGTCTCAGCAAAGTCTGACAGAGAGGCAGTTGTCTCGAAGACATCAAGTCATCATGTAAGTTTTGGGAAACTGGGTGCTTGTGCAGAGAAGAGCGACATGAATAGTCTCTTCACCGAGCAGAGATTGCAGTATGAGCTCAGCCTTTATTAGACACTAGAGAAACCACAAGAGCGACATTATGAATGCTCCAAAGGAGAAGCCTCAGTGACAGGCAGCAGGTCATTAAGCAGCTAGGAATCCAACCACAAGACAGATCCATAGGCTTCAATAGTTCTGATGCTCATGGAAATAGTTGTTTATGGGATGCCAGCACTCACTGAAACTGCCCATTAACGGCTTCCTGCCAGAGCCAAATGCAGCTTCACAAACAGATCGTTTTTTCCACCTACCAAAACATGATTTGCGAATTGAATACAAAACTGGGAGTGGTTTGATGTTAAAAAAACCCCACAAACCTACAACAAAAATAAAAAACAACAAACACAACCTTTGTGAACATCTGATAAAGGGATAGCAGAACAAGATCAAGGGCTGTGTTACCTACATGCTAACAGCTTAACAAGGGAACCGGGTTCTTACTAAATGTAGGTTTTGACCCACAGAGTTCCTGCTGAGAATGAGTTCCCACAATAGTAATTAAGACTAATGCACAGGACAACATATTTCCAGTCGCCAGTTAATTGGAAGGCCCTGGTAATAAGAGAAGGGAGACATTTAAAGGCACGAGGTTGGTGATTCTGAAGAACACTACAGAGAAAAGAAAAAACTTCTGAAAACTATCTGGAGGTCATTTAGGGATTTAAAAATCTATGGGAAGAGACAGATGGCTTTACACTGGCCTTAAATGAACGCTGACATTAAAGTAGTTGTTAGTGCTCTGTGAAAAATACCGAGCAAGTCAAGTGAAAGAGCCCATGTTGATGGCACATGAAAAAAGTGGTTTCCTCAAGCAAGAGACACAGTCCTGTGCTCTTTCATGGGCATGTCGCTCTTTTTTTCTACTTTGGTTTTGTTTTCTCCTCAGTCTAAAATAGTAATTAATACAAAAAGTATCTGATAATCTTTATAAATGGAATTTCTGAATCTCTAAGGCCTTCTGCAGAGACAGGAAAATAGCATTTTCTGCGCTGAAAGTTTGAGTTGTGCATGTACTGTTTTGTAGCTACACTTCTTGCTTTTCTGTAAATATTTGTGAGAGCTGCCAGGTGCAAACATGGTATTTTAGCCAAGAGAGCCTTCAAAGAGATGCTGTCAAGTGGGTGTTGAACAGAGGGTTTGGAAATTGCGACGAATTGTCAGTTCTCAAGCACTTTTTTTTTTCTTTTTTCTTTTTTTTTTTTCTGGTAATAAGAATTGATCCAGAGCTACAAGAGTGAGCAGAATCATATACCAGACATTTTGGTTTTAACCTTGGCCTACCCAGTAATGATGGGTTTAAAATGGACAGGCTCAGACTTTAATGACTTGCACATGATTCACACAGACTACAACAAAACACACTGCAGTTCTTCCAGAGCAATCCAGCAATCTGCACAAAAACTGCAGATGCAAAACCAGTCTATGGAAATTAGTTTTCGTGCTAAGCTGTAAGAGATATAAAGTAGCCTCTGAAAATACAGATAATTTATCTGACTCCTACTTTTGTAATACGTATTTTATAGAAAACTTAAGATTTGCTTTTTGTTCTCTTCCCAGCTATGCTCAACTGTAAATCAACCATAATTTTGAGAGACTTTCATCCAGGAATACCCATTTCTGCATATCCATTTTGCCTTTTGAACAAATGTGAATATTTTTTGGCTTGTAAAGCGCAATTCTGGACCACTTTTCTTGGATTTTACCTTAATCTCTGGCCAATCTTACATGCTTTCACTCTCAGCATGAGAGGCTATTAAGATACTTTGCTATCTACAGACAGACATTCTCAAACACTCATCAAGCATGAAATCAAATTCAAAAGAAGGCAAATGCAGAAAAAATGAAATAATTGAAAAAGTCTTTATGTTTTTGATGATCCTGAATCAAAAGATTGTGTTCTTTGTAAAAAGTATTGCATTCATTTATGTATTTTGTGGTTAAGAGGTCTCCCAGTAGACTCTCCAGATAACTTTTTCATATAGTTTTCTTTGTATTTTCAATTTTATCCACTTTCTTCCTCCAGCCTTTCACAAGGAAAGAAAATCAAGTTCTAATTCTCTTCTTTCATTATCAAGGACATAACTTTATTGTTATGTTTCTTTCTGTTCCTAAACTTGTATGTATTCTTTCGTTTGTCTGTTTTGTCTCCTTTGCACTGCCTTGGTTTCATAGATCCTTAGCTCACTACTGACTGCTCAAAATTAGTTTCCCAAATTGCACCAGGAAAACAACCTCCTTCTCCTCCTACAAATGCACCTCCCCAAATCCCTGCAGGTTTTTTTCTCATCACTAATGTCCTTTTCATGCTCCACCGTGGCTTCATCCCTGTACTACAGAACCACTGCAGTGCCCATAAGCTGCGAATGTGGCTGTTGGAGACTTTCACATATATCAGCTACGTATCCTTAAAGATGCATGTAATTTCTGACTTCTATTTTAATTATTTACTCTACTAGTTTAATCAAATAACAGATGAAGTTATTTCTACCAGCTCTTTTAGCAGTTTATCTGCTGTAAAGGCAACTACAGCTGAGTTGGGGGGGGGTGTCTATGAATAAAATACATTTTTTTCATGAGCTTATTAAAAATATTCTTAATAAGCAGTCTACCTACCACAGCACAGCTTTCAGAAAATGTTTTTCTTTTGCATTCAAGAACACACTAAGCAAGTGTCAGTTTGGGGATCCGATTCATGTGAACAAACTCATTCACAACACAGTCAGTATCACGAGCTTTGCCTCTTGTCTAACAAGTTCTCGATCCTGCTAAGAACGTATCACGTAACTGTGAGACAAATGTTTCAGAAAATCAATTGTCACACTTTATCTATTTCCTGAAACTGGTGAGTTTTTTCATTGATTTCACCAAACAATTGGTATCACCCATTTGGGCAGACAATGACAATGTAAGATAACTCATCTTTCACACTCTGAAGGTAGTAATCAAAGTACATACATATATATACATATACATACATGTGTGTATATCTCTAGTAGGAATTACTTTTTTCTAGCAAGAACCATTTTTTTTTTCTTTAACTAAATGACACAGCAGCTTTTTTTTTCTTTTTTGCCTTTTTTCCTCTTTTTTTTTCTTCTTTTTTTTTTTTCTTCTTTTTTTCTTCTTTTTTCCCCCCTAAGTGTGCTGTCTTTGATAGAGTACACAGACTGAGCAGCTAATCTGTGAGCTAATTTCCCTTCAGGGCTGTGAAAGAAGACATTACCTACTCCATACCCCAGCACAGAACAACGCTCTGTGCTGCCGGGGTGGCAGAATTCAGTGTCACTTAGATCTTCCTTTTTTTGTAGAAGTGATAAGTACTGGATCTGCCAAGTGACAAAATCACTGACTTTGACCTAAATTCTCCCTAAAACATGGCACGCAGAGAGAACCCACACACTGCATTAACTTCTCCAAACCTACTCTATCTACAGCTCCTTACTTTGGCTTTTCTTAGGAAAGGATAAGCTTATTCACAGAAAGGAATAATCACCTCTGTAAAAGGTTTATTTCCCTTTTATGGCAGAGTTGGAAGTTTCTGACCTATCTTAATTTGCTCATTATATTTCCACTTAACTGGAATTACCACAATTTGATAACTGTTCCTCTTCTGCTCACAACAAATTCCATGCATGCTTCAGTCCCTAAAGAACAGGAACTTGTTATGTTGTCCGATTAGTTTTGCTTTTGTTAAAAATAATGAGCAACATTTGAAAGCAATGAAAATATTAATCCCTCCAATTAGTTTATGAGCGCTTTACTGTGGCCATGAAAGCTGTAGACCCTAAGCTTTTTTCTAATTATGAAATAAGAAATAAGAACACTGAACTTACTGAAGATAGACCAGTTTGAAGATACGGTAAGAGAAAAAATGACTAAGTGGTGAGTTATGTTGGTTATAAGGGCAACCAGCTTTGCTTCTGTTCTGTTGGCAATCTTGTGGGCTGACATTTAAAACAAAACATAATTGTCCTGGCTGCAAATACTTTCAATTGAAAGATAATAGTCCATCAAAACGCCTTCCTGAAAAATATGCTTATAAAATTGTGCAATCAGATTGCTTTTGTGTTCATATGCCTTTGTTTCAGACATTCATTTGCTAAATACTGAGACATTAATTCCTAGGGACTACATTTTTTGCAGTAAATACAACTGATAGCTATCAAATGCTATCTTCTCAAATAAGTTGTTTTAATAATACTACTTGGGAGACATGGTATTTAGCAGCAAACAGTATTGCTCAGTGTCTATCAGAAGAAACAGATATAATAACCCAGGCATTTCTTATTTCTCCCTTTTAGGCTATACACAAATTATGTATTCAGCTGCTGATAAGAATGGTGTGAATTAAATTTATACTAACTGTAAATGAGATAGTAAGATCTAGAATAAAATAATAAAATATTTTAAAGCTACTGATCAGTAAAAATTGTTGCTAGGTTCAAGAAAATAATGATGTTTCTATAAATCCTAAGTGAAATAGGAAATATAAACTGAATTGATAATAGTAACTATGATGCTCTCTTTTCCTCAGAATTAAAGCAGCCAGGGGAATACCTACTGTTCAATTCTTTGGCAGAAAATGGCCACTTCTCTTTCCGACTTTTTGTGAATGATTCATAAGAGAGGATATTTTTTAAGACTTGATGTGAAGGGTTTTTTTCAGAGCTGCACATGGATCCGTGAAATCTGCTAAGTAGCTCTAAAATCAGGAGAACAGGCCATTATTACAGGACAACAGAATTAGATACAGAACCTTTTGTCCAGTCAGAATTCTGGAGGAATCCACCTCACATAATCCCAGTTTCTGCCACCAAATAACCAGTGTGACATCATCTAACCACTGAATACTCTGAGAGGCCTATATTTTCCAGTTGTAAAAGGAAAAAATGATTTCTTTTTTTAATAAAATACTACTGCTATTAATAATTTTGTTAGCTTCCGTTAGGCCAGTGCAGTGGAGCTAATGTTTCTGTAGTGCACGAGAACGTCACTTCAGGCTGTTTGATGAGAGGAAATATAATGACAAAAAGAAGAAAAAGAGGCAGGGAGATGAGATAATTTTTTTCTTTGAAAAACAGTTTAAAATTATTGTAATATACTTTATTGAATAGTTACTCTATTTGCAAAGTCCTGAACTCCAAATTAAAAAAAAAAAAGTTACAATTAAGACCATCTCTGCCATTAGTATTCACCTTGCTTGTTATATGTGTCTTATCATACATGTTTTTGATTACCCAGACACTTAAAAAGTAAGGAGGAATCTGAGCTCAGGATGTACAGCGACTGTGAAATGAGGGAAAATGTACTACTCTGTTACAGTTACAAAAATTTATTATTCACACTCAACATAACTTCTTGGAATTGAGGTGGGGTGGTTTGTTTTGGTTTGTTGTTTTTTTTTATCCACATAAGTGAAACTGAAATTTGTGAGGTAGCATAAAATAATAGCAAACAAACACCCCAACCTTCACTGCATAAATACATAAATAAGCAAGACAAGTAAGGTAGTCTTAACATAGCTCTAATTTAGTAGAATTATACTGATGAAGCTGAAGCTCATAAATTGTATTAATGAGGAAGGGCAGTTCTCACATCAAAACCCATTCCCAATGTGTTTTGTTGCTATTATTATATGAAATTATGTAAGAAAGAAAAACAGATCAATCTCATCTCAAGCATTAGAAAATTATTGCATCATGCAAAATAAAAGATGACAATGCATTGCATGGTATTTTACTTTAGAAAGATAGCTCAGTGATTAAATAATTAAACCGATGCTTATTTTATTTAGAACTATATATTCAGCACTAAAAATGAAAAAGTTAATATACATCAATATCTTCTAGCATATTATAAAGTGCATCACTAAAAAGGTACATACACATCTTTAGTAGTCTTATACTTCATAGCAAATATCATGCTGAAAGTAGCATGACTCAGTTTTTAAAACTAAGTTCCATCCCCTGAGATCAAATAATGTTAAAACTCAGGCACTGCTGAAAGCCCTATGCTTTACTGCTAGAGAAAACACACAGATTAAAAATCAACCTTGCAAAAAAAACCAGAAAAAAGTAGAATTTATTATGAGATTTTACATTTTTACTGTTTTATATTCGCTATTATCATACCAAGGCTTAATGGCACTGGTGGTTTTTTCCTGTTTTTCCATCAGTGACAGTGTGTTGCATTTTCTTCAGACAAACAACTGATGGGTTTGCACTAGAGGAACAGTGGAAATGAGTATAGGCAAAGTTAGTTCAAATGCACAGATCAAATCACACAGAAATAGAGAAATATGTATTTTGTCAGGTCTCTTTGTTAGGTGTTATTTGTAATAAAAGCACATTAAAAAGGTTATATTGATTGACTGACAGAGATAAAACCATGAGGGTTATACTACAAGATTTATAAAATTAACGTTTGACAGCTCTGATAACACAGAATGAAAAAATACCTTTGATATGATATTTTTGTATTATACCCCTTTGTATTTTGTGGAACTGACTTTTATTATTATGACAATGTAAAACCTTCCTAGATAGATGAAATTTTTTGAAAATTGTGTTATTAGCTGTTTGACACATACAAAAATAGCTATTATACCAAGTCTTTCTTTGTATTTTAATCTGTTTAAATTCCAAGCCATTTGTCTCAATGTCCTGGCAGTTCTGAAAGTGGTGTGAGGAAGGGCAAACAGATTTAATATATGAGCTTATAGTGACAGTAGTAGGAACAAATATTAGTGAGAATTTAATTTGTGAAAGCTTTGATTCTAGTACACGAGAGCACATTTTTAACAACATGAAAATAATCAATGACGACTCCATTCTACAAGCACTAAAGGAAGTAAAATGCTCAGAAATGGAATCGATGACCTGGAAAACACGCTCAAATTCAAAGGTGATTTGATGTTAGGAGCTTCTGAAAAAGTGCAGACTGAAGGACTTCTTTATGCTATCAATTATAAATTAATTGGTTAGGAAATGGAATTAATAGATTAAACAAGCAGCTGATACATGTTGCCACAAGAACAGGGTTTCTACAATGAGACTGGTCTCAAACTGGGAAGGTTTTGGAGCAGGAAATTCAATTCCACTTGACAAAATTATTTCTCTTAACACAAAAATAGACTAGAAGTCCCTGAGTTGAAATCAGTGGAAGCTGGGATTCTGGGGAGAAAGAATAAAAATTTCTTCTTATACTCTTTGATATACCATGAGGTATTGGCCTCGGGCACTTTGCAGCATATAGGCATCACTAAGTACCTCTTGCATGTTAAGCATGCTGTTGTCTACCACTGGACTAAATCAGCAAGAAACAGGATTCAGGGCTATATGAATACTTGGTCTGAGCTGGTAGGATTGTTTTTATGTCTTTAAAATGTCCCAGATCAGATACTCCAAGACTGAACTGACATCCCTAATTTTTTTATTTTTATTTTTTAATTTTGTCAAGTCTTGGGGATGACCACCAGACAATGCTTCACAAAACACTCACCTTATGGCCTGTTAGCTGCACAGGCAGTCTTAGCACATTATTCTGTGTTCATTATACTGGTATAGGTGAACCAGCACTGTCAGAAGGATGTCAGTCACTGACACACATTTTTTCCATTGAAGCTGGTTAAGCACTGCGGACAGTGCGGAGCAGAGGAGAATTTTTCAAAAAGTTCAGACAGAGGCATAATATTTATGAGAACACTAAAAGAATCTTTCAGGTAGAAAAGAAAGTGTTTGTGTGTTTATGGATGGATTATGGTATTTTCCCTAAGCAACCATCACTGTCAGAATAGCTCCTCAATTCTATGCTTCCCTCCATGCTTCTCAGTGGGAAGATCATGATCCACGTGAGTGATGTGCATTTGCAACATAACCAGCAGCCTTGACAGTGACAAGAAAGAAGCTAGACACTACTGTTGTGTTCACGCACAGAGCAATTTTACCCAGGCAGGAGACAGCAGAAGACACTGACTACAACCATGTGATCCCACTCAGTTTCATTTCAAATCATCCTAAAATGCATTTGTGCTGACCTGGGCCTCGCTTACTCAGTTTGATATAGAATACAAAGAGACAGTCAGAAAATAAAAAGAAAAATGGAAAGCAGAACTAAAGCAACAATGGTATGGTATGTGCTTTCCAGTGCTTTTCTTTAAAGATTTGTGTTAGTGGAAAATATACCTAATCCGGCAGCCTGAGAGAGGCAAGGCGGCTGCCACTCTATGCCCCCAGGTCCAACCAGTAGTGAGGCTGAACATCTATTCCCAGTAGACACACTCACACAGAGCACATGTATACACCACAAATATAAGTACAGACACAGTGCTGGCCATACAGACCACAGGCAGATACGCAGAGCGCTCACACCAACACTGACAGCATCACCAGCCTCATCCTGCTCCCTGCTCCAGCTGAGCGGGACAGAGGTCTGTCTAAACATATCTACAAGGTTTATGTATATGTATATGTATATAGATATGTCTAAACATATCTACAAGGTGGGGCCCTCCAACAGCAGGGCTTAGACAGTCTGTCCAGCAGCTGCCCCTGGATCCCAGTCTCCCCACCTGCCGCCACCTAGATATACAAGCTCTTGAGGCTGCAGCCCCCTACTCCAGCTTCTGGTATAGACCATCACACACACACACACACTCTGGTACAGACCATCACATACACAGTCTGGTACAGACCATCCCTCACACACACACAGAGCCAGAGCTGTCCAGGACTCCCCTGTTCCCAGTACCCACACCCCTGTGCTCTCTCCCCTACAGACACGCCGTTGCTGTCATACACAGAGGTAGCCCTCAGAGACTCCAAACCCGTCCTGACCCCCAGCCCACTTCACCTACTCACTGGTTCATCTGGTAATCTCTTTTCTAGCAGTCACACCCACACTCTCTCCAGTTGCTGCACCACAGATGACACCCACCCACCCACAGGGAATAGAGCCCCTTACTGGAAAACAGTTGAAGGTGGAGTTTAACAAGGAGACAGGACAGACTGTTCTGGTCAGGTGCAGGGCATCACCAGAGGCATCCTTTTATTCCCTTATCCCACACTTGTTGCTGCCCAAATCTCTTAAATCCCTCCTTTGTCCTGCCTTTGATTCCTCCCCTGAACATCCATAATAAATCCGGTTCAACCCCCAAAAGCTCTTGTCCTGCATCCCCTTATGTGCCCCACACCTCCAGCTAGCAACCCCCCTTAGTTCAAGGGGGAACCTGGAGAGCTGCTCCCCATGGCTCACGGTGATGGGTTTCATGCCTGGACACTGGGGCTGAGGCTCTGCTGAGACAGCCCTGGGAGGGGACCAGACAGGTTCTCTTTCCCTCTTAAGTCTTTAATTTGGGTTCCTGCCTGCCATTGTGCCCCTTGTGCTCCTCTGGGCTTTCGAAGATTGGCCTTTCACAGGTCTCCTGTGACAGGTGTGTGAGTAAGCCAATAATCCGTCAATAGCCTAATGAACTGTATGTATTTAAACCTACTCAATATCTCTTATTTAAGCCAAACAAAATGAGAAAGCAATAAATTAGAACAGCAGAAGAACATACACAAGGTACAAGAACAGGGAAACAGAAAGCCAGGTCCTACATCCTCATACCACTACTGATTACTATATAATCTGGGATTACAATGAAAAATATTTTCTCATGAACCAATTCATTTTTGCTAGAACAAAAGGCACCACACACAACCAGCACTGTGAGAAGTCTGTTGGTGTTTAGCTTTCCCACAGAAGGGCAGGCTGCTGTTTTACACAGGGCTACACAGAAGCTCATAATTTGTCTGTGTTACTGTCTCCTTCGCAGTCTGTAGAGCACACCTTTGGCACCAAGAGGGATAACACAGTACTTCCATGAATGCCTTTAATGTGACTGCCACCAACGGACAGTAAAGATAAATGATAGGTACTTCTAAATACTTGATGAAGCCTCACCCTGAGCACGTGCAGCAGCTGAGCATTTCTAACCTTTTACACTATAGCATAGTATCCTGTAGCAGTAAAACATCCTCAGTTTTTTCAGAGTAAATACTATGGGCAACAACCAACACAAGAGAGGATCTTAGAGAAGATCTTGCATAAACATCTGGGTAAAGAGACCGTAACTACACTGATTCCTCACAAGATGGAGTATCACAGTAATAGGTTGGAGGCAACTACTTGGGAAAATTGTGAACAAAAATCTGCACAAGGAGAGGCATTAGCCTTTATTGAAAACAAGGATCAATATTGCCATGTTAGGGTCTAAATTCAAAGATCTGGAACTTATTAGCTCCCTTCTCCAAACAACTGGATTTTTCACAAGCTTTCCATTCAAATGTCAGACAAGGAGGCAATGCAATTAATATTTGCTCTGTGAAGTAAGATGTGACCAAAAGTAAACCTTGTAGAGGGATTACATCAAGGAAAAATAATCAACAAGTGCTAGGCAAGGAAATTTAAATATATTAATGTTTATAAGGTGAATGACTTACGCACAAATTGACACAACAGCTGAAGACTGACCCATCATAGAGATATTAACACTGTACAGCACATCGCATTTCATGACATACAGCACCGAGATGACATGTTGATCAGCAATGTTCTTTTATGATACACAAAGGATGAACATCCATGCCATGAGTAGCTGGCAGTGTACCTCACTGAGTGCTGCTGATTCATCAAAGAGACCAGGCAGGAGGCTGTAAGATGTTCCAGTTTTTCCCCTCAGACAGGGGCACTTGTTGCAACGGGCACTTGTCACGAGAGCTGTCTCCTGTGTGCTAATGCAGGACTCAGTCCTTTTACTCCCTCCTGTACAGTATGAATAAAATATCACAGAGAGATTGTGAAATGGAATATATTTCTATGACAGCAGTGTCCAGATGACACCCTTGTAAAAAAATGGCTGTTTTACAGAAGGCTTAACCAATCAATGCACCCTGCTGCCACAAGCTATTTTTGTGGCTTACAGTTTAGCAGATTTCAAAGCAGGAGAACTCTTTTACAGACATAATAAGAACACCTGCATTTACATTAAGTCAGATAAAAGGAAAACACAGAATGGATATTAATATAGAGAGAAAAGGTAAGATCTCTGGGACAAGAACTATGTGTTTCTGTTTGTCTGGGCAATGCCTAGCACAAGGTGAACTGATTCCTAGTACACAAATAACATGGATAAATAAGTAAAGGCTAACCTATTAGGTATAAGACAGCTTTAACTGTTTAGTGCTACAGAAAATGTACAAGTGCATTACCTCACAATTACATAAAGATTTCTTGCACCTTCCTCTGTAACATCTGATCTGAGCCGCCGTCAGAGAGAGGATATCAAAATACTAATGGCATGAGTCATCATGACAGTTTTTGTGTTTCTTCTTCATAACAACTCTAGGACTCCTTTGACTATGACAGAAATAAGACATCACACAAAATACCACAGCACTGCAATATATAGAATTACAACTAAAATAAACCTAAAATCTTACTTCCTGCATCCACTCCAACAGAAACTAAAGAACAAGTGGAGAATACAGGCTTTTTTCCATACTAAAATACTTTCTGGGTTTTTTTAGTGGCTAATCCCCTCATAGTTAAGACCCTTCCAAGGAGGTTTTTCCCCATAAAAATCTCAGAATTAACATAATTTTGCAATTTTGTTCATCTTTCTTTCATGTTAGTTCCCTTCTTCCACGCTTCACTCTATGAATCTGGTCTTCTAAGACTCTAAGCTCTTCAACTTAAAACATTATAGACCTGGGCATGAAAATCTGAGCTAGTAAGTGTACAGGTGAAACATGTTTGACATCTCATGTCCCAAGGCTTACTCGCCTCCTACAGTTCCGCCTGGTTCAGAACTGAGCAGTCTCCTAGTTACAGAGTTCACATGAGCAAAATGGCTAGAGCTCCCTGGACTGTGTTTGCAGAGTTCCCAGCAGAATGAGCGTCTATTCTGAGCGTTCCTTTAATACAAACTGAATTTAATACAAACAATCCTGACAAGCACAGCAGAAATACCCAAGCAGAAGTGACCCATACTCAGGGGAACAAGCGAATATATTGAGCCCTGTGGTGACCCTGCATTAGCGCTGTGGTTTGCTCTTCTTCCTATTAACCCTTCACTGCATTTTCAGATCCCCGTTTATTCTCCGAGTTCTTCCTGCTCCTCATCACTGGGCTGCTCAGCACTGCTTTATGCTGTGTTTGTTTTGGGAAACCCACACAGCGTGCATTTTGTGCTTAGTCTTCCCCGTTGCTCCAGTTTACATTGCTAAAGCAACAATAAACTACTTTACTTTAGGTACACGGCGTATGTTGGTCAAATAAATTCTTCCTAAGGGCTCCGCCAGTGCAGGTGTCCCTCCCTTGGCTGGGAATCACCTACAGGCTTCACACACAGAGAAATCAACCGGTGTAAAAGCTCCATCGAGCATTAGCATGACCTTACACAGAGGCTGTGGTATCGCTTGACAGGCCCTTCCTAAAATTTCCACATTTCCAGCGTTTTCAATGCAGTGTAACACAAGGTTGGGCCACAGCCAAGGAGAATATGGGAGAGAATCCGGGCGGGTTTTATCCCTCGACAAAAAGGAAGGTTCATGAGGCCTAGAGATCGGCCCTGGAACTCCCCGGTGGTCACACTGCCCATGGCCACTCGCACTCACGTTGATTTTTGGGGGGTCAAGGGGGTGCAGGCCCCACCGGGCTGGGCCTCCACCACACTCACCAGAGCCAGCTTTTACCGGACACGATTCCCAGGTGCGAGGCGCTGGGCTGTGGCAAGTGACGGTGGACGCCGGTAATTGGGGACGCTAGGTGGTGACGAGGCAAAAGGCCACGAGGAGAGGCTCCTTCGGGCTGCCGAGCCGCGGCGGGCTGGGCCTGAGGCGGGGGGGGGGGGTGGCCGGGCCGGGCGGGGTGGCGGTGGCCCGGGGTGTCCCGCCGGTGGCCGCGGGCGGTGCGGCCCGGCAGGGGGCGGTAGAGAGCGACGACAACAACACGCCCAGCCCGGCCACCGCAGCGTCCCGCGGACGGCGGCGCTGATTGGTGGCGGCGGCGGCCCCGCAGCGCTGAGCGGCGCCTCGTGATTGGCCCGCAGGTGCCGCTCGGCGGGGGGAGGGGGAGGCGGAGGGTATATGAGGAGGGAGCGGAGCCGGCGGAGCGCAAGCACGGGGGCGGCGGGGACGGCGGGCAGCGCGCTGCCGGTGGCCGGGCGTTGGGCGGCGGCCGGGGGCGCGGGGGCACCTCAGCCTGTAGCGACAGCGGCGCTTTCCCGCCGGCGGCGGCCGTACCAGCCGCTCCGGGTGTTCGTGCCAGCGGCGGCGCTGGCTGCCCCCAGCCATGCTGTGCTATGTGACCAGGCCGGACGCGGTGGTGATGGAGGTGGAGGTAGAGGCGAAAGCCAACGGCGAGGACTGCCTCAACCAGGTGAGGGGCCGCGCTGCGCGCTTCTCCGCTCCGGCCGCCGGGGCTGGGGGTGGCGGGCGATGGGTGACGGGCCGCCGCCGCCTGAGGGGCGCGCGCGAGAGCCGGCGGGCGCGCGCCCCGGCGGCTGGGGGCGGCGGGGGCGTGAGGCGGGGGGGGCGCCCCGGTCTCCCCGCTTCCCTTCTGTATTTTTTCTTCCTTTTTTTTGTTTTCTTTTTTCCTCTCTCTCCATGTTGGATGCGGCGGCTGCCGCATCCCTCGCCCGGGCGCGCACCGGCCCTCCCGCCTCTCCCCCCCCGGCGCCTGTGGGCCAGGCGGGCCCCGGCCTGCCCCCGCAGCCGGCCGGAGCCGTCCCTCAGCTGGGGGCACCGGTGGGGCCCGCCTGGCCCGGGTGGGGCCGCCCGGGCGGGGCCGAGGTGGCCCCCGTGGCCTGCTGGGGCCGTGCTGGGCCAGGTGGTTTCGCCTTTTGGTCGCCACCGCCTGGATGTGGCAGGGGCGGACGATGGGGAGAGTCGAACGCAGCAGCCCGGTCTGGTGGTGGCACCTAAATAAAACTTAAGGGTTGTACTTCTTTTTCTTCTTGCCTAGAAAGCGCTGCTGGCTGTGGTGTTGCATAACAGATGCTCAGCTCTTTTGGAAATCCGCTGACCCTCTTAAGTGCCTGTTCAGGGGGTGAGAAGGGGGGATGAGATTTGACCGTGGAAGTCTGTGTGGTTTTCAGCTGGTGGAGAAATTCCCAGTTTATTCTTGGTATTTGTCTACGTGCTCTTTTGTTTGCAACTTAAACTCCAAGTAATTAAGTAACCTTTTGTGTAAAGGTGCTCCCAGCAGGGCTTATTTGTTTGTGTTCTAAGTGAGCAGTCTGAAACGATGCTCGATTCAGGTGATAATTTTCATCATTATGTTGTAGCTTCATTATAAAGGACCTCTTTCTTTCAGGTTTGCAGAAGGTTGGGAATTATAGAAGTTGATTATTTTGGACTGCAGTTCACTGGCAGCAAAGGGGAGAACCTGTGGCTGAATTTGAGGAACAGAATCTCCCAGCAGATGGATGGTTTAGCCCCTTACCGGTTGAAATTAAGAGTAAAGTTTTTTGTAGAGCCGCATCTTATCTTACAAGAACAAACAAGGTAAGGTAAAGATGATTGTAAGTAGACTTAACTTATTATTTGGTTTTTAATTTGTGTAACTTCTGAAAGTAATTACACATTGGTTTTATTTCTTTCTTAGTTATTACTTCTGGTAATCTTGCTTGACTTTTCTGTGTAGTTTTAAAGCCTTAGTGTTCTTTAAATGTTATTCCTTTTAAAAAAAACAACAAAACCTGCTGATATTTTTAAATATTGTGTAGCTACCAGTAAGTAATCAGTGTAATAAGTAATCATAGAATCATAATTCTATGAGCACTTAGTGCTGGAAGTGGGTGAAAATGAGCTACCAGTACCATATTACTTATATGGTATTTGCATGTCCGATAGTAACCCCTGTTCAGTGGTGTTACTCTAGGTCGTTCTAAACCACTGGTACAGAAAGGCAGGAAACAATTCCTCCCACAGAGCAAAAACTTGCTGAATTCCTTTTTGTCTGGTATTATGTTACAGTAACTTTCAAATAGCTACAGGCTCTTTGAGGCTACAAAAGAAACAGCTGTTTTGCTGCTTCTGTTGCCAGTCCTCTTAACCAAATTGTTATACTGCTAGCCAGTTGTAAAAATTGAGTCTCCTAAGATTACTATAGTGAACATTTGCTTTTGCTCCTTGAGTTTGTTTACTACGTGAATAGCAACTGAGTTACCTTCATAGAAAGCTGTGCATAGATATATTTAATGCTGACCTTTCAACTCATTTTTTTGTTTGTTTTTAGATAGTCTGGTTAATATAAATGGGACAAATAAAAATCTAGTGTCTGTACGATAATGTCAAAACATGTTTTCACTATTCATGTTAACTTGGTCCTTTCAGAATTAAGACCATGAATACAATAGAGTTCTTCAGAATATTTGTCTAAATAATTTGGTCAGAGGCTGACGGCATGGTCCAATGTTTTTATAGAGAAAAGCTTTTGAGTTAGGAGCATGCATATATTGTCTTGTTTTTTGAACTAATGTACAGAGGAGAGGCTTTTGGGGAGCAGTGGTTTTAGCTCATCAGTCTGGTTGAAAAGTTTTCAGGCTGCTATGAAGTTAGACTGTAGTTGTCCTATATAATAGCTTTAGTTGGGCAAATGCATTCTAACCAAATTCCTTTTTTGATGTGCCTCATTTGGGAGTATTTTCCCTGAAGAAGTTCGTCATCTTATTTATAGTTGTACTCACTGAGATTATTTAAAACCAAATAATGAAGGATTTTAATGTCGAACAAAAGGAGCAACACAATTTCATATCTGATGAGGCAGAAGAGATTGCTCTGAGCATGTTGGATGTGTCTCCACACACAGACCAAATCAGAGTGAACCAGAGGAAGCCTAAAGCTGGTGTATTGGCACTTTTATGCCATCCTTGATGAATGTTTGCTCAGCTTTACAAGGTTTTTGCAGACACCTGTGTTCTTGCCTTCAACACTGTCAATGCAAGACTTGGCAGGTTGCACAAGTTAATAGAGAGCTTGAACTGGTGAAACATACCCCAAGGGCCTAAAAGACAGGTTGTGTAGCTGGAATGTGACAGAGCTTGTGTATATATACATCAAAGTAGCAAGTACTTCTCTGCTATAAAGATGACTCAAAAGGTTGTAGGTGGGACAGGCTTTTTCTTTTATGTATGAATTAAGACTGTTCTAAAGCTAGTATTTTCAACAAACCATTTTAAAATTAATAGAGGCTCAGTCATCAGATCTAGTAAAACTCTGCTGTGGAAACAATTACTTAAAATTTTGGAGAGCAACAGGCATTGAAACTAGCCTTTAATGTCACTCTTGCAAATGTGAATAGTCCTGAGGTTTCAGTTAAGCTGTGCAGTCTACATCCTGAGTATTATTAGTGTTCTTCCTAAAACCAAGCTGTAAACCAGTCTGTGGTAGCTGCCTTTTAATTGTGTGGGCCCAGGAGTTGACATGTAGCAGACCTAGAATTCCATAGTGTCTGTGGTTAATGTGTATTTCTGTAGTGTTGACACAGTTTCAGATGAGCCTTTTTTCCCTACTTGGGTCTGCTTGAAGATTTGTGTGTGCACATAGCTGTGCACTCATATTTAGTTTTCATGTAAGCAATTGTGGTGTCAAGGAGAAGATGAAAAATTCTATGAAACCAGTCACTGAACTTTAAATCAATAGGTGTATCATGGAATTGCAAGGATTAGCTGTACTGTTACAGCTGACACCTTGTTTTTTATCTTTACTTGCAAAGTCAGTGTGCTAGTTGATGAAGAAGCACTGATGGGTATCCTTTGTTTCCTTTAGCAGTTGTGTCCACAACTCATGTACAAGGTAATTCTAGCAGAGCTGCTGTCTTGTCCCGTGTGTGAAGACTGCTGAGGAAGTCTCCCAGTCTTTTACTTGGCTGCCTCTGATGCAGGTTTTATATAGAAATAAGATGCATGTTGAGACTGCTTCTGTAAATCTGGGAGGTTGCAAGTAATTCTAAATTCTGTTGATATGCTTCATCATGATAATAGCAAATGTTGGGACTCAGTTGTTACCAGTTTTTTCTATGTACTTCAGAAGCTTTGTTGACCTCAGTTGTACTGCTTTGTTAAAGATCTTAGTCTTTTAAATTTACAACTCGGGTGTATGTTTGTAGCAATTTAATATTCAGGTTTCTACATGCTGCGTGAGAAGCTGATCTGGCAACTGAACATCAACCTCTGCTTCTGTTACCTTTAATCTGTGCAATCCAGTGGAAGATCACAACCTCATGCATTTTAATCTTCTTATGCAGGGGAGCCTTCTTGCCTACTGAGTGCAAAGGCAGAGCAGGTTATTGTACCTTTGACCACTATGGGAACAAACGACCTTCATGAAGTGCTTTGTGAATGGAAGAATTGCAGGGGAAAGAAAAACCCCTTCATAAGGCACTTTCTTTCTTTTTACAGGAATAAAAGTGATTTCTTTCTATTGTTCTTTGGATCTCAGTTTCTAGGGGGTTTTTTGACTGCCTGGTACTGAATTTCACCACAGGATTTTGTAGTTTGGAATTGTTTTCAGTGCAAGAACACTATTCAAATTTCATCTGCTGCTGTTGGCCAGTTTCACAAACAAAGTCTGAAATGTGAACAGTGTGCTTGTTTAGAGCAGTTTGAGTAACTATTTTTTTTGAATGGAGGATCACACTGGCTTGAAAATGACTGCTGTCTCTTTGCTTAAAGATATCTGATGGTCTGAGATCTAGATCATGAGCTCTGTGTTAGTTTTCACTGTGCCCTGTATTTCTTGATAGGTAATGCAACAGTTAGTAAAAAAAAAGTAAAAAGCAGGGGTTTTGTCAGGATGATTTATGAGTGCTTGTCTGATTGGATTTTCTGAAGTAGGGTGAGGAGCTGGGGCTGGGAGGAAAGATTGTGCTTGACCAGCAGGCATTGCTGAGGGCTGGCAGTGGTGCTGAGGGCCTGGGTGGGTAGAGCGGTATAACTGCAGGCCACTGCCTGGCAGTATCCTTGGCTAGTAGCAACCTTGGCTGGCAGCCACTGGGCAAATGGGCAATGGCATGGCACTCACGGAGCCCAACTACAATTAGTGATTGGCCTGCACTGCTGTCTCAGGGTGGAAAGTTCTTGGGCTTCAGCTAAAAGCTGCCTTTGTGAAACATGTAGTGGAGAAGTCTTGAAGCTGGCATTCACCTTAACTGAGAGAGTTTGCCGAGCTGTGCAAGAGGCAGATTGTGCCAAGCAGTCGTCCAGGAGAACAATGGTTTTTGAGTCTGGCAGGATAAAGACAACATTGTGGTGACTGCACAAAAGTGGAAATAATTTTGAAGTGAATCATTTTTTCAGCAATGTAAGATTTACCCAGATGTGATTCAAAATGGGCAGTTACTTGTCTTGTGTAACATGACTGAAAATTGAGTATTTGTATGTAAACCATGACAATTTAAAATGTGTCGGATTCTAACAAGCCACACAATCTCATGAAGCATTTGAAAGAGCCGTATTTTGCCAGGCTTGAGATAGGTAATGTTTTAGAAGTGGTTGAAAGCTGTGTGATGTTTCCCAGTATTTGACTTTTATTTACAAAGTACATCAGTTCAGGACTGTTAACCAGTTGTATTGATGAATTAGTTAAAATTAAGAGCTGGCTTGCAAAATATTTTAAAGTTACACATGTAGTAGATAGGAAATAGGAAAAAAACATAATGTTATCTTACAACATTGGCTGGTGCAGTGGAGTCATATTTCTTATACAGCAAGAAAAGCCTGCTGTAGTAGACACCAGGATGAGTTTAATGAATCTGTTTCAATCTGAGTTGATTGTAGTTGGTAACCTTTCACCCACCCTGCTGAGAGCAAATAAGAGCAAAGATACTGAGGAACATAGTTGTAACTGATGGCTTTGCTTTTTCATGTGGAGTGGCCTTATTCTGTTTCTAAAACCAGATATTATTCCTATAGATTTAGAGGTCTTTTTTCAATATATTTTTAGGGAGAAAAATTATGCCTCTCTATTTTGATTCCTTTAGACTACAGAGAGTTGTAAATTCACAGCAGGGGGAAGAGCCCTACCCTGTGGTAAGAAATGTCATACCCCAAAGAGAACGGGCAATTCCTTGGGATGTATGCTAAGGTTCTTGCCAGTAGTCTGGTGAAGAAATGGGCTCTTTTGGCTCTATTTCTATTTTAGGAATTGTTAGTCAGACACAGATACTTATATTTGTAAAGGATTGGGGCTTGTCACTTTTTCCACTGACAGCTAAGTTTACAGCTTAAAACTTCTAGTATAGTCTTTAGATTTTTGTCCTGTCTTCCTTCCTTGGATTTAAAAAGTAGTAGAAACAAAGCTTTCAGTGCAGAACTTTGATTTGTAATGGACATAATTGTCTTTAATGAATTATGAAAGAGAAATCGATCTTCTATTGCATATACTCTTTTTTGTAGTACTTATTTTGTGGGGTTGTCATGGCCAGCTCAGATGAATACAGAAGAGGTGATTTGCCTCCTGTAGGAATTGCATTGTACTGAAATGCTGACATCAGTTTCTGCTAGTGGTGTTCAGTATAGTGAGCCTGCATAAATTGCTTCAGAGGGTGCAGGAAGGGATTGATGTAATATCTAGGTTTGTGACTTCAGTTTGGTAGCTTTTAGCTTTTTGTAAAATCTGCTGAAATTTCCTTGCAACCTTCCCTTTCTACAGCATTTGTGTGAAATTATTTATCTGCAACTAAAACACATTAATCACACTGTACATGTGCATATTAAAACACTCAGTAAAATGACATAGAACTTGAATTTTATGGGAAGCACAGGGGCAAAAAGATTACACTGACTTTATATTTTGTATCTAGTGCTTGAAGAAAGCATGTAGTCCTGTCCTAATTTTAAAACTGCTTTTTCTTTTGGAAAGGAAGAAATTCTGCCTGGGCAGTGACTATATAGTTTTGGCAGCTTAATGCTTTGTCCTCTAAGCAGTATTCCTATGTACTGTTCTGAACTGTGAAAGTCAAAGGAAATGTGCCATGATTTATTCCACAGGAATATCTAGCTAGCATGAGGTTCAGGGTGGAAACTAAGACTGGTTTAGGTTATATAGACTGTCTTTTGTACTAATGCTGTTGTGTGTAGAACTTGGGCTACAAGTGCAGTGGAAAGCTCTGTTTGTTCTTAAAGCTGCCACTAGTTGTTCAATGTCCCAATGTGTCTGCCAGGTTTTAAGATGACTAGGAGCCACACCAATTGATTGAAGTTCAGAGTTGTGAAGACTGACTTGTTTTCTATGAAGATTTAAAGATTAAATGAAGTTTTGGAAAAAGTAGTGAAAAGCTGCAGAGCGTGCCAGGAGAATATTGGGGCAGGCAGTAGGAAACATACCTTTTGTGTGACTTGTTTCTCAGATTTATAACAGGTAGTATTAATGTATTATGTGTAACTGAAGTGGTGAATGATGCAGAAACAAACTAGTTTCTTACATGGTGGTCAAACTAGGACATTGTCCATGATGTTGGAAATGCAACCTTTAGAGGACTTGCTATGCACAGTTCAGTTCTCAGTTTTAACAGTTTAAACTTACTAATAAATTCCATTAAGTGTAAAATACTAACACTGAAATTCCTTGAAAAACTGAGTACCCTTTTACTGTACAGCCTCAGTACATTTAGAGATGGGAAAAGCTTTAACAATATTTTCACTGTACCTAGAGATTCCTAGAGTGGAAGTGCAGTGGATTGAGTGCTGTTGATTAGGTCACAATCTAATTTACAAAAACTTAAATACTTTCTGGTGGCTAATAGAATCTGTAATATGACAGGGTTTTCTACAGACAATTTGTTGGGTCCTTTAGACTGCAGAATTAGATAAGGAACTGCCTCAAGGCTCCTAATGCTTTAGTTTTGCTTGACTGTATTCAGCAATAAAAGCACTTTTTTTGCCTTTCTAAGGTTCAAAAGACTTTTTTTAGTTTTGCGTAAAAGAAAAATGTGCTTTTATAATCAGATTCTGGCTGGTGTCATGCTTTGAACCTTGAAGGGTGATTTTTGCCATGGATATATTAATGTTTAACTTGGGAGAAGTGTAGTCTTAAAGGCTGGATGGGCTGATCAAAATCTGTACTAATCAGAATCGCTTTTTCAGATGTATAAAATATTTGCAGCTCTTTCAAATTTCTAGATGCTTTTGCTTAAACACAATTAAGGATCCAAAACGAAAAAAAACAAACCACAAACCAACAAATCAGCAGTGAATTTGCTACCTGACCTCTGGTTCAGGGTAGCTGCTGTGGCATATCAGTATAAAGTTGTTTGCTGTTTGAAAATAGGCAGGCCCTATGTTAACTAGTTTCTGACCGATTATGGGTGCAGTTTAGGCAATGGTCTTGGGCCAGCAATGGGGTTTTTGGGTGCAAACCAATGACTGAGATGGCCTATTAAATGTGGGTGGGTTTGTCCATTTCCTCTGACTTAACAAAATAGCTTACCACATTGTAAGCCAGGACACAAACTTGCATAATTCTAGTTACTTTGCAATAACTGTCTCTTATTTATAGATGCCATATCTGTCCCCTTTATCAGAAAAATGCAAAGTCACTTAGTCTGTGAGATGTTTTCCCTTATGTGATATGAGCCAGTTATGGGAAGTATGTTGGCTGATGTGATGCTGTTTCACATTGTGCCTTAGTTCTTTTGTCTACCTATGCCATTACTGGCTTTTTAGAGCACAAGCTGTGCCTCTGCTGTAGTTGCTTCTGTGATGTGTCTGTATTTGCAGGAGCAGTCTTTTGTTTTTCAGCTCCCTGCTTGATGTCAATAAGGTCTTCCCAGCATGGGGAGAAGACTGACTTTTTTCCCAGTGTAGTCAGTGCTGTCATGCATAAAATTGAAGATCCAAGCATTTAGGTGTGGTAGTTAAACACATTTCAGTGAATGAGAATAAAATTGTTAGATATTTCTTTTAAATACTGCATGTGTAATTAGTACATAGTTATAATGACTGGAAAACCTGTTCTAGTATTAAGAGGATCAAAAGTGCATGAAAAGCCATTTCTTTTCTGAAATGTTGATTGGAGTTGGGGAAATGCATACTATTTAATTTTTTTTGCCATAGCATTTTAGTAATTCAGCAAATACTTTGTTTGGATTTAAGGACTGAGCCCCCAAAGGAGCATGTACAGCCAGTGCATTTTAAAAGCCACAGGGTAGGGCTTTCTGTGGCCTGAGCCAAAAGTTAACAAGGAAAGAAAGATTGTAGCAGAGGTCTGGGACTTGCTCCAAAAAAAAAAAGCCTGAACAGGATTAACCTGTTAACAGTGGAGGCAACTGTAATGTTTGAAGTTCTGATCCTCTTGCCACCTAAACTTGTATGCAGCACAGTGAGCATACTTGCTCCCACCAGACCCCAGCTAGAACTGCTGAAGTGTAGACTGTTGTCTAGACATCAGAGTGATGCAGTTAAGCACTTCTGTCACAACTGCAGCGAAGCTCAGGCATGCCTCAAGCTGCTTGCAAAGGGAGGTGTTGAAGATGTCACTTGTTGTGTGGGTTTGGAAATGGATTCTAGGGCAGCTTATGGGATAATTCTAGATCTGTTTTCCTGAATACGAAAGTTCTGGATACAGGGCATCTTTCGGGCCAGTATTAGCTGCAGGAGTTACATAGTAAAGCTAAAAATGAACGCAGATTTTCCAAGTTACATAATTGCTCATAGTGCTGAAGAAGTAGCCCTGTTCTCCCTGCTCTACAATGGAATTGTAGAGTGCTACAACATGATATACATAACAGATTATCCAAAGTTCCTGTTGGAAGGAAAGCTAATCACTTGTTAGAATCTTCAGCTTCAACGAGTGATTAATTACAGGTTTTTAAAGAAAGTAGATTACACTGAACTTTAGAAAAGTAAAATGTGAATGTCCTGTTACAGTGGAAGCTAAGACATACATCTGTGGGTGCTAGGCTTCATTTATTGAAAGATTTTTTTCAGTGATATATAACTACTTCTGTATTTGGTTTCTCTAAACATGTTGAGGCTTAAGAACAAATGGTAGGAAATTCACATTGTCTTCCCTGAGGGGAGATAAGGATGAATTTATAGAAGTTAAGGTAGGCTATAGAGGAAATAGCAGGCTGCTGTTAATGTTGGTGGAAATGTTGATTTGTCTAACTGACCTGTTGGGTAATTAAGAGCAGCTTTGTGAATTTTCCAGCTACTTGTCAAGCCTGCCTTCATCAAGTGTAAAGGCTGGTCTGAGAAATGTGCTTACACAGCAGATGTTGTATGTTATTCCACAGTGCCTCTTCAGGTGTTTTGAGTTTGAATCATGTCCCTGGAAAAAGCACCATCTTCCCTTTGACTGTGGTGGCAGAGGCATTTCTACTGCATAAAGTGTATGGCTTCTCCTGTTGCGTGATGAAAGTGTGTATGCTGTCTTGGGCTGCTCTTCCCAAATTTGCTTTTGTGAAATGCAGAGTAACTTGTAAATGGCAACCAAAAAATTAAACAGAACTAATCCAAATACCTCACTGATATTTTTCTCACTAAATTGAAATTGCTAGGTGGTCTTGAGGATTAAAGCAGTTCTTAAGAATAAGAACATGATATGCTTTTAGATACAACTGAAGACTGTAACTTCAACTTTCAAGTGAATAAGATGGAGGCCCTTTTCTTTTCCCTGTGCCAGACTTTAATGGCTACTCAAACATACCTGAGATGTTTGATACATATCTTGATTACAAACATCTTTCAATGTTTTGTGTAAGCAAATATTTCTGATTCCATTGCAGGCATATGTTTTTCTTGCATATAAAAGAAGATCTTCTTGCTGGTAATCTTCAGTGTTCTTCAGAGCATGCAATTGAACTTAGTGCATTGCTGGCACAGATGAAGTTTGGAGATTATAACCAGAACACCGCCAAGTACAGTTATGAAGAGTTGTGTGCGAAAGAGCTCACCACTAGCATTTTGGAGAGGTAAAAAGAGCACCATGATATAATCTCCTTTCTGGAGACAAAAGAATAAAATGTTATGCCCTTTATTGTTGATGCTGTACTCAATCCTTGTGTTCTTAAAAACACAATTTAGATGGCTTTGCAGATCAAAATACAACCTGAATGTTTAACTACTGTTCTGATTTCAGTTCACTTTTAAGCTCAATTATGAATAGTTTTGGGTTTTTTTGTGAAGAGCAAAAGCTGTATAGTACTTGGAGCAGGGTAATCAATTTGCAAGTGTATCTTAGACCTACACTTGTGAAACGAAGTAACAAGAATTTATCTGGCTTAGTACCCTTACACTGACAAGTAAATGGGATTCCTGAAACACCTTCAAAGCTAAATTCCTGATATCAAAAACTGTCATGCTTTCCTGTAGGTCTTATTTTGGTTATGAACTTAATGGTGGTTCAGGTAAATATGTTGGAGGGGGGTAGTTGGAAAGCCTTGATTACATGTAGCTTCTTAATTATTAAGAAAATGCACAGTATTGTCTCTCGAGCATTCTCAGGATGTTTGGGTAATTCTCAATTCTTTCCAGTTATCATGGTTACTGGAAGTCTATAGCCAGATAAAGCAGGTCAGGAGTGTTTAATCTGTTTAACTAGGTCATCTAAACCCATGTTAAAACAAGCTGCTGACAGTAACGGCACACACCTGAGTTAATTTCACCTATCCTTAATCTTTTTATCAACAGCATTATTGCAAAGCACAAGGAGCTAGAAGGTCTCAGTCAAGCTTCTGCTGAGTACCAGGTTCTACAGATTGCTACAACACTGGAGAACTATGGGGTAGAGTGGCACTCGGTAAGAGACAGCGAAGGGCAAAAGCTCCTCATTGGTGTTGGACCTGAAGGCATATGCATCTGTAAAGATGACTTCAGTCCTATCAACAGGTATGTGTTTTGTGGAACCATTTTCATCTTCCATTTTTCAGAAGTACTGAGCATGCCTCTCTTTTTTACATAAATACACAACTGCTCTATAAATTACTAAAAGGGGCTGTTGGAATGTATGGTTTGAGGACACTACCTGCTTATCAAGATGACAGCTGGCCTCAGTACTCTTGATTTCTATATGTATTTTTGAGGCAGCATCTTCAGTCCAGCATTACAGACCACAGTTGGAGATTATTGTAACCCCCAAAAATTAGGCTGTAGTAGTATGTGGAAAATACCCTTATCCTTAAAAGCTAAATAATTCTTTTTTTATATTCATCTACAGGATTGCTTACCCTGTTGTTCAAATGGCAACTCAGTCTGGGAAGAATGTATATCTGACCATTACCAAGGAGTCTGGTAATAGTGTAGTTCTCTTGTTCAAGATGATCAGTACAAGGGCAGCAAGTGGACTCTACAGAGCAATTACAGAGACACATGCATTTTACAGGTTGGTACTGCCACTGGAGTCGACTACTGCTGCTCTCTTCCACAGTATTTGCATGAAGCGCTTAAGCAGCCAGCGGTCTGACTGCTCTCTGGAAATTCTTTGCGAAATGTCATTGTCTTTGCAGCCTCTACTTTCCTCTTAAGTCCAGAAGCTGAACAGTTTTTTGCTGCTCTCCATTTTGTTGTGTGGGAATACAAGAAAGTAAGCGAAACTTCTCAGTCTACCTCTATGAATAACAACACTTCAGAATAAAAACTTGCTGTGTTCTTTGATGCTTCATAAACAGCACATAGGTTTTTGTCCCTATGTGAGTAGGAGGATGAGAGAGCAAAGGAAGAGAAAAGATCTTGTCCTTCAGAATATGTAGCTCAGATGTACATGTACGCCTTGTTTCTCCTTTATTTGGCTCCTCCAGTTGCTGGAAGTTACCTGTATGCCACCTTTCTGTCCCATATATTTAAATTTTCCTACAATTCCTCTACTTGCTCACATGCCCAGGATTTTGTTTCATGCCAGCAGCTATCCATTGTCTTTATCCTGTGTTCTTTGGGGTAGGGCTGTGATACTCATTTGTCAAAGGCTGGCTTTTATAAACCCCTTTTCATTCCTACTGTGAGGCCCAACACTGATCAGTAGAACTGCCAAAGACACTTAGTGGTGTTTTCTCTAACTACCACACAGCAGTTTCAATTACTTTGTAAGGGAAGAATTGGACTTAGAAGAAGGTACTTACACTAGGCAAAGACCTGTCCAGCTTCTCAAATTATCTATTTTAATACAGTTACAGCAATTAATGTTAATTAGTTGCCTTTCTAACCACTGCAGCTAATCGGCAGGTAACCACTACCTATTTTTGTGAGCCAGATGTTAAGCATGTCTTGTTTTGTTCTGCAATGACATGCCCTTGGACTGCTGTTCTGCACTCTTCATATTGTTTTCCAGACAATTAAAGCATTATGTAACTACTTAGACCATCTAAACTTCTTGTTCTTTGTCTCTGCTTGTAACTTCTGCTGTCCTTTGCAGTTTCTCATTTTAATTTGAGCAGAATTTAGTTAGGCGATAGGATTTGGCCATAGCTTAGATATTGGACCTTGGGCCCTGTGAGGCTGTAGTCCTTGTTGTTCTGTTTGGCTTTTCTTTCCCATGTTGTCTAGAGAAGTGATATGCCCTAGTAGACTTCTGCAGAATTTAACTGTCACTGAAATGTGACGGGCATGGTTTAGGGTAGTTGACACACTTGGTGGCAAATACAGATGCCTTAATTTAGTTCTCTATGCTGCATTTGCACTGGTTCCCTTCAGATGATACACTAGCCTTTAAAGTACTGAGTGGAAGTTTGGTTAAAGACACAGCTCGACTATGCTAAAAATGAGAGCCTGTCTAAACAAAGAAGTGTTATGCCAAAGATTATTAATTGGAATTCTGTAATGCAGTGCTTGGAAATCACCGTGTAAATAAGTGTTGCCAACCTGCACCATGGATTAAGCGAGTGTTGTCTGCTTGTATTAGCATAATGCCTGAAGGGCCCTTCCATAGGCTGACTCTGTTTTACCAGACACTTCACATTTATGAAGATGTAAAATAAGTATTTTTTCCATTTTACACTTTTCAAAGTAGAGTTGTCTTGCAGACAACATTCCAGAGCTTAACTATTACCTCAGACTACTCTTATTTGCTTTGATTTCAGTGCTGTTACTTCAGCTTTAGGCACAAATTACTGTAGGGGTAGGTTTATTGGTATTAACTAACCAAGCTTGCATTTGTCCTATTGTTTTATAGGTGTGACACTGTCACCAGTGCTGTCATGATGCAATATAGTCGAGACTTAAAGGGCCACCTAGCATCTCTATTCCTGAATGAAAACATTAATCTCGGTAAAAAATATGTCTTTGACATTAAAAGAACATCAAAAGAAGTTTATGATCATGCAAGGCGAGCTCTTTATAATGCTGGCATTGTGGATCTTGTTTCAAGAAGTGACCAGACCCCACCGAGTTCCCCCCTTAAGTCTTCGGAAAGTAGCATGAACTGTGACAATTGTGAGGGTCTTAGTTGCCAACAAACAAAAGCTCTGCAAGAGAAGCTGCGGAAGCTAAAGGAGTCCATGCTTTGTATGGTGTGTTGTGAGGAAGAAATAAATTCGACCTTTTGTCCCTGTGGCCACACCGTATGCTGCAAGACCTGTGCTGCCCAGTTACAGGTAATTGCAAGATCATTAAGATGGGTGTTACCAGATATGTGGGGGTTCTGTCCTTTCTGTATACCTCAGTCATGGATTAATATGTTTATGTTGCTATTCTAGTGAAACTTTTATATTTACAATTTTGTTTGTGGTAAACTAATTCAAAAGAACATTCTGTTTAGACAGTGTGTTTGGAAGATAAGTTTTAGCTGTGCTAACTGAACTTGCAATGAGGGTAAAGATTAGCTGCATGTTTCTCACAATACCCTGTTATAAATACGGAGGTTATGGAGAAGTGCTCTGTTACTGTGTGTGGAGGAAGTCTCCAGTAAGTGTAGAGACTCAAAATATGAAGTAAACTAATTTCTTAATATTTTTTCTTTCCAGTTGTGTCCTGTGTGCAGATCTCGTGTAGAGCATGTCCAGCATGTGTACTTGCCAACCCACACCAGTCTTCTCAATCTGA
This sequence comes from Falco peregrinus, assembly GCF_023634155.1. NCBI lineage: Eukaryota > Metazoa > Chordata > Aves > Falconiformes > Falconidae > Falco > Falco peregrinus. The sequence continues at coordinate 98,316,491 of NC_073723.1, read as the reverse complement.
CTGTGATATGATCTATGTTAAACTCATCATGTACTCTTTAAACTGCACTAATATGAGATGCAACCATTGATTGTGAAGAAGGCAATCACTCTGGCACCTATCCATGATCAAAAGCAAAAATATGGCATTTTTTCAACATACACATTTGTCATTCAGCATGTCCAAAATGGTTTGGGACATTTGAGAGCAGAAGTATAACTGATTTTACTTCAAAGGAGAATGATGCTTAATTTCGTAGCATGGTGGTGTTACCACAGAGCTTGGTAACCCTGGAGAAATGTGTACACAGACAGGTATACCCAGTGAGAGCAATGCAGCCTTTTATTTTACACTCTCTAAATCCTTTTTAGTACAGTCACTTTGTTTATTTTGATAGTAAGAGTAGCTTTTACAAATATCAGTTTAGTATGGCTCATAGTTTCTGCTTTTAGTAAACTGCTTTAAAGAGGAGAGAATTTCTTTTGAAGAAAACTGGTTCTTAAACTAAAGTTACAAGGCTTCATCCAGTTTGTTTAACTGCAAATTCTGTAATATAGAAAACAATTCTGACAGAATAGCTTTGGAAGAGTAAGACAAGTTAATCTCAGTGTTGAGGGTGGGTCAAGAAGGTCTTCTGGCTGGCAGTGTCCTGTGGAAGCATTGGGGGACTTCATTCCCAGCTCTCAATGGTCAACGTGCTCCCAGGTTTCCCACATCCAGCTTGGCCGGTGGTCTTGGGAGCTGTAGTCAGCTGCCCTTTTAAGTTGGCTTTATTTTTTGGAGACTGATTTTAAACTATTAAACATGTACCATTAATTTCTAAAGCATTGTGTATAACTTTAAATGCTTTCTTTAGTTAACATCTTTATTAGGTAGGTCATTCCCTGCTAAAATGTTCTTAATTTCCACCCCCCTACTTGGGCATTTTGGGCTCTGGTTTCCTAGTGTATTCTCCAGGGTACAGAGGGAACTAGAGACCATGTTTGGGTGCAATACTGGCTTAATCAAAGCTAGAAAAGTACACTGTCACTTTACTGAAATTTTCTGACTATACTTTTCATATTGCCTTAATGTAGCAGTAATGTGTGTTTATGCATCTGTTTCTTTGCACAGACATTTTGTTAAAATATTAAAACTCTACTTTTTTATGACACATTAGCATATAAACCTTACTCTAAGAGGGTATTTATTTTTTCACTTTGTAAAGAAGATTTTGTTTCCTCATGAAGCAAGAGCTTTGTCCTATATCGTAGGCAGCTTCTGTCTTTTTATATTCAGATTAATAAAGGACTTTAAAAATCTACTTTGTGTTATTGAATTTCAGAACATCAAGTCTTATATCATCTGAGGCATTACTGAACTGAAAATACAGCATGAAGTATTTTAATGTTTACAGTCTTGAATGTTGTGTCATGTTTTGAGAGCTAGTGAAGTTTCCTCAGGTGCATGCAGATTTCATGGGAGGGAGGAAAACAGATGCTGTGGCCACCTTTGTTTCAGGCAGTGTACTTACAACAGCTGCCATATTCCAACTGTAAAACAGCCTTCAGAATTAACTTTGAAGAACTTCCCTACAATAAAATTGCCCCAGATATATGGGGTATGGTCCAGTGAGATGAGAAAAATAAAAAAATAAAAAAACAAAACAAACACAGCTTGAGTAGAGAGTTGGAGTTTCAGTAGTCCTGTCTAGAAAGCTCTTAATTACAAATGTCTTGCTGTGTTGTGGGTTTTTTTGATTGAAGCTATTTATATTTACTAACCTATGACTCTGCTTTCAAATTCTTGAAGAGATGGTGCTTGAGCACTTCCAGCATGGTGCTCTGGCTATAGGATGTAAGACAGTGCTGGCACCAGAGGAGCTCTATTCTGGCAAGTATGAACTGAAGCTACTTACCTATGACCTTAAAATTAAATTTATTGCTATTTAACAAGAAGACATGCTACTCTGCAATAATTTTAAGACAGGTCATTGGGGATTGAAGCTTGAGGCCCTGGACATAAAAATACTTTGGGGTGGTCAGGGAAGAGGGAAGATACTGGCAACTAGGCAACTAATCCTGTATAAAAGTGCTCTTTGACTCAATGTAGAGTGGTGTGCACAAGGTGCCTTTTTAAAGATGAAAACTTCAACTCGGCAAGTGGGTGCTACTGAATTTACTCTCAAAGATTATAATTCTGCAGAAAAATTGTCCCTATATGCCATTTATGAGGAAGGCATGGGTACATGAGTTTTCAAAGACTGTATCCAGCTGCTGCACCCATGTACATTAGTGCTGAAGCAGACCTTCCCGGCTTCCCAACATCACTCTGTTCTGTGCTACAGAATTGTTAGCAACATCTAATCCATCATCCTATGGCAGCTGGCTGAAATGGATTGTAAATTGATATAAGTAGATGTTAATACATGTGTCTGATTTAAAGCACTTGACAAGTTCATGCTGTTAAAATAGGCAAGTGTTAACTCCAGGTCCTGGTAATTAAGTCGGCTGTGTAATTAGATATCCCTAATAAACAATTTCAGCAGTTGGAACTCTAATCAGGGTGGGGTTTGACAGGTTATGTGGCATCGGTGGAATTCAGGCAAAGCCTGTGACTTCTGAAAATGTGCTCTGCCTAGACTTGAAAAGCCACGGAGAGCGTCGGGCAGGGGCGGTGAGGTACAGGCCTGGGCAGGCCTGGCAAGGACCGGTTGTACCTGGGGCTGTTGGGAGCCTATTTTGGTATCAGCAGAGCGTGGGGTGCGAGCAGAGCCCGGTGGCTCTTTCCAGCCAGGAGGGGCGAGACGGACATGTCGATCCGCTCCGCAGCCAGTGTGGTTTTGGTGAAATCCTGTTACCTGCTCTGAGAGCTGGGCACCAGGTAACCTCTTCTGAACGCTGTGAATCGCAAACAGCCCCGCTTGGTTTATATGTAAGGTCAAATAGGATGCGAAACAATGTAAGAGCAGCTTTGATTTGTTCGCAGGCAGCTTTCTTGGGAAGCATTGTTTGAGATGTACTTGTTCATGCTATGCTGGAAAAGTTGCTTAACCATGCAGAACTGCTGCATTGCTCAGTGTTTGCGGTTCCAGCACACTTGTTACAGGAGGTACCGTGTCCAGCCTCTGTGAGCTGCTGAGGGCTGCAAGGAGTCAGAGAAACAATGGGAAGTCTTGGATTCCACGTGCCACGTAGCTGTACTGCAGAAAATGTCAGGTTGTGTTTGCCCAGGTGCTGTTCTTCCTCCTAAGATGCTTTGTCTGAATGTTGTAATGGGGGGGGGGGGGGGGAGTGGCAGTAGCAGCATAGTTTTTTGGGAACAACTGGAGTTTGTGTCCTTTATGCTTCTCCCTCTGGAGCAGGAGGGTTGATTACAAAGCCTCGTTTGGTGCCTCTCACACGTTATGTTAGTGTTTCTGTGCATACCAGGCACTCGTAATGAAGTCAGCTCCCCAAAGCTAGTACAGCCTGGTAAGAAAACTCACAGAAAATTCAGTTCTCATTTATCTTCAGAGTTGCAGTTGCGGCTGCTGCAATCCTGTTGTGTGTGCGATGTCACTGTAAAAGGCTATAGTCTCAGGTTTCTGCTACGAGTACCTAAATGGGAAAAACACCTCCAGAGACAGCGTGGCTCAGAGTAAATTCAAGAGCAGGAGCCCCATTAGTTCCTTGTACCTCCTGACGGTACAACAGCATTCCAAAGTGGCCATGTGGAGAGAGGGTTTGAGTAGGAGAACTGTAGGAGGGACATTTTTACTAAAATACTGTTACACTTAAATGTTACTAATAAACAAGACAGTGATTTAGCTATAACTACACCTGTGCTACTAGGGCTTTACCAGTATCTGCCTGGCTTTCACCCTCCCTTTGCTCCATCAAGATCTCTGCTTATGGAGAGCGTGACCTGCGAGGGACTACGAAGGTGGGATGTTGAGGTATTTTGAGTTACAACTATTACAAAAGCTCTACCCTCCAGCATGTAGTTGCTCATTTCAAGGTCCATACAAATTTAAATGCTAAAGACCTGTAAAATGAAGGCTTCTGTATTTTAAAATTATTTTTATTTCTTCCCCAAGTGCCGTAAAAATGTGTACACAGCAGCATTCACATATTCAAGATTTATTTCCTTGCTAAATCAGCACTGTTGCATTCCTAATGGAATGCCCTTGGGGGAAAATCCTCATCCATCAGCCTACACTATTTCACTTCATAGCACCACGCTGGTGTGTTGATCAAAGATGAGGGAAAATTACAGCTCAGATTTCCTGTATACGGTTGTAAACAACAAATTTTCCATGGAGTTTTAAAATTACAAATTGACAAACCTTGGCTTCAGTAATGCCTGGTCAAACATCCTTCTAGAACACACACACACACACACACGCCCCCCGTTTTCACTGAGAGCATGCTCTAGGGCCAGGTAAGTGCTTTGAGCGCCTTTGTGCCCCTGCATTCAGCCAGCAGGAGCCCGTTAAGACAGGGAAGTAGCAGCTGATGTGGGTTTAAAAGTAAGAAACCTCAGTAAAACTGGGGAGGGTGAAAAGCCCACGGCCGGGGCAGGCTGCTGGGAGGGAGGCGAACTTCCCGCAGCAGAGCTGAGTGCGGCTGGGCTGGAGGAATCCTCGCAGGGGGCTCCTGGTGCGGGGGCCAGGGCTGCCCCCCCGACAGGTGCCTGGCAGGGAGCACCGGGTGGGAAGTGGTCTGGGGGAGGCACGCCAGGGCGGGCAAGCCACTGCTGGGCCAGTAACTCCCCGGGGAAAATCCCAGTGGAGCACACTCTGGGCTGGCCACAGCCAAAGCTCCTGGTCTGCAAGGAGCTCATAACATCACGTAACTTCAAGGTGAAGCGCCGGCGGGAGCCCCTTGGTTCAATGCCACCTTCAACAGGCCGGGGAGGTAAAAGCTATCGCGGTTTGAGTCCCCCAGTTCCCTGCAAAGGGTGGTGTGAGCCGGGCTGGGGCTGAGGAGGGGTGCTCAGCGCCCCAGCTGAAGGAGGTGCTGGGTGGTGCAATGGTGTGAAAACACAACCTGGGACAAGTCCAAAATCTCGGTGGGAATCGTGATTCCTCTCTGTGAGAGTGGGATGCAGGGGAGCCAGAAGAGCTGGTTCTCCCCTGTGCTCAGAGATGAGGAGGAGGTTTCAGTGTGACCTGCCAGGACAGGGACTGGCTGGGGGTGAACGGTCAGAGCGCTCGAGCATACACCAAGTTCCTTAAAGAAAAAGGTCAAGCAAACAAACCCTACAGCCTTCCCAGAGCTTAACAACAGGTCACTTGCTGCTTTCTTGCCAACTAAAATGCAGGATCCTTTCCAACCCCTTGGAGGCAAGAGGAGGGCGCGACACAAGTGGGAGGGGGCTCAATCTGCCCCGAAAGCTGATGCTTTTCTCTGCCTTCATTTTGTCCCTTGCCTGAGCGACCTGATTTTAGCCCGTCCACTATTTGCTGACCTTTCCTTCCTTATTCCTGCAGCCTCTCCTGTTTTCTCCCTCTTTCCATGCCATGTCAGGAGCACAAAGGGCACCCTCTCCATCTGCAGCAGCAGGAAATTAATCAGCATAAGTTAATCTTTCCTCTTACCATTGAGGTACCTAAACAAAAATTACTATGGTTACCCTTTCAGGGTCACTTGGTGGTTATGATGGGATTAACTAGGTGTGCTTAAGTGTGAAGGTGTTTGCCATCTCTATTTTTATCTGGTAGTTGGTGTCTAGCTTCTCTGTGTCTTGAAAGCAAATCAGTGCAGGTAATGATAGACAGTAACGTGGCAACTTCTTACATAAATAGACTTGCCGGAGCCAGATCTTCCTCTCTTCTGCCAGAAAGCTGTTTGTCTGAGGAATCCATGCATCTGGCACCAAATTCCAATATAGCGCTACAACTGCGGGAATTACAGAGACAGTGCCAGCTCATCTGAAGAGACAGTATTTGTTTTCCGTGTTTAGAACTATAAATAGTCAATAAAGGACTCTCATTCAAACAGTATTGATGATTGAAGTAAACCAGCCATGGAGACACAGCCAGAAATTAACTTCTGATCTGAAGCCAACCCAACTCCTGCTTCAGAAGCTGAAGTTCCAAAAGGGCAATGCAGAAAGCACGTGCCCAGCAGCAAACCAGCCCTGGCGATACACCACCACACCGGGTGGCTGTGTTTGACCTGAAACCTGTTTGCCTATGGCATTGTTTGCAATGGAATTTTTTAAAATACCCGCAGCCCTGCTGTGGCTGGAGCAGCTGCCTTCGTACACCGCCACTCTGAGATCCGCCGAGTGAAGCAATACTGAAACGTCCTGAGAGCATCCTGTCCGGGCAACACGCTGCCAACACACGTGTTACTCTTGAAGGGCAGTTGCAGGATCTTTGCTTCATGCACTGAAAGTGATGCTTTGTCACCTTGTCACTAGGGCTCTCCTGCCCTGGGGGACACATGCATTTGAACTTCCCCAGGGGCTGTAGAAGTAAATGGCCACGGTTCTCCTACTCCCTGAGTGAACAACTCCTCTGCTACAACAGGAGGAAGAGGAGGGCTGAGTCTTTCTTCCCTGATCTTTTTAAAAGGAAGACAGAGAGAGAAAAAGAGAGAGGATTGCTCAGTTTCTGCTTTTAATAATTGCTAGCCCCTTCTTGGAGGAGTCTGGTAGGAACGATAGGTATGGAAAAACTTTTGGAAGGAAAAGGAGAGATGCAAATGCATTGCCACAACGGACACTGTTGCCTGAAAGACCATAATATTGTATCATCTTGGGTAGGTTACCAAGTGCCTGAGCAGTGGCATTTCCCCCTCATATCCTGTTCTTACTGGAAGGATTTCCCTCAAAATCCACCGCCCTGCCCTGCAAGTCAAGGTTGTTACCGCAAGCGGTAGTTTCTCCGTGTGGCAGGGAGCTCTCTAGTGATGGAAATAGGCAGAAGAACACCAGGAACAGAGCACGGGCCAATGGATGTAAAATTAGCAGCATAGCTGTAACTCGTCCTGAAAATCATGTCCTTGAGCCAGAGGGGAACATGTGACTGGGGAAAGAGGAACCAACAAGGGCAAGGAACAAGTGACAGGAAGCTAAAGGACAACTCCCCCAAAATCAAATACATTGCTGAAGTTTTTAATAACAAATGGCACCATGTCATAAGCTTCTTTCCTTGCTCTTTCCTATGCAAATGCTAAATTAACAACCCCAGGCTGCCAAAACCTCCTTTATCAAATACCGGTTACAGCCACAGAGAAACTACATTGCTTTGGCGGTGCAGATACAACCCTCGCAGCTAAACCTCAGCTGAGTGTTTCCTCCCTGGGTTTCTTCTGAAGACTCAAGTCCTTTACGATTACACTGGGGCACATTTTCCCTTGGTGCCTGTTCTTGCCCAGGCTGGCTGTGAAAGGGATACAGCACTGCTGTATGAAACACCCTGCAGCTTCCCCCCCCCTTACCACGTACCTACTGAGTATTATCCATGCACAAGGTGATACTTCCCTCTTAGGACTTTTTCCTCATTCCCCCACACAGCTGCCAACTCCATTTTCTACACCACAATACCTTTCTCCTAAGTAAGGTCAATTTGCATGTGAAAAATGACTTTGGTAAAGCATCTTATTCTAGTAAAATGGGTGTATTCAAAGAAAAAGAGCTGGGTATCTTAGTGAAAGGATATTTTCCTTTGTAGCTCTGGCCAGTTTATGAAAATTATGAGAATCATGTCTCCAGGTTTTATGTACCCTCAAAACAGACTGAGACATTCACACAGGCACACACAGTTGTTGCTTCAGTGCAAACATGAAAAGTTTCACTCGCAGGAAAAGGCGTTTTCAGAAAGTTTTGCAGGTTCTTAGACAAGTAGCTGTAATTGAAACTGTTCTGCAAATTCAGTGATAATTCCCTCTATTGCCAAACCACCACCAGGTTGAAACTTCACCTTCAGCTTCTGCACAGCATCCAGTGCAAAGCTCTTCTACCCTGAGTTACATATTCTGCTGCACATTTTGTTACCTCCTCTCCCATCCCACACGGCACTGTCTTGTTTTCGAAGATGTAATGTTCTGGCTTCACCATAGTCTTCTGCCCTCTACAGCCACCAATTGCTTCTACCTGTAATCTCCTTGTTCCCCCTCCCCCACAAAACCCTGCCCTGCTGATCCCCCCTGGCTCAGTCTCGTGCTTTAAGTTGTCCTTTTCAGGAGTCCTGAGTTCTTGAACCCAAACCCCAGGAGCACGCCAGCTTGCTCAACTCTAAATCACCTTCTGCCTGCATGCTGCAATATTCTTTGCTATGCAGCAGTATTTTCCCTACTCTTCATTTAATCCAAAACCCCAAATGCCTACAGTTACCTGTAATCTTTTGGTTCTTCCTACAAATTGCCTGTCCCACCTGATCTTCTGCTTTTTTTCACAAAGGACATTGCTGCATTTTTTAAAACATGAGATGGCACAGTGTGGGCACTTGGATCTCTGATGACCTGAGTATGAAGGAAGCAAAAGACAGCTGGCCTTCCAGATGTGTTGTCCCAAACCAGCGATGGTGCTGTACCTTTCTGAGGAAAAAGCCAAATAGGGACCTAAACTTCAGTCAGTAACTCTGGGATTTTGCTAGTTTTGAATCTACATGTCTGTAGCTAACTCGTCCCAGAGAACAAAGAATGTACAGCAAAGTTTCCTGCAGAGTCTCCAAGTAAATGAGAGTTGCTAATTGTTTAATCCTCCTAAACTTCTGTTTGCCTCTGCTCTAAGTGTCTTCGCCTACAGCAAACTCCAGTCCAGGCTGGAATTTTTAATTCTTAGCCATCTGCTAAGTATTTTTGTGATACATGTATTTCCTCTTCGTGATCTTACAAGGTATCACAGTTTGCCACAAATGCAGACCCAAGTCCAAGGCCAGCATTCAAGCTCTCTAGACTTTGGTCCTGGCTTTTATCTGTAAGGGGCACTGAGGTGGAACCAAATAAACCCCCAGTGTGGGAGTTCAAAGTTGAGGCTGCCATCTGGATTAGGATCTCAGCTGCACGGTTTGGGCATGTCTCCTGCTTTTGTTAAACACTGAGACATGTTCTTTCCCCCTGACACTCATTCTTTCCCTCTGGTTTGTAGGTTGAAGAATCAGGTAATTACCACCCTGGGGTTTCCATCCTCTGGAAAATGCTGTGCCCTCCTACAAAAGGCAGGTCTTCCTCTTCAAACAGAAGCGCTCATGGTAGGTGGGTTATCTTTGCTTCTTGCTTTGTGTTTGTTTCTCTGTAAAATGAACATTTCTTCCAGAGCTGCTTAGGGCTAAGGGAGGTGAGTCATAAGCCTCATTTTACTGTGCAAGTCTTTACACGGACTTTAATTAGGATGAGAGACCATTTACGCTCTGAGCTTCATTTTCCTTATCCCATCAAACAACACGTTGCCATCAATGCTGCTATGACCAACTAGATTCCCAGTTTCTCCAAACTACTGTTAAACCAGATGGATGGTGTAGAAGGGGCATATCTGAGGTCCTGTTTCATGGTGACAGCAGCAGAACAGAACCTTCATCTCAAACATAAGGACTGATCCAGTTTTATCTTTGTCTGGACATGTCCCCTGCTGGCAGTTTCCTTGGTGCAAAGGCAGTGTAACGCCAAACTGCCACCAGGAGTAGCTGGCAGAGATGGAGTGTGGCAGCCTCTGCTGCTCCACCTGGACAGTCAGGCTTCTTTAGCTGTACAATGGCCTTTGAGAAATAAATGTCTCCGGTTTATGAAAATTAAGCCTCAGGTTGCTCACGGGCTCCTTGCTGGTTACTAATCTGGCTGTCGTTTGGGTAAAGCTTGAGGGAGGACCATCATCTCCAGGAGCAAAAAGTCCTGCTTTGCCTCCTGGCAGGTTTGCAGTGGGAAAGGAGCGCTGGGAAACCGCAGGGAAAGGACCTGGAGCCTTATTGCCGGGGTAGGTGAAAGCAAAGCAGGGCATTTGGAAAAGGGTCACAAGAGATGAGCGTACCAGCCCTGTGTGGGGAATGTGCTGTGGGAGATGTACCACACCATGGTCCCGAAGCTCAGAAAAATTTGTCCAGATGAATTTTTTGTCCAGATGAAGCAGGACACAGGGACAGCAGCATCACCCCCCTCCATAGCTTTATCAACAGATTGGTGGAAATTGAGTGAGGTGGCTACAGAGACTTTGTGTGCACAGGTACATGTATATAAGACTGCTGGTCCTGGTGCTACACTCCTGCTTTTAAAACACTGTACAGCTGCTCAGACAATAACATTTGAGTGATTTCATCAGATCTTTTCCCTTTTGAAAGCAAATGATTTAAAAATCATAAAATGTATTTGACATTCTTGATTGCATCCCAAATCACTGAGCTAATGAGTTAAGAGTCTGAACAACAGCTCAAGGAAACCAAATGAAACGGTGTATTATTTACAGATGACAACTGCCCAGAAAATGGAATGGGCACCAAGGAGCGAGATGGAAAAAATCCGATCCTCCTCATTAAACTGCTCACTCTTTAACAACAGATGGTATGTTTGTGGGTGTTTGCCATTAAGAAAGTCAGGGCCCTGGACCAAAGGGAAAATATAAGCCACATTTAACTATTTGCATATGTTGACTTCTGGAATCATTTCCAATCAGATATAATGTTAGACATCATACACTGACCCCTCGGTTTTGTTTGCCTGTGCTCTTTCATTTGTTTGTCATTGTTTGTCCTGTGACCCAGCATGACAGCAAAATGTTCAGTATTGTTTTACTGTAAATGGCAAACAAGCTCGGACAACTACTTAAAAGAAAGGAGAACTGCAGCTCATGGAAGATTTTCTATAGCAGAGACATTTTAATAGAGGCAGGAGGGAGCCTTTATTATGTCTGCCTCTATTCAAATAAATAGTAATTTATTTGCCCATATGTTATGCCAATTTGCATCACTCAGAATTTATTTTAATGTGTTGCCTGCCTGTCTGCTTCAGACTGATGGAGGGTTTTTTTAAACCTCAACTAAAATTTTCTAAGAATGATGCTAAGGAAAAATAGGTTGTTTTGCCATTCTGAAAACTCCTGCCTATGCAAATCTCTTGTGTGTGTACCATCCAGATCATTGATACCTGTACTCACATATATATATGCATCTCTGTGTGTGCAGGCATGCACGCATGTGTGTGTGTGTGTATATATGTATAATTCAGTTGTGGTTATTTTTCTTCCTACCTCATTCAAATGACTGAGACTTGGAGAACGTGTTAGTGTTATGGAAGGAGGAGAAAAATGACTTTATGCTTAAAGCAGCCATCCTCAGCCCTGGAGAGCTGGATTTGAATTCTGCTTTTACGTGGAGTTCCCACATGATGCCAGCCATGGGATGTAGGATGCTTTTCCCAGCTGGTTGTCAAAACACATCTACACTGCGGACTGCTGTTCTAAACCTTCATGGCAGCTTCTGTGCTCTCCTAGGAGTACCTCAGCAGGCCAGCACGGTGCTGCCTGGCACCTCCATCCAGCAGCACCCCAGGTCTTCTGCCCCCAGGTCCTGCTCTGCAGACATGCAGCACCAAGGTCAGAGAGAAATTGCATTTTGTAACTGGATTTTCAATCAGATTGACCAAAGTCAGATTACATCTGAACCCATGCTCTAATCACTAGGCTGTTTGATTTAAGCATGTATGCCAAAATGGATTTCCCCCCTGCCTCTGTCAGTACACTGTCTTATCTATGCATTAGGAATTTCTTCTGTATGTTTTCTGCTGAGCTGTTTGATTCTTCTGACTATGCTACAATAGACTGAAATTGGTCTCGGATGCAGTGAGACATATTCCCCCTTCCACTCCATGGAGATAATTTTGCTGAGCTCTCTCTGCCAAGCATCACAGCCTGGACCCCACCAATGGTATTAGAGATGCTAATGGGCAAAAATTATGTCCCCGGTTATTTTGGTGAGGTTGCGTTAGTACAATTTACTCCAGAGTTTGGCTTATGTACCTCATGCTGTCACCACCAAAACACATTCTTTAATATTAGATGAATCCCAAAGGTGTTCCTGAAAGAATAAAAAAAATCAGCCATGTAATGTCTTTACTGGAAGCAGCAAAATTATTTCCATTACAATATAGTATTGAATCTCTCTCCTATTCCACTGTGAAGCAATGGGAAAATGATCTCATAAGCAGGATTTTGCTAAGGTTTTTTGAAACGTTTTTTGAAACAGCTTCACAGCCTTACCCCTGTCGCTGTCAAACTGGCATACTGTATACCTTGAAACGCCGTGCACTGCACAGCCATAAATCCCACATGGATTTATCCAGCAGGCTTAGCGTCATTAGCCCCTGTCATAGACAGGCAGCAGTGCTGAATGAGCACATAACTTGACAGAGGTCATACAAGGTAGCAGAGACCTTGCAAGAGAGCGCAGGTTTCGCAACAGCCGCCCGTTTTCTGAGCACTGCTGGATGAGCAGCCGGGGTGCAATGCCCTCTCGCTATCATTTCCTTCTGCCTTCCACCATTTCCATCAAGAATGCATCTGTGCACCAGCAAAAACCTTTATCAGGCATTTTGTTGTCTGGTTTCTGACCCAAACCAAGCTACCTGTCATTCTTCAGAGTCGTCGCCTAATCTCAGTGGGGTTGGTTTTAATATCATTGTAATTGTGTTAACGTGTTTGCTGAGCAAGCGCTCGTAGCCTGTGCTGACCGCTTGGAATTCAAAATTAGCACCGTAATTGCATTTCACAGGCTACCGGTCGATGGGAAATTTCACCTCATTTGTGGATTTGCATGTTCTGAAATAGGTCGGAGATGCAGATGGCTTTGAAAGAAGAAAAAAAAATGAAAAGGGTTGGAGTCAGGCTCCTATTTTGCTGATTAGATTAAGCGCCTTCTGACGGGGTGAGTGCTCACATCCAGTTCGGTGGTTCACTAGTGCTGAGTGAATCATCAAGAGTGTCTCTGGAATTTTCCTGGCGGGTGTTTCCTGGGTAGCTTCCAGAAGCGTTCATGCACAGTGCAGCGGGATGCGCGGGTTTGTTATTCTCTGCAGCTCCATCAGGGAGCTGGAAGAGAGCAGCAGATGAGCCTGACATCGGTGGAGTCTGAGGGCAGAGGAAAAACAGTTTTCCATTACCATGATGCTGAAGTTGTAATTAAATATAGGTGTTGCCAACTGCAAGATCTGTTAGATAACTGAGCAAACATCTCTGGGGAAGCGACCTTGGCCTGCGGCAATTTTCTCACTTCTGTGGACAGGAGGAAAGCTACCAAGGTCCCTAGTCAAGCCTTTCTTTGCTTATCATTTCAATCCCAGCAATTAAGGGCAGTCTCAGTAAGTTAAAGTCCCTCAAGGAACATGAAGAGGAGCCCACCCTGTTCCTCCAGTGTGTCAGCATGTTTTGAGGCCTATTTTCCCACATATTACGGTGGGGTGAAAGACAAATAAAAGCACTGCAGGGACACACAACCTACTTCTGCGAGCGCTTTTGTGCTGTGTGCTGTATGGGTTTGCCTTTTTCTGGCTTTCTGTTTTCTCTTTTACTTGCCTGCCTTCCTACACACCCACAAACACTGGATTTATCTCTCAGTTTAGTAACATCAACAAAAAAGAACCGAGTTGCTTTAATGACCAGCTATGTTGTTGGAGGAAGCCACCTTGCATGCAGCGCCTCCCGCCCGGTGAAGAGGCAGCACCGTATGGAAACCTGCCACAATGCTGCTTGATGCCACCTCCCCACTACGAAATGTGTTCAGAACTGTCGCATGGCCACGGTATCGCTGCAGACACGGCTGCACACCAGCCACGGGTATCTGGAGACAACTCCTGATACGCAGAGGCAAGACGTTTCCATATGGGCTGAAGGAGAACCTGCTGGCCACTGGCTGAACATGAGCCATGCTTATTAGGTGGCTGACCACGGAGTTCAGAGCTACGTAAGTACCAGAATTAAGGCTTTTAGTTTCCTATGTGATAAATTTACCTGGAAATGCCAGTGCTGCAATACCCTCTTTTTCCTTCCCCAAAGTCTCCAGGGGAAAAACCCGACATGATTTTTTCCTGACTGTTGTGCTCCTGCCTGTACGCAACAGACAGAGCTCATGTGAACAACCATGCATGGGGAAAGAACTTCCTGGGCAAGGCCTAACCCAAGTATAGAATTTTGTTGGTCACTCAGAAAGAAAATAGTAATAACACCATTCTCTTCTCTTAGCACATGAAATCCACCATCTAAGCTGAAATGGATCCGAATGCAGCGCGTGAAGATCTCTGCCCATCGATAGCACCTCTGACACACCTAAGCTCAGCCAAAAGCCAGAGGGTTTGGTGTGTGCTGGTTTATCTGTGCTCTGATTTTATGCTAAGCATTGCAAAAATCAAGAACTGATTGTTTATTTATAATTAAAGTGGTTTGGTTTTTTTTCCCCAGCAACGAATTTCTTAAAGACATTCAAATCGAGTGTACATTGAGATGGAAATGGAGGATTATTTTCATAAATACATCAATAATCCTTGTTAGTGGCAGCCTGGTGGCTTGCCTTGTCTGACAATCTGCTCACAGTGTATGTTTTCTTGTTTTGTTATTTTGATTCCCATTTGATTTATATATAGAAAAAAAAGTGTATCAATGAACAAAGAACATATCCGTGTCAAATGATTAAACCATGAGGTTGATATGAACTGCAAAACAATAAGTTGCTTTGAGTAATTCATCGTATCATCAGCCTTGAAGAATGGATAAAAACATCATACAAAATTCACAACAAAAGTTATCTAGGAAAAATGTGACATAATGCTGTCAGCAAAGCCATGTAGAGAAAAACTAAAAGGAGAGGGAAAAAAGGAAATTAAAAAGCAAAGTTGATGCTGCCTCTCAGGTTCTTCTGCCCTCGTAATTGTTTCCAACGGACTGTGACTACATTGTTCTTAAGTTTTTCAAGCTCAATTCTTCCATGGAGCAGAAAAGCAAATAAGACTATAATAATTATTCATGCTGTACAGGTATTCCACTGTGTTTAATGTTGTAGCTAAAGCAGATCAGAAAAATTATAGCTATGTTTTTGCCCATTTCTTGGAGTCAGTTTTTGATGGAAAGGATTCCAGCTCAGTGGTTTTTGGACAGAGGCCAGCTAGGTTTTGGTCTGCCGTCATACCTACAGAGCCAGCCTGCAGCAGGCAACCCGACAGAGCCCCAGCATCCCAACCCCTTGTGGGTGATTGTCACCCCATGAGAGTGGAATGAGACCTGAAGGTTTGAAGTCATATTTACATTCATGTGAGAACAAACAGAAGAGCTTGAAAATGAGATTACCCTGAAAGATACCTGGATGCTTTGACTGTATTAAAAAGTCATCACTGGCAGCCCTTATAATACATTTCCTTGAGAAACCAACAAGAGCTGGAAGAAGAAAGATAATCCTCATTTGCAGAGATTTGCTATTTTAAGGCTTTGTGCAGTCTGGAATGACTCTATACCCATGGCAGAGCCTGCTGGTGCAGTCATCCAGACTTTTGCTACAGGACCAGAGGTCTGGCTCAAAACTCATGCTAGTCTCATACAGACCAGTTATAATTGGTTTCTTTAAGTGGTGAATCAAAAGCAGCTCAACACGGTGCTATCATACCTCTAGCTGTCAGCTGCAGAAACTAGCTCACCTCGACCCCTTGGCCCGATGTGTCACCAGTGTGCCCGATGTGCCTTCTCAGTGCTGTCTGTGTTCAGAGTAACGACAAGCAGACAGAGTATGGAGAAGCTCTGATGCATGAAGCACAGAGCAATCATAAAGCACACAATGGCAACTCACACAGCAAATAAATCCCCCGGCCTCCTGCTGAAGAGTTAAGGAAACACTGAGGGTCTGAAGCAGACCCAGCAGAGTGCTCAGCTCATGAGAACTCTGGTCTCATAAAATATTTGGGGAATGGAGCGTGTGCAAGAGACAGGACAATAAATATCACTGCTTTTCCAAGAGAAATCCAATGCTTAACACAGGCAAAGTAACAGCAAATAGGATCTGCTTACACAGCCTACTCCCCAAAACTGGAGCTATCCTTCCTTGCACTGCAAAACATTTGGGTGAAGAAGTGGCAACGTCAGGGTTTATTGAGGGATATGAGAAGGCAGGGACACAGATACACACCATCACTCCTGCCACGTACCAGCGTTCAAGCCACATCAAACTCTTCATCCCCCAGAGTTCAGCCCGGGCAAGGTTGGCATCAGTGGTGCACGCCAGCGTAGCCACGGCTGGGCAGCCCTCGCTCTTCCGTAGCATCATTTCTAGGGCACCCAGCCCAGATTTTACAGACCTCCCTGCACAGCAAGTAACAGTGCTAACTGCTAATTTATTTATAACAAATTCCTCATTTATTTTTGGTTTTCAAATGCTATAGAGAAAGAGGGAATCAGTCAGCAAGACTGACACACAGCAAATACCTCCAGGGAAGACAGTGATCTGTGCCATTGCTATTGACTTCATTTGTCTGACTTGATTTGACAGTCCAGACTGCTTTTCTCCCTTCTGCGTTTTGCACAAGATGCATCTAGAGCTTGAATTCATCTGGTTTCATGCAGGGTGCCATCTGATCATCCCCAGGCATGTGGTTTGAAGCTCTCTGACGGATGGGTATAGGTCCAGATCCTTATATCCTCATTGGAAAGCTGGGGCATGTTTGATGCCTGTCTGGAGTAGAGCTTTTGGTGCAGTTTCTTTCAAAGGAAGCCTACTTCCCATGTGCCAAGCAATTTTGTGTTCCTGAAGTGGGAATGACCAGGGGGTTCATTTCAACACTACATTACTGTACCAAATAAAAATGCAGCTGTAGATGGAACAACAGATAAGGCATTTCATGTTACTAACCATACATACTGACCATGTGATCACATTGTTCAACCTCATCTATCTGAAAGAAAAGCAAATAACAAAAAAGGACTCAGATTAAGGACTATGCTCTTTGGAGATGTCTTTATTTCCCCCTGATGACATCTGTGACATGGGTGATTTGGAAATATTGTGGAGAAGCCTGAAGGAATAAAGACTAAAAAAAGCATGAAAATTACTTTAGTAATAAAGCATTCAAGAATCTCTCCAGAGCCTCTTGTAGTTTATGAATATTAATGGACTTTTGTGAATTTTATTATGTTTTACAGGCTGCAGCCTGTTTGTGAGAAGTCCTTGCTCAGAAGGAGTTAGGGCTAGAGGTAGAAAGGGGCAAGTGAATGGTACGCTGCCTTCCTTTGCAAAACCCCTGCCAAGGATGTCACAGCCGCCTGTTCCCAAACAGCACAGGGACTGAGCTGGGATGTGGTCCAAACAGGCACATCTACACCCACTTTCTTAAAATAAAGATAAAGCTTGCTTCTCCCATTAGCCCAGCATAACCAGCAAGTCACCTGCTTTCTTCTGTTTGGAAGTGTACAGAACCTAAAAGAGTTGATGCGCTAAGGAAAATGAAAAGGAAAATACCTCGAAAGAGGTATTTTTGTGATCACAGAAGTTGTGCACTGAGGCTCTGCACCGATTCAGGTAATACTGTACCCTTCAGTGGGCTGTCATGTCAAACAGGGTTTATTCAGCAGGTCTAGGATCCTGCCAGTCATTTCTCCGTCTCCTTATTCCATGACCAAGGTTTGCAAATAAATATTTCTCCAGCTTGTTGCTCCAACAAAAAACCCAGAAGTGCCCCAGAACTTTCCAACTACTTCCACCCGTATTTCTGAGCTGTGGTTTCTAAGGGCAGGAGCAGTTCTGTTGTCCTCTGCTGTTTACTTTTTTCTGTGGTCTCACTACAGCTGGCCACACTCCGAAATGGTGGGGTTCAGTAGAAATCTAAAAAAAAAAAATATATCCAGCTCTGAAGACTTCCATACATTTTTGCCCCCAAAATTTCTCAAATCTTTGGTGATAAGCTGGATAGGACAAGGGAGGGAAGAAAAAAAAATAGTTTTATCTTTAGTGGATGAACACAAAATTTCCATTTGACAAGTCATTTAGCTTTCAGATGTTTTACAACCTCTGTACAAAATCTGTCAATAATCAGATGCTTCTTTCTTAAACTGACTTTGCTGGTATTTTAAAAATGTTTAACAAGAAAGCTTCTTTTGAATGATAATTTCATCTGGGTCTTTCATCACATTTTTATTTGTATCCCATCCCAGAAGAGCAGTTGGGTGTTGCAGGATACTTTGATTCTGTTTCTGAGTTGGGATCTTAGTTATTTTATTCCCCATGGGAATTCAGAAATTCTCGAACATCGAAGGTTTGATTTTTTTGAAACATCAGTTATCAGAGTGTTCCCTTGGCCTTCTCCTCACTTCAGTGTCTGAGCGGCTGATTCCTCACCTGGCCATTTCACCATGCAGCCCACTTGGGAAGAAGGGAAAGCACCTGGCTGTGAAACAGAGGAAGAAGGCAGGCATCATACAAAAAAACTCCGATTTTTTTTCCAGAATAAGAGGAAGCAGATGAATTTTCAAAATGTCCATCTTTATCATCACAGAGAAAATCCCGTTATTTAAGATTATTTAAGATTCTCTGCAAAAAATGCTTCCTAATGACTAATTGACCTCTGCAAAACAACAATTGGTTTTGCAGAGGGATTTTGTGTGTGCTGTCGTGTTAGCCTGGGGTCTCAGCCCTGCTAAACCCAAACTCCCCGGTGCCCATGCTGCTTGCACCTAGACCCGAGTCAGCCACTTGGCTTTCCAGGCAGGAGCACAGTTATAAAAGACTCTTGCTCGTATATTACTGCAGGATGTGATTGCCTCCTTATAATTGGCTTCCTCTGGATCTAAAAGAAGGCAGCAGTGCAGCTGCAGAGGCACTGTGTGGGGTGAGGGGTCCGAAGGCAATGGGGCAGGCTGCGCTAGCGCTCGGCAGGAGCTCTGCTGCATTACGGCTGCTCACTGAAATGAATGAGAACAGTCAACACCAGCTCACTGCCTCTGATCTTGCTTGGCAGGTAATTTATGTGTTTCTGGCTTTTGTGTGCTCTTGAGCATGTCACTGGTGGACTTTTTGTGCCACAAGAGAAAGCAAGCTCCAAAACAGCTCCAGGTAACACCACACAATCCAGCATGTGGAAAACAGGGAAGGAGAAACGGCTGAAATCAATGACCTTTAAAACTTATTTCCAATGCTTAGCAGATCCTGCTGTGTTTTGTTAAGAATTGAAAGTGGCAGGCAGGAGTTTGGGCAGGAGTGAGCCATGATTCAAGACTGTAGTGAACACCACGTAAATCCCATATCCCTGTGCCTCCCCAAGCAGGATCAGGCCCTGGTGCTCATAGCCAGGTCCTGAATCTGTAGACATCATGAATTTGATCTCCATTCTTCCACAGCAAATGAATCTGTTTTGTAACATTCCAGAACCCCAAACACCCGTTTTAGAGCTAAATTCCTGAGTGCTTCTGTCCTCTTCCTTCAGAGGGCCCGACACGTCACACTGCCTTCCCTTACGAAGGCAATTACGCTTTGCAAAATGAGTATAAAATCCTGGTCCTGAGACAGTTGTGGTTTATATCCACTGAGCAGCTCTGCACAGTTGTTACAGGCGTGATGCTGAACTTGGAAGTTCTGGCTTCAGCCTAATTTGTCTTTTTACTTCAGGGCAATTCCTCCTCTCATCTTGCTTTTTTTTTTTTTTTTCTTTTCTTTCTCTTTTTCAGTTCATTATTTGTTTTACCCCATTCAGACTAAAAAGCTTTCAGGCAAATGCTGTCTCTCATTGTGTGTTTGTAAATGAGGCCCTCAGCTGAACTGCTGCACTTACAAGCTATTACAATAGCAGTAAGAGTAAAAATCAGAATATTTGCACATTATGGAAACACCAGTGGGCAAATCCAGTTCATGAACTTTAATGCTCCTGATACTTACAATTCTGTGTCGCTTCAGTTGCACGGAGCTACCTACACGTAGCCAGTTTTAACGTACCCATCCTGGCATAAGCAGTTTTCTCCCAAACTCACCAGCCACCAGCTCTTTTCTCGTCAGGATACACCCTACTGGTACTGAGCAACACCTCCAGGGTTGCACATGACATCGACTGCCTGGGAACTAGCAAAATTGCATCTTCCTAATCCTCAAAGCTTGCTTGAACAGATTTGCTGGCACCATGCCTGTGCTAGAGGACAGGAACATTTAAAATCACATAATTTTTTTTGGCTCATTGAAACCATTCTGTTGCCCTGTTTTTCCGTTGCCATTCAGCCTGATTTGCAAGCAATTTTCTCAATGGAGCACTTCACAGAGGTTGGGAGTACACTGTGCTCAATACTGCATTCTAGCCATAAGCCTCATTGGTGTTGGTTTATTTTCTGGCGCTGTCATCGTGCGAGTAACGCTTACCTTCCCAGGTTTTGGCACAAAACATTTCCTACTTAGTCATCAGATGCCCAGTGAAGCTTACTTCATTCAGACAGATTCTCTACTTCTTTTTTTATAGCTCACTTTCAGGATTCGTTTCTGCTTGTTAATGCAAGCCTCCGAGCATGCTGCTGCTGTGCATTTTTAAACACTTACCCAAATGTCATCTCTATTATTTCCAAACTCTCAGACTCTTTGGGGATAGCTTAGATGCAAATGAGCTGTCAAAGAAAGATTACTTGAACCAACATTCAGAATGACAAAAGGCTTACAGACTGCATGCACAGCACACGGCTTCCAGCTTCCCAGTCAGCTGCTCTTTGCCAAAATCAAGGGTTTATACACAACCCAAAAAACCCCCAACGTTCAGCTTTGTTACAACGGGGCACAGTTATTCTCCATCGAAAAATTTAGAGCTCTTAGATCTAGGAAAATTCTGATTTCCATAGCTTCTCAGCTGTTGCCCAGCTACTCATTCAACCCACACATGCTTTGTACCTAAAAATTCACTTCAGAGCCTGCTGTCCTCTGCACAGTGGGGTTGTTTCTCCCTATCACACACTTTTTGGGGTTGTTGCTCAGGTGGATTAGAAGAAAAACTGTACTCCTATTACTCTGTGCAGCAGCTGCCACAACAGAACAAGGCAGGACCTCTCCAAACGAGGGCCCACGTTCCAGAGGCTCCATCAGGAGATGCAGTGCAGCCCCTGAAAGCAACGGCACCGTTTTGTGGAACCTGGCTTTCCAACTGCAGGCGGCACCCCTGATTCTGCTGCCGTGACACACATTTTGCTGAAGAGCCGAGTTCTTCAGCAGGAAATAAGAGAGCCCCAGAGGCTGAGGAATTTAAACCAAATCCTGACCTGCTTTAACACCATCTCAGCGTTACACACAGGAGATACATACACTCGTGCACTCATTAAAATGGGATAGCAAGCCAAATTTGTCTCTGATACAGCTACTGACATCAACAGAAGGCCTGCAGTGTTTGAACAGCAGCTGTCACAATTTGTTCCCTGAATAATATTTAGCCAAAATTAAACCTGGATAGAGACAGCAGGTATTTTGCAGATATCCTGGCCTTGCAGTAAGTATTGAGCAAGTCCTGGAAAAGCAGGGTTTGGGGGTGCGCAAGATACACTTGGTTCTGATCTCCTGTGTCCGCTGAGAACTCTTCCCTCCCCATGCTGGCAGTGGCCTAAATAATGTCTTTTTTCAGCAAGGTAGTCAAATACAGTTTTAAAAGTAAATACACACATTGCACTTTTCATCTCAAAAGCCTAAAAAGTGCAGCTGGGCATTAATTAATCAGCAGAACATCTGTGCAAGTTAAAGGACTATTTCTACCCACTGTGTGGAAACTGAGGCAGAGGAAGTGGAGTATCTTATAAAAGGTCAAAAAAGAAGTTAATCACAAGAGAAAAGAATTTGCGTAATTGGTGATAACTGTGGGGTAAGAAATACTCCACATAATTGATGAAGATATGTTCTGTGTTTTTCATGGTTTATTCCTGCTGAGAGTTGCTTTTTGCCCCCAAAATGCTGCACCAAGACTGCATGTTGATCAGTATGTCATACCCTGTTGGTCCTCAGCCCAAATCACTGCAGTCTGTAACCCCTGCCAGCACATTTTTTAGCTTTATGGCATGAGAGCTGCAGGTTTGAAAATGGCCAAGGCTCTGGTGCACAGTATTGTCAGAGGTAACACTGAAGAAATATTGCAGTGTGGCCAAATTTACGTGCTGTACACTGTTGTCTTTCAGGAAAGTATTATTCAACTGGACAAAAGTGAGTCATGTCAACTGCTGATGCTGTTGTTCACAGCATCACAAGAAAAGGGAGGAGTATTTTTTCCATATGGATGTCACTATCCTTGGATGTGTGTAGTGGGGGAACCCTTAATATTTCCAAGCTCACAGATTCCTTCTCATGTCCGACACAGGGTTAAACTGAAGTGTATACTAGCACCGCCTCTCTGCCTGGCACCTTGCTTTGGAACCTGCCACTCATTTTGAGCATTCCCACTGGTCCCCTGTGCCCTTACATGTACACCTCCTGCTGCAGACTGAAATTGCTTTATTCTCTCATTTTATTCTTAATTTGCTCAGTGAGATGCCAGGGATGGGATCTTTGGAACCAGAATCATTGTTAACCTCACTGTCAATGGCAAAACAGAGGTGTGCAGCACCCCAAGAGGTTGGGCAGCGGATGGGGACTGAACCGCCCTGACTACACCAAGTGCCATGAAAGCACCAAGCTCTCCTTGGGCAGTACTAGCTGGGGAAGGGGGAGTGCAGGGTAGTTACAGTCCTCTCAACTTGCCTGGTTAAAATTTGCTCCCTTAAGAATGATTCATGCTGACCTAGAAAATGTAAGAGGAATGGATATGTCGGTTACCAGGTTACTGCTGTGCCTTGCAAAATCATGGCAAGCTCTTTCCTAAGGGATGAAATTTCACTTCCTGCCCCAAGTGATACTGTCCTCTGCAAGCACAGGGGTAACTGTAGTTTAAGTGGATTTAGTCGTCACAGCGCAGTTGAGACTGCCTACAGGGTGGAAAAGGCAGGAACATCTGAGGAAATAAAAGTCCCTTCTGCATAAAATGCAAAGAAATGTTTCTGCAGGAGCTCAGATTGCATCTCTCCAGCTGAGTGTTGGAGAAAAGTCAGCGGGCTCTTGACACCCCCAGAAACCTCTGCAGCCACATTGTCAAATCTACAAACAAGATTTTTATGTGCTGTGTTGATGAGAATAGCAGAATTTTATCTTTAAGGACAGAGGAAATACATTGGGCCCCAAGGTAGTGATTATTACTGACTTTAGTGTCAGGTTGTCACCAGCACAGAATGCTCTGCCTGTATTCCCAGGCAACCTGAAACAATAGCTAGGAGAACAGTGAAGCTTGCCCATTTGTTTACCAAGAGGTGATAACTCTGAGACTCAAAAGGGACATTAAAAATGTATAATCTGACACCTTGTCCACTGCCAGAACTCCTAACCTTTTGTCCTATATCCATCATTTTATAGGGGATTGTGCTCATTCTGGTTCAAAAGCATTGCAGCATAGCAGAAATAGGAAATTTGACAACTAGCAAAAAAAGAGAGGGAAGAATTTTTGATCTCAAATAAGTAGCACTAAAGCTGCAACACTGGATGTATTTTTTCTTTCCATACTTAAATCAATTCTAAAGAGGGATTTTCTAACTAATCTGCATTTGTTACAGAACTTGGAGGATTTCTGCCATTGTGCCACAGACCTAGGAGGTCACGTGGCAGAATTTAGGCTTTCCTCCCTACAGAGTATATCGGTTCTTTGTTATGATGGTGAAAGAAAAAAAGGACAATAAAAGGCTGAACACAGGCCAGGAAGGGCTATATACCCTGGGGCTGCAAGGAGTCATTTGTGGCACAGGTTTATTTGCCTTTATTCTGTTAACTTGTGTTACCAAAAAAATTGCCAGGTCTGCAGGAGGTGGAGTAGCATCCAATTAAGTGACTGACCATACCATTATAAAACAAACCAAACACTTATCACCTGAAGTGGCATGTATGCCTCCAGTGAGCCTGGAGAGATAGAGGGGCTCAGCTTTAAGGTTGTAATGCTTCTGGTTTCAGGGTTGCAGAGTATGAAAATGACAGAAATCATCTGTGTGGGAAATGTGGCAGCAAGGCATTGTACATGCGAGCTCAAAATCTGGATCTTTGTTTTCTGATGCTGCTAAAAATAGCATTACACATCCTGAGATCATATCTGAGGGAAAAAACCACTGAAAAAATGTGTAGGTCTAAACCAACAGATATTTCACAAAACTGCTGGAAGTTTTTTCTCATTGCTGTTGTTTTGGTTATAACTCAGAAGTTTGACTTGTAAGGCAACTTGGTATTTTGTTCACCAGAACACTTCTCAGTGATTTGGACAATGCCTGTACACTGATTTGAGAGCTGATGTAACAGGAGTAAGTACAGCGAGTCCTGCAAACAGTGCATTTTCCATCACTGCTGGCACCATCCCAGCTGTATTCAAAGCTTCCAGACCATGGTTAAGAAGAGCTGGAACTGAAGTATTTGCAGGTGAAGTGACCTGTGGCATGCTCGGCCTCGCACGTCCCCAACCTGTGCACAGCTTATGCATAAGAACTTGGTCTTGCATGTATGATCAGGCTCTTCCATTGCAGAGTGCGTGCTTGCATGCAGATACTATAAATGAGAGAGAAATTTGGTCAGGACCACAGGGTCAGACTTGCATTTCCCAGCACATATCACTTGCAATGTTGTTGCCCTTCACCAAGAAACGGTGGGTGCTCGTGTGGGTGCTAAGAGACACCTAAGTTAATACTACCACACAGACTGTGGGGTTTGCAGATGCTCAGCACGTCTGAAACCCAGGCACTTTATTTCGGTTGTATGCAACTGCCTTAGGGGTCTCATTTCAGAAATGCCACTTGCAAATTCAGTTCTAAATATTTTATCATGTCTATTCCCCTCAGAAGGAGCTGCGCAGATTAAATACAAAATGCTTGTAGAGTCCTCAGATAAGATGCACTACTGACACAGAATGTATTGTTAATTATGATTAATTATTATTATTCTGCTGGCTGACAGGCATCTGACTGACGGATACTTTCTAATCCCTATTCTCTCCCCAGATTTTCTTCCTAATTAGCGTCCTCTAGAACCTTCTAATCACACGCCACGCAAATGAACTGTGTGTTATTTACCCAAATAGATTATAGGAGATGGGGCGACTTCCTCTGTCACAAGCAGCGTGGAGAAAAAGAAACGGGGGGAAATGACACGATGCAAATCGTTATTTTCCCTTGCGGGAGGGCGAGCAGGGGCGCTGCTGGCACAAAGCGGCAGCGGCCGCGCAAGGGTAAAGCTGCCCCCTGCAGGTGGCTCTCCCGATACATCGCGACACGGCAGCTACCGGGCGGTTGAGATGGGGAGTAAATCGCTTCCTATGTTGCTAACAGATTATCTTCATCAGGAAAAAAAAACATAATGAAAATACACCCATCCAAACGGAATGTGGAAGATGTGGCGTCGTCATTTTCCCGCGGGAATCCATCCCTCCGTGTGTTTAAGCCCCGAGGTGAATGCAGGGGCTGGCTCAGCCTGCCCAGCGAGGTGGGGGTCTGGCTCGGACCCCTGTGAGCCACACAAGCCCTGTGCCCCTGAGCGGGGGTCTGCGGGCTGGTGGCGGTGGGCAGAGAGCCAGAGCCACGGGGAGCGATGCTGCAAGGGCTCGTTCCCTTCGCACCCTGACACGAGGTGCTGCTGCGTAACGGAGCGTGGGGACCCCGACACTCAGAGGGCATTTCTCAAATGGTTTGAAAGCAGCTCTTCCTCCTTTCTGGCTTGTGCATCCCCCAGAATGGCAGCAGCTCACTTGATCCTGGCTGCTGAGGTGATGCTCACCTCAGGGGATTCTGAGCTGCTGCTAATGTCTAAGAGCAATTTGCAATTCTCCGGCCGAGAGGAACCCACTCTACAGTCCTCTGGCAGCATCTAGTCCCTTCCCACTCACCGACACCCTACCTCCCAACCTGTCTAACACCACCTAACTCATCTCAAGTTTGCAGCCACTTCTGAACCCTTCTGCAATCCCTCCAGCACATCCACAGTTTCCAGAGATGCTACCACATGTGTTTCTCCAAGGCACATACTCCTCCGCTTGCTCTGGTGCCTGTGTCTTCTCGCTGAAGCTCTGGCCCAGCCATTCATGTCGTTACATGTGAAAGCTGGTCGGGGATAAATAAAACCTCTTTTGCTGGATTATTTTTCAAGTTGAGCAGAACTTCTAATGCAGTTATTGTGCAGAGGCAAAGGCAGAGGAACTTTTGCAATGAAAGCGTGGAGAAAGAAGAAGGGGAGGAGCAAAAAAGCTGGGGACTACTCAAGCCAATTAGTTAGGTCAATCCTGTAGCCAAACGAGAAACCTGAGCAGGTGAAACAGACTGCCACAAAGGCATGGACAAGTAAGGACAGGCCTGTTGTGGCCACACTGCATGTAGGCCTGTTCTTCACCAACAAAGCTTACAAGTTCAATGTCACCAGCAGCAACAGCCACCTGCCAAAACCCCTGAAGCCACAGCTGTGGCACCACAGACTTGTTGCAAGCTGTGCTGGCCTAGAAGTGCAGACGGCTGCTCTCAGTTGTTGTCTATTTGATACCTCTACACTATGTGACTCTCGTGTCAGCTCCTGGTGAGCTATCCCTATTAGGTGCTTACTAAATTGCTGTGAAAGGATCAGAAGTTCATTTCTATATGCTGTTAGGTCCACAGGTCTTGACAATGTTTAAAGATCTTTTGCAGGTCTTGTATGTCAAGGTATGGAGTCCATTTGCATGCTTACAGAACAGAGTGTGGCAGGGACCTCTGGAGGTCATCTGGTCCAACCCTCCTACTCAAGCGGCGTCACCTACAGACACTTGCCCAAGACCATATTCTGATGGCTTTTGGATATCTGAGCCTTCACATTGATGCTCCCATCCAGATGCTTAGGCGCTAGAGGCAGTGATGTCTCCCTCAGGTTCCAACTTCTCCTGAAGGTCACCTCTTCAGGAACACGCGCTAGTGTAGCCTGTCACAAATGTGGCACATATTTCCTCAAGACTCCACCCGTCTTTCTCGTCAGAGTCAGTGGGGTTTGCTGTAATACCAGCCCTCTGCCTCCTAAGGCTGCAAACTGGGTGACCAAGACAGAATAGCACCTGCTCTGTGAAGTACAAGGACTTTTACCAGATGATTTTCATGATTATCAAGCACCCTCTGACAAATCTGTTCTGGGGTAGGAACCAGGTCATTGCCTGGAAAGAAAGCACCTCTGGTAGCTTTCCTCTCAGGGCAGCCTGGCATCTCCAGCACCTGATATTACAGTCTGACATGGGAGAAAACCAGCAGCAGATATCCACCCTGGAGTCCAATTCAACTAGTGGTTATGCATAAAAAGCCCCCCAGTAAAAACCTGCTTTTATAAACTATACATAAATAACTTCCCCAAATCATTCCATGCACGCAGATTTTGTAGGAAAGCTACGCAGCTGGCACGCCTGGTACTGACGAGTAAGGTGTGCCACCTAATGGAAGAGGGGCATGCAGCCATGCACTCCTACCTCCCCAGCCCTCCTAGCCCATTCCGAAGAAAATATCAGACCTATATCCAGTATCCAGCCAGGTCTGAGGGCTCAGTGCTTACCAGTGTGGCCGTGCCCGGTGCACAGGCAGGCAGCACGTACTGGGCATGCCGGCAGTGTTGGTTTTGATCACTCCGACTAGCTGCAGAAATTAGGAAGAATTGAAGAGACATTTGCAAGTAACGGGAGACAAAATTCTAGACAAGCTATAATTGGCAGACCTGAATAAGAACAAGGAGTGAGCTAAGATCTCCTTCACCTGATTAAGTGATGCCTGGAAGTGTTTTAATGACGCGGTAGGAATTTTTAAGTACATACTTGTCAAGATTGCTTCAAGACAAGAAACAATGCCGAGATTTCTGATCTGCCTGCCACTGAGATAAAGTTTGACTCATTCAAAGGCACTTGATCAATTATAAATATAAGCTTTACATCCTTCAGAAGAGCTATACCAGGTGAGGTTTAGCCTGTATTTCCCAGGAACTGGAGTCCCACTCTGTCCTATGAGTATCTACCAGTTCCTAATAATTTCCCCAGTCTGTAGGCTTGCTGCAATAGGAGTGTTTGTGAAGGGTAGATTTTTATGGATGTACTCTGTGTATGTCTATGTCCTTATTCTCTGAAACACAAATTTAAACTCACATTATGCTCCGGCATCAGAGGCATATAAGGGAAGAAGGCTCCATCTGTAGCATAGACAAGCTAGACACAGCTTTGAATGTACTTTCCCTCCAGACAAGCCCACTGCCACATGTCCCATCACATCCTGCAGTGCTGTCATGGGCCACCACTGGGCAGAGGAGTCAGTGGCAAGCCCCCCCCTCAAAGGGGTTGTTGCATGAGATGGCAGCTGAGCTTTGAGTGTGTCACGGCATTTTCCCTGCCCTCTGGCTCGTGCTCCCCATGGTAGCAGTGGCACGGTGCTCTCCTCTCCAGCATGGTAAGTGGAATCTGCATCGTCCTTTCAGAAACATTCAGTACACAACCCATTGTCCCTCTATTACCCTTCTCTTCTGCCACCCAACTCAACTCCCACATCCATCTGATCAAGTGTTTAGATTATCCTCTCTTTTTTTTAAACCACACTTGAGCCAGCAAATTTAAACCTAGGGATCTAGGGATTACTTTTTTTCCCATAGTCTAGAGTGACCAGGGACACAATCTGTGCCTTCCATACTGTTGTAATTCAAGAGGGAATTAACTTCATACTCTGTTTTACCATTTCACCTCACGGCTGAGCGCAGCCCTGCTCAGCTGAGATTCAGGAATGGACTCAGACTCCTCTCTATTAAATAAGAAAATCATCATCGACATTTTATCACATTTTTTTTCTCCAGTCTTCCTGTTAGTAGCCAATGAAAAAAAGACTCGGGGCTGGGGGAGGTTAACATTGCAGAAACAGAAATCAGCTTTCAGAATGACATCTGATGGCCCAATAATTGATACAATCTCTTAATGCTTACACTCTTGTCATGGCAATTAGATCTGTAGTCTAAGCATTTCTGGACTTTTTGCCAGGAAAGGACTGGGAAATTAATGAAGGCAAATTAATTATTTGTCCCCATGGTTTCTGATGTAAGAATACAGCTGTTCTTTATCAGCATAATTCATTATTAATGTCTCCCAAAGCTCAGCTCAGATATATGTCCATGTTCTTCACGTGCCACATTTCTGTTCTGATTAAATATCAAATGTTTTTTTTTTAAATATCAAAATGGTTCTGTGTTTCTGATCTCAGTTCTGAGTTGTGCGAAAAGAAAAACAAGGACCCCTTTTGATCATGCACATGTGAATTTTACATGATTTCACTATCACTGGCTCCTATCGATGTAGGTGTAGTTTACCTGGTTTACCATGTAAGTGAGGGAAGCTAGATCCCATGCCATGGGATATAGCAGTCTGCTACACCACCGCCCAAAGGAAGGCTTGGGAAAGTAACCAGGAGTAAAGAAAGATGTCTTTTTGCCAAACTGGGCAGCAGACACATCAATTAGAGTGGATCAGTTTCAAAGATCAGGAAATCAAATGCTTATAGCCATTTATTTATTCCTGTTGTCGTTGTCGTCCCCCCGCCAAAGACCGCGTAGCCCCACATATCTCATTTAACACATTCCACAAGATTTGTTTGCCTGACCCCAAAGGGACACCACAGCTCATTGATTTTCTTGACAAGTTCTTGCTCCAATGCATGATACATTAGCACCTGACAGCAGCGTGCCAGGGTGAAAAGAAGTAGCCTGCAGCTGAATGCAAGAGGATCCAGAAACACGGGAGCCAAAGTAATTTAGCCAGAATAATGAGGAATGAAAAAGGGGGAGCCCATGGCAATGCTCCATCATGTTCTGCAGTTACCATCGGAGCTAAGGGCCAGTGTGTGGCCTTGGGTGGGTGCCCCAGCAGCACCTGAGAGAGAGCAGAGGGTGGCAAGTGGCCACAGCTGGGAGCAACTCGCCTGCCCAGCTGTATTTCCCGGGGGACTGGCTGCAGCTCGAAAGCAGGGAGGTCAAGCAAGGGGAGTGCAGGGAAGGCAAGGGGCTGCTGGCCCTGTAGCTTAATGGGGCTAATTAGTCCCTTTCCCACACAGCTGGGAAGAAGGACTTAAAAAAGCAACTGTGTTTTGCCTCTTTTTTTCTGAGAAGAGAATGAGGTGCTGCTTAGGTAGCCTGGAGAAGCTGATCGCTGTTTTGCTCACAGTGCTCTGCCTGAGGAGGAAGAGCCTTTGCCATCTAAATGCAGTGGAAGGAAGGAAGACAGACACAGGACTCAGAAGTCCAAAGAAAATACCCCTATGTTGGTCCTTTTTGAGGATCAGCACAGACTTTACGATGTAGTGCAGGTGAACTGATACGGCAAATGGGAAATCGGACCTGAATGAGATCCAGAGGATTAGAAGGAAGCTCAAGGGAAATTGTGAGAAGCTATTCAGGATGATAAGAAGAAAGACACGTTTGGTGGTAGTAGGTGAGTCAATTGTGTGCCTGGAGAATAGCCGTCCTTTTGTAAGGACAGAGCTAACAGAACAGTGATTATGACTGTGCCTGAAGCAAAAGTTCATGGTATTACTGAGATGTTTGACAATTTAGTCAGGAGAGCTCAAGATGAAAGCAAAACCTATTAGCACTGAGTGTGCTGTGGAAAAAAGGGAATGAATGGTATCTTATATTTATATCACACCTTTCATCCTGAAGGATCCCAAAGCACTCTGCAAACCATGTATGGAAGTGACTACTGCCTCTGCTGAAAATATGGGACGACAGGAGTGAAATGTGCCAACACTTTTAACATCAGAATCCAGCACTGCTGCACAGCAGCTTGACACAGGTAGGCACAAATCAAAATGCAAAATACTAATTTGCTAGGCAAGGGTGTGGGATAACAAACCAAAAATATGCAGTATTTTTTGAAGTCTTCATTATACTAATGCAAAAAGGCTACAATCAGGATCCATGCCTTGCTGACTCTGGGTGCTGCATATTCACGGCAACAAATAACGCTCTTGCTCTGCTGTTTCCCAGCAAAGGCACTATGTACAAGACTAAAATCCAAGTAAAAAAGTGATCTCACCTTTAGCCCCTTATCCCCCCACCAGAACAAAACCACTTAAATTCCTTTGAATTTTCTTGATAATACATGTATCTATGCTTCTAAGGACTGTATTTCATTTTAGTTTCCCTTGGTTATAGTTTTTTTTTAAACACGTGTGTTTACAGTAAGGACAGAACAGCTAAAGAGGATTTGCTTTCTTCCTAAAAAGGAAGAGGGCAATTAATGAGATTTGATCCATCAGTTTCATGTCTTATTTGTCCTATTTGATCACTTAAATATAATGGGCACCCAAACTGCATGTTAGATACAAGCCAATAGCTAGATGTGCAGCTGTTGTGGCCTCACATGCTAATAATCATTTTTTAAACAGCCTTGCAAAACTAGTGCATATTTTACAAGCTTAGGCATTAAATTTTCCCTTCCCATTTTATCATAATGATACACAAGAATATTTAGCAAGGTTTTATTTGCTGTGGGAAAGAGAGGCAGCATTTTCTAGGTCATTTTAAGAATATCTTTAACTTTAACCAGTGAGGAATGATGGGTAAGAAAGGCATAAGTGGTGACAACCGAGTTGATGTTAATCATAATCCTTATGTAGGTGTCTTTATGAAAAAGTGTGACAGCTGATAAATGCAGCAGCTTTTATCTACATCCCATTAAACTCTTAAAATGCAATAAAGGTCCAAGCCAATCTTGTTTGATATCGCCCCATGATAAGATGCAAATTAATAAAAGTTCTGCAGAAGAAAAACTCCCTGGCTAAAGCATACAAGGTATTTAAAGTTGTGCGAAATGTAATTTTAAACAGAAAGAGCATACAAACCTCATACTTACTGAGATTAAAACTGGAGACTTTCGTATTTATTAATTGCAATGATTAAAGTGCTTAATACAGTTCTAACGTTTTGTAATACCAATAGCATGGGGGTTTTTTGCCTGTAGATGGTGCAGTAGGGCAGCAAAGTTACTAAGTTTTTCTTTAAATAAAGATTAAATTGGGTTTGAAAGCTAGTCATTAACAGATGTTCATGGTTTAGAAATATTTTTCCAGTTTAAGATTTGTAGCAAGATTTCCACATAATACAAAAATGTCAAGGAAAGCCCAGAAAACAAAGAAAATGCCATTTGGTTATGTAATGGTTTTTTTTCTTAATTAATGATGTGCTTTTCGTTTCTTACATATAGCAATGGCAGTGTGCTTGTTTAAACAGGCTTTGGGCACCAAATAAATACAAAAAAAAAAAAACAACATTACCAGGGTTAGAAAAGGCAGTGTCCTGAACTTTTTCCATAAGCAGGAAACAGGACTTTCAGGACTTTAGCCTTTCTTATGCCTGAGGGACGGACCAAATTAATGGTGTTAAGCGCAAGAGAACTATTTTTTTTTATTTTAATTTTTGCTGTGTTAACCACCTGGATCCCAAGTAACAAAACTCAGGGATAAACCTAAAACTCACAAATTCCACAAGAAATAGGTTAACATCAAGGAAGCAGCATGTTGATACAGATACATTAAAAATAAATATTAAAGAGGCAAACAGCAATATTAGTATCTGCACTGTCCCAGCAGTGCTGTGACTGCTGTATTGCATACTGTAACATCAGCTGCTGGCATGAAAAATGCTTGTGCAGAATTGCTTCTTGAATCCAGTGTTATCCTCTCTTTACATGAGGAGGTTGACTTGATAATGGATTCTTGGGAGTTTCTAGGCTAGAAATGATGGATGATGATCAGGTGCAAGCTTGCATTCAAGTTTGCAAACAACAGGGGGAGGAGGGAGTATGACCAGATAACATGGTGTGAAATTCTCATGCGCTGTCATGACAGTAGGTGATTTGCTGACAAAAAGTAATCTTCACCAGAAGATCATTTTTTGCTGAGTTCTTCTCAACCCAAATCCTTCTGCAATTGTGCACTATTGCTTTTATTTATTTATTTGTAAATATAATTCCTTATTTACTGAGGCAGTTTTTCTACCGCATTTGAGTTGCTGTTTGGTCTAGCATCTTTTGGAAAATCCTGGTAAACTGGTTTATGTCCAGTTAAGGCAAAAGACCTCTATCCCTTCAATCTGAGATGGTGATGCCAAGTAGCCAGGCTGTCTAATGATTTTAGAGGAAAAGAGAGGCAAAACCATGGGCAGGCATGAGGCTCCAGGGCCAAAGTAAGATTTGGAAGGAGGAAAACATAGAAGAGGCCTTGGAAATACCCACCCCTCCCAAAAAGAGTGCAAGAAGCCATGAACACCACACCAAGGAACTTCTTCAGAGATGTAAGAAAAAAAGGATAGGGTCCGCTGCCAGACAGCCCCTGTCCTGTCAGGTGTTGCGGTGGTGTGGGTAACCACATGGGCATGGCTAGGAAGGGGCTGATGAAGTGACTTTGTGGGCTTGCAGGCAACGTGTATACAAGACAGAGACAAAACCTCATGAGAGCAGAGTCACAGCTTGAACGGAGAGCGTGACATGGAGCTCTGTCAGGCTGAACACACCCTGAGATGTGAGTTTTTGCATTTAGTACCAACCTTTCTGGTTTCAGTACCAACCCTCAAAATGACCCTCTGTATGACTTGGGCCATGAGGGCTTACAACTCAATGACAAATTTCACCAGGTTTTGGTGGTAACCAATCCTAACAATGTTAATGGGAACCCACTATATGTGCTGCCTGAAGTCAGCTTGCTGTAAGTGCCAAATCAATGTAGGCTATGGCACTTTGCCACACTGAGTTTACTCCACAGCCCATTTCTCCCTGCAGTAGTATTAAGTAGGGACAACTCCCCCGAAGACAGTGGAGTTTTACTGCTATATAGCCAGTGAGATCATAATCAGAGTTCTGATGTGTAACTTGGTTAGGATTTTGCTTCATCCTCAAATTTGTCTTTCTATGCCTCTCTTGCATAAACAAGCTTTAATGGTTTGACCATCAAATGAAGTATTTAATTACCAGAATTTTTAAAGGCCCTTGAGATCTTGCAAGGGAAGATATTCTCTAATGACAAAGTAACATATGGAACCAGTGAATTGCAGAGTGGCTGAGGTTGGTACAGACCTCTAAAGACCATACAGTCCAACTCCTACTCAAGCAAGATCTTCCAAGGTACATTGCCCCAGGACCGTGTCCAGTCAGGTTTTGAATGTCTCCAAGGACAGAGACTCCACAACTTCTCTGAGCAACCTGTGCCAGTGTTCCACCACCTTCACAGGAAAAAAAAAAAAAAAAAGTGGTTTCTTATGCTCAGAAGGAATTTCATGTGTTTCAGTTTGTGTATGTTGCTTCTTGTTCTGCCAGTGGGCACCACTGAGGAGAGCCTGGCTCCATGTATAAAGCTCTGTAACAGCAACAGAATACCTGTTACATCCTGTGAGATGGCTTAAAATTTCCATGGAGAGAATCTCACTTTCTGTTACAGTATGTGGGACTTGTATGTAATTCACAGAAATATCCGTTCGCAATGGGTAGTATACAACAGATTTTTGTCCCATCTAAATAAAATCTACAGACTTTTTTCGTAACAGTAAAGCTCTGCAGTAAACCAAACTTGGACCCGTGTAAGGCCAAAAGCTCTACCATGCAATGGTCTGCACTCTTTAATTAGTATCACACTCCTCTGGGCAATGTGGGCAGCTAGCACTCTGGCAGGTAGTCTGATGGCAGGTCAGGGAATAGCATCAGGCTATTTCCAATACGCAGTATGAGCGGAACCCCTTGAAGCTCACATATGGTACACGTGAGCCATACCCTGTCCCTTGCCTTGCAGGGACAGAGATGAGGCGTGGTCCATTTTATTTATCAGCAGAGACAGACTCTAAACTTACTCCATAAGCCAAGGAAGATCGAAGTCTCATTAAGTGCTGTGATTACTTACAATTAGCGCTTGAAACCTACTGAAATCAAATGGGAATGAATACTGCCAGCTACTCCTAGAGTAACTGTACCTCGAATGGGAGGTTGTTCTACTGGATTCAGCGTGGGCCTGGGATTCAGCCTATGATTACTGGTCTACCCGAAGACCTTTGAATTTAATGACAATACTTATGGCATCTGAGTCGCTTCATAACAAGTGATCTTTGTGCGTGTAGCTGAAGTCTGCTTGGCAAGCTGTGTAAGTCAGGCGTGTCAGCCCCACTCCTCCCCTTTCTGGTGGCTATCAAAGCCAGCAAAAGCCTTAGCATAGATGCTGTAATACTAGTGATAGTTCAGAGAAACCCCCTTATCTCCACAACCAAAAGAAATCTTCTGCATGCATCTGCAGGGTTTACAGAGTTAGGTCTCTTGATCCATCCACTGGAAACACTATTCAGTGTAGACAAGGCCCAAATTCAAACAGAATAATAAAACCAATTTACATTTCTCATAAGAAAAACAAGGCTATTTCCTCAAACGTAGTGCTTCTCCTTAGTAGTAAAAGATCTTCATCACACATGTCCTGCAGCATGTTGTTCTTCCCAGATACGGGATTTTACTGGGAAGTTTTGACACGCAGTTGTGGTGTGAGAGCGCTTGCCAGCCGCGCAAAGCTTTCACTACTGCTCACCACACTCCTTAAATGTGTGTGCTAATTATGTTACAGGCTCTATGTATGGAGCTATATGAGGCTATAGTATTTCCCTAGGGACCACAGCAAAGAAGTCAGCATGCACTTTCAGTCGTGTCAGCTGTGCCTCTGCTGTGACCAGGCTTTCTGTTGATAAATAATGACAACCTCATTAAGCATTCACCCTAGAGGTGTTTCTCATGCTCAGAAGTGCTCCTACTTCAACATTATCAGTGAATGTTTTTTTCAGTATCAAGGAGTTAGTGAGGAAAGAGTTCTTATTTAAATTAGAAGAAAAATAAGCACGGATAAAGGGGGATGGTTTGAATGTCATATACAATTAACGTCATAACACAACAAATGCCTGACCTCCACCTAGACTTCATGTCATTGACCACAACCCTTTGAGTCCAGAAGTTCAGCCAGTTCTCAATGCATTTCATTGTCCTTTTAGCTAGACTGCACTTCATCAGTTCGTCCACGAAAATGTTACTGGGAGTCTGTCAAAAGCCTTGCCAAAGTCAAAATAAACCACATCCATTGCTCTCCCCTCATCCACTGAACTAGTCCTTTTATCGTAGAAGGTAATCAGGTTAGCTGAGTGTGATTTTGTCTTTGTAAACTCATGCCAACTGCCTCCAGTCACCTTCTTGTCCTTCATACATTTGGATATGGTTTCTACCATTATTTGCTCCATCACTTTCCTAAGCATCAAAGTGATGGTGCTGTAGTTACCCAGATCCTTCCTCCTCCCTGCTCTTCTCAAAGACAGGACTAACATTTGCTTTTTATAGTCCTCAGAAACTGTCCCCCACTCCATCCCAACTTGATCCTGCTCTACTGTGGGCAAGCAAGTCTTCACTGCTCCTGACTTTCCAACAGGTCTGAAGGGCCTGGGATTCCTGAGGTAAATCTTAGCAGGGAAGAACAAAGTGAAGAAGCCAATGAGTACCTCAGCTTCTTCCACATCCTTTGTAACCAGGTCCCATCTGTGAACTCTTTTCTATTATGATATACAACAGCAGTTACAATTACAATAACAGGATGAAAACCATAAGGACAACAGTAACTCTTAGATAGTCATAGGCTGAAGTCAGATATTTCTCCTTAAGATGTGGTTGGATGGGGCTCTGAGCAATCTGATCTAGTCAAAGATGTCCCTGCCCGTTGCAAGGGGTTGGATTAGATGATCTTTAAAGGTCTCTTCCAACCCAAACTCTTTGCATTATTATGGTCACTGTTCCTTCTTCTCAAAAAAACCCCCCAAGTTTAGAATACTGTCACAATACCTACAAAGATACACTGCTGTTGCTCTTTTCAGCTACGGTGGCTGAAAAGTTCTCTTCCAAGCGCATTGTTCCATCTGCTTTTAAGTATAAATAGAAAACAATGAAGAAGAGCTCTGAAGGGAAGTAACTGAAATAATTTACATATGCTAATTTCTGGAATCAGTGATAGCTCATTTGCACTTACAGGATAAATACTGAAACTGCATACAGCCTGGCTGAACAGCTCTTTCTTCCACAGCACAAAGATATATTATGGGATTGCTGCAGGTGTAAAGAGGAATAGCAAAGATATGTAACAAGGTGATCTTAATTTCTGGCTATGATATTAATGTGATTACTCATCATGTCCCTTCTGGTGTCCATACTTCAGAAAGGACACCGAAAATGACAAGAGGTGGTTCAACAAGAAACCATAATTTTAATTACAGAAGATATACCCCCGGGTAAGAAACTGGAGGATTTCAAACTTTGTACATTTTCAAGAACGCTAGAGCTGATCTGAGAAACCTAGCTAGTCTGTTGGTATGTGTACATGGGGAAAATACTAGGTATTAGCAGATACTGTAGTCCACAGAAAAAAATAGCATGGTGAGTTCTGTGAGTGGAAACGAAAAATACTGGAAATAAGAAACAGCATCAGGCATGGATTTTCTGGGGCTTACAAGTACCACTGCTAGCCTCCATCTCCTGCTCCCCACAGCAGTGCTGACCTTTCGAATGCACAGTGCAGCGCAGTGGCTTCTTTCTTTCTTTCTTCTCAGCATCACATGCCTGCCATGAGGGCAAAGAGAAGACATGGTGCCAGGCACAGACAGAAGGCATTTGTTTTTTCTCCATTCTCAACCCTCTGCTACAGGCATGCCACTCTCACAGGACCCATTTTCATCAGTACTCTCTGCTCCTGAACAAAATGTTAATTTATGATGGAACAGCAAATGGTGGGAGCTGCGGCTATCTGTCTGGAGTATGAATTTTAGTAGTTCTGTTATATTGTTGAAGCCAGTGGAGAAACCACCAAGTGAATGGCCTCTGTTATGCAGACAACACTAATTACAAAGGGTCCTGTTTCACCTGAGTATTTCTGTGGGAAATACCCAGAGTGGTGAGGCTCTCCTGAAACATCATCTGGAGTTCTGAAGCCTCAAGACTTCCTGGAAACTAGATTCAGGACCTCTCAACCTGGACATTCAAACCACAAGCACCCAAATGCCCTGCCTGCTGTGTAAAGCCTGGGCCTCATGCTGGGTCATACTGAATTATCTGTGATGCTTGTGCCGAGCGGTGTAGAAGTAGGGTAAGGTGTTGACCACATGTGTGCGATTTTCAGATAAAGCAGAGAGCACCACCTCATCCTGCAAACTGCCTGCGGAAGGGAAGCCAGCCATGATCTTCCTTCGCTTCGTTTCCAGTCACTGACAGGGCTTAGCTCATGCTTCTAAAGAAGTCTGAATCATACAACCCCTTGACTTCACAGAAATACAGTTTAAGGCTCAAAGCTCCTGTGGAAGTTCTATGATACCTGGTAACCCTGTATCGATCCTTGTACCAAGAGGTGTAGATGGAGCCAGCATATGTGCAATCCTACTGCTACGGGGGTGTTGTGGAACAGTGGCTAGCCATTGAAAACAGACCGTATAAAGTCACAAATCAGACTCCTCCATGCTTTGAAGGCAAATAAACCCCCAAAACCCAAAAAAGCCCCGTTGCTTCTCTACATGTACTAAAATCGGAAATGATTGCGCAGAGGCAGTCCAGGTGGCTGGTGCTGTGCCCACTCTCCTATGACCAACCAGCTGCACATTTCTCAACGTTTCTAACGCCCAAAACACACAACCAGCCCCTCGCTTTGCACTCAGGTGGGGAGCCCCCCCCCAGCCCCTCGCTCCGCAGTCCGGTGTGTGGGGAGCCCCCCCCCCCAGCCCCTCGCTCCGCAGTCGGGTAGGGGACCCTGGAGCCGGGCAACGGTCGGCTTTACGAGAATGGCGGGCAGGGAGGGGGCCAGGCTTGCGCTCATAGCTGAGCGCCTCGGAACGCCGGATTTACACTAGAGCCCAGGGGCGCCAAAGGCCGGACTTCTAGTTGCCGGCACAAAGTTTTGGGACGTGCCGCAGCCGCCTCAGAAAGGCTGGGGAGCGTCGGCAGCCGCCGTCACTCGGGCCGCCTCAGGAGCGGGCGGTGGAAGGCGCCGGGGGGGCAAGATGTCGGGCAAGACGCCCGGCAGCAGCGGCGGCGGGCCCGGCGGCCGCCCGCTCGGTCACATGGAGGCGCCATTTCCTCTGCCCTTGCTTTGCCCTTAAGGCCGCTGTGCCGGTGCCCGCGCCTCACCCCGCACGGGCGGGCGCCGCGCTTCCCTCTCCGTTCCCCCTCTCTGTTTCCCCCCAGCCTGGTGGAGAGGCTCTGGCGGGAGAAGGGGCAGGGGGCGGCCGGCTGCTCGGCCCCAAGCGGCCCTCTCCTAATAAAGCGATGGGGTCTGGGCCGCGGCGCCGCGCTCCCCGCGCCCTATAAATAGGCTCCGTGCGCGGCCCCCCGGCTCCGGCCGGCGCGGCTCTGCAGGCGGCGCGGCGCAGCGCAGCGAGCACGGCGGGGCCGCCACTGCCGCCGCCAGCAGAGCCCCGGCCCCGGCGCCCCAGCAAGATGCCCCGGGTAGACGCAGACCTCAAACTGGACTTTAAAGATGTCCTGCTCAGACCTAAAAGAAGCAGCCTCAAAAGCAGATCAGAGGTGGGGGCATTCAAAGCCAGCATGCTTTTTCTCCGTTCTCAGCGCCTAACTTCCTTAACCCTCCTTCCCTCCCTGCTTTATTTTTATTCCCCAGGCTAACGTAGCAATGCCCTCCCCGAGCGAAACGCCGTGGAAGTGGCGGGGGGGATGCCACTGCTCCCGGGACGAGGGCAAGACGGGGCCGGCTTGCGGAGCTCCCCTCGCCCGCTGGCGAGCCCCGGCGGCGGGCGCTGCCCTCCCCCGCTCCCAGCAAAAATAAAAACGGCAGCGGGAGGGGAGGTGGGGGGGGTGTTTGCTCCTGACAGGTGCCTCTGCGGATTTACTGCGGCGCAGAGCGGGGGGTGACCTCCGGTTCGGTGGGGGCTGCCAGCCGTAGGTGACCCGGCAGCTCTGCCAGCCCGTCCCCGGGGCGGGGGGCTCCCGGTTACGCGCCCCGCGGCTTGGGCTGGCAAAAGCACCCTCGCTCCCCGCCTCGGGGTTGTGGGCAGCGCTGGTAGCGAGTAGCAGCCCTGTGCTTTTTAAAAAACAGTAGGAATAAACAACAACCAGCCAAGATGCTGGGGAGGGCTTCCCAGAGCATGGGGTGCCCTCAGGTGGGAGTGTGGGGCCGTGGGGGGTGGGCTTCACCCGTGTAGCCCCTCGACCTGCTGCGTGACCTGGGGCTCTGCCGCCCGGCTGGCCCAGGGCTGCTGTTAGCCACGGGTGTTGCTGTGATTACTTCTCAGCAGGGATCAGGAAAGACCCCAGGAAATCCCATGAGGATTGCCTCTACCCAAAAAAAATGGCAGCCTGTAGACTGAAGGTGCCTTCTCGTTTACCTCACGTAACCCCAAGATTAACGAAGGGTTTAGTTTGACTAATGAAGGAATTACGTTGTGTTGGGGGATGGAAAGAGGATTAAGCTTTTCTCCAGGGGAAGCAGAGTTGTAAGAGAGTCTGAGACAAACTAAGCGAGGTAGAAGGGCAAGGCTGGAAAGAGAAGCAGGATGGCCATGTTTACTACAGGCCTATGCCCGGCAGTTCTGAGGTTAACAACTAAGCAAAACATTTTTGCCATTATGAAGGTGTAAGACTGGAGAGGCCCTCTCACTAGCAAGGTGATCTCAGGCTAGTTGTTTCTAATTTGCAAAGAACAGTGTCCAGGCTGAGTAACTCCTCATCGCGTGCAATTGCTGCTCGCGAGGCCTGTAGGCCCCTTCCAGCCATTTGCTTGGAGACCTCTAGTCCCTCTTCGAACTCCCTGTGCTGGCCTGCAAACAGGTGGAGCTCTGCTCCAGCCAGTGACACAGCGCTTCTTGAAGTGCAGCGTTTTGTATATTTAGCTTATATATTAGGCAGGCTGTGGAGAGAAAGGCTGCTGGGAAGGGAAAGTGATAGGAGGAACGCGAGCTGATAGGGCACGTTTGTACCGGGTGGCTGTGATGAACTGTTAAAAACATTTCACATGAGAAAAAAATGCATGTCAGGAGGGGGTCAGTGAAAACCGATGAAGGTCAAGAAATTGGACACTATCACTGAGGCTGTAGCAACAGGAATAAACAGTGTCTGTGAGAGCCAGATCTGAAATGGACAGCCCCAGTCTGCTTCAAAACAAGAATATAAATAAATAGTTCTGGCAGAGGAACAGAGGCAGCATACTACAGTGCCTGTTACCCAGCAAGCTGCTGCTTTGAAGCTTGTATCAGCAAGCGTCTGCTTCTCTGGTGTGAATGCCTTATTTTGCGCAAGGGTCGCTTTTTATGCAGTAACTAGGATTAAGTCATCATCTTAGAGAGGCAGTTTGGGGTGTTTGCAGCTCTTCTTGTAGGTCTGCTATGTCGGTACTTGGTTTTGATTCCTTGTACTGTCTTCATTTTCCATGATTGCTTTCTGGTTTTTAAAAAGTAGTAGAAAATTTGGGGCTTGAATTAAACTATCAGAATTGGTTAAAGCAATGATCGGAGTGGGAGCAGAATTATCTGATTGTGTGGTCTCTGTACTCATGTAGGCTGCTGTTCTTGCCTTTGCTAGACTTGGCTTTGCAAGCTGTCCATTTTAAGTTCACCAGACAAGTGTTACGTAGGAAGTCTAGTCGTTAATTTAAATTTGTATATTCAAATAAGTCCGAGGAGCTTTAACAGAACAGCCAATGTCCTAGTACTTTCATATGTCAAGGGTCTAGATAGGAGTTACAAAATACAATTCATTATGTTCTTTCTAAAGAAACTTTTACTGTTGTTGAGTGGTGCACAATCCTAAAGTCAGAGTTTATTTTCTCTTAATGCATAGAATATTAAGCTATAAATTAGCTGTTACAACTCAGGAGAGAGACAAAGAGATGGTCAGAAGTGCTTCTAGAGGAGCTAAGGAAAACCAGTTAGCTTTGTGATGCTCCTTGGCGTGTTCATCTTGAATACACAGTTGATCTCTTCACGATAGTATCATAATATGCTAACTTAGTTACAGAGAATAGCAGCCAGAATGATCAGCAGTATTGACTGATTTCCACAAAGGGAAAAAAAAATAAACATACTGGGACTATTCATTATGGTGAGGCTGTGAAGGGCATGCTAGAAGTATGAAGTAAGGAGTGGAATGCAAATGGTGAAACTGAGAAGTGGCTGTTGGTTGCCTCTCACAAAACAAAAAGGAAGCACTGAATGTAATTATCAGGCAAAGGTCGTAGTTTTTATGCAGTGTATAATTAATCTTTGAAATGTATTGCTGTGGGATACTGGAGAGGCTAAGAGTGTGAAGGATTAAAAAAATTACAAGGCAAGCTCTTTTCCATGACTGGCTATTAAGTTAAGTGGATTGGAGGAGACATTTGTCTTTGCATGTCTTCAAACATCAGCTTCTTGGGACCTGGGAAGATAAACTAGGAAAAGTGTCTT
The DNA here is from genome assembly GCF_023634155.1 of Falco peregrinus. Taxonomy (NCBI): domain Eukaryota; kingdom Metazoa; phylum Chordata; class Aves; order Falconiformes; family Falconidae; genus Falco; species Falco peregrinus. The sequence goes on along the minus strand of NC_073723.1, from coordinate 98,274,121 downwards.
TCAAAACATACCTCGTTCTTATGTTCCCTTCCCAGACATCTGGTACTGGCTGTTGGAGAACTCGGGCACCACATAAACATCTCCAATCCACTGTGCCATTTCTCCTGTTCTTATGGAACAAAAGCCTCATTAGAGAAAGCCCCGCAATTATCCCTACTGAATTCCTGCCATCACAGTATTATCAATTGTGTGGATAATTGCGTGAGATCCATCTGGCCGGCTGGCTAAAGGAAGCCATGTATGAGAAGTTACAGTAAGCGGAGGTGAGAAGCACTGAAAGAGTAATGGCCTTGTGTTCCCTGCGTAGCTTTACGTCTTGCCTCAGTCTTTTCTTAAACGTACCTTCTTCTCTACTTCTTTCTCAAATTCATTTGAAAGAGATGTTTTTCCTCTGTAAAACTGTGAGGCAATGGTATGGTGCTATTGTCTGTGTAGAACTGGATGTGTGATACTCTTGTCTTACCCTCCTCTCACTCCCCCCACCCCCGGTTCTAGTCAATTTCATTAAAAGGGAGTGAAATATATCACATTTTCATACTTATTTCATACCTATCTTCTTCATACTATTTTCTCATATCAGCTGCAGCTGAAATTCCCATAAGAATGTTATGTCATCAGTGATGGGTGGAGAACTGAGCCTTTCTGATAGTCAATGGGAAGGGTGAGTTGCTCACCAAAGTGACCCTTCCCTTAGGAGATTATAAAAATGAGAACCTGTTTCACAATATATGACTGAGGCACCAAGTTCTTTCTCTTACACATATCAGTAATAATCCCCTCTACCATATTAATCAATCATAATGTAGCCTGCAATGTGACGGTTCTCCAAATATGTTGTAAATAAATAATCGGAGTCCTACATTTTTTATATTGCTTCCTTTCTGGTGGTGGATTTCAGTTCATGTCTCCGAATGTTCCTGGATTAAAGCTGAAGTGAGGAGTAATGAAGACTAGTAACAGTGAAAATGAAGGCTCTTTCATAAAGAGTCTAACCTAATGTCTTTCAGTTGTGCATTTCTTAGAGTTATTTTTCCCCCTTTTGCAAGATGCTAAGTAGACAAGTGGGAACTGATCTAAATTTGAGATTGCCTCTTGCAAATCTAAGGAACAAAATTCCTCATGTTACCATGGTCATTTGAGGATGCTAAAGAAGAAACACCTTTGAAGGTGAAGGCTGATGCAGTTGTAAGAAATTTGAAACTAGCATCCTCATGGTTTAATAAGCCAGGGTATGATTGTTCATAATTATATGGCAAGAGTGCTGCTAACCATAGCCAAAAATAAGCGCTTGCTTTATTATATTGTCATTTGCATTTAAGACTGGGACAAAGTCCTCCCTGACTTGGAGACAGAGGGAGTTTCAGTTGTGACTTCTGTGGAGTTAGGACTTCAACTTGGGTTTCTCAGGCAGCCAAACAAACAGCTGAGGCTACTTCTATATAAAATAATCCACAGTCCTTTTGTCCTTTCTGTGCTTTCCAACCCTTGCTGACTTGTTTCTTTTTTATCAGCAAGAACTCTATAACACAGAAAACTTCATTTTACTTTTATATTTTATTTCTTACTTGTAAGGCAGAAGTTGTAACAAAATAAATTGAGGTAACCTAAATAATTCTATGGTTCTATGATAATAGTGGAATGGAAGGAGGAGAAACAGGAAACATGAGGAAAATTAAGCGGCAGTGTCTAGACGTTCTGTATCTGAAGTCAGAGGCAAAACTATTGTTAGATTGCAGTTACTTAAAATAACATGTGCCTATTCATTGCAGGTCGACCTCACGCGCACCTTCACCTTCCGCAACTCCAAGCAGACATACACAGGAATTCCTATTATAGTGGCAAACATGGACACTGTGGGGACATTTGAAATGGCTGTGGTTATGGCGAAAGTAAGTCTTAATTCTCATTTATGCAACAATTTGGAAGCCACTGGGTGACAATGAGCAGCTTTTGTTAATTTTTAGCTATGTTTGTTGGAGAATGGGGGGACATGAGTTAAAAATATCCAGAACAAGAAGGTGCGGTTTTACTGCAAAGCAGCTGTGCTTTTACAGCAGTACAGTTACCAGAGACAGAGCTTCAGATGGAAGATAGTTTTAGTGGAGATGCTTACTGGGAAGCTTCCGCCTTGGGTGTAGCTTAGCTTCAGGTGGAGCTCCTAAGAGCTTAGGTTTTGAGGTCTGTGCTGTGCTCCCTTCCAGAAAAAAATGAACTCACAACAGTTTTGAAAGTGTAGGTTACTGGATAAAGCTGCAGCAGTTAGGAGTCTCTAGTTAATTAGCTTCTGGCTTCAAGGTTCACCTTCATTTCTTGCAGTGCTTATTAAGCACATTCAAAATATTGACCATAACTTCATGAAACATATCAGAAACCTGATCCTGAAAGGTCAGCTAAATATGCTAAGTTACCTTTGAAGAGCCGTTTGGAGTTGCCTGGTCTGTTCACTGTTACTGTTACTTTCAAGCAGGATGAGCCTGTACTTAAAATGGGAATTTCTGGTATGTCGTTATCCCACAGCTGAGGGAAAGATGACTAACTTGGACGTTAATATCAGTTTTCTTATTTTTGCTAGCATGCAATGTTCACTGCAATTCACAAGCATTATTCTTTGGAAGAATGGAAACTGTTTGCTGCCAATCACCCAGAATGCCTTGAGGTACATTTTCATACTGTAAATTATTATGGTTTATTGCTTTGTTCCGAACTTGCATACACTGTAGTCTCTTGGGAGTACTGTTGTCAAGTGAGGTTTTGGGGAATGAAGATACTTGCTGTTTTTAAATGCATCAAAAGAAGTGCTTGTCCTGCTTTAAAAATAATAGCTATGCAAGTCCATTATGAAAGTGCTTATATTAAGATGCAAAAAAGCAAAGTTTGTATATGTCTGGAATGAAAACACAGAAGTATCCTGAACGAAGAAAAAGAAAATACTTGGGAATAGGTCTAACTGCTTCTGTTGCTGTTGGGAGCTGTGGTAGTGCTAGTGAGGGAGAAGGCTCAGACCACCAACGCAAATAGCCTTGAGTAACCCAACCACAAGCTGGCCCTGTGTGCCCTTGTGCTAGGCAGGGTCTTTGCTGTCAGGTCTGCAAGCGGAGTTGGAGCCTGTGGGCTGGAGGGGCCCAGGTGCTGGGCCCAAGCAAGGATGAGCACTGGAAGTTCTCAGAGCATATGTGTCCTCCATTTACCTTCTCACACTAGAGCTCACGCTGTGCTGTTAGCTGTGCTGCCCTCCTTGACCTAGGACCTTGATCAGGGTCCTAGCCTGAGCCATTACAGAGAAACACCATTTAGTAAAGATAAGCACTGACTTAAGTTCTGACTTTTTCATATCCAGATTTCTTCTGTGCTCGTCTGGCAGGCTCCTATACCAGGAGAGGCAGTGTAAGAGCATGCCTGGCTGTCTCCCCTCTTCCTTGGAGTTCAGTGCAGTTTTGAAACTTTTTCTGTATAGAAAAGAATACTACACAGCTGTATTGTATCTTTACCTGTGGTGCATTTTACAGTTTATTATAAGGACTATTAATTACAGGATTATCTGAAAGCCAGCCTATCACTTAGGTTCATCAGGGTTGCTTATATGCCACTATAGGGTAGAAAATGGTCCCCAGCAGTATCCTGTGTCTGAACACTTCAGCACTTAGCTCATTTGTGGTACATCATCACTGGAGTAGCACCTTTTAGTGATTGGATATTGACTTGCTCTGTAACCTTGGATCTCTGCAGAGGTTTTGTGGGCCAACAGCTGTGGGAACTATTTTTCCATTGGAAAGAACATAGGAAGACAAAGGGGGAAGGAATCTGCTTGTTTTCAGTGGTAGCTGACCCTGCTTGAGCAAGAGGGTTGGACTATGCAGTCTCCAGAGGTCTCTTCCAGACTCAACTATTCTGTGATTCTGTAGATCAAGGTGGTATTTGGTGAACTTAAAGACCCAGCTTCCACTCTCTTGACAGTGCCCCAAATTTTGCCACTCAGCCTTCCTGGAAATCTACCAATTTAGGCCTTCTGTGTTTCTGTTAATATGAGTACGGCTGAGCCTTCATCCATCTCAGGTGATTATATTTGCCTGTGAGAATCCACTGGTGAATGAAAAGCTGATAAAATGCTAGTTTTACTTTATTTTAGAGCCTTTAAACGAAACAGAATAGACCGATATTCGCAGCAAGGTGTTTTATTTCATACTATATAGTATGATTTTCACTAGTTTCCAGCAGAAGTCCTCCCAGGCCTATGCAGAAAAAGGCATACAAAGTGTATGTTTATCCTAGTTTTTACAAACTACTACTTCCTTTTTTCTCCCTGTCTTTCTAGCATGTAGCAGCAAGCTCAGGTAGTGGAAAAGCTGATTTGGACAAGTTAAAAAGTATTCTGGAGGCCATTCCACCTCTCAGATACATCTGCCTGGATGTGGCAAATGGCTATTCAGAGCACTTCGTGGAGTTTGTGAAGTCTGTTCGTGCCCTGTTCCCACATCACACCATCATGGTAAGTGTGTAGAAAGGGTGGAGGGTATGTGTGGGAATTCTGTCCAGGAACAGGGCCCAGAGTTTGGTTGGTAGGCATCAGAAGCTCGGTGGTAGCTCCATCAGTTTCTGATTCCTCATTTAAAAAAAGGAAAGAAAGAAAAGTCTGGCTCAGACGTCTTCCAGACTAATACATGTGGAAAAATACTCTTCTGAGAATACAGAGGGCAGCTGTGTTCATCTACCCTTTCAATGCAGCAAGACATTGACTCTGAGACAAGTGATAACTGTTTAATAATATGTTGGCATTGTCAGTCTTCCATTGCTGATAATTTCTGTGGGAACGTTCGATGTTTGCTCTGATAGAGCAGTTTGATGTTGGCATGGCAGGCTGGGTGGATCCTACTTTTTCCCTACTCACATCCTTCCTCCCACACCAGATGCAACCTCTAATCATAGGTAGGTTTATTTTGGTGATTCCAAGCTGTGGGAATGTGCCAGTGTTTCTGGCCAGTTGAGGCCGATAGCTGTTTTGGTCTATTAGACCGCTGTGAAGACAGCTGAATGTAGACTAATCTTTGCCTCCCCTAAGAATCATAGGGGTGTTGTGCAATTGTGAATGGGATCATCAGGGAGCAAAATAGTCAGTGCTGGGGTTTTTCATGCGCCTTCTTTAATGTTACTATACCTTCTCAGAGCGCTAGTGCCATGCTGCCTCCAGCCAGAGTGTTTGCATCAACACAGGACTCTTTGCAGCACAGTGCAACTGTTCCTGCCTGTTTACCCACAGCCCTTGAAGAAATGGGTCTGAATTTGTTTCCATGAGAATAGCAGAAATTCTCAAACAAGCAGCAGATTCTTAATGAGGACACCAGCCTTTCTTCAAGCAAGTGCAGCAAAAATTCATGTGTTTAGGCAACGCTTTCTCTCTTTTTTTTCAATGCCAGACACAAAACTTCATGCATGTAAAGTAAATGTGAAGTAAAAATGGTCATAAGTGCACACTCTGAGTTGCAGTAGGGAACTGCACGTTCAAGCAGCTCGTGGGAGACTACATTCCTTCCCCTCGTGTCAGAGGAAGGCAGTGTTCTTGCCTCTGATGGTGACATTGGAAAATGGAAGTGGGCTGGAATGCCTGTGGGGTTCTGGGTTACCATGGAATAATGAATAGGCATCCTTTAACAGCTGCCAGCAGACATGGGAACCTTTTCGGTATGACCATATTTCCCATGGCTTTTGGGAGAGCTTTTGGAAGTATGAAATGATAGATGTGGTTTGAGCTTCCTGCTCCATGTTCACTGCCATGAGGGAAGGAACTGTTTCCTTGCTTTGGATCTGAAGTATTGTCCTTAGTGACATTATTACTCCGGTATCTTTGGCTTGAAGTGTTATGGGAGGGAGAATAAACCACATAGCTTAAAAAATAAAAAATGTTTGGTATCAGGAGTGGAAAGAAAATTGTATGTCATCCACTCCTCTACCACAGACTGCTGACTTGGACTGAGAAGGGAAATCAACAAAGATGAATTGCCCGGAAGGCACAGGAGGCCAAAGTCAAAGTCAGATATCAAGCCCAGATTTTGGTCCAAGGTCCTTGAGCCAGTCTCATCTACCTCCCACATCTGTTAAGCTACCCTGCTCAGTTTCTCTGCTTCTGTGACTATGGTTATTGTTACTTCAGTTGTCCTGACAGCACCACCTGCTTGAGCACATACACAGCCCTGAGCTGTTCAGTTGCCTTCTCTAATTGTAGCTCCCTTTACTGAATGTGGTTTAGTATGGCTCGTATTGTTAATCTCCTGCACAGGGATAATTTCCATGCCTAAAAGCCTGCTAACAAACTTGCAGTGTTCAAAAACCTTCTGTTTTCCAAAGCCCCCAGAGTCTGTGCAGTGCCGCAGGTCTCTGATTCGGCTAGGGACACATACCTCTACCCCACTTCCAAATGAGTTTGCTTTACACTCTGTGCCAAAATGGCTTTTTGAAGCTATTCCTGGCTGAAATGCAGGAGCTCGTTTAGGTTCCTTTTTATGATACTCTGGAAGACATGTCCTGCTGCTACCTGTTCTGCCTGCTTTGATGTCTCCGTGCTATGCCTGCAGTATGCTCTCTGTTGTTGTAGCTTTCAAACAAAAGGGATAGCAGTTAAATAGAAGGTATAAAAATAAAGAAGCTTTCTCATGGCTGAAAGCGATCTCCAGGACCTTGCAGGCTGCCTTGTTTGCTTTCCTCAGCATGACCATTCATTCCACAGTCAGCTGCAGTGCAGTATGTAACAGTAACCCAACCCCGGGTCTCAGGGAATGTATGTTCCCAGGGGCCGTGTAATGGGTCCAGCTCTGAGGCTAAAAGGTGATGTGCAAAGCAACTGGTTAATGTTGTACTCTCTGTGGCCGATACTCCAGTGCAGATGGAGGATGTCTCGAGTGTAACCACCTTTCAAATACATGTTTCTACCTTTTCTAATACTTGCTTTTATAATCACATTACCTTGTTTTTTTCTGCCTGGCTCTGACACAAGCTCTTTTCACTCCTGCCTTTCATGTTAATTTGCAAAGTAGATCAATTTCTCCATGGAACACAAAGGATAGGGAAGACAAACAGGGGCACAAAGGTAGAACATGACCTGCCTTAAATCACTCATTAGATTGAGGATGGAGGAAGAAGCAGTATTGCAGTATCCTGAGTGTCTCACAAATGCAGCACTGCCCCCAAGAATCAAGAGTAATGGTCCAGTGGGGTGTTTTGCTGCTGTAGCACAGCATCATGTGCTTGCCTTGTTCCTGCTCACTAAAGTCTAAAGCAAAACTTCAGTTGACATTCATTATGGAGGGTCAGAGCTTTTATATTACAGTAAGCATAGTCCTTATTTATTAATGTAATTGTTGACGTGAGGGGTCTTCCATTTCACTGGAAGTCTGTTTAGCAAGCTAAGATATCTTTGCCAGCAAACTTTGCCAAGTTTTTATCCTGAATTTTTCTTTTCGTAGTGTTCTCTGTTCATTAGAAAGAAGAAACTCTGGGGAGGGGGAGCAGGGAGTGTGGCAGGAAGAATGCTGGTGCAGAAACACTTTTGCAGATGCAGTAGCATCCACAAGATGTGGCCCAGAGAGGGAGGCAAGTGGAATCACAAAAGCAGGAGCAGTGGGAAATAGCAGGGGCCAGAAACTGTTGCTCCCTTTGGAGTCAGTAGCAGAACTTCTCAGGGCCTTGGCAGAGGCAGAATTCAGTCAGAGAAATCCATGCATATGGCTCCCAGTTTGTCTGAACCAGGCAGCAGAGTCAGTCCAGTTCATGGCATGTCCACCAGGGCTGGGGTCTCAGAGCAGGGGACAGCTATGTCCTAGGGTAGGAGACAGTGATGCTGCCAAGGCTGTCTTGGGTCAGTCACAATACTGAGTGCCACCACCCACCTGGTATGGCTCAGCCTCACAAAGGGTCCTCATCTTATGGTAAAGCACCCCTTGCCTTCGTGGGTGGGAAGTGTCCTCTGGCAGCGTTCCTAATAGTGTGGAGGCACAGACTGTGCTTTCCTCTAGGATACAAGAAGAAAGTTTGAGAACTGTTGTCACAGACGCTTCTCCCCAGCTTGATCCATTGCCATTTGCCAGCAGCTTTCAATCAGTGCAGCAGTGTTCCTGTCTTAGTCAGTATGAGTCGGTATTTATAGCAGGCTTTTATGAGGCACAGTATCAAATGCCTGACTGAAATTCAGAGGCATTGCCCTACTGTGTTCACTAATTTTGTATCTCTGTCAGAGAAGCTGTAGCCTTTGTAATCCTGTTAGGTGAAATCTTGATCCCATTAAAGTCGGTAGTGAAACTCCCTTTGACTTTTTTGAGGCCGGGATTTCCCTCAGGACTGACCCACAGTTCAGTGATCCTGGATAGTGCTGGAATGAGCCAGGATGACGCTTACTTGAAACCTCACTCTGAGTGATGGTACAGCTGAATGTCTCCCTGGGTGGATAAGGCCAGGCTCCAGCCCGGGTAATTTGTTGTAGCCCCTAATAACTCACCGCACTGAAAGCATGGTAGTTCACCTGACACTCAGTTGTTACTGATGCTGTTACTTTACTGCCGGGGGTAGCAAAGTTAGATTAGCAGTAAGGTAATCGCTAGGCTATATCTCTTTCCAGAAAGCCAGTTATGCAGCAGTTTAGAAATGCATTGGTACATGGTCTTATCATCAAGAAGAGCGTGGTTTTTGCTAATACAGTACTTCCATCAATTACAGTGTTCCCTGCCTACTACTTGCCCAAATATGGTACAAAATGTTTTGTCTGTAGTGGTTTCTGTGTCCCTGTTCCAATTACTTTACTTTCTTTATACTCAGTTAATTTTAAGGGGGTTTCATCTCTGTAGATTCAGTCTTCCTCTCTCTTTTTTTTTTGTTTTGTTTTGTTTTGTTGGGTATTTTTGTTGAAGTATTCTGGCTTTACCTGGCAGGTGGGGCTTTGAAAAGCCCTTTTGCCTCTATTCAGCTGTCATCCTGGCATCGGTAGTAAAGTAAGCATTGGTTTCAGTGGAGGTAGAGTTCAGCTGGATGTGAGAAAACAGCATTCCTACTCTTCAGCTGTGGGACAAGGGTCTCTTCATGTACAGATAGCTGTGCCTCTCTCATAGGGTTTATTTTGGTGCTATCTGAGGTCTGCAAAAGGTACCTAAAAGAAGCAAGCCTGTCATCGGCACGTTGAAGTCTGCTATGTAGAGATCTGTGTCTTCCCTGAAAATTTGTTAAGGATCTGCGGATTCAGAAAGGCAGAAACCACTGATGTGTGTACATGCATTCCAGGAAAAAAATGTATGCTGGGGACATAAGTGCTTTTCCCTGCTAGGATGAGCATTTTGTATCAACATATGCAGTTCCAACATTCTCTAGCAGTAACTTAACATTAAACGTCTGGTTAGTATTTCTGAAGAGACAGTTTGACAACCCGCTATGCTCTGCTAATAAGAAGACACTGCCTTGTAAGTTAAATATATATTTGATCCCAAATTTCATGGAGCCATTGACCTGTTCATTCCCATTTATGAATCTGTTGCACATACTCCAGTGTTTCACCAAGTTGTAAGGTGCTTAGTGTCATACTGCACAGGTAGTTATCTGCCTTCCAGATGTATGAAGCAAAGATGCTTCATTGATGTTGTAAGCAGCATGCTCTCTGTCACCCCACCTTGGAGTGTACAACACTTAGTATAACAAATTACTGCTTAGCAGAAAGGAAGCAGCACTTAGCTGGAAACACTGTACCTATTATATATTCTTTATTTCCTGACTGTCCTATTTTATTTTATTTTATTTGTAATCAATATCATGAAGTTTTGAGCAAAGTTAAGTGGTCCCGTGTCATAGACCACAAATTGCTGCCTAACAGTATCGTTGTTTTTGTAAGTGCTTCAGGTCGTGGCTTGTCAGCCGTTTCAGGCTAATAAAAGGGGGAAGTAAAATTCATTACAAATAAATAAATGGTGAAATAGAACCAGAAATCAGTAAGTGGAGAATAAGCCTGGCCTAGCACTCCTTAGGTAGCTCCTGTTGACTTCAGCAGGAGTGTTGTTTAAATAAAAACTACGAAAATATTAAGTAAGGATATCTCTTCCCATATCAGTACTCCACAAACACTGGCTAAGTCCTGGAATATCATTAAATAAGTGGTCTTCTGAACATCTACAGATCCTTAATTCAGATCTCCACAAATGCGTAGCCCATCTTGGTACAAGTACAAAACAGGTGTTGTGGGCAACTGGACTCATGTTTCATGCAGGTTTATTCAGTGCAGGTTTTCTAGTTAGGGACATGCGGTAGACATGAGGCAAGCTACAGAGCTGAAACCTAAACTAGACTTGGGTTTCAAATGTCTGATGAGATGGTGGTATGATGGGCCTGATGGGATTCATCCCAGAGTACTGAAGTGGCTAGTGATACTACAGCAGGACTCCTCACACCCACCTGCCAAAGGCCTTGGGAGTCTGGGAAGGTTCCTGCTGACAGAAAGCTAGCCAACATTACTCCAGTTTACAGGAAGGGTGTGAGGGAAGGCCTGGGAAACTACAGATGGTAGTATAACCTCAGTAGCTGGCAGAATTATGGAGAAGATCATACTGGGTACTACTGAAAGACATTTAAAGAGCAATGCAATATTCAGGCATGGGTTCACAAAGGCAAAGTCCTGTTTAATATCCTTCTGCAGTAGGGTCACCCACCTAGTGGATGAAGGGAAGGTGGTGAATGCAGTTTTTCTGGATTTTAGTAAGGCTTTTGATACTGTCCCTTGCAGCATGTTTCTGGACAAGAGTTGCCCAAGTGTGGGAGGAGCAGGTAGACAATGTCCTGGGTGAAGAACTGGCTGAACGGCAGGGCTTGAAGGGTTGTAGTGAATGGGGCTGCATCTGCCTGGTGACGGGTTACCAGTGGTGTTCCTCTGGGCTCAGTTCTAGGGCCAGTCCTGTTCAGTATTTTTATCAATGATATGGTGGTGGGAGTTGATCGCACCCTTAGTGTGTTTTCTGATGATACTAAGCTGGGAGCTGCTATGGACTCTCTCAAGGGACAACAGGCGTTTCAGAGGGTTTTAAATAGATCAGAGCATTGGGGGATCATCAGTGGCATGAGATGAACAGGAACTAATGCCAGATTCTTTAAGTGAGAGACAGTAACACTGGACACAAGTGTGAATTGGGAGTGGCTGGAGAGCAGCCCTGCAGCAGGGGGTGGGGGTGCTGGCTGGCAGCAGGCTCAGTGCGAGTCAGCAGTGCCCTGGCAGCCCAGGGGGCAAACCGTGTCCTGGGGTGCAGCCGACACAGCGTAACCAGCCGGTCCGAAGAGGTGGTTCTCCTGCTGTACCCAGCGTCGGTGCGGCCTCGCCTCAGGTACGGTGAGCAGTTCTGGGCCCCACAATTTAGGAAGCATGTTAAGGACCTTGAATGTGTCCAGAGGAGGGCAACGCAGCTGGTGAAAGGACTGGAAGGAATTTCTTATGAGGAGTGGTTAAGGCCTTTGGGCTTGTCTAGTTTGGGGAGGAGGCAGCTGAGGGGCGACCTTATCACTCCCTACAGCTTTCTGAGGAGCTAAAGCGCAGAGGGAAATGCTGAGCTCTTCTCCCTGGGACCCAGTGACAGGACGCGTGGCTCAAAGCTGCGTCCATCAGAGGAGGTTCAGACTTGACATAAAGAATCATTTCTTTACTGAGAGAGTGGTCAAACCCTGGAACAGGCTTCCTAGAGAGGTGGTCAAATGCCCCATGCCTGTCAGTCTTTCATGACTGTAATACCACGGTTTATCCTTTGGTCAGCCCTGAAGTGGTCAGACAGTTGGACTAGATGATTGTTGTAGGTCCCTTCCAACTCCTCTCCCCTCTTCTCTCCTCCCCAACTCTCAGAAAAATGGAAGTCACAAGTGAGCTGTGAAAGTTTTACACCGTGGTTGAAGTGCATTTTATATCCCGTATAAAGACGGCCAGTTGATGTGTTTAATAGAGGAGCTTGGTCTCAGAGGGAAAAGGGGACATGATGGCAACCGCAGCAGCGGGCTATTTTTACGATTTGAAAGAGTTGTTGTTTGCCTCACTGTGCATTGTCCAAATCTTCTAGGTCTGAAAATGACCAGCCTTTCCACTGCACCAATGTAACCTCCACTCACTTGTTTTTCAAATCCTGTGTTTCTTCCATGGCAGTCTGTTGGCACCGTCCATCCCAGCCTATTGCTCTGGTTGCACTTTGGCTTTCCTCCAGGCTGTGTCTGCTGATATCAGCCCCACTCACCCCCTTGGAAAAGGGGTTGTGTCCAGCCAGATCAAGTTCCTGGTCATTCTCACTGTGTGGTCTCATAGACATTAGCTCTGGTGCAGAGAGGGGATGGCTAATAGGGGTGGTCTGTGGGCTGCAGGGTTGGCTTCTGCCGTGGCCTGAGAGAAGAGTAACAGCACTAGGTTTGTCTCGGGAGCCAAATGGCAGAGGAAGTGTCAGGGATGCCCAGCAGCTGTGCCCAGTGCTTGGCCACCAAGGGCAGGGACAGCTCCCTGGGCCAGCCACCTCCTTACCCACGTGCGCATTATCAGCAACAACCTTCCTCTTTGCTAAATACCTGCAGAATTCATTTAAAATCTTGGTGACCTGTCTTCACACTCCTGGAGATTAAAGCTTATTCCCACAGGCAGCGCCGCTACAAACTGCCACACACTGACCCTCCAGCATTTCATCTCTTGCAGCTTCTTCAGTGTCTGGGCTCGTTTGGCATTTTCTCCGAGGAAGCTTCCAAAATGGAAGCTCCGTTCATGCTAGCTGTGGTTATTTCCTTTCCTAGGACGAGATATCCATTTCGAAGAGACTAGACTAAGACCACCAGCTTCCTGTTGAGAGCTCGCCCCACACAGTGCATCTGCTGCTCACCCAGCCAGTGAAGGGCTGGATCCGCTGGCTGTGACTACATGGAGCTGAACTCCCATTGGCTTCTGATGGGTGAAGGCCCCATTAACACATCTCTCAGGCTTCACCTTTCATACTTTGATGTCACCAAATACATGAAACAGTGATGTTTGTGGTCAGGTCTGTTGGATTTAGATTGCAGAAATCTATCACTCAGGAAGCGTAGCTGTCCTTGTCCACATTCTGGATTTCATGGCATCTGTCGTGGTTCAACCCCAGGCAGTAACTAAGTACCATGCAGACGCTCGCTTGCTTGCTCCCTGTCCCTTGCCCACTGATGGGTGGGGGGGACAACAGGAAGGAATGTAAAACCTGAGGGTTGAGATAAGAAGAATTTAATAATTAAAATAAAATAGGGGAAGAAACCCAACGCCCCCACAAACAATTATTATTAATTACGATAATAATGATAGTAATAATAATAATGATTACGATGATGTAACAATTATAATGAAAAAAAGGGAGAAGGGGAGAGAAACAAAATCCAAAGGGAAGGGAGGAAAAAACCCAAGTGATGCACAATGTAATTGCACTCCACCTGCTGACTGATGCCCAGCCAGCCTGCGAGTGGTGATCGGCAGGTCCTGACAAACTCCTCCCAGTTTATGTGCACAGCATGATGTTCTGTGGTATGGAATATCCCTTTGGCTAGTTTGGGTCAGCTGTTCTGACTCTGTCCCCTCCCAATTTTTTGTGCCCCTCCAGTCTTTTTGCTGGCAAGGCCTGAGAAACTGAAAAGTCCTCGACTTAGTGTAAACATTACCTGACAACAGCTGAAAACATGTGTGTTGTCAACATTGTTCTCACACCAATTCCAAAACACTGCACTGCACCAGTTCTAAGAAGAAAATTAACTCCATCCCAGCTGAAACCAGGACAGCATCTATGAACCAGAAAAAGCTGTATCTTACGGTATATTTCTACAGCCCCCATATTCCCTGCCAGCTGAAGCCCTGAAAGAAGATCTCTTCTGTCTAGCCCTACATCAACAAACCATGCGTGAAGAGCTGCAGAGTAGAAATAGGTAACGTGATGTTAGGTGGAGTGCCATGGGTTTGGAAACCTCAGAGTAGGCAAATGTTCCTGGAGGCATGACTAGGTCACAGGGTGACTATGAGCCACCAGCATGATACAAGCAGATGCCTTCTTGTGTGTTGGGAAGATACGTCTGTAGGAAAGGCAAGCATTGTGCAAAGCACTGGTGAGAACTCACCTGTACTACTGTGGACAGTTCTCATTCCATAGGTGCAAGAAAGAGGAATTCTGTCTGGTATGGAGGCAAACAAAGTCTAAGCAGTTGATTAGGGGCATGGAGGGCCTACAGATGAAGGTGACTAGAAGGAGCAAGACAAAGGCTGAGAGGGCTGCTGTTGCTTTCAAGAAAGGTATCAAGTATGCAGGCCAAAGGAGGAAAAGAGGTATTGAAGTGCAAGGAAAAATGTTGTAAAGGACACAAACCAATTCAGGACTTCTTTCTAGAAGAAGACGTCACCATAAGCAGCACACTGTCTATATCTCTGTGAAGTTCATGCAGAGGGATCCAAACCCCTTTCTTTCACCTCTGGCATCACCACAACCAAATTAATGTATATGATATAAATTACCTTATTTACATAGTCTGAATGTACATACCAATTTTGGCACCAGTGTACAAAATGACAAGAATAGTACCTTCCTTACTCTTTCAGTACTTAAACTGCTAAATCCTAAAGGAAAAAGATATTTCCCAGGGGTTTAAATGTAATCTGAACACATTCCTGTGAAGTAAGGTAGGCAGATGGGATGGAGGGCTACAGGCTGTTGAGGAGGGATAGGCAGGGCAGGAGAGGTGGAGGAGTTGCACTGTATGTAAAGGAGAAGTTTGGCTGCCTGGCCCTTACTGTTAGGAATTATGCGGTTGAGAGCCTCTGCATGAGGATGAGGGGGATGGAAGGCAAAGCAGATATCCTGATGGGATCTTAAGTATCAGGGTTTTGGGACCAATCATGAATTTTTTTTAACTTGCGAATGTACCTGTGTGATTTTTTAAATCTCTGTGGCAGGCACAGTGAACAATATGGTAAACTATATTCTTCATGACTCTATATAGTTCAACTTGTAAAAGCTCGGGATAAAAATGCATTATTATCATTAGTCTTTACTGCAGCAGTCTTGAAATCTTCCATATATGTGATATTGTTCCTTCTGTCTAGGCAGGCAATGTGGTGACAGGAGAGATGGTAGAAGAACTTATTCTTTCTGGAGCAGATATTATTAAAGTGGGTATCGGACCAGGTAAGTCAAATCCAGTCAAATAAGTGTGACTTTTGGTGACATTGGTGGAGGAGTTGTCCAGATGGAGCCAGTGTATAATGCTATTTGGACTAGGATGCCTAGACCCACTCAGGTCAATAAAGTAGCAGTGCCCTTGCACATAGCGTATTTAAGAAATACATCAGCATGGTGCTAGTGTTTTGTACCGCAGAGTGTTACAGATTGCATCTTCTGGCAGTGAACGTGCCTGTTACTGGAAGCACTGTGTTGCCCGAGTTGCTGACATTATCACTGATAATGCACGTTCTGTTTAGGAACACTTTTTCTAGCCTGTTGACAAGAGGCTGAGTCATCCCAGCTAAAGCTCAAAGGATACTGTGTTCAGGTATCCACTTCTATCAAGGAAAGATAGGTTTCTAAATAGCTTTATGATTTGCGTTCTGTTAAGCTGAGGTTCTCGTTTTGTCAATTTCTTCAAAGACAAAATGACATTAGCTAAGGGTGAAGCATGGATAACATTGCCTCTACCTGTTACTGTTGCTTGGGAGCTAAAATTTACATTAAGGCACTTATATGTTACCTATCACTGTAACATTCCCATGGATAAATGGGAGGGCCCTAAATTTCTTGCAGTGGTTTTCCTGCCTTTCCTTCCCTAATATTGTTGTCTGGTATATACTGCCATATTGTCTTCCCTTTTTTCTTTTGCCTCTCTTGTGCGTTTCTTCATGTGCTCCATCCTTTTGTGATTGTCTTTAGACTGTGGCTGGAGTCACCATATGTGGGCTAGATTTTAAACTGCCAACGTAAGTGCCACTTGACATGTAGCTGTGAGCAGCCAATGCAGTGCAAGCAGATTGTTTACTCTGCAATGCCAAATGGTTATGGTCCATAAATGGATAATTTGAGCAGAGCAAATGATGTCATAAAGGTTGCAGTTGTGCCCGGGAAGACAGCAAACAACAGTAAATACTGCAAAATACGTGAATAATCAACAGAGATGTCATGATGCTATGGTCACAGGCAAGTTCAGATATAAAAGAAGAATTATTATAGTTTGTAGCCTCACAGTGGAAATAGGAGCAAATGTTTTATAGCCCTCCCTGGAGATCTTTCTGAACAGATCTGTACAAGCTGACCACCCAGCACCACAAGTAACAAATGTTCCTCACAGAAGATCAAGCCGTGAGGCTCTTTTCCAGATAATGGTCCATCCTGTGGGAAATGTCAGTGATTTATTGTAAAGCATTGCATATATAAGTACATACCCTGTGGAGATTATTTTAAAACTAATTTTCTTCCTACTTTGCAGAAATACTTTCCAGTGTTTTCACCTTGTCAGTTCTTTGAAAGATCTTTGGAAATTTTTACTTTACTGGTAGCTTGAGTATACCTGGATATCAGCTGGGTGAAGGGATCCAGATTTCACTGCATTTGGTCTTATCGTGCAGACCTTTATGGTCTGTATCCTAAATTGTAAGACCTGAACTGGCAAAAAGAAGTCCTTATTTTGACTCATAATTTGAGGAGAAAAATAGAGAAGGTATTACAGAAGATCTATGGCCATGTTACCATGTTGAACTATAATTGAAGTGGTTTTTTTATATATATGTAAGTATGTTTCTATATATACATACATTTACATATATGTACATACGTATACATATATACACATTTATTTCTATATATATATATATTCATGCACCATGTATGTGTATAAATACTATAGTTTAATAATCAGATATAATTAGTATGTTTCCTGTAATAGTACGCTATACAGCTTTCTGGTGATTACTTGTCTCAGCTCTTAAATGCTATGTGCTGATTTTCTTATATTCCCAACTATTGTGATCAACCAAATATTTCTGCTTTAAGTATTGGGCAAAAGATGGGTTTCTGTCCCTTGTGGAAAATCATCACAAAAAAAGAAAACAAAAGCACAGATTTTCCCTGATAATTATTTTCAAAAACATATGTAGAAAAGAGATAGAAATTTTTATTGGAAGAAATATTCAGGTATTAAATGCTGCTGCTGAGTCTCACGGGTTGTGACTCTGGTGCTTTTGTCCCCTTTCCCTTCAGGTGCCTCAGTCAGATTTGCTTTCTCATGATACAGTAATTCCCTTGCCACGAAGCATTACTGATAGGACCTAAACTGGGAATTGTGGCCCTGGAGAAGAAAGGGGGGATATTAGTCACCTCAGTTACAGCTCCCATGGAGTGGTGTGATAGTATTTCAAAACTCAAGTTCCTATGTGTTGCTTTTACCCATGAGAAAGCAACATTGGCAATGGAGACTTCTTGAGGAAAGAAATACGGGCAGAAACACTTTTCTTCTGAAAAACAAAAAAAAAAGAAAACAAGCGGTATCTTTTCTGTCAGCCTAGTGGAATATGTTTTTTCCTCTTATTCTCTTGTCTAGGTTCTGTGTGTACCACTCGGATTAAGACGGGGGTGGGCTATCCACAGCTAAGTGCTGTTATTGAGTGTGCAGACTCAGCACATGGCTTGAAAGGACATATCATCTCTGTAAGTAAATATCATCTACTCAGATTCCCACTGTGCAAATCGTTGTGGAACAAGAGGATCAAACAGTCCAGTACCCTGCATGTTAAAGGCTATCCTTCTGTCATCTCCAGTTGACCCCTGTACTAGCTCCTAGGGTAGTTAGTAGAGAGTGAAATGTAAAGAAACCAACTCCCTGTGATGTTTCAAAAGGCTTGGGCACCTCTCTCCTGTTTGTGCCTTTGGAAAGCTGCTTTTTGCTCCCTGAATGGAGTAAGCTGTTACGTGAACAGAATAGGAAGCTTGATAGTACTTTCACATTGATTTTCACGATCATTCCTACAGAAGATTTCTCAAAAATGAGTGAAATGTAAACAAGGCTTTCCCCAGAGAGGACTGAGGGACAGGCAATAGTAGAGGGGAGTGCAGAATAAAATAGTATGACCCCATCTGTGCTCTAGCAGCTGGATTGATTCAGATAGCATCCTCACAGAGCTGCCTGTGCAGAGGCAGCAGTGTTTCAGAGGTGGCTCTGTGAGCAGAGCTGGTGCATGAGCCACTTCCATTCTCTCAAAGCTCTGGGGAAATAATGAGCCTGTGGAGAAGAAAGAGCATGTGCCGGTATTGCAGAAGTGGCAGCTTCCACTCTACCAGCAAGACCAGATTCACCTCACATAAAAAAAGCAAATCTGTAAGCGTGGCCCCAGAGTGAGCTAGACTGCAGCCTAGAGCACCCAGAGGTGCTGTGTGCTTAGGCATGCCCAGCCAGTCATTGTGCCCCTGATTGTGTCAGGCTGGCAGTCTCAGCAATCTGACTGGCACAGGGGCTGACCAGTGTGTGCTGTGCTCACAGGTACACTCACAGCCAACAGTCTCCCGCTGCAGCCCTAGAAAAGAGCACACAGTGAATTTTAGATCTACTGCCAAGTGAAATCGCTGGAAGGCCCTCATTTGTTTGACCCAGTTGTGACTAGTACCCACGTGAGGAAAGGGATGTGTTGTGTTGTTGAGGAAGGAGGGGAGAGGAGAACAAAGTGACTGGAGATGGGTAAAGGTATTGACTGTATTTCTTGGAGCTGTGGGTATAATGGAGCAGGAAAACAAGTATGCGTTATAGTTAGATCTCTCTTGCTCTTTATTAATGCATATGTATAACCTCCCCTCCATGGCTGTCCTATATGAATTTTGCAGAAAAAAGCAGTCTGTGATTTTATGACTTTGGACAGTATTACAGATGTTTATGTCTATAGCAGACAGTAGAACACCTGTGCAATAGAGCATAAAAAACTGACTCTTTACCATGAAGGCTGGATAACTATCTGCATCATCCTAGCCATGGTGCTCAGAGACCCATCCTAGTTTTGCAATAATCACTTTCTGCTAGGACCCTCAGAAGAATGTTATTATCTTGATTTTAAAAGAAAAGAGGGAGTGTGTATTTAGACTGTTGAAAAATAAGACAGTTCTGTACTATTCCTCCTCTCCTTTCCTGCTTTGGGGATGGATCAGTTCCTGACCTGCTCCGGTAATGTTGGCTTCAGTGAGCCCACAGCTATTGACCCCCAAGCTATGACAGGGGGAGTACAGGAAGGCAATTCAATACCTGTCTGCTACAACATCTTGGCCAAGAGAATTGGAGTTGGGATCCCTAACACCGCTGGAACTCAACTCCGTTGCCCAAGCTAAGGAGACTAAAGCAAGGGTGAGGATATTATGCCTGAATTCTGCAGCATTCAGATAGGTATTCATGTGTTTGTTGGGGAAGGAAAAGGCTGGGCTGCATGGTCATTGTCAGAGCTCTGGCAAGAGTATCACAAGAGAGGTGTCCTCCTCAGGGAAAAACACCATACAGGAGCAAGCCTAAGTATATAATTGGGTCTAGTGGCAACAAGTATTCGTGGCATCCCTCAAAATGTCTCACTACTGTCATTGTGTAGATTCAGGAAGGGGCACACCCTGCCTGAGCCAAAGGAAACCACTACAGGCAAGGTGTTACCACAGCTATCTACGTCATTTTGGCAGGAGAAAATATATCCAGCAGTTTTTTATCATATTGATATGGAAGCAGCAGGAAGGATGTGAAAAGATTCAAAGCCTACCAGCTATTTTCGTGTAGATTATAGCTGATGGTATGATGCAGGTTAGTCCCTTGGGGTGCTTTCTTGCATCCACTTCTGTCTTGTCCAGTACCTTCACTGAATTGCTCCTCTTTGTTGTAACATTGGGCCAGCTTGCATTTGAAAGGAAAGAAGTCCCACCCACGAAATGAGAAAGTGATGGCGCTGAGCGCAGTAGAGGCACTGCACGCTTGAACCATTTTGAAGTAGCTCTGCTAGGATGGCAGCACAAACTGGGATATTAAATGTTTGTATTACTGAAGTGATCATGGATGATTTTTGGAGCTGATATATTGATGAAGAAAGTGACAATTTTTAGACAAACATGATAGTCTGAGTGAATGCCTGGTGTCTCTCTAGAGTCACTTGCACAGAGAAGCGGAAGGTAGAATTGCACCAGTTACTTTCCTCATGCTAAATTATCTTTAAGACTTAAAGCTCACCTCAGAAATGAATCTTTCATGACTCACTGAAAGAAGAGAGGAAACCCTGTCTAAGATACAGGCACTGTTTCTGTCCTGTGCTATTTGTCTGGGAGCCAATGGTCTCGATTTTCATTCTTGCTAATCCATTGGCCTTGAGAAAGCGCAGCAGTGAGTTACAGTGGAGGGGCCATTTAGCAGGAGAGCTCCTCCAGAAATGCCCTACTTGAGATAAAGTTTCTGTTCCTTATAGGTCAGAGAACTACTCTGCTGGATAGAGAGGCAGTCACGTATTCTAGTAAGCTAGCAATGTGGGGAATGGAAAGCAGCCTTGCATCTGTCATCTCTTCTTTGGCTATCATTTGGTGGAGATCCCTATATCCCTTTCACCCTGCCTGGGTGATGGGCCGCCAGTGTTCATTTAAAAGCATGACTAAGGTGTTCTTCACCCAGCTACTGCCATACCATCTCTTCCTCCACACAGAACACTTTCCAGAATTTCCACAGAAATACGCCCAGCATATGTAGTTCAGAATAAAGCACCATATGTATTGTTTCTACTGCTGTATATGCCGCATTCTTTATACATCTCCTGCATAATAAATAGCTATCTGTTTGCTGATAGAAGGGCTGGTTATACAGTTTATTATAAAGGTTGTTTGAAACATATAAATCATAGTTATAAATGTAATAAAAGGCGCATATAATATTAAATATTCAGCCAGTTGATACTGGTTTTCCATACTGTATTTCTTTTCCTCAGGCTAGATTTTGTTGTTGTAAAATGGTTTATCTGTTCAGAGAACAAGACTGGGAAAATAACGTTTATTTTAGCACGTTAAAGTAATTCTGTTGACTGGAAAGCTGTTTTCCCCTCTCCAGTTTAGCACCCAGTTATCTCCCAGTCATGCCCCCTGCAGGCTGCACGGCCACCCTTTCCAGCAGGCTTACTTCAGCGTAATGCCAGTTCTCCTGAATTCACAGGCAGATTTGTACAGATACATTTCCCAAGGGCTCTGAGGTAGAGCCTGAGCCTGCAGCAAGCTCTGTGACTGAAGCCCAGCAGTTCTGCAAGTCATTTTGAGTCCAGAGCCAGGCCCCTGTTGGGATGAGCTGAACTGCAAGAGGCAGCTTCCCAGACAATGCAGCAGAAGCAGTCTTATTTTCTAAACAGAGTGCTCGATTTTCACATGGGATGAAGTGATTTAATGCATATAGTGTTATTATGTAGCATCTTCTGGTATAACTGCTTAGTATGTCCTCTTTTTGTTTCCCTTTCTGTGAATCATTAAATTTACCTGCGTATGTGAAGTTAAGTGGAGACATTTACAGATAAAGGAGTGCTGTGAATCATCATCATCGGTTCCTTTTATCTTAAATGGTAACTCAGCTTTTGGGAAAGTCTCTTAATCTGCCTAGCATTTTGTAATTTGGTGACATTCAAAGTGATATTTCTTGAAGCCGATGATTAATGATTACACGCTAAGGCCCCCATCCCCATGGTACTTCTGAAAACGTAAATCCTCCATCACTGCCACTACTAGGTTAATTATAAAAGTCAGACACCGAGCCACCCAACGAGAACAGACTGAAATCCATCTACCGGAGAGCATTCATAGCCAGCCTGTCTCAGTCAGACAGTAAGAGTCAGTCAAATTCCTGACACTACTCTTTGAAGATTATTAGACCCCTCTTTCCACCTCAGCTTTTCCTCCCCTGACACATGCACACACACTCACACCCTCCTCCAGGCTCTGACAGACTTGTCAGAGGGAAAGAACTGCACAAGCAGAGCCCTTAACAGGAGAGGGAGATTCAGCTGTCAGCCCAGCACTCCTTTCTGGAGCTGACAGCAAGAGTGTCTAGCTCAACAAAAGGCATGATGTGCCGGAGGTTATCAGCAAGTGAAATAAAAGCCTTTAAAGTTCTACCAGGCGCTGTTTGCAGTGGGATGCCCTTTGAAAAGCCACTCACTTCTGGATCTAGCTGCTCAGTTTGTGTCTGAATCCTTTTCTGCACACAGGGAGGTTCTGACACTCGGCCCCACTGCCAGCTACCCACAAAAGCCAGCTCTAAAATGGCGGATGGCGGGGGTACCTGGCTGTGCTCGGTGGCAGGTCACACAGAGGCATGCGTTTCTGCCCCACAGGGAGGTGAAACAAAATGCAGTAACCGTTCAGCCTGGGGAGTAGCTTCAAAAGCAGGAGAGCTGTCGGCAGTCTGCACGGACCCTGCTCATCAAAGGAATGGGGAGCCCTCTTGGTACAATGACTGTGTAGAGCAGAAAGATCTTTCATCCGAGGCTCAGACCTTTACAAAAACCTAAAGAACCATAGCACATGATAAGTTCTGCTATGTGCCATTCCTTTTTTACAGCCCGATCCCACATGCGTAGCTCCCCTCCCCTCAACCGAAACCCCTCGTCAGCCGCTTCTTTGCTCTGCACTGAAACTGAAACACGTAGGTCTAAAATGCTGCACATCTCAAAGTGCTGTTGTTTCTTTACCAAACCCATAGCAAACAGTGAGGAGTATGGCAAGAGATTCGTTTTCACTTACCAAAGATTAGATTACCCAATTTGCTTAGAGATTATCAGATCAAAATCCAACCTAGCTGATGGTATATTTCCTCACCCCTCCCACTGTGACCTTTTAATGTATTGTAAACTGCTGAGAAAGTTATTTTAAATGTCTTTGGTGGTTTAAGGTAGGGGGTTTGTGTTACCTCTGCATCACACAGCCTTTCATTAAAATGGCAGCAATGATCACCAGAGGAGGTTGTGGTTTCCAGTTTCTGGGGCTGGGGAGATTGCCGTCAGAAGTTGCATTGCTGCTGTTAGCAGTGGTATTGTCTGTAGAGTGGATGGTAGAGTAAAAGAGCCTAAAAAGGAAAAGCAATAGAAAGGATCATACAGATTCCCTTAAAACTCAGCCAAGAGGCTGTAATACCAAAGGTGCACAGTCAGCTCCTGACACTGTTCCTGAGCAGGGGCCATTCTGCTGCAGGTCGCAGGGTCCCGGGTGAGCTCGCTGCCACTCACTGTCGTGTTTCCTTTGTGCAGGACGGAGGATGCAGCTGCCCAGGAGATGTCGCCAAAGCGTTTGGTAAGGACGGCGCAGTGCCACCCGCTGTACCGACCCCGGCACCCTCAGCCCTGATGCAGGAGTTAGGTTGATGCAGAATTCATGCGTGTATTCAGCAATAGGTGGTTGCATTCGTCCCTGTGGGCGACTCCAGCGAAACTAATACACCAGACATGAATTTGCTTTTTGGACCAGGCAGTCCAAATTCTGCAGGACAAAACGTAAAATGGTCAAAGTCCTACTTAGAAACTGTCTGCCAGGTGTGCATGAGATACAGCCTCTGGGACAGTAGTACAAAGAAAACTGATAAGGGTTTCTTCTGAGTAGGGTTCAAAGATGCCTGTAACTTCGCCAGATCTGGCTGACTTGGGCCTTGAGTGGATGAAGACCTGATGGAATGTGTGTTGGACAGAAGAGCAAAACAGAAAGGCAGGCCAGATCCCTGGAGATGTTCTTGGGATCAGCTGTCCACTTGAAGAGATGAGATTTTATTTATACTGTATCCCCTAGAGCTGAGCAGATGTCTAAAACATCTAAGTTAATAATTAACAGATTTTGCTGTCATGCCAGTAGCTTCAGTGAATTGTACCAGCTCTTGCTGAGAATAGAGAATTTAATCTCTGTGTATTGTCTGTGGGGCATGAAAGTTACATCAGTGCAGGGGGTCAAGGTCAGGATTGTCACTTCACCATAAACTTATTGCAGCAGCATATGTGAACCAGGTGCTAAACGCACAGTGGGCTGTCAGGACATTTAAAGACACTCCCCCACCCCCCAAAATGCCAGACCCTTTGGAGATGTGACAGTGGGGTAATACTCGGAATACAGTGGGAGAGCACAGTCCTTTATTGGGAGTTCAGGGCAGTGCAGTACCAGAGATAGCACATTATGGCACAGCGTGTCTGCTTGGCAGGAAGCTTTGCAAATATGGAAAGCAGGGGCAGGCCTAAACTCAGCTTACAGACCTGCCAAGAAAAACTCTGGGCCTCCTGGAAAGGTTGAAGCCAAAATCTGTCTTCTAAATTTGCAGACAGCTCCTGTTTTTAGACAGGTCAGATGACAAGGAAGACTTAATTAGAAAATTTTAAGCACAGCCGTGGAGTGATTGCTACTAGCAAGGAATCTGCGCAGTCACAGGATTTCACATCGCCCTTGCGCTACCCAGTGGGTGATGTGGCGTAGGGAAAAGATACTTCCAGTTGGGTGATTCTGACATAGCTGAACAGCGGCATCCACCCTCTTTGACAACAAGATTGTATTAAAAAAACACCCAACCTTTCCTCAGCCCAGCCTACTCTGACATCATGCCGCCTGCAGCGAGGCCTTTGTTCTGCCTGACTTTCTCTGGCTCCGCAGCTCTCTGGGTTCTTGCTGATGGTGTTGTCACTGGGAGCTTGTGAACTGAGACTGCGACCTCACTGCGTTCCCAGCCACTCACACAGAAACCTGGTCCGTGGAAAAGGTCTTTCTTCAACAAGAGTATTTTCCAGAAGTTAGAATAACAGGAAGCAACTTCAAAGTATTTAAAATGTTTTCCTTTGTGATGTTTATAGCAAGTTTGAAGGGTCCTTGTGGTCTCTTTGGGCTAACTGAACAGAAACTTGCTTAAAACCTGTGAAGGGGCAGATTCTGGCCTTGCTGATTGTCAAGAGGTGCTGGGATTCACAGTGGTGCATGTGTGAAGGCTACTACAGGTTGTCCCTGGGACAGAGGAGCATCAGAAAGCTGAGATTATGCAAGCAGAAGTTCTACGCTGACAATAGGCCAGACAGATCCATCTGACCCGTGTGTCACAAGTACAGGGCTGGAACTGATAGAGATTACCTTGAGGCAATAAACTTACCATAGCTGGTTGTGTGTAATTGAGGTAGGCACACTGTGGACATCTGACTAGCTGGAGCCAGGTGTGCCTTTGTCAAAGGTGGATGGCAAAATAAGCTTCTAGATAATGTTACTGCTATCAGTGTCTGCTGCATGCTGTTGAGGTGATTGGCTATGTGAGCCACGTAGAAGATAGCCTTGATGCCCGGCATTTACAAGCTAAAACCTTGATACTGATACTGAATTGTCTAGCACAGACCTCTGTGCTTGCCGAGAGCCTCTTGAGGAGGAGTAGTTAGATAAATATATTGGATATCAGAGACTGGGTGATATAATACACTCATGTACAGTTCACCTGGGGATGGAGGACTGGACAAAGCGTGGACAAGAGGCCCAAAGAAGGCTTTTGATGAAAGTGATTATACTATCCGGTTTTGGTGGATCACTGTAAAGTCTTTATGAAAGGGATGTTGAGGTGTTCTTTATAAAGCAGTGACAAAGCAGCCATTTGAATCATAAAAAGCCTGAGGGAGTCCCAGATCTGAAGACTAGCATTGACAGATGGCTAAAGATGTGACTGGAGGAGGCAAGTTCATGGGAACAGGAGGAGTAGAGTGGACTGAGTGCAAGTGAGTAGTTGTGAACCATGAAGAAGATGCTAAGCTTTACAAGTGGAAGGTAAACACATTGACTGGTGTCAGGAGTCAGAGGCAGACTGGGCATTTTGGCAGAGGGGAAACACAGTGGAAGCCTGTTGAAGAAGGCAAGGAACAGTGAAGTGCTGAAAGTGGAGGGCAGAAATGCCAGAAGTGACAGATACTTTGGGAGAGACTGTTGGAATTCTGGAACTGCTGGATGGGAACCTAGTACGGATTTGGTAAACTGGAGATGTCACTGCCATCTGGGTATTGGAGATGATAATGGAAAAGATGTAGGTTGATCAGGAGGACAAGAGGTGTTTTGATGCAGGAATAAGAGAGAACATGGAAAAACTCTGTGTTGGGCTCACAGATGGGTCACATAACTGGACCCTTGGAAAGGCTGATAACATGAGCACATTTCTTAGAATGCCCCAGGGAAGCACTACTGTCTCCTTTTTTAAAGATGAGAAGTCAAAGCACAGAAATACTAAGTTCAGTTGCCTGAGGTCACATATATTTTTGCGACACAGCCAGGAACAGAATGTGCCTTTTGAGTTCTATGCCAGCATCTTTAACACAATACTGCTGTTCCTTACAGCAGTGGAGAGAAGAGATACAGGAGCAGAGAAGGAAAAGGAAGGAAGAATCATGTGGAAAAGTCAACTGGGGACATATACTGGTTCCAAAATATACTTGAGAGGTCATACTGGCTTTTTTTCCTGTTTTCAATAGCTGTGTGTGTTACCTACTGCTGCAGAGGCTTGCTGGCTCAGCTGGAGCACAGGTGAATGTTGATTCCAGGGCCAGCTGTGGTCCAGGCAGACTTAATGCTGCATCTGCCTGGAGGGCTGCCCAGACTACAAATCCAGGCTGACTCCAGCTGAATTTGTGCAGAGCCAATCTGGTTATCAGTAACTTGTATTACCAGGCATACAAAAGACATCTGAGGGACTCCATCCAGATCCAGCAGAACTGTGAGTGCTGCAAGATGGGGTTGGCGTCAGCACACATATTCTGTAAGGGCTTGAAAGAGGAGGCACTGTGAAATGTGAATGAGCAAAATCAGCCCAGATGCAGTGCAGGCCTCAAGGAGCAAGTCAGTGCATTGAAGTGGCATTGTGTAGAAACGGGTCAAGTCTAGCAAACTCTGGGCGAGCTACTGGGATGCTTGTATGCAGTGTTACCCATCACATCCTGTATTATCTAGGGGGTTGTTGCCAGGTGTTCCATGTCCCCCACATCTTAAAATAATGGCATATTGTCTGTATGTACTTGAAAATGAAAGACTGCAGCTGGGTGCTGCAAACATCATCAATGCTTCTGTTCATACAAAAAAAACCCACGCCAAAGTAAAGAAAGACGATGCTAAAAACTACAGCCTCCTGGTTGGATGTTAACTGTTAGAAAAGCAGCGGAACAGACTTGAAACCTTTGGACATCTTTGCAACACTGAAGCAGGTTGGAAAGTTCTAGAGAGCATTGGAAAAGTGTATTTAATATGGGGTTGTCATTCCTGGAGCTGCAGAGCAGTAAGCATGTGTCATTCCAGTGTTTGGATGTGCTGC
Source organism: Falco peregrinus (assembly GCF_023634155.1). NCBI lineage: Eukaryota > Metazoa > Chordata > Aves > Falconiformes > Falconidae > Falco > Falco peregrinus. Next base: position 98,246,824 of record NC_073723.1, on the reverse strand, counting down.
GTCTGCTGTAACATAGCTCCTCTCTTCTGGAAGAGCTTGGTGAATTATGTTGTAGTTTGCAAAAGTTACTCAAGTTGGATGAGTTTCAATCCTGTAATTCAAACATACTTGTTTTCCTCCCAAAATACACAGTCAAAAGAAACATAATAAATAGATACTTAAGTGCACAGGAACCAAAATCACGTGATTCTGAAGTGTAGATTTCATGTGACTGTCTTGCATTAATAATTTGGAGTCTGTGAGACCCACAAGTAGAGGCAGGACTAGAACTGGGGATCGGGGGATAGTATTGACCAGACAGAGTCCTTGGGCAGGACTTTGACTTGTTTAAACACCCTCCTTTGAAACCTTGACCCCAAAGACATCCCTTCTTTCTCATGTTGTTTTCTTCCACCCGTGACGAAGACATCAACTAGATTTCCCAGGGTACTTTTTGTAAAGATGGAGCAAGATTGTGCCAGGTAACAACAGGAGCTCCCCACCATTAATTGAGAATGTCTTAAAGGATGAGTGTTCCCTTGGTTTTGGCAGGTTAATAGTAGTATCAGACTGAGTCAAACTGAGGCTTTAAAACTCAGCCATCTGAAACGAGAGAGCTCAGGAAAAATCTGCCAGGTAGCTGGCATGACAGGACACCTGAATGGGTGCCTGGCTATAAATACTGCTTGTGATGCGCTCAGCCGTTCTGCACAAGCCTTGTTTTTAAGATCCTTTTACCATGGACATACTGTTCTTTTCAGACAACAACCAGGCGAAGGGAGGTGAGGTCAGCAGAGCAGCTGGGTGCTCTGCTCCCAAGTGCTGCTGCTAGATCTGCTCTTTGGAAAAGGGGTGGAGGGAGGGAACTGGCTTTTATAAATCAGTGCATACTCCACAGTTGTTATGTATTCTAAGATGCAAATACTCCCACATTCAAGTTTGTGTACAGAGCTTTTAGGGAGATGGCAGAAGCTGAGCAGATTTAATGATTTCACTTTTCAGATTTCAAGGTCCAGTAGTATCGTTTGGATAGTGACAAGAGCTTAGAGCAAATCCTAACGCCAGACTTACCTAGCCTGGGATCTCCCCAGAGTTCTGACATGTTCATGATGGGGCGGGGTTAATTGAGGCTCATCTGCTTTCTATGAAGTGAGGTTTATAGCCCTGTTCTTTTGCCAGTTCTGGGAAAAAGCTGGGCAGAGGGGAGGCCTGTTGTGACACATACACACCGAAGAAGCAGAGGCTGAACAGGAAAATGTTTTGTTTCAGGAATGGGTCACCACAGGCTCATAAAGGAGTAAAAGCCAAACTTTTCCAAGCAAGACTAGATATGCCAAAATACCACAGGAGGAGCTGCTGGTGGAATAGTTCCAGCCCAGCTGGAAATATTGGAAATCACTGCAGAAAATCAAGAGTGATTCCAAAAACCTTCTTCCTGATCTTACTCCCAGTGGAATTGATTTCATGATTTGCAAAGCCACAGGAGATGGACAAACCAAACAGGCATGATTGAGTATTCAGTGTTGTTACTCAGTATCTGGAACATATTTAGGAGTTGTAGCTATGGCTTAGACCTCCTTTGTGATGCATGCTGAGAACCACAGAACCCAGGGGTGGTGGTCCTTGGCCTAGAGTCTTAAAACAACAAGAACCAAATGCAGACCCATCCAGATCTCTTTGACAAGTGATCGCCCAGACCCACACTGAACAGACAGATGATTGAAAAATTATTTCATTACAAAACCTGGTGGGTTTATGTCAGTGTAGGGAGGAGTACATACTGCCTTCAGGGTACGTTCCCACTCACAGCTTGTAGCCTAGAAAGGCCTTGACGCAGGAGCTGCCCTCTTCTCCGTGCAGCACCGAGGTCAACAGGGCCCAGCCTTGCGATTAAGGCTTCCGAATATTGCAGTCACAGTAGTAATTAATAAGGAACTGTGCTCAGATACTATTAGGGAGTAAAGGGTTAAAACTGAATTTGAAAATAAAAGTCTGGGGTGGAGCAGAAAAATCTAGATCTTTGTCATCACAACAGAAAAGGATTATTCTTTCCATTTAAAATACCGGAGAAATACAGTTCAGCATGTGTCAGTTCTTCAGTAGAGCACTTCTTCCAAGTTTGCTGCATCTGTTACAGGAGGGAACTCTCTGTACCCAATTATTCAGGGCTCGCTATTGTTTTTGGAGGCCACTGTGTTCTTGCTTTGTCTTTCGTCCTCTTCTCCCTTCCCTGCTTTCTTACATGTCACTTTGTTGATCACAGGAGCTGGTGCTGATTTTGTTATGCTTGGAGGAATGTTTGCAGGCCATGACCAGTGTGCTGGAGAGATTATGGAGAAGAATGGCAAGAAGGTGAAACTCTTCTATGGAATGAGCTCTGATACAGCCATGAAGAAGCATGCAGGAGGCGTTGCTGAGTACAGGTATGAATTCTACACAGGAGCCAGCCTTTCAGTAACTTCTGGAGTGGAATTGCACAAAAGGCATCTGTTGGAAACAGGCCCATGCCTCTATTCCCATTTAGGAAGCTGTTACCAACACTTCTGGCAGCAGATCTGAGGGAGGGATGACATCAAGGGGGAGACAGGGAAAAGGAGCTGGGGGTGGCTAGCTGAGAGCAACCGCATTCGGTCGATTGCGGCCAGTGCGGTGTGCTGTCGCTGCAGCACTAGCTGCACGGTCTGGGAACTCATGAGGCACTTTTCTGACTTACGGGTCTCCTGGGATGTGTATGAATTAAATGCCAGAACATGGCATACCAGGCTGCAGTTTCTGGCCCTCTGCTTGTCCAGGTTGGAGTATGGGCTCCTGGCTGGCCCACATGCTCCCTTCTGTTTGCAAAAAGTGGGTGCCTGGTGAAATTGAGCTGGGGTTTCCCCAGTATAGATCTGAGTTACAGCTGTAACACTAGTGAGGGCCCAGGACCTCCGAAGCCCTCTCAGTCACAGGCAGTAGCTCCAGGACTCCCTCTTGCATTTGCTGGGCGGTCTTAGGCAGCAGATTTCCCACACCTTTTTGGGTAACAGCACCAGAGTAGCCCCAAATCATGCAGCATGCAGGAGCTTGGGGTTTGAGTTAATACCCTCAGGGGACAGGAAAGGAAGACAGGCTTTACAAAGGAATCTCTTGTCCATTGCTATCTTACTCCAGTAAGTGCTGAGGATGTTGACTTTTTGAAAAAGCAGATGACTCCAGAAAACCTCTGCCGTTTCTCTTATGAGTGGCAGGTATAGTTCCTGCCCTTAGACCACGTGGTTCTTGTGGTTCTTGCATACTCTGTTAGAGAATGTTTCCTGTCTTACAGTATACATTGGTTTGTTGAGATGTCCCTTTTGATTATTCTCCTCTGCTGGGGTACGTTCAGGCTCTGGTCCCATCTGGTAAACTGCTGTTTGTAACAGAGCAGTGACCTTACCCACTGTTCCAGACGTTCAGGATTGATGGGTTTTGTTGGCCTCATCTGCTACAACTACTCCAGCATGTGGGTTTTTCCCAACGTGTTCAGCTGCTACCACGGGTAAGAGTTGCAGCACTGTGAAGGTGACAGTGCAGAATGTAAAGCAGAATGAGATTCACAAAACAAAATGGAATTCTCACTTTGACAGAGACATGCTAATAGGACCACAGCAGTGCCAGACATCACACTAGATAGAAGGCATCTTTGAACCCGCCTCCTGTCCTTCACCCTGACGTTGGCTTTTGTGGGTTTTGTCTGCCAACTCTGAAGAGTTAAAATGCACCATAAAAATGTGCACTAATTCACCTAGCACTTCATGAAGCGGTAAGACACAGCCTACCTCAGAGCATGTGCACCTGTCTCTGTTGGACTAAGTCATAGAATGGTTTGTGTTGGAAGTGACCTTTAAAGATCATCTAGTCCAACCCCTGCAGTGAGCAGGGACATCTTCAGCTAGACCAGGTTGCTCAGCCCTTTCCAACCTGACCTTGAATGTTTCCAGGGATGGGGCATCTACCACCTCTCTGGGCAACCTGTGCCAGTGTTTCACCACCCTCATCATAAAAAGCTTCTTCCTTACATTTAGTCTAAATCTGCCCTCTTTTAGTTTAAAGCCATTACCCCTTGTCCTATCGCTGCAGGCCCTACGAAGAAGTCTGTCCCCATCCTTCTTACAAGCCCCATTAAGTACTGAACGGCTGCAGTACGGTCTCCCCGGAGCCTTCTCCTCTCCAGGCTGAACAGCCCCAGCTCTCTCAGCCTTTCCCCACAGGAGAGGTGTCCATCCCTCTGGCCATTTCCGTGGTCCCTCCTCCGGACCCGCTCCAACAGGTCCGTGTGTTTCCTGTGCTGAGGACGCCAGAGCTGGACGCAGCCACTCCAGGTGGGGTCTCACCCGAGCGGAGTGGAGGGGCACAATCCCCTCCCTCGCCCTGCTGGCCACGCTGCTGCTGCTGCAGCCCAGGACACGGGTGGCTGGCTGGGCTGCAAGCGCGCATTGCCGGCTCATGTCCAGCTTTTCGTCCACCAGTACCCTCCAGTCCTTCTCTGCAGGGCTGCTCTCCACCTCTTCACCCCCCAGCCTGTATCGATACCGGGGGTTGCCCCAGCCCAGGTGCAGGACCTTGCACTTGGCCTTGTTGAGCCTCATGAGGTTCACAGGGGCTCACTTGTTGAGCTTGTCCAGGACCCTCTGGATGGCATCCCATCCCTCCTCGGGCATGTCAACCACAACATTCAGCTTGGTGTCATCTGCAAACCTGCTGAGGGTGCTCTTCCCACTGCCTGTGTCATTGATAAAGATACTAAATTATTATGAGCTCCTAGACTGTAATAATAGTGGAGATTAAGGAAGGCTGGTGATAGACATTGTGCAGGAGAGACCTGGAGACAAATGAAGTCACTGGCTTTCCTGCTCTGGCAGAAAGCCCAAGGCTCATGAAAAGAGAAGCCCGTGTGAGAATGGGGAAATGGAGAGCTTGTAGACACTGCGCTTACCGGATAGTCTGTGCCTAGTAGGCATAGTCTGGGTCAATACTACTATCTGAGGAAGACTTCTGAAGAGAAAAAGATCAGTTGGACATAGGGATGAGAGTTGATAGTAGAGAGTGTTTCAAGGGCAAAAAAGCTTGTGATGAGTTTTGGCAAGTTCCAAGGGCATTTGTTTTTGCAGGAAAAAAGAGATTTCTTAACAAGCAAAAACAGACAGCAAATACTATGGTTTGAGGAGAACATGTATCCTGACAGATTTTTAAAACCAGGACTTTTCTGCATCTAATAGGATGAGAAGGGGACAGGGATATCTTTGCCTTGTGCCTGAGGAGGACATACAGGTCAGTCTCGACTGGAGTGTACCCTTCCTACTTCACCTGAGCCTGTGTAGCTCTTTCTGGGGTTCAGATCAGTGTCAATGTGCAAGGGATGTTTTATTTTTTTAAAAAATCTCATATAGGGCTGCATGTGTAGCAGTTAAAAACACTGCGGGATATCTGGCTACACTGAGGGTGGCCAGAGGATTGCTCAGGTGAGAACTCAAGTGACTGGCTTTTCACCTGGCTGACCTGCAAGGCCCTTTTGGCACTGCAGGTTCAGTGCGCTTTTCCTTTCAAGCACAACTGTTTATTTGCAGACAAGCAAGCTGCCCAAGGGTCCATCCGCATATGAGACAAGCTGAAACAATGCACCAGAAAGATGTGCCACATACCTCTGAGCTTTGATTCTCTCTGTGTTTGTATGCTGCTTCCCAGAAGCTGTGTACAGTTTTGGGGCTTCTTTTGTCCTCCAGCAAATCTGTTTGTCATCGAAGCCTCTGAACAAATGGTCTGAGCGGACAGCACTAGTAATTATCTCATAATTGAGAAGTGGCAGCTGCCAGTTACACAGAAGTGCTGGCAACCTGTTATCTGAAATACGATAACTCACTGTCCTTTGCTACCCTGTGCTTGTGTCAGCTGGAGTGTGGGAAAGGCCTCGCGCTGCTCAGGCATGTAGCTAATGGCAGCTCCCTGCGAGCTCACAGAGCAGCCCAGGCATGCTGCATGGATCTCAGCGCCGCACAGTCATTCAGGGCCTGGCCACCACAGAGCGGTGAGAGGCTGCAGGGAAAGTTTGAGAAAGCTCACCGTACCAGTGGGCCAAAGGACCAAGGCAGCTGTTCAGTTCTACTCCACCTAGTTGGGGGGGGGGGGGGGGGGGGGGGGGGGGGTGATCTCACAACAAAATTTATCACCAGCAGGAGAATTAATTGACATTGGTCCCCCTTAAAAATGAGATAAAGTGCAAATGCTATGCCTTGTTAGGGGTAAAGGGAGCCACAGAAAGGCAGTGTATTTGGCTCAGTCTAGACAGACCCTTTCAGTTCCTTATGGGCAATACCACACAAATCCTGCTTGATCCATAGCTGTATTTTGATTTGCATCCCGATTGTAGAGTACCCTGGGGCTCAAGGTCTGAAGCCTTCTCAGCAACAAGGGAGCAGAAGCACAATCTGAAATTTTTAGTCTCTGTTGAGATACTGCCTTTTTGTGCCACTAATAGGTAACGTAGGAGTCCCCCAGTCCACCACTAGCTACAACAGCTCCAAACATGAAATCTGTAAGCCTTGGCTGTTACCTGTGAAGGAGCAGATTCTCATCTTGTTTACATTGCAGCTGCAGTGCAGAGCTGCTACCCATACCAACCTTGGTCTGGGTCTTGCATGGCCTGTCTCAGCACAAGTGTCACTGTGGTTTAAAAATAGCAACTGTTAGTTATCCAGCACCATAAATGTGCTGGGCATTGAAGGAATGCCTGGAAACAGGGCAAGGCTTTGGTTTGAATTCCTGTACCTTTTCCTGCAGCAGTAAGTTCAGTCACTTACTAGTTTAGCTTATGGCAACCTTGAACCAGAAGCATTTTAACAAAGTAAAAACTAAGTCAGCATTTTAAATGTTGGGTACCCCAACCAGGTCAAGTCAGTGGGGGCTTCTTCATACACATTTTAAAAGCCCAGGTGTAGGTCTGTATCAGTGATCCTAATAAGCTGTTTTGTCTTTAAAAGATCCTGAGCACTCACGATGTTTTATTCAAACAGTGGGGAGCTCTGTGTGCACTAAGCCCCCTGCAGAATCAGGCTACTTGTCACTTAACTTCATAGTCTCAAAATTACACGTTTTGTTTGGAGAACCTGAGCCTCCAGCAAACAGTTAAATGAAAATTGACAGGTGAGATGGCTGTAGCAGGGAATAAAGTCATGAGAGTAGTTGGTTTTGTAATGAATATGTCAAGTTGATCCCATTTAATTTTTTATGAAATTTGTGTAGCCAGTTTCATTACTTCTATGTCATTTATATATTGGTTTATTTTTACCTTTTTTACCTCCTTCCACAAGGAACATGGATCAGAGCTGGGAATTTCTGAAAGGCAATTATTGAGGTATTTTTTGTGGGAAAAAAGAAATAAGGCAAACAGGGACAGAGACCACACACAGTATCGTTCAGTTAGAGCCAATTTGGTTTTGTTGACCTGTTTGAGATTTCACAGGTTGTGTAAACGCTGCAGTTCTGCTGTGTTCACTCAGCAGTCCACAGCTACTACTGAGCTGGGGTTTGGCCCTTTGTACTAACTGTGGGGTGGAATTTGGGCCACAGAGACAGAATAGCACCAGCAGCTGGCTGCCGCTTACTTTTTCTGTATCCCATATGATAGCCTGGAAGACCAGCCCCAAATTTCTGCCATTTCCTAAATGCTTTACTCATAAGGTTGCCTCATGCCAGAGCAGCCTGACCCCTTTGTCCTGACCCACATTTTGCTGGGCTGACAGAGCACCATCACATGTGCTTCACCCCATCCACCCTGCCAGGGTGCCCACTCAAGCAGCAGGCTTAAGTTGGCCAGGAGTTACAGGGCACACCGCAGACCAGACCCCATGCAAGAAGTCTAAAACAAGTAGTTTTCTCCCTTTCTATTCACCATTTAGTGGCAAATGACACAGTCTCTGCTCTATGAGCAGATGAGAGTATCCGAGTACACCTTTCCCAGCTGTTGAGGAATCCCAATTGCTCCGTCCACCTTTCTTTTCCGAGAAAGGGTTAGTTTCTGGTCGTAACTCCGGGGAAGATGTCAGAGCTGCAAATCCCTCAGTGGTTCCTGCTGACTTGCTTATGCAGCTCACTGCCAAGTGTGCCAGCTTTTGTGATACCCTTTGTAATGCACTGTCATGGTTCAACCCAGCAGGCAGCTGAACACCACACAGCTGCTCGCTCACCTCCCCCCCAGCCCCCACAGTGGGCAGGGGAGAGAATAAAGGAGAAAAAAAAATATACATGGGTCAAGGTAAAGACAGTTCAGTAGGACACAAAAGGAAGGGGAAATACTACTAACAATAATGATAAAATAATTAGAATATACAAAACAAGTGGGGCACAATGTAGTTGCTCACCACTTGCCAACTGATGCCCAGCCAGTTCCCGAGCAGCAGCCTCTCACCAGCTTTTCCCCTAATTTATATACTGAGCATGGTGTCACACGGTATGGAATATCCCCTTGGCCAGTTTGGGTCAGCTGTCCTGGCTGTCTCCTCCCAGCCTGCTCGTTGGTGGGGTGGTACAAGAAGCTGGAAAGTCCTTGACTTAGTGTTAACACTGCTTAGCAACAACTAAAGCATCAGTGTCATCAACATTACTCTCAGCCAAAATCCAAAACACAGCACTGTACCAGCTACTAGGGAGAAAATTAGTGCCAGCCAAAACCAGGTCATCCAGCACCAGACACGCACAGGCATTTGTTGTTGGTAAAATAGTCTCAACTTGGGGATATTTTTTTTTAACTTAGTTTTAATTTATTGACAACCAATATAAACTTCTAGTCACCCTTGGAAAATTAAACAAACATTTAAGTAAACACCTTTCCTCCCCCTTTTCCAGACTCCACTTAAGCCAGCCACCTCTCTTTGCCCTGCCATGTCTCAGCTCCCCTTACTTTCACCACAGGTCACTCAGTCTGTCCCAGCTCCTTCAGCGAGGAGAGGGGTGGCACAAGACATTGTGGTCACATGTGTAATAGTTTCTGTCTGCCACTCCTTCTTATCACACCTTCTCCATCCTGGGTTGTGTGGAGGCCACAATCCCTTTTCAGCCATCCCTGCTCTGGCATAGGTCATGCAGGGACTACAGTCCCTTTGGGAGTGCACACCTTTGGCAAGGAGCACCTCCTTGTGAGGGTGGATCTCCAGCTGCATGTCTCCTCAGGCACATCCAGGTATGTTGCAGCACTATCAAAACTGGCTGGCTGCAACAAGGCTTCTACCATCCCATACCAGCTTAAGTTCAATAAGAAGTTCCCACACCTTGCCCCAGCACAGCCACCAATCCCCCACAAGGTTTCAGCGGTTCATCTACTGTCTCTGATGTTTCTTCATCCTCTTCAGGCCAATCCACCCTGCTTCTCACCTCTGCTGTGTCAGGATTCTTTCCATATCCCAGCTCTTCTTCCAGCCAGCCTCTCCTCATCTGGGCCCCCTTCTTCTCCCAGGGCTTCTCCTTGTCTCTCCTACATCCAGGGCACTCTCTCTTCCTTCTGCTTCTTCCAGGTCTCTCTTCATCCCATGCTCCTCTTCCTTCGGTCCTTCTCCTCCATACCCCTTAGAGCTGTTTAACTACTTAGCAGGAACCAGCCACAGCTGCACCTTATCCACACCAGCCAACCCGCCGCCCCTGAAGCCAGCCCACAGCTGTATGTTATCAGTGTTAATTAACCCAGCTTCATTCCTCCGTAATTCCTCTGCACTTCCTCTACACAGGTGTGTCTCCTCTCCCAGTGGCTGCTGCTGTTCCTTAAATAAACTTGAGCAGAGGTGTCATGTGCTCTCCTGGCTGAAGTTTTGGTGGCTTACACCATTTTCAGAGCTAGGTGGGACCATCTCTGCACCTGGCATGAAGCAGATGATGGCCTTCTCCTACACAGGTCACCCCGGCAGCCCTTGCTACCCGAACTACTGTATATGCCCAACACAGCACCCACATGTGCAACAGTTGGGTGCTCATGCACTAACAAACTGGGTGCTCATGCATGTACTAACAGGGTGCTTGGGCATAAATTATTTGGGCATGCATGCATGAACTAATTGTGTGCTTAGGCAAAAATTAATTTGGCATTCATGCATAAATTAGCTGGGCACTCATGCGTTAATTTATTCAGGGCTCGTGCATGAACTAATCTGGCACTCACAGGAATGCAGCAAGCCCAGCAATTTATGGCTTATATGGCACGCCACACCTCTGCAAGGCACATATCAAAGAACTCTTTGAATGTTAATCCATTATCGACTCTTTTAGTATCATCACAGTCTTAATGTACATCAGTTACAGAGTCCACTTTTCCTTCCTTTGGACCAGGCGGCAGGAATTAATACTGTAACAGTACACTTAGTAACATGAACACCCATGTTAAAGGGGTTTAGCGTCACGGTTTGGTTATATACCCATCACAGATCCCACCCCCGGCACAGACACAGTGGTCAGTGGTGCGCCAACGTGTGCGTTACTAAAATTCCACCCCCTCCCCCTGGGAACCAGGGCACTCATCAGCACGGTCTGGGCAATATGTTGTCTGTTACAAACTCTGCCCCTTTCCCGTGGGGACTAGAGATTAACGCAGCCTGAATATACACTCACCACCTGAATATAGACTTCACCCCCTCACCCCTGTGGACAAGACCACGGAGGTCAATACTGCAGCAGTCTGAGCAGTTCGTTTGTGCAAAACACACTTAACCAAGAAAGCCCCAGCAGTTTGCGTATGTACCCATTGCAAACTCCACCCTCACCTCTCTGAAGGTGAACATCATCATCATCTGAATTCTTGCTACAAATTTTAGGCCTTGTCCCCTCAAAACAACCAACCAAGAACTTGGCAGTTCCAAGTTATTCATTGTGCTTTAGCGCGATGATTAAGGTTGTACAAGCAGAAGTTAACACCACTGCTGAAGGTTCCGATAGGGTCACGAGTTCAGTAGCTGTGGGGCTTCACACACATCCAGAATGGGGGTGGGGAATGGTGTTCACACACTCCTGGGGCACGTTCCACAGCCGTAACATTAACTGAGCTCAGGCCTTTTTGCTGTGCTTGCAGTTGCTTAACTCACAGCTCTAGATTTCTGTCCCACTTCACCCTGTACTCCACCTTTTCCTTCTGGAACATCCGTTATCCCCAGCAGGAGAATTTTCAACCCTTTTTGACACTTTTTTTCCAAGGATGAACATGAAGCCGGACTCTCAACATTTTCTGTGGAGCTAATCTCACACCTCTCTTCCCGCATGCTTCCCCCAGTATGGTTATCTGTAGGTTACTCCTTGATCAATAGGACATGCCACCAGCTTCTCGGCTGATACTAGAGGAGCAGTAGCAACTGCCTGGCTGTCAGAGCTGTGGGGCTCTGATGGAGGGTGTTCACCACTTCTGTAGGTTTTGGTCTCCAAAGCCAAAAGCAGCATCCCGCAAGCTCCAGCTTCCTAACGCCGCCATAGCCACTGCACGGACATCTCCCAGGGGCAGTGGTTGCATGTGTCCCACACTTCTGTAATTTTGCTCTGAAAAAAAGGACCGCCAAGTGTTCACGCTCTTGGGAGCGATGTTCCCATCTCTGGAGGTCTGTTGAACCACTGTAACTGGGGCTGCCCTTGTTTGCAGTTGTCTCTGTGCTATCAAACCCCTGCAGCTTCTGCCCCACTCATGCTCGGGCTGAATTAACAGGGCGTTCGCCTTCGAACTGATGGGGCATTCATGCATAAATTAATCGGACTCTCATGCATGAACTGAAAGGGCAGTCATGCATGAATGCAGTAAACCCTGCATTTCTTGCCCAGTACAGCATGCAGAGCTCTTCAGATGGCAGGATCTGGTAGGTGAAATTCACACCGGTTTCCCCAAATCCCAGCCATAGTGCACTGTCTCTCCCAGTCTCGCGGGAAGCTCCCTGGAGCCTGGGCTGATTCTCCTAACTTTGACTGGAAGGGGTGGGCATGGCTGGAACCCATTCTGCAGAATGGTAGGGTGACTAGTTTTGTTTCATTTTGTGGGCCAGGCCTTCTCTTCCTGCAGGCAGGAAAATAAAAGCCTGTGAGCTCCCAGCAGCACAGACCCTACAGCAGACCTCTGAGCCCCGTGCAGTCTGCTAGATGGCAGCGGTACATACATTGACCGTTTATTACAGTGTTTTATTTAGGAGTTTCAAGAAAGAGTCAATTACTCATCAGAGGCAGGGAGATTAATCATGGTTCCTTACTCACATGGCGTATTAACACTTCCCCTTTATTATCTCCCTTGGTCTTTGACCTCACATTTAAACTAACAGGATGAAACACGGCCAGGCTTACGGTGAAGTACCTCCACACAGCTGCTGGTGCTGTTGTTAATGATTTGCAAATGCAGGTTCCGAACAGACGGGCCCTTTCTTTCTTGCACTATCCCCTAGACAACTTGTTTAAGGGCCAAGTAAATAAAGACACATTTACAACGATAGGTCCCTGCTGCGATGTCTGCCTCCATTTTGTAGGGGAAAAGGAGAGCAATCCCCTCTCCCCTCCACATGTGTTCAGACCTCCCTTCCCGAGGCCTGCCTTCCCAAAGGAGCTAGCGTGCTGTGCAGAACAAGCTTGCTCTGAAGCCTGGGGAGGTCAGCTGGTACTGGGGAACTCTGCTGCAGGAGGAACTGCTGAGCACGAGGCTGGAGAAGGCCGAAGAGGAAAGTTAGTTATTTGCCTGGATTCTTCCACCGTGTAATTCTTCACATGTGCTTTTGGGAACAGTGCAGGTCAGTGCTGCGTGCGGCTGTACGTAGTATTCACAGCACTGCCATTTTTTCTGGCCTTTTTGCCTGGCTCTGAACTGTGCTCACCTTTTGGCTTCAGGGGACAGCTCCGTAGCAGGTTTCCGTAGCAGGTTTCCCACTCCTTCTCCGTGGGCTCTGGAGAACGAGACTGGTAGGAGGCAGCCCGAGCATTTCCATCTGTGTCTGGTCAGCGATGTGGGACAGCGCCCAGGGGCTGTGAAGCCTCTGCCGAGCTGTGCTGAGCGGTGCTTGCTCAGAACCCCCTCCAACCCTTCTGTAAGCTGACTGAGCCTGGACGTTCCTTCTGCTTTAAAGTTTGCAGCTCTCAAGGTTAAATTGACCTGTCAATAAACCCGTCAGCTTCACCTGCTTGTAGGCAGATGGTGGAGGGGAGGAAGGGGCAGATCTGTAAATACACTCGTGGGATACTGGGGCATCTACGAGACTGGTCTGCTTCTACTTCCCAGTATTGGCGGTGACTGGAGTTGAGGCATTTCAGTGCTTGCGAGCACCAGGTAGCAATAGGCACACAAGCAAGAAAAAGCTGGGGGAAGGTTTGTGAACTGCAACATGCAGAGCATTAAGCTCCACATTACTCCAGTAAACGCTACTATGTTTTGCATCTAGACATAAATGCAGTAACCGCTGTCTTCTCCAGGGCTTCGGAGGGCAGAACTGTGGAGGTACCGTACAGAGGGGACGTGGAACTCACCATCCTGGACATCCTCGGAGGGCTGCGCTCCACCTGCACCTATGTGGGAGCTGCCAAACTCAAGGAACTGAGCAGGAGAACGACGTTTATCCGGGTCACCCAGCAGCACAGCCAGGTCTTCTCTTAGCCCAGGACTGGGGGGCTGAGAGCGAGGGGTGGGGGCGAGGAGCAGGAAGGGCTGCTGGTTTTTGCTTTCTCCTCCATACTGCGTTAGTGGCAAACTCTCCTCTCTCAGGACGGCGTGAGGGCCTGTGGCTGAGATCTGGAAGAGGAAGGTTGTGCTATTAACACAGCGCTGTTGGTTCAAAATGCAACAGCCTCATGTTTCATTGTTGTGCCTTTTTTATTTTTTAATCAACATTTCTTCACCTGTTTTCCCCCCCTCTGATAAATAGCCGCTGAACCTCAATTAACAAGGAACTGGCTTGCAGACATGGCTGTTACTCCTGCATACATACATGCATCCCCTTTTCTAAGGGTGGCCTGCTAGCTGCCACTGCTTCTGGCAGCGCCCCCTCCAGAAATTACAGGCTGGGAGAGAAAAATGTGCAAGCAATTGCATGGAGAAATCAAAAATCAAATTCTCTTTATCTTTGTTCTGGCAAAAGAATGGATGTTTGTGGCACGGCTGCCAGCCTGCAGAGCGCCAGAGGTGGATGGTGCATGAGGCCTGGCTGCTGGTGGCTGGGATGAGAAACACGCCGGATCTCTCACTCTCAGTTCACAGGGCTGGTACTGCCATTCTTACTTCAATCTCCCTATCCAAGGGGGGACTTCCCTTTTCAGAGCAGCCGGCACTGAATGTAGCAAACCCGTGCTGTCCCCCTACCCCCATCTGTGGGGATCATTCAGGAGAAAACATCTCAGCGCTTGCCTGCTTATCCGTGCATGCAGTTACTGAATTCCCTGGGTTCCTGCTTTTGCCTGCTCTCTGTGAACAGATCTCTTAAGACACTGAAACTCAGCAACAGTAACCCCACCAAGGAGGGGTTTCTCTGCAGCCCTCTCTGTCCCCTTTCCTGTTGATACCCATTTAGCAAACATGTAAAAATGCTGTGCTGTGCGTTGTCTGTGGCCAGGTGGATGAGGCCGGAGGGATCAGATTCACTTTTGGTCATTTGGTACCGCTCCTTGGCAGTCTCTGACACCATGAAAAGCGGAAGAGCGCTTTGGCAGAGTAGCCTGATTGCAGGAGGCTGGTAGGCAGAGATGGAGTTAAAGCATTTGCTCTAAAGGCAGTAATGAATGTTTAAGACTCTGGGTAACACTTTAATAAAGTGTAATGTCCCACTAATTAATTGTTAAATCACAATGAAATTTCTTTGGAAATACACATTGCATCCATGTGAATACCACACTAGCTCGTTACGATAAATGATGGGAAAGTGAGCACCAATGAATTAATAATGCTTGGCCACTTACTTTAAAGTGCTGCTCGGATTGTAATACAGCTGATGGTACTCCAGTACTTCAGACTCTTGCTTTCTCCTCCTGTAGACATCTGTGGAAAGAGGCAGGCTTCCTTTGGAAAGGAAAGGAGTGATCTGTAGAAAGAGGAATAGCAAAGAGAAACTCTAGAATTAAACTCATATGCTGGACTGCTCAAAAAGCCATGCACAAGGATTGGTACAACTGACCACAGTGAAGAGCAAATCAAGGCCATAAGCTGATCCCTGGGGATTCTGCAGTGGGTTGTGCACATTAGAAAAAGCACAGAATATCTCCTAAATACCCTGGGTTTTTACATGTCTTCCACCTAACATGTAGGACGTAATTCTTGTGGTGTAACTCCTTCCTCTGCTTCGGAGGTGAATAAGGGCCTTAACGTGAGCACAGGTTATGCCTGTGCTGGCTTTAAGGACCGTCTGTCCTGCCCACATATTGTAAAGGAACCTGAACGTGGAGGGGAAGCAGGCCCTGTGTCGTGAAGGACCTGATCTCCGTTCCCTCCAGCCTGGGAGCATCACGTTCAGAAGATGCCAGGCTTCTTTCCCACAACCCCCACCGTGTGCCACATACTGCGCTTCCCTGCGCTTCCCAGGGTACAGGCAGTACTGCTGCTGTGATCAGCACGGCTCTGGGTGGTCACTGTTCCTTTATTCACATGCTGGGAAGGGCGGGGGACGAAGGCAAAGGAACACCTCCGTCAGGAGTGGGGTTGGACCATCGCGGCGCAGGCCTGACCACAGGTGTGTCTCCATGCTCGTGCCTTCATGCGTGGGAAGGGCAGCGGCCTGCTGGTCTCACGCCCACTCCCGCTAGCGCTTTTCTACTTTTTTTAGCTACATTTCTAAATGGAATTTAAGAAACATATACATATATATATATATATATATTTGTAAACATTTTTTTAAAAGATCGCACGCACACTGAACAGAGCAGCTTCATGACATGCCTTCGGAATAGTTTCTTTTCCAAAGGGCAGGTGCTGGGGCGAGGGGAGGCTGCCTGTCCGCAGGTGTGGTGAGCGTGGCCACTCTTGCACCCGCTTTCCTTCCCCTTCCGCACGTACCTCTGACCGACCAGTGACTAGTAGGAAAGGACGGGGATAGGCTAATGGTGAGTTGTCCCCCTGAGTTCTCTAGGCTGTGAATGACATTGACACGAAGAATAGTTACCGATTAAGCTTTGACTTAGGGCATTTGGTTTTCTAGATAGTGGCTTTTACTATCATTTTGATAAGCAGCATGTTTCCTTTCTATTTAATTTTCTCCTTGTCTCTGAAAGCGAACAGGAGAGAGAAATGGGCTGCAGAAGGGCAGCACTGGTGGCATGTCTGCATCTCACCCAGCGTTGTGAGTTTTGTTCAGGGATAACCCTCAACTATGTCAGTGCTCACCACTGACACTGTCTAGCTCTCAGGCAGGCAGGAAAATGGAAAAAAGAGGAGTTTGAGCCCTCCTTTAATACCCAGCCCCGTGCTGTAGTAGTTGCCCTTACCTTCACGCAGCCCCAGGTGCTGTGCCCTGCTCAAGCCCGCTGCTGCTCTCACAAGGAACGGGCAGAGCAGGAGCTGAGGGCGCGCTGTGCCTCGCAGGGTGGGCTGAGCAGAGACCACAGCCACCGACAAACGCCACATGCCATTTGTGGCTCTACCTCACCTGCACGTTTTAACCAGGTGCTCCGTTACTTGGTGTCCTTCTGGGGGAAATGAAATCTGTAAGTTCTTAAGTGTTGAGTGATTCTGCATAACCAGGTCTTCTTTAACCCTACCACCCCGGTCCCATCCCGTCTAGAGGAACGCTGTGAGTGTGACAGCCTGCCCTGGAGGCCAAGGTCATGCCCGCTTCCCCCAGCCTGGCAATTCTTCACTTGGGCACCCAAGAGCAACGCTGAGGTTCTGCAGTGATTTAGTTTAACATACCAAAGACCTACAGGCAGGGATGCTGAGAAGGGCAGCATTACGTCATTAAAGCAACCCCTGCTGAGCGTGTCCAGCTCTGGCTTCTGGCACCGTAAGGACCCACAGTGTCCCCGTCACCCCAGTCACATTCTGGAGTCACCTTGAAGCGGCGTGGCTGGTGGAGGGGCAGGCTGGCCCTCCTGCCCACGCAGCCCAGCTTACCTGAGCTCTACTTGGGGACGAAGGTCCTGGCTTACGGCCGAGTGACTGCGTGGTGGCTGCGAGGAGCGCACGCGTAGAGCCCTCGTGGGCATCAGGCCAGCCTGTTAGAGGAGTGTGGGCCTTCAGCCAGCGTCCTGCCAGATGCAAAACAAGCCACACAGGTCTCCGTTCTCTGAAAGGAACAAGTGCACCCACCCAGGGGCTGTGCGCCTCCCCCGCTGCTCACAGCCCCGCCAGCCGTGGGCCAGGGGCTTTGGCTGTGTGCCTCTGTGCAGCGCCTCCGCACAGCTTTCTTCTCCCCTTAGGGCATGGGGGGCTGAATGTAGGAGGGGGCCACCCCATGAAGAGTTGTAAGCAGGGGCAGGAGGGGCCTCCGCTTCTATTTGGAGGAGCTTTTCCCATACAAAGTGTGCCTGTGTCTTCTCCCAGCTGGTCAATAGTGAGGGGAGGAGGGATGGGGCGAGCAAGACACACAGCAGCCATTAGCCAAGCCCTGCCGTGCCGGGCCAGGGGCCGGTGTTCTTCAGTCAGGGGCGTGATGAGAGCTTGGAGCCGTTCCTGAACCGAGCACGCCCTAGCTTACACCCGAGCTGCGCTGCTGGAACAGCCTTGGTGCTACAGCTTTCTCCCAGGGTAGGCACCGCGTCTGTCCACCACCGCCTCCCACCCCTCCACCCCAGGGATGTTGCGTTAGTCGCCAGTATGTTTTCTACCAAAAGTTCTTTGTTGGAGCCAGGAGGGCTTTTATATCCCCATGTTTGGCCTTCCTTGTGTAGAAAATAATAATAAAAAACCCCTGAGGCCCAAGGCCAGCAGTTTGCCTTCTGCAGCAGCCAGAGCCGGCGCGCAGGAGCGGGCCCTTTGCTGCCGGCTGGGAGCTGCCCGGCGGGGCGGAGGGGCCCAGCCGTGTCCTGGTTAGATGCTGGCACAGCTCCGCACCCCCCAACACAGTGTGGACCACCCCCCCTGCAGCCTTCGCTTCACCTGTGGTCATGCAGATGTTCAAGTGAGCCCTCCCCGGCATTTCCTTGACAGAATGTTTACTGGTTGACGTTTTCATACATAAATAAATAAATCAGAGTCCAAACCTCGTTGGTGTTGCCTGCGATAACTGTGAAGCGCTTCTATGTCACCGGCCAAAAAGAGCTGATGAGCATTCGCTGCGTCCCTGCCCTGCGGCAGCTGCGTGTGCCCGACGCCTCCGGCCCGCATGGCACCATCGTTTCAAATGTTGGAAAGTTGCAAATGGAAAGGTTTTTGTTATGCAATAAAGAACTTCACTCTGACGGTCTGGAGACAGTTTTATGGCCACACTTGGGTACATGCGCGTTTCTGCGTTGTCACAATCAAAAGCAAACGCTCTCCAACGCGTTGCCAGGGGAGGGAGGAAATTAAATTGGGCAAATTACATCCCTAGGAAAGCTCGTTCCCGTTCAGTCATAACTCACAAAGACGAAACACGCGTCTGCAATTGGCACTGTTATTTTATTAGTACGAGTATACTGAAACAATAAACTTGTACTGGTATACAGACAATTTCTTTAAAACAATTTTGTTCAAATTTTGAATCAAACATTGTTTTATTATAATAATGAAATAATTTCTACCTAGAAAACCTGCAAGCACCATCAAAGAAAGGGACCATAAAATTCAATAAACAGACGCGAGTGTATCCTACAAATAGACACACCACCATTAGAAAATAGAATATGAATTCTTCCATTTTTTTTAATATTTGTTTTAAAAAAGCTAGTGCAAGTACAATATTTTACACTGGAATTACAGAGAGTATGCACGCATATGGAAAAAAGTTCTCCTGTCACAATAAAAGCTCTTAACTATGTCTGTATGCACTTAAAATCTTCTCCTCTTTTCAATAAGGTGCAAAACGTTATTCCCTCCCTATTTCTCCTTTGTACTGGCCATGTCAGCTCAATTTCTCCCCAACACAAAGCTGCGATATCCCTTTTACTGGGCCTACACCAGGAACTACACTGGAAGTGTGATTTGCAACAACCCTCATTAGTAATACCAGCCGATTTAAAAATAAAATTAAAAAA
Source organism: Falco peregrinus (assembly GCF_023634155.1). Lineage (NCBI taxonomy): Eukaryota > Metazoa > Chordata > Aves > Falconiformes > Falconidae > Falco > Falco peregrinus. The sequence continues at coordinate 98,227,744 of NC_073723.1, read as the reverse complement.
GAACCAACAAAAACCTTAAAAACTACTGCTGTAGAATGGCTGAAACTTACCCCAGCGCGGCCAAGCGCCGCTGCCGGCTGCCGGGAGTGGTGACATAGCTAGTACAAAACGATTTTCAGTAGCTCACCCGAAACTGAAAAAAGGTTGGGAAATCCCCCTCCCCGCCCCCCCCTTTTTTTTTTGTAACACTGCAAAAAGAACAGTGTTCAACAAGTTAATATATTATTCCAAAAAAAAAAAAAAAAAAAAAAAAGAGCAAATACATACATTAGTGAGTTTCAACGTTAGCTGACTGTCGTGAAGAGCCGTATCTATGCCTTACCGGATTAGTCACTTGGCGAAGCGGCCGGCCCCATGGCCAGACAGCAGACGCAGACCAAGCCACCCGCAGCCACCCCTGGCCCCGTTTTGCCCTCGGCTACACGGACCCGCACCCGACTGGCGGCCCGGCGTTCCGCAGCGCCCGTTCAGAGGGGTGGCACGCGCGCCCTGGACTGTTCGAGCCAACGCCAGGGTGGGAGGCCCCGGCCGGCCACTGTGTGGGGGCAGCGGGCGCTGCCCGGGGGGCCGGTGGTCCCCCACGGCCCCGTGCCCCAGGGTTTCTGCGCATCAGCATTCCCGTAGTACAGCAACGACAGCTTCAACGGGTGACTTAACTCGCCGCAAACACCACTTCCAATGCACACCTACTGCGTGGTCGAGGGAAAGGGCACAGGAGCTTTGACTGCTCAAAATAGGAACGAACAGAAAAGAAACAACCTTGGATGAAGCCTCCATAAAATCCTCAGTGGAAGACTTAAGTCCTTTCAGCTAGCGACAAGGAAAAAAAAAACCCAAAAAACAACTACAGAAACCTTAGAGACTGTTATTGTATAAATACTACCTGTTGGCTGAAAGCACTTCATCGTAACACAACTGGGGCTGGTTTTCTGAGCGCTGGGGGGGCCGCCTGGCCAGGGCGAGTACTTCTGCCCCCTGTGCCCGCGGGAGCCCGAGCCTGCGCGACCTCTGGGGAGGGGACGGGCGCAGCCCCAGACTTCACCTACTCGGCCCTGCCGCCCACTCCCAGCTGCCCAGCTCAATCTTTGGACAGGAGAAGGACCCTCTCCTCAGAAACTGCTTCGGGATCCTCTCCTTTTGGCTTCTGAAAAAGACCGGTCTCGCCATCAGTCAAGACCACGACTGGAACCGCGCTTGGTGTGCCAGGCTGCGCCGCGGCCCTGAGAGCCGTGTGGGGACGGCCGGCTCACCGCGGGTATCGCTGCTGCTAGCGCTGGGCCTGGATCCCTTGTTACAAGCACTTCTTGCTCAGGGTTATACTCTTTGGGTTTCGTCTGCAACAGGAAGTACTGAAAAAACACGGAGCAGCATCCCAGGGAGAGGAAAATCGGGGGCCAAAAGGCTTCGGGCAGGAACCAAGCAGGTTGCGCTCGGCCAGCAGCGGCTTCGGCGCGGGGCGGCTGCTGCGGCGCTGCCAGCCCCATCCCCGGCAGGGCTCGGGCACCGGGGCGGCCGCGAAGGGCACAGCCGAGGCCTCCCTCGGAGCCAGCCGTGCCCTGCGCTGCCAGCAGCTCCCTCGGCGCGGGCGGGAGAGACTTAAAGCCAAAGTGGAGCTGGAGAGCAAAGCTCCAGGTTTGCACCGCAGCCACCCTCTGAAGTGCCCGGTAGCTGCACTCGAGAATTGCTGCTCCAAGGTGTGTTTTCAGCACAGGAATAAACAGTGTGAAGCGTGACTCCATTCCCCAGAAACGGGACCCATGTAATACGAACAGAAAATTAAGCACAGTTGTTCTTTAAGAGCCTTTTAAGTAATAATTCTTCCTGGCCAAAGCCAATACAAATCAGATCATCTAGACATGACATTTTCTATATACAAAAAACATGTAACTTTCAACCTTTCTCTGCTTTTGTATTTAAAAACTTTTTTTTTTTTTTACAAACAAGGTATGAAACTCACTGTTCAAACAGAGCCATCTCTTTTTCAAACACTGAATTAATCATTCCAACATTCATTTTTCTTTTGTGCAATTTTTTAAAACATTACCTGTACTCCTCAATGTGAGTGCTTCAAAAAAAGTTTCTATTTTTAATAAGCTTCTCAAATTAGGTTTACATCAAAAAATATTCCCACAAGGTATAGTGCTACAAGAAAAGATCCTATCAGTAAAGGTAACACATCTGAAGCGAGGTCGTCTATGTAAAAGAAATTGAACTCTGGAGTAGAGGTGTGCAACGCGTTTGGAATTTCCCTATCGACACAAAGCAAGGCTGTCCTCAGGACAGGGAATCAAGTGGACATGTAGGCGTACGCGTAAAAAAAATTCACACGTATTTATTCGTGTGCAAACAGACACTTCTGTCTGGGGGTGTGTGTGTGTGCACGTCTGCGTATCTGCATCAGCAAATTCTCATTCTGCGGCATATTGCAGGATTTGGTGGGGTGGGAGGGCTGGATAAACCAGAGGAAAGGAAATTACTGCCTGCACTCTGGCGGTGCGTTCACCCCCCTTGCCTTTCACATCAGCACTGGCCAGAGCCCGGAGCGGACTCTGCTGTTACCTGTGATGATGGGGAGGAAAGACATGAAAATTATGTGTACGAGTTCACGTCCAGGTTTGCCGTTCGTGAAAGTTCCTGGGACAGCAGAAACATTTCAACGGGCCAAATCCCTCCTGCCCACCTGGCAAACCTGGATGAATCCCAAGATTTTTCCAGCTGCCCGATTAAGGTCACATCTGGCCCTGCCTGAACCAAGCTTCAGTTTCACAACGATTTACACACGTGCTGCAGGGCAAGCGCCCGAGCAGCCCTTGCTGGCCAGCCGACCTCCCCCGAGCAAGCGTGTAAGTGTTTGCAGAGCCGGGTCCCAGGGCACGCAGAGCACTGCGCCAAGAGCCCCTCTTTGACATAACACCATTAGTGTTTATAAAAATACTGAGGATTCGCTCTCCTTGATCCAGGTTGGTTTTTGTTTTTAGCAGTTGCAAGTACTAACAGAATTCCACCGTTTCCTTTTTTTACTATTGGCAACACACTTCAAAGTAAAGTAAATCTCTGCAGAGAGTGAATTTTCGTGATAACCAACAGCTACGGTTCACACTGAGCCTGCTGCTTTTGTATTGCAATCTACGTGAGATCTACAAAGTTTAAACGATGAGATGCAGGAAATCCAAACTTGACACGAACATTGTACATCCCTACTCCGGAGCAGTAAAAGTGCTGCTTCTGGTCACATCAGTGTACCACACATATGCCAGCCCCATCCCTGAGTAAAAGGTGTGAAAGGTTTCTAAATGTTCCTTGACTTAAGGGAAAAGAGAGTAGTGATGTCACTTCCCCATGCTGAGAAAATGACGGGAACGACAGGTCGAACAAAGCGACAATGGAACGAAGGAATTAAAGGAATAAAAAAGAGGAACGTGTGTGTGTCCCCTCCTCCCGAGGTCTGTGTCTCTGAGGGAAAGCAAGCCCCAGGGCAACGTACGAAATGGTAAAATAGGTCAGCGGTGACTCCGATGTGGGTCTCGACCAGAGGACTCGAGGTAAGTGACATCAAACTCAAATTCCCTGTGATGTGGCCCAGACAAACTGAAACAATGCCTAAGTTAAACACTATAAGGAACAGTCATTTTATATATATATAGATATATAGATTAGATAGATAGATAAGATAGATAGACAGATAGATAGATTTTTTTTTTTTAGAAATCCCTATAAAGAGGTTCTTGTTTTATTTTTCTTTGCCCTGACTAATTTCTTGGTGATTGTATGCGTTTTGTTGTAAACTAAAAAGCCTGCTACAAAAAGAAAGAAAGAAAAAAAAAAAAAACCACCAGAGAGGAAAAGAAAACTACTGTCAGTTACTATTGCAAAGCGGCCGCCACGCAGCAGCAGCAGCTACACCTCCTCCTCCGGCTCGGCCTCAGCATCCCTGTGCCTGCGAGCGGTGTTTCAGCGCGCAGCCGGGGATGGATGGCCCTCCCAGGCATGGGGACTCGCTGCAAGGGACGCTTGGTGCCAGGGGGAGAGGCAAAGCCCCCCTTGCAAAGGACTTGGTCCCCAGGGGGACCCCTCTCTCCTGGGTGGGAGCCAGGTTTCGCCTGTGTGCCGTCCAGGTGGGGGGCACCACGTGGCCGAGTGCCACCCTCCGCCTGGATGGCACGCAAACATTAATACAACTTTTTTTTTTTTCTTTTTTCTTTTTTTTTTTCTTCCTGGATCTTTTTTAACATCAAATACAAAACCGGTTTGTGTTTCTCAGGGCAAGGGATGCTTGGCCCTTAATATGTTTTGTATTTTACTTACTTTTTTTTGGGGGGGGGGGGGGGGGAGGGGGGAGCAAGGGGGATCGGGAGGGAGTTATTAACAGGGGAAATAAAAAGGTCGAAAGAAAGAAACTACTCAAAAAAGAACAAGACTGGGGAAATCAGAAGTGGGTATGAGATCTAGCTAACACCGCACAGGTGAGTCTAAGTTGGCACGTAAAGTATTGCACATCCTACAAAAGCCAAAGCATGGAAAGGGACAATTGTTTGGAAAGAACCAGTTATTTCAGAATTCTTCAGTCTGAAATACAAGCACAGAACTAATACATTCCTATTGCTCCAAACATATTTTTTTATTATTATTATTTTTTATATTTTTTTAGTGTTAGTTGAATAGATCCAGTCAGTTTAATAGCCCCTGCTTCCTTATTAACCACAAATGTGTATACGTATGGTTTTACTTGAGATTTTTTTTTTCCTTCCGAGTACACATGAAGTATGGAAATAGTGGTATGACTGTGAACTAAAATCTGTAATTCTTTCTATTCCTTTACCATCAAATCTTAAAAACAAAACAGGAAACAAAACAATAAATTGCAAGTGCCCTGAGCAGAGTATATGGAAGATTAAGCAACTTCTCTGAGCAGAAATATTAACAAATAAGCACTAACTAAGCAGTGTGACTGTGAGAAGAAACCCACTCAGCTATTTGGTAGCCTGCTGAGAGGTTAATAAAATTCAAGGAAATTCAAGAAAAGTTTCAAGCTATTTTAAACGTATTTCAGCTTTTTGGTGCACCCCATAATATGGTATAAAAACAATTAGGTCTGGTGTGAGCTAAATTTCAAGTAACAAATAACAGAGTCAAAGCTGGGGTCCGGGGTTAACATTTCTTCTCTTAAATAAAAGCACTGTATTTCAGGGGAGAGGGAAAACAAGATTTTAAATAAATTTGTTCACTTTAGGTTACTGCGTTTCTAATGATGGACTTTTATTTCCTTTTCTCCCTATCAGTACAGCTTCTTCAAAACTACCTGAAGGATGTGAACTCGCCCACCAAACCCGCCGACACGAACGCTTGCTCATGCAGGGCCCCCGCGCAATCCCACCCAAATCAAGGGGATCGTTCTAGCGGCAGCAAGAGGCTTTAGCGATCAGCCCTGCGGTACTTCATACCTGCACCTCCCCGAGGCTCGCACAGGAGGCTGGGTGCACAGCACCTCAAAGGATCCGGCCCTACCTGGGGAAAGAAAAGACTGAACGGCACAAATCCCCCCCCACCCCTACTTGGTTTGTACCAAACTCTTGAAATGTCGCCTTTCCAATGGAAAACGATGCAATTAAAATAACAAATAATAATAATAATAAAATAACAGTAGGTTTGTTTTCAAAACAAACACCTGGCTTAAGTATAGAAATGTTTCTTGTGGAAAACTCTCTCAGCAAGTCTGAAGAAAAATTCTCAGAGTTGTCCTGGTAGGACCTGGTTCTGTGTGGCAGATATGGTAGAAAGACCAAAAAATGAACTTTGAAAGGAACGTAACCCTACGAAATGGCCTACAGCATAGGCAGGTTAGTGAGTAATTGCTACATTTGTTTATGCTCTTTCAGATCCCCCCCAACCCACAACATTATTAGGTAAAAACTGCAGGAATACCACACAAATGATAAACTCAAGATGTGCAAATTGCAAGATTCTTTAAAGTCCATCTTTTTCAAAAACACTGGACAATGATTTTTTTTCTCTTTCCTTTTTCCTTTCTCTTGTTTTTTTTTTTTTTTTTATTATGTCAGCTCGCATATGCCTTTAACTCTTTCTCAAGCATTAAAGTTTAAAAAGTGCCTCCTATTAAGTAGTCCTTTGTGGACAATGACTGTCACATACTAGTTCAATAATTCACATTCATCCCTTTGAAACCACATTAAAACTTTCAGCATCTTGCCTGTGAGAAAACTTTACACAGTTGCATGTAGTTACAGTGTTGAAGAAATTTGTTTGTTTGTTTGTTGTTGTTGCTTTCTGAGCAGATTAAAGTGAGATACAGTACGTACTGAGTGTTAGACCAGGATGCTCAGCAATAAAGTGTGAACAGCATTTTAAGTGCTTAAAGACATTCTAGGTTCATCTTCAACAGCGGATTCCTGTGTCACACCGCAATTTGAAAGAAGTGGCACCAGTTGTCCATAATCATGAACAAAAAAACCAGTACTAGAGTTAAAGACAAAGATTTGCAACCGAACTGCAAACGATGGATGCCTGTGATCTCAAAGGGGCAGTATGCGTCTACCTTGTGGAAGCAAATGTCAATGGCGTAACCCGGTCGATTTGTCTAACACTGCACTGAAACAGGAGTGATCCTGAGCCCGGCCCGAGCCTGAGCCAGGCGCATCCGTGGAGCCGGAGGCCTCCTCGCACACCCACGCACACCCACGCCACACGCACGCACACACACCCCCCGCCAGGGAGGACCACCTTGCAGGCTGACCAGTGCAAGGGTCCGTACAGCCTCCCCGTCTGCTGAGCCTGGGCAATGGAACTGCACTAGCAAGCGGAACGGAAACGTTGGTGTGGCAGTTGCTTGAGGAGTAAAAATCAGTGCAGTCAGACCCCATGGGGGGAGAAATATATATATACATATACACACACACAAATATATATATATATATATATATATATATATATATATATATATATACATACACTGTAGAGCCTTGAGTAAGAGTTGGCTTGTTGAAAATGTCAAGAGACTGTCTGATCCTTTTCAGTAACACCCATGGGTTGTGTCCTCAACATTCCCCCGGGGTGAGGAAACCTCTTTGCCCAGCCGCCGTCCCTCCTCGGGACCGGCATGCAGGTACCCACACGCACGCACACACGCACGCACCCCACACGTGACATACACCTCTGCTACACTTCCCTTCTCCTCACCTCCCCCCCAAAAAACTAGAACAGGAACCAAAACAACAAAACACCTCCCCACCCCACCCCCTCCCCCCCAAAAAAAAAACAAAACAAAAAAAAGACAAGGAAAAGAAAACAAAATCACAGCTGGACCCTGTCCTACACGAGGTGTTAGAAAACAGGAGCCATGACAACACATTCATTTCCACTAAGGGTGTGTGAAGCAGATACTGCCCCTTCCATAGCTCTCGATAAACCTAGTCACTGACAAACACTTGTGGAAAAACATATGCACCAGTCTCCTGCATAATACCAGCTGCAACTATAACAACAAGGTTATAACATAAACCTAAAATAAGATGATAACATGTAAATACTGGGTTATTTAGTCTACAGTACAGTAATCTGGATAAAAATGACAAGGGATAGCCTAATTTCCTTTCCCCAAACAACTTTTACTTTCCTACGTTGGATCGACCTTCAATGCAAATCTTAACCTCCTGAGGAATAAAAGAAGGCTTGGGAAGAGTCAAAGGTGGCTCCTCTTCCGATTTCTCTAGTTTTCGTGTTTCGGGAGCTGACCACCTCCTCTTCCTCGTTGCCGGGGGCTTGCTGGGTTCTGTTTTGGTGAGCAAAGGTGCTGCAGGCAATCCTATTTTGTCCGGAAACTTCAGTTCACCGTTCTCAGCTAACATCTGTGCGCTTCCCTGATTAATCCCGTTTTCCTGCTCCGCATACCTGTGTCTACTTCCAGCTAGACTGTCATTCTTTGAATGCTTCAGCAAGATACTAGCTGAGTCCATGGGCTGGCCCTTTTTAATAGAGCCGTTCTTCAGGTTCTTGAGCGTGAGTGATATGCAGACGTCCCCCACCGAGAGTTTGGAGCATGGCAAATCAAAGAGCTGGCTGGTTCTCTCAGGGCAGCAGGATGACCAGCCTTGTCCAAATACAAAAAAAGGGTATTCTACCAAGACTTCCACGCTGACCTGCAGAAAGAGAGGGGACAACAGAGAGAGAGAGAGACAGAAGGGGGGGAGAGAGGGGAGAGCGTGAGATCACCTGTGCGCCCTCACGCACCTGCACGGCAGGCGGCACTTGGCGCGGGGGGGAGGGATAAAGCTGAAATTGCAAAAGCGCTGCTCGGTTTCTGCGAAATCAGTATCGACCACCAGACTTCACGGCTGTCCTCATCACGAGTGTCAATGGGTTCTCTTAGCTCAGCATTTCTTAGCACAAGACCGCAGCGGGAATCAAGCTTTACCTTTATTCAGCTGCTCAGAGAAGGCGTAAGAGGTAAGAGAACAGCTTTGGCAGCTGGTAAACTCTGTTCCCCACCATCCCCTTGTGGTACCTCGAGCCCGTCATCCACATCGAAAGACACTTTCCAACCACAGGACAGCTCAAGGGAAGCTCTCAGTTCTGACATGCAGTTTCCTAAATGACCACAGGTACACCATCCTCACCTCTGCCTGAACAAGGTATACTTACGGCGTGAAACGGCTGAAGGCACGCTGATTTCTGGGGCGGGGGGCGGGGGGGCATGAGTACGTACAGAGCTGTAGCTGTACGAGCAGTGAGCATGAACCTGCCTGCCCCCAGCAGTGCTGTCACCAGTACAGCTTCTTCCCTTCTACACCTGCTCTCCCACTCTGCTGTTGAGTTCATGTCCTGCACTCCCTCAGGGAAAGGATCATTTCTCCTCCTCCTCCTCTTCTGCACTGTGTCCCCTCTTCCTCCGCCCTCCCTTTAAAAACACACCTGGTTATGAATCCCATCTAACCACCTTCCAGGGAGCTGCCACAGCCTGGAGAACAGTGCAGCAACAGGTGCTCACGGCTCCTTGACCTTGCGACAGCTGGGCCTGGAGGTCCCAGTGTGATAAAGCACCAAACACCAGCTGATGTCTGCAGGTGTCAGCAGCCCAGCGCCCACCGCGCCGTGCTGCGTCTGCAGGCTCCAACACTTGACGGGGGCTCAGGCGATTCACAACGCACAGGGCTGAGCACCCCCAGCATGCCATAACGAGGGCATCACGTTCTGGTTAATACTTTTGAAAAATTTTAACTTGCTGTGTGCAACACCAGTGAGGTCAACTCTGAGGAGGTGATGTATGCTGCAGTCAATATCCACTGCCCTGCCCCCAAGGTCTCCCTGTGTCCTCCAGAGCTCTTCTCAGGCATGGGGGACAGAATCCTGCTCTGATAGTGTAAACCTGATTTGGTAGGGGCTAAAGGGCAGGCGGACACCTGAATATATGTGCTTTTCTCATTCATGAGCCATTCAGCAGGCACGGAGCACACCAGCCACCTGGAGAGCCTTTGCTCTCCGGGAACATGGACTCACTTGAAAGGAATATCACAGCATTGCAAAACCACCTCTCACCCTTGGGAGCAAGTAACGCTGTCACAGAGAGCATGGCTTTGTGTTGTTAAAAATACATTTCAACATTCAGGAATAAAAGCAGTTTGAGATGCACGCTGCACTCCAGTTCTTAAACACCTTTGTTCATCAATTCCTGCTCCACAACCGGGAAACCAAAGATTCCCATCGGATGTTACTGTGCCTCCGACTGGTTAAGCCCATGCCACGCACCAGCAGTCAACTGCAGTTTATGAGACAGTTGATTCTGTTGGAAAAAACTTATACGGTCTATAAATATATGCTACATACTTCTGCAACTAAGCCAGCAAATAACACTGTGCGTATTACCCTGCCACTCCACCAGCCCAGCGCAGTCAGCCACTGTACAAGGAATTTCAAAAGGAGCAGTTTAGAGGCACAAGATACTCCCCCATCAATTTCTGCCATATTAAACCTTTACCAGCCACAACTGCCCACCAACAGTCAACTACAGATACGGCAACAGTGGAAAGGGACCTGATTCTAGGCCTGGTTTATGCTCTGGACTATGGAGAAAGTGGAGCAAGGTAACCATGAAAGTCCCATCTCTCCATGTCGTTGGACATAAACACTCCAGCCCCAGGATCTGAAGAAATATTTGCCCAGAGTTTGGGATCCTGTTCCATAAATACGCACCTCAGTAAGGGGTCTGACTGGGAGAAGTGGTGAATATCCAGTATCTCCCATGGAAACTGCTGTCTACACAAAGCTGTAGGCTTCTCTCCAAGCATGGATCAACCAGTGGACATAGCTTTCTCCTTTATATTGCTGTGTCTCTCCTCTTTCTTCCCTTCTTCCTGCCTGCTGGGGTTGTCGGATTTTTCCTTTCTACTTTCCCATCCTTGTCAAAAGCTATTTGTATCTGTGGGAATCAAACATGCTTGCGTGCATCATCCTCACTGACACACAAGCTCCTCTTAATGTGAACACACTTCTACCGCATGTTGTGATTTTTTTTTTTTTTTAACACGGCATCCAAAACACTTGCCTGAACTGTCAATCACTGAAACAAATCCCAGAGTTGGTGGTGGTGATCATGAATAACGCCAAATAATAAAGATGGTGAAATGGCAGAATTTCCACGATCCGGTCACAGCGTGCGTGTATCAGTATCAACCTGAAATGGGTTCCGTCACGGATTACCAACCCGTTTTAGCTGGCTGCTTCTGGCTGCAGCTAACTTTGGACTTCAGGTAACCACTCTCTACAAGCAATAGTAGTCAAAAACTTTTTAAGTGTGAAAGTTCAGTAAAAAAAAGCCCCACATAATTTTTTTCTGACCACTGCATTACGACACAAAAAAAAAATTTTAAAAGCTCCCTCCCCCAATATCTTGCTGTGATTATTGCCGGAGAGAAAGAAATATGGAACTGCTTTCCAACTACTAAGATGATAAAGCAAGAAACCAAAATATTGGTCCCTCTCCAAGCACACCAAGGCTCTACTGCAAGCTACATTTCTATTTTTATTTTTTAAGAGTGACCAGTGAAAACACCCAAAACTCTTCAGTGCAGCTGCTGACTATCTGCGATTTCCTAGAACCCTTTATAATTTTATTTCTCAGCTAAACTCAGTAGGTAAGGCAGGCAACTCAGACTGCTGAGGGAATCCTGGCTGGAGCTGGAACAGGGATGATAGGAGCTGGAAGATGGTGCCCAGAAAATACCCGTCCCATCATTCAGGGACACTGGAACAGGGGTGACAGGAGCTGGAAGGTGGTGCTCAGAAAATACCCTTCCCATCATTGAGGGACACAGCAACTTCAGTTTTGGGGCTGACGGCTGCAACCAACATAACAAGCAGTAAAGCAAAAGGTGCCTAATAGAAGTGGTTTGTGTGACCTGTATTTTGATAAATATAAACACACATTTTCCAACTAAGTGTTCTTCTCCTTGGTATTATTAAATGTACTGAAAACTCAGAGTGGCGAGCTGGAAACAAAGGGAAGGAAGCAGTTCTGGAAACAAGGTGCAATGAAGTGGTGGAGCTCTCCACTGAAGGCCTTGCTGTGGGTGCCGAGAGACTCCTTGTGTCCAAAATACAAGCAGGTGGATTTGTGGGATAGCAGCTCTCTCTCCCACAGAGGGAAGGCTCTGCAGTGCCATGCTTCCACAGAACCCCCTACTCAGAGCCTCTGGGACTCCTGATGTTCCCATCACCCTGAACAATACCTGCCTTCACAAGAGTGGGTTTCTTCTGAGAGATTTCTGGGGCTGTAGGCAGCATCTCGTGCCACGGGGACTACCCGGCATGATGCCTGGGTGGGCATCCCCCCAGGGCTGCATCTAGCCCAGCTTCAGTAAACCATTATTATAACAAACGCACCCAGGGCTTGAAGGTTCGGGGCTGCAGTTTCCCACTGCCATGTGATCCCAGCGCTTCTCGAGAGGAGCCACCTTTGCCCACCAGACCACTGGCTGCTGAGTTTATCACCTGAGCTCTTATCTGCTGCACTCCCAGAATTCAGTAACACGCATCTGAAGAGAGACCACAGCCACCCCGACACTCAGAGGAACAAGGACTTGCTGCCCTCGTGACCAGGGGACATGGACGCGGAGATCACACCAGGGGAAGGCTGGAAGAGATCTCCCTCTGCAGCAGCGGACTGAACCAACATCCCACTCTGTGTCTGCTACAGTGCCAAAGATAATGAAAAGGAGAGCCCAGAGTACAAGAGAAAGTAACTGGTTTGGGTGTGTGCAGACACAGAAGAGGAAAACTGAACTAGATGATGGTCTAAAAAAATACACACTAAACTAAACTAGTTAGGGCTACTAACTATGTGCTCTAACGGGACTTTTCTATCTCTAGTGTCTATGATTCTGGTTTTTAAAAAAGGAAAATAAAGAACTGTATGTTCATCTTCTCTTTTTAAACTACACTTTAGGAATGATTAGGAACTGAAACACAGGGGTGAAAGCAAACATTTCAGAGAATGGATTTTGCGTCTCCTGCGGGTTTTGACCTTAACGTGGAGGTGAATTACTGGCTTCTGCCTGCTCTTGGCAGCAAAAGAATGGGCAGGTAGTAACGCTGAAAGTGTTATTACAAGAATAATATGTGGAATTACAAAGAGATGCAGATCCGTAGGTCTTTTAGGCAACTTGAGTAACAGCTGGACTTTGGGTTCTGGCCCAGCTGACACTTGACTTCTTCCTAACCCAGAGCAGGGATGCTGTGAAATGGAAACCTAGCATCCCTCCAGGGCTACGGCTAGTTATTCCACTACAAAGGCACGTAGCTTTAGGTGGGTTAATTTTCCTCTAGGTTTCCATACCTGGGAGAGGGTTGGATTTGCCAGGTGATTCAAAGACGCGAAAAGGAGGAAGGATGACCTTTTCCTGCCTAAGTGCGGTGCTGGGGAGGGGCAGCTGTGGGCCTGCAGTGATACAATACTAGAGCAGCTGCGTGGTGCCTCACTATTTACATTACAGTTGTATATGCTCAGCTAAAAATAATCTCCTACCTCTGTCCCTCCATTGGTGCAAAAATAAGCTAATGTTTGCTCAGAGTCTGAAAATACAAATTAATCAATATTATCATGACTTCCCAGAGATCCCTGGGAGGAGTACGTAAGTGAGCCAAAGCTAATGATAACAACGCTATTTTTGTTTAGCACTTAATCTTCACAACTTGCACTCACCTTGATAATACCATTCAAAAAGCTCCTTCCTTCCAGAAATATGTATGCAACGGAAACTTAATTGTAATCAAACACTTTGCAAAGCTATGCTACACATGCAGATGTAGCCTCGCTGTACTCCAGAGCCAAGATGTATTTAAATGCAGCAGCCCCACAGTGCCACTGCTCGCAGCGGCACGACTAAACGCTGTTTTGCCAAGGAGAAGACTAAGACCTCTTCAGGCAGGCAATTTTCTACAAGTACTGACTGCCACACGCCTGCTAGTAAGAAGAAATGCTTGGATATAGCCACGGCGGGCTGAGGGTGAGGTCACGGAGACTTCAAACATGTAGAAACAATCTCTCTCTCCCTCCCCAGGCAAGGGAAAACCGGCAGAGCCATCCCCACTATGCAGGGACACAGCTGATCTGGGAAGAGACCCAAGTCCTGGAATCTGCAGGAAACCTAAATTAAACCCCCGTTTCTAATCATATCTCTACGTGACTCGCCCTCCATTCTGGAAGCATCCCCGGTGGGAAACACAGCTGGGGAGTATTTCAGCTGCGATGATGTCAGCCCGCTGCTGATAGGCTTCTCCTCCGGCTTCTCCGAAGGTGACACTTTGCTGGGTGAGACCCGTGTGCCTGGCCCTGGGTTTGTAGTGCCTGAGGCTCGGCTTGCTCTCTGCCGGAGGATGGCAGTCCACCCCCTGCAGAGGTTCTCTTCCCCACGCCCAGGGCTGCAGCGCATCGCCTGCGCCCACAGATCTGCCAAGGGACGCACAAATGCCACCTGCTAACTTGTCCCTCTTCTGCTGGTGCGGAGACCGGTGGCCTGGCTGCTGGGGGAGACATGAGAGCGAGATGAAAATTGCAGATGGGGGATTGCTACTTTTGAAATCTTGTGATTCAAGGCACCAGGGCAAATTATAGTAACTGGTCCCGATCCAAGGACAGCTCCTCTAATCACAAAGCCAGAGATACGCCAAAATACAGGTCAGTGGTGGGGAAACAGTCACATCTTTACAGTAGAAGCTCCAGAGGTCCGACTTCTATCAGCTGTGCAGATGCATGATACATGAACAAACCCACACTGGGTATGTGCACACCTGACATGAGAAAGGGGATGTGTCGTAAGTAGCAATTTACCATGTATGCCCAACTGGGGAAGGCCAGGCCACAGACTGCTGCGACTGCAAGACATTTTTTGTGTAATCTGCTCTTTGGTACCACCACTGTTTGTTTCTGTTCTCCAAACTGCCAGCCTGAGGTGCTTTAACACGTGTCCACGTCCAGCTACTCTCTCCCTCTCTCTCATTCTGGTTCTCCAGCGCTGAGGGTGCAGCACCAAGGTTGCAGATGCTGCGGTTCACTCAAAGCAAACCAAAAAGATTTGAAACAAGATTATTTAAACTGAGCACCCCCAGGAGGCAAAATGCTATCCTGTATACCTGAACTGCTCCGGCCTCAATGCAGAATCTAAATCACTCAGCAGACGGACAGCGCCAGGGTAACACTTTATGACCAATATGCACTCATGCTCAATCTAAAAATACCTGAGGAAAGTTACAGGTTTTCTTCCTACACTGCAAACCAGTGAGAAACAAAGACCAGAAGCACAGCGTGCCCAGCCACCTAGGCATTTTTCTTTCCAAATTTCCCTCGAAGACACAGTTTATGTCAGCCGTGCAGCGTTTAAACCACGCGCGACTGAAGCCTCAGTAAAACTCTGTGGTGTGTTTCAGCAACTTACATGTGTGACAGAGCTATTCCCAGGCCACTCCAAGTTTTCAAGCCACAGAAATTCACTGCCTTGTGCCCTAACTCTCTCTCAAGGGTAGGATTTGAGCTGACTCAAAAAAACCCACCTATCAAAATGCAAAATCCATGCTCTCATACTGCTTACACCATTTGGTATTTTAATCCAAACCCGTGAAGATCATCTAATTCTTCCTGCATGTTCTCCAGCTCTAAGAAAGACCCGTTTTATATCCAAGAGACTGCATTTATGAAGAGAGGGATGATTTCTAGACCAGAGTTTGCCTCACGGATGGATGTGTACGATGAAGAACCAGCCCCGCGTGGTTCCAAAGCTGAGGAAAGCTGCACCCAGGGAACACAGCGTGCACCCCAATCCGACCTCCCCACCATGCATTGCCATTACCTGCGCTCGATGCTCCCCAACCGCAAACTGTATCACAGCAATGCCTGGGCTATGGCTGTCTTCAATCCTCTCCACAGTGCTGGAGTCTATTTTCAGGTCGTTGCTAATTTCCGCACTCTGGATGAAGTCTTCTGTTTTCAAGTCCTCTACTTTCTTCAGCTCCCCGTTGGCCAGCTGAATGATCGACCCCTTCATGAAGTAGGGGGGCAGCGTGGGAGGGGCGGCGGCGGGGGAGGCAATGGACTGCACCACAGGCAGGTGGATCTGCGCCTGCACCATGGTGGCCTGGTAGGCGGGCTGGGTGGTGAGGGGCTCCGCGCTGAAGTTCTCGCTCTTAGGGACGGCGGTGGTGACGAACGTGTGAGGCACTGCTGCAAACTGAGGAGACGACGTGACGATGGCAGGCGTGACTCCTGATGGCTCGACGTCCGCGCTGCCGACGGGTATCAGCAGGGACTGGGTGCCAGGGATC
Organism: Falco peregrinus; assembly: GCF_023634155.1. Lineage (NCBI taxonomy): Eukaryota > Metazoa > Chordata > Aves > Falconiformes > Falconidae > Falco > Falco peregrinus. The sequence goes on along the minus strand of NC_073723.1, from coordinate 98,211,919 downwards.
ACCAGGTGCTGCGGCAGGCTGCCGGGGTACCCGATGGCTTGCTGCTGACCACTCAGGTAGCCGATCACCGGCGGCTGGGTCCCGGCGTAGAAGGCTGTCGCCGGCAGCCCGACGGGGAGTTGCTCGGAGGCGCTGTGGGTGGTCTGAATGACAGTGTGAGGGGACAGCGTGGCCACTGCCTTCACCCCCTCGTGGCCCAGAGCCTGCTGCGGAGACAAGGCGTAGGAGCGGTGGGCTGGCTTTCCTAAGTGCAAGCTTCCCTTGTCGTTGAGGGCTGCGGGAGAGGTCTCACGGTTGGTGGCCTGCTGCACCTCCATGTCTGCCGTGGGTGTGCTGCTGTTGGGGACCACCATGACGGAGGCTCGGACACCTGAGGAATCCCGTGCGCCGTACTCGGCGGGGCTCGAGTGGACCACCACGTGCCTGGTCTCGTAATGATGGGGAGCTGGTTTATTGCCTGCTTTGACTAGACCCATGTCAGCAGAGGGTGAAATGCCGTACCTCCGGCTCTTCTCTATCTCACCATTCAGTACCTCCTTGGCCTGCATCGCCTGCAGCCGGCTGCTCTCAGGCTTCTTGGGGGGATCCCTGGTGACAAAGTGGCCCCCCGAGTCGGTGTACTGCACCACCACCTGGGAGGAAGGGCCGAGGGTGAGGGTGTGCGGGATCACTGTCTGATGGGGGTGCAGGGGGACTGGGATGGTTGGAGGAGAGACATTTCTGACAGTGCTCTGGGAAGAGCTGGAAATGTGGACGTACTGGTTCTGCTGGGTGGGTGGAGGAGACCCAGCGGCGATCAGTCCAGGTGTCCTGACCAGGTGTGGCTCAACTTTGTGTCCCTGCTGGCTTAAGCCGCTCATGCTGGCCAGCAAAGTGGAATAAGCCTCCAGCTGGGAGCGCTGGGATGGAGTGGTCGCAACGGCTGTGGCCGCCGCCACGGCGCCAGTCGCAGAATTGGCTGTCGGGGAAATCAGCTGCGAGGGGATGAATCCGGTGTACGATCCACTGTACTGGGGCCCAACGAACTGGAAGGTGTGTTGCAGGTGTGTGTACTGCACGGGGGAAACAGGGGTCCCTGACTGGGAGAGGGCGGGCGAGTACACCGTGGGAAGAGTGGTGGAGGCTGGAACAGACCTGGGCGCGCTCGGCGGGGAATAGTCCAGCCCTGCAGACAGCGACTTGTGCAAACCCTGCTGCAAGCCTGTCTCCACCGATGACGTCCCCCCGGGCCGGTGCCGGCCCCCCAGGCCCCCCTGGCTGCTGGGTGTGCTGGGGAGCCATGCTAGGTTATCTGCACGGTGGTTTTCGTTTGGCAGGACCGGCTTCACCTCTGAAGGCAGGCTGGTGGCAGGGATTTCTCGCTTCTTAGGTGGCAGGCATTCATTGCTCCGCTCTTGGTTGGATTTCATCTTTCGCCGTCCCCCCTCCACTGTGCTTGCTTCACTGTCTGGCTGGCTCTGATTTCAGTCTGATAAATGGAAAGTCACATTTGATTTCTGCAAGGGATCCAGTGACTTCATGAGGAATCATCTCCCTGTGAGCACGATCCTCCGACAGTTCCTCTGGATTCTGCAACGAGAGGGTGGGCAAGGGAGGGGGGAGTCACATCATCAGCACTGAGAAATGAGAATAAATGAGCAGACACCCCAAAACAGCAAGCAAGTAAAAGAAAAACCTCTAGGGAAAAAAAAAAAGAAAAGAAAAAGAAAAAAGAAAACAAAAGAGTCAGGCATTGCAACTCTTGTGTCAAGGAGTAATTGACAGCTGCGCTGTGAACAGGAGGGAAAATCCTGGGCATGTCTGCTAATGCAGGAGGAAAACGATTAAAACTTCGGGCACATCAGAAACTCTCTGGCCATCACTTGTCACGTGTAGCAGTGGTTACTTATTTCCCAAGTGTTGCTTTCTCCTTCCTCTGGGAAAACCTTCTGTGTCCCTAAGGTGCCTGGTTTGCTCTTCCAGCCTCCCCTTCCACTGCAAAGACAATGTTGCCTTCACCCTGCTGCGTCCTAAGAAGCACAGGCACGCAGCGGGGAGCCCCGAGGACCACGCATGGAGAAAATATTTACGCTAGCAACAAGGAGCTGTTAGTGGTGCGGAGGGAAGGTGTTGGGTCACTCCAGAACCCTTGAACCCCAGAGTCACCCACCTGCAGGGCGAGTTCATGTCACACTGGGCAGGGCTGCGGAGGCAGCAGCTGCCCCCTGTCCCCCCTCCATGCCATGGCTCATTACAGGCACATGTGCCCTTCGTCTGCCACTCTGGCAACAAACCTCGGCCACGCAATCTATTTACAGCAGCAGCCCAGAGCCAGAGATGGCTCTCAGCCAGGTTTTTCCACGTGTGAGGGTTTTTTTCCCCCCCAGTACTTTGAACTCCCTCTGCTACTGACACCTCATGCACAGGTGTCTAAGCAGGGCTCTGGGCTTGGAGATGCTCCCCGCCATGTGCAGGCTGGCTGGAGCCAGGCTCCAGCACCGTTTCCATCTCTGATGGGATCCGATCTCCCTGTTTCTTAGTGACTGCCGGTTCAGGGAGGCTGTGGGTACCACACTCATGGTCACGCGTCCAAACACTGAGTAAACTCAGCCCTGGGGATCCCTTGCCAGGACGCTTGGGAAACCACATTTGGGTTTCCTGATCCAAACGAGGAGCTCCCACCACTGTAAAAGCTCACAATTTCATACTGGGCTAATTTTGCTACTGGAGCAAAACAGCTGCATTCTCTGCTCTGCACCACTTAATCTGGTGACTTCAGCCACCCAAAGGCAACACAAAGTCAACGAAGTCTTCCTAACTCTTTCATTATCTGCTAAGGAAACTACCGTAACTAAAACGCATCATGCTTTGAAAAAAAAAATAAAATGATCTGACAGTCTCCCCCCACCACCCTGAAACCTATCTTGCCTTGTTCCATAACAAAATTTACGGAGAGTGAAACTATTCCCCAGCTCCTGCCCAGCCACCGTTGTGATATGCATTTCTGGCTATTTTGATGTATATACGCAAGAACGGGTGCTGAGAAACCACGCACCTCGCATGACCGGCATTGTAACAAGCAAAACATGCATTATATGGAAAAAAAATGGACAGAGGAAGAATTAGGAGGGGATGTGAAAGAAGATGGAAACAGGATATAGCTCACTTTAAAGTGAATGCTGAGCAGCAGTAATGACACTTATCTTATGGCAAGTAATATTCCTTTGAGAGTTTTCTTTCCCTGCTGCCTCACTTCTAATGAACAATAAGCCTGATGTTTGTATGCGCATGCAGTACTTCGAAGACATACTAGACTAAGATTAAACTTATCGTTAAGAGCACTCTTTACGTTTTATGGTCCTCCAAGCTGCTGTAAGCCTGCCTGAAAAGTCCAAACTTTCTAATGGTTTGATATAATCAGTCTTAATTATTCTGTTATTTAAATATTGATAAACAATAATGAAACACCACCAGCCCCAGAGGCGGGGGGGGGGGTAAAGCCCTGTTTCAGGGAGGATTCCCTGAGGCAAGAGGGAGGACGAAAGGACTCCGCGCAGCCTCAAAAGAGTAAGGGCCAGCAATGCCTTGAGCGTGGTGGCTCAGAGGCAGCGGCACCTGCTGGACGGTGGCTCAGCACCACTACCCTGACCAGCACCACCGCCTCGGTGCCGCAACCGTGGCCGGACGAGGGCAGCCAGGCGACAGGGTCCCCCACTACTATCAGCACGGGTCTTCCCCCTCCTCCTAACAGTTGCTCAGCGTGTCTTGGCAACAGCTAAAATTATTACATTACACATGACTTACAGATTTTTATTTTTAAGTTTGACTAAAAATAAAATCGCCGAGCTCACATTTGCGCAGTCATCCTTGGTTAACTTTAGCTCCCTGCAGCCCCTGCCCCGGCGGGCGGCTCGGGCAGGTACGGCAGCAGCTCCCGGCCGAGGCGGCTGCCTGGGGACACCGGGGTGGATGCCCTTGACCCAGGGCACTTGTCCTGCTGCCCTTGCCATGGGGAGCTCATGTGGGGTTACACCGTCCTTCGATCTCTTGTGGAGATGGACATGAGCTGCAAACCCAGAATTTAAATACACTCCCATGGGGAAAAGCTAGGAGCAGAGGTCTGGCCCCTCTGCCTGCAACAGAGCAGGGAGCTTGTACACGGGACTGAACAGGGCCAGTCTCTTCGGCTGTGATGGACAGAGCAGGCTCCCCAGCTCTGTCTTTAGTTTTAGTCGTTCTAAAAGCCTAAGGCGTCTGGGTTCAGCTTTTCCGTGTCAAGAGTACTACTACGAAGCTGTATGAAACCTGGTGAAGTTTTACTCTGCAGGAGCTTGAAGCCAAGGTTTTGTTCTGCTAAACAGCATTGAACCACTGAGTTTTGGGTACCCTCCAACATCAAAGCTAACATCCTTCAAAAATACCAAATAATAAATCTTTTGGGGCTTGGGGTTGTTTCTTTTTTTTTTTTTTTTTTTTTTTTTTTAGTGTAAATCTTTCACATGGCTGACTTCTTTATCACTGGTAGCAAAAGGGCTGCCCAAAATCTCCTGGAGAGCACAGGAGGAATGAACAAACTTAACAGACACATGGGATGAGACAGCTGCAGCACGGTGAAGACTGCCCCACTTTTCCAAGCCCAAGTACTTCACAGTGAGACTTTGAACTCTTAACAGACACAGGACTGGATTTGCAAAAACACAAATATGCAGCATAAAACAGGTTATACGTCTACTTCAAGACTTAAAAGCAAAACGGTAAGTTTTCAGCATAATTTAAGCTCCAGCAACAGTAAAGATAATACAGGAGTGATTTTGCTTGGGAAGCAATAAAAGGGAGACAACACAGAGTGTCTCAAAGGCAAGAGGTACAAGACCTGGTTAAATTGTTCTTTGCTGCCTGTCCTAGAAAGATGAACAGCCTGCCTTCTGCGGTGTGCCGCAGGGTTTGTTTTTCGTACGCCTTTTTTTTTTTTTGTATCCAAGTTATTTTTCTGACTCTCAAGATTTCCTTTCCCCTTAACTTCAGAGCTGTCGATCACAATTTGCAAGATATGCAAACAAGTAGAAAAGATCAGGTGATTTTTTACTCCTGCTGTGTGTGTGTGTGTGTGTCACACACGTGCGTGCGTGCATGCATGCGTGTGTAATTATGTCTGGGAAGGTAAAGGGGACAAAGAGATCAGGGACAGCTGCTGGACTTTGGTATCTCTGGCAGTGAGTACACATGGAACATTGCTAAAGTGTCTGGACAGCCAGTGTCCGCTGGCAGCCTGCCCACACTCAAATTCCTGGAAAGGCTTAAGGCAGAAAAATAATCACTTGGAGGAGTCACCATCTGGGCTTGCTCTGGTCCCAAAGGGATTGCTCACTGGAGCTCAGGATGTGCATTTTTCATGCAGAACTCCAGTGTCTCTCTGCAAGGCACTTTAAACCTCACTATGCCTCCCCAAACAGTATTTTTCTATTTATCTAATCTAATAAATTTAAAAATGGTGAGAGGATACTGGGTTGTAGCTTGAGGGGCTGACCTCCTTTATTTATCTGGAGTTCAGTTATCTATCTGCAGCAAAGGTAAAACCAGCAACACTGAGATCCCACGCTGCATCCCACCGCCCAGGACTGAGTCCTGGGGTGCAGAGAACTTAGGGCCAGACTCACAGACCACAGCACCAACCTGTGGGACCTTCACTGCCTTCAGCCATCAGGCACTTTTTGCTGTCCCATGATGTAGCTAATGGTTTTTTTAGGTCTCTAAAACCTTCAAAAATCCAGTCCCTCATCCCCTCTGGTCCCTGACCCTTCTGCAGTTGCGAACAAGCTCAAAGAGATGTGTCCCACCAGGAGCCAGGGACAGGACCACCTGCTCGTTTGCTTTATTGTGTGGAGCAGTCACTCAAGGGGGGCAGCCATCAGCCTCCAGCCTCAGGGTTGTTTAATTCAAACCAGTTGCTTATTGTCAAAAGGTTCCTTGGACCCCAAATCCTAGTAAGAGATTATTACAACTTTTCAACTTTCACCTTCCAGGTATGACCAGTGAAATTTCAGATTTATCCGACCACCTCCCCTCTGTCAGACACTGTTGCTCCGCCTGGCAAGTGGACATCAATGCAATATTCATTCAAAGAGCACACCAAAAAAATAATTCTTTGAATCGAGTTTGACACACGGCTCTTATGTCTGGGCTGTTACTGGGCAGAAGCAGCAGCGCAGTCTGACGCTCCCACCTCAAATCACCCTCCCATCCCATCACTGTAGGATGAGTGGATAATTTCAGTAGCCCAGGACATCAGTGGGAAGGGACAGCACTTTGTCCCACCTCTCCCACTTCTCCAAGGAGGGTGGCATCTTGCCGGATCAGATTCAGAGAGATTAAAAGACAGACACATTGCAGAGGGCAGCTGCATTCTGGCTCTCAGATCTATATGCCAGCTTTCTCCCCGCTCTACACCCTGCCCACTGCCAGCTACATATTCATAGTTGTAACTGCTACAGATTTCATTAGCCTTGCCATGTGCAGCTCAGCGCATGCCAACAACAGCTATAGGAGTTTATTGTCCAATCCCACCAATTTCACAGCGCTCTGGCAGATTTCCCAGGAGGACCAACTGCAGAGATCCATTAATAAGAAACGTGAAAACCTGTAATAAAACTTGAAATTCTCCTCCCGATACGAAAGGATTCCTGGTCAACACCGCATCTGCCAGACAGATTGCCCACTGCAGTGTTAGCTCTTATTATACTTCTGGGAATCTGCCATAGCAAATTGCTACAGGTTTTTGCAGAGTGAACAGCCATTCTGCATGTCCCTCCTCTCCCTGGTCAGATCAGACAGCCTCCACGCAACATAAAAAGCAAGCGATATGAGCAAACCTCTGCAAGCACATCACTGGATGTGAGATGCCCAATGATTTGACATTCCCATGAAATTTTATGATGCGACTATGTAGGCACCAGAGTTGGGAGAAGCAGATTTAGGAGGAAAAAACAGTGTAAGATATAGACCCAAAAGGACGGACAGAAGATGGGAGTTCCAGGACACCCGTTCACTCAATGGCACTGAATGCAGGTGATACAAATTATTAGAAAGCTACTCCAGTGGTAAACTATTCACTTCTGCTACTTAGCTCCTGAATTTTGAGGATAAGGGGAGACCTGCATGTTCTCGGGAGGGCATGTGCCTCCTGTAGTCCTGTTTTACTACAGTCAGACCTATCGTTAGGCACACATAGTTGTTTTGTGTGATAGGTGCTGATGAGCTGCACAAGACTATAGTGCTAGTATTAGCTTCAAGTTTAGTTAAGCTAACTGCTGAATTAAGAGTTGGCATTAACTTTCAAAAGTTTGCAAGTTAATGCCACCAGTTCGTCTGGGTGCCATTACCCAGGGTTCTGCAACAGGAAAGATGCCCATATTTTCAGCATCTGTAAGTCATGCCATGCTCTGGATGTGCAGCACACCTTTCTGTGCACAAGTGTAGCGATGCAGCTACACATAAGCCTTGTAGGACTGTGAGTATCATGGGTGATCTGAGTAGATTCACAGCTGCCTACTCATTTAGTCCACAGTTTTTCAAAGTCATTAGCAAAGGTGATCCCTCCTCTTCCAGCGTGCTTTGCAGAGAGATAGTACCACAGAGCGCAGCACAAGATGCCAGGCAGGCTGGAAGCAAGGAAGCATTTGCTCCAAGAGCCGCAAGCTGCCCCCACGGCCGGGCTGCCATCAGAGGGCTGGGTGTGCTGGCTGTCCTGCCACCCCCCAGCTCCCCCCCCCGTGGGCAGCACCCCTGCTCCCAGCACAGAAATCCCCTGTCTCACAGTGCCAAACCTCAAGTGTCATGAGTCAGGTCCTGCTTCTTGCCCCTGAAACACATGATACCGGTTTACAAATAGAAGATTTCTTAAAATGATAACGGCAGAGGTTATTTGCTTTTTTATTATTTTTCCTTTTGACTTGCCCTTCTGCTGCGTAAGGCCTTTCAGGCTCGAGGTCTCCGGCTCTTACCTGCAACCCACAATACCAGAAACTTACTATTTTAGCTAGAAGTGGAATTTCCCATCTCATCATTTGACACCAAGAGCTGGGGTTTTGTGAAACAGCATCAGATATCTAGAGACTAGTGATCAAAACGCAAGAGCTGACAATGCTGATTACACTGACATTCCTTTGAGGGTGAAGCGCTGGACTCCGAGCCCTCTGCCCCTACGGAGGAAGCGGGAGAAGGATTTAACTGCCAGGCAAGGGCCTGAGCCCTGGGGCAAAGCCACCTGAGTGTGCACAACTTGATGCACAGCTCTCTCTCAACTGCACAGCAGAAAGGGTACCCCAGCTGACCCTACAAGAAGCACCTTTATCTGCAGCCACGAAGGGAAGAATGGGGCTGCGTAGGCCTGGGGTTCCAGCTTGGGCTGACTGCACGGTCCCGTGGGCAGAGCTGACCCAGGTGTGATGCTGGAGCACGTTCCAGCAGCACGTTTTACCACCATGCCACGCCGAAGCATTTACAACCTGACAGAGGTCTGCCGAACTCCTGCAAAGCCCTGCTCCCGAAGCCTCGGAGGTGGCTGTGCCAGGAGCACGAGGACCACCAACCCAAGCTGCTCGGGAAGGCAGCGCTCCCCTTCACACACACCCAGAGCCTTCGGTGGCAGCATAGAAGTGGAGCAACACACGAGTTTTAAAATGCTCCTTCAGCCCCACAGACACCAGGGTGGGAAGGTGGATCCCACCGATGCTTCTCTGCAAGCGGCCAGATGCAGCATCTGTCCTTTCATCTGCACCGCACCGACAGCAGCCAGTGCAGCTTTACAGAGCCCGTCTGGTAGCGCACGGTGACATCCTTCACTCTTATACCCATCCCCTAGAGGCGCTTCTGCAGCTTAAATGAGTGAATAGAGTTCATTTATAAACAAGTATAATACTGAAATTACTTTGTTGATGTTTTTTTCATTTATCTAAAATGTGCCCAGCTACAATGGGAGCTGCCTACACAATTTTCCATTGAAAATTTCACGAGTGACTACAAACGTAGCGACACCCACTCGCCTCTCGTTTTAACTTGTGACAGAAACTGTCATGCCTGTATGAACACATTTGCACCACAGATAAGTCACACAGGTCTCCTTCCATGTGTCTGAAAACGCTCGCTAACATTCTCTCCTTCTTCAGCAAAAAAAAAATTAAGAGAGACGCCTGGCTTCACTGCCAGAAGACATGAATAAGACCCCCATGAAAAATTACAGAAAGCAGGGGCATTTCACCCCTTTAAAGATCCAGCCAGTAACACCAGCAAGCTGCGGCCAACTCGGAGCAGCCATTTCACAGATAAGCACAGGCGCTCACGGGGAGGAATGCACCTTCAAGCCTGGTTGATAAGGGGACGGTGTGAGAGCCCAGCTTTAGGGGCAGATTTGGAAAGGTCAGCCACAGGCTCAATGCCTTTCCTTGGAAGTCCTCCCTGCAGACTGCTCCTCTGGTAGATTTCACGTGCTAGCAAATTAGACTATAATTAGCTCATCTCTAAAGTACGAAACGTGAATTGACATTAAATTCCCCTTAAAATGGATTCCGACACCTTGCCTCTCTCAGGCTTCATTCAGCAAAGCTTTAACTTGAAGCAATTTTGCCAGAGCCCATGCTCACAGCCCCAGCGCACGCTCGGTGCCCTCCTGAATCAGGATCACCAACTGTCACCACTGACAAAACCAAAACACCAGCAACTCACCGCAGCCTCGAGGCACACAGCGTGTTCCCCCACCACTGCAGAAAGCGGAGAGCGAGCTCAGCATCCCTCCCCAGCCACCTCTTTTTTCCTTCTTTCTCCGATTCATTCATTCATTTCTTCTTCATTCAGGGTCATCTATACAGGTGTGCCCTGCAGCACTGCTCACTCGTCCTGCACAGACCCTCTAACTGGCAATCTCAACCCAGGCAGCGCCGTAGCGGCCACTGCATGTACGAATGGACGTGGGCAAAAAAATGCCAGACCAACTCCTCTGCACCCTCTCTCGCCGTAAAACGCCTGCTCTGGCCCTGAAGCCCACAAAACCCAAGTGACCAGTTACTCTTCCTGACCCAGTGTTGTAGGGAGCCTCCCTCCTGCTTCACGGGGAGCGTGGCTGGCAGATACAATGAGCACAGAGGCCAACTCCATCATCAGCGCCACTTGACTGAGGCCAGGATGGCCAGCGCGAGATTGCCCTGACTGTTCTATCTGACAAGGCAACACAGAAAACAATTAAAAGAAAATGAAACAATGCAGGTTTATAACTACATAGCAGGCTCCACAGTTACAGGCTCCAGTTGCAATTAAAAACCCACCCGTTCCAACTAAGAATGCAAATCATCAGCGCTGCTCTCAACAGGGAACGTTGACAAATGAAGGCGGGGCGCTAACAGGCAGTGCCAGTACTCTTAATTTAAGTATGTGAGAAACAAAGGTATGTACCATCCAGGACTGCCAGGAAGAACTCACTTTAAACAGCAATCAAAAAGAACTGGAAGGATTTAAAAATTACTTTTCTTACAAAAAAACACATACAAGATAACCTTTTGCTCCCCTTCTCCCAGCCAACTGAAGAAGGAACGAGAAACTAAAAATCACACAGCTTCCATAAACGTTATTTACATAGGAGTTTTGAACTCCGGAACTGAAAACATTCCTCCATTGGACATGTGGGTCCAATGAATCACAGACTGGAAATCCAAATGGACCTTTTGTAAAAGCCACTGAGCCACGAACATGCTTTCTCACCGCTGTGATCACTTCTGTGAAAGCATCTTACCCATCGGCCACTGAAAATCCGCAGCACAGAGACAAGTGACTCCCCAACACCAGTGAAATGGACAAAAGGATGACTAGCTACCTGCAGCTGCTTTCAATTGAAAAGCCGAGTAATTATTGCAGCCCTCTCCTGTGGCTCATATGGAGCGCAGCATGGAGCTGTAAAGCGTTATGCAAGTCTAATGTGCTGGCAGATCTCTTAGAGCAGGCAGCAGCCAAGTCGCTCCCTCCCACCATTGGCTCGGCTTCATTAACTTAATCAGGTATTCATTCATTCATTCACTCACTCATTCAAAAAAAAAAAATAAAATTACACTAAACCTGGCAAATAGCCAGTGCCATGCATGCAACGAGCATGCTCAGATCAGCCACTGGGGCTGGAAGAAGGGCAACCTAGCATTGCTCAAGCTTTCAGAGGGGTATTAGTTTTGCAGGCAGCCTGGGCACACACGCACCTTTGCCAGAGCCTCCCCCAAAGGCACGGAGGGCTCGGGAGTCATCGGGGGAGGGGGCAGGTGCCGGCACTGGAGACCATGGAATCGAGAGCAGCCCTGTAAGTCAGCACAGACAGCAGGCAGCAAAGTACTCCCCCAAAGCAACAGACTAATTAATTAATTAATTTGATTATTTAGGGGGTGGGGGTGGGGGAAGAATTCTGGCAGGATCAACTCAACTCACTTTGCTGCAAGGTTTCTTTTGCACATACCACATACGTTGCACAGTTTAATCCAGACAGAAGGGAACGCAGCAGAACAGAAAGAAAAGAAAAAAAACAAAAGGAAGGGAAGCATCACACAACCAAGGTTAAGAGCAATTGGTAATGGAAATCTCTGCTTGACCCCCAGATCTGTAAACATAAAACTTCCTACAGGCGTGTAGCACTGGAACATCAAATAGAGTCCCCTCCCTTTGCACAGCTCTTGCACTTGTTTTTCTTAGGCTTTGCATGTAAGTTTGCAAAGAATGTTATTTCTTCCCTCTAGCTGTCATCAGAATGACTTTCACTGCTTTTTTTTGCCTTTTTTTTAATTCCCTGCCCCCCCCCCCCCCCTCCCCTCAGCAAGCTACAAGAAAGCTGCTTTAAGACTATTCCAAAAAGCAGGCCTTGAGAGTCAGCTCTGACTTTACTGTGAAGAATTTCATGCAGCGAGCGAGGCTGGGCATTAAGCAAGGGGAGAGGTGTTACATTTCCCACAGCGGAAGCTGAGCAACAACGTGAAAGCACTCAGCATCTCTCCCCCTTACCTCATTCTGCCCTGTGCGAAAAAATACCAGATGGCAGGTTACTCTGAGCAAGTCCGTAAAAGTAACATGGAAATACAAAGCACCGAGACTACGTCAAAATAGTGTTTATGTTATATAATGAAAACAATACACCCCAGGGCAAATCCTCAGCCACCGGCCTGGCTGATGTGCCCCCACAATTCCACACTCCCCACCTTCCTCTAGTGATACAAATTGGCCCTCACAGCCCTCCACTTTCTGTTATCATGGAGAGCACAACTCTTCCCTCTAGGAGCTTCAACTGCCTCTTCTCTTGTTAGCCTCCACGTCGTGATTTCTCTGCCGACAAAAACCCCAACACCCAGAACTTCCATGGCCACTGCCACAAACCACGATACAAGGAGCTGTCGCGGTTTAACCCCGGCCGGCAGCCAAGCACCACACAGCTGCTTGCTCACTGCCCCTCGCTCAGAGGGATGCGGAGGAGAATCAGAAAGGGATGTAAAACTCAAGGACTGAGATAAGAACAATTTGATAATTTGAACAGAATAAAGAGGTAAGAACAATAATAACAACAACAACAATAATAAAAATAACAAAATGGAAAGGTGGGGGAAAAAGGGTAAATCCGAAGGATGGGAAAAAGAAAAAAACTAGTGATGCACCGTACAACTGCTCACCACCCGCTGACCGATGCCCAGCCAGTCCCCAAGCAACAATTCCTTTCCGATCCTCCTTCCCATCCCTCGGGGTGGGGGGCAGTGAGCAAGCGGCTGCATGGGGCTTGGTTGCTGGCTGGGGTTAAACCACGACAAGAGCAAATCAAAAACTTTCAAAAAGGGGTACTAACGTAAGGCTAACATTTAGCTGAAGGTCTGCAGTTCAGATGCACTTAGGAAAAGCATAATGTGAAAGACACCAAAACCCCCACCCATTACTCTGACCCTGAGCCTTCTCCAACCATACCGCAGAAGGCCATGCACCTCTTGAATTTCTCTGTAGGCAGACGTACTGAGGAGCACCTAAGTACCTAGCAGACAAACACACAGCTTCAGGGGAACCAGCTGTGGCTATATGTAAGGGCTACAAGCGAACATTACACATTGCAGCTCATCAGTGAGTGAACAGCGACGTGTGGCTAAACACTGCTTCTTCCACGGCTACATGACAGCAAGTCGGATTTGCTGACTAGAAAACAAAAACGACTCAAGATGCTTTTACCGCATTAATAGAATTAAAAAAGAGAAAGAGATTAAAAGGGGTCTGAAGGTGACACATTTCTTAGCCCTTGGCCTTCTTGCACTCCAGAGTGTGTAGGGCATGACTCATCGTACTCCACACCCAAGTCCACCTCCTTCACCAGTTCAATCTCAAGCTAAGGGCCTTTAAACCATCCAAGCACTTAAGCACCGTGTCTCTTTCATTACTTTTGTCCCCATCTCCAACCCTTCTCTATATGGGGTCCAAAGGTTGGCGGCTCCTCCTTTTCGCTTCACCTCCCTTCTCTTGCATCCCTGACACAACTACTTCATTCAAGACACAATACGAATCCCTCCTCCTCCTCTGCCCATGCCCATCTTCCCCTCTCCTGCCCGAACAGCTGCTCAAGCCTTCTTTCCAGCAGCTGCCTCCTTTCCTGGCATCAGGGCAACAAAACACCATGAGATTCCACCTTCTGAGCTTCTCCTCCATACATGGGAGCATCCAGCAGGGTGTGATTTCTGACACCGTAAGTAGCTACACGAGTTATAACGCAGGCTATCAGAAGAAGGACAGGAACATAAGGGAAACCAGCCCAGAAACACTGTATTTTTTCATCCCAAACAATCTGAACTTGGGCAAAGGTTCTAGTTTGGTCTAGATAAATACAAGGGATATGGTTAGAGCAATTCTGGTTCTTTATATGAATCATTTCACTCCTCCCTCTGAAAGCATCATTAGAAGAATGTGGGGTTTCATGATTCAAGGTAGGAGAATGAGAAGGCAATATTTCAGCACTGTGAAACGAGGTTTGCGTGTCTAATCATACCACCAGCTCAGAGTTCACTTCTCACAAGCGTCAAGTATATTTTCCCTTCTGTATCTCTGCAAGCCCCAGTTCTGTCTGTTGTCATCACTCATGGGATTTACCTAATCCCTGAAACGGCAGGAAAAAAATCATCTTTTTTTGCTGGAGAAACAGAATTGCATCTCGAGCACACACTGAAAAATTCAAATTGTACATATCATTTATTGTAGCTCCATTCATCCACCCGGTGTTGACAGTATAAATCCAAATGATGCCCATAACAAAATGCTGAACTGCAGTCCAATGTATTAGTGGTATTTCTTAGAGATTTCCACTCTCTTTTGCTGTTTCTCTGCTCACATTCCCCACACTTCAGCATATTCAGGCAGCTGCCTGTTTATATAAACACAGCCTGAAAGAGAAATGTTGATTCCCTTATTCATCAAAGCTGGTGGCTTTAGCTGTATCCACTGTCCTGAACTAGAAAGTGGGGCAGAGGCAATCAAAACCTAGCGGTTCATTTAAAATCTATTATCTCATGATTCAGCTACAACAGGGGACTTCACAACTTTCTAAGCACAGAAATCCACCTTCCCAGAGGTTTATTTTTAACACCAGCAGACTGCAATGTCGACCTTTTAAATTCACGGTATCACATTATACACAGCAGGTACAACTTGCTGTACAGCTCCTTTCATACACAAATAGATGACAGTGCACTTCCAGATTTTATTGGCACTCCTTGGACCCATGCCAGCAAATCCAGCTCATGACTGTGCATCCTCTACCGACAAAGCTCTCCTGCCAGCTCGGGCAGCATTTTGTGCCCAGCAAAACCGCATTTAGCCCTTTCGTAGCGACAGCCATGCCTGACTGCAGTTTGCCGACGTGTTTCAGTGGGTACTACCTACTGGGCTATGAAGTGCTCCCTCCAGACTGGGGGTACAGCAAGGACTAGTGTGAAAGCTTGTTCTCTAACCAACGATACCTCACTAATGACAGGATTTCAGTTGCTGTGTCAGCGAAGAACCTTTCAGCAGCACTCTAACTACATTAGGGGAAGAGAAAAAGATTCAGCCTGGGATCTGAGCGCTCAAAACCTTTGTGTGTTCCTCTTCAAACCAGTGTTTAAGTGATGTTCTCCCAGGGAAGAAAATAGTTAAAATAGGCTCAGATCCTCCCATTGCAAAGCAGAACCCAACAGGGAGACTTTCCCGGGAGAAGAAACCTCCTGGGGGAGTCCCTTGCAAAAACTGCCTCATCTCACCAAGACGTCCGCTCCAACCAGGACGAAGAGGGAACACCAACAGTCAGGCAAGTCTGCCGGCGCAGGCACCCTGCCTCTCATTTGTGAACTTCAGAAATGACAGCTGCAGCGGCGTTACCCACCATCGCCATTCCTATGGCAAAAAGGAAAAGGGATTTTTCCCCCCCCTTGGTTTTATTTACACTCGTTTAGTCCTGGACTGAGTGATTCTCCAGCATCTGATCTGTTTACCACTCTCTCTGCCTACTTCAGTTTTTAATTTGAATGCATAATGACTTTACATCTGTTAATCTGGTTTGGTTTCTTTTTCATATGTAGTTTTTGACTCACAGACTCCTTATGGTAGATACGGAATATAATGCTGCGTTTTTTCTGTCTTTTGTTCTCCTTCGCTTGTGTATGCATGTTATATTTTCTTAGAAGTGTGAAACAACTACTGCAATGGATGCAACAGTCTCTTTGGTACAACGGACATGATAGGAAAATACAGAATAACTGCAAGATCATACAACCATGGTGACTAAAACAACATCACTGGTCACAACTCACTCAACTCCCATGGAGCAAAAAACTCGACAACACTCTGCTATAAGGCTAGTGAAACTAAAACTGAAATAATGTACACAGTCACTGTTGCCCTTGGGCTAAAATTAAGCAAGAACGAATGGTTTCTAATAGAAGTGGCAGGAATTTTTCAACGAAAATTTACATTAGGAAACGCTTATTTTGAAACCTGTATCTGTTGGAGGCAAAAATGTTTGAATACATTTACAGTTGGGGAAAACTGCTGGAATGTCTTTGTAAATATTTTCCCAGTAATATTAGAAAAAAAATAATAATCCATTTCTTTGGCCCAAAATTAAGGTTTGTTTTAAACATTTAACAAAGGTGTAATTAAAAAATGCTGTAACTGCAGGAGAATTTTGGTTTGAAGTGAAACTATCTTCTAACTAGAATACAGAGCTATATCAGCTTTTCTTACAGTTTTGTATAATATTTTAACCTATTGTCTAGTCTTCACTGTATCTCAGCTTTTCAAGTTTTCCTCCCATTTCAGCATGAGACATTTCTTTGAGATCTTGGAAATTCTCATGGGCAGAAATATAATTTCCTCCTAGCTCTGATTTCTAATTAGATTTAAATCTTTCCTAGCTGGGGCAAGACCTACCCAAGCATTTTGAAACATTGCCAGGTTGATTACCCATGTATATGAAAATTCACATCTTTGCTTTTGCCTGGCAAAAACCATGAGCTGTACTGGAAAAAAAGAGTCTTTCTTCTTCTGTGATGGCATCATTCAACTCACCCCCCAAGGGTCTAATTCTGCCTGCAAAATCTTTCCTTTCGACTCCGATTCCTGCCAAAACAGCACACTTACCTCTTCTCATGTATAGCTGGGTTGAGATGATAGTTACCACCACTGGTTTAATGAGAAGGAAAAGGAGAAAGAGAGGGAAGGGAACTGCTGGCCTGTCTGGGGAATTGGGGCTGAAGGAGCTGCAGCACCTCAGCAGAAGCCACAGTTGCTGGTCCATCCCATTCAGTGTGGAAGGAGAGAGAGAGGACACATCTCCTAGACATATGTTGCCTGAACTGCTGCTGAAAGTTGCTGGCGTGGCTAACGGAAGGGGCACCGCAGAACTTCTTGGCCGTCGGGTGAGGCTACCTTGGCTTTTTGCCGTTTGGAGAAGTCGGCTTACAAGGAGATCTTTTGGCAGTCCAAACCGCAATTCTCACGTGGGCTTCACTGCTACAGCTTTATCAGCAAAGCCTCGGACAACTGCAGTTCCCTAGTGGGCTGCTGGCAAGGACGGGAATATGCTTGCTACACTTATCCACCAAAAATGTTGGAAGACTCTCAAAAATCATAGATTTTAGCAGGTAATTTTGATGGCTATGTTTTGCGATGCCACTCAGCACAACTGTGCTGAAACCACTCTAGTAAGAAGCTACAAAGGTGGGGGTAACATAACTATTGACTCACCTGCATCACCTAGTTCAAGATCCTGCCCAGGACCCCCAGTGAGGTCCATGGTAGCTGCTACTCAAAGTGTACGATGTGTAAAGAGCCCAAGGGGAGCAAAGCACTCCAAAAACACAGCACGACCACACTGCACCAGCACGTAAAGATTCTTCCATGCAGTTGCACTACCTACATCCATCAAAACCCCATAAACGTCATGAATAAACTACTAGCTGACAGGAAACCAACAAAAACCCACCTGCGTACCACCTACTGCACAGACCTAATGCTCCAATTAGACTAGGTGCCTCCTCGCACAGCTTATTTCATTTATGGAAATATTTCCAGTGGAACATGCAGGCAAATCAGCCCTGGGATCACCAGCAGCAGCTGCTGGTTGCACAGGCAGAGTGTTGAGCAAATCAACAGAGACAAGCTCCCGCTCACATCAAAATCTCAAAGATGTGGATGACAACTCTGGTTAATTAGAAGACACAGGATCAGACTAGAGGAAAATTGTCACTCAGCAGCCTAAGACTCAAAATCAAGCTGGTCTGACAAGAAATAGCAGCTTTCCCAATTTTCAGTCTGTGGTCAAGTACTGTTTCTACAGTTCTGGTCTAAAATTATTTCCCCTCACACTCTGTTCTGGTCTGAACTACTGTTTTAGCATTTTTCTTCTTTATTCTCCTCATCTTAGCATTTCTGTCATTTTTGCTTGTTCTTAAACGTTAGTTTCTGTCCTCGCTTCAATATCAGTTAAAATGCCACTATCACTAACAGCGTGAGACTGAGTCAGAATTGAGACTGCGCACTCAACTCATTTCTGACTCTAGGAAAAAATTACTAAAAGCCAAAAAAGGTACTGTGGATTACATCCCCTCTCACTGATGCCCAGAACAACACAACTGCACCACCACAGTCTTTCATTAAAAATGTATATGATTGTTACGAAGAATTCATTGTGTCACTCTATAAAAAAGCTTTGTTCTGTCCTGTCTGTTCCCACCCTCCAACTTTAAGCCTATGGAAAACAGACTGAGAAGGTTGGCAGGCTCATGGGTATTAATTCATATTGTCAACATGTTCTTAAGGTTGATCATTTTTGCATTACTCCCATTCTAACCACATAAGCCAGTGGTGAAGGAGCCTTCCTGCGAGGGTTTTCTTGTACCCTTACGAGGGGGAGTTAATTCTGTTCATGTTCGTTGCAGAGAATCCACACACTTCATAGGCAGCTGAGTTCAAAATTTCCATTAAAAAAATAAAACTGCTCACCTCAAACAGGGATTAAACAACGTTAAATATGCATGTGAATTGCCATTTGTTTTGGATTTCATGGTATTTAAGTATAATCTTTAAAGAGAAGAGTTGATGCAAGACAGCCTCTGCTTTTTCTTCATTTGCTACCTGCAGAATGTGGCCTGGAAGACCCTTGGTGCAGAGGAGCTAACACAACCTGGATGATTCCGGTCAGAAAGTGAAACTTATAAAACACTTTTTGAGAGTTACTACCTAAAGTCTTGCTCCTTTACTGCTAGGATTTGTTTATTGCAACGGGAACAAGATCAGGTCTTTCTTGCACCAGGAATTTATCAATAAGCCAAATCACAGCAATAGCACACAAGTGATGTTCACATGAAAACAGCTGTAAGAGCGAACCAGACTTTTCGAGATTTCTGTTGTAAAACTGTACATCAAAGATTTCAGTAAGCACAGGCTAATTTTGCCTCCGTAACACCTCTAAAACATCCAAGACCCTCAAGTCCAAAATTATTTGGGTATGTTGTGGTATCAGTTGTTTCCACGCTTATTCAAAAGGACAACCTGAGTCAACCTCCAAATCAAACCTGTGCCTATAGGAGCCATCTCTCTCCTCCCACAAACTCACCACCCCAAGAAAAATGCTGTGCAACACCAAGCCTCCACGGGCCATATATGCTCTCCTAAATACCCTTCAAGTGAGGGTAACTGAGAGCCTCACGGAAGATCAGAACTGGGATGGGCTGAAAGCAATTAAATGAGCAGAAACAAATTCCTTCCATGAGCACAGGCTATATTCATGCAGTGGCAGTGATTGTAAAACAGGGAAGACAAAGTCTGTCTTTCACCATCAGAAAAGAAAAAGTCAGTGATGAACCACAGTCTTTAAAAAAACCACCGTTTGGCAGCTACAGGAGATTATCTAATTACCATCATACTTAATATTATATGTCTTTAATAAGTCTCTGTTATCATCAAGCTGCTAGCACTAAAAGAACATGGGAAATTGGCTCTGATGCCTTACAGGATAGATAATGGGAAGGAGAGGCTCTGCCCTCTGGGTCCCTGGTCAGGAGCCAGCTCAGGTTGGAAGTGAAAGTCATTCCTGCTGGGCAGCCTCTCTGAACTGAGCTGATGTTGTCAGGCTCAATCCAGTTCCACGTTCAGAGAATAAAAACCATCACCACAGCAATGGGGTGTGCTATAGATGGGAATTCTTGAAACCACTCCATCTCCAGCTTTTTGTTCACATATGAATAGATCTTAGCCTGAAATTAGGGTATTTATACAGGGGTGTTTACCCCAAAGTAAATCTCACCAGTGGTGGCTGTAGGAGACTTGCATGCGCTTTATATTGGTTTTAAACTAGAATGACTTGCCTTGGAATAACAGGGGCATTTTTACCCCTGTGCAACCCAGTTCCTTTGGTGTGGAGCAGCAAAGACCACTAGGACTGCCAAGCCTTTAGTAACACTTATGGCTGAATGCACATCTCAGTAGTACTGTTCTCATTCTTAAAATATCTGAGCAAGGCTCAGCTTCAAGGTGCATCCTGGGTCAGGCTGAATCCGGAAGACCTATAATGGCAGAAAAGTTTATAGTGGGTCTGTGTTGCCCAGTAGGTCACCTTAAACCCAAGTAAACGAACAGTTAAACCCAGCTGAATTAACGCAGGTGCGGGCTGATAAGGAGCTGAACAACTCTTCTTTTTCTTCTTTTTTTTTCAGTTGGACGATGCAAAGCCTAAGCTAACAGCACATCCCTCAGGACTGCCCCTTTCTCAGCAAAGGCTGTGGCACAGGAGCAGGGCAGAGCAGCTCGCGTTGGAGCTGCTGGGCCGGCTCAGTGGATTAATAGAGACTCCGTCCTCCGGGGCTGTCAGTCCCAAACCTCTCAGGAGAAATGAGATCTCTGAGAGGAAAAAAAACCAACCCGCCACCCAGTACTGGAATGACACATAAGTGTCTTTCTGACTTTCAGATGAGACCTGAAGCACCTTAATTTACAATTTAATATTTTAGTAAGCACTTTATTGGAAGAGACTATGTAATGGGTTAATTTCCAAGTGTCATTTATCTTTACTCACTGGGGATGACTTTCTGTATTTCACTTGAGGCTGCAACACTCATGGATTAATACATCATCCTCCAACTTGAGAAGATAAAAGCCTAACAAGCTCTAACCTGCTACACAGGCTATATTTAAGCAGTACAGGGTAATGATAAATATCTCCCATAAAATGTGTTCTCTTCACACTTCCTGCGAAAACTGCTGAGCGAGCCAGCTGGCGAGAGGGAGCTGACGGTCCTTGCTCACAGCCCCGCCATGCACAAGCCGTGAAACTGGAGCACTGCCTTCCCCAGTGTCCCCCCGAATCCCAGGCTGCCCACCGGCCCCCGCAGGAGGGGCCACTTTTGTCACCAGCTGCCGGCACTCCTGGCTCTGCCCGCACCCCACCAGTGCCTCTCCTCCCGCCTGGCAGACAGGCAGGGAAAGACTGCTGGGGAGGGGGGTGCACTTTGGTTTTCCTTAACCACACTCCATTTCCAGGTTGGACTATACGTTTTGCAGAACAAAATGAAAACTGGGTGTCTCCTCAGAAGTGCTTATAAAACACGGGGGACGACCGTGGCAGGCAGCGCGGGGGTGATGCAGGAGCCGGGAGGAGGAGAGACCACACAGTTGCACGCACTGCTTGCAGGGCCCGGATGCAAAGTGAATCACTTCTCGCTTCGGTCTTCCGTGTACAAGTGGTGGATGCTGATAAGCACGCAGGGACCTCACAGCACGGACATTCAGACCGCGCTCCGGCATCAGGAAGCTAGAGGAGGTCCAGGCCAGGCCAGCCACAGTCTTTTCAAGCTGCATTGTCTCCTGTTGACCAGATGTTACCCCAAAGCTTTCCAGGACTGCTTTTAACATCACAAAGGTTTAACTGCAGCCAAGTACAATGACCTCTGGCGGGAGTTGCTGGCCTTCCTGCCCAGGGCCTGAAGCCTGGGCGACCTAAACACAACGTGAGGATGTTAACCTAGCTCCTTTGCCTGTGTGGGAACAACCTTGTATCTCCAAGCAATGCTGATACTCAGCATCCTTCCAGCACCACCTTCATCAAGCCTTCTTACTTTCATCACTGCTTTACACACACTGACCACTCACATAACTCCCTGGAGGGATAGACAAGCACTACAGCCCTCCACCTAGCTTGGAGAAACAGAGAGCGGAGCCAACAGCCTGCCCCTCCAATGTGGTGGAGAGACCTTGACTCCAGTTGCATTTCCCAGCCATCAGACCCTGGACGCGTGCCACTGGAAACTGGAAGGGTAAACCATTACGTTTAAAAATTACAGTTACCTTCTACAAATGTTACACATACCCCATCACAAGTTTCCTCATCTAACTCGTGGGAAAAGAAGTCATCCTCCCACCCACCTGGCCATTTTAATGGGCTGAACATATCTACCATAAGGTTGTTTCAAAACAGCTTCTTAGGATGAAAAGTCATTTATTTTGTTGCGTTAAAAGCCTTTGCTGGGCCTGGCTGTGTGGAAGCAGCAGAAGTCTCACTGTCTTCTCTCCCAGGGGGCATGTCTTCTTCCAGGGCAGCCAAGATCAAAGTCTGGTCTAGAAAAAATGAACTCACACTGGCCTTGCCCTGGGCCTCCAGGCTTTAATGATGTCCTCTCACCATGGCCAGCTGTGCATAATCCACTCGCATTTACGCTTCCCTCTCTCTCTCATGCATTAAGAGCACATCAGCTCAGAAACAATACAATCGGATTAAACGAGGTCCATCTCTTCTTGCTAATTCTACTGACATTTTATTTAGACAGTGCATTTGGATTTCCAAGGGTATTTCTTCTCAAGTCATCATTATCTCATGGTAGGCTACTGCTTAAACATGCCCTTGACAACACAGTGTTGACCGCCACTTTTTTTTCCCAAAACAACTTTGCAGAGATGATGAATTCACGTTTTTCAGCAATGCCAGAAACTTGTAGCAATCATGAGCCAGTAGCATGAACTATCCTTAGCACTCTTAAGTTTTAAACCACGAAAGGATGCAATAAGAAATGAATGAATGAAGGTATATGAATGAATGCAATGAAGAAGAAATCCTTAGTACCTGTCACGTATCTACTTCCATTTTCTGATTTTAAATGAAGAACTACTGAGACAAACAGCTTTTTTACTGATCCTATAAATAGCTTGCTTTGAAGATGGAAGAAGAAACTGGGCCACAAGTTTACACACCTAGCATATTTTCCCCGTAACTTTTTGCTATATCAGTTTTGGCTTCCTTTTCTTCCATGCATTTGGACCGTAAGCATTTGGTGAACTGATCCGGCACTCATTGTGTGCAACACCTCCAGCAAAACAAAGTGAACGTGCTCTTGGTCAATTCATAAAGTGCTCCCCCAGTGACAGCACATCTGGCCTCCCAGAGTGCGGGTGGGAGCAACACCCAGCACCTCACAGAAAGGCAAAACTATGAAAGCCTTGACAATGCAACTAGGCAGCCAGAAAGAGCGTAAAGCAACAGAAAAACAGACTTCATCTGACCTCCGCAGTTTCTGCTTTTGACTGCTGGATTGCATTGCTCACATGAGTGGCTGCTGCTCCAGCAAACACTGATAACGATCTGGGCATGAACGCAGTGGGGGTGCGATGCATCATGGATATACAGCTCTTGCTGAGGCAAGAGCACTCATTCCTGCTTACAACCTACTTTTCAAGTCTGTAAGTTTTGGGGAATCATTCGCCTTGTCCCACTGAATGCGGAACACTTGTGAGAAGTGGGATGAAGATCCGAGTTCAGACTCTTTTTTCCAGTTATCCCCGTTTGCAGTCAACAGCAGACTGGGAGAGCAGAAGGTGTCATCACCTCCTCTAAGCCAGCTCCTATCCTCCCCAGGGCTGCACCGGTTTGTGGGATTTAGAAACACGGATGAAATCCTGGCCCCAGAGGGACGAAAGGCAAAACCTCTGTGAAATTTGTCAGGTTCAGGATTTTGCCACATGCCTTCTGGCCTACTGCCATCAATATTGCTATGCAAATAGAAGCTGTCTGATGATATCCTGGGAGGTTTCCCTCCCCAAAATACCTTTTTTACACACAGCATCAAGACTCTGCTGGCTGCTGGGCCACTAGCACGGTTCTCCGAAGAGTGTACCAGTTTTACACATGAACTACATCTCTGTGTCTTATGATCAGGATGCCATTTATGCTGGTCCTAGGAATAAAGGAACAGATGGAAACCCCATGTCCAACAGAAGACTGCAAGAAATAGTGCATCTTATAGAGACTATCTTAGATTTCCATGTGGAAAACAACTGTACGAGGAGGAAAGTCTGGGTGTTAATAGCACAGGCATGGGACAGTAATTTCTGTGCAGTTTTGAAACTGTTCAAAACATGCTTATATTCCCGCTTCTTAGCACTGGTTATGGTTGTTCCATGTTTATGCATAATTTACAACTACTTGAGATTTGGTGAAAAAGCAAACACAATTTTGCACAGCCATACCACCTCTTAAACTGCTCTACCCCATCCTTTTATATTATTATTATTATTTCTTTTTTTAACAGCCCTAAGGAAAAACTCCTAAGAATTTTTCTAGGGGAGTTTGCTGGGAGTTGAGTAGATTCATATGATAAAAATGCAGTCGTCCTCAAAACTTGTATAAACAAATCTATAAAAGTAAATAGCAGCCCCTAAAGTATAAACAATAATTCTCAATTTTAAATTTGAGATCTTCTTCTTATCTAGTAATGACTTTTTGTCCCTAGCAGAAACCTTTGTCCATGGCCAAACACAATGTTTCTAATACAGATCCAGTCACTGCGCATCTCCCTGCACAAAAGAGCTGCTCAAGTGACTTCAACTCATTTGAGTAGAGACCAAAGATGGTGTTTCTCTAAGTCCAGACCTAGAAAACCGCTCGAGTGCCTATTAACATGAAACCATGGGGAGCCAGCCTGCTTAAAGTCCCATCACAGGGAACATTTAGTGACTTAGACGGAAGGGCAGGCTTACATTCTCTGCTGAACTGGGCCACTGAGCCTCTGGACCCGACTGCCACTGCACCAGGCAGGGCTATCTGAGAGAAGGTGGAGGCAAAAATCCCATTTAGGCAGATGGGAGCCTGGGAATCCGCTGCTATGCACAGTGAGTAGGTTCAATGCAATGAACTATGTAACTGATCTTCATGCAACCACGCAACTTTCAAGCTTGAGCCCACGTTACGTGCGCTGTGAATTCATACAACAAAGCAACAGACCCATTTCCTGGGAAGCAAATGAAGTTGTGACTGACCTGGGAAGAGTACGCTTCGGCTGTTTTTTGGTTTTTTTTTTAAGTGAACAAACATATGCAACAAATACTTCTTTTCCTCAGCACTACTTCATACGATGTGGTACTGCAGATTGGGTTTTCAGAGAAAACCACGCTTTCCAGAGAAAGGGCAGAAACGAACAAAAATGTTTACAGAACCTTGACAGCTCTAGAGGACAGCTTTTGCTTTATTTGCTGGTATTTGCTATAGATGTTTATCTGGTCATGCATATGTTGAGGGTTTTTTTTAATTTAATCCCTGCACTTAAAATACTTTCTCTTTGGAAGGAATGGCTCAGTGGTCAAACTCTGGACTCTCATGTTTCCAACTCTCCATTTTCTCACAGGGTAACAATATGTATATGTATCTTTAAATCACATGGAACCTATTCCAAATTTTAATGGCATAACCTCATTGTATCCCAGCAGAGTGAGAACTCTTCTTATTACTTCCACTTCACAGATGGGAAGAAATGCATTGAGTTCTTCAGGGGATGCTGCAAACAGGCAGTGGCAGCAGGCTGCATTAAAAGGTCATGCTGAAAACTGCGGTGCTGAGGAAAAGGCACGTATCGCATTCGAATCTCCAGCAAAATGGGCTGAGGGGAGAGGAGGGAGGTGAGCTGTGGACAACTGGAACCTGCTGCCAGTTCAGTTACCAGCACTGCATTTCAGTCAATACCCTCTTCACTACTCTATTTAATGTACTTGCAAGCTTTTCAGTGCACTGGCACGAGCCACCCAGGAAAAAAAAACACACAACCACCAAACCACAAAAACCCAAACCACACCTTCATGCAAAGTAACAGAAAGAGTTAAGTTTCACCCATCATCAAAAATCATCACCTATTTTACAAAAAAGGCTTCCTTTGCACACCATTTAATGTCATTATTCAACTGACTTTAACAGGGAAGCAACGTATTTTAACCCCCTAAAACTGAAATATAAATGCTGACATTCTGTTTTCTCATAATAATATTGCTGATGATGTCACTGAGTAGAAAACTCCAGCAGTTTCTGATCGACTCAGTACTTTCAGGGCAATGCTATCTTTCAGATTCGTTAATAGCAGATTTTAGTCCTGAACCTTGTCCCCTGATGTCTGTGCAATGACCCCGATCCCACGGGTTATCTCCCCAGTCCTGGCAAAGCATCCTGGCTTCAGCTTGTTTTAACACTGCGTTTCTCTCACCTTCCACTTTGGGTACGCTGTCCTTACGTTACCCTGAAAAGCAACCAAGGAATTAAGAGGGATTCTTGGGGAGAGCAGAGATAAAACAGGAGGATAAAAGCAAGAAACCATTTGTCTGCAATCCCGTTAGCGGAGAAAATGCTTTACAAGGTTACTTTGTGGGGAACATGCCCTGTCCAATAGTAAAAAATCCTCTATGTAGCTGCTGTGTAAAATCCCAAAGTATAAAACACTTCTTTGAAGCCAAATTAATGATCTGCCGCACGTTGGAAAGCATTTCTCCTGACATTTCCACAGACATAACGTTCTTTCACCCTTTTGCCTTTCAGCAGAGCCTCAGGAACAGACTTGCTCGGATTGATAAAACTCGGGAACAGAAAACACTGGCAGGGATTGCCACAATGGAAACTACAATGAGGAATACAGGGTGTATATTGTGCTCACAGCTATTCTTTCTAAGTAACTCTAGGCTGAACATTTGGGGACATAAAGGAGGTATTTTTGCCCATTCTGATATGAGTTAAGAATAGAAATGACAAAAATGTAATTTTCTTAATCCAGTTTCTTAATGCTTCCTCTTCATTTTATCTGGTTAGTTTCCCTTTTGTTTAGCAGTGAAGTTTTAATTTGTATAATTTGGTCTATGGAAAACTCAAAGATGGCCTGCATTTATAAAACGTTAAACACCGTCATCAAATTCTTCTGCAAGACCTGGATGATTACTCAGAAACAACAGAATTTCTGTAGGTCAAATCTTGCCCCTCATCCCAGTAAAATAAAATCAAGGAAAACCAAACCAGCAAGGCTAGAGAGAAAGAGGTAACTTATAAGAGACCCTATTCAGGGACCTGAAGGGGTACAAAAAGCTCTCAGCCCCTCAGGAGAAGCCCCTAATTACCAGGGAAAGCTTGGGCCTCAGCCAAATTGTAGATCCTGGAGACAATTCCCACAGCCCCAGCCTGTTGCCTGCCCTCCACCACCACGACCTTTCACTCTGGATCTGTGTACACCTGCAAGGATCAGGGTGCTGTCGATGACAGTGCCAACAGGGTCACCATTAATTTCTGTGCAAAATTCCCCCAGACTCTGTATGCATTAGCAGGTGGAGCGCACCAAACGACTTTCTTCCAGTTTCTTCACATCTTGCCTGAGCCAATATCCTAAACAGACAGAGCTCCAAATACTGCTGTCCCGTGGGAAGGAGTGGGAAAGGGCTGGTTGCATATCCTGCTCTCTGTTTCCTACCTACCCTCTTACAACTGCTCTGGTCCCTTTTAGGGGGCAGATGGAATCCAGGAGGCATGTATGAGGCTCCTCCCCAGTTACCATGTTTCAGACAGGACTGGTTTTCAGATTTACCGCTGCTGTTTCTCTAAAGTGCCCAGATCAAACAGCTAGGACATTGCTCCTCTCCTTTTCTGCAAGCTCAACCCCTAGCAGTTTCTCTAGGGAAAAAAGCATGGTGGTTCCAGACTCTGCTCTGCAGAAGGAAATCCATGGAAGATCGTACCCAAGGGATACCGTAACGCCCAAATGCCACCGAAGGAGGATTAAGTCACCGCTTCCATGTACTAGGGGTTGCCTTCAGTGCCTCTTAATATTGGGCAGGGTCTGGCTCACGTTGTTTCACATTATGCACACAAGGGCAGCCTTTGTACCCTTGAGTTACTCGCCCAGTGACTGAGGATCTGATAATTTTTAAACAATCTCAGAGGAGCTTTAATTAAAACCCATTTCTGGGCTATAAAATGGGGGAGAGCAATTGCGACAGTGGCTTCAGACTTGCAGATACACGGAACTGTGGAACAAACGGGATTTATCAGCTCACCTCGCAGGGGAGTGCCATACACCCCACAGGACAAACGCTGCCTTCAGTTGCTACAGGAGACTTTGCATTTACCTTATCACCAATGCCAGATTTAGACCAGAACAGGTAACAGCTTCAGCATCTTGACTTGCCCCCCCTTCTTGGGCTGAACATACAAGTCTAGCAGGTGGACTTGAAATGTCTGGATGTCTCCCCAACCCATAGCCCCTTTTGGCCTAATAAAACCCCTTCCCTCCCTCCTCAACACACACTGGAGCCTGTAGAAAGCAGTAAAGCATCACTCCAGCGCTCGGTGACCCTGAACAACCTCAACAGGTGCATTGCTCCTGCAGAAAACACATGTTGCTCTGTCACTATTAATATACCCGGAGTGTGAACGGCTTATGCATGTTTGTTTGCGTGGGGTGCATAAATTACGGAGTTCCCAGGTTTACAGTTGTCACCTTTCGCAGCTACAGAGCCGTTCCTGGGGACAGCCCAGGCACAGGACCACTGGCACTCGGGTTCAGTGAGGAGTGAAGCCCCAGGGGTCGGGCAGTCACGGGGAGGCGTGTGAGGGCAGATCCACCATGCCGTACAGCTGAAGGTCTCAATGCCCTGGTGACTGAGAGGGTTTCACAGATCAGGGAAGAAAATAAATTAATCGTGCTTCCTCCAGACTGCCTGGCTGAAGTCATCCCTCTCTCGATAGCCTCCTGCACTGCTCCATGGACAAGCTGCTCGGTCCCTGCACTATTAAACACAAGGCAGAAGCTGTTTATTGTTTCTGCTTTAAGAATTCAAAATGGCAAATCAAACAGATTTCCTGTGAAGCGAGAAGAGGAGAGACAGTCAAACAGTCCCTCTACTCATCATCAGGTCTATATTCACCGTAGCAAACACATACCCCGCAGGGCTAAGAGCTGTGGGGTGCCACGTCCCAACAAGCGTATTTCACCTCTGGATAGCTCTGGAGGCAAGCATGGCAGAAAAAGCTCTACTTTTGTAGCAAGCAAAAAGGAGCACAGATCACGAACTCATGGACAGAAAGCAGGTTACCTGCAGAAGGCACAAACCCCCATTCCCTCGCAGCTCTCAGCCTGACCACAGCTGCTGCTCCCAAACCACACCGGATGAGAAAAGGGGAGAGATGATGAAAGTAAAGTGCTCTATGCTCCTTTATCTAAGGACCTCCCAGTTTTGTGTACAGATAGAGGAAACCTCTCCCTCACAGCTGGGAGATCTCTAGAAGGTGAGAAAGGCGTGGATTCAAACTTCCCTATGATCTTATCAACTCGTGTTCTCATTGATCAGGCTCCACCACTCCTGCCACATGAAAGCCTTGGCTGAGCAGTGCAGAATGAAAACAGAAAACACGAGGCAAGTAGCACTGTTTTTTTGTGCTACAAACCCATACCTTCTCTAAATTACAGATGTGAAGAGAGAGATAGCCAGAAGAAATACATGCCCCATGCACCAAATGTACAGGGGCTAGAGTGGAGAAAGCCTGAAGAAAGGCTGCATACTCTATATTCATGGAGAAAACAATGATAAAGTAAACCAAAAAAGAAACAAAAATCCTACTGCTGACAGCTTAAGGGAAGGAAGTCTAGCTTTTTATTGCCCCAAAGGGGTCATGCCTATGCGTGGTGAAACCATGGACATTAGCAACAGAGAACAGATGTAAGAATTGTTACCACCTGTGACATCCTTTGCAGCCACTGGGAAGTCCAGACCTCACCCAGGGGTAACATTTTTGTCTGTGAAATGCACTGGTGAAGAGGGCATTCCCACACCCTGTGCATCCCTCCCCCTCCCTTTGCAAAGGGATAGTTCACAGAGCTTCAGGCAAACACGGATCACCCTCGACCATCACCTCCACCGGTGACACAATACAAACGCTATTGGCCCTGACGCAAGGAGTCAATGAAATCAGGCACCTGTGCAGCCAACTGGCCCTTGGCTGATGAGACCACCTTCGTACTCTCAGGGCAGTCTCGTATATTCCATCTCACCTTTTGTGTCCCCTAGCTAGGTCCTTTTCCCTGGGGCTTACGCTGCTCCTGCTGGCCAGTCAGTCCCATACAGCAGACTGCATCTGATGCCTATGCGGAGATCAGGGAGAACCTCTGCTGTCTTCTGCTGCGTGAGACCTCTTCCAGATTTGCCTCCCTCTCACCTGCTTCCCATCCAAAACGTACCTCCCAAAGCCCAGGAAAAGGCAGATCTGTGGATGCATCCACGCTGCCACACGGAGCTGCGACTGCCTGACACTGTCCCTCTCACTGTGGCTGTACAGGAGGGCACAGCTCAAGCTACTCCTCGCCAAGGGTGGCACTAAACCATTTTTTTATTTATTTTCTAAAGCACAGATGATCAAGCAAAAATAAAAGAGAATTCAACTTTTATAGGTCTTTGGAAAAATAACTATTAGAGCAAACAAGGCAGGAACTTGATGTCTCTGGGGCAGGGCTCCCTGCTTCTCTGCCCGCAGGCAGCCTGCCCTGCCTCCCCTCCTGCCTTCTCAGCAGGGTCCCCCATGGAAACTGTGGTCTACAGGCCCCAGAGTTACCATTCAACTCTGTGTGGCACCCAGCAGCATGTTGATTCACAATCAGGGGCTGTACTTGCTTCCCACAAGAAGATCCAGAGTTTAATGTGCAGGGAAGGCACAGACCCGATGGGCCCAAGCAATACGCTAGAGCATCATATCGATGCCTGTCGATCGACCCATCCCCTACACAGAGGAAAGAAAAGATGCTCAAAGCAAACAGTCTTTTGCAGGCATGACAGCTGTTACACTGCTTTTTGGCAGGAGCTGCGGTTCGTACTGCAGCCTTGTCACTCTCCACCCCTTCCCTGCAGCTCCTTTCCCTCACAGACCACCTCCACTGTGCAAGCAACTTGGGAAGGCTGATGGCAGCCCCACGACATTTTGGGACGACTGCACAGCGTTGTTTCCCTGCTCCATTTTCCCGATGCCTTCTGCCTATTGGCCTCTTTTCTGGGCCACCTTTAAGCAAGGGCAATGCAAAAAAAAAGGAAAGGATCTAGAAACACTGGACTGGGATCTAGTCTTCAACTGCTCCTTCATGGCATTGCAATGGAAACAGGGAGCAGCGGTGGCTCTCCAGCCCTCACCAGCCAGCTTGCTAAGGCTTACTCCCTGCTTTCACACAATTGATTAGTTTGAAAAAACTGTTTATCACAAAAGCATTCATTTAATTTAACTATCCACAGAGGCCTCAGATAACATGCTTCATAGGTCCCATTCTCAGACTCATAATGATCAGCTCAATCCCCTGCAGCCTCAAATCCCTTATTTAACAAGCACCTTTGGATCCCAGTACAATATTACACAGCTGACAAAGCAGCAATTAAAGAAAAATATTTTTGAAAGGTAGGGATGGTGAGAGAGTAATCGGAGATACAATTGTCAGATCCTTGTGTTAACTAAGGACACCACAGAAGTACGGCTGATCCAGCCTCCTCATCACTTAATGTGAATAAACAGCTTACGAGTGGGAGAGGCTGAAAGGGGAGCAGCCTCCTTCCCTGTCACGGGAGAGGGAATGTGATGAGCACCAAGTACCAGAAAAGCTCCCGTTTGTGAAACCCGTGAAGGGAAGAAGCCTGCTGCTCCTCCCCACAGCTTCCTAGCAGCGATCGTGAGCGCCCAGCACACAGCATCTCTCATCGCGCCACCTCACAGCAAGTGTCATGTCATCTTCACGATGCAGAAATACAACCGGCTTAATAAAAGCTTTCTGATAGCCTGTTCTTCTGGTTGCCTCTATTTCTGGATGTATGACCAAGGCCCTTACACTTGGGTTTTCTGAAAAGCCGCCTTGAACCTAAATCAGTGCCAGCAGCCTTTCCCAGAGCCACACGGACATGCCTTCACATCCTCAGAAAACAAAGTCCTGGCACTTTGGGGAGGGGAAGAACCTGCAAGAAGCAGTGCAGGGTACCACCGCAGAGCGGCTCCTCCCCCATCACAGGTGGTTTCTGCAGTGGGCATGGGCGAGCAGCTAAGTCCAAGGTCTCCTGGCATGGCAGCTCCCCTCTGGCCACTGGCCGACCACGTGCCGTCTGGGAGCATGGGGTGATAGCCCTGGATGTACAGCGAGCTGCTGGAAGGAAGGGCTGACCGCCCATACCTTTCACGCTGTTCACCTAACAGCTGGCGTCACTTAAAACACTGACCATTAAAGTTTGGTCCCTGGCACGCTGCAGTGAGGCAAGGCTGTATTTTTCAGTTAGCTGAGAAGGAAAATGAACAGTGCAGTCTTAACCTCACACTCCTCTTGCCAATAAAGCCTAACCGGGGAGCAAAAGGGACAAAAACCCGAGAGCAGACGATACACGATGGAGTGCAATCTTCTCCCTCCCACGTGCGAGGGGCTGGCTCTTCCCCTGCAGAAGTGCTACCGTGTACCTCCAGCACCAAGCTCTCCGCTGCACAAAGAGATGCACGGCCACGCACCTGCAATATAAAGGTCTGCGCCTCGCAGGTATAGGAAAGAGCTGCACTGCTGTCCCTAGGGGTTTCCCCGTGAAGGTTTTACAAGGATTGGACACCGGAGAATGGCTTTTGCCAGTTCAGCAAGCAATTTCTGTTGCCTAGGTTTCACAATCGGTTTTCTTCTCAAAAAAGCGGCCTGGAAAAGCCTCTAAATGACACCTGAAGGAGAGTTTTAAGGTAAGTCGCTATCCCTGTAATAAAAACAAATAGAAAAGATACATGTGACAAGGTAAAAATACCTTACACTAAATGACTCCTGAACAGCAAAATCCAAGCTTTCCCGGGAAGGGTTCAGGACTGGACTGGGATTTAGAGCTGCAGTCTGCGATAGCTTCCCTCTGCATTACTGTGAGCGCAAGAGCATCGCCGTCACTCAGCTCAGCCCTCCTGCCGTGCTGCCTGCCTGCAAATACAGCCCTCCTTTAGGCTGGCATCAACCACCCTAACTTCTGTAAACAAACTTATCGCATGTTTAAAAGTAAAACAGAAGGGAAATGAGCCAGGAAATTATCCAATATGGTTCTGAATGAGCATTTCAAGTGGCAGAGACCTCAGGAGTCCCATAGCTACCACTGCTGGGAAACTAACCCCAGCTAACAAAGACATAGAAAGACCCACCCAAGCAGGAGAAGGGCTACAAAGCTAAGGAACTGGGAGAAGCAACGAAAGAAAATTCATTATTAAGAAAAAAGAAAAAAATCAAAGCAAGAACACCAAAGGGGGAAGAAATAAGTCTCCAGGATTAGCAGGGAGAAGTACAGATTTAAGAGAGATCCATTGTGTGAATACAGCTTTGTAAAAGCTTACAACACAACGACCTTTAAAAATAGCTTTATTTCTATTGCCAAAGCACCACCGCAACCTGCATCAAATAAAGTTACAATCTGTCAAGGAGCTGAATGCACTGGCTTTAATGGGATTTCATGGTGCTCAGTAACTTGCAGGATTAGGTCCCTACCACAAAGAGCTAAATTGTCTAGGAAAACACACAGGAGGAAACAACAGTAAAACAACCCTGGAGAGTTACACTAGGCACAATCTTTTACATATAACTGAATACTGTCAGCTGTTACAATAACACACATATTAAACACCCCAAACTGGAATTGCTACGCTGATGCAGATTACCGAATGCTTTTGAAAAACGCACTGGTTTTCTCAGCTGTTTCATGTGAGATCCCACTAAACAACGAGGCTCTTTCTTCTGTGCTTTGGGGTGGGGGACTTACACTTTTTTTTCAGTGACTTATTGCTTATAAAAGCAAGGAATGATTACCTCCTATCCCAAACCATCCCTCTCAATCACTACCCTGAATAGCCTGCCAGTCCAAAGCACCAGTTGCTCCAAGCTGCTGGGGGACGAGGTTGGTGAGGCTGTGGTTACATCCCCTGTGCCTTAGGCCACACGCACATTTAAACACGTTTTTAAACCTGGGGTGTCAGTTCAAGATTAAAAGGCTTGGCACTGAGTGACAGAGGCTGCGGGGCTCAGCAGGACTCCACCAGGGAGGATGGTGCAGCCCCTGGCAGCGGGGAGGCTGCAGCCGGGAATGGAGGGTTGGCACCGCTCTGCTGCCGCCGAGCAAACCCAGGGTGGGTGTTCATGAGGCACTGCACGAACAAAGGAGGGACTGAAGTTAAGCATCCACAGGCAGCGGACATTTGACATACCCAGAGGTTTCTGGAGTTTCTTTTGGTGACTAAGCCAATTTCTAAACCATTTTTGATTGAAAAGCACGCTGGCACTCCAGGAGCAGGGAGATGCCATCAACGGCATTTTCATGCTCTCCCTTATTTCCGGGGTCAGCTCTGAGAGGTAATTCACACAAAAGTAGCATTGCACTTTTCATTATTACAGTTTTTTTATACTGTCTTCAAAGCATACAGTAACAACCACAGAGGAGAGGGCTTACGCTCTAAATATTCACCTGGAGCAACAACTGAGTGCAGAACTTGCACAAAACCAGGTGAAGAGATGCCAGGAAGAAGGGAACTGCCTAGAGAGCAAGCACGCCGTGGTCAGCTGCAAAGGGGGTTGACGATGCTCTGGGTGTGGGTATCACTGCTGGCAGGGTATGAGGGTGACAGACACACGCAGTCAAAAAAAACAAGAGGAGTTGCTTGCAATAGAAAAGACTGAGTCACTTGCAACAGTTAGGGAAGAAAAGACCCTGCCGGTCGCTTGCTGCTGCTCAGTAGGCTGCCCATCTTCAAGGCATGCCTGCAGTCCCTTCAGTGAGGACCGTGGAGCTGAGCCAAATTTGAACTCATACACATAAGGTTGTACGAGCAGACCAGCACTTGCGTGTGTGAGTGTCTGTCACAAGGCTGACAATCCCTGCTCAAGGGACTTGAGACAAGAACTGAAAGGGATGCTTGTAGGTCAAGTTTAATCCTCAAGAGCCTGTGGGTGCATGAACAAAGAAGGGGTGGGTGTATATGCAAAAATAAAAGACCACAAGACACCTGGTTCTCAGTACTGCTACTAGCCTGTTCCTTCCAACACCATTAATAGCATGCCAGACTTCACAGAAACAAAAGCAAGCAGCCAGGCTCTTCCTCCTTCAAACAATAAAATAGAATAGTAAAACAGAAGCAAAGAAGGATTCAATTAGCCCAAGATCTTTTTTGATAAAGGTTACTCAAATAAGCCACATACGGAAGCTCTCTGCATCTACAACATTTCTGCACTATTATTTGTAATAATATGACACCTCAGCTTGCAGAAGGTGCCACACTGGATACTAATAGCACACTTATTATTAGATTTTCTGCATGGTTACATAAGCCTGCAAAAGGGGAAAAATGTAAATGATTCAAGAAGATATTCTTCTTGTGGTTCTCATGAAGTCTTTAGTATCTGAAGATTGAAGATGATTCCTCCTGGCAAGAAACAATCAATTTTTATGCTTCATTAAAAGAGTTCTTTTAGTACTTTTAAGAAAATGCTCAAAGGCAAGCCAACCAAAGAATATATTTTTTTTTAATCTAAACATTCTGTGCTAAATTTTACTCTCAGATCTTCCAAACCCTTCTTCTAAAATAAAACGAAGCTATGCATGCAACTGCGTGTTTATTTCTTCCTTGTAACCTAACTATGGTCTGAGGACATTTCACCCTATCTAAACCTAGCTGCATGAGTGGGCACAAATTTCAAAAAAGGACATAATAAGGGCAAAAGCAAGGGAGGTATGCACGCTCTCTGGTAACATAAGGCAAGAAGGCTCCAGCCGTATTATAAGGTCATAAGTCAACGTCAGCCCAGCCAGAATAACTTACCTTTGTCAACACACTGGCAGTAGGTGCTCAAGAACCTGTCCGGCTGCGTGACCAAGAGCACATCTCTTCCATTATTCAGAAATGCACAGGCCACAGCAGTGATCTCTTAAGCACGTGATGACTGTACAATCCCTAGAGGACCTTTCCCCTGAAATCCATCAGGGGCATACACTCATCCCTAAAGTCCATTTCTGCACCTACCGGATCTAAGCCTGCCAGCCTCCCTCTGGAAATATCGTCTAACATGACACATGCCCAAAGGAATGGTGGGCTAAGCCACTGCTATTAACCAGATTTATCTGGTAGGAGTTTACAGGTCGTTTAGCTGCATCACAACACTACACACAGGATCCTACAAAGCAGGAGAGGCAGGAAGGGTTTACTACATGCTACAGCATCTGCCCTTACCTGTCAGTGAGCAGAATGCTAATTGAAGCGTCATGTTGTCTCATACTTCACTGCTGTGCAAATGGCATATAAATGCTGCCGTTACTGGTGCACAGGGTCTGCTCACAGCTTAGATCAGGAGATAAATAAATCTAACACAAGTTCAGAGGGCCAGCTGACAAGTAGCTGCGAGCAGGAATCACCGTTCTTCTCCCTTTAAATGAAAATAGCACCTAGCAAAGTTACTTTCTGGAGGACTCAGCGCTCTTGCCTTCATGCATATGGAACAGTCCCCAGCCCAGGGCAAGCCTCTGGCAGCAGCAGGGAACGAAGTGGACAACACCGGCACAGCGGAAGGTTTTGCCACTGCACTACAAGCTCATCTAACTTAGAACCAGATCACTGAGACAGCTTGACAGCTGGTTCACATTGTCTCTCGTAAACGTATTACTTCCACAACTCATACGCAACTACATATAGTGCCTTCTGAGACACTCACTGAATTGCCCATAAGGAAAGTTTCAGGGTACTGTACTACTGCAAAACCCCCCCCCCCAAAACTCCAAAACACCCCCCCCCCCCCCCAAAACCAAACTTCTAAAAAAACCCAACCACT
This sequence comes from Falco peregrinus, assembly GCF_023634155.1. Lineage (NCBI taxonomy): Eukaryota > Metazoa > Chordata > Aves > Falconiformes > Falconidae > Falco > Falco peregrinus. The sequence goes on along the minus strand of NC_073723.1, from coordinate 98,175,296 downwards.
GCAAAATTGCTAAGCCTTTGCAGACAGAGTAAACTGTGGCAAGGATTTTTTAGATCCTGCATCGAGGTCGTGGTAGAGGAGGTCTAATTCAACCTGGTTCTTTACCTGAACTACATCTGGAAGGAGCTATGTTCTATGCCTACACCCCTGACAACATGACCCACACCACCGTACCAAAGCCAGGATGCAAAAGAGTGCTGGTAAGAGGCAACCGTTGTATTCTGGAGAAGCTTAAGTGGTTTGTTTTGTTTTTGTTTTTTTTTTAAAGTCCTCAAGGATCAGAACTTGGGGCTTCTACCTCATGAGCTCTCTTTGCAAGAAGCAAAATGATTTTGGGTACTGTGGGTCCTCAAATCCCCTCAGGAATTTCCGTAACTCTGTGAAGGCAGTATTTTGAAGCAAGCCTTTTCTGTCCCACACTGTTCCACAAAGGGTTTACTGTAACAACAACAGTTAGCTCTGCACAAACACTGGAGTACTTCTGCATCCCTGCTCAGTTCATCACTGAAAACTGACTTTGTGTGGACCAGTATTTTGAACCTCATATTCTTAAGGTAGGCTTCTAAATCCATTTTTAGGAACCTAAAATAATGCTTGATTTTTTGACAGGCCAAGCAGCTGCATCTCCTTGTTACTGACACAGAAGACGCAGTTGTTCAGTACCTTCGAGTACCGGACCAGCTTTATTTAGGCCCCTAACTTCAGCCTCCCACAGCAGAGCAAAGTCAAGTGAGATTTGTTTCCTTTTCAAAGTGTCATGCTTTTTATACATGCGAGTGATAAAGCTGCCTGTATTAGTGAACACAAAACCCCAAACAGCGCACTTGGAGCCACTTGTACCACCAACATCCCACATCTAAGTAACTCCATTCAAGTGTAAATGAGATGCATTGCAATTTCAGGATTATTTACTACATTTGTTTAGTACAATCACCTTGCAAGAAGTCTTTTAAGTGCTTTATTTGCAAAGAGCTGCAAAATCTGCCCCTAGGAATGTGGATACAATGTATTGCCTTTTTTTTTTTTTTTTGAGAAACAGAAAATGCTGAATAGAAAAACAAAAACAAACAAAAAAAACAAACCAGAAAAATATGCTTGGAAACCACAAAAAGAGGTAGAAGAACCTTTGAAAATGCAGCTCTCAAACCAGAAGGAAAAATGCTTGCTTGCTCTTCATGCTCTTCAGGCAGGTGGAAGCTACCTGCATTCATGGGGGTACTGGAAGCAAAACAAGATAAAAAAAGAACTACTCTGAGATGTCATGACAAACTTAATATACCTAGATTGAATGTGTAAGCAGGTTATTATATTAATTATTTACAGTCTTGCCTTAAGAGGATGTAGACCTTTGTGTGTGTATGCACATTTGGATTTTTGTACACATTTATAACTGCTGATATAAAGAGTTTTGTTCTTTGCCTCAGAAGAAATGATCTGATTCTGCCTTCATTTACACTGATCTAACTCTTAAATCCAACAGTTACATTGCTGCAAAATTACTATTATCAAGGGGAAGAACATTCTAAAATTATCCCTTCCGCAGAGAGCACGAAGCCTGAAACTCTCAGTGCTTTCAACACCATTTTATCGGGACTGTGATCTCGGCACGGCTGGTAATGCAGCAGCCGAAGCCATGAAAGGGAGCTTTGTGTCCGGCTACACACCAGGCCATGTAAGACTTCCAGCTTTTTGACTGGCCGACGGGGATGTTGCTCTTAGTAACACAGCAAGATTGGTTAGGTACAATAAAAAAAAAAAAAAAAAAAGGCATTTAGAAAGACAGCAGCTCCTCCTCTATGAAAGCTGCTACAGTGTATGTGAGCAAAAAATGCCAAGTTGTCAAAAAAGGCAAAGAGCTCAAATATTTCAGATACTCAACCAGTAAGGAGATTCAGAGATTTGTTTTTAATGGGAGAAACCTCAGCCCCATCTGATCCAGAATGAATGCAGTGTGATATCTCTGGTGAACCACACACAAACCTGCACCGTACCTCAAGCATGTGACCCTGCGAAGGAAAACCCAACCACTCTCACTACCGTTGTGATGTCTGCCCTCAAGACCTTATTCTGACTTCTGCGGGTACTTCGGGTACTTCGCTCCTGTCAGCGGAGGCTGGCCAGCAAAAAAAAAGAGGGAGATCATCCCTGGCAAGCTCCCCTCCTTAAGGAGGCTCCAGCAGACACATCCCAGCCAGGATGCCAGGGAGCAAAGAGATGCTGCAGGGAACCAGCCCTCTCTGATGATCCATGTCCCACCTCTTCTTTTTCTTCGGGGCTGTTTCAGGGGACCTAGGCTTAGAAACTGTTTTGCTGTTTGTTTGTTTGTTTTTTTCCCCAGGAAGACAGGGGTGGAGGAGAGCTGCCCTGATAACAAGCTGAAAACCACAGAGACAGCTCTTTCACAGGGTGCTGCCATGGCAGAAGAAATGGTTTAAGACCACCAGTTCCGTTGTATGCTGTGTATGGGAATGCTGCATACTCAAAAATACTTTGTTGACATTCCCATCATAGACTTCTGCACCAGGTGAGAACTGCACTCGATATCTAACCTGGATCCCCACACACCTGTAACATTTACCCCAACACATTACACTGTACCAAAAATTTCACCAACAAATGTGCGGGTTGCAAAAGGCCCCAGACCTATCAGCTAATTTTTTCCAAGATGATTAAGGGCAAGTATCACAGCACTGATGTTTTACTCTGTGAAAACTTATCTGTCAAAGAAGTACGACTCACCGTGGGCAGGTGGTGAGCACCCTGCACCACGACGGGTGCACAGCAGGGCTTCCCGACTCCTTTGGGCCGAGCTGACAAACAAGTAGCTGTCCCCTTGCTACCTCCGCTCGGCCTCCCCGCGCGAAGCCCAAGCACAGAACAGTCAGTCCTGGCTTTCTCCTGGCTCCTGCCTGCTCTTCAAAACAGGGAGGCAGCTGCCTGCCCCAGGAAGTGAGGAGAAAGACGCTGGCCTCAAAGAAATGAGGTGGTGATGGTTCAGCGGTCCCTTAGCCCATGGGGACGGCTTTTAAATGACCTCCTTCCACACTTCATTGCTCCATGACACCTTCATGGGGTTCAAGTGAGATTTTGGGCTGCATAAGCTCTGTTTTGTTCCTTGGACTTTTCCCTTTCATCTGTATTCCTAATCCATGTGCCTGCTTCTCAGCATCTCTGTAGCTACCCACGAACACATACCCAAATTGTATACACAAAGAAACACAGATCGGACCAGCCTTACTGCAAGTCCCCGCAGAGCCAAGCCCAGCTAGTCTCTCCCAATGCTATAAAGTTTGCAGAGCTGCTTTAAATATCTCTCTTCTTCAGGACACAGATTGGCTCGGCGAGGTGGTATATACACATTACTCTGTATACTGTGTATGTGTGAACATATGTTTGATAGCTAGATCACTCTATTCCAATACATAAAACCACGTATACACTTGTTCTTTTAAAACCTCCCTGCTGCTGACTTGAGCAGAGGTTCCCTCCAGGAATCTCACCCCTCTCACCCCCGGGAAGGCTCACTCCAGCCTCCAGCAGGTCTTTGCAGCTGGCTCCAGTGCAGAGCAACGACGCTGCGAGCATCAGCCAGAGGGGGCTGCGAGAGTGTCTTGTGAGATGCAACAGCCTTGAAGGGCTGCGACTGCCGACTGTGCTAGAGGCTTTTCTCGCTTGCGTAAATCATTTCTTGAAATAATAACGCTTAAAATAGTTCAGCAAGTCTCCAGGTTTCTCACTTTTTTTTTTTTTTTTTTTATGCATGCAGAATTAGGCAGACAGGATTGAAGGCGTACATCTGCACACAGGCTATTAGCACCGGATACCTGCGTCTGAGACCATATGGAAAAATGCAGCCAGATTCTGATGCCACCAAACTCACAGAGATGGTGCCGTGCACGCATTTGCCAAACTGCCATCACCTAGAGTTTGTTAGCGTGGTCTCTGTCCTTCAGTGTTTTCTTATCCAGCTAGATGGTAATGGTAAAGAAAGGGGCCAGACTTCCTGGGATAATGCATTTGACGGTGATAAAAATGTTTCCATGGAGCTTTACAGCAAAACAAAAATTGCTGCCCTTTATCTGATGTGCACACATTTCATACTTGCAATATGTCTAAAGCGATTTTATGACTAAATCCTGGGAAAAATGCAAAGAATGCTTGGCTAGAAGCATACTTTTCCAGTAAAAACACAACATGGCTTATTAACTGCGGCACTTGGAGGAGGCTATTCAACATGAAGTGCATTTTTTTTTTAGCTCAAGACCAAAAACATGTGTTCAGATATACATTTTTTTGGCTTCAGGCACCAATTTGACTGACTACATTAGAGGGGTCTCCAAGCCCTTTTAGCGTTCGCTAGCTTCAGTACAAATGAAGTGGTATTCTATTAAACATGCCAGGGTACTGCAGCTGAAGGCAAGGTTAAAACCCCCTGACTTTTCCAGAATATATTAAGCAGAAATAATGGAAACAAAAAGCTCCATTAGGTAACTCGTTAAGATTTTTGTAGTTGCTGATCAGCAACCTTGTTATGGCAACACTTTTCAAAGTCACTGCAAGAAATGTTAATTGTGGCGATGGCGGGTGGGGACAACGCACAATGAACTGCGGGAGCAGTACTATTAGTGTTACCGTGAGAACAGATTATGCCATTTCCATTCTATCTTTGAATTCTGGTGGGTGTAGGGTGATGTGACTCTGAATGATGTCAGATTACCCAGCCTACATTTTTCTTGGAAAGAAGCTCCTTCCTCCACTTCTCTAGCAGAGGGCTTGTAAATACTGCACTTAGGAAATCTCAGCTTCATCAGACTCTGAAACGATCCCCGTGCTATCTGGAGTTTCTTGAATCGGACAACTGGAAGGCATATGCTTCTTGAACACCTGGAAACACCGGAATACGCTCACTTGGGCTTGTGAAATGGTGAGAACTGGTAATAAGGAGTGGGTTTCTGGACTAACCCCCAGGAAACAGGACTTCACTCTCCCCAGCGTGGGCTGAAATCCAGACGATCTCAGGCACATTTATAAGCGGGTCACAATGTCACTCCTCTTCTCTCCCATTAAAATCCTAGTTGTAAAAGCTTTTGTCTCTAATCTGCCGCTAACAAACTGGCAACACTGCACAAAGGGAAAGAGTGCAACTCAGTCCAACACGCCTGAAGGGTACACTATCTCCGTGGCATGCAACGCAACTACGATACACAAAATTGCCCAAGATAGAGCTTGTCAGGAAACTCAAAATACCAGGTTTTGCTTTGAAACAGCCATGGATTTGCACACCTCTGCTCCCTGCTCCCTTCCCCAGCCTAGCACAAAAACATAAAAAAAGAGAGGGGTGTGTAGGGCAGTGGGGCCAGCCCAGCACACCAGCCAGGGCTGCACACACAGCACCAGGCACCATGTCGCAGTTGTGCAGCAAGCAGCCAGCTCCCAAGATGCACCATTACATGCAAAAAGAGTGAGCAAATTTCCACCCTCCCTGCCCCACAACACACACTCGGAGGCTGCAGGATGGGTTGCCGAACCATGAGGATTACTCAGTTTATGTTTGAGCCAAAGATCAAAGATTTTAAACCCCAGAAGATGGGGCAAAACACACTCCTTCCACTCAATCCCAAGGTGCTTTTCCCAATCATGTGGCTAGGTCATGCTGGCACTGGCTCCACTCAACCGGGTGATTTTCTTTTTTCATTTCCTATCAGGAGGCTGTGGACTGTGCTGCTGTGCCAGAATAGATCAGGACAGGGGGGGAGGTTTACTTTTTTTTTTGTTGTGCTGTCACAGGTGGGGAGGTAGACATCTGTCTATCACGATGTACCAAGAGACTGACACTTCTCCCCACTTTGGCAGCACATATGATGGTCACCATGGTCCTTCCCCTCCCCTTCCATGTCAGGGAGCAACTCCAGTAACACTCAAACCAGTACAAACCTTCTGGCAACAGACCCAGGATCAAGCCCAGAAAAAAGTAACATCAGACTGCTTATTTCCACTGCTGCTCAACTTACACAGGAAGAGACAGGATGAACTGTAAAGATCATCTCCTTTCACACAAAAATCACTTGCACAACGCTACTCTCTTCAAACTGCATCAAGCAAGCTCCCAGTGATACTAAAAGGGGAGCAGAGATCTGCTGATGCCAGAGCTATGAGATGATGCCTACATTAATCATTTCACCTCCAGCTTTTTAAACGCTTTAAAAAGCCCCCTCTCACAACAAAAAAAGGAACTGCACATGCCATGTTCAGAAGCATTTGTCTCTTTTCTAGAAGTAAATACAGGAAACTGAATTATTCTTTTTCCTGCAGAAAAATACGGTGCAGTGCTTTTTTCCCTTGGGTAAAAAAAGCAAAAAGAAAAAACCCAAATCTCTAACATCCAGAATTTTTAAAGTTTTTTTAATGTCTTTCCAATGTGCACTGAAGCTTTAAAAATTAATTCTGAAACTTGTTGCGAAAGGGAAAAAAAAGAAGTAATTTTCAGGTTTGATAATTCTTGCCGCACACATACAGCCTTACATAAGCACACATGTATAAACTTTTCTATCAGAAAGGTCACGCGTACAGGGAAAGTCTGTCCCCAAGTGTGCACAGAAATCCCCGTCACACTGCTGGAAGGTGGAAGGATGCACCTTCAGCACACAGCTGTACCAGGAAATACAGCAGGACTCCCCAGCTCCTCTCACCAATCTGAGCATTTAAATGTGATGGGAAAGTAAAGAGTAACACCACCTTCTTTGAGGTGAGCCTGCTGGTAATTACAGATGTGTTAATGCATGTGCGTGCAAAACACAAAGACTGTTTATAATATACCAAAACATGTATTTTTATTCATCACAAGACCAGTGTGTGGGGTTTTCCCTCTGCTGAATAATCTCACCCCTCGCGATCATCCTTTGGCTTCTTACATTTCCACCTGCTTCTCCCATAACCTTTTGGTGCCTGCTCCTGACTTGTGAAATACAGTTAGTTACTGCTGAACCATTTATATCTCATCCAAGATGCTTGTCTCACACTTGGCACACCTGATGAGTCCTAAAGGGAGCTGCTGCCATGGGAGGCTGATTTGCTCTGCACTTAGTGCCACCTCATCCGTATCAGTGTCCCATTTACCTTTACAGTTACAACCCAGACTCAGCGATATGCCGTCCGCAAATGTCAGGCCGAAGCCTGGGTTGTCTGTTGCTCACTTCCTCTGCCTCTTAAATCTACGAGGGAATCTCTACGAGAATATTCTGCTGACCCGCTGCAATTTTTCTGGTGCTTCTTAATTTTTGTGTGCTTACCCTGATCTGCAAAAACAGTACTTTGCACATTACAGTTTGTTAGTGAAACACTGGCAATTTTTCTCCAAGTATCTTTCTTGTTCCTTTATTCCTCTTTATTTTAAGCAACTTTCAGCTGAGAACAATGTCAGACTTACAGCTCTAGAGACCAAGGTATAGCAGGGAGAGGAGCCAAGCACAACTCCCTTCCTCTACCAAAAGTTAAAGGCAAGCTCTCCATCCTCTTCGCTGTGCTGGAAGAAACTGCATCCTCTTTCGGTCTGCCTTAGTCACTGAAAAGTCCCTGTTTAACAAACCAATGTGCTAGGCAGGTACAAGACCATGCAAGTTCCTTTGAAGGACCAGGACTCCAATCCTCAGCTGAGAGGGATGAGTTATACTGGTGAAGGAAAGGTTGCTCTCCACTTCTATACGGTCCCATACCTCTGCAGATGATAAACAGAGGCAGTCCCAGTCAGTGTGCCTGTGCAGGAAGGCTTCGGCCAAGAGCCACGGGGAGCCTGGAAATACAAACTCCTCCGCCACTGGGCAGGGTGAGCTGGAGCCTTCCCAGCCATCAGTCCAAGCAGCCACACCAGCAGGTCCCTGGCTGAATTGTGCTCATGCACCCAAGGTGGCCTGAGAGAGCGAGCACCTCACTTCCCACTCCCCCTCTGGGAGGGGCAAGACTCTCTGTTTAGCCCCTGAAGGGGAAAAAATCAGGATCTTCACCTTCCAGTTCTGCTGTCAGCGGTGCCGAACCCCAAATCCTCATCCAATTCCTTAGGGAAAAGAAGGTGGCACTAAAGGAGTGAGAAGGACAGCAGTAATGGGAAGCTACCCCCCAGAAACCCTCCAAAACCACTTACCAGCTAAATGATTTGTCCAACTGAGAAACTAGCTTCACTGAGCAAACAGAAGTACTGTCACTCACTCGAAAGACGAACAGGTTGGCTTCTGAAGAGCAAGTTAAGCATGTGCCACAGAAAGTGGTACCGTGCCCCCTGTGATGGTGCTGAGGAAGGCAGCACTGCAGCTGGGCCATCAGGTTAAAATTAGTTCACCAAAGGGTGGGGGAGACGGGCATTTCGGAGATTCTGTCGTGGTTTAACCCTGACCAGCAACTAAGCACCACACAGTCGCCTGCTCATTCCCCACCCCTCAGTAGGATAGGGGAGAGAACTGGAAGGATAAAAACTTGTGAGATGAAGTAAAGACAGTTTAATAGGTAAGCAAAAGCCTCATGCACAAGAAGAAAAATGAGGAATTCATTCACCACTTCCCACGGGCAGGCACGTTCAGCATCTCCAGGAAAGCAGGGCTCCATCACGTGTAATGGTAGATTGGGAAGACAAATGCCATCAGTCCAAACGTCCCCCCCTTCCTCCTTCTTCCCCAGCTTTGTATCCTGAGCATGACCACAATGTTATATGGTCTGGGACACCCCTTTGGTCAGTCAGGGTCAGCTGTCCCCGCTTGTGTCCCCTCCCAACACCTTGTGCTTCCCGCCCCCCCCCCCCGCCCCGGTGGGGTGGGAAGCAGAACATCCCTGTGTTATCAACACTGTTTTCAGCAAAAATTCAAAACATATCCCCATACTAGCTGCTATGAAGAAAATTAACTCTATCCCAGCCAAAACCAGCACAATTCTTTTGAGATCTGACTGCAATGACAGACAGGTCCATTTAAAAACTACCTCAGAACCTAAGGCTAGCAGGACTATTTACAGAAAAGCTTAAGATAATAGAAGGAGGATCATATTTTCTGTTAAATTTTACAGGACTTAGCAGAGACACAGCTCCTGTTTCTATCCTTCTTTACCACTGCTGCCATTCAGCTTCTTGACTGTATTACGAATTTTAAAAGCAAATAAAAAGCAAAGAACACCTCACAAACATGGCCCCAAAAAAATCACTGCTCTCCTCCAAGGTCTGGCACATGGGCTTTAATTCAAAAGGCTCCCAACCAGTTTTGAACCATTTTTGTTTTCTACAAGCATACACTTAGGAAGATACAATGCTGTCTGAGAGATGACCCCGACTGCTCCTTTGAAAGAGGCTTACAAACAATGAAAACAACAAAAGCACATTAACAAGAAGAAGCACGGTTCATTATTTGCAGGCACTACTCAGTGTCGATAAACCCTGATAAAAAAATGAGTAAATCAGACAACCAAAGCCCAGTGTATTACTAAGTGACAAAACAAACCTTTAAAACCTTGATTTTCAGGCCAAACCCTATTTTGGGGTTCTTGAAAGCAGCCAAACACCCAGAAGAGACTAAGATGTGCATGGTGACCAACCGCTACGTTGGTCTGCAAACATCCATCACACAAATTGATAAATATAGTCTGCATCAATCATTTAATATAGGAGAAATAAAGCCATTGTAATAGAATATAGCTTGCAGGATCAATACTTCTTGCTAAGGAAATAAATGTTTTGACAACACCTTGACAATATTTTTCTCTTCAGTATCCATCCATGCTCTGGTACTTAGGTGGCAGCAGGAAATCGTTAACCTTGCTTTTCACAGACTCTGAAAGCCGTACAAACCCCAGCTGTGACATCTAAGCCTGTATGAAGCCACACAAAAATGCTCTTCCCAGCTCAGGGGTCGCTCAGAGAGAGCGCACAGAGTACCGAAACACCAGGCAGCTACTGATGAGGATGCTGCCAGCCTGGTCCACACCCCACAGTGCAGCTCTGCATCTGGAACACCACGCAGGAGCGTGCACCCACTCCCCTACCTCCTGAACACAAAGCATCTGAGGATGCAAGCGTGCAAGCTTCAGGTGAACAGCCATCTCAATATCAGACTTATACCTCTCTAAAATTTCACAGGCTTGACCTGAAGGAAGTGAAAGGAAAGAGGTGACAGGTTTATCTCCTTAGATTATCCATGGAGCAGCAAAGAGAATACAGCATCAGTAATCCACAGCCCCACTGCTACAGCAGTGTGGGGAGGGAAAGGTAAATATTTCCTTTCCGTTGTCATTCTTTTAAGGAGAACCTATCAGTAAGGAAAAACTATGGTGGATATGGTGCTGCAAACGTAAGTAACAAAAATCTCTGTAGGCTTATTAAAAAAAGTGTTCCCAGTTTTCATCATACACATTGTAGCTTTCTAGCCATGCACTGGAAAATTAGCTTTATGTCCAAACGAACCAAAAAAAAGAGACAAAACCGTGGAGACCAAGCCCCTACATGAAAAGTGGAATTTAAGAACTTATGAGTTGCTTAGATAGAGCAGAAAAGTGAATGAGTAAAACAGGCTTGTTCTGCTCAGTCATTCTCACTTGTAATGGCTGTACTCTGCTTGCCAACAGTTCCTCCTCAGCCTCTGAGAGCAGCCTGATGAGCCTGTTCCAAATCAAGTATAAAAAAGTTTATCACTAGGTAGTTTTACAGTAAGGCAACTTCGCTCTCTTTCGTTAATTTTGTGTGTGTGTGTGTGTGTGTGGTGTTGGTTTTTTTTTTTAGCAAGTACAACAAGCAGAGACAGCTATGGAGCAGAAAGCTGAACAGAGGAGGGATTTTTGTGTTTCTGCAAGGAAATCCCTATTCAAATATATGCTAAAATACAGTGCTCTTAGAAATCCCCCCTGCGATTTTCAGCCACTATCAGTGTTGGCAGCACCCACAGATAACACAGGGAGGAGGAGGGGATGCCTCAAAGTTGATGCTCGGACCCCTCCCCTACACAGGACCTTTCCTTGGTCGTATTTGGGAGCTCTGCCTTTGTACAGTCTGTTTCAAATGGCTTGAGTGACGCGGCTTCCACCCCTTCCCACCTGGGTTTATTCTCCAGTCTAACAGATCTCACTATCTGGAAGTGTTTCTGGATTTCCAGCCTACATTTTCTGTGCTGAATTTTATCCCATTACTCCCAGTTGTACTCCTTGGACCACCCAAAACGATTCTTCTCCAAACTTGGATAGTTATACTCCTCAAGTAATCGGACTGGTAGTTTTAACATCACACTGTTCCTTCACCCTCTGTCACATTCAGACAAACCGTATGTATTTAATTCTTAATCTTTCTTCTCTTCTCTAGTCCATTAATCACTTTTGTTGCAGCTGCCTGAATTCCCTGCAATTTGTCCAAGTCTTTCTGGTAATGAAAGACCCATGCACATATGAACTTTGTCTCCTAAAGCTCCGTGTGATAAAAGACATGGACTAATACACATGCACACAGAAACACCAGACGTTTTCCGAATTCATTCTTCTTATAGAAAGAAGCTAAGCTCTTTCTATAAAAAGAAAGCAAAAGGCATTTGTCTTTTTAAGTCCCCTTACAGAGGTGGAAAAGTAACATACTGTACTTTCTTTCAGATAAGAAACTGCCTGACTCCCAGCTGTTTTCCACAATTGCTCAGTCTGCCTTGCAAAAGCAGTGTATTTATCGATGCCTTCCTCTTCCAGTTCTTTAAGGAAGCTCACGTGGAAACTTCATGTCCTGGTTTTCAGAAATCATTCAACTCGCCTTCAGAAACGGTTCAGTGAGCCGCTTCACAGTACCTGCCCCCTCGCTCTCTCTTTTGCCTCCCTTTTGCTATAAAAACTGGGCAGGGAGACAGGTCACAGATAGGAACAGGGGAACACAATTCGACATTCTCCTTCCTTAGCATTTTAGAACTTCACGTTACTGATGGAACAATAAAATTACACAAAGAAGGGAACATCTCCTTTGGGGCCCATGGTGTAACTCCTGGCACCCTGATGTGGACGTGCATCTTTGCTCCACCAGAGATTCTGGGCTGAGCTTGGGCAAGTGTATCACTGATCTCTGTGCAGCTGCTACCTTCTTCCAAAATGAGCTTTTATAGAATACATACTCTAATGTGTTTAACCCTGAATACATTAAAGGCTATTCAAGTAACTACCAACCATTGCAGAAGATTAACTTCTTAGCTACAGTTTGGGGCCAGATATAAAATAAAGACCTTGATTTTGCAGACAGATAAATACAGTGACTTCAAGTTCTACTTAAGCACAGCAATAATAGGAAAAAACAGGAGAAAAGAGCACATAACGACACCCAAATGCACTTCAAACTGAACACTCATTCACTGCAAGGCAGGGCAGAGGGAGAAAAGTCCTTGCTGGTTGATGCCACTTACCCAGAGGCAAGTTCTCTCCCACAGTAAGACAACCGTATCTAGCATTAGAAGTAATTTTATTCCTTGCAAAAGTCTAGGGCATTTTCATAGTAACAGAGAGCTGCAAAAAAAATAAGCATGCTCAAGCAGCCACTGAAAACCTCACTATTACCCTTTTCTAGTTTATTTGTATGCTTACACTATCCAACACACTTTTTTTTCAGAAGTTAGAGAAGTCACCCCAAACTCTTCTTTACTCGCTCGTTTCATACCAACAAAACATGTACATGCAAATATCTTGAGCATAAAGAGAAACTCTTAAAGTCATTATGACATTATTTGTACCCTGAAGCGAGTCATAATTTGTATGCACCCTGCCAAGTACTTTCTGTCAAAGCTAAAGTAATTATTAGGAAGTATGAAAGCAGGTGTCACTTCTGGCAAGTTGTAAGATGGCTTTATATTCTCAGTTGCAATGGGATAAAAATGATCCCTAAAAAGAGCATAGCAGGCTATTACTTTACATCCAGTATGTATGTGAAACATAACAGTTGCTGCCTGTACTTTTTTTCCCTCTTTGGTATTTTAATTAAAGATTCAAGCTCCTAAAAGACAAAACCTAAAAATATGTGCAAAATCAATCCCATTTTGCATAATTTCTATTTAGTTTCATAACCAACTGTCAAGCCATCTGACCCTCATTTGCATGTGCTACAAGGCAGGCAGCCGAGCTCGCTTCCACCGCAGCGAGACACATACTCTGTCCCTGCTCACTCCCACATACGAACCTCCAGCTTCTCAGATGAATCTCTGCTACAGCGCTTTGGGACGGAGGGGACAGTCATTGTTATGATTACAGGGCCAAAACTTGCGATGCCTAAATTTAAACGCCTAATTCCGTCTCTAGGCATCTGAATAAGCTGCTAGTTTCAAAGGTGCTGAGCACCCAGCACCTCTTGTTTCTGTCAAACTTGCCAAAAAGAACATCTGTTTTAATTAATTCACCGAGAGCTGCAGGTACGCAGGACCTTTGAAAGCCATCCCACTTACTTCAGTCCTGAAATACAAATCCAGGTGCCTACCTCTAGGCAGTCAACTTTTAAAACGCTGAAAAAGGAAAAACAACATTATTAAATAAAGAAATATAAAAAAAACCCACATGCAGATATACTCAAGGCCTTTGGAGTCTTGTTCCATACTTGGCATGTGATATGATGTAAAAAAAAGATCTGATTTTGTCGGAAACTAGCATTTCATGCTGTAACTGGAGTATGTACATTGTTAATGTTTAACATAATTATAAGGAAAGGCATTCAGGGAAACTTTCTTCAAAAGCTGCCCCTCTTCCCTGGATAAGCAACCAAGTAAACCAATGCCCCAAAGTGGTTGTATTTATGCTAAGAGTTTAGGGAAATTGCGAATTTACTAGTGTATTTATTATGCAAGTTTATTTTATTTTTCTTTCATTCAGCCAGACACCCACATTCTTGACAGTGTAGAACTTTTTTTTTTTTTAATTTAAAAACTGCAAACGGAAGAAAAATACAGGCTACCACCTGCCTCTGCAAATCCTTCACATGTGCATTTGTGCCTCTGAGCACGAAGCAACCGACTACCCTGCAAAGAATAACATTCAAACATAGCGGCAATATTCCATCCTACAATAAAGCACTGACTTAAAAGGCAACATGACAAGGCACGTCTGCATGTACATAAAATGCTGTCCTGCATCAGGGACTAGGGATGCCGTGCTGCAAGGCTGAAAGATGCTCTCCCCAGGGCTGAACAGAGAAGCTCCTGGCTCCGGGAAGCAGCGCTGCCTGCTCTCAATGGAGAGACTCCTGGTCTGGGGCTGCCCTGTTTCTAACCACGAGCTGCCAGGTAAGTGCACACATGTATATGCATGCATTGTAAGTGTGCAGGTTCGCGTCTTATGCTCTGGATTCAAAAAGATTGCACAAACCAGGCCTACAGTACACACACAATGTGTGGTTTTTTGTTTGTACCTGTGCAGGGGAAAGGCTGGTATTACCACACCTAAATCCACAACGTTTCAGACACTGTACTACAGCTCCAACTCAGCCATCACAGGCACCTCAGAACAAGGAAAAAAACCTAATACTGTTATTATTTTATTTTCTGACAAGCCTCAGATTCCAAGCAGGCCAAATTTCTAGGCAAGAGAAGAGAAGAAGATGCGAAGAAGAGAAGAATAAGGAGAGGAAAGAGGAAAAAGAACAATATGCCTGGGGAAATCCAGAAATATATTTATTGAAGTTCTACATAAGGCTCACATAACAACAAGGGATAGGACAGTCCTCCACAGAGGTCTGGTTTCTGCCAGGACCAGGACAGCACCTGGCCCTGCCCTCCCTGCAGCATCTCAGAGAAGCTGCAGTTTGCTTCTCCAAGTGAGCTGTTACCCTTGCTGTCATTTCAGAAGTTCTCCCACTGCCCTGTTGGGGGACCACACGGGTCACCACTTCCCTGCCATGCCGCATCCCCAGAACCGGTGCTACTCCAGGCCTCAGCGTACGAGCTCTCCGCAGGTGGGGTGGCACTGGAGGACTCACCCTGTTGATCTTCAGTTTGCAAACAGCGCGTCACAGGTCTCCCGCACAGCCCACCCACAGGCACACAGGCCACCACCACCATGACCTCCTCATTCACAGGAGCCCCAGCAGGCTGCAACCAATCTCGCCTTGCGGCTGTGCCAAGGCAGGCTAATCCCCACACCTGCTCCAGTGGCATGTTGAAAACGGGTTTTTAATCTTTGCAGACAGGCAGTTGTTCCCTCCCCTGCCCATCAGCAGCAGCCACATCTTGCATCAAGGCAGGGAAGAAAACGGCAGGGCTGCTGCCCAGCCATCGCTGCTGGGAACCCTGACGTGGTGAAGCAGCCACAACCATCAAGCTCCAGCAGCACACGGAGCAGCCACTCCTTCCGCCCCTCACGCCATGTCTCGGTGCCTCCTGTGGTGCATCGGCAGTGGGAGCCAGGTACAGAGCATATCTACCACGCTCCCTCTGCTCGCTGCAACAGCGTCTGCCTTGCACAGCTGCCCTGCCCTTCCCATGGTGTGAGTGACCTGCCAGAAGCGTAAAGAGGCTATGGGGATGGTTCAGGGGGAAGAGAGGCTAGTCTTTCCCTGGTACACCAACCAACTGCTTGGCATGGTGCACGTGCGAGGGTTGTACATGGGACGATGCCTGCCCAAGAATGGAGAGGGGGCATCGGTCTCACTGCCAGGGATGCCTCCTTCCCCCACTTCACTTGGGACCCACAGCCACAGCTCTTCCTACGCTTTGTGGGGACTACAGTACAGCATGATTAGACAGTCTGCAACCTTACCAAATAACCACTTTATGGGCACGCATGCATGCCAGGCAAAGCAACAAGAGCTGCAGATTGCCCACCTCACTCAGGACGAGGCGGCTGAGATGCCAGCCAGCTGCACTGCCCTGGGTTGTCTCTACCACCGAGAGCCAGGCCACCCCCCCTTACACACAGCTCCACAGCCTTCAGCGCAGCTCGGTCCAGAGAGCCCAGCCGAGGGGCTGGCAGTCCCCACCTGGGTGACTTTTGAGGGAGACAGCTGTACTCTGGATTCACATAGGAAGGCTGGAGAACAGCCACCTACTTGCACCCTGCTCCCACCACAGCTTCCCCCAGCTCCAGGAGCTGGCCGGCACCACCACCACTCTGTTCTTCTTTGACATTCCCAAACTGAGAGGGGAAAAAAAAAAAAAAGCAATGCTAATAGGAAGAAGTAGGGAAAACTGTCGCATATTTATCTGTCATAAATTATGCTTAGGAGAGCATTAGGCACAACAAGCCATCACTCATGGAAGCAGGTTTCTGCTGTGTGTCAGAGTGCTGGACTACACTTCGTTAGGAGCATTAACTGGACACCAGCAGGAGATGGGTCTCTCTGCTGCTCCTCTCCGCCCCCATTCCAATTTCCTCAAAACATTCTCCCCACATTGCTTTGGCTATCTCTTCAAAAGCAAAAAATTTTTTTTTTTTGTATGCACAGGACAGTATGATACTTTAGGACTTAACAGGAAAGCCTCTATCCAAAATATCAGAGAGAAAACACATCAGTGGTGGGACGTGCTAGTAATGCAAACGCGTGTGCTGGCAGAGTAGGCTCAGAGCAGCAGTTCCTGGTGCTGGCCTCCAAAGACCGGTAATTTTGTCTGGAAGGGAACAGGACTCCAAAAAAGTCTTGCACATTATTCCTGAATGGTTCCCTCTGTGAGAAGTCTGCACAACACATGATGAAACCAGCAAACTTTTCTACAAGTGTCCCACTAATAGGCTGTTACCAGGAGGATGTGTCACCCTGGTGAGACCAGGCTGACGGTGAGAGCCCTCAGGGAGAGGGCTTGGGTTGGATTTACTTTAGGGGAAGTGCTCTCCAACAAGGTTGGGGATGGAAACAGGGCTGTATTTCACAGGTAGCGAGATAGCAACCCTTTAGGAAGAAGTATTGATATCTGCAACTGAAATAAACCCAGCTACAAGCTGGCAAAGGCTGATTTGAAAACCTCAGCACCTAAAGCACGCTCTTCTGGGTGCTTCTGCAAGTGCTGCTGCCCCGGCTTCTCACACCACAGGCTTGTGTCACACAGCCCCACAACCAAAACACACGTACTGTGCTAAAGTATCCTGTCATGCAGGGACAGCCGTGAGAAACACTGCAGGGAGACGGAGAAGCAGCGAGCATCTTCCTTCTGGTGCCAGTAGGAAACGGCAGAGAGCTACCGACAGAATAAGGACATCGCCCTCACCGAGGGTATTCCCAAGGGTGCATGCAAAAAAAAAAAAAAAAAAATCACAGGCGTGACCCTATTTTCCCTGCACCTTGCTACCCTGAAAACACTCAGAGCAGCTGCTTTGAAGGGGCTAATCCACCCACTGCAGTATTTCTGGTAATGACTCACAAAATCCCACACGATTCTGATACCATTTTCTTGATAAAACCAGCTGCCAAAATGAAACTATACATTTGGTGCTTGGAAAAAAAACCCACCAAAAAAACGGGGTGGGGGTGGGGCGGAAGACAAAACCCTACTGGCTGTTATTAGTAGCAAAGTGGTGGAACACAAAACCAACAGTCAGCATTCAGTGCAAGAAGAAAGCTGAGTGCTGTGCACAGACCCTCTGCAGACAGGGGTTTGAAAGACGGGCTCTGCAGCCTGCCACCAAGAATTTGCCTTCTTGTACATTGCGACTTACACAGATGTTCGCATAATTTCTTGCATATGGACAGCAAAAGGAGCATTCATTTCAAGAATGACGTGATTGTCTGTGTGGTAAGGATAAGAAGGGAAAACTTTCAACATGTATCCAATGATACAGCTAAATGAGAAGCCAAACTGTTCCCAAATGCACTCAAAGGACTTCTCATGAAGTCAATGACAAAACGCAGACGAGACTTCATAGCACTCTTTCTTCCTCTCATATAAAAACCTGAATTAAATTACACTCAAGCATCTTACAATGAGATTCAGGAGCACAAAACATACTGGAGCATCACAGTGCTCACTCACCACCACAAAACATTAACTAAACTTGCTCTGAAAAATGTTTTGACTTTTTATAGAGAAGCCAAGGGAGGGGGGGAAAAAATGATGCTTGCTGGGCTGGTTTTTTTGTTTGGTTATGGGTTTGGGGTTTTTTGGGTGGGGGGTGTAGGGTGGGGGGGTGTAGGGTTGGGGCAGGGGGGTCAATGTTGGGTTGAGTTGGGTTTTTTTTGAAGACTTCATTTGAAAGCAGCCAAACTCCCTTCTGCTTCTGTAAGGCAAACTACCCGAGCACTGGGTGTGCTGAGGTCACAGGAAGAGAGTACTTAAGCCTATGCTTAAATTCGGGACAGCCTTGTACCAGATGCTTTGTACAAAAACTACTGAACTCCTGCTTAAGCCCTGCCTTAAGGAGAGATGCTGCTTACCTGCTGCCTTAGGGAGAGATGTTTCCCTCAGACTGCTCTTCAGCAGCCCCTGTAGGGCTCCAGCCCAAAGCCTACTGCAGATTAGCAGCTGTCATTCCGTTCACTTCAAGGGATGCAGGATCACCTCATGGGAAATGAATACACCCAGCACTTCTTTCAGGTGTCCAGCAGGACATCCCGCAGGATGGAGCCATCACACAGCACCAATGAACTGAGAAGGGATGCTGGAGCAAATTCACCCTCGTGCCAAGTAAAGCATATACAGAATTTTTTATTTGGTCCATTTTCACTGCAGAAAAGATAACAAATCTGTGTTCAGATCACTGGCTGGAGAGAACATGCAGCATGTGAAGACCAATGCCAAAAAATTCCAATTAATCTTTTTATTATTATTATTATTAGATTTGTTGGGGTTTTCTTCCAATTTAACATACTGAATGAATTCCTGAAATGAAACAAAACCTATATGAGGAAGAAAGCAAGTAAGGTTATTTCAGAGGTACCTTCCAGCAACACCAAAAAAGCATACATGTTCTCCCTTGAACAGCATTATTATCACTAGAAACCTCAAGTATGCTCCCACCTTCCTTCTCAGCTGGGCAAAACAACACGTCTTCAGAGCTGCCATTGGTTCAATGAACTCAAAGGCTGTGAAAGTGCACCCTCAGCTCTTTGTAACATGTTGCCCTCCCCTGTATATTGCTCTAATGATCTGAGCACCCAGCGCGTAGGACTCCTCTACATCACCGCCTCATCCTGACATCTTCTAAACCAAAGTGTAACAAAGAAAAAAGTAAGACAGCAGAAGGGAGTCACTTTGGAAAGTTAAGCAGCACCAAACAAAACCCTAACCTTCTTTTGGCAAGGCGAAAGATCTGTATAACACGTTTTCCTCCTACTAAATACATTTACTCTTAAAAATCGATTTCCTCTGTCACTATTTATTTCTGCACGTTGCTCAGTGGTTCTGAGAAACTGCATGGAAAATCATGTTACACTTGTTAAATTGACCCTACAGGGCCATACCACCAGTGCATGCATCATCCCAAGAGGCAAGCCTGCCAAACTCATGCTGTGCATATCATCACTAAACCCAAGACAAAATGCAAATTTGGCTGTATCATAGCTGATTTGCATAGCTTTCCACTGGTCTTGTACAACCTTTTTACAAAATGCCAATTTACTTCACTTTCCTACAGCTTATTACCAGTGTGAGGTACTTACAGCTTTTATGCAAGGCAGATTTAGTAGTTCAAACATTAAAAGATATAATTAAATGCCTTTTGGAAATAGAACATAGCCTTCAATGTGACAACATAAGGCACAAGACTTTGACTGTGACACAGAAATGTTAATGTCCCTTTGCAAAGGTGCAGACCCCTCTCTCTCACATGCTCGAGAGCTGCACAGCTTTTTCTGTTTTTTATCTGATCTGCAAAAGCAGAAATATTTGCTTGCAAACTATGAAGGGCCTGAATCCAGTTACTGAGTACACATTTCACTCACATTGATATCAGAATGGATGGCTGCCAGTTTAGTCTCTTGGCTGGCATTCAAACATGCTGATTGCCGATTGCTGAGCCTCCTTGGATTCGGAGTTCATGATTTTAAAAAAATAAGGAGAGAAAAAAAATCCCTGAACACGAAACAAAAAGCCTTCCACAAACATTTCTGAGATGCTACTGGGCTAATTTTCCCCCTCTCCTCTTTTGTAAGCTCAGTCTCTGGAAGCGAACACATACAAGTAGCACTCCGTGTCAAGCCAAGCAGCTAGGGAGTTTGGACCTTATCTCCAAACCTACAACACAACGAACATTAGATCTTTCCTAGCCAATCAATTTTCACACGTGTACCAGGGGCCAGCCCTCATTCAAGTCAGCCACAGAGGAAAAGATCTGTTTACACTCCTGTATCTTAACTTGACAAAAAAAAAAAAAAAAACAACAAAAAAAACCCCCACACACAAAAAAAACCAAGGAGAGAAAAAGAAGAACAAAAAGCTTGAAACGTGCCGAGACTTACATCACCACCAGTTAAGAGAACAGGAAAGGCTGTTTGCCTTACACAAACCTATTCTTTCCTTCTTTTTTTCCTCACTGCTTCCTACCAAAATCCACCAGGTTGAAAGGCAAGGCAAGAGCTCCTCAAAGCCATCCTGCTCCCAAGTACCTCATGTCTTCCTCGATGCAGCCGGCGCGCGGTGCGAGCCCTGCTTCCCCTGGCACAGCAGCAGACACTGTAGATCAGACCACTTAGACATTTCAATTGAACTTGACAGATGTTTGTTAATAGGCTCTATGATACGTTTGGGAATGGCCGCCTGGAATTGTAAAATGGTTTATTACGACAGTTTAATAAGCCCGGTGCAGACAGTTCAGTGCATTATTTTCTAAGGCTGTAAATGGAAGTGACCAGAATCTGAACTGGACAGGAATACACACACAACCTATAACTAACGCAGGGAATGGCAAGTGCATTCCCATAGTGTCTGTCCAACGGGACCTGATCCTGCCAGGTCCCTCTGGGAACCTCCCTGCTCCTTGCACGCTTAGTCCTCCATGTATCACCACAATTCACAGAAATCAGGTATCTCTCTTCGGTGATAACTGCTTGGGCTAATTATTAGCAAATTCAATTTATGCTAATTTGCCTGAGGGGAGGGGAGCATAAAATTAACTTGACACATTTATTTAACTTTTTACAGTATTATTATTATTTAAAATTTATGACAGCATCGTGCCCAGAGGCCCCAGTCAGGATCAGGCTCCCACTGTGCTCAGCATCCCCCTGCATGTGCCTGAATGTCCTCCCAGCATAATTTTGAGGCAAAGGCCCCGTCCCTGCAAACTGTTATGCAAGTGCTTGCCCCGAACACGGGGAGCGAGGCTGGGGAAATTAAAAGCACATTAGTCGTGCTGAAGCGAAGCAGGTGCATTAAGCCACCACATCCTACCATGCACTGGCAGCCCACACCAAAAAGGCTCCTATTTTGGAAGAAAGTGACAGTTGAGTCACTTCTGTTTCTACCATTAAACACACACAAACATCCCCCCCTATCTACTGCTGCCTTTTCTTGCTTCTATCTTATAAACAGGACCATCATCCAGTGAATAAAAAAAAAAAAAAATCACACGTGGAGTGAAAGGCCCCAGACAAGAGAGAAGATATGGGTTAGTAACTGATTTGGGGAACTGTCAAAATCTCACCTTTTATTTTAGATGCACAATGTGTAATGACACAGTTTTTCCTTGCAGTGAACTTTGAAGGATATTTGCCTGAGGAAAGCAGCTAGCTGTTCCACCTGCCTTCATGTCTGGACATACCCTGAAAGGTCACCATTTGGATGATCATAACCACCCATCGCTCCTGAGTAAGTTGCCCTTTTTGTTTATATCCAAGTATGCTTAACCTCATTAAACAACCCGTATTATCAATGTCATCGTATAATCAATATGCTATCATTACTTTAACTGAAACAGATTCAAATATTTTACAATATTTAGCCCAAAGTAGGGAAAACAGGATCTTTTCTGAGTTAGGGCCTTAAAGCCTTCAGAGTACCAGCTGTACTGACATGAAGTACGCAAAAGAGTGAAGAAGGAATTGCTGAGAAAGGGAATGCTGCCTTCAGGAGTCATTCGAAGACCATCAGAATTAGAATATTAGGGTTAGAAGACCGTCTCTTCCTCTGGGTTTCAGGTGGTGTTTTGAAGGGAGCCATCCATACTGTATGCTCTTTGGATTTGCTGGGGCTAAAGGGTACTACACAGAAGTGAGCATGGTCTAACTTTCCAGAAGCTTCAGAAGCTCCTCAGCTCAGAAGCAGGGGAGATGCTAGCAACACGCTCCACTCGTGACCTGCCCCACACCCCAAAAAGAGACAAGTTTAGCCCATACAAGTAGAGAAAAAATGGAAACATCAGGAGAATATTCACTGGAGTGGGCTGTCCTAACAACCTCGTTTCAGCACAGCATTTCAGGAGGCAGTAAAGCAGGCAAACTCACCTTCAGGGCTGCTCCTCCACAGCTAACTGGCCTCTCCGTACCCAAGCACCACAAAGACCTTAGAGCAGATTTAACCCCCAAACTCACACAACTGGTGTAGCAGGTGGAGTAAGGGCTTTTCCAGAACTACAGGGGTTTATTTCAAAACGTACTGCGTTAACGTGTCTTCTGTCATCCTTCTGCTTTCCTCTACTTCTTTTGCTGCTGCAGTTCACTAGAGCTGTTTCAAGGTTCCATTAAATATGTCAAGTCTTTTACATGCAACTGCAGCCTTGCAGCACAAAATGAAACAGAGGCAGATGAAAGGAAAAGAAACCATCATTTAGCCACACACAAATTCTGAATATTTTGCATACCACTCCTAACAAGGACTGGCAGCCCACACCAAAAAGACTTCTGTTTGGGAAGAAAGTAATATTTGAGTCACTTTTGGTTTTATCATTAGATATGAAGACATCAAACATCACCTCCTGCCTAATGCCTTCTCTTCTTGCTTCTGTCTTATAAAAAGGGCACATGTTTCTGAGGTCCTTTAGAGCACTGCCTGCTTGACTCAGCACCACGGCATCTTTTGGTGCATGCAGGTAGCCCCATAACTGATGGAGTGTGTAAGATGCCACCCACGGCTCTGCTGAGCTGCCACCCTGGCAGGATGCGGTACCAGTCTGGTCTTTAATACCAGAAAGGTACATCAGGAACAGGTCTACAAAGTACTGTTTGTGCTGCCAGTAGAAAGCACGGGCTTTGCTTGCTGCTACCCATCCCCCTCTCACACTACCATTTTCTGCTGAAGAAGAGGCACCTGAACTCTGCCGGCTTTTGCCCTGCGGGCCACGCTTTGCCCATGCTAGTCCCATGAGTGAGACACCTTTGCTTAGATTATAGTGAGATGAACTTCTTGGAAGGGGGAGTTGAGCCCTTTCAACCTTTTACTCCTAATGGTTGGCTCCATTCTTTTTAAATTCCAAAACAGCAGCATCATCCATTCTTTGACAACAGGCCTTTATCAGGTTAAAAAAAAAAAAAAAAATAATTCAAACTAACCTGCTTACTTCAAAGCCATGCTCTCATAATTTTAGCTGGCACATCATGAACAAAATGGTCTAGAACTAACCTCAAACAGTCATCTGGAGAAAAACAACATATTTTCCCATGTCATCACCACTATAGCACATACTAACCACAACTATTCAGCCTGTCAATTTTCAGTTTATATTATGATAACTTTACCTAAAAGCATTTCATGGTTCAAAAACAGCAAGTGCAATGCCAAGGAAACATTTGCTGAACTGACGAGGATGGCAGCACTGGTGTGAGGAATATGCTTTCTGCAGAACAGGAAGCAGAGTAAAAAGAGGTTTCACTGGGGACAACAGACTTCTCAGAAATTCCACAAAACACTGCTTGAGGTTGGCTTAATCCTACCGTCTAATCATGGATGTGAAGGAGGCTTAGTTTGGTCCTCCGGTGGTAAATTTTCCACGAAAATCTCCAAGAACTGTGATGAATGGGAAAACGAACACGAGTCTTTTTTTACTTGCCTTAGCATCTCCACACATAGGAAGGTTTTTCACATCCACTGAGCATTTGATAGAGGTAAAAAAGTAGAGCCATGGTATCCTGGACAAGGAACTACGTGAGAGGCACAAAAGCAATGCATTTCAAAAGGACTTCAGTAAATACACTTTTAGCCATGCAATCCCCATGATTCACAAGGAACCAAACATTGTACAGCCTTCAGTTATTTTCCTCGTTTTAAGGAGGTCAAAGGCAAACCCCTCATTAACAAAGCACTGTGGTTCAAATACTATACTGAAGACTCCTTGACTTTGACAATTGTACCCCTACACTCAAGGCTCCAAAAAAATTCTCATGCTATAACGCTGCCTGTGTCGCCACTCCAGAAGAAAATGAGAAGTCACCGTATCACCCCTCAGTGACCCAGGGCAAGGAGAGGACAGCTATGACTGCAAGAACTTGAGTTGGATGCTTAGGTAGGGACAGCAAACCAAGCAAAAAAACCTAAATCAAATGAAAGCAAACAAAAAACCCTTGAGAACTCTATGAAAACACTCCACAACTTATAGTATTACTCTCTTCTTTATACTGGTTTGCCCAAAGCTGGGCCAGAGAGGCACCATGCAGGTTTCCATAATAAATTAATTGGTAGCTTTGCTTTTGTGGACTGCAAGAGTGGTCTGAGCCACTTTGCTTTGACTGTCCCTTCCCTGCCCCTTCTCCTCAGCAGCACTGTGACTTCCTACGGTGCAGCTTAAGACACACCAGGGCAGCTCTACACCTGGGGACAAAAGGGAACGCATCTGCCCCTCTTGGTTTTGGTGGGAGACACACTGAAGGTGACACGCTCTCCCCAAGGACAGCCAATTTCAATACTGGCTGGCCTCTAAATGAGCCTCCTGTAAAGGGTTGCTCTGAAGCCATCGTTCCCTCTCCTCACTATTTATGAATATAAGGGACGTGTGTTCCTATGTGTCCTTCTCTGGACAGACCTTCTGCCTAGAAGGAAGAAGGGAGTGACAAGAAAGAGGCAAGCGTGGGGAAAAATGGGCAGGAGCCCTGCAACTGAGCTAACATTTGTTTCAAAAGTGAGTGGTTACACAACTGCAAGGCCCCGTACCCCAGACTTACAGTCTGAGACGCAAGTTTGAGCAGATCTTCCATGATCTCACAGTGAGTCTGAGATAGACCATGTCCAGTGCTCACAAAATACATAGCTGTGTTCCTCCATCGCTCCAACAGCAATTTATGTCAATGAATGTTCTGCTGCCAATACGCACCGAGCTTCCACTCCGGATGCCAAAGCCGTGCTCCACACAAAGCTGGGACTGTGTGGTGCCCAGGCACAGCTTGCTATTAGCTGTATTTTCCCCCCATCTCAAGGAAGCTTTAAGGCAACCACCTGGAGAAAAGCAGTAGCATTGCAAGTTGTGTCTAACTACTCAATAAACTAACCTCGATTTTTTTATGCAAGTACTGCAACTCAGCAGTTCTACTATGGGAACCCAGAAAACATGAGACTTTCTTAATTTACCAAGAACTACTGTATACTATTGTCAGCTATTGAAAATCTCAGTGTACAGCAGAAAATATTTTGAGTCAACAGACTGAAAAGCAAGACTGCTGGATTTTTGTTTGATTTTACAGCATGTTTGACGTTTTCAAGAGGAGACTTAAGGAGATGCAGTATCAGATTTGAAATCTTACTTCTCTGTTGAATCTTTCATTATTTTCAGACTGTGTAATATATTTTAGTTTGATTTTATGTATTTTTTTTTAATACAAAAAATACATTTCACAGTTGAGGCTTTATCACGTTCACAGTACTTAAACATGTGCCTAACTGTAAATCAGTGAAGCTGATTGAAAACAAAGGGATAATGGGGTGTTAAAAAGGTAAGTGTGCCCCAAAGTGTTGCCCTGAAGAGGAACTGGACATAAGCATCTGTTTAGGTGTCTCTAAAATAGGTCTTCCTTGTCTAATAATAAGTACAGATCACAATACACCTTGTGTATCAAATGGTATCAAAAGCTACGTGTCTTGAGGAGAAAGACTGAACAGAGAACAACTGGAAGCCTCTGGGCATAAGATGTGATTGTTTTATTAGAAGGAAGATTAACACACAGGGGCCACAGATAAAGCTCTAACTCGAAAGGAGTATGAGTCAGGGAAGTTGTTCCAGATGGCAGAACCATGTGGGATGTGACTCTCCCACCTACTGTGGAAATAAAAATGAAGAAATGAAAACTTGGTGTTGAGAGAGCATATAGGACTGACAGGAAAAGAAGGGACTGAGAGCAGCAGAAGGAAATGAAAGGCAGAGTGATGATATGAGGCCTTCAAAAATCTTGAAATGCAGCAACACCACTTCAATCAGCCAGTACAAAAAAGGCTCAGTCACTTTGCTTCAGATAAACCCTAACATCTCAAAGTTTCAGTGCCTGTCCAGAGCACATTCCCTCTACTTCGGAGTTTGACATACCATGTGAACAGCTTCTCAGGAGCATCTTCCAGTACATCGTCCTCAAGGGACGGATGACGTGCAGGTGGAAGACTGCTGCTTCCACCCCTGCTGACATGTCCGACATCATAACTGAGTAAGACAGGATTATGTCAGATGGTGTCTTGGGCAACTTAAGACTAATGGAAAATTTTAAAATGTGAAAATTAGGCTGAATATGACATAAGACTTATTAACAACTCCTTAAGAGAAGTGGAGGAAGCCACAAGGTCTGGGCACGGGAAACAGTAAGACAAAACACTTCAAAACACCTTGCAGGGAACTGTCCTGTCAGGAAAACGCACATGGCATGATCTACATAAACACATCTTCTGCACCTCTTACTTCAATGCAAACAGGAGGTACATAAAAATAAAAGAATAATCAAGTATGAGCTAATTGACAAAGATCTGAAACTACTCTAGTCAAATTCCCTTTGAATCAAAGATGGGATTTTCAGACAGAAGTTCGAGGTGATCTTCCTGAACTAGTTAGTCCATTCCCTGCACAACAGTCCAGGTCACCATCCACAAAACGACCGCAAAGGTCGGTTGATTGAGGAGTCAATGCACACATGCTCCAAAACCTCCATTCTCCCCCATGCACATATGCACAGGTACATCACGATCTCTTTGATTTGGAGAATCTTTTTATTACCATTTAAGTATTCAAATGCCTAGCCAAAATGGGCTTTGACCAAGGCCTATACACCTAATGCCATAATAGTAATAATAACAAGTCCGATATGAGAGATTCTTATTAAAAAGGCAGAGAAGTACACATCACATATAAATAATCCCTGAAAAATAATTTCAGAGACAGGTCTGATCTTGAATTTCTGTACTGAAAGCCTAACCTGAAGTCTATGAAGTCACTAAAAAGACTTGGAGACTTCAAAGCTGACTTTAGGCTACTGTATTTTTCCATGACTGATGCTTTCCAGTCATGTTCCTTTCTGGTCACGGCTTCTCCATTTCAATGCAACAGAACTTTAAACCTAACACAGTTGAAAATGAGTGACCTGAAGGTCAGTCTTGGTCTTCATATAATTATCTCTTGAAGAAGCCACAGAGCTTGTGGTCATCTGGCCACTTGTTTACCTGTCCCTTCTTCCCAGTGAAAGGATGCTTATGTAAATATTCCTGTTTTTTAAAATTTCAATTTGCAAATCTCTTCTTTCCTGCAAAGTATAAACAACTTCTTCCAAGACACAAGATTAATCTGATTGCTTTGAACTATCTTGGCTTTACCTGGGTGCATAAATGAGACATCTAACTGCTACAGCCATGTACATCAGCATGCCAGACACAAAGCAGTGCTAAAAACCAGGCTGCAACTCTTGCATATCTTTCATGCTTGTTTTTTCAGCCTTGAGGATTTCTTGCTTAGTCAACTTTAAATCTATCTATTGTATATACAGTACTATTTTAAAACAGCACTCAAGTGTACAAGATAAACATATGCCCCCACTGAGTTACTAAACATGAGATAATGAATTTGCATCCCTGCGATTATTACTACTACCTGGTAGCTTCCTTCAATGTACAGAGCAGTACAAAACCAGAGAGCTGTGCCAAGTGAGAGGCCCTGCGCAGAGAAAGGACAGCGCTCTGGAGGCACGAACAGAGCTGTGCAAGGAGGAAAGGCAGCAGTCACTGAAAACATGGCCTGCCACACACTGAATGTGTACAACGACCACCAGGAGAGAGTTTCTTCTTAGGAATGGGAAGGCTCTTCCACTTGGGATACGTGGGAAGAAGCCCCACAGCTACAGGGAAAGAAGGCAGCTCTAAATTTGCATTTGCTGCAGAAGTAAAATGTAAGCAGTGTGGAAGGGAAGAGGCATAGCAGCTTTGCCAAAGGTGCTAGGAAATATTCGGAGCTCCTTGTGGCAGAGGAACCCAGGTCTGCACAGAAGAGCAGTGAAAACATCCCAGGAACACGAGGCAGGCGTGTTCAGAGCAGCCAGCAACAAAACCACCACCAGGATTTCAAATGGCAAATTCAGTTGGAGCCATTCTAGTAACACGTTCCATTCTACTGAAGAACAGAGAAAGCAGGATTCGTGCTCAGTGTCTCTGCCATCCCTCCGTGTTCACCCATCTCTGCTCCCCTCCGGCACCCTCCAACAGCCCAGCCTTGCTCCACAGCCTGCCGTGCTGGCCAGGCGCCTGGGCCAGGGCTGCCACGCCTGCTGGATGCAGCAGTGGGGCTCACCACCCGCCAGAGTCAGCAAGGGCAGAGCTTGCTGCCTCTTCCCCCTCAGCGTCAGCACTAACTCATGCCTCTCACCTCCCCTCTCTGCTGAGTTTAGCAACACCACCAAAAAAATAAAAAAGTTGGAATTTAATTGTCTTTGAGACTTCTACTTGCTGGTGGATTTGGTGGGAATTAGCCAAGACACTCAGTGCTATGGGGGGCAGGGAATGGGGACAGACGAGCAGACAGACACACACCGCCACCACACACACCTCACTCGCCTGGAATCCAGACTAAAAACACCCAGGCTCTGGAGAAGAAATACTCATGAAAACATTTCATAATGCTTTACCAAGGAGTGATATCAGTACCATTATCTCCATTTTATGGCTGCAGCACTGACTGGTCACGGCATGCCTTAAGTCACCCATCAGATAGCTTTTCCTGCTGGCTCTGCCATACGTCTCCTGATTGCAAGTCAAGTGCCCTGCCAGTGGAGTCATCCCAAACCGCAGGCTGCGTGAGAGGAAAGCTCTGCAGGAGTTTCTACATGACTACATAAATGCTGGCTAGTCTCTTTGCAGACAGGTAGGAAAGGGAAGAAATTTAAAGGTGCAATAGAAACTAAGAAATGCAATTCTCCTTTCAAAAGGCAATACCTGCCTCTACCAGGCTCAGGGCACTAGGTGTTATAGATGTATTTCATCAAAAGGCAACGTATGGCAAGACTGGCTACAACCAGCATACACCACACAGGTGGTTGGCTTAAAAGAAGAAACAAGACAGAACCAAAACAGAAACCCAAAGAAGCCTGAGCAAGGGAGAAGGTGGGATCTGAACGCCAGCTTTCTGATCGGGCACCTTCTTAAACTCCTGGGGGACCCACTTCAAGAAACCCATAATGTTTGCACTGCGCTTCAGCTCTAGCCATGCTTAGCAGTATTCAGCCAAACCTTACTACGGTTACATTTTTACAATTTTCCATTGTTCCCTTTGCATGTGAAAAGATGAAGTAATCAAAAATTGGTCAAGAATAATTTAAATTATTCCTTTATTAAAACCATGCAACTTCCCTTGTCTTATCCCTTAGGTTTCAAATTTTGCGTATCAGAATTACTTCTTACCCAGGGAAGAATGTTCCTATCATTACATGTTGAATCTAAAAAGATTGGAAAATAGGACAGGAATTATCAGATTTACTTTTTAATACAAGAAATAGTATGAAAGAGCAGCGTGAATTGCCATTTTATTTCTCTAATTGAATATCCTCCTTTGTATTTCCTCCTTCCTTATTGTTTTCAGGTAAAGATCAAGGATACAATTTCTCCGCTGCTCCACCATAAAACAGAAGGCAAGTAATGAGCCCAGCAAGACTCGACCTCTGCCATCAGTGTCCTACCTGCTGTCAGCCTGTTCAACATCAGCGGGGTAGAAATGCCTCAGACTAGATACCACAAGCTCTCCCACACTGCTGCTATTACTAGTTTTAAGATTGATGGTCCACACAGGTAATTACATTTGTAGTGACAAACACTGCCAGAGACCGAAGTTTTTGCAGTGTTTGTTTTGAGCTGCT
Source organism: Falco peregrinus (assembly GCF_023634155.1). Taxonomy (NCBI): domain Eukaryota; kingdom Metazoa; phylum Chordata; class Aves; order Falconiformes; family Falconidae; genus Falco; species Falco peregrinus. The sequence continues at coordinate 98,145,169 of NC_073723.1, read as the reverse complement.
GCATAGCTACCACCACAAGTCACTGCATATTAATGCAATGTCAAAAAAAGTACCATGTGGTGATGCCAGGACACAGCACCGCTCTCTTTTTGTGACTTCCTTCATCAAGGTACCAAATTCTCCGTCCTGGTACACCTCTGAGCTACATTCAAATAAATCAAGTGAAAGGATGCTCTCAGAAAGGAAAGCTTTCAAGAACGCAGTGGTTTGATGCATGGGAATGGCTCCCCAGATAAGTGCTCCTCTCACCCTGCTGCAAGCGTGACCATACCGTCCACCCTGATGAGGCAGGTAGGCTGGCTGAGAGCCACATGTAGCCTCTTCGAGGGTCAAATACTGTTTAGATAAGGCGCTGGCCTGACTAAGAGCCATAAGAAAGCCCTCTACAGGCCCTGTTCCAGTGGGCCAGTTCACAGACAAACATTCACCAATCTGCAACTCCTCATCCCCCACACCATCTTCCCCAAAACAAAAAAATGGAAAGACAAAAAACCACAGAACAAAAAAAGAGATGCTTTAATATGACAAATCTTTTCTATACCAAATTCCTTGGGGGTTGCAGCACAATACAGGCACCGATGAACTCATGTGAGTGCAATTTCAGTTTCAGCAACACTGATACCGTACCAGCTTTGCACAACCACAACCAGATAGTTTAACCAGATAGTTTGCTTTGCTCTTTGCAACATTTTGAAGTCCTGAAGGACCATTTAAAAAGAAATGCCTTCACAGAGCTTAAATGCATTATGCCATAAGCCTTAAAAGACCAACCCTAACTCAATTAAGGACCACTTATCCTGCTTCCAGTTGCTCTTCTGAAGAAGCAATCACCAATGCTTTACAGGTTGCCTTTAGCACTGGCCTGATCAAACAACAGGCTTTGTGCTGGCACAGTGGTTTCACTCCTTGACCACGGATAAACACAGTTTCCTACTGCTTGGAGGCTCCAGCCCTGACATGCCAAACAGCCTTAAGAGCATGCACAGGTCAACAAGCAGGCTCAGGGCTCAAGTTTGTAACAGCAAAAAAAAAGCTATTACAGGCCTATGGGAGCCATTGGGTGCAAATGCTGGGATTCGTCCCCTGCCACTAGTAGTCCAGTGCTCTTTCATCTGCTGCTCTCCACTTTCAATCCCAATGCAGTCATTTCAGTGAACAAAAGCTCTTCCCACTCTTTCAGCTCATTTTTATACACTTAATGGGTGCAGACCTGGGAGCAAACTGGAAACTGCCAGTCCCAGTCTGACCATGGAGAAACATAAATCTGCCATTCTGCCTGAGCTGTCTTGTTCAGGTGCTCCTGACAAGATCTTATTAAGCAGCTGGAGTGAAACCAGTAACTAATAGTCATGATTTAAAACTGATGAAATACCTGTTATCGTGAAAAAATATATATGGCTTGTTGTCATGTGTGGTTTATACAAAACAGACTTTCTCTAGAAAACAGGGAGTACAGCTCAGTCTGAATCTCGCCTGCCTTATACACGCTCCAGGGGGGCAGAGCCACACACATCCCTTTGCAAGAACAAAACACATCTTTCTAGTACTAGATACACTGAGCCAGTGTTTACACACTGATCTGCTAATAAGCAGACCCAGGAATTCCAGAACATGAGATTTATATTTATTACTATTCTACATTACCACAGAATGTGCCAAGTTTGGGCACTTTAAATTATGAAGGCTGCTATTGCACGTTCCTTTATCAGTCTTTCACACAACTGTGTTACTGAAGCCTCCCGATAAGAATGTCTAAAATGTCTGCTATGTTTTAAAACAGCAAACTCTTCCTTTTCAGCCCTGACCCAACCATTTCAATCAACAAAGCTCTTTCTACTCTTTCAGAACACTGTCTGCTCACTTAATGGTTATGATCATACTGACTGTCTTGGAAACTGCTACTCCCCAAAATAATACGGCACAGCTATTTATTCATGGCAGTGGCTTGACGCGATATTTTAAGGACTACCATTTCACAATATGGAATGAAACATGGACATGCATCTTTTGACAAGAGATCTATCACACTTCAGGCATCATACACAGAACATTAACGCACCTTTTAAATGAAGAAAATCACAAAACTGTGCAACTAAAACAAACAACTTGCCAAAACCAGCATACGTTTTTGCACTTGCTTTTACATTCCCAGGCTCACTAAGATCAATGTATATATAGATAGGCATGTGTGTATGTGTGTATACATATGCATTCATTCCCAACCGTGGCTCTCAGGAAGGTGCCAGTCAGAGGAAGAACAGTCAGGAGTGTAAAAAGCCACTTCTACTATAATGAGCAAAAATAGTTTTATTTGTTGTCATTTTGGGGTTGTCAGGCTTTTTTTGATTGTTTCTTCTAAAACCTGTCTTCCGTAAGCTCAGTCAATGTCTTTGTAACAGTATTTGATAGCAAACTTAACTATATTGCAATAACTACAGCTGGAATTGAGCGTTAAAACACCAAATTATGAAAGTCACCTCTCTCTGCACTCATTTCATTCTGCAAGAATTCCACTTGGGAAGGAAAAAGGGAGAGGGAAACGCACAGCTAATTAGCGAGGTTTCACAATCTAATTCAACCTGCCAACCCATTTCTCTGCCAGTCCTGTACACGTAAATAAGGTAAAAAGCGGAAAGTCCAAGCTCTTCACACTTTCATTCCTCAGGCTCACCATTTCTGATTCTCTGCCTGGGTCCTTCTGTCTCATTCCATCCCATTCCCCACCCTTCCCAGCTTGGGAGTTCCAGACACCACCTTCAGAACCAGGGAACTCATTCACATGCAACAAAACAAACAGGACACTAGCAGCACGTGTTTTTTGAGAGCAAGGAGGCTACAGGCAGTTGTCATTCAAGACCTCCGCTAACACTCAGCCCTTCCACTGCAGTCTCAGCAAGCCACGCAAAGCTCAGTGGCTCCTGATAGCACATACATTAAACCTGCAGTAAATACCTGTGCTGCACAGCACAGACTCGCAGCCTTGTGTGGAGTGGGCTCAGGCGTTTCGAGGCCACGCTGCAGGGCAAGACTGTACAGACACACTTGTTTGACTCTCACCAGTGTCAGGCAGCACCCTGCTTAGTCTAATTAGCATAATCAGAGAAGATGTAAGGGGAGAAGCAGGGCTAATTAGCCTGAGCAAAGCACCTTGTCAGCTTGGGAATCTCTGCACAGGGCTCGGATGCACAAATAGATGTACCCATCGTGACTGAGCCTTTCTCACTCCCTGCAGTCAGCAGGTATTTCATTATGCCCAAGAACTACTTACTGCTGAAGCAACGTGTCTTGTCATCTGAGAGCAGAGCGAGTGGTTCCTCAGTTCTTAATGCTGCTTTTTTGAAGTGAAGAACTGCAGGAGTCTTACAGACTGATGTATGATGCTTTCTCCCATTGCATGTGCTTAGCCAGATCACAGTTTTCCTTTGCACAATCTTTTTTGAGAGAGGAGGATCCTATTATGTTTGTCCTGTATTTGTTTTTTTCTACTTCCTTGCATAGCATTCTAGGTAGCTGAAGAGAAGGAGAGGAAGAACATGGTGCTAACAATAGCTTCACTACTTCACTGTACCTTCCCCATCTCAAAATACTCTCCAGATGGAAAGAGTTTATTTGTAAGTAGGCAAGCAGAAGGCTGGCTGAAGAAAAGTGATAATTGCATTAGAATAATAGTAACAAGAAACCCCAGAGCTAATGAAGACTGCCTGCTTCATTTGAGAAGAGACTTCACCCTATAATGAAGACACATAAAGCTCACTCACCCTTTCTATGAATGTCATCAGGAGCAGTAGGACTGCTCACCAAGCAAAACCCCTTCAGCTGAACTGGTTTAACTGGTCAATGATAACAAGAAGGAAGTGCTTGTATTTGTAGCTCCTTGATTGCTCTGCAGGCTATCTCTCAGGTTGAATATAGATAGTTAGAAAAACATAGTAAAAGTAAAAAAGAAACCTGGTAATTTTCACTGTGGATCTAATGGATGGATCTTAACTCAGAAGGGAGTTAACGAGGACCTTACCGCCTCAAAGAGCAGCACTATGGGATGCAGACTGAATGACAAGAGGACATTATTTTGCCTTTTTTCCCCAATAAAAAGCTGATTCCTTAACCAAGTAGCTTACAGTGCATGGTTTTGCAAGTAAACAAACAAAACCCCCTCCTTTCAAAAAATGTAAAATCAACCCAAAACACTGTGAACATGAAAAGCATTAGCTCCTCCAGTGCTCTTCCTGTTCCTCCACCCTAAATGTCAAACTCACTTTGACTTCATCAGAGGTTCATCTTACCTGAGGTTTCTTTTTGTGAACTCTTTGCATTGGAAATGCTAAACCAAGCTCTTGAGAAAAGAACATTTTATTTGCCAGCGATACAAACTCCTGGCAGCTCAAGGCTTAAAGCACAGTTTTCCCTCTGCCTCCATGGTGGACACCTCTCTGTTGCAAGGTATCTCCATGGTTCTGGTCACAAATGTCCACATTAGCGAAGCCAAACTACATTTTGCCCAGCTTCTTTCAACTGGCACAGCTTTCATAATGCTTTAGCAGGATTCACTGCAGTCCCAACACTGGAAGTGAGACAAAGGGAATTTATACATCGCCACCCCCAATTCTGACTGAAGGTCGCCTGGCACCAAAACCCATGAATAACCTTCCTCTCCTCATCTAATGCAACCCTCACTCCCCAAGCAAATTTGCTCCTATTACTAGTGCAATAACTTGGTAATAACTTGCACTTGTGCAATACACTTGATTTGCCATAGTGGGGAGGGTTTTTCTATTATTTAAAGAGCTGCCAGGAAAATCCATTAGAAATAAAAGACTACAGCATATCAGGTTTCCTTACCCTGTCTCTAGTTCTGACATCTCAACAGGGAAAGAAGCTAAGAGCAACCCTGGCAACTCGCTGCTTTATCTTCTTCCTCTTGACCTTTGTGCCATCAGGTGTCTCTGAAACACTCATCAGTGTCTGCAGCTGGAAACACCAATGCCCATTAACAACCAGAAACAGAAAACTCACTGACAAGCAACACTGATAGCATCAATACTGCCAGTTTGTCTAAGACTATCTAACGTTCCTTCCCAGCATAAGCATCCAGGGTCAATATGCCTGGCAAGCTGCAAACAAACCTGCAATAAATATGAATGAACAAGTTGTTCAGAATAGTATTCTGCTACGAACAATTTGTTCAGAATAGTATTCTGCTACAAAGGGCTCGTGATCCCTTTTAACTAACCTACCAGTAGCAGCAGCCTTTCCTTTTGAATGCACACTCCAAGCAGAAAATGGAAAAAACCCTCCCCTCTAGGAGAGCTTAATTTATATTCTCTTCCTGCTGCTGCTGCCACAAACATGATCAGCTTTGAGAGAAGCATCAGCAGGCTACTAGATACTGTTAGGGTCACCGTGGGCACAACAAACCAGCTCACCAGTGATGCTCACTAACACAGTAGCATAATAAAGCAGCACTGAAAAAGAGGAGAGGCAGAAGAAATATTCCCACAGGCATAGGAACCGGTGTTTTGGTCAGCTTCATCCCAGACACAACTTGCAAATACTAGAGCAGCTTTCACGTTATCAATCTGCGAAGGCTGGGTTTGGTTCCCAATGCTGTTTCTTGGCTTCACTGGAAGTCTCTTGGACCAAGGAGTGCTGCAAGCAAGGACCTGAAGTCTATTCTGCTGACACCACCAAGTTACAAATCAGAGCAACCATAAGCTGCACTGTTGAACAATATGAGACTCTTTTTCTCTCATGGACCACACTGCAGCCACCCTGGTACTGTAATCATTAACAAGCGCATTCACCTGCCTTCCTTGCTGCATTTACTCGCTCCAATGCACTAGTACTGCCTGCACTTCTCTAACGCCAAATCATGAAACAAAGCTGACAGCGAAAAGCTGGGGCAGCAGTTAAAGTGACTGCCAAAGAGAAATCTGTTTGTTCAGGCAAAAGCTGTTCTCAGTCCAAACATGGGAGTCATAATCTTACAGCCATTTGCTTGGAAGACAATGAAGGGAAGGCAGAACAGACTGAGAAACTACAGCTTGCTGCAGTTAGAGAAGAGAACAATCTTTGTGCCCAGATTTCTTTGCTCTGCAGGGTAAGTTTTACAAAGCTGACAACCGGTAGCAACATGTAGTGGCCCCAGGCGTCATGCCTGCCTATCAAAGAGTTGGATTTTAGCCCTGGAGAAATTACAACTTCTCAGTTCTCTGGAAGCTGTATCAGCCGAGAAGAAAGCAGAGAGTAATGAATGACCTAACTAAAAATTATTTTAATACATGGATTGCATACTGTAAGCCATAAACAGGGGTGCGGAGAGAACTGAGGGAAGATGGGCAGGAGGAAGACATCTTGTATTTGACAAGAACAGCATGGCCACAAATTACAAAAGGCAACAAAGTGGGGCTGCTACGACAGCAAAATCACCTCCTGGAGTGGTAGGGGCTGGCACACCAAATGGAAAGTACGGATCCACCAGATAAACCCTGGAGACAAGGGAGGAGGAAGCTCAACAGTCCAGGCTGGAAAAGACAGCAGGAAAAAGGCAGGTTCGGAAGTCATGTGTCAACGAGCCATCCAGCAAGAATATGGAGAAGAGAGAGGTGAATCCAAGGAAGCTGCATGGCCGTGAACAAAAAAAGTGTTTGGTCCTGCAGTGCTCCCTGAGTGCTGGTGGCTTATGGCCCAGTCGCTGCACATCCCTTTGCAGGACTCAAAGCCACCCTGGCCACATCCCTAGTGGGTGACAGGGGCCAGCAGACACAGCCCAGCCCTCCTGCGCTGCCTATAGGTGCCCATACACTGACCGTACGGGGATCCCCACGTAGCTTGGATGCTGCGTGCCACCAAGGCAGGTTTGCCACCCATGCACAGCGGCTTCGGGGCTGGGAGAGGGGATGAGCCAACCTGACATGCAGAAACATCTGCCACCGCCTCTGCACAGACACAGCAGGCTCTGCTGTATTTCTGCAACATCCATTTTAATCCAATGTTCATCAGTTAAAATAAACTGCCAGACCGATGGCCCAGAGTCACGGTCAGAGGCTTCTTTTTGAAGCCCTGCAAGAGACCTGAACTGTTTCAGCTTCCTCTCTCAAATGTCAGCCTTGAGCCGTTCTTGTCCGGCCAGCGGAAGCATGTGATGTGAAAGAAAAGCCAGGAAACAAGACTTTCTGAATAAACATTTATTTGGTGAGAAATACTTCTGATTTTTGGCAGAGAAATGTCAGAAACCTGAAGCCCTATGTATAGCATGCCTACAGAGTGCAATTTCTATTTAAAGGGAAGCTGCAGCTGTCTGTAGCTCCTAATGAAGAATAATGCCTGGGAACAAATTACTGCCATTTCTGAGAGACATTTTTCAAATGACAACAATTCTTCCCTTTTTCCCTCTCCCTATAAATACCAAGTGGCATATACTGGGCAGTTGTTGGGAAGAACGGACACACACAGAGCTCTCTCTCTTTTGTCAGCAGCCTGGTAATTTCCATAGAAAACCATGAAGTGGTTTAGCATACGGATACCAAAGCGATTCAAAAGGGAAGAGGTTCAGAAACATGAAGGCTGCGTGTGTCAAAACTTCCCATTGCTCTTCCAAGGTGTGCACAGCTCACCACTGGGCATCACTTCCAACCATGCCACAAACTCAGTGTTGAGGCTCAAGGCGTGGGAGATGGCCGCTCACAGAAAACCACAAAAAAAGGCTTGCTAATGTTCAATTTTCGGCACTCGTGCATGCTTCCTGTCCGAGGGGCTGCTGCAGCAGCAGTGGGGGCAGGCAGGGGAGGTGATGCTCTGGGGAGAGGGTGCGCCGGGCTGGGCCAGCCTGGCCGGGCAGCTCAGGAAGCAGCACTGACATCAGCTCCCAGCCCTGCTGCAGGTCCAGGTGCCAGGAAAAACAGCCGGTGGCCAGAGAAGGAGTATGAATGAGATAGGACCAGGGTGAAGGGAGCAAGAAGGGCCAAGGAGTGGAGAAAGCAGGCAGCAGCTTGAAAACGGGATGGGTCCTGAGCTAAGCCTTGTGCGGCCACAGTCCACAAGACTGTCTCCCGGGCTCAGCCCTTAGGGTGGCAGGTTCCCACTGAGGCAGGCATGGGCAGCCTGCTGGAGCAAGGAGCAGGGTTGTTTACTATCCTGCCATCTGCAGTTTGCCCCAAATAAGTTACAGATATGAGATCAACTGAAGACGTTTCAGTTATTGACACATACTGGATTTAGAGATCTATTTTCCATTTCCCACAAACCGTGCCAGAGGTTTTCGTGTAAATGCAAAAAAAAAAAAAAGAAAAAAAAAAAAAAGAAAGAAGTGAAGAAATGCCTGCGAGTGAGGAACACGAAGAGCTTATTCATTGCTCCTGTCAGAATGTGTTTGTGCTTGTGTGGCTAGCACTCCAAAAAAGCTGTGGCATATGTTTTCAGGATGGAAAAAAAACCACCTCAGGATACCTAAATCCTATCAGAAAATTACAAAACTGTATGCTGGGATTCACAAGGTACCCTCCTGCTAGAGCAAAGGAGCCTCGCCTTGCTTTGTTTTTACCCCTCACTAAGTGAAATAAATGTTCCTCCTTAACAAATCCTCCTGACATCCCTTTTTCTCTCTGTGAAAGAGGAATATGGACTTGATTTGTACAACCTCTGCTATTCCAGAAATGCGCTTCATCCAAATGAGAGCAGGAGAAAGGAAGAGAGAAATTTGTACTGTTTAGTAAACAGGCAGTTTCTAGGTGGATACGAGACACTGCTCCTCATTTACTGCCCCCCTCCCTCCTCAAGAGCCCCCCTTTTGCTGAAATTTGCCTGGGTGGCAGGAGGAGGCAGTGGAAGGGATGAGAACAGCTCCTGCTCACAAGGGATGATCATTTCTGCACATCTTAAGGTGACAACAACTCATGGAAGGGAGAGCAGTATTTTTCAGTAAAATCACTGTATACCGCCATTTCCTTCAGCAGAAACACCATCCCTCCTCATCCGGTATTCTTGTCTCCCCGACAGGATAAAGGAAAGAGAAGGGAGAGGAGGAGCCTTGCCGACCACCTCCTCCTTGCAGCACTGTCCTCCAAGCAGGAGCCAGGTGACAAGACAGAGTCTCGAGGAACTTTCAAATCGCTCTCCATCACCTACGAACGACTCCCTGAAAGAAACCGGTCCTGGATGCCAGGGTGAGAGCCATTCTCAAAAGCACTTTCTTTCCATCATTGGTAAGAAGACTGATGCTTTTTCTGTGCAAACCTGGGCCTCACGGGTGTGATTCAGGGTTTGGTGCCGCAATAGCAGACCACCAGGCTGTGCTTTAAGTGGGCTCATATAAAACCCTTTTGGACAGGGCAGAATGTAATAATCACACTGACAGCATCTTCGACAGATACTCCATCCCCTGTAATGGCTGACGATTGCCTCCTCCTCTCATGCAGTTTATCTGGCTGATCTGGCACACCACATACCTTAAGAGGACCCAGGAACGCTCCTCTCTGTATGAGGTGGTGCTGCTGTTGCAATAAGTGGAGGTGATTGCAACATCTCAAACAAACATCTCCTGTTATCCCAAAAGCTTTGCATGCTAGGACAGTTTTTTATTAATATCATTATTATTTAAGGCTGCCCTCCCCTGCACTAGGATGTCAGCGTGCAAAGTAAGCCCGTGTGGTTTCCAGGAAGTCTTTCCAAGTGTGGGAATAAGCTGATATGGCCACGTCTGCTTGGATACATAGACAGTGCGAAGCTCCAGGTCTCAGAGGCCCCTTATTCATCTCAATGAGTTACTAACTTGGCAGTATAGTGGTACTAACAACTAACAAGTCCAAATGTCAGCTTTAACAATTCCACCATAGATCAAAGCATGCAGGAAAGGGGAGAGATGATAAAGATTTTTCAGTCTTCTCTAACATTTATTTTGCAAGTAGCTCTTGGGAAAGCTGCACTGCTTAGACTCTGTCTCAATCTGCTTCCCAAAGCCTGAACCCAAAGGGAAAAGCAGAGCCAAGGAGGGCATCCAGCTTTCAGGGAGCTAGAAGGTATGCCCAGCAGTCAGAAGAAATACTTATATTTACTAAATTTATGGAAAGTGCAAAAACTAATTTGCTCAAACTGGAAGAATCTGCAGCTGTTTTATCACTACTAATGTCTTGAAGGGCCATCGCATACTTTGGACATAAGGATTTAAATACTAACTCACCTAATTTTGAAAATCCCAAGGTTCCTTCTTCATTCAAAAATAACGATTATTCTCAAACCAGGAAGGCAGAGAATTCTTGTTTTCCTCTGTTTGTAAGGATGTTTACATTTGATCTGCACATTTGCCCACTTCGACCCAGAAAAGCAGTAGGCTTCATGTAAAAAACAATGAACATAAACATATTTATGCCTTTTCTTTAGCCGTCCCTCATGGGAACAGTTTCTTTTGTTAAATGCCACATGTGGATGAGGATCTTAGTTGTATGCCTGTGTTTCCCTCTGAAAGGTGTGCTACTCTAACTTCCATGAACACAAACCTCTGAGAGGAGCACTTGTATTGAAAATACTCAAATTAATATAATAAACTGATCAAAGCAATTTGAGTTTGGAATACCAGGCATAAATAACCACATTTGCATTCCCCTAATTTGAAAGTGGCCCAATAATATCAAACATTATACAAGCAGGTATAAAACTCCTGAATCTGACCTGTAGATTGCTTAACTGATATCCATAATATTTTCCACTCTTATTAGGCTACACAATCACAAGGCATTCAAATGCAGTCTTAAGATATTTAACCAAAAAGCAGTAATAATGTTTTAAATAACCATAGCAGTCCAAGGAAAAGAAACCCAGCGGCTTTCCTTAGACACCACCACTCTGCCCTTGAAGACATTAAAAGAAAGAAAAAAAAAGAGAGGGAGAGAAATTCAAGTCTGGCTTTGCAGCCCAATCCAAACACACCTGCCTTTGTTTTCAGAACAAAAAGATGCCCAGTACATCACAGGGAGGGGAGCAGACACTACAGTGCAGATACCACCCCCCCAAAAGACACAATTGCAAGTACTTGTTATCACTGCTAGGAACTCACAACATTCACTACGTTCTTCTTCGGGGAATTCTGGATTATCCTTTAGCATGAAGATTTTTCAGAAGCTGCTGGATTGCTCACAGGTCCTCACTGGCTTTCTTCTTTCAAATAAAGTAAGATGGAGCTGTCAAAGAAAAGCAAAACAAAGTAAGAAAGGAAAGCAAGGAATAAAAAAAGTAAAACCCATAAAGCTGCTTAGCAAATGAACAATTGATTCCTCAATCTCCTTGAAGCAAATGCATTTTTAATGAGCTCCCACAATGGAGATTCCAGTACAGAATGCATGTACATCAAACACTGATCTAGGATAGGAAGAGTCATTTGCTCCGTACTTCATATTACCAACAATTAAAACCCAGTTCAGAGTTGCTGAGGCAGATACATAATTAAAATAGTTCTTGGATACTTCTGTTGCCATAACAAGAGGACGGACGAAAAAACTACTCAGGGTTGTTTTGAAAAGTGTCTGCAAACAAAGACCACGGTGTGCAGAGAGATCCACACAGAAAGATTTTTGTTCTCAATGAATTCCTCTAAGGGGACACAAACACCTATTTCTGTAGTTATCTATAATATTGCAACAGAGTACTACTGAAACCAAAAATAACACACACACACACTTGCTGTTCCTCAGTAGGAAGTATTTTTCACACCTGAGATTTTTAATATCCTGCAGATTCTTTCATACTTATTTTTCGACTGGAATTTCTTTGTGGACCAACTCTTAATTTTTTTTACCTACTGTACAAGGTATCAGACTATCCTCAGCCTTGGGCCTGAGAAAACTGCTCTGCTTCATTTTTATGTGAACCCTACAAAGAATACTAAAATAGTGTATTTCCACAGGGCCCAAACTGAACATTTTTTTCTGTCAGCCAGGTTCCCATGGTCTACCTGTACTTCCTAAAGTCTTAGTTTCACTTTGTGCCACAAACCTTTCCTATCTCCTTGACATAAGGCTCCCCAAACATTTCACATGTAATTTCAGGATGCATGCCCATGGATCCCATCCTGTCAGTGCTATGGTGGAAACCACGTCCCTGAACCGAAAACACACACAGGACATAAGTCTACACCTGAGACAGTACAAGCTCCCTTACTTTCAGTGGAGGAAACTAGGCAATCTAGAAAATGATTAATTTGACCTGTCTTAAGCATCTGCTTTAGGACAGAATGAATCACTCTCTAGAAAGGTCTGCTGCTCTCCCTCCATAAAGTGAGTCTAGACACTGAGCTCAGATTAGATGGCTACAGATGAATGCAGATGAATCTCACCCTACGTGATGGCAGGAAACAAGTCAGACAGATGGACAGGAGCAGTTCATGGGTGAAGAGCAGAGGGAAGGCAATGCAATGACAACTATTCAAAAAAGTTTACAGCCCTGAGACTGTCTGTTTTAGTCAAACATACAAAGCAACGACGACGTTGCTGACATACTCGCAGAGGCGTAGCCCTTGGAGAAGCCGGTAGTGCTGTTCTTCCAAAACCTTCCAAAACCTGAACCAGTATTTGCCCAGGTGATCCAGCTTTGGGGTAAGATTACTGGTTTTACCGGCTGAGGCTTAGCTCTCACAGAGCAGTGAGTGAAGCAGAGTCCAGATGGTTGGACTCTCCAAGGCACGCTGGCAATGATGATAGTGACCACTAGTCTCAGTTATGTGTCTTTGTCCCCTCCCTCATGGACTGTAGCAATGCAAGATACCCATTACAAAAGTCTTCACGGCTTAAGAAACTTGCAGTTGGAAGTACAACAGCTGTGTGACAGAGGCACTGCAACCCCAAGATCCTTGAGATACCCAGGTCCTGGCTACACTTCCAGGACTCTGGTCAACAGCTTCTCTCCTCTACTAAAATGGGACTCTGGTGCTTATCAGACAGACGCACACCATCAGGCATGATCTCACAAGCTTTGTAACTTCAGAACGCAGACCAAAAAGAGAAAGAAAACCCAAACCTACTTTTAAGTCAGCCCTCAAAATTTTGCTTAACACAAACCAATTTTTCAATCTGCTTATTTCTTCTTTAAACTACATGAATCTCAGGACTGGAAAATAAAAATCCACAACCAAGCTCAAAATACTGAAAATATTTTGTTTCTAAGTGTTAACATTTTGTTTCTAAGTGTTAAAATGAAACACGTCACCATTTTCAAAATTATTTGGTTTTTTCCCCAATAATTTGGCAATCCAAAAATCTAAAAATTCAATTTGTTTCATCTTCATCTCTTGCCATTCAACATGCAGGGGAACCTGAAAACTGAATCCAAAGGAGTACGAGGAAATATTTAACATTTCTGCCATAATTAGATTGCTTCCAATTACTTTTAGTAAGACCAGGGAAGTTTACTCCATGCACACCTCAACTCCCATGTCAGATTTTGTAGCTCCTGCTTGCACAGGCTCCTCTGAGCCTCCCTGGGGAGTCACCTGCATGCAACACTGAGCTGAAATCCACCACACTCCGTCCTTCCACGAACTTCAACAGGCAAGATTAGGATTTTGATTCTGTTCAAGTTAAACAAGGCTCAAATTGCCTGTACTGGAGCTCCAACCACTGAAACAGGAGCAAGTGTTGCATGCTAACTCTGCCGTTACCTTGCTGTCAGTCTGGAATTTGTCTTGCAGACCCCTGCCGTCACGTGGACACGGGAACAAGTCACAAGCAGCATCTGTGCGACACAGTGCAGTGGTGCTCTGTGGCAGACACCCATCTCCATGCAGTCTTATTTCATAGGAGAGATGACATGAAGCAAGACAGCCTACCTCTCCGGGAAAAAAAGGGAGAGAGACTTTGTATTTACCATAGGGTGCCTTTGCACTGCACACACAGCCGCTTATTATGGAGCAGATGATTCGCTATAGTTTCACAAGCTAGTTTAATCTGCTACAACTTGCACATTTGACCTTACCCGTAGGCGCTTCTTTTTGCAAGGGGCAAGGCACGTCTGCCTGCAAATGTTCCCAGATGTTTTTATGCTTAAGGTTTAAAGACAGCAGAGTACAACCTTCCGGACGCACAGGGAGATACTGAAGCACAATCCTCGCCTGAAAGGCAGAGTACTCATTCCCTAATTGAGACAATCTTTTTGCTATGCAGATGTGACCAGCTGCTCTTCTTGGAATATACAAAAGAGTCACAACTTGGAGGGACCATCAAGGAAGGCTGGTTTGCAGTACAACTAGGTTTTAACCAGGCTTTGCAACTGAAGTTTCAATGTGATCAATGAATCCTTATCACACACTTTAAGGCTATGGTGAAGCAATATCACGCTTACTGATCACATCTCAGCTATACATGGGAAGTGTTACACAAGGAAGCTGTTGTTCATGGTCCTACAACATTACGGTTATTCAAACATCACAGCATAGCCCTGCCTTTGAGTGCTAAAAAGGACATTGAGTTGAGAGATTAGAAGTGTAACCGAGAGATGAAGAGACCTCAAATCAAAGAACATGGAAGTACTTCTTGGGAGTATTTAAGATAGTAAAATTGGACCCCAGGGCAATCAACATGTAAGAACCACAGTACAAGCGAGCAACTGCAAATTGGCAAAACTGAAAACCAGAAGTCAGCTCTGTGCAATACCCTGTGTTTATTCCAAGAAAAGGTCATGCTCTCCATCTTGCTTTGAAGAGCAGGCAGTGAGAGATTACTGTTTTTCTAGCCCTTTCCTGCAGGTTTTTAATTGCCATTCCTTGCTCTCTTGCATCATGTCATTCGGTTTTCCTAATTCACAAATCAGCATAAGCTAATAAAAATGTTTAAGAGATGGCAACGTTGCTCCCAAATTGTTTCGTTGTTTGCTATTATCCCACAACTAATCCTTCAACTCAAATAAAACCATAATTCATTTCCTCCTTTATTCTCCCCTCTGCCCGAAACAGTTTTAGACAGGTTCAGTCCTGCCCCACCACAAATGGGAAAGGCGAGGTTGCATCTTCCTGGAGCATGTGCGATTTCAATTACCTAATGTGCGTATCATCTATCATGTCAGGAAAAAACTTCTAAATTATTTTCAACAGGTTTTGCTGATTTTACACATAGAGAAAAAATTCTCATGGAAACAAACAAACAAACAAAAAAACCCACCCTAACCCATAAACCAACCAAAAATTAACTATCTTTCAGATTTCAAGTTAATAAAAGCTTCTCGACACCAGCCATGCCAAGCTTTACCCATCTGAAAATCTCATAACAATTTGAAAATCTCATCACATCTAGTGTACAAAGGCTGCTCCTGATGGGGTCAAGTCATCTTTACATCAATTGTTCTGCTAGTGTAAAAAAGACTTACATCACAATTTCAAACACACTTTAAGGCTATGGTGAAGCAGTATCACCTTAGCACAAAATGGGATTTGTTTGCATAAAGCAGGCAGGCATCACTCCGATTTTTGTTTAGCATCCATTCCTCATCTCAAGCTTGATTCTCCACAGCTTTGTCACATACACAAGCACTTCCCATGGCTTTGCATGTGGTCCATAGTGAAGTGTCCAACTTCACAAGGCATTACACCTGCTCTGTGCAGCATGAATAACTGTATCTGGCTTTAAGGGAATAGTAAATCAAGTTGTCGGTACTTGGCATACCCTGCAGGACCTAAACCAGAAAACCATGCAGACCATGGGGGTCAGACAAGGAAGCAATCCATCCTGCCCCACAATCTGCAGCAGGGGGAATAATTCATGTATGTGACCTTCCCCAGCACTGTGAACACATCCATGGGCTGTGCCCCAGCCCAGCACATCTTTCCTGTGTGAATGGCACTGCCAGTGTGAGTGCTTACTCACTAGGAGAATGAAGTGTTGCTGGATGGGAGCACCTGTCTGCAACCAGCAGGCAGACAGCACCAGCACGTGAGGCTGAAGGGGTAAGGCTGCAGCTCACAGCCTCCAGTGCAGGAGCCACTGCTGAAGATGACTGATGGTTCTGCACAACTAATGTTAACTGTTAGTCATCTAAAAATCGGTGTCCCAAGATTTAATCTAAAAAAACATTATTCATCATTATTTCATCCACAGCAGGTATTTTTCATGACTTAAGGTTCAGGAAAACTGCTTGTCATTTTAGCAACCTATGCAAGCACACTGGGAATGGGATTTTTCAGCCCTGCTCACTGGATATCCATCCTTCCAAACCTATTATCTGGAAACCATGGAAGCAACTTTGTTCCCAGAGTGGTCCCCACTGCTCTCGTTACCCTATCCCTAACCCAAACACCTTCAAACGAGCAATCAATCGGAAAACAGATGAAGGTTCAACACCATGGGGGCAGTTGTACATATGAAAACATGGATGCCAGCTTGAACTCACACTCTGTTTACATGATGCTTAATAACAATACAAATTTGACCAGCACATCTGAGACATCCCCTTTATACAAATAACATCAATCACAACCATACCCTTTATGTACTTACTGGTAATTGTTATATAATATTAAATATTATGTAGTGATAACTGTTATTACCAGTAATACCCAGTTTCTCCAACAAGACTTGAGGTTAAACTGTGCTTAGCCCTGTGCTTAGTTCCTAAGTTCTATGAGATTTCCCCCCTAACGAGAGCGTAGCATAAGACATTAAGAGAGCAAGTAAAGAGGTGGGCAGGGGTTGCCACACACGATGCCACCAGGTGAAAAGAAAACTAACAGAATCATGTCTAGACTGTTTTGTCTTAAGAAGCAACAGTACAGAACTGGAAGAAAAAACCTCACAAATACCTCCTATCAGTTGTCGATGTATTTTTCAATAAAAATCCATCACCCCATTAACATCCCTGTTTTATATATATCCCTATTATATATTATCCTTATAACATAAGCACCCCCTATTTGCCACTTTCTCATGGCTGTCAAACCAGGAATAGTGGGAGGTGGGGGGGATTTCAACTCAGATTTACATTTTTCTTAGCATGCCAACTTTCTTCATTCTCGCACAGGGGTTTTAAGTACAAACAACTCTATTGTCTGTGTGTTTGTAACAAAGTCATTCCTACAGGTCTTCTGTGCAGAAAAGATTGGAAAAAGAATGCGAACGGTCCATAATAATTCAGGCTCAGAGCCAGTTATGTTGAACAGATATAAGCAATAAAAATAACCACTCTGGATGTTTCTGTTACATGACAAGTATTTCTCTTTTTCTTTTGTGGAAGCTATTATGCAAAAAATGCAGCTCAGCCCTGAGTTGAGACAATGAGCCTCCTGCGTATTTGAAGAACTGCAGCACTCTTGTAACTTGTTGCAGACGAGAACGAGCTCAAGGGCTAGGCCTTCCTTACACGTACGGCCACAGCTCTCCCGCAAACAAACAGTGTTAAGGGGGAATCCAAATGCCCTGAGCCCCAAAGCACAGCAGCACCAAAACCACGGGCTGAGGTTCTGTTTATTTGCAGTATTTTAACAAGCCAAAGAGAAAACCACCTGAAAAAGACAGTTCAGTGGGTTGCAGCACTAACAAACACCAGCAAAAAGGCTTGATCTTTGGTGGCAGCAGCAATCTCAGCAGGTGCCCACCATACCAGTTCCCTGGTGCCAGTAAGAATTGAGCTGGGGCCTCACTGGGCTCAGCCACAGCTTCCCACAGCTATTCATCTGCCTACTTACACAAAGCTCTCAGGGAGCAGCTTCCCTGTAGCCTCTACCCGTGCAGCAGGGTGGGTTGAAGAGGACCCAAGTAACAGGAGCCGCCAGGCTGGGGACACACACATGGGTGCAGGCACAAACAATGCCACCACGTGAGCCTTGCTTCCTTAGGAAGCCAGCCCAGAACCCACCCTTAACCTTCTCCCCGCTTCCAGCGTGGCCACATCTTCTGTGCTGCTGATGCAACATGAAACAGTGCTGGAAAACAAAGGCACTATTGAATAACTTTTTTGCAGGATTAAGATGACGATGCTAGCTTACAACCGAGATTTCAACGATTTCAACACTGAGTGCTAAGTAACAGGAACATGGCTTGGCAGTAAATCCAGAGATTACCTGTTGAAACATTAATGGCAAACACCTTTTGATGTGGGGTGCTTTATGTGGTGCAAAAGCCAGCACTGTAATTATGCATTTCCTTTCTATGAATCTAGTATTTAAAAGTAAAGTATTACTTGGGGGGGTGCGCACGCGTATGTGCGTGTATGTGCATGTGTGTGCATGTGTGTGTGTGTGTGTTACAGGAAATACTCTACAGCTGAGCCTGAGATTTACCAGCATAGCTGCACGTAGTAAATCTGCAACAGGGGACCTCAGCCGTTTCATTCATCATGCACCAAGCAGAGGGCTAAAACAATTGCCACACTTAAGACAAATGCCAGCATGAGTCATACCAGCCGGAGTGCAAACATGTTTGCTGTTGGGTGACTCAGAATATCACATCCTGAATTCACAAACCTTCCTATAAATAATAATTTCCGAAATTGTTGCATTTCTTTAATACAACGCAATTTTAAGTGTGGTGCCAAATCTATAAAGGCTCGCCTGACTACAAAGAAAATGTTTTTCCCCTCTTCCCTTTTGTTCCTGATCACATGTACCTAGCTGTGAGTAGTAGGCTGTCTATGGTGACTGAAGTAGTAAGTGCATCGATTCATACCCAATAAAACACAAATATGGCTCAAAACAGGTGACAAATGAGAGATACCCCCTCAAAAAAAAGAAAAAAGGGAGAGAACTAAACACAAGCCATAGGTCCTTTCACTTAGTGCATATGCTTTCTACATCAGGACTTTCTCTAATTCTGACATGCTTTAGCATGTTCAGCATTCAGAGAAAAGGAACGTCATGCTGGCACGGGACACAGACCAGCTGGAGAAAAGGGGTGAGAAATGCTGGAGAAGCGGTGAGCAAGGCTGTGGCAGCATGCTGCACTCAGGCAAGGAGGGACTGGGGGCTGCCACACTTGCTAGTGTATGTACACACAGCAAAAGCACAGCCCCTGCTTCACCGAGCACTCAGCCTCAATACAGCATACAGCCATCATTCCTTCCCAAAAATAAGAACGTACTCGGTAACAAAACTAATGCACTGTAATAATTGGTAATGATTATCTATGACTGCCTTTAATTCAGGAACGCATCTGAATCAGAAGTCCCACAAGTGCCTTTTGAAACAGGGCTGAACTTAGGG
Source organism: Falco peregrinus (assembly GCF_023634155.1). Classification (NCBI taxonomy): domain Eukaryota; kingdom Metazoa; phylum Chordata; class Aves; order Falconiformes; family Falconidae; genus Falco; species Falco peregrinus. The sequence goes on along the minus strand of NC_073723.1, from coordinate 98,126,004 downwards.
ATATGACCAAATTTATTCAGGAGAGCGCTGATAAAGTGTGATGCCTCTGCAAGCACAGGAAAAAAAAATTGTGATTTTGTGTAAGGTTGTGGGGAAGGTGTTTTTAACTTGATTTTCAGTTAGGAATGTATTCTTATCTTACACGAAACGGAATTCATACACATACAAATCTCCTTACATCAAATCAAGACAGTCTTGCTTTCTCCTAATTGTTTTGTGAAATAACCACTCAGAAGTTCATTTCTGTTACCTTTTTCAGGCAAAATAAGAGGCCTTTTAGAGAAATTTTATTGCTAAAACAATGAAATTCTCCTGGGAACGACTTCGTTATGGAAATGAAGTGACAGCTTCTTTTATCTAGCCAAGCAGCAAGTCTGCATTTATAAAAGGCATTCTGTGCACGAAGTACAGTGAGTGGGAGGACGTGAAAATGCTATTTTTAATCCAGATTTCAGCGTTCCTTCCATACAGATCTCCTGGAATAATAACAGCAACAACAATAATGATAATTAATAATGCCAAAAAAGGAGTACTGTCTTAAAGGTGAGTGGCATGTGAGAAAGGAAATTGTAGTTAAGGACTTGGAAGATTTAGGGACAAATACAAGGTTCTTTCAAATAAACTGGCATTGCGCCATGAATTTCACAGGATTGGAAATGTGCCCCCTAAATTTTATATTGTAATTTTTAAAAAAAGACAATAAATTATCATTATGTGCAACATATGCTGCATCTCTACCATTTGTTTTCATGCAGCAACTGTCATTTTCAGAAACACCACTAAATAAGAAGTTAACTGTGGAGCTGATGCTGTCACTGTGTTTGGGTAAGTGACCATGCCAGCTTTTAGACTTGGGGAAGAAAGCAAACCTTGAGAAATCCAGGGCCAGGCAATGTTTTCAAATGCAGTGAGAACAAGGGTAGGATGCAGACTTTGGCCTAAAGCTTAAAAAAAGACACTGGAAAGATCCTTTTCTGCTTTGCTGACCTTTGCCCCTGTCCCTCAGGACACCGTTACAGAGTTGAATTAACGCATACAGCAAGTGTGGGACAAATTTTGCCTCTCTACCAGGAATACACCAGTTTCAGTGATCCTGGCATGTAATTATCCAAGGGCAGAAGTTAACCCTGATTATCAGAAGATTGTTATTCAGTTGTGTTATCATCTACCAGTGGTAATTAGGACAAGCCTTTGCATTTCACACCTAATAAAAATTAACAAGAATGAGCAGGCTGTAACAAAATGCATGTGAGGCACACACATGCCGAGGTGCAACGTGAGACCTGCTGGTGCGATCGCACTTGGAGTAACCCCACCACTGGGAAGCCCCTATTTCATGCGAAATTAAGAGTAAGCTGGAGAAATCACACATACTGTCTCTCCCTCTCTTACACTCAGAGGCTCTAACACAGAAACACGCTGGAGTCTGGCACTGACTCATGTTTCAAACTCGGGAGCAACCCCCAACACGCGCGCCTGCACACAGAGCCCCTACACACACCCAGCTCCTGCACATCCCCTGTCTTATGCTGCTGCCACAAGGCACCAACCTTGTCCAAGTGATTTCCCTCCATGGTTTTAGTCCACTGCAGAACCTTCATCAGCAACAGCATGAAACGTGCAGGAACCAGCACCCTTGGCATGCTACCCCCCACACACCCCCCACCCCAGTGCAAAATCAGCCACCTAACTACTCTTCCAAAAGCCATTGTTTAAGGGCCATTCAGGGCATGCCTGGAGGCACTTCCACTCTCTCACCCTCCTACAAGACAAATCTTCATGCCGTTAACCTTTATTTGCCTTTTATACAGTAAAATTCAAGTCTATTAAAATACAGAATTCCAATTTGATATTTTGATCACCTCCATCTGCTTCATGGGAAACGTATGGTGCTAAGAGAGAAAAAAAATACATAGGACTGGAATAAGTTAGCCCTGTTTTCCTTTTTTGTCCATTGCTTGCTGCCAAACACGCTTGCTGCTGGTCAATTGCCTAGCTTGCTGCCAGTGAATGCTCAGCTGGGCACGTCACCAATGTTTAACCCTCAATAAAATTAAATCCCAATAATACTTTGCACTCATTTAGGGTTTTAGATATTACAAACATTGTAAAAAAAAAAAAAAAAAAAAAAGAAAAATTAACTGCATACTCCGTAACACCCCTGCAAGGTAAGTTGATATTATTATTCATACCTTATGCAAAGGGGAATTTCACTGGAGAAGGGATAACTGACCTGCTCAAAGCTATGCAACACAGGTCCTCCTGTTTCCTGGTTCTCACCTCATTCCAACAGACCAGTTTCGGCCTTTCCTGAAATTCAGAGAGAGTTAAGAGCCCTGCCTTCATTTCTGCCTCTTTCGGCTGCATGGGTGGCATGAGAGTGGTCCCTGGTTTCATCGGCTTGCAGTGGGACCAGAATCAACTGGACCCACAGCACTCCCGTTTCCACCTCCCTGCATCAAGCAAGGATTAGCAGCAGAAAAGAATTTGGTCTGTGGGAACATTATGAGCCCTTTTCGCAAAAGGAAACCAAGTTTTAGCCTCTGCAGACGCCTTCTAGTACTGCAGGAGGGATAGTAGAGGACTCAGCAGTGTACATGTACTGCACGCTGCTCCTCATACTCCCCCTCCCTTTCCCCTCAACTACAAAAAAGGGTAAGGCTGAATAAACAAAGGTTTTATCCAGAATAAACAGCAGCAGGGCAGGAGCAGTGACCACTGCCTGCTCTGGTGGGCTGCAGCCATCCCTGCCAACCATCACGTGGCAGAAAAGGCCACGCTGAGATTGCCTGCAGCTGGCACTGCTGCTGGCATGTTGGATGGACCTGAATTTTTTAACCACCACTTTGAGGTGAAAACCCTCATGTCACAGGCTGGACAACAGACTAATGTACTCAGAGATCCTGTTACACCACCAGCTGTTCATCGGGCACCGCTGCCAATAGCCACAGCGTAGGTGGGACCCAACCACGCTTATTACGTCAGAAATCACAGGTTTTCTACCTGTAAAAGACTATGTGCAGTGATACGATTAAAGCAGAAACCTTACCTGCTAGCACTGTGGATGTAATTATCCTAGTTAAAAAATCAGGCTTTTACTGGCAAAGCTCATCCCAGTTCACAGGCCAAGTAAGCCCTACCTTCGATCAAAGCAGTTAGATTGGAAAAGCACTTGAATGTCTTGATCAGCTCCATGAGCTAAGACAAGGCTTAAGTAGAGAAGGTTATCCCACCTAACCTCTCACTTTTAACCATGTTTGTTTGGGTCAGGGCCAACTTACTATAACCATATGCTCAGCTCTAGCTGCAGGTTTTGATTGCCCTGAAGTGCTAGCCCAAGCCAAAGCCTCTTTAGCCACCCCAACTAGGAGTGCCGTCACCCCGCAGATCAGCAGATGAGCTCCACGGTTTAAGTGGATTAGCTGTGCTGAACAACCCTGCTACATCCAGTCCTCGTGTCGGCAGCACTGGAACTTCAATCAGCAATGATCTTACATGCAGCTCTGGGAGGTTTTGCTGCAGAGGACAGAGCTGGGCTAACAACAAACCTGAGCTGTCCCCAGGCCCTGGGAGAAACACAGGCTTGCAGTTTGGGCTCGGTGGGCACCCCAAGGGGCTCAGTGAGACAGAAGTGTCCACGATGACTGCCCCTTCCCACACCCTCTCTGGCACCAGGGTTTGGGGTTGGCTTCCCACTACAGTGTGCAACTAGGATGAAAAATATCAGCCTGACACACCACACACCACCTTGTCATGACTTCTGATGCAAACCCCTCAGCATCAGCACATAGCAGAGCGGTGCTTAAACTGACACAGTAACAGGGTACCCTCTTGATCCCACCTACCCTTGCCACCTAGCTCAGCCTGGGAGGAACAGCCTCTGCCGTGTCTCAGCAGCTACAAAACTCGGTTCCAGCAAACTTCACTCCGAAAGCAATGAATTGCAATTTCCCAGGTACACCATATCCTTCTCTCAGTCACTCCTCCCAAAGACAGCAGGCAGAAGTGCCACATAACATAACATAATCAGTGTGAAGTTGTAACAGTGTGGGAGAATGTGGCAATTCATGGAAAATGTCATCGACCAAAAGGCAATTAGCAGAGAGTCTAAATGCAGAAGCAGAAGGGAGTGGTTTCCTAACAAAACAAGCCTTGTTAAAAAAATAAAAGGAAAAAAAAACACCCTAAAACTTGCTTTCCTCAAAAAAGCAGCACTCTCAGGAGACTGAAAGCATGTGAAAAAAATACCTCTGTGAAGCTTTCTGTAAAGATTATTCTTTACAGACAGATTTGGCAGCCCTTTCTGCTCTGTCTCCTAATGCTATTGAGTATAACTATGCTAAGTCAATAAGCAAAGCCACTCAAAGGGTTGGGTTTTTTTTGAGGTTTTCTAGGCCAAGAGAGGAAGCAGTGCGATAGGAAAGTTTTCAGAAGTGGGAGTTGTGCCTGCCTTGCTTCTAATTGTAGTGAAACTGTCAACCTCTGCGTTGTGTTTCAAGACTTTACACTTCAAAATCATTCCCTCTGTGCTTTGAATTGCTATACTTTCAAGCTAACTACTTCTAAAAGTGCTGTTTAAAAAATGACATCTTCAACCACATTTAACGTTGAAAATAAATCTAAATTTGCAAAGTCTTATTGGGTCCCTGCAAGAGTACAGATTTTTTTTTATCATACTTGACAGCCAATCTCTTGGAAATTATTTGTGCAGAAATTTAGTTTAAATTACTTCATATCAAGACATTTAAGAGAAATGTGGTTTTCATTATAAGCTAAAAATAATTATGTTCTTTTTACCTTAGACAACAAAACCCCCAATATTCAAGCAGCAAACAACACTGAAACCAATTAGTAGTCTTACAACCTACAATCCTACCTATATGCAGGCATATATTAATTGTATTTCAGAATGAGCTCCAGACTCACGTGGCTAAGCAAACTGAACTAGGCTGACTTGCTTTCTCAAAGCAGCAGGTCCACGTACTATGGTGACAATTACAGGCACTCACTGCCCTTGGAAAACTTGGGGAATCACCTCATCAATGCCAGAATGACAGATAATGTGCTAAATTCTCTTCAGTGGCCAGATCCGATCAAGGAAGTGAGACAGATACTTGCCAAACTGCAGTGAGCTGAGGGAGCCCAGCGCTTTCCAAGTGTCCCTGCATACATCTGAATTGCAGGTTAATTAGGATGCCATGCTCTTTTCACGCTGTCATGAAACAAAGAATATTGACATTGCTTTGGCTTTAATGGTTTTCAAATATGAAAGAGCATTTCAGGAGAGCAAAGACAGTTAGTTCAGTAAGGCTCGGGTATATTTACACTTTGTTGCTCAATGTGGTAAAACCAATTCAGGGTAAATGTTTACTGCTAAATATTTGTGGAGATGGAGAACAGGCATGTATGCAGCTCAGAGCATGCAAGCTCAGTCAGCTCAGCCAGGAGCTATCTTGTAGCTAGAGTGACAGTGCCCAGCACAGGGAAGCCCCAAGACTGACTCCAGTTCCAGAGTAATATGTTCACCAAACAGAAAATTATACCGTACCTTGTGGGGCTGAACAACTTTGAAGTATTATCTTGAGGTCTGCCAAAGTTTGAGGTGTTCCAGATGCCATGTTTCAATTTAAGCTAATCTATTTTTCATATCCCTCTGCCGGACTCTCATCTCTCTGGTTTAAAGGAGAATAGCACAGTGCTTAACCCTGGGAAAAAAAACTCCCACCACTGCTCAGGAATGACTCCCCCTCATAGCATTTGGAGATTGCATTAATCACTTTGCAAGGAAGTCCCAGCCCACTCTTAGCTCACCACCGCATCATGGGCACCTGGCTGGGCCAAGCTGAGGTGCTACAAAGAAGCTCTGCACTTGGGAAGTTGGGATATGTGGCCTTCCCTCTGCACTCCTCTCAACACCATTTCTCCATGCACGGCTATGATTCCTCCCCAGCTCTTTCCAGTCCAACAAAACAAACCAAACAAAAACAAACTAACAAAGAAACAAAAAAAAGCCTTAACCAGACAGGAGCAATGCTGGCCAAGTGCCTTCTGCTCCAAACACCAGCACCAGCTTGGGCAAGATGTGAGGAAATGCAACCATGTCACATGGGAAACAGCTGAGCTATGGCAAACAACAGCCAGCAACTAACCAAAAAGTGCCCAACCCAGCAGCTGTCTTTTCCAAGAGGAAAGGCTGCCCTCTGCTACCCCTGCCGCCTCCAGCAGAGCTGGAACACCTTCTCAAATATCCTTTGTCCGCCACAGCAGTCCAGCAAACATTACCTCCTAATCACTCCCACCGTACACAAATCCCTTCCTGGCTTGGTGCAAGGTGAGTACAAAGTTTTTGCTAATCTTGCATTTATTTTAATTTTTTCCCCTCCCTTCCCACGTCATGTGAATTATCCCCGTTTCCCAGCTTCAAAGAGTTAATGTAAGAAAGAACCACCCTAGCATGTGCTTCATGCAAGGGTAAGTGGACTGGCCAGCTACCAAAGCAGATTGTTAAAAGACTGCACCAAGCTCCTGATTTTTTTCCTTCAGCTGCAATAAACGTAAGAATTTCGTGTGCACATAAATGTAAACCTAGACCACATCTGCTGATAAAGCGAAGCCTTTGTGCTTGCACAACTGCCGTTAACTGTACACAAAATACTTAAATTTCATGAATTCTACATTCAAAAGCTGACCTGCAGTCTGCCCAAGGCAACCCACGTGAATGGCACACTCAGCAGAATTGCACATTAAAGACAGAGGGGAAACAGACTCTGCTATAATACAAAATCAGACTGCTAGGAAAGTGAATCATTTGTGCAACTGCTAAACGCTCAGAGTATTTTGGGCACACTACCACACCAGATTAAAACACGTCTAGTCGGGGTCTCATCTGAAAGGCAGTGCTAGGTAACAGGTTTGTGTTATTTGCCCCTTTCATCACAGGCTCAAGCGAAACCGGTGCCTTCAGGACTGTCATACTCCACTATTAAACTTTTCTTTTTAATTAATCGAGGCTACTCTGCTATTTGCAGATTTTTACATTCCTGCAACTGCATTAATAGCTTGGAGGAGAGCGTACGTGTGTATGCACGTCATTTCTTCCCAAAATCTCTTGGGAAACTTAAGCTGTAGGTCTTGGCCATCAGCACTCATACTTCTTCTCTGAAGATAACTGAATTCTGATACAGTCTTCTAATTTTAACTTATTTCTTGGGGAGATACTCCCTCTTTACATGCATACATGTCAGACACAGATCGTGTTCTAGCAGAGTTCCCTTGGTTAATTATTACCAAATCGTTTGAAGGTTTCTCCATCACAGATCAGGTATAAGCAGCCAAGACCTACCTAATCTCTAGACTGTTTCATTTTGAATGGCATAAATGACCTTGGGCCAGCTTATTTCCATGTTGGTTCATGCTCTGCTTTGCTGTGACCTTCCCCTGAAGAAGACAATTCAGGACCCTCTTGTCCCCAACACACTCATCTCCTTTTTCACATTTTTTCCTATTTCAAGTCTACCATAACTGACCTATAGGCATGAAATCCACTCCGCGATGTGACAGCAACCCTTTCTACAGCCTGAATTTAATCATTATTATTTACACAACCATTATTAACATTATTAACAACAGCAAAATATTTTAATTTACACTGCTAGCAAATTCAATTTTCACGTCTATAAACAACAGAATTACGCATACAAACAGACATTTACTCTTAGATGCTGGGCTTGGAGACACAAACAGAGGAAGTGAATTTCATAGTTGGCCCAATGGCATCTGTACCTAATACTGGAACCTCAAGTTAAGCAGAAGTCTGTGGTAATTTTCAGTTATCCAGTACATTCCTAGTTCATGACTAGTTAATTTAAAAAAAAAAAAAAAAAAAAAAAAAGACAGAGAGAGAGAAGGAAAAAAGCTTATGTTAAAACTCATACCCACATTTCAAAGACCTAACTGTATTGCAAGGTGCACAGTAGATCATGCTCAGAGTATTTAATGCCTAAGTATCAATCAAGAATTTTGGGTGTTTCTGCTCAGGGATGCTTAATTTTGTGATCCATGTGGAAGGCCACCCCTAACAGAAAAAAACCCAACAACAAACCTCTCTGCAACAAAAATGAAAAAATTTAAGTTGGAATCCAAAGATCTTTGGATTGAGAAGTGCAGTGGTATTGCACAGGCATTGCACAGACCCCATCTACTGGCTTTTCAGAAGACTGAGAATTGTAACAGTGGCAAGGCGAGTTTACCTGGCATTGTTACCAAGCAATGCTTGTGAGTTTCGTGCTTGATGAAGATGCAAGAGACAACCACCTACCCCAGGTAAGGCACAAAGCAAACCAGAACTGATAAAACTATTCAGAGCCTGCAATGATACAAACACAGGTCATAGGCTAAAAAAAAAGTCACCCAAATCATTACAGCACCTTGCATGTTCCAACAGAAACATAACAGACGAGTTGGAGGAGAAAATATTCCAGCTGACAAAGGCCTTGGTTGTGCTGCATGCCCACTGTGGGGCCTGCCTTGCTGTCCTTAGGCACAGGGGTAACGTCCAGCAGAACACATATAAGTAGCAGATACGCACCCACTGCAGAGACTTTGGTCAGCGCTGCCACTGTGCCACCACTGCAGCATGTGGTGAGCAGAGCCACTCTAACTTTTAATTCAAGAAGGCTGCACACCACTTCATTAGAAGGATTCCCAACAGACTTCAGTCACCAAGTCAAAAAGGCAACTTGAGTGACACTGTGGCAATCAGGATGTTTGACCACGGCAAATCAAAGAATCTGCTCGGCTCTTCTGAAAGCTACCCAAAGCCAGTGCCGTCTCCCACTCTCCTAACAGTCTGCAGTGCTTGAATAGCAGATGGCAAAAAGTACTGAGATTAAATGCAGTGCTAACAGCAGCTGGGAACACTATTTTTGCCCCTGCAGTGCCTAATTGTCACACTTTTTTTCCCAACAGTCAATCTGTAGTCTTATGAGATAAGATACATTGAAATCTGTCAATACACTCTTTATCTTAATGTGAAACTTTTATGGGCAGGTAGGCTGTTACTGACAGTCGGATTGAAATACATGGTGGTCCACGACTGTTGTGGTTTAACCCCAGGCGGTAACTAAGTACCACGGAGCCGCTCGCTCACAAACCCCTCACTCAGAAGGATGGGGATGAAAATCGGAAAGGAATGTAAAACTCAAGGGCTGAGGTAAGAACAATTTAATAACTGAAATAAAATAAAACAAAACCAATAATAATAGTAGCAGTTACAATGAAAAGGAAGGAGAAGGGGACCTGGCAACAACTAAAAACATCAGTGTGCTATCAACATTATTCTCACACCAAAGCCAAAACACAGCACTGCACCAGCTACTAAGAAAATTAACTCCATCCCAGCCAAAACCAGGACAATGATGCGGATTCGGGCGAGTCTCAATGTCTTTTCACTTGTGACCTACCCTGGATTTCAAATTAGTTTCTTTAGGAAGCACTTGGTTCTTAATATGCCAGTGCTTTGTCACACAGAAGCATAATAGATATGTTTTCTAGCAAAAGCTGAAATCACAGAAATTTTATTTGCATATAGGGTCAGAGCTGTTTTGAAAACAGACTTTTCAGTTATCTATGATGTTTGGAGGAACTCACTGTTGCAGAAAGAAAATACTATTTTTCCTTCATTTGCTACTGTCCCCATCAGGACCAAAGTCTGCCTTTGCATCCAGTGCAACTTCAGCCGAGTGTCCTGGAGTGAGAGTGATGCAACACATTAAATGTCCAATTTTCAAATAATAGATCTAATTTATTTTTAAAATACTGTCTTTACTCAAAGCATTTAAAATCAACCATTTGATAAGAGACCACTGTCGATGTTGACCCCTTGTTTCCGTTTTCTGTGCTGAAGTTGTGAAGGTATACCATTTTAAGCTGTACACCAGCCAAGGAGAGCACAGTGATGGGAAACTGGTATTTGTGTTTTGTCAGTACCAGCAAAGGTGTGTCTGCACAAAGCTGCGATAACTGTCAGCACCTCAAAGCAATGTAGATCTTTGCTTGTTTGTGCACCAGGCAGTCTTAAGAGCTGCAGATCTCTTGCTTCTAAGCACTAGTATCTCTAACTTCAGCTATATAAGCTCCTCAAATTAAAACAGCATATTCATCAATTTCTAGGAATACCACAGTCTGGATGACACATTACTCCCGTGTTCGGTTTCTTCTGGACACAAAGGCGTCCTAGAGGTCTTAAAACTGAGCCCTTCTTCAGCTCCAACTGGAGCGGGACCAAGTGTCCAGCACTGGCACCAGACCCACGGCAGTGCCAGAGCATTTCAGAAACGAATCCAAGAGCTGGGGAGGTGTTTTTAGGAACCCTTTGCAGAAGGCACTTCTGCCAACAAGGTTCGGCGCAGTTTCTGCTGGTGACTTGAGAAGGCATATTGAATGTCAACTGGTATGTTTATCTTCTTTAAACACTGAACTTCCTTTCAAACAACGTCTAATAGGTCAGGTTACTGGTTTAATACAAATGGAAACTGATCAAAAGACCTAAGATTATTTGGCTGGCTTAACTTGAAACCTTTTCCTGCTTTAGTTTCCATGCAAAATATATCAAAAGAGTATTCCTATCAATGGAAAGCCTATAAACTAAGTATTTAAGGCAATGGGGAAAACTGGGTTGTGGAGAAAAAAACCCAGCCCCCACCCAGACCAACTTAAGGACCAGCTCCACAGATTTTCACAAGAGCTACTCTGGAAAATAAAACTCGGGAACCATGCTATGTAAGGACATTTGAAAATGTTATTCCTTATCCACAAAAGGCAGTTTCTTCACAGTTGCCATCACGGTTCATTTGGCTAGGGACAAAAGTGGCTGGCAAACTAGCGTAAAAAAAGTAAATACTGGCATTTTAAGTGCTGTCTCTAAGCAAAGATAAACAGCAGTGGTCAAACGACAACTGGCCAACTCTCTCTCCATGCATATTTGAAGGGACAATGGCTGGGAACCACCTGGATGACGGCTGTCAATCCATTTAAACGTAGAAATGCTTTCATGATTTCACGGCAGAACAAGTATTTCTTTTTGTCTGCACACTTTTTAGTAAACATGAACAGTAACTACAGAGCAGAACATAGATGCCCATTAACAACACCAACAACAATTACTGCTATGTCTAAGAATCAACAAAAAACCCACATACCAGTGTATTCCAAAGGCATTCGCTCACAAAGCAAACTCACTCCACGCAAGCCCAAGCACAGAAACCTGATAGTATCTCATGATTTATGTTCTCTCAGCAGGTTGTACTGGGTCCTCCAGATTCCGGGCTTGCCTTTGAAAGCAATTAAGTTTCTAGCACTTCTGGGAGCAACAAAAGCTCTTACTACAAAAATCTGCGTGCTGCACTCTCGCCGAGTCTGCAGCCTGGCAGACTGAAACAACAGCACTGAGAGGTGTGAACTTCCCCCACTTAACTCATCTGGGAGTGTTAGTCCACAAAGGGCCATCTCTAAACTTTGAAGCTATTTCCAAATTATATCTTTGTCCAGCACCCAAACACCCAGCTGCTGCTGTGACCTGGAGAACACTTGCAAAGCCCTCTCTCAGCCTGGAAAGAAAAATCCCTTTCTGCACCAGCCCGCACACAGGAAACACTGCAAGTTCAGCTACTGTGAACCATTCTAATTACTCAGCAAGACAAAGTATCCTTACTTACATTACGGCATGTCCAGAAAACACGATGAAACCTGGATCCTGCTGTGCAGCACCTGCTCCATGGAGTTTACAACTTGCAGAGTAAGCTGTACCTAAGGGAAGGCAAGGGCAAGACACGCATGTACAGAAGTGAGCAACAGGCATTTCACGCTAATCTGTGAACGCTGCTTTTGAATTATTACAGCACATGAATGCTGCCTGATCAAAAAATAGGTCTGTGGTATGCCTCTGACTGAATAAAACAGATTAACAGCAAAGTCAAATTACTAAACACATGGCCCCAACAACAAAAACTATTCAGACTGCCTGGACAAGGCACAGCATCTTTACCTCCTCAAGAAAAGAAAAAGCCCAAGCCATTTCCCATCACTGTGCTTGCTCTACCTGTGCTACAGACAGAGACAATCTCGTGAAGCCAGAGCAAGAGCAGCAAGATGGGTTGAGAAACAAGGCAGCTGGGTGCATGGACCGACAGGCTCTGCAGCAGCTGCCCAGACCGCCAGATCTCAGACCTGAGTAAACACAGAAGGGCAACTCCTTCCAGGCAGGGTGGTGAGCCGCCTCGTTCACCACACATCCACTGGCCTAATAGCACACACAAGGGCAGTTACTAAGGAGTCGCTCTTACAGGGGGAGTTCACACATCATTTACTCTGTGGCAAAACTTGCCAAGACCAACGTTTTCTCATGTCAACTTCTTTCTGCGCCTTGAAACGCTGCATGTTTGGGTTTCAGAGTTGCTGAATCCTCGCAACTCTGAAATCAGCTGGAGCAATACCTATTCAGCACCTCGGGAAGTGACCAACAGGTGCTGTGATAATTTTGTTTTTTACTTGTCAGTGTACCCATTTCCTCTGCTATACAGTAAGACACTCAACTCCTTGAACACTGTGCAAGCAAGCAACACAGACAATTTCAAATGGTGTCATTTTCAAAACGATTTAAGCCTAGTTATGAGAGTTAACCCAGCTCTATTTCCTTGCTGACATCATCTGTGGTTTCACAGCCTTATTTTTTTGTATCTCTCACTCACCTGTTGCTATGCAAGGACTTACAAATATAGGGAAATGACTTATCAGGGAGACCTGGACCAAGAATGACTTTCTATCAATCAGATTTAGAAGACTTAAGACATAAAAAACATTTCCCCTTTGTCTCCTTGAGTTAAAGATGCAGTCATTTTCAGCAACCAGAGGTAAGCACTTTCAGAGACAGAAATCTGCTTAAGAAAGCATGCTGGCAGAAGTGTAAAATGCTTTAATGTCCTTTAAGCCCTCTTTAAAATGCTTAACATCTTTTGATAGAAAGTACTGAGCAACTGCAAACTTGGTCACAAACAGTTCGTTACACATACATACACAGACATGGCAAGAATGTTAAGTCAAAAACTTAAAGACAAGGAAATACCAGAAATATGGCCAATTGTTCAACACCTCATCTTCTTTCTTAAGTTTATGATCACATAGGGGTTTTTTTCACAGGAAATGGTGCCATTCGTGGTATAGTAGAGTTGGTGTTACTGAATAAGCAACACTCAGTAGTTTGCTTCATTCTCACTATTAAAAATGGTCCTAAAACCCATGCTTTAAAAACAGAACAAGCTATTTCCTTATGGGTTATTTTCTGGCTGTCACCCTATTACCTAACTGCCTGATATACTAAAATTAGCACATGCTCGCAACATCCCTGTAAGAAGGATTTTTCCCCATTGCACAGACTGAACTGAGACTCAGAGACTTAGGTTGTGGACAAAGGTCCCTTCCAAACACAGCTACGCCACTCGATGAGGTTTTCCTCCCACACACATGCTTGGCACCAGCTGCCCCTCTTCCTGTGATGACTGTCTCCCTTCAGAAGTGCTAGCAGTCTGGTGTAAAAGCGTTTTGTAATCCGTTATGGTGAAAATAAACCGGAGCGGCTACAAACTACTCTTCATGCTCTTTTATGCTAACCCAGTTTTGCCTCCAACAGCTGGGGAGAACTCGCTCCACCCCAGAGCAGACCTACAGAGGGTCATTTCCAAGGGGAGGTGCAGTGAGCATGTCGAAGCTTGTGCTGACACAGGCAGACCCAGAAGAGGACATGTGCACATAAAACCAGACCAAAATCATTACCAGGGCTGAAACTTTCAAATGGAAACAAACAGACCTCTTCCACTGGAGGCACTAACATTACTGCGAGCAGGAGCAGAGGACTGGACCTCATGTGAACCAGAACTGCAGGGTTAAGACACGCAGTGTGCATTCGCAGATTCACGCTGACAGCACAAGAACAGTAAGACTAAGGGATATGAACAGGTAGGAGGAGATACGCTCACACGAGGTACTACTGCCAGCAAGACACTTGCTGCACCCTCTTGGAGATTACTTCACCACTGAGCTGCTTGTACAAACTGCATGAATGCTCCTCATCCACTTCAGTGCAAAGTTACACACTTGGAACAGACTTAGCAGCAGTTTAAGCTAAACTGTGTGGTTTCACACCAGGGTTTTTGCACTGACCCAGACAGACAGCACCTGCACAGTTCAATCTGCTGTTTCAGTAGGGCTGTGAGGCTGTATCAAGTGCTTGGACTATAACAAACAGAGGTGCAATGATCTTCTATCTTCACACCAGACGGGACAAGCAGCAACCCAACTGCAGCCTCAGGAGTCACAAACTCCATCTCAATGTACAGAACAGAAATTTCCCTCTGACCTTTCCTTCTGTGGCTTCTGCTGCTTCCCTCATCAGACTCTTCACCCCAGTTTCCTCCTGGGACCTCATCTTAATAACAATCCCATCACAATGGCTCCAAAATGCTGTCCCCACACTTAGTGATTTGAGCCAGAATTGCCCCCACATCTCCTTGTTCAGACAGTTCCATGTTCCCCAACATTTCTCCTGAGCACATGTCCCATAGCCTGTATTTTCTCTCCATCATCTCCTGCTCCACCCTGTCTGGGCAACCAAGAGCTTTGCTGAAAACGCAGGAGGACATCTCCTCCCTCTGCCTTCCTACGCTTGGGTCCACAGCACTCCTAGGGAGACACATCGAGCGGTATCAAAGCAAGTCCTTCAGCTTTGACATACAGTATGCTCAGTGCAGCACCACCTAATGAGCTCCTGCTGTGTAGGTACAAAATGAGCCATTTCAGAGTTTATAAACTGACTGACGCTGGACAAATCTTCCTGCAAATGAGAAGGCAGATACCCAATACCAGGGCAACTCTACAGCCCAATTCCAAATATCCACACCCAGTTTTGAAGGTGCTACACAGCTACTCGATGACACAGCTGGCCAATTTTTTTTAAAAAAAGGTACAAAAATGCAAGGGTTTGTATCTTGTTATCAAGACAACCTAAATCATTCACATTAAAATGTAAAAAGGAAGAACAATCAATAGGAAACTGCTACCAAGTTGGAAAAAATGTCACTTTAAAAGATTATCTTGGGAAAATGCTAAAAGTTGTGCGAGGTTGATTGTTGGCAGTTCAACCAGCTTTTCTTAAATCACTTGCTATTCCCTACAGCTATAACTGAGAAAGTCCCTTAAACAAATCTATGGTGTAGAATAAAAATAAAAGAAGATTATAGCCTCCAGTGATGTCTGGACATAGCTCAACAGGAGAAATACAGACTGTAATAAAGACTCTGCCTATTAACCGCACAATAGATGGTGAATGCAGAAGTCAAGACATCATTATGTGCAGAGATTTTTTTGATTCAGATATGCAAGAGACAGGAAATCCAAGTGTCACAGTCACAGCCTATTTACAAAAATTAGAAGGAAGTGTTGATTGGTTTCTATAGGCACAAACATTGATATTCACACTAGAATCAAACAATTGTTCTTATGACTGGAAGCAAGGTCAACTCTGATCATTGCAGTTCAGCAGACACTGAAAGCCAGCAAGAAAATCCTGTTGATACATAACCTTCACCATTTAAGAGTCAGATGATTCACCTACAACAAAGCAAATAAGATTACTTTAAAATAAACATTTAGTTCCTTCTTCACAAAAGTATGTAGGTTTTCAGCAGATGACTCAAATGTGAAAGTTTGTGGTCTTTGCTCTGGCAGCTAGGCAGGCTGGATTCTGATCCACTATGCAAATTACTCAAGTGTTTTTCCTTTTCTAGGGTGCCAGTTGCGCCCCTGAAATCTGCTGCAGAGGGGACCACCGCTGCTGCTGAGCCTCAGAAGAAAAGAGCAAATGAGGTATTATACGTTTTTTCCCCAAAGGTTACTACCACCCAGTTTTATGGCATGACAGAGAGAGGAGTTGTAAAGTTGCTTTCTCTTTGTGTAATACTTCCAAAATAGAAGCGAAAGGTCTAATTTCTTAATTTTATTGAAAGAGAGGCAGGCAGATTCTCCCATGGAACATTCCAAATCCATGCTTTGCAGAGCATCCTTTCAAGACCAATGCCAGATCTCTCAGTATAAGAAAGGTGTACAAGCAGAGAAAAGAAGAAAAATGCAAAACAGGTCCTGTTTACATGGGATCTTTCCCTTTGTGGGATGGCACCTTCCTATCAGCACAAACTTCACTTGTGGCCTTGGTGCTTACTACTTACTCTCCTCCCCACAACAAGAGGCAAAGCATACGTTGGCAGGAATGATTTAAACCCCAGAAGACTCTTACAGAGCAGCAGGCAGGCAGCCTCCAAATGCATGGGCAGAGCAGACCTACAGATGGTCTGATCCCTCAGGCCCTCCACTAGAAACCAGGGAGCTGGGAACAAGTCTTCAAAGGGTCTTAAAGCACTGCTGAGACTTTCTGAAAGCTGAAAGATAAAAGTCAGGAATCTAAGCCCCATCGTACTGTATGACACAAACTTCGTCTTGTTCAGGTGTCTTCAAACATCAACAAGCTCCACCTATTTCTAACAGTAAATATAGAAATACCTGACTTTTACTGTAACAGACTACATCTACACTGGGAGCGCATGAACCATTACCGCCGTATCTTTGTGACCATGCTGAGAGCTGTATTATAAAGAAAGCCTGTGCATTTTTTTCCCCCCATCTAGACACAGCTTTAAGTTGCTGACTACTGTATTAAGTTGGACTTCCTGGCTCTCATCTATCTGAATCAAACAAACAAGCTCTGCAAACATTCTTGTCTTGTCTTCTGCATTCACCCATTATATAGGTCTATTATACAAACCAAGCTAAACTTTTTCTTCCACTGGAAAGGTAAATATATATATGGAAAGCACCAAAATGGATGCAAGCACAGGTCAGCAGGCTTTCCTAGTAACCCTAAAGAGTTAGGCAAGATCAAAGAAGCAGCAAGGAAAATGGAAACCTTCCTCCAACTGGAGAGGAAATGAAACTAAGCCAAACCAAGAGTATTCTACCAAAGTCTCATGGTAAGGTCTCTGGCTGGAGAGCTCCATTCCTCCATCTGGTGAATGTCTCTTGACTACAGAAAAAATAAACGCAGTACAAGGGAATGTAGCTGCAACCTGATGCAAGTGCCATGCTGAGCAACAAGTTTACCCAAATCCTCTCACTCACAAGCAGAACTGCTGCCAGAAAGAGCAAACCAAGTCCAAAAATATGCTTATTTTCTGAAAAAGAGTAACTGTTCGGAACATGAGACAAGGCATAGATGTGTATGGCCTGACTTTTATTTCATGGCGCATACTGGAGTGAATTCTGATTCACATGAGGTTTTGATACTCTACCCACCAACACATACATCGCTTGGTGTCAGGCACTTACATCAATAGTTGAGGCAGGTAAGCAGTAACGACTCACCCTCCATGTCCTTAAAATTATCTTGATTTTGCTTTGAGTCTTCCAGAAAATCAGATATACAGATCTCTCGTCCTGACAATTCATCAGTCTCTAGACTATGCAGCAAGTCCCCATAATGTTTCAGTTTGGCTAGCAGAGCAGTGAAGAGGCGTGGAAAAAAACCCCCACTGACTAGTGAAGAAATTCAGGGCAAGAAAATAACCCAGAATTACCTGGACTGTGTCCAGGCCTCTTCACAGCTTTATGAAGAAGAATGTTAGGAAGCAGAGGATGTATGTTTTGATTTCAGAGACCCAGTTTCCTGAGTGCAGCATGAAAGAAATGCAGACTACCAAGGGGTGTGAGGAAGATTTCCATCACCGTAATTCAACAGATAATGCTTTGGTACAAACCCACGTGAGTTCTTCTAGGTTGAGGAGCTACAGCAACTTACGACAGATGAGAATGTCTCTCCCTGTATCTTATGAAACACAATTATTTAAGTTCAGATCATTATGGACTTGCCATAACAGATACCCTAAAACATTAGTAACTTTGGAACAGGAAATCTCAAGGGACAGCCTACGCAGCATGTCTGAGACAGGTGCAGGGCAGGAGAGCAAAGGGCTCTGAAGAAAAGGGAGTTTCCTGGAGCACATGTGAGCATTTAGGAAAAGCATCCTTGAGTCTGAGATCACACCGGACATGGTATGGGACAGGTCTGGGCTCTTCCCCTCTCCCACCTAACTTAGAGCAGGCTTGAACAAGGACAACAGGGTTGTCATTCATGCCATGCATAACTCCCTGGTCAGCAAAACCAGCCCAGGGTTCAGCCTCCACTTCCACACTGCAAAACAGCTCTGAAAAGCTGTAAAGGAGAGAAATCTTGAACGAATACTTTAATCTTTTTATGCTTTTGTTGCACGTTTGGGGCTTTTTATGATATCCTAGAAAGCAGAAAGAGAAAGATACAGAAAAGTTAATGTAAAGGGTCACCTGAAGGTCTGAGTCTCTCAAAACCTGCTGTCTAAACTTGGAAGGCAAGGCCGTAGCTGACAAAGGCGGAGAAAATAAAAAGGAATTTGCATAAGTGGAAGCTTCATGGACACATTGCTCCATTTTGTTTTGAAACAACAAAGCAATTCAATTAAGTGCAGAAGCAAAACGCAGGGGGTGTGCTGTAAGTTAAGAAGATTGGACTTTAGGAGTTGATACACAGCCTGAAGTCTGCTCCACAGCCCTGGGGCAAATTTCACTCTTTGAAGCACTACTTTAGAGGCAGAAACTGTTCGGTGACCTGTCACTGCCTCTTGAGTGCGTAAATGCTCCTAGTCAAGGATGCGAGCGAGCTAACTGAGCTGTGACCACACTGGAAAAATTGGAGCAGAGAGCAACTGAATGCCACTGGCACCAAACAAAAAACACTGGGGAAGGATTCAAGCACAAGGGTGACCTACAGGATAGAATAGTTGCCCAGGATCTGGGAAACTGTCAAACCGCAACATCACTGAGCTCTTACAAGCCTGTCCTTCAGCATTTCTGTACCTCATCTGCAAAATGATGCCAGTATCAGATGGCAGCAGTGAGCACATCTGTGAGAGGTGTGCCCAGGTAGAGGAACTCCTCCGCTTAGTGATATTGCTCCAGGAGTAGGTTGAGGAGTATCAGGGAGTGTGGCAGAGAGTCAGGTAAAAGGCACCCAACCTTCCCCGAGACAGGCCCAACACGATACATGATACACATGGTAGAGAGGATTCCCTGTCCTCTCTCCACCTGGCTGAACACAGTCACTTGGGGGACAGGGGGCCATGGTGACAAGTTTCTGCCTGGTGCAGCAGGTTGTCCCCTCTGTGCCAACCCCACCTGCCCCTGTGTAACAGCTGTGAGGCTTTGCAAGTGGAACCCAACAGTAACAAGGAAGACGGTTCATCTAGCATGGAGGTGTTGCCACAGTTAAGTCGGTCTACCCCCTGCATCAAAACTGCTTCCGTAAAGTAAAAAAGGCAAGTTATTGTCACAGGAGACTCCCTCCTGCAGGGAACAGAAAGCCCAATATGCAGAGTGCACACACTTCTCAGGGCAGTCTGCTGCCTCCCTGGGGCCTGGGCTAAAGGTGGGAAGGGAAAGCTTCCTACCCTGGTACGGCCCGCAGATTATTACCCATTACTGATTTTTCAGGTAGCCAGTGAGGAACTTGCAGCAAGAAGTCTGAGGGCAATCAAGGGCGACTTCCAGGCCTTGGGATGGCTGGTTAAGGGATCAGAAGCACGAGCGGTGCTCTCCTCCATCCCTCCAGCCGCAGGCAATGGTGAGGGAAGCAGCAGGCAGAGCCAGCAGATTAATACTTGGCTCTGAGCCTGGTGTCACCGGCAGAATTTGGGGTTTTTTGATCACGACACCAGGCCTGCTGGCAACAGGCAAGATACACCTGTCTCAAAGTGGGAAAAGGATCCATGCATAGGATTTCACAGTGCTCACTGAAAGAGCTTTAAACTGGATTGGAAGGGGGAAAGGGATAAAACCAGGCTTACTAGAGATCAGCCGGGGGCAACACAGTCGTGTTTGAAGGAGGGTGTGCTAGCAAGGTTCTTCTGTCTGCCATCTCAGTGGAAGTAGGGGATGGAGATCCATATAGCAGCAAAGACACAAGGATTATTGATGTGTTAGAAACCACAGAAGCACCTAAGAATGGCCACATATTAGAAAGATTAGATTGGATATTAGGAAATATTTCTTCATTGGAAGAGGCCACCCAGGGAGGTGGTTGAGTCATCATCCCTGGATGTATTTAAAAGATGTGTAGATGCAGTGGTTAGGGACATGGTATAGTGATGGACTTGGCAGTGCTACGTCAATGGTTGGACTCAATGATCTTAAAAGTAATTTCCAACCTAAATGATTCTATGATTCTAAAACAGGGGTAAGAGCAGCTGCCTAGCTCATACACAGCTGTGGGAATGAAACCATAAAGGAGAGCAGAGCACTCAGAAGCTGGGCTGACAGCTCAGTGAAGAATGGTTCCCCCTGCAACCAGAGCCTCTTCCTGTCTTAATAGACAGGAATTTAAATAATAAATTAAATTAAGAAACTTGAGTTTTTAAGTGGTTGCACCCCACTACAGAAGCTTGCTTAAAAATGAAGACACATGCTTAATCCCTGGGACAGAGACTGTGTGTGAGAGATTTTCTGTTTCCTTTGGCATCACAGGATTAAAGTAATTTCCTTCTTTTCATGATTTGCTCACCATTTCAATTATCCACATCTAGATTTATTGCACACTTAGAAAAGAAATACTGTTGAAGGGACCACATCCATCAAAGTTCTTATTTCATCCCTCTGAAACCTGAAATTCTCACTAAGGCACAGCATGAAGGATTTCCAAGCATAAGGCCCTTTTCACATAAAGAACCGGACAGATTTTAACATCTTAACTACTTTTAACAGACTGTAAGATCTTACACATTAGGAGTCCCCTAGACATTATGCAACATTATCCGTAAGCAAATACTGTAGGAAAACGGATCTGATAAGTCCATGAAACAGGGAAATGTATTTCAACAATACAAAGCACATACTCGTAGAACTCAGAAAAAATATATTCTTGCCCATAATACTCATTAGTTTCAAACGCAAGCTACAGGAGAAATTTTTCCTCAAAAAAAAGTGGAAAAGACAGGATCTGACTGAGCGATGTCTCTGATTTCCTAAGATCAATTAATTACAGTACTTAATTAGTCAGATCACTCTTTTGTAGTCTTTTTTTATGAAGTCACAAAATCATGCAAATGATTAACTTCTTCCACTACTTTCAGTAAGGATCTACTTGAAGAGAAGTCTTTGGCAAGTTCCTCAGTTTAATAGTTATCTTGCAAATGTGCCAGTTTACTAAGGAAAGAGGAACAAAAAAAATCCAGAAAATTCTGACACAAAGCAGTAAATGTGAGGCCAGAAATGCATTAGTAGTTAAGAAGAAAATACCACCAGCAGAACCAAAAATAGCTCTTCAACCATTTGTCTTTGCAAACCTCTCCATTTTTCCTTTCCAGTATCCATGCTTCTCATAAATGAATGTTTCTTACGCTTGCATTGGGGTCTCTCAGAGTCTCTTTCCACTGAGATAAAAATATGTCTTTTTCTCAACCATGTTATCAGCAATCAAAGGAAGCGATTTTATTTCTTTTTTCTTCATGACCTTTTTTGAGTTCTGCCTACTGTTCATCTAAAAGAAAAAGCTGGTCCATGCTTATCACTTTTTTCTTTTATTAAGTATTCTATTGAAAAATGATGCTACCTCTTATTCAAGAATAATGTATATTCAAGCCATCTCCAGTGGGGGAGGAAGGTGGGATGACTAGGCTTTCCTATTGGCAAAACTGTGCCACATACTTTTCTCCCATCTACCAGAACTTCTCCTATCACATCCACCTCTACTTTACTTTTTTCCTTTTTTGTTTTTTAAATGTGACTTGTTATCACAAACAAATATTTTCCTTGGGCTCACAAAAGTCAGCTTTTAAGCTACCCTGACATAAATTGAAATGACGGGCAAAGCAACAATGCAGTAAAACTACCAAAAGTCTCCTGTCAAAGCAAGAGTATGTAACTGCTGGTGAAAGTCTATAAATGCTGTATCTTCTGCAGCATGCTGGCATTTTTTTATAGTTATTCCTCCCCAACAATTAACAGGTGACAGTTTAGTTTTAAAACAAGAGCATTTTATAATCAGTGATACATCTATGCTGCTCAACCATCTGATCTGTCTCAAGGTCACTGTCTTCCGTAACTGGGTAAGGATTACATCATCTGTCCTACTATAGGATGACAATTACATCATTGATCAATACCTAAGATCTGAGCGTTACCAACAAATTCATGTTAGGGATGAGTTACAGCTGGGCAGATACCACAAGATGAAACTCCTGTTTGGTTCAACCCACATCCCCATTAAGACTACATTATAAAACTGTCAACTCTATTACTATTATTTGTATTACAGTGCAAACTGAGAGCTAAGCAAAGGTGGTGTGGAGAAGGTGCCACAGCAGCACGCCCTCTGCAAGACAGAGAAAATGGTCTTTGCTTAGAAGAGCTTGCAGCAGTCTGAGATGACAAGAGCAACGGAGGGTGGAGGAAAGAGGTGTAAGCAGATGGCAGCAGACCACATGTTATTTCTGTAAGCTTTTCGTGGTGATGCAGTTTGAGGCAGTCACATGTTCACCTTCAAGAGGGCTAAGTATTTTAAGCTATTTTAGTTTCCTCTGCCTTGAAACAGACCTGGAGCAAGCAAGCAAGCTACTGTGTCTCAGCAGAAGATGCATGAATGGACAGCCCTTGGGTCTTCTGCTCCCCTGCAGCTGCTTTGGTAATGAAACATGAGGCTCTGCATTCAGTGAGGAAGAGTTCAGCTGAATGGCAGGAGAGTGAGTGAAGGCTTGAACAAAAGAGGATAAAGATGAGGCAGTTACGAGTGAAGTTGAGCAAAAAAGGCTCAGGGAAGAGGGAAAAGCTGGACTAAACAACAAATCAGCTTAGGGTAGAGATTTATATGCATTTTGGGCCCAGAGTCTGTCTTCTGGCTGCTTCTGCCATTGTGCCTCTCTGGCTCAAGTCTCCAGGAAGGGGCAACTGCCTCGCTACCCCTTACGGGAACCTGTTGCAGAGCTGGAGCTCGCTCTGCTCACCTTTGGTCATCCAGGGCTCGAGCAGCCCACAGAACCAAAGTAACCTGAGCAGAGCCCCACTAAAACATTGCAGCAAAAACACCTACAGGAAGATTTGCTAGAGGGTGGTAACCCACCCATGTGGGGATACAGTAGTAATATACAGTAGTACCTAAAAACACTGACCTACTTGGCTTCTGTACAGGCATACAATGAATGACAGCTCCTGTCTCAAATACGAAGAGCAATACATGAAACAGGAGTCCCAGGGAGATATAATACTAAGCCAACATCTTCACCCCTGGATACACTAAATTAGGTACCAATTCATACTTCAGGACCTACATAGCTGGCCTCCTTCATGGTAGTGCTGTGTTCACCCAGAGGCCCATTAATGTGGAGGGTTGCAGGCGACTTGCCTGCTCTGGAAACCAGGCCAGGACTAACCAGATTTGATAGCTCTGACCTTAACAGATAGAGTTGTGAAATGCAGAGAAGACTCTAGCACCAGCGTGGAAATTTTATGAGGTTTCTAAAGCATAAATTAAACGTTGAATCTTACAAATATATACGCTGCAGCTGTATGTCCTGAAATGCCTCTAAGGGCAAGAACTGATTTGGCCATTCAAAATGCTGGATTTTAAAACACTTGATTTTGTAGAGTATAACTGCACAACCTGAAGGACAGGCAACCTTCCCTGTCTTCTACTGTCAGACACAAACAGTGGATATTTACTGCCTATCACTCCATCTTCTCCTTAGAAACACAGAGAGAGAGCGCGGTCGTCTTTAACAGAAGTAGTCAGTAAAAGCATGGCATCAGAGGAGAAACTGCAATGAACTCACTTCAGAGAAGAGGCTTTTTTATTTCAGGTTAGGGCAAAGTACTTAATAATAACTATGTTTTTTCTGGTAGGGCCCACTCCTGTATACCTCTCACCAAGAGGCAGCAAACGTACTGCCTTCAGAGTAAACAGCGAGCAAGGTTTGCCTCTGCGGGGCTCATTACAGGGTAAGGGCATTAGACAGTTTTTCTTGTAATAAATCCTTGGTGTTCAATGCCTCAGATCACATTCACAGCAGCTTTAACAGGGCAGTGTCGTGGGCCTCCAGAAGGTACTTTTTACCCTTGCAGACTAGAGAATAATTACACACGGAGAGGCTAACTCAGCCATCTCCCGTGCCAGGTTTATGCTGAAATAACTCCACTGATTGATGAAATTAAGATGGAATGAGGCTGCAATAATCTAATACTGAATCAGGTCATAAAAAATAAAATCTGCTTTGTCAAAAATGTAGTCGACTCAAGAGATTTCCTCCCTCATTCCCTATGCATAAAAGCTCTTCTATTTTTTCACACAAAGAATTTTGAAAAAGCAAGACCTGTAGGATTTGGGGCTTTTTTTTTTTTTTTTTTTTTTTTACTATATTATGCTCCCTGGGGAAGCTCATCACAAAGTTAAGTGCAAATTCCTCACAGGTAACAGGAAATTAAAATACAATAAGAAAATAATCCATCCATACAGCTTACCATGTAGCTTATCAAGCAGATAAATATGAAGTTAAATAAAAAGTTAAACGCTGCTTCAGTTTCATGACTGCTAGCTCTTTATCCCTGTCTCGGAACCCAACTGTGTTTTGTGGAGGAGGAAACATGTCAGTGCAGCAAATTTCACCTGCAATGAGAAGCAATTTATTGTGCCTGACTGTGAAAAGCAAATTGATATCATCATCTAAGAGTTTGTATCTCACAAGGGTTGTTTCTGTAATTTGCTTTTCTTCTGGAAAGAACTAAGATTAGAATAACGATGCAAAAACTTGCAACCAATACTAAATTAAGCCAGGTTTCATGATAAGTTGCTAGATGAGGAAGGTTGGAAGAAGATGTATGTATGGCACAAGAAGATGTACAATATGCTTATGAAAAATAAAGCTATTAATTGCTAGTGAGATACCTGAGTCTCAGATATCACGAGAACTCCAAGAAAAATAACCTTTTCCTCTCAAAATGTGTTTCTCATAAGCCAGTTTGTTAATTTAAGAAAAAAGAAGGAAAGAGCAAGAGAACACAGAAGAAATAATGTCCAGTTATCTGAAAGACAATCTGCACAAGCTCAGCTGAGGAGGAGGAATAAACTGGAAATCCAAAAAACCAAACTAAAAATTAAAGCTTTACCCTGAAGCACCTCACTGTTGGATTCCTTTAAAACACATTTTAAAACACCATCACTTTTCCTAGCAGCAAGGATGACAGTATTTGTATTTTGCTGCTGGACTATTAGCCAGCTAAGGTTAAGAAAACTCAAAAGGATGGGGTGGGACAAGGATTAGGACAGGAATTGCATGCATCTCTGAACATTCCCATTGCTTTACAACTCCCTTGACTGCATAAGGAGAGAAGATGAGACCTTTCCAACAACCAGTTTATGCCTGCTGTGGCAGATCTCTTCACTCTGCAGCCACTGTTTCCAGACAAGCAAGACATAAAAGCGTAAGCACTTACTAGCTCATCAACAAGACTAAACTCCAGCCTTTTACACTGCTGAACTATTATATACAACTCAGGAGCCTCCTACTCCTCAAATCCACTGCAAGCACCTTCCAAAACACTTGCTTTCCACTCTCTCCTCTCGTTCTTTCCTGTCTGATATTTTCAGCTATCCTATACACACTTTACTGATGCTGTTGCTCCCACCTCCTGTATCTTTCTAACCCAAACCTCAACCTGTAGCTCTTTCCCATGTTACTTGGCTTTTCCATTGCTGCTCCTTCTCCCTGCTGATAACCGTTTTTTAGTAATGGGCCCTGTTGTTTTTTTTTCACTAACACAGAAAACTCAAAAAAATCCTAACAGGAATCTATGGCGCTGATAACAGATTAAAGCATCACTTTTGCCTTTACTTCTTTTAGAAGGCAGGACATGAAAAATATCATCAAAGGCAAGCTAACTGGAATCAGTTTTCAGGACAGATGGCTTGACAGCTCTTCTCGTCCAGTTAAGCACTGGGCTTACAGCACCTCGCTATTGCATGACTTCAGAAAGAAGGCAACTTTAAACTAGGAGATCTTCAGGCTGCGTTGCTCAGAATGGAGCATGGAAAATGCCACACAACTGACTCCTACAGGAAGCCTTCCCATGTATAAGGGGAGGGGATCTAAACCCCACAGCGTAAAAAAAAAAAAAAAAGAGGAAAAGAGACACAGAGCAATTAAGCATAATGCCCCCAAATGAGACTGCCCATTGGCAGCAACAACACAACTACAGAGAATTTGGGGCTTCTTGGATCTTGGCTACATCGAGCTGTTAAGAGGAAAGCTTTTCTCCTTCCCTAGTTGTGAAGTATGACAAAGCTGTAGAAGGCTGCTGTCCTTTCTCACTTAACCACAGACCTCAGTTAAAGAAAGACTGTAAGTATTGCACCAAAGCGAGAGCAACTGTTCTCTGGGGACACGTTTTCTATTGAGGCTGGGGGGATGGCTCTTCTGGCTGCCACTTTTTAACAAGGGTTTCACTCTAGCGCATCTCAACAAACTGCAATCTCCTTTCCCAAGTTAACCTTAATCACCAAATGCTGAACACACTGATGACGATGATGAACAGTAAAGTGGTGTAATAGCTCAACCGATGGCTGACACAGTGTGTATGTGACATTACTTCAGCGATAGCAGCCTAGAGCATGAAAATTACTCTTTTCACCCTTTATTCCCTCCCACCCTCAAAATGAGCACCTTCCACTTGCTGGCATGGCAAGAGTGACTTTCAGAGGGAAGGACCCTGGAGAAAGCTGAACTGCACACTGGCAGCCACAAGCAAGGCAGAATTTGCCTTGCAAAATGGCCAGGTTCCCAAAGTCCCAAGTGTGACAGTGCACAGACAGAAATACTACAAATGTGCTTGACAGCACAGAAAGGTGTATCATGCAGGCTGCTCTGACAGCAATGAAAAAAATCAAATATGGCCAACTAACGCTGTGAAAGCCTTTGGTGCAATGGGTAGGGGACTGGAAAAGGCCTTTTTTAAAAAGAGAGAGCAGGGAAAAGGGCATGCAGCAGGGAAATGAAGGTGAACAAAGCAGAATCTTCCTTCATAAAAGGCTTTGATGCTCACTGTTGCTGGGGAAGAAGAACAACTGTACCGGCGTTGTACACACAAGATGTCCAGTTTCTGGATCCAGCCTGCTCTTGTTGACAGCTCTTTCTCACCGCCAACAGCAGACTGCAGCAGAACTACTGCCTGTGCTTTCTAGCAGCAAAAGCAGGACCAGGCATATATTCAAATAGGTGCTACGTACTCTCAGTTTTACTCTCAAAGAGCAGAAGCTGGTGGTAGTCAGTAAAGGCTTGTTAAGCATATTCAAATGAAATCAGAGCATTTCTACATGCAATTAATCATGATTTATTTGTTATCACTCCTTTCTTCTGCTTCCTGAAACTCTAATTAATAAAGGCCAAGCCTTAATTTGAAACTGTTTTATCTCACATGTTGAACAAAAATGATGGGAAAAAAGGGTTATTATCTAAACCAATGAAGTGTTGGCAAAAAAAAATAATTCTTTGCATCTTTGAGCAGAACAAATGTCTTAGAGAGGTTGGGCAAACTAGGTTAGTTTACAGCAACTTAAGAATTCAGAAGCAAAAGAATTTTTATTTAATAAGAAGCTAAGTGGTGTTTCTGCCATCACTGCTATTAGTCCTCTACTTTCTACTATTCTCTGTTTAATATCTGAGTGTTGTGGTCTCAGAAAGCAAACTAGTTAACTAGTCTCTGAAGCAAAGCAGTGAGGAAAGAAGCATGCCTTGTTTGTGATAAACTAGCTATACATATTTTTGAATCTGTAGTTTGCCTGTTTAAACACATCTCCAGTCGCTCTTTGGCATTTAGAAGGGAGAAAATCCACATTTATTTTCCCTAATATTTCAAGTCAAGTGCTTAGCAATGAGAAAACCAATGTTATTTCTTAAAAACATTTTAGTCAAATTTAGCAGGAGATAGGGTTGGTGACACTACATTGGTTTTATCAATCATATCGCATCTGCTGAAACACTTTGTTTTCCCTAAAGAGCTTCACCTCATTACTAAGGGTAGACCCTCTGCACCGAATCCTGGTGAACAGACCATGCCCAAGGACTGTCCTTTGGTACTCCAAAATCAACAAAGAGTGAAAGAAACTGAACTTATTGGCCTTCACGTCACAGATATTCTCTAAAACCGAGTGGGGAGATGCTTTTATTGATACACGCTTTCACAGTGAGATTTCTAAATATGGCGTTTTGACATGGAATAAAAATCTGTAGATTTTAAAAATACTTCCCAAATACCTTTTCCTTATGTCAGTCAAACAAAACAGCTAGCTATACATAACTTGTGCTGTATAAGCATGTTCCTTTCACAACATACTAAGTGCTTTGATACGATGCTAGTTGCCACTTCAGACCCTAAGCCAGGTTTGTTAAAATCTGTCCAAATACCACATGCAAAAGATGAAGGAGCTGTGCTACAAATAGAGCAACTGCAGAGGCTATGGCCCTGCCCACATTCACTCTCGTGTATTTTTACACAAAGCCTAGCACTGTATGAGGTGGGTGCCAGCTATAGCTTGTACCATACTGCCAACAAAACAGGATCCAAAAACAGATAACAAGGAAAATTCTAGGGCAGTTTCTGTGTACTATGAGGAATAGAATTTGCTGGGTTTTTTAAGAATCACCATTGTAACACGTTTCACAGACATCAAATGTATGGATGCAAACAGCACTACAACCATCAGTCAGAAATTATTTCAAACTCGTCACGATCCAGACCGGAGATTTTTTTCAGTAAGGTTCTACTTCAACTCCTGCCCCCACTAAAAACAGTATCATATCATAATACAACAATGTCATGACAGGTTTATAAAGCAAGTTGGACTTGACTATATGAACAAGGTCATTTTAGAGTCACAGACAAGCACTCTGTTCCAGCTCTGCTAGAATGCGCTGTCCCAGCACACACAACCTTAGCACAGTAAATTCAGTAGCACAGAAAAGCTTTTCGGGTTCATGGGCACTTGGGAAGGGCTTTATGAAGTAATCTTCCAGCAACATTTTGCAGCAGCAAGTTTGACTGACTTCCTCCCTCCCTCCAGGCTTTCTGAACCTGGAGAAACACTGCCCGGCTGTCCTCCTTGTGCCAGAACAAACCATGTTTTCTCTGTCACTTGGACTTACCACAGTAAACTTTTAGATACTGACATGAGGAGACAGAACACAAAACAACAAATGCCACACAATCTTGTGGAAGAAAAACATCTGAATTGTTTATAATTTAAAGCCTTGACTTTCTATTTCATTAAACAATAACCAGATTTTATCTTGGAATAGAAATTTACAGCTTAAGCTGCACATCCCTACTGAACCAGCTGTAGACTTGTTCAGTCGTTTACTTTTGTAGGGGTTTGGGAGAGTCAACAGCTTTGTGATCCTGCAAACATTTTCGCCTTTTATTTCTATTTATTCCCACTGAATGACAGTGCACTGTAGCAACATTCTGCTTGGCAGGGATACAGAAGACCTAGAAGTCTACACGTGTTGCTCCATGCTTATGCAGAGGAAGCATCTCAAGAGCAACACGACATCCCCCTCGCAGCTCCCTTGTGGTTAAAGGTGCCACCCCTGCAGCAGCCAGCGTCCCACCGAGCTCGTGGTGACCCTGGGCTCCTCCACATGCCACCCACGGGGCCACGGTGCCAGCTGGCACCTGACAAAAGGGAGAAACATGGCAAATCAAAATGAGGGTTTGATTTGAGCAATGCTCACAAGACAGCTGGTCTGAGGTTGGCTCTGAACAAACCAAGGATCAGAGCGTGGGGTCATGCTAGAGAAGGCCATTTCAGCAGTAAGAAATGCTTCAGATGCAAAACTTTGGGTTATAAAGGGTACAGCAGGCCCCTGGAAAGAAGGATGCCCAGGAAAATGCAGTTTTTTACCATGGTATTTCTATGCAGATTTTTACCCATTATGTGCCTGTTTATTAACACAAAGCAAATTACAATGTCTTCAGCAGATTATTAATCCCCTCAATAATGCAGTGTAATGTCACAACCCTTCGAACCCTAAAGTACCACACTGCAATACTACTTTTTGGGCTTCCACGTCGCAGTCCAAAATGGAGGGTGGTGAAGGGAAAGGAACATACAGTACTTCCATAGCAGATTTTCATACTCTGGGTTACAGGCCAAAGGAACAGTTGGCAATTCTCTCCAACCTGCATCCAGAGTGGTCACCAAGGAAACTTGCCCTCGCTTTTCTGCTATGCCACTTAGATCGCACACACGGCACAGGCTGACATCTTCCTCTCTACAGCCCAGAAAACAGCACTGGCTTTCAGGCCCACCAACAATAATGACCCCTCAAGTGAGTTATACAGCGTATCACCATTTCTTATCTAACAACATATCACCATTTCTTATCTAAGATGGTTGATTTAATAGCATGACACTGGGAGTTCAGTTAACCCACCCCACAGATGGGATTGCAGCGATATTTAAGCAGCTGGCTTTTCCATCAAAGGTTTGAAAGACTTGGTGCTTTTTCGTATATTCTTTTTCTTTTTAATAACCACACAAGAAATGACACTTTACAAAACTTATGGCTGGCCCAATGGCAAGTCTGGGGTTGGTTTGTAAAATTCCTGACAAGCCTGACTTCTTTTTAAAAAAATATAAATAAAATTAAGGCAACACAGAGTAAAAACATTCCTAGCAGAAATGAGTCTCTCCCCAGAGATCAGGCTACCACATTTTAATGTGTACTGAATTTACTTTTTTTTTTTTTTTAATTGGAAAGATATCAGACAAGCCTCCTTGGTCTTTTTTTCTCCCCCCCCCCCCCTGCCCTTCAGCTGATTTTTTTTAGTTTGTTTGTTTGTTTTTCAGCTTTCCACTGATTTTTAAAGACTGGGGCTGATAAATACTATCAATTTCAGTTAGTAGCTTAGTCCTAATCAGGTCACATCACAGTTCACTGCCTGGGGTCCTGCCCAACAAGCAATGCTGGCCCAGCAGAGCCATCCTCTGTCCCTCGGTTGCCATAGATACTCCTTGGTGACCTCCTGACACATTTACTTGGCTGGCAAACAGAAACTGTCATTGCATCAAGTGCTGGTCCCTCTTTTCCTCATTGTTATTAATACCACTCTTTTTCCTAGTGGCACTGAGAAGATCGTTGCATTCATATTCACTCACTGAGATCACCATACAGCTTCACGGCAAGGTCTGTACCGCTTCAAGCATGCCTCCTGCAACTTGGGTTCGGAACTGAAAGTGCTCACACTAACCCCAAAACACACACCAAACCCTCTTACAAGAGATTGGGCCAGTGGAAGGCTCCAAACTAGAAATCCAATTCCAAGATCAAACCCCAATGACAAAGAGTTTTATTAGGTTTGGGATTTATTATGGAAAGGCCTCAAATTTCTGTTTTGCATTACTCCTTCCAGCAGGCTAGCTTTCTTTTTACACTGCCTTCCTTTCCTTCTAAGGCATTTTAAGATATTTATTTTTACTATAATCTGGAGAATAAAAGAGGTCACAGATACCTTTACTTGTTTTATAGAGTTGGAGAAGATCTGGATCCCAAAATGACAACAAAAGAAATTTTTAAAAAACCTGCAATACTTGTACCAAGAAATCAAGGGTTTACTTTTCCTAAGAATATTCAAATTGCAACAAAGGAAAACTACAGAATACCATAGTCTTCCACAGAATAAGTGATTCAATTTTCAATCATGGAAAAAGAACTATATTTAGAAAGGCATAATCCGTTACTTTTTCTTCTGGTAAATTCAGCAGAATTAAGAGAACCAGATGGCCAAATATCTATGGAGTATTCAGATCTATTACACTGATGCAGAAACATTAGAGAGGAAGAAATCCTACACGTCTTGAGAGTAGCCCGTGCAAACCACATAATAACAAATGAGATCATTATGTGCAGCCTTGAAGAAAATGGTCTTTTGACTTTCAAAAATTTATGTGCGCCATGGAATGTCAAGTTACTATCATTTTTTTCTATTAAAAAAAAAAACCTGAAGCACTATTCCTTCTGATTTAGCACAAAGATTATACAACAAAAAACCTCTATTCCCAATAAATAATCATTTGGCAACTTCAGTGATCACAGGATTTGAAAATGCTGGTGTTACAAAATGTTGGTTTACTGTTTAAGTGCAAGTCTGAAAAGAGCAACACACCCACCAAAGCACCACTGATGCACACAGCAAAAGAACACCCCAGCAAAGGGGAAACATGATCACCGTTCTAACACTCTCCAGCAAAGAAAGCTTCCCGGACAAGTTGTGTCAGCAGCTCCACAGCATCCTCTCACGATGCAGTGAGTTCCACTCATGCAGTGGCGCTGAAGAGTACGTTTATGACTGTTTGTCAGGATTAAACCCATCCCAGGTCTTTAAACTGCAGAACAGAGGAAGGATGATGGCCAAGAGCCCTAGGGTGCGACTTGGGAGATGCAGACTCGGCTCCCTGCCGTACCCCACTTCAGGCTGGGGCACGAGCCTACCACCAGGCTTCATTCAGCCGTCAGTAGCAGAGGCACCACAGCTTCCCCATCTGAGGGGAGCACTGTGGGGACAGACACAGGGAAGCCTGATATGCTTACGTTATTTACTGGCATGCCGCATGCAGAGTCCCTAGATGGTCCTTAGAAAGAAAATCCCACGTTGCTGTATTCTGCTTTTCACCAAGCACATAACTAAAACTGGAGAGGATGGAAGAAGGAACATACACAACGAAATTCTGCCAGCCTTTCCACTTGAAAAACCACTGGTTTAGACATACTCCAAAAATAACAGCAGCTCTGTTCTAATGTTATGGCTATAGTTATGCTAACATTTTCAGTACCACCATGTTTGTGAAATACAATCAATGATTATTAAAAAGTTTTGTTAAAATATTTTAAGGTGAAATCTGATGTTCTGTTTACTTAGGCTGCAAAAAAATGTGATCAGCGCTGACATGAAAAGTATTTGAACTGTGCAAACACCATTTTCTTCTATGAACACTAACAGGAAAGCACCTAGCAATGCAGCCATGACTCGGTCTAGCTGATTACAAACTATTTCAAGCTCTGTCTCTATATATTATGTTAAAAATAATGTAATGCTCTGTTTTATAACAGGGAACTGAAAAACACGATGACAACTGAACAACCATATGAAACACAGGTTCCGGTTTTAAAAGATGTTCATGGCATGAAGGATCATGAGCAGATTTTCTAATAGTACTTCCCTTCCCCCCCCCCTCAAATTTTAGTGTAAGAAAGTCCTACAGTGACACATCCCTTAAAGGATTTCCCTCCTGCTTGCCCACAAACTGTCCAGCCCCCACAAAACTGAACGGATTGCACATGTCAGCCCAACTAATTAATTCAAGCTTACAAATAGCTACCCAATCACTGAAGGATATGTACCTACACAGTGTTTTCCCACACACATTTTACTTGTGTATTTTATGTTTAAACAGCCTAATATATTAATCAGTGTTGAAAAGTGCAAGAAGGCTAAATTAATTAGATGATTTATACCTGGTTCAAGATCTTTTTACATGCCTCAAGACTGTAAAGTGGCTTTTACGTGCATGAGGATCAAGACCTGGGATCTGTATGTTTTACGTTACTGGTGGGAAACCCCTTTGCTATACTGGTGGGTTTATCTTCAGTGGGTTACAGTCCCCAAGAAGGAACATATCTATACTTTCAGATATAGATACAGTCCCCAAAGGCCACAAGGTTCTTCGTCACTGGAGATCTCATTCTAGGAGACACTGAATATACATTGCACCCTTTAAGTCCTAAATAACTCTCCCAAGAACACTACCTGACTGGGCTTTCAACACAGACACAGTCTGAGGATGACTTCAAGCACGGTCTTCCTGCGCCCTACACCCCACCCCCCACCCCCTGCTTTTTTTTTTCCCCTTTCTTTTTTGTTCACAGTTCACGTATCTTTGCTCAAGTCACTGAACTGAGATTTACAGCAAGAAAACATAGTCATGAAACTCTATTGTGATTAGCTGGTAGTAACATTGCAATTATACCCAGGAAAAAACCCCACTGCTTTAAATATCAGTGTATTTTTATCTACCATATGTGATTACAAGCAACTTCTTTGACATCAGATACGCTATGCATTATGTGCACACCACTGCAGCTTCAACCATGAATTTATATCTGCCTAACCCTTTCAAACACAAGCAAACTGTTATACTAACAAATAAAACAAAACCAAAACCCAGAAATCAACCTCCTTGTGGTTTCCTTAACTAAACTACAGCATCTTGTCCCATGCAGGGGAAACCTCAGTGTTCGTGTACCTATGAATTGCTTTTTAGGCTTCTGCAGTTAATTCAAACATTTTCTCCATCCACATCAATCAAGCTGTCGCAGACCAGGCATGCCAATGGCTCACTCAGAGACAGAGCAGCAAGCATCTTGCCGACAAGCCTACACACCCCTACACAAACCACGTGCAGTTAGGTTAATTAAAAGGGGCCTTTGGTAGACATGTGGAGAAATGCGAAATGCATTACCATATACACTCTGTACACTTGACACCAAAGCTGGCTGAAAAGTAGCTGCAAGCACTGCCCTTAGCTCCACGTTCCCATGGTCCGCAACCTCTCGTAGCTGAAGCCACGTGCAACACGTGACACTCACCCAAAATATCAGCCTGTAAGTGGAAGGATCAGCGTCAGCAAGACAGAGGGTTTGCTGGGTTTGGGTGGGGTTTTTTGAGCCAGTTCTGACATATTACCATGCTAAAGCAACACCACCAATGTTAGTGAGTCCAGTGCAAACCGGTATGTCAGTTTTAGTGTTTTTCTTCGAGGAGGAGGAGAATCCCTTAACTTAATACCCAACACGTTAAATCTACTTTTCAGTAATGCACTAAAAAATGATACTTAGCCAGAAGGCCTAAGTAACAGCTCTGTATCTCAATCACAGGCACAGCACAAGCAGTCACAGCTCACAGGGCCCGTAGCAGGTACTACCAGCACTTTGCAGGCTTGGAGAGCAGAGCTGAGGTGTCACTCCCACCCTCTCCCCCAGAAAATGTTCGGTTTGTCAACAGAGAGAGATTCTGCTACGAAATGAAGAGACTCACGACTCATTTCCATCAAATCCCGGGGCAATAATAAAAAAGGATCCACTTTATAAGAGCTCACTTAAATAAGCACAAATTAGGGGAACACACATAATTTCAGAGGTGTTAGGGAACGAGACTTGTCCTTTAGCTATAATCGATGAAGACCAAACACAAACTTGCAGTTTGGCATGGAAAAGCCTCAGCCACTGGGGAAGAGGTCTTCAGTGTCACTTGGTGCAGTGACCAGTGAATTAGGCAGAGAAGGTGTCTGTGTTTTGAACTTTCTTTTATAAAGATAAGTATATCTTCTTTTATATATATAAGCTTATCTTCTTTTATAAAGGATAAGTATAAACAGGCAGGCAGAGCAGACAGACAGCTATTAAAAGCTCCACAGATAACCCTCTGGCAGCATCACCCACACGAAACATAGATAACTGTGTTATGGTATCTTGAGTTCCAGGACTACTGCCTATGAAATTTCTTCAGTTAAGATCCAAAGAATATGTTTTTAAAATGGCACAGCTGATTGTCCATTTACTTCATAGGAGAAGGCCAGCCACATCCGACAACAGACTTCACGAACCATTAATGCTGTGGAATTCATTTATTGCTTCTTATTCTCAGTATACACACAGAGAAGGAGTTAATAAGTATCATCAGCTGAAGCAATACCAGCTTGCTAAATGGTGATCCACTTAATTTCAAAATGCTGCTCCTGCTAAAATTTACTGAAAACATTGTCCCTCTTGATCACTTCTCAAAACAGTCACCATAACAGCACAAAGCAGGCAGAGGCAGTTAAACAGACACAAGTTGCAATCGGCAGCATTGTATGGTTTTTAGCACAGCAGTTTGAACTTAGAACTGAAAAGAAACAATTTTGCAGCACATTTCACTGAGCAGCTTACAAGAAAAAGGTTGCAATCCCAGACTTTCATAGACATTTAAATCTGTAATGCTTCACTCCCACTATTGTTCTAAATGCTGAATAGACACCCTCCATTCCACACACACTCACACACACGTGCACGCTCACGCGCAGTGTCACACCATGTACCTCACTTCTAATAGTAAACCTGACAGAAAGGAATTTTATTTTTACACTTTCACACCACCCACTCCTAATTAATGTCAATCAGTGTCTTCTGCATAGTACACACTGCAAATATACATGGCCTTATGTGGCAAAAATTTCCACTGTTGCCAAAAAATGAGTGGTGTCCACATGATGGATTCACACAGGAAGAACGTGGAGACGCACAACCCTCCTGAGAGGTCATTAAAATGCTCTGACTCTGGGGGGGGGTGGGCTGGAGTTCTGTTGGTCGGTTTGTGCTTCTTCCCCCCACAGATACAAACAGCAAGTAATTCTCCAGTTAGGAAGAGCCCTTGCAGACTTCCCAAGGTTCAAGAGGGAGCATGGACTAGCCAGTACATCTCGACAGCTGCCAGGAACAGCAGCAGCAGTGGGAGGGACAGCAAGGAATTTTGCTGGTGATTTCAGCAGAGCCAGTCCACCCTGTCCAGACAACCACAGACTACAGCCAGACAATTAAAAACAATCAGCTACCAGGTATGCACCTACAATTGCACTCCCCAGCTGTCCCAATAACCACCACAGCAGCAAAAGTGAGGGTGGGCAATTCTTGCCCCCCCAAATCCAAAGCAGACAGTTTCCCAGCATAACACACCACTCACTTCTTTTTATAGACTGCTTTTCTCTCAGATGCAAAAGTAAATCCAGCTCAGATGATTTCCCTGCCTTAACTTTTGTACAAGAGGAAGACAGAAAGCTAAAAAAAGAAAATTAGACACTTCATGAAATCCATGATTAAGACACAGAAACTAACAAGACAGATGGGCTGAAACATTCAGGGAGCTTCAGTTCATCATCCCATGTTTTTCAAAGATCTACATTAAGCTATTGTCTTCCCCATTTAGATTTTTTAAATCCCCTTTTTCATTGCAGTACTTTAACACCATTTCTAAACTTGGAGTCCCCTTGTTGGGTAGACCCAAATAAACCCCCATATTTACACAACCAGCACGTGGCCCTAGAACCTAGCTATGGGGTTTTTCTCCCTCTTCCTTTGCCTTTTTTCAGGTGCAGGTAATGGCCACTGCTGCTGGCTCAGAGGTGAGGTTGCTGGGGAGGCAGAGCAGGGTGGCAGCAGATGGGGGGAAAGCAAGAGGCTGCTCAGGCAGCACCAGGCTGCACCTCACTCTGCTCTGCTGCACGCTCTGCTCCCTTGTGTGCACCCACAGGAGTAGCTGCCGTCACTGGCCTTAGCTGGGTTATTACCATACAGACAGAAAATACGAGGCCACCTACACAGCTAAATCCCTTTTACAAACGCTCATCTCCTGGGCGTAAGAAGCAGCAGTCAATATTGCACGCTCTGAAAAAAACAGCCAGTTGCTCCTAGCAAGGGTGGTCTGCCCCTCCATAAGCTCTTTGCTCACAGCAAGGACGCAGGCCCCCCTGCATCCCTTCTTCCATCAGAAATTAAGCCCTCTTTTCTGTGGGGTGCACAAAGCAGCCACTCACCCAGGGAAAAAAGGAGAAGGGCAGGGAAAAAAAGAAAGAAAAAAAAAGGAAATTGTGACTCAGCACTTGGCAAAAGCCAGCCATCAGCAACAACTGCCGAACGCTGAGTCACTTCTTTCCCTTCCACCTGATGAGTGGCTGCCCAGATCCATTCAGCAGAAAGCCTCTTTTCATCGAAACTGGCATAAATCTGGAGTAATTCCCTCTGTTTCAATGGAGCTGCTCAGGATTTACGGCAGCATGACACGACAAGCAGAATCCCGGCTGTAAAGAGCTACAAGCCCAGGTTTTCCTGCAGGAGACCGTGCTGCTCTGCCCTTGCAGGCCATGATGCTAACTGTGCAATAGCACTGATGCCACAGCTGGTTCTGTTTTTCCTGATGCTGTCACCTCCAGCAGGTTCTCTGCAAGCTGGACCTTTGGAGAAATCACCCTCTTTTTTGTGCTTCAGGAGAATTTTGACCATCTACGACCAGAAAAATGTTTACTAGTTTGAATTAATTATTTAATTCCCCCAGCCCCCACCCCACCATTTCATGTAATGCTCTAATTTGGTTTTGCAGAGATTTATAAATTATTTTTTAACATCTCACTGGACTGTGTGAAACAGAGTTCAGAAGAGAGCAGAAATATCTTATCTGCAGATGATGTGTGAATAAGCAAGGGATGAGATCCAAGATTTAAGGAATACCAATCAGCTTTACTGGACAATTATCTACTCTATTTATGTTCTCAGCTTAACAAAAAGCATTGCTAGAAGATTTATGCATGAAAGGTTTCTATAAGCAGGGGAAGACCCTGAAAAAACTACATATACTCCCCCCCAGCATGCAAAGCATTGGCAACCAGAATAACAAATGGCGAACAAACACAAAAACCAACCTTTGAAATAGGCCTATTTCAGAAGAAGAGGGTTACCATTTTACTATAAACACCTAATTAAAAAAAAAAAATCCATTCACACATATACTGAAGGACTGAGTGGGTTTTTCTAAACAAATGCGATTACTCTTGTCTGTCCTGGTTAAGTACATTTACAACATTCAAGAATAGGATGTAACTGCCTAGAAACAGCAGCGTTCATGTAGTGCTTTCAATATGGGGAACACAGTGTGCTATACAAATATTAATTCAGCCTGAACAACCAGTGAGGTATGCAAATATTACTCTCAGCTTCAACTGGAGAATATCTGAGCACAGAGGAACGGCGAGGGGGATTTTCAGCAGAGCTTCAGGGAGCCAGCTCTCAGCCAGGGAAAGCTGGGAACCTGCATGTCTGCAAGTGCTTTTGATAGTCCAGCCCTGACTGACTTCCAAGACACGCTATAAGCCAGAGCCTGAAACTGAAGCCCTGCTTGTTCTCTTCAGAAGACCCAAATGAGCAAACATTTTCTGTATCCCGGCTAGTTACGCAGCCAAAATCAGCA
Organism: Falco peregrinus; assembly: GCF_023634155.1. Taxonomy (NCBI): domain Eukaryota; kingdom Metazoa; phylum Chordata; class Aves; order Falconiformes; family Falconidae; genus Falco; species Falco peregrinus. Next base: position 98,086,785 of record NC_073723.1, on the reverse strand, counting down.
AGGCAGTGTGCAGACATGGGTGCACCCTGCGGGACCTCCCAGGTCCTGGCTGCCCCAACCACAAGGCCCAGCTGGGATGTACTGCGGTTCCTTCCCCACCCCCACGCTGGAGCTCCCTCCCCACGGACACCCAGCAGTGAGAGCTGAGTAGAGTTTTTGCCCAGAAGTAGGAGGTGGCCTGGAGACAACCAGAGACAGGACCTTGACTCACAACCTGGAAAGCAGGAGGGCTCAGTGGTTTTGACATGGTCCAAGAAAAGCCACCGCAGCCACTCAGCTGGGCTAGAGGAACCGCAAACAGACCCCTGTCGGGTACTGCTACTTCCACAATTGTCCACATAGCACTGATGGGGTAAAAGCAGAGCAAAGCAGCAGGAGTTTCGGCAGCTGACAATGGCTTCTTGTTTTTTGACGAAGGATGATGCTGAAGAACCCCTGGGGCTCAACTGATGAGGACAAGGCCAGATCACAACAAATTCCAACGGGCCTCGCTGCGTATTTTGCCTTTTTAAGTTACGCCTCTAATCCAAAGGAAGGAAAGAAACATTTGTGAAGTCAAAGAAGCAGATAAGGGGAGCTGAAACAATGCGGATCTAAGTGACCTGAAAAAAATGATCTCCTGGACCAATTTTTTCTACCACTCCACAGAACTGTAGCAGAGGAACGAGAAAGGCAGAGAAATGGGTATCACAAGGACAGGGTATACAGTGCTGCAGCTGCAGCTGAAGACCCACCTTTAGACCAGCAGCCCAAAGAAGGTAATTCACACAGCAACCATGACACTTAAGACTATTCAACCCTCCCCCTCCAAAGCCTTCATTTTAGCTTTTTACAACTCTGGCAGATATTTTAATTAAAATCTTTCATGCTAACAGCTGCCTCAGACTGATCTTTTGTGGGGAAGTTTCAGAAACAGATTTTCAGCCATTTTGAAGAAAGAGAGTAGGCAAATAAATACACAGCTTTGTGTTAACTTTACTTCTGCTGCTGCTGCTGCTGCTGTCACTGATTTATTGAGATATAAAAATGGCTTCAGGCTCTGGAGCAAGCCTGAAAGTTTGGCAAAATAGTTCTGCTGATCAGAGATGTGATTTTAGCTATTCCTGTGAAAAATCACTTACATTTCATTAATTTTAAATCCGGGGGGGGGGGGGGGGCTGGGGGTGGAAATGGGCGAAGGGGGGAGGACCAGCAGCTCAAGTCTTCAGATATTTCATCAGCGTAAACTTCACACCTCAAGCTTCGATACAGCTCCATACCAGCCATGGCATCTATGAAAAGATCTGTCCTTGTGGGGTTCACTGCAGAACAAAAGACTGTAAGCAGTTTTGGAACTTCTGAAGTCAAGAAACTACAGAGTAAAGAAAGATACAATTATTTAAATGTACTGTTCTTTCCCTGAATATGTACAGAAACAAGGAAGAGATACAGGAAAGTGAAGAAACACTTGGAGCTTCTTGTTAGCTTGCAAATTTTTTTTTTAAGAAACTCCATCCATACAAGCAGCAAAGTACAAGCACCCCATTACAGAACTTACCAGGGTAAATATTTTCTCGTAACCCAGCATGCCTGTATCAAAGATTCGTGGTCTACTATTCCCTAAAGTATTCTTCTCTTTCAGGAGCAACTCAGAGAGGGTGACACTGCACTGCCAAGTTGCCCTCCCTGTACTCCAAGGCACCTCCACTCAAATGCCCCCAAATGCCATTTCTTCCTTGTCAGAAATCTTTGTTAACAAATTTCCCTTTTTGTTTTTTTGTGAACTGTGCTTTTCTTTTTTTGTTTGTAAACAAAGAAACAAACAAAAAGCCAGAATGTAGCAAGGCTCTGCCAGAACTCAATTAATAAATAATGAGCATCGAGTGTTTTTGATCATTTCCTTCTGTCTGAGCCTCACAAACTGACAGTAGAACAGTGTATGACCCCTTACAGAACAATTTTACTATCACATTACATCCTCATTGGAAATTAAGCAACACAAATTTGACATTTTGAATGGGAGAAGCTCATCCAATTTGGGGCAACGTTACCCACTGGGAAGTCCAGAGAGAAACACAGTGTGAGCCTGTATGGCAGGATTTGCAAAGCACCTATGCAGTCACACAGCAAACCCTAGCACAACCTGCACCAACAACTTTTTCCCCTCACTCTGCACTACAGAAATGTGACCAACGCTTTCCAGCTCACAGAGCTGTACTATTTTACTGGGCTTTTTGCATCATGTGGATGAAGGTACAACTTGAGCTTGAGTTCAAGCAGTTCCTCAGGATGTGTGAATCCAGAGGGATGGGTACAGAAAGGCAGGACAGGAGTAAAGACATCCCATCCCTCTGCTATAAGTGGAAATGTAGGGATGGGAGGAGTTACTTTCGTATTCAGAACTGAAAAAATGGGGAAAATGGAAATAACAGGAGTTTAGAGAAGGGCAAGAGGGTGAGACTGATGGAAAAGTATGTTTGGTCATCTGAAAAAAAACAAAGGATGACTTGAGAACACCTTTTGCCACAGAGACAATATAAGGTAACAGAAGAAACATACATGCAGGGACAACTACACAAACAGTGTCCTGCATTTTCTTTAAAAATAGTGGCCAGGAGGACAGATTCTCATTCTGCCTTTACTTGATGGGAATATGCCAGTTTACACCAGCCATACACCCGCCCCCTTCATTTATAAGATACAGAAGACAAAACCAGTATTAATAATGTCTTTTTATGTCCTGGTCTTTCTGAGCACACCATCTGTTTACACTTGGAAACTGCAATGAGTGAGGTGCCCACTAAAAATGCTAAATTGCCAGAACTTGTGAACTGAACAAAAAGTCAAGATTTCCATGACTTCAGCCCTAATTTCACTAACACCAGCACCAAGTGATCTCTATCCAAAGCATAAACACATTCCTTATAAACAGCTTAAATGCCAGTACTTTAAACACACAACTGTTCATGTGTTGTAATCTCTCTAATGAATAAAATTCAATCACATCTACAAAGAAAAGTAATCTGTTTGTTGACACATCACCAAAAGGAAGCAAATAATGGGCCACAATACTAAGAAACCTGATGACAAATGTAATGGAAATTAGCGTTTGAATAATTTGTGCATGACCCGAAAGTTTTAGTGAGTTGCAAGGAATACAAACTCAACAGTTCCATTTTGCTCTCGTACCAATACTTTAATTTTTCATATATTTACTTTTTTAACGCATACTTACTCTCTTTTTTAAACTCTTTAAACTGCTCTGGGTGCAAGGGAAAGACTGGATTTGATCTTTTGGATGAATGACACATACAAGCTTTTTCAAAAAAAAGCATGTGGACAATAAAATAAAGGAGTACAACTTGCCTCCCCTGCCTCTTTAACATTCTGCTGCCTTTCAGGCACACAGGGAATTGATGCATTCAAATAACTGAACATGGACTTCTCTTCGTAACTGCAGCTATAATTGTACCTACTGCTCATACCGCTTCCGTCCTATTAGTGTTTTAGAATTAGAATTGTCCAAAGCATAACATTAACTAAATTGCCTTAATTTCTGGAAAACATCTAATTTTTTTATGTAACAGGAAAAAACCCCACCTTCAGAATGTTACCCCTTTTCTCTATTAACTTGTTCTGCTTCTTTGGCATGAAGAACATTAAAAAGAAATACTGCTTCCCCTCCCTTCAACGGCTGGCAGCCCTGTCTTTAACCAAAACACTCTGATTCAGTGGATGCTTTGCCCACCATTACAGATAACATGCTTTTTCCAAAGCTGAGTCTCTTAAGGATGATGAGGGGTACCTTAACTTGTAATCATTCACCAACTAGTATCCCATTTAGCATCTAGGAAGAATTGGCTTTTAGCATTTTCCTCTGCTGTATGTGGTGTTTGCATGTGGTTACTGCATATTATACAAAATAGCAATCAAAATAAATGGCCTGTTGTCGTATCTAGTCATACATGAGTACATATCTTAGGCAAGGGCATATTTTGCCTTTCATATATTTTCACTGTGATGAGTAAGGCATAGATATGAAGAGTCCATCCCTCTGCATGGAAAATAGCATGTTGGGCAGAGCGGCAGCAATAAGAAACCCAACTTTGCCAACTCTTATCTCCGTACACCAACAAGAAGAAAAAACTCCTGCAAAGCCAAAATGGTAGACAATTATATCATTTAAAGCAAGCAGTTACTCTTCCTAGGTTTCAGTCTGTTTCACTGGAAAGCAACTTTTTAATAGCATCATGAAGGTAGCACACCATGATTTATTCTTACTCATTTTTCAGCTAAAAGTATTTTTGCCTCTTGCATTTCCCTTTTTTGCCTAAAGGAAGGATGGCCCAATAAAAACTTAATGAGAAAAAACAGAACGAAATACAACAGCTCTGTTCTATAGGGTCAGATGAAGAATTTGGAAATGTCCATTAAATCTAAATACTACTTCCAGTCTTCCTTCTTGGTCGTTTACTATTTTGCATATTTTCCTTTATACCCTTGCAGTAACATATGGATAGGCCAACCATATCACACTTACTTGCCCTTTACATAACCGATTCCTGCTATATTATCATCCCATACTTCAATAGTTGCATGCCTTCTTGTTACACCATCACAATAAACTGTCAGAAAAAGGAAAAAAACTTCGGTGTGCAGCTCTGTGGCATTTTGGCAAGTTTGAGACAGACAGCAAAAGGGAAAGAGGGGAAAAAAGAGAGGAGGAGAAAAGGAGGGAAAAACAAGAGCAGCACTTACGCTTTCACATGGGAAGGTACACCAACAGGACAACCCTGTGCATCACAATAAAACTCCACAGATCCAAAAGGTCTGCAATAAGCAGGGTGCTCTGCACTCATCTGGAGTGCTGAGCACCTGCTGTTCCCCCTGCAGCTATGCAAAGCAGATCTCTGCCTTACTCAGGACTGAGCTTTCTGGGTCATGGACCACTGCATTCCCTGAAGCACCCAGCATGACAAGATACACACCAGGTGTCATCTACCGGTGCTTCCCAGCCCCTTCCTCACCACCATCGCATGTAGGCACTCACCTATGCTGTGCAATGGGGAGGTGACCACGCAGACACTGCAGCAAACATCAGTCAGCTCTCCCACCCTGACACAGAGGTCAAACACAGCCGCAACAGAGAAGCCACTGTTTCAGTGATACAATGCTAAGAATGTCCAGAAAAAGTGTAAACTTAACCACCTAACGGAACTAAGTAATCTTCCCCCTCCAAACATCCTGAAGGAGCACAAAGCACTCTCAGTAACTTAACTGAAAAGTCCTCTACGAAGTTACTTCTCAATACTTGCAAAACATTCCTAGAAGGTTTTTTGAGCATCATGGGAACACCCGAGTGCATGTGTCAACCTGCGCATCTAACGAGCTTGCTTCTTCTCTCATTGAAATCAGCTGTTCTTAATTTGAACAGTAGGAGACCTGGGCCTTTTCTACTGCTGTGTTCCTTATCAGAGCTCTATAAATGTCTCATCTTTATTTTATTAAAGACATATTTCATAAATTAACAATACAAGAATTCTTGTATGTGAGGTTTTTGGCCCCTGTTGCGACTCTGAATTCCTGAAGGTCAGATAAAGTGGTCTGTAGAAAGGGCGAGAAGAAAATGCTCTGCAACATCCTTTTAAAGAGGCTCTGCAGTAAAAAGACAATAAATTGTAAAAAATGATTTGTTATGTGGCTTTGAGGGCATCCACGGATGCTAAGACCACAGTTAAATGAACCTGGTCATGAAAGGAGCAGCAGCTTGTCCAGTACTGTACCTACATCAGTTAACTCTTTTTGTGATTGAAGTCCAAGACTTCATATTGTTCTATTTCCACCTATTCCTCTGCTCTAGATTCCCTCTGTGACACGTTTATCAATGGAAAAATTGAGGGAGGCGTTTCCAGCTGGGAGCCCAACAAAAAAACCAGGAGGTTCAGTCTGGTTTTCTCACTCGCGCTGCAAGAGCCATTTTAGCACCAGTAATAAAAAAAAAAACTACACAAAGAAAAAACCAGACATGACTTGAAATTATTTTTTCATCATAAATGCCGCACCACTCTTTATTCTCAGGTACCATTAGTCTCACACATTGCCACAATAATTTGCTAGCTTAAACAGAGCTCCTTGCAAATAACGTATTTAAGGGACGATGTCAGATACAATTGCAGGGAAATGCTAAGAAAAAGTTAACAGTGCCATCAGTCAGATCTACTCTTTGTTATGCCCTTGCAATTTTTACAGATTTATATCTGCAATGTCACAAATTATTTTCTTTTTTTAAATAGCCTGATTGTGTCCTCTGCGAGAGATGGGGAACACACACACAAACAACAAGAGAAGGCAACTGGCATGCTGGGAGCCATACAAAATGGATTTTGCACAGGCATAGCTGCATGGCTACACCTGGGGGTGTCATTACAGCAGCCGTGGTGCAGGAACAGCCGCAGCCAGTTGGGTGCTTACATTAAGAGTTGTAACCTTAGAAGGTGGTTTTGAGAATGAGATCATCTGCACTAAGAGGATTTTCAAGGTAAGTCAACGGATAGATTTGGTCTCATTTAAGACCAGAAAAGACGAATAATCATAGACTGGAACATTACAGCAGCACAGACTATTCATCTAGGGAGGCACTTTGTATAGTAACAACAGAACTCACACAAATGTACGGGAGGGATCACAGCTCCACACAGCCAACAGGCTCCTTGAACTCTGGAGCTATCTACTGCAGCTACTTCCATCCACCACCAAGAAGCCCTGGCTACCACCATCTTCTCAAACAAAAGGGGAAAACATTCAATAGGCAATTATCCAGCCATTGCAGGCTCTGAAAGTGTCCCAAAGACAAGAAAAATATCATTCTCGCACATCACTGCCTGAACGAGACGGCTGTTCAGGGCACTGTGCCTGTAACGGCTCTGCTGAGAAAAAGCACCTTTAGATGCAACAGAAATCAAGGCTGGTATCGACAGAAGGCAGCAACTATGACCCTAATTGCCTACACTTAGCAGAGCTGCAATAGGACAAGAAGAGGAAAGCTGAAAGAAAAACACAAGGGTGGAGAATCAGAAGCAAAGGCTGTCTGCTTAGACATGGAGAATACATAAAGATGTGTCTTGTGATGGAAGAAAACCGGAGTCATCATCATCCAACAGCCTGACAGTTCAGAAGGCACCTGAGAGAGAGCCAGGTATGATACCCAAACTCCCAGACAGTATATTTTAGCATGTTGGACAACTTTTAATATTTTCAAGAGGTCATATGGATCTCAGGTTCCTAAATCATAAAAAAATAGACTGCTAGCATTCTCTGAATCTGTACTACAGACCCGTTACAAGGAACAAGTGTTTGGGGGGACTCGAGTACCAGACACCTGCCCTGTATATATCCTGACCAACGGAACATGCCAAGCAAGAGGGGATAAAACACTTGCAATGTTTGTGATGAGACTGGTGAGGAAGTGCCTTCATTCCTAATGTCACAAAACCCAAAGTTTTTTTAATAGGTTGCTGTAAACCTAATACCTGCGCTGTTTTACACTGAGCTTTCTTATCGTTAGTTATGTTCTCCCTAAAGAAATACATGAACTTCAACACCAGCGCTGGTAAACCCACAGACCTGGGTTACGTCTCCAGCTCCAACCATTTACTTTACCGTCTTCCACAACATAAACAGCAGTTCTCATTAAGTAGCTGAACGTCAAGCAGCTCAGTAGAGAGTTAAGGAAATGCCTAATCCAAAACTAATCTAAACCACGAAATACGTGTGGAAAAAATTAATTTAACTTGTGTTAAGTCATATGAATTAACTGAAGGAAGTCTATGTGATCCTAGCAGACATGATCAATACCATACCATGTCACAGACAAAAGGAACAAAGGTGAAAATATTTCTTCTCAGCTTCGAATCCATCAATCAACACATGAATAGGTCAAATTAATCAAACCCATCAAGGAAATTTCTGTATCATTTCTGATCACCACTCTACCCTGCCTAGGTTCTAGTCTTTCATCGTGGCCAATCTCCAAGACAGACATCAGAAGACGAAAGAGAAAAAAAAATATAAAAAAGGAAAATCACCACACCCACAACTCAGATCTAATAATTACAAGCCAAAAAAGGAAGTGGGGGAAAAACTACTTTCTGTCCCTGCAGGTAAGGCTGAAGTCCTGAAGCACTACCTTTGAGAATAATTAATTAGAGACCAACAAGTTAAACAGCCTAACAGGGTCTTTTAAATTTATTAAATATATTTTGCTTTAATCACATTAATTTTTCAGAAATGTACAATAATCTTGGTGGTTTAAAATGACTTTGTATTCATTTTTTAATGGAGAGTATTTTTATTCATCTAATACATTATCCTTTCAAGAAAATTATCATACTTGACTACAAATACTTAATGAGGCACTAATTAATACTCCTATTTCTCCCCATTTAAAATTCCTTTGAGAAATGAGGTCAGAAACCTGGTTTAATGCACAAGACGTTTATCAGAGGCTGAAGGGGAAGGGGCTCAAAAGGTACCTGTCACCCGTCTCCATGGAGGAGGACATTCCCTTTGAAAAGGGAAGCCCAACACAACAGCAATCCCTCCAGCTGAGCCAGTGGCTGATGCTAGCCCCCTGCACAGCAGCTGCAGGGCCACGGTGGCCCAGCTGAACACAGCTACGGGCTTGTCCTACTCCAGCATGCTTCTGAAGCCCCTTATTCCCCTGTCTGGTGCTGCCAAGTGCTGTAACACAATGACAAGCAGCTCCACCTTCCTCCACACAGGGGCCCTGGCAGAGCCATGGCACCCTGCCAGCAGCTTCAGCATCCCTGTGCGTTGCCAGGGGTGCAGGAGGCAAATTTGGGTTACAAACACCTCCCAGAGCAAGAGCAGCCATGTGGGATTCAAGGAACTGCTGCAGGTTTAAAAAGCAAAAGCAAAGACCAAGCGCAAGCGTTTTCTCAAGCTCTTGGGAAATTTGCAGACACTCACCCATGAACTTCACTTATGGGTTTGCTCCACATTGTATACTAATTGCAATTATCTAAAAGCGGCTCCACGATGGGAGGAAGGGAGGAGAGGAAGGCTTCCTTTTGGCACAGCTTCTTCAGAGTTCAAAGGACACATATGGCCTGCAAACACAGTGCAGGGGATAATGTAAAATTAAAGGAGCGACAGGAGGAAAAAGAGAACACAGGAGGGACAAGCAGTGTTGTTCTGGATCTGCTCGACTGGAATTTTAAATAAGGGGGTGGGGAAATGGAGGGTCAACAAAAAAAATCCACCCTTATTTTAATTCCACATCTGAACAGAGGGAGGGATCACAGAAGGGACCCCATCTGAAAGGAAGACCTCTGGGAAGCAGGACCTGAGGGTTTCTGCTGGGGGCACAGACCCTAAGCCCATGGCCTTGGCTAGGCAGCAGGACCCGGAGGACTGTGCCCGTAGAGCAGGACTGGATGCAGTCAAATACAATAGCTTCAGGCAGTGCACCACTGACTCCTCCAAAGAGACAGGAGGGGTTTGTTTCAGAATAAACACATGTACAGTAGCAAACCTGCAGGGAGGGACAGCACGTCTGCAGACAGAGAAAAGCAAGAATAAAAAGATGTCTGAATAGTGCAGGTCCCAATTTGCCTCCCAGTGCCTGTGCAGCCACCACGCAAAGGGAGCCACACAGAAGTCAGCAGGCTGCGAGATGGTGCCTGCGCCCATGCCGAATCCTGACACCTGCTTGTGGCCCTGTCTTCGTTAGGGCAGATACCAAAGCGTGCTCTTCCCACTGCAGGGCATGTCAAGCGCAAAAATAAATAAATAAACAAAACAAAACAAAAAAAAAAACAACATCCACAACAATCCTCAGTTGTAATTTCTACATAATTATTGCACAACAACCGCCCATAATGAGAGAATGAATTTATAACCACACACAAGCTATATTTACCAGTGGACTGGTTACAAAGCAAAACAGCAGGAAACCACAATGTGTGTCTTCATATTAGCTCCTCGGTGGTGGTGCAGAGCAGGCCCGCCTGTGCAGCAGGGCAGGCCAGGCAGGTGAAACCCAGGCACACCAGGCAGAGAGGAGCGCAGCCCCATGGCGATGGAAACTGGGACCCTGGGCACAAAGATGCCACCATGGGTTCAAGGGAAGCCATGTCGAGGTGGGGCTAGAAAGACCTGTTTGACTTCAGGATTAAATAGTTGGCCACCCAAACAAAAACTGAAGGGAGTCTCGCCTCCCAACTTTCCCAGCTTCCAGAAATTTCTATCCCTAGACCAAACTAAAAACACAGAACGCAAATAAAAAACCACCCCATAACTGGAAGTGCAGCCCCCTGGGCAGACAGGACCCAGGAGGTGAACCGTTCCTGCCCCTCGAAATGAACTGTTGCTCCCAGAGAGCACTTTGTTCTTCTCTGGCTGTTCATCAGTCAATCCCCCACACCAAACTGGGCACGATTCAACCAAACTGGGACAGCAGGACCGTGTCTCGCTCGAGAGGAGGCCTGATAAGATCAGCAGCTGAGCCCCCACTGACAACTTTTTATCACTGAGGAGAGTCAATGTGGGTCTCTCTGCCAGCAACAACGCATTGCTGAGCTGGAGTCTTCACACCTTCAAAAACTGCTTTTCGGGCAAATTTGGCCAAAACTGCCTTACAGCTTTGGAAGTTACTGGAAGTGCAGCCTGACTGTTGGACTCGAGGAAAGACAGACAGCATGGGCACAAGGTCCCCGAGAGCCCCATTTCCTCAGGCTGCCACCGCAGCGTCCCCGCTGCCAGCAGCACGCCTGGCCACCTCACCCTGGCTGCTCATCGCCACCCACCATGAGCCAGCACAACCCCTCATGCTTTGCAGGCCAGTGTGAGAACAATGATGAGCTAGATCCGGGAACAGATCCTGCTGAAAACATACCTTTTTTTTTCCTTTCTTTTTTTTTTTTTTTTTTTTTTAGGGATTATTTTTGACTTGGATCCTTTCCCAGACCTGGCTCTGAGCACAACTACACAACGCTTATGTCAGCACAAGGAAGCCATCTAATGAACACCCAAGGGGGGGGCAGGACTGCTGCCATAGCCATCCCGGCCACCTTAATGAGGCTTGTAAAACAACGGCCTACAGACAGCAGGTTAAAAAGTCACACAGCTTCAGTTAAGCGAGGAAGACAGATTAAAAAAAAAAAAGCCAACAAAACAACATACACACAGGTTACCAACTCGCTGCCATGTCAGGCGGCCAAAACAGAGTAAAAACACAGGGCCTTCCATTGAGGAAAAGAAACTCACGCACTCAGCTGCACCACAGCCCCAACGCAGAAGGGCTCCTGACACAAGCAGGGAAAAATCTTGCTCCTTACTAGTTCCTAAGTAGGATAAGGAAAAAAAAAAAAAAAAAAAAAAAAAAAAGCACCTTTTAAAACATTGATATCTCAAAATGACCTGTTCTCTTATCTTTTTGGCTACGCATGCTCTTTTGTCCTGCTCTGTCCCTGGAAAGACACTGAAGAGCCCAGCCCCAACTGAAGGGTATAAGCGCAAAAGCAAGAGAGGAAGGTGCACGGCAAAAAGAACTCTCTCTCCCCATGGACTAGACAAAAATCCATGATTACTGCTTCTGGGTTTATGCTGACCAGTGTGCTATTATTGCTCTGGTGGCAATCACCAAACCTGTCATGAAAAGAAAGGATGTGTTGGGCTTGCTATCGATCCTTGTAATTCCTGTCTGAGTACAATCATGCTGTCTTGAAATGTAGCCCAAAAGGGCACCATTATTCCAGAATTGAGTTGCTTTTGGAAGATGAGTCAAAAGCGGTTCCATGTACTTAGATCTCTTCTTGAGGTTGCTGACAATTTTTCCTGGCTTTACAGCCACATTTTCTGATCCTTTATGTATTTTCTTTCTGCTATTGGTGAAAGAGCCACACAAATAAAGAGAAATCTGACCACCCCAGGAAATTTTGTAACTGACTATACACAGAGGGCTGTCAAATATGCACAAAGTAAACTAACTGAAATAATATGATTTCCCCCCTCCCCCTTAATAGACTTCATTTATAGTCACTGTAGGAGTTACATGTAACAACAGTAAGTGGAACAATTTCATACAGCACTTTCCATATTGAGACAGCTATTCTGCATCCCCCTGTACAGCAGACAGTTTCTATAGCTCACTTTGTATTATGGCAACAGAGCAAGGCACTGTAAATTAAGCCCAGAGCAGTAACCATTCCCTAGAATCAGGGCTAAAACCTAGACTAACGAGTGGCTACATCTATAGCCAGACCAACTTTTCCTCCCCAGTGAAGTCTGGACATCGCTGGTAGCTGGTAGGCAGAAGCACGAGCCTCTGAGGGCTCAACTCTTGCCTCCGAACAGAGGCAACCAAGAGAACAAGCGATGCGCGGGGCCAATTCCTGCCCCAAGCAACACACTGTTTTGGGATGGCACACATGCAGGACAGCTGCTAGACACTACAAGGTATGAGCTCCTGTTTGCAATGCCTTGGAAAAATGCTAGGTAAGAAGTAAGCATGTATTGCTATTAGCAGAAGGCTTGTGGGGATAAGCAGAGAACTTGATTGACAGCACCGCTCCCCAGCCATTGCTCATCAATGGGAAAGAAAAAACAGCTGACAAAAACCCCCACAAAACACACCCAACTCACACCATATCCAAACAATAAAAGACAAATGCATCCCAAACACCCACTGTATTTTATGTTCTTTTTGTTATTCATTACATTTCCCATGATGTTAATAACATGTACAATGACAAATAAACTCAAGACTACACAGCACGATGCATAAGGAGAAGATCAGTCGATACTGTCAAACATGACATGTCACAAACACTCAAAAGGTAACACAACCCAATGGATTAAGTATCATTCAGTACCAGTCATCACATTATTGCATCCAAAACTGGGCCAAAAAATACATATGGAAACACGTATTTCAAGCATGGCTAAAACAATAGTAGCAAACAAAACATATGATACTAATTGAAGTGTTAACGACAAATTGTCCGTTGTAGCTGGAAAACAGAAACACGGCCCTGAAAAAGGATCGTAACAACACTGACCTAACAATTGTTAAGTGTTCATGTTTAACACACATTGTAGCATATTCATAAACCATGTATTTCTGATGGTAGAAAAAAATATGAGACAACAGGTTAATGAATTAAATAATAACGAAAACTCAAAGACATAAATCAGAAGAAATCTGAGCTAAGAAACACAAAAAGATTTTGTGTGCACATGTGTGTGAGATTGAATACAATTCCTGCTTCAGGTGTCTTGGATCACACCTGTCTGTGCTTTTCAGATCTCAGTTTCAGAAGTTTATTTTTTTTTTCATGCATGGTTTCAGAAGTACTGCTGTCTCTAACAGTGAAGTTCTGTCCTCCAATTCACACAACATACTCCCACTGACTCCAACCAGATTAAGTTTAACTACAAATACAATGGAAAATCTGAGGTAGCTTGTTGCCTTTATTTTCCATTTTTTCCAATGTGCAATTAGGTTATTCGTAATAAATATCAAATGAATATTTTTTTTTAATTAACACTTAGAACAAAGAAAGGCTCTAGTATTTTACAAACCTATTTGATGCAAAATACTAGGTATGTCTTCAGGGCCTCAGTTTTTCAGACCTTTATTACTGAATTCTGACTTCATTCTATTAGCACTCTCAACAGCTTATTAACATAAAACAGAGCCTTGCTAATTTGCTATAATGTTTAGGATACCTACTCTAAATTAATGGAAGAAATCAATAAATTCATCAATCAACAAAAAGGACCAGAAAAGAAAAATGACAAAACACATTCTGTTCTATTACTGTGGCAATCCTCAATGGTGTTTTAATTATTCATACAAATATCTGTGATGCATTAGTAAATTTGATGTATAGCATCTCTACTTTTTTTTTGTTTTTTAAAGTCTTGGGTCAAGAACATGGTTCCTTTGAGGAATACAAAGGAGGCATCTGAATACGTTCTTGTATTTGATTCTACACATTCACATGCCATCCTGCCTTGGATCCAGAATACTGACTCCCCAGCAATCTCTGCTGAGAGCAGACCCACACAGAAAATCACGCAATGTTACACAGCCTGTAACAGACCACACGACACAACCACGGAGCAGGAGCATCACTCCTGCCATAGCCAACAAGCAAACTCCCAGAGCTGCAGCTTAAAAAGGGAGGTAACCTATATCCCCCATCGTGACATTCCACTGAGAAAATGTGGATAAAACAATGCGCTAGCAAGTATCTTTGGGAAGAGAAGCCAGGGTCTAAGTTCTGGGCCTCCCTTGCTGATCCACTCCTCCTTTTTCATCAACATGTAAAACTCTGTGCATCTTCTGTACACAGCTCCCCAGGCTGTGCCATTCTTACTCGTTCACAGCCACGTTCTGGCTGCCCACCCAGTAGCCATGTGCAAGCAGTAACTATCATTCTTGTCCCAGGAGAGACACCAGCAGCACCAGGAAAGCTGTAAAACCCGAGTGAAATTCTGGGTAGAGGTGGAGTTTTTCAGATGATGATGGTAAGCTTCAGAAGGGAGATTTACGTGCACAGAGCTCCACAAATACAGCCCCTTTTCATATCAGCAAGTCACATAAAGGGTTAACAAACCACTACTGCTTATATTCCCCTGGCATCTCTTCTCCATCTCTCTCACAATTTGGGGTCCTTTTCCTCCCAGGGGAGGTCTAGATTGGGTATTAGGGAAAATTTCTTCACTGAAAGAGTGGTCAAGCATTGTAACAGGCTGCCCAGGGATGTGGTGGAATCACCATCCCTGGAAGCATTCAAAAAACATGTAGATGTGGTGCTTAGTGGCATGGTTTAGTGGTGGACTTGGCAGTCGTGGGCTAACGGTTTGACTTAGAATCTTAAAGGTCTTTTCCAATTTGAATGACTCTATGATGTACTGAAGTTCCCCCTCCCTGTCCACAACCTACACCCCAGTTTTTGTCCTGGCTCCCCATAATGCTCCATGTCTGGATGGGCTCCACACTTGCTCCAAATTTATTGCTGTCCTTCCTGCTCTTCCAAGCTTGTGAAGCAGGTTTTCACTCAGCTGCCCTCGCCTGCCAGGATGAGAAGCAGCACATGGAAGCTGGAAGGAAGAACTCATGAGCACCAGCCACCAGGAAAACAGGGCTTTGTCACTAGAAACCCAAGGTGGAAATGCACGCCATGTGTCTTATTTAGTTCAAAGCCAAAATGTTTCTGTCTACGAAGTCTGTTTGTATCTCAAGTCACAAAGAAGCCATTAGTACCAATAATGTGTCATTATGGGGGCGTCAGCAGAGACTCTGTAGCTAAGGTTAATTTGAGATGCATAATTTAAAGCAGAACTAAAATCTCTCCATTTCACACTTCAATGACTGAATTCAAATCATTCTTCAAATGTGACATAGCGGCTTTTAAGGGGACACTTGCGTTTTTTCCTTTTCTCTTTTCTTTTTATCAATTTTAAGTAAAATACAAGCTACCTGTTGCAGAGGAAAAGCGTAGAGATCCTCCTTTCATGACCACTTTAATCTGCTTCCCCGTCATATTTCCTTTCAGCAGCTTCACACTTTGCACATTCATTCTGACATGTCAGAATATGACTGATACAGGCCACTTCTGCAATTTTTTTTTAAAAAAACATACTCAAGAGTTAAAAATTTCACTCATCATAACCCCAGTGATTTTGCCAAGAACAGCTGGCAATGCTGCTTATCTTAAACACACCAAATCACTTAGCTAACAGTAGTACCTGCACAATTCTCTGTCCTTAGTATTTCTACTCTTAACATCCTGATAAAATACGTAAGAACAGAATCCTTGTTTTCCACACAGAAAAATGAGACAAAGACTGAAGGATGCTGTGGTTCAACAAGCGCTTCAAGCCTGTCCAAGTCTCCCATATCCACCGATAATTTTTTTTGTCAGGCAACTTCTCTGAGCACGGCTGATAAAACACAGAATAATTAAGCAAAAACTCATCACAACATAACAAACGGCATAACAGGGAGGTCTCCATGTCGCTGGAGATGCAACACCTCTGTATCCAACACCTCCTGCCTTTTACTGTGGACTCTTCAATAAAGCTCATGTAATGTTACCAAAATGCATAGAAACACACAGTAATTGTTGTCATCTGACACAACTCAGTTTTGTTCTGAACTTTCAAGAAATCACAGTTCAAGTACATGGACATTCTTTTGAGAACTGCCTTCCCTGCTTAAAACGTCAATGGATTTGCACAAGGGTGAGGGAGTGGGGTGGACAGGGGACTTCAAGACATCTTTGCCTCAGCCATGGTTATTCATCAGGTTTTTGGAGCAGAGAATGCAATGCCATCAAGTGAAAATTGACAGTGCTGTTTTCTGATGTCTGAGTGATGTCAATACCTCAGCAAGCCACAAGTGCTGAGAAATTTCTTCTCTGCAAAATTCTAAGAATGACTCTTAAATTTTGCTGCGAGGGGGGGAATGACATGACACAGACACCCAGAGCTAAAAGAGGCACTTGAAATTAAAGCTCCTACGTAGGTGTGCTTTTGAATACTGAGAGTATTAGGCTTCACAGCTTTGTGCTATCTGTGACTCAGACTTGCTGCCACAGGTGTCAAGAGACCTGGGACCTAAATGGAGCTCTGTAGCAACCTGCTGCTTTGTGATTTACTTTTTTTTTTTTTTTTTTTTACTATGTAGTAGAAAATTCACCCTCAAAGACAGACAAAAAGCAGGCTTTTGCACTCAGTACAGACCTGAATGTTTTCAGTCGATGGGTTTTACCATCCAGTTAACTTTCACCTAGCAAAGCACATTTTTCTGCTGTTAAATTCCTAAAGTTTCCTGAACAACACAATGTCAACTTCATCTAACAGCTGGAATGGCTTCAATAAAGTTCTGAGAATAACACATCTACTCTGACACACCAACGCACTATTTTTAATTGTAGCTCATTAAAGATGTAACAGAAGAAGAATTATATTCACTTCCAGCACTCTTCCGTCAGTGCAGTGAGATAATCATGTTGCTATATCATACATAAAGCAATATTTATGCATAGTGGTTTAGGTAATCTAATGGAAAGGCAGAAAGCAGCGATTCACTCCTTGCTCTGTCTGTTGCTGCAACATGGCTTTTTCCCTATTGCATGGCCCAAGAAGGCACACAGAGTGATTGGTCTCAAGTGTTAGTGAAAGAGAGACCTGGAAAATGAAACAGACAAGCCAGCTGAAATACCAAACAAATAAATAAATAAATCTCGATTGTGGATGAGAAGTACTTTACAGAGCAGCATACAAATGCAGGCCTCTGAGGTAATCTAAACCAAATGCAGACTGAAACTGAAGTACTTTGGTGAGTCAGCACAGTAAAAAGGATTCTAAAATCACATGTGAGAAAAGTGCAATCCTTTTTGTGTAACACACTGTATTTTATTCCAAAGTTACCTTTGTGTTGTGCCTCCTTCGTTTCCTTTTGGATTCAACCTCCAGCTTTGTGCCGGCTTACTAGCTCAGAACTCTAATGTCTAGGACTTTTAATTTCCCTTTCACAAAAACTTCATCTCCAGCCCATGATAATGTTAAACAATCATTGGCATGAATGCTACTGACCATCTTCCAAGTTATGATTACTTTCCTCTGGAAATAAAATTAAGAAAAATGTAATAGTTAAAACCAAAATTGCAGAGAATCATTACAGACTCTGACAATGTGAACTGCCTCCTAGATTCTGCCATCCCAGACGTTTCAGCCACCTATGGCTTTGGTGCAGACCAGGATTTCAGCACTAAATATGCTTACCATTAGTCAAAGAAAGGCTTAGCCTTGTATCTACCTCAAACATTTTTAAAACCATAGCCATTTTTAAACTTACAAAGCAATTCTCATCTTTATTTTCATCTCATTCTTGCCTCATACTTTCACAAGAACGTAATTCTGTGAAAGCCACAACAATTGCTTGTTCAACAGAGACTGCCACTCTCTGAAGTGCTTTCTGAGATAGATTTGTACAGACAGTCATGTGTAGAAATGAATAATCCAAAAATATCCACAATAGATAATGAGCAGAGTCTAGAAAAAAAAACCCCACATACTGCAAATGTAGCCCAAATTGGAACGAATGCCTACAGTAGCAACAGCACAGGAAGAGCAAAATGTTATTGTACATTACTGGCATGCAGCCCGTAATTACAAAAAATATTGCAGTATTCCACAGTAACAGCGTAAAATATTATCATTTCAAACAAAGCAGCTGCAGCACCCTGCCCACAGCAACCATGTCGCAGAGAGCCAGGGGAGGAGAGGGCAGCCAGCTGCAGGACTCCTGCTGCAGAGGGTGAGCGGTCTGCAGGGTCTGCGAGCCCTCAGGACAGCCTCTCCTCGCACCCACAGCTCCACTCTGTCAGGGCACAAAGGACCACTGCTGGGCAGCTAAGGGCTCCCACATGGGCTCCAGCTGCTGAGCCCTCTAGCAGAAGGGAATCATGCTGGTCGCTCTGCATTCGGGCTCCTGCTGTAGTGTGCCTTCCGCCAAATTTGCATTTTCAGTGTCTCAGATTCAATAAAATCTTCCCCATTCCAGCTCCTCTGCGCTAACCCCTGTGTTACCCAGCCCCCTATAACACTCTGCCAAAAGGTTTTAACAGTGGGGTAGCAATAGGCTCCCAAGCACTGGTGTTCATGTGCTGCCACTGTAACTGCTATCACTCACCTCCCTAGATGGCGAGCAGTTGCTCCACGACATACCAGCAAGACAGGAGACAACCAGCAAACAAGTTTATCGGTGACGCTCTTCTCAATCACTCTACCCACCAGGGCAAACAGAAAACCCCCAAAAGTTACAATTAAGTCCATCTGCTCACTGGCATGTACAGCACACAAATCAGTAGTTCTAGCTTATCACTTGCCGAAATAACATCTATCACATTTGGTTTCTACATGGATCATGAAAAAAAAGACCAGCTAAGGAGCCACATGTTTTCTCCAAACTTTATGCACTCACAGAAATAGCAATCAGAGGAGAAGAAATGTAGAACCCAAACAGCGAGGTCAGCGAAGAAGAAAATGCTGTTCAAATGAAAGATACTTTTTCTAATTCATGCTTCCTATATAGGTTGCGAACAGTACAGATTCTCCAGAAGAAACTGCAAAGTCCAAGCTTTGCCTGCCTCAGGTATTTGGCATCTTCCCACAGTCCGACAACTCTGAAGTCAAGTCTGAAATACACAAACACTGCCTGGGCAGTATCTAATCACGGGAACTTTTTTGTACAGCCAGCCAGAAAGATGATGTTTTTAGGAGCGACCGCATTAACTGCCTTACCTAAATACTTCCCAGCTCACCAGCACTTCTCATCTTCCCCATACCAGCTTTTCTCTGCTGAACACAAAGGACACTGTAGTATTTATATGCAATAAACTGCAGTAATATATGCAGTAGGTTGAAATATAGCATTTTTGTATCCTCATATGCCATTCATTGGCTTATGGATTCAAAGTCCCACAGGGAGTGCTGCAAATCCACAAAAAGTCTCTGGGTGCTGGATTTGACTTTCTGACGTATGTAACAGATGTGTAAAGTAACACATAACCAGATGCCTCTAGTAAATGCACAGCTAGAGACTGAAAAGCCCTAAAAATGTTGTGTCCAAGGGCAAAGGGGAAGGGGGAGAATAAGAACAGAGTCCCATATCTAGCAGGAAAAGAAAAGTTCAGGCTTTATAAATTTCTAGCCTACAGTGCTGTAACTTTTCAGGTCTCTAATTGAGCTACGGTATCCCAAGAAGGCTCTTTAGGAAGTGGGGAGTCCAGCTACAGTGGCCTGGTTTGCTCCATGGAAGGCTATCAGCTGTTTCCTGGTGTCTGTGAAACTTCAAGGTCCTACCCCAAAAGCCTCCACCATGACCCCAAAGACCTTCACATCCAGAAGAGAGGTCTAACTCCTCAGCAGAAAAATTCAGGAATACAAACATGTGGCTGTATAACAGCAATCACCACAGAGGCCCCTCTCCACTCCCAGAGTTGGTGTGCCATGGCCACAGTGGCTTGGAGAAAAGAGCTGGTGTACTTTCACAATAACCTTCTAAGGCAGAGACCGGTGGGTAAGAAAAAGGCAAGAACTTGTTTAAAAGCCTCAGTTTAAAACTTCTGGCTACTCCCATTTTATGGAGTAAGTTACTCTCTACTAGAAACTGTGTGAACCATGATTTCAGAGCTGGATCCTGCCTTTTGCAAAGCTGCCGGTGGGCTTGGATCCAAGGCTTTGGTTCAAGCTCTTATCTGCTCCATACTAAAATGACTTATACCATACGTCCTTTATAATAAATAGCCTCTCAGTGAGGAAGCACAGTATTGGCATGGTTCATATTTACATCACTCCTTTGAAAGCCAATGCACATGGTTTAAGAAAGTGTTGGAAATATTACAGCTTTCGAATATTTTGCCTTATGTGGTTTACAGCCAGCACAGTCAATGACTGCGTAAGCTTCACCCATTTTCACGTGACGTGCTGAGCAGTGTGAGTCCCAGGTAATGCCCACCAGAGCAGCACAGGCATGGCCATGTCCCACCACAGCAGTGCCCTGCGCTGTGTCACTGCACTCTCCTGGCTCCCTGCAGCAAAGGGCTCCCTTGTCTGTCCCCACCACCTCCTCCTTTACAAAGGCTCACACACACTCACAGGAACAAATTAACAATTCCATTATGCGCCAGGCAGCCCATGCACTTTCTTTCTGATTCACAATAGAGGCACCCCATTGAAAAGATCTGTACACAGGGGGGTGAAAAAAAATGAAAATCTAAGCAAGTCTCAAGCAAGCCCACATATTATATCAAAGCCTCATTTCCACTTAACCCAAGTTGCTTTGGGACCTAATGCAGCTGACTTGAGGGGAAAACACAAACAAACAAACAACCTCTTTTTCCATTAGCTGGGGCAGGGGCAGGGGGAGGAATCGAACTAGTGCCATCTTTGTTGAAGAGCTCCACGAAACTAATGGTTTAGGAGAGCGGAGGAGCATGGACGGGGGACAAGTTGTGACTGATCACTGCCATCTGAACATGGCATGCTGACAGCTGAAAGAAGAGCAGAGAAAGGCAAAACAAAACAGGCATGTGTTTAATCTGGGCAGGCTCAGTCTCCCATATTCACTTCCAGTGAAAAATACAAGGCAGGATAAAGTCGGTCCCTCTGCCTGTTCAGCTCAGCACCCACGTAACTCCCTGGCACACACCACAGGATCTTCTCTGGGTACACAAAAGGGGGCATTATTTCTTCACGTGCTGAAAAAAATTATCAAGAAAGGGCAGGAGTAGCGGTACAATTTAATATATCTTAATTTGCGTCTTTCGCCACCGAAGAACTTCATTTAATACTCTGCCAATGAGCTCCTGCACTCTCCGATACAAAGAAAACTAAAAACGATTCAACAATTTTGTGACTGCAACAGAGAGCTGATCAAATGATTACAAAGGCCACACATGCTACGAAGATATCTTCCCCTGCACTTCAACGTGCGCTTCCTCAGAGTGAACAAGAAGGCAGTTGTGAAAGGAAAACCATGCATGTTTATCCTGGTCTGATATTGATGAAAGAAAGACAGGAATAAAGGCATTTTGATTTATGCTTTGCAGAGATGAGGAGGAATGCTGGCCACCAGGAGAGCAGGACACAGAGAAAGCAAAGGTGGGCTGAGAGCGATTACACATGGGTTACTGCATTGCGGTTCTTCCTCTCTCACTGGTTTGGCCAGGGCTGGTCACCCTACACCTGAAACGGGACTCGCTCCACAGAGCAAGGCATTTGCCCGCTTGAACTGCAGGGATGGGGGGCACAGAGGGGAGGGTAAGAACTGGAGCTCCTAAGAGCTGTACAGTAGCAGTTTCAAACCGATTTGCGTTAATACCTCATTTCACAATTACAAAAATTGCCTTGGACTCCTCCTGATAAGAGTCTGATATTCCTGTTTGGGCTCACAGTCCCTAGTGGAAGACCTGCACGTAAAAAGAAGTTGGCTACACTGATTCGCAAAAGTTTTGACCTTTCTGGATAAATCAGTACAAATGCCTACAGGACTATTACAATTTCCCAAGCAATGGCTCTTGTCCACTGACCAGAAAGGAAATATTTAGCTCCCTGCAGCGAGCCTGTTGATTTCAAAAGAAACTTAATAGCTCTATTCCTACAAAGCAAATACAGAGCAATCACCAGGGGCCAGCTATGCTGTCCTCTCTTCTGAAACCTGGTAAGCAACAAATATCTGCAAATGCCACCAGCCAAAGGGTTTTGATATTCTGCACATTTGTGGGGTCGTATCCCCTGCTTCTTCCATGTTATGTGGGTCTTTTTGATTCTGCAGATTTCTTACAGTAATTTTGTCTCCTTCAGCACACTCGCGGCAAAGATCAGAGTTAAATAAACTTATTCAAGAAAGAGGCTGGTGGCTTTTAGGTTTCATTTATGCAGCACTTTCAGTGGTTAAGTTTTACAACTGTAACATTTTGTCTTTACTAGACAAAAAAGACTCAGAGGCCATCCTTTTCTAATGAGAAATGAAAATAAAAAAATAAAACTAGAAAGAAAAGGTGAGCTTTTCCCTGTCACTCGTAACTGCCTTTATTAAAAAAAATCATTAACTCAGGACAACACAATTCAGCCTCAGTCTTAGTTCAGCTGCTATTCAAATACGCAAGTGCAATTTACAACTCTAGTTATGAAAGGGGACGTTATTTTCTTTATACATTTAACTCTACTTGTTCAAAGACACACTGATGAAGCAATTAAGGCAGACGTATTATTAAAGCTGGTGTAAAATTTACAGACTCTGTTAAGAAGTTTGGTATTTCAATGAGGTGTTTAAACATAAAAATGAGAACTATGTATTTAATACAAAAATATCACTTAAGAATGCTGTAAAATCAGATTACTCATGACATTATCTCTAACAGTAAGAGAATTGTATATGCGTCTTCTGGCTGTGCGTTGTATGTTCTTCAATAGCTTTCTTCTGTAGAGTTCCCATATAATATAGATTCCAAACTTGGAAATATTTAGGCACATGCCTAACTTTCAGGGAGAATAGCCTCATTGATTTAAGCAGGGTTTAACACTTAGAAATGTTAGAATGATTGTCTCGTTGTGGGACTGGACCTCATGGGGCCCATTTTCAAAAAGGTAAGTACATTTTGTATTTTTAGTGCTGTTTCTGGGTTTGCCGTTGAAGTTCTTTCCCTCCCTCTCCCATCTGTTTTTATCTCCTTCTATAGAAATATCATGGCACTCTGAGGTAAATAATGATTAATTTACTTAAAAACTAACTGTAACTTATGACAAGACCCTCCAATCACTTACCTCAAATCATACGAGTGTTTCAAGATGCAATTGTAAATCTCCTTTTTTCCCTTCTTTCACAGGAGATGTTGCAGCCTTTTTTTTCTGATGATTCGCATTAAAACTCTTTCCCTGTGCTCCAGGATCTTAAAGAAAAACAAAACAAAAAAACCTACTCAGAATGAAAATGTCATTTCAAGCGATTGGTGGGTGGCTCAGGGGAAATCCCTGACCTTTCTCCAATGTATATTTCATTATCTAAAGCAAGTGTGATAACTTCCCCCAGCAGAAGCAGCATGAACACTCTTCTGTAGGCTGTACTTTAAAAAAAAAATAAACCACACAACAAAAACCCCCAAGAACCAACCACTAAACACCAAACCTCCACTATTTCAGACCACTCAAAAACATGTTATTCTTAAAATCTGCAAGATAGTACACTACAAAGTATTCATTTAAAGGACAATCCAGTATATACCAAACTCCATAAATTTATGAAGGTGAAAAGGAAAGAAAGCCCAGAGATACAACCCAGAAGAAAAATCGCTATGTAAAGTATCAAACTGTTACACAGGAGAGCAATCATGTTTTATTATTATTACTACCACTGGCATTATCACTAATAATATATATACAGCCAACTCCCTGAATCTTCACCAAGTTACTGTAGTATTTCTGTAGTAGTGGCGTGGGGAAGTAGTAGCTGTGCTGGAGAAGCAATGCAGCATTAGCACTATGAAACCCAGCCCAGCTGACGAGAGAGGAAGGAAGGGAGGAGGAGCGCCGAAGCAAATGAGTAAGAGAAACTGGCAGGTCTCTAATATAATCAATCTTGACATTCTCCACCATCACCAAAAAAGGTCTCAAGGGTTTTGAATTTTCAGCGAGTGCTGCTACCAGAACACTTGCTCACTGCCTGCTGTTTCACCCTCTTCCCTCTCCCATACCTGCAGCACGGCAGGCCAGGCGCCGGCTGGTAACGTAAGCCTCCAGACCAGGCTCTGTCAGCAGGAAAATCCCCTGGCTATGAGAAGCAAACGCTGCCAGCCAGTGCAGAGTTCACTTTCCCTCTGAGAGCACAGTCTTGCATTTGCACGGCCCTTCCGGATTACAGGCATCCCAGTTATTTCGCTACAAACAACTTTTAGGACCAACAACTATATGCATTCTTGCTCTGCTAAAAGCCTGAAAGACAAACAGTTCCCGGGGCTACACCTGTGCTTATCCCTATTGAAGCCAACAAACATGCACAACATCACGAAGAGGATTTGACCTTGTGTGCACATAAGCCAGACTGCTTTGGTTTTCTTCCTCAGCTAGGACAGACAGCTTTGAATATTTTTTTCCGTTGCTTTTAATTAAGAAACGGAATCGTTATCCACAGCTTTCTGTGGCTGTATGTACTTCAGAAAATACAACTTTTCCAAAAGCAGTCAGAAATTCAAAAAGTACAGCTTTCTACATCACAGTTTATTCCCCCCCACACACACACACAGAAAACAACCCAAAACTCTGAGCAGACCAACACACAAATAAGGGGGATAGTGGGATTCCCTTGACACCTGCACAGAGGCTGCATCTACGTCACCACTCCCCGAAGCTGCTTACAGTACAAATAAATCCAAAATGCTGCATTTAAATTACCCTGCTCCCCCACTCCACCGTGCTTGTTCTCGCTTATGTGGTGTTGCTGCTTTCTTCAAGGAATCTGCTCTCAGTCAACGTGAGTAAAGGTTGCAACAGCCAAGCTTACAGACTTGCAGGAAGAGGACAAAGCCCCCTAAAGCTGTGACACAAATCCAAAGAAGGCTGGAAGTTCAAAGTGAAATGAGGACAGTCTGTCCATGATTCATGCCACCTAGAAACCATTCTTAATTTAAGAAAAAGTGTTAAAGGGATTATTTTACAGTGTCACCCCACTGAATCAACTAGGTTCTGCCTCTCATTTTTTTCCCTGACTCAACTACAAGGTGGCTGAGGATTCTATTTTAAGATCAAAATCAGCATAAAATCCTCCTGTTCTCACTTACATACTTACATTTTAATGCTCTGTTTAAAGAGACAAATAATGTTGTTTGAGAGACAGATTCCCAGCTATCCTCCAGGCTTTTTGCATGACCTATGGGTAAATGCTATGTGACACTTCCTGAAGGGCTAAAATAGCTCTGCGTGACACTTGAGCTTCTACAGTGCAACTAAAGTATGAGAGTTTGGCTCCTGATGCACATTGTCACTTAACCCCAATTTTCCTGTGCCTCAGTTTTCCCTTCCTCTACAGCAAAGATAACAGTATCTCCCCATCTCAGAGGGGCTGCTGTGAGGAATACAACACCCACGCTGAATTAGTGGATAATCTGGTAACGCAGACAAAGTTACAGATCTCTTAACTTATGTGAGGCTGAAACTTCGCATCCACAGAAAAGGACCCTGTAAACCAAAATGAGAAGTGAGTCATCAGCCTGTCCCTCTGAAACTGCTTTGGTGGATAGTCGTTTCACTAGTACGACTCTCTTCTCCCGGGTGCTCCCAGCAAGCGTGGGGGAGACTGAATGGATTCACTGTAGTCACACAACAGCTTTACAGCTGCTGTAAAAAGGCCTATTGTAGCCCTGCATTTTACTATCTTGAGTAGCATACATTAATTTGTTGTACAGCTTCCATTACCCATCTGATCCTTACAGAAACAGGAGCAGCAAATCAGGGTTTGTCAAATGAAAAGCCATTTAACTGTGATGGAGGAAATTTTGTTTGTCTCTTTGTTTGTTTGTTTGTTTTAAAAAGGTAATAATTTATACAGCAGATAATAAAACTCTAAAAATTCAGTGTAACAATAATACTTTAAACTGGGTCTGCCCTCCCACTTTCCTGTTTGGTTTGGGGGTTTTTTTGGTGGAGGGCTTTTGGGTTTGGTTTGGTTTTTTGGGGTTTTTTGCTACATAGGCTATCATGATACTGTGAGCCAAATTTCACAATCAGAAAAGAGCAGGCCTGCCATACACACGTGCTCTTCCTGCAGTCACTGTCCACTCATGGCTTGCACCTCTGTGCATTTATGATCTTTGCTCAGTAACCTGAATGGTTTCAAAACCAACTGTGAACTCTTAATACAGAACTATTCAGTCACACGTACAAAGTCTCACGACAGTCAGATAATGCTGTCCTTTGCAAAAACACATGTGAGTAGATTTGACAGCCCTTTCTAAATGTCTTGATTTTTCTCCGTAGCGCCTGTCTAGTCAGGGAGGAAGGACAGTCCTGAATTAGGCACTCTCCTCCCAGCATTCAGCTACTCCACTCTCCCCCTTCTGGAGAAATGAATGCAGCTTCAAACAAATTAAAGGAGTTTCGTCAGCCCTTTCATTCTTCCCAGTGCAGTAACTGAGGCAGTTCTTGGCTTCTCTAGCCCCCAGCAGAGCCAAATTAAGGTTCACTCTGAAGTACAAACCCCCCTTCCTCCTACCATACACACAGCATTAACCCTGCCAGCTGCAAAGACTACAAATTCAGCCAGGTTCCCCTGAAAACAGCAGCCCATCCCAGCTGCAGCATGCTGTACTGCTGACCCCCCAGAACTAAATGATGGTCCATCAGCAGACTTCTCCCCAAAATGCAGTACTTCCCTCAAAAGCTATGAGACTGGACAAAAATCACCAGGGCTTTTTCTCTGCCTTCTGGCTTCCGAGCATCAGGAACACAACAGGTGCTGTGCCGGTCTGCACTCAGAAAGCAGAAATATTTTGCTTTTCAGCAAAAGCCAAGACAGACAATACCCCTTGTTTTGGCAGCCTGGGACCTTAAAAAAACCCCTCAAATACCACAAGAGTAGCAGCCTGATAAAATGCCACACAGTGGGACCCCTCTTTTCCCCCAGACTTCATTTCACAGTGGTGGCTCTCTCAAAAGGCCGATGGCGCTGAGGGGAACGAGCCCATTTTCCATTCTAGCCAGCTTGTGCTTCCGCCATGTTAGCATGACTTGACTGATCAAACATGATGAAAAACCACAGCAGTGGAAACAAAGAATCACATAAAGAATGAACTGAAACCCCAGGACAAACTACAGAGATACACTCAGCTGGTATTTTTGGGTTTGGGCAGGCCCGCGCACCCCCAAGCACGGGAGACAGGCGGCACCACCAGCCCCCCTCGCCATCCCCTGGGCAAGCGGCGCTGGGGAGGGCCTGGGCAGCACCACCACGGCACTGCCGCGTGCGACGGCATGGAGCCGAGGCCAGATCACAGCCAAGCCCATCGCTAAAACACAACCTCATCTTGGGACTCGCTATGAAGGGTGGAGAAATGGCGGCACCAGGCTCCCTGTGCGCCTCCTGCCACGGGGACAGGAACGCTTCTTCCCCAGGTCTCACAGGAACCGGCCTGCTGCCCTGCCTCTGCCTGGGATCTGGCTGCCTCAGGCACATGTTCCCACTCGGTATTTACCCTTTTTTCTTGCCTTCTGCTCGGAAGGACCTAGGCTCCCCTCTTCTCCTAACAGCCGAGAGCCACTTTATAGCAGGATTTTTGGAGCGAGGGCTACTGGGCCACGCTCACCGCCCCCACGCCTTGCCGCAGCCCGTTTAAAGGTGACGCAGAGCCATACTCGCCCACCTACCTGGGGGGGCTCAGCTCTTCCCAAGCCATAACCCCCCCAGCCCGGCACCCGAGGGACCCCTGGCCCCAGCGCCCGAGCATGGCACGAAGGCCAGCGGGAGGCTGCGGGCACAAGCCAGTGGCCTCACCCTGCGGCCAACGTCCCAGCCGTGCGGCCACCTGCACTCAGTGGGTCACAGCCCTCCTCAGCTCCCGGCTCCAGCAGTGCCGAGGGGTGACGGGGCACCGACCACCCCCACCCGCCCTCTCCCTCGCTGGCCTGAATAGCAACAGCCCTCTGTAAAACCGTGGTGTGTGCCCATGGGAAGCAGCAGGTAAGTGCATCTCTCTGCTAACAGGCACGTATGGTTTAGAAAGAGGTGTTAAGAAAATGAAGAAGGTGTTAAGAAAATGATTTGCAATGCCCAGATATATTCTGCGTTCTTCAAATGAAGGGCTCTAGAGAAAAAAGAAGACTTTTCATGTTCTTTGGGACACATGAGTCTGGTATTTTCTTCCTCTCACTTTCTGCTTTACTTACTCAGCTCACCTACCTTCTAGCTGTATGAGGCTGGATTTTCAGATGTAGTTGTTTGCTCTGTATAGGAATACTGAACAGTCAATATTCCTTATACCTGTCTCCAGTGCCACAGAGCACAGGACACTTCAGCAGAAACCTGCGGTGACCTTTGTTGCAGGAAACTTTGGAGGCCTGACCATAAGCTTTTTTTAGAACAGAAATCTGACTAAGCCACAACCAGCTTGGCACTACTGTAGTTTGGTCTTACTTTTTGAGATCAGCAGTCTGGCTAGTAACTAAAATCTTCCAGGCAGAGGAAGAAATGTTGTCCTCCACCTGGATTCAGAGAGTTGCTTGGCTACAAGATCTGGTTGGCTTTTGTAGCCAAATCTACTTTTTCAATCAAGGAGAGATAGGACACTGACAAAGACGAAGGTTTTGTGTAAGTCTGCTTGTCCAGACTTTTTTTTCTTTTTTTAACAAATATTGTACTACTGCTTCTGTCATCTCCACTTCTACTTCCTTGTCTTCAGCACAAGTTGTAACACCAGCATTTCAGCAAATACCAGGTTTGGCAGTAGGTTCTCTGGGCTGCCAACTGTCAGATCCAGAAAGCAGGACTGTCACATCTGCCAGACTGGCTCTCACACCTACTCTCTAAGGTAACATCGTAACATCATATATTTTTCCAAGTCATGCTAGTAATAATATGCCATTACATCTCACCATATGTTCCTTCTCTGCCTCAGGACATACACCAAAAACGGCCTACATACTTTTAAATAAAGGATGCCCAGCCAAAGTCTTACAGTGACTGACAGCCTCAGCTCAGTGCAGTGTCTCTCTTCAAGGGCATGAGCACGGTCTCCAGCAGCACGCACTCATGTCAGCAAGTCAAGCACAAACTGCTAGACATGGGTCATTACTGGTTAAGCATCTGATGTGTACTTAGCATTGTATAAGCTCCTTACAGAAGATACAATCCTTTCAGTAGAAGATTTCTCCTAACTTCTCAAAACAGCCTTCCTTCTCTGAGGCCTACTCACAACAACCTTCCCCTTTCAGTAATAACTACAAAGAAAAGGGAAGAAAGAACATTAAGAAAGAAAAGTTATGAAATGTGTTTTACTAACTGGTACAACTACAAGATCACCTCACTGAAATACGCCTTTCTTTCCCTGCTTTCATCCCACAAAGTCCCTATAGGGCACAGTTACTTCACTGCTTTTTTTTCAGGATCAGGCACGTAGCTTTTGAATCAAACCTCCAGATAATCAGTCCTGCCTGGCCTTTTGGTTGCATTGTGGTGTGGTCCTGGAGCATGTGAACTGAATCCTTCTTGGGAGAATCTAAACTAGAAGCAGTGGCACCAGACTGCTCAGAAGTAAAAGCAACGCTAAAAACTGCCTGGTATGAACCTCAGGATCCCAGCACCACGTTTTTCACTATACAGATACTCCCCAGTTGGTCCACACTACTTGCTAATATAGACATAATCATAAAAACTAAACATTCTGCTGTCATTCATCTTTACGCCACCAAGTAAGATGATATTATTATATCCTACAGTAAGATTGCAATAGTATAATAGTGACAGCAGCAAGAGCACCTTGAACAATGTAATGAATACAGGATAGATCAAAGTAGTTTCAGCTACAATAACTAACCTAATTTTCGTAGTTTTACAATGAGTTCTTCCACTCTCTAAAACATTTTCTCTTTGTCTTGCACTAGAATAGTAAAGAATGGTTAGAGAAGGGAAAAAGTAAAACAAACTGGATAAAAAGACAGAAAAAACACTAACTTTCTCCGACTAAAACCCCGCAAAAGCAATAAACTTTAGGCATCAGTTGTAAAAAAAGCCAGCAGAAAATTTTAGGCAGTAGTGCTTTTTAAGGTGACTGTGTTGTCATCTGAGTTTATGTCAAACATCCTCTGGTATTTTTTTCTCACGGTGGATCTTATGTTCTCTATCCAAATGTCATTAAAAAGACCACCAAAATCTTGAAATTTTTCATAACTAATTCAAGTAATAAGACAGTCATCACACTGGTTTTTTAGTGCATGAAAGGCTAAGAATCCTATGACATGATGTATAACCATCTCAGTTACCTTCTGCCACCTATTAGAAGTACCTGCTGAGCCTATAGAAGTTTGCAGGCCATATGGAGGTCTGCAGACCACTGACTAGAAGCCACCTGTCTACACAATCCACCACACTTGTTGAAAACTTTACCAGGAAGGGGAAGAGGATTTTTTTCCTGATAAGTTGTTTGTCCCTAGCAGCAGCAAGAGCGTAACGCTCAAGAGTTTCACTGGAAGTTGCTAAGAAATACTTGTGATGGAAACCTCCCTGTGTTCCTGGTGCAGGAAACCAAATAAACCTCGTTGCTCCGTCTGTTCAACGGTTCTGGACCTGGCGGCAAGTTCGTGAGCATGAGTGACACTGACCACTGTGCTGAGGACCTGTCCCAGGCCAAGTGAAATGCTTTCCTAGTACTGAAATACTTCTTGAAAGCTTCCCTCTGCCCTCACATGCCTTCCACCGGCCCTCCACATGGGAGATGACTCCGAGCTCGCTGAGAGCAGGAAGCCCCAGCACAGAGGAAGTATGTGTAAAATCCAGTCTCGCTTCACCATGACTGTCCATTTTCATGAATGAAAAGGGCAAAGTCAGCAGGGGAAGCTGGGCCATGTCATGGCTGCTACCATGCTGCTGGTCTTCTCTCCACAAAGCACTGTGGATCTGTTAGTTTCCTTCAGAGATAATTGTTTCTGTGTATTAAACCAGCCAGAGACATGGTTACTAATGTGGTTAATTGTTAAGACAGCACAGCTTTGCATCTAACTCTTCATCTTGCATTTTCAAGAGGCATTCCCCAGGCCCTTTAGTAACTGATCTGTGCATTTAGACCACATTCATTAGTGACTTTACACACAGGACAGAGAAGGTGAGTGGTCGGGCTCTAACCTCCTAGCTCAGCTGCAGAGGCCAGTGCCGTGTTACGTCTCCCATATAGCCGTGGTCACATTGCTCACATCGCTTTGTGTGTCTCAGGCTCCATGTGCCTCCTGCAGAACACGGCAGACGAGTGAAGATGCTGTTGGTTTAGAGCAGAGGAAAGCTGGGAACCTAAAATACTACATTTATTAGGCAAATGTGGGAGAAATAAAGGGAGCTAAGATATTCTCCCTCCTTAAAAGACCAAGTAATTCCGTAAGCAGTGCAGTCCATGGAGGCTGGTTTCTTGTGGCTTTCCCTCTTGCATGTAGGTGAACCCACGCACAGTAAGACGCACGCCCTGAGCAAAGCTAGCCCTGTGCTGGAAGCACTCGCAACGGCTTGCACCCCAGTGCGCTCTTGTATCTGTGGTAACGAGGGCGAGCCTTCCCTTCAGAAAGGCCAGTAATTTCTGTCATTGTCCTATATCCAACTGCCTGTTTCACAAAACTGGTAGGAGTTCAAGGACTTTGTGATCTCAACCCATCTGTTAAATTTAGCTGGAGCCGGCCAGCAGATTCCAATGTTACTGCAGGGAGACAGAGAGAGAGAAAGCACACTCCAGAAAGAAAACAAACTAAAATACCTGTATTGGCCCATGAAAAATGATGTTGAACTGGCAAGGTAAACAAGTGGATCTGATGCTGAAACTTGGAAATGAAGTGCCAGTTCTGCAAGATTCATTAGTATCAAATCCAAGCATAGTCTTGCCCAGGAAAGTTCGTTTTAACTTATGCTGGTTTGAAACACAGCTTTACTTTTACTTACTGTGAATTGCATTCTGTTTATGCATAATATTAGGTATATTTTGGGGGGGAATTAAACTGTAAACTTTCCTCTGTTCCATTTCTTTAACACATTCAGTTTACTACTGTAACTTGTTTGTAACATTACTAAATTGCAACTACAGAATGTGGGAGAACATTTTGTTCCTACACAAGATAGGAAAAGTGTATCTGTAGATTTAGGTTCAGATAACAGGTTCAAATCTGCTTCAGATGACACAGAACAAGTAGGTGTCTGGGGGTTTTGGGGAGAGACGAGACAGAAAGGGTTTTTCCCCTGGAGGATCGAAAAAAGGTATTTTTCCTTAACATGATTCATAATACAAAACAGATGATGACACCATCAAGAACAAAGCAAAGTTTGTGGAACATCCACAGTGTTGCATACGGCTACATATTTCTTATTAATTTTGGTGAACAGAGTTTGTAAACAGAAGAAACCCTCAAACCTCTAACTTGTTTAGGATATTGTATCTTTTTACATACATATGCATGTACTAACGTGGGCTGCAGTACAGTCTAATCTCTCCAGCATTTATTCAGACTTAGGACAAAACTGCTTTCAACCCGCAAATATTTGTCATGACAGCACTCAACAGTTTCATTTTCCAGCACCAACTAGTGTCAATTTTAATATGATACTGTCTTTTCCAGCATTCCTCGATTTTACAGAGGAAGAAAGAACTTATACTGCAGAAAGTGAAAGTAACCAGTAACCCTTCAGCCAGTCTCTGCAGGATGACCGGAGTTTGCAAGGAAACCAACCACACAACTTTATTTCAAATGGGGAAAATGGACAACCTCCCACTTTCAGTAACAGGTATATTACTAAAAAAAGCCAATGTTTGTTACATAATTGCTTTAAAAGAACAGCAATGTCTAAAAAGCTAAACACACCTCCTTGTACTAGTTCCTGGCATTTTATGCCAAAATGCATGTGCCTCAATATATAGGTATACATTTAAATGTAATATAATCTACATTAATAGATTTAAGGCTTTAAGCAAAATTTAAGAGAATTTGAAAGTCAGCAAGGACCATTATGCTCCTTTAGGCTTATGCTAATCCATATGACAGACCACACAATTCCAGCCTAGAATCCCCTCCACAGTGGGTATCATCCTTCCATTGCATGTAAGTGAGTAGCATCAAGCTCAAAAATGTGCAGCACAGTATTTTCAGAAAGACATCCAAACTCTATAGAAGGTTTTCATCCACCCATGAATGTATCATTTTCCTAGGCCTTTCCACAGTTATTACTGGGATCTTCTTATTATCATTAAAACCAAATTGTTAATTCATTGTGTAAGAGTGAACTGTTCCCCCTGCTCTCCCAAGTTCCAATGAGTGTGATTTTCACCGACACATCTGTACTACAGAAAAATGTTTAATTAAAAAAAAACCCAACCAACCACACCTCCACTCTTTTTTGTGTATTTTTTCAGAAGTACTTTCCACGTACCTTAAAAAAAACCTCCTTAAATTAAGATTTGGTATTTAAAATCTGTGTCTGAAAAATTAACGGCAGCTGATCTACACACAAGAACATGAGATACTTCAATTTGTTGCAACATTCAGAAGCATTGAAGATTACATGAACAAACAGACATGGATTCCATCCACTTCACATCCCATTGACATCATGAGCCACCCACTGGAAGCGGGAAAAGACTTGTAATTTCGGGGGTTTCCTGCATCATCAGGTTTTGCTGCAAACTCTCCAGAATGAGCCAACCAGGCTCTTTCAGGCGCCAAACCATTTATGTGCTTAACTTCAGGGGCTTCAGGAAGTGAGCAGCACTGCTCAGATTTGCAAGTTAAAGACTCGCACAGCCAGAACTGTAATCCAAGCCAGTCAGTGGTACCACTGTTAACTGTCTGGAGGAGCTGAACGTGCCCCCTCAGCTCCCTCCCTCTTTGTATTTCCAGGAGCAACGAGGATAAACGGGCATTCTACTATTCGTACTAATCGCCCATTAGTCTCAGTAGTCTGAAAGGCAAACTGACACATCCACTCATTTTTACTGTTTTCAGTATTTATAGTATTACTTCTCCAGGACTGTGAAGTAGCTGCCAATTATTACTAGAATTTGGCATGCAGAAGCTCATATATATGAAAAAACATGATCAAACAATATGCAGCTCATTAAAGGAAGTTTATAACTCTGTTCCCTGCCCTAATACGTTGTTTTTATCTTCTGGAATATTTACCACACCACCTGATTAGGTTGAGCTGCTTATGTATTTTGAAAATACAAATTATGCCATCAGTCATTCGTCGTATGACAGCAAACTTGCAATTACACAACTCCACAAGCTCACGCAGTGCACCAAGGCAGGCACAACCCAGCCCCAAGTGTCAGCACAGCACAAAAAGACTATCCAATCTTTACTGATCTTAAAAAAAAAAAAACAAACCTCAGGCAATAAACCAGCTCATGCTCTGAAGAACAAAGCTTGTACTGGCTCTAATCCTGCGCTGGAGTGAGCATAGCCATGTCTCTCCAGTTTACCTCTGCAGGCAAGGTGAGAGGCAAGCGCTTTCAGAGGAAGGAGTGGCTGGCACACTTTCCTAGGTGTCTAACAATGCTACCTTAAGACTCACTTCCCACAGCTGGGCATCTATGCCAAGAAGTTGTTAAGACTCCAATCCTGTCATTCTTTCTTTTCCCTCTCCTCCAGTTTGCTTTTGAGCTTATGCTTCTCACACAGAGGAGAACTGGGGATCCAGTCCTCTGCGTGTGTGCACAATGTACGTCCAGAGCGTCACGCTTGGCTGCCAGGAGCAGGATCCAACTCTTTTGGACTGCGATGGCTCAACATAATTTGCCCTGCAACTAGCAGGACTGACAGGCAGCTTAAAGACCTTGAGAAATCTACCCTTAAAACTTTTACATTCATCCTCATTTCTGCCTCTCGTATCACACCTAAAGACCCTCCCTACACAAAACTGGCAATAATACTTGTAGCGAACTAGCAAGCAGAAAAGCAATTGTAGCGTATGTATAAAAGTCACGCTGCTCGGTATTTATTTCCAGTCTCATGTATCTATCACAACACAATTAAACAATTCCCCCAATGCTAAACAGCTGGTTTCCTCTCTGTTGATGTGATACACTATCTTGATTCACATGATTCTGGATTTGCCCAAGGCTGCAACTCATTCAGAAAGCTAGCACAAATGCCATGTCCCATTTAAGATCCAATTGAGGCTGTAAAACATTAACCTAAATCTGCATAAGCCTCATGCCTGACTCCTTCAGAGCAGAGTGCATCATCTGAGCAAGCATTCCTGCTCTCAGACGTCCCAGCCTGACTGGTCAGGATGAGTGGCACGAGACAGGTAGCCACAGAGGACCGCTCTTCTGCATCTCCTCGTGATGCAGAAGGGAACAGCAATTGGTCCTGCACAGATCTGCACGGCGCCAGCGATCTATTTATACAGCTCTAGCAGGCTGAAATTCTGCATAGAAACTGCAGCCATCTCTTCAGCTCTCAAAATGAAGCGGGGTGGATGTCTCTAATTCTGATTCCCATGGTGTTCCGTGCAAAAATGACAATCATTTTAATTTTGTGTGGGGGAGAGCTGCTGGCGTGTTTTGTACGTCTTTCTCTACACCAGCTTCAAGGTTCTTACACCTCAAGGATTATCAGCTTTGTCACTGGGTTTTAGATTCCACATCTGTGATTTATAATATGGCCACCCAAATTAAATCCAGGATAACACTTCCCTACTAGGTCCAATCAGTCAGTAGGCACTGCAACTTTCTCTCTTCTTTATTAAACATATGACAATAATAAAACAATTTTTTAAAAAGTAATTTAGAGTCATACTATATCCAACTGTCGTTTGTAAGAATTTACTGTATTATTATTAAGAGCTTCTGGTGACAATATAACCCACAAGACTGAAACTTGAGTGGTTTATACATGTCGTCAGAGCCTTAGATAAAAATGCCACCTTAGAAAGTGGGAGTATTTAATTTTTTATAATACTTTTGTACTAGTATAAAGCATTCAGTTAATTTACATCAGTGGCTTCTTTTCTTAACATATTTGTATCTGTTTGATCTTTTACAAATATCTAGTTCTTTTCTTCAGATCTATTTGTGCTGAGTACTTTGAAGACATTTTGCTAGGGCTTATTAATTAGAATGCCTCCAAACCTTTAGGGTTTGGGGTTTTGGGGCTTTTTCTTTTATCTTTTTTTTTTTTTCCAAACCAGGGCACAGCGTTGCAAATGCAAAATTGCACACGCACCCTGCCCACACACAAATACCAAATTTTCACAAAGAGGCTTGGATTAGTTACATTACTTGGTAACAGCTGCACGGTGTAGTAGCTGGTACTAGGTATCTGCACAACACATGTCCACAGGCTGTGAAACAGACACGGACAAATTCTCAGTTCCTGTAGAAAGGCTAAACCCCACGGATAACTGCTGTGAAGGAATGCTGTGACTCAAATTCATCACAGCCATAGCTGTGGACATAACAACTAGTTACACAATACTAGTAATGACACACCAGAACTTGATTACGGATGTTCCTAGTATTGAAAATGCTCATAATATTGAATGTTAACAGAGCAAAACACATTTTAGAAAAGTCACTGGAATGAAAAATGTAAGGATCGGTTAATTTTATAGCAGTTTTCCATTAGCTCATATTGCTCCACTGCAGCTTCACCGTATTCATGGATGCATACATGCACACGCATGCACACATACACACACACACAATTTTGGGAAGTGGAGGATAAACCAAGAAATAGGTTGTGTGAACAACCCAAGAAGTAGATATTAAAGAACTGATTAAGCAAAGCAATTAAGCATATAATTGATTCCCGTTATCTTCAGTGGAGCTTGACAATGGTTAAAGTGCTTTGTTGAATCAGGGTCCTCAAAACACAGTGCTCCTCAACCCTTTTATCTGATCGCGGCTTTAGGCAAAACGAAAACACTTGAAAGGGACGAAAGGTAAGGAAATGCTCAGGTTTAGCAAACTAAATCCTTGTAGGAATTCTATTAGTTCGGAAAAAAACCATAGTGGCTTTGTAAATTTTCATCACCTCTAGCAGTTTTTGAATAATGCAATGGTCTTTTTGGCAGCTTCATAAAGCTGTAATCTGCACACCAAGTTCTACAATGTCTCAGCACTTCCTGGGGACTCAGAGCAGTAGGACAGTCTTGCAACACAAGCAGAGATTAATCATTTTCTAATGCACAGTAATAAATAATGTATCCCCCATAGTACATAAATTAAAGCTGTAATTCCATCCCAGTTCTGTGATGACACCAGAAGCCCAAGATGGAATTTCAGCCTCGTTATGACCAGTCAGGATACACGTTATTCCTAAAATTATGTTCTGAGACTTAATAATGAACTGAGAAGTTCTGAAGGCATTACCAAAATGAAGTGACGTGTAATTACAAGCAGAAAGCAGAATTATTAAGTCAGATACTGTTTGCAGAACTTGCTGAAGTAAGCAGTAAATCTCATTCCTGAAAAGCCTACTCAGCATATTTGTAGCAAGGCAAGCAAAGATCACTACTACTATAAAAAAACCTGAAACTTGTTCTAGTACCACAGAGCAATGCCCCCATCATAGTAAACAGAAAGAAACCACATGTTAAAGATCAGGTCTGTACATTACAGAGTCCTTAAAACGCTGAATATAACTCCTCCTACAGCCATACATGGTATTTCACGTACAAGTCAAACACGTATCCTACAGGTGTGCAATGCCAAGCAAAAAATATCAGGAGAAAGCCACAGTCTGTCCCAAATTTGCACTCCTATTTGACAAGAAAGCTGTTGAACAAAGCAAAACACTCATGATGAGAAGTATGTTGTCCTTCTGACGAATGTATTTATATATATACACATTTTACACACTGTAAATAATCTAAACAATTTTCATAAAGAACATAGTCCTAATATTTTTCCTGCAGACAATTTCAAGAAACCTTATGAAGATTCTAATGATATTTTACAAGTCTAACAAGTATTTTAATGGAAATAGGTTTAGAAGCATGAAGACAGAAAGCCAAAACAGTCATCTATCTAGAGTTAACTGCTATATTCACCCTGAACTTTTTTTACCAAGTTCAATGATTTTTAGCAAATACTGCAAGATTTCAAGTAAGTCTGGAGCCACTTTTTTTTCAGACAGGAAGAAAGTAACTTTCTGACCATCTTACACAGGCAAGGCATGAAACTTTACAGGAATGTCCATGGTCTGAAGTAGTTCCAAGGTTCTGAACTTTTTTCCATGGTATTATTCACAAATTCATCTTCTCCCCCTCCGTCCCACCACATTCTTGATAATGTGAGACCCTAAGTCACACTCACTCCCTCTTCCCTTAGGTTTCCATCTTACAGAGCTGTAAAGTAAAGATGGGGAAGCCTGAAGATTGTGACAAAAAGTCAAATAAAATGGTGCACACAGTTGTTATTTTTAAAAGCTGAAAATGTTTAAGTCTAGAGTAACTGGTTTTGAGTATCTGATGCTTCCCCACAAGCCACCGTCCCTTACCTTCCAACTCTCCCTCCTTCCACTTCCCCTTTTTATGTTACATAAAGTGTTCAAACCTTGAACACCTGGACTTACGTTTCCTACATTCATACTTGAGCAAATTAACAGCAATGGTCTCATATTCAAGGGGCCACTCACCTGGAGATCCCTAGTGATTTTCTGTTCTTTTAATCACTCTGACAATCAGCAAAATTTAAAATGTGAATAAAACTATTTATGTGCCTACACCTGTATTTAAGGACATGCATCTTCCAAGAACCCATTTTCTCCCCTTTTGCCGTTTATGACTATTCATACAACAAAAATGTATCAAAAATCATGACAAAAGGACAAAGAAAGTAAGACAATAAATGCTTAAAGCTCCTTGCTTCCATGGTATCTCCACAAGCAGCATATCATCACCTCTAAATAGCAACCTGAAACCTACTCAAGAGACTTACATAAGTCATGACTCAAGAACTAAAGCAATGAGTGTCAAAACATTCAAAGACACAGTACCCTCTGCTCCTAGTAGTAAAGGAGTAACTACTCAGAAGATGCGAAGGAGATCCTTGCACTGGAGAAAAATAGCAGTAAAAACTTAAGAGATCTGCAGAATCACAGAATGGTTTGGGTTGGAAGGGACATTTAAAGCTCATCTACTCCAAACCCTCCCTTGCCATGGCCAGGGACATCTTTCACTAAATCGGGCTGCTCAAAACTATTCCTTCAAAATCATCCACACAAGCTAAGCTACACACATCAGTAAGTAGTACACTACTAGAAAACTTTCAACCAGATGTGATCTTGGAGGCTTCTCATCTCTTAAATTATGATATAAGCTGCAGAAAAAGTGATAATGTCAAGGCCAGGTATGCCTCCATCCGCCTTTTACCGGGAACTCAGAGAAAGAGATGGTTTTCTATGGGACCTCTAAGCTAGTAGGTTACATTGCTTGTGAAATATTGCTCATAATGAATGGCAATCCAACACAGAGACTAAAAGGTGACCCTGTAAATAAACGTCAGCTGCAAAATCAAATACCTCCCCAGGTCTGAGCTGAACAAACACTGCTATTGACAATGTAAACAAAATGCTGAGAAGAGAAATAAATCGCCAATGAAAAGGGGAGAAGGAAAAAACCCACCCTAGCAGTAAGCAAGAGGGCACATGAGAGGGAAAGAGCGCATGGCAAACCTAGGTTAGCAGAACTGACCGATGCAGGCTCTTCCCATGCTCATCACCACACCATCTGTCCTTAAGTATAAATGGAAGGGTTACCTATCATGTTCACTTCGTGCAAATATCCTTTTCACTTTCATATATTCCAAGGACTATGTGACTTATTAATGCAGAAATTAATCTAAAATGTTGCTTATATAATACACACCATATTGATTCGCAATCTAATTGCACTGGTCATACAACTACATACTAGAAATCGTTGTTCAGAATGTTCTTCTCTGATCTGGGAATTATGTTACAACACTTGCACTCTAAATTTAAAGACACCATGTACACCAAAGTCTGAGCACTAGCCTGTTAATTGGTTTTCCTTCCCTGTTCATTAGCCCAACACACAACAGAAGACACGTGGGTGAGGACTCACACCAGCAGCAGTGAAAATTTCAGTGCTTACAACCCAGGGAGAGGAGCAGGACTTCAGAACTCTGTAATTACAAGGAGGAAGAAAAAGTCTGATTAAAGAGTCCCTATTTCTGACATAGCGCAACTCGGAAGAAGCGCTGTCACAACAAACTGTGTGGCCAGGACTTCCCCAGTAACACCATACCTAAAGATGTGGGCTTTTCGCCACAGAGAATTCCAGTTTCCATCCTGGAAACAGGAAGGAGGAGGAGGAGGAAAGAAGCCTTTTATTCACAACACTGTTGAATTATTTAACTCTACTAAAGACTCACTGCCAATGAGTTGTTGGGTTGTTGCAATATAGGCATTAAGAATCCAAAAGCAGAAGTTCTTGCTGCCCGCCTGATTATTGGTGCTGATTTGTTCCCGACGAAATACAGGACAAAGTAACATACTGCTAATGTATACCCTGTTAATTATTCTGCAGTGCCATGTACGGAAGTTCATGTGATGGAAATATTCACGCAGTGCTTCATGTGTGGAAATTCTGTGGTGCCTGATGGAAGTTCTGATGGATATGGATAGAATCAGAATTATATATAGTTTAAATTCATATTCAGTCAAGTTTGTAGCTATAGCAAGGGAGGAGGACTGAGTTGTGAGACTACACTACTGCCTAAATGTTACGCTGTTAGATTAAATACTCCCGTGAGCTAAAATACCGTAGAGGACTGAAGTTCAGGAAATCAATTTCAACGCTGTTTTGTAAACTTCAGTATAGCTCCAATTCTCTGTTATTTATACCGATTCAATGAATCACATTTACACTGCAAGCGCACACCAGGCTGAAAAAAGTCAATTGGTTAGTGCACAGCGCTGAGAGCACCGTAGGGAGCACAGACACTCACAGACAACACGCTGCCAAAACAAAGCTTTAATTTAGAGCAAAAAATTCTGGCCTCTGGAGCTGTAAGAACCGCCCCAAGATAGGAACTGGGAGTACAGGGATGAACAGAAGCAGTGCTATGGGTCTGCACAGATTTCCAAAACTCACCCTCCCACAGCTTTACCAGAAAGCAGCTGGGCGAGCTGAGCAGCAGCAGCCGGTTGCTGTCGGACCCCTGCAGGGCCCTGAAACTGGGCAAAACCCTGCTTGGTGCTCAGCCCAGATGCCCAGGACACCCATGCCCAGCCTACAGCCCATGGGCCACAACGCTGACCCCCAAAACACCGGATTCAGCCTGCCACCCGCTCACACCCACCCACCCTCCCGCATCCTTTGCCCCTGGGGAAATGCAGCAGGGGCCACCTCACCCTGGGCACCTCTGCCCAGCTCCTGAGAGCCCCCCGCAAGTCGTGGGGTGCAGTTCAAGCAGGGTTTGACACCAAACCTCTCTGAATACAGCAGATCCCACAGCAAACTTCACCTGTCAGAGGAGAATCGGGGTCAAACCACTGCCGCTCATGCTCGCAGAGGTGACACGCTGCACAGCTAAACACAGGCACCTAAATGTATAAACTGCATGTATACGCTCTCTCAATAAAAACACATTCATATGCATTTACACCAGACTTTCTTTTTGATGTGCAAGTTTTGTTGCCACCCCACACTCCCCACAAAAAAAAAGAAAAAAAACCATTTGCTTTCCTCAATCATTAATTGTATTAAACTAATAAACATTCTGACACCAACACTGTTTAAATAGCCTTCTCTCCACCCAAAAATCCACTGACAAGTATTTTCACATATAAGATGACCATTCCACAACCCTGCTTTTGAATGCTAATCTAAACTGAGTTCCCCAAGCCAGCAGGGTAAAGAGTTACTCTTCGGGTGGGAGAGTGCAGAAAAGAAATGAGAGAGGGGCCTTTAAAATGAAATAAAAATAGACTCCCTTGATCCCACCATGACACGGCCCAGACATTCTCCCTGTGGGGGAAGAAAATGTTTCTTACTACAGTGAGAGTTTTTATAACATTTTCTTCTTTTTTTTTTTTTTCCCCCAGTGCAACTTTGCTTCCTGAAGAATGCTTTATATAAAAGACATGACATTTGGCAACCCAGCTCGGCTGCTTTGTGAAATTCTTTGGCAAGTGCCCTACGTGCTGACTGCATTAAGCACATCAGTTTATTTATTTATTTATTTATTTATTTATTTATTTATTTAGGCAGAAGTCAGTGAGAGCAAGCCATACAATTAACGTGCAGCACGGCACCGCTTCATCCAAAAAAAACGGAGAGGAGCCAGGGAGGGAGGGGCTGGAGCCTCTCCCTTTTCGGAAACCTCACCATGGGAGAGGAGATGGTTCTCCAACCTCAAAGCGTTGCTGCTGCTCTGGGGCATACACAGTGATTCTTGGATCTCAAGGCATTTAGTGAACATCAATTAATTAATTAATTAAGCCTCAATTCCACAACAAAGGCAGGTATCATTAGACACCTGTTTTGCATATGGGTAAAACGAGCCATGGAGTAAACCTAAGCCTGTATGGATGTTGCCCAGTGTCCTGAGGCAGGAGGTGCACCACCTTGCTCTTGCCCAAGTGAGAGCCACCCCCCAGTAGCTGGCAGGAGGGCACAGCACCAGCCACCCGCACACCCACACTTCCTCCCTCGTGCCCCAAATGAAACCAGAAAATGGAGAAGTCTCCACATGCCACCGTCTTCCCAGGGGTGCAGCCATGGCATGTGACTGCGTGTCCGGGACATACCTCAGCACCATCCGCAGTCAGGGACAGCACCATATAGATATATATATACACACACCATCCACTGTCCTCCAAGGGTCAAGCACTTGAACGAGCAACCCCTATTTCCTACTCAGATGCCATGTGTTGGGCAGGAGGGCCATACAGTCATGGTTTGGAGTCAGGGACCGTACTCCTTCAGGCTTACAAGAAAACAAGATGCTTCTCAGAAACAATGGAGTAGTGTGCTTACCATCAGCCCCATTTATTTACACCAGGGACCAACAAAGCTTGGCAGCACACACTGCCAGGGACACCCAGCAACAGCAAATTCACAGAACCATGAAATTTTCAAGCTAAATAGGAAGGAGAGCTGGGAACAGGGGAGGACATGACATACCTGCCCAGAGCCCAAAGCCAACAGCTGGTCAGTCCCACAAGCTTGGAAGGGTAAAGCTTCTGCACTTACTACATATCCCCTGATATTTTCAGGCCAAACAGCTATCAGCAAAGGGTTCAATCCATCCAAGGCACTGTTTAGCACACGCACCACAAGGGAAATGCTGAAACACGGTCCGGTGCCTTCCACGGGAAGGAGCTACCGAGTCTCCAACCAACGTGGCCCCTGCAGATCAGGTACAGAAAAGACTTCTGTCCACCTCAGAGAGCTGAGATGGGACTGGAGAGTCTGCCTGATCAGGTGGTGCAGCTTCAAAGGCTACATCCAAGGGCACAGATAAATCTGTAAGGAATTTAGCTTTTGGAAAAGTTTTAAGCAGCTTGGTCTAAAAAAATGTGACACGTTTATCATTGAAAAGAGTTTTCTACACACAAGTCTGTAAGAGACAGCTGTGTGTTCTCATCATTTGTGTATGACCCAATAAAAAAACCCAAACTCTAATTTTGTTCCTAGAAAAGAAAATTGACACAGCAATCTAAACCCGTCTAGTGTTTTGCTGGAAGACGATGAGGAAAAGGTGGGGTTTTTTAAAATTTAAAAAAATCTGGCATTACCCCCACTTTCTGTTCTAAAAATTTTTCCAATAATTTTTGTCCATTTCTAGGCCAATTTCTGTGACATCAAAATAGCTACCACAACAGCAACACACAAGCCAAATTCTACAAGGTTTATTCAAGGCAAAGAGATTTCAACCAGACACCCCATCTTCAGCAGAAGTTTGACGTGACTAAGGGCTCAGGACAGTAAGATACAGAACCTGGCATCAGTTTAACTGTACGGCAACCTTTGCCAATCATCTCTCCTCGGTGGAACACATACCAGGCTCTCGTTTGCAAAGGATTTAGGGATCTCTGCACTGAAAAGGGCCAAGGGGACACAAATCTGTCCACAAAGGAATCACTGGCAAAACTCCCCTCATCTGAAACAAGGAAATGCCAAGCTTTCAGTAGCACAACTCGATTGTCCTCTTCAACCTAGACACAATGCACTAGCAGTTCAAGTAGGGATTTCAGGCTTGGTGTACCACGCTACTGACTGCCCATGCAGGAAGCACGCCTGGGTTTATGGGCTGATTCTGGAAGTACAGGCCAAGAGCAAGCAAGGGAAACCTCAGCACAAGTTGTCCAAAACTGTGGTCTCGTTAGCCCAACATGCAGGCAGATTTCAAGTCAAGAGGCTCTGGATCCGTATGCCTATACTACATATGAAGACGTGGAATATGCACATGTTGTCCCAATGCAAAATTTCATACCAAAACACTAATAAACGCGCTTTTTCTTTAAACAGAGGAAAGAAAAAAAAAATTCTCCACCAAACTGATCTGTGAAGGCAAGTAAGAGGAACTAACATACTTTAGGACAAGCCTGGCAATCTTGCTAACCT
Source organism: Falco peregrinus (assembly GCF_023634155.1). NCBI lineage: Eukaryota > Metazoa > Chordata > Aves > Falconiformes > Falconidae > Falco > Falco peregrinus. The sequence goes on along the minus strand of NC_073723.1, from coordinate 98,041,934 downwards.
CAGGTGCAGAGTGCAGAGATGCTATGGAAGATGAAATTACACAGCTTAAAACTTAGTTACAGGTGGTTCACTTGAGGGGAAGGACAAGATTATGACAGAGGTTCAAGACTTGGAAGTAAAGGGTAGGATAGGACAGAACACATGAGAGAGGGACAAGACTGGGTTGTTTTTGGCTTGACACTTGGCAAGAGAAAAAACAAGCATGAGTCATAGTAAAGGTAACTCAAAGTGCGATGTGACTGCAACGGAGAGCTGAGCAGACCACACTGCATGAGTCAGCAGCACAGATAAAAAGGGTGATAAGAAGCAGCAGATGGGACATGTCTCTACTAAAACAACCCTGCAGGACACAGGCCTCCTCTGCTCTAATGAAACGGCCGTGCCAAGCTGCCGCGCGCCGGCTCGTACGCTTGCGATCCCATGAATCAAAGAACGCCGCGCGAGCTTAGAAAAGCAGCAGGCAAACAGGTGCAGACAGATCCACATGCGAAGGAGCACAGAAAAGCAAAGCAACAGCACACACACAGACCCCACAACACACACACGCACCCTGACAAGCACCCTGGGATACCACCCTCCAAACCACTCAGCGGGGTGGGGTGGAAGAAAAGAGGGGAAGGAAGCTGTCACTGGGATCCTGGCATTCAACCTGGCCGATGGCCAGCTTTTCTGTGCCTGCTAGTCAGGCTCTGCCTTCCTGATGGGTGCCAAGGGCAGAAGGCTGCAGCATTGCAGCACACACACCCCCCGGCCCCTTTCTGCCCCCACCAGCACGCACCTGCAGAGCCGGGAGGCAGCCGCAGCCACACAGCTCGCACGCGTCTCGAGAATCCTAAAGCACAGCTGGGGATATTTGCGCAGCTATGCTCCAGAATAGCTGCAGCTCAGGTGGTTTTGCAAAAGTTAGGTTTAAAGCTCCATCTTTTCATTCAGGATTGCAAAGGTCATTTTGCTCCAAGAGCAGAACATTTAGCCCCATGAGAGCAAGCACCACATTCTTGGGTAGCAGAAACCATGTAGTCATACGCAAGGCCACGTTACCTGCAAAATGCAGTTGCTGCCCTGACCGCATAACTTGCAATGGTGGTTCTTTCCTGTTAGGATCCCTACTTGCTGCACTTTTGAACTTGGTCAGGAAAGATGAGGTCCCTCTGTCACAAGCTCAAAAGAGGACAGAGATATAAGGCAAAGCTCAAATCTCCTTTCATCTCACTTCTTGGCTGAGGTAAAATTATACCCTGCCTGTGAGGGGCAAGATGGAAAGTAAAATGCTCTATTTTTAGGCACAAGATCCTGCTTCATCAGGTTCATTTAGTTTCTAAGAAACAAACTTTGGCAAAGGTCTGCATTTGAGGGGGATGAAAGATGACTTGTTTCATTTTCTTTTAGTGCAGCTCACAGCATGACTAGCATAAATCTAAGCAAATCTGCTTTAGCCACATATACATGCCAGCTGTTTTATTTGGGAGAGATAGTCCTTATATTGTAGCAATATATATATTTTTTTCCCATTTTTCCCAATCCATCCTGCCAAAATAAGCATGTTGTGTCCAAGTACTTCAATGGAGTTCGAAGGTGTGTCTATTCCCCCCGCTCCAAACATCCTTATTTATAGATTTCAAAAGTTGGCAGGTACGCCGAGGGAGAGCAGTTGCTGAGCCTAACACGCTCTGCACAGCAACAGATCTGTTGTAACAGATTAACAGGCAGCGAGAGGGGGAGAGAGGAAAGAGAAGTACTTTCCTTCTTTACACACATCCTTGCTTTTAAATGCAGCTTTACAGAGATAATGACAGTAACTGCGTGTCTAAAATAAAGCTGCCTGGAGAGCCAAGGCTCATGCAGCCCCACTGACAGCAGAGCTTGGCTCTGCACTTTGGTCACGCACTTTTCTAACCCGAGCGTGCGCATTCCAAGAAGTAGGTAGGGGAACTGCTCTCCTACGGACACCGTGAGCATTAGTGAAGGGGGAGGGCGGTCAGCCTGTAAGTAAAACAGTGAAGTTAGTTTTCATTTCCTGTCGGTTTTAATCTTGTCTAGAGGCTTTGCGAGCTGCTACTTCCATTTTCTGGCCTGCCTGCAGAGGAGCTGCTCTCTTTACTCGCTCGCGGAAGGTCCCTCTAAGCTGCCTACAATGAGTGTCTCTTGTGCTCCTGAAATCCAGCCCACTCTGCCCACCACTCGCTGGCTGCAGCAGCAGTGAATCAGTCTGCAACCACAAATCACTGTGTTGGACTCCCCCTTGTAACTCTATAAACAAACATACTGCTGATTACAGCTTCCACCGGCTATCTGTTTGGAAAAAAAAAAACAACCACAAAAAAACCCAACCAAAACCCAAAACCGGCATAAGATTCATGGATGCTGATGCACAATTTTTTTTCAGTCTGGGGTCTTCCCATGCAGAAACACTCTTATACCCATTTTACTGCTGGTTTTCACACTCTGTGGGCTCTTTGATTTATTTTTGAACTCACGATGTGAGTGCTTCTATATATTCTGCAGGCGATTCCTGAAATGCAATGCACAATTTGCATGTGGACATAGAGCGTCAACTAATCTGCAGACAGTGACAAATTCTGATCAGAATTCAGACACAGGCTCAGTGAGGACTCCCTTGCCCTCAGCCTGTAAAAGTGCTGCACCTATGTAACTCCCACCACGGGGCTTCTCAGACCCCCAGTGTGGAGGCTGCTAAAGAGTGATGAATGGATGACAAACCATTACTGACAGTTCTGCAAAAAGGTTCCTGTGTCTCTTGGCCACAGCCCTCTGGCAATATACACGCTTCCACACATCTGCTTTCAAAAGAAGCCATCAGATGCACTCATCCATCTAACCTGAGATGCAAGACACAGCTAGGCAAGGGTGATACCCTGCATCAAAGCTGGCTGAGGATGGGTGTCAAGCTAGGAGAACAGAAGAAAAGGTGTAAGTGATAGAGCGCAGAGCTCATGTTGCTAAGAGTTAAGCAGCACAGTATGTGCCAGGAGTAATAACTTCTCCCCCTGCATGAACTCTAACCAGGAGCAATGCCAGCAAGGGTGCGCAGCAAAAGAAGTCGTGGCTAAGAGAAATGGAAGAGGGAATCACCTGATCATCTGCCCATGCACATCACTGAAGATTTATCTCGGCACCACATCCTTAATTCCTTCCCCAGTTTCCAAGAACTGGCCTTCATACACACACTAGGGGAAGACAGTGAGTTTGTCTAGTATCTTCCAGCTCATGTTTGCAAAGCTCTCTGAGAAGAGACCCGCCAGACTCCACAAGTGATCAGTGTTATCAAGCTTGATCCACGTGTGCCTTCAGCTTGCTGCCCCCCATGGGACCAACAGCCATCTGCTGCCTTTTCCTGGGGGAGATGAAGTAGCACGTCAGAAAACAAAGTATATTCCTAAAAGTTTATTCCTAAGATCTCCCAACAAGGCTCAGTCTCACTTCCTCATTTACAACTGCATGAATTCGAAAGGCAAGAGTCGCTTTTGCAAGATCCAAGAATGTGACTAGGAACACAACAGCAAAGCCCCAAACCCTGTTCCTCTCCTCGGTCTGCTATGCAACCCTCTTCTCTCCCTCTGGGCCAGGTCACCACCTTCCACATGCAGACTAATATAGAAGTGACTTCTCTCTCATGCATTTATGTATATAAATTGAGACATATTCTGAACTAGTTTGTGACAATTTGTGTTAGATTCCAATACTGCATCTATTGAAACTGTTTGAATTTAGGTGGTTCTTTTAAGTAGCACTTCGAGAAGGATCTTTGCTGCTCAAGCCTCAAAGAGAATCAGACTTGGTACTGACAGCAGTTACTGACTACACTTCTAAAATCAGGACTGACGGACACCCCTATATCAGCTTGCAGTAGCAGTCTCTCCTGCCAGACCAGACAGGAGAGTATCTTCATCATTTCAGTGCATTTAGCAGGCTGAGTTAAACACTTAGCTCAAACATCAGAAAGGAACTTGAAGAAAATTAATAAGAGTCAGATACTTTCTTAATGGAAGTGATGTGCAAGAGTTTAGGATCTATGATTCCCAAAACTCTTTAAGATACTGTGACCAAATAAATAATAATAAAAATAATAATAATTATTTTAAAATACTTAGTAACTACAATTGACTGTTCTTTTTAAAAATGGCTTAATTTTAAGGCAAAACAAGTTTAATTTTTTTCTTCTATTTTCCCTTCTATGTTCCAGCTCTTATTTTAAGGAACCATTTAGTTACATGACAGAAATGTTTCAAAATCTCCTTTTTTGCTGAACATTTATTTTCATGTGAATGTAGCCTAATACAAGCCACATGCAAAAATACAATCTAGTAAACAGTGAACAGAAAATGCACCACTGATTAAAATAAAAACCAGAAAAATTAGAGACCCACAGAAATCTACGTTGGAGTGGATTACTGATGGAACATCTGTAGAAATATAATGTAATCTATGTTTAAAAAAAGAGATATAAAATTATTTCAAGTACTGAAAGCATTCCCTTCTTTAAGGACAATAACTATAAAGAGTAAATGCAAAACAAGATTTAGAAGCTGATTATTTTAACAAGGTTTTCCTGCTTGCTGATTATAGTCACAATTGAAATCAACGATTTAAATCCCCCTAAAGAACCCTCCACAGGAAGAGCAGTGCTGATTCATTTCTCGTGAGATGGGACACTCAAGATCATGAAGAATGTTAGTTTGCTGATGCATGGCAGATAGGCTGGGACAGAGGCAAACGCATGCTAGTATTTCAAATTAAAAAAAAAGGCAAGAGGCCAAAAATATATGTCTGTATGTGCACTTGTACATGCATGCCCTCATTTTGTTATCACGCAGGATCAGGACACAGACCTGCACAGCAGCAGATTAGAAGGAGGAAGCTTTTGCAAAGAGGTGATGGTCAGCAACTCTTGAGTGCTCAGGGCAGTTCTTCCAGACACAGAAGCACCAGGACCGGCTCAGCAGCACGTTTCTTGGTGTTTCCTCACGCAGTACTGTGTGGCCAGAGCTGCAGGGCCTGGGACGTGAGCGCGTGGTGATGTCTGACCACGCAGAGTTAGTGTGGATCCTGCCAGCATTACGATAAGCCTTGCTAAATCCGTGCTGGGCACATGGTGACTCTGCACCACCCTTCACCAGTGCTCCTAGTCCCAGGATGACAGTGACAAAACACCCCCTCAGGGCTGTCGAGCCAGGAGCTGGAGACAAGGAGTCTGGCTGCTCTCACCAGACCCAAACTGCCTGGCCCTACCTACTCAGGAGTCTCTCCTACAGGCATCCTGTAGCACCCTCCACCACCCAGGTTGCTCCCATGGGCTACAGCAGCATTGACCTCCTCTTTCCCGCCCTGCGCAGCAACAAGGACAGGGGGGTGCAGTGTTTCTAAAAGGAAAAGACTCTTTTCTTCTATGTTTTTTTGTTCTATCACAGAAACCTGAGTTAGAAGACTTCAGAGGACCTGCAGAAACTTGCAAAGTCATGGAGGGGATCCTCCAGCGAGAACAAAGAGAGGAGGAAAGTATCCGTGGGGACACCGCAAGCAATTTCTCAAGGCCGAAGATTACACTTATGGGGAAGAACCTCTCTTTTCCCTCCGTGCCACCCCCATACACTGAACAGCAAACACATTGGGAGATGCAATCACAATGGCTGCAGGAGCTGCCAAAGTGCTTTTTGGCTTAAGAAGCAAAGGACAAGTTTGAGGTTTGTTCTTCAGTTGCTGCCTCATGCACTTAATGTAACGAGACAACAGAGAAGAATAACTGATGTGTATAGATAGCAATGAGGTAATTAAAGCCTAGTTCTTCTCAGCCTGCTCCCTGACTCCACATAAAAGAAGTACACAAGTGCACAAACATCTAGGTTGAAAATACAACACCACGCTCTGGTGTAAAACTCCCGTGCCTCCTGGAGTAGCGCTGGCTTTACTACGGCCACACTATGCATTAGCGGCTACTGACTGTGTTTGCACAATATTTCAATAAGCAGAGCCAACCAACATCACTTCCTCTATTTCTGTATAGAGTAATATATTTACAGGAACAGCCTTTTGAAACATTCCAGTAAAATTAGCTTACTCAGATTTTATTATTTTTTTTTAGCTAGAACAGAGAGCAGAAGCATATCATCATCGTCATCGGTTTTTGTGCATAAATCAGCTGTCTATTTAACCACTGATATGTTGCAATAATGAATTGCCATTATCTTAGTTATTTGTTGGGTTATTAGAGATTACCTAAGTTCACAGGATCACTGAAAAAAAAAAGAAAAAAAAAGCTTCACTATTTCCTGGGAAACGACCTTCAGAAGCATGTATTCCACCTCCTTCTCCAAAGCAATGCCCAAAATATTCCTGGAGGAGGTTTGTCTGTTTTATAAAAACCTCCAGTGATGATGCTTCCATGGCTTTCTCAAAGGCAAATGACTGCAGCACCAAAATACCCTTATCACTTGGAAGCTTTCTTAAACATTTACCTAAGTCTTGCCACCTTCCAATTAAGCCCATTTCTTCCTGTCCTGACCCCAGCAGTTGTGCAGTAGGATTTATTCCCTTCCTCCCTGTAGGAGGAACCTTCCACATACTTGAACGCTGCTATCATGTCTGTTACTGGCCTTCCCCCCTCTAGACTAAACAATCCCAATTCTTTCATCTTCTTCCCCAGGTCATGTTTTCCAAGAATTCTTTCATCTTCTTCCCCAGGTCATGTTTTCCAAATCTTTGATCATGCCTTCTCCCTGGCCACCATCCAGCTGGCTCTGGACTGTGCTGTGCCCCAAACTAGGTGTTGCGCCATTTCCAACACTGAGTGAAATGGATGGGTCATTCTGTGCTTTTTTCTTTACGCACCCCAAAACAGTGCTTTTTCGAGGGGCAGGGATGGGAAAATCGTTCCTTGTATGACTGTATGATACCTACAGCCTCAGGTCTACGATCCCCTTCTCTCTCAGATGCACTGCCCTGCACAGACGGGTCAGCCTGGCAGGGAGCTGAGCCGGGGCTCTGCCCCGCGGGCGCTCAGGATGGAGCTGCAGGGTTGCCAGCTCCGGGGTCAGAGCCACAGAGACAGGGGAGGGAAGGAAAAGCTGCCCACTCAGCAGCGCACTGGCAGCCCAGCTCCCAAGGGACAGGAAAGCAGGACTTGCTGCAGGCTGGTTTTCTCTGGTGGTCTAGGAACCAGCTGTGATTTTTAACACCCTATTCAACTAAACCAGGCCAAACTGCCTCCAACACAGCCCAACTCCAGCTCCCAGACCTTCTTCTGTAGGACCACTGTTGAGTCAGCCATTCCCCATCCCGTGTCATGCGACTGGATATTTCTACCCCTGTACAGCGCTTCTAAGTTTGTACCCCATTTTCTTCTACCCCAAACCATTCTTCCAGTTAGCCAGGGCAGCTCTGAACTTTAATCCTGCCCTCCAAGGAGCCTGCGGCCCCCCTCTATGCTTCTTATCCTATGTAAATTTAATAACTGCTCTCTCTGCTCCATCAATCATTCCAGTAATGAAAACAATGAGTATTACCACAGCCAGGACAGACCCCTGTGGAATCTCTCTCACTCCAGTCTTGCAGTTTAACAGCAAACTATGAATAACTACTTTGAACAGTGCCTTATATTAAAAATTATATATAATTTCTATATAAATATATAGAGAGAAATAGAAAATCTATAAATAGAAATTTATATATAAACTATATATGTATTTATATATAAATAGAAATTCTGTGCACCCACATTACAGACCAGCCGACCAGATGCCCAGCCTGCTCCGAAGAAAGCTGTGTTAGAAAGCATCCAGAGCCCCCCATTAAAGAGGGAGTTATTTCTATCAGAGAGGTACAATTACACTGTCATAGGCGCTGTTGGAAAGTCTTTGCTAAACACTGCCATAAAAATATCATGCGTGCTGATAAGAGGAACAGGAGGGTTCATAACCAAGCTTTAGGATGACAGCAAGAACTTGAGCTGAACTGAGACAGCAGGAGCCTGACTTTGCTTCCAGCAAGAGAGCGCCTTGGAAGAAGCAAACTGAAAGACATTATAAAAATGCCAGGAATTCCGTACCTGCCATCAACTGCTGCCAACTTATCAGTTAAAGAAGATACTATCACAGAAGTGTGGTTTTGGGGTTCTTCATTTTCTTAGCTCTTCCAGATGTTTTTTGAATTGCATTCCTTACTGCTCCCTAATAGCCTGTCCTGCTCAGGGATCACAGCCGAGCCAGACAGACAGCAAAGGCCATGACTCCCAAAACCCGGATTAACGCTTTAATCAATCACTGAAAGCATCCCCAGCCCCACACCAGCAGTAGGAGAAGCAAGTGGCAGTGGTTGGTGCCTGAAACAGGGAGAAAGGGTAAGTTCCATGGAAAGTGAAAGGTGAGGCAGCTTTCCAACGCGGGCTCCCTCTGCTCGCCAAAATAGCAATGCCCTGCCCACGCCTCACTGACTTCTGCAGAAGATGCGCTTACTTCCCAGGAGAATTTACTCTCGCAATGCAGATGTGCTTCTCTGAGGCAATCGCATTCTCTTGCGTAATGCAACACGGAATTAAACAGTATATGCTATTTGGTGCGTTTTTAAAATGTAAACCAGAAGTTACTGTGGAGCTCAGTGATGCTGCCAAGAATGTTAATGCTATGATTTTAGCAGGGAAGAATACATCATATCCTCCCTCCCACAGCTTACTCTTCAGTCTTCATTTTGCTAAATCCTTTTGTGCTTGTCAGTAAAATAAGCCACACATCTGTGTGACTTTCATTTCGATCTTTGGTGGTGGTGAGTATCATGACATCAGGGCCTAATGCAGCTGCACCAGTGGCAGATGCAGGCCAGCTCTGGGAAGAACATGGCAAGTGACTGCATTAAGGTGCAAAGAGTTGAACTATTCACCTCGTGTCCTACAGAACTGGGATAAAAAAAAATAATAAAAATAAAATCAAATAAATCAGGAACAGAACCCGCAACCAACCATTTCCAGTCCCCTATGTGAACCAGGAGAAACAACTCTGCAAATCCTGAGGCATACTTTGAATACAAATATACATACATTTGGATTCTTATCGTTTCCAGGAGTTGCAAAATGCCATTCCTCTTTAGAGGAATACAGGTCTTTTCTAAAATATGTTATGCATAACCCAGTTTTCCATAGCGGAAAACTCGCTAAGGGAATACCGTTTGCTCACACCAGAAATGTATCCCCAAATTACAGTAATTTATAGCCTCATTTTCATTGACAAAAGAACCAGTGTCATTATCTTCTGACAAATATCAGTACACTGAAAAAGTAATGAATAAATGCCTATAAACAGGTATCAAATAAAGCAACTATCAATCCTTGAAACAGAAATTTTATTAAATCATACAAGTAAAAAAAGACTAAAGTAAAAACAAACCATATAATCTGAAATTGAAAGAAAAATCTGTCTATCATGCCAAAACAGAAAAACACGATTCAGAGTACTAAAATACCACAATCTGTTAAATGACCAGCCATCTAATTGTTATTTGTAAAGCTCCAAGTAGGCTAAATGAAGTCAAACACAGAGATTCAGCAAAGTACTTAGGCACATGCCAAAGTACACCTGCATTTTAAGAACGCTTTTTATGTGTCAGAGAGCTTAAAACTCTGGAACTGTTAATCTACACCTCTACAACAGTTTCTTTTTAAGAGGCAGAAAATACTCAGAAAGTGATCTGCATCATCCACATTTTAGTATTACAAATCAAATCAGCATTCAGCCTAAGCTGAATACGTATTTCTGGAGACACATCAGAAAGAACCCCGAGGATTAATCCTAACACAAAAAGATGAGGGAGTTGCCTGCTGTCATCCTGCCAGTTTTGCAGAACAGAAGAGTTAGCAAATGAGGCATGAAAAGATGTGAGCAAAGAAATTCACACCTGCGAAAAATGCAGCAAGATCAGGTGTGCAAGAAAATTACAGTAAGTAGTATCAGGCCCAACCACAAGAAATGCTGACCAGCTGAAAGTCCTTTTGGCCTCAGTTGGAAATACTTAGCACCCTTAAGGCTAGTTAAACTTATAAGCAGTCCTAATTTAATGCTATAAATTAAATTTTAATATTCAGCACTTAACTTTTTAAGGCTCTGACCTTCAATCTGAATCAACGGTAAGGCACCCGTGCTAGCTGAAGCTCTAGCTACGTCAAGAAAATCTTCCTGTGTGCCTCTGTTACTGTGAAGTACTGTAAAGTAAAGGATTTTTTAAAAAGGATTCTCTTTAATTCCTTATAGTGATAGCAATATCAAATATACCTATCTTACTGCTTTAGGGAAAGCCCAAAAGCTCCTGATTGGGCTTTGAAAAACCTCTCGTTAATGCAGCTGGTGGCTTTCAGAGTGCAACGGCAAAGGGAAAGCGTTATTTAAGCGTGTGGGTGCATGCACAAACAAACGTGTGCAGGGAAAGTGAAGAAAAAAAGAGGCACACACTACATATTGTAATTCTCCGAACCTGAATATGGCAACCAAGCACATTCAGTGCAGACAGACAGTCATGTTATGAAACTACAGAACTGACTCAACGCTACCATGTCTAACAAGGTAAGCTGACAGGTTTCGTGTGGCAAAGGCCACCTCTGAGGGAGGCGGAAAGCTGGGGGGGGGGGGGGGGGTGAGGGGTTCCGCACCTGCCTTGAGATACCATAGAAGCTACTTCAATTAATCTGATACCTAGGATTCGAGAAAAAAATAGGGAAATTAAATGAACTTAAGAACAAAAGGCTTAACTTACTGAGTAAGACACCACTTTAAGAGGTTTCCCAGCTTTCGCTGCTGTAAAGCACTTCTGAAAAATTCAGCCACTGAGCTACTGCTTTTCTTGACCTTTTCGCTGAAAGAGAGCAGAGTAAAAACAGGAAAGAGCTAAAATGATACGCAGTAAAGATGCTTCATGTTAGGAAAGTCTTTTGAGTCACTGCTGCAAATTCACTCTGTGTCAGATTTGCCAATAATGCGTGCTAAAGACTATCTATTAACAACACCAGCAAAGGGAGCGTGTATCCTCTCAGGTGTTGCAGCAACACCGTACGCACCATATGATGCAGCTATGTAGCATTTCCATCTGTTGCTAGTTTTCCACACCCAAAAGCTCACTTTGTGTCTTATGATTAATTTATAATGCCCTGAGCCCCAAGATTTGCTCTTCTGATTGCCCTTTTCTTAACAATAAGGCAAATAAACATGAAAATTAATGTATTGTCTGAGGAACACTTCCACTAATTTTGTTCTTTGATGGTTTGGTTGATTTAGTATAGTTAGGAATCAAGAGTAAAGTGGATCGTAGCTTAATATAGAGTGTGATTAATCTTCCCTTTGCATAATGCTGGTACACTATGGCCCAAATACCAGAGATTTATTTGATGTGTACATGCTTTCAAGCATTAGTAAACAAGTTGCAGCCCATTATGAAAGAAGAGCAGATCCAAACAGTTGTGAAGCTCTTTATGTACTAGATTGACGCTGGCAACGCAATATACTTAGATCTGCATGTGTACTAGCTTTATACTTTTGGAGACTGTTTCATCAAGAAGCATCTCTTTTTAAAAATAGGACTAGAAACATGGCTGAGATCACTTCCTATGTCCTGATGCACTACTGTCTGAAGCATGACAGAACTGGCAGAGAGGCACAGTCTTCTTTTATTTTTTTTAATTGATTTATTCCTCATAACATAGCCAAAAAGAGGAAGAACATATACTAGAGCCTCACAAATACACACAATAATTCCCATGAAAAACCAAAAAGCTTCTCTCACTTCTCATTTCTTACTCTTCCATTACTTTAAAGAACATCTACAGAACACACAGAAGTACTCTACCAGATATCACAGAACTTTTTAGTTTACTAGACCTATCAAATAAACTGTTACCCTACACTCTGTAACTAAAACATTTTTGTTGTTCACATACAAATTAAAACAAATTGTTCCTTTAGAAGCTGGTTGTAAGAACAAAATATGAACTCAAAATAAAAAATAATTTTAATAATGAAGTTTCAAGCAACGGTACAGTGGAAGCACTTCATGCACAAAAGTTCCTTAACATGTGGCAGTGCTTCCTGGGTAAGAGAACCAGTGTGAGACTACAGCATTTTCACACACACAGGCAAGAACCCAAGCTGTACTGTTAGGTATCAATAAGCCATTCCCACAATATGACGCATTTTTTCTATCTAGGAGAAGAATCGTGATCCCATGCTCAGACACTGGCTTTAGAGGACAGTACCTAACCCCTCGCCCTCTGACATACATACGTGATTTTCAGCAAGTCTCCCAGTGTTTATACTGCACTCACTGACCTCCCACATAGGCTACAAGTGGACATCATCAGTAGTCACTTGCCGTCTCTGGCCTAGGTTATATCCTGCTCTGTGCTGAACACTAACCTCGAGGTGACTCAGGGAAAGTTACCTGTTTCTTCTCCCATAATAAATGAAGAAGCCACGACAGAGGGAGAGAGAAAGTGGGGGCTACAGGAAAGACCTTTCAGACAGCAAACCAAAAATCTCACCTACAGAGGTGTAGAAAACCTACACTCCTGGAGCGAGCTCATCAGATGAAGCCTCAAATTTTGGCAGCAAGTATCAAACGGACATGAAAGTATATGGCTGTGAAGGGGGTGCTGTGAGAACAAACACATCAGTGACTGAGAGACGCCAAGATACCATAAAAAAGCAACACAGAAGAGAGGATGCCAGTGTCTCAGATAAGCAGCTATGGCCATGTTTACTTAAACTGTTCTGCTGAGCTGTTCCCATTTCAGGCAGAAAACTTTGATTTAAGGAAGAGACTTGCAGTTCTGCCTTCTTGTGTTTTTTTCCCCTTCAAAGCATGAAAGAACTTCCTTTTTCAAACCAAATTAACAAAGTTTACATCCAAACCTTCTCAGTCCCAAAAATCTCAAATCTGAACTCTATTAAAAGCAGCAGTTAGTGGAACCAAATACTCCAACAATATATTTAATAGCCTATAATATTTCTAATGCCCTGCTGCCTGAAGTCTATGCTCTGGAAAACCAGCCAAGCGTGCCCCCCCCAGGAGCAACGCCTGCTCCAGGGCAGGCTGCGTTATCTCCCTTGGCTGTGGCCCCCTGCCACCCCTGGCATGAGCAGAGCAGGGACCCTCCAGCTGCAGACAGCAGGCACGCAGACCACCTCTCTGGCAGGAGGAAGCCTGAAGGAAGGAGGCAAATCGGAAACTAAAGTTGTGCCGAGTATGTAAGCACAGAGCTACTCTTTCAGACTTAAGGTCCTGCACTTTCATGGGTGTGTTTTATTATTTGATTTTATTGAACCCTCCTTCTCCCAGCCTACTGCTTCCCTCATATCACTTAGGGTTCCTCCCACCTGTTCCTACCTCACATCCTTCAGGCTGGGAGATTACCCAGATCACCTCCCCAGTTTGACTACTAACCAACTCAATGGATAACTTCCACTGCCACCAGCGGGGACCAGAGGAGTTACTTGCCCCAAAGTCATGTACGAGCATCCTGCACACCCAGCAGTACTTCTCTCTAGTCAGCCTAAAGGATGCTTGGGAAAAGCATTTTCATGCAGATTTCACACTTGCTGGTCGTGACACTGGAAAATACAGTTCATGTTGTCTCCTGACAAAAAGCTACACCTCATGTTCTATATAAGGTGCACATATAGGAAAGTAAAAATATCTTTTCTAGTAAGTTATGCAAAGCAGAAACAGCCTCCTGGTACTATTACAGATGACTGGAAGCTAAAATGATACCAGTTATACAGCTCACTTCAACTCCAGCAAAGCTTCATGAGCCCCAGCTGCCCCAGCATGACAAACAGTGCCTGAGCGAAGCCCCCGGTGGGCACCTCCCTGCCACCACGCGTGGGCGAGGCCCACCAAAGCACCAGGGGAACACAGCTAGGTGCCTGCTCCAGGGGTACGACCTGCTGCTCCTCCTCTGTCGTCCTGCACCATGGCACCACCAGGCACGGGACAGGAGCAAGGCTATCCTCATCCCAGCGACCATTTACTCCCATATGTGGCACAAGTCTGTGCTCCATCTCAGACTCTTCTAGACATCAAACCTCCTGCTGAAGAGCATTTTCTACTCTCCTGCCAGCCTGACTGCTCAAGATTAAAAGTGGTGGATGACTTTGCAGCTCGTTCCATGTTATCGTGCCAGTGGGTTGATGTGAATTCACAACGAAGCAAGAGAGGTGGCACACTCAGATATGAACCAGGCTGAACTTTCAGGACTGGTTTCTTCTGCTGTTTCGGGCCCATCTACTGGGGTTGCAGTGGACTTTCTAAAAAGCTGTCACAGATAGTGTAAAAAGGAAGAAAAAAGGTTATTTGCATATATGTAAATAATGAAATAAGGTTTTTTTCACTTCCACACTTCAGTATGTCAAAAATGGCCTGCGGAGTATTAGCATTTACTACAAGGTCTGGGGAATGGATGGGTTCCCACAAACACTGACAGCAACAGTTTTATTCCCTTACATAATGAAAACAAGTAGAAAATAGTTTACTCTGAAGTATGATTTTCTTCCACCAAACTCTCAAGTTCTCTGAAAACAGCCATAACTACAATACTGCTTGCAGAATGTTTGGTAACTTTACAGAAGATATTGTATGTTAAACACGAATTTTCAAATAAATTCACTAAGCTATCCTACTGTGTTTTCAAAGTCACTCCATTTAATTACTTCATTAGATCGCTAAAGAATTTTGGATACCAAAAAACCCCATACATATATTCAAAGAGAAAGAGAGATCAAAATGGACAGGAAAGAAGCAGAAGAAAGGACGTGAAAACCTGCAATTAACAATCTACAAAACAATCAGCACACTTAAAAGATAATTTTATGATCCCACTTCACCTGTGTAAAAGCTGAGCAGGCTTTCAGTCTTTTTCCATTTGCCTAAGGTTTTCCCAGTGAAAGAGGAGCCCTCCACAGAGCACCCAGCGCCAGCTGACAGCCAGCTTGCCTTCCCGAGTCACTGCTCCTCAGAGCAGGCTCAGCTCACACACCACAGTCACTGGTCACTATTGCCACCACCGAGTACAAACTAAAAACCACCGTTACATTGCAAACCAATTAACCAATGTAACCAACAACACTCTGCAGCGCGCAGCCTCCAGCAGTGACTACAACAGCGCATACTTTCCCCGCAGTTACGCAGGTGCCATGCAACACTGTTGTGCCTGTGATACCATGTGGTATCCAGCCACCCCAAAGGAGCCACGTTCTTAAAGGACAGAAAAATCTGGGTTATAGACATTATGCAATACCAGAGTTGTATTTAAACAAACTCCAGGCTCAGCAATTAATTGCCTTAGTATTTTGGGGGGATCCTGAAACCGTGCAGACTGTGCAGGCTGACAAGCAGCCCCCACATGCCTCATCCCTCTTTCTAACCCACACCCCAGCTGCACCACCGGCATCAGGCACCCACAAGAGCACGCTCTCGAGATGCAGCATGAGATGCAGCACAGAGCAGCAGAACAACCCCTTTGGGGAGCAGCCGCGGCACCGTGGGAGCACAGAGCTCAGCGGGGTCCCAGGAGCAGGGCGCACCTCGCTGCATGCCCACCCACCCACCACTGCTCCGGGCACCGCGGCCGGGCTGGGGCTCAGAAAGGCACCCGGGGCTGGGGAAACAGCCAGCCTCCAGCATGCACCCACAGGCACTTGGGGACATGCGGGTGGTAGGGTTCCTGTCCCTGATCCCAGGAGCTTCAGGAAAGGCTCAGTGGCCTTGCCACCAGCATCTCCCTAAGGTGCAGCTCACTGGAGGGTGGGGAGGGCAGGAGACACCCCTGCCTGCAGCCCCTGGGAAAGTCGAGTGCCCAAAGTGCAGTGGACTTGCCTAGAAGGTTGAGGATGGATGATTTATTGCTGAACTTAGTGGGATACCTACAAGAGTAAGATACAGGTATAATGCATTTAGTGCTCTTTATCACACAAAAATCCCACAAATATACGTGTATCAGTCTCACCGAAATGCAACAGCAAAGGGTGGGCAGGGGCAGGCGGGAAAAATGAGAATCTGGTGGTCTGCCCCCAGGCAGTTCCCCGTCGCAGGCAAGCAAGGCTCCAGCTTTCATAGTTTCAGGTGAAAGACCCCTAACACTGCCATAACCCACCCCCCCATCTTGAAATATCCCCCCAGGAAGGACAGATGTCAGTCTATTCTGCCAGGCTTTGAATACCTACTCCCAAGGGGTTACAAATTACAATCACCAGTGTAATTAGGTAGCGTGACCAGAGGCATGAGCAACTTATTCCTCCTTGGCCAAGTGATGCCAGGTGAAACATCTCCAGATTAAAACTACATCAGGGTCTCTGGTCTTGCATGCACCTCTTCCTAGCTGTCTCTCAATTTTTCTAAAAGGCATTACATGTAATAAACTGCACTCAGAGAGGCTGGACATTTGACTAACAGGCTTCAGTACTGCACAGGTATTCATGAACAGGACAGTAATAACACTAAAAAAAACTTTCTGGGTCACAGTCCTAACTGTAAGGTTTTAAAATCACTAGCTGGGTAACTCGCTCCCCAGCTAGCTAATGAGTCAGCTTTGAAAGCAAATATTTAAAAATTATTTAGTAGAGGGAAGTTGTGGACAGTTACACCTCAGGGTATTTCCAGAAATGGCAAGTATTTTAAATACAAATTCACAAATTCTGCAATTTCTGCAGCATACATAATTTGAATATCTAGTGTACATCCTGGCCACATACCATATTGCTAGCAAATGTCACAGTGCAAACAGTTTTCCCAAGACTACATATATCCCCAGTAACATATTAGAATGTAGTTTTAAACAATAATACCAAGATAAAAGCATGCTGTATATGGCATGCTTTGGAGCAGTTACCATATGCTCTGTCAATAATCTATGGATTAATAGGGCCCCGATGTACAATAACACATTGGCCACTCACAGCTCCATGGAAGATTATTCCATTCACCATGAAAATTAGCTGAGGATTAGGCATATGTCACAATTTTTCATTCATATTTTTAACTTGGACAGCTCTAAGACACTACTGTTGGGGTTTAGAGGGGGTTTTTTATTATTATTATTCTTTGAAGGTCTGATCCTAATTCCATTAATTTGCACTGACATCAAGGGGGCAGGTTCAGGCACTAAATCAGAATATTAATGTTATCTTAACAACTTACTTTTGTGTCTCTAAAAGTAGCTATACTAGGGGTTTTTAAAAAATAAAATAAATAAAAAAAAGAAAGATTCATTTAACCTGTTATCCTACCGCTGGCAGTTGATG
The DNA here is from genome assembly GCF_023634155.1 of Falco peregrinus. NCBI lineage: Eukaryota > Metazoa > Chordata > Aves > Falconiformes > Falconidae > Falco > Falco peregrinus. The sequence goes on along the minus strand of NC_073723.1, from coordinate 98,024,649 downwards.
TAGCTGATACTTTGGGAAACAGCTGAAGAAATACTGGATGAAAAAAAAGTAATTTGTTTCAGTATGATTATCCTAGTTCAGGCTGTGTTTCTGGGCAGTCCAAAATCAAGATGCTTTTCTAAATCTTGGTGTTAGGGACAGGCAGTAAAACAGATCTATATAATCATCTGCAGCAGCAACCCTCGTAAGAGGCCAGAGTCTCCTGAGTATTTTGTTTTCTTGGGTTTTATTTAGAACAGAGGTCTGGATAGTGGGCTGAATAGCTGGCCACAAAATAAAATGTCATTTGCTAGTTACAACCTACCCTAACGTGTGGGAGATTCACCTTCCACTCTTGTAGATCTAGAGGTTCCCTAAACAATCATCAGCATTTGTGACTGGGCAAAATGACTTCAAAATAATAACAAACTGGAATGCTTCCAGTACAACATTTCCCATCCACTCTGTACGTGCTGCGAACTGCCTTACAAACTGCACAGCCCTGGAGAGTAAGATCTCTATGTGTTACTATCTTGTCCAGGTCTCCCTAGTGAAAATAAGATTGTTCCTAACGGATTCCACAACTTGTATAGGTTAAAATGCCACTGGCATCACCTGGGGGTCAGGAGACCATCCCATTTGTATATACACAGCAGCAGCAGGGTATCTGCATTCCTTAATAAAAATGCTGCTGTTTCATCCTTTGGACAGGAATGCTGATGACTGTCGGGGATCCTGGATTCCCCAACATCCCCCTGCAATCAGCGGGGTTGCTTCTGCGTATATTACTGCCACTGACACACAAAGGCACCGCAAGGGTTCTAGTGACCTGCCCGGTTCCTCCTCCTGCTTACAGCGCGTAACGCACAGCTAAAGGGAGCTGCATACACTTGGCAGAGCAGAATGGTGCCACTTTGTCATAAATACGCTGCAGCACCTACAATTGTGAGCATATAAATATTTCAGAAGGTAAACTGTATTTTGGTTTTGGTTGGTTGGTTTTTAAATACATACCTACCTTTTTAATTTGCCTGGTAAGCAGTTTGTGCAGAGAGGAGTATTATACAGTGCAAAAGTATTCTAAAATTGCATTTTCATTGTAAAGATAAAAGTTACCATTAAAGACATCTGAAAATAAGAGTCTGAAAGTGCAAGATACATTTCTGAAGGGAAAAAGAAGTCACAACTACCAAAAGACTTTCAGAAAGGCGGCTGACAAACTTTTCCTTCCTGTCCCAAAAAAAGAAAATCCCTTTAACTAGCTTGCACATAGCTAAACAGCTAGAACCAAAGTGGCACAACCTATGCCAGCAGTACAAAGCCAAAAACATGCTCTACATACTCTGCGATAAGGAATCTTGGAAAGCAGTGTACCTATCAGCACTACCACCAGTTAAGTGACTTAGCAAATCATCTACATAACAAAAGAAATGCCAAGAGCTATCAGATTTACCGACAGTGGGGTACCATCCACCACACCACCGCCCTAGAACAGAAATATTCCTGTTCCTCATGTGGGCTTGGCTTTGGCTGGCCTCTTCTGTTTGCAAGGTATCATCAGTGATTTTCACCAGTCTCCATCTTTATTTTGCACCTTCTTTGGGGGAAGTGTGTTACACTGTGCATGCAAAAAGGTGACGGTCCTTGTGCTCCATCATGTAGGTAGGCTGCAACTTACTGAGTATTTGTATGTGAAGTGCTGTATTCTCCTGATCTCACCACATGTTTTTGTAAGAACCAGGCAAGCCATAAAGAATTTACAGTAAGGGATTGTACACACACCCATCAGCACCAGACGTGGGCAGAGCAAGCTTGCTTGTTAAAAAAAAAAAAAAAAAAAAAAAGTGTCAGCCCTACTTTATGCTTAGAAAAGAAAGGTCTCTCTTTAATAAAGTAACTCATAACCAAATCTTGATGTTACAGAAGATCACTTACAATACATCTCAAGCAAGTTTAAAAATGGACAGTAAAGACTATACATGTCCATGCATCTTTTCTTGAAACCCCCCCCCCACTCACATTTGTACAAGTGAATCCAAAACACTCTGCAGGCCTGGACTATTAACCTTTTTGAGACAGTCTTCATCAAATAGCAAATGGAGGAGGAGGAGGGAAGACAGAAATGACAGAAAAATATCTCTTTGCTTCCAACTTTACCTGTATAGCGATATTGCCCAAACTAGATATTAAATGTCCGATCCTGAAAGGTAATTTTGCCCCAGTTTTCAGAAGGCATTTTTTCAACCTATCTAAACGGCTTTAAAACTTTTCTTTGTCTGATCAAAACGCTGTCCTTCGTCCTACAGTCTTGACATTCTTTGTGATGAGACTGTTTCAGTATCAGTATTAATATTCAAATGTCAAGTTTGTGACACTACATTTCCTGTGCTATTTAAAGCATTCAGAACAATTATTATCCATGAAATACTAAACAGTAAATTTTTGCTACCTGCTTACAATTTCAGCAGCTCTAGCTGTGACAGAGCAGCATTTACACCAGTCACATGCAGTTTTACATGGAGATGTATTGTTCAGCTTTTCTAGCAGTATTCATACATTTCCCCAAATTGGCTTTTGCTGTTTTTAGCAAAGCTACACATTTATTCTTTTTTCTGGAGCGCAAGTGAGCCCTGCATACCAATTGAATTTATAGTATTTGGTATTTCACACTTTTGTACCACACCTATTCCCTAACTGATAGCAACTTTAACATACAGTGAACCACTGAGCTTTTTATTTTTTTAGTACTTATGGACTAGTAATTCTTTCCTTTATCATTTCTACTGCTCTTAAAAAAAAAGGATCTTTCTTTTTTGTTTTTTGGGTTTTTTTCCTGTTTCAGTACTTAGTTGAGTCTCTTTCTTTTGTAATTATCTAGACTGTGGTTACATATCTTTGGCTATAAGGGGTATTTTTATTACAATATGTAGGTGTCTTTAAAAGCAACATACATTAGAGCTGCAGAGTTGAAAATGCACTTAACTGCCACTCCTTCCTACCAAGCTGCCAAAGTTTTGGAGAAGCTTTCACACAATAGTACAAACTGATAGTAATGAATGCCTATTGCCATATACAGGAAGGTGCGCGTTAATTAGATAGATACATTTTCCTCTTTGTCAAAGAACAGCTTTATAAGGAATGCACAAAAACCGCACTGAACCTTCCATTAACAGACAACACTACAAGCTACAGAACAAAATGAAATAGCCCAAATAACTCAAGAAAAGCTTTATTTTCAGTGTATGGCTTGACCATGCAATAAAGTACTTCAGTATCATTGTACAGGTCAGTTATTTCCACTGTTCTCTCCTCTGAAACTGGAGCTGATTTCAAGAATGTGCGTGTTTCTTTCGGTTTTAATTAACTCCAGTCCAAATCTGAGTGAAAGGGGTCTGATCCCAACCCTCCAAAAGTCGACAGGAGGAGCGCCAGTGGGAACAGGGCCTAAAACAACATGTCTACAGTAGTCAACAACTCTGAGTTACATAAATACTTGCTAATATCTCTATACTGACTGGTCATCAACATTTCCAGTATAATCCTTGTACTTGGGGATGTCTGAATGTTGGATGCTCTCCACACTTCTCTCCAGCCAGCTGAAAGGAATTGTTTCTGAGCGGTTGAGGCTCTCCAGAGACCTGCAGACAACTAATGGAACCCTGATTTTTCACATAAATCAACAGGATGCTACCATCTTAGGCTGAAATCTGGTTTACCTGCTTTGCTACAATGTGCTTTTGCAGGGTCATAAAAGGAAGCTTTGGTTTTGTTTCAGGAAATCAAGGGCTATCAGCTTTTTCATGTAGTTTGTCATGATGTGAAATAATCAGGGCTAGAAATCCAACAATGAGGTTTAAACAACAGCTTATGAATAATGTGCCCTGCAATTCTTCATCATTCTGTTTACACCGCATAGAGAGTTACAAATGAAGTAATAAACAGCAAAACCCAGTCTGCCAAAATAAGGAGCCTGTCACAGATGCTTTTTAAAAAATAGCAGGGGTAATACTAACATCACCACCAGTATTCTTTCCACTCTGATCAGCAAAACTGTCCTTGAATTTGATCTCCTGTTGTACCCAGGAAGACGGCTATGTTTGTCTACAGAGCCACGGCACCATTACAGCTGAACTCATTATTTTAACGTGTTTGAAGTACCTTGAGCATGACAGAAGACACAGGGGAAAAAAATTCCGTTGGATAACATGCAATTCATACTACTGTTAATTAATTCACATTCACAACATAAGCTGAAGTTGTTCCAAAAAAAACGTTATGGTATATTCTGAGAACAAGTTTTAGGAGCAAAACACAAAACTTGGCTTAGTCTAACCCACCTACCAACACAACTTTATACATCTTTCTAAAATGAGCCGAAGTCTTCCTTCTAGCATCGCTCCAGGAGCAGGAAGGCATATTAGGCCCACTAAACTGCACTGATCACAAATCAGCTCTAGAAGCGATTCTCCTTCTTTCTGCAGACACCACTTGTTAAGAGGATCAATATTACGTTTTCAGGAGTAATGTGGGTAAAATGTGAGTGGAACTGCTTCATGTGCTAGTTGAGAGAGGTCTAGCTGAAGGAATGGGCATACGTGTTGCCCGGAGCTTTTACAGTAAAATATGACTATTCCCTCTCTTGCCCTTCCCAGAACTCCTCCACACCTATCCATGCATCCCCCAGCCTCCCTGGGTGCCTGGGAACCAAACCACCCCATGTGTAGGCATTTGCAAAATGGTCCCACTGCTGCTCCCCCCAAATTTTCAACCGCTTGCCCACGTCAGATCTAACCCTGCTGAGGAGAACTTGCTCTGAGACCCCAGAGCACGCTGCTCTGCAAAGCTGTGCCAGAAACAGCACGGCAGACAGCAGTAACGTGGCACTAGCTAGGTGAGGTGAACCCTGCGTGGAGACTCGTAGCAGGCTACCTCCCCAAGGCCAAAGCTTCTCAGTGTTTTGTCTGAGGTACAAACACACACAGTTTCTACGCTTCTGTTGACAGGTGAACAGCTTTCCCCTCAGCAGTAACCACAATTTCTTTTGAAGTCCTGAACTGAAGTTAAGAGATGACCCATGCCAGCATTCACACATCACACACCATACCCTTTCTCAAACACCACAAGAAAAAAACCAAAACAAACCAGCAATAAAAAGCCCAGCTAGAGAGTAAACCCCGCTTATACACGCCACAAAAGCTCTTATTTTCCATGCCCATCCAAGAACACAAATTGCCCAAAGACTGAATACTGGCTCTCCACAAAGGACCCCTGAACCCATCGGAGTGCTGGCTGCGAACAAGTGGGCACTTGCACGTAACGAAACTGCCCTCCGCCAGCCACAGCCATGCACCTCGCAGCTTTCCACCGCGTACCTACTCACACAGGTCTCTGTAAAAGACACACACATGAAAACTCCACTAGTACGTAGGGAAATCAGTGGCTACAACTGCGAAGCGCTGTGTTGCTAGCCAGAGACCAAGAGTGCACAATCTGATGCTGAATGGCTGCCAGCAAGGAGTCCCGGCTCCAGGCCTCCAAACCACTTGGAAAGCTGTTGCCTGGCTGATTACGTCCCTGCTGAAAGGGTAAGGCTGCAGAGCAATGTGCACGGCAGATTAGATGCGTGGCTCCCAGCACCGCCAGCAGAAGCTGCAGATCTGAACCGCCACACGTACTCTGCAAATACACCCTGGTGCGTACTCGCGCTGCAACATGCCTGCGAGCTCCGCCGTTATAAAAATAACAACCCTATCAGTGAAACTGTAGTCCATAGGCAGTGACCACGGTACATGCCCAACTCCCTCTGAAACGAACTGCTCCGTAAGAAATTTTAAAAACCAAATGAAGGATGTGGTAACACTCCTCTCAACAAAATAGTAAGGGCAGTGTCTCTTTGAAAAAAAAGGGACAATTTGGCATTTGCAGTGTGTACAAGATGTCTTCATACACTTTCCTGATTCCTTGCCAGTAACTATTCAAAAAAGACCACTTAACAAGCAAACAGGTCTTCAGCACAACAAATAATAAAAAAGAGAGCAAAGCTGGTGCTATTTAAATATCATGAAACATTCTGCTAATCACGCACAGATGGAAGTACAGACGCTTCTGCCAGACGCCTTGTTCAGAAACTTTGCTCTATTTTTAATTATTTGATGCACAGAGGACCTGTTTGCTGATTAAAAGGGCACTGCCTTTAAAAGGACTCCATCAATACGGAGTCTAGTCTCACTTTTAATGGAGGATTTTAAAAGTAGTAACTCATACCTCCTGAGCTCCCTGAACTGACTTTTGTAATCTGGTAAGCATGGGGTTGGGGTATTGTCAGATGCTTCACTCACCTTGGGAAACTGTTAGCTATGTACAGGAAAAGTGGAACTAGCTATGCTCAAGCTATTGTTAAGTACACTGAGTAAATTCCATTTGGAAAACATGTATTTTCCTTTTACATCCTTTAGCTCGTATCTTTTTTGCTGTTACTTGTAAGAAGGCGGCGTACCAATTTTCAGATAAAAGGATTATTTTTGACAGTTTTCTGTTCCTAGTTTTTTGAGAAAACATACCATCTACAAAATTATCAACCAAAATACTTATTATTTTTTAAAAATCTGCTATAACCACAATACCTTTCCAATAGTCAGTTCTTGGCAAAACCAGTGTTGCACAACAACAACAACAACAACCCCTCACATTTTTTCACTTCATACCTTCTGTGAACTTCACTCATTCAGTGGGTACTTCATTCCTGTGCTTCTCCATAGCAGTCCAGGAATTCTTCCCTCACTGAAGAGCCTCACTCAAAATGCATACCATGTTCAATTTCTTTTCTTTTTCTGAATGAAGTGCTTTTCAAACATTCTTTTTTGGTTTAGCTTACATTTTATCTTGAAAGTTTTGCAACCTGTTACTACAGAACTTTGCCACTGGAGCACAGTCATGGTATGAGAATGACTTGAAGCTCAAGGAAAAACTATCCAAGCTGTTACTTTTGTCCCACCAGTACAACATGTAAAATTTTATTATATTTTTAAAGCTTACCAAAGTTAACAATTTGAAGTGCTTCTATTAACACAGCAGAAGAATCCTTTGGTTAGCAGACCATACGATATGATACTAAAGTAACAGTGACCCCATTATTTTATGAACAAATGACCCAAAGGGGGTGGCTCCTGCCTCATGCTCAGTTATAGAGAAAACAACTGAATGATTTTTATTTTTATTTTTTGTACAATGCCAGCATATAAAATTATACAAACAAATATATGCAACTGATTTGTTAAGAGACCAGCTGACAAGCCTGAAAAGCGAGAGGCCAGGTCAAAAGTCACTGCAGCTGGAAGCCAGGGAAGACGGGCAGGGGCACGTGGGACTGAAAATCCAATGTTCAGCCAGGGAAATGGGCACCCAACAGTCAAGCTTCAGAGAAGAAATAAAGGGGTTTTTCCCATGAGGAGAAGGGGAAGGCTGTATGGAGTGAAAGGCTTGTCCAGGCAGATCATCGGGGTTGCAAAGCTCAGAGTCCGGCTACGACTAACAAGGAAGGAAAAGAGGTAGATGAAACAACATCCAAATTTGCAGTTCTGCAGAAAATTACTGAGGTATTGAAACCCTCTGAGCAGAAATGGGTTTTAGACACACAGAAACACACAAAAAATCAAGCCAAAGAAAGGGCCAACACACAATGAAGCATCGTGCAGGTAACCTGGCAAGGGAGCTGTACAAGTAGGTCAGACACACAACCAGGGAGAACTGCTGAGCAGGGGAGAATCTCGGTAGAGAAGGGGATCAGGAGGAAAGTTAATTGGCCAGCGATAAATGAATAAAGTCTAGAAAAGGTTAAAACAGGACAGAAGGATGGAAAGGACAAAACACTGTCTAAGCTATATAAAGCAAGATTTGTCTAATTCACAAACACACCCACCTGAAGCACGGGAAGGAAAGACAACCGGTGATCCCTGACTGAGGAACGGTTTTCATTCCCTTTTCCCTTGGAGGAAAAGAGAAGTGAATGCTCAGCTGCTATATCTAACAAGCAACCAGTGTCTGATCAGCAATGCTGACCTGTCAGCAACAGCTCTGAGTCGGGAGGGCCCCGACACACCCCAGAGACCCTAGGCCAGATCCCATGTATTGTCACATCGCATTGACATCCACGTGGTTCCATTTAAACCATCCAAGTAAGTAACAGATGGGGACCTGACCCCTTATTCCACCACAGCCTTTGGCTGAGCGCCTCCGCAGAATACGCACAGCTCACGTTAAACAAGATAAGAAGCATAAAAACCCTGGTTGCTGCAGCAGAGGGTGCACAGCACTACTGGTTTCATAGAGACACTCTGGCTGAGCTGTATAAACAGCACCAAACACCGCAGCCAGCCAGCTGACAGCTCAGATGAACGCAACTCATCGCAGAGCTACACATGCAGCAGAAGCGTGTCTTAGTTTGCATTTCTTCCATTCCACACAGCCAACGTGACATTCAACAAGTGATTCCTTAGGTAACAGGGGCGTACTTGACTACTGCTGTTTAATGTGTTTCAGATGCTTACTATAAACCTTCTACCCACCTCAATTTTCCTTAGGGCCCTTTCTGGCTGTACTCTTAACAGATAACAACATCTGGATAGCAGTGTCATGTAACAAATGTCATAATTCCACTCAGGAATTAATTCACTCAGTCACTACACACTGTACTCCCCTTGAAACTGCTGCTGAGCAGCAATCAAAATAAACTGGCGGTGACCAACAAATGGCAGGATGTACCCATGCTGGTTTGTATCATTCTCACAGCTGAAGACTAGGCACCAGGATGGAGTTATTGTCAGCTTGTGCAAATATGGAACACAATACGGACTTTACTCCTCCTTCAGTCCTTACAGTATTGTAGCATCACATGTATCTTAAGACGCTACATAACATATTTGTGCGCTAGACAAACAAACACACAGTGCAATTTTAAACTATAGATTATTGGTCCATAAGATCCACCATCACACTCTTTCCCTGTAAAATAGAACACAGACGCGTTACAGAGACGGCACTGCCATGTCACTTACCTCCCCACAACTTAATCAATCAACTGTCAAGTTCACAAAGGGTATCACAAGTAATTTCCAAGACTGTGTCCTTAACAACAAGAATATCAGGCCAGATCACAGCAGAGATCCAAAAAAGTTTAGCAAGACTGAGCAGGAAACCTGAAACTCATCCCTGATTCAACAAGGAGAGAGACAAGACCTAAGCGAAGAGGTGAAGCAGCATCTCAGTTCTGCAAACTGGGAAATGCAAAGTCAAAGTGTTTGTGCAGATCCACCAGTTCATCTTTGGTTATTCCATCAGCAAGCACTGCTCACAGAGGAATCATGCTAACACGGCCCAGGGTAGCTGGTGGGAAAAAAGGCAAAAGAGAATCCAGAGAAAAGAAATACAAAATCTAGGCTATATTGTTCTCTCATTTGTAGTAAACTAGGGGGCAAGGTACCATTTCATTCGGGTGTCAGGGAGACACAGCAGTTGTCAACAGAGAAACCTCCACTGTAAATGAGTTGAGTTTGTTTTAAACCAGATGCTTAAATCTTAAGACATTAGTATAACTAAAATCTTGCCTTAACTGAAAGATTTGTTCATGATATTCATATAGGAGTGCTTTACTTGCATAACTATTGATAGAAATACCAGTATCGGTGTGTCAGGGCCCAAACACTATTGAAAAGTTCAATCTTAATGACAACCAACACTGCTTCCCCTTGCTGAGGGAAGAAAATAGCCTGGACCAAATCTGTAGTCCTTAGGTACCATTTCTTTGGAAATCATAGGCAATGCTGCCTGCATAGAGTCTCAGTCTTTGGGAAATGCCACTAAGCCTGAAGAGCAAGGTGAACAGAGCGTGGTTTGGACAGGGCACCTCTGAGCAGGTGAAGACCAGCCCAAATTACCATCTAAGTAACTCTGGGTGCCTCTCTAAAAGGAGTATGACACTGCGGCGTGGGATGGGACCCTCCACAACAGCTGTAATGGTTTGTAAGAAGGATCTGTCAAGGGACAACCCCAGGGCATGTAAGTGAACCTTTCAGATCACAGGTGGGGCATTCTGCTCACAGTTGCGTTTCTTTTCTGATTCTGACGGATGATTTCTGTTTTCAGCAATGCCTATACAGCACTACCTGAGATACCTTGAGTCATTAAAAAAATCACATAGGATAGAAAAGTAGATTCTAAAAAATTGAAAAAATGATTCAGTGACCTTCTGTTGGGTTTTAACAGCTTATTATGCTCCCTAGTTACTGCATTTTATAAAATGCAAAATTTTATCTGTTTTACCCTCTTGTATCTTTGCTTTTAAAATGTGACACATTCTGTAGGGGGGGGGAAAAAATCCAAAAAGCAAAATGGAACCTATTTTTCTATTTTAAAAATTTACAAATAATCACCCAAGCTACAGCAAACATACAGACAGATAGAAAGTAATTGTGTTTGTATTTGAATTCTGTACTTCAAGCCACCTTTGATCAACTTGATTAATATTCCTTTCAGAAGATTTTATAGCTGGTGTACTTCATGAACACAATTAAAGTAGATTAATCTGTTCTGAATTCTATGTTTCATAAAATTACTGTTCCTTTGATTAATTTTACAAAAAACACATGTAACTATGTGCAAATGCATTTTTCTCATTGATAAAACAAGCTTGTGACACAGCTTCCAGTACTGGCCAAGAGCTATCATTGTGAATATCTAATAAATCAGCAAGCTCGATGATGCAATGTCATGTGAGCTAATACACAAAATACTACACTTCTTATTCAAGCAAAAGAAAAAATAGCCCAGTTTTTAGCTTATAGCACTGGCTAAGCTAAAATACAAGTCTTCAGATAGCAGCATCTGTGGGATAATGCCACCAGCGAGTCAAAGTGAAGGTAGTGGATCCACAAACCTTCCTCTACTGAAGTCAATAATAAAATTTTAATCAAATTCAATAGCATGGTTCCACATGGTTGAATTTCAGAGACACTGGGCCTGAACAGGACCCATCTGACTCCTGATCTGCAGGAGAGACTTTGACCTTACCAGGACTGCCATGAGCAGGCTGATGTCACTTCACCCCATAAATCCCCTTGCCTGACGCTGTAGCTAAGCACCACTGAACTCAGGTACCCTCTAGGAACACTGCAATGTTGTCATTTGCAGCAAGACTTGTAATGCATTCCCCAGGCAGAAACAAGGGTTGCTGTGGCCACTACAGTAAAAGAATGTGAAAAGGGATTGGGGAACAATAAAAAAAGACAGGTAACAGTAGAGAAAACAGAGTGACAATTTACTTAAGTCTCTCATATTAAAACAACACAACAATTACCAGTATCAGCTGAACTATCAAACAGATATTACAAGAAACAGTGGGTTTTTTCAAAGAATAAAATTTCCTGTTGATTGATTATTTCAACGGAGAGGAGAAATGATACACGAAAGGTCTCTCTGACACAAGTTCCTGCTTCCTGATGTCTAAATTATGTTAGGTTTTAGTTCGGGGTTTTTTTTGAGACATTACTTATTTAACATTCTGTTTGCAGTGCAAAAGTAATCTAAACCCCTTTTTTATTTTTTGGCAAATGCTGTGCACTGCTCACGTTAAGCTTACCGTTGACTGTGAACTGTTAACATGTCTTAGAGTGGTTTCAATGTTCCTATGGCAAGCCTACACAGCATTTAGGAAACAATGATATCCCCAGGCCCGCACTGTAGTTTCTGAAGCACAGATTAAGCACGGTATTCTGCTCAACAAGCTCATCACTGTTAAGTAACTCATCAGAAAATAAAGAGGGAATTATCAAATGGGAATTGCCAAGTAATTAGTTCTCTGAAGCAGATGACATACAACTGTTAAAGGGAGGGGCTTCCCTGTTAGTCATATGTCAGAGTAGAGCCTACTAATCTGTAAATAAAAATGCATTACATATGATTAGTGCTACGGGTTTTTAACCACTAGTGGTACATGGAGAATAAATTTACAACTTCTTCTAGTATAATCTTCTACTAAGATTTTTTTTTCTTGCACACAGTAAATTTTCAAACTCTTCCGGATCTACTTGCTGTCAAGATTTATCTGGGGAAAACTATGAATATGGCACAGTACCAGGCAGGTGATATGCTCAGGGGCTACGGAAGAGGAGAAATGCATTTACCACCATAATAATTTGAAAAATCACTCTCTACTCAGCAACTGCACATGGCACTAAAAAGGAACCACACCAATGAGAAAATATTCACTAGCACAAAATTTCCAAGCACGTTAAAGGAGGATTAAGCTTTCTTTTTGTAATTATCCTTCTCCATTAAAGCCTGACTTTCTTTCAAGTAGTTGGCCTCACAGAAAATGTTAAATTTACAAAACTACAAGGGCTTTCACGCATGGGTACCTGACAAACAAAAATGTGCTAACAGTCACAACCACGCTCCCATACGAGTGAGAAACACTTCAACATTTGTACTCTATTTTATAGAGCACAAAGTGACTCAATAAATCCTTAAGTCATGCTTACAGCTAGCCGCAAAATGGGTTGATCACCATTAAGTAACTGCTCAGAAGATAAAGAAGCAATTATCAGACTTGGGGGTTGCCTCCATCACAGCATCTCACCGTGAGAAACCCCTCAGCCAACACATTCAAATGCAGAAGCTGCCACTTGGGCTAACCTTCAACCGAAATACCCCTGGTACCGGGGGCTAACCTTCATCACCCAAAAGCATGCCCCTGGTATCGAGGCACAGCAAAACTCACCGGCACACCCCTGCTCAACACACACCGCCAAGGGAGAGGGCAGGAAGGCGCACACAGATGCTGAGGCTCACACTCAACTGTACATCGCATCTAGTCATCTCACCACTTTTGGCCCTCAGCACGTAGCAGTTCTCCATCTCTCAATACTTACACTAAAATTCAAAAGCCCACGCTTTGAAGTAATGCCAACAAGCCGCAGTGCGTGGGACAGCAAGTCCCTTGTTCCACTTGCAGATACACGTTTTTTAAAACAGAAGTTGGAAGGTCATGTTTTATAGCACATTAGGAACGTGAACCTTGTGTTTTTATGTAGAAAGATCACTACCACCAACTCCATTTACACTTCAGACGGTGTTACAAAACCTTCAATCAGCCAGACACCAGACCTTCAATACCTGCTGAACAAACAGCAGAGCAAAAACATGAAAGGTCGCAGCTGAGGTGATGGGGTAGGGCTGAGGGGACCACAAAGCCTCATTCCTAAGACACCAGTCTGCACTCACATCACTTCATTTAATTTACCTTTAAGCTACACACAACACAACCAATTGAAAAAAAATAAAATTATTTCTAATTACTACCCAATTAAACCTAGCTCACATCTCCGTTTGTGCTCTTAAAATGTTAAAAATCTCCATCGCCTACCTTCCCTTAGCCCTACAGCCACTGTAAGCCTTCATAAATAGTATGAGAAGGAAGAAACAAAACCAGTTATGATAAAAGGACACAGATATGGCAATCAAAAAGCCACCACTGGACACACTATTATAGAGACGGATTAGCTCTTTTTATGTTCACTACAAAGTATTTTAAAAGGGCAGATTGTTGTCCGTTTACAGAGAGCAGTAGCCAAAAGTCTGCATAAAACATAAATTATGTCTTACATAAAAAAATAAGTTACATTAGGTAGTGTACAGGCATACTCATGGAAAAATCAGAAAAAAAATTCTTAGAAATGGGCTGCGGCTCTAAATTCAACCCAATATTATAATATGATTAATAGATACCAAGTGACTTGACAGTGGAAAAGATTAAAAAGAACTCTTTAGTTGTTAAAGTGTCCAGTCTCTCATGCAAAATCCTCTCAACGCAACTGTTCAAAAGAAAGCATTGAGTCATTTGCCTACGTGGAAGGAGGCAGCGCATGCTCTGAACAAATAACAATAACTCTGTTTTGTAGAGCAGGCAAAAATTAACTGAAGTCATGATTAAAAAAAAAAAAAAAAAAAAAAAAGCTGTATCTCTGTGTATTTGTTTTAATTTTATTCTTACTAATCCCCATGTCCTTATTCAGGCAAGATGTTTAGCAGGCTCTGCAAGAATGCTGCTTGAATTAGAAGGGTAAGCACACTGGGAGCTCACACACAACAGCGACATTACTCCCTGAAGCCACATGATTCCTCACGCTGGTAAAGCCACGAACGCACGTGTAGGGCCATCAGGACTAAAGCAAGGTTTCTGAGATCTCATTTTGGATGCGTTCAAACACGTTCCATGTTTGATCCCTCTGACAGACTGTGGATGGTAATAACCCAGGCCTGCCTAAAACGGAGCAGGGTCTCACCACCTTCACCCCGAAACACATACGAAAGCCAGAAAGACAACGGGTTTTTGCATGTGATGCTCTGTCTTAAGCCGTGTAACCTATCTGAGGCTGCTCGCTGCACAGCGCCAGGTCACGTTCCTTTCACGTGTCACTACTGTGAGCTCCCCCCTGTTACATCCAGTGACAGAGAGAATGCTTGTAAGCAGGCAGTCTCCACCTCAGCAACGCTTCTTTCACTCATCTAGTTATACAGTGGGCCTGATTTTGATCGCTCCCTAGAGAAAATGAGAACTAACTAATGAGGCCAACAGAGGTACCCCAAACTTAGTGACTAAAATGTCCAACGACAAGAAAAGAAGCCAAAACAAATCTGATCTAAGGTCTAGAACTACAACACTATACTGCAAGCTGCGCTGGCACAGAAAAAAGCAGTACAGTACTACAGTCCTGTCATGCCTCTGCACCAGACTTAACTAGGTTATATTTTTTACCCAAACTGTTTGCCTAACACGTAATATATTCTCTCTCGTGCAACTGCAGGAAATGCCAGATGCTAAAATATTTGAGGTGACTTAGCAACACATTGTGGATAACACAATCTGATTATTCATAGGATTTGACCAATACACTATAAAGATTACTACTTCTAATTAAGAGCTGTAAGTCTTTCCTGGAGTAATTACTTCTGCAAATAAATACAATTTCATACAGCCCAAGCTAATTCAGAAAAAAATGAAATGCTCTGTGGAAACGATAATGTCATAACAAAACGCTTCCTTCTATCCACCTCCCAAGTCAAGAGCTGCTACCAAGTCAGTTTTCTTCCAAAATGGAAAGACGAAATGTGTCAGTGCCCAGGCACTTTGTCTGGTTTTCCACTCTAAAGAAATTCTTACTGCTCTGAAGAGATACAGTGGTTACAATCTACCCCCACCATTCAAGCTCATTTGTAAACCGTAACAGGCATGTCTTTGCATGTAACTACTTCTTAGACAACTTCCCCTTAAAGCACAGCACCCTTCCCCTCAGCCACAATAAAATGTAAATTATGTGCTGCATACTTTTCCATGACATGCCGCAGACATTAAAAAGTTATTCTGCAATGGAGACTTTCTGATCAGCCCCTCAAAAGCAGAATGCTAGAGTAATTAATTTTTCTGGCTGTAAATAGAAAAAAAAAAATCCTTTGATTTTCTGCAAGTAACCACTACATTTCATTTTCTTTTATTTAAAGACACAGGCAATTTTCTTATGACCCTTTATCTTTTTTTTTTAAGCATTAGCAGTATTGCCAATCCCAAGCACTCAAAAATCATGTAACAGGTCCAAAAAACCAGGCTGGCTTAATGACAATCAGATTAAAGAAATAAAATAAAAATTTATGTTCTTTTTATTGGCAGTATGTTCGTTGAGCCTCGACACTTGGTTCTTTCAAGGTATTCTCCACAACCATATGGGAAGGAGAGAGAGGAGAGAGGGAGAGCAGACTGATATATGTGCGCTAATACATCCCGTCTGGCTACAGCATTTCAGGGAAAACAATCAGAAGAATTGAAAACATTCCTCAAACCACAGTTAAAGACACCAGGCACGTCAGTAGTGACTAGTTATCCTGGGAAGTATCGCAATGCCAGGACCAAGTTCAGTGCACAGGAGTAACTCAAGACACTGGAAAAGTCAAGCAGGCTGCAAGCAACAAAAACCACTGAAAATATTCGTAAAAGTGATTAATACAATTTTACGTGTGGCATTTGACAACAAAAATCAAAACCTGTAAACTTTTCCATTCATACCATCATCTTTTAGTAACCGAATATGCTCTGACCTGGGGTGAGCATAACACCACTCATCTGGAGCCCACTGTCCTGTAAGTCACCGAACTGAGTCACCAGAGTTAATGGAATTTTTTTAACCAAGAGTTTCTCAAGGACCTCTACTGCCAGGCAAGGGAAGTATGAAGTGTCCCGGGTAGGTAACCCCACGGGCACCCTAAGGTGCCCACGCTGATTAAAGCCCAGAGCAGACAGCGTACACTGGTTAGAGGAAATAAAAAGCATTAAATTCTCACCTTAGTGGCAGTGCATATCTGTACGGTGAAGAGAAAAACGAAGGTGGTCACTGTCCTGCAGGGGTCAAGAATAAATTCACAGCTTGTATTGCTTGCGCATCTGGCTTGGCCTGCAATGTGACTGTTGATCCAGGAGTTGAGAGGGTGGAAACCAAAATAAAAAGAAACAAAAACACAGTTAAGAGTCAAACAATTTACAACATGCTAAGACATCCCAACAAAGAACTGAGAGACTGCTTTTGCTATTACTCAAGCACAAATAAACTATACATTTAATTCTGCAGAGCACATACAGTAGAGAGCAGAGGCCATTTATCCAAACTGAGTGCTCTCTCCCTAAATGTGATCTTAATGAGGTGAAGAATCCTAAGCGAGTTGAGATGACTGTCTTCACTGCCAACAGAATATATTTTATTTGAGGAGGAGCATCATCCAGAAAACATACTGCTGCAACTGCTACTATTAAGTGAAAAATAACCAGCTTTGGGAACGTGCCGCTACCTTGTACGCTATTTTCTCATTAATGGTGGCATGCTAGACTCAATGCATATTACTGAAAATTCCCAAATAATATAAACAAAGGAAAACTTTACCAGTGTGGAGATTTTTTCTATTTCTGTATTTTTGCTCAGTAAAATTATGAAGAGCCAGCACTGAATTTCTGCTGACGTTACATATTAAACAAAATACATTTTAGTTTTTCACTTGGAGTCTCACCAAATATTTTTATCACTCTCGGGACAATAAAAGGATTTAGTGGGACCATTTCTCCCTCACTGAGAAGCATTTCTGTTGTTTCAGTTTATGAACATACTTACTCGTTCCTATTTATGGGAGGATTTACACACATACTTAACTCTTGATAGGTTCTTTAATCAACCCTCATTCAGCAAACCCCTCACTGGGACATGTACTAAAGTAACTTTGCAGACTGGGACCAATGCACAAACACAGATTTGCATGTGTTCTACAACCACTTCAGACTACAGCTTTGAGGTGAAAAAAACCAAACAAAAACCCATGAAGCATTACATTCTAAACACATGCACTAAGATCAAAAAGGAATTATGGTTATCGACCAGGTTTTTGTCATTCTGCAAAAGTCAGGAGTCTGCAAAGTTTCTTGCATTTTAAAACATTAGTCACGTACCAGCTCAGCCAAAATGAAGTAAAAATCTTCCAATTTCTTTATATACAGAATATGAACCACTGAACAAGAATCCAAAATACAGTGCATTTATCCAAATACCTACTTACCACACTTAGAGCTTTAAATAAAAGTAAAGTGAAAGGATGAGGTCAGGATTTTCAGTTTGCAAAGCTAAGGCTATTGATGTCACTGGAATAAAGCATGTCATTTCTTTGCAATGAAGCATCTACCTGTGCCAAGCCTTTTACTTGTGTTTCTCATGCTAATTATATTTCTATTTGTTAAAGCAGAGTTGGTTACAGCAATCTCAGAAGAGACCTACAACAAAATCCGTCGTCTGCACTCTGTGAATTGCACACACTGTACCTGTACAGTCCTCCAAAGCAGCCAAATCATTCACAACCTGTATGCTTAGCTGAGGCTGTCACACAGCCCGACTTCCCTCAAGCAGCATCAGCGTGAGCTGCCTCACACGCTGGAGTAGGTTTGCAGCCAGCCAGTGCTTCAGACCATCCATGCAATTCTGACACGCATTTCCTTTACAGCCTGCCATACTTCGTTATTGCATTTCCCCTTCAATTAGTACACCACAACAAAAGCAGCGCACTGTACCAACAATGACAATGATAAATCCTGACTGTCGTCTACCAAGATGTAATGCTAAACTTCAGCAAGGGGAAAATCAGGCCTTGATTTTGCTTTACTAGCTACGTTACTAAAACAATTCTAATGTTTAAATCCTTAGTTGCTTTTCAGGTGACTGCATTTAAGTGTCTATTTTCTTAATTAACAGGAAACTAGGCCACTGAATCTATTACATAAAAATTTTTCTTAAGTGAAATTCCAGGTCCCTTGTAAATGTCTTTTAAAACAAGGCTATTTTTTTCAACCTTTCTAAATAAATTTGATCAGGCCAGAAGGGCAAGAGAGAAAAGTTACACTGTTTATTTTCAAAAAGCCTTTTAACTACTGTATATTTGATCTTGTTGAAAATAATTACTTTCTAATGCTCTTTGTCACACAGGTAATTTGTCTTACAATGAAATATGTATAAGCAGCACGCGATACACAAAGGCTCACTCTACAGGAGTCGTCCTGCGCGTGATTATTCCACGCTCTCCAGCCAGTCCCCCGAACAGGCTCTTCTATTTCAAGCCACCTCCTCGGTACGGAGGCCCAAACCGGAGGCGGCCGTGCCAAGCAGAGGAGGATATTCTCTCCTAACAAGAAAGGCGAGTTAGTTGAGGCACTGAAAAGCTGCACTTAGGGTGTAGGAAACTGCCCACGAGCTCCCTGTTCCCTCACCCTTCCAAGGAGAAACGTCCCTGCTCAGCAGCCAGGCTGAGACCTGCAAACTCGTCACACCAAATGCCAGACCACCGGCTGCCTGGCACCGCAGGAGCTGCACCACCGACAGGCATTCCTCATTACCTCCTCCAGCTCCGGTGCTTTACCATCACAGCGATTAAAATATCTATTTTACTGAGATATTTCTGGATTGCATTACGTTCCAGCCTGGTACTACAAACGCTCGGGAGCTGTGGGTGCTGATGATTTCTCATCATCGAGACATGAAATCCTCCAGGCCAAGTTCAATATTAGTGTAAGTGCATGCAAGATTAGTGACTGGAATAGGGGTGTTAACCACTTCTGCAGACGCTTAATGCAGCTCCATAATCAGGCAAAAATCCTATTTAAGGCCACAGTGCTTTTTGCCCTAAAAAGATAGAAAGAAAAATAACAGTGATACGCTGCAGATCACTTTTTGAGCTCCGTTACTCTACTACATGTCTGGATTAAGTCCAATAAATGGAGTTATTCTAGATATACACCCATGTAAGTGCCTCACAATCCCGTCCCCTGGAGTCACTCCAGATTTATGACATTGGAACAGCGTGCCAAATTTGGTGCCTTTAAAAAATTATACCCATGTTTGTGAAAAAGTGGCTTAAAAGAGTGATGTCCAAACACTAAAAACAAATAGACATTGCTCGGGTAAATACATTTTTAAGAGCAGTATAGAGTCTGAAGCTAATTAGCTTGGGGGGTGGTGGTGGTGGTGTAAACAAACAACAAAAAACCAAACAAACCAATGTTGGAAACAAAGTATTGTTTGTTTGACTGAGAATCTTGTTTTTAATAATACATACTTAGGTTTTTCATCAAGAGAAACTGAAGTCAGCTTTCACCTAAAACAGGAAAGGGTTTAGACCTTGCTAAGAGCTCTGAAGAGGCTTAACAGACCCAAGTGACAATGGTGGTATCAGGTATCACTGATTTTCATTTTACTGGCCAGAAGGTATAAAGTACAGTATGCCAGTGGAGACTAACAAGCCTGTGGCCTAAAATGTGAAAGCTGGAATGTGAACCGTCACAAACACCATTACAGCCACCAAACAGTTAAACTAGTCAGGCCGGGGGGGGGGGGGGGGGAGAGAAAAAAACAAAAAACCACACACACACTCGGAAGAAACTTTTATGCAAGCTTTTGTAAGCCAAAAGCATTTTTACAAATACCACACCTTCGTGAATTTGCTAATAATAAATACAAGTCGAACTGGCAATTTGGCTAACCTGCTAAGCGTGCCACGTACTGTCCCATCTGCCTGACACTACAGCCAGCGAAGAACACCCTTCCCGAGAAGTTCAACCATTAGGCAACCACCACCGGCATCCTTCGATGTTTGGCGAGCCCAAGGTGGTAGCCATGCCGGCTGTGCAGCACCGTGGTGGCACAGGCAGGGTGGCTGGTGGTAGCCCGGTGGGTTGCCGGCCAGCCGCGCACACACCTGACTGGACCGTGAATACCGTCTGTTACCATGGCAGCCTGATCTAATTACATGACTGATCAGGGCTGGAGTAAGCGTGCTGAAAGCCTACATTGCTGACATGTCGCTACATGATGAGAGAGACAGACAGACAGGCAAGCGCGGAGGAAAATCTATCGACCTCTGCCTTATGTAAAAAGTGAGGAGATTACAGCCACCCTTTACAAAAAAAACTGCTGCCTGTAAAATACCGGCCGGTTTTACAAACAAATTAGGTGCAATAACATGCAATTACAACTTACTATTATCTCGCAGCACTGCAAAAATAACTACAGCGTAATATTTTCCCTGGCCATTCTCAATTTCCCTCTCCCTCATTCATAACCCTTGCTCCATATCATAAAACCGAACTATCTCCATCACCCGAACAGAAATAGCTTAACGCAGAGCCGGGATTTTCCTTTAGGGGAAGGCTTCGTTCGAAACTGAAATTAAAAGTCCTTGACTTCTCGGTGTGTAAGCAGAGTAACTCACTATGCCTGACCACATCTGACATGTAAAGTAACCATTACTGCATAAAATACATAACCATGAGTGTTAAAGCATAACCTGCGCTACAAAATATGAATTTCTCTACCGTACCAAAGGGAAGAGGTCTCCAGCAAAGGTCATCTACCTGCACCCTTGCCGATCCGTACGCAGGAAACGTTTGTAAGGAGGAAGGTTTTACACACCCGGATTTCTTCGTCTGGGCGTAACAGGAACACTCAGAATTTTTCCCCCAATTCTATCTGGAGTTTGGGCTCACGGGGGAAGAGATGCTGCTCGGAGGAGTCCCTATTACACAGCATACGGTAAACAAAATAAAAATAGCCCGTCGCTCTCGTTGTCTACACAGTGCATTATATAACGGGCTTCCGACTTGTTTTCTTTTCTATTATTACTCTCCAGTAATTCCTCCTCTTCAATAACATGTAAATCGCTCCCAATTCTGTCATTTTATTATTATCGCTATTACAGTTACAGTAGGAGCTAACGTTTTCCAGCATGCTTTAATTTAGACTTTAATATTCTCAGGAATCGCACTGACAGATTCAGCACCCACCAACATACAAGGGGTCATTTATTCGTTCTCTGCCGGTAAATTACGATGCCGGGGGAGGGGGGGGGGGGTAACAAACGCAAGCCCCCTAGCCCAGCCGCCCGGCCCGGCCCCAGCACACCCCGAGGCGGGGGGCGGCGGTAGGTGAGCGGCGGGCGGGCAGCGGCCGCGGCCGGCGGCGAGCGGGGCCCCGGGGCGGCGGCGGGGAACCCCGGCCCGCTCCCCCCGGCACCCCGCGGGCAGGCGGCGGCCCCCCCGGTGCCCACCTCTCCCCCCGGCCTTCCCTCCCGCCCCGGCCCCCCCCGCCCCCGCTCTCCCGGCCGGCAGTACCGGGTGGCGTCTGCAGCCGGCCTGGGCCCTGAGTGAAGCGAAGCGGGGCTGCCGCCGGGCACATCCCAGCCCCAGCGCCGCCTCCTCCTCCGCCTCCGCCGCCGCCGCCGCCGCCGCCACCTCCTCCTCCTCGCTTCATTCACCCTCCGGCAGCCGCCCAGCCCCGTACTACATACGCCGTGGCGGCGGCGACCGGCCCTGCCGGCACCCAGCCCCGCGCTGCGCCCCGCCGGGCCCGCCCGGCGTACGGGCACCGCACGGCCCCCCCGCACCGCGCAGCCACACACACACACACACAGTTAGTCACACACTGAGGTACGGCTCCGCGCACACACACACACACACAGAGACACACACACACACACACACAGAGACACACACACACACACAGTGGCACGGCCCCGCACACTGTCACACACACACGCTGAGGCACGGCCCCGCACACACACACGCCCCGCGGCCGCCGCACCGGGGGCAGCGGCCGTTCGCAAAATGTCCACCGGCCCCGCGGCCGCCCACACCCCGCCCGGGCCGGGGGCGAGGGGGGGTGCGTGTGAGGAAGGGGGAAGGTGCCCGGGGGGGGACAGGACTGTACGAGCGGCTGCCCCCGCCGGGCCGCCCCGGCCCCCCCGCCCCGTGTCCCCGCATCCCCCGCTCCCTCCGCCGGCGCCCTCGGCCATTTCGCGGCCGCCCCCCCCTCCCTTCCCTCCCTCCCTCTCCCCCGGGGCCGGGGCCGGGGCCGGGCCCGCGGCAGCAGCGCCTGCGGGCCGGGCCGGGCCGGGCCGGGCCGCGCCGGGCCGGGCCGGGCCGGGGGGCGGCCGCAGCGAGGCGGGCTGCAGCCCCGCGGCGAGGTGGGCAGTGCGCTCCCCTCCCCCGCGGCCCCGTGTTTTTCCAGCTGGAAATCGCCGGCGGTTCGCAGTCTAAACAAGGGAAGAAGCCGCGGGGGGGGGCAGGCAGAAAGCAGAGGAGGAAGAAAAAGCCACTTACTGTAAAGTGTCAGTGGAGGTGGGGTTGGCGGGGGGGGGACCTCGCACACAAATGTCTTCCTAGCTGATCACGGGGCTTGGGGCTGCTTTTTTGTTTGTTTGGTTTTTTTCCTTCCCCCTGCAGTGACACAGGTCCGGGATGTCTCCACCACTGTAGTAGAAATGATGTCTGCGGTACCAGCGCTCGCTCCCTCTCCTCTCTCCAGCATGTAAATGGGTAATAGAAGCCAAATATGGAGCAGTTGGCTGCCTCTGCAACAGCTCAAGGATCCTACTTCATGCAAAAGGGGGGGGGGAGAAGGGAGGAGGAGGAGGAGGAGGCAAGGCAACACTCTGGCAGGCGGCCAAGAGAGCCACACAGATTATTGCATACGCACAGCTCCGCCGGGCCAAGGCGGCCTTAACCCTTTGCGTGGCGGCCGCACGCTGCCCGCGGGCGGCACCGACGGGCCCGGGGAGCGGGCGGGGGCGGGGAGAGGTGGAGGGGTTGGGGGGGAGGGGAGGGGGGGGGTCGCCTCGCCACTTACCTCCCTCCTGCCCCTTGTAACACTTGGAAGGCCAGGCTGGCTCTCTACGGCGGGCTGGAGCCCTGCGCGCGCCACTGTTCCACGCAAGTCCCCCCGCTCCGGTGGCAGGCTGCGGCGCGGGGATCTCAAATCACTTTGCAGGCGGAAAGAAATGAGCTGGGGAGGGGGGAAAAAAAACGAATAACCACAAAAAATCCCCAACCCCAACCCTATATTGTTTAAGGGGGAAGGAAGAGGCAGCTAGCGAAGCGTGCTGTCCTTCAGAAATGGCAGGGAATGCTGGTTTAAAGGATGCATGAAAATCAGTTGCTCAGTCAAGGCTGGTCTGTCTCTCTAAGGGAGGAAATAAAACTGTGCTGGAAGCCAGGGAATGCTCTGAAGCAGCCTCTGCGAGAGTCAGAAGAGGGTGATTTTGTTTAAGATGCCATATTGCATTTCGCTGTGGAGAGCTGCAAAGTGATTTAGAGCAAAAGCTTGCATCCCACTCCCTTTTTCTGAATTAGTTTTATTTATCCGGATCCTTGGCATATGCTTGAGTTGCTTTGTAGAAAGTACCTTCCACTTCATTCAGACCAAAGAGGCTCTGACTCATACCGTCACTGAACTACAAGACAGGCAGGGCTGAACCACGCATGTTTGGGTACTAACTCCCTCTGGATTCCTCAGCACGCATTTCATCAAAGATCCTCTCGCATCTCTCCCAGCTGCACGCAAACCACTGTGAGCCTCTCCCAAATCTGCTGCCACCCCCCCACCCCCACCCCCACCAAGTCAACTTACACTTCCCCGTGGCTCCAGCATCAGCTCCTTACCCTCTTACTTCTCTGAACACAGGTCTCTGCAGTGCCATAAACTGCAGCGATGGGCAAATAAGGAGCACGGATGCAAACCAGAGACCAGAGGAAGTATCCTCCTTCTGGACTGGCTCAGTCTGGTCTTCAGGTCTTAGAAGAAAAGGCAAAACATCAAATTACCGAGCCAGGTACAACTTAGAGAAACAAAATTATGGAAGCAATGAATGGGAGGAATAGAGCCGAAGGACAGCGGGCTGCTATGCTCGCATGCAACCTGACAGTGATCCATAAGGAGCCATTCACTCTCTGCTTTGGCATCAGGAAGGGAGGTACAGCACAGATGAAGCTTCTCCCCACCCCAAGGACATTGCAAAAAATGTTGCATGAATAGCAAAGGCTGTTATGTACCAGCTCCGTGGAGCGGGATGCTGCGGGGTCACAGGCCTCAGATGTGCACTCCCTGTAACACAGCCATCCAGACCAGGCTGTTAATTGCGGCTTGTACCAGTCTGCCACAACAATAAGCTCCAAGGTACCGTGTTTCTAGTGCAGGTATATCTCCTATGTGTCCATTATATATTAGCATTAGATTTTAGCATTAAATCTAGCATTAGAGTCTAGATGCAAAGTACCCTAGGACTCAGCCTGTCATTATGCAGATCAGCAAAGTAGTCCCTTCTATAAATGACTGCACTAGTTCACCGTAATTGCTAAAGAACGTAATAATAACATTGTAAGCTGCAGTGCTCTTGATTTAGAGTTGATACTGTAATGTAGACTAGCTCTATGAAACATAAGGATCTTTTACCACAGCGCCTGCTGCATCTTTAGTTCAGGTTCACTATGAAACCCAACATCGTTTTCCATTCTAGGAGAGGTCTGGGGACAGAAGCAGCAACAGGCCAAGATGTTTGGACTAACGTGCCGCTCAGCACTACGAGACAGTGAACCTACAGCAGCAAAGCAGACAGCAAAATTATCTTTACCCAGCTAATGCAAGGCTCATTGATTTAATAAAAGGAACCAAAGGAGAGAGACAGAGACTGGAGATAACTGAAAATCAAGTGAAAGCCCCAGAGAGGCTGCAGACCCATCATCAGGGTTTAATTCTGAGTACGCAGCATTCTCCCTTTCTGCCACCTTTTTTATTCCAGTTGTACAGAGTGTTACCTCAGGAGAAAGGAATCTTTCCTTCTCAAAGGTTCACCTTGCCAAGAGGTGTGGCACACACAGAGAAAGAGAAGCCACATTCATGCTGAAGCAAGCTTTGGGCAACTTTCCCTTTTGTAGCAGGCTCATGTAAGAGGCTTGTGTATTCCTCCACTCTGTGGCTATGGTGTTTGCCACAGGACCCACGTTTTTTGCCAACACTCCAGGCTTTTACACCATTGTCTGTGTTTCTGCTTCAGAGTTGAAAAGAGACCCCTAAAATCTAAGTCCACTGTAAGTCAAAGCAATATTGTTTTCCTGAGCCAGCAGGCAGCCTTAGCCCATGGCTTTGGGAAGTGCCACAACTGCCACCACCATGTCAGGTTCACAAGCCATTCCTCACCTCTGTTTTGACTTGGTATATGTTGGTTGCATTAACAGACAAGAAATGAGGGGGCTACGCCTCCACAGACATTGCCCGACAACACAGGATATACCGCCATGTCACAATATGTCCTTGTGCCTCTGCAGCTCCCCTGCTGAGGGCCGACACGGGGGCTCTATATATTCCCTCCACAAAGAATACCACAAAATATGGGGGTGCCGGTGAAGGAGTGGGGGTGGGAAACAGCACCTGAATGTGACCTTTGCTGAATGGCTGGGACGGAGGACCCTCAGTGTCTCTAAAGGCACTGCAGCCTATTGACCCAGAAGCGCAGAACTAAGCCAGAGAAGAAAGTCAGTTGCTGTAGAAGGTAAATGTGACTTTACCTGCCACCAGGGTAGTTCAGACAACGGGAATAAAGAGAACTCAGAACCGAAGCAGTCAGGTCCTGGTCAAGGGCTACCCAAAACTCCTGCAGTGTACTCTCGCAGCAGCTAAGAGCCACCCTAAACCCCATCATGTTGCCCCCTCCGAGGAGGGCACGTAGCAAGAGGTACATACACCAAAGCAGCAGCAAACTTCCAAAACAAAACTCTTTCATTGCAGACCTTCCTGCCCCTCGAGGGAGAGAAAGAGAGCAGAGATCCAAGATAGATGCTAGTCAGCTGGCTGAGTGCAGTACAGAGAGGGGCTCTGACACCACGGTGGTCAGAGGGACATGAACCCACATTGACTCAAGCATTTTTATTTACTGCTGGTGATGTGCTGAAACTGATATGACTCCCAGCTGAATACAGTATTGACCAAAAGATATTAATCAATTTGACATGCAAGATGTCCACTGTCTAGAAGAAACTGTCTTTCAATCCACTAGTTGTAATGTGTCATCTACACTGCATGTTTTATACCATTAATAATATCTACAAAAAATGGGTGAATAAGAGGTATAAGAAGTTAGAGATTTTTTTTAAAAAAAATTCACATTCAGGGAAATCCGGTGATTGTACTGAGTGTGATAAGTAATTTCACAATTTTTGATCATTACAGTCTAGGTCTTCAATTTGTCATAAAATGACATTGTTGGTCTCATTACAGCCTCTAGTGGACAGTAGTAATCCACTTCACAGACCTATAGTACAATTTGCTCAGATGACAAGCACTATCAAGGTGGAGGTTACGCTGAGAGAACATGACCATACAGTCATTCCTATCCCCTGGCAAAAAGGATTTTTTAATACAATCAAAGGTTTGTTGCCATTGCTCTTGAGGTGCCTTGCTTTACACTTAAGGTGTTAACACTGGCTTGTAAATAAAGAGAGAACTTCTGCTATTCATTTCCATTTCAGACAGCTTTCATAAAAATGAAATTCATCTCAAATATTTTTATAACAGAAAATATTGGTTGCCATGTTTTTGGCTTAAGTAAGATGTTTTTATTCCAACTCGGAATCCGCCGACTGTCCAATCCACCTCCTATCTATTTATAGCCCTCTCGCATTCAGATAACTTTCGCTAATGCAGTTATTTTCATTATTTCAGACATATGTGGCTGATATTTTAACAGCTTTAACAAATGTGAAACTATAGTTTGGATTACAGCTGGCTAATTAAGGTATGCTTTCCTCAGGGAAGTTAAAAATGTACACAATCTGAACAATTAATGTATCTGGAATGTATAACTTGAAGTGCCACTTGTGTGAGCGTAATAAAATATGACTAACGTCTTTATTTTTTGTGTATTCACACAGAAATGAGTGTACCTCCTGTCAGAACAGGGATGTTGATGATGTTCTGCAGAACTCCACGATTGTTTTGAGATGGAGGGAAATTAGACTGGTAGACACAGAAGGCCAATGCTGTCCCTTTAAAGCCACAAGTATCTCACGCAAATTAACATTTAGTGAAATAAGAGCAAAGAATTCACAAAGACTAAGCAAACGTGTAGTACTACACTGTGACTCAAAGAGAAAATTCTTATGGTCTAAAATGCTGAGGTCCTTTGCAAGTGAATTCAAAGGAAAGGCTGATGTTAATTCCGTTATTTTACCACTCTGTGGCTAGGTATGGGTTGTAGGGCTGCTGTACAAATCATTATTTGTCAAGCTTTATCGTATAGGTAATGGGATATTTAGGTAAAAAAATGTTTACTTTATCATTGTCTTGATTTTTTAAAAGAAGCAAAGTCCTCTCTCAATAACAATAGCTTCTCAATAGCTTTAAAATAACAGCAGGTCCTTAGATGCAGATCTGAAATAAGAAGCTTTTGTTGTTGCTTTTTTCAAACAGGAAAAGCAATTCATCAAGGGATTAAGAAAACTGATGAATCCTCTGAAGTCTTAAAATCAAGACTGATTTAGTCGTTTGAATAAGTTGTCAGTCAGTTACAGGTCATCGATCTGTCGGGAAGACCAGCTAACCTACCAGTGACCATGCTAGGATGGACCACAGCCACAGTTAGCCCCATAAACTGTTCCAGCAGTGACCAGTGGAACAAAAAAAGTGCTAAGCCCTTCTCTAGAGGTGCATTACTGCTGTAGACACCTCTTAAGTAATAACTATTAGGACCTGTTAGGTGCTTATAGCCTGTGGACTTAAGCCATCTGAAGTATCCCTCCATGTCCTGGTCTCTGTACACTTCTTCTGACACTGCAGTTACCCCAGTGGCTGGTGTGAGCAGAAGGGCCAAGCACGAATGGAAACTAAACTACGTCTTATTCCTAGAAGTGATCACCTCATCTTGGGGTCAAAGTACACTAGCAGGGCACAGAGGGGAAGCTCTACTCTGTGGAAAATGCTTGGTTTCCAGGGATGCCAAGGCAGTGCTGTTAATGAGGCTTAACATTCTATCAAAATCACAGTGCAGACCTAGGGAGAATCCACCGGCTGGTGTCTGGGGAAGGGCTCCCAGCTGCTCGCAGGGAGCAGCCAGAGGCCACGAGCCATTGCAAGAGACACGTGTTGTCCCTTTAAATCATACCTGGTACAGAGACTTATCTGGGAGTTCACTTGCCAGGTTTTTTTTTCTGTCTGTTAAGGGCGTTATGGTCTAGACAGATTAGATTAGCATCTATCGTGTAAACACTTAGGGTTGGGAAATAACTCTTGACCTTTCTTAAAGCGTCTTACCCGTATATAAGGCAATGTAGTTTCTAAAGACTCTGGCCAATGCTATACATGTTTTGGTAAGTGCAATCAGTTTTTAAGGGAGGGTGGGAACGGGCTAGAATGGGTTGCTTACCTCTTTGAGCAGACCTGGGAATTGAAAACATGGATTTTTTGACTCCTAAGTCCTTTAATGGCTCCAGCTGAGTATTCTGGTCTATTGCACAAATCCTTCCTACCTCATGGATCATAGACCTACCAGACCTTCAGAGCCACTGTGATCAATCCTGATGCCAAGCCTGCACGTTTTGTTCACACACTAAAAATCTTGATCTTTTGTTGAGAAAAAGCACAACATATGAGTTACAGCTATTTTCTACTCTCACTGTCTCTACCTCCTCACAAAATGTGATACACATAGGCCTTGGCCCCAAAACAAAATCATGCGAATTCAGAACTGAAGTTTACCAAATTAAGCCAATATTGGTAAACTTGGGCTCATGCCTTGGTTCCAAGACAGAGGTAAGTAAATTTTGCTTTATGTCCAAGACCAAAGTTATTTTGTATCTATGTTTTCACTATGCTGTCAAAAAGAAAACTAATAACTAATACAGTATGAACCAGAAATACAGTAATCTTTCATATATATTTATATATACAGAAATACAGGCATCTTTGACACAGGAAAGAACTGTATTTCTTTGTTTTCGAAAGGTATTGTCTGCAACTAAACTGCAGTCACCTGCAGCACAGGAGTAGCAACTTTGGACAGTGCATAAACATGAATTTCAGTGTGATGATTTTGGTATGAAGGGATTGCTGTATCCACTTAGACTGATCCATAGTCATGGTCAATTGGAAAATCTTCAGGCAGAGGCGGACTGCAGGCATGGCAGTGTATTGCCCGGAGGGTAAGAAGTCCTCAGCCTGCAAGGCTTTGGCCAGCAACCTAGGTGAGCATGGTAAACATTTACCTTCCACCCACTTACAAGCTGAGGGGGTATTTTTCCTGTTTCTTCTGCAAGGTCACAGGGATATGTCCAAAGAACCCTGTAACTTCACAGTTGGTTGGGTTTTTTTTTTAAATGTTCTGAGAAAAGTGACAGGGAGCCTGAGGTAGGATATCACTTTAAATTGGAGTTATTTCTGCTTCTGCAGACCGTTTTGTAACTAGACTGGCATCACTTTGACTTCTTGCTGCACAAAGGCAGCATCTTTCCCTCAGTGATTTTCCATATTCCTGTGTTCTTTTTTTACCCTTCAGCAAAGGCCTTTCAACTAAAGGCAATAATTGTTCCCGTATTGGCTGAAATGTCCTATCATGTCTCTTTCTTTCACTCTGCCCGCTTTTTCCACAGGAGAGCTCCCATTTATACCTGTCTTCCTACTTTGGATCTGCTGTCACATCACCTTCATATGCTACTATTAATTTATTTATACTTAAGGTAACAAAAGATGCCTGTTCAAAGCTCTAGAAGCCCTGGCACGGTGCAATTACGAGAAGAACACAACAGTGTGAAAGCAGTTTTCTGAAATGGAACTTAGCTGAGCACCCAGTACACCAGAAACACCTAAAGCTCACCTAAAGCACCTCTTAGCCTTCTCCCAGAGCACATCTTCTGCTGCAGGGCCTCTCCAAAAACTGTAATTCTCAAACCCTCATGAAGTGTAGGTTCCATCACAGGGATAGAGTCACTCTTGCATGGCTTGCTCTGCCATGGGGTCAAGAATAGCCAAGAGAGGAGTGGACACCTAGGGGCAGGTCCATCTCAGGACAAGCTGTTTCTACTCAAGAGATGCTGGTTCTGGAAAGGTTCCTCACTATGGATTTTGCACAGTTTATATTCTTGTCTTCTTTGCGCAGTAGGACATAAGAAGGGCCACACAGTGGCCACAAGACATCAGTGGTCATAAACAGACGCTTAAGGAGATGTGGGCATTATACACAACTTCCCCCCACCCCCACCCCCATACTCTCCAGCCTCCCACTATTTTCAGCTTAAGGGGCTTCCTGAGCAGGATGTGATTTCTGCCTATTTAGTAACCCTCAATGGATTTACCTTCCGAGACTTGTATGGTCTCCCCCATCAGCATATGTAAGCTCTAAGCATCCACAGTCTGCTATGTCACGCTGCACAGGTCAAGTCCCTGAGGCAAGAAGGATCACCTTATCCTGCCTGCTTCCAGTTCCAGGAATTCAATGTTCCCAGCTCTTGTACCGAGACAGAGAATGGCCAGTCCCTACCCATACTATTCATGCTACCCAGAACTTTGCAAACATCTGTCATATTCCCCCTAAATTATCCTTCTTCCAAGCTGGAAAGGTTGTGACACAAACTGATCCATTAAAGACATCGCTGCTTCACCGGCAATCCTAACCTGGTTTTTAGTCCCTAGGTCTTAGTCCTGTGACATCCTCACTCCCTCTGCTCTTCTGTCTGTAGAATAAGGATAGTAAAAATTATCCTTTTGTCTCATGGAACAGTGGTGACACAGTGAAGTACAAGTATTACTACTATTAAAGCAATACAGAATACTGTCTTTCCCCAAGACTGAGCCAAGGACTCAGAAAAGCAACAGTTCCACATATCAAGGAGAAGAGAAAGCAGTATTAATATAAACAAAAATAAACCCATGATTCTATCTATGTTTTCTTTCATACTTGTTTAGCAACACAGACTGACTAAAACCCTTCCCATTTCGTAAACTATCTCTGCCAACCATCCCACTCTGGTGTTAAAAATCTGAAGTGATAGGACATCTCCCACCAACCTCAGGAGATTATTTCACACACTTACATGCGTAACGGGTCTGAAAAACACAACATGCTACAAAAGTGGGATTACCAGATGGTTTTCCTGCCATTTAATCTGTCTCTTTCCTTTCCATGATACATCTCATTTCTTAGGTAATAACTATTAAGTCATTTCTCTCCCTTATTTGGCCCGTCTTCAGCTAGGTGTGTAAACTTGGTGCCTGATTCAAGGTATACAAGCTGTCCCGTTGTCTTAATGATTCTGAATCATACATATAAAGTTAGCTATGTGCTTGAGGGAATGCCTTCATGAACATGTTGCAGTGAGGCAGTCAAGGGTGTGGATTTACAGGACACCAGCTACTCTGCAGTAACTGCACAGATCAACACCCTTTGCCTGCCAATAGATGCAAATTGGGTTAGCCCAGAGAGAGTCCCAGCCAAGACCACCTCTGCCCCTTCCACAGTCGCTTTTGGTGTTATTCTCTGGATACCGCTCCTTTTGCCGGTCTGTCCCCGGCAGTAACACTGTGCCCCAAAGTAAACATGATGGCTAAACAAGCACTACCACCTCCCTCACCTCCAAAGCAAGCCACCTCCACACACAGCTCAAACCATAGGTTTTTTTTTATACCCCCCTATAATCTTGCAAATTGAAGCTGTATTTAAGAGACTCTGCCCCCTCCGCTGCATTAAGGCTTCAGCCCTTTTTTAATGTAGGATATACTCTTTGTAGAGCCTTCATCGTTTATCACACATGCTTCCTCTAATTGTGGAGCCCCTCTGTTTCCCTCTGCTGGTTACAAATGTATAGTGGGGGGGGAGCAGGGAGGGTGGGAAACAGCAAGTCACGCCTTAACTCTCACAGTCAAACCATGTGTCCAGTGTGGGAGGAGTGGGCAGAAGGGACAGAGCTCGCGAGTACTGTATGCCGGTGGTTGCTGCCCCAAAAGGTACTTCTGAGAGCCTGTAGGTGTTGTTATAAAAGGTATATACTTTGCAGGGTCCTGCACAGAGTTTATCAGCTGTAGAGAAATTCCTGCACAGTTTATAATCTGGGCAAGCATCCCAGCCCCAGTGTTGTCTCTCGCCAGAGACTCTTCAGAGTATCAGAGGTTCCCAAGAATGCTCCCAGAAGCTTATAGCTCAGCATGAGTCACTGCCAAGCTGAACGGTTTCTTCGAGTCCCTTGTAGAGATCATCCTGAAAACTGCAGAAGAGGAGCTGGCAGCCTCCGTAAGAATCCCTGAAAGCTTCAATTTGTACAGGAGTCACGGCTGGGCCTTCAGAAACACTCATCTGAACCAAGACACATTTATCTCAACCTTGAACACATTTAAGGTCTGTCCAATGGATAAAAAAATCTGCATGGTGTAGCTGGAAATGAAAGCCTTCTCATGGAAGTTATTCCTTGGTGATTTCCTAAAATCTTTTTTTCATATTCTAATAACCCCTCAGATCCCTAAATGAGGATCAAGGCCCCTTTCTTCTCTGAACTAGACGCTCAGATCACTTATGTGAGGCCAAGTTTCCTCCCCAGAGAGTTCACAACATAGGCACACAGGCTGCCTGCAGCAAATGATGCAGCCAGGTACTGCATTATTTGATGTATCTCTCAGAACAGTTATCCCCTGAGAAAAGAGTGCGGTTCTGAGACCAGCTGATTTTTCAGAAAGTTCAAATGATCGGCAGGTAAAAAGGCAGATTTCTCCAAAGGTGAAATAACAGTGTTTTCTTATTTTAACCTACAAAAAAATATAATTTCCTGAAAACAAAATGAAACAAGAATTCCAACAACCACCAAGCCCCTTTTCTTCCTCTTCAGAAGAACTGCAACTTGACATTCCCTACTTTACCATGCTTTCTGAGGATTCACCTATCTTTTTACATGTTAGTATTTTTAATGCTTCTTACAAGCCAAAATGTTTATTTGGTTTCTTAAGTTCCAGTATGTTGCTTCCTCTGAATCTGCTACTCACCTTCCCTTAATAACATGTTGAATTCATGTAGTTTATGGTCACTAGTTCCTAGATTGCTTATAGTGCTCAAATCCTCAGTGAAGAGAAAAATAAGCTAGGAGCATGTACCATTGTGAAATCTCTGCTATCTGGACAACAGACCAGAAACTGTTTTCTGCTTATTTCAGGACTTCAGACTCTGAAATATCTGGCTGTATAATTAAAACCTGGATCGTTAAAATATACTGAAAATATGCTCACCGTGAAAATGTTTCACCTAGTAGTTATTCTACTTCAAACCCTTCAACTCTGCGGTGTTACTATTTTGTTTTGGTTTGATGTTTGTTCCTTTTAAGTTAACCCCAAAGAATTTCGCTCTCACCCATCGTGGTTATCAAGCCGTAGTTTGTCAGCATTGTAAGTAATTGTGATATACAACTGCCTCTTGCTCTTCCCAGCTTTTTCTTGTATGTGTTAATTAATAGCCCTTCTGTATTGATACTCCTTTTAGGAGAATTAGGAATGCCCACCAGATAATGCTCTCCATCACTTGGTAACACTGCTCCTGGTCTGTTGTGTAACTCTTGTATAGGGACACTCAGTATGTAAATACTCTCCTTAATCTTCATCTTTTGTTTCAAGGATAAAACAAAGCAAAACAATAACAAAACCTCCTTTATTTTGCATGCTGGGAGCACATGCCATTAATATTAATTAATTAATTTATTTAAAGTTGGTAAAAGAATTTGCTCTTAGGCTGGGAATGTGACTGCCAAGTTTCCTGCCTGCAATTTGTTACGGCTCAGTAGTGAACTCCTGAAAATAGGAATTTGAAATGGAAACAGTGACAGGCCTTTTAACTACGCTATAATAAGCAGGGTGTTTTATCCTGCATACTGTATGTCGTTACACAATGGCAGCCTATCATAATGTGCACGGAAAACAAACAGGGTCTCTTTAGATCGCTCTCCTGGCTAAAACCGGGCAGACAGAGGAAGGAAAACAGGCTGAAAAGACAAAAGACTAGAAGGTCAAGAACACCACACCCAGACCTAAGCCCTTCTGTTACGCAGCGGAGCACAGGGATCTTAGAGAACTTGTGCTTGAATAATTTGGCTTTGATCAGCTTGCCATAAAAAAAGAGGTGTAGTCTGCTAAATTGCTAAAGGGGTAAAGAAGGAGACTTTCTCTACAGTCTTAAGCTGCAAATTAATGTACCCAGACTTGCCCTGTTATGCAGAACAAAGCTCCAAAAAGTATCTGTTTCTTGCAAATGTTTCTTATCTGCCTACAGTAGTACATTCCGTGTAATTCTGCATATATAAAACACATGAACATTAAAGCTACTTTGTGTACTGGCTTTCAAGCGCCAGTTGAAAAATGCAATTTTTTGGAGTTGCTGAACATCCAGAGCCTAACAAGTCAGCTGAGTTTCTCCAGGTTTACACCTGTGTAAATGACAGCAGTACTACACCTTTGTGAAAATAAAATGCTACCGTTGTTTTTCACAAGGCATTGTAAACATGAAAACAACCAAATCCTATGTACAAAGTAGGGTCTCTGGGACCTGAACCGAGCACTGCTGGTTTGTAGCACACGTGCTTAAATGCCATATATTGAACTGCACCATCATGTCTATTTTTACTAATTGAGTTTACTTACTTGTGTTTGGGCACCGTACCAGCTACTCAGCAAGTCCGGGAGATTAATGTAAAAGCCTCTCTGCATTTAGAAAGTATAGGCACTCTAGATTTACAGCTGCTTATTTTGAGGGAGGATGACTGCTGATCCTGATGTTTTTGAGTAACAGATGGTTTTGTGAGCTGCACTGGTAATGAAAATGATATAATTTGCCTCTTAACATTAAAATAAAGCAGAGAGAAAGAAGAAAAGAAAAAGCAATGTAGTATCCACCTTCTACAAATAGCATACCTGAGTACGGGGCCGGGGGGCGGTGGGGGAAGCCCAGGCAAAACTGAAAGCTATCAATAGTCTGGGACATTCACGTGAGGAAAAACTTGCATAAAATAACCCAGACTGATCTGGACTGTGAAAGCACTGGCCCCTGTAATGTTAGAATTTATAGCTTTAATCTTCTTAAGAGCTGCATGGCTCTTCTCACATGCAGGGAAAACAGATTTGATGTTTCTGAGATTAAAACTACTGAGCTGAACTTTGCTTGTTATTGGCCAGAAGCATTTGGAAACCTAATAAAGCATTCCATTAAAATCTTGGCATTTTAGTAACACAAAAGAAATAGGCTTCTCAAAATGTGAGTCCAAGGCAAAAGGATGCTTTTGGGAATGGGGGGGAGATTGTGGAATTTGGACTTTAACAAAGTTTGTAATGACTTAAAAATAGATCAAAGGAAATGCGAGGTAGAATGGAACAATAAATGCTTGATGTAACTAGTGATGTGCAATTCTTTGTTATTTATACTTTATTACATTTGAAGAAAGTTTTTCATGTTCTTTTAAACCTCCTACTTTTGCGGGTCTACGAGTAGCTGGAAAAAGTACAATGCTCATCACTGACAAGCTGTGTGGTCTCTAACAGGTAACGTAAGTCCTGATTTCTTAAAATTATGGGGATCCACAACCACAGCTGAGATGAACTGTGTATTCTGGGCTTTTGATGGTCAGCTTTGCTTTGAAAAGGAAAAGCTTCCATGAAGGCTGGCTGGGCTGCCACCTCAGCTGCACAGGAGCCCCGTGCCGAACACAGTTACCCACCTACAGTCAGTGTATGACTTGACTTCGTCTATGAGGACACAGCCAATATTTCTGTAGGAAGAAGCATCATGCTCATAGTGATGTTATGAGAGTGATGGTATGTTCTATGACTTCAGTGCTGTAACATGACTGAACAAGGGTGCTGATCTTGCCAGTAGTAGTAAAACCTTGCACAGTACCTTTTTGGCAAATGAGATGTGCCTGGTGCCAGCTGCGCTATTGAAAGCCCTTGCTTGCCTTCTCCACTGAGGTACAGGGAAATGGAGCCTCATAAACCACTGCTTTTACTGCACTCTGCAGGCAAACAAACAAACAAACAAACAAACAAACAAACAAACAAAAAAACAAACAAAAAACCAAACAGAAATAAAGACTTATAATTGAGCATAAAAGAAGTGAAGTTTCATAACCAGCCCTGAATATGACAGGTCTCTTGCTAGGGTTCATTGAAGGGGTTTGAGGTTTTGTCACAAGGTAAACGACATTAATTCTGATGTGGTTTGAAATGGCTTGGCTCTGTCTGTATGGGCAAAGGCAACCGTGAAAGCTATGCCAGAGTTTGCCTGCACACAGTTATATCTAATTCAGCTCTTCTAGTTACAGTCCGCTTATAAATTGCCCTATAGGAGCAGCAAGTACATAGGCTACCTTCTGGAAAGCTTGTGGTTAAAACCCTGGGATGCCTGTAGTGATAATCGAGTCACAATCGAATCCCTACAACCAAATTTTAGCCTGGCTTTTACCCCACCCAGAGAACCAGAGTGTTGAATCTGGATCGAACGGCTTGTGTGAATGAGCGCTACACAGGTAACCCAAGCTCAGCCTGCTGTAAATGACCGCCCAGAGTTCACTTACGCAATTCCATTTTCTGTCCATTCAAAAGAAATTCACCTTTACACAGCTGAACATTGCAGGGTGCTCATAATGTTCTGAGCAAACCAGCAAACCAGCTAGCTGGTGTGGATGGTGTGCTTTATTTTGTGTGGTGCTAACATACGAAGAGCTATCTAGTGTAACAGATGCTCTTTGACAGCACAAAATAATAGCACTCAGACTTAAACGGTAAATTATAAACAATCCCTCTCTAACTACAAAATGAATATACAGAATGGGGAGTCTTGTCAACTAAGATATTAGTCAATCAAGTTGAGGAAGACAAATTGTTCACTAAAGCTAAAGTAACTAAAATTTTATTCAGTTAACACCACTGTCATTAGAGTTCTCCTGTTCTTTGCCATAATTAGTAGATATGAGAGTAATTATAAGCAACACACAGTAAAATAATTTACATGTTTCCTTGCTCTGTAAAAGCAACAGAAAGTGTTTCTAGTCTTCCTTTTTATTAATTTCTATCAGTAGAAAAGATGCTACATAAATACCTACTACCGGTAAGACGTCTGGCCACATCAAGACAGCCCTTTCCCAAGGGATTTCATAATTATGTTTTTCCCACCAAACCACAGACAGGGCTGTGAATTAAAAGCAACCTTGTTGGCACAGCGGTGTGGCTGCCATGTATTTGATTACAAACTTACTAGCACTAATGCCAAGGAGGGGAGTTACAACATAAGCTGAAAATGAGCTCAAGCGTACAGAATGTCCCTGGTAACCTGGCTGCAAAAAGCATTCCACACACCAGGATGACTTTTTTTCAACCTTTAAAGAAAATGCATATCTCCTGTCCTCCCTATCTCTTCATGAAATCCCGATGCAGAGTTCTTCAGCAGGATGCACGCAGGGTAAATACCCTAGACTGCAAGGTCTGCATCAACATCTAGACTACTTGTGACATCTCAAATCTAAAACTTCTTCAGAAGGGACATGGAGGACGTGGGGTAAAGGGATGTACACCGTGTTACATAGCATGGTGGTACCTGCCCTGTAATGGCAGCCTCTCAGGAATTCCTGAACATCACAGTGGGGATGCTGAGCACAAAGCTGGCCTTACCAAATGCGTGCAACTGCCCGTCCCCTGCATGAAGGCTAAAATGAGTTACCAGTTCATCGCTGTGTTCAGCACGTGCTGGGAGACACTTTGGTGTTGCTCATTTCAGGATCAGACTTGCAAGGCCCGATTCTTACAGCTTTGGAAGAAGCTGGTATGCTCAAGAAAAGACTCTGGCAGCTGTCTGCAGGCAGGATTTAATACCCTTGCATTTCATGGGGCTCCTGGGCGGGAGTCTCAAACTCCCCTGCAGGACAAACACAGCCAGGTTTTACCCCGTCCATTCGCACTGCCTGCATCTCCTGCAGTACCTGGCACTGGATCCCAAATGCCAGAGCTAGACAAAGGTACACACGGGTAAAGCTGCCTTGTCTAGGGCTTGACTGCATGTGTTAGGGGAGCAGGACTAACCGAACGGCTCTCCTCTGAGAGCCGAGTTTACCTCCTTTCTCCTTCCCAGGTTAAGCAGCAAAGCGGGCACCAAGCCCACCAGTTTTGCCAGTGCTGGTTCAGGGCATGCCCAGAGGCACAGTTTGGGTGCCCAGAGAACCTCATAGCATTGGAAGACTTAGCTCGGGAAATGCAAAGGGTCAGGGCCTGCTCTCCAGAGCCTGGCAAAAGGCTGAATGCGTACACTGAGGAGGGAGGCTCTCTCTGTCGCACAGAGCTGGCTCCATGGCTCTTTCCCATCTCCCCAGAGATCCAGGGTATTTGTGTGCGAGTTATGAGGAAACCAGCAAACCAGTCAGCATGCAAGGGGACCCAGTCTCCGTCAAGATTCCTTTAGGTCACATAGCAAAAGGATGGCTTTCCCTGGCCCTGGCCCCCCCAGGCTACAAGCCTCCTAGGTGGGATCCCCCCAGCCACAGGCCGGGTGGTGCGATGGCCCCCCAGTCCCACTCGTTACAGGTGACAAGTCAGACGAATCCATGAGTCTCGTTTCACTGCACACAACAAAACTGCTCTGCAAATCTGCCCCGACGGGCAGCTTGTGCCCATGATGCAAGCTCAACCCAAAACAGTGGAAGGGTTGTAAAACAAGGATTAAAGTTCAACAAGGAAGCTGATAATGAAGAAGCCTGCCCAGACTATGCCCTATTCTAACCAGCGTTACATTATCTTCTAATTTTAGAACAGCTGAAATTTTTTCCCAGACCAGAAGTTGACAAGAGGCTGAGCAACGCCAACATCGTTAAATCTTTGTTTTCAGGCGCAGTGTTGTCTCTACACTGCAAGAAGTTGTTTCAGCATGTGAAATTTTTCGGGAAGGCACACGCTGTCAGTGGATGCCCATACAGGGAGCTACGTAATATGTTGAAACCATCTGGCATTTTGTGGTTTTGCAGTATCAGTCAGACGCACTGTCTGGAAACACAGGGCTCAAACCCAGAGCCCTTGATTCAGGTCAGATACCTACAGATGCCTGCGGATGTTTGGCCGGACTAAAAGCTGCAGAATAAGGCGCTTAATTAGGTGGTTGAAGTTTATGACTGATTTCAAGGCTAGCCGAGCTAGAAGCCTATTACTGCTCAGGAAGTTTTAGTAAATGTAATTATTGTGGCATGTTTGATATAATACACGGTCTTCATGAAATGCTCCAAAATATCATTTTAAAGACTTATTCTGTTGCTGTTCTGCTTTGTACCTCCTGACTAAGGAATAGGCCAGATGATGTGAATCCCAGTGTGAAGCTTACTGAAAACTACCACTAAAATTAATAGAGCATAGTTACAGAAGAGCATTTTGTATAGGATTACCTTCTCTGGAGTGTGAACAATGCTGCTGAAAGCAGGCTCTGGGTTATATTATTCCTGTGATCCAAATATTTTTAACCAGCTGATGTCACTAGGGAGATTTGAAGTCTTTATAATTACCGCTCAAGGCCTAGAGGAAGGGGGGAGGAAAGACAATGAAATTACGTTTCATATGTTGATTCAGAGAGTAACCTGCAGTGGCCTGTTAACTTGTTTCGTCTATCAGGAAAAGCAAATTAATTCTGTATCCAGTTGGTTTTATGAGTGGCAGCTCAATTTGCTTTCCCAGTTAAGCAGGGAAGAAAGTGGCCTTTTGTCACAAACAATTGCTTCCTGCAATGCTGCAGAATAAGATGTAAAATAGGCAAAGAGCTTTGGATACAGCTTCCAACGTCCTACTAAGAATCAAAATTTCTTTCTTTCATCTTCCCTCAGAGAAGGAATTCAGGTTATGCTCTGCACTAAATTAAAGTGTTCTGCTCAGTTATGTACATGTACAGCTTTGAAAACTGTTCCTGCTTCTAGGTCAAGGGCTCTCCCTGTGGCCGGGTGCCAGTTTTATCCCTGGACTCCCATAATCCCTTGAAATAAATCAACTTTCCATTGAAATCCTCTGCCAGTTCCACTTCAGACTAAAATGTGCTGTCTGTAGCATGATGCTCTTTTATACTTTTGTGGAAACAAAAAAAAAAAAAAAAAGAGGAGAAACAATGTGGTCATTGTATACTGGATACAGTTTGACGTAACCCGCGTTGTGTATATTAAAGGCTATCTTTGTATGTTGCACTGACCCCAGATTTCAGTGTTTATTATTAGAACTAAGAAAAATACCTTTGACTGAAGGAATAACTGGCTGAAAACGATCCCAGCTTGTGCACGTGTGTGTGTGTGTGCAAGCGTGTGCGTGTGTGTGTGTGTGCACACGTGTGCATGTGTGCATCCCATTACTACTCTGCTCACGTGGGCTGAAGTACTTGGATGCATTACATCGCTTCCCGGCCTGGGCAGATGAAGCCCTCAAAGACTTTTTTTCTCTTACCTCTTTCCCCCCCACAATATCAATTTTCTTCCCTGTGTGTTATAAATGAACCTGAATACATTCACACGTTCCTGTGGAAGACTAAAAGCTGTCACTTCATTTCAGGGAACCAGGCGGCTTCAACTCAGCTGCAAGAAAGCCCAGATGCTACTACATCTCCAAGGGAAGCTTATCTATTCAGAAAAGGGGGAAACTTCTGAACAATAATAACAAAATTGAGCTTAAAGATGGTGCTGCCTTTCTCCTGCCAGCGCTAGGGTCAGTGCTTTGGAGAGTGGGTGCCAGTCAGACACTGCAGCGCTCTCCTCAGCAGACTGACATTTCTGAAAAGCTCTGCTTCTCCCCAGATCTCAGCAACTTTAAATGGTCTGCCAGTTAAATCAGAACAGCCTGGTATAAAGCCTCCAATTTTCTGACAACCTTTATATTCTCTTGGCTCCTACAAGGCCCTAAAGCTGATCATGTATAATCCTGAACTGAATGTAAAATAAATATGAAAACCTGTCATGATTTTACAGTTTTCCAAAGGATATTTCACTAAATAAAAAGAGCTGTATTTTTTGGCAGATGAACACTCCATATAAAAATCACAGTTAGTTCTTTAAAATAAAGTTACACAGCGCGGTGCCAGACTCTGCCCCTCCGATGTTTCCCCCTGGGTGCTGGGGAGCAGCTGGCTCCATCCCATGAGCCGGCCAGCCCCAAAGGCCCCGTGCTCCTTTCCCCAGCCCAACTTCTGTGTCAGTGGGGGCGATGACACCGACCTGAGCCAGCCCAGCCCCTCAGGGTCCCTCTGGCATGGGAGCCAGGGGGGAAAGTACCCGTGTCTCACCCGAGCTGGGACACAGCCCGTGGTGGCCAGCTAAATCCAGCACTGGCAATTGCTTCCGTGCTTGTGGCGCAGATACAGCCTGAGCAAACTGTGGCCCAGCGCTCACCCAGCCTTCATGCCCTTTAAATCTGTTGCCTAAGAAAATAACAATTTTTTTGTGGAAACCTCTTCCACTGAGCCTGCGTTATTTAGCTGTGTTAACTGCGTGTCAAGGCGTGGGCTATACACTGGAGTGTCCACAGGACGACAGCATGGAAATGAGTTTAAACCGCTGACAAACTACAGCTGATTTCAGGCTCCACCGGCTTTTCAGACCTCCAACCCACCTGCAGGTGCAGAGCACAGCTACAAGGCCAGATGGAGACCTGCAGATCTAGCAAAGGTAGGACCCAAGCACAGCAACCTGGACATCGGAGGTGAGGTGTGTGGTGACTGAGGCCAAGGACGCATCTGCTTGCCACCCAGTGGGAAATCTAAAAGACCCATCCTGCAAGTCTTGGGGT
Organism: Falco peregrinus; assembly: GCF_023634155.1. Taxonomy (NCBI): domain Eukaryota; kingdom Metazoa; phylum Chordata; class Aves; order Falconiformes; family Falconidae; genus Falco; species Falco peregrinus. The sequence continues at coordinate 97,982,473 of NC_073723.1, read as the reverse complement.
AGCTCACAGATGAAATCCCTCCAAGTTTTGTTTGCATCGTACTGTTTGGATGGTTGGGAAGGAGGAAATGGAGTCAAGGCAAGGAAATGCGAAAAGGGAAAATCTGTGTTGTCACTCACAATGTTTCCAGGTTTGTCTGCAGAGATCTTCCATCCAAAGCATCTTGCGGGTTTTTAATATTACACACCTGCCTTTCTTATATTCTCCTCCTAGAACGGGGTGCAGGCAATTGTACTGAATATAAAAACCACAGTAAACCATACACCTAGGGCTTTAATTTTAAGTCAGACTGAGTGAAACTATCTCGTTTTCCCCTAGAAGCCCTCAGTGGACGGTTTCTTCCGCTAGCTTCACCACCTTCAGGCCTTTCCTTTAAGTGAGGAGTGCAGCTGAACCCAAAAATTCAAAGCAAAACTGAGCTGAAACCATTATGTTTCATCTGGTTACATGTCAAAACCTCAAACCTCATGTACACAGGGCTCAAATTATAAACCCATCAGGCTCAACCCCAGTGCTAGACCCAGGTTTGCCCAGGGAGTCCGCAGATCTTTTAGACAAGCTGATACAAGTTTCAAGTTCAAAATGAATGGCAAACCCAAAGTGGCCAGGGGACTTTTCCAAAGTTAGAAGGGGAGCTAAGAAGGGAGCCGCAGCCCTGGCCACTTCACACACTTTGCTACCAACAGAGGTAGAAACTCACTCTGCTAGAACTTCACTCTGTATAGCCTTCTCCAAACCACTCAAAATAACCACTTTTTTTGCATGTTAATTGTTTTAGTAAGTCACATGGTGACGAATGACTAAAAACTACATCATCCCTCTAAGGATTCAGCTGCGGAAAAAGCTTCTATTTAGCTGCAGGGTAGTTATTACTGCATTGCTTTGATTTTGCTGCACAATGCACACCCTGTGTATTGAAATGCTTACATGCTGCTCCAGGTGAAATCATCATCACGTACAGGTATTCTCTGAAGCTAAAGGAATGAGCTCAGATCCACTCGTCTAGACCCCAGACAAGCCCTGTCCACTTACCTGCATCTCCACAACACCCTCAGATGGTATTTAATGCCCCTTTGGACATTTTTTAACGCTACCCAAACCTCTGCATCTAAAACGTGCAAATAAAAGTTCAAGGTGAGAAAAACCAACTGCAGTTAGAATACCTGCCCCTCCCAGTCACTGCCATGGCCCGAGGCTCGCTGGAGAGCACTGGGACGATTTCAAGTTCACAGGATCACATAATGCAGTCCCTTTTGAATCTAGATGATCAGGCGGGGGTCACTTATCTGCCTGTTCCATACCAATATTGCCAAAGCTTTTATCTCAAAGATGTTTGGCAGTACAGCAAGCAACTGTTCCAGGATCTAGGCTTAATGCTGAAATACCATCAGGGCTCAGGGTTGTTACATATTGCTTTCTAATAGTCCCTGCTGTCTGACACCTGGAATGGCATGAAGGAGCTTTGGCTCTGTATCCAGAGCTCTCTACCGATAATTGAAAGTGCTTCTACAAGATGGGAAGGAAAGGAGGGGGATCAGCATTCAAGTCTATTTAAGGTACTGGAAACATTTTTGTTGGGTGAAGGGTCAGCATTTGAAAGGTAAGGTATGACTTATATATACACAGTAAAAACCTGAGATTCCAATACGTACCTTTTTCCCATTCAGGTTAATTAGGAGTTTGCTGTACTCCCAGCTAGTTCTGCTTGCAGGCAAATTTCTTTTGAGCTCAGCAGCCAGGACTGTATCTAGGGCTAAGCTTTCCCACCATATCACTCCAATATTAAAAGAATTTTTCTGGCTTCCTGTTAAACCATACACTGATTACAAAATTCTTTTGCTTATTTAGGGCCAGATTCAATAAAACTTCTGTCCAGCTTCCGCATCATGGAAGGCCACAAAAGCCCTGAAATATTTCAGTTTTGAAGCCTATGTGGGCTTCCATGGCTTGGATGCTGGGTAATTATTCCAGTGAATGTGGTCCTCATAAAGCTTTTCAAGGTCCTGCTCCATATGGACCTAGTGATTTCTCTTTAGTCTCTCCAGTGTGGATTACAATGCACTTCAGAGAAGCTCTGATTTATGCCTCTAGCTACAAGCTAAATCCTAGAGGAATAGGTCCTTTTCATATCAGGTCACATCCTCTGCAGAACACTGACAGAGAAATTAGTGTTTCTGAAAAGAAAGCAACGCTTACAAAAATCTGGTCTGTTTTGCGTGCTTTATATGAATATAAGTGAATGGTAAAATCTAAAAGGAAATTCAATAAACTACTCATTATCTATATTCATATGACTAAGCTACACATGGAATGTAGCTTTTATCGTCCATAAAAAATGTACAGATGTTCTATAGAAAACTGTATGAACAAACTTTAACCTCACGACTGCTATTATTTTGTAATAAAAGGCTTACAGCATAATGTGAGCTTTTTTTAGAATGTAAGTTCCATGTGAGTAGTGTGTTGTTAATTTAATATTAATGCAATGCACCAGGAAGAAGTCTGCACAGAATCTCAAAGAGAGGGAATCACAGTGCTGCAGACAGGAGATTTGTGGCATGGATTTTATTTGTTTCAGCACTCGGCACAAAATTCGTTGACCAGAATTCCCATTGCCACAGGGCAGTGGATTCATCTACAGACGTTCTCACATGCCTTGGCATGAGGATTTTGATGCAGCATTCCCGCTACTGTTCCTGGGAATCATGTGCTTAAGTCACCTTGCACTGCACTGAAGATTTACTTCTCACTGTCAAGTGCATATGAATGAGCTTCTTTTTTGGGAACAGCAAAAGAAAAAAAGAAGCCACTGAATAAACTTTTGAATTTCTTTTGCTGAAACATCCTTCAGGTAGCAGGTGTGAAGGCTTTCACTAAACTTGCAGACTGCAAATGTGGTGTCTGCTTTGCTTGCACCGCAAATGAGTTAAAGCGGGGGAGCAGAACACAAATCCAGATTCATCCGTACACTCTCCCTTTCCCAGTGCCTGAGCCCTCTCTGCAGCGCCTGCCATTCAGAATACCTATCCTGTATTTCTCCAAGCAGTCAGTTCACTGTCTCATCTCCAAATGCATTGGTGAAGTAATTTATGACTCCCATTATTGCAATTGCTTAGCAGCTCCCAAGCATGTAAAAATAGCAACAATAACCTCTCCTACTTTTCCTTCCTTAGCACCCCATAGCAGAAAGAGCTTGATTAATCCTGTAGGGGTTACACATGCACTTGTGTGTTTCTATAACTTACAGAGGGAGCTTGACATTTTGTGAAAGCGATGATGTCTACAGATGTCTTAATCACTGCAGAAGTACATTTCCTCAGTCTAGATACCGCTTCCAGGAAAGTCCTATGTCCAGAAGCTTCCTTCTATCACTTGACAGTTTCACTGCTTCTGTGAAATGTGCTTGCCTGCTATCCTGATTGTAAAGGAAGGCCCAGTCTCGGAAACGGTGAAGAACATTTCCTCAGAAGCCTTCCAGGGTCAAATCTGAAACCCTACCCAGGACTCCATGCAGCAAAGCAGAACCCCCATGCATAGCAGAGAGAAGAAAACAGGGAGACATTTATGAACAGCAAGACGATGGGAATGTGTGTGTGGTAAACTGGAAGGCTGCTCCCATTTGTTCCAGTTCTCTGAGCATGTGATTTCAAACACAGTTAATCATTTCACGTGGACCATTGTAGCTGCACCCAACAGAGTGAAGACAAGAGCCTGGTTTCCGTGAGATGGAGAGGGAGCTTTCCTGTTTCTGTGCGTACCCTGGGCATGTACGAAAACCCAGAAGTTCACAGGCCCTCAGCAGTTACAGAAGGAAGAATGTCAAAGTACTCCTCCGCTTCTACAGTCGTCATCTAGGTCTAAACTGCTAGGAGAATTTGTATGAGTTTCTCTAGAGGTATAATTATAAATCTATTTTAGTTAAACTGGTGTAGAAGACAGAGTGGACATTCTTGCATTTCAGCGTTAAGCCATGCCTGTTTTGGTTTAAGCTTAAATCTATTTAGGAGCTGATTTGGTATCTGCAAACAGGGTGCAGATAAAATGCAAAAAAAAAAAAAAAAAAAAAAGGCAAATCTTAAGCTAGTGCAGTCAATTTGGTTTACGTGTGATTTTAAGTAACACTGATGCAGCTGTTTAATACAACTGAGATCTCAGACTTGCCTGCTTCATTCTGGCCACTTCCTCTGCAGTACGATGCCAGCTTCAGAGAGTCACCAAGACAATTAGGGGAGAGCAGTAATTACACTTGCAATAAGGAATATGAACACCTAGATAACGTCTACAGAAAAGCAGGCACTTTAGCTCACCGTGTGATCTCCTTAGATCTCCCGTGGTTTCACACGTGTATGGAAGAAGCCTTGTCAGCTTCCAGAGATGAGGAGTTTGGACACAGGAAAACGGCTGGTGCTTGTGGCTCCTCTGGCTCCGCCTTAGGAGAAGGAATAGAATAATTTCATGGAGCTTCCACTGATCTTCACAGCTTCTCCACACAGGTTAGCAGCATTTGATGATCAACAGCATCAAATACCGAGTGATCCAAGAAATAATTATGCACCACAACTTTTCACCGGCCAAAGTTACAAGGACGGTCTCGGGGACCCTGTGCTACCCTGGAACCTCAGGGACAGGGATCATGTTACTGGCTGCCTCATGGCTGATGTTAGAGATTAATTTTTGTCAACCTGATTAGCAGAGGACAGCTAAGGTTTAAGTGGTCGCTTGTAGGACCTCACTCTCAGTAAGACAGATCCATGAATGAATCTTACCAGACCACACGTTAGCTGTGATGGAAGACTCAGATCAGAGGGAGAGATCATAACCTCCACTTACTGATGCCCAAAATACCCTGTTTCCACACCTGTTTGCTCAAACCTGGAAAGACCGTGCTACATTTCCTCTCCTGATTTAGCTTGAGTGCCTGGGACGTTTCGGCAGAGGCTGTGAAACAAGATCCCTCGTCCAAGAGATGGGACAAGGTGGGTAGTGTCATCTGAAGTTTATAAAGCCACTCCTTTATAACTTTATAAAGTTGGGCTCCTCCTGTACTGGCAGAGGGGCAGGCATCTGGCAGTGGCAGGGCACGCTGCGGTACTTCGCATCCATGTCTGCATCAGACAATTTTCCTGCCACAGGTACTCACGGGCCGTCTTTCAGTTCTTCTGCTCCAGTCTCCCCTCGATTCTGGGAGGGATTTGGGGCAGACAAAAGAGCAGGAGCTGAAGACTGAGCATGCCTGGCAGCAGTCGCATCTCTGCCTCCCTGATCTCTTACTCCAAAATGTTTTCTAAACCCACAGGCAACACAAAAGACAAAAGAAATGTCGGGTTGGCCTGCTTTGTACTGCTCCAACCACATTCCCTTTCTGCAGTCTGCTCGTTCAACAGACTGGCTCATTGCCTAGAGAGCCCAGCCCCACAAGCTGATGCATCATATCTTTCAGTCAGACTAATGGGACTTATCAGGGGTGGGAAGGATTTGCCTCCTCCCGGCATCAGTGACCGTTTCTTCCTTTGCAATTAATTGGAAAAACATCTTGAGGAGAAATATTACCCGTGCAGTTGATGGTGCCATCTGCCATAACCTGGGTCTGTATATTGCATAGCCTGGTCCCCTTTGGGGTGGGCTAAGAACCCCTCTCCTTCGCCAGCAGCCCCCTAACAGTGACCAGAACTGACCCTCCTCATTTGGCTCCAGTTTCCCCTGGCTGCCATTGCACCTCACATGGTCACACAGAATGATGCAAGTGACAAGGACAGTACAGGTTTCTCAGAGTCCTGCCCACACCTTTTAGGTTCCCCACATCCCCCAGAAAGCTCCACATATGCTGTTAAAAGAAAACAACCACCACTGAAAACAGCTCCATGTCTTCCACACTAGAAGTAACAACTCATGGGCAAACTATGAATCTACTAACATTATTCTTTAAAACAATCACTCCCAGCTGAGATTTATGGAAGACTCTGCCAGGCCAAAATGTCAGCCCAGTTACGGTATTTATTATTACAACTGTCAGGCCAGAAGGGCTGGCTGCGGAGGATCCAGCAGGCGTGCTCAGGCAGGAGCTCCTGCCCGTGGGCTGGCCGCTTCACCAACAGGACTGGCAAATGTCAGATGTCAAATTCTTGTTCCAGGTCCTGCCCTCTTCCCCTTTGACCACCAGGGATCATTTGAGCCATTTAGCAACTGGCAAAGACCACATCAAGCCCGGTAAGCATCAGTGTTGTCCTGCTTTTAGAGCTGATAAAGGTCTTTGTCTCAGCTTTCCCTATTTTTAAACTACTCTAGCATGGCTTCGAAGGCTTGGGACTGTCAGTCAGCAGGGGAGAGACAAGCTGGAGGATGAGGTGTACTCTCTTCAAGGTGGTGGCTGCTCGCCATTGCCATGTGCTCCAGGAGAGGTGGCTGAGGGCATCCACCAGCTGCAGGTCTGTGTTCAGGAGTCATGGGCTGGTCCTGGTGCAAAGAGAGGACTGCACTTGGGTTTCATAATGGAGTTCATGGAAGTCAGTGGAAATTGAATTGCAGCCAAGGTGGAGAACCATGTAGAACAGATGTCTTTACAGAGGATAAAACAAACAAAAAGAAATACTCAGAGCCCGAGTTGGAACTCTTGGCCCATGCTAAATCTGTAAAAAGCCCCAAAGTGCTCTAGAGGGAGGCTGTCCGACACACTTAAATTCCACATGTATAAAGTAAAACACATTTGCATTGCTAATTTAATAAAGGACTTCTTGACCCAAAGTCAAATACTAGTGCAAGTCTCCTGCATGGAAAAGCTCTGATAAGCACGCTCTTTAACTCTCTCTGTGAACGTTCAGTAATGCTCCTTTTAAAAAGTACGTATGCTTCTCCTAGTGTCTGATGCTAATTATCTTATCAGATAACAGGCAGCCCTGTGCTGAGTAGGTATGTAATATATTAGCCTCAGGGAGGAAAAGAAGAAGAAGGAAAAAAAAAGCCTTATCTTTCAAGTAGACTTGAAATTGCATATGATCTTTCTGAGTCTGTGGAAACTTTCCTCTGCAGCACAGAGCTTATGTAAGGAAGACAAAGAGAGGAAAAAAAAAAAAAAAAGGAAAGAAAAAAAAACCCCAAACCCATACAGCTTTCAGGCTGCAGTTCTCCAGGCTGTTCCTTTCCGTTGAATGTTCTCCTCTATCAGTATTTTGGAATGACATACAGGTTAAATCGTTTGGCACAGAAAGCGACTTTGGTAATTGCAAGTTTACATTACACTATAACCGAGCAGATTATAGTAAACAGATGAACTGTGTAAATAAAATATCACTGCTCAGCTCTCCTTTGTGACTTGTGTTCTGTTACTACTACTGCTTTTACTACAACTACTACTACTATTGCTAGGCTTTAGCCGACAGCCCAGCCTGAAACCCTTTACTCATCTTTATTACTACTTCAGCTGTTTTGAGAGCAAAAAGGCATGGAGGACTTATTGGCCAGAGGCTCTCTAACCTAGCGGGCCTGCCTGGGAAATCGATATGCCGCACTCAAGAGCACAAAGATGGATTGTAAAGCCGGGGCTGGCGAAGGAACGTGGGCTGCATCTGGAAGGACACGAGACAGCCAGCTCAGCTCCGCCAGAAGCCTCCCAGACCGCGCATGTTTGCACACCAACCTCGTGGCACCCTTCCAAGACCATTTGTGAACCTTGGTTCACACCGTTTTCAAAGTAGGTCATTCGCAGTAATCTCAGCCGAGGAGAGAGACACTGTCAGCAGCAGCGGCTGCTAGGAGGGTGATAGCTACAAGCAATGAGCACGCTGGTGCCAGCCGAGAGCCCTAAAATGCTGGCGCCGCGGCCAGCTGCAGCAAGGTGCTTGCCTCGCTCAAACAGCTGCCCAGCGAGCTCCGGCAGACCCAGCCTCCCACCACCTAGAGCTGTAAAAGCACCAACTGTTCTCCTGGACACAACCACCAGCACGGCTTAAATATTAATCTGAATGAAAATACAGTAGGAGAAGAAACCTGATCTTTAGCTCTGTGCTCCTTACAGCAGGAATCGGAGCTAATTCTGAATTATGGGATTGGAATTTGCTATGGGTTTTGGATTATTGCTTCCTAACATACCTCCCACATGTGCCCCTGCTCTGACAGACAAAACACAGGCTTGAAGGTAGATGTGGTTTTGACAGAAAGGGTTCCTAAAGCACTTAAACTTTCCTGCATTTCCCTGTAACCCTTGCTTGAGCTGTTTGAGGGGCACAGAATTAGAAACAGGCACATTTAAAGGTAACATTTTTGGAAGATGGCATCCAGGAAAGTAAACGTATAAATGAGTACGCATACTTCTTTCCACACTATAACAATACAAAGACCACCAGAGAATTACCAGTTTAAAGCAACAGCACAAAACTTTGCAGGCACAGGAGCTGTTAGGAATGCGTTGCCTTTAAACACAGCCTGCACATCATCAGAGAGGACTCGGTGCTAGAAAGCTGAAGGATTGCCTGGAGAGTGCTACCGCGTTATGCAATTCTTTTTTTAAAAATGGGTTAATTTTTAAACAGGCTTAATTTAACCTTGCTTCTGGTCAATAGTTACATGAATCTGAATGAAAATATGCTCTCTGAAGAAATCCACTCTAATATAATGGGTGTGCATCATTTTTAGCACTGAAATCAACACGGAAACAGCAGAGCCAGGCAAGCATTGCTTATTTTGAATCTGGCAAGGGAAAGGACTGACTTTGTTTGAAAAGCTGTGCTTTTCCCTTCTTTTCTTTCTTTCCCTGTGATGCGTCAGGCTGGAAATCTTAAACAGAAAGGAGCAAGCAATTTCTGAAGTTGTCACACTGTGTGCAAAGAGAGAGGGGAGACAGCACGTTGCAGACAAGCAACGAGGCTTATCTCCCATCCAAGAAAGAGAGCACAGAATTACTTTCTTCTTCCTTGGGAGCAACCTACCTGATCAATAGCTTGTCCAGGGATTTGTAAGACATGCAGAAACATGTAACAATGTGTTACTGTTATCAGCTAAAAGGGTGCTGTAATGACTTTCTATGCAAATATACAGAAAAATCCATAAATCCAGAAAGGGTTATCGCTCAATACATCATCAAGGGAACAATTTATTCTCTAACACGGGATGTGATGCTTTCCTGCCCAAATCATACTACTTGCCCGTTATCACTGAGCTTTGAAAGGAAGGTAACCAACAGAAATCCCTTCTGCTGCTGCCTCCCCAAAAGAAAATTCCTTTAAGAAAAATTGTAACAAAGAAAACCCCCAGACAGTTCACTATTTTTTGCAGAATGACAAAGAAATCTAGCTGTGGTTACAAACGGGCTCAGTATTGTACAGTTTCAGGTCATGTGAGTTTTATTACTTTTCAGGCTAACTTTTGCTTTTTCCCAGCCAGCTGCTGGCAGTTGTCATCTTAGGATCGAGAGCAAACTACTTTGAAAATCCATTTGTTCAGAAACCTTTTTAAAACAATAGAGAGAAAAAAATCTTTTCTGTTTGTCATTTCAGTTTGGATGTAACCTCTTTTTTTTTCTCCAGTCTTTGAAAAGAATGAGTCTGAAATGCTAAACAGGTCACAGAGTAATTATGCATCCACCTGAAAATTAAACACACATTCAAAGGCTTAACTAACAGCATATGCTAATTCATAACAGGTATATGTCACTCATTTTTTTTTTTGTCGTTGATCATTCAGGTGTAAGCAAAACTGGATCCCACCAAACCCAGAGGAGAAACACTGTAATCCTGCTGCGGGGTTAAAAGGAAAGAGACAACAGCAAGGTGATGCGGTGTTGATGAAGCTGATCTGATACCACAGGGCAGCCACGCAGATCTTGTGTGTCTGAAACCCTGGTGTCAAGGCTGGGGGGGTCTCTGGGGTTACTCAGAGAAAGATCAGTCTTGAGGCCTGAGCGAGCTCCTGTGCTTGGGCAGGTCAGCAGTGTCACTGCTCCGCTGGGCCAACCCAAGATCAAACCCCGATGGCAACTTCCAAAGCTGTAAACGCGTGCCTCAGTTGAAAAGACAGACAAGGACTTTGACAAATCTTTTTATGTTCAGTACAGAGGCATTTTTATTTTCTGAGACACGCACAACTTCCTGCACTGGTGTTACCAACTATTTTTTGTTAGCTTTCTATGTTTTCCCTGACCTTTCATAGCGCAGGTTTGGCAGCAACGTTTCAGTTGCACAAAAGGACTTCAATCTTCATTTCATTCACAGAGCGGAGGTGTTTGGGTTAGGAACATCTTTCACAGGTTTCCTTGGTGGTAAAAAACATTTTTCTTTGACCTGGAGATGGGAATGCACAGTGCTGGCAGAGATCAAAGGCCCAGTGAAGAAGCGCAAAGGACCCCAGCATGGCCTTCACAGAGGTGCACAGTGGCACAAAGAACTGTGAACTAACACAGCTGGGTGGTACAGGACCTTCTGCCCCCTGCTGAGCACCTCCTGTGAGTGAGTCTGAGAGGTTTTGGAACAAGTCCTGCAGTAGTCTAGTAAACTGGTGCTGGTTAAAGGAGATCTTTGGCCAATGCTGAGGTTGAAGATGGATTAAATGTGGCTTGGGTCAACCTTTGCTTCCTTATCCCCAGTTCCCCAAGATCAGCACAGGTAAGGACTGAGTGCTGAGCTATTATTTATTGCCTTTTATATCTGCTGCTGCAGCGAGTGTGAAGATTAGCATGACCTGGCTCTTCCCAGCTACCTTTGCACTTAGTAAAAGCTCTGGGTTCACAGTGTGCCAGATACCCACGGCGTCAGGGACAGGAACCCCACACATCACCTCCCAGGCAATTTTTTAACTGAGCTAAGGCTTTTCTTCTGCATAACCCCCCTCCCCACGATGCTATGGCTTCTGAAATACCCTGGTTAGGCTTGGAGGACTTCACATAGTCTCTTCTGCCTAAGATTAGCAGCTAAGTAGATAGGACTAGAGTGGAGATAAAAAATGGGATTGTTACTACTGCATGTTCAGCAGCATGCAGATACTTGCATACTAGAGAAGGTTTTCCATAACAGCATCTCTCTTGCCCCGATGCTACTGCAGAAGTCTTCAGTGCTACTGGTTGTTCATTATGGCTTCACAGTTCTTGTTGGCCAGAAAGAACACCCTCGGCTGGGCCTAATGGTTGAAATGCATGAAAGGGAACACACTGTGTGCACAGAAAAATTGTAGACTGCATTATTGCTCCATTCTCCTCCCTTCTGTCCCCTCAAGTCTGCTCTCGGGAGCACTGGATTAAGCCTGATGTGGGAACTCCAGGCAAGTCAATGGATTTATACTGATGTAACTGAAAGCAGAAGGTAGCTAAGAGGCTCAAAGATCTGTGTTTGTGTAGTACCCCTGCCATTTCTGACCAAACTGCTTATCTGACCACCATTGGATCAGTGCTCTTAGTTTAGTGTTTCACACCTCCTACACTCAAAATGTCAAATCATGTCAGCTCCCTTGTGAGCTGAAAGAGGCTGCTCCCCCATCCTATTCATTCATGGCAGGTAGCACAATAGCTGGCTCAGCTGGAAGTACTCCACGCCCAGGGCTGTGAGTGTACCTAGGCTCTTCACACCATGATTTACATCACCAGCTTAGCACCACCCAGGTAAATGTAACCCTTCAGTTTAAAGGACGAGGTTTTCTTGTGTTGGCATCAATCACAATAACATGCTAATCCTTCTGTTATTAGTCAGAGGGCTTAAAAATCCACTCAGACCATAGAATGGTTTGGGCTGGAAGGGACGTTAAAGAGCATCTAGTACCACCCCCCTGCCAGGGGCAGGGACACCTTCCACTAGACCAGGTTGCTCCCAGCCCCATCCAGCCTGGACTTGAGCACTGCCAGGGATGGGGCACCCACAGCTGCTCTGGGCAGCCTGGGCCAGCGCCTCACCACCCTCACAGTAAGGAATTTCTTCCTTATATCTAATCCTCATAACTAATTCCTCTTTCAGTTAAAGCCATTCCCCCTTGTCATATCACTCGCTACATGTCCTTGTAAAATGTCTCTCTTCAGCTTTCTTGTAAGCCCCCTTTAGGTACTGGCAGGCTGCTGTAAGATCTCCCTGGAGCCTTCTCTTCTCCAGGCTGAATAACCCCAGCTCTCAGCCTGTCTTCATAGGAGAGGTGCTCCAGCCCCCTGATCACCTCCATCTGCTCTAACAACCCCACACAACACTACAGGCTTGGGGAATTGCAGCTGGAAAGCTGCTCAGTGGAAAAAGACCTGGGGCTGCTGGTCAGCAGGTGGCTGGGCATGAGCCCCCAGCGTGCCCAGGTGGCCAAGGGGGCCAGCAGCACCCTGGCTGGTGTCAGCAATAGTGTGGCCAGCAGGACCCGGGCAGTGACCGTCCCCTGTGCTGGGCACTGGTGAGGCCGCACCTTGAGCCCCGGGCTCAGCTCTGGCCCCTCACTGCAGGGGGGCACTGAGGGGCTGGAGCGTGACCAGAGCGGGGCAGGGGCTGGGGCAGGGGCTGGGGGGGGAGGCTGGGGGAACCGGGGGCTTCAGCCTGGAGAGGAGGGGGCTCGGGGGGACCTTATGGCTCTCTACAACTCCCTGCAAGGAGGCTGCAGGAGGTGGGGGTCGGTCTCCTCTCCCAGGTAACAAGCAACAGGACAAGAGGGAACGGCCTCAAGCTGTGCCAGGGGACGTTTAGATTGGGGATCAGGAAAAATTTCTTCACCAAAAGGGCTGTCAAGCTCTGGAACAGGCAGCCCAGGGAGGTGGAGAAGTCATCGTCCCCAGACATATTTAAAAAATGCGTAGATGTGCTTAGGGACAGTGTTTATTGGTGGACTTGGAAGTCCTGGGTTAGTGGTTGGACTTGATGATCTTAAAGGTTGGAAACCTAAATGATTCTATGGCCCTCCACTGGACTCGCTCCAACAGGTCCATATCCTCCTTATGTTGGGTCCTCAGAGCTGGCTGTCGCACCCCAGGTGGGGTCTCATGAGAGCCGAGCAGAGGGGAAAATCTCCTCCCTCAACCTGCTGGTCACATTTCTTTTGATGCAGCCCAGGATACAATTGGATTTCTGGGCTGCAAGCACAGATCGCTGGGCCATGTCGAGCTTCTCATCCACTGACCACCCCAAGTCTTTCTCCTCAGGGCTGCTCTCATTCCATTCTCTACCCAGCCTGCCTTTGTGCGTGGGATTGCCCTGATCCACATGCAGGATCTTGCACTTGGCGTTGTTGAACTCCACAAGGTTTGCACAGGCCCACCAAGGTCCCTTGGGATGGCATCCCTTCCCTCCAGCATGTCAGCCGCAGCACACAGCTTGGTGGTGTTGGCAAACTTGTTGAGGGAGCGCTCGGTCCCATTGTCCACATTGCCAACAAAGATGTTTGTGTTTGAGTTTGTCCAGGAGTCCTTTGTTCATCCATGCAGGCCTGCCGGTGTTTTTGCCTGACTTCCTCTTTGTTGGGATGTGTTGCTCCTGAGCCTGGAGGAGATGGTCCTTGAATATTAACCAGCTTTCTTGAACCCCTCTTCTCTCCAAGGCTTTATCCCATGGTACTTTACCAAGAAGACCCCTGAAGAGGCTGAAGTCTGCTCTCCTGAAGGCCCAGGGTAGTGAGCCTCCTCGCTGCCCTAAGGATCTTGAACTCCACCATTTCATGGTCACTGCAGCCAAGGCTGCCCTTGAGTTTCACATTCCCCACCAGCCCCTCCTTACTGGTGAGAACAAGGTCCAGCATAGCACCTCTCCTCGTTGGCTTTTCTATCACTTTGAGAAGAAAGTTACAATCAACACATTCCAGGAACCTCTTAGATTGCTTATGCCCTGCCATGTTGTCCCTCCAACAGATATTGGGGTGGCTGAAGGCCCCCATGAGGACCAGGGCTTGTGAACATGAGGCTGCTCCTCTGTCTTTAGAGGGCCTAATCCACTTGGTCTTCCTGGTCAGGTGGCCTGTAGCTGACCTCCACTATAATGTCACCTGTCCCTGCCCTCCCTTTAATCCTGACCCATAAGCTCTCGGTCAGCTCCTCACCCATCCCCAGGCAGAGCTCCATGCACTCCAGCTGGTCACTGATGTAGAGGGTGAGACCCCCTCCTCATCTCCCCTTCCTAAAGAGCCTGTATCCTTCCATTCCAACACTCCAGTCAGAGAAGTCATCCCACCATGCCTATGTGATGCTAATAGGATCACAGCCCTGCAGGTGCACGCAGGTGCTTTGCAGTTGCAATTTCGTGGCAAGTATGGACACTGGTCTCAACCATGAGACCCCACAGAATCTAAGCTTTTGTTAAGAAAAATAAAAAAATAAAAATTAAATTTCTGGCAGCAAAACCTGCCTTTCCAAGCTCAAACTGAGTGCAAACTGATGCGACATTGGCTCCCTGAATCTGCAGAGACGGAGCTCCCGTGCTTGTGCTGCCCCTCCATCCCAGCGCTGCCAGCCAGCATCCCCTGACAAATTACCAAGATTTCAACCTATTATCCAGCAGGACCCCATGCCACGCAGGGAAACCCAACAATCCCCCCTCAACCTATTATCCAGCAGGACCCCATGCCACGCAGGGAAACCCAACAATCCCCCCTCAACCTATTATCCAGCAGGACCCCATGCCACGCAGGGAAACCCAACAACCCCCCCCCCCCCCAGTTTCACGCTGGACCTTGCAAAACCTAGAATTTGGGCAGGAATAGGCACTGGGATGATTCACAAGAAATAAAGATCCTGAAGGAAGGAGGCTGAAGGAAAGGATGAGTAACAGAAATAGCTTGCTTGCTTCATCTTCCAGAAAAGCAAGGAGGAAGGTTAGGGATGCTGACATGAGAACACACTTCTTTTTTCCCCTGTGGCTGTCAGGAAGTTGACAGGAAAAGACAGGCCTGCTCTGGTTCAACAGCTGGAAACGCGAGTTTCACATGAACGAGTACTTAATACCTATAAAATGAACTGAGGAACTGCATCTCCAGGCAGGCTCCTGCAGTAACTTCCTTGCAGAAATCCCGCAAATCCCAAGTGATGGTAGGAGAAAGGGACTAAGCTTCTTGGGAAGACACCACCAGCAGCCTGTGATAGAGGTTCTCTCCTCTTCCTCTACAGTCTGTACCCACATCAGCCTTGTTGGTTGGTATAAGCACATTTCTTGAGAACGTTTTACTGACCTAAAATTGCACCGATCCCCTTGTATTTTCTCCAGTGAAATGCTGAACATCAGCCTGGTGATTATTTTTAATTCTACCACGCTATGTTTTTTTGATCAGAGTAAATATTATAAAACAGTAACAAAATGTTTGTTGGGATGCATTATTATAGGATTATTTTGTCATAACCTGAATACCACACATTTTACTAATTCAGGGTCCTCTTCTCTTGACCACTATCTTGTTCACCTGCTTGAGTCAACAGGAAAGGCACAGCCCTGCTAGCATCTCAGTGATCAGTGGGACTCATGCAATCACTAAAACTGAGACTTTTCTCAATGTAAATAACGTAATTTTTTTTTTTCACTCCATTTGATTTGGCTTAAGCCACATAATGCAGAGTTCTGTCCCATCTGTCCCGCTTAATTATAATAATTGCAGAACCTAAATTTGCTTTCAAACATCATTAATTAATATTATACTACAGGCTGGATGGGTAAGGGGAGGAACTCCTCCGTTTCCGATTCCTAAAACCCACCAGCCAAACCAAAACAAGGTCTGGAAGATTTTACATTATTTTTCAGTGTCAGTGCCGAAGACTTAATAACCACAGAATGTGCTCTGTGGTCTTTAATAATTTCATATCATAAGCAAACATTGTTTGCTGGCAAACAATTTGCTAAGGCATCTTAACGTGATTTTTTTTATCTGTGCCAACATACAGAAGGTTTGCTCCGTGAAGGAAAATTTACATCACAGGATTTATGATAGATAAGCTCCGTACGATGTATATAATCAGAAATGTATGACTGAAGTGTTAGCGATGTCTGAATTAAGCTGTAGGTAATACCATTTTCATAGGTTACATGTGGCTGATTCGGATTGCTCTATCAAGTCGCAGGTAGGGGGGAGAAAAGCCATCTAGTGGACAAAAATGCAGACACCAGCGAATATTTCTGGGCACGAAGCCTTTGCTGGAGAACTCCTCTATTTCGTTACCCGTCTGCAGTACTGCTTATCTAGGAATACTCTAGAAGTCTCTGAGAAATCAGGGTTTACTGGAGGACAACAGCATAGATCTCTAAGCCCAGGGTTTTGTCAGATTGTTGGATTGGCAATTGTCACAAAACCTACGAGCCGCTTCGTCCCTCCTATCCCTCACAGAGAATTTATCAGCACGTTTCTTACAGCGCTGCAAGGGTCATCAGTCAACTGAATATCTTATCACTAGATCCAACACTACGTGCCAAGCAGACTGGCACTGCCACGGCGTTTAAAAAGCTGAGGTAATATTTAGACTTTTGTCCCCTCTGATCCCTGAAATATCCTGGGAGCCTGTGACTCCATAAAACGGGCGAGCCAAACGGCACCCGGGACAGCCTTTCACCGAAATCGCCTTTGGGATGCTCTGGGGTGTGAGGCTGGAGAGGGCTGGGGAGTGGGAGGCAGAGAGCTGAACAACCCACCTCCCCACCCCCCCACCCCCCAAAACCAGCGTGTGTGACTCATTCAGCACGCGCGGAAGTGGGGAGAAGGGAGCAGAGAGCTCTCCTCCCCACGTTACTTACAACGCTCACCAGCCTTTGCTGAAGCGCTGCCTGCTAGGGTTGCGGTGGCCTGTGCCATGAGTAAAGTAACTGCACCTATCCCAAGGAGACAGGCTCGGCTCTGCCCTGCTCTCCTCTTCTTTCGTTTGTGCCTGGGAGCACGGGGGAATAAACGCAAAAGCCTTTTTTTATGCAACATTTTCAGAGACCCAGCACCCAAGCCCATCCCCTTCGACCACAAAGTTCAGAGCATTTAGCTAGGCACTTTCAGCTAATCTTGAAGAGCAGATAATCATCAGTCGTGCCCAGACAGGCTGACATATTGAAGCCAAAGTATAATTTCTGTGGGATTACAACAACACAAACCACCATCATCAGAGACTATACCGTGATGATGCAAGCAAACATCTGTAACTCCTGCTGCTCCAGGCAAAATACTGAAGTGGGATTAGTGACCTGCCACTTAGAGATTGCTCTGACACTGAAACAGCAGGTTTTATTCCCTTTCCTATACCCCTTTCGTTTGAGATAACAGGTAACCCCAAGTATTTTGTGCTCCCATTAAAAAAAAAAAAAAAAAAAAAAAATCTCCCAATCAGTATTTCGAAATAGTTGGTCTCAGGAACATCCCATGCAACGATTTCTACCCGAGTCACCTTTGCAGGGGCATGCATTTACCTGGAGGTCTCAAGGGCTTCCCTTCCCCATTAACCCTGTCTATACATACTTATATCACACAGGCAGCAGGCACCTCCTCACGTCACTCCTCTCTCTGCCCCAGCGTGAGGACTATTTACTGCATCACTTCTGACAGAGCCACCATTCGCTGTGCTCAGGCAACCCTTGCGTTGCTGTGTTATGAGACAAGGGAACAGAAGCTCCTGAGCTACCTTGCAGAGACCTTTCCTACAGCCTCTTATTCATCCCCCTCCTAATGAATCACAGCCCTTTCTCTCTCTTTTCATAATAACCAAATAAGGATTTCAGGGTTTGGCCCATTCACTACATTCTGTGTTTTAATACAGGCAAGAATGGAATAGGAAATATTGCCAAAAGTTTAGCAGCAGGGGCAACCTTTTTGCTATTTTCATGTCTCCAGTTCTCGATTCAACAATGCCGACTCGCTGTTCAGCACGATCGCAAGGCAAGGAATTCATAAACAATAATAATAATAACTGTCCAAGAAGGCTTCAGCCCAGCCATGCATAAGTGCAGGACTGTCAAGGGGCAGAAAGACGCTGCTTTGCTCCTCTGCAAAGCCTGCAATATAAACTTTGCACTGTCAGTTTAAAACTTTGGCATCTGTGTCTGCAAATGGGGAGGAACCCATTTTCAGATACTTGTGAAATATAAACCTCAGCTGTTGCCAAGCTCAGAGATAGATTTGGTCCTTTTTATTTTTAAGTTTCCTGAATATGTGAAGAAACCCACAAAGCCATTTTAGAGACGTGTAGCTATGAAAAATGTACACACTTCTGGTTTTTTAAGAAGCATTCTCAATCATTGTAATTATTCCTTGAGAATGCTTTTTAAAAAACAGAGCCGCGGCTATTTTTCACAGCTACAAACCCCTAAAACAGCTCTAGAGCTTTCTGTGAAACTTAACAAAAAAATTGCCTTTCAGCTAAGAACAGTAAAAATAGATCAAAAACCAATTAGCTGGCCCACATGGCAGAAGACAGGTGTGCTTTGGATGCAGTATTTATACAGAATCAGAATAAGCATTTTTACACAGATTCCTGAAGACTATAAATATCAGAAGCCTCTTCTTGCCAATGCCCATCACATCCATTTAAAACACTGGTCACTTGAAGAATAACCTTAGGATGCAGCCTGAAACATTGCATCTTGCCTTCTACCAAGTCATAAAACTGAATTAACATTAAAAGCAGCACACTGATGGGTGAATTATGGTAATAATGAGCCTTCAAAAGCAAAAACAAGTAAACTCCTTTGGAAAGTGCAGGCAGAGAGACGGCTGGGAACACTGAAACCAATTACAACTGCTTTAGTGTTACACCTGTTTAAATGAATGCCAAATCCAGCACAGAATTATTTACATTATGTTATTAACAAAGGGACATATGAGTAATGGGAAAATAGAGATGGTTTATGCAAAACAGGCTGTATTGAAAGCAGCTAAAAACTTTGGGTATTTGTGGTAGCAAGCAAAGGCTGCGGTCAGAGCTGCTGTTCTGGCTGCCCCTGAGTCGGGCAAAGAGGCTCCTGCCCCCCGAGTCCCCTCTCGCTGCTGGTCACTGTCCCCAAGCTGCCTGACTTATGCCAGAGTAAATACTCATGTAATTGCCCCTTATGCAATTCAGTCAACGATCTTCCCTCTCTTCGATACTTGTAACAGAGGTTATTTTTTAAAACTACATTGCTTAAGCAGAAACAGATTTAGGGACCGATCATACAAGAGGCTGTGCCAGGAGATCCGAGGAGGGATAGCCCTTTGCAGGCAAAGTGGCAGGTGACAAGCAAATGGGAAGAAGCTGAGAGCAGCGACTTCCTCCCCAGGCCATAGTCTTACTAAAAAATGAGAGATTAGGATATTCTTCTTGCAGGTTACAACCCCTTCTTTCCAATTTTGGAGTATTTAAGTACCTACATACAAGATGGTTCCCCACTGTGTAAGACACCTCATGTATTAAAGCACATGACAGGCCAGATAAGAACGTATTTCTAAGCAGAGCAATGCAAGGCTGGGAGCTGGATGTGGCTGAAGGAGCCTGCCAGAGCTGCCCAGGGCCAGGGCTACCTGCAGAGCCCAGCTCCCAGCTCCCTCTCCATGGCATTTCTTCTTGAACACCCTGCCTGCCTCTCCCCTTTAAGATCTTGTCCAGTTCCTGATGGTTTGGGCAGGTGTCCATTAATGGAAATTCGTAGATCACCTGCGGAAGCGGGTTTTCAAAACCAAGCTGTCCTCCTCACTCACCTCATCCCCTCACTGAAGAACGCCAGGCCATCTCAGGCAGACGGCTGTGGCCAGACTTCTCTGACGCTGGCTCTAAGCTAAAATCTCTTTTCTCTCAGTTCAGCCTTTTACGACACATCGACTTGCACTAGTTCAGAAATGGTTTCTCAAGACAGCGGAAAAATCAAGCTGTCTCCTTTACTTCCAGCAAGCACATTCGATGGTTTTGACCTTGCGATAACTATTGTCCATCCTAGTCACAGCCGGGATACACGTAATTCGCTTTGATCGTTTGTTTAACTCAGCAATATGACAGAAAAAGACATCTCTCTCTCTTACACACACACACAAAAAAACCCCCCAAACCCTTACAAAAGGGCTTACTCTCTAAGTTGGTATATAAGGAGCAGTGCGTTTTCACCATTCACATTTCACCAGAGCAGCAAAATGAAGCAGCTCCCTTCTATTCCCACACCTAACATGAGCACTACACAGATAAGAAACCAGAGGTTTTACAACAAGCCAGACCAACCTCTGCACCCCAGCAAAGCTCTGGGGAAATTAAGCACCGAAATAAACATTGTATAACAAGCAGCACAGCACAGGATAAAAAAAGGCAGACTTCAACGTTACGTTCAACGCACATCTTGGAGGACTTTGTCAGATCCTCCCTGTCTCCTAAAGAAATGCTCATTCCAGGAGTGGTTGAACACCACAGAGTGACCATGGGCTCCACCAGAAGTCTGAGAATGTGTTCCCAAGAAGCTCCCAACTGTGTTCAAACCCCAAGATGACTGCCATTTAAGGTTCTCCAGGGCTGAAAGAGCTTACACATCAGGTTTTCCTCTCGCAACCCAGAACACCAGGACCCAGAAAGAGTTCCAGCTGACTTTCCAAGCAACGAGTGACTGGCTTGCTCAAATACAGCTGCTTTCTTCATTAGAACACTAAAAATAGCCCTGCTCCTAGCAGGCTGACTTCCCTTTAAGCATTCTGCCATATCCATGTGTGTGTTTCATTCAGGGTTTCTGCATGTCCATGCCACTGTGATTCTATTTCAGCCTTTAAGTACATTCAAGAAATTTTTCATTTCCCTCACCCATATTCACTCCAGATGTCCTGAACTGTCCAAAACTGTTTCATGTTAGGAGAATTTGTAGGGATATTCTGGCATTCACACTGCTCCCATCTGCTTCAATATTTTCAGGAAAGATCAACTTTCTTCCCCAACTGTTAGCAAATGTGGACGAGTTTATGGGTTTTAAACATCCACAACTAACGGTAGATGTTTTGCTTGTACCTTGTACAAAAAGAATAATGAAATATTGCCATATCAGGCTTTCACTTTTTCCTCTCGAAGAGATGCCTGAGTAAGGAACCTGAGGAACTGACGGATATCCTGTATCTCCAAGAACATACTGCAACTCCAGTAAACACTTCTTCATAATGCTGTGCCAGCGTGCACAAACTTCAGTGTGAAAAGACAAACTGAATGTGAGGTGGGGGAGCAGGGGACACGCTGCAGTGGTGCTTTCGGTCCGTCCCCTTCTTTTCCAGATCAGGAGAAGCTGCCGCTCTCTTTTAGCTCACGTGGTGGGTGTGAAAATCAAAATCAAAGTGCAAGAGGGGACATCAGGAGGGAGGAACCAGGGGCGGGATATGACCCTTTACTCCCTGAAAGTTGAAGTCAGCATATGCTTGGATCCATCTGCCTCCAGAGTGTTCCAGATGTCCCAGTTTAGATCTCCAGTAAGAGCCTGTGGCATATTCAGTCATGAGTGGAAGCGCCTAGTGTTGAACAGTGTGTTAAACATTCGTCTGACACACCCAACCAGAGCTAGGCAGTGTCAGAGAAACGTATTTG
This sequence comes from Falco peregrinus, assembly GCF_023634155.1. NCBI lineage: Eukaryota > Metazoa > Chordata > Aves > Falconiformes > Falconidae > Falco > Falco peregrinus. The sequence continues at coordinate 97,961,067 of NC_073723.1, read as the reverse complement.
CTTCTACCTCCGAAAAACTTCAAACTAGAGACGTCATACCCAGCCTCTGCTCAGTATTGAGTTCTTCAGGCTTTGGCAACCATTCCTGCCCCCACAAAAGATGCAGCCCTTCAGAAAATAGATAAGAAGCCAATTTACAAAGAAGATCCCCCAAAAGGCCATCTGGCATCAGCTCCATGGTGTATGAGGAACCAAAGCTCAGCAGAGTTGAATGTCCCCGCTTCAGCCGGGGCAAGGCAACTTCCACCCATCTTTCTCTTCAGCCCTTCAGCACAGTTCTCCACACCACTTGACAGCTCCAACCAGTATACTTGTAATGATGGGAACACCAGTTGAAATTGTTTAACTCATAGTTTTAGCTCCTAAAAGTCTAACCTGAGGTATATTCACTTTTCTAAAGTTTGGTCGTAAATATGATGTGCTTCACTGAATCTGTCCAGGATGAAGCTGGGAAACAATAGTATTCAGGATATTTCTGGACGTAAAGTATTTGCATAAGCATTACGAAACTTTGGTAGCATTTCTGCCCATCCTTAATCTTCTTGCGAGTGTAGGTGTGTTGTCTAATAAATTTAAACAAGTACAACCTTTCAAACATAGATAAGCTGGTTGCAAAATTTTTATGCCAGGGAGGATAATTAAGAGAAGTGCAGGTCTTTTTTTTTTATTTTTAATCTTGAGTTTCAGTGACGTGAATTGCTAAATATGTCCAAGAATGCAAAGAATACAAATGCTTCTAGTCCTATTTACTTCTAGAAGAGTTGAGGTTGGTCACAACCTCACAGTCTCAAGTCAAAAGTTGTTCTGAGGATGGTATTGCTTTGGAGTTTTTGAAGAGGAAAGAGAGAAGGGAAATATACTGACACCCAGGTAGCATTATTTAAAATAAAATATGACAAATAGCATCTACCTCCTTTCTCAAATGTATACTAGATAGGTCCCTACAGGGTATAAAGTCTCAGCCATTTTTTGTAATGCTAAAAAATGAAGGTTTCAGCTTTTCCTTCTTCGTAAATAGGAAATAATACCTGACAAGAAGGCCAGTGCTAGCAGAAAGCAAATTAATCTGGCCATGTTTTGCTCTGAACTATGCTGCTGCACTCCTATGGTAACCCCAATCAAGAACAAAATTTGACTTTCTATTATCTTTTCCCTCTAAATGTCTCATTCTGATCAAACAACTATTCTATTTTCTGGTTAAACATTACATGGAGTGTGTTAATTTCTGCTTCAGCTAATTTAGCTATGCTAAATGCAAATGCTTCCTGTACTTATGAATACAATCTGTTCATAGTGAATAGTTTTAAAGATTTGGATGAGTTAAAACAGCAACAGTATCCATGTGGGACCAATCTTCCCTGGACAACTCTTATGCTTTGATTCATAAATTCTTTCCATAGGAAATATCTGTGGAAAATCTCCAACACATCCAGAAATGCACAACTCAGTTGCCTGAGTTATTAGGGTTTCTTAGTACTTACTGCCTCTCCCTTTATTTTTACTTTCATACAAACATTAGCTCTTGAGTTCACATGAGACCCCTTTATGCTTATTTCTATTATTTAAATGTGTGTTTTTAATAACTGCAATAACATCCATCATTAGTACTACCACATGAACTTATTAAAAAGCAACTTCCAACTTTGAAATATGTAATTTCTGCATCTAAGGGGTGTGCTAAAGCACCTCTTCACCTGCTGTTACTGTTCTGCATGTCTGACTTACCCTCTGGAATGAAGACCCAGCTGCTTGATTATGAAACGAGCATACCATTATCTGAATTAGAGTATAGAATTTCAGGAAATCTTGAAAAAAACCTCAGCCTTGTGAGATGTGAGAATGACAGTGGTGGGAGCGCAATGGTAAACCTGCAAGTGAACTTCTGAGACCCACGGCATTCATGATCCACAAAAAATGGAGCACAAGAGCCAAGGGGGCAACTATCACTACTGGGATATCAGAACGTGCCCAGTTTGCCACAGGCATTGGAGGCTGAAGGATTTTTTCCCCATCCAACATTACACTTTAGAAGTGCTCAGCTGCTCAGAGCAGAGAGCTTAAGCGTACCTGGGTGGTTTCTGCTTATCTCTGGCAATTTGTCATGGACCTCTGCCACAGGAGTCCAGCTCTTTACACCAGATTTCGCAGAGGTTCCTCCACAGGTAGCCCCTGGCCACCCAACCATTGCTGCAGCAGTGCCAGGTGTAGCCTTGACATGAGGAAGAGTTCTCCTGCAGCTGACTCGAGTTCTACCAGCCTTGCTTGTGGTGTGTTCCCACCAAAGGAGCCAAAGTCTTTCCCGAATTAAAGCTTACATAAACTTTATAAGAACTTCAGGCAAGTGACAGCAAATTGCAGCTAGTCAAAAAGAAAGAAACTAGCGCTTATGGTCCATGTGGGTCCAGGAATGAAGTTTTCAAGTCATGACAGCACCTTATTAAAACCTCTTGTCAGTCAAAGAAAAAAGCAACAGCTTTTGTCTGTATTTGATGTTGATGTTTGCATTTGACAGACCCTAGTTCATTCAGTGTTTCTTTTTTCTTTATTTTCTGCCTTCTTCAAATGGTACCTCTTCCTCACGATCTCTACTCAACACTCAGGCAGGTTCAGGGGTACGAGCTAATGCTCAGTGGATGTTGCAGCCCTCATCTCATCCCAATCTTGCAGCATTGCTCTCATGCTTTGTACAATTCTTGACTGGCCATTCCTCTCCAGATTAGACCGATCATCGCAAATACCATCAGATTTCTCACTTCCCAGACCAAGACAAGAGTGTAGCTCATCCTTCCTCTTAGCAGGAACGCTGCGGCAGCAGAATTCTTTGGGTAAGCGTTCTGTGGGTTTCTTTTGAAAATCAGTCACTTGCAGAGTATGTCTAGAGTGGAAAAAAAGCCAAAGATAGAAGTCCTTTTTCAGATCTAGCTACGCCAGTTGGAGAAGATGATCTTTCCAGCTGCCTCTCACCCTTACCAGAGGTTACAGCAAGCTGACCTGGTAGCCAGTATGCTTCAGGCAAAATGAGCCCTGACCTAAGATGCTTAAATATTTAGGGTTTGTTCACTCAGTTTATCCTGAGTTGAACAGGTTTATGAGACTTCAGCAGGTTTATGAGACGCTGAGCCACAGGTCAGAGGGGACAGTTACCTCTAGTGTGGGTAGTAAGTTCTCAGGTAGGAGAGGGATATTAGTAGTAACCTTTTCTGGCAGGGCAATATGCAAGACAGAACATATTTCCAGAGTTCTGGACTAACATAAATAATCTCCATCATCAGTCTCGCCCCCTCCTTTCCCTCATCGGATTGCCCTAGCAATATAAGCAATTGTATACAGTGTCATCACATTTGCAGGCCCTGATCCTCATGGGGGACTTCAGCCACCCCAATATCTGCTGGAGGGACAACACAGCAGGACAGTAAGCAATCCAGGACGTTCCTGGAGAGCATGAATGACAACTTCCTCCTCCAAGTGACAGAAGAGCCAGTGAGGAGAAAATGCTTTGCTGGACCTCATACTCGCCAACAAGGAGGGGCTTGTTGGGGATGTGAAGATCAAAGTTAGCCTTGGCCGAAGGGACCATGAGGTGGTGGAGTTCAGGATCCTGAGGGCAGGGAGGAGGGTGAAAAGCAAGCTCACGCCACTGGACTTCAGGAGAGCAGACTTGGGCCTCTTTGAAGATCTGCTTGGAAAAATCCCATGGGATAAGGCCCTGGGGAAATAATAAGGCCCAAGAAAGCTGGATAATGTTGAAGGATCATCTCCTCCAAGCTCAGAAGCTGTCCATCCCAGTGATTTCCAAAAATACCAGGAGGCCCATGTGGATGAACAAATAGCTCCTAGCCAAACTCAAACACAAAAAGGAAGCATACAGAGGGTGGAGGCAAGGATGGGTAACCTGGAAGGAATACAGAGGCATGTTTTGATCACCCAGGGCCAAAGTCAGGAAAGTCAGAGCCTAAATGTGACTGAATCTGGTGAGGGATGTCAAAGACAATAACAAGTGCTTCTGCAAGTACATAAGTGACAAAAGTCTTCAGGAATCCCAGGCCCTAGAGACTGGAAAGAAAGGCTGGAACAAGGAAGATACACCCTTGGCAGAAGAGGATCAGGTCAGGGAACACTTAAGCAAACTGGGCATATTAAACTGGTCCATGAGCCATGATAGGATGCACACGAGAGTGCTGAGGGAGCTAGCAGGTGTCATTGCAAGGCCACTTTCAATCACCATCTTTGATCAATCACAGCAATTGGGAGAAGTGCCTGAAGACTGGGGGAAAGCAAACATCACTCCTGCCTTCAGGGAGGAGGACCCAGGGAACTATATTTGAGCCTGGGAAGGTGATGGAGCAGCTAATACTGGAAACCACTTCCAGGCACATAAAGTACAAGAAAATCATCAGGAGGAGTCAGCACAGCTTCACCAAAGGGAATATGTAGAAGGCTGAAATTAATTTCTTCCAGATTATAAATAAGTAAAAAAAAAATTAAATCGCTTTGTAAGAAATGGTCTCTGTGCTTGGTTCACAGAGCATTTTTCTCAAGCTCTCAGTAGCTCTGAAGTACTTTAGCACAATACTAGTAGCTTTGATTTCAGGGGCAAAGGAAACTGTTAAGAAATGTCAAAGTTTACCTTCCATTAACCTTGCCAGTTTGTAAACATGAAAGAAAACACACACAGCATTCGACTGTGCCCTGATAGTTGCTGATCAGTCCACGCAAAAAGCAGGTATGACAAGTGTTCTCATTTAAGTTGTAGTCATTACCTCATGCTTCATCCCTTCTGTTGATAGCAACCTTGTCACGCAGCCAAACAAACAACAACCAGCATAAACAAAATCGATCATTCTCATTCTTATAGTACAGAAATGTACATAATAAAACCCATCAATTCCCACAGAGCTACACTTTAAAACAGTTAAGTTGCAGCTACAAGAGAGAGACATAAAACAAAAATAGGCTAACAGCATCTAAAGCTATTCCGTTGAGATGTCTGCAGCTGTAAATGGGTTAGTTTGGCTTTTTGAGTTATAGTTTGCAGACACATCTATACAAGATTATAGTTATATAGAGTTACTGTTGTGAATATTTAGTGGATTTTCCAGCTCTCTGGTACTGCAAGTTTCTAGTCTGGAGTTTTGCTTCTTGCCAGATTTAATCAGCCAGTACTATGTTTTACAACATTTACTTGTTGGCTGCTAAATTTCGGACACTCAGACCAAGGAATGAAGGAGTGAGTGCTACAGATTTGATCTGATTACGTGAAAACTGTCTCTATTTTCATCTGTTTGTGCTATAAGTGTATTTGCCTTGTGAAAGTCAAGAGACTTACCCTTCTCCTGCATCCAAGTATTTTAATACACCTATTTAGATGAAATTTAAAATATAATTGACTATGTTGTCTTAACTTTACATATTATTGTCTTCTTGGTAGCCCTTACACAGCTTCTATTAGCCTACAGCCAGTTCAGGGCCCTTATCTTAACAACCCTCTTTCATGCAAATAACTGTTACCAAATGCTAATACATGTGAACTCTTCCCCACCTAGTGACTACCTTAACTGATAATGACATTATGAAAAAATCTGAAACAACACCTTTGAATAGTGTCTGCTTTTATCATTAATCTCTGCCACTCCTGTCCAATACGTGGCTACTGCCTAATAGGATCTATAGGCAGTTTAGTGGAAAGCACCTTTCATTTTCACCAAACGGGGCTTTCAAGGATGCCAGGAATTTGAATTAGTAAGGTACCTTTGCTATAGCTGTGTAGCCCCTAAGAGGCAGTTCTTGAAACACCATCACTAACTGAACTAAGGTTTGGGACAGCACAATGAAGAACTTCATAGCAGACTGAGAAATTTCCAGTGTGTAAATTCCCTGTACAGAATTCACAAGATCACGCTTAATTTTAGAATTCATACTGCACCATAAATTTAAATAAATAATATCTATGTTATTAAAACAGCAGCACACCACCTTTGTGTAAGGACGGCACTACCTGAGAAAACTGAGAAAGTCCGACTTGGAGTTTATGAGAAGTATAAAATCTATAAAGTCAATAAACAGAGCTTTTATGTGGCACAAGGGACCGCTGGAAAAATTAGTGCGAAGGTAAAGGGTGGAATTTCCGATGGGAGTCGAGCAGCTTTTAGCATAGACTGTAGATGAGCAGCGCAGTGGTAGTTTGATGTGGGTTTATGGGCAGTAACCAAAGGCAGGCAAATACTAGTGCTGTGAAAATTTTATCCGTCTTAGTAACTTAGCTCCTATTTGTACTGCTTGTCTCTCTAAAGCACGTATTGAAGTACTGCAAAACGCGACACATGACACCGATCAGCTCCAAACATCTGTTGCGTAGCACATGGAAAAGCACGCTACAGAATTTCTAAGGAAAGCTGCCTTGTAAATACGCAGGAAAGCCTTACTGATTCTCTTCTGCAGGGAATTAAATTCAACTAAAAAAAAAAAATCACAATTTTTAAAACTTAGTAGAAACATATATGGAAAGCAGGAGATAAAAGAAGCTTCCCTCCCTTCCATCCCGTGTGTTCCTAACAGGGGAGTATTTACATTCGGCAGCGACCAGCTGCCCTTTCCATTGCCCCATCAATCACCCTGCAGAGCCTGGTGAGGGTATGGCAGCCACCACCTCATGCATCCCGGGAGCGCTTCCCAGCTCTCGGCTCCGGCTCTCCACGCCGGCATGTCAGCGTGTTAACCCGAAGCGTGGTTGCCCACCACCTCCTCCCACCCAGCACTGCTCCCGCATTCCCACAGGAAGGAAATTCAGGTGGAGGGCCAGGACGAGGGGTGCCGGGAGCCTCGCTGAGCCACGGCAGCTGGCAGCGAGCTGCAGCCCTACTACTGGTGTCACCAGTCAGCGCGTCAAGTTACAGCATGATTCAGATGTGTGGGGCAAAGCAAGCCCGGGTATGTCGTAAGCCATCTAAGAGCAGAAAGGTGATCAGCCCTGTCACTGCTACAAATTGAAACCATGATGTAAGTGGAGGAGGGGACGGCTGCATTATTAATAAATGACGGGGTAGCATCTGCAGAGTAGATAAACCTTACTAATCAAAGTCATGCTCTCCCCGCTGACCTTACCGCCCGAGGTAAGCCAGCCAGAGGGTATAATCCCTTCTGACATTGCTTCCCTGTCCAGATTTCCAGGGCAGGCCCTAAATACAGGCGAAACAGATGCCTATTCTGGGCAGCCAGTATTTTTCAAAGGCGCTTGACAGGAACATCTGTAAATCCCTTGGTCACCTCCGCCCGTCGGAGGTCGGCCGGGCTGCAGGCAGCACAGCTGCGCGGCAGGGACAGCCTCACTGCTCCCTCCAGCCGGCTCCATCGCTCCCGACCGGCCGTGGAGCTCACTGCTAGCCAGCCACTGGATCCCAAGGGGTTTCTCGGATGTCTGAACCAAACTTTTCTACCCTTATCATGTGTAAGGCAACAATTTATTTTGTGATAAGCATTTGATATTTATATAACTGGAGATGAGAGAGAAAAACTCTGTCAGAAATAGCTTTACAGATGAGTCTTCTCATTGTCTAACAAGCTTTTCATTGTTTTTAATTTTCATTTCTCTCCATGGTTCAGGGCACTTTGAAAAAAAAAAAAATCTATTCAGCAGTTTCCCACTCATAATTCAAGAAAGAGAGTCATGTATTATAATAGAGATAATTAGCTTTGACTGAAAATAATAAGCTTGGCACCAAATATCCCCCACTACTGCACAGAATAACCATTTATCGTCTTATATACTCTCCATCAAGCCTAATTACTGCAACAGTAATTACTAACCTGTTGAAAGAACAAAAGAAAATGCAACTAGCTCTGCACTGAGATAAAGGGGAACATTGCTGATTCTAATAAGAAGCTCTTGGCTTCCCCCTCTAAGAGCGTATTTACTCACCATTTAGACCCTGTCTCAACAGACAGGTTGGTAACCCCCCCAAAAAAGAAAACACATTCCACAAATAGTCTGATTACAGTGGTTCAGTCCCACCCATTTAGGCCAAACGTCTGTTCAGCTGGACTGATGGAATGGCGCTGATTTTGGGATGGCTGGGAAGTTAAGCAAGCAGTGCCTGTCCCAGGCTGCGTGCTGCAATGCTGCAGACTTCCATATGCTGGACAGCTTTGCTTGCCTACTCCTCCGACCTGCCAAGCCTTTCCCTGGCTGTTACTCTGTCTCTTCTCAACAGATATGCTGCCAATCATGCCAAAGAAAAATTACACAACCACAGCCCTCTGTGTTCAAAGATAACACGTGCTTAAGAGTGTCTGAGGTAGAATCTTTACCTGCAGAAATGTACTGCTTTCGTTATAGCATTTCTCCCTAGTTCCACCGTGTCCCACTGTTGCTCATGCTTAAATCCACTCATGGAGCTTCACCTCTGAGTAAGCCCTTGGAGGTGGTGGGAGGGAAAGCGAGTGGCACCACCAAATCCTTTTGCTGCTCAAGCTATTTCCCCAAACCGTACAAGAACTTGTATTTGGGTGAGATTGCACAGCTACCTGCGAGAGAGGGAAGTGCCACTGGTGTCCTTACAACCTGTTCCACCGGGGGCCCGCGAGCAGGACACAGCCCTCCCCCTGCCTTTGTGAATGGGAGTTGAAGGAAACTGGTGATTTCAGACACTATCAGTACTTTTCAGACTGCCGAAGTTGTTATGCTCATTGAATCCAGGAACTGGAACAATGCCACACAGCATATGCAAGCATTCACAGCTAATCAACCCAGCTGAAATTTTGGATATTGAATATTCTCTGGGAAACTGTTCGCAATCAATCCGCAGCATGTAAACAACATAACCCTCCCACCTCCAAAAACCTCAACAAGCTATAAAGTAATTCATCGCATAAATACAACCAAAAAAATACAACTTAGAAAACCTCAGAACCACAAATCTGAAGCACTCAACAAGCACGAGTTACACCGCCTCAAATAACAAGGCTGGTTTAAATCAGGAGAGTTTTGGGGCTTTTTTTTTTTTTTTTTTTTTGAGTTCCTGACTTTTTGTCCCCTTCAATTGAAGCCTTAGGGTCATTATGCTTCAGGGCTTTGCCACCTGAATCGCGAGGCACAGACATTGCCTTTTGCTCCCCCAACCCCAACAGGTACAAACTTGAAGGAAAATGCAGCAAAGACTCTAAGAATCGCTTCCAACTGGTGCGTTCCCTTCCTCCAGTGGACAGGCACTGCTAGAAAGCCTTCAAGCAAAAAGGAGGGGGCCTCCCAAAATTACAAGAATACCAACAAATGCAGAAATTATTCCATGCACAGAGGGGAAAGATCTATTTTCAAAAATAAAAGGGAAATTTCATAGCCTAACGGCAATGTCATTGATGGATTCGGTACAGCAGAATAGGATAAAATCACTGGTGTTTTCTGCAGCCTTTGCTTGGCTACAACCAGGACAGCAGTATATTTTTAATGAAGGCAAACACATTTTTCCTCCCCAAAACCCCATTACCTAAATGCAATCTGATATTGTGTTTTAACATTTCATTAGTGAATTTAAGAGATGCCTACAAGCAGGACTGAAGCCTAGCAGCTACTTAAGTTGTAAATGAAAATTTAAAACATCAGTCATATTTTCTTGATGAGACTGAGATGTGTATCTGATCACTACCTAACAACGAAAAGGCCCAAAAAAAGTTTTACCATAGCATTCACCATTTCGCATAACACAAAATCAGGCCAGGGTATCAGAAGCCAATGGAATGACTTAATTCTCCATTTTGCCCAGCATTAAAATGTTCAGTTACGGGCTTATTCTGCATGCCACCATAAATTTCCCTTATGAGCTGAACAAAAACCCCAAAACCTGCTTCAATGGGATTGTTTAAAAATTTCCAGTTTTCCCACTTTCTTGATTAATTTCTTGTTTAACCACTGAACTGCACTTCTCTCCATTCTTTTCCAAGCAGCATTTCTCTGCAACACATGATATATTCTCTAACAGGGCCACACCCCACACCCCTCCAAAAACCCCACCAAAACCCCAAACAAACCCCCCAAAAACCCCAAAGCCCAAACACTACCAGAACCAATTGTAAGTTGTAGGCATTGCTCTATCCAGAGAACATCTATATGGGTTTTCAAAGACAACAGGCCATTAGTACGTCTAGGATTTCTATAGTTTGACTTTCACACAGTCCAAACTAGTTTGCTTTCTCCTGCATGAGTCACAGTGAAAAAGCCTACTCAGGAAAAATATCCAAAGAAAACACAAACTGGTTAGGTGGAAGTAGGACAGGCCTGTGCCAAACCCAGAAACTCAATCATATCCGAACTTTGGGAATTTAGAGCTTAACTTCAGATGTATTCTCCATGTCTACAGTAGGTCTCAGAATTCTAATTTGTGTAATTATTTCTACTTGTAATTATGCTGTTTGGTCATTAGTGCCTTTTGGCTGTTTTGATACTTTCAGGAAAGGAAGTGGTTTCTGGAAACAAAGAAAAAAGGAGCATAACTCATTCCACTTGGAATTGTTGCTTTCCTTACTAATACATACTTTTTCCTTGAAGACTTTGGAGAGTCTCACCACCTCAATTCCCACACACACTCCAAAGAAGTCAAAAAAATTATTCTGACCCACCTCTATGCACACATAAATCTGACTTTTTACAGCAGATGCAAGACTCAAGATGATAAACTTACCAAAAAAATCTTTGGTTTTGCATGCATCCAAACTTTTGGTCAACTCTAAAAGAGAAAGACACAAAATACAGGTTTTGTTTCCAACATGAGCACTCATAGCATCTGACAATCTTGTGCCTGAATTTTCTCTTCAACAATCAAGCCATTATCTCTGTTAAAAATCTCACAGTGACTCTCTTCAGAATAGGTGGATTATCAGATTATCTGATACAAACACAGGTTTTACAACAGTCTTATTTTACAGGATAAGCCACACACAGAGTATGTTACTTATTCTCATACAGAAAGGGCTGCTACCTACTTTCAGCCTGAGCAGCTTTTTGACTTCATCACAAATTCTTCTTGCCCCTTTAGAAGACTTCGTTAAGGATGTAAGATCAGCTGCAAAGAGAAATGCATTATAGAGAACTTCTCCAAGTTGTAACTGCCTACACAGCTGATTCAACAGGACATACAGAACTGGATATCAAGAATAACACACACATCCTTATAGACAGAAATGAAAGCTCTTGCATCCTCAGTTAATACAGATATTTTTTCAGATTATTTTTATTTCTAGGGTCATTATTCAGTTTGGAATGTCTTAATTTCACCCTCTTCTGGCTTTACATAACCCGCATGAATAATGTAATGATTGGACACATCTCTAGGATTTCGTGTGCATTCTTTTAAAAATCTTTAGATGTGGTCAGAGGTATTGTCAGACTCTCTGTGCAAACATACCCATCAGCTGGTCCAGAACTTCTTAGTCATAACAGGAAAAAATAACCAAGCAAATTAACATTTGCCTTTGGTGAGATTCTATGCCATGTACAAGTAGTGCTCTACAGTCTTTCTCTATCAGGTAGATACTCGCTGTGTATAATTTGTCTTTAATGATGCTTGGTTGCTGCTGGCCACATGATCTACACTCACCCTCTTCCTCTCCTGAAGAAAAGGTCAAACATTAATGTCCTTGTTTGGGTATTCAGACTGGTGCATCTTTCTTGACTCAATGCTGCAGCCTGACTGATTCCTTTTGCTTTAAGTGCTGGCATCTTAAGGCAAAAACTGAACCTGAACAAGCAACTGCTCAGTGCATAAGGAAACGCGATGCATTCCCATCAGTTTCTCCAAAGAGCAGCATGTAATTTTCTTCCATTCTGCTTTGCTTTTTTAACCACAAAGTATTTCAATTTTTGCTGGAAGCACCAAAGGAGAAACAACTGCTGCTGGAAATACTCAGCCCATGTATTTGCTGGATTATCAAAGCCCTACCTCTGCTGTAATCCAACACAGGACTTCCAGGCTCCCTCTTCCTCCTAGTACTGCAACCATCTCATCTTATGTCCTTTTCCAGTCTCTTTGCCTAGATAGGTCTATTTAGCCAAAATCTTGAAACCACTGCCTGCTCCTTGGTACTAAAAGCATCTCCTGCCTGGAACACTCCAGAGAATAACATCAAGATGTTATGTAGATGTAATGAGGTCTTTGTGTTTCCCTGCTCTAAACAGTGGTCTGACACAGGTACAAGGTTTTCCATTGTCCTCTGTGAAAACAGTTACTGTGATGTCTGCCCTCCTCCAAATGAGAAATCATGTTTTGCTTGAAGTATGACTACTCATGCCCTAAACCAAACACATCTTCCTCGATCAACACGCCTGTATTGGCCCAGAAAGCCTGGCTCCTGTCACTGGCACTCCTTGGCTTCCAAGTGTCCTGAATGAATCATCTTTCTTATTTCACATCGGCGTAATTATGGATCGGCAGCTCCTTCACCTTTAGCTGTCAGCTCAGACATAAGGTCAGCTCTGCACAAAATGGCCAAAACTCCCATGTCCATCAGGTCTACTGAAACACTTTAAAAACTCAAGTGCCTCTGTCCTTTCCTCAGTCACCAAATAACTTTCGCATTTACAATTTGTCTCAACTGAACTAGATAAGAAAAAAAACCAAAAACCAACAACCCAACAAAAAACACACCACAAAATCACTGTCAATAGTATAACATCTAATTAGAAGCCTGTAAATTTCCACAGCTCAGCGTACACAGTGTCTTTGTTCAGACCTGGGCTGCTGTGCCACAGAATGGGAATTAACACCTCTTCTCCCACGACAGAGTGGTTGCTTCAGGCTAACGCTGACCAACGCTAAACACAGTTGAGTAGTGTAGCTTGTAATGAGTAAATAACTTCACTGCTGCCAGTCCTGTAACTTAGTGGTATAGGAACATCCAGGAAAACTGTTTTATACCTCCTACATACCTTCAAAATGGTATTTGTGTCACAGTTGCGCCAGAATATCCCAATCATATAGCAACAAGTCCTGGGAAAGCTCCACAGAATTTTTCACAGCTATATGAATTTATAATAATAATAGTTGAATTTAGAGTCTTTAATAGATGTTAAAAACTGACTGCGTGAAGGGAGCGCGAAGTGGAGAGAAGGATTCTGGGACCCAGAGGTGGGTGACCTACAGCAGATTTGTGGGACACGGCATGTGTGTGACTCTACAAGGGATCCCTAGAGCTGAAGGTACCAGAGGTATTCATTGTGTGTGCAGCATTCTTGAAAAATTAGATCTGTTATAATAACGGGGATAAAAATTTGGTCTGCATCTCTCTGTCAGTGGGTCTTCAGCTCCAGCGTGCCTAAGACTCCTCTGAAAACAGGAATTCTGAGTCCAAGTCACGTCAATATGTCAGAAAACTTTTCCATGAGATCACCACAGCGTTAGATGCAATGATCTAAGATTCCCGCATACAGCTTCTGGCCAGAACGATGCCCGTCCTGCCCTGGCTATATTGGCTTTTGTCTGCTTTTGTGACTTAGGTGAAAGGGAACAAAATATCTGTGCTCCGTCCCCCTTTCCCTCCACCTCACCCCTTCTGCATGTTTCTTTCAGCCAGAGAGAACACTGCTGTACCCAAGCAGAAAAAGAACCACGTGGCTGAAGAGGTGGCAACCAAAACCAAAGCAACTCCAACCCAAACCCAAAGTGGGGTGCTGATCCAAAGCCCACCCAGAAGTCTCTTGATGGAACCAGGTTAACCCCAAACCCTGCCTGTCCCTCTCTGAGCCCAGCATCGAAACATTTCTAAACAGAGCTGCTTCTGCTCGCGACGCTGAAATACACAGCATCAGAAAACAGGTCCATCTGGAACAGAGAGCACTGAAACACGGGGTTTGTGCTTCTCTCGATCCCCAGAGTATCTGGGACTTCTGATGCACCAAGAAAGATACTGGATATTTTAAGCAGCCTTTTAACCCACTGGCTAGATGGGTTGGGGAGGGAAGGGGGTCCGAATGAAAGCTGCCTAACAACAAAATCTGTGAACTGTGACCTCCTGTCTTGAAGATGAAAGCTGAGTTAGACGATTTTTCTATAGATGTCATTAAGGCAGCTTTTAAGGCTACCCGACTTGAACTCCCGGTTGCACTTCGCTATTGCAAACAACTGCTGGAGGGAGAGTTAAGTGAGGGGAAGTCCAAAAAAGTAAGCAGCATTTTCAGCAGTGCAGAATATTGATCATAGTGAGAAACCATTTGTGCCCTGAAGGGCCATCAGCTGTCACTATTTCCCTGGCTCTGGAGCCATATTTAGGTGCCTAACTGGAATTAATTAACATACTCATTAATAGGTGGGTGGAGCTGTGTCAGTCTCAACAGACAGTGAACACTGACATCAAAATAGACTAATTAACATAATTTGAACCTGTCTAAACTCACAATTGATGGCAAACACAGGAACTGCAGCAGCATATCAGAAAACTGCCATACAACTTACTTAATTCAGTGTGTTTCCAACGAGCGGCCAGAAACAAGTACCTATCGTTACCTGAAGTGGTCAATTAATGAATAATTGGCACATAGGATCAGCAGCTAATCAATGAAGGGCTTACTCCATTTTGAACTTACAATCCCCTGGAACAGTTTAAATCTTATCTAAAGCAGTTCTGAATGATCTCTTTATCCTCAGAAGCATCTGCAGATAGCTTGTGGCAATGCCTTCCAGGGGCGTAATGCATATTATATAAGACTGCATTGCTTGAATTAACTTCCAAGTTTCCTGTGTTCAATCTTTTCCTCATGTGATTAGAAAAAATGAATAGCTCCATTCAATTCACACTTTTATACCATTCATTAATTCCTCATCAAAAAGCTGGAATTTAGTTGCAGACATGGCCTAAATTCAGAGAGATCCTGAGGACTCGGCTCAGAGATAGAGCCACATCTTCCCTTCTGCTGAGCTCCCAATTGCCTGATGATGCCCCGGGGAATGACAGGTCTTACCAGAAATATTTTGCTACAGCAGATACCACATAATTCCATCTTTTAAGTCCACTGTTGGGATGAGCCCCGTTTAAAAAAAAATAAAATTAAAAACTTCAGTCCAAACCCAGCAATTAAAACAAAAAGATCTGCTAGTATCAGATATTGTGAGGAAGCAGTGGAAAGGAAAGGACAGAAAAAATGAGTCCAAAGTGAGATCCTAGCAAATGGGAATGAAATCTCACTTGCTGGCATGCACTTCAGTAAACAGGTTGCATACTATAGTCTGCTTCCCCGCCGCACTCCAATTCAAACGCTGCTCACATACGGAGTGTGAATGTTCTTGTTCAAATCCCATAAGGTTTTTATTTCCTTTGCTTATTGACAAAACAGTAAAAACACTATGTTGAACAATTTTGCTACAAGAAAACAGCAGTTTGTCAGAACGATCGAATAAGGCATCCCTCAATGGAAAAAACCACAAAGCTATTAGGCAGTGGAACGTAACAGAGATAGTTCATTATACAGATGCTGAGAGATTGCATTATTTTCTCTTAAAAGGTAGCATTTATACAAGTTATACAAAAATTACTTGAAAATGGGAGCAGAAAATGATGTTGAGAGGTTAAGTGGGGTGTTCCCCTTTACCTCCTCAGACAATACAAAGCAAGCTGATACTCAAGGGAACCAAAAGGCAATAAATTTGCCAACAACAAAAGGATATTTTTTTTTTATTTGGTGTGTGATAAATAAGCTAGGAAACTTGCAGGCTTGAGATATTATTAAAGCCAAGAGCTTATCAGATTCAAAATGAGATATTTGTCTATGCAGACAATAGGAAAACTGGCAGTAGCTCAGAGAGGTTGGTTCTTTTGAAAATTTCCAACAAGACCTAGAAGCCTAAAGTTCCACCTTCAAAATGGAATTAAGCACACAGTGATTACACCTGCATGAATAAACTCCACTTCTGTAATTGCCTTCATCATCCAAGACTGTGCTGGTGCTAAGAGCCTATTAACTGGAACTTTCCCTACTCTTGTCCTGCCTCTCTGGGTGGCAAATCCAGCTAGCATCGATCTCTCTGTTCCTGGTTTTCTGTGAAGATTTTTAGTGCCAACATCTGTTGCAGCCTGAGGGGAGATGACTGAGGGGGTTTTTCACTGGTAAATTCTTCTCCACTGTACAAGTCCTGGACGAAGGCAGAACCTGGCCTCCCAGATGCATTGGCAATAGGCTCTGCACGTATGAAGGGCTTTAAAGGCTGTTCTGGATTCCTGCCTTCATTTTTAAACTGTTTGGACAGAGAAAGGCAGAATATTAGCATGCACAAAATTACCATAAAGTGAGATGGGACCTGAATTAGGCAGGGAATTCAGCAAGTAGAAAATCCACCAAGAAATGCACCTTGCATTATTCCCAACTATTTGCAAGTGGTACATTGAGTTCATCAGCTGGTTTCATATAGCAACGGGTATCCTAGTTCAGTAAACGGTTTACAAAATTGTTATCATTACCCCGTTTAGAAACTACCCAAGCAATAAGGATAATTAATGACAACAGATCCCATGTTTGGGAGCATCCCTTTGCCACTACCCTACCAGCTGCTGCCGCTGTGCTGGAGTACCCTCAAACTCTCCTCTCTACTGCATGCAAACAAGCATCCCCCAGCAGAGGAACCCAGCTGCTCCCCCTTGCAGAGAAGAGCCCTAACCATCAGGCTGCCTTAGTCTCTCACCAGTTCAATTCTCTGCCTCTGCTCTAAATAGCAGAAGCTGGAGCTCTCTTGAAGCCTCTTGTTTTAGCTACTTATAAACATTTCACTGCTCACTGGGACTAGAGGACAGACTGAGAATGACCGCTCAGGTGCCAGGGAATCTGTGTGTCAGCTTTTGTTCTTGTTCCACCAAAGGCTGCTTATGCAAGTTTGGAAAAGGTAATGAATATACCCCTTCACCCAGCAATGCCTAATAGCATGGTAGCACTGGTTAAAAAAAAAAAAAAAAAAAAAAAGAAAGCAATTCAAAGCCTCTTACAGAACGGAGGAAAATCTGAAATACAGTTTGTGATTTGGACAAAGCTTTGAGATGCATGTGCCAAGGTCTTCTTCTGCAGCAAGCTCCTCAATAAAGCCAAAAAGAATCTCAACTGAAAAAAGGCAGATTTTTCTAAGATTACAAACCACAGAAGCTTTTGAAACAGAAAACTCAAAGTAACTTACATACCTCTCTCCAGCCAGCCCACCGTGCACATACAGGCAAGGGCTCTGGTTATACTTAATGCTGGGACTTGCACTTTTCCAGGCTTAGGATTTCAGCGCAGGAGCTCAGTGTGAAGGATCCCTAGACAGTACCATGAAGTTCACTGCTTTCCTGAATCTCTATCATGTACTCAGGGTCAAACAAAACACACGCAGCTGCTGTTGCTGCAGGAATGGATATGTGTTCCCTTACAACTGGTCATAAAATAACTTGTTTTGCCATTACAGACAGAGCCTCTCATCCAGTAATAAGAAGTGGTTACTTGCTGTAACCACTGGTTCCCTGTAAAATGTCAACTGGGTCAGAAGGAAAGTGTTTAAGGATAGTAACAAGCATGCCTCTCCCTGCTCACCAGTTTCGTGAATAACCATACCATAATTTTCACCTAAGCAGAGGAAATTACCTTTATTCCTCCGTACTCATTGCAGTATGTCCATGGCCATGCAGAAAGTACATTATTGGTTCTTCTGTCATACAGGTTACAGAAACAAAAAGAAAACTCCCTTTCACAAAAAGACAGAAGTAGCACTAAGGTGACAGAGATGCTTCTGTAAGAGCATCAGTTCAGGGTCATCCTCCTACCACTAAAAAGGGAATTGTCAGAGCACTTACATTAACCGTGTGGACTAATTCTTTGTGTATTATCAGCTTTCATCTGAGCATCACTGCACACTAGCTTTTTTATGTAAACAACCCCAATGCAAAAACAATTCTCTGATAATCTCTTGAACAACCAGGAGTTTGTTTACTCAACTAAGAAGCCACTGGCCCTGCTGAAGTCAAAGATGAGACATCTTTTTGTGCTGAGGCTAAACTGGGGGCCTTTTCTCTGTCAAAGCGGCTACAGAAAACAGATTAATGTTACTTATTTGTATCCAGTGCTGCTAATGGGTTTGATCAATTAATGTTCATGCATTGTTTTGAGGATATAAGTATTCTTCTGAAAGTCTGTATCCATATCTCTCAGCAGACTATTTTCAGCACTGAGATCACTTCAAAACAGCTATACGAAATTCAATGCAACAAGGCTAGAGAACAGCGAATGTGATTATCTGCTGAGTATACATATAAGGAGAATAAATGGTTTAGACATAGGTACTTATAAGACAGATCCTGTTTGCTGCTCAGAATTGTAACAACATTTTGGCAAGGTATGGAGATTTGCCAGAAAGGGTAGCAGCAATGCTTTGGCATTTTTGTAATGTGCACACCCCCCACCCCACCCCCACCCCATGCTTGCCTTGACTGAATAACCTCTAATCTGCGTTTATATTCTTGTATCTTTATCTATTATGCATTACATGCACATGAAGCCAAGTCTCTTATCATACAGAGATGCTATTTAGAGTACACAAAACTTCCCTGGAGGGTTTCCATTTAGAGAAAGCAGCAGATTATCATAACTCTCAGGCAATGGTAAAAAGAATACAAAAGGCTCAGCTATTTCCACTGCAGAGTATCAATGTCATTCATGTGTCCCTATTTTAATATACTCAAGTACAGCGGCAGTCCTCCACAAAGAACTGGGGACAGGTTTCCAAAAACATCAGGTAGGAAATAGCTTTTGTTCTCTCTCCTGCTGCTGTCCAATCTAAAGAGCAAAGAACTTCAGACCAAAATTTACAATAGCCTGTTATTCCACTCACCTGCAGTACTACAGTTAGTGACTTCAGAAGGTTACCTGCTGCCTTTCATTTTTAGCATGCTTCGTCTGCACCGAGGGATAAAAAAGGGCAATGTAATTAAATGTTACGGTAATAATTGCACAGAGCAAAACAAAGGGGAGGAACTCAGCTAAAGGAAGAAAAAAAAAAAAGTCAAAACATTTTTTCCATGTAAACTCATGCTGCTTACCAGTTTCCCTCAGGACAGAAGGGCAAATTGTAACAACACACCGGTAACAGAGCCACGGTGAAGCACTTGTGACTGGGTTTTGGCAAGGGACGGGGAGCAGAAGCAAAGTGCTTATGGGTGGGTGTGTAGTTTCTGAATTCTTATTGATAGTTCAAGCAGCATGGATAAAATCTCTGCTTCACAAGCACTTCCAAGCCTGTGACCATCTTTGCTAGCAGTTCCACTCAAGGTCAAAGGCTAATGACACCAAACCAGGACTGCTCAGCTAGCACGAGGCTGGCCCAATGTAAATGTGCAGGTATGAGGAACTAAAGTAAACAAAAATCAGACCAAACTGTCTTCTGCCCCATCCAGTTGATTCCTTCCTAGTTAAAACAAAGCACTTAGGTCCACAGAAAGAACTAGGAAACTAAAGCAATCAGTTCAAGGTCCCGTGCCCATATATTTAATGAAAGAGCAAATGGTTTGTGTCTTTTTTCAACACTGGGAAAGGGAGAGAGCACCTAGAAGCTTTATTTCTCCCAGCCTTTTTGAAATGTCTTGTGCTTTAGTGAGCGAATTGGTATAAGCAAGGAAGAGGGGAGACGTCTGTGCAAAAGGGGTTTTTCTCTTCTGCTGCATTACCAGCCTCATCCCGACAAGCTGCAAGTCCTCTAAGTCAGGACAGTACATTTTGTCATCTCAGCTTGCGTGGACAGTCCAGCCCTAATAATTCGTCCAACAATGTATGTATGCCAAGGGATGGGGCTAAGTGTGTTCTTATATACAGAGAAATAGAAAGCAAAAGCAAAAAGCATTTTGGGAGGTGATGGGGCAGTGCTCAGTGCTGCAATCGCATACACTGTGACTGGCCATCAGCAACACAGAGAACTGGATTTGTTGTAATGTGAAGTGACACTGGCTCCTAGTGCTTTCCAAACAAACAGATTTGTGGCTCTCTCCAGCATGCTGGCTAGGATCTACCTTCTGCAGCGGTGGAAATGATGGAGAAAAGTAGCTGTGGAAGCTCCCCAAGGGCCAGAATTTAATCAATGCTTACCTTCTGGCTGTCAGGTACTCCTCACAGTATCATCCACACCAAAGTCCATTCACCTTTGCTTCTCTCCTGTTAGCCTATCCTCCACCAGGATGAGGTGACACCTCAGGACACCCACCAGGGCTGTGCTCCTGTGGTACGCTGGAGAGGTAGTCTTTGCTGGTTACTCATTTTGTGACTGCCTGGCCTTGAAGGAAAGGCAGGGCAGGGCACTCTGACCTACAAAGAGGGTCCCCTCCATTGGGTCCTTATCTGCCTCTATCACTGAAGTGACCAAGAGGGACATCCGACTCTTAGATCATCATCCCTGACTGCAAGTGATGAGAAGCTTGCTGTCCGCCACGCTGCCAAAGGAGTCATGCAGCTGTAGGAAACACTGGCATGCCTTTCAAGGTGGCCCAGCAATGCAGGTTCTGTCTCCTTCCTTAACATACATGGCTTTTGATATTCTTAAAAATTTGAACTAGCACCATACAGCGGCTGGCATGAATCCAGCATCTTCTAGCCTTGCTGGTATCTGCTCATATTTCTGTTAGGAGTTTCTCGCAGGAGTAGAGCCACAGAGTAGGACACAGTTATCACAAATACATGAAGACCTTGGTCCCCACTAAGACCTGGTTGCACCCCTCTGTTGCAGCACCTTGCCCACTCACTTTTTAGACCATCACCCCAGTGGTGACTTCTGACATCTCCAAGCCACACCACTGAGGTGGTGACGCTTCTGATGAGATACTTCTGGAGGCATTTTTTAATGGCTGGGGAAGCAGGACCTTGGTGCGAGGTGGAGGGTGGGCTGGTACAACAGCACCAGAAAACTCTACAGCACTTTGGAAGGGCTTCTTTCCCTCTCCAGAGACTATCCAGGCTATCATAGGTGCCTGTATGAGGAGGTGACCAAAACAGGAGCCTGCAAATAACCTCACTGTCTCCATACCAAAGAACGTGTGGCAGGAAAGTTTGTCATTAAACTTACAAACAGTTCCTCCATTTTCTTCTCCTCATTTTTCCTTCATTTTTCTTCTCTTAGCACCTCTGTGAAATGAAGTTTTCCCAACATTTCAGACTTCAAAATCATAAAAGATTGCTCACAAATCACACAATTCCCCTTAACCCCTGAAAACTATGGTACAGTTGGGAAGAGAATCCTGACATTTGGACTTCAGGTCCCATGCCCTAAACGTATAAAAAAAAATTGTCTCTCCTCATTTAAAAAAGCAGAGACAGAACAAATGCTAGAGACCCAGTTCCCTGCTGCACAACCATACAGAAGGAGGCTGACATGTTACTGGTCTAGAATAGTCAGTGAGAAATGGTGGAAAAGGATTAGGTACACGTGGTACCCAATGAGATGGCACAAGCTAGCATTTGCAATGAAAGCTCACAAATTCAAGCTGAAAATGGACTCATGCAGCCTGAAGCCAGGAATATCCAATGAGTGATGGACAGATCTTTAGGCCTTCACTAATAACTCATGCACTTAAATGTTACGTGTGTATTTTAGCACCTGGCTGAATTACAGCCTCAGATAGCAAAACAGGAGATTGCTCCTTGTTTTCAGCCTGCAGAAAAGACAACCCATTTTGAGAACTGCACTGATTACCCTAGTTTATAATCTCCTTAATATCAAAAGTTCCACAAAGATACATTTTGTTCCCTAGAGCTCCCCAGAAATCAGCTAAACATATGGACTGCTTGCTTACACCTACTACAGAAGGCTGAGTATTGAGGATTTATATATTTTAGTCTATGTGGTGTAAATATGTATAAATTTATATTGTGTTAATTTATGGCATACACTACAGAAGGTTTTGCGTGAGCTACATTGCATTCCTTCCCACGTTTCTGCTGAAATATTCATCTTCGGGTCTTTTTCTCCATGTTTTCCTTAGTCTCGCCACAGATGTTTGGGCAGCTTGCGTTAGAAGGGAATGTGCCTTAGAAGTACATTTAGGAATTTAGGTGATGAGAATACCAAACTCAACTGTGTGGCTACAGCCTGACAGGATTAACAGGCTTGGTGAACACTCATCAGTGCCTTGGACCTACCTTCCGAAACACAGGCAAGCATCGCTACGTAGCTCGTAAATTAGCACCGCTAAGGCAGACACCCAGCGCACAGAGAACTTCTGCCTCCAGGATTGCCAAACAAGTGCCTGACAAACATTGTGTTCACACACAAAACACGGATACATAAAGCTGCTGTGCCAAAAGGAGGACTGATTCTCACAAGAACAGGCACCTGTGTATCAACAAACCGCACTCAGCATTGCCACAAGCAGTCCCTCCCATCTGCCTGCTCACAGCTCTCAAGATTGAAAAAATGTATTGATGTGTCCCCATCGCTTTGCAATCGATAGAACTCTTGCTGTTGGCTCAACAAGAGTAAGGTCAAGCCACGGGGCCAAACATAGCCCTTATCTCCCCCTGAGCCCTTACCATGAATCTATCAACACAGGCTTTGACTACAAGGACTGGCAGTAACCCAGGAGTCCCAGTGCCAAATCATGGCAGCATCAAGAGCCTGCTGCCTGCCATAAGGTCCAGCCAGTGATATGAAGACATACAGAAAACTTAATTAAAGTATGACCTAATCAACAGAAGTGGGGCCCAACACGATGTTTATGTGCTTACGTTCCAGTTGTGCATCAACACGTTGCGTTTCACTGACTTACTGGACTATGAAAATGCACAACTACATAAATAGTACCAGAGGGAGTTACCTAAATAAATAAATAAATCTTATACAGCTAAATAAATCTTTCAGCTATTACGGAGTCCCAAATGCAACACATAGCACTAACTGACAGAGAGGAATGAGTAAGAGGATGCGTCTGCAAATATTTTCTCATGCACAGCTGTGAATTACTTTGAATTTTTGACCCTTTTCCCCACTCATTGTCAGAAAGCATTTCTACGTTCTGTGTTTATGGCAACTTACTGGGAGATCTGGGTTCAAAGTCCAGCGTTGCTTCAGATTCTCCAGATAATTCTGGGAAAGTCATTTCTCCTTTGAGACCCTCTTGGAAAAAGACACAGTTAAGAACATTTTTCTCCAGTCCTCTTTGCTTTTCTTGTCTATCTAGGATCAGGGACACATTTTAAAAGGTATTCTGATAGCTAAAGCTGCAACCAGTGCTCCTGACAATCCCATCAGTCACTGCCCTTTGCCCTTGAGAACGATGTCAAATACCTCCTATCCCCAAGTCCTGCAGATCCTCACCAGATCCGGCCCTGTGCTCTGGGATGGTGAGTGCCCATCAGTGCGTACGTTGCCTAATTGGCAGTATTTCACAGGGTGATGTTAGAAGAATAAAGCATACAGTGGTAAAGAGCCACAGATTTCAGCAGAGTCTAATTTAGTTTTTTCTGGATAGCTTTTCCATAAGTACTACACAATAGCAGATGCCTCAGAAGTGCTGAAGAAGTACTTTTGCATAAAGAAGGTGAATAATTCTAATTTAGCAGGCAAAATTTACAGTAATTCAATGAGGGTGCAGATTACATTACTCTGCTGCGCTGCTGTGCAGAAGTTTAAATAGGCCATACATTTTGCTGGTTTTATTTTACAAACAGGCCAAGTAAAACCTCGCACGTAAAATAAGCCACAACCAAAATCACAACTCTCAGACCAGTGCTGCTCTTCTACCTCACCCCTGTTTGCCCAACTCTTTCCCAGCCTGTTGTCCTGGCCCTTCTGGTCTCACCTGCTGGAAGTACACCGCAGAGCAGTCTGAAGTTGCTCAGCCTGGGGAAAAGTCACCAGGACTGAGCATGGAAATTTGTGCTCCCTGGTCCCACCACGTGCTGCTGCCTAGCTGATCCTGACCCTCTCCAACACAAAAGAGCTACACAACAGTGTGAAGATGCTGTTTGGCCCTCTTTTCCCAGCACAGCACAACCAGGGTCCTATAACAGTCATCAAAGATGAAATAAAAATTAATACTGTTCAGGGTTCCCATGCGGCTGATTTTCCAATTTTCCTACTGTCCTCCTCTTTTCTTCATTCTCCTAGCATTTAAATAATGACTGAAGGATTAAAAAAACCTGAAGCTGGTGATCAGCCCATCATGCCTTAAAGACAACAGAGGACAGTCAATGGGTGTTGATGGTTTGAACACCTCAGTAGGCAGAAATACATTCAGAGAGCGTTTCAGTGAATTTGGGTAAATGGGGAGAATAGTTTAAAAAAAAACACAAACCCAACAACAAAAGTCCCAAAAAGCAAAGTCTGATCTTAGATAATTAACAGCAGAAACAGGGCTAAATTGAAATAAATTATTCAGTGCAAGTACTTGAGACAGCTCTTAAGAATAACACATGGATCTGTGGCACTCTTTAGGGGACTTTGTGCCTATAAACTAATTAATAGATCTGACTTCTCCATATGTAGTTTTTCCATCTGTAACAGATAAAGTATGGATAGGTTTCTTCATGTAACAGGAAAAATTAAAACTAAAGTTATTTTTGTAAGTTGTAGAATATTCTCTAACTTATTCAGAACGCGAATGTGTGAAAATACCATGACAGAATGGAAATTGATTTTGTAAAATGTGAGAGTGAGCGACCGCGCTCTGCAACATGTGGTGCAAAGTCAGCGGCGCGGCGCTCTGCTGCCTTCCCCTCCAACCACCGCCCAGGCACGTCGCAACCCAGACGGCGAAGCGCAGCCAAAAGGGCAGCTAATAACCTGCTCCTCGCTACGGTCAGCGAGGCAGCCACGTCAGAAGTGGGTTTGTTCTTAAGCTGAAAGGCTGCAAGTTCCTGCCACCCCACGATGTTGTACAGCAGGGTTTTGCTCGAGCCTTTGCGAGCGCTACTCATAAATGGCTTTGCATATACGCCTACTGCCTGAGCTCCCACCCTGGGGAAGTGCTTGGACCCTTTGGTGTAACCAGCATGGGGGCTTCCAGTCGCTTCTTGGGGCAGCCACCGCGCCCTGTGCGAAGGAAAATGCTGTGCCTTTCACCCGGCCGAGCAGAGTTGGCACGCACCAGCTCATCCAGCCTTTCCAACTGGTTAGAAATCTGTCCCCAGCCATTTCGTCCAGCCCAGGATTTAAACATTGCTAGGGCACAGCTGAGAAATAGCTCAGTTCTATTTTTACGGATAAATACCTCACATTTTACAAGATTAACCCCGACACTTGGATTTCAGAGGTAGCTTCCAAAGTTTTAGCCAAACTAACACACCTCTGTCAGGGTCACTCATGTACATTAACCAAATGCCATCTGTCTCTCCCATGCTTCCCTCCCCCTGCCAGGAGACCTGGTCAGTGTGGGAAGCTGCCATTCACACCGATGTTAGCATACTTATTTATTTGTAAGGGTTGGTTATTTTTAAAAGTGACTTAACACAAAGCATACTAGCAGAACATGACATTTCAATGTTCAAAAAGCAAGAATTGTTGTACGGCCAAGTCACCACCAACGTTCACAAAACCCCCAAACCTATTCAGAGGCTCAGAAAAGCGTGGGAAGTTGTTTTACATCTTTTCTCCCAGCATGGTTCATGACTCCCAGCAACAAATTGTCCAACAGCGGTGCCATGCCCAGCCGGTATCTGTGCCAAGAATTAACACCGCTTGGTCGTCTCCCTTCTTCTTATCTGACACCCATCTCCAGCCTACACCTCATCACCCAGCAGGCCAAACACCTCACCACCTCCACTGGAAACTGCCGTTTATCCAGCTTAATTGCCACAACCTGATGCTCAGCAACATTCCTGCCCCAAATGCAACATTTGCTCAAGCATGTTGACATCAGATCTCATTACTGACTTTAAGGAGAGCATCGAGAAGACTTTTCCTTCACTTCATCTTCTGTTGCTGAACACAGACAACAAGCCCTGACATCTATCCTTTAATTAGAATGAATAATGGCAAACTTGGGGAGACAACCTGGAGTTTCATCCAATCTGAAGTTAGGCCTAAACCCAAACTAAATACTTCTCCACATTTTTGGAGGCTGTACGCAGATGCAGGGGTTTGGTTTCACTTCCCTTGTAAACTGATTCTGCCCACAAGACAGAGATATTTTCTTCTTTTTATCCTAGCATTTTTTCCTTAGACTTCACTCCTTATTACAGAGCACTCTTCCCAGAATTATCTTCTTGTCTCATTTGGGCTGGTCAGAAATACAACGCTGAAGTGCGAGTATTGCAAAAAACAACCACACACATCTAGATTACTCTTTTGTGTTGGGGTTTGGTTGTGGGTTGGTTTGGTTGGGCTTTTTTTGCAAACCT
Organism: Falco peregrinus; assembly: GCF_023634155.1. Taxonomy (NCBI): domain Eukaryota; kingdom Metazoa; phylum Chordata; class Aves; order Falconiformes; family Falconidae; genus Falco; species Falco peregrinus. The sequence continues at coordinate 97,934,756 of NC_073723.1, read as the reverse complement.
ACATGCCTTTCTAACACAGTCGGTATTCATCTGCTCCTGCCCTTTCTTTGTAGTGATCTGCATCTTCCTTTTGTCATTCCCAACATATTTTCACTTTAGCAAGCTAAGAAAATATTCTCATACACAAGAGATCCAAATTTGTGCTAGAAAAGAGCCAGAAGAGCATTTCAAATGGAAAAGAGTACAAGGTAGCAGAAGAGCCTATCGCCCTCTATCATCAGTCCCCAGCAATCCAACTGGATACTACATATGCAGAATTGGCATGATCTTTCACAGGGTCCTCCTTTTTCACACTGACTGCATTAGGGAAAAAAAAACAATTTGGCAATTAAGAAATCCTTCCACTGTTTCATGTACCCTTCTGCTTAAGGAAACAAAAGTCCTTCTGATCTGTTTAGTATGTCAGTTAAAGAATAAAATGCAAGGCTGGAATGAAGCTGGCGTGTGTGACTGCTCCTCCAGGTGCCAGCGTGCCGGTGGTAGAGGTAAGGGCAGACGGAGGTGAGCAGCAATCTTGTTTTCTGGGCAGTCATCCTCTGCAGGCTGCTCTTATCATGGGAGTCACCATGCAGCAAGGCAAACGGTGTTCAACAAAACAGCCAGCTCTCCCCAGCACCACGGGGATATCTCGTCTCCACTACAGCTGTGCAATTAATAAGCACCTGCTCTGATATCACATACTTAGTTATTTGTAAATGTGCAGTCGGGTCGGTCAAAATCTATGGGAACGCAGCCCCAGAGCCTGTTTCCAGTCTCAGCTGCTATACACTGGCCACACACACAGAAAAAAAAAAAAAAAAAAAAAAAAAAGCTGCTCTCTGGGGGCTGAGCTTGTTTCCTCTATAGTAGTTTCACAGAGGTGAATCTTCCACTAACCCTGTTGGTTGACACAAATTGTACAGGGAACAACAGGAGGCTTGTCAGCACTGCTCCAGCATACAAATGAACGTAACAGACGGGTAGCATTAAACTCACCTAAAGATAAAATTATGATCTTCAGTCATTGAGAAAGATGATAACTTAACCACAGGACGTATCGCAATTAGCTTCCTCAGCAGCCTACAGAAGCAATACATACAAATTACAAGATAATCTTCCACAATTTGAAACCATTTAGGATCTTTAGCATCATATACTTGGATCAATTTAAATCTTAAAGTTGCTATCATCTTTCCTCCTTACTCAGAGATAAATATCTCCTCATTTTCTAGTGAAACACAGTAGATGGGGTTTTTACCTGGCCTTACTGTAAAATTTCTTTCTTTTAAGTTAGATGGTTGAACTATAAGGAGATCCCCAGGGCTGTGGTTGCAAAGCACAAGCAGCGCTGGCCACCTCAGTGTCTGTACTAGGTTGCCCCCGGTGGCAAGGAACTGCAAAAGACTTTTGCAAAAAGGGAAATAAAAATTTCCAATTGAGAAATAAGTCTGCTGGTGAAGGGGGGGGGGGGGGAAGATAAAAAAAATGCTGCATGTAGAAATCTTAAAGCTTTTATCCATTTCTAGGAAACTGGAATGGGAGGAGCGTCTCTCCTAAAGACATCTGCACTGTGAGGATACAGGGAAACTACTGCAGTACAAGCAAGGTTTTGGCAAAGTAAAGCTAGTCAGAATCTCAGCAAGCTTCCCGTTGATCTGGGTCCACTTATACTTTCATTACAATTCTGTGCTGCTTTCTGCTGTTCCCTTTTGGACACACAATACTTAAAAAATAGCTCAAGAACTTGAGAGGTTTGACTCTCACAGTCTAGGAGTAGCCAAGATATATATGTCTATGGCCTTCTCCTGCCTTGTTTTCGACTTAGCGTCTGGGAAAACTGGAAAAACCCTGGGACATAAAAATTCCCTTAACTGTGAGTAAGCCATCATTATTATGTCTTTCTTTACAAAATGACAAAATGGCTTGTTTGATTAATGCCTGTTTGCATGGAAAATTCTCTCCTCTCCTTTGCCCTCTCCTGCAATTACTTTGCCTTTTAGTGTCTGCTTTGGCAGAGAGAAAAAGCTGGATGCTGGGTTAAATCACAGCCCTTTTCTGAGATCTGTGGGACTTCTGTTGCTCATTTCCATGGTACCAAGATTTGATCCTTATTCTTAACATCTAGAGCCTCCAGCAGTGGCCTACCGCACCGCTGTAAGTCTCTGGAGCGAATGACCAAGTCCAAAGTTGCTATTTAAAATCCCAATGATTTTTCAAAAGCCTGTTGAATTCATTAGGCTTTATCCAATCCACTCAGCCTTGTTCAGAAAAATCCAGTAAGCTGTGCTCTCTCGTGCTCCCTTGCCGTTTAAGTGGCAGCACTTTTAACTCTACAGAGTAAGAATTTACCCCAAACTAGTTTATAAAACAAAAATCCTTCCCTGTTGAAATCTGAGACTGGTAATTGCACATGCGATGATTTTAGAGAGGCTGAATTTTTGGTACAGAAAGACAAAACCTAAACAGGACAGTAATGCTTTTTTACAAATCAGCCTTACCTGAGCTTATGGAAACCAGCAACAGACCTGCAAACTTTTATGCACTTGGCAATTATGGGTAGCTGTCTGGACTCACAGCCAACGGAATTAAACATTTGAGAGATTGTGATTCGCGATATAATCTAGTTATGAAGCTAATTACATCTCTTGTCATTGTTGACAATGTATGATTACAGAGACAAAAATCTTGGTTCTGCTAGTCAAATTCCATGGGAGGATATAGACAAGGGAAAGAAAGAAAAGAAAAGAAAAGAAATCAAAATAACTTTCTCCTCATTTAAGAAAAGACTACCCAAATCCAGAAAAGAAGGAAAACAAAAAAAGAAGAAGAAAATAATCACACTCAACAAGAACACTGAAGTTTCCTTAAAATGCTAAAGAAGATCATGTGTAAAAAGGCATACAAGGCTATTTTCAACGCATCTCTAAGTAAACATGTAAAGGCAAATTTGAAACTTCCAGAAAACTACAATGGAAAAAAAAATTATGAAACAAAATCATGAACATAACACGCAGCTCCAGCTTTGCAAGTAAGGCAATGCGTTCCAGTACAGCATGCAGATGCCAAGGCTTCTCTCAGACAAAGGCACATCTTTTTTGAGAACCAGAAGCAAGGACTGGATTCATCACCCCTTGTGATCCGCAGTCTCCCAGTCCACATGTACAGCAGCTAATACAGAAATTAAATTGTAAGCCCTCCATATTTCCATGGTGTTACTTACTCTGTATGCTCATCCCTTAGTTGATTTTAAACTTCTCCCCATTGCAAAGAAGATTAAGTTAATTTCTCAGGTTATTACACCATAAAATCCTGCGTGCTCAGAAAGCTATGGCTTTTTTTCATAATGATTTTTTTTTAAAATAGCTTAATTACTGTAGGACATATTTCCCAAACACTAATCAAATTTTAGATACTTTTCCTGATGACAATAAACCCCAAAGTTTAAGGAGTCTGCTTCTTGTGAAACTGTAATTTTGAACAAGTCTAAATTTTCTTAAGATCGTAAGTTACTGCACTCATGGGGAAATTTCAGTGACCTTACTGAGAAGGAAATTTTGATTGTTTGTGCCTGCACAGAAAAATAGAGCACCAGAACAATGAATAAAAACCAAGTAAAGTTTAAAAAAAATAAAACAATCTGATCATTTTAGTAGAGAGAGGAAAGGCTGTTGATTTTTGAGCTTTTCATTGGCAAGCTGCTACAAAATACAGGACAAAGAGGTGTCCACATAGAGATATTTTTCTTTCACGGTTTTAGAGTTAACATTCTCTGTTGGTCCCAAAGACCCTGCAGGTCACACTACGAAGCTGACTGATTTGCCCTGACTCGTAGGTGTTTGAAGGTCTCTGGCAAGAAGGATAGTGGTATGGCCTGCATTTACCTTTCCTTAAGCACTATATGGTTTTATACAGGGTAGTAGTTCTCCCCATTTTCATTCTTCCTTTAATTTATCGAAAAGTGACCTGGACACTCAGCTTGGCCTCTATATGCCCTATAAATGAAAAAGGCAATTTAATTTCTCTTGGTATGATTTTCCTTATCACCAATAATTTCTTCAAGCCCACCCCAGATGGGCAGTAAAGGTAGGAAGAAGGACAGACACTAGATTACTCTGTTCTCTACAATGCTATTTCCTCATTTTTTTAATATTGATACTGCTAGTAAAATTTTGTTTCCAAAGCCACAGCTGAATCTAGTAGCTACAAAGATGATGATGAAAATAGCACTTAGAAGTGGTATCCCCATCTCTCCTGATCAGAAGCCAGCCAGATCAAATAAATTGTAGTTGAATGTTTGAATTTAAAATGTAACTTTACTCAGCCTCCCAGAAAGCATAATTGAATTTGGGATTCACAAAGCAAAAGGGGAAAAAACAGAACATTGATGTTCTAACCTCTGTCAATGTTTTAAAACTGGAAACTGCTCTTCTTTCATGCAAGAGCAGTAGTTTTGGAAGCAATATAGGTAGACCGTACTTACACTAAATTGTGTATCATTTATATTCTCTTAATTCAGAAATTCAGTGTAAATTTTAGAAACGTTAAGGAAAAGAGAGCAGAGATGTGCTGAAGCATGCTTATGGCAGTCGGGTTTGGGAAGAGGGAAGTCTATTGCATGCACACGTTAGCCACTTATTTCATACACACATGACAGCAAAGCCTGACTGGTTAGCACTGAGAGCAAACTTCTGATGAGTATTGGAAGTGTGATAGATTCAATAATTTCAATAAATCCAGTAATTTTTTCTAGGAATAATCTTATATCCTAACCATAGAAATGTGAGCTGCCCACAGCTGGGCACACGTACAGCCCTGGAAATGCCATTCCCTTTCATGGCTGTAAACCAAACAACAAATCATTTCAGCAAGATCATTTTCTGTTTTCTGCTTGTTCCTACAAATAAAGGAAGGCATGGGCCTATCCCATTCTCAAACAACAACAACAACAAAAATCATTTGGGGATTTAACAATAATTTAATTTGTATTAAATGGCACAACATAAACATTTTCCTCAAAGCTGAAGCACAAACAGCTTACACACATTTTCCATGTGTGGGTTTTTTTGTGTCTGTGAGCTGCTGAGACTATTTTCATTAAAACAAAGAAAAAAACCCACTTCCCGTATGAATCAGAGTTTCATATTTAAACTACAGGAATCCTCATTTTAATGGTTTATTTGACTGAATAAATATGGTCACTTTGCAAAGGTGGACCAACTAGAAAAAACAAGAGGAAGAGGACAGGGAATATCGTTACAGAACAGAAACAGGGAAAAGTGAGGCTCAGCACAGTGCCAGAGCAAACAGATACTACGTGAGAACTTGTACATTCTTCCCTCCCTATTTCCATCAGTATTAATTTGTGACATGCTTCCATGCCCTGTGAAGTAAACACAAGCTTTGAGGCAGGATTGTGAGAACATCCTTGCTCAGAATTCATGTCAGGAAGAGACAAAGTACACGAGCTTCAGCTGGGGTGGCTGGTCTTGGCACTGTCAGTGTACCTCATCCAAAAATCTGCCTTACTGAAGCCAGGTGTTCACTTAAAATGTCCTCATGGTTGATACTGCAGCATTTGTTTAACAGTGAGCTACGTGGCAGGCACCTTCTTGGCCAGATGGCAGGACGGGTGGGAAGCTCATGGTAAGGCTGGTGCCACAGGACAAGCCACTTGCTGTAGCTAGGTCACCAGGACCAAGAGAGTCCCCCACCAGGAGACACTGACAGACCTGTGGGACCCTCAGGAAAGATAGCAGGAGAGTACAGGCAGCAGATCTGGCACCCGGACCATGGATGTGGTATCCCTGTGTATGAGCTGAAGGGCTGACTGGCAGCTCTAGGCTCCATCCCATCCTAAAACCATGATGAGCTCCGCATGGTAAGACCTCATGGGTGGGTGTCCAAGGTCTGCTGGACACCCAGGAGGTTAAGGCACTTTTGAAAATGACACCATGGTCTCCAGGTTAGTCAGGGTCTTATAGCAGATAATCTTTTTCTTTGCCTTAGGTGTGGGCTTGGTACAATTGTTTCCTCCAAATGCTTCTCCCATTGCAATAGCAATCATCCCACTACTCAAATTTAACAGGATTTGAACTTTTTTCTGCCAAGAAAGCAGAATCTTTTAGCTTTCTGTGCACAGGAACAGAGGTGTTAAAATTAGCCACAAGCAGTATATTGCTCCCCAAATACAAGAGAAAGGTACCGCAATTTGCTGCGCAAAGGAAATCAGTTAAAACCATTGAATCTGCCAGTAACATGTTGCAACAGTGTTCTCTGGTTCGCCACGACAACCGCCGCGCACACAAACATCACACACAGAGCCAAACGTGTACGTCTGGGTGTTGTTCGATGAGCTGAGAACCACCGCAGCGCCACAGCAGCTAGCACGGTTACTGTTCTCAGCATCTTACACCAGCGCTGACGTGCTTTTTAAGCCGTGAGGCACAGAGCACATGGAAACCAGATCGCTTTTTCTGTACCTCTTAAGCTTCTGCTTGTAGAGCAACCATTTCTGCTGTTCGCATACCTCAGTTAATCCCTGTAATATTTCTGAGGCCAGTGCAGGAGTTGAGGGTTTTCCACCAACTCGGATTTTACCCCGTTTCCTACAGCGTGGCAGGCTCTAGCAGTTGTAAGACAATAAGCAGGTGGAGGAGAAAACACTCTCAGAGCTCCTGCTCAGCTGGGTTCTGTTCAAACTACCCACGAGACATGACTGCAGAACCAGAACTACACCCCAGACAGGTTGTTTCTGCTTCCCATTCCTAGACCAGCGGAGGGGTCTGAGCGAGCATCCACGTGTCTTACCGCGCCGGGGACTGGGGACTGACTCCATGAAATCGGGGTGTGGTGGGTGGGGGTGGTGGGGAGGCTGACTCTTCTTATCTCTGTGTGCTGATTCAACTCACTAACCTGCAGGAAAACAAGCCCAGCTAACAAACAAGAGGTAGCGAGGGCTGGAGCTCCAAGAAAGGAGCACGGTGCAGCCAGCGATGGAAAGCAGCAGAGGGAAGGCAGGGCAGGGACTTCTCACTGTAGACAGTGCGCTGTTAAGATCAGCTCTGACGTTCACAGAACCGTAGCACTGGTGTGTGCAAAATCCTAGGCTTTCTCTCTCTCTCTCAAACAGGAAGCCATAAATATTTTGAAAATGCAAAATTTTTTTGAACCGTGAGCAGAAACAGAATTCATTTGGACTGGTAACTGCTTTTTGTCTTCCTTACAGAGCAGCAGATCCCATGCGTGCCTGCATCTCAGGTTTTCCTTCCAGCACAGACACAGATGTCTGATGGGCATCCAGCTCTGGATCCTGCAGCCTGGAAACCTCCTCGCTGCCCTCCCACTTCTACCCGGCCACCTGTTTTCGAGAACTTCACAGACACTTAATACATCCCAGGCCACTGTCAGATTTGGTTGAAACAGATCATGAGTTCATAAAAGACTGGTCGCACCATATGGAGGGCAAGATTAACAATTAACGCAGCCCGCGCTAACACGCGAGGACTTTCCTCATTAGGAAGCGTGCCTAACAAAGAGAGACAAACCTGTTCCTGCTCTATTCACAACCAGTCACAGGCCAACTTTTGCTCCTGGTTATATAGCTATAAGCCCAGAATTACTCTGATTCACCAGTTACCTTCAATGCTAGCGTTGAGTAACCTGAAGTACCTAACTGGGCTAACATATAGACACCTCCTAACTACCGCCGTTCTATACCTATCAGTTAACAGCGCATGTTTATGAGAAATGGTGGGGGCAGCAGTTATTAAATCTTTGAATAATTCCTCACTTGTGTTTGGGAACATCTGAAATAGCAGGTTAGAATTCAGAGTACCGTATGGCATTTTTTAATTTTCTCTTTTTAGCAGCACACAAGACATAAGAATATTTAAACACATTCTGGAAAAACCCGTACTCCGCTCCCTGCGGTAGAGTATTTTCACAGAACGCTGCTAATCCAACAAACATCACAGAATGAACAAAGCAAAATGAACTTCATTTGTTACTGACTACTGCTACATTATAATAAAAGAATTATAAATCTGGGTTCATTTTTTTTCTATCATTGCTTTATGCCTACTTTTGTATTCTATTGGATTAGAACAGATTAATTTGTTTTAGTTTTGTTTCTAGCCGCTTTTCATGTCCTGGCTCAGTAACAAGGCTCCATTTTTTAAAAAAAAGAACATGGTCTCAACATCACCCATAAATTTTCCATTCATGCTACAGTTGCTTAAAAAAAAAAAAAATCCTAACTTTAATATTTGGACTTAGACTAGCTGGCAAAGCAAATTTCTCAGTAAGTGACAACACTTCTTCAGACAGTTGTCTTCAGCCCATTTTTTAACACTTTATACCACTTCATTGCTTCAAGCCCCAGGTCATTTATTCTAGCTATGAGCTGAATTCCTGCTCTTACCCCATCATCGACTGCTCTGACAGGAAAACCTCTGTTATTGCCAATGGAAGAACAAGATGTGGCTTCACATTTGAAAAAAAAAAAAAAAAAAAACCCTTATAAGACTCCTCTTACCAGTCAGAGTGCACACCCACTTGCCCTGAAAGCCACCTTGCTGGTCAGGGCAGCATCACCGTCCCCCATGGCAAGCAGGGAAGTCTCCCAGTTTTGAACTGAGAGAATTTGTGCTGCTGTCACCCCACAGGTGCCCTCTGCCAGGCAGTGCTTGGCTGCTGGGGCACCCACTCCTCATCTGACCCAAGGGCTCCTACAAAAACACCCCCCCAGGCAGCCCACCCACCTCCTGTCCTTCATCAGGTGGAATGGTGGGCTTTCGTTTCACCAGCTGGAAGCCAGCAGGTAAGCCACGGGAGGGCTCCTCCCCAACAGGTCCCAGCCTGTGTCGTTCCAGTCCTAGACTGGGCTGTACTGGGCATGGCAGAAACAGCAAATGGCTGAAACTCTGAACCTAAGGAGAACAGGAATCGGCTCCCCTCCATGTAACCTCCAGGAACCCACCTGTCCAGCCTCCTAGCTGCAGATTAGAGATTGCTTTATCTGCTGGTTCGACCACAGAAAGTCTTTACTGGTCAGCGCGTGTTTGCACAAGACCACGCACAAGCGGGGCACGCTATTCGGAGTCTCCTGCTCCTACCCCCACAGACACAAGAGTAACGACAACTGGAAACCAAGGAATTCTTGCACTGGGTCACAAACCAATGCACTGAACCCAAGTGTTCTCCAGGAGATTCGGCTTCATTTTCTGCAGCACTCCCAGCAGCGCGCTTATACCCACGGTAACTGACATCTGCACCTGCCTGGGTGCAATGAAGGTCAATCTGATTCATTCCTAATAACAACAGAGAGTCATCTTGGATGATGGATTTTAAGCTGCCAACTTGATTGATCATACCAATAGAGATTTGGGGAAATATTATTCTAGCCCAACCACACCAATCAAATCCAACAAGCGGATCCAGAGAGAGGTGAGCGGCTTTCCCAGACATGGGTTTACAATATTCAAGGGTTGTGAATGTTATTTTGATACAGGGTAAAGAAAGAAAATTGTAGGAATGATACGGTAGGTCTAGAAAACACAACAGCTGGGTCCTCGAACTCATTAGCTCCTTTCCCTGTGAAAAGTAACGCTGCAAACTCCTCACGCTCTGGGGCAGCGATGGCAGCAATTCCCTGGCATTTCGCTCATGGATGACTGTCAACTTTCGGAAGGAGCTCCAGGCTACCATGCTGCCCTGGAACATCACCCTTCCAAGGCAGCACGGCTTTGCAGGCTGGCAAGGATCTGGGGAGCACAGCTGAGAACCACTGCTCTCTGTACCGAGACTTCAACAAATCTCAAGTGGACTAACAACAGAGCTGCCTACACCCAAGGTCAAGTCGTTCTGCTGGCTACAACTTTGCATTGGATTTCTAAAGCTGGGGCAAGCGGAATGGTGATGAACCCAGTGCCTCTTCACTTAGAGGTCACTTAAGCATCGAACCACTAACCTCTGCTGTAACTCCTGGGATTTGCCTCCCCGGTTCAATCCGAGTGCCCTGCTTTAGCAGCGGCAGCCTAGAGGAAAATGTGGAGCTTTATCCTAAGCCTTCTCCTGGAGTCAGATTGCACAGTAACAAGGAATTCCTGGCACTGCAGTACAGTAAACAGTTCTCCTGTGTCCAGGATATAACACCAGAACAGATGATAATAAATAAGCCACTTCAACAGGGCTGTGAAAAATGATCCGTGACATATCTGTAGTGAAGCAAATGTCACCTCGGAACAGGCTCGTCTGGATGCCTACAGGAGAGCACACCAACCGTCTGGCTCCGATTCACAGCCTACTACTAGTACGGCACTATGAGCATATTGGTGACTGACTAATCCTGCGCAGCGGTTCTCTACCTACCGAGTGCTCTTTCAAGCTATTAGCGTCACAGCGTATCCAACAGCCTGTCACAAACCTGTTTATCACGCCTCTCCCAGGCGCAGGCAGGTATCCAGCAGCAACTATTCAGTATGGATGTATGCACATTTAAGTGCTAGCTCTCCGGTAGGCTGGACCGCCACATCTCATTCAGGGCAGAATTACAGCCCTCGTGTATTTTGAGATCGTTACAGTCACGTGGGGTTAGAAGCGCGGCTCCTTACATTAAAAGCCTCTCTTGATGTTCACTTGAAGAGCTATTCACAAAAGCTACCTTCAAAGCCTGGGGAGCCCACGTTTCTTTCTTAGTCAGCAGAGAAGTGACTCCAATGGAGAACAAGGTGATCCAGAACAGAAGCTCAACTTCTTTTTTCTGGTGGCCCTCTCTCCATTCACTGCTGTCCAGGGAGCCTTTGCCAGCACCCCCTTCCTTTCATCCTGCCAGTTCCTAAGAGTTTATTATGAACCTTACGGTATTTGATGTTTCTCTTGAAGGCCCTTTATCTGAAGTCATTTAGTTTCACAGGGATCTTGCCTTTTGCCAAATACATACATATATAATTATTATGACATACACACTATGGTGGAGAGAACTTAAAAGCATGAAGTCCAGAGATTTAAAAAAAAAAAAAAAAAAAAGAAAAAAAGAAAAAGAGGGAGGGTGGGGGCGGTAGAGGGATCAAAAGGCAAAATAAAACAGAAATTACCGCAGCTTTCTTTTAAAGCAAAACTCATGACATCTCAGGGCTTGACACTACTGATACTCCACTCTGGCTTATTGCAATAGTCACAGAAGTAATTTGAAATTTGCCAAAGGAAAACCTGTGCTTGCCTCATATCTGGTCCTAAGGGGTTTTTGTATGTGCAACCTTTGGTTTTCTCAGATTCCCTCATATATTAGAATTCCATTCTAGTTGTCATTTTAAGACAAAATCAGCTTCTTTATAGGAGATTGAAGAAAAGTTTGCCTCTGTTTTGATACCTGCACACTTAAGAATTGTAGTTTTTCCTAAAACATCAAGAGCATCGCTTATGACTGACAGTCACAGTTGCTTTAAGAAAGGAGTTCCAAAAGGTGTATTATAAAAATCTGTTAATTTTCAAAAAGCATCAAATAAAATGACCATTTCAGAAGTAATTTTAATATCTTTTTTAAGGTCGTGTCTAAAAGTTTGGATGTTGTTCAAAGAAGGAAGCAGTCTTAAGTTCATGCTGCCATTGTTAGCTGATGATTCCCCCACATTAAGTCAATATTTTAGGTCAGATCCTGTTCTCCTTCACCTGGATAATTTTCATGAAATTCCTCTTGTATTCTGGTTATGATCATTAGATGAAAATAGGAAGCTGTACCAACAATTTAGAGTAATTTTTATTTTTTTTTAGATTTAGAAAAACTTTCACAAAGGAACTAATGACACCATACCTGAAGTTTACCTTAAAAACACCAAATTTGAGGTGAGGACGACATTATTTTACTTCAATGTTAGATTTCTCTAAACTGCCTCAGGCTGGATTTTAAAAAGTTAAGGCACATAACTAGCTAACCCCCACATTCTCTGATAAGAATGAATTAATGGAATTAGCATTTAGCTCTTGGAAGAAACTTTGCAAAGGGATCCCCATATTACACACTGGCATTCAACCAGCAGCAATAACTGGCACAGCACCTGGATAGGTCCCCAGCTCAACATCCGCAGACTAGAAACCGGCACCGCAGGGAATGCCCTATCCTGCCCAGGCAGGCACGTCCTAGACTCTCTCAGCTACATTCACCTCTTCGTCTGATACAGGTTAAAACATCAAGAGTTTTCTCATCTTCTGTATCATTAGAGGAGAGGAACAATGTAGACAGGACTCCAGGACCTGCTTTCCTGACCTGATCAGCTGTGTATCTTAACTGGCATACAGCAAAGGGCCACAAGGCATGGACCACAGGACACAGGGGAGATGAGAAGAAGATATAACAGAAGCTCTCTTCTGTACTGTATTCTTCACGTATAACTTCCCTGGTATTTTCAGAAATAAAAAGAAATACCCATTTTATTTAACAACTCGTGTGAACCACAGAAGACTTTTCTGCATGCCAGTAGATTTCTCTATTAGGAAACTACTCTATATACATCCAGTCTACATTTTCTTAGATTAAGCTACTGAATTGTCTCTTAGCCCCAACTTCTGGTCCGTACTAAACACAGCTTTCTGGGGTTTAGCATTAAAATCTGAGGATGATTAGCAGAGCATTGCTGTAATCAACTTGCAGCTATTCAAGATGTATACACAGACTTTTTTTTATTTCCTCTTTCTAACTTATTGTTATGGTGAATAGCATTCTTTATTTACTCTTGAAAGGAGGATGAAGAGTGTCCCTAAGGGAAGAAAGAACTTCCTAATATGAAAATAAAGTACTAGAGAACACAGGCCTGGCCCATTTATAGAAAGACAGACACAGCATGTAAGAAACAATGGGAAAATGCTTTTTTCCTTAGTAAGTAAAGGTCACTGACAGTGGAGTTTACTACACCATTCCAAGGGGAAAACAGAGGAAGCTTGTACCTCTGGTCTCCAAACATATCCTTCACTCTTGTTGTACTATCTGAACCCAACTGCAATCTGCTTGTGACACGTAGCATCGTTTCCTTAGGCATGGGTGTGTGCACTTATACACAGCAGCAAGACCTTCTTGACTGTCATGGAATTAATCTCTATCCCATATCCCACAACTTAAATTGTTATTCTTCATATCACTGGTTAATATATAAATCTGATGCACAGGTGCATCAAGGAAGACCTGAAATAAGTGGTAAATACTTGGTTTACTTATCCACAGTGAGCTCTGGGCTGCTGCAGACTACCTATATCCAAACTGAAAACGCCAGAAAGGTTGAAGTATGTATATAACATGACAGACAGCCCTACTAGGAAAGAAGGCATGGCAGCTCCATGTATGTGGAAACATGAATTTCAAGACACAGCTATAATCCTAGCGGGGAAAGTCCTCCAAATGGTCAGTCACTTACACAGTTGGCTGCAAGGGTGGGATTTGGTTCAAGATTTAGGCACTTAATATGCAGCAAGTGTCTGAATTCCTACTACAGTCAGAGGAAACCTACTCAATACAGCCAACGAAGCTTATAGAACCATTACTGCTGATAGCTGAGAGGTGTCTACTCCAAGGTAGACTAAACCACTTGGCTCCATAAACTGTGTTAATTTGACCTCCATTAACTACAACGGGAATTGAACATGAACGTGACTTTGGTTCTATGAATTTATACATAAGTATCTACAGTTACACTAGTTCTCTAGAAACCTCATTTAGGGGGTTTAATCTGGGGCCAAACTCCACACCAAATGACAGGAGGAACCCTGCATAGAAGATGACTTGTGGCAACAAAGCCCGTGTTAGGATTATGAGACTTAACATCTGGATGCACACAGTGAACAAAACCTCTGGGGTCACCAGTGAATTGCTGCAGACGCTGGCTGCACCACTGTGTTGGGAGCTGCTTGCTGTTGGATCGGACCTTCCAGAAGGCTCTGGTAAAGAGGCACTCGCATGAGTGACTTTTATTTAAAGCAGAGCTCTGCAGCGTTTCCTTACTCGCTGTGTTTGGCCATGCTCACTTATAGACTGACAGTCTATAAGATCCCTTCAGGTGCACGTGGCTGTGGGAATGATGCTTGGCGCTCAGATCCATCGAACTGCTGGAGGCAGGCACAAAGACAACATCACTTTTACCTTTCCAACAATACACCTCAAAAGGGTATATCCTGTGAGGCAGGGCTTGGCAGTAGAGCAGCACAGCAATACGTATGGGTGTGGGACGCGTGGACACGCCAGCGCTGCACCTTGCTCACCGATGCGTGCTGCTAGACCTCCTGCTCTGTTGCAGTAAGGGTGGTCCTGACCGGAGGTCCCAGCTGCTGAATTCTAGCACAGCGCTACCCACAGCTGTGGTCCTACCGAAGCACCAGGGCCAGTATCTAAAGCATCAGTTCACAGAGCAACCCAGAGGTAACTAGATCTAGGACCGCAGAGAAAGAGAGCAGGAGATGTATTTGGATTAACTGGTTTCTCCTATTCCTTTCCCTGCCAATCCGCATTTTACACAAAAACATGTCATCAGGCTGATAATTACAACACCCACATCCCTATTACCATAAGAAAAAAAGCAAGGTAGATGCCTTTTATGTACCCTTCTGAAGTCCTCTGCATGTTTCTTACTGCTTCCCTGGCCATCACGGGCCGGAGTCAACCCATCTCCTCACCCGATGGCTCCATGAGAGCCCTCCATGGACACCGCCTGCAAAAGCCTTTTCCCTGCAACACAGCAGAGCCAGCCTGCAATGGTTCTATTCATAGAGTAAGAGAGAAAAGTCTTCTCAGGATTGGAGGTTCGTAGGTGAGCAGCTACAGTAACCGATCCAAACGTTTCCCTTGTATTATATGATCAGTGAGAATGTGTGTTTTCATTTGCATTTTCACCCTTTGGTTTTCTGCATTCGGTAAATACTGGCAAAGTAAATGTTAAGATGTCAGCTCTCTCTTCTAGGAAGTGATTGACAGTCCCTAAGTGCTCTGGGCTTTTTATAACCAATGTGACTGACAGCTTTTAAGTGGAAGCAGTTCGTGCAAGTTTCAAATGTTAGTTGTCTGCACGAATAACGTGGAATATTGGATTTTCTTGTATCTATCTAATGGTATTTCCTCCTGCGTCGGCAGCCGCTCTAAACCCTCAGTTGTTAAAAGGAAAAAAAAAAAAAAGAAGAAAAAAAAAGACTGCGTTCTGCTCTGCACATTTCTAAAGCTCTCAGTCTAATAAAAGGCAAAGTGAACTGATGTCTGTATTTTAAGTTCTTGCATTTCAAAGCAGTGCAGCAAATAACTCATTTCTCTTCATATCAGGCTTAGCTAAAAGATGATGGCATCTTGTACGGTAACATTTCTTTTTAATCATTTCCAAGCATTCTACATGAAAAACACATTCAAGAAATCCAACAGCATTATTGTCCCATCAATGTGTCCAACCAAAGCAGTTAGTAACCGTGCTGCTGAATCCGGTACACCTCTTGCCCTGCCCCTCTAGTAATTAAGGCAAACGGGTATAAATTTAAGGCAAATACCAGAAATGCACATGCTTCTTCACAAATCAATGTGACAAAATTAGCATCTTGTACAGTTCTGCATTTCAAGTCCAAGCACAGGTGAAAGACAAAATGTGTGAACTTTTAAAGGCACCTAAAATAGACAATTTAACAAATAATGTAAGTGCTCTTGGTAAGCACATTTGAACCATGAGATAGGAATTCGTAAAAATGTTGTGGGCCATTCCTCCCAACAAAGAGACTGAGGGATCTAACAGTGAAAAAGTTTCCCAGAAAGGATTTGAAGAATAGTTGAAGGGCAACCTGGTTATCAAAAGCTGCAGAAGCATCCTCCATTTCACGTATACTTTAACACTGAAAGACTTTAATTTTGTACTTCTTCCATGCTGTGTAACTCTGGAAATGTTTTCAGTGCGAGCACTTCAGTGTGAATCAATCAAAAAACATCTTCTA
Organism: Falco peregrinus; assembly: GCF_023634155.1. Classification (NCBI taxonomy): domain Eukaryota; kingdom Metazoa; phylum Chordata; class Aves; order Falconiformes; family Falconidae; genus Falco; species Falco peregrinus. The sequence goes on along the minus strand of NC_073723.1, from coordinate 97,918,832 downwards.
CTTTCTGAATAAAGCAAGAGGATAGAGGTTCTACACAAAGTTGGGCTATGCAAGGGAAAAAGCCCATTTCCCACAGAAAAATCAAAGATCCCTTTGTACTTGCCCACCGTGACAAAGAGCAGGTGAAGACACACTCCCTTGGCTTTTCCATTCCCAGCGCTCGCTCAGCACCACTAACACCCATCCTCCAAAAGAAAATATCCAGGTGCTGCCCAGCAGCTGGGAAGACACGAGCTGAGCCACCAGGATGGACTCGGACTCTGCCCAAAGCAGTTCCTGTCCCCAGAGCTTTTCTCCCGCAGGTGGCACAGCCCTGCAGCTCGGGTGAACGATCCAGGATACATAGCATGGCAAAGGGAGAGACCTGCTTTCCAGTTCCCTAAGAATTTCTCCTTGCTGAGCTGTACCTCAGCCTAGAAATAACCTTGGGGGCTCAAGAAAGCGAAGCTGTAGACCCAGTAAACACTGTCAGTGGGGCGCTGTTTAAATTTTACAATGCCATCAATGTAAAAAAAAAAATACCAAGTAATCGGTAGGACACAGAACAGACCTTTCCAAACCTGTAAATAATTTGCTCCTCTTAGCAGAGAGCCTTTGGCTGCCTATGAAAGAGAAACCAGTTGTATACGAAGTGATATTCCACCTTACTTTCTTGGATATAGTGCAAGACTTAGAGCTGCCTTTTCTTGTTCAGTTACATGACTGCAATGTGGGTTGATTTTTTTGGGTTTTGTTGTTGTTTTGTTTTGTTTTTTTTAAAGGAATGTATGTGACCATCATTCATTAACTGTGCAACATAATCTACCTCAGAGAGTAATACAATTTCCTCTGCTTTTCAGCTTCTCATTTTTCTCTACTTTAATGCAGTTGTGTAAGATTTTCCCCTCTCCAGAGGGCAGGCAATAATCAGGTTAGGTTGGTATCTTTATGACACTGACCTTAAAGTTCACTTAATTTTCTCTCTCATCTCCCCACCCCCCCACCCCAGCCTTTCTTAAGTCCTTTCCGATTAATTTTTTACTATTGAATATCCCTCAAAAGAGAAACTGGACACAAATAAATCAATTTACATCAGAATTTATCAGTGTGAAAAATAAACATGCTGCTGCCCAGAAAATGCAGAAAGTTACTTTACTCTTTAGTATGAACTATGATCATTCATTTTCCTTCTTTCTATAAAGAACAAATTTAATATTGAAAAAGATTTGAAATACTAGTTCTGTTTCCTTTAAAGAAAATAAGCGAACACTTAATCCTGCTAAGATGAACACTTTTCCAAGTTTTGGAGATCACTACTTTATTTAGACTGCATTTATGTACTGTAAAAAGTAAAAAAAAAATTTGGTTTTCCTCCAAATAATTTGAACATGTGCAGCAACATTCATTGATCTAAGCCACATTATCTCCTGGAAATGTCCTCTTTTTATTTTATTTGTGTCTTTAAGGGTGCAAATTATACCCCAAACAGAGCTAGTGAGAGTTCTACAGAACTACAAGTTGCTTTCTCAATTTTTCAAGACCTCATGCTCCCCACAAACAAATGGCAATAAAGAGAGGAAGAAATGTCTGCAGCTGAGTGCTTAAAAAAAGAAAGAAAGAAAGAAAGAAGGAAAATAAAAAAAATAAAAAAGAAAATTTTCCCACAGGCAGCTGTATCTATACCAAGTATAGATATATATATACAAGTTATCTATACCAAGCAACCTGAATTTAGGATACTTGAAGTTCCCTTCTCCTCAAACAATTCTCTTCAGCACTAACATGCAGCACCTGCATTTTTAGAGGCTAGAAAACCAGAATTAGGTTCTGACAGCATGCATCTGCTAAAATAACATATTAGTTTATTTTACTTGCTATATTAGCAAAGATTTAGCCAGAGATGACTTATTGCAGAACACTCCACTTGGCATCTGCTAGACACACTGGAGACTGCCAAGGTTAGCTATGCAGGAATTTTTGCTGGATCCAACCTCTGTTCCAGGAGAATATTATTAAGATGAGGAATACATGCTTTGTAACGGGCATATGATGATCACAAGGGAACTGACAAATAAGATGCTCTTCTGAGATCACTTCGTTATCCCTCCAGTACAACTCTCAATGAAGCCCTAGGAAATGTATCATGTGAAAAAGATAAAGATAGTTCTAGATTTTCATAGAATTCTTCCAATTACCATAACAGAACTGCAGTTACAGGAAAGTCAGCGAGTAGGTCAGTAGCAGAATACGAATTCCTGAGCCATGAGATGGGAGAAGATGATGCTTTTCAAGTTCAGCGTTGCTGGTTTCTAAAGCTCAGGCTTTCACCTGGTCCATTAGTGTATAACGAAGTGGCACAACAAGGCTCTAGCTAATGCTCTCAGTAAGAGAGCAGCATCCAAAGAGATGTGGTATGGATAAACATTGAGCAAAGAAGTTGGTCCCTGTTTTGTAGTGTGGCCATGCACTGCTGTGCAGGGTGGTTCCTCACACCCCAAAGCATGAGACTTTTGGAGGAATGCAAGTTTATGTAGCAGATGTCTGTCAGGTTGTCCGTATTCTGGATAAAACACATTACCATTTAGTTTTGTTCTGGTTTTTAACAACTGAATTCCTTTCGTTCTTCAAACTGGTCTTTAACTGGTGTAATAAGCAGGCAGACCAGACCAGTTCCCATACAGACTGGAGACAAAGCTTCTTTCCCATCTTCTTTTAAGTCTCACGCATGAAGGTCTGTTGACTGCCGTCTGGTATCATTCCTAGACAGTGACATTTCTCCATGATAGCGGGGTTACACAGAGGCTCTATGTCCTCCCTGAATCAGCTAGGAATATGCTGGGAGGACTGGAATGCGCTGCTCAGGGACCGCAAGATTCTGTGAAGAGCGCCTGCAGTGATTCAGAGGGCTGCTTGCAGAGGGAGCTGGGACTAACCTTTCCATGCTGAGTGCCTGGTGATGTGTTTAATGTGCAACAAGGACCTTAAGAAAGTAATCTTATGTCAATAGGGCATGATCTGGAAAGTTCAGTAATGGACACTGGTAATTTACCTTGACAGGAAAGGCATTTCTTTTGCAGCCCGCTATATTATGTAAAAGAAATAAAACATATATATGTAATTGAAGAAGGTATTAGCAAGGTAGTATTTCAAACCCTGGTTTTTAAAATGTTCCTGCTTCCCTATTTTCATCTGTTTTACATATCCCAGATCTGTCATATCTGTAAAAAAGGAAATAAGCGTAAAAAATTCCTATCCTTTGGGAAAAATTGAGTTAGCATAATGTAATATTCTCTAGCTAGCCGTCAACAGCTATAACTGCTTAGCTGTAACAGCTTCCTGATCTGCTTTGAGGAACTCATTCCTGAGATTACATATTCTAACGATGATACCTATGCTGTGGGCCCCTAGAACCTCGTTTTTAAGTGGTAGATAACTTAAGCTCTGTTGCATTTTGACAGGTCTATGAATTATATACAATTAAACCCCTTTAACTGAATGCAGTGATTAATACGAGTCCAAGCTGTCCCTGTAGTCACATTTTCTTTACAACGCATCACCATTGAAGACCAAGGGCTTTTTTAAAGGAAAATTCCTGGGGAGCTCTCAATACCCTGCTGATATGAACTAGGTACACACCTCTAAGTTATAGCTCAAGGAGGTCTGCAAAAGTCACGTAAATTATCGCTGCATCTGGTAACACTCAGCCCACATATTCAGATTTTAATTTAAAGCTGTAAATCCTAGGAACAACCTTTTATTCATTTCTTTCTTTCGTTGCTCAAGCCATGGCAGCCCGTCTAAGAACACGGGGGGAAAAAAAGATCTGTTTTGTTAGTAGGATCTGTGTTGCCAGAAGGTAGCTTATGTTTCCCAGGTACCCAGGCTGGTCAGAACCAACCAACTTCTGATTTCTAACAGAAAACAAATGGCAGGTGCAAAGGAGGAGGCATGTTTAAACAGAGTACGAAAGCAGAGGTAGAAGAACAGAGCCAGTGGGGTAGGACAGAGTTAAACTCCATCCAGGGCCACCAGAAGAGAACCACACGCTGTTCTGGATGAGCAGGAAGACCACAGTCTCACTGGGCAAAAGGCTAAGGAAAGTTTGGGTCAGCATAAATGCGGTGAATTAGGTAACAGAGGATGGCTCCTTGGCCCAAGCATGGAAGGGAAGGAACACTGAGAACTCCTTCTTTGGTCAGGCAGACTAACATGTTTAGAAACCAAGCTAAGGAAGCGTTTTTGTCTCAGCTTAACGCTGTCCCTGTGGGTAGCCCCATTTGTTTATTTTGCCTTGAACCTTCCAGCACCCCCTTTGCACAAATCATCTGGCCTTCAAACTCTCTGGTCCTGTCCTCTCCTCCACCACGGCCTCCCAGATCCTTCACAAAGCTCCAGGCCTATTCTATTTCAGCCCGCTTGTCATAAGCCTAACGAGCTATTTCAATAGCTTCCTCACACTTGAGAGTTACTGAGCTTGTAGTGCTTCCTCAACCTTACTTAAAAGGGACTGTTATTGGAAAACCTAATGCATTCAATATGACAAGGCTGGGTTTACAAATCTACTTGTCTGGTTTCTATTGACATTTAAAAACAATGTTAGTGACAAAAATGTAATTATTCCTAAATGATGGAAACAAGGAGCGAGGCGTACCGAATGAACTTTTTTTGAACCTCTATTCATTTCACTTCGGATTTTGGCAGAGGGTTTTGCTGGTTTCTATTTTATCCTAACCAGTTTATCCGTGTTCCAGGCTTTATATGTTCTGCGGCTGTAAAGTTTTCCTGTGGAATTCACCATCACCACAGAATTGTGCTGGAGAAACCCAGCATGCCTCTGAAAAATAAGAGAATTTTCTTGCACTCACATGTACAGATAAAGTTGAGAACACGCACTGAGCATATGCTGACATAGCTCGCGCTCCATCGTTTTCCAGGCTGCCTTAAATTGCAGTTCTGAAAGGTGTGAACTACCTCATCGATCTCAGTTGCTGCTGGAAGGATTCCCCTCTTCCAATCTGTAGAATCTGCTGATTTGTACTGTGTCATGGAAATTCGGCATTTTGGCTACCAAAGTCCCTGTTTTATTGCAGTCTAATACTTTGCTTCCTTTCTCCCAAATTTGTTAAAATCCACCCGTACAGCTGTCTCTTCCTCTCCAATTGCAGCGGGCACAAACTGAAATACAGGGAAACTCCATTTAAATGTCCATTTAAGAAAAAACTTTTAAGTTAAGGGTGATCAGACACTAGCACAGGTATCCCAGAGGGGGTGTGGAGTCTCCATCCTTGCAGATAAGTGGAACATGACTGGCCAAGGTCCTGGGAAGAGCTGTCCCTGCTTTGAGCAGTGGGTGGGCACTGTTTCCAGTGGTCTCTTCTCACCTCTGCCCTTCTGCAGCCAGGTGAATTCCCCCCACACACACACACCCTGAGAAAGATATTTGCTGTATTGTAACACTTTTTCTTCCTGCACTGTTCCACAGACCCCTCCAGCAACCACCTAGGGACCTAGCGAGCATACAGTGGTCAAGTCCACAGCTTACCCCACTGCAGCTGGAAAATGATACAGCAGCAAAGCCGTACGAAACCATGAAAGAAATTCTCCTGTCTATATGGAAGGGTGCTAAGAGTTTATCAGATTTGTCTGGGTAGGAGACAGAGAGCTGCAATGATGAGCATTGCCAGCTCTACAGCCTGAAAGAGTTCACAGAGGAAGAAAGCTAAAGGAACAAAGATGAGTTTGGTGCAGAAAGATTAGAGGAGACTCACAGATGTAGGAACAGTGATATATTGGCAAGGAATCTATGGGTTGGGGAGCTGTGTTTATGTCATACTATGACCTCCACAAACAGCTTTCTTGACTGGATGAATTTCTAGTTCTTCCTGCCTCTCAGTAAGGCAAAGCAATGCTGAAACTTGTGGAATGATAATGTAAGACACTTCATTGCCCACTTTTGAGTTCACGATGCCCACTCACAATCCATTCGTTCTACCACTGTTATGCTTCGCCTTAAACTCCGGTGGAATTTGTATCAGCTACTCAGCCAGGCTCTCCTTACAACAAACCAAAAGCAGCTGACATCTCAAAAGAACAAAGCTCCACTTCCCAAAATAAATATCTGAGACAGGTGGAATAAATACAGTTCTAGAAAAGGTTGTTTTGTGTCTAGATTTCCTTTAATATCAGTGGAGAACTTCTAGGGACCAAGAATTGCATAGTGAGCATTCTGATAAGATTATGGATTTATGGGACCAGTGCTTCCTATGATGGGGACTCACCTCGTTAGTGTCTCCCCTTACCCTCACGGTACAAACAAACACGGTGTTACAAGTTCAGTTACCTACTGGGATAAATGTTTTTAAGCTACCACACAACACTGGCTGTTTGGACTGAAACAAGGCAAACTGAAAAGCGTATCAGCAATTAAACACGTTAGTCCATCTAAGATGAGCCCTAACAAATGTTCTGGTATCTCCTGTTGGCTGTTGCTGACAAAACGAGAACAAAAGCCGGTCGGCACATTTTCCAGCATCCTCCAAGAATAAGCACAGGCATCAGAAAGTGTTTTAGAGTCACCGTCACAAGCTTCACAGTAGACCAAAGGAAATTCAAGATATGCTTCATTAACAACTGGAAACGAACTGGGGGGGGGTGGGGGGGGTGGCAGGGGGGGGGTGTGAGGGTGCGGGGTGTGTGTGCAGAAATCAGTCTGCAGAACCATGAAGAAATGAAAGCTACCTGTGAGATGCCATGACAGCAAAAGTTCCCAAATTGAATGAAGCATGAAAATTGCTAGAAGAGTAGGACACACGTGGGAGTCAGAAATCTTTTTGCCTAAGTTTGTCTCCGGTGCACTGAAATGACTCCGGCAAATCTTTTATACACTTCATGCCTTTGTTTCCACACCTGTAATTCAGATCACAGTTAACCTGCAACATTTACCCCACAAGGACAGAGAAAGGCTTGAAGGTTTTATGAGATCCAAGACATAGTTTAGGGAATACAATTATTAAAGACATGAGCACCTGGGAGGTGATCAATAACCCCTCTGAAGAGTATTTCAAAGCCGGGAAGGGCAGTCTCCAGGCACGGGCCAGAACTGCAGCAGTGTGTCCCCAGGCTAACCGCTTCACAGAGCCTGGCACCGCTCTTCCCTTCCAGAAGCACACACAGGACTACTTGCAATGTCATGCTATTAATCAATGCCTACGTGCAAAACAAACAAAACCAAACCCAAACTGCATCCAGACTTCACACAGCTGCAACTTCTTCCACCTGAACCACCAAGGTCCAATATAACCTTAGGTAGGAACAAGTGTTCCAGGGATAACCAATAACTAATCCATAGGATAATACAGTGCAAGGGAATCAAACCGCCCACAGGCACTGGGACTCAGGAACTCAGCCTCACCAAGAAACGATGCACCATGAACAAGCCAGTCCCAGAAAGCATTAAAGGTGATGCAAGGAAATGTGTATTGCTGCACAATTAATTTACATCCCCACCTGTTCAAACCTCCTCCGTATACAAAAAATAACGTGAAAAATAAGGTCACACTGTTACTACGATGTGAAATGTTAGGTAATAGTGTTCTTAAACTGGTCTAGAAGACTCATTTCCTTAAAGACTCTGTTCAAGCACAAAGCTGTCAGCAGCATTAGCATTAACTAATGACAGCAGGAATTTCGTCCCATTCGTAACAGGCTGTCACGTTTTTGCTATCTGTGAGAAGCTGATTTAGTTAATCCATGGGAAATATAAGAAAGTTACTGGAATTAGTGAGGGTGCATATGTTTCTGGGTTTCTAGGAAGGCTGAAGTATGAGAATTTCACAGATGTGGGAACTTTTGATAGCATTCCAGTTGAAACAAACTTGCAACAAACTCTGTGGAGAGGTTCATTCAACAGGATGAGCTAACCAAGGAAACAGTCATTTCTGGCTGGTTGCATGGATATTAGCAGCAGCTGTGAACTCAGTAAACAGCTCTGTTTTCTGGTTGTCAAAGAGCTGCTAAAGCAGATGTGAAACTCATAAAAAATAGGTCACAAACAGAGAACATGCAAGGGAATGCATCGGTATCGGCGTGATCTGAAAATAAGCAATGCTGGAACATATCGGGAGCATTTATAACCCCAAAGCGTACCCAACACAGAGCTGCACCCAACAACAGGCTGCTTCATGCAATTCTTTTGACAGGACCTTCCACAGACGGCCCTGTCTGCCTGAACAAGGGTGCGGTGCTTCCAGCAGCCGAATGCCAGACAGAAGAAAAGGTACGTGAATTGCACTCTGCTTCCCTTCGAATTAAGGTTTCTGAGAGAGGCTTTCATTCCCATCTTTTTTTCCTTAAACTCTATAATGAACCCAGACTGAGGGTATCGCAATGAGCTAAACATGGAATTTGCCACTACAAACAGATGACAAGCTCGCTGTGTTGGATAGGCAGCCCTCCTGCAAGAGCCATTCCTCCTTGGACAAGAATTGTGGCCAACATGGTGATTATATTCCCTTCCCCCCCCCCCCCCCCCTTCCCTTTTTAAAAGCCCACAGGACCAAATTCCTTGAAATTCCCCCATGCGGAGATTCACTTGGATCTACTTCTAGGACTCTTTCAGCATTTAAAACACTCAGCTTCCTTTATTACCAGGTACAAAAAGGAACAAGATTTAACTCCAAAGGGTACAGGTTAAGAAAAATAACGTACTTGGGCTATAACAGGACTGAACAAGGAACATACGTGCCCTGCCATTCTCCTGGCAAGCCTCCGTGGCTGGCCTTCACAACGCAGGTGGGAGACTGTCTTTGGCCAAACGCCTTCAACAAGCCGAGTCTAAGCACCATAGCCTGAAGCAGGATCAAACACCTCCCACATCAGCCAGTTGCAAGGCGAGGACAGATGCTTTCCTTTGTCTGGTTGCTTCTACTTCCATTACAACAGCAAGTTTTATCCTTCCAAGACCTGATGACACTGCAGAATTAAGCATTAATAAAAAGAAGGGTCTAGTCACACACATGAAAAAGCACTATCTGTGTAGTTAGTCTATGTGTGTTAAGGTCAACTCACACATTTAACTGAGAAAACAGGTCTCTGCTAAGTATTCAGCAACTATATCCCTTCATTTAAGAAGTAGTGGGCCAAAAACAACATTTAACACAAAAACATAGAAGAGACTTCACATTATTGTTTCAAACCAGCAACCAGGCTCCCAAACCCTGTTTTTTCTCCTTCAGAGGAGCCGCGGGGTGCACAGGGGAAGGCTCATATCCAACTTAAAAGACACCCTTTGCGGCTTACATTCGGCTGGAAGCTTTTGCTGAGGCAAATTTAGGTTTATTTTAGCACAGATTTCTTATACCCCAGAATCTAGGGTGGAATTTGGTAGCTGATTATCACATTAAAAGTGGAAAGATAACTATTAATAATCGATTATGTTTAAGTGACAATACTTGAAGGTGCTTTTTTTTTTTTTTCCTTAAGCTAGTGGCCTTACTATTATTGTTCAAATAAGCAGTAACTCAAAAATGCTCGTATTTTCTACTGCTACAGGTGTGAATCTTGGAGGCTGAAGCATAATGCTGCAACTATGTTCTTCTGAAGAACAGCCTTCTAGAAAAGGTGGCTGCAGAGAGAGGACAAAAAGCTGTTCCTTTCCTATGAGGACATAAATGGATTGTTTCATTCTTTGAGAAGAAATCAGGCTACATACTTGCACTCAGTTCTTGGCCAGATTGTTCCCTCCCCTCCTCGTGGGGCAGCACATTAAATGCATTTGGCTGTTGTTCTTTGGCTGCCGGGGGTGCTTTCATCCCACTGGCGATGTGAGTTTGCGAAGTAGCACGGGTGCACAGGGACAGGAGCAGGTTTAAACTTTTGCTGACAAACCATTTGAGAAGATATTTTCTGTCCCTACAGGTTGCAGTTCATGGGTAAGCTGTCACTTCCAAAAACAGAGCAATATGCATTTTTACCAAGTAAATATAACACAGACAAATTAGATGGTAACCATTTCAGAAAACTTGGCAGGACTTCAGTTTACGCAATGCTTTCCAAATGTTCCATATTTGCAGAATAAAGATGAAAACTCTGATCTTTGTAGTTTGAACTTGTCTATTTGGTTTACTGTTCCTTTTTGGCCCGAACAGAACTTTTATGTATATGAATGCTGATTTAATCCAGCAAACCCAAATAAATCCCAATGCAAACACGGGACTGTGGGCTCTCAAGGTCTGCCTCAGAATACGGGGCTTCTGACATTTGATCTCTGGTTTCTCAAGTTGCTTTGAGATGCATTTGGGCTGGACTCAAAATAAATTCCATAAACTTCTTCCCTGGATTTTTATTGACTTAGTGACAGAGAAATCTCTCCTCAAAGACAACTCATCAGCTGTTAGTCATCAGATCCTCAGTTACAGTCAGACACCGAGTTACCTTTTGTACTGTAACCTGTTGATAGATTGTTCAAACTGGTGCTTACCCCAAATTTCCACTAGCTGCAGCGTGTTTTAAAAATTTGAAATGGCTTACTTCAACTTGCCTGCAATGATCTTGGTACATCTAGTAGGAAGCATAAGGAAGTGAATGATTAATCATATTCTTCCTAGTAATTTAGAAGTGTTGATGAACACCAGGAAACATTGTAATGAGTACTGAAAAAAAAAAATGAAGGCAATACATCGGAAGTCTTATTGTTGCTTTCAATAGAAGCAAAGTAATTAAGTCTGTTAATAAGGCATTACCTTTTAAAAAATAAATAACAATAGATACATTTCATGCACGGTCCCTATTGGTGTGCAAAAACTGTAAGCTGAGCACACATGACTACAGCACACAATCATTCATCATCACTGAAACCCCAGCAGCTTTATTTTCAAAATTGGCGATGAACATAGACATACACACAGTCAAACAATTTCTCTTCAACAGAGACACCTTTCAGCCTTTCCTTTACTAAGCAGCTCCGTACCTCAAGTGCTTACTTTGGTGAAATAAGCAGAAATTATATTTCTGTTTTTCACTGTCATCTTGAACTAAGAGACTGTGTGAGGCACTGCCTTCGTTCTGTGAGGTGGTTCACACAATCTTTTGGACAGATCAGAGGGGAAAGTTGCACCTTTGCACATTGGGGAGGAAAAAAAAGCACGCCACATAGTTCATTCAATTATTTTTATAGCCCTATAAGCTGTTAATTACATACACCAAGAAGCTGGGAATTAAGGTTGAGGATTTTCAAATGATTCAAAGAGATTTTGTTGCTCTATTCACACTGTATTGATTTCAACCCCATATTTTATAGAATTTCTTGGCTAAATAGCTGTACAAAGTCTCATGTCCAACATGGATGGCAGATTTCCACAGATCTGAACAAACAGTCTATGCATTAGAGTGCTAACAGCAAAACTGGAAAGTTAGAGCATCAGGAGAAAAACAGATCTTTTTCTTCACAAATGCTCAAAAATTAAGTAGGAAGGCTCTACTGTTACCCTCTCCGGTGTCTGTGGTCTTGTATAGAGATAGTATTAAAAAAAAATAAAAAAATAAAAGACACAAAACCATCCTTTAAGGCCAATAGTTGTCTATTTTATTTAAAGCCTCCATCAAAACACTTTAGAAACTGGTAACAAACTGAACATTTCTCTACAAAAATTCTGGCAAACTGGGAAGAAAAAGCCTCAGGTGGGACAATTATTACTATTATTTTAATGCCAAAGTTCCTAATTGGAAACATCACTACCAACACACGGGCTTACAGAAGGAAGTTCAGCGTATTCAGCTGCATTGGCTGCAGAACCGAAGCCTACTAAGCCTAAAGCTGAAGCACAAATTGGATGTGATGGGATTCTCTCAGGGCTTACCTTCAGGGGCAGAACACCAAAGGACCTCATAACCACGGTGCTGAAAGGCATTCAGCCTGAGATATAAATATCTGCCCTGTGTAGGTAGTCACATAGCAAGTCAGTGTTTAAGAGGGTTAAGTATACAATGAGTAACTAGTAAATCTGCTGTTAGTTCAGAAGCGGAAAACTGAAAAGGATCAAAGAAACAATCTTTTTTAACTGTAAACTATAAATTTATGCTAAGTTCATTTGAAGCTATAAATTAAGAAATTGTTCAGAGTTCTGTGAAATTTATTGTCATAGCTGAATTGGGTACTAAACCCCTGCAAAAACAACACAGTTGAAAATAAATTTGATGTGAAAGCCATGGTGTCCATGTCAAGACCAGAGCCAGAATACTGGGAGACTTTTCAGAGGAGCATACATTGAGATGAAAATAAAAACAAAAGCCATACTAAGCAGCATTAAGAACACCCCCACCAAGCATCCCACCCACCCTCCAGCATCGCTTTTCATTCTTTGCAGAGGTGAATGCTCCCCTTTCCAGAAAAACACATGCACAGGTTGTTCACACTGATTATAACAACTTATAAGCCTGTTAAGGATTAAAATAAAGAAAAACAAATGGCCAGGACAGTAGTTGGACATTTGAAACAGCTCCCTGCTCTTCTACAGCTCTCCTATATAAATCGTCCAATCTCTTTGTTTCACTGTCATATCATAACCTGTTGGTCACAGGGCTTCCCACGTCACGTTAGCAGCTGTCAAGTTTGATGAAGTTCAGTGTCAGGGACAGAGAAGCACCTACCCCACCAGACGAGAGAGTGTCTGTGTGCGGCCATCCCCGCATGAGCTCGTAGAAGATGAAAGAAACCTCAAAGAGCAACGGTGGAAAAAAGAAAACACCCTCTACCTTGTATAAAGGCAACAGATTTATACAAACACACACACATGTATATATAAAATGAAGATTTGCATCTTTCTTATCGCTCTTAATAACTTATTAAGACCTTGCGTTTGAGGGAGATGATCAGGTAAAAGCGACCCTGACATTATGGGGAAATAATTCTATTATTTGTGAACTATCAGGCACCCATTTCTTTTTGTCCTTTCCTCCACACTCTTCCCTGCACAGCACCATTGCTCTGACACAGTACCTTTACCAGGCAACTTCCAGCCTTCTTCAAGATTAAGCACAAAAAACTCCAGCTGCAGCGTCTGAATAAAATCCGAGGGCAACAATAAGTCATTTCCTCATTGCAGTTTCTGCATTTGCTAAAACAAATTACTAAAACCCAAAATAAAGCACAAGGTGAAAGTGGTTACGCTGTGAGAGTGTAACAGGCAGATGTGTTGCTGCTCTGAATGTCTACACAGACAGAGAAGATTTTTAAGCTGCAGATAAAGATGAAGTGTTGTGCCTGATGGGTTCCACAGCAATATGCCAACAGGAAAAAGAAATCATAATCCAAATGGCTGGGATGCTACAAACATCACCACAAGGCTTAGCATGCGGCAAGAGGACAAGCTAAATAAAATTTCCAGGAAGACATATATAGACACATCAAATTACTTTAGAGAAAGTATCTTAATTCTGAAAGTGAATAACTAGCAGTCCAAAGAGGGTCTTTGGTCCTCTGAGTAAAGAGCGATCAGAGATGCTGTCTGTGCCCTCCTGGGCAAGCCCCAGCTCAGGCCCGCAGCTGCCATCCTGCACTCCTGCTCTGCAGACCACAGCAGCGATGGCAGAGGTGGCCAAAGCAGCAGAAAATGCCAGCGGGGGACCCATAGCTGAAACTATTATGGTATATATGTGCGTGTTCCCATGTCATCTCTTCAGTGCATGAGGAGACAACACAGGGTCAGTCACACATGTTGCTTCTTACTGCATCAGCTGTACTCACAGCCGCAGAACTGGGGAAAAAAATACTAATTATACATGGAGGGGACAGCCCAGAAAGGACATTTTCAGTTGTCCCATGTGACTTTTAGCTCAGCCTGGGAGCTGTAGGTTGGGCTGCTTACTGTCTTCCCATCTCCTCTGGCTTCAGCAACAGCCTGTTGCCAACATTCTTCCATACTGCACATCCTTCCCAAGGATCAAGGGCCTCTGCCCGAGCTGAAGGGAGCAGCCTGCAAATGAGGTCTACCTTCCCACGGACACCTAGCACTGCAGGGCAGCTAAGAGCAGGAGGAACTGAGGAGTGGCAGATAATATTATTTGTAGCTGTAACCCTTCCCTTCTCAGCACTGGTACATCACAGATTTATACGGACTGGGTTTTCCGTCCTGAAAGAGCAGGAGTGACTTGTCAGAACACCCTGAAGCCCAATTATAATGCAATTAACGTCCTCACCGCTATCCCCGTGCAAGGCAAAGCAGACCTTCGAGGCAGACACACCAACCTGACGTCTGCTGACCCCGAGTGAGGGAACATTCTTCCCCTCACAGCACAGAGATGCTTCTGTTTCATGAGAGACACAGTCAGTTGAATTGCCTGAAAGACTTGTGGTCAGCGTTTTGAATGCTCAGCCCGGACAGTGGGGACTGGAACAACCTGGAGCATACCCACTCAGCCCTGAGGTTCCCATTACTTACAAGAGACGTGAAGTCCAAGGAAAGTGGCACATAAAAGGTAGGCGTTGTTGTAACCTTACTATGAGAAACCTTGTTGAAACTGATATCAATGCAGAAAAAAAAATAATTCAGGATTTCCTTTTCAACATGCTAGAGACTAATTGGACAGAGCCAGCCTTATTCAAGCCCTAAGCCACACTTTATGGCACCTGAGGGATATAGATTCACTTTAATTTTATTAGGTAGTTATTTGAAATAAGGTGATTGTGGAAGAGGCTTTATCTAGGCATAAAAACTCAGCTATTTTTGCCTCCAATATAAAATGTTTCTGTAAGGATGCCAGCCTGAAAAAAAATCCTACGCTATAATAAACGTAGAAGTGCTCCCAATGATTTCATAAGTGCATGCTGCAGGCGTTCAGAGTAGATATAATCACTACATGTCACACTGGCATCGATGTGGTACTTGCATCCACTTTGGTGCAGCAAGCTGTGAAATTTAGCTAAATTAGAGGGAATACAGGAAGGGGCAGTAAAGACCAAAAGGGTTTGCAAAACATTAATGAAAAGGAAAGGTTAAAACAATTGTTTGTCTAGTCAGAGAAAGCCTACTAAGCCTAAAGCTGAAGCTTTAGTCATGATAGATGATAACAGGTTCCCAAGATATAACAAGGTGGTTCTTTTAAACAAGGGAAGACTTTGCATGACCTTTCATTCATGTACTACTTTGAACGTGATTTTAAGGAAAGAGGATTTAGTTAGAAAGGCTTCCCCCCTAATGGTTAACTGCAGGTATAATTAAACAGTAGGCTCAGATCCTCAGCAGGTCATGGTACCCTTGTTGGTGGGTTTTAAGTTTGGAATCCATCTGTCAGGAGAGTTTAAGTACAGATCCTGCCTAAAAGCAGGTGACATACAAGACGACTTCCCGAAGGGCACTCTGGTCTTGCCTTTCAGCGGTGCTTTGGAACTTGGATGGATGTCAAATTGGCAATTAGCATCCAGGTCCTTCTTTCTCTATTTAGGGAGCTGGCCTCTCAAGCATTTCAGCTCCATTAGTAGGTAACACTCTCGGCACAAAACAAACATGTTTCACGCAAAAAGCAGTGTTCTTTAATGTGGTCGTTTCGCCCTTGGCCACATGCCACAGCCCAAGCGATGCAGCATCACCGGAGCCTCCCTGTGCCAGCCACCCGTTGGCTTTTCCATGGGTGTTGATGCTGCGAGTGTGAAAAGGGGCAGAGAGCCAGCTCTGTGTGAGCCAGACCCTGGGGCACCCACCCCCTGGGCCATGGGGTGACGGGTGGCACCAAGGGGAGCAACATCTCATACACACTGCCCTGGGTGCTGCAGGGGTTGAGATGCACCAAGCCACCCAAGTGCAATTAAAAAAAGAAATCATTTTTTTTTTTAAATTACCAAAATTTAAAAAAAGGAAGTTCCTTTCAGGTGGGCTTAACGGCAGTTGGTTCCCCGCCGCGATACAGCGTTGCTGTGGGGGGAGCCTGCAGCCGAGCCGCTGAGCCCCCTGCAGCGCCAGCGCGACGCCCCCCGGCCCCTGCGCAGCTCCCGCCGCCGGGGCAGCGCGCCCCCTGGCGGCCACGGACCGCCACTGCAGGAGCGAGCGGCCCCACCACCCCGGGGCGGGAGCGAGTCCCAGCGCTGCCCCCAGTGAGCGGCGAGGGGCAAAGATGGGGCTAAACTGGCCAAAGTGGGGCTGGGGGGAGGGAACCAGACAAAACGCCTGAGCCGCCGCTCCCCACAAATGGAAACTATCACCGGCCGGCGGCAGCGGGCGCGCAGATCCGCGGCGGGAGGGGGCGGAGGGAGGAGAGGGAGCGATCCCGTTCCCACGGCGGGGGGAGGGGCAGCCCCTGCCCGCAGGGACCCCCGCGCCCGGCAGGGCAGGAGGGGAGCGGAGCGGGACGGGCTGCGGGCGCCGGAGCGGTGCTGTGGGGAGCCAAGCCCCGGGGGGGCGTCACCCCGCATGGCCGGGCGCGGGGGGAGGGGGCATTACTTTCTGGTTCGACGGAGCAGGTGTAGCAGAGCTGCTGCACCCCCTGTCGGACCCGCACAGACCCCAACGCTAAAGCCCCCCCCCCCTTCCCGGCAGCCGAGTTCACCTGCCTGTCCTCTCCCATCGGGGACCAACACCTCAGCTCCCCTCCCCCACCCCCAGGCTCCCGGCAGAGTGGTTCTCCAACCCTATCCTGCTACTGTAAAGCTTTAATCTAACAGACTAAATATTACAAGATTTCATTATAATCTGCTGGGACCTGTTGCTGTAAAGTGACTTTGACAATATCAAAACACCAGGAAAACTCGTGGAACAAAGTTAGAAACAGATAGTCACAATGAATGCTTCAATCTAAAACTTCCACTCTAATCTTTCAATAATTGAAATTCAGCTCGGGCTGGTTTATCATTTCATATTTACGCGCATTTGAAAGCCACCAGGTGCTTGCTTCTGCTGCGGAACCATTCCCACACCTGCCCGTGCTTTCTCCTCTCTCCCTGCTGGGTTTCTCGGTTGGACCCCCACACGTCCTG
This sequence comes from Falco peregrinus, assembly GCF_023634155.1. Taxonomy (NCBI): domain Eukaryota; kingdom Metazoa; phylum Chordata; class Aves; order Falconiformes; family Falconidae; genus Falco; species Falco peregrinus. The sequence continues at coordinate 97,901,890 of NC_073723.1, read as the reverse complement.
CCTCGATATGTGGGAGGGATGGGGGTTTGGTCACTTTGGCACTGAAGGTGTTTCTCCCCTCCCCCGGGTCACATCACATGCCTGTCTGTGATCTTGCAGCTAGTTGTCTTCTGTTAACGACTCCCAGGGAGCTGGAGGTGTGAGTCTACCAGTAAAACCTGAACATGATCATCCCCCTGTTACGTGAGAGAGCAGAGCTTCCCTGCAATTTAATTTAATTTAAAAAAACAAGCACAAACCTCACTGAACATTTGCCCACCGATTACTCTAGAGATGGTTCAGCCACACCAACTTCCTACAAGAGATTCGAGGACAGCAGAATAAATTGATACAAAAAACTCTATTGACATCCAAATTCCAACCCCTAGGAGGTCCCTTAACAGAAGGAAAAGTTACTGGTTAACCAGCCCTACGTGGAGAGAAAGGAACACACACAAAAACCACAAGTCCACTCCAACCGGCACAGGGGACTGCAAGCACCAAAACATTTCGGCTTCCTGCTCTGGCAGCATCTTTGTCTCGCCAAGCCAAGTCCCCCCTCACTCCTGTAGATCCAAGATTCAAGAAAACATATCCAGAATATCCAACAGTATTTGTTTCGCTTAGGAAATAGAGAGATCCTTCAAAACCGTTCGCATCTCCTGTTTAATTTCTCTGGTTAAAGCAGTCTCTTTTCATGGTTGTAACCATATCAAGCTAAGCTGCCTATATAACCCCATTATAAAGGGGTACAGGGGGTCCTGTTCCCACCCCCACCCCTGGAGGATCACATGAGAACCAGGGAGCTGGTTCTTACAGCTGCAAGGTAGGAGATTCCAGCCTGCATTTCATGCTTTCAGCACCGCAGCTGCAACCCCCGGTTTGCAAAGTTCACTTCTTACAGACCCTGTGCAACAATCCCACCTCACCCCCTCTTTTCAAGGTCTCCCCAAAGAACGTGTGTGTGAGAATCTGCCTACGCACAACTTAGGATCAATCAAACTGTGAATTTTTCTATTCAAGAATACCTGTACCCCACCATTTCCCAACTCCCAATTTACTTTGCACCCTTTCTGTGGAGTGCTGCTTGCGTGCCTGCCATAACAAAGGGGCCCTTTTTAAGTGCAGAGCCAGCCAAAGGTTGTTTATAGACAAACCCATCTGGCAAAGTAGATACCCCCTTCATTTTGGAGCTCACTTGCAGTCTCTGAATTCTAAAGAGCGCTCAAAAGCAGCAAGAAAGCCAAGATGAGAAAAACCATCCAGATGTTGTATCATATAACTTGAATCTGTGTATTTCTTATACTGCCAAGACACAGGTTCTGAAAATCTTAGAGCCTATGGGTTTACTTGCTTTCACAACCATTTGTCTACCAAGAACCGTAAATCCAGAGTGGCCACCTCCTTGCAGCCCTGAAGGACACTGCACTTAAGCTTAACTGGGAGATCCTTACTATATCAGCACTACTACTAGGAGCCCAAAAAGCCTAAAGAACTATCCATCCAGGGAAAAACCAGAGCTGCAGCCTGCTCAGATGTGGGAAGTTAAGGAATCCAATGGCACAATATACAAAACTGGATGACGGCAGCTTGATCAACACCCAGGCAGGAACTCCATCAGGACTTTGAGGGGAAAACAGATGCCAACACGTGAATAGCCAAGAGATGTCCTTTTATAACCAAAGTCAGGTCCCACTGATGTTAGTTTGACAGAGTAGGCACAGCTGTCTTGGCATCGAGTGCCAGATACCTACAGCATTCCTTCATCTTTAAGTCTTCGATAAATGACAAACACCCAGCCACATAGCTGTCAACTTTTTACAATTTACAGGCCTCGGCATTTAACAGAGGTGCTGACTCCTGCAGAGTAGATTTAAGCCCCATGACAAGAATCTTGCTCCTCTTATTTACATTTAGCAGATCCTTTAGAAAACACTCCAAGGCCTTCAGAAGTCCACAGACCACAAGTTAAATACTTTCCCAGACAGAAATACATGCTTCTTAGGCTGGAGAACCTAGCACAACCAGGCAGGCAGCCAGAGAGTCTTCAGACTCTTTTTGTGTGTGTGTGTGTGTGTGTGTGTGTGACTGGCATCCCTTTATTTATTTATACGAGATGCTCTTGGGACAGAATGGGGAGGATTTACAGAGATGTCAAGTATCTGGCCAACTCTTCCCATCATCTGGGCATCATGCTGGCATAGCGCCCTGCAGAAAGCACCAGAGCACCCACCTGTCTGCATGCATCCTTTGTGAGCAGTAGATTGCCATTCAGTGCAGAATATACCCCAGGCAGATTAATGAGATCTTCGTAGGTGATGCTCAGGGGGTGTTGTACTGTCATTCTGCAAATGAATCCTTGTGATGTCATGGATGCTAGTCATTTATGTCTGCCTTAGTGTATCAATATTCATGCCTGTATGCCTGAATATGAAATGCAGGCAGATGTATATAACACTTACCAAAGTACCTACTGCTTTAGGAGAGGTATAAACAGATAAGTGACGGAAACAATTAGTTTGGAGTTTATGTGCATCTCTTTAGGCTGTTCACATGCCCTGTGAGACCACGCTGTGAGAAGCAGTTCTGCAGACTGAAGTGCGTGCCCCCATTATTCTAGCTGGAGTCCAGCGTGTACTTGTGCTCACCCCAGTGCCCTGCAGAACTACTTCGTTCTGCTCCACAGGTACATATTGAAGCTATTTCCAAACTCTTTATTGCAGGAACTCGTGTGACAAGGGACTGGGTGAGAAGGACAGGACAGACAAACCAGGTTGTTCTACATTCTGCACAATACAGAACAGCATCTGTCTTCTTCCCTCCTGACACATAGAATAATTGCTGGGATGGAATTAAAATAAAAACCCATGAATGTCAAACAATGTGAAAACTGTCACCATTTGCCTCACACAAATATCTTGTAACTTAAGGAAATCTCAGAAGTAAATAACTTCAAACAGAAAAAAGTGATTCTACTGCTGTAACAATTTGTTTCCATCTTCAGGTCCTGTTCATAGTAGCCAGTTCCTTGAAGACTGGATAACTGGATTTCTCTGGATATAAGTCTTCGCAGTCCACTGCTTTCCTCTTCCTTTGCCCTCGTACTCAGAGTGTTGCTCCTTCTCTAGGTAGTCCCAAAGCACCCACGCGCTTTCTGCCTGAGCAGCTTGCAGCACTTGTCTCACACAGAGGACAGACAGAACATCTTTCTCCTTCCCTCTGTCAGGGCACGTTACTCAGCAATACCCTTTGGCTGAAGACAGCAGCCTTGCAGCCAAACCCTGATTTATGTAAGACTTGGCTAATAGTTTGAAAATGCTTTTTCCTTGAAAAGTTCCTTATACAGTGCACGTCTGCTATCTCAGCTCCTACATGTTCAGCAGAATAATACCAAAATGCAAATTCTGTTCAGAAATTGAACGTGTTGCTGCTGCAGACAGAGAGTGTGTCATCTTCTGGGAAAGGATAGCCACTCTTCCCGAAGGGAAAGCAGTTCCTGGACAACACAGTGGAGCAGAAACTTCATGCCCACATGTGCCCCATACACACAGCTTGGCTGGGACATTGGAAAGAGTCCCTGAGAAATACCATGACAACCCATGAAGTAACAAGTCACGTTTTCTAAAGCACAGTGAACTACTGCCAGCTTTTTTTATATGGTTGGCCATCTTAAGTGTTTCAGCATTAAGTCATTTTGAGTTGGACAAGCAAAGTACACTTGCACGTTTACAAATTAGAAAGCTAATTTGTACTTTGTTCACAAACAAAAGCAGTAGTTTCCCACTACAGGAATCTCTCTTATGCATTTAGAGATGAATACACAAGAGATAACACCTGCTATTTCAGGACCACAAATCGCAAACTCTGTCACTGGGATGAAGGAAAGATCCCTCAGAACCTGACCCCAGCATTGGCAGAGACTTCAAGGCTGCACCAAAAAAACTCTTTTGGTCTCCCACATTTCTTCATCCAGAACCCGGTCCCTGAAGATCTGCCAATACAGGGCACACAGCGGTCCCTGTTTAGTAAGTGCTGAGCAGGTAATAGAATGTAAAACTGACTGAAGACATAATAAAAGCTCTCTAAATGCCAATCATCCAGCCTGTATTACAATTTCTTCAACTATGACTCCTGGGCTACGGCTATAGGGTAGCCTTGAGTGATGCTCAAGGTCTGCGCATGGTGCTAGCCACAACAGGCTAAAATCCAGGTATATTCCAACCCTCCCACACACCCACACTTAATTTTCAGTTAGAAAGCTCTTGTGCACAAGTGGGAGAAAAGCCATGCTTGTCCCAGTCGCACACTGTGCATCAGAAGACAACCCTTACAGTCTAGAAACAGATTTACAGAGGCCAGAGCCTTGGCATACAGCAAGATTTATGGTCACCAAATGTTTCCTTTGGCCGGGGATTCCTAAAATGCTGCACTAGTCCCTGAAAATAGTGACGAGCAGTGTAAAAAGTTCTGAATAAGGAATACAGTGTGACTATAAAAGCAGAGAAGCTCCCAGGGCCAGGAGCAATGGGAGATAGCACTTCCTACATGTGGAACAAGTAACAGCGTGAGTCAGGAAGAGAGCAGTGAGGAGAGAGGTGCGAGATCAGGGGAATTCTTCTTGAACAAGAAGGAAGAAAAGCAACCCAGAGGTGTGTGAATCCTGGAAGAAGCTGGGGGGGAATCTAGTTTCCTGCTCTCCTCCATAATCCCTTGTAATCCCTGAAACAGAAGGGGCACTAAAGCAACTATGAAAAAAAGTATGCTATTTAACGTAATCTGAAATTGTGCCCTACTCATTTTTCTCTTTAACTTTGTCTCCAATTTTGTAATGAAGTACTTCATTATGTGCTATGCTAGAATCACAGCGTTTTCATTTCAAGCACAAACATTGTTAAGAATGACTCAAGCAGGCAGCGCCCCTAAGCAGCAGAGTGCCACAGACAGACTGGGGACTTCAGAGACACTGGGGCCATACTCCCCCATCTCTCTCATGGTGTCAAGTGTGCAGATACAGATAGGTTTTCCTCTGCTGGGCGTCAGCCAGCACCCTCCTTTCCCCCAGACCTTGAGCTGGAATGAGACAGCTCCCAGCCTCCTATCGTCACAGATACCTTGCCTGCCATCTGGTTTTCAAGAAGCAAACAAAACCTAATTCTGCCCTCCGCTGGGTGAAGAATAGGCTGTGATGCACACACATCAAGCACCTTGTTTAAAATCAGAAGAACACTTCTTCATTATATTTTGTGTCAGACACCACTGCCACAGATCCCTTCCTCTGTATCCTGGAAGGGACCAGCTATGAGCCCCCAGTTTTTAGACAAGCAGCCTGTCCCCGTGCTATCAGTCTGCTCCAAAGCTTCAAGATAGTGACAGAAAGAGAAAAAAAAAAAAAAACAAACCCTGTAAGGTTCTCCCACGCTGATTTTAATACACAGCATGCTAGCTGGTAGACTAGGCTTTTGTAGCAGAAAAGATTAACCAGGATCCACAGTAGCAGAGACAAGGATGTGCATGTGTTCTGCTGCCTATAAATAGGCTCTCCACTTAAGAAAAACACAACCCAAACAGCCAGCTGTTAACAACTAGACCAGAGTCTAGGCAGCAATTGTTGCTTGCTGAATAAATCTGCGCAACCTACTCATGCTTCAATTGGCAGATGATGTACAGATTAATGTTTGATGAGAGCTGATAATATTAACATGATCTCTGAAGAGGCTGGAGTGGAACACGCTAAACACAAAAACAAGCTTTGAACTGATGTTCAGGGGGACCGTGAGCAGGGCTTTCCAGAAGCGAGCATTTTTATCTAACAGCTGCCACCAGCAGTTTTGGCAAGAAAAGCAAGAACTGGCAAAGCCAGGAAGGCTGTCTCCGTGCCTAGGGGCTTGCCTTTAGCTTTGAGTCCTACCTCTGTCGCAGGCTTCTTAGGAGATTAGCTGCCAGACTCTGTGCTAGAGGTTCAGCAGTTCCTTGCCTACAGGGATATTCCAAGGATGAATGCATTGAAGCCAGGCCAGGCCAAACTCTTCTCTTAGCCCTAGATGTGGTGGCTGCAGAGCAGGCTTGGGTCAGGGAACAGGAATGCAGGCTGAAGTGTTGCATCATGCTTAGCTCAGCCGAGTCTGCCAGTGTTAAAGGACCAGCCCCAAGACAGCTATGCTGCAGGTCCTCTACAGCAACAACCAAGTTTGAGCGGGTGATGGAAGAGCCAGCACTTCTGGAAAACAGTGTTTCTGCTCGGTGCAGACTATTTGCCGGATCCCCACCAGCAGTCCAGTACCTTCCTGCCGTTCCAAGTCCCATGCATTGACCTCACTGCAAGACAGGACAGAGATTTACAGGGCCAACCTGGTTTGATTTCCCAATATTAAGAAAACCCCACCACAACCCGAAAAATCCACCAAAAGATCCCACTGCCCCTAAAAAGCAACGAATCAAAACCAAACCAACTCTCCTTTTGTGAAATACCTGAAGCCTGCCTTAGGGCTGATTTCATTGAACATTTGGTCCAGGAGGCTAAGCAAGGTTACCCCCGTGCCACCGGGCTGCCAAGCACCTTACACGATGGGGCCCCTCTGACACAAAATACAGCCCTTCTGCCAAGACCGTGCCATGCCTTGTGCCCTGTGACAAACTAATGGTCGACACCAGCCGACAATTTCAGTTCTGTGGTGAAACTGGAGTTGAAGCTGCTGTCTCACCTAGTTTGTATCGCCCATACCAGAACGCCTGCACTCCTGGCAGGTGACAGTTTTAACTGTTTGAACCAGCTATACAACAGAGGTCCTTCTTCACACGAAACAGCTTTGGCACCAGAATACCCATGTAAATAAAATAAAGCATAGCCTTCCCAACTCCTTGCCCCCCCTTCCCTTTTTTTTTTTTTTTTAAGTTAGGGTGAGTAAGCAAGCAAGAAAGATGATCTTTATAGCTCAGTAATTAAAGCCCTGGCATATTTTCCATTATGCATGCCAATATGGATTCCAGTCTCAGACTGCAACAACTTCCCAGGCTTCAGAAGCAAGATTGCTTTAGGTAAGCAAATGCAGACTTAGGGTAAGAACTGGAAACAGAACTACTGCAGAAACAAAACAGAAAAATCATCCACATCCAGAATGACCCAACAAGCAGCTTAAAGCTCTCTTAAACAGGTACTGCTGAATTTAGCCATGGTAAATCTAAAGTGCCACCCTTCCTTCTCCACCTTGCTTTCAGCCAGAGGTCACTGCTCCCATAACAAGAACAGCAAAACATTGTTCTTTTATGTAGTCTTCACAGGCAGCTTATGGCAAGATGTTGGCTGTATGCAGGAATGGAATGCTGCAAAAGATCACAGCAAAACCTGCCAGATCTTACTGGTCAGAGCTCTTAGGAAAAACTACTATGGGAACATTTAAAAATTTATTCGAGCACCATTATTTTAAAAGCTGTCATAAAATCTAAGGAGGACAGAATGCTCATTTTCTTACCACCCAGCATAGACACTCTGTACCTAAGGGCAAGTTGTGTTGTAAAGGTTTGCATAAAACAAACTGTTTTAAAATCTTAAATTCCTTTCAGAGGAAGCTAAATGTAAGTCAGTATATCTTAGAAGAGCATGGGGGCATGGGAGGTTACTGATGGCTGAAGACCAGAGGGCACTCTTTACTCCTCCTGGTTGTGAGGCTCTTACCTGGGAACTGGTTTTGACATCTACAGATATTTTTCCTTTCTCAGTGCTCCAGACTGCATGTCAGATCAGTATTAGTTTTCTAGAATAGGCACAGCATGAAATACTTTGAGAACATTATATCAATAAGCCATATGTTCTTCTTTAAGGGCCACAATGGGAGTCCCTTGTAAACAACAGGAGACATTATCACAGATATTTAAAGGCTGAACATTTGCTCATTTTACTCTAAAGAGAAACATTACTCTAGTACCATTATGCCGGTCATATGTTAAACTACACACAGCATTAAAAATCTATGGTGACAGGTATACAAACCAAATCACAGTCCCAAATGGACTTCAATCCATTTGCAGCCTTCCTTTACAGGAATGCAAATTCCACAGCTCGTAACATGACTGAATGATTTTATCAATGTATTTTTCATTTTTATGTTGTGATTACAGTTGAAGGCCCCTGGTCACAAATGCACAAAACATTTCCCCTCCCAGTATCGTCATTGTGCATTGTTATAAACGCACCAGGGCAAACTGCTAAAACATTCCTGCAAGGCTTTATAAAAGTCATAAAGGCTGGATCTTCACAAGTCTTCAAACTGCACTGAAATCCCTTGTATTTGAACATGGTTTTGTATGTATATTTCAATTATCTTGAAGAAAACTACCTAAACAGTGTAACCTGTTGTCATGGTTTAAACCACCTGGCCGAAACCAGGACACCTGCAATTATGCTTTGCTTTTACAATAACTCTGGCTCTTCTGCTAATCAGGAAAATGCAAATCTTGGAGGTGCTTGCTGAATTTAGACAGTTCTACAGTTTTACATATCTATTCTCTGATAACTACTGAAATAACATCCCTTAGTAACTAATCCACTAAATTCCACACCTTATCACTCTCAGCAAAAGCAGGCTCTCTGGCACATAATTTTTTATGTAATAACGAAGCTAGTCTGGAGTGGGAAAAACACACAAAGGCACACTAGGACGAAGCATAAAATAACTCCACCAAACATCAGCCATACCGGTTTTAAAAGTGAGCAATCAGAATACAAGAGGCAAGATTTCAACTGCGTTTGCGTTTTGCTTTTTCCATTTACTGCAGTAACAGACTGTTCGATTGCACTCACATGGCTCTTCCCCAGTTACACTTGCAAAGCCCAAAGTCATTTGCAGAGGGAAACCGGCAGAGCAGCTGTCAACAGAAGAGTAAATGTGATGGTCCCGTTATCATCACCCAAGCAAAACGTTAACTTAGAAACTCCAGCAACCTGGCAAGGCTCACCAAAGGCTCTGCAAAGCCACTGCAAACTTCTATCAAGAGGTTTCACATTAGGATTCCACCTCTGATCTCACACATGAGAAAAATCACATGTTTGTTATCACTTGGGAACACAGTATACATCGCATGCGTACACAGACAGCAGTACCTAGTCTAAGAATCAGTTAAATCTTCAGGAATGGGGTTTGAACAGGAGTTAAGATGAAAGTCTCCTGCTATCTCTTTCCACAGGGGACATTTTCTGTCCTGACACAGGGCAAACCAGCTTCTTACATCCCAGTGCCCACTGTTCTAGGCACCCAACAAACAGCCCAGGCTCTGCACTATAATGTTTATTTCTAAAGCTGATATTTCAAGTGCTTACAGTTTCAAGGCATAGCTTAAAGAGCTCTTCTCTGCAGTAATTTTTGTTGGTGTGCTATTCCCCAGCACAGCCTTGCTGCCTTCTTTCAAAAAAAGCGTGAAGCTGTGTCTGTGCTCATCTGGTGGTCCTGGTTTGTCATCAGTCCTTCTTTAGTAAATTAGAAGAGTCACCCATGAAGTAAGCTGGGGAAACAGCCTCATCCTGTGCAACGTTGCAGCACGCTACTAAAAATAGCTGCTGCCTTCCACTCCAGAGATGGAGGCTTCCTGAGAGCAAGGCATTTCTATACTCAGGGCATGCACATGATACACAGCACGCCGATATATCACCGCTTGTCCATATGTAAAGGGAATAGATTTGCAATATTTCCCCAGCCTAAAAGCTATCCCAGCCACACAGCTAGTACACTTCTCGTAAACACTCTTCAGCCTCCCCCCCAAACCCCAGCTTGTATTTTAACTCATGTTTTTTAATTCCATCTCCACAACTGCCGAAGCAGCTCTATGTTTCTGCTAATCTTTTTTGAAATATAAGAAAGTGAAAAATGTTTCAGGAGAAATTTTGGAACGTCTTTGGATTTGTTTTTTAAAAAAACATATTTTGTTTAAATAGAAGCAAACAACAAGTTTTTGATCTCAGCTCTCACATGCAAATCTGGACCATTCCACATTTAGACAGAAAAACTGAATCAATCTATTTCTGAACAGCTTTTGCATTAGGACTGAAAATGCTCTCTGCGTAAAAGTATAGCAGAGGACTTCAGGAACTGAGCATAAACAGCTAAATAAGAGAGAACATTTAGCTGATTCTTAGACTACATATATACAAAGTTTGCTCCCACGTACTACTACACACCACAAGAATGTCTAAAACTCTGAGCAGGACAACCTCAGTTCTATGCAGGCTCTGAGCAAGGATAGGCAAAGCATGAGGATCCCTCACTCAGAAGGGGGCAGAAGCTGGAGGGATGCTTCCAGACAAAGGGACCCACTGAATCAAGAGATGGAAGAAGCGATCGCAAAAGGATAAAACACAAAATATACGACTCTGAACCACTTACAGATAAGAGGCTGTGAGTCTGAAGGAACCCGTTACTGAGCAGAGGAGCAAAACTTGCACAGCTTCTGCAGAAGCTGACAACTTTGCATTAAACATTTGCTAAAATGTTATTTCGTCACCATGCAAAATGTATGGTTATGATGCGCTGCTCACAGAAACGATGGACTGCATTTGGCAATGCGGTAAGCCTGCCCCATGCTTCTTACAAGATCCAGCCAAGCAGCGCTGGCTGCACCTCACCGCATGGCCGGTCCCCCAGCAGCACAGAAATGCCACCAGGAATAAGTAGCTCCTCACCTCACCTCTACTGCCTGGTAAGGAAGCGTGAGAGGCCAGTGCTTTGCCTGCTCAAATTCAGGAAAAAGGTGTCTGAAGAGCTTTGCTCAGCATAGCCAGCGTTCTGTGAGGTACAGCAGCAGAGCTCTAATTAAAAGCACAGACTTCATCTCAGCGAATAGTTTTCAAAGAAATTTAAAAGTACATGAATACTCTAAGTTTAATCCATAAGGCAAAGAGCTGAATCACAGACACTGACGACGCAGTCCCTGGAAAGCAGCTTATTATACACTCCATTTCTGGTTCCAGGAGCATCCCAAGTTCAATGTGTAGCAGCTCTATATGCAGATAAGCTGAAAGGAGAATGCCAGTTTCAAACACCCATGAGGAAAGTTCAAATCTGGAGTCTAATTAACCTCACAAATCTCCCTTACCTCTAGCATGGGAAAGTTACAGTCAATTCGGGAAATTGGGAAATCTCACTCTGTATTTCTGCCAGACATCCAGATTCCAGACAACGGCATTTCTCCTGAGCCCCACCATGAAGCCCAAACTCCAGTCGGGAACAAGCGAGAACACCCGCTGACCCAGTCTGGAGGGCTGTCCACCATCCCAGGGCGCTCCAGAGCTAGGTGGTGCTTTCCTGGGACAGCACTATTCCAGGAGCAGAGCTGTCCTGTCCCACAACAAGAGCTCAAGCACCACTTCACAAACAGAGCAAGGCTGATGCCTCGAATGTTCCCGGGCTGCTCCAGCAACTAGATGTGCATAGGATCCCTGGCTTGTTTCATGCCTTGGGGAGTCACCAGCTTCTGCTCATTGCTGGGGTAAGAGTGCAGTTAGGGGCAAGCTGGGGCTCTCTGTACATCCACGCTTCCTTCTCCATTAGCACAGCATCTCATGCAGCTTGTTCCCAGGGTTGGAGAAGTATTGCCATTGCCAGGAGATCCTCATTTATGCACACCCTTCTGACCACACATATGAGTTCCCCTATTCTGATAGAGCTTTGGATTGCCCCTTTACAAGGGTTTACATTTCCAGGTTCCTGTATTCCCTTTGGAAAGCATGTTTTGGCTTAGCCCAAAAGCTTAGCAGGAGAACCCCTGGCATTCCACTGTATCTTTGAGAACTTTGTCGTTAGTGTATTGGGTTCAAAATATTTCAAGTAAAATGGTATGGGTCTGAAAAGGCCTAGGAAAAAGGCAAGCTCAGCCCAACAAACTGACGGGAGACTTCTGAACTATTCCCAGCCCACCTGATAAAGCAGCTTCCCTTCATCTGCACCGAATATTCTTGGAGAACAACTGCCACTTGTGAGTTACCATGCAGAGCACAGGACTCTTGTACCACACAATCCACGAGGACTCCTCAAGCAGCAGAAACACAAGCTTTCTCAGAAGACCAAACCACCCACCAATTCAGCTAGGGGTGACAACCCAGATCCCATTGACACCAACAGATACACTAAGGCAGCTTCAGCAACGAAGGAAAAAGCTGGTGTATTTGGGGAGAGCACAAAAGGATCTGGGACGGACACATGAGTAGCTTCCATTGAGATCAAATTAACAGAGGAGCAGGAAGTTTTTGCTGTTTCTTGGGAGGGAAAAAAGAACAAAGAGGGATGCAAACAAGAAACGTACCTCAAATAAGCACTATCCTTCAACTTTATGAAGTTTTCCCAGCTGAATAGAAAAAGAAAAAGCTCTTGCATCTCTCAGGCAAGCTGAATTCTGTGCAGAACTAGATGCAAAGGTGGGACACAACACAGATTCTGAACACCATGAAGATCTGTCCTTCAAAACCATCAGGGCAGTCTTATAGTCAGATACCAGTGCCTCCCCACCCACACACACACTGAGTATTTCACCATATTGCAATTAAAGCCACCAAAGGCCAGCCTGAATCCTTGTTCGAGAGATCACTGTGCAAAAGCTGCTTTGAATATCGCAGTATGAGAAAAACATACCAGCACACCCTGCCCTCAATTAAGCAGCACAGTGCCTGACTCTTCTAGTAATGGTAGCTAGTAGAATTAACTTGCTTTTACCGGAGAGGAAGGAAAACACTGACTTTTGTCAAAGATGCTCATTTCCTACTTGTCAGGCTTTCCTTAAACTATCCCGTGTTCATGAGAAACCTGCAACCTCAAAGAGAGACTTCAAGCACCCCTGCTCCTAACACCAAGCCAAGCAGGGATTCAGTGCTATTCACTTGAATAGCATTCAGCCAGGGAAACTGAAACAGTAACATATGCGAAACAGCTTGAGTCTTGAGGATGTGAACTATACAGAATTAGTTAACAGAATTTTTTCTTTGAACCCACACACTCACCATAACATTCATTTAGTAAATCTGAATAAGAACTGTATTCGATAGCAACACAATCTGCATGTGAACGTTCTGTGAAGACTAAATTCCATGAATCAATAATTTGTTTCAATTGTCTTGATTCTGTTTACTATCTGCACTATGTTTTATCAGTCTTAATGTTGGACCTTCCTTAGTTTTAAATCTCTGCATAAGGCTTTGAGTGAACAAGGCCCGTGTTTACTTTGACTTCAAAGAGAATTAAGCATCTGCAGAAGTGTTTTCCAGACCGAGCTTTGTTAGCTCTACTGTCATAAGTTCAGGAAAAAAAAAAACCATTAAATCACCACATCATCTAAATTTAAGAGGCTCTTAATTCAGTATCTCTCATATTTTGTAAAACAATACTATTTGTATAATGTTGGTATCATATATAGTATTGTAGTTAACATTAACTTAATAATGATGAAATATTTGTTATTACCATTACAGTGTTGGCATGTTGATTTTTAGTATTGACAGAGCTGTCTGAAATGCTGTTTACAACATTTGTTCTAGCTAAAGAGATTTGGTAGAATTTGCTAATCAACTGCAACCACTTCCCACCCATAGAACTGATGCAAAGAAGGGGAAAAAAAACAGCTAGCGGCATCCAAAGACATAAACACTTTTACTTAGAACTCTGTAAAGAGAAATCCCTCTCTCTCCATATGGTTTTCTCTTGGCTCTTAATCATCTTTTCATTGGGTTCCAGCTGGCTGTCTCACTATCATCTAGCAGTATCACTAGCAAGACCAACTTGTTATGCCAAAGTCAGGCACAGGAAGATGAGAGCTGCAGAGCAGCATCACTGGATGCAGCAGTCTTTACTAGGAGCAAATTGTGCACAAATGCTGCATGGCAGGGTCACTCCACTGGCCTCAGCAGAGTAAGCACCGCTGCGTTCCCGAAACACAGCAGCAGGTCTGCCTTTGAACTTTTTAGGAGCAGGAGTGAAGAACGACTGCTACAATTGAAGCTACGGGGAAATTCTGCAGGCAGAAGTGTAATTACCTGAGTGGGAATTCTGGCTGAAAACCCAAACTTCTTTCTCTCCTTAAATAGAAACAAATGCTGTGCAGTCACCATGGAGAGATTACGTACAGCATTTGGATCACATGTAGCACTGAAATACAACACACACACACATACACAAGCCAGCCATGGAGCTGGTTTAGCAAAGCACAACCAACGGTCAGTTCTCCATCGACTACAGCCAGGAGCTCCCCTTCTGGCCACACCACCCTCCCTAGTCTCACAAATACCAAGCTGTATATCAAAACCCAGCTCCACATTAAAGGCCAGCTTTGCTAGTTGTTTAGCCCGTCTGGGAGGTACCTAGAGCTTGGCATGGAAGAGCCAGAGATGGAAGCCCTGACAAATTTATCTACTACCACCCAATTAAGATTTCAAATTGGGAATAGAAGAAAACCCCAGGGACAGAAACATCATATAGTGCCTGTTTGTGAAAGTCTGCTTGGATTTAGCTGAGCAGCCAGTCTTCAAAGTGCAGCAGTTCTTGCAGAGTCTGTAGAGGCTTTGAGTTCAGTTGCAAAAAATTCTCAGTTTTGGTCCATGTCCAACATCTCTGTTTTCCAGTCACCTTACGCAGCCAAACACACCTCCTCATCTCTCTGCCTACCCCCTCCCTCTGCCCACTCCACAACCCAGCTCATTCTTCATCTTCTGACCCCGCCAGCCTCCAGAGTCAACTGCAGCTGCAGCCCCCATCTCCTGGGGTGGATTTTCCCCCTCCACTCCATCCCCCATGTCTCTTGCAGACACCCGCCTCCTCTGGACTGTGGCAGCATCCCAGGGGACAGTCACCCGAGCACAGGGAAAACGGGCACCCTTTTCCCTCTTCAGGCACGGCACAGTATGGGCTGCAGTCTTCCAGACTCATTTGGGTCTCACACTCTCCTCCAAACGGCTACTTGTGCTCACTAATAGTCAGGGCACTTCATCTGTAGCTGCCCAACCATTCAGTCCTATTTTCGAAGGGAAGTATTGCTGCTCAGAGTCCCTGAAAAATCCACCCTGTCACTTTCTATTGTTTGAAGTTAGTAGGAATGTTGTCAGACTAAAAATGCCAGAAATTTGCCTCTCTCCTTCAAATCAGCCAAGCTTTGTTTTGTTAATAACTTCAGCCAGCCTCCAAGCCTTAGGAGAGTGCTTTTTATCTACGTACCTGTCAGGCTGGTGACACCACGTGGGAATCTTTCAGTTCCTGAGACCAGCAAATGTGTCCATGTTGCTGTGTATCAGGAATGCCATTCCATGGCTAGTCCTTTTCTCACCTCTCTGATTTATGCTCCTAGATTAATGAGCTACTGCAGAGACAGCTAAGGTTGTAGACACAGAGATGTCTCCCATCCAATTTTTCTAATCATCCTCCAAGCTACGAAACAGCTTTGAATTTGGGAGTTTTGAGAACAACTCTCCTTATTTTAAAAATATACACATACATTTCAATTTCCTCCACATAACACCAACAATTACAGAAACAGCTGTTTCTGATTTTGTAGTGATTTTTCCCCAGCATGCACATCCCTGCGACTGGCTTTTGTTTTCATTCTCACAAGACAAAGCATAAAGAGACCTGCACCTTCTTCCCCTTCCCACAGCTCCTCTTTTTCTCCAGTTTCAATGATGTGCTTCACATAGGCTCTGTTCCATTGGTTTTCTTAAAAGGGGAATATCCTATATTTGTATTTATGAAGAATTAACCTCTATTTTTTCAACAAACACCACACATCCTGGTGCCTTGACTGCACTGAAACTTGCTCATTTTTAATTTTACAGATTGACGAAAAGCTGCTAAAATAGGAATTTTCTATTGTCAATCAGCATGAGAGCAGTCTGCTCTTGAAAGGCTCCATCTCCGATTGTTCAAAAACATACTGCTCACCACATCAATTTAATCATGTGCACAAGATATTAAAAGATCAGGCTAAGTGTACAAATCCTGTTGAGTTCCAAGAAGGTTCTTTTCATAAATATGAATGAGGGCCAATTTCATGGCGCTTGTTACATCCCATGTACTCTTATATCTTCAAACTATCATTTGTCTTTTTATGTGCCAATAATCAATTTGTAAAGCATAAATCATAAAGCTTACCTGTTTGATTTTGCTACAGCCTATGATTTTATGTTTAATCAATTTTCTTACTTCGAAAACTGACACAGTTTCCATTTTATCACCTTATCTGTGTTTGAAGGAACAAATAAAAATCACCTTTCTGCAAGGATTAAAATTTCACCTATTTGCTTATAAACTAGTTTCGGGACTGCACCATCACAGCAAGTTTTTAATCAGAAATGCATGCAAGAAGCTCAGCCTGTACGTTATGTTCTGCCATATATCAAGCAGCAATCGCATTTCAGCATTATCACATACAACCTGCAAACATCTGCTAAAGAGACCAAGAAATATATAGAACAGCAACAACAAACCCACACACCCCAAAAGGTTATTTGACTTGCATTCTGTGTGAATTCAAACTGGACACAAGAATCAGGTCCCTGTTGATTAAGGATGAAAAAAGAACAAAAATTCATGGAGGACACTTCTTTCTCAGGAGACAGTAAATGCACATTGGAGAGTTCCTTGCAGCTTAGGATGCCGGCACAGGTAGGTGCAGCCACATGCACGCACTCCGAGCTGGGTAGAGATGCTAGCTGCAACCTGGAAGCCATACATAACCTTGGTGCAGTGCTTTACACAGTGAAGTAAGGTGCACTGGGGCAGGGAAGATCACTTTAGGCTCACTGCCATGCAACTGAGCTTACTGAGCTTTCCAACCATACCAGCTGAGGGGTTGGACTGGAGACAGGAGGAACACGTAGGGCTGCCTGCAGCCATCCATGCAGTGATCTCGTAGGCTGGGGTCACTGTCTCAATGTTAGTATTCATTTGATGCTGAAAGTCCACTAGCTTTACTACTTGAAAGACCCATTAGTCATGCACACATCGCCCTTTCACATATATGGAAATGAAATTTGTCAGGTTTTACAGAAAGTTTCCCACTACAAATCGGGATAAGGTCACCAGATGATATTCACTTGTTAACAGGGTCTCAGGAAGTTTAGAAAAACCAACAATCCACCAACAAAACAATTCCTCATAGATTTTAATAATTACAGGGTGGTTTTGAATCTTTTGACTTCATACAAAGAGTCTGTTTCATGTGAATAGTTGTGAAAACACAATGTATTTCTTCTAGCAGCGCTAGTTATCTCAGCACAAATGACCCAAAACAGGATCTTCAACTGACAGCACTGCCTTAACATTTCCCTGCTATCTTCTATAATAACCTCTTGGAAGTATAAACCATGGCTGTTTTTTTCTTTTTAAAAAAAAAAAAAGAAAAAAATCTCCTACAGACATCTACTCCTAAGGATATAAACAGATTCAAAACAGTAATCAAGGAATTGTACAATGATCTCAAAGGACATTTAAAACGTTTTCCCTAGTCACAGCCTGTCCCTGCCAACTGATGATATTTCTTCCCATTTAAAAGCTTGCCTTGCTGCTCGGAATCCCAGATTCAGGGCTGGTCTTTTCCAATGTTTTTGAAGAATACTTAAGAAATCCAACCAGAGAGTGAAATGTGTGTGTATTTTACATGAAACTATCTTGTTCACTTAAAAAAGGGAGGAGGGGGAAGACTGGAGGTACTGAAGCGCCTTCACTTGAGTTCCCACAGGAGGTCCACCAGCACCCTGAATGACCGGTAGGGATTTGCTGCTCTCAGACCAACACCCCAGCTGTGCAAGAAGAAACACTCCCTCTCAACTTCAGAGGAGGGTGCCTGGACAAAGACAGCGATGCCTGTATGCCAGGATGTAAGAAGAAAGCCTTCTGTGGTGTTATTTATTGTAGCAACAGGCCCTGGCAACAGTTAGACTCCATGGTGATAGCGAACAACCGAGCTCCCACGGAAGAGGCTGGGACATTCCTGCTCCCTGGACTTGCAGCCAGCAGATGGTCACAGTTTCACCATGGGCTGCAATATTTCTAACCGGGTCGCTGTCACCCAGCTGTCTTCTGAAGAGCTACAGAAGAACCAGGAAGCCAAAAGCCAGGTAGGGCCTTCTTCCAACGGGCTCTGTAAAATACATTTGACGTCTTGACGTGCAGGTGTACAAGGACATATGCATACACAGGGAAATGATTTTGCTGATATTAGCAGGAGCTCTGACTGTGTCAGGGAGCTCTTTAAGAGAGGGGCTACTCACTCAGCTTAACACAACCCGTCTGTCACAGGGAGAGCAGGTTATCTGGCCACGTGCATGAGCTGATGAAACAGCACCTGAAAAGTTGCTTTACCACCGTCTGACCCAACTTGCCTCACTGAAAGATACAATTAAAGGCACCTACATCCCACACCAGTAATGAATTACAACACTGCAGCAAGGTGGGTTTTGTCACAAAGAGTTACGAGGCAGGGGGCTTGTACCCTGTAATATTTGCCTATATACCTGTGCACGGCCACTTGCGTGTTTGCAGAATTGAGTTGGCTCAAGCCCAACATACAGGGAAGAGACAAAGAGACATCTAGGGTCTCATCCTGCATACTTTGGAGGTTCAAAGCTATTGTTTAGAAGGTGCATAGGTTAACACCTTACTGAGTGCTAAATTTAAAACTCAGGTTTAAATTTCTTACTAACGATCCACATACAGAAGGCACTTGAAGTTCTGAAACAATACCATAATATGGACATGTTTAGGCTTGAAGTTATTGCTTTCCTCTCCTCACCATCAACATCCACCTGTGACAGAACATGGAGAAGTACCAGGAACGTCTTTGTCTTCCACTGCACTCTGAACCTGCCGGTTCTGTGGTACTACTCTAGATACCACCTTAAATCTTTAGAAAGCCAAGGAGCTTTTCTCATTTGTTTCTTCATTTTCTTGTAGACTAAAAATGACAGCACTGCTGGAACAGAAGCTGCCCCCTCACAGGATGGGGCAGCTTGGCCAATGGGCACCTCAAAGGACAGAGCCAAACTTGGATGCGAGACCAGTGAGGGAGACTCCCCCAACGACCTACCAGAAAGATTTACACCTCAGAAAAACAGCAATGCACAACACACAGGTAAACAGCAACCGAAGTTCATACCAGCTCCACAAATGGAGGTCTAGGAGGAATTATTCTTGGCAGTCTATTGCTACAGTCAGCTTCTACACCCAGAAGCGCTCATGCTGCAACACAAGTATTGAGCTGTCAGCATTGATTTAAAACCATACTATAGTAGCAGAAAGCACTTCCTAGCTGGTGGTTATCTTCTGCAGCATGACTCAAGCCTCACTACCAGAACAGGCAGCAGGGTAGGTAGGTACTTGTCTTGGCAGACACCTGGAACACACCAAGAGAACAAACTCAGCCTTGTCCCCAGGGGTAGCCCTCTCTGACTGGGGTTACAGCACACTGGGAGGATGCATTGCCCACACGAGAGCTGTCAGTCTGCTCTTAGTCATTTTTTACAACAGAATGGTCGATGCAATGCCCCTGACTACCATCAGGTAGAGACAGTAAGTAAACACCATGTTATTCCTTAAGTCTGCAATCCAAAGTGGCAGGGCCAGTTATCATATAGAGAAAACTAAAGATTCCAGAAGTCATCATGACAATAAGCAAAGGTCTGCTAAGAAATGTATTTTTTAGGTACAAGTGAACACTTAAATCCAAACTTTTCTGTAATCTTAGGGTACCATTGTAGCAAGAGTTGCTAATGGAAAAGCAGCACCATCTCTGGTGCATTTAAACCTCCTAATTTTGTAGTTTAACTCTTGTATTTTTAAAGTGCTATGAACAGCTTACATTTCACAAACACACTAAATGGAAAATCTACAGTCGTTGTTTACTCTTTGTAATAAACAAGGGTTGCAATAAAACATTTCAAATTGAACACAAAAGGAATAATTACTGGTGTTTGCTATTCATTAAAGAGGACTTAACTCCCAATGCCACAGAAGGACGTGATGAAAGGATTTCATTTCATATTGAACAAAATTATTTGCTTGCTCTGAAATGGCGTTTCATTAATTTCAAACTCCTTTTCCTCCCACTCGCTGAAAGATAACTTCACAGGAAATTTCTAAACAGAAAGGTTTTGAAATTATGCTTCAATCATCTGTTTGGAGACACACAAAAAAACCCCATACCATACCAAGATACTTCAACTACATTTTCCTCCTGAATGGATGAGTAAAACCAATAAAAATTCACATCACTTGTCAATGTTGCCCACTCATCATGCTTTTATTTTTCACAAGGATATGTTTTGCTGTATACTGGCTTCTGACATTTACGTGTTCTGACTGACAGCTGAACCCTTGTACTTTTTGGGTAACTGGTTCAGTTATTTTAGGCAAGGTATGGAATCAGCTTCTACAAGGTGGTAGATACTCTTTATTTTTGTTTTACAACTAAAAACATAAGCCAACGTTGTCATACTCACACTGCTTATAGGGACTGGCGGATGTCAAATAACCAATTTTTATTTGGTCCAAGCAGTCTTTGTACAAAAGCTCTAACTTCTGCCAATAGAGGTTGGGCAGATGGTAGAACTGTCAACTGAGGGTTGAAAAACCTGATGGGTCTTGGCAATCAAGTCTTTGTTGTTTATTCATGTCTAATATGCGGAAACTAGACAGCCACTCAGAAGGGTTATCAAAATAATTTGGGTTTTATTCTTAATTGCTGTTTATAAATATATAATTAAGTGTTGGAATGCTTATGATCAGGCTCAAATGTTGCAACAGCATTGCTACATATCATAGACCACAACAGCATATGAACGTTTGGGTTCATTTAACAGAACAGAGTGATGTTTACAAGACTACCTGTTAGTAGCCTTGTACTATCTTGTCCCAGCCTGGCTTTCTCTGACCAGATCACAGAACCCTTGAGAACTTGAACTGCAAAGAGCTCCCTGTGGACATTAGGGAACACACTCAAAAATTGAATTCATGGGTCTTCAACACATGCTTCCACACTTTCCTGAATGTGCCACTCTGGGGGTAACTGACTGCAGTCAGAAACTGAACCAGGTGCCTGCACTGTTTTTCAAGCCACTAAAAAGCTTGCTGCAAAGTTTAAGCAGTGAAGAGAGCCTGGAGCAGGCCTCCTCCACTGGATGTTCTCAGTATGTAACCTCTTAAATAAAATCTCTGGCATTGGAAATGCATCATAAAGCTTTGTTTGAATGACAAGTGCTCTACAAGTATTAAGCTTTAATGTTTTCATCTTTTGAAGATGCACTGCTCACCAGTGAGTTCATCAGTAAATCATGGTCCTTACGGGATACAAGGAGGCAAAAATCATCAGACATTCTAGAGGAGCTGAGGATGCAGGGAATAATCAAGAGCCAAAGTACCACTGCCAAGACAGCAGAAGTGTATGAAAACAAGGTAAGTGTCATTATATGGGACAGGACCACTGCTACAGCTCTGACCCTGCTTTCAGCACCCCGAGATTCAGTTTCTGCACACACAAAGCATCCAAACATACCTCCTTTAAGACTTCAGAAGCAAGTTTGTTTAACAGAGAACTGCATTCTAGGGATGTTAATACAACAGAAGCTGGCAGCAGTTTCCAGTTTTTTGCATCTTCTGGGCTTGTTTGAAATGGGGACAAAGGAGATAACAACAGTGCTAAGAACTTGCCCTTTGGAAAACTCACTGGAAGTTACATGCCACAAACTTGTTTCTCAAGTCCACAAACGGAGAAGAAATACTACTGGAGGGCTTACAATTACACTTAAGTCCTCAGAAATCCTAAATATTCACACTTCTGAGAAATCTACAATTCACATTTGATCTCAGATTAAGAAGCCATTAAAAAAACATGGATTTAAAAAAAGTTACAGAACTGGTATTTGACTACTAAGAAGCTAGCATCCATTTTCTTTTCATTCTGAATGATAACCTGGGGTTTATTTTGGCTTCTGAACTCAAGCATTACGTTAAAGACCAGGTGCCTCCTCCAGATAGGGTTTCAAGTATAGATGTCAGGAGGGAGAAGGTCTGCAGGGAGTCTGTAAGGAGTTTAACACATCTATGGATACATGCTGTCCAAAGCATGATCTCACCACTGCTTGAACATGGGAACAACTCAAGCTCAAACCAAGGATGATTCTGAGTAACTTTGTCATTTGAGGCAAGCCTCTAACCTCAGACTCTTATGTTATTGAGGATCAAACAGAAACTTTCATAAGGAGGACTAAAGGAGCAACTGCCACCTTACAATCTGGCCACTGGTGCTGCCTAACAGATTTCCTATTGCCAGCACTTTGGAAAACGGGGCTAGAGGGTCTCCAAGTACAGCTTCTCCATAGACTTTACTTTCTTCCCTCAGACAAATTTTTGAGTATCCGAGAGGATTATCCCCTCTGTGGTTAAATTTAGGTAACATACTGCAGGCAGGTTTTTATATTTTTTCCCTTCATAAGATATGCAAGTGTCTGCTGGTTTTTTTGGTATTTTTTTCCTCCTGTATTAAAAAGCTGTCTGGTATTAAATTACACATACTCTTTTATTGACAGAAACTCAGTCTGTGCTATTTCTCCTTAGAGAATTTCTATCCTCCCAACATGAGGAAGGCACTTTTTTTTTTGTCTTAGAATCAGTACAGCTTTTAGAAATGAACCTCATACTTCTTACTGAAAGCCAACTTTTCCAAATGATATTTTACATTTGAGCTGGGCCCACTGCTGGGTGACCTACAAATGTAAACAAATCTGACACTAGCTGTTAACTATTAGTTGTCCTTTAGAAGCAACAGAAAGTTTGGCCTGTGTTATCTCCTGTAAGAATAATTTACTCCATTAGAACTCAAATGCAGCAGATTGCCTATGAATAGAGGGACTAGATGCACTAAACACAGACGCAGAAGAAAAGGTTTCTTGCCCAGAAATATTCCAAGTTACAACATGCAGCTCTGGATTTTGAGTATTAATACATAGGTAAATTCACGTCTGAGATTTTGGATTTGACCAGGAATAAGCATGACTAGCTTTATGTCAAATTTCAGTCCAGCAGTAGCTTCAATGAAGAACTGAGCTCACAGACCTCACAACACTGTGAAAGACGAGTACAACCAGGTTTGAGAGTATTTTTCTAATAATACTGGAGATGAGACACCTTTGCAAGAGCTTTCCCTTCCCATGCATAGTTCTGCTCCACTTAAGTATCTGCATCCCTCAAGCCTTGGCAGTATTACCTGTCTTCTCTGGATATCCTGCGTTGGTGACACTGGAACAGCTGTGCTAAAAGCCTTCAGTCTTCTGACCATCCCTCACTTTACCCCAAACAAAGGGACTCCAAGCAGTACAGGTTAAAATGCTTTTTTTATACCTGTTTCTAAGTATTCATTCCCTAAAGGAGCGGTACTTTTGAGACCAGCATTTCACAGGTCTAGCGTAACAAGGAAGAGCCATATACGCCACAGGATAAACCAGCCTCTACTGCTTTAACATTGGCTCTTACTAAAAATGCCAGCAGAGCCAGAACTTCCACCTAAGGTACAAGTATCCAGGCTTCCTTGCACAATTACACTTCAGCATTGAGGGGAAGGAAAAAAAAATAAATAAATGCCGGTTTTCTCTCCAGTGCTTCAAAAAGATAATATAGAATATCTCCAGTTGGAAGGGACCCATAAGGATCATAGAGTCCAACTCCCTGCTCCTCAAAGGACTACCTAAAACTAAACCATACAGCTAAGGGCATTGCTCAGATGCTGGCAGGCTTGGTGCTGTGACCACTGCCCTGGGGAGCCTGGTCCAGCAATCAACCACCCTCTCTCAGTGAAGAGTCTCTTCCCAATGTTCAAAGAATCATAGCTGATGTCAAACATGAAAATGTTTAATCCTCACCCCTGAAGAGTTACATTAAGCTCTTAATAAACACCCTTACTCCCAAGAAGTAGTAGGAGTTGAATTATAGGCAGCATGGGACACTTTAGCTTATTAATGCACCAGCAACTGTAGGATATCATCTATCAGGTTGACTTTCTTTCAAGGCTACCTTTAAAGGCACTCCTATGTGTGAGAGCTAGAGGGGTAAGCAAAAAGACCAAAAGCTGTAGTTTCAAGTGGAACGATCTACAGAAATTTTATCCATTTATCATGAGTTATCATTCACAAGGGATGCACACCAGTTATTATTTTAGCATTTCTATTGCTGTTAGCTTTCAGTGTGGGTTCATTGAAGCTATAAGGACTCCTGATCACCCAAAACTGTTTAGCAAAAAGTTCTTTCCTCAGCTTATATAGACACAGAACAATCTGGAAAGCAACATGCTTGGTGAATAATCTGTTTAGTTTGGACATATTGGGAAGAATTTTCCATTCATCTCTTCTTATGCAGTCTGCAGTGTATCTTGGGTAAGGAATGACATGCTCAGCATGCAATACCTTCCCACTTCAGGCTATTGCTACGATAGCCTTTGTCATTAGAAAGAAGAGTTTCTTTCTCTTTTTCAAAAGTCTTTTGTTTCATTTTTATGATGATTGAACATTGCTTTGTTCAGATTTTTTTGTGTCATCTGCGTTCAAACTGTCTCCTTTGTATATCAGTTTTCTTCCTACTGATTCATGCTCCACCTTCATCTCACTACATGAGTCATCTTCTATACTATTTGCAGCACTTAACACTTCTGGCAGCAAGGCCCGGCTTCTAGAGTTATTTATGGCAATAGAAGTCTGGGGAGCAGATAACTCAGGAAACTTGTAGCAGGATAGCGATTATTTCAACCCTAGGTCCTTGGTGTGGGTTTAACATGGCTAAAACTGCTCATCATACAGAAGACGGTAGAATCCAGCCTCCTGACTGATCAAATAATCACTGCATCTTCCCAGAAGTGCTACCCTCAGCAGCAGAGATCTAAGATTGGGCTGCTCATTTGTATGCAGCAGAGGCCAGCAGTATCACAATTACAAAGCTCTAACAAAGCTATTCTTAAGTCTCTTGAGCAGTAATAAAGTAACTTGCCTAAATACTTCAGGCCTCATTACAAAATCCCCACATCTGCTGGGTGTACAGCAACATTGCAAGCTTCACAGACACATCGCTCAGCAGAAAAGGGGAATTCTCACTGCAGACAACACTCACGAGTGAGCAGTGAGGTTATTAGCACATCATTATTTCTAGGCTTTCATTGGTATCAGGGTCCATCACCTCTACGCATGGGGAAAAAAAAAAAAGGCAGAAGGCAAGCAGCAAAGTGTCACCCCAACGTCAAAATATACCCTGCTGAAAGCTTCTAATATCTCTACAGGGAGATGCCCTGGAAAAGACACTGAAGAAATCCCCAGGTAGGCTGGAAGAAATTCAGTTTGGAAACAAGGAAGTGGGTGATTTTACAGTGAAGGACATGAAGATTTCTGCTGAAGTGAAAAAAACAGGTCATCTAATTCTGCTGTGTATTTTTCCAGTGTTTGCTTGATCACCTAAGCTAAATCCCTCTACTTTTTATAAATCAAGCTAATACAGATGGTTTATATACTCTACTACCAAAACCTGATTAACGGCAGCACAACAGGCCCTATATTCATCTCATAGACATTGGAAGTCCAGGTTTATTTTTGCCGAAAGCCTGGAAGATTACTCTAAAAAAATGCACAGGAGAAGAAACTTCTGGAGCAGTCTTTTCCTATAGTGAAAAATGCATCTTCCATGGACACCAGAATAAACTGACTAAGTTCAGTGCTAGCCGGAGTAACATTCTGATCACATTTGGGTAGAAAGATAGAACGAGCTGCTGCAGTTGTTTGACACATATGT
Organism: Falco peregrinus; assembly: GCF_023634155.1. NCBI lineage: Eukaryota > Metazoa > Chordata > Aves > Falconiformes > Falconidae > Falco > Falco peregrinus. The sequence goes on along the minus strand of NC_073723.1, from coordinate 97,876,130 downwards.
GCTTCCATCCCTTATCATAAAGCACTGCTGGTATTGTTGTTTTGTTCCAGGTTAGGGAAGAGGAACTGAACAAAATGCCACAACACATCACATTTTTTTCTAGCAACTGTCCACCAGACTACAGGGAAACAGACTGAACAAGACCACCCAAGTTCTGAAAGTCAAGAGGGTACATACACCCCTCAGCCCTCACCTCCAGACATGAGCCAAGGGTACCACCAAAGGAAACAACTGCAGCAGAAGCCACAATTACTCCAGGACTTTCATCAAGTCTGATAACTCACAGCTGCATCAATAAACCAATACGGATCTAGGCTGTCTTACAAAAATGAACAACTCCCTGCAGCTGTCTTCTTTTTGGGCATAAGTAAATCATTTATCACAAGGCACAGCTGGGTCTTGTTACTACCTTGCTCACCTGGGAAAGTGGTACCTAATCCTAGTTGTTACACACTAATTGAAAGCAACAAACCAAATGAGAAGAGCCAGGAAGAGGTAAATTTGTAACTAGCCAGTCACTAAGTTTGAGCACATACACATTATCATTTTTCCATCAAGTTTACTTTATTATATTATGAAGTTTAGCTCACTTCTTGGATAGCTTCATGAAAAGACTCCCTTTTCCTAGGAAGCAGGGAAGAAGAGGTTGGAAAGACATTGTATACACATGGGAAAACATAAAAGCAGGTGTGCAGGAAAAAAACTGAGACCAGCAAAGATTTGGGGTAGTAGAACATGGTGGGACCCTAAGAGTAAGAAAAAAGGCTTTTAACTTATTGTGCGGAGTAACCAGCAAAGAGGTGAGAGCTTCAGACAGCAAGGTGACAACAGGCCCCCAAAACATCTATTTGACAAGCACTGAGCGTACAACAGAGAAAGAGATTTATGGGCTGAGATATACAAAGCAGGGGTGAGTTGTCCACATGGAAAAAGATGACTGCTTCTGTTAGTGATGCGTTTGGCCAGTCTTTTGACTTTGGAAACCCCCATGCCCTACCTCCAACACACACACAATAGCTAGTTCTTCCAAAGACAAGTAAAGCAATTGTGCTGTTCATGCTCTCCCCACCCCCAGCCCTGTCACTCCCCTCTGGTCCACCTCTAAACTCATCCACCACCACTTCCATTTGGGCCACCAGCTCTGTCCACCTCCCTCCCCCATCAACCCCACACCACACTTACCTCTGCTTCTACCCTGGCTTTTGACTTTCTTACCTCCAGTTACAGGTGACACGTTCTTCTTTTTCACTTTCCAAGCCAAGGAAATTCAGCTGCAACGCAGGACCACTCTTCTCTTAAAGCACAGGCCTGGCACCATAGAACAGATGAAAAGGTAGCCCCTTATTTTTACAGTCTCATGATAGTTCTCCCTTATCCTTCTCAGGAAGAAAAAAGCTTTCCTGCTTTCTCCTCTGCTCTTGCCAGACTTGTACTAAATCACTAAGGGGCGGAGCAAGAGCTCATCTCGTTTCCTGAGCAGCTGGGATCCCACCTGAAGAGCTGAGCAAGGCAACCCATCAGAAAGAGCCTTTCTTTCACCTCAGCTCCAGGCCTGGCTAAATTGGCAGGTTTTGTGAAAAAACTCTATTAGCAATAGAGAAGAAAACCTGACAATCACCCAGTGTTTCCCAGAAAGGATAGGAGAAAAACAGGAAGAAGAGAAAAAAAGAAAATAGGAAAAAGAGAATCTTCACTCAGCTGTTTCAAAATTATCCAACAACCTGACAACTAGAGGAAGAGATCTGAGGGTACATTCTCACCACAGTTAACCCGGGCTGTCCACTGAATTTTGTCTCTTAGGTACTTTAAGCCAAGGCTACCAGGCCAGGCTTGGAATAAAAACTGGTGTGTGCATGCACATATATATCCATATGGACTGTTCCACCATGTTAATTTGCCTCCCCTTACAGAGAAGTTACTCAAGTAACTAATAGTCTCCCAGTGCCTTCCCATAGTTTCAGAAAGACAAACGATGGTCTGTCTGCAGCCAATGCCATTTCTTCCACTGTCCCCTGTGGTACAGAAAGAGGAGCACAGCACCAGGAAAGGTGCCTTTTTTGTAACAGGACCACTCACGTGCTTCTGCCTGGCTCATCTGCGCGTCAGACACAATTGCTAGTCTCTCAAATCAGCTACGCAGCAAAGATACCTTGGAAAAAACAACAAGAAGCAAGAGGGCCTTTGCAAGTATCATTATAAACGGTCTACTTAGAAAAACTTAATAGAATCAAAGACTGACAATGAAGCTGTGGCACAGTGTAGTTCAACCGGTGGGCTCAGAAGTGATGCTGGCTAACTTGTCAGCTTTACATGGGAAGGACACAGACCTGTTTCAGAAGTGAGACACTCAATTCTTCCTCCTAAGCATATCCAAGAGTTTAAGCCCAGAGCACGTAACTTTTCCACATCCACCTCATGCGGCAGGGTGGGTTTTAGAGGTAGATAGCCTGGTATATGCTTTCTCAAGGGGCTGTTGTGTTGTCTGACTGTCCCTGTTAGACCAGCAGAAGTAATGTTCTGAGTCTTTCTAGGATGCTTGTTGGAAGAGGCTGAACACTGTGTACAAGCAGTGAAAGGCAATCTCAGGAAAAAAAAGCATGAATGCATGGATTTCTCCTTATACAATGTTCACAACAACTTTAATTACTGCCTCTGTTAGGAGGATCTGCTGAAGCCCACAGTTTCACACTTTTTGGCGCAGTAAGTTTCTAAGCCTTTTCCTCCAACAGAAGATGCAAACTCTTGGTTGGGCATACAGCTTAAATGGTTTCTGAACTTGGAAATCATTTAAAAATAAAGATCAAATCTCTCTGTTGACTAAACTAATGTTTGTATTACTAATAAGAGAAGAGTTTAAAGCCTGCCTTACTGAATTGTGTGTTCATCTGAACACTGATCTAACTGCTATTGAAAACCATCCATGTCTTTCCATTACCTTCAGTGGATGCTGGACTTGTCTCTTGATGTGTAAGAGCATAGTTAAGTGGGGAGAACAAAGCTGCATTTCTGAGCAAAGGAACAGCCTGCTGTTTCGATGGAGATCAAAGGAACAGGACGTGAATGTTCCTTGTGTATAAAATTACACTGAGATTCAGCTGACAACTGCAGGGCTCCTAGCCATGGAGTCTTGCACAAAAAAAAGGCAGGGCAGCAAGTAGGTGCTAGGTATCTGCTTTTAAAATGCCTTCAAGTATTCCACTTTCTCCTGTTTGACTGGTAGATCTCTTACCAAAGACCTTGGCGCACAGTCCAGTAGTGCCATGACCAAGCACCACAGACTTGTGTCACAACCACATTTGCGCGAATCCCTGGAAAAGGGAACAGGTAGGCAGCGGGAGCCCGCAGCACCATAGCAACTGTGCAAGAGAGCACTAGTCTCCCTGCCAGCACTCATCTCCCTCTGCCAGCCATGAACAGAGGGAGACACACGAGCCTAAGCAAGGGTGACCTGAGCAAAGATGCCATCTCTCCCATGCTAGGCCACAGACAGGAGGGGAGGCAGGAGCACCAGCCAGGGCTCGCTCACCTAAGACACTTGCAACCATCACAGACCTATTTCCACAGGAGTGGTTTGCCTGAATTTGCTCCCTTGAGTTTCGCCGGAGGGCAGCCGCTTTCTGAAACTGAACCCCAACTGGCTGAGCACCTGGGCGAACAGAGCCGGGGCGACGGGCATTTGAGCATGGCAAACATCAGGGCCACCGGCGCTCAGGTTACGTGCAGGCTATGGCATTCCTGCCCTTGCCATTTGGAGACTTCTTCATCCCTCCAAACCCCTCAGACACCTCTGGGAGAGGCTGTGAGCCCTTGCTTCAGGTAATACATGGGGGGCGGGGGGCCTTTTGGAGCCTCCTGCTCACATGATGAAGAGATGGTCAGAGCACGATGCCAGCACGATGCGCCGCACGTGGGGCTCTGTGCAGCCTGCCCGCTGCTCCTGCCTCTCCCCGCCACAGGGATTTTCCTGGGCATTTCACTGGAGTTCCAGCACAAAACGTGCCAGGCCTGAGGGAGGAAGCACAGGGGTAGCTCACCAGCAGGGAACCATTACCCGCAGGTCGGTGCCCCCCCAGGGTATCAAAGGATCCCCTTTGCTGTGCCCCCACAGGTGTCATTCACTCAGCTGTTCCCTGGCACAGCATCTGCACCTTCAGTCCCTGGGCAGCCTCCCGCTCCGGCAGGACACCCTGTGTCAGGTGTAGCCCCCCACAGCCCCCCACAGGTGTCACCCTGCCCCACGGGGCTCCCTGCCTGGCACCACTGCCCTTGTCGGCCTTCTCCACCTTCCCTCGCCTCTCCTGGTCCCGCTGGAGCACAGAGCTGAGGGAAGAGCCACCTCTCCCCATGTCCCCATGGAGAGGGGACCCGCAGAAGCCCAGGACCAGCCCGGCTGTCCCAGCCACAGCGGGGGGACCAGCCACTCTGGGCTGCCGTGGCCCACCTGCTCCGCCACTGCCCCCACAGAGGTTAGCTATTTATTTCTGCCCTTTATTTTTTCCACGAGTTTTTGAACAGGAAGGGAGAACATACCGTGCAGGCAGTATTTATGCTACCATCCCTTTCAGTCACAGTTTCCTTAGATACTCAGCTAAAAGAAAGATGAGGATAACTATTCGTTCACACTGTCACTAGGAAGAAAAACAAGGGACAGAATATGAGTTGCAAGGATACAGAAAGACAAGTTAAAAGGAAGTAAAATCACGTATATACGATCAGCTTGCTTTTTCCCTTACCAAAGACAACTCTACCCCACGAAGCAGCACCGGCCACCTCTGTGGCTGCCAGCCTTTCCCCATACAAAACACCTCTATGGAAGGACAATGCTCCCTGTGATGGTGAGAAGAAAAGTTCAAAGGAAGGGAAAGAAACATTCCAAAAAAATCAATGGATCAGAGCCAGGTTTTGCTCTGAAGGGGGTTTGCATTTGTCTGAAGGAAAAGCAGTAGCACGGAGCTTGGGCTGGTGCGAACGCGCAGGGTCGGGTCCCTTTGCCTGAGGCTGACCCCCTGTCTTCGTCTGCCAAGGTCACTGCCAGGCAGGCAAGAGCGCTGCTGGAGCCCCCCACATGGCAGGGTCAGAGCTGCACCCTTCACTGGGACTGTGTTTCTTCTCCCCTCACATCTGATTTTGTATCTTGCTCTTGCCTTCCTCAGTTTGTTCATCTGTTCCTCTGACATCATGCTTCTTTCCGACCCCGTTCGTCTCCTCTCCAGCATTCAGGGGAGTCTCTAGTCTTTACCCTTGCGGCACTGCCATTCTCTACAGGCTGAGGAAGAAACGTTCCATTTAAAATATTGGCCCTTGCTGCTGGCCCACCCAGATTCCCCCATTTCAAGGCAATGTGTGAACATCTTGGACAAAGATCTTTCTCACAAAAAGCAAGACACAGTGGACCACTATGCCCTGCATCTTCAGGGGGAAGTGAAGCACACACCTAGACCAAAAGGAGCATTCTCAAGTAAGCCCCTAATATTCAACAGGCAGAAGCAACTGGCAGGAACAGGGATCCCTCCAATTTTGAGGCGTTTGAACTTGACAGCTGAATGGCTATATCTTGTGTAAATCTCTGCTTTATAAACAGCCTGTAGTGCTGAACACTGGTGTAGTGCGGCAGCCGTTCTTGGGAGCACTCTTTTGTGAAGCTGCCTTGTTTCCTGACTTGCTCTGTGGACACTTTTAATGTTACCTGGAATGACGAAAGTAAATTCAGTCCTTAGAGCTTTACTTAAGCTTGGCTTTAGCTGCCTGCCTCTGTCAATGTACCTCAGACCAAGCCAAATTACTAAATGGTGAGGGTACAATTGTGCTACACAATGCGATGCTTTGGCATGAGTGCAGGAAACTTCATGCCAGGAAGGGCCAGTAAATAATGTCATGTGACCTCCTATATATAAAGAACACTGCATTTAATTACTGAGTGTAGTACTAAGGGTACAGAGGGATCTTACATGAAAGAACTGAATCAGGGGCCTTCCATCTCCCTTTGTTTTTCTCCATTAATTTTACATTTCAAAACAATTCAGTTGCTTTTCAACTGCTGTCAGAAGTGCTGGTTTCCTTTGAGCCCCTAAGTTCTTATTTCAGGCAGTGCATCAAGAGCAACCATCATTTCTCTTCCCAGCACAGGATCAGCAAGTACTGAAAAAAAGACTTCAGTGATTGTATAAGCAACTACTGAAGAAATCCCAATTGGCAGAAGACTCCCAGGTCTTAATGTGCAACAGAAAGTTTGGGGATAGAGGGCATAAGGAGAGGGAAGAATTAATGAGGAGGAAGGGCTGGATACTGGAATTTTTTAAGATTGAAAAGTCTCTGCTGTGCAACCCCTCCAAGAATGGGAATAACAAAAACACTTCCCTCCTCCTCTTGAAAGAAACCCAACCCAAAACACAAAGCATTTGATAAAACAAAAGGCAACTTTTACAGAGTAAAACCAGTACCAGTCACACAGAGCTGGGACTCGATTTAGCACAGTGAATTCCCTCTCTTTTCCTGTCATCTTGCGGATTAGAAAGGCACAGGATAAAGAGATCTTGTAAGGGATATTACTGGAGCTCTCCTGCCAAGATACCAATATATCATACATAAGCTCTAGTCACAGCCTCTCCTTGCCATGAGGCAGCCAGCTCTGGAGATGTGTTTCCAGCTGATAGACGCTATCTCAGGGAGGGTGAGGAGAGAGCAGAGTTAGAATGTCCTACCCCGGCGTGTGACCTCTGCATGTCCTCACTCACAGCTCCCCCATTAACCCTTCTGCCTGGGATTTTATTCTGCAGAGTGATTTGTTCAAAAATAAAGACCTGACTGATACATATAAAGCAGAATAAATTTGCCCTCTACCAGAACTTTCCCACTCCACTGATATTCTGTTTTCTTTTGATCATTCTGGGGTTTGTGTTTAACTGGTCATCTCATATTTTTAATTTTTGAACATCCCTGCCAGGTGCTGGGCCCATTCTTCCTCTCTGGCAGTTTTAGCATAAGAAGTGTTTTGTTTTGGAGGAGAAGAAAGTGGGAGAAAGAAAATTAAGCAAACATAAATAAATTCAGGAAAAGATTTACAAAAACAGCACCAGGAAAATTTTCTCTCCTCCACATGAGAGTATTTAGTGTGCTGTGGCAATATGTAATGCCTGGCTACTATAGCATGCTGACATGACTGCTTCCATTATTTTGAGCCTATTTATATTTTGGAAGACACTAAAGCCAGCTAGTGGGATGGAAGTTGATGATTATTGGCAATGGCAACACTGAGAGCTGCTCAGACTAGAGTCATACTTAAAAATCAAATTAGTAAGATAGAGCTTCAGAATTGCAAACTGGCAAAGACACTGAAAACTTCCTTCTGAGGCTGTGCTCTCACCCAGCTGTGGAAGCCATTACCTTTCCTGTTCCTCTCCTGGATGCCTAGAGCTAAAAACATGAGTTATTACCGTTGGAGTTGCAGAGCCAAAGCTCTCAGGTTAGGACTACACGGGATCAAAATTCTCAGTAACACACTGTGTTACACTGTGACTTCCTTTACACTGGGAGACTAAACGTGCCTGGAGTCAAATGGTACGGGACACCAACATCCATCCTGTTAAATGATCCTTGATCCAGAGTATTTTCTGAATTGTGCCTGGGAGCTCCCTGGGAATGTGCTAACTGGCCAATGCAGTAACTGCCAGAGGCTGTTCTGACAACTGAACCTAGGACAATTTCATTTATGTTCAGAAACCTTCTTGGTCACTGTTGAAATTACTAGGGTGGACACAGTGTGCCTGAAACAATGTTTTCCTCACCTTTCTGACCAGCATAATATTCCATCTTCTATCCTCCATATTACGTGCCTTTCAGTCCACTGCCAAAATACTTACTTCTCCCCTGATTTGATACTTCCTGGGTAGAAATGAGCTATTACAGTTAATGAACAGTCATATTAAATACAAAGTTCATTAAACAGTACCCAATCTGCTTGACACAAGTCGTGTGTTTTCATCACAACAGCTCAAGCGATTGGTAAGTCTCGTGCTTTACATGCTCCTTTTCCCGTAAGAGTTCCTGGAAGATCACCCCCTTGCAAAGGCGGTTCAGCAGCTCTTTCAGAACACTTGGCTCACCGCAGCAGGTTGACAGGTGGAGAAAAGAGGCCAGTAAAAGAGAGACTTTCTAATGGATAGCCCCCACGAGCTAGGAAGCCAGTGGACTACAAGTGCTCTCCAGCAATTCAGCTGCTCCTTGGCATACCCATGCCTCTCCTAGGGTATCAGCCTTCAGAAGAAAAAGGTACTTCGTGAACCTACAGGATACTGAACACAAGCACTAGATGGAGCAGTGGGCAAACTTCTGGACTCTTTCCCTGCTTCTATTCAATCCACGAAGCTCCCGGATAGCCCACTTGGGATCTGAGCTGTCAAGCTGACTCCAGGTCAGTCCTCTGCAAAGACACAGGTGTGCCTTGTGTAGGGCTGAAACATTGGGCTATATTACACAACATTTTGGATTCAGCACAATTAAAGCTGATGTGTAATGGCTGCATTCTTAAATATATTCTTAGATGTTTGTATATACTTCTTTGCCTAACAGTTTTAACCAATATATACTCTTTCTGAAGATTTGCACCAAGATCTATAATTCCACGGTATCCCACTAGTCATTGGACTGCTGAGGGCCTCAGTCAGCATGAAACAAAAGACCTTTCTGTTTAACTATGGGTGATGCATTGCACCTTGCCTTGCAGAAATACTCAGCTTTGTCATAGCTGGCAGTCCACAAAGACTCTGGGGCTTCTTTGGTGTTTGAAGATTTCCAATGTAAAGTGTCCCTAACTTTAAAAAAATTAAAATGTGTATGGAGGGGGAGAAGTTTTCTTAAGGCATCTGTTTTGGAGGGGGAGAAATTTCCTTAGGGCACCTGTTTTGGGTTCCAGGCATTTCCCCAGTTGAAGAGAAAGCTACGCTGTTGGAGGGGAAAAAACATATTGTTAGAAAACTGCCTCATGATTCGTACAGTAACTTGCAGGGAGAGGGCGATGCTGATGTATATAGCTTTCAAGCATTTGGGAATGCCATTGTGAACTTCAGCTTTCTTTACAGAACAAAAAATAGAAAAGGAGAGAGGATCTTTCCACCTCTTCCCTTGACAAAAACAATCTTTGTAATGTCAACGCACAGCTAGTGCTGAGCTTATCACTCCCCCCACTCTACCCTGCTCTCCCACCTCAGTTCCCTGCTCTGGCTTCTGAACCTCACACCCTTTGGAGCTGATTGAATAATGGACTATTCACTTCAGGCTCTGCATCAAGTAAGTGAAAAAAAATCCTGTGGGTTGGATATGGAGTTGTTCCACCTAGCTTCAAGAATGCTATGTTTTAAACTTCATTGTAAAAATGAGAGAGGGTCACTTTTAAAATGAAAAGTTAAACTGGATTGTTTCAAAAATGACACTTGTTCTAAGACCTTACCCTTCCTTGCTTTTTCCTCTCTGAACTACTTATCAAAATCTACCCTTGTTTGCCAATTTCATGGCAAATGGCTTCAGTTTTACAGAAACTGCACATGTTCCTCACCAGAGCACTAAGAAAATAACAGTAGAGTATAAATTATTTGCTTGAGAGCTATTTGAAGAATTATTCAAGTCAGCAGGTAGTCATAAACTTTATATGAACAGCTGTATCACCAGAAAGCTGGTGACAACCCCAAATTCTTAACTTTCTACCCCACCCTCCACTTTTCTAACATGCTTTCTAAAGCCATACAACGATTTGCCCTGGAATCACTAGTCTCACTTTATGCTTCATCAGTCTGACTTTATGCCTAGCACATGCTCCGAAGCGGCAGAAGCAGCTTACAGCTTGGTTAGAACTCAGAGAAAAGTTTAATTTACCCATGTAAAACTGTTAGTTAGCTGAATTCAAGCACCAGCAGGCTCACAGTTGTTGTCTAGCTGCAAAACCAGTTCATTTTACATTTTAAGACCCACTGTAGAATCATGCTGCATCTCTCAGCAGCCCCAGTAGCATCCCTCAAGAGAGGCATCAGTGACTTTGGCTGCAAGGAAGAACCATCCCCAGCCCTCACAACAGTAATCATTGCTTCGCTCACCTTGTTCCCCTTATTGCTCTGACACCTTCCATCACCAGTAACCAGAATTGATGCTCAGGCATCATGTAGTGATCAAATAGCTCATTTTCACCTCCCCCAGGACAGGTACCAGAGGCAGTCACTGAGGAAGACAGACTACAGGACACAGGACATTGCTTTCTTCATCTGTGCCTGAAGCTGGCCCTGTTTCAAGGTGTGATGGTGGTACATGTTAACAAGTGACAGCAGACATATTTTCAAAGTGTATGCAACATGTCTGTGTTAAAACCTGGGCCAGGAAAAGTTTGAAAATAAGCACAGGAATGCTAACATCACACCTTAAATCCTACTCCAGAGAAATGCAAAAAGGCACTATTAACCTGAGCCAAAAGCACTTGGTGTTGGAAGGAATCCCATGCAAGAATGGCTAAATTCACAGAAAAAGACCTCAAGTTATGCAAATCTGAATGAAAATGTTGATCAAAACCGAGAACATTACTGTCACATAATGGGGAAAAGTAATGTGCAGATGGCAATATCTGCTGGCAGCATCGCTGAGCATAATTATTCTGAGGTTCAGTTTAGTAATGATTATCACTGAGACCATTCTAAAGGACAGAACGGTATAGGATGTTAGCAGAGAAAAGTTTTTGTTACTTTATTGATAATGATTTGTATAATACCTTATTAATAATCATTTGTACTTGTGTAGAGGCTTTCATTAAAAAGTCACTCTACAGAGAGACCTAATTGATTCTATGGAGAGAATTACACCCATTTTGAGGACATGCACAATAAATATTATACCACTTCTGCAAGCTTTTCCGTTGGCTATAGAGGAGACAAATCCTCTTTCCATGACACACTCTCTCTGCAAAATTGCAGACCCAGATGTAAACAGGACTATGTTAAAGCAGTGACTACACACACCATACTCCACGTTTCAATACACATATTATTGTAGTGTGCTCCTGTTTCAAGTGACAATTGCTCTGAATTATGATAATATGACAATTGCTCTGAATTACGGTAACTAAAGATTTGATATATGGGGAGCAAGGTTAACATTTCTTGAACTTGAAAGACACGCACTTATTTAACAGTGTGTTATTTCACTTAATGGAATAATGTAGAGTAAAAGCAAAACCAACTACTTGCACTTTTTTGGCATCTTATGTAGTGTTGTCATCAGAGTGATGCTGTGGCAAGAAGAGCAGCTCAGGCACATCACCAGGCTCTGAAACAAGCTATGCCATTATGTGAAAGTTCCCATGAAGCCCCAGTGACTGTTGAATTATTGAATGTGAATTGCTTGAAAATGCAGTATTTCCAAAAATGCCTTTGCAAAAGACTGAAATTTTGTTCACTACTAGACGCCTCAAGCAATAACAAAACCAAAGCATGAAATCCCCATGCAACAGCAGATTAAAGAGACCCATGATAGTATAGAGTATTGCTGAAAAATAAAATTAAGGATAATCTTGTCCTAGAAGTTTGGATTCAGTACATCCAGAAAGATGAAGAAAATCCTAAAATAAGAGCCTATGGATTCATCTTCTGGTAGCATGAAGTGTAGCTTGCTTCCCCATGTTTTCACTATGGCCATCCACTCAGTGGAGTCAAAATGATTTGGCTCACTGCTGTGAGCTCTGTTCCGTTTACTGACAGGAGACACCACTTCTTTGCTGCCAAAGGGCTGGCATGTGTGCAAAGCAGGAGGACTTGAGCTTTGCCCTTTCCCTTCCTTCCCCGTCTTTTTCCCTCTCCTTCCCTTTCCCTTCCCTTTCCCTTCCCTTCCCTTCCCTTCCCTTCCCTTCCCTTCCCTTCCCTTCCCTTCCCTTCCCTTCCCTTCCCTTCCCTTCCCTTCCCTTCCCTTCCCTTCCCTTCCCTTCCCTTCCCTTCCCTTCCCTTCCCTTCCCTTCCCTTCCCTTCCCTTCCCTTCCTTTCCCTTTCCCTTCCCTCTCCTTCCCTTTTATTAACTGTGCTTTGCTTTGGGACAGCAAAACAGCTATTTTATTACTGTGATCCTGCCAGAAGGCTGTGATGCTGGAGAACTCAGACAGAAGGTCTGTCAATCTATACCTAGCAACTTGTATACTCTGCATTTCATATTAGCCAGTTTAATAGGACTATGGGACCTTGTTTTCTTGCTGGTAGAATATATCTTTTATTTAAGAAGAGGAGCATAGGTATTGCTGTTCTGCCTAGATGCCTCTTGGGAACTTTCTTTAACATCTACAGCCTTTTTCTGGCAACCCATTTGTTCTCTAACAACAACAGGCTGGGAGTTGTGATAGATCCCATTTAGTCTTTTGAGAAACAACTAAATTCTGTGAGTTAACTTGTCTTCTTTTACCATCTAAGGAATATTGGCAGGCTGCAACCATTTTCCTCTGTTAGCCCTTGAAATGATTCTTCATGCTTTTGTCACATAATTAAAATTAGATTATTGCAACTCCCTGCTGGCTGGCCTTAGAGCTTTGTAAACACTCCAGCTGGCCCATAGGTTCATAGTGAAAGGGATGCTCTATATTCTTTCTTTGTCCTCTCTTCTCTCATCTGTGTTGAAATCACTGCACTTGCTAACGGCCAGCAGAATGTATTTGGTTATTGCTTTCTAAGGGCAGTGAACATAATGTTAGAGACATTATGTGCCAAAGTCTCTCTCAAGCTTTGCTTCAAAGAATCTGGGTGCAAGAGGGTTCAATCTATTCTCTCTTTGTTGGTGAAGTCTCTTTTTGCTAAAAGTAGAAGGGAAACAACGGGGAGGGAATGGAGTACAGGCTCTCCTAATACAGCATTCAAATGGAAAATGCATACACTTACATGATTTCAAAACCAGGGACTGACTTCCATTGGCCAGTATGTAATTGTCATGGACATTATGCAGTTACTTCTTCTCCTACGACAAAATTACTCCTTTCCACCCTAAAAACTGAAAAACATTTTGAAACAACAACAGCCCCTACCACAGCTCGGCTTTGTGAGTTCAGTAGGCTGCTTTCCTGGCTGACTTCTTTTTGTGTCACATTTGCTTAGGGACCATTACTCCCACATTCACATCCAGCCACTTCTGTCTTATAAATCTTGTATGCAACGTTGTAACTGTGTGAGATTTGCTTGATGAGTTTGTAGGGATTATTGTATTAAAGTTCTCAAGGGCCTGAATGACTAATTTTTAATGTGAGAGAACAATGCAGGGATAATGGCACTTTAAAAGTAAGTAATACTAATGGCATAGTTTGTGTTTGGATGAGATTGCTCAAGTTACTGTCACATATAGAGATCATCTCTTAGTATCCTCTGGTTTTATGAGCCCATAACCTCTCAGCTCTGTAATCAGCTAGTCCAGTAAGCACTTAATTTGCTGAAGGAGAAATACAATGGTGAAGAAGCTCCAACAGGCAGTAAAGCTGGCTGTGTTGGATTCGCCATAACTATCAGAGCCTCATCACCTTCACTGAGCCCGGAGTATGTTTGTTAGGGTCGAGTTTTTAGGTAGTCTTGGCCTGCCAGTGTTACAAAACGGTGACTATGGATGCAGAACCACAGCAGTAACACTGTAGAATAGCAACGTTCCCTGTATTTCTGCTTCGCCTTATCACTTGTATCAATGATTTATGTTCCAGCATAGTCACCTCTCTGCCCAGTCACTTTTTCTGTGCTATCTAGTCTTTTGGGCACCGATATTTAGTTGCCCAGTACTGTTACTAGCCAGGGGCTTGCTTTTTAAATCCCTTGGACGGATTTGCAGAATGACTGCTCCCCCATCCAGCTGAAAGTGGGAGCACTGCAGGTCTTTGGCAGCTCCGCAAATCAAGACTGCAGCTCCTAGAAGTCTGTAAACACAGTTGATTCTTACACTCCGCTTCCTGCCACGGTGCAGTTTGTGACTGCTGGCAGCCACAACACAACATGAGCTCCATTTCTGCTTTCCGCTGTCCCACTGGGGCTTTTGCTAACATAAATACGTTACCCCGTGTAAGAAAGTGAGCAACACCACGGCTAATGCAGCGATCATCTTCTCCTATGACAGAGGCGGTATTTGCTGTGCTCTGTTGCCTTCCCAGTGCAAACATTTCTGCTGAGGAACTCACCGCTGCAGTGCTGGCATGTCACCGCCTTTGAACGGGGACGGTGCCAGCCTCCCAGCCAGCCGCAAGCGTGCGGAGCCAAGGAACCGTGTATCAGGGCCTGTGCATGTGTCAAGGACAGGTTTCCCAGCCTGAAATGTCAAAGCAACTGTTTCTCCCTCAGGAGGTGCATTTGTCTCTATGGTGAAGAACATGTATTATCACAAGTGTTGTCTTTGAGCTCAGAGCTGGATAAAGACCAAACAGACACTGAATCCAGCAAAATTTCAGCATCCCCCTCTTCAGAAACATTCACATCCTCTGACAATTTTTTTCTTCCAAGAACCAGCCTGCTTCCAAAAGGAGTGAGCTGAACATTGACCAACACAGTCCTTGCTCCCAGACTTTACATGACAACTGCTTGGAAAGCAACATTTAAAGTTTGTTCTGCTGAGAACTACTCTCAAACCTAGGGCCCTTGTTAGCCATCTCCAAATGTTTTCTGATCATGACCCCACTGCAAATTGGGACTCCGCTTGTAGTGAGCCCTTGACTCCAAATATTGGCACAGATAAATGGTCTCTAACTGGGCTTTCTACTTTGCTCCTAATGTTACAGACCCCACACGGAGACACAACCCCTCGTTTCAGACATACGGCTGCAGAGTACTTCAGCTTGCTTCAGCCAGCTGCTGGGGCTTTGCAGAGGACTTCGCAGTGCTGCTGCTGCTGCCTGCTCCCAAAGGCATGAAGGGGGGCAACTGATTTCGGCATGTCAGCAAGCCAGTTCGCAGCCCTGCTCTTGACCACACACCAGCTTCCTTCTGGGTCTCAGCTGTTGACTCTGAGTTAGTTAGTGCTGCCAGCCAAAGGAGCCAGGACCTGCAGGGTACTGAACACTTAAAACACCTTGTGATGCTGCAGACATGCATGCTCGTAGAATAAAACAGGCAGCTAAACGTAAGGAGATGGATGGATACTTTATCACTTGACTGAAATGGGCAGGAGGAAAATCCCCAGTTGTCTTTCACAAGTAATTTCATGTTCTCTCTCCTGTGTTGCTGTGATCATGTTTTTCTCTTTCAAAGTAACAGGAGGAAGGGTGGTATGGGGGTTTTATTTCTTTCTTCTTCTTTTTTTTTTTTTTTTAAATTAAGACATCTGGGCAGTGACCCAATCAAAGCTTCATCTCCCTAATAGAAGTCTGTCTGACCGTAACTTGCATATTCCATTTTTCATTCACAGGCAAAGACTATCTATTGTCCAAGTATTTTTACTCTGCCATAATCAAAATACAAATTCTAGCTTAACTTAAAATAGACATGTCAGAAACATTTGACATGACCTGCATGCCTGTCAACAAGTGATAATCAAATTTCCTTGCCATACTAAAGTTGGGCAGGAAACATTTCTTTTTTTTTAAAAAAAAAACCCAACAGCCTATCTGCTTTCCATATCATATTGAATTTCTGAGACACAATGGGAGTTTTTTCTTTTATGCAAAGGAGTTACAAAGGAGTATGAGCAGTTAAAGGGATGTCTGCTGAAGCTGGGATGAGGGCAGGAGGCACACTTCTCTTTGAAACAGCCTACATGCAGCGTTAGTGAAACTTAAAAGAGCAGAGGGGAGGATTATTTCTCTGCTTTTTCTGTTTATTTATTATGTAAATGCAGTTTCCCTTGTATAAATATTTAGCTTCTCCCTTTCTCTCTGAAAATCAAACAGCAGCAGGGGTAAAAAAGCAGGGAATGCAATTGCAAAATTGGCATTACAGTGGATTTGTGCAAGTTTGGGAGCAGAAACAAACTGTAGTGCATTTGTTATGAAGGTAAACCCAAACTGACACTGTCCCTTACAAAATTGTTGGAAAAGAAATAAGATGGTGCCAAAAGGAAAGTTCAGACAGAGAAGTTTCTTTTAAAAGGATACATTAGCAATGTTCTGCAGAAGAAGGAGAGAAGATAAAGGTGTAAGGAAAAAGAAGTTATTCCAGCAACTTTCTGCATAGGCTTCCTCTGGAAGTGTTTGCCAAAAACAAAGAGCACATCCCAGCAATATAAACAAATAGGCCTGTGCAGTACACAGTTAAAATTATCAATGTCTCACTAACTTGTGATCCAGACTAAGCAGGGCATTAAAAAATCCAAAAGAGCACAGCATCTTCTATTCCTGAAGAGACCGAAAGGGTACATTGACATAACAGTTTCCAACAGCTGTCATAACAGCCTGCACAGGGTCGTGCCGGAGCTGATGGACAACAGCCTCTTGCACACTGAGCACTGGAGCCATGCTTCGTGGGGCTGTGTGTTGCCAGGTTCAGCTCTGCTTACCGTGTACAGTATATCACAGCTTAATCCCTCTGGGATTGTCTACATCCTCCTCTGAGGGGTTCTCCCACATGCCCTTTTCTGGTTTTGCCAAGGCAGAGGAACGCCTGTCCCTGCCTCCTTCGTTTGATTTTGCCTGTTTCAGCTTCTGACCCAGAATGGCCCTGCTCACCCAGCGGTGTGATGAGATGCGTAGAAGACGACTTTTCCTTTCCGTGCTAATTGCATTGGTTTGGGGTGTAAAAGTTCCAAGCCTCTGATACATACAGCACTGAGAACAAAAGCATCTGGTTGTCGTGACATTGTTGCTCTAAGACATGAATTTACTGGGTTAAAAACCGAGACACTTATTTATTTGAACAAACTCCCACTAAATTCAATGCAACTCTACTGAGAGGAAACTACAGTGAGGTCTGCAGAACAGAAAAGCTCACAATTATCAAATAATTATCCCAGAAACCCCCCTGCTGTGGGAGAGACTGTGGCCCCTGTTCCCATCAGACAGGAGAAGGACCACAGACCACTTTGGCACCCCTCTTTGCCTAGCCTTCACCCCAGCTCTGGGTGGACTGCCGTTCCTCTCTGAAAAGACCCTCTATGGAAGAGGACCATTCCAATCCACCCTGGAATACTTCAGCGGGGTAAAATGGAGGGCAAGCTGCCCACAAACACACATGGTAAAGTATGGAAAGTAGATACCAGCCCTCCTCAGCTGATGGATGTTCCAAAATAAATGCTGCAGGAAGAGACCTTGCTCCTATCCAGCAGCACAGCTTCAAGGGGGACATTCTGCACCACGAGCTTCCCTGACCAGGTGTCGCCATGGGACGTTTGCAGATACAGCATCAGGATGTCTTGACTCTTTCCTGTGGATTCATGGTGCAGGTGAAAGAGTGAATTCTGAAGATCAGTTCACTTGTCCTCTTGATGTATGCAGTTTGAGGGACCTGGAGTCTGGGTCTCTGTAAGTCCAAGAAAATGGCAAACACCATGTAATTTCTGGGTGGAGAAAGTGAGTATGGCACCTCAGGGAAGCTGAGTAGCATCAAAAAATCCCAACTTTTTTTGTAGAGATGCCACCTAGATTCTGACTCTTAGACAAAAACAGATTTGCAATGCAAAAGCCAGAATTTAGAAAAGCCTGAGTGCAGAAGGCTAGGAAAGGTGTCAAATGTCTGGTCCAAACTATGGTCTGAAAATACATGAAAGGAACATGGATAAAGATGATGCCAGATGTGTTAACCAGTTTTCCGATTATTTGTCTTCGCAGATGGCAATTTGTGTCACTGTAATGGTTAAATTGCTTCTGGACTTTTTCCTTTCTGTTTCTCCAGTTACAGCTGTCCCTTGCTGTCCTGATGCTGGACAACGTACTAATGCCCCCTGACATGCCAGATGCGGACATATGCCATACTTTACTGGAGGGGATAAAACCTCCAAAAAGCAGCAGGAATGGAAAATCTCTTTTCCTCTTGCCTCTCTTTCCCAAACTGACTCTGTGATTGCATTTACAAGGCAGAATTAACACTTGGGACAAGAGAGTCAAAGGATGCGGAACTCATATTCTAAGCAAATAGTGCAAAGTAGCTGCAAGACTTTTGGCACCTGACTGTGATGAAGCTTTTAAGAGAATTTCCTGCTGAAGGGACCTGAATTACTGGAGATTACACACACATCATGGTCCACTTGCACACTTCCAGATAAAGTCCCTTTCAGGCAATTGTAAAATGCATGTGTTTCAACCATTTCCCTAGCACTAGTATAGACAAAAATAAGAAGAAAAAGGCTGCAGAGGACGACTCACAGAGGCTGGGGATTACTGGAAGGAACATGAAACCATGAAAGGTGTGTATGCCCATATTTCCTCTAATGCTCACAGCAACTGCGGAGTAAGCAACTGGCCACTCCTAGTATGACTAATGGTGTAACCACTTAAGGACTTATTTCCACAGGAGTTCATGAAAGTTAGATCAAAATTAACCACAAAGTTTAAAATAGAAATGCACACTATCTGCTTCCACTTGCAGCGACTATTTCAGCATATATATGAGTTTAAGCACACACACAATTCTGTTGAATGAGAGGTGATGCTTAAAACTGTGTGCTCACATTAATTGCTTTGCTGAAGTGGGGTCTCCATCTGTCCATACAGAGCTGCACCTCCAAAGTCTTTGCAACTTTACTTTGCAACCATTAGTTTTGGCTCCATGGGAAGCTACTTAAAATATCTGAATTAATTAAGTCAGATCTGTACAGCAGAAAAAGGGATCAACAAAATATGGTCACTATGGCAACAAATATTTCCTGGATGTAGTTTTGCTTCTAATCAGCAATGGCCTCCCCATGTTCCTAACCACAGCAAAAGGTGTCAGGCTTTTCTTCTCTCTTTCTTTGTTTGTATTGAAACTTCCTACAGAGTAAGACGGTAAATGTAATGTCCAAGTATTTTACACAAGTGTCACTTTTCAGTAGTATTTTACACTAGTATAAAAATTATTAAGAATGTGAAACAAGGATCCATCATTTCCCCTTCTTCTTACCTCCCTCCTGCCACCCCAGCACAGCAAAAGCCTCTGCCACACTGGGAGATTCCATGGGCTCTGACTCCGAATTCAGATATTAGTGACCCCTTCACCACTAACATCAGCTGAAAGCAAGACTAGAAAAATGAGGGCACAAACCAACCTGTTGTTCTCAACAGACAGTGTTGGCTGACCCCCGTGTCCACACTAAGCAAAAATAGAAAATAAAAGGTGCTGACACTTTGCCAGACCCTCTGCAAAATACACTCCTGGCCATGTCAATCACAAAAATGTGACCCTACGTGCAGTACATGGTGGAAATATCCAAGTCATGTCTGTGCGTAGTCTCTGAACTTGCCAAACGTGGCCACAACCTCCTCGGAGTTTTGCAAATGCCATGGTTTCTGGACTGAGTCTTCGGTGGGTAGTAGATAATCTCAGAGGCTTTTGTGAGCCTGTCTGCACTTCAGCAGAGCTCAAAGATACCAAGGGGTTTTCTGAGCTGTCTTCCTTTTTTCTGGTGTTTTTGGGGTTTTTTTTTTCCTTTTTTTTCTTGAGTAGGTAAACCAACATTTTTAAAATGGTTTCAGACACCAGTCTTGCCCATTGCCAAATGAGAGGGCATATCTAGGACAGGTGTGTTTCCTCTCTGGTTTTACTTCCCTGTATTTTTTTAAACAGTGGCCTCAAAGGTATGCGGTCACAGTGTCTGTGTCCAGGTATTGCCTTCCCCTCCCTTAATGACTGGCAAATCCGTTGGCATTGTCAACCAAATGCAGCAAAGGAGGTCAGTTCTCAGAGACAGTGAAGTTTGTACAAATTCCAGGAAAATAATTCTCTCGCAGAGAAAAGAGATCCTTTCCATGCTCTGACTGTCAGAAAAGTTAGATCAGTCTTGTTTGCTGTCCGAGAATCCATGTCAGTGCTGGGGCAAGAGGGAAAAGAAGCACACATGCTTATGTTATGATTGCCCCAGTCATGGGAGTAGCTTCGGTGGGATCTGACACCTTTTATAGACACTGATATCGATCAGGGCTATGTATGAAATCAGCCTTCACAACTCCCAGTGTGCCTGACCCTTGCCAGTCTTACATGAACAATTAAACAGTTAATATTCATCTTTAAGTATCTCTTCACAGTTACCTGTGCCTGTTCAGATATGTGCTTTTAGACTGAGATCACACTCCAATGCACATTTATTTATTTATTTGCGATCATTATCATGGTATATTTTGGAGACTTGAAGATATATCTGTTTATGCAAAAGAGGCATTACGTGTGTAAAGCTCCAGCCACACCACCCACGCAACCAAAATTGCAGCAGAGCGGCACAGAGATGCCAGAAACACATGGTTAACCTCTGGTTTGCAAACTTTGGGCTTTGTGGTTTTTTTTGTTCTTGCATCGACCCAAAAAATTCATGCTGGCAAAGGAGCTGTAGTTGAAATAAGGCATTTAGAAAATCAGTAACAAAATGCTGGAGCTGACATGACTACTTTCCCTCTAATCTTTAGCTTTCAAGCCCCTCCTGACACAAGTCACTTTCTGGGGACAGTAGAGAGAGGAAAGGAAACTAATGCCCTCTCACCCACATCGGCACCCACTGCAGCAGTACCAGCGTGCTAGCCCAGGCTGCTCTGGGAGCTTACAGCTGGATTTTTGGCATCATATTCTCTTACTTAATACAGTTTTAAAAAAGCAAGTATTTCTAGTAGAACACAATACTGCCAGACCTGTCCTATATTAAAGAATAACCTCACTTCTCCCCACGAGCAAGTAGGTCGTGAAAATCTGAAGTCCTTTACGGCTGCATTGAGAGTGCACCCCCGCCCCCAACATGGCTGTTTGTTAATGGGGTGACAACTGCAATGTAGGGTTATCTGACATTTGTTTTCTAATGCACATGCTGTTTAAAAAAGAGTAACTAAAATGTAAATAAATGCAAAGGAATCCTGGGAACAGAGGTTCTATGAAGAAACCACTTAATGAAAAACACCCATATTGCTCCGTATTGTGTCACTGACCAAATATATATGTTAATTCTTCTAAGCCTCATTTGCCTAACAGCATGGAAACTGCCAGCATTTTAAGAACTGCTATCAGATAACTTGAAATGACATTAGACAGACCATACAAACAGCAGGCAGGCTCTAGCGACTGTGCTCATGAATCTGATCCTAAAAGGCGCAGCGTGTTTTCACTACACGTAGACTTCGAGATGGCTGGACACCACCTGAGTCCCTACAGGTCTGTGGTAAGAGACATTACGGAGTGTATTGCAAAAATGGGGCTCTGAGAAATTTCACATGTATAAGGACTGATCTGACATTTTAATTTATACCCTTGCCAGTACAGGGGGTTGTTTTTCCCTATTTCTATTTTCTCGTACTTTGTTGTCGATTCTTAATCAGCCAGATGAGAAAATTGTTGCATAATACCTGGATTTCCCTTTTAGGACTGTTTTCCTGACACTTCCAGGGTCACAACAGTACAGAGAAACCCCAGGCCAGGACTCTCTGTGCTACACGCTAACACAAAACAATCACAGAGACAGGCAGTATGGGTCTGAACCACAGAGATACTCTGAAATCTTGAAAATACTTATGCGTGTACTGAACTTAGAATAAGGAATTTCATTATTTTCAAGGGGCTTTCGCACATGTTTAAGAAGATGCCCACGAGACAGGATGGCAGCACAGACAAAACTACTAAAACTACACATGGGGGACTTTTGTGGAACCAGGAAGAGAACAGAACAACCCCCCAGAACAAACTCTGTACTCCTGCTGCACAACCCTGTATACTTTCACAAAGAGTTCCTCCCCTTAAATAAGATTATGAAAATATTTTCCCATCCCCCTGCACAGAACAGCAACTTTAAACAACTCCTCCTACTCGCTAGTATTTCACATGAACTTCTAATCTGGTTGCATTTAGCTTCTCTAGTTTTTTCAAGCTAACTGTCCTGCACCCTCGTTTTAATAAAACCCGATTAACACACTTGAGAGTCAAACATGAACAAAAAATCTCCCATTCCCTCCGAAGTATGGCATTCATGAAGATATCATGAATAAGTAAACATTCTCTGGGGTTCTGTTTCTTTTGTCTAGCTTATTGGTGTTGAGAAACCTTCTCCTTCATTTATTTATGTTGGTATTTTATTTCCTTATTGAGTTTCAAAGATGAACAGAGAAAAATAAATACCAAGGAAAGAGCTCATAGGCTGAAATGACCAAGGTTTTTCCCAGGGAGGTTAAAAAAACCTGTGCTTTAATATGAAGGTTCTGGTGCCTCTTTATTTCTTTTAATACACCTGCTTTCTATATGGAGTGCATGTCAGTCTGTGTATGACAGTAGCTAGCAAGCCACTGTAGCAAAATCCTATTAATCAATGTGCAGGAATCCAATTTCTTCTTATAATTCTGATTTAAGGATATTGCATTCCAGGCCCTTAAATTACTATTGTGCCTTGAAGTGACGCAATCCTACCTAGTCCAGGCTTATTCAAATGGCAGAATACGTACAGAGCAGACAGCAAGTTGGGTTTGCACAGACCTCACCGAGGTCACTGACACACTCCTGCAGCACATCCAACATTCCTTACCTTTTTCCAGATCCGCTAGGGAGACATCGCACTGCAACACACTTGCAGTCCCAGTGGGAAGGCAACGTGGCAGATCAGGGCAGCAAGCAGACTCATTCTTGCTTACCTGACCTTGCAGAACCCCTTAACAGATCTTGGTAAAATGATCAGATCTCAGCAAAATTATTGCTCAGACTCTCAAATTTAAAAAGTGATTAGTTGGTAAACCTCACTGAAAATTAACAGACCTTGACAAATGCTAATTGGGTAGGCAGGATGCTTATCTTAGGACTGAAGAGATAGTCTGCATTTTGTGTCTGAGAAAATCTAAGCACTATATACCTGAGCCTCATACGCAATTAATACAAAATTTTAATTGTTTCATGCTGACAGGGTCCATTTTTCAAAGCCATGGGAATTCTTCAGTAGAATTAAATCCGATTTGACCCTTGTACATGGCTAACCAATATCTTTACTGCAGCACTAACTGTTAACACACTCACAGCTGTAGTTTCTTAGCAAAGGTCCTTTTCAGAGATGAAAACGGAGGTATTAGAGCGCGACATACTTTTTGTGTCCTACTTCATAACCTCACCCCTTAGATGAACTGTGAAACTTAAGACTAAGGGACAAACATCACTAAACCAGCCAAACAGTACTATTTTTATTCTCATGACAAAGTCAAAGGGGTTGTTTTTACTGCTTTTCAGAGGCAAAAGTCATGTCTCTTCCAACTGAAGACAATAAAGCCTGTAAGGATGCTTAAAAACCTCACATTACCTTACCGGCTTGCAGCAATGAGTATATAGATGCTACATTGACGAAACATCAAGCAGTAACATGCTCAAATTTCCACTTGTACTGCAAAACAAAACAAAGGAAACCCCAACCTGGCGCATAATTTTGAAGCTGTAGCCCTTGGGGCTAGGGTCTTACAGGTTAAAAAGAATTTTTGGCAGAATTTGACTTTTAAATTTGTAGGACAAATATAGAAAGCAACGGTGATCCAGTGCAGGCAGAGCTCCTCCTTTCCGAGTCACTCGGTGCAGATGTTGCAGGAAGATGGGAGAAGTGCTGTATACCTGCAGGTGTCACCAAGCGAAGGTACTACAGAGATGCTGACCTTTCAAAGGGGTGCGAAGAAAGCCTCCATAATCTTTCTCAGCTGAAGATTTATTCCACTTCAGTGTTAGGGCCAAATTTTAACCTGGCTCGTTCTACCTACCAAAAAAAAGCAAAAAATCCCAGCCAGAAAAAAAATCTCTGAAACAGAAAAGATAATCTGCTCTGACAGTCCTTGAAGAGGAATGCTGTGTCACAGTGGAGAGCTAGCTGTACCACAGCAGCAGGTGGTGAGACTCAGTGCAGGCTAGAAGATCTCACCAAGATCCTTCTGGAACGAAGGCACTGAACTACCCTCACACTACACTACTTTTTTTAACAAATCACGTTTAATCCAAAAAGTGGAACCACCTAAAAACTATTGTTGTTTTGGAGCTATTTTTAGTTGAAGAAACCAAACTGCAAAGTAAACTGGATATTAAGAAGCTCAGACTAAAAATACTTGACAGCAACATACGATATCTTTGGATCAGAAGACATGGTTGAACTAGTAAACAAGCTACATACTCCTACAACGCACTCACCAGCACGTTATGGGTGAGACTGGCAATACACGGTCCATCCACCTCCAGAGAGAGGACAGCATGTAAATGGGATGACCTCTGGCTAAAGTCCATCTACCCTCGTAAATGCTCTCCTCCAGCACTTGCAAAGGGAGTCTCAAGGTGTAGGTCTAGTCTGAGTCCCCAAGTCATGACACAAAGGACTCCTCCATGGCCCTAGCAAAAGACACAGGATGAGGGAGACAGAGCACAGATTTCATCCATCCTCTCTTCCTCTGCATGCCTTCATGCCCCAGAGACCTTCAAGGGAATGGACAGCTCTGCGGAGCAGTTCTCCCTTCTCTTTCTCTGCTCACGCTGGGATTAGCAGACATGTCCCTGGGTAGGGACTGAGGAACAATGAAAAGTTGGCAAGGGAACAATTTTGGATGCTGTTTTAGTTGCCTCAGCAGTTAGATGAAGGCCAAATTGCTTGCAAACTCAGTTTCCCCAGTACAAGCAATGCAAGGAGAACTAAATCCTTTTTAAAAAGTGTTGGGTTGAACTTGACAAATGAGGATGTGGTATCTCCTGGCCATAAATCAGAGCCTTTCAGATCTCTGACAGAAAAGTGCAAGTCACTCCTCTGGAGGGCTGAGAGTGCATGAGGCCACAGAGAAGACAGTTCCTGAGTCCAGAGCTAGGATATTCACGTGGCAGGTAATTAGTTGCTGACTAAGGACTTTCCCCAGTAGCATTCCTCCACTGTGGCTTAAGAACTGGAGAGGCTGAAGTGTGTTGGAATTAATTCTTCTCTGCATTTCTATCAACCTATCCAATTTTTTTTTCTTTTCTACTCACCTACTTCTACTAACAGATGTGCACTGTTCTATGAGCCTAACATCTAGCATACAGCTTGTCAACTATCAGTTTAATCCCTCGTAATAATAACTGACTAGGGTTTAGGGGCTCTGTCTTTCACCAGTATCCCTGTATTTCTGGTTTTTTTCCTGTTTATATTGACTGATGGCCTGATGTAATTTGGTTTAGTTTCTTTGCTTTTAGCAGTGAAGAAGAGAATCTTTTCTCAACAATATTCTTTGTAGGAGGACTTCTTGTTTTGCATACAAAACACAAGCAAGCAATGAGTTATGTGGTTGTATCAGTCCTGGCTACGCGTACATGGCTCAGCAGGCAGCTCTGAGCACTGGTTTTCCCATCACATATCACGATGGGCACGGGTGCACAACATTTTAAAGAGGCACAAGAGTGTGCCTAGAATAGAGTCACACAGCTATTACGCCGCACAAATCAACATCAATGGGATTTTGCAGATTTGTTAGGTATCTGTCTCTTAGTTGCCTGTGACCAGGACAGGTAAATATGAGAGTCTGGTGTTTCACACTCCAATTTCCTAAGCTTCAGCTAGTGCAAATCCATGTTTATTCCTTCCTCTGCACAACTGCTTTGCTTGTTGTCGACATTAAGAATCATTGTTCTCCCGACTCTCGGTGTGTCACATGGTGGGTGTGGGAGCTTTGTGATTTTGCAGGTTCAGCCTCTGGTGTCAGCACTCCCTCCATTACAGCATCATAGGACAACTTCAGTTCATGCTAGACACTAGCCTCATTCTACCTTCTGACCTGTTCCAGCACTATTCAGTATAGCACTCATGATCTGGTATTCATAAACCTTTTCCCTTGGTTGTTTTTATTTTCTACCATTCCTTTCCATGTGTTGCCCTACTGACATCATGTGCTCAAAATAACCTTTACGAATGCATTTAACCTTCTGGGTACGCTTATCCTTCACCCCTGCTTCACCTGACATGCCTATTACTTTCCTATATATAGGCAATATGTCTTGCATCCACAGTTTCACAAGCTTTGAATTTTGTTTGCTGAATCGCTGGAATTTTGTGTCACTTCCTTCACTGCCCTTTAAAGGGAAGAATATTCCCATCAGAAACTACCCTCGATGGTCTACATTTGGTGATTCAATTGGGAATAAGTAGGTTGCAATAGGTGAAGATCATGTGGATTAGTGCTCAGATACCATAGTAAAAGGGACTTTGGAAAACAATGAGATTAATAGGTTTCAGGGGGAAAAAATCACATTATGAATTCTTATAATGGGGACGCTATCAGAAGAGAGGTGGTGGAAGCTTCATCAGTTAGCAACTTTTTGGCAGAAATCGACAATTCGAGAGCTAATCATAGATAAAGACTGTACATCAGCAAGAAGTGTGAGAAGACAACGAGGTTTCTAAGTTTCTTACACTGTGATCTGTTTAAGCACGAGTGTGCTACCTACTACTGTACTTTATGCTTCCCCAAAGTCAAACTATAGCCCCTGTAACATACCCTGAGCAGAGCAGAGGTTTGACGTCCTGCTCCTCTCTGTAACGGGATGTGGTTGGTGGAAGTGCACAGATTAGCAAACAAAGCTGTGCCTAGCCAAATGTTATTAGCTGGATGTTTTCACGGAGCTATGGCATTATGGAACTTCAGCAGAAACGTAAGTCTCACTGACCAAACTGATGGTCTTAGTAGGTTAACAGCAAAATCATTACTTTTATTTTCATCCCTATCTAAAAATCATGGAGTTTTAGGCCCTAGGCATTCTAATAAAAGTGTTAGCAAATAAAATGTGTGTGTGTATGTATATGTAAATATATAGAGAAATTCCAACCACGTTTAATTGATGGTGTACTGAATGTTCTGAAGACCACTATTATTTACTGAAATAGAGTCCTAGCAAGACTGACTAGTGTGCAACATAATCAGGGGTCTTATGTTGTTTTCAGAAACCTAATGAATGAACACATAGCATTCACTGGTTTCCGACATGACAGGCATATGGTGCTCATAAATAAATAAAGAGCATGATATTACAGTTATGCTGATACCAGTGAGTGGTAACATTTGGTAAGCTGGCAAGTTGTCTCTTCTATCTTACCTTGACAGCAAAAATATAAAATCTCTGAGTAACAATTTATCGTAACTGATAGCTTTTGGAGCTTCCTCTCACTAAGTCGTGTTACTAGGTTCCAAAGGAAACATTAGACCACTTTTTAATGTATAGCTTCAGATACATTTTTTAAAACCATTAAAATTACATAGAAGGTAACTGTGAGCCACAACAGCATTCAGCAACAGTATCTACATACCTGGGAGAGACTCACAGTGATACAAAAGAGCACAATTGAAATCCTGAAAATGCCCAAATAGCTGCCTACAGGACCGATACTTCTCTCAGGTTTTACAGTGGTTCATGGTACTTATCAAAATATGGGTGACCCAGGTTCAATTTCCAAATCTCTTTAGGGATTTAGGAACCTCAGTTTCACATCTTTCCCAGGAGAACACCCTACCTACACACCCCTCTTTCCACATGTCCTCACCGCTTGCCCGAACTGTCACACTTCCACCAGTGGCATCTGCAAAATTTGCAGGATATAGGAGTAAATTTCTTTCTTCCACAGTTGCATTCCAAAGCCACAACCAAATCCCTAGCAGTAAGTCATCCTGCTGTCCCATTCCCAAACACAAAATACATATTACCTCAAGCAATTGGGATAACAACATCGGGATAAGTTGCCTACTGAGTTCTCTGCAGCACAATAAATGCTGTACATCAAGTCCATGCCTTTAAATCTTTAAACTCATTAGTCTGACTGCAAACTTAGGCAGGTAAACACCATCCAACCAACAACTAACTCTAGTCTCATTCTCATCTCAGAGTTCATCCAGCTTCCTCAGTTTCCTGTGGTACCTACAGGCCCCACAGATGAACCACGCTTTTCAAGCCTCACTGCACTGAACCCTAGCCCTAGCACAACAACACAAGCTCTAATCAGGCCAGAAAATGTCCAAAATGGGTGGCAACTGAAAGAACTACCTTCCTGGGGTGTTTGTGGTCACCTCCTTTGGGGTAAGACTAGCCTAAAATTTGGAGTTAACATAAAGTTTAGGAGAGAAATATATTCCTGAACACTAAAGTGTTTAAGTGGTCTTTAATTTGTCTCCATATGACAGAGGTTACCTCTCTTTGGATAAACCTAAAGTGAAGATTAAGACTGAGAAACAGCTGGAAGATATTTTTCTTTCTGTGGGTTGCTGAAGTAATATATAGGCTGGTGCTGGTTAACACCAAATCAGCCTCAGTTTGGTCATAAGATAGTGAAGATCATCCATCCAAGAATTGGAAGCCTGTGTTTGGTTTTGTTTGTGTGTGTTTTTCATAGGATATGCCACACAAAAATAAAGGCTTGTGTTGACAGTGGACTGAATAGAATAGAGGTAGTTCTTCTATGGCAAGGTATCACCCCTTTGGGATTTAAGTTACAATTCTCGAGGAATCCCAAGACTGGAAAATCATACCCTAGATTCTGTCAGGACCACCAAAGTAGGAAGAGGTCTGATGTTGGCAGGGATGAAAGGTAAAACCGAGTTTTGAGGGGTTACTCCTCGATAGTAGAGGTTATCTTCTTGTGATAGTGTTAGTGCTAGTGATACAGCTGGTTTAGAGGAAAGAATGGGCTGGGGAACTGTATTTATTCCTGAATTTTATTGGGGTTGCCATCTTAACTTGAGGATGTGAATACAGTAGTAGAATGGCTGTAGCATAGCTTATAGGATGTATTTTGATCTGTTAATGGCCAGGGTCACTTCTGGTTTTAGAAACGAGGATGTGTTATCCTGCCCCAGTAGGATGAAAACTGTACTGTACATGCTTTGGATCACAGCAGTAACAATTCTTGTGCTGAGGCTGCCGTTAGTGTTTGATTTAAGGACAGAGCTAAGGTCTGAGAGAGAACTGGGTGGAGAATTGTGTGACCATCTTAATCCTTGAGGGAATATCAAACAAGGAGGACCGTAGTCGTGAGATTGTGCAGGATACTTACAGGACAGCAGAGTCACCTCTTTCAACTTTAAACTACTGTTAGGTTGAAGATTGGGATAAGAGTGTGAGAGAAATGAGATTACAGAATTGTGGTTCCAGGACCGCTGGGGTTTGCAATGGCTGTGGCACCAATGACAGTTGTGGACCAGTTTAGGAAAAAAAAGCAAGGACTGTTGATATTCTACATGAATCCCATAGGCACCACAGAAATAGGCCGAGGTTTGGCACACAGGAAAATCTAATGGGCAACAATTTGGGCTGAAGATACACTTTCAGTTTTCA
Source organism: Falco peregrinus (assembly GCF_023634155.1). Classification (NCBI taxonomy): domain Eukaryota; kingdom Metazoa; phylum Chordata; class Aves; order Falconiformes; family Falconidae; genus Falco; species Falco peregrinus. Next base: position 97,846,770 of record NC_073723.1, on the reverse strand, counting down.
TAGGGTCTGTGGGCCTTGTAGCATGAAGGCAGCATTGTACCACAATTTAGGTCTATTGCTGTAGGGGCTTCCTTGCTTAGTTTAAGGCTACAGTCGGTTGGAATCAGGTTTGTGCCTTAAGAGAAAAGGACCAGAAAAGGCTTGTTCATTACAGGAATCTGTAAAGGCTGCAAAAATAAGCAATTAGGGACATACGAGGTAAATAAGTGTGAGGGTTTTTTATTAAGAAATGCATCCTAGAACTCAAGTTAACGGCGGTATTGTGGTTGCGTTTGGATTTATGAGAATGACTCAGACTAGAGCAAGGGCTGCCTGGTGAGCCCTATCTAAATGCAAGAAGTTTGTCCTTTGTTGAGACATAGATGTGGAAAGTTACAGTTTGGTTTTGGATCCTGGAAGACCTGTTGTTTCTGTTAAACCAAAAGGCTAGGGTTTGGGTTTGGGTCTGTCAAAGTCATCCGTCGTCCACTTGGGTTGAAAGAGGCAAACTCCTAAATACACCTACAATTAGTTCTGGGATAGCCAAGGGGTTTTTTTCTGGCCTTAATACAGGAGTTTGGGTAATGACTGCAAAACTAGCAAAATTCACCATTCCTGTAGATGCCACAGACACGCAGAAGTGGCTGGGAACAGCCAGGGAAAGGAAATGGGATGGGATGGGCTATGTCTGGTTTTAGGTGAAGTTCATCTTTCAGGTCCACAAAGGGCTGAGAAGTTAAAGGTACACCTAAGCGGTTTGTGTGCTGCAGTACTCTACTGAACGCTGAACATCTTTAGTTGGGCTAGCACTGAAGTTCAGGTCACTGGGCCAGAGTTTAAGGTTACGATTTGCCCTTGGATCAGAAGCAGCTGGTGTGTCAGGTTTAACACAATGTTCCAGACCAACACGAGCAATACTGGGAGAAATTTTGGGGCAGAGTTAGCTGACCTAACTGGATTAAGGTTAAGGGCTTGTCATAGCTTCAGCCAAAAAGCAACGTTTACGTCTGGGTCCTGCTAGGGTTGCTAGGCTTCAGCCTGAGTTTGTCCTGACATATTAAACCAAATGATTTAATCTGGAGAGCCTGAAGGATCAAGTAGGGTCGATCAAGTCTGAAAGATCAAGGTGACAGCATGGCCTAGTATCATAGAGGGCATGAGAACTGGGACAATGACTGCTGAAAAAATCAAATGGGGCCAAGGTTAGACACGGGGCAAGGAGGGCCTAGGTTTAGGGCTAAGTGTTGTCATTATGGTTAAGGTTTGGTACTGGAGGGACTGAAGAGCTTCATGAAAGTCCCTCCTGTAACTGATGCGTTGCTCTTTTTTCTAAGGGAGAAAGGGACTTTGCAGGAAAAAGTCTCGCAGATGGGGGAAGTAGGAGAAAGAGGAACAAGAGACACCAGTACTTATCAAGACTTTAGGACCACAAGGGAATGGTTTAGAAGTCTATACACATGTGCACATCTGTTTTCCCCAATCTTTTAACCTTCCTCCCATCCTTCCTGTCTCCCTGTGAGTCTCCCTTCCCCCCAACTCCCACAGCCCTCTGCCTCTCCGTGTCAGACAGACGTTCCTTTCTTTTTGTTCCTCTGCCTCCTTCCCAGTCCTAGCACAGGGCAGAGGCAGCAAGAGAAAAACAAGGGAAGCAGCTTTACCACGTTTTTTCATCCTGTGTCCAAACCAGTAAAAAAAAAAATCACGACCACTACCGCCACCACAATACTAATGGCAGCGTAGCCAGGGGGAGAGAGGTCGGTGAGGGTGGCAGGGGTTTCACCACGAGCCTTCGGGGAGGGGTGGCAACATGTGAGGACCACCAGCCCCCAGCGAGCCGGCTGTGCCCTGCGGCCGGCCGGGCAGCCGTGCCCCCCGCAGCCCCTGCACCCGGGGGCCCACCTGCCTCGGAGGGCAGCGAGACCCCCGCGGGGCACTTGTGAAGCAGCGGCCCCTTTGCCGGCCGGCTCCCCGCCGCACGGGGGGGGCATCCAGCTGTTGGCAACAGCTGTGTGTCAGCCCCGGCTGGGCCGCGGCCGGGCGCGGGGTCCGCCCCGCCGCCGTCCCCGCCCCTGCCAGGAGGAGGAGGAGGAGGAGGAGGAGGAGGAGGAGGAACCGAGAGTGCCCGACCCGGTGGCTTTTAGGGGGGGGGGGAGGCCACTCAGTTGTTAGCGCCCAGGCCCTGCGCTCCTCTCGCAGCTGCTGCTGTTGCCAGCGCCACGGCCACCAGGCTGGCCGCTGCCCGGCCGCCCCTCCCGCCGGTACCGACCTCCGCGCCGCCGGGGGCTGCGGGGCGCCGCGCTTGACGAGGAGGAAGCCGGGTTTGCCGAGGCAAAAGGGAATTGCATTGTAACTGGGTGGCGGGGGGGAAACGGGGGTGGGGGGCAGAGAGAAGGAAAAAATAATAATAGTACTACTAAGGAAGGAGGAAGGAACGGGGCTGACCCTGGGAGCGGGTCTCGCCGCCCAGGACCCGCACGCCCCGGCGGCCACGCGTGGGTGCAGAGCGCGGCGCGGCGCGCAGGGCCGGGCGGAAGATGCACACGACGCAGAAGGACACCACGTATACCAAGATCTTCGTCGGGGGGCTGCCCTACCACACCACCGACTCCAGCCTGCGCAAGTACTTCGAGGTCTTCGGGGACATCGAGGAGGCGGTGGTCATCACCGACCGGCAGACGGGCAAGTCCCGGGGATACGGCTTTGTAAGTGGCGGGGGCGGCCGGGCCGGGGCAGGTGGGCGACGGCGTCGCGGGGAAACTTCTGCGGGGGCCGCTGGAAGGAGCCAGGCAGCCCGGGCTGGGGGGCGGCTTGTGGGGGCGGTTTTTTTTTTTATTAATATTCCTCCTTTTTTTATTATTTCTCCTTTTTTCATTATTCCTCCTTTTTTTTTATTCCTCCTTTTTTTTTATTCCTCCTTTTTTTTTATTCCTCCTTTTTTTTATTCCTCCTTTTTTTTATTCCTCCTTTTTTATTCATTCCTCCTTTTTTATTCATTCCTCCTTTTTTATTCATTCCTCCTTTTTTATTCATTCCTCCTTTTTTTCCCTCCTTCCCCTCCCTCCTTTTTTTTTTTTTTCCTTTCCCTTTCGCTCTCCCCGCTGGGCAGTTGGCAGAGGCGGGGGGGTACTGAAAAAGGAGAGGGGGGGGATGGCCTCAGTCCGCGCAGCGCTGCCAGCGCGCCTGTTGCGCCCCGATAGGGCCGCGCCGGCGGTTATCAGCGGCGGCGGAGCCCGGCCCGCGCCCCTCGCCCTGCCCCGGCCCCCGGTGCCGGCTCCTCGGCGGGGCGGGCCGGGCCCCACGCCGCTGGGTGGCTGCCGGGGGCGAGAGGCTTCGCTCCCTGCCCACGGGAAGGGATCTAACGCGCAGCATCGCCCCGTTAAGGTCACCATGGCTGACAGAGCTGCCGCGGAAAGGGCTTGTAAAGACCCCAACCCCATCATCGATGGCAGGAAAGCCAACGTGAACCTGGCCTACCTGGGCGCCAAGCCGCGGATAATGCAGCCAGGTGAGGATGCGGCCCTGGATGGCTTTTTCTCTCTGTACCTCAGGTTTCTGCAAAGAGTACAACTTTTCGAAACGGCAGCGCTGCCCTGTGCATTCCTGAAGTATGCTCACTGCCCGCCTGTGCTTGGGTGTGATTTTTAAATGCAGCGTGTAGCAACTGCCCGGCTATTCTGTACATGTGCCTCACTTAAAACCCAAAAGCAATCAGAGATAAGATTTCTGCAGCTCCCCAGGAAGACTTGCACAGCTCCAACACTTCACTGGTTATTCCCACTGCCGGGAATGTGGTGGCGCTGACCATTTACAGTAGCGTTGCAGGGAAAGATTGGCCTAGGAATGAATCGCTTCCAATGTGTGCAGTCTTATTAATACAAACGATATCCCAATGCAAACTCCTCAAGCAGATGGGAGCTATTACGCAGACTTTAAAATGAAATGGCTCTTCCTAAGACCACATCTGAGCCAAACCGATCTCCCAGCCGCATCCCCAACTGCCGCTTTGCAGCAAGAGCGACAGAAGCGCAGCGTGTACACGGTTGTGCTCTGAAGGAGGCTGCTCTGAATTCCCGTGGGCTTCGCCTCAGGAACACCTGTCTGAGTAATTAAATGCCCATCAAGAAAAGGAGGGGTTTATGCTTGGGCGCTTGACGAACAGAAACAAAGTGAGGATTTGGCCCCCACGCTAAGTCCTCATGAGTAGAGGTGGCTCATATTAAACTCTGTAGAAAGTATGCAAATGCACTGATGAGTAGAAAGTACCATGTAATCCTTCAGATGCTAAAGTTAGGGACGAGAGTGGAACATGACATGAAGTGTGAGAACTTTGTGCTCATTGTTTAGAAAATGTTCTTCTAAACATCTCTAGGAAAGTATGCACGTTACTGGTTTAAGTTCTGTATGCACTTGTGTGTGTGGATTGATACATTTTGCTTTCTGATTTTTGGTTCTACAGCCTTTCAGGCATCATCACTGGAGGTTGTTAGTGAAGGCTGTTACTCTTTGTGTGCGTGTGTATATATAGCATAAATAAGTGGCCAAAAGAACACCCATACAGAGAATGTGATGTGTTTTTGTTGGTAGGTTTTGCCTTTGGTGTCCAGCAGCTTCATCCAGCTCTCATACAGAGGCCTTTTGGGTAAGTCTGTTCAGTGGGACCTCAAACAGGGGAGGAAAGATCTTTTTTTTAAAAAAAAAAAAAAAAAGGAAAGAAAAAGTATGATCCTTGAAGGCCTCTTGCAGTAGCATCCTTAAAACTGACCAGCAATGCTGAACTCCTCAGACTTATAAATGCATACCCGTAAACGTGCTCACCTTGACGGTCATGTTCTAAATGCTGCAGCTGAGTCAAGTTGTGTGGGACGTGTCCCTTCCACCTAAGCAGTCCAGTCCCATATGACCCTATGATAAAACAAGGAGGTATGACTTGATGCAAGATTGCTGTGCCCCATTTCTCTTTTTTTTTTTCAGCTTGACTCAATGTTATTTATCTCTTTCTAATCTGACAGGGATCGTTTACAGTTAAGATAACTGATCAGAAGGATATGATGATAAGAGGTGGAATAGTTCTGTTTGGAATTAAACTCTGTAACCAGTAGACTCAAACACAAACAAGCTAAAATGGTGATTAACGATGCATGTATGTTTTTTTTTTCATATAGTCAATAGACCTCCGTGTGCTTTTTTCATTTATTTATTTATTACAGTAATGAAGTGGTGTTGATAGCTAAACTGTGTGCTTTTATTTAATTGAAAGAGCTGTAGTGAAAGTTTTTTTGGGGGGGTCTTTTTAATTTTGTTTTTGTTGTTGAGGAGTGACTTTGCCATGGGGAGCAAAGGGCCTTTTTTTTTTTTCCTTGCTTTCAAGCTGTAGCCTGTGACTTTTTTAACCATATTTTGTAGTGAGTGCTAAATTGTGTGATTTCTTGATTTTTAAGTAAATCAACGTATTGCTTGCATGTTCATAATTTGGGAGGGGGTGCGGATTTTGTTCTTGGGAGGGGTGTGGAGCTCCTTATTAACAATGTGCGTCCATTTGGGCTTTCTAATTTGAGATTTTTTTTCTTTAATCTATAGCACATTTCTCCTTTACTTGAGTATACCTAACTCTTGCTTCTTATTGGCGTATAATTAGGAGGTGAAGTCTGCTTTAAACTTTCCATACAGTGTCACTTCACTAATGCACACTGACTGAGACACTCATTGCAAAATAATGCATTTTGCTAATTAATGAGTAAGCTAACAATGAAGTAGGAAAAATGCGTCACAAATTTATTTTGTTTATTTGGCTAGAATAGCTTTAGAATATTGTACACATCTGTTGTTCAGCAACGATAGCTTCTCAGTAGTTTGATATGTCCAAACGGTAGGAAACAGTTCCTGTCCTCAAAACTGTAGGAAGGTTTTCCTAGAAACTTCACGTGCTTTTAAAAGAGAGTGTTGATTCTTCTGAGACACATGGGGAGGTTGTGGAAAACTTTGTGTCGTCTTCTTTTTTTCTTTTTTTACCTTCTTATGATTTTCCTCTACTGTATTTTGTTCAACTACCCTGAAGTGTGAGGAGATGACAGTGTCTATGCAGTGAAAAGTTGAGGATGCCTGTACTAAGGTGGGCAGGAAGCGGAGCCTGTTGTCTCCAGACCTGTTAAAGCACTTACTGCAAAGAGGAACCAGTGGATTGCACAAGGATCAGCCGTGGAAAGACTGAGTTATTTGCTGAGCCCAACAGAAAAGGAGAACCTGTGGCAATCACTTGCTTAAAGGACTGTACAAATGTAGGGCTCTTTCTTGCTTTCCTTACCCAGAGCCAACAATAGATCATGTATATACTGTTTAGGTCAGGGAAATTCTTCCAGCAGGCTGAATAGGGTTTTATTTCTAATGCAATGTACATAAATCTGAAGAAAAGGAATGGTGGTTGCAGGGTCATGTATATATGAAATTGGTCATTTTAAATCCTTGGCTTTTGCCTTTCTTTTACTATGTGCAAACCAAGGAGATAACTAATCCTACATCCTCCTCAAAATTTCCGGTGACCTGGACCTTTTCTAAAGAATGTAGTTCAGATTAAGAAGAACAGCATTCACTAGGATGAACGAGCATCTTCACTCACTATATTCCTTGACAGTAATAGGGGTTGTTTCAGTGCTTACATGAATCTACTTTTATGGAAGAGTTCACTCTTGGAGAGCGTTACATGGATTGTACTGAAATACATGATCACCTTGAAGCCTTTCTTCCTCCTGTGCAGTTGGGCTTTTGAAAAGTACACTTTACTAATATGCTGTGTAAAGTGGGTCATAGCAGTGATTCACTACCAATACTCAGCTAATCCATACACAAAAGCTCCAAATATTTAATGTTGGGGTTGATGGTGGGGTTTTTTTTTCCTACTGGAGTGCTAATTAGTGAGGTGCTGCCATATTCTGTTATGGGCAGTAGTGTTTTGATAGGGTTCCCCATGTATCAAACAAGAAACTGAAAATAATTGGATTATGTTACATTACTTTTACTGAGAAGATGCAGAAGTACAATATTCTGAATTAAGTACAACATTATTGTGGTGGAGGGAGCCAGAAACTAGATTAGCTTCAATGCATGAAGCATTTAAAATGCTGGGCATTTTTCTTTATTCAGTGCTGCAGAGATCAATTCATCCACCAAATAACATTTCTCCCTGCTCTTTACATTCAGCATCTATCTTACTGTTGGTGTGTTTGTAGAAAGCTTTTGATCACAGGACTGGTTATCTATACAGCTCTATTGTCAGGATTGTTTATTAAAAAAATATCTTTGAATTCAGTAGGAATTTTTGGAGAGGGAAGATGACTTTGCCTCCTAAAATAGCTTTTCTCATTTTGCTTATATAAGTTTTACTTTAATATAGGTGGGAAAATATGGGGTTATACAGAGGTATTGGTGTAGGACATGACTTGTTCTGTTGGAAAGATTTTTTTTGCCTATTTATTTTCTGTCTAGAACTTGCACCTTGATCAAAGTGGGAACAGTCCCATTCTTCTTTTCAGTAAGACCAGAGTTAAATCCAAAGCTAGTAAGTTCATTATCAAATGGTTAGCTGATGATAACCAAGCAGGTAGTATCTTCCAAGGGTTAGGGAATTCTGCTGTTTTTCAGAGAGAAGGAAAAGCCCTCTCTTGAGTTTATGATCAAAAGACCTGTATAATACTAGACTATGGATAATCTGGAAAGAGGAAAAGAAGCCAGAACAGTCAGAAATTAACCTGCAGAATGCTAAATGTCCTTTTAACAGCATCAGATACCAATTTAAAAGGAAGCATGTTAAGGGTCTTGTACATCTTGATGTTTACATAACCTGTTTCTGCTATAAGGAAATCTACTCTTTAATTATGCTTACAAACCCAGATTATGCCATGCAAGGGCCAAAGCAAAACATTTAGTTCAAAGTTGACTATCTACTTTCTCAATAATTTAATGTTGAGGGTCAATGATGTGCTACTAGTGCTGTATTTCTATATGCCACAGCTCTCTGCATTAGTCTAGAAAGTCCTTTCTTTCCTTTGAAACAATTAGCTTTCACTTTATTATTGCTTATAGGATTATTTTTGAGGTCTTACTTAAACAATTCTGTTCGTAGAATTCTTCTGTAACAACGATGAAGGTCTTAAGGCACATGGCAGGGGTGTTATGTCATTCGGTTTTGAATATCCCCAAGCTGCAGTTGCTGCTAAAGTTAAACGTGGCTTCCCTTTTATTGCAAAAGCATAAAACAGTAAACATGCATTCCAAAATACAAACTACTGCCAGGAAAGAAAGCTTAAACCATGTATAATTCTCACACTCTTACTCTCGGAAGTAAAGCAGCAGCTTTTATTTAAAGTTAAGGATACTCAGGATATCCAGCGTAACTGGGAATTGCTTTCTCAGCTTTTGACCTGGCAGAACATTAAAAGCAGTTGGGTTCTGAATGGCTGAGATCTACATGTGCTGGCCTCTGCAGTAGGTAGACGTTTACTTTGGCCATATAAAGCCATTTTACTCGACTCAAAACAGTTGTAGCATGACAGATGATCAAAAATAGCCCTACTGCAGCTTATGCTGTCAATCATCATGTGTGAAATGGCATGGTGGTGAGGAGCCTGCACAGGGTTTATGTTTATTGTAGGATAAGATGTGGCAAACAGATAATGTTTCGTAACTTCACCACCTGTTAGTTTCTTGGCTTAAATAAAACAAGTCACACGTTTTAAGTGGGAGCACATGTATCTTTCTGTCTTGTTCAAGGATATGGCCGAGTGTCCTAATGTCTTCTAAAAAATCTTAGTAACGTCAGTTCAAGTCAACACAAGCAGCTAGACAAGCTTGCTTAGCGTCTCTTCTGTTAGAATTACTTTCTTTCATAAACGCTGTATGTAAAGATTCCTCTGATGTGGTGTTAAATAGACTCTTAATGATGCAGAAGAGGCTGTCGGTGACTTCAAATTTGGATTTATACCTCTTTCCTTAATACTTTAAAAACGTGGTGTTATATTTATTAGGATTGTATTTGATTGGTGACCAATACAAAATGCTTGTTTATGCTCATCCACTCTGTATGGAGAGCTCAGGTAATGATGTATATTTAAATGCACAGAGCCAGCTTAAGTATGCTTCAAATGCAGTTCTGGCTAATCACTTCATAAATTAGGTGAGTGTTAAAAACCCAACTTATGGTTTTGTTTTATGTTTTCTTTCCCTTCCCAATCCCTATTTGTCACTCTTCTTTTTTTTTTTCCTCCCCCTCTCCATTTCTCCCTTCACGTAATAGGAAATTAATTTCATTGACATGTTGGGTTTTTATGATTGTGGTGTTCATGTCTTAAACACGGCAACTGAACATTTCTCTCTGCTAATATTCCTATTCAATCAACTGAGCTCTTTTTTTCTTAAAAAGAAAACTAGGCTGTTCTAAAGCCTGACAATCGCTTATTTTAAACTGTTTTGCTATTAATCTAGTTGACTATGTCCCTTCTGATTGAAATGTTTCTTTGTTGACCACTTAAGTAAATCTTGAAGTTAAATGAAAAATGAAACAAACAAAAAAAAGCCCCTTTCCATTAAACCTTGAATTTGGAGAAAAGAGGACAGTTTTTACCATTGCAATTTGCATCTGTGGCTTACAGTGTGCTAAAAGGTTGGTGCAGTCTTCAGAGTTGTCTGTAAAGGTAAAGTTCAGTGTGAAATAGTAGTAAATCTGCACAAGCAGTTTTTCATGGATTTATAAAGATTCACTGACTGGAAAGGAGTTGCATATATGAAGGAATTTTCTGTGGAAATCCAGATGCCAGACAGGGTTATGAATGTAAAATGAGAATTATATTGAGTAGATTAATTTTAAAAAATCATAGTATATGATAAAATACAGCTATGAGATTAACTTGTATGTATACTTGTGTTCTAAGACAACGATATGACCAATTTTCAAAACTGAAGGGCTGAGTAAGGAAGCAAGTTTTGTGACTTGGAGAAGATGGGAAAGTGTGTACTGATCTGTTCAGAATGGTTATTTCTTAAGCTGTAAATTTGATTTTTTGCTTTTGTTAAGCACCAGATCTATTTAGACTTAATCCTATGCCCACCTCCCAAAAAACTCTATGCTGTATGTCTTGCATAGAAATAAACAAGCTGGCACAAAGCAGGACATCAGTGGCCTGATAATCAAACAGGTTTGACCCTTGTGTCCTTACAAACTTTTATAAAAGTGTGATGCACATGTACTTAGGAGTCACTGTTATGGATTTTAATAGCATCTATGTAGCTTCCCCTCAATGGCCTCTTGTGACGGAGTGAGCTGCACTATCGTTCGTTTGGAAAGTGTGATTCTTGCTGTGTTTACCACACTTGTGAACTTTATTTAAACTCCTTTGTCGCCTGTGTTGGTTTTTTTTTTTCTTATTTTTAATAAGGGTGACTGAGGTTGCAGAGAAATTAATGTGTGCTGAGTCTGCATAGCAACTTAAGTAGGGTTGCCACAATACACTCTTCCCCGCAGCCCCGCTCCCTGAGAAGACTTTACATAAAGTCAGGGTTCAAGCATTTTGTTGCCTTACTGGCTATTGTCAAACTCATTATAGTGATGCTGTCAAACTGCTCAGTTACTAATAATAAAAGCATTACAGGAAATAATTTTACTAAGAGTCGAGTAGTTAAGTGAGAAGCAAGGTAATAAAAATGACTTACAGGTGATTTGAAAACCAAATACCACGGTTTTCCAGATGGAATAATTAAGCTTACTCCTTTAGAGTTGTCTTAAAACTGACACCAGTAATCCTGGTCCTGCTAAAGATTTTAATAGCATTAAACATAATATCCTCAAGCAACATTAAACACTTCTATTTAACTCAGCTGTAATGCTGTGCTTTGGAGCGATGCATCTCCTCGGGCCAGTGAACTGATAATTGGTCCATTGAGTCTAGTTATTGTGGCAACCCTATGCACATAACAACAACTAAATTGAGTTTGTTTTAGTTCGGAGTATGGATATGACGCTTAGGCGCTGACTCGCGTACCAACTCTAACTCCCTCTCCCATCTTTCAACAGGATACCTGCTCACTATGTCTATCCACAGGCTTTTGTGCAGCCCGGAGTGGTAATTCCCCACGTTCAGCCTGCAGCCGCCGCTGCTTCCACTACGCCCTACATCGATTACACCGGAGCCGCGTACGCGCAGTACTCCGCCGCTGCGGCCGCCTATGAGCAGTACCCGTACGCGGCCTCGCCGGCTGCCGCTGCCGGGTACGTGGCGGCGGGGGGCTACGGCTACGCGGTGCAGCAGCCCATCACCGCCGCAGCGCCTGGGACGGCTGCTGCGGCCGCTGCGGCTTTTGGCCAGTACCAGCCCCAACAGCTGCAGACAGACCGTATGCAATAGCAGATGGACTCCTGAAGGAAGCTCGCTCTTTCTCTTCCTCTTTTCAGCCTTCCAGTATAAGTAGTTAATCAGAGACAAGTGATATTAACTAAGGAGCTTTAAGGAAAGCGATGCTATTGCGAAACTAAAGATTTTTATTCCACTGTCTTCATACAGTATGCATCCAAATCATGTTGTTAGAGGGGAGGGGTAGTGCGGCATGTCTACTTTCAAGTATTGAGCCAGAAGAAAATGGGGGAAAAAAATACTGTGCTGTCATGAAAGAGTGGCAGGAGTAGCAATGGGACTTCATGTTCTCAAAGAAACAAACAAGAACCAAAAAAAGCAAAGGTGTACTTTTTACAGCATCAGGGAAGCAAAACTGCCTTTTATAAGTAAGAAAATGATATTTGAAAAGTTTGAACCAGGGAAAAAAACCTGAGTCAGCAATATGTAATCTTTATCCATTTTAAGAGGATACAAGCTTAAAGCACTGATTGTCCTTTCTAGCTTTCAGAAGTTGTCTTCATGAGATAGTACCTTCTCACTGTCTCACTAATGGGCATCGAACAACCCAAGGAAGATGGCCGGCTAGTAAGATGGCGGACAGGCACCAAAGTTATTTTCTTCTCTGTCCTCTGGATGAGTGGAACTATGGAGCAAGTGATGTGGAAGTAAGGGGTGCAACAGCTGTAGAGACAATCAATAACACAGACAGTTCTGGACAGAACACATCACTTGTGCTCATGTGATGAGCTTGTCACATCCTAATCCCTCGCCCCATCCCGTTTCACTTTTGGGAAACTTTAACTGCTGGTGTCAGCTATTCTGATTCTAAAATAGGATCAGCCCTTTACTACGACAGCCTTCTCTTTCTATTTATTGCATCTATTCGTAACTTGTGAATAAAGGCAGGAAGAAGCTTAATGAATTAAAACCTTTAAGAACTGTTTTAAGGGAATTTTCTTTTCTGAAACCATTTGTACAATTTTAATATCTATTTCAGGATTATATTTAAAATATTTATTAGCAAACATACAGTACACAAGGCGACTTTTGTTACCAAGACTGCAGTTCTTGAAGGGTTAATGGTATGTGATTTATACTGTGCCTTAATTGTTATGCTATTTAAAAAGAAATATTTATTTTGAAAGTTTTACTATGCTGCGCTCTAAAGAAAGCGACTTTAGATGTGACACTGTAAAATTATGTATTCATCTCATGGCATAAATTATTTAGTAGGCTTAGATGTAGCATATTAAATATTAACCTAATTAACTAAGGATGTTGACTTGGATTTATTTAAATTCAGTATGTGCACTGTATGAGGGTACTCTTAAATTAACATTTTTTAGGTTTTTACATAAAACATTGCTAGTTCATTCTTTTCCCTCTACTACTTTTTCATGTAGACCTCTCAAATACATTAGTGCCGTTTTCTCACTCATCTGTATGTAGACTGACTATTTTTCCCTTTGCTAGAAAATGCTGCTTTACATTGTCCTGTGAAACTACAATACTTGCAATTTTTACTCTTGACAGAAATGGAATTTAATATTTTACACTGTATTGGATTTTTTTATACTTGAACAATTTCATACAAGGGAAGACAGGATAGCATTTTTATGGACTTTATCCAATGTCACTGGATCTATTTTAAGTATTCTGAATACTAGCCAGTGTTATAATGTAGACATGACTCTCCTGTGCATATTATTTATTCGGTATGTATATTGCTTTACAACGTTTCAGATCTCTTAATCTATTCACTTGTATTAAAACAATTAAAAAAATGTTGTAGCATCCCGTCTAGTGATGTTCTTGCTCAAATAGTCTCAAATCTTGTTTAGTTAAAACTAGGGGGGCAGCCTTTTATATAATTTTCCTTGGTCTGTGGGGTGAATAGCAGCATATGCACTGGCTTTACATACATACGTACATGAACTATATTACACGGAAGAAATTCTACAGAGAAGATGGAAAAGATCCCTCCTGAGAGTTATCATAAAATCATTCAGCGGAAGGGACTTTGGGAGGTCCCAGGTTACTTATGGTTTTGTCCAGTCAGTTCTTAAAATCCTTCATGTGAAGACTGTACACCCCCCCTGGGTAATCTATTCCACGGCCTAATTATCCCCATAGTGGTGGCGGTTTTTTCCCCTTCTATTTAGCCAAAGCCTCCCCTGTTCAATTATAGCCTTCATCTTTCATTCTTTGGCAGAGAGCCCAGCCCTGTCTTCTCAGTATCCTCCTCTCAGGCGCTGGGAAGTTGCTGTTCCCTTCCATAGGCTGAGCAAACCCTGACGCCTCAGCCTCTCCTCACAAGGCTCATGCTTCAGCCTCCAGCCATCCTGCTGGATGACTCCAGTGGAGCCACTCAAGTTCATCAACAGCTTTCATGTACTGGAAGACTCAAGACTGGACCCGCTGTGCCAGCTATGGTCTAATGAGCGCTAAGTAAAAGGGAATCAACAATTCCCTTGAGCTGCCATCTGTGCTCCCGTTGATGTACTTCTGCTGCCAGAGTTCACCACTGACATCTGCTCAGCCTGCCCCAAGCCTCCCATGTCCTTTTCAGTAGAGCTGCTACCAAGCCACTCATGCCCTGGGGTATGCAGGGGGTTAGTGCATCAAAGAGAAAGGACTCTCTGTTTGTCCTCACTGAGTTTCATGAGGTACCTGTCGACCTAGTCCTCCAGCAAGTGTAAATCCCTCCAAGGGGCAGGCCTGATCTCAAGTATATCAACCGCACCCTCCATCGGTCCACAGACCTGATAGTACTGCGGCCTGTTCTTTCCTCCAGGTCACTGATAAAGGCATCAGACAGGACAGACCTCTGAGGAGCTCCACTGTAACCCACCTCCAGACAGAGCATGAACCCTTTTGACCAATGACCTGGTCAGTTTTTTACCTATCTAGATTGGACCATCTGAAATTGGATACAAGGATTTCATGGGAGACTACATAGAAAGCTGTGCTAAACTCATGGTAGATACTCTTTGCTTTCCCCTTAGTGACAGATGAACTCAACACAGGAGGCAGTTAGGTTGGTCTGGCGTGATTTACCCTTGTAAATCCATGCTACTCCAAATCATCTTCTCCTTCACGTGCACAGAAATTACTTCCAAAATTGCTCGCTCCATGATTGTTCTGTACTTCCCTAGATCGTCCTTCTCCTTTCTGAAGATGGGTGCATCATCTGCCTTTCTGCGGTCACGGAAGACCTCTCCAGTCTCCATGATCTTTCAGAGATAATAGTGAGCAGCCTCACTCTTAGCACCCCTGAGTGCAGCCCACCTGGCCACATGGACTTAGGTGGATTGAGATTCCTCAGGATGTCCGTGAATCAATACCCTTCCACACCTGGCAGTTTCTTTTGTCCTTGAACCCTTCCTGGAAGTACAAAGCATTGTTATTAAAAACCTAAAGGCCAGGGCACCTTTTTGCATATAGTACTTTAACTGGGAAGCATTGAAGTAGCTGCTCAGATCCAGCTGACGATGGATTTGTAATCTTCAGGAATATTCAGCATTTCAGTATCAGTCCAAGCCACTAATGACCAAAAGCCGTTGCTACCTGATGCGTAGAAGAAGCCTGTGTGAAATGCATGACAGTCTTGGCCAGTTCTTTGAGGAATGGGGTGGTGTGGTGGTGGTGGGGGTGTTCATATACTCTTCATATTAAAAATCTTTACTGCAGCTGTCACTCTTACAGTGACTTCAGTAGAAGCACAGGCTTGACTGCAGAATTTGAGCTATCCTTTCATTCACAAAAGTGGTGGTTTTCATCTGCAGAAGACAGCAGAAGCAAAACTGAAGTGATAGAAAAGACTTTTTCTGGTCTTGGGGTCAGACTTTTTCACCACGGAGGATTATGAGACAGTTGTCCAGAACTGGTACACCCATGAACATCCTGGGCTGATGCTGTCATGTTCTGTTTTTAACAAGCGCTTATAGTCTGGCTGCTGAGAAGAGTTGCTGAGCTGCCTTTTGCAAGCTGGCCTTAAGATCTGTGACTTTGCAGAGTGCAACATAGTGTTCTTTCTTCTAAGCAGCATGTAAACACGCAGCAGGGAGCTGAGTAGGAAACACTGAATAAATGCCATTTTCTACTCTCTTCTCCCATTTCCCCACCCTGGTTTTCCGCAGAGAGTGTCTGCCTACAAGACATAGTATCAAGTAGGAATTCAAATCAAAAATCCCTCTGAGAGGAAGACAGAGGACACTGATGGCTCTTAAGTATTATTTGATACAGGGTGAAGAAAGCATCTTTGCTCTACTTACATACACCCCTGTACTTACGTACACCCCTACACACAGACCTTTTCCTGCCTCCATCTGAAGGTGACAGGCACCCCAGGGTCAGGCGTGAAGGGGAATGCTTGCTGCCCTGGAGGGGGAGTGTGTTGTAGTAACATACAGGAACACAATAAAAGTTTATGATTCAGTTTACAAAAGGTCAATTGCATGCTAGCTCTATAACTTGACAGATTGAATAACCTCAGCAAAAAATGTAAATGTGCAAGTTCCACTAGCAAACCTAGCTGTGGGCATACAACACGAACACTAACTCTTGGTTCTGCTAAATGAGCAGCTGAACAGACATTTGTACATAAAATACACCTCAGCAACATCTCACATACTTGAAACGCCAATAGTTCATATTATCAGGACCAAATTAAAATAACTAAGAAATAGCAGTACTTAATTCTGAAATATGTGAATACTCAGCAAAAGTGTTAGCATTTTACTTGAGAGACAGCATATATGTAAGCAGCAAGAAATTGCACACAATACGATTTCTTTTACACTGAAAAGTGACCAGTGCTGAGTTCCTTGCAGAGGGAAGGGGAGGAGGGAGGCGCTGAAACTAGGAACCATTGCTGAGGAATGTGTAGATTAAAAAAGGTGTAACACATTCAAAGGTTACATTGATGACCTGGCTGCTAGAGTTGTCATTTTTCCGTAATAGTTGTATTTTCCTATTAACTAGTGAACATACCTTGGCATTACTGGAGTGCATTTTATCTAATTTTTATTGGATTTTTCAAACATATTAACTCTATCCCAGCCAAAATCTGCACAAGATGAAAGGACTGTATTAGGATTAAAATAATGAAGCAACCATCAAAAGCACCTCTTCGTCTTGTTCATCAGATGCTGAGCCATTTCAACTAGATGTGCTCAAAACTTTGTGAGGAAAAGCATTCTATTCTGAACCTATGTTTCAGTTCTAACGAACCTGCACACAAGATCTTAGTTGTCTTCAGTTCAATTTCAATTTATTTTCCAGGGTTTTGGTAGAAATAAACATGTAAGCAAGTATTCAGATTGCAAAGTATGTAACTTTTGTGTTTTTCTGTGTGCTTGCACTTCAAACTATTAGGTTATACTTCCTCAAACTAGCAATAAAACAGGCTCTGGGCAAAGTCTAACTGTAAAAATTTCAGGCCCTTGGGAAATTTTTTATGAAAAATTTATGAGCAAGTAAAAACTGAGGATTATGATGGAATTTGGCCTTGTACTTACCACCAAAATACACACTACTGTGGTTGGGATACAGTAAGAAGAATGGGAGGAATGGGATAATGCAAGAAAAGGAAAACCAGTTAGCCTTACACTGATTTTACTATTACCACATAATATAGCCTATTGGCTAGCAAGACTGTCTTACAAGACACTTGCTAGAAGTTTATATCCAGCTGTTCTTTGTCTATCCCTGAAAACAACAGAGAAATGCTCTTTTAAGCTAGTTTACTACTTTCATGCCACCATATTATTGGGCATAAGGATCCCAAGGAACATAATCATCAGATTGTTATACACTCCATTTAGCAAAACCAAAAAAATAACCTGACAGTAGCAGCAACTAAAGATTTTTAAGGACTTTGAAAATAGCATGGTTATGTGTGAGTTTACAAAATGCTTACTATGACCAATGAATGGGTTTGGGGTTTGTTTGCAGATTCTTTTTTTACCTCCAAAGCCCAGTCTAAAATGATGGGAAAAAATAAGTTCGACATAGTGTCAAAGAATAAGGATAAAACTACAACTATGATTGTGTTCAAATATGCGGATGTGCACATAGAACACAGAACAATTACCAGCTTTTCTCAACATAAAGAAAATTAGGTCTCAAATGTTTCCCAGTTCCATGTGTTGAGATGAGCCATGAATTTGGGCTAGCTTACACTATGATTATTTTTGACCTAAACAGTCTGGCAGTAGGGAGGAACCCACCAAAGTCTGTTTCACCACCAAGCATCTGAAAGTCAAAAAATGCTATTCAAATTAATTGGTGAGAGGTCTCTGAGATAGATATATTCTTTAGCTCAGTACCTTTGTGTTAACCTTTGGACCACACTTCACTGTGCCTGCTGCTGCTTCTCCCCTCTCCAGATGTGGCTATTGTGGGTGATGTGCTCCCCATCTCTACACAGAGCAAGGACTTTTGCAGGTGCCCACTCACTTCCTACTTAAGACTTAAACTGAGCAAAATGTTTCAGTTGTTTGGTTTTTTTTAAGAAGAATTAAGAATTAAGAAAAACCCCACAGTCTTTCATCTCAAACTTTACGAAATCTGGAAAAATCTTTACAAAAAAGTTCTTCCTATCCATAGCTCACCTTCTTCTGAATTTGCCAGTTCCATTTAAACCAGAGCAAAAGATGTCAAAATACCAAAAGTGACAGAGGCAGATCATAAGCAAAGCTCAGTGAATCACAGAATCATAGACTGGTTTGGGTTGGAAAGGACCTTAAAGATCATCCAGTTCCAATGGCCTGCCATGGGCAGGGACACCTTCCACGAGACCCGGTTGCTCAAATCCATCATCTGTCATTCAGCTGTTAAAGGAGTTTTGTCACTGCACTTCCAAAGGACATGAACCAATCTTTACCATACACTTGAAAAACAGAATGTTTTTAGCCAGCACTGGAGATAAGGGATTTTGCCATCCTGTGAAAATTTTCTACTTTTTTTTGTGTGTGTGTGTCTGGATTTGTAGTGATGAAAAAAATAAGCTAAAAAAATAAGCTGAAGTTTAAAACAAAATTCCATCCCAGAAAAAATTCAGGTAATTTTTTTAACATTTTGTGGTTTGATCATTTTCAAAAAACTATTTTAAAAAATATCATAAATTGTTTAAAAACAAAATATCCCTGCACTTAGAAAGTACCAGAGTAGAACGGATTTTTTTCCTGATGAGAACCATGACAATTGAATGGTTTTCAACAGAAACACATCAGTATGTTCTCCAGCTGCTTCAAAGGGAGAACTGATTACTTGCTCAAGGCTGTGGATTTCACACTGTTGCCAAAAACTGGGATTCCCTGGCTATTTGTTCAAACCACTGGAATTCGTCTCCTAATTTGTTCACTAGTAATATTTGTGAATGAAGATAGAAATAATGAAAGACAAATCTTGTTTTCACTGAGGATAGACAATTTGAGAATTTTTAATGCAGACAAGCAAACATAGGGAAGAGGAACAACCCAAGCACAACCAAATTGAAGCAGAAGCTCTTTTTCAAGGTATATCCAAACCTTTTTTAAGTGATGGTCAGTCTCAATTATAGTGTTATTTCTTCATCACACTAGCAATGAAGGACCTTAAAAGTGGACTGCTCTTTTTGTCCAGTATGCTCTCTTCCTAGCTTTGGAAGCTGGTAAGTAGTGCGTCAGTGCAATAAGGAACATCCACAATTTCTTTTTCAATATATGTTTATGGAGTAGTATGTACTCTTTGGCATGAATGTATTTTATGAGCACTATTTAAGGAAAATCTGGTCTTCATAAACCAAGTCTTAAGTATCACAGTATGCACGTTTATGCATTATTCTTTCCTGATTTTCATTAATGTTGGCTTTTTTCCGTTATAGAACTACTCTATCCAGTAAATTCCTTTATCATTTTCTGTAAAGTGCATCCTTCCACTAACCTGAGTGCCATCATAATTTATACTGTTTTTCATGTAAGAGAGAGTACAAAGATCTCCAGGCTTTATCCTTCTGTAAATGTCACCAGTTCCACATGCACTACTGTATTTTGAAACTGCTTTTCCTCTGACCTTATCAAGAACAGTGATTTTCCTGTCTAACAACACCTGGGACCTTGCCAAAAGAAATCAGAATCTAACCTAAAGCTCCAAAAGCAGCGGCTGAGTGTGAAAAGAGAAATGTGCCCACCAGCCTACAGAGGACTGGCATCAGGAGGGAGCTGCGGAAGCTCAGCTGAGTGAGCACCTGAGCAGGGCACAGCGTGGCTGGAAGGCTTGCTTGGCTGGAAGCGTGGGTTTAGCTTAGTAAGGTCTAGGCACAGGCAAACAACGCAGCGCTCTAGTGTCTTTCTGGGGAAGAAAGTCCTGGTGCCTACTGGAACTTCAAAGAAAGAAGCTGGCTTCAAAGGTCTCGTATCTTGTCTTCAATGTAATGCAAACTGTCTGGAGTGCCTTGGTCTGGTCCCGACAATGGCAGTGGTACTTGCCAGCAGTTGTCTAATAACACAGGTTGGCAGAGATACAAACAGCGTATGAAGGAGCCTCAAGGAATCTGGCTTTCCTAAACTCAGAGAATGGCGGTATGAAGGAGAAGCAGGTAATGCCTCTAGTCTGTCTCCTATTGCATTTAAGATATAGCTTGTTTGAAACGCGGCTGCACTGTATTAATGGTATTTTGTTTCAGCAGGGCAGCTCGGTTGCTAACTGCCACAGCCGTCACTGCTGCGGGAACAGAACAGCAAAGCCCTGGGCACAAACAACAGGAGCTTGATACCCAGGGACTGGAGCCAGGGCCAAGGTTGAACATTGAAGATCTACATGAATCTACCCTGAGAGAACTGCTGGCGGCCGGAGAGGGTTGCTTTACAGGGGTCAGAAGTACAGTCAGCTCAGGGGTGGTGAAAGTGCTGTTACTTGCAAACATAGAAAGATTTTCATGGATTCTTGACATTTACTGTGGTGTTTAATGTGCTTACGAGAATGGCACGATTGTCTGGAATTCAAAAACGAAGAGTAGGTCTTCCAGGTCTTAACTGGCTGAGAACGAGGGGAGTTCTTGCCCATTTGGTAACTCCTGGGGACAAAGTCATAAATACGCCAACATGGAAACAAATTGTTTCTCAGTAGGATGTTATTAAATCTAGGCGAGGTTACCTGCAAAGTCTCAGGTTCCATCAGTCATACAGCTAAAAGATTTAATATACTAAGTGACTTTGAATTCCTAATTCAGCAATGCTCTCAAGAAAAGAACTATTTTACGGCACTGTTCACAGATCCTGGTATTTAGAGGATTATCTGTGTTTGCAAGACCATTTGGTTACCTCAGACAATAATTCACGAAGGCCTTGTTGAGCAGAGCAAGGTGCAAGTTAATCCTCCAAACAGCACTTCACACTGCTGGGCACTGACTTGCTCTGAAATCTGTAGTACGGGAACGCACACCAACGCCTGTGCATGTTTAGTGAAAAGGTAACTCTGCTGTTCAGTGTGATGTGCTAGAAAGAAGAAAAGGGTGGCTACATGTAGTGGCTTTGCATGGCAAGGCTTTGGTCACAGTGGGGCTACAGGGGTGGCTTCTGTGAGGAGCTGCCAGAAGCTTCCCCCGTGTGCAATGGAGCCAGTGCCAGCCGGCTCCAAGACGGACCCACCGCTGGCCAAGGCTGAGCCCATCAGTGATGGTGGTAGCACCTCTGGGACAGCATGTTAAGAAGGAAAAAAAAATCCAAAAATCTGTGCCAGTGGGAGAGAGGAGTGAGACTGTGAGAGCGACAGCCCTGCAGCCCCCCAGGCCAGGGCAGGAGGAGGCAGGGGGGCTCCAGGCGCTGGAGCAGAGGTTCCCTGGCAACCCGCAGTGAAGCCCCTGGCTGGGCAGGCTGTGCCCCCAGCCCATGGAGGTCCACAGTGGAGCAGATCCCCACGTGCAGCCCATGGGAACCCCATGCTGGAGCAGAGGGATGCCCAAGGGAGACTGCAACCCTGTGAGAAGCCTGCACTGAAGCAGGTTTGCTGGCAGGACTTGTGACCCCATGGGGACCCATGCTGGAGCAGGCTATTCCTGAAGGACTACACTCGTGGGAGGGACCCACACTGGAGCAGTGCGTACAGAATTGCAGCCCGTGGGAAGGACTCATATTGGAGAAGTTCATGGAAGACTGTCTCCCGTGGGAGGGACACCACACTGGAGCAGGGGAAGAGTGTGAGGAGGAAGAAGCAGCAGGAACAACGTGTGATGAACGGACCATAACCCCCATTGCCCATACCCCTGTGCTGCTCAGGGGAAGAAGGTGGAGAAATTGTGAATCAAGTTAAGCCTGGGAAGAAGGGAGGGATAGGGGGAAGGTGTTTTTCTGATTTGAGTGGTAATAAAATAAACTGATTTCCCCAAGTTGAGTCTGTTTCGCCCATGACAATAATTGCTGAGTGATCTCCCTGTCCTTATCTCAACCCATGACTCTTCTGTTGTATTTCCTCTCCCCTGTCTGGTTGAAAAGGGGAGTGATAGAGCAGTTTTGGTGGGCACCTGGCATTCAGTTGTGGATGTCCCATCCCTGGAAGTGTTCAAGCCCAGGTTGGATGGAGCTTTGAGCAGCCTGGTCTAGCAGAAGGTGTCCCTACCCATGGCAGGGTGTTGGAACTAGATGATCTTTAAGGTCCCTTCCAACACAAACCATTCTGTGATTCTGTGTTCTTGTTTGAGATGAACTTTGGGTCCTCCTCTGATAATGACTTGGTATGGAGGAGAAGAGGGGAAAAAGAAATATTAAAGTGATGCTTAGCTTATTTCCAGGCGTCTGAAAAAAATTATCAGTCGTGAAATCTCTCATACCATTCTCACTCTTGAGAAGTGGTAGAAAGCACCGCACCTTGGGATTTTTTGAGAAACGATATGGAGCAAGATCACTCAAAGAACAGCATGCGGGGGAATGATTCCAACCACGAAACTGAAGTATTGCACTCCATTTAAATGGAGCCACCTAGGCACATCTCTAGTTTGTAGATTTCATAGCAGCTTTTCTGGATTTACAGGTTCATGCTCCTGCTGTAGGAGGTCCTGCAAACTCAGTCTCTCCATCACTGCCTCATTTTAATTAAAAAAACACAACTGACCAAACCGTTCTTCCTTCTGCAGCTGAAATCCTTCTTCTTTCTCAAGGTCTATGGCTACATGAACCTAGACAGCTTTCTTACGGGGAAATTCTCCTAAATCACAAGGTGATGCAAAGCCACTGGCAAAGATCTTCTTAACCTACAGGCTGGGAAAGCAGGACATTCAACTATCAAGGGCAAGGCACTGAAAAACAGTTGGACAGTGCCTTTCCCATTATTTCTCAAATCCACTATCTTACTTCTTTTTAGGTAAGTGCACCTGCACTCATTTCTTATAAACTTATAAAAAACCCAGAAGCCATCTATATTTACACCAGAATGTAGAATAATAAATTGCCTAGTCTGCTGCTAATCATGGAGAAAATGAGGAAGGGAAGCTGAAATTTCTTATTCCAAGAGAGAAATTTACTTGAGCATAAAAATTGCAACACTAGATCTTACAGGTAAAATTTCTTGTAAGTTTATGCTTTAGCTTAATTGTTCCTGTTAGGGGAGTATAATGTCAAGGGCTTCCAAAGAAAAAGATCTTCTTTTAAAATCCACAAAGGCTTTCAGGTGTCTAAAAAGTTAATTTAAATGCTTTATTTAAAAACAATTAATTTGCACCATGAACATTTCTTCCCAGTTAGTCCAAGTATTTTTCCCTATGCCAGACATGCGGAACTTTCTGTGGCAAATGTTCTAGTTCTGTCTGTCTCATTGGGTGTTTTACCAGATTGGATTGTAAATCTGTTGACCTGACCCTATTATTTTCTTTATTTAAAATATTTAGTATATGCTACATAACGAGTTACGTTTCACCAATAATAAGTGGCAATCATTCAGATGCCTTTCATAAAATGCTCAATCCAATATATTTTAATCTGCATTTTTATACACTCTCACTCTTTCAATTTGCTCTATTATTTTAATATTCTGTGAGTCTAATTTCATGCCCTCCAAAACGGCTGTTGCTGCTGCTGCTTCTCCTGTACATAACAGTTTAAGACAGGCAGTATGAAAGCTATCAAAAATTAGCTGCCTGATTAGCTTTTTGTTGTTGTTGGAAAATAATTGTTGACTATCTCCACCCTCTTTCACTGTCTTTGCACCCTTCTCTCTGCTGTTTTTTCTTCTCTCAGGCTTCAGGCTGAGACTATGCTCTCTAACATTTTCTAGTTCATTGGAGGTCATTAGCGAACAGCTTCAGAGAAGCTAGACAGCGTGTTTGCTCTTTTCATGTTGCTGTATTTCAGTTTTTGATGGGACAGAATCTATTAAGATCTTCTCCTGTACTGTTCTTTTCACATAAGCTCTTTGTTCCTTATGATCTATGGAAAAAAAGAAAAGTACACACATACTGTCTCTTGCTTTCACAGCTGAAAAAGAGCAGAGCCACCATTTCAAAGGTAAAGGACATGCTACTGTATACAGATATTGGCATATGTCTGTACACCACTGATGCATGCACTCAGACTAGACTCAAATATCTGATCAGATGCAAGTAAATTGTAAGCTGTATGTATAATACATGCAAAAATACAGGTGTAATTGTAAGGCATAAACTGTGAAAATCTGCCCCACCGTGCATTTTTATAGTTTACTTCCCAAAGTCACCGCATTCTTATTACAAACTTGTTTTACACCCTGTCAAATTCTAGAGGCTGTTCATCAGACCCTTCAAGCTGCCAGCTCCTCCAGCTAGCCCTCTGGAATAAAAAGCCATGTAAATCTTGTAGGTCCTACCCAGAATGAGGTTTGGAACTATTAAAATCAAAATGCTGCCTCTGCGTTTTCTTCAAAGAGAATGGTATTCCACCCAGGTGTTTTCACATTCAGAATGATAAGCAGGGAGTCTTGATAAGGTCAGGAAATATAAAAATAAACACTTAAAATACTGGCTTAAGAGACTATTAACAAGTGAACAGTATCGTTCAGAGACACCTATTTTCTGTGGAGGAAACAACCAAAAACTGAAAAATCAAGAGGAGGAGGACGCAGCAGCAGAAGAGGACTCTTGCAGATTCTGCAGAAACAGTTCATTTGTGAAAACAAGAGGAATTTATGAAAGCAGAGAGGGGAAAAAAAAAAGTAATTCATTTACTCATTCAATAGTGTTAGCAGTATTTGCATATCCATCCCTGTTTCAGAAGCTTTGAAATTTTGTTTTTCTCCAGCTGTTTTTCGTAACATTTTGGCATGTTTCCTCATCACACACAGCCATTTAGCTCTCAGATGCCCTCGCTAACAAACAGCAGGCATCTTTCAGCTGCTCTCAGGCCTTCAATTTTGAATCTCCCAGCTGCCTCTCCTACCCCTCACAACATGACTGCCCTACCCATCTTGTGTGTTTTTTTAAATAGCTGCCAGCTGCCACATTTGGTGCTCTAGATACTTTCCATTACCTCCCCCAGAATATGGTATTTTGGAGTGCTTCTGTGGGCTGATGGGATGACAGCAGATTTCCAAAGCCTCTTTCTGCCCTAATAGGAATCTCATCCAAGTCCTTTCAAGGTTTGCATGCACCAAACTGAAAATTTCTTTTGCCTATTGGTGAATGCTGAGAAGCCGAGAGGAGGAGGAGAGCATGGTGCTAAATCACCAAGGTGGTAAAAATACAATGATCCATGATCAGATAATCATATCTCACCTCTTGCTGTTTCACAGATCTCATGTATCTTGTTCTCTCTTCCCTTAAGCACTGCTCAATCTCCCACACTGTGTGCAAAACCTCAGAAATTTAGAAGAAATTTCAGCTTATGGTTTGGAATCACTAGCCCAACAGCATCCCCAAGCCTTACATGACTCTTGCAGACTGCCGCCCCTGGAACTGACATGGAGGAGGCTCGAGGTATGTTTAAGAAACATAGATACATGTGAATCCTTTGACTTTTGTGGTCAAGAAAAAAACTTTATACACAGATCCCTCTTAACTGTGTAAGTGACAGTTCAGACACACACCTGGTGGTTATATTCCTGCATTCTTTTGCACTTTAAGAAATGTGTAATCCTTCATGTTACATTGGCTTTCTAAAATTTTGCCCTGAACCTGTATGGTTATAGGAGAATCTAATTGCCATCTAATTAAATGGACTCAAAATTAAATTTCAGAGCTATTGGCCTTCCTTTTTCCCATATGTGGCAAAAGTAAAATGAAATCTGGCCATATGAGACACTTTAAAGTTATGGAATCCTAACTAGGTTTTCCTACAAGCTCCCTTTTAACAGTGTCACTTGAATAAACATGCATGAAGGTTCAAGAAAGAAATAAGAATAATTTAAAAGAACCCAAAGATCGTGTCAGTATATCATATAAGTTTCTATCTGATTCACCCTTGGCTGTCCCTTCTTATTCATGAGCTTTTCTTATCCAGATAGAAGCTTAGACTTACCCACTGGAGAGGCCTGGGTGAAGAATCTTCTCTGCAACAGGGGCCCACTGTCCACAGAGGAGCCAGGACAAAATGTGTCGGCATCCAGCACTTACTTTGAAATAAGTCGCAAACTCAGAAAATCCATTTATAAACGTCATGCCAGGCTGCAGAATGGGGCACGTGTTTAGATATGCCTGAGAAAGGAACCCTCCTCTACCACGGTGGAGGAAGGCTCCTCTGCTCATCCTCTTTCCTTCTCTCTGAAACTCTTGGCACAGGGAGAGGAAAAAGAACTTCTGGATCTGCTTGCTCAGTCTAAAATTGTTAGAAGGAGAAAGGAACTATATCCCAAAGCTTTGGAAAACACCAAAGGAAGCTTGCAGTTTGAGTTTAAGAACCAGTTTGGTCACTGCAGTGGTCAGGAGAGAAGTGAACATAAAAAGGATAAAGTAGAGGACAGGCTGGAACAGAGGTTTCAAACAGAAATCACGACATTTTCATACCGGCTAAAAACTGTTTCCCTCTCAAAGCACCTAGTGGCCTTCTCCACAGCACTGTGAAATCACTGAAGGCTCTCCACATAGCTTCAGAGACCTTTGGGTCAGGTCTTGTCTTCAGATTAGACGGTTTTAATAAAGTGCATTAACAGATGATCGTAAAGGTCTTTTCCTTTAAGAACCTAAATGATTCTATGTTTTCAAATACTCCTCAAGTCAGGACAGCTGTGGGATCTTTTCAAGTCATGAGATTGTTACCAAACCTGAGAAGAAAAATCCCAGGTTCCTCCCCACTTTGGATTCTGGTGCTTTCAAAAAGCTTCCCTGATAAAAAGAGAAAGAATTTGCAAGTCAGCTCATGAAATAAAGGAGAATCAAATTCCACAATTAACTAGGCCATTATCTAGCACATGCAGTTCTCCATACCTGCCAAGTACTATCAATACTCTAAAAAGAACCCTATTAATAAGAAATGTTGTTATTTGGAATAGACTAAGCTGGGGTTGCCTAGTTCCAAAGAAACCAAATATGCCGACTGTGACACAGCACTCTGAACTTTCCACATGAGATCACTAGATATCTTTGACAGTGAGAAATGAGAATGGGATGATATATTCAGTACACAAAATGCAGAATCACTTTCTATATCTAGGGTTGCACCAAGTTAAACGGCACGAATTGTACTTCCAAGTACTTTCCCTCTTCAAAAAAAAAAA
Organism: Falco peregrinus; assembly: GCF_023634155.1. Lineage (NCBI taxonomy): Eukaryota > Metazoa > Chordata > Aves > Falconiformes > Falconidae > Falco > Falco peregrinus. Next base: position 97,819,756 of record NC_073723.1, on the reverse strand, counting down.
AAGACAATAGGATCTAAGTCGTCCCTTTCCTGCAGAGAATTAGATAAGCACTATCTGGTGATGCCAAACACTGTAATTCTCTATCTTGTGCTTTACCAGTGCTGAAAACGGTAGTCTGGTGCAAAACAGAACTTGCTCCTAATAGAGGATATTGGAAGTCATTTCCACAGGCCTAATTTTACTCTAGAAAAACAAATTTCTCTTGTCTTGCTCTTTGTTCAACAGACACACAGAACGTCTAAATTACTGTCAGAAGGAGGCTATTTCTGCTGCTGGTAAAAGGATGCAAGAGGACTAGCTCACCTAAAGTAAAGCTTGTTTCTGTAGATTCTTCACCTGGTTTTATTTTCTTCCATGTAAAAGGGTTTTTGCTAGTTTTTTTGGTTTTCAAATAGAAATATAAGTCAGGGATTACCTGGCTTTTCTTCTGATTGAACTAAATCCTGAAAATAGTTCATACAGACAACTCTAAAAGCAATATGGCAACACAGTAAATCATGAATGTATTGTATCGACAGCAATGATACTCTGCTACTAAGTCACCAAACAATCACTATCAGCTTGAATGATATAACCCTAACTATGATATTAAATATTGGCAGTAAAGAGTAATAGTGAGCACAGCCTGTGTTTAGATAGACCACTTGAAACCACTGGAAGAAAAAGTTCACAAAATATTTAAACTAGTTTCCATATCAGAAAAGTCAAAATGATTTTTTGAAAACTTATATTTGAAATTATCAAAATGTCTGTTGTAAAAAGTGGCATCTCCACTAAATAGTTCATTAAAGAGGAAAAAATTTTCTAAGAAGGAATAAAAAATGGAAGGAACATATTGCACCACGTTTTTCACTGTTCGAAACAAAGTTTTCTCTGGAAAAAAATCATTATACCAAAATTTCATAAGTACATAGCCCCTTTAAATGTTCTTTTATGAGGACACAAGGACCTCTAAGTGCTTGGAGAGAAGGCCTATGTTTTTGTCTTCGTTAATTTTCAAGTCTTATCTTCCAATAAATCTAATGTCAGGATCTAGTTAACAGAGCTGACACAGCGTGGATGCTGTACAACGTTTATATTACATGTGATACATATTTCCATGTAGCTTTTGCAAATGAACATTTGTAACTCTCTAAAAGCCACAGACTGTAAGTCAAGAACAGATGTCACAGACTTGAATCCCTGTAATCAAACACTAAGGTATGAAAGAATGGGAAGAATTAACCAAATATAGTAAACAATTTCACATAAATGCATATTGAATTTTATCTCACATATGCTACGGAATACCAAACACGTATGTAACACATTCATTTTATGCATACAACACGTGGCTTTTGCATATTGGTTGTCTTCTTTTAAATCAACAAAATCTTTTAGTGTTGAGACAAAGTTTGCCTGTTACCACTTACACAAAGATGAACACAGTTGTCTAAAAGTCTTTTCCACGTAGCCTTTTCCTCAACATTTCTACTGTGTTTTATTGCACAGTATATCAGTTCGATAAATTTTGCTCACTGCAATGTGAATATACATGCACGCATCCGTGCATGGGTTGAAAGCCAGACAATGTGTGGAATGTAAAAGATGCGTAACTAACACAGGTGGGGTCCACAAAGCTGCAAACACCTCAGGTAACTGCATGCAGGAGGGGAGTTTCAAATAAACTCAGGATCAGTGGGCCAGGTTTTATCCCTAGCTTTCCTGAGTTTGCCTTGGGACATTCTGTGGTGGCTGTTCTTGGGGGAAAAAAAAAAAAAAACACCTGCTAGAAAAATACAGACATTTTTTCACATTAGAAAGAGCAGAGTGCATTATACAAGTTCTTTCAAAATACTTGAGCTGGAATTACTGTGATTTTAATGGCCATTTTTACCTGGCCAAGTCAGTGCATCAATAGAAAATGTCTGTTTGTTAAACAGCTTCTCTTCAGCCAAAAGAAGGTAGCAGGCATTTGGTGAATGAGTAGTCATAGAAAACCCATAATTTTTGAAAGATGGTTATTTAAGAAGTTGTGGAAAAGTGTTAAGAAGTTGTGGTGTATAAGCAAAATGATTGCTAGAAAGTTTCAGTTCTTCATAAAGCTGCATCAGAATTTCACTGCTCATCAGGGGTCATGCTATAAAAGCCAACATTCCCTCGATTACTGAAACACAGCAGTTGTACAAATTTGAACATTACATTATGCATTACCACTAGTATCCCTCCTCTTTTTTGATCAGCAGCACAAGTGTACTGTCAGTAGATACAACCCATAGAGACAACCAAACATTTGCTGCTACAACTCATGGAGGGAGCTGGAAACAGCCATCCCCATCTCATCCTGCACAACATCAGCCAAAATAGCCAGCGGTGCTGCCAGACTCAAAATATCTCACTATGTCCTTCGGATAATATCAAAGGACAGGAGTTCCACAAATTCAGATCTGTCACCCTTCTGAAACAGATGGAACTTGGCGGGAAAAGTATCATAAGCCAACTGAAGAGTCAGTTGTATTGTAAAACTTGATTTGAGTCAATTGAGCCAAACGAATCATAAAGCAACTGAACAGCCAACTGACGTATGTTCCCCTGCTTTTTTGCCATGGATGAGGACAATCTATCTTTATTCATTACACAGACAGCTACTGATATGCAGGTTTGATGACAAGTTATTCCTTAGAGCACATAACAAATTCTAGGTGAATGCATTTGTGGCTAAGCTGCAACACTGCAGAGCTATCTGGACACAGAACCTGCAGCAGTGACAGGTATCACTGGGACTCTCAAGTGCAAGTTATTCTTAAAAAGCTCGCTGCAAAGTTTAGCCACAGAGCTTTTGATCAACAGCATTTGGTCTGCGATTCACACAGGAATTTGGCATATTCATATTTTACTCTGCTGTAAGTACCTTGGTCAAGGCTTCTGAGGTTAATGAAAAATGAAGAGGGTAACATCTTTGACTTGGAACAGTCCGTGACTCACCGATCCCTGTCAGTGCAACCACTTTCCAACACTGCATCTGTGTCCAGTGTCTGAATTCTAGGTCTGTTAGGGAATCTGTGGTGGGCATGACTAGACAATGACCTGACGATATTCAATATAGAGGCCACTGTCGATTGGCATATATTTGTGCTACAGTAGTCACATAAATGAAGTTTTAGATCATTAGCAGCATACACATTCCTAGTTTCAGATTATGTTTCAGTGAAATAACTGCATGAACGCCGGGTCAGATGTGCGGTGGCTATAAATCAGCAGATCTCTGCAGGTTTCTGTACAGGCCTGGAGACCTGAGAAGAACTGAGAATCTGACCTGAAACATGTAATAGGTAAAAATAACTGTTACAGGTAAGAGTCTACTTCTAAAATATTAACAGAAAAATTCACATAATTGTCTCCAAAGATATATTAACTAAAACTACTCAAAGCTTTTGCCCTAAACAGGTACCCTAATCCAAGATGCAAATGAACAGATATAAAGGAAAATAGGGGAAAAGATGATAACTGGAGAGATTTAATACAATAAAATCTTCAGCTTTTACAGTCTTTTCAGTATTAATGCCCATTTCTCATAAAAAGGAGTTTGAAGGAAGGGTATGTGAAGAGCACATATTTGTTCTGGCCCAAATTTAATCTTCTGTTAAAGGCAAAAAACTCCAAGCCACTGTCAAAGCTAAACTGCCACGCCAAGCTACCTCCAACTGTCAAAACACTTCTATGACTGTGTTTAAAATAGCTGGTAAAGGAATGTCCAGATTTTGTACCCCCAAAATGCTCCCTAAAATAAAGAAAACAAACCCCTGTACTTAAAAGCTCTTTGGCATAGGAAATAATGAGGTAGCAATAATGAGGTAAAAAGGTTACTTTTTGATCCCAAGCTACTTCAAACCATTGGAAGATCATTCCTTAATATACCAAATAGGTCCCACCCCCCTCAACTTTGAGAGAGCAAAAGAAGAAGAAGCATGAACATGGCAGAGGGAGATTTGTACAGAAATGAAACCTATGAATGCATCTAGGAAATCTGCATTAAAACCGTAAAAAATTGGAGACAATGTAGAGGGAGCCACAGGATGAATTTTAAGCACTTTCAATGCTAAGTTTACTTCCATTGTACTGAAATCACTTTCACGTAGTATGAAACTCCATTCAACACAGAAGTTGTGCCTGAAACAACAAAAAACAGTAGCTTGGCCAAGTTTCCTAACAGATCTGCGGATAAGACCACAAAGCTTTAGTCTACAGGGAAAAGCAGTTGACTTGGCAAATCTGTCTGTGGCATGCTGACCTTTTTTTCAGAAAAGGTCACCGTGGAGTCAGGTTCCTGAACTTCCCAGGGATTCTGCAGCTCAAAAGCTAGGGATCTTTTATACTGTAGCGTCACGATAGCCTAAAGCAACATGAATTATTAAGCCATTTTTTTTAATTCCCACAAAACTTTTTCAGAATCCTAGGAGCAATCAGGAATTATATCAGTCTGGTTCTTGGTTATCAGCAACTGTGACCATTGTTGAAAACCTCAGCAAAAGCACACAAAACCAGCTGCATGTAGGTGAAAGGCTAAAGGTTTCTGGGTTTATGTGAGGAGGTCTGATTGTCTGTTGTCTGCTCTGAGCACAATTACCAGAGTTTAGCTTACGGTGCTATCAAGCTGGGCCTTTTTGTTACATTCAATGCACTTGAAAAGAAAAAAAAGTCAGTGAATTTTTTTTCTCAATTATTTTTAGTGGAAGAAAAGCACATTATATACCTTGAACTGCAGGAATCAAGTTCTAAGCCATGGCAGATTATAATAAATAGATTTGCTAAACCAGCAAACAAACTCGAGTCCTACAGCATTTTAAGCAAGAGAATGCCAGACTGAAACAGGTTTAACACTGATACCAGGTTAAATCTTAAATTAGGTGTGCAAAGCCTTTCGTTTTTTCAGGGTGTGGCTCATACATGGAATGATCAAACCAGTTTTTGAAGACGTAAAACCCTCATAATTAGAAAGTTTATTCTAAAGAATAATAGAATAACACAGATATAGAGTTGTAGAAGCTATAAATCATCATATTATTATTAATTCAAAGGAGCAATAGCTGCTTACATTGTTGAACTTTGTGATCAGTCTTTTGGATGAAATAATTTAACATTTTCTAAAAAGTGCATTTATTTTATATACGTTATGTAATTTACATATTCATCTTTGGTTTCTTTTTTTGTTAGGATACATCATATAAATGGTTTAAGTAAGTCAGAAGAAACTGCATGAAAGGACCCCCTTATTGAAATGAAAAATCATTTGGGGAAAAAAAATTAGGGGTGGATGAACTAGACAATCTCAAGAGGTCCCTTCCAACATGAACAATTCTGTGATTCTCTGGTAGATATTTATATATATATATAAAATATGTAATATATTATATACTGTATGATAGATACCATATATATTTCACATTACATAATTGTTATACATTGTATACTGATTATATTGTATTTTATATATCGTGCAAATATAATCAAAGACAAGTTAATGTAACTTTGTTTAAAGTTACAAACTAAAAAAGTACTAGCAAAGAAAAACAGTAAGAGAGAAAAAGGGATACTTCTATGTTGAGCGCGTATTCCAACAGCACACTCTCCAATTCAATGTGTATGATGACAACAGGGAAGCAACTACTGTGAGTACTAGTACTGCAGTTCCTTACACAAAACAGACCACTCCTATGTGCATATACATGTGTATATACATACATGACAAACCAGACCTACTAGAATACTGATTCATTTGTACTTATCATTCTGCATGCAATTGCACCTTTCCAGCTACTCTGAAGTTCACAAATACTGCATAAATGGGACTGGAATTGCATTCCTAGCACCCAAAGATTTTGAAAACGAGAGACTGCAACTGCCTTTTAATCAAATATGAACAGCAGGCTGCATCCAGCACTGCTGTGTAGAAGCTGAGTAATCGTGCCCCGTGCAGGTGGAGTGTAGGAGGTGAAATCCACAGTCAGTGAGTAAGGTTGCCGGGCAAGACACACACACACCCCCACACACAGCAGCTGCTACTGCTGCTCCTGTCAACAGCACCAACATCTGAAGGAGACAAGCTTTCTTCAAAGGTGAGCCAATTCAGCTGCACAAAGGTAAAGGACATTTGCAGACATTTTTGCTAATTATTTGCTCAAGTACAGCTATCTCCTATTAAATAAAGGTAGTGACTCAGTTGACTTCAGCTGGAACCAGAGTGGACCCCTAAGGACTGCCACCTGCTCTTTCAAATCAATGGCTAAACTTGTGCTGACTTAACCAACCTGAAACAAACAGACCTTTAAACCTGAGGCTCACCCTCAAACAAAACTGGACTAAAATCAGCAGGTGTTTTGATCCAAAAGGTACCTGTGTGAACTTCCAGTTGCTAAAAACAGCCCCAGGACACGTAAGTGCATATGGCACTGCCCATCCTCTATTTAATGCCTGCACTGAAATGTATTTTTGTGAGAGATCTAAACACCACCGAGGATCTGAGCTTTTGCTCATCATCCTCTTCCTGGTCAGTATTAGGAAACATGAATAAATATGTGTATTTTTACTGACAGGTGAAACTAATTGTTCTAATGCTTGTTATTTGTTGGCACCCAGCCAACAGCCAGAAATGTGATGTGGTAACTTCAAATCTAGGTTTTGATTGTGCTCCTGAATATGAATATTTACATTTCAGAAAATGAAGACGTTAAAAAGGTTGTGATTAAGGTCCTGAAACTGACATCCAAAATGACAGCAGGAGAGTGGAATAAGGTAGCAACAAATATAACTAGTAAAAGCAAACAAATTCTGTTCTGCTTTTATGAATTGAACAGTAAATCATTATACAAGACACACAACCCTTTGCCTGTGGACCACACAAAAATCAGGACAACCAATGAACAGATCAACCTCAAACAACTTCCATAAGGAGTACATAAGCTTCTCTACCAAATTTGTTCCAAAAGGGGTTTAAGGAAAATCTGCTGTGAATACCACAAGGATTCCTGGGAAAGCTACACTTCAGAAATACTTCAACTTCTTTGACATTATCACATTAACACTAGTGAACCATTATAAATACAGATGGATGACTGGGGAAGAGGAGATTATGTGTTTCTCACCACAACTGATGATGTAGATCAGCCCATGGTACCAAGAATGTTAATGCGGGGACCATCTTCCCTTTCACTTCCCCAAAAGATGTCACTCCATTGTTCCTCTAACACATTTTATTTTCCTTTTATTAAGTGCTAGACAAAAGAATTCATTCCCTGCTGCTGCTGAAATGCAACCCCTGAGGTATCCTGATGTAGCTCCTAACTTCGCTTATCACTCAGGTGTGTACCCAGGAGGTCACAGAAGCTGCAGATAAACCACTTAACCATGCTGAGGCAGCCAAGCAGAGATAAGCAAAACAGGTTTGGCTGATCATTACAGGCGGAATGAAGCTGGTGGCTGGAAGAGGCTGACATTTCAGGATTGGTCAGCTTAGACACACACAACCACCTTTTTATACGCTGTGGCATAGATGTGCACCTTTAATAGTGGTTTGACTTTGTAAATGCATTCTTCAGGGCGATACACAATGATTTTTGTTGTTACCATTTAACGTTTCTTAAACACCACAAGATACACGGCTTTGAAACAACACTTTATACAAGCTGCAATGCCTGAGTCTATCTTATATTGGGAAAAGGAGTTGGAGCTGCTTACAACAAAGATTTGTAGATAGCCCAGCAGCTGGGCAGTAGAGACAGATGACCTCCTACAGATCAGAGGGACGAGATAGAGCTGAACCTCACTGGGATGCCGAAAAGTCTCTCCCTAATCCGAGCATACATCAAATGTAATCCAATGAAAGACCTTACAAGTGCCTGTGGGCCAAAGATTCTCTGTGAAGGTGCTTCTGGGTTCTTTCCTTTGCATCTAAAATATTTATATTTTAACCTAATAGGATAGATAGGAACTTGGATTAAAAGCTCTTTTACCAACTATTTCTTTGTTTCACAAATATTATAAATTGCATTGTACATACTGTTGAATTTATATTGTACTCTAAGCATTTCTGGTTTCCTTCAAATGCTACATATATTGTCAGACATTTGCCCAAGGCTAAACATCAAATCTTCATCATATTTCTCTCTCATGCTCCTTTTCTCATATTCGGTGATAAGCCAGTTACATTAGTGGAAGTCTGTATACAACCAATAGTATTGTTTCAGAGGTACTGATATTACTGAACCAGAATCTAAATTGAAGTTCTTATTTATACCAAGGCTTCATATATTTTTAATGTTCATGGTCTAATTCATAAATCAGCCTTAGAGCATTGTTTTCCTTTCTTTTCCTTTATGAATTTACAAGAACGGCACATTTGATGGGGGATTAAAGGAGAACTCCAAGATGAATTATTCAGAAGAGCAAACAACGTTCTTTTCTAAAGAAAATGATAGCTTTTAGAAATACAGTGCAGTATGTACAGAGTCTGTGTAAATATAGGAAAGCATGAAAATAAGAATGAAATAAATGACTGGTTTGGATACAAAAATATTATTTCTGATACCGAAATCATTGGCCTACATTTATTCAAGTGAAACATTAATCCAGAAATGTAGGGTGAAGGGCTGACCCTGTTAGTCAGTGACAAAACACTCAGTGACTTGAGGATAACCAGGATTTCACCCCATCGGTAGGAAATATTTATGGTTCCTTCTAATCCATTTTAGGCATTACATTTAAATACAGTTTGCCTTTTCTTTCTTCCTTCCCTTTTCGGAAAAAAAAATACGAAGACAGGAAGATAATCTGGCTACCTGGACTAGATGATTGTTGTAGGTCCCTTCCAACTGAAATAGTCTAGTCTAGTCTATTCTACTCCAGCACTTGGCTTGATTTAAACTAAAGCTTTTTTTTTGGCTTTAAAATTATAAAGTTTTTATAAAAGAACAAACCCTTTTGTACTCAACAGAGGAAATCCTTCTGGCGCAGCTGTATGGGAAAAAGATGTATTAAAAAGGACAGATTTCAGAAAAGGAGGCTGGTTTTAAAATGCTCTCGAAATATTGCAAAATAAAAAGATGGCCACTCCATTTGCCATGGAGAATATGAAACGTAAGGGACTGCGCTAGGCACTGTGCTGCTGTGCCTGATCAGTTCCTTGTACCTAATCTAGGTAGTCATAATTTGTAAAATAATAATTTAGGCTGACAAAACTGCACATTACTATAAGTAATGTACTGTACCTAGGGATCCTTGCCAGCACTCTCATTTTGCAGGAGGCTATAAAACTGAGATATCCTCACTCTTCAAGTCCTTGGTTGAGGGAGAGGTTGGAGGAGCAGAAGAAAATTCATGCTGCTGTTGCCCCTGGCATTCCAGTTCTGTATTAGAAAAGCATAAATAACCTCAGTACCTTTCAAGAACTAAGTAAAACATTTCAGAGACCACATTCAAAACTTGTGGTCTTTCCCCCTTTATTCTATATTAGGGTAGTAAGTGTATGGACAGAAGGTACCCGTCAATAGCTAAATGGGTTCTTACAGGACAAGTGCAAGCACGTGAACATAGCAAGGTAAAGGTCTTTATTTTCTGCCTGCCTGAGTGAACTGATCTAACAGAGACTGAACGCTATCTTGCTTTCTCCTCATCCATCCAGCACAAAGGAGCTCAGGGATGGACAAAACCAGCTAGGTACAGCACTGGCAGAAGTGGGTAGCAAATGTCACCCAAAAGCTAATTAACTGTTGTGGAAGAACAGAGGTATTCTGTCTCTAAAGGGGTTTCTTTAACTTACTTGGCTTGTAATGACTGCAATTGGGGTTATGCTTCTTACAAACCACTGTCCGAATAAGGGCACAGTCTAGTTAAGTGTTTGGAACAGCACTAAATATATGTCAGAATACACATTGGTTATCTGCCCACATTGCTATTTGTTTATATCCTACAAAGTGTTCTCTCTGTAAAAAATGGTGTCACCAAGTTATCAGTGTGATCTTACCACAAATTTGCACAATTTGTTGTTTTCCTTAAAGCACCATTTCCTAGATTTGGGTGACTGTGTAATTATTTTAAACAAAAATTAAGTTTCTAGCCCAGCGGGTTGTATAGTTACCCTTGAATTCATTATTTGATTATTCCTCCACATCTCAGAAACAGCAACAAAAAAAATCTCAAACATCTCCAGCTTTTTAGAAAAAAAACCAAAAAACACAACCTATTTTCTTCGTGTCCGGATTTTTCAGCACTTCTGCTGCACCAGCTGTCTGGGCTTTCCTATGCAGCAAATCATTGATCTCAGGGAATCATTGGTAAGTTATTCCAGGAAAAAGGTTAGAGCTGACTCTATACTTTCTACCTATAGGGGCTGAAAAAAATATTTGCAATCTGGATTTACTGGGGAAAAAAGTACGACATGGCAGAACCTCCTCGATAATAAGCAGAAATTATTCTTACCGAACACTAGATGAGGGATATTAACTGCTAGGAGAAGAGTACATGAAGAGGACTGATGCATTTTACCGATGATGTAGACACAGCAAATCTTGACAAGCTCTGATCATGATGTTAATGCCATCATACACATGGCGATGAAAGAAACAGAGCAGCAGACAACAAGCAAAAGAATGTCGTCTAGTAAGAGAAAACTACAGCCACAAGAAAACACAGAATAAAACACCAGACTTTTCACATCTGACCCATTCATGCATTCTGAAAGTGACTGGAGCTCTTAAGGATGCTGGGACATTTTGAATGAGTCAAAGAAGCTGTGGCGTGAAGAATACCACAAAACATTTTCAGTCATTTCTGACTTTTGGCAGTATTTGGGTACACTTGTATTTTCCATAGACACCTGGATAACAAAGCACTGACAATGACAAGGTCAAGAGCACGGACATTTAACCAGCTGCAATTATCCCATAAGATGCCTCATGGCTCGCATTTGGGGCTGGAACAGTGGCAGCACGGAGTCCTGAAACTCTGTCACAGCAGAGTATATCCAGCTCCAAAGCCGCAGGCCGTACCTCACTTCGTTTGGTTGTACCGATGCATAACGAGGGGACACTGCCAGTCTCTTAAAGGATCCCCTACAGCCTAGATTGAAAGAAAGATGAAAACAGAACTAAGAAGCTCAGACAGAAATGTTAACAGTTCTAAACCAGGAAAACTAACACTGACCAATGAGTAAGACTTCATTCTGTTTGACTGCTGCTTCCATAGGTTTCATACAGAGCAAAGGAGTAGCTCAAGGTGACATGACAACACTACACTCGCACACTTGAACATTTTGCTTTCCTTCCTCTCTCAGTAACTTCCTCTCTGCCCATAACTAAACAAAACCCAAGAAACTTCACTTGAAATCCATGCCAAAATCCAGTACTGTATAAAACAGGATTTTTAGCAAAAATACAACACAAGCCTGAATCTCATGATAATAAATAGATAGGGCAATGTAAATACTTAGCAGAACTGAGGCCCAAGCCTACAATATTCACCGAATAGCTTTCCCAAAAGAACAGCTCCACAGAACTGCATTAAACTGCAAAACTATCATTAGTACAAGTAGTCACAAAGATTAGTATTTGTGAAATCAGGACATTTTCCCCTTGGATTCAGCAAAGCCGTTAAACATATACTGAATTATAAACAAGTGAGTAATTCCCTCCCTATGTGACAAGCTGCTTAAATACAACTGGAATGCCTAAGTGCTTTGCTACTCAGGGATGCCATTACTCACATACACAACGATAAGCACGTGCTTATTATTTAACTTTTTATGTTGCCATGCCTAAAGAGAAGCATACAACTAATTAATGTAGAATAGTGAAATGAGAGTCCACACCCCCAGAGCTTACTGCATGAAAGAGAATACAGAGAAAAGATTAAAAAGCAGTAGAGTGACATCTGTGAAACTAAATGTAATTTGAATCTGCCTTAATCTTATTTTACAGGTGATCAGATTGAATGATGGCAGATTCAGCCTTATTTCACACTAGTTTGAAAGAGGAGAAATATTCCACCTCTTTGGCAGAATCTTTCCTGCTTTTTCCTCTGTGTTTTGACGCTTGATCTGTACAGGATAACCACAAAGTGCTCTTCACAGATCCATTCAGTTAAGTAGCTATATGCTCGTTTTCAAATTCTGATGACTGAATAGTAGATTTGGTAATATGACATGTCCTGAATGCACTCCAATATTATTTAAGCAGATTCAGCACGCCACACTACCAAGATTTTCACATATCTGAATTTATTTTCACATCAGTAAGTGCTTGTGAAATTTTAATTCCTATTAATATATTCCACATTGCCCCAGCAAAGACAGACTTAATGAAATCAAGGAAATGAGCGTCAATATTTGTGGTTTTCTCCAAACTCATCTATGATTCATTGAGATGCAATTTGTATCAATAGGGAAATTTTGCAGTCATATACATGGAAAGTCCATTTTCAACAAATTCTGGGAAGGTAAGCATTAACATTTTCAACAGTTTTCTACTGTGAAAAAGCATATATGCAAATAAAAGATGCACCAGAGTATTTTCTTCTAAGTAGGTTACAATGCTGTCATTCTATAGAGATTTTGATAGCCTATCTCTACAGCCTCTGACATGTACTTTGGGATCCCTGCACAACTTTAGAAATACATTTTTCTATAAAAGGGAATAAAACATGACAGCCTTGGCACTGATTGTCTGCAGCAGCAAAGTCAGAAAGCAAAATGAAAAAAAAATTATAAAGTTATATTAAATGCTATACACTATGCTCCACCAACTACTATATTTTAATTGGCAACTTCCCACAACAGGGGTATTACTGCACTTCTTGCATAAGAGTTTCTCATAATTTCAGGAGGACTACAGCATAAATTAGAATTGTAAAGGGGGTTTGGATGTTTTCATCCTGAAGCTGGTGACCCTGTCCCCACTAAAAAAAAGTAAACAAATAAAATCCTGTAACTTTTAATGTTGCAATTACTGTCATCAATGTACTTTCTGCATATAAATCTAAGCCAATATATGAATGCATTGTTAGACAGTGGACAAAGTACTCAGCACCAAAGCCTGATCTTCCAGTCATTCCTTGCTCAGTGTTGCAGTTGATGCCAATGCCAAGCATTTTCAAAACGTATTTTTTATTGCTGTCCAAGCCTTCTTTTTCCTTGAAGGGATGAAACAACAGCATGTCATCTACTCAATATTTTTGCACATACAATATTTTGCGAAGTCCAAAATTTGTACCTCTCATTCCTTTCTTCTCTTTAGGGGGCTGTTGCTTGACCTGAGTTAATAACTACAGTTCTTTACAGAACTGCCTTTTATGATTACCTTCATTTACAGAGAAACCACAAGGCGCTCCTCTCTAATGTTTTCAGGCATTACATCTTACATCTTTGCTTGCCACTAGGTTGCCTCTGTATTATGAGGTCACTTTACAATTACTGAATCCCCCTTTTTTCCCTTCTTACTGAATTTATTACTTCTTGTTCCCTTCACCTTAGCCTTAGCCTTTTAAGTTTGCCAACATTCTCCTGGGGAAGAGAAAAATAACTTGCTTGTTTTGTGAAGAAAACACTAGAAGACGGGAGCGAAGATGTGTTACAGGGAGCTTGTTTTAGGTATGTAGGGCATCTGCCAGTTTGGTAACCTCTTAAAACTTTCCATGGAAAGAAAATGCCCAGTGTTTTTTTCCCTCTTTTCTGCATGCCTATGATGTAAAAATATGATGTGGAGTGCTTGACTGTGCTCTTACAGTAAGCTTGTAAAAATTTTTGTCAGCCAAGTACATAACTTTTTTCTCAAATTAAATTGACGTTGTAAAGAAATTCAATGGCATTTAACATACCAAACCTTCAACTTATCACTCTGACACTGCTGGGTGCTGGGATTTTTTCCTTCTCTCTGAGTTGTATGGAATATGGACCTTGAGCTTTAATCTAAATTTAGTAGTTTCACAGTTTCTTAATCCTTTTGGGTTTTCTTTCCAGAAAGAGATCTTCTGGGCTTGTTTCTCACCTCTCTTAAGTAGTTTCTGTGTTCTGTGTGTTTTTGCAATCAGGTCTTCAATCCCATATTACTTTTTTCCCTTTTGGAAGGTTTGTGAAGACCCTCTGGTTTAAAACCAGTGCTGTTCTGTTGATTTCATCTGGCTGTTTATACATGCCAAGGCAAAGTAGTTCTTTTCACTGCGTACAGGAAGCTGCAGCAGTGATTTTTTGCAATTTCCAATGACAATTACATGGTCTGCACTAGTGAGTTTGGATCCCAGACAGATCCTTGCAGTCAGCTTGCTTTTGCTTAATGCTGTCTTTAGGCATGTGAGGTCTATGAGCCGCTGTTAACTATGGCATCCTTGTTAAAATACAACTTTCCTCAGCCCTCATGTAACTGCTGCACAATTAAAACAAATCCTTACATTCATTTTTTATGGTGGTGTTGTCAAACCACCAGAAAGGAAACATAAAGTCTTCTAAAATAAGCTATGTATTTTATAGGGAAAAGCGCTACCAATTCCTGCACAACCACATGGTTGACTGGAAAACTGTATGTGGTCTTTTTCATTATCACTAACTAATGAATTGTTTTTCCATTCAAGAGTAAATTGTTCCTTTAAAGGCTGTGAATTCATGGTCTTCTCCCAAGACTTCTGTGCAGAAAGCCAGCTCATTTGGTACATGGAAATGAAGCAGATTTCAGGCGGATGATCAGATGCCTTTTGGGACCACGTTGTGCCGAAGACCGCTTGGCTGGAAACCATGTGTGTTCCCATTTGGCCAGGGGTACAGACTAGCGTGAAGCACACAGAGCCTGACAAACAGGGCCTGGGCATGAGCGTCTGCCTACTGGGAGAAGTCCTGATTTTATGGCCGTACTCCTGAGGGCAGTGACCCACTGCGGGCCCAGCCATGGCAGTGGTCGGGTTGGTAGGGTTTAGTCTGCCTTGGAGGACACGATGAACTATCTTGGTGCATGTGGGGCTGCCCTCTGCCTCCCCTGCCACGTGAGGGGTCTGACGGCTTCCACGCTGACCCCACTCTCCCTTCACAGTGTGGGCCAGTCCTGTGTGGTGCGGGGTGCTCGTTTCCTGCTCACCCAAGCTGTGTCCAGTGGGCAAGTGGGGCCACCACGCCAGTGGCCATGGGTGCCCCTACCCTGGTTGCCTGTGCTCCTCCGTGATGCTCCACCACTGCCATTTCGTCTCCAGCACTGAGCCACCGCTGAGACACCTCTCCCTCTCCCTCTCCCTCTCCCTCTCCCTCTCCCTCTCCCTCTCCCTCTCCCTCTCCCTCTCCCTCTCCCTCTCCCTCCATTTTCACACTCCACCCACTTTTTGCTTTCTTTCTCCATCTCTGCCACCGTCTCTCTCCCTTTCTGGACTTGTCTTTATTTGGCACTCCCGGAAGCTGCCGGGCATTTCTCTCCCTGCCTGCCCGGGCAGCTGATGTGACTGACTGACACCGGCTCCCGCTGAGGAGGAGGAGAAGGAGGAGGAGGAGGAGGAAGGAGAGCAGCGGCAAGGCGAGGCGAGGCGAGGGAGGGGGGGAGCGAGTGACCGGCCACGGATTTTCGTTGCAGAGAGGAGGGGAGAAAAAAAACAGGCTACACGGGTCATCAAAGCAGGTAACCCAAGAGCAGGCAGCGGCGGGAGGGGCGGGATGCGGGGAGCGGCCCGACCCCGCCGGCCCCGAGCAGGCTGGGGCGGGCCCGGCGCGGCCGCGGCCGTGGGTGCGCTCCCGGCGGTGGCGCGGAGGGGCCCGGCCGGGCGGCAGCGGACATCTTGTGGGGGGAGGCAGCGGGGAGGGGGCGCCGCGGGCCGGGGCCGGGGGCTGCGGGGCGGCCGGCTGTGCCTCGGGCGCTCGATGTGGGTCAGGCCCGGCCCCTCAGCCTCCCTCCTGTCACCTGCGGCGGGCAGGCGCGGCCGGCCGGCCGCTGCCCGCGGGGGCGAGTGCGGAGGAGCCGCGGGGAGGAAGCAACCGGAGGGGGGGAACGACCCGGGCCCAACGCCACGGCGGGTGAGGGGGCCTCTTCGGGCCGATCCCGCGGCCAGCGCCGGCCGCAGCCGTCAGGGAGCCCCGGGGGCACCTCTCGGCTGCGCCCCAGCCCCGGGTTACTCAGAATACCCTCCGGTTGTTCCTGCAGGGCTGGCCCTGCCCAGCCATGCCGGTCTTGAACTCTCGTAACCTGCGTGAGGTGATCCAGTAGTGAGGTAGGAGCTGCAGCGCCGGCTCCGCGGGGAGCTGGGCGCTACCCGCGGAGCCAGAGGCGTGTGTGTGGAGGTGACTGCACAGCCTACGGGTTTAGCCCAGAGATAAGGGTTAAACAGCATCTTAGGGTGACAGATCTGCAGACAGAATGTATACCTTAATATAAAAATCTGTAAGGGATGCCGCAAATGCAAGGCGATGCGCAGAGGGGGCAGGAGGAAGGCAGAAGTGCAGCAGCGTGGAGCCCAGATGCTGCGTTTTGCAGGAACTTCACATCTGGAGGGAGCGCTGCCCCGGCCAGGCACCACAGCCCAGGAGAGCTTGTCGTGACCCCACCTGAAAATGTGCAATCTGCCCTGTGCTCCAGGCATTGCTATAGATCTGTATCTTGGCGTTACAGGATCAACAGTGAGGATTTTTATCAAGTAAAATTCAGATTTCATAATGCATAGGGGCAGTCTTAAAAACAAAGACCCTCTGGGGAAGAAAGCTATCTTCACATGCATTGCCTAAATGTGGTTGTTTTCTACTGATGGAAAATGCTTTCAGAAAAAAAACCTACACAGAGGCGAGGCCTTTAGGAAGTAGTTGGAAGGAGCCCGTTTAACAGGGGGGCTGGGTGGGATCAATACTGAAAATTTTTATTAATTTATTTCGAAGCCAGGCAAAAGTGGCAACGGTTCATGGACTAGCATGTTTCATTGTTCTGTGAAACTAATCAGGAAACCAGTCCTACTTCAGAAATGTAACTTCAAAAATTATTTAGTGGTCGATTGAATGTGTAGAAATGCAATATGCCACTCTCAAAGCTGGCCTTTTAAGACATGACTGAGTCAAATATCCTAATTTTATGTGAACTTTATGCTAGCATTTCTTTTTAATTACTTATTTTGCAAATTATAATAAACTTTTTTTCTGATCCTGTACATCTTCAGCAGAAGGATTTCATAGCAGTGATTCTATTTTGAGCAAGTTTGCACAAGAACAAAGGCAATCCACCTTCTGCAGAAAAGCCAGGCACATACAGCAATATGGTCCTTTTTGGTCTTCAGCATAACAAAAATGCTAGTCTTCAGAATATTCTTATGATTCATTTGCATCTTTCCCCCTCAAATGAATGCTGCTCAGCTGTGGAAGGTGGACAGGCACAATCCGAATGTAATGAATAAAATATGTTTTCTCTATTAAAGAAAAATGAAGAGGCTGTGCATTATTTACTATTACAGCAGAACCAACCTATGACATGTTTTCATTATTCTTTGCCAGCTATGGCACTCACTCACACGCTTCAGTGGAGAAAAGGGCTTCTTGATACACCATAAGGAGCAAGGGTACTGATTACATGTATTAACACACACACACCCCATTAGATTTTCTAATCCCACTGTAATTGTTATTAACCATGTAAAATACATTGGGGACCCTAAGTTACAAAAAAAAAAAGCCCCCAGGACTAAAGTTCCTGGGAATCTGAATTAGCAGGTATTAGAAGAGAAGTATAGTGCAGTGAGGAGGGCTGGGAAGCAGATTATTTGTATTCAGCTCCCAGCCTTGACACTGACTTGCAACGTTACCTGGAGCAAGTCAGATCATCTTTCCATGTTTCAATCTGTGATCTATCAGTGACAAGAATGTTGCAAGTGGTTTGAACACTGGAGAGAAAAATCTTGAACTGCCAGATATGTTGAAGAAATATTCTTTGTGGTTCTGCACAAGTTTTAACATATGTGCAACAGCAGCAAACTCTTAATTGTTGTAGTTGCTGCCTACATTCTTTAGAGAACATTCTTTAATTATCATGCTTATTGGGGCAAAACCAAAACACCTGCAATAAATCAGGTACAAATTATTGGCAGTTATTCAGACAGCTGTTTTATTATGAAATGGTTAAAAGATTTTGCTTGATGAGGCACCCCTCATATATAGAAATAATTTTAATTTCTTTCTTTAAAATTTTGAGTGCATCTTCTGCAACAGGATGAGCAACTGGGAACTAGGCATTTTCCTGAGGTACCGGGTAACGGCTCCAGTTACTCTAATATTTTTTGAAAATCAGTAATTTTGGCAGATATGGTTTACTGACTTTTCAAATAAATTCTTTGAACTCTAAAGGCTCCGCTATACTTCAGAATATCACCACTAGAACTATACCAGAATATCAACACCTCTACTAAGCATTGTATATTGAAATGAGAAAAGCACACGTAAGTACAGTTGCATCTATGGCAGAGATTATGCTAGTTCAGCAAGGGTATGGGTTTTGGGGGTTCTTAAACCTCTGTGATCTTTGACACCATGTTAGCAAGAGTTTAGGGCATAGACATGGCCTTAGTCTATACACATACTGGCTACTGTTGTCATTTTACCCGTGTATATAAGGTATTCTGACTATGTCAAATTTCAGGGACTTTTCGTTACTAAAAAAGGTCCCATTGAGACTGCTTTCCTGAGTATATGCTAATGGAAATTGCTCTATCTGACCCACAATTTTTCAGAGAATAGCAGGCTAAAGAAATTGCTTGTAAAATCCAAAATAGCGGTAGTAGTGTGCTGGGAATCAAAGGTGTAATGCTTTTGTAGCATATATACACAACAGGTAAATCCTCGAGTACATAATTGAATAGTGTCATATTTTTCCAAGAAGACATGTTCAAATCCTATGCATTGACTTTATGTTTTGTATTAGTTTAAATACTACATTAATTGCTTTTTGGAAGCAATGCAAAGGTTTATTTACATTTCCATGTGTAATCTGCCATTGTTTAGAGAGAAGAAACAGCAGAATAATTCACCTAACAGCTCTGGGTCCTCTAAAGCAACCATTATAGGAAAGGCAAACTTTACAATCACCTAGGGTAGGTCCAGTTTGATCTTTCTGGGTTTCACAACACCTCAGACTGAAACAGGAGGCATAAATAGCTGAATGTCTAAGATCTTGTAAGTAAGCAAGGTTGCATAGATTGCCAGGACCTCTAAGTAGTAAGCAGGTTAGAGCAGGAAATAGAAAGGTCTTTTTTAGTAGCAGGTGGCCCACTTCATCTTCAATCAGAAACAAAGGCACAACACATTGCAATGCTAGCAGAATTGCAGAACCGGTGGGCTGAATTTTATAATGGGAGATGGGCGAAGATGGAGGAGATGGGATCAATGAAGATCACAAATGAGTTGCAGAGCAAAGGGAGTACTCAAATGGCAAAAAGCTTGCTTCAGCCCTCCTGGCTGCTGCCATGCTGGAAGAAGAGCCATGGGCTGCAGCCTGGGCTGGGCAGCCTGGGACCATCAGAGAGAGAGTGCCAAGATCATAATTGTAGCAGGATGTTCTGGTAAGAGCAAGAACACTACCGAACTTGGCTGAAGTCAAGCCCAGCTATTCAGGCTTTGGTGTGATAGGGATGTGCATGAGAGAGAGGGTGTGGAAGTGTTGTGAGAGGCCTCCCTCACAGCAAAGAAAACCCCTACTAACCGCGGTACTGAATAACTCTTGTCTCATGTTTCTGCAGAAGACATTTCACAGCTTGTGTTTCTAGAGCTTGCAACGCTATCTGCTTAGTTTTAACTTCCCCCTTTGCTTTTCTCCTTTCACATCCCACAAGTACTGAAACACTCCATAAGGGTTTGTACTTTGTGGAGTTTACCCTTTCGGAGAGTGCAAATTCAATTTGGTTGGAACCGTAGCATAAAGAATCTTACTGTTCAGTTATTATAAACTGAAGCACTTTAATAATATCGATGCCTGCATGCAGTATTTTCTCGGTTCAGCAGGGCAGCCTGCTTGCATACAGTAATTGGACTTGTGACAGGTAATTAAATGGCTTGTAAGGCCTTTAGGATGCTTGGTTACATGAAGAGCACCACACTAATACATAGTAAATGAGGTGGCTAAGAACATTGTGTTTCTGTTGATTGGAGAGATACTAAAACTCTTACACTTCATTGGAGGGAGAGAAGAAAATAAAACCAAGACAAAAGACTATGAGCAGTGGTGACAAAAAGGGAGCATAAAAAGAATAGGAGAATGCACTTAGAAACTGGGTTGCCTTGGTTATTTTAAGTCAATCATGCTTACACAGACTGTCAAGACTTGACTGCTTCAGTATATCATTAAATAATGAACTTGTTCTTTGTGATATTAAAATTAGTAAGACAGTCAAAGTTATTCAGCGAGGGATAGGAGCTCTTCACAGAACTTACATATAATTAGAAAGTGAACTGATATTCCAGGAGATACTAAGCACATACATGAACATGACACATTTTAAAGAACGAATATTAAATTATTAGAGACCTAACCATAGTCCATGCTGTTATTACATTGATTTGTAGACACGCAGCTTGACGTGTGCAGTTGCTCACCCATAATTATGGGACTAAGCTGGGATGTGATAAGAAATCTAAAATGCGTCAGCAGTCTTAGGGGTACTTGTCAAAATAGAGATTGTTTTACAAAGCAGTTTTGTAATATTTTTTAAACAGTGGGATTCAAAAATGCCTCCATTCCTTTCCTGCATGTTTTTGTAGACAGCAGCCTGATCACTGGGAGAGAGAGAGAAGCAGAGGAAGAGCCAGAATGCAAACAAAGTATGCTTTGTGGTACCAACAGCATAAAGCCAGACAAAGGAAAAACTTAGGTTAAATGGAAGAGGTTACACATGAACCCCCTTTTTCCTCTTCTGCACAAAAATCTTTTCTGCTTATAAAAAATAACCCTTGGAAACCAGAGAGGGTATGCCAAAGAGAGAATTCCATAGACAAGATAATTTAGGTAGCACACACATGCACAGCAATAGAGGACTCATTCGAAGCGTACCAGTTGTTTTATCACACACATTGAGCTATAGGCAGAAGTATTGTATGATGAGTATACTAGAGCCAGCCAAGACTTCAAACCAACTTATCAATCAAAATGGTGCACACATCCACAAAAAGCAGAAGTCACATAGACATTTTTGTCTTTTTGCTATTCCATTTATAGCATTTGTCCATTCTAACAACAAAAAAAAGTTGTCAAAATTCTAATACTGTTAGATATACATGACTATATCTTTTATTAGGATAAAAAAAAAAGATATTTCTTTCTTTATATTTAAAAGATCATTGCTTCCAAAGGAGCTAGTAGCAGCTGTAGAGGCAAACCAAGGAAAATAGATCACCAAAAGCTCTGATTTGAAACTGCGCAGGGCTTTACTGAGAGGTCTTCCGGTTTAATCCCATTTGACATCAGTTTGACAAGCCTCTGTTTACATTCCTCCCATACAGCTAATGGGAAACAAACCACAAACCATACAAGGTAATGTTTCTGTCTGCCTACCAACACACACTTTCTTCCACCTAGTACTCTCTTGCTTTGCATTCTCCACCCAAAATGTTTCATGGTAGTGACCCAAATAGCTTCAGGGGCTCCTCATCACCACTCAGCCAGAACCAGGCAGCTTCTGAGCCCTGCCTGGGAATGAGCAACCCCTGAGGCCCGGAGCCAGGGGGTTTTCATTGTCCGGACCAGAATGGGGTGCAGCAGGAATTTGGGTGTGCTGCCAAAGGTGGCAAAGAGACTGCCCGCTCAGCACAGCTCGGGGTCGGGCATACATCTGAACGGCAGTGTAGGAAAGGCAGCCATTTCAGGCTCAAGCTCACTGTGGGGGCTTTTTCTCAGAAATGAAGTGCCATAAGGTGCTTTTATAATTTGAAGGGATGTTCAAGAATGTGCACACATTTTCCCCTCCCTTCATGTAGATTGATGTATATTGTACAGAAGAACTCCCAGAGGACACAGTACTTTGGATCTATAAAACGTTCATGACTGGCTCTGTGATAGTGCCAGCTGGCAATCTAGGTTTTTTTCTATATTTTATTTCGTATCTCAGTAGCAATTTATTAAGACTATGAGAGAAAGCACATGTGCAGGCTGCTGTACTTCTAGATTATGATTTTCCAAGCAGGGTAAGAATGTTAGATACAATTAAAATGCCACACTGCTGCCTGCATTCTGTTTTAGGCATCCGTCCTTTTCTGGCATAGAGTGGAAAAGCAAAATCTGACCTGTAGCATCTCACATGATGAGCATGAGTGAAACCTGGCATAATTTTGCAGATGCTAGGTGGATTTGGAAGGACTGGTACTTAGGAAAGAAAAGAAACCAAAGAAATTAACAAGTCACTTCTTTTCCTTCTAAATTAAGAGTCCTAGGAAGTAAAACAGACCATGGAACTTTATACGACCTCTTGCTGAAGTTTGTCAGAATAATACGGTACTTTACAAGGTGGCACCATTCCTGTATTCAGAACTGCCATTTTTACATGCCTGATAAGTCATTGTATGTTTATTATTTTTTCCCTTATGCTACTATACTGCTTTTCCCTATGGGCTCATTACAGATTGTTTCTTCTTGAGATAGAGCAATATGTTCCTCTGTCGTAAGTCACATATGATGGTAACAGGAATAGTACCTGTGTGATTTGGCTTCCAGTTGGACTGCTGTTTGGGATGAGTATGTCAGGGAATTTTAGTCTACGGACAACTTTTTTCCCCTTGATAATAGATAAATGGTGCTTTGAGACAGCTGGGAGAAAAGCAGTGATCTCAAAAGGCCTGTCTATAAAGAGAGGTTTGCTTGTTGGTCTTCAGCACGCCTCGTTCTACCTGTTTTGGATTAACTTCTTTTGGGGAAGAAACGACAGATGGTAGTATTACCACATGCCTTTAGCACTCCCCAAAAAGATACCACTAACAGGACAGATCTGTGGATCCTCCCACTTATTTTTTGTGCACAAGAGACAGTTAACAATGCCAACATTTAAATGACTGTCAGTAGATGTGGGTTAACACCTTTCCTGGCTCTTAGTTGACCTTATTTTCAATGAAGGTCAGTGTACTTCTCTACCAAGAGAGCAACTGGATACAGGATTATGTGGGAGTTGAAGCACTGTTGTTTTTAACTCCTTATAGGTGGTCAGCATCAACTCCAGGAACGGATATATGATTAACCCCGATAACCCACTTTGAGATCAAAACTTTAATTAAAATTCTGGTAAAGATGAGGTAAATAATCTGTATTGATGTGAAAACGTGCTTTATGGGAGTGGAAGCATCCCATAGATGTATTTACATCCTCTTTACTTTTCATTAACGTGCAAAGATTTTATTTGGCACTGTAAGTAGAGCAGTCATATTATATTTATTTATAATATAATCTCTGGTGCTATATCACATGAACCGTATCTTCACAGAGTCAAGCTGTACCATTTGTGTTTTGGCTCCTTTTGAGCTGTGGCTTTGTGGTGTCAGTTTGACCATGCAGCGAGGTGTGGAATTATAAGTAATCAGGTGAACAGCTGAATATAGGCCAAGAAAATGCTGAAGGTTGTCATAACATGAACCAAATACCTGAATCCCTAAATACAGGCAAAGTTGTCAATGTTTAGACTGAGAACGGATGAAGAGAGTTTTCATGCTATTGTTCAGTGGAGTCTTCACTTCAGAACAATTACATTAATTCCAATCTTGTTGGTAAGATAGATGCCTAGCCAATTGATGGTAAAATGAAGTGTAACCATAAGGTTATTGTATGTACAACTGATTTGCTCTTGCATTGTTATATACAGTAATGGCAAAAGAATACTTGCACTTTATCCATACATGACAGCGATACCTGTGTGTGTACTTATGTGCATGCATATACATAAGTATAGACACAAATACCATGTAGTCATGAATATATCAGTACACAGATAAAAAGATAGGTTCAGTGTAAACATAATAATTTGAGGAGTTCTTAAGTGTAACATTCCTTATAAAACCAAGAAAAAACTGGCATCCCTAATTTGATGGTTAAAATGGTTCCCACTTCTGTCTAAAAATACTTTAACAATGTATTATTCTGTGACTGCCTCGCTGGTGATACCTGCTTTTGAAAGAACAACATCGTAGTTCTCCAGCTAATGGGAACTGAATAAAGTGGTGAACAATATAGTGAGCAAAAGACTGTGTTGCATCTGGAAAGTTTTGCATAAAAAAGGTCCATTGGGTTATTGAGTTGGTTTATTCCCTTGAGCTTCTGATACCATAGTCCATATTCTTAGTAACTTACAGAGGGAAGTTTGTTGTGTAGAACATTGCAAGTCTGTTGATTTCTGAGATTCCTTAGACCTCCAAGTGTGTGCCATCAAACACGTTGGGTTTGTAGTCAAACACTTGTGTCCTTCCATGGGCAAGATCAGGCTAAAGAGGCCAAAAAGTAACAGGTCTTCCAAAGAAATTTGTACATGTCATCAAGGAAAATTTTAAGACAGATGAAAAAAACCCAACCTACCAGACTGTATCTTCAAATAAAGAAAAACAGGAACTGTACTGGAAATATACTTTAAAATACTGGTAAAATAAGTTGACTGTCAGTATGCCACATTAGATCAGCCTGACTTTAGACTGGTTTAATACATAATTTTTGAAACAGACACCATTTTAGGCTCTTCTGTAGCAGGGTAAACTGTGAAAATAATGTGTACATAGTATTTTTGAGGATTAACAATGCTTTGTTTTAAGAAGAGGTTTAGTATTCTCACAAAAGTTTGAACATTTCAAAAGCTGTCCTGATACTTTTATCTCACACCTGCCAAGATATTTGTAACCGTACAAAAAGTTAAGGTGTTTTTTTTAAAAAATTCATTGATTTTTCAAACAGAATAGTGTGCATTTTCAGTATAAGCCAAAAGAGCCCCTCTGTATTTTGACAGTACTTATATGTACACTGTCTAATGTCATCCTCTTTTGGGGGTTTGCTTTTTTATTTAATGTAAATAGGAAAAACCCATAAATTCCAGACAAAACTTTCTCATGAGAATGGTTCTTCCAAGGGTTTCTCACTGTAAAATCTTCTGCCTCACTTTTAGGTCAAACACAAACCTCGTTATATTTATAGGGTAAAGTCTGAAGGTCCCACCTTATTTGATAGACAGCCTGACTCAGCACCAGAGCTCCGCATGTGTTTCCACAGTCCTAGTAGCTAATCTTCTCTCGCACTTAAAGTTTAAAAATTAAAATACTATTATTATTTTATTAATAAGATTTGTTAATACTGATTTGTAAATCCGAACCTTACTTTTCATGTTACTTTACTTTTTAATTATAAAGTTTAGGGATTCTCCCCTGAGTATGGGGACACTGAAGCAGCATGGTTTGGTTTAGTTGCTCATATTGCATAGTATTGCACAGTTGATTGGAATCTACTATTAAGCTTTGGTATCTCTGAAACGCTAGCTCATTTAGCAGGCTGTTCATTGGGAACTAATACAGTTACACCTATATTCCAGGTATGCCTAACCTTTCTACTCTACAAGCCATACAGCAATCAATGTCTTGTGGCAGAGTGCCACAGGGGAGGGATGCCGGGAGAGCTGCTGACAACCTGCTTGCCCCAGCTGGGGATGCGAGTCCCCCCATTGCCCCTACATCTGCCCCTACACCCCAGTGCTGGCGGGGGACGTAGCCTAGCGTGGATCACATTAATCTAGAGCCATAGATCACACACCCCCCCAGCTGTATGTCACTTAGCAGAATAAAACACAACCTTGAGTAGAGAGGAACGTGTGCCTTAAACGTGTTATATTAAATGACAGGAGATTTAAACAGAACTTTGTCTTTGCTTATATAACTGTTTCTCAGTCTGAGATGTATATAGCACTGTGTTCTCTGAGCCATTGGCCAGTATTCAAAAATGTCAATGCCTACACTTCCTCACATGTAAGAAAGCAGATAATCATATTGTGGGGAAAGAAATGTGTGAGTTCTTAAAAATTTAGCCTAATTTCTATTTCTTTTGCAATCAAAAGCACTGGCGCAGTACTGCACAAGCCAGCCCCTGGATATTTTTTTTTTTTCTTTCCAAAGGTTAATTAGCACCTGATTTAAAAAGCTGGGGAAACACTGATTCACATCAGGTACTTTTGTAAGAAAAAAATAGGTGATGGGAAATCATACTAGAAGAATGAACAGAAGACCTTGTTGGCTTCTTTTATAGCCTTCAATAAAGTGGCTGAGTCTTACTACAAAGCCTAAAACACTGAAGCAAATTTCAGAATGTATCTTTTAAAAAATTAGAAGGTATGCATTTAAAGTCTGGCTTTAGTCAAGTATTAATTGTGTCTCTGTTTCTGCATCTGTAAATGGCTGATGCAAATCGTTGTAGGTGTAGTTTTTACCATTTACGTTTATAAATATTTCAGTCATCTCAATATCTGATTGGGACCGTATGCATATATTTGTCATGAACTGTCCACATATGGGCTGTGCAAAGCTACGCTAGCAGTGCTTTGAGTCTGCTGTTTATATTGAAAACACGGGGCTGAGTACAGATCATATTCCTTGTTGACAAAGAAGCAAGTTACCGTATGTCAGCTGCTTCGCTGCAACTGCTTATATGCCAGAAAGACAATACTTAAAACCCAGGAGTTTTACCATAAAGGCTGATGAAAGGTAAAGCCACAAGATGAACAGAACTGTAACATGAAGTAAAGCATGGGCTGTTTCTATCCTTAATTTCAGAATGGCAGAGACTCATGGTTTGATGGAGAGACTGGAGAAAGCAGTGACTCGACTTGAATCATTATTTTCAGATTCACACGGATCTGGTGGAATGGAGTGTGATGCCATCAATGGAGTCAATGGAAGTAAGTCTGTTTTTTTGAAATGCCAATTCTCTTGTTAAGAAATTGCAGGTAGTACATGTGTTTGTCTTTTAAGAGGGAGTGCAATCCCACCCCTTATGAAGTCTGTATCAAAGGTATTTTAAAAATTCAATTTAGACATGCCATGTGGCAAGCTTAGTCATATGCATAATTCTAAATTAATAGAGCCTAGAAAATTCAAAATTTGACTAGCCTCTTAAAAATACTATCCATATTTCAAGCTTTATCACTTTTCCATTTTAGGACTTACATTGTTTGTAGGTAACTCACCAGATGAAGATGTCTGCTTGAGCCCAGTTAGCAGAAGAAATGAGACATCCCCAAATTTTACAGCATAAATACTTCTGAAGAAGTCACCAATCTAAACACGGAGTTAATTTGCTATGTCTCTGAATTTTGCAGTGCAGACCTACTTTATTTAATTGTTTAATATCCTTAAACAAATACGAGTTTGTTCATAAGCATTTGCTTACTAAGGGCTGCCACACGTCCATGGCCTTACACTGCTACCTCTTGAGCTCCCCCTTCTCAAGTGGATCTCCAAAGCACCAAAAAAATCTGTCTTCATTTATTCACATCATATTGACAAATCATATTTTTTCACTCCTTAATTTTTTTGTTGTTCCTGGAATTTAGAGGGTAAATAACCTCATAAATATGGCAGTTCTAATGTTGATGGAATAGAGGTGCCCTTTCCTTTCTCCAGAACTTTCTTTTTCACCCAGAAGCCTGACATGCATCTCTTTCTTTTTAGCTTTGTGTCTTTTGCTTTCTGTATTCCTTGGCTCTTTCCTGCATTGTCCAGAGAAGAGCACATCTGAGCGTGGACTCAGCTGCTGTAGAGAAGCTGCAGAAGAAGCAGAAAGTTGCAGGCAGCTTCCTTACTGACACAGAAGCAAGTCAGTGTATGTCAGCTGCTTTATTGTCCCTGTATGCCAGCCCTTACCACACAACACATGCGAGGGATCTTCCCCACAGTCGTGTGTGCCATGGGCCTACACACTGGCAGCTGCTGTGGAGCAGCTGACTGAGAGCAGCGTGTTTCTGTGGCAGGAAGGGAGCATCTTCCAGCAGCCTTCAGTAAGCTTCAGTAATAAAATGCTTACAGTCCAAAGAAAACCTAGACAGCTAGTAAACCATGGCGAAGTCATGGAGAAACACGGTCTGTTTACAAACTGACACATAAATCAATCACTACTAGGAAATCTGTCTTTTTAAAAAACACAGGCTTCAATCCTATAATAAATCCATTTAGGTGAATCTCTATATTAATCCACAGGTCAGTATTGCAGAATCAGGGCTGCTTTCAGAACAGATGGACTCACACGTGAGGTGCTTCCATGAAAACTGCTATATCCATGGCCTGAGCTAAGAGCTCAGTTAAGTGGAAAGGTTCCCCCCACAGGGAAGCAGAGCCTTAAAACCCCAACAGATCCCTAGAAGTAGTCAAGTGGCAAACCTTGTTGGAGCGAGGTTGTAAAACACAGCCACTGGGAGACAGCAGTAAGAAGCTAAGGTGAGCTGGCACTTGCCACTGTCTCACATGGGGGGAGGCTCGGGAATTAGCTTTTGCTGATGCAGTTAGGAAAGACTCTACCAGTTCTTCAGTTTGGGCAACTGATACACACGTGGTGCCACAAACACTGTTCTGTATGGCTGTGTTACTGCGCCTCTGCAGAGGCTCATACAACCTCCACAGCAACTGCAGAGTTGACAGTCTTACAGAACGGGTCTCTCTTTCTTGCTCTCCTTTAAAACCGACACTCAGCCAGAGTGTGACCTTTTAAGTCTCTAGTGGAAATGGAGATATATTGCTTTCTTCTACCATGACCCTCCCCCTAAAAGGCCATTCCATAAATAGAATTATTACAAAAAATAACCTTGGCTTTTCAATTAATACTTTTTCAGAAACAACAAAATAACGAGGAGGATGGGAGAACTGTACCTTCACTGTTTTCCTAAATGGCATTACAACAGCGGGATTGCAAACTAATCATTCAATTGCTCTGCATGGCCCACAGCAAATTCTAATAAATGCTCCTGGGAGTTAGCTGTATTGAATAGCAAAAAATAGCATAGTTGCTTTCTAGTTTTGCATAGGACAATTGCCATTTGGCGAACTGCTATTTAAAACTCTGCTCTAAAGTAAAAGGTTACAATGATTCTCTTGGAGACACACACAGATTGTGACAAAGAACATAAATGGGCTTTGGAAAGCATCTCCACAACTAAAACCTTTCGTACACTTGGTCATTTGAGGGGTTTACACACAAACACTTAATATGGAAGAAAGCCCAGAAATTCCTCAGAATTAGAGGTGAGTGACATCAAAAGAACAAAAGGAGCCTTGAAATCCTGCCTAGCTGACTAACTACATGTTTTTTTCACACAGGCCATTGCAAACTCCAATTGCCAGAGCCTTTCTTTTTTCTGTCAAGGAGCCAGATGACTCTTGTGGAATAAAGAGGGCTTTCAAGATTATGAATTTGGACACAATTGTCATATAGTGCCAAAAAGTTAAAAGCAAACTCGCTGGGGAAAGCCTTGTACCTCTTCAGAGCAATCTTCAGGCTTCATTAATGAGGGAGAGAGGCTGGGAAGAATTTTAACCTTGGTCTCTCAGATACTACAGATGCCATAAATTCACACATGCATCACTCATGCTGGACCTGGCAAAGGTTCTGAGGCATAGACAAGACCAGAGGATATGTCAGGGAGTAAAGGGAGGGCTGGAAAGCGTCCAAGGAAAGATTACTTTTGCTGTCTTGAAAGGTACCACATAAAGCCATTTAGAAGCCAGGTGCATAAGAAACTGAGTCTCATCTGCATTTTCTGATTGTCCACTTGATTGGGAAACTGCTGTGTATACCATATAGAAAATAGAATTTTTATTCCTCTGTTGGAATGTATAGAATATATATATAGTAAATGGGATGTGTCATCTAGAAGACTCGTTTGAGCTTTCTTTATCCAGCGACAGTTTTGCAAGGTCAGACAACAAAAGAAGGAGATTACAAAGCCACGTTTCACTGCATAAATCCACTGTCAAGCCAGTCTAAAGTCTCTTATCTTACTGGAAGTTGCATTGCTTGCTATTAAAAGCCACCAAACAATACAAAGATCTTCAGGAATGCGTGGGTGGTATAAAAATCAATGAATATGGCAGAAATTAAGTTAGAGCAATTTCCCCTGTTTCTATGGTATTTCTCCTCCATCTGCTGCAAAGGAATGTCCTATGCATTATGTACTTTATGAACTCATTATAATGGAATGCTCTTCTTTTATAGGCATAGCACCATATGTTGAAGCCTTTGATAGGCTGCTGAATGGAAGTGTTGCTGAGTTTCTCAGGTACAGCAAGATTCTTGAAGGTGACGTGAAGACACATGTGAGTATTTACTCAAACTTTGTCACAGTGATATTAGTGTACAAGTCTTGGAATCTGTGTGATCATCTCCGATTGCTGAGTAGAGGAGAATCTTAATAGCAGTATTCTGAATTATTAGTTCTTGTAGTAGTAACAACCTGGAATGACACACTGAGGATAGTTGGTTCAGGAAGGGCAAAAAGCTGTATGGATTCATAAGAAGAGACTGCTCCCCTTCTACAGCACCAGAGGTTGAAGACCATGGTACACAAAATATTTAAGTATTCTCAGTCACAAGCAATCTGAATTGTCCTGTTGGCCGCTAAGCCCTTTGCAGGACAGGGACACAATTAAGAACGTGAGTCAACAAACGAGTAGCAAACAATAGGTGGGTCCGAGCAGTGATAACTTCTTGTGGTTGTCTTCTAGGCATATGTATCATCATTCCAATTAATGTAGAGATTTTGTTCTTTGATTGCTTGTTTTTATTACTCACACCTTTTTCCTTTGGAACAACATAGCAAACTAAAAAATGAGTATGTCATTTAAATGACCCTTTTTTTCCACTTATGGCACAGAAAGGAAGTGCTACGCTATCATTTTCATGATGAAATTACTTTGGAACCTTATAATATCTTTTGATAAGAGCTTGTTTGTTTCATTTTATTTTTTAAGCCTGTCTTCTCTAAAACTGGTGGTAATAGAACGACAAAGGATGGACTCATCTTACCAACAGCTTACCAATATAGATTTTGCAAAAAAACCCCACAAAACCCCACACACAAAAGAGCCAGGGTCAGTTTGAGCTGTGTGTCCGTTTGAGGAGTGTGAACCTTTTGACTTTTTCTAGGAGAGCCATGCCGTGAGGCCCTTCTCCATGTGTACATTTCCCAGTTCATTGCAGTTGCTGCTCTACATAACAAACACTGTAGCCAGAAAAACATGCAGTCCTACAAGCTGCTGGGACTTATGTTGCAAGGCCAGCATAAATATTTTGCAAGACAGCCAAAGTAACCAGTCTACTCCCAGAGCCAGAGCTCCGGGATTATTCTGTGAACTGTTTTCTCTGTGGTGTTATATGCTGCTGTTGGTAGGGTAGAGTTTCTGACCTAGTTAGGCCTAGAAAACTGGAGGGAGTAGGGCGATCAGGAAATTCTAGAGGATCTTTGTGTTTCTAAGGAAATACTGTACTTCCTTTTTATTTGAAAAAGCTTTTTCATCTTAACAGCTATACTGTAAGCTACAATACATGTACATTGTTCTTAAAAGAAATTAGGAGAAAATTAACAAACTGGGGTGGGGGGAATTGTCACCCTAGCTGAACAGGCAGTTGCTCCCCAGAAAGGATCAGTTCTAGCTTTGGTTATTATATTAATTAGACACCATTATTTTGCAGGTGATTTCTCAACAGTCTAGATCTGAACGATACAGAAATAGCCTTAGTACCAACACTAAGCAGGGAAGAAAATTGCATGTAACATTCTAAATGACTAAAACCTTTTTAATATACACTGTCAATGTTTAAATCAGTAAGTGTATTAATTTATGCATTTGTCACTATTTGATACTCATAGTTGAGTCTATGTAAAAGGTTATTAATAATTTATCTGCCAAGTCTGTGGATAGTCCCTAGCATATTGTTGATGATAGTGTAATCCAAACTGGATAAGGAGTATTTGTTAGGTCTATGAGCTTAGCCATAAACAACTTTTCCTTACATAAAGAAACCAGTGATTCTGATCGCAGCCTACTAAATATTCTGAAATGTTAGATTCTGAATTTACAACATGAAGCAGACTGTGGTTGCCTTATGCTCATGCTTATCACTGAAGCAACATCTGTGCTTTACCTTAACAAGTGGAACAAGGAGTATTTTTCTTCTGGGTGTCTTATAGACCATGTGTCCTCAGCATTATACTTGCAGCTGCTGTCTCTTTCACATAATGAGCTGAAGGGAAGGTTGTATTTTATTTCAAAAAACACCTGTTGCCTAGAAAAACCTCACATACCTGACTGACCAGAATGGTAATATGAGAGAAAGAGAGACTTCATATTATGCTAAAGAAATGAGGGATTTAACATGATGTGTTTCATGCTGATTGCCGTAAGGATTGTGTGGGGGTTTTTTCTAGCAAAAGGAAGAATACAGCCATAACTAATATCTGTTGGGGAGCCCCGTTCCTATTTTTTCAGCATACTGAACTCTAAATCATCTATTGAAAGAGAAGAAAATAAAAAGAACAAATAGCTAGCTCCTGGCTCATCAAACACAGCAGCACAGTGGATTTTACAAAGATTAGTTTATCAAAGAAGAGTTCTGCTTAGACTCAGTCTTGAGAGTTGCATATTTCTCATTCCAATTACAGTACCTGCAGTGGTGAATCTCCGAGGTCAACTGCATTAAAGAAACTAACCACTTTTAAAAAGACAGAATGACTAGGGTTTTTACTTCACCTATTTAAAACAAATTATCCTGAATGGCTAAGATGAGATCCTTTTCCTGTCCTGTCACAGTGGAATAAAAATCTGGTCATTATATGGCAATTTCTATGAAATACAAAGTTCCCTACAGGCAGAGATGAAACCATTTTCTGCTGTCCGTGTCATAACTGTAGAGCATGTGAAGTCAGTGAAGGAGTGAGTATGGCCAGGACTGCTGCCAACCAGCTGTCCCTGGCCTGACATACCAGTGTCTTGGAGGCTGTCACCAACTATTACAGGTTATAACAGCCCTCAAGCTGACTCATCATGTGTGCCAACACTGAACCATTCTTCTGTCAGAATGAGGGAAATTCAAAAGCGGTGTAAAATGGACTGTGAGTCTAGACTGTAGGCACTTCTCTTACATCCAGCTGATAGGATAGCACTGGCTGATCACTGGATCACAGAGACCTGAGTCCCGTCAATGCCCAGATGCATCCGCCGCTACAGAAAATGTGCTGAGGATGACAAAAGGCTGCCTGTGGAAGAACAGTCTACCTTCAGATTGTGTCCCAGTGATGAAGCTGGTCAAGCAGGTTTGATGGGCTGTTTGCCCTGTCAAAGCAAAGCAAGCAAGATTTTAGAAGACCAAGAAGCAGGTTTTTGTGATGTGTTTATTATGAGCTTCTTCACGTTGTTTTTGTTTATGTGATATCTCAAGCAGTGGAATACTTTGGCTTGAGTTTGAATAACGTACCAGATGAGACGTAATGATAAGAAGAAAAAGTACTCGTTCTACAAGAGAGGACAGATAACATAAAATTTCCATATTTTAGTATTTTATGTGGAACAGAGCAGAGCAGAATTACAGCCTTCCTGTCACATAAACTAATACTTGCCATTTTTTTTTAATCGTTATTTGTAAAAGTCTTTCAACCTTTCAACCCCACCGGTTGAAAGAACAGATTGTCTGAGTGATTCGGTTATGTTCCCTCTTCTCTCATCCAAGCTCTTTAGCTTGGAAAGGAAAACTGTAGAAATACAGTGCCTTTTCCCTTCCCTCTTCCATCAACTTCCAGCTGCTGCAATGCAGAGCTCAGACAGACAACCAGCTTGGAGCATACAGAAATAAAATGGCTGTCAGTTAGCTTGCTCCTTACTGGAAGAGAATTTAGATAGAATTCATTACATGTATGACTACACGAACAAGATAGCACAGAGCAGTAATTCACAGCGTGTTATCCAGTAGGCAGGGTTCTTTGTGTGCATGCACTGATTTGTTATCATCCTGAGCAGGGGAAGCAGGGTTCACCCCACAAACGTTGGTCATATGCACGTACCCACAGAGTTTCTGTTCCTTATCTAGTATATGAAAGCAAGGGCATTCTTCTCTCCTCCTTCCAGGCATAGCCCATGTAAATACAGACAGACAACTGAAAGCAGGAGTTACATGCACTTTGCAAAGTGCAGCTCCGGTTTGGCCTGTCAGTAAAGTTAAAAAATCCTAGTGTCCTCATTTTTTCCAAAAAGTAGTTATTACACGTGAAATAGCTGTGTCTTTTCTTTTCTTGTGAGAGACACTGAAGAATTAGCCAATGACTTTCATAGCCCTGAACTCTGAACAGGATGCGCTGCTGTCTGCGATACACCAAAAAACACTTTTGCACTTTATCTCAGCTAATCTAAACAGACTATCAAACCCATTATTTGACTGATTCCTCATTAACAAGGCAATTTGCTTACAGGGCAACAGAATGCACAAGTGTACTCTCGTGTTCATCTTTTGTGCCCAGAGGCTGTGCAGTTTTAGGCATTGTGTTGAAAGTTGAATTGGAGCTCAGAGGGGAGGATGATGTCAACATGCCCGAAGAGAAGCTTGCTGTCAGACTGCCTTTGCATTTCTGTGATAGGTATTTTCTGCTACGTGCAATAAACACCAAACCAAGTAGCTACTGCAGGACTGGGAAAAACAAAATACATTAAAAAAAAGAATAAAAAGACAAACATTTTTTATAGCATACAAAGTGCACTCAGCTGAAAGAAAGAGACTAATTGTAGAAAACAGTACAGCTATCCACCAAAACTGAAGAAAACCACAAATAATCATCAACTAAAAAAGCAACTTTGGAAATCTATCAATATTAATGTTGATTTTGTAATGCTAATTCAACTACATTTCTCACCTGTATGTGTACTACAAGATACTTCCTAACAAAAGCAATAAAGAATGTTAGCTTTTTTTAATATGTCATTATTTTATTTTAATATGACAAGAGAGATGGAAATGTAATATACACAATGTAGCCAAGTGGTAGCATTTTTAGGAGCTTTACAGCTTTTGATTGCTCTGTTCCAAAGGATGACTTCACTTGTGGCCTAGGGATTGGATCTGGCTTCCAAACCAAGCAGGATTTACTGGGTCAGGTTCAGTGGTGTGCAGACGTGGTTGCACCTGTCTGACTGTAAGACACCTTGTTGGGAACGAACGTGGCTCCTGAGTATGAAGAACCTGTCTGTTGCAAGTCTAGACCAGCACCCCCTGAAAGAGTGGGAGATTTTCCATTAATTTGGATGGGGGCTGGATGAGGCTGTTAGTTTCTTGACACCGACATTGCAGGAAATACCCCTTGCTTTTCTTTTTATTTAAAAAGGAAGGAAGAGACAAAAGTCGAACAGACTCTATTGAAAAATACATGCCGTGGTGGCCGATACTGGGCATTTAGTTGCGTATTGCTGGCATTAGAAACATGCACCTGTAAATTTAGGGGGGTGGGGGCGGGAATATATGAGAACGTTCCATATGGCATTCCCTCAGTCAGAAACATAAGAAATCAGAAACGCAAACAGTCAAAGCTGTCAACAGTTCTTCATAACCTGTTTTCATGGGGCTTTTTTGCATATGGAGTAGTTCCAGACTGAACCCCGTAGTACCTGTGTTGATTTCAGAGTGGTGCAGTTGATCAGGAACCATTATATGGGTAAGGGTCTAAAACTCAGCCCCTGAAAGCAGGGGTGATACCTGAAGGTGGTCACTCAGTACGGTGGGATTTTCTGATCTCCAAAGAATGCCAGGGAAAAGGTATCGGAATGATTTGAGTGGGTAACCTTATGTGGAATGGGAAACCAAAGAAAACTCCATCATGTTTGCCCAAGAAAATGTTAAAGGATAACTTGCTCATATGAAAAAATTCCAATCATGAAGGGCTTTTTTAATTGACCAGATGAATTCAGAATACTCCTCAATCACTGTTCAGACTAGATTTAAGGTCCATGTTTTACCAATTAATTTAATTAATGATTGGAGCAATTAATCAAGGCATACAATATATTTTCAGCCATTTGAAGTCTAAATCAGAACTGATCACATGCTGTAGCTCATGCTAATTTTGCTATCCTCTAAAAATTCTTCATTGAAGCCCTTTAAGAGCAAAATTGAGTCTACTGACAGGAAGCCTGTTTTTCTTGGTGGTTTTCCAGGAGAAGTAGTGTATAGAACTAGAGGCATGTGTCCCACAGGTTGAAAACCACCGTGTCATCTTAACCAAAAATCATAAGGTGATAAAATCACATGGCTAAATTAGCCAGCTAAATGACAGGTAGCTTTAGTGTGTGGACCAGCTGCACTCACCACCACAAATACAGTGTGAGTGTCTCAAAGAGCCTGTTGCAAAGTCATGGCCTAGGACACTTGTCAGTGCAAAATTGGGAGCAACTTATTAGGAAGGATTGGAGACGGAGAGTTGGCAGAGATCCAAGGCCCATGAGGAAGCCTTGGTAAGATAATCAGACTTTTAACTTTTCTCACTGATGCAAAGCAGTCCAGGATTGGGAGGGCACAGGCGGCAGTCATCTCAGGCGTTCAGCCTCAGAACAGTAAGGTCTGTGGTTCTCACAACACTAATTTCCAGTGAACCACTGGCAAATTAAACCATCTTGATCCATCAGGAAGACCAAGACAGGGGAGCAGATAGACAGTATCCCTGCTTTTGTCACCAGCATGAACCTCTTGTGACTGAAAACTCTCTTTGCTGGCATCAGTGCTCATGGTTCCTGTATCTCTTGTGAAGAATTATGAGTTTTCAAGTTGGAATAGTAACATTGTTTAAGCACATCTATTTCAAGCTGAGAAATGCACATCCATGAATATTCTTTTTTTTTTTTTTTCATTCTTTTCTGTTTTGGGACACATATCTCCCATGCTTAATTGATGTCATTTGTTGCTACAGGCTATGAGCAAATCTTTTATTAATTTTCAGTCTCATTCTTTCTAAAAAGCACGTGCACACTCTTTTCACTCATCCTGCCTCCCCATCCCTGACCTGCTTTTATTTTGCTAGTTGGTGGTTGCAACTGTTTTGAGTGTATAGAAATGCTGGGCTTGGAAACTGAGAAGGCTGTTCACTGCAGTCAGCAAAAAACCAAACAATGAGCTCAGAATCTGGCTCTTCAGTCAGTTTCTAGCAAAAAGAAGTTCAGTGAATAATGAGAATTAAGCCACAAGGGAAACCAATGTGCGGTTTGAATGTTGTTTTAAATAAGCTGGGAGTGCTGTCAGGAATGATGAGGGTAGAATGTGGCCACAAATGTGTATTGCCTCTTTCTATTCAGTATGAATTGCATGATCAATATGGCCAGATTTCTGAATATTGAAGAGTCCATTAGGATAGATTAAACCATGTCATGTCACTGCTAACTTCTGTTAGTCTATTGACATCCATAAATTGAACTATATATTTCCATAATTAATATGAACTGCAAAGCAGTTTAGTTTTTGCTATTTTGTTTCTTAAGTTTAATTGTATGTTTTATTCTAAATCCCAGAGCTATAATAAAAAGATTGACTTAGGATCTTGAAGTAGATCTTTGAGGATGAAAAATTTCTTTCTTGTTGCCCCAATCCATGTTCTGTTTAAAAAACCACCTTAGGTCAGATCTGCTTTTCAGTCATTACTGTGCATGTAGATAACTTTGCCTTACAGAGAGGCTGAGGCCCCCTCTCCAAGTAAATGTAGCATTTTGGTATTTAGCACCTCTGAAAAGTAAAGCATGGTTCAGGTGGGAAGAAACCTTAAATATCATTATAGATGTGTCAGATTTAAGCTTTGAACTTCCTTCCACGTTAGCACATTTTAGTCAGGTTCTGTGATTCTTCCAAGGTGATAAAAGTGAAGTTACGAGGAAACTAATTCTGGCTCTTTTAGCCTTTGAGTTGCTTTCAGGGCGTTCAGTGGGACTACTTGCAGGATGAGTTGGGCATTGTCACCAGTTGTCCTGAAATGCGTGACAGGCAGAACATACACAAAGCCATCTCAATGTAAAAACCTATTTATCCAAGCTCTCTTTCTAAAGATAGTGCGATTTCTTAGAAACCGATGGTTCTCCAGTCTTTTTATCAGGGCATCTGGTACTTGTCGGACACGGAAAGTCAAATCAGCTGCTCAGCAGGGTGCCCAGTGAGCACTGTTAGGAGAATATTGATGAAGTTATAACCTCAACAAGTGCTGTCACCTTTTTAATTTACAGAAATAAGCATCTGAACTTCCTAGAACTTGTATTTGTTAAATCAGGGACACATGAACGAGATCCTAAAGCCTGTGAAATTGTAAAGCCTGTTCTGAAATTCCCTTAGCACGGATTTGGACCTTCACTGAGAAGGGCTTCTGAGGGAATGGCTGAGGATAGTGAGTGGGGCTGCTTAGCAGCAGACCTTGAGGGCAAAACAGCCCATCAGAGAAATGACTGGAGTGCCTGCAGCCAGTGCAGGCAAAACCGTGATTGTACAGATGGCAAGGAGACCTGCAGGTCCCTGAGGTCTCTGTGGTTGTCTGATGATGCTGGTTTACAGTGTTTGTTCCATGTAGGAAATGTAGGTTTGCCTTTTCACGGGGAAATGAGGTCTCCCCACAAATAATTCCTTGATACAGGCAACCAGGCCCTCCAAAGAACTCTGAACTCAGATGTCCGGGGGGGGGGGGGGGGGGGGGGGGGGAAAGGAACCTGAATTTAAAATACGGTTGATCTTGATAACAGCCAAAGTTTGGACTTTCAGATGCTTTCAGAGGTACAGAATGTAGCTC
Organism: Falco peregrinus; assembly: GCF_023634155.1. Taxonomy (NCBI): domain Eukaryota; kingdom Metazoa; phylum Chordata; class Aves; order Falconiformes; family Falconidae; genus Falco; species Falco peregrinus. The sequence goes on along the minus strand of NC_073723.1, from coordinate 97,781,014 downwards.
TTAGTAGAGGAGGAATAGTAGAAACTAGAAGCTTTGAAAGTCTGTGAAACTTTACTGTTTCTGTTTACACATTATCTGTTCTCTAATGAAATCCTGAAGTGAGTTGGTTTTCTTTTCCCATCTCTCTTTGAGAAACCTGCTTGCTTTTGCAGGCTGCTCAGGATGCAGAGCTAGCTGTAAGAGCTCTCTTGGGAAGATTGTAGCTAACTTCCAGAAACACCTGTGCAGGTTGGGGCGCTTTTGATCTACTCTCCTTAATACTTACTCAGAAACAGTTACAACTTTGCCATGGCATAACCTTTGGCATGTGCTATAAAGGATATTCCCCTAACGTTCTTAGGTAAAGTAATTCCCCCCTGGAAAACTGTATACTTTTCTGAGTTGTCATTATTTTACAGTGTTAGCCTTTCACCTCGGGAGTCCTGGGGACGAATTGAAGGCAGGTCAAAACCAACTGATCACTATTTGCTGTTACTCATAAGAGGTTACTAAAAGCTGTTTACTGTTACTAAAGCTCATAAAATATACTGTGACACAGTCTTTGGTTATTAGAAACTCCAACCAACAATGGTGGCGTAGTATAGATTCTAGTGATGTATCCTCTGCGCTGTAGAGAAGCCATTCATTTTTAAAATGTTTTTATGCTTGTCCTTAAAATATTTGGCTGTTTTTATCAGCTGTTTGTTTCTATGATTATTGCTAATTCCATATTATAAAGGCAGCACATGACAGCACAAATTCCACACAGCTGACAATCAATTTTGGGGGTGTCCAGTCCATAGATAAGCACCAGGGACTAGGAGATCAGGTGTTGCAATGTGCCAATAGCATCTTCTACTGATGTGGAGGCCTTTAAATGCAGATCCATGACTGTGTGCTGTGCATTGAGGCAGCTTTGAAATCTCCAGCAGGTGACTGACTCTTTGCAGAAGGCAGCAGTCTGCAATGTAAATGGCAAACTTGAATTCTTGAACATTTTCCGAACTGTTCAGGAAAGAATGGTATTGAAAACAAAAAACCCTTTAGTCTGTAAATTGGCCACATCTTCAGTAATGTGTAGACTTTTAGCACACAATTCTCAGTATTTTTCTATGCTGAATCTTCTGGAATCTTTAACTATCAATACATTACATCTGTTTATGGAACTTCCATGTAAAAGCTGTAATGAACAGGGGTTAACAGAGATGCAGATTTTTGGCTGTTGTAAAAGAGATTCATGAAGGATTTGTGAATCTGAAAGAGACAAAAGCAGCCTGAGCTTTAGGAGAGCATCAGCTGGTTAAGAGGTCTGGTCTGGACTTGCTCTTCTTCTCTGGTGGGTGGAGGTTATTAGAGAAGTTTTGGGAGAACATGATCACCTGCTGCTTCACTTGGCAATAATCAGTAGCTGCAATGGCCCTGCAGCCAAATATTTATATCTACTTGAAACAGTGACAGACTTCTTCTACTACCAAGATTAATAATTAATTATTTAACAAAGCTGAAATTTGAATAGTATTCATTAGGTTTAAAAGTTAACAGTCCTTGAGATCTATCAGAACAATTCATGTCATCCAAAACTGGGCCAGCTTAGAGGAAATTCTGGAACACTGGGGTAAATTTTATTGGTTCAAAAGATGCAGAACCGGTGTATTTTTTATCTAAGGCAATAATTTTGTAATTAATGTAAAAACAGCTGTTGTGGCTTTAAATACCCCTTTATTCCAGTACATCTGTACAGTTTGTTTCATATGGAGGATAAAACGGCAGCAATGATTTACCCCAAACAATTCTGTCTGTCTTATGTCATTAGCACTGAAAGATCTTTAAGACCAATGTGATTTGAGCTCCAGCAGAGGTAAGAGCTCTGAGTAGTTTAGGTCACAGTCAAGCTTACCAAAAGGTAAAGTTAATGAATCTGGTGTCCTGGTTAAACCACCACACCTCGATACAGATGCTACTCTGAAACAACAAAGAAGTAATATTGGCTAGCACTGTGCACAGTTACATGACACAGTGTTTAATACACTGGCAGATATAAACAGCTGGAGAGACCAGCACTGATATAGCCTCAGATTGGTACTGAACAGACAGTAACAATGCTGAGAAATTTGAGCAAAAATTCCCTAATATAGACATAGCCATGGAGGCTGAAAAACACTAAAAGAAAACACTAACAGAGGACAGCTGATTGGTGGTAGTTAAATGTATCTGTCTGAAAACAGAAAGGAAAATATCTGGGGTGCTTTCTGGCTCCTTCAAAATCAATGGCAAATCTCCCATTTACTTCAATTTTGACTAGAATTTCAACCCTGTTTTCTGCGTGGACCAGTAAGAGAAAGGTGACAGGTTTTTGCTTTCTTTCCTTTTCCTTTTCCAGTATAAAAAGTGCTCTGTTTGGAGAACTGCCACAGACTTTTCAGCATTTGGCCCAGTTTTAAAAAAACCTCTATCAGCCAATTAGCTGTACAAAATAAATAGTCTCTTCAGCTGGCCTGGATAGTTTCTATGGCAGCCCCATACTTAATCTAAACTCTATTCTTTTTCCATTTCTTGCTTCTCCTTTCCAGCCACCAGCCACTTTGCCACTTCACTTTGAAGAGGCTCTTCAAAGCAAAATTTAAAAGACAAACTGTTCCTCTTCCTCTGGCAGTACTGTCCGTTCTAGAGAAAGATGGGTGTCTTTGCTCATAACAGTGAAGCTCCATCTGTAGTTGTCATTTGCTGTCAGTCATTGGTGTCTTTTGCTAAACCCAAAGGACCCAAGATTACTTCTGCAGAAACTGCGATGAGAACTCTGGACCATTAAATGCCAATTTTTTTCCTTCATGTCCTCTTCACTATTTTTTTTTCCGAAGTAAGTCATAAAGTGTATTTTAGAAATCCAAAATGTATATAGATCTGTATTTTGATTTGCAAATTATCACTGTTAATGTTAGCATGTATTTATATGCAGATTTGTATTACTCTCCAACTACAGAAGTCCAGTGGATTCTGATATTTACATTTTGCTTTTGAGTGCTATGACTCTGAGGAAGAATGTTATTAAATATAATAACATTCGACAAATTTAATATTATCAGGTCAATAGGGTAATTTTCTTGACTAAATTTCATTAGGGAATCCTTTTTTTGTTTTACTTCTATTTAGGTTTTTTATTGTTTTTTAAGACTGAATTTACTTGTAACTCAAGATCTGAATGCACGTCCCTATTTCTTCTCGTAGTTCACTCAACCGTTGTCACATAAATAATATTTATATTTATTACCGCTTGGATACCAGAGTGATGGACAACTTACACTGAATAAAACATTTTAAATGAGAAAGAGACAGATCCTAAGATCACATCTGCTGTAGAGAACTGAACTTTGCCAAAGCAAACTGGTAGTTTAAGCTTCGGGTTCAGTGGATCTATGTCTGCTCTATCTGAAACAGGGCAAGTTTGGGTGGAATCCACACTCACACTGCTTCAGACAGGTCAGAGGCATTGTCACTGTTAAGACGTCTCTCACAGAGCCTCTGGCAATTTTTCAGGCAGTGGCTTCTGAGAAGTATCAAAAATCAGCATTGTGTTGTGACACAGCAAGTTAAACAAGTTGCTGTTAAAAAGATGATTGCTAAATACGTATGATTCCCCCATCAGCTTTTGCAGGCTTAACTGCAGAGGGGTCTTCTGTGCCGTTACTGCGATGGCGACAGAGGGGACCCTCACGGCAGTCAGCCACGGGTTTCAATGGAATTGGGCTGACACTGCACAGATGTCGGAGTTGAGCTCTTTCAACCATGTCAGTCACCTAAGTCAGCTATCAAACACACCTGAGAAAAAGATTAAAACACTTCATTCCACACTTTACTGATGGGGAAACAGAGGTGGTGAACGGAATGCCACACAGTGCCGGCGTGCAGGTCCACAGTCACAGGCAATCTCCTCCAGCCTCTAGAACGAACTGCTAAAAGCAAAGTAGGAAATGCTTTGAGGAACTTGCTGCCTTCAAAAAATTCCCCTCAACTGAGGAATCTGTCTGATGATTGCTGTGTCCGTGCATAATCCCAGAAATGCCAAAAGGATTACCCAAAGTTTTTAGATGCCAATTACCTGTTGCTCCAAAATATGCCCATTTCTACCTGCAGGTAGACCAAGTTTATGGTCTAGGTTACTCAGATAAATTTACTCATGATTCCCCTCCATTTTTGACACTCAGGTTTCATTATTATCATTCATAGTAACTGAAAAAGTTTCAGCTGATACATTCTATGGCAGTCTTTTTGTTGGCAAAAATCCACCCACCCACCCCTCCCTGGTCCATTTTCACCCATTAATCTTCACTGCATGTGGGGGTCTAATGGAAGAGTCATCTCCCTATAAAAAAGACAGTGCTGTCTGCTTAGTTAGACAGCCTGCCTGCTGAATACAAGGAGGTAGCAATGAAGTGTCACATTTCAAAGACTAAAAGAAAGAACTGGAATGGTGTTAGACTGAACTAATGCATTCTTAATGAGAAAGAAGCTCTTCTATTACTTTGATGGGATGCATGGAGAGAAGTACCACATGCTCAGAAATAGTAAAACTCAGACAGACATTTTTAATGCTGTTGGGGAAGGAAGAAAGTTAATGTGGCAGAAGTCTTCTAAAATTCTGCTAGTAAAATGCAAAAGCTGTGTTCGTGTGATCCGTTGATTAAGATTTAAATTCAAAGGTGAGGGATGTGAGTGCTCGGATCCCTACACAGCTAAAAACTTTTGGGGCTGGATAAATTTTGGGCATATAGCACAAGACTTGCAATCAGTATCTAGTCCACTGACTACTGAACATTTCCAACATCCTATAGTAAATTTAGAGTAATAATGAAATGCAAAAAGCCACACCTTTAATGCACCAGAAGTAACTCAAAGAGTGTCACCAATGGTTTGGATGCCCTCAATAGCAGTTGTCTTAACGAAGCTCCCAGACATCTTGAGAAAGTGGCCTTGGCCACACTGCAGTAAAGAAGGAGGAGTAATAAACATACAAGAGTAATACAAGAGAAGTACATCCTGATTCCACATCCAACAGTAGTTTTAACATCAGCCAGATGAGCAAGACACATGTATGAGGCATACTCAAGGAATGTCAGTCTTTTAGGGTACATCATCCAACAGTCTGTCTCCAGCTCTGACCAAATTCCAGTGCTTCAGCAGAAAGAGGTGAAATATCAGACAAGAAACCAGTTGTTATTTTGTACTCTTGAGTGGAGAAAAAATTCCTCCTCAGCCTACACGATGACCAGTGGGAACGCAAAGGCATGGATTTAATGCAGTGTAAACAAAGTGCCAAATAGACACAGTTTTCAAACCTCATAGATGCTACCAGCTCAGTATATGTACAAGAACTCACAAAACAATCTTAATTTTCTATGTCTAAGAGCATTTTGCTCATGCTTATGATCTGTTGGATCAGCATTTAAAGCACTATCTTAAAATAATGCTGGTCCTTTGTAGGAATTTGGAAGATCCCTCCTGAATGTCACTTTTTGGATAGCTGGAAGTCTTTTAAATTCGAGACTATGATTACTCATGACCCAGTTTACAGATCTGTGTGATCATTGCTGACACTACCATTCTCTTCCTTCTGTTACTTACATTCCATATGAGAAAAAAATCATGTTCCTTAGCCAATGTGTTGCTAAGCAAAACAGGCGAAACTTAAAATTTATCTTTCTGTGACAGATACTCATTGCTCTAAACATCCAAATAGGTTTACTCTGCATGAGTTCTGATTTAAGCTCATCTTTATTTAACACAGATGACTAGTGCTTTACACAGAATTCTGGAGGATGTCCTCTCCAATGGTACTAACTTCCGTAGCTCTACTAAAAATGTTTTGCCACATCCACTGCAGAACTGCATAAGCTCTTTTCATAAAGCTACCTTCCTGGCTTGTATACTTACATTTTCTAGTCTTCAGCTTCTCTAATTAACTAAATCTGTGTTTACATCCCAAATTACGCGTTGTTTTAAAGGGGCGGGAGGGGGAGATGACTGCTAAATTTTATCCTATGCATATGACCTGTGCCAACAAAGTTGTCTTACTCTTCTCAAGTGATGAGTGAGTCCTTCTTGACAACATTAAAACTTCCTAACTTTGTGTTGCCCATGAATTTTATGAGTGCACACCTAATTCTTGCTATTAGTACACTAATAAACATATTGGTGGTTCCTAAAACTAATCCCTGACAAATACAACTGGCAACTTTCCTCCTCTCAAATAACACCGTCTGTAATATACCCTGTTGTTGTCTCCATTTATCCAGCTTCTTATCCAACTTAAGAGTTTTTATACTAATTTGCATAGTTTCCTATGAGTACCCTCAGTAAGTGTTTCATATAATATATAAATATATTAGATCTGACACATTATTCTTGTCTAAGAAACAGAAAACTCTAAATAATCCCCAGAAATAATGATTTTAACCACAGATAATCTCATTGTAACTTCTCCCATTTTTAATTTTCATGTGTTTTTAATCACTCATTTCAAATCTGTTCTAAATGTGCACAGTGCTGAAGTCAAATTAACAGCCATGAAATCACTTGATACACTTTTTCTCCCTCTTCTTGGACATATTTGACCAATCCATCATTGCATACTTCTTTCACCTGGTACTATCTCCAATTGATATATATTTAAAATCTTTTCTACTTATGCTTCTATCTGCCAGTGTCTTCAGTACTCTAGAACGAAAATAATATGGACTAATGATTTTGTCACACTAGGCTACATATATTTGACTTCCCTTTCAAATGATGTAATTCCCATTGATTTATCATCATTCTCCTTAGCTGTCCTTTCAATATCTTCATGTACATCAGCTTCCTTGAAACTAGGGAAAAGCATGTATTCAATAACAGGTAACCTATACATCAAGAACAATGAAGGCATGCCCAGCTTACCCTTCAGGTCATTACCATGGCCTCATTCAATCACTTTATTTCTTTATTGTTCTGGTAGTTAAAAAGATACAGCTTTGTTTTACTTTTCTGTGCAAGGTACAGTTCAACAAGGCCTTTATCCATCATTCCTTTGCTTCTGTATTTTATAATGCCTGAAAGAAAGTTCTCCTTGATAATCGAGGTCTATTCTCATTCTTTGGGCATTTTGTACCTCTTCCTAGTACCTTTCTTTTGTTATTTATTCATTCAGAGACTCTAGCTCCTCCCTACAATTTCTCCCTCCTGCCCAGCATGCATAGATTATTTCCATTCTTAATGTAAATCCATCCTTTCCTGCACTCAAATCATTAAATTCCTCAGTCCAGTCATCTTCATTCACTGATTTTTCTATTTTCTAGAAGTTTGCCATTCTAAGACACCAAGCCTTAGCTATAGATTTATTTTTGTCAGTCTTGCAATTTAAGAAGAACCAAATCCATCCATAATCACTTCCTCCTAGAACATGAGGTTTTGGTCAGCTGTTCTGCAAGATCCTCCTTACACAAAAAAAAAAATAGCACTCATTTTGTTGTTGTATGAATTTCTGAACCAAAAAGTCAGTCTTCTGAAATGTCTAAAAATATCTAAACCTTGTTATTATTGATGGTATTTACGTCTATGTCTGGAAAATTTAAGTCTCCTACACTCATACAATTTCCCTTATTACTTATTTCTTCATCTATTTATAGAGATGATTACCCTCTTCCAAATCTCAGCCTGTCAGACCATAATATCCCCTTCCCCGCAAATACTGTCCAAGTTGGGCTCTTTTACTGTCTTCCTTGCAGTAATTTTCATCCTAACAGATTATGTTTTATTCATGCCATTACATTTTAAGATCAGTAAACACAATTTGGCTGTTTTACTTTGCTACAATTTCAATTTTCCTGACTTTTCTGTATTTTAAGTTGCATCCATATAGGCCTGCGTATAAAATTTCACTGTTTTCTTTATAGATTGAAGAAACCCCAAGGAAAAGCAGCATGAGCTTCCCCACTCTTTCACAAAGTGATTATAAGTGTACCTATTCATATTAGATTAACTTAGCAGCATTTGGTTTGCTTTGGTTTTTATTTAGCAATATAAATCACTTATGAATAGTTGTTTCCTATACCAGTAATGCTTTCTCCTACTCACTGCTCATCCACTTGAATGAGGTATAGGTGGTACAGAAATAGCAATTAGATTCTAATCAAGGTACATAGTTCATAATGTACAGAAGATGTGTAGTGTTCAAAAACACCAAACAGACCAGAAATTTGAGCAGTGGGGAACACCTGGGAGTGCAGAGATTTAGCTCGCATCCACACTGTTAGCATGTAAACATGCTGTCAGACGCCGCTTTAACCCAAATTCTAGAGTTCTGGAGGGGGAAAATTGCCCAGAAGTCTTCAGCCACCATCTCTCATAGCCATCAATCTTAGGATCTGCTCACAGAGGACAGGCAAGGAATGAATTACAGCGTAGCCCCTCAGCAAATACGCCAAGCTCAACTCTTCTTAAACATCACTACAGTCTAAGTTACTGTTCAACAGAAAGTTTACAGGTTGCTGTTCTCAGCAGTGATAAGTTGTTATCATGCGCTCAAGTATAAACATTGCCATTAAAATCCCTAGACATTCTCTGAAGTGTTAAAATTAAGTCCTCCTGTGACTAATCTTATAAACGATAACCAAAAGACTGCATATCAACTCATTTCTCCCCTATCTGAAGATAGGGAACTTTAACCTTAGACTTCAAAAAAATTTATAGCTAAGCCAAAACTGTAATACATTTCTTCTAGTCAGCATTGCTGTGATTTAGATGAGAAGCAGCAAGAAAGATCTGAGCTGTCACACTTGACTTTGAGCTGCCAAGAAGAGGTATGGGGGATTGCAGGCTAAAGTTTAATTTATATTCCTCCTTTTGTTACAGGCAGAGATGGTACGTGCTGCTTTCCAGGCGCAGAGATCTTTCCTGGTGTTAGCATCTCAATGTCAAGAGCCTCAAGAGGTAAGAAAAGTGACCTAGCATTTCAAGAAGCAGTGTATTAAAAAGGCTGTGTTCCTGTGAGTTATCATCCCTGCATCTGCTTTTATTTGTTACTTTATTTATAGAGTGCACTTAGAGGCTTGCTTTCAGTTTTATCAACAAGGTGCTGCAATAATCAGAAAGCCATGGTTCAGAGTTAAGAACTTTTTCTGTACCAATATGTATAAGATCATTGAAGAAATGAAAGGAGGTTTCCACTTTATGGCTGTAAGTGGTATCAGTGTTTCTGTGGAAGGTGGAAATGCCATGGAATAGAATGGCTTTTTGCTAGGACCCCAGGGATGCTATATGACAGACTTTGAGTTCAGCACATAAGCTAGTGAGAGAAAAATCAGTACTAGCCTGTAGACTCAATATTCTCCAAGCTAAGGTCCAGCTTAGGCCAATTCTGGAAGAAAGGCAAAGCATTTTGTCAAGAAAATGCAAAACCAATTTATATCAAGTTGATTTACGTACTTATTTTATTGGCAAGTATTTAAATTCTCCCCTCAGTTAGAAAGCTCAGGGAAGCTGTGGAGTTGCTATGAGATCTCATTTGTAGGTTCTAGTGGTCCCAAGGTTTTGGCCAGTAGCACTGTATGATTCCTGGGTACAGTAGTCATGTAGTTTTTCAGTGGGACCACCCGCAAACCTTCCTTTCTGGAGCATGCAGAGAATGAAGACTTCACTTGCACAGTCTGTCCATGGTCTTCAGTTCTTTTTCCCCTAGCTCACTGCTTCATAGTTCATTAAACTCTGTATTTTCAAATCAGAACTCTCTGCCGCTGCTGTAAATTATTGATTTTTTTTCCATCGCTATTGTTCTTAGAGACACCATTTAGAAGTTTTTCTGATCAGTATGTTTTAATAGCAAGGGTACTCAAGGTAAAGAAAAAAAAAAGCAAAAAAAAAGCGCAGATATTCCAGGCGAGACTTTAGATTTATAGAGTTCCAAGCAAGAGATCAGTTGTTTTTCCAGCTGTCCCTGATCTCAGAGAGTAAAAGTGGGTCATGACTCACAGAGAACAGGCAAAATTCCCATTGGTACAGGCCTCAAGCAGTCATTTATATTGGCTGTGAATACAATCGCACCCAGTGGCCCACAAAACCATCATGCTCATAGATAAAGTATTCCCCAGTGAACAGTTTCCAATGGCCGATCGTGTAATGCAATGTTCTGAAGTGGTGGTGGTGTCCCAGCTCCGGTAAGGATAAAAGCTGTGGCTCACTGTTTGGCCTTCTGTGCTGATGTGCTATAGGTATGATTTTCTCTGCCCTTCACATGAGAATGGCAATAGCTTCTCCCCGCTTTTACCTTTACAACATTCTGACCTCAAGTCAAGCTTCTGAGATTTTTTCAGCTGTAAAGTTTAGAAATTTTCATCTTAAAAATGGCAACAAAACAAGGAAAAAAAAAGTTAAAAGAGATTTTCCAGCAGTCCGGAATGACAGTCACAAAGGCATTAAGAAAAGTAACAAATAATAAAAATCTTGTCATAAACATCACCAGAGCTGGCCACGTGTATCCATATGTCTTAGTTGCACGTTATCAGGCTTGCATAGATTTCTGCAACTTGTTGAAGGCAAGAAAGTATGCTTTTATCATTTAACTATCTTTTAGCACCAAGCAAATGCCACATGATATGTATGTACATGTCATTCTGAAGTTAAAATACCAGGAATATTACAGACTTAAGTTTCTTTCTCAGTGAGAACAAACCCAGTCCAGTTACTTAAGTTTTGTTAACATAAAGCCTGTTAGGTACACATTTTTTATAGGCATCCAAACACATGTTGTAGTTCATTCTTTTTTTTGCACATATTTTTTGCACAGATTTCATCTATACTACAGACAGACCTGAAAATAACTGAAGGCTGCCTATTCTGTGGAACTTAACAGTATTTTCCACCGCAGAGAGTGATGCTTCCAGGCACTAGGCTTTTTCTATCTCCATCTCGATGGGGGAAAAAAAAATTATTGTAAAGCCACATTGGTTAACCATTTTGAAAAATCTGGTTTTCACCAGCTAACCCAGGAGCAGGAGAGAAGCAGGGGTCCTCCCCCCGGCCCCCCAGGACCTTGTTGATGTGATGTCATCTGGGCTCTGGTTGTATTTATAGCCTAGAGCCACAGAGTCAGTGTGGAATCCAAACAGGAAAGCTAATCATTAGTGTATCAGAATGCACAGAGTAGAGAAAAGCAAATGAAGATGACAGCATATCTATAAATGCAAGAGAAAAGAGAGTAATTCTGTCATTCAGCTGTCTAGACTGTTTGCTTTATAATGTAAAGCTGTGAATGAGCCAGTGAGTTGCGATTATGGCATAGTAGCTTTGTAGACATTCAGAGACAGCGGTGTGGAGACTGAGGGGATTTACTGAGTTCCTGTCATGTTGGGATGTCATACATGGTGCCCTTAAAAAAAAAAAAAAAGAGGGAGGGGAAAATGCCCTGGAAAAATAAATTAGCTCAGCTCTTGCAGCTTACAAACTAATGAATAAGGAATTCAAACAAAAAGAAAGCTCCTATATGTATAATAATCCTTAGATCTTTTGTGCTCAGCAAAGAAAGAAATTTATATTGTACAAAAAGCAGTATTTTTGCCCCTCTATGAAAATGGTGAAGCCCTAGTATTCATTTAGCTCTTTAATTCCTGCTGTGAGTCACTAGCAAACATTTTCAAACAGTTAAGCTTGCGGAAGTTGCTTTTGCAGGGTTTTGCTTCTTGTTATTAATGTTGATATTTTTTTCATTTGGAACCTGTTGCAGTGCACAGTCTTTATTATCTGTATACGTGAAAATAGTAGGAGCTGGGAAGGTAATTCCAGCTGGCATACCAAGCTAGCATCAACTGCAATAAATTACTTCACAGAGAGCATGTTCTGTTACTTTTTATGGTCATGTTCTATATTTATATGTGCAGTGGAAGAGATCACATGACAAAACCACCGGTTGATATTCCTGTTTGTGTATGTCCTAGCTAATGGCTGCTGGATGCAGGCTTATTCAGCAAGATGGGGTTCTTCAGTTCATCCACTTACTAGAAATTATTTTCTGATGCCAAATTTTAAACATTAAAGCAAAAAAATATCTATTATAAATTGTTTACTATATATGAAATAGTACAGAGAAGATGGAGAAGGGAAAATAAATAAGCATATTGCTACATTCTGTGAGAAATTGTTTAAAAAGGTGTTTTGAGACCATACGTTTGCATGTTGCTTGGGCAATTCAGAAGATATTTTTTAAGATAAACCTCCACAAAGCATTATGAAATAGTTTAGATCTGAATTTTCTATTCCCCATAGTCTAAGCCAAGTACAATTCTGATTGAAACATTATTATTTTATTGTATAATAATCTTAAAATTTATTAGTGTTCCTGAGCAAGTTTATCTTTTTAACAATTTTTTAAAAATTTATAATCATGAATACTAATGTACGAGATCACTGCTCAAAGTCACTGCACTGAATTGTTTGTAAATGGCAACTTACATACTGTCTTGTATCTCTTTATTAGTTGTTTTATTTCACTTTAAGAGTTCAAACAATTTTAAGAGTTGCTTTGAGGTCATGAGTAATCCATGAGTTCTCATACTGGGAACTAGTTAATAAATTATTCTGTGAATCAATGTAAACATATCCAGGATGAGCATACTCGTGATAAGAAGTACGACAAACAGATTTAAATGACAGATGCAGTTCAGACTATAAACGATTACGTAGTTTCTCATTAAAAAAAAATGAGTTTGTACGACTGCCAGAGCTCATGGATTTCATTGCTAACATTGTGCAGACAAACATTCCAATTAAACACCTAGTTTAAACATCCAGATTCTGCACACAGGTGGGAGGAGAGGGGTGGAAGAAAGGGAGAACTAAAGGAGAGTTTTCCCTTTTCTGGCAAGAAAAGGGAGAAAAACCACTGAAACCCAAGAAACTGTATTTGAAGTTAGACTTAGACACATGAGACTGAATCCTGAGGTTTTTAGTTTTTTATACTCAAGCAAAAAATGTAGAATAGTTGTGGCAATTTCTTTGAATAAAGGACTTATTCTCAGAATTTTTATATAGAAATCAAAGATGAAGATTTACAGTTCTCTACTCTCTGTCAGTGTAGGATTGCTCATTTTTTTCTCCCTTCTATTTTTAAAGTACTTCAATAACAGGACTCCAGGGACTTCTTATTCTGCATCCTAGCAGGATTTGTTTTATAATTACTTTGACTTGCTTATATCATTCCATTTCTCACTACTTTTCCTCATACCTACTGGGATCATTCCTACTGTTTTCTAAAAATGTGAAGAGCAGGATACTCCTCTCCTCGTTAACTTATTACTTACTTAAGCAAAAGAGTCTGAGCCAAGTTTTGCTGCTGTTCTACTTGGTTGTCTGTTGCAAACCTGCACCTCTGTATCTAGAAATAGCTTAAGGAAGAATTTGGTTCAGTCCTTTTAAGGTCCTCAGGTCCCAGACTTAGAGAAGGTGCCAAGAGAGACTCGGACAGAGCCTAAGCTCCAAGGGCACCCCCTTCCCCCCTCCTGTTCTCTGAAACCTTGCCAAACCGTTGATATATTTCTGTTATCAGCAAGCCTACAACTGCATGCGACATGTGGTCACAGCCGCAGTGATGGACCAACTGACAGTTTTCAGTCGCTAGCCTGCTGCCTTACAGTGTTTACAGGCTCATTTTTGGATATTGCTGCAAACTCCTACTCAGTTTCAGGTCCAGATAGCCCCCTGACACCTGTTATCTCATAATTTTTTCCCAAAGGCACTCGACTGCATTAAAGCAGCCTCAAGCTCATTATATTTTCTGATCATAGAATCATAGAATCATTCAGGTTGGAAAAGATCCAACCGTAAATCTAACACTGCCAAGTCCACCACGAAACCATGCCCCTAAGTGCCACATCTACAAGTCTTTTAAATCACTCCAGGGATGGTGACTCAGCCACTTCCCTGGGCTGCCTGTTCCAGGTTTGACAACCCTTTTGGTGACGAAATTTTTCCTAATATCCAATCTAAACGTCCCCTGGAGCAACTTGAGGGCATTTCCTCTTGTCCTATTGCTTGTTACTTGCGAGAACAGATCGACAGCCACCTCGCTGCAGCCTCCTGTCAGGTAGTTGTAGAGAGCCATAAGGTCCCCCCTGAGCCCACTCCTCTCCAGGCTCAACACCCCCCGGTAACCGCTCCCCATCAGCCTGGTGCTCCAGCCCCTCATCAGCTTTGTTGCTCTTTTTCAGACACACTCCAGCACCTCAATGTCTTTCTCATAGTTAACTTCTGTAGGTATCCTGGCACTATTTCACCTTCCTCATTTTTGTTTACCAAACCTCCCAGGTCAATAGCCCCCGCAATAAAAAGATGGATACATTTGAGATTCAGCTCTGCCCCAGGGGCAGTGCACTCTGCCATAAGAATGCCCAGAGACACCTAGGGATGCAGGGAATACAGAAGGAATCAGTGCTACATCTCCCAGCCTGTAGAGAAGAGAAATAGAGCCAGAGATGCACATTACTGCATACCTCTAGACTGGCTCACATCAACAGCACCAGGCACTGACTCTCCAGCAGTTCATGTTCTGTGCAAGAACCAGGCTCCAGTAAGCAAAGGCTCCCTGCACTTGTTTACACCAGTACGTCTATACTTAGACTAAGAACAGCATCACCCCGTAAGGAAGACATTATCAAAGATGATACTCTAGCTCCTCATCTGACATACTTGCCAAGCAGCTCTGGGGATCCTACAGACTCTTATTGGAATTCTGCTGTGTCCCGAAACAATGTCCTGAAATCACCCTGCTGTTTTCAATCCCTGTAGCAATATTCATATTCAGACTGTACCATGTGAGATCCCACTGAGCTATGCTGATGTGACACTCCCTTTCCCATTAAGTATCACGTTCTTTATTTCTACTAAACACAAATTCAAACCAGTACACTTCTTTCTTTGTGCTGCACAATTGTTTCCCGGGATTTCGGGACTGTGCCTGATCTTCTAAAAGGGAAAGTACTGGGGATACAGCTGACTGAAAAGCAGGGCTTTTCAGTTCACGGGTTATTTCAATTTTTTCTAAGTTTACTGTGGTTTAAATCATACCACAACCAATGATTCTTGAGTTCTGAAAGTTATACAGACTTCAGGACTGCTTATTGAACCTCGTAGTCTTACAATTTGTCTCTGGGGACATCTCGGGTAACTACTTGAATGTCCAAGGCTGGAAGCCTGCACCATCTAACATGCCTGTTCTGGGACACATCCCACATGAAACCTAATTGATTGGCCTTAGCAAAGACTTGTCAGATTGCAGATGTTGTGAACAAAACAATTGTGGCTCCAGAACATCTTCTGGCAGAACTTTGCTACCTGGAATGCCCTGGGCCCCACTGACATGGACTATGATCAACAGCAGCAAAGACTGAGTAGTAAATCAAAAGGCTGAAAACAGTTCATTAGTGTAATTGTTCTTGTTGATTAGGGGTGGGATGGTGGTGCCTGTGTGCCTACAGCAGGAGGACCCTTCCTTGTTGAATATACTGCCCACAGAGAGCTGTAGTGGACAGGAAAACAATATATAGAGGATTCAAGTCCATTTCAAAACCAGCCAGGGTCCTGGCCCAAAAGCACTGGGTGTGATTCCACACCGCTGTAACTGAAGCGTGCAGTTTGTATCAGGCCCTCGATTTCTCCCCTGGTTAGAAGGTATTGGTCTTTCATGTTCCCATCCATTTGCTCTCCCTCAGAGTTTACATTTCAAAATAAACCCACAAATGACTAAACTTGGAATTTGTCATGTGGGGTTATGGTTTAGTCTTCCCTGGTTTTTTCCCACAAAGCACAAAACTGCTACAGCTATTATTGGCTGTTAGATTGAAAATCTACGCGCTGTCTAAGAAGAATAAAAGCCAAATACCAATTAAGTCACTTTGGAAGCACACAAATGTGTCTAAGCTTCTGTGCTGATGAAGCTGACCAGACATTTCTGCAGATCTGTCTCTGTGTCATAGTCCTGCTGTTGCACAGCAGTGAGTTGAAGTGGCAAAACCTGTGCTATTGACTATTGACAAATGAAACACTTGTAGCACCACTATGTTGAAGATTTACAGTCTCAGAAAATGAGACCAGAAAAAAAAAATGTCTCTGTAGTTAGGTAGGGGGAGACCTTTGAACCCTGAAAATACACAATACTACAGGGATATGAATGTAGTGATCATAAAGATTTCACTGATGGTCTCTACTGCGAATGAGAAAATGCTTGCAGAGAAAGCATTGGATTAAGGTGCAATAGGTTATAGTGCAATTTGAAGAGCAAAACTGTGGTACCAAATGTGAAACACTTTCTACAAGGAGAAGTGGAGGCAGGCAATGCTAAAAGAACAGTTTGACAGCCACCAACAAAAGCTGGTAGTATTTCACTGCAGAAGTAATAATGAAAAGAAAAAAAAAAAAGTAAGCATTTGAGGAATCCGGATGCAGCACTGGGAGCCTCAAAGTTACCAACTAGCTTAGACTCACCTCTGGAAAAAAAAATATATTTTCCATATACTTTAAGAAAGAGGTTATATCTCAGCCTAATATGAACACTGATTCCACTGAAACTGTTGATACACAGCTGCGACAAAAAATACAACCCTTTCCTAAGCCACATATATGCAAAAAAAGGACTAACTTAAATTTAAAGTCTTCTTTACAGATTTCCTTTTACAAAATACAAAATATGGGAAATTAAAGTTTATCTAAAACTATTTTAGTTCTAGAATCATAGCCACTCATAGCAGAAATGCATCTCACTGGTGATCACTTAAGCTACCAGTATCTTATTCCTATAGGCAGAGGATGGGATTCTGCTCGCCAGCTTATCTGTCAGGGTAGGCATGTTGCATAAGCTGGCTTTCTAGGCTCTCTTTACAGTAAATGTCAGGACCTCTAGAGTGCATTCTTCACATTTATTAATGTCGTCTAATATATAGTCTTCTAACATCTAGTAATAGGTGGAACGAATTCTTCGGGGACATCTGTTTATTCATTTACAATAAAGGGAATCAAGTCTCAGCTGAGAGCAGATGCTCACTTTTTAAATTATTAGAACTGAGTGTGGCGGATGCTGTCCATGACATCTTTCATCCCTTGAAAGGATGAAATGTGGGATAGGGCTGTACTAGGCTGTTTGCAGAGATAATGCCTGTGTCTATGTTAATGTTTTAGTTCACAGTGGGACTATATTTTTCCTTCAAATCAGCCCCATCTACTATGCTGTAATTCACATTGTAGAGCAGTCTTAGGGTGTACAAAATGGGTATTTTTCCGATGAAGTTAAATGGAAGATACACTCCCAGACAGCATCTAAAGCACAATTTACAGCTAGTCCAAAACATCTTCCCCCCTCAAACGGCTATAGTATGAATGTCAGGTCCTCAGCACCAACTGTTTTGCTCTACAGAACCATTCCTATTAAGCTGCCCTACTTGCCAACACACACAAAGACAGCTGATACAAATCAACCCTGTGTTTCAAACTTGCCTGTGAAAAATACAATGTAAGTATGATGGAGATTTTGAACTGACAGAAGAAAATAACACAACTGTAGACCGTGGAATAAAGGTTGTAGTCACGCAGTTCTGGTTGCAGCTGAGTAAAATGAAGGGGCTGCTGATCCCAAATGCTCTCAGTCCTTTTTTACTGCTTCTACGCCAAAGGTTGCCACCCCCTAGTTAGCATAACTTGAAAGGTTATTTGTACCCTCACCATGGTTTTTTCATAATAGGTCAGGTTGATTTAAACATTGTAATAGTGAGGTCTGGATTGTGTTGCCACCCATCAACATAAAAATTCTTCACTAAACAATCTCACCCCTCAAAACCATTTAAGATTAGCTTAAAAATACATAATATCTTTTAAAACTGTATTTTTATTTACCTTCTGGGTTTTGCGCCTTTGTGATTCGTGCTGGCAGGTTTCTAGACAGCAGCAGTCCTGAGAAAATACATGTTTTCTCAAATTAAAGCTGAGATTTTCAAGTAATCACTGGCTCAAGCAGCCAAAGTTTAAGCAAGCCACTCAGTTTTGTGTTGACTTCACAGGCTAATCACAAAAATCACAAAAGCCAAAAGTTCGGCCATTTTCCTGAATTAAATCCATGTGTCCTGGTTCTGTTAAACCTGTCAACTGGGGATCTTCTTGTGGGAGTATTACAAAAGCGTTAAGGAGAAGAAAGTCTGTTTGGTGTGGTCTGTTGGAATACTGGGATGCCAGGCCATTTTATGAGACTGGGCTGAGACTATTAAGTCTCTGAAGCCAAAGCCTAAGGCAGTTCTTGTTACATGCTGTAACTTTTTTTGGAGTGTTTTGGCTAATCACTGCAGTAGTCTTACTAGTCTTGATTTTCTAGTAAGAATTATAAGACATAGATCAAAGCTGGCTGTTTGTTTAGGTATTAATGCTTAAAAAGACCATCTGTCTTTAATAATTACTAAAAAAGGACAAAGGCAGACTGGGAATTACTTTTGATATTTCCAAGTTGTGCCACTGTTGCGTTTTTAAACGTTTTAGCAAAACTGATATTATAATAGGAATGGTGTTTATACAAAGACTCTTAAATTTTTGTTAAACAACTGTGCTGTCTTAAATGACAAGAAGTTTTATCTAGCACATGCCAAAGGCATGCTGAGGATTTTTCCAACAGCTCTGATTCATCTCCTTGAATTCATTTTTTCTTAGAGATATAGTATAGACAATAATTTTATTAACTATCAGCTGTTTAAATATTAATTGCAATAAAGAGATTATTCTTCTAGAACCCTCAGCACAACTGGTTCTAGATTGTAGAGCCAAACAAGACTGATTACTGCCAGAATTAATGAGCCTTTCTCTACCCACATACCATATACATGATACTTCATCTGCAATTTAATCACTAACTAAAATTTTAGAACTGACTGCAGGGAGCCAGAACTCAAATTGATTCCTTGCAAGCCGGTGTTCCTTTGTGTCCAACCCTTACACAGAAACTTGGATCACAAGAAGCTTGCACACACACACACATTTTGTTCAGCCAGCCAGCAGCCATTGCAGAACAGGATGAGTGCACAGCAAAGGGAAGGGAGGCTGTGCTGCTCTCCCAGTACATTTCACGTGGGACAGAGCTGAGCAAAGCCTCAAGCCCTTTGTGGCTCTGTCTGGTGTCACTACAGTGCCAAGTGAATGATTACTTTGAGCTACTTTCCTTAGCAGTACATATTTCACCTTTAAAACTCCCACAGGGCACTTTTTCTGTGAAATTACATAAATCCACTATGTTTTTATAAACAGTTGATTCAGTGTACAGGTTAAGTTCTGTGTTCTGAGGGATAGATATTCTGTTTGTACCACTGACAAAAAACCCACAAAACTGGTTGGGAGTTTTTCTAGGAGGAGGGGGAGGAGGCGTGGGTCTTACGGTACCATCCAGGAAACTGTTTGGCCCTAATTTTGCCATCTTATCTGAAGCTATCAAAGTGTTGTACAAAATCAAACAGCTTCATTAGCATCATCTCATATATAGAAAGTTGAAGCACAGGAAGGTAACACAGCTCTCCTGAAACCTGACGATGATTTGGTGGGAGAGCTGTTTCAAAGAGAGCCCTTGTTTGTGGACTCCCACTTCTGTGCCCTATCCACAGAAACATGCTGCCTCCCAGTGCTGTCTAGATACACCAGGCATCTGTGGAGCTGTATTTTTAGCCCTGATATTCTCTTTGGCTGGAACTGGGCCATGAAGATTCACAGTAAGCTAAGAACTGTAAATATCCCTTAGACTTCATGGGAGGAAAACTGGCATAATATCAAAGCAGAACAAGCACTTTCTTAAATTTCAGTTTTGTTAACTACTGTCATACTTGAAAGATTTCCCTGCAAAATAAGAAAGAACCAACCAGCTGCAGCATGTTGTAAACAAGCAAAAATTAGAAAGAAGGATTCCTGCAGACTTTATCATGTTATGGCAACAAAATCAGTTTTTAAGAACTACAAATCATGGAGGTTTCAGGGCTTTTTCAGACTTAATGACTTATGTTGGTCATTAAGTCATCAGCAAAAAATCTTTTGATCTCCCACTAATACTGTAAATATTTGTTTTCTCCCAACCCACTTTGTTTTAGGGGAAGAAAAATATCCCCATAGATTTGAGACGCATAGGCCTTTTTCAACATTACACTACCACTAAAATATTAAGGCTCCATAGCTGGATCAAAATTCTTTTAAAAATGCAGAACCTCTTTTTATTATGTTTTTTTGGCATATCTTTTGATCTATGTTGATCCGCAGCAGACATGCTTATTTTAAGGTGACATAAAATTCAGTAAAGCTGAGGTCTTGTGAAAGGGTGAAAAGAAATATCTTACAGACGACAGAGACAAAGCAGGACATATGCGCACATCATCCTGTGTGTGTCATGACAGCATCAGTCCTCAAGAATACGAGGATTAGTTGTCTCCAGCAAGCACTTAGTTCCATTAAACAAGTACTCCTGAGAAAAGGTGAGAACAAGTGGAGTTCTGCTACATCCTGAGTGATTTCCAAGTGAAGTGCCTGGGAAAATCAGAATGGTGCACTCTCTTCAGTGGGACATCGTTATTGGATTCTGCAAGGCATACTTCTGCCATAAAGTATTGGACTCTTTTTGTAGAAGCATTTTACAGGATTTCAAGGTGCAGCAGTTGTTTTCTTGTAAACTAATGACTCCTTGTCCCTGATTGTGCTGTTTCTGAGTGGAAGAACTCTTCCCAGTAAGTCAGTGCTCTAAATTAGTTTTTCTGAGACACTCGGCCAGTGTGATTAGCATTCACTTTGCACAGGAAAGAGCTTGGACAGCTTCTACATTCATTCTGCTTTTCTCTTCACTCCAGACACTATTCCTTCCGCTCAGCAGTCATTCCCCTGGATACCATTCGTTTCTGATAAACACAGGAGAATTTCCCCAAACCATGGCTTGCAGGCAGTATGTGTTTCCCATGAAATCCTCCCACACTACTTGCAGCCAAAGGAAATTAAAACATTAAAACTTACCAATAGGGGAAACTAAAATTGATACTGCCTTCAGTGTATTACTTTCTCAGTCTTGTTGCCAGATGATAAGAGGCCATTAACCTAACAAGTAGTTTGTGTTTCTTATAGAAAGAACAACTTGGTTAATAACTTGAACTCTCAAAAGATTCCAGGGGTATCAAATGAAAAGTACAAGCATTCTGCTTACTCTGAGCTGTGGGATCTCTATGGGTCTTAACCTGGGCAGCATGTAAAAATGCTGCCAGTGCTGAGAACTATTTTTGCTGCAACACATTATTAATACTTAATGTCTGTGCATTTTGCTGCTGCAACCAGCGGAGGGTAATTAAATTGTTACTTTAATGTAGAGAATATGCTGACCTTTCTTTCTAACTATCAAATCGATGGGCAGGGAGGACAGTGTTAAACCACAGGGTGTTTTTGGACCACCCATTGTAACAGCAGTGTCATCTATCTTTCCTTTTTTTTTTCTTCCCCCCCCTTCCCCCAGAATGAGGTGGCAATGCTTCTCAAGCCAATATCAGAGAAAATTCAGGAAATCCAGAACTTCAGAGAAAGGAACAGAGGAAGTAAAATGTTCAACCACCTCTCAGCCGTCAGTGAAAGCATACCTGCTCTTGGGTGGATAGCAGTGGTGAGTGACACACAGGATGGCTGGGAGGGCTGTAAATGCGCTTCTGGATCGTGTGGCCCAGAATAGTTCCAAATCTTGCAGAACTCTGCAGTCTCATCTGCATAGTTCTTCAGTCTACTACACCCAAGAAGGTGTTTTGTGATATACCTAATACATCAGGGATGGTTTCTGACTAATATTTTACTTCCTTTCTCCTCCTGTTGTTTCCTGCTACCCTGGGTTGATGGTCCTAGTCTCCTAAACCAGGCCCTTATGTCAAGGAGATGAATGATGCTGCTACCTTTTATACTAACAGGGTATTAAAGGACTACAAGCACAGGTATGTTGCCAAGCCCCAGTGTCTACTAGCCAGAGAACAGAGCATTAACCATACTGAGAGGGTTCACAATGCCATCACAGAAAGCATTTTGTAAACTACAAAGCATTTGATAAAATCTGCTTGCAGTAGTATCCTCCTCGTCTTTGACCTGCAGCATGTTGCAGTGAGAATGGCAACAGCACTAACAGTGCTGGTTTTCACTCTCTGCAGATTACAGGATTATTTTTAATTTTCTGGCATTCCAGCATCATAAGCTTATATGCAAATGCATATTTACATATCAGTGTGTGGCTAGCTAGCTGCTACGCATCCTTGTCTCATTTGTGCACTCATACTGTCGCTGTTCTTGCTCTTCACTTGAAAATGTGCATTTAGGTGGTAGATGTATACAACTGAGCATCTAATTCTGTAGCTCCTAATTTGATTTTTTTCTGTACCACTACATTATTCTTAGAGAGCACAAGGAATTCACAAGAAAGGTCCGTGAATGAGATCTGTGACCTGCCAGAGGAAGAGAAAAAAATACAGGTCCATTCTATGCTCTCTTAAAAAAAAGTCATGTATAAATCCTGTTGATTTGGTACTTTTGGAGGCCAGATTGTGGTTCTTGATTTTTATATCCCAGGGAAGAACAGTATTTGCTATGAGTTTTTCCTCTTTAGTAAGGAAAACTTTATATATATAAAAGCTTTTTGTATATATTTCTATTTATTGTATATGTATATATACATAAATATACATTATATACTATATACAATATTTTGTATTATATATACTATGTATTATTCCTGAAGCCTTAGTTTACCTACTGAAAGTAGTACCTACTGGGGTAACTGAAGATTTTACAATATAGCTTTAGTACTTATTCTAGAGATGAAAATGTCTCATATACATAAAGGTATGAACAGGTTACATTCTTTTTCCTTTTTACACTGAATCAGATCACAATGTCTGCCAAAGTAGTGGAAGGCTCTCCCTTGACTTCAGTAGGTTTTGGATAAAACCTGTCGGCCCAGATCTTCAGCAGTATTAAGCATCCCAGATCCTTGTAGGCAGCCAGTCCATAGCCATCACTATTTGGAAATAAATCTCCATGACTAAGGACTCCATCTTACAAACAGTTTTTCTTTCTCTCTCTATGTATTTCTTGTTTTCACTTACTGTCCTGTTGGAAGACTAAGCCTTCCAAATAATGATTCCAGAGCCAACTTGTGACTTGTAATGTAAAAATTCTTGTTGTATAAATATTTTAGTCTGGTGACTATGATATGATCCAGTATTACCCTGGCTACATTTGAATTTGTAAGCTAGAATATCTTGCAGAACCCATAGTTATTTTGTCCTTGCCCATGGCAGGGGGTTGGAACTACATGATCTTCAAGGTCCTTTCCAACCCAAACCATTCTATGATTCTCTGATATTTAATTTTCTAAAATTTAGCACCCTGAACTTGAGTCTGGGGAGCTGCTGCACAGCTCCATATACCTTTAGTGCTTCTTCAGTTGACTTTGAGCCTGAACAGAATGATGACACACCCTTCCAGCAGGAAGGACTCTCTGCTGGAGGCATCCTTTGCCCTTGTTTGTTCTCTAGAAGGGTCTAAAGACACTGCAGTGTGTTAGGCCTCAGTATTTTCAGCACTGGGCTGGCTGGCTGCCTGCTAACTGATTTGTCTGTGGCTTTAAGGCAGACATTGGGTTTTACCTGCTTTAAGCAAGAGCAGCAATGCTTTCTGATTTTAAGTACCCTCACACATATAAATATTGTCTCTGTTTTTACAGCGATACACGCCATGTTGATTGGGTGAAGTCATATTTGAACATCTGGTCTGAACTTCAAGCTTATATCAAAGAGCATCATACCACAGGTCTCACCTGGAGTAAAACTGTAAGTACTGTTTCCTTCTTTGTGAAGAACCATAAAATATCAGTAACCCATCTGACTTTTAATGCAGGTCATTAGCTCAGGAAAAGTAAACATCTAGGCCAGGAACAGAAGTTATGGTCCATGGGCTTCCCAATCAAACCAATTAGAGATATGTCAGGCTATTGTGGTACAGGTTTGGGGAAAGAGGGAAGAATTATTTGGGATGATTACAGCCATAACACCCAGCCACAGATGGTGAGGGGAGGCAGACACAGTTCTCCAGGCCTGCTACAGTAGTAAGGCAGGAACAAAAACAAACCCCAGAAATGTGAGGGACATGTAAGACTAAAGAAAAACTGGGGGAACATGACATGGAAAGGAGAAGAATGGTGGAAAGAATCTGAACAAAGAGAGATTTAATAACAGGGAAAAGAAACACAAGGGATACATACCAATTTATTAATTCTTAGATAGCTATCTTTATAAAGCTGTTCTTTTATACACACAGAAATAATTTCTGAAACACATACATATAGAGAGAATAAATATAACTATGCCTATTTATGCTCCCTCTATTTATTTATATAAACATCTTCTGTATGTTACATCTGAGATGCGTAGAAAGATGACGGCCATGAGCATTGTTTTCTAAGAGAGGTATAAACATGAAGAATTAATTTTCTGTTGGGTGCAAATGTAAGAGTTTATGTCCACTGTCCACATTGATTATTCTAGATTATTCTAATAATGTGGTCATGCTTATTATCAGGTTAGGAAAATTGCTGAAGTATATTAAAAATATAATCAGCTGGCTCTTTGCTATTATAATCTCCTAAATTTACCAGTGCACTTACAGACTTGCACATGGAGTCTTTCACACCAAGTTTAGAATTTCTTTTGTATAATCAAATAATTTTTAAAAAATGACTATTCAGAGGAGTGATGTAGGCCACCAGATAATTTAATTCCCAGACCAAACCACTGTAAGAACGCAGGAACATAGGGAAGTGAAGTAAAGCTTTTTGATGGAATGTATTTTAACATGGAATAAGGGCTGGAACATCTCTGCTATGAAGAAAGGCTGAGAGAGTTGAGGTTGTTCAGCTGGGACAAGAGAAGGCTCCAGGGAGACCTTAATGCAGCCTGATACAAAGGGGGTTTATAAGAAAAACAGAGAAAGACTTTACCAGGGCCTGTAGTGACAGGACAAGGGACAACAGTTTTAAACTGAAAGATTTAGACTGAATATAACAAAGACATTTTTTATGGTGGGGGTGGTGAGACACCGGAACAGTTTGCCCAGGGCACTGGAAGTGTTCCAGGCCAGGCTGGAGGGGCTTCGAGCAACCTGATTTAGTGGAGGGTGTTCCTGCCCATGGCAGGGGGGTTGGACTAAGCGATCCTTAAAGGTTCCTTCCAACTAAAACCATTCTGTGATTCTATGGTACCTAGAAAAGTTACTTTATCTCCCCCTATATGGAGGTGATAACCATGTAAGAGAACATACGTTACTTGTGCTCAGCAACAGACTATGCAACTGTCTCTTCACACCCTCATTAGACACTGTACAAGGCCTTACAGTACTCAAGTATTCAAGTGCAAGTTCAAACCCAGGAGACACCATGATCTGTTTGTATTTCTTAGTTTGAAGCAAGGCAAAAGTGTGTAAGTATGATAAATTAGGAGACTGGAATTATCTGCTGCTTTGTAGGTTTCTGCAGTAAAAACTTAAAATGGCAAATATGATTCTCTTCCTTAATTTAGTACAAAATTTCACACTTGATACATCCTGCTCTATTATAATCAGTGAATGTGAGTAAAGCTGATGATTTTTAAATGATTATTAGATAAGGAAAAGAAATTGTAGTACCCTGTAGGCGAATTAGCCTGAAAATCTGGGACAACTTTAGTTTTGTTAATACAGAGAAAGAATCATCTTCACCTGTAATGGAACTTTACAAGGATTGAAATAGTGTTGTAAGATAAAGATTTGTTACAGCCATTTGATCAAACAGAAGGAACTCCCAGTACCATGTTGAATACCGGTAATCTTATTCAGAAGTGTAGCTGTGGCAGATGATATTTGACTGGTCTTAAAACCAGCATCTCAGCTATCATGTCTATTTCCCTCTCTTCAGTTGTGCAAGACATTGCTGAATACAAATCTAGGTGTGACTTTTTTATTCATATTAAGCATAGTTTCCTGCCAACAGTGCTCATGCCATCATGAGTGATAGCCCATTACTGCATCTGAAGTATTGACTTCACTTGCTTTGGATATCACTCAGATCGGGAAGTTGTCTTAGAACTATGGCTCATTTAAATTGTCATTCATTTAATGTTTGTCAGAAAGATTAAATTACAAACCCATTTTTATGGATGTATAATTTTTTAAAGTTTTACTTCGTGTGACTAAAAGGAAATTAGAACCCAGTAAGTTAGCAGGTTGTTTAAACAGGTTGTTTAAACACTGTTAAATATTTCTATGAAGCTTGGTAACAAATACATTCAAGAAAGCAATGAGGTACTCAAGTGTTAATTTCATTTTTGTTATACATTTTAAAGTGAAAATGAAAATCACAGATTCATGCTGTGTGAAGTTAAGCAGCAAGGTCTGCAGAATCAGGGTCTAAACAGAAATATGATATATATAAAAGCTGTAGATATATTCCAGGCACAGTTGTTAATTGTTGGACACAGCAGCTTCCACTTACATGCATGAAAGGAAAAAAGGAAAAAGCAGTAGTTTGGCAAGGCGTTAAGAAAGTGGCACATTTATGAAAAGGAAACATTGATGCAGAAATGTTATTTTATTATAGAGGGAGAGTGAAAGAGAGAAAGTTTTTGGCCTGTGTAAGTACAAATTTAAAAGTACATTATACCCGTAATTTACCTTTCATATCTGCAGAAGTCAACAATGCAATGCTTAAAGCTTTGTATAAAAAGCTATTAAGTAACATATTTGAATATTTCTAAAGAGACTAAAGAGTCAGGGAGAACATTAAAAACAGCTTCTTTCAGAGCTGTATTCTCATAGCTTGAACTGCAACAAAACACTAGGAGCATCAGCCTAGATCAGACTATTCTTGGGTTTCCAAAAAGGAGGGGACAGGATTTTTAGGGGGCAGTCGGCCCCTTTACCTATGTGTGCTGTATACCGTGGTGTGCGCATTTCTGGCGGCAGTATCACAAGGGTGTGCCATTTCCAGCCCCCCCGTACCCTTCCATCAGGCTGCAGCCAGCCCTGGAGTGGATCACTAGTTCATACACTGAAGTGTTCCTGGCTCTGGCAATAAGCACACAGGCAGACACTTTAGAGGAAAGAGTAAGAAAGGTCTTAATAAATTACAAGACAGACACTAAAACAGGTGCAAAAGGTTGAAATAATGACTAAGCAGCAGGCTCTGACAATAAATAAGTTATCTCTGTCAGCCTTATAATAAACTTGTGATTAAAACAGCTGCTTACAGATGTTTTGGATCTAACAGTCCTTTCTCCTTATTCACTTTGGCCCTGGTTCTGCCAAGATGTGTGACAATATTTTACTCCTTGAGGGTATCCTCTTGAAATGCATGGGACTGTGAGGAGAAAGCCAAGAAATCAGCGGAGTGAAGGACCTTGAGACATTGTGTGTCTGAGCCTGTTTTGCTACCCATGTGGAGTGGTGGTACAGAACTAGACCGTGCGTAAATCGCAGGCATTTCAAGACATGATGGATACAGTTAGAATATTTGTTGGTACCATGCTCACAGAAGAGGAATACATATTTCAAGTACATATGTTTGTGAGCAGGATTGTCCCAGAGAGTATAATGTTCCACTCTGAATTTTCACTGTGATCTGAAGTATTCATTTGCATTAATAGATTGTGCATATGTCAAAGAAAATATGCTTGTCAGTGGAAGTCAGATGGATCTACAGTATTTCCTTAAGTGTAATTTTGTAGTTCATTATTTTGATTGTAAAATGTGAGGCACCTTCTGCCACACATACCCTGTGGTGGGCAGCAGATCACTATACTCACTACATCTCAATTTAGCTATCTTGACAATGGGAACAAAAGCAATTACCAACCTAATGGAGATTTGGAAGTTTTAATTTGCCACCAGATATGACATTCTCAGATGTCAGTGAGTCTTATGCAAAAGCTGTTATTATAATGAAATGTTTTAAATGCCCAGTGTAGAATTTTACCCATGCAGCAACTGTCGTTTTGGCTTGCTGCAACTTTCTGACTTTAACATGAAATCTACAGCTGTAACAGTAACCTGTGTTGTTTTTCAGTTCTTACTGATAAACACCAAGTGCCTTTTTTTCTATTTTTCCCCTAAAGAAGGGATTCTATTGAAGCATGGCTCTTTCTTCCCTCTACTTTTTTTTGGTGGTGCAAAGAAATGAACAGCTGTAATATAAGCTCACAAGAATGCCTAAGAAAGTTTGTTTGCTACAAGGGCTGCATGAGTAAGCCGGGGGAAGTGAAACTTCTGCTCCTGTTTCTGCAGGTGAACTTTGCAGCAAGAAAACAACCAGTAATCACAAGAGGTTGCTGTAGTTTCCTGTACATCAAATAAGTTTTAAGAAAGAAATCCTGCTCAAGGATAATTGTCGTGAATGTTTCTTTCAGTTGCAGGTGGAGCTGCAGTTAAGTTTTTGCTCTTTGTATACAATAGTCATTTAGGGCACATTTTGCCAGCAGGATTGTTTACAAACTAGCAGTGAATTTCATTATAGTATTTAGTTTCTAATACGGAATTTTACTCAAGCAACAAATGTTCCCCCCCTCCTCTTTAGAACTCCAACCAAATTATTAGGAGGAAGTCTGCAGCTTTACAGGCAGTTGAGATTTATTTATATCATGTTCCCACTGAAGCCAATACAGTATCTTTGTCTTTTTTCCGAAAATATCACTTAAAAAATCATGTATAATTCATTAGATAGTACTCTACAAACACTCTTTAGAAGTTGAAATTCTCCACAGGCCCCACACCAAGAACTATTGCAATCCCTACATTAGCCTGATTGAGCGCAATTATCCTAGTCTCAGTACAGACTTTGGACACTTTGTTCTTGTCTAACGTAACACCTCCAGACATTTTCTTATAAAAGGGTCCTGCCTCTCTCCTGTACTAACAAAACATTTTCCTGTCATATATCATCTCTTTACATATTGAGGTGAACTAGCTGCAAAAGACCCAACTTTTGCAGGCAAAGCCTCCTATTATCCTTCCAGTATCTCTTCTATGCTGGGTTCAGTTTGATCTGCTTATCAAGCAGCCATCATCTGAGCTGCTGCAGGAAAGCTAAATGTCAAAACTGTAGTGCCAAATTCCAGCCACAGCCACAACTGCAGTCCCAGAGACCTCATTCAGACAAAAGTAAGGGGACATGGATATACTGGTATAAATGCCTCTGTCTTGGATAAGATGCAGACATTTTCAGAGTGCTCAATTTTTCTGTCATAGCATTTCCTCTCCTTTTCTGTCCCTTTCCATTCCTTTCTATTCCCTTCCCTTTCTCTATTTCCTTACACTTTTTTTTTGGTGAGAAATTTGCATCCTTCGGTCTCAAGTGTTTCTTTCTCACAAGAATAGGTAATGTTCAGGTTTTGGTACACTGGTGATTAAGAAACTGGCCATTCCGGCAACTCTACAATAGTTGCCTGTTTGGTGGAGTCTGCCTCAATTACTTCTACATCCCTTTGAAAGAAAGTAGTTTTACTCCCTTGTTCCAACAGAGGCTGACAATATTTACCTTTACTGGATATCAACCATGTCCTTTTAACATCAGTGACCAAACACTGTTTAGACATGTTAAGGGAGAACCTGGGAGAGGCTTGTTTGACAACAGCTGTCATGCAACCTGACCTGTAACATAATGCAACCTTGTTCCAGTGAAAAACGGAAAGGAAAAAGAAAATCGAAAGTATGTGAAATGGAGAGAAAAGGAAAAGGTACATCTATTGAAACTTTACTGCATTGCTAAAGGGGTTGGTCGTCTTTTTAACTGAATGTAAAAAATAAATAAAGTGAAAGATGGTTTAATGTTCCTGTTGGAACGCGTTACTTGTTGACAATTACATTAGCATACAGTTCTCAAATGATTTCGAAGACCTTGGCCGTGTAAAACATTTCTGGTGGGGTAACTGTGAAGATGTAAGCATCATTTTAAATCCTGAACAGGTGATAAATGGCAGAAGGGTATTAAAAGGGGCTTCAAAGTTTGAAAACTCAATAGATAAATGATTCTGCTGAGACCTTGTAACAAGAAAAGAGCCTGGCCTGCTTTTTGTTGTTTTGTGTTTTAACTCACAAAGATTACAAGCCCTGTAAGTCAGCTGTTTCATCTAGTAAATTGTGGATCTCAGGGCAGCATAACCCCTTGCAGACAGGTGGCTTAAATATGGTAGGTAATAGAACTGTTGTGCTAAGCTACTTTTACACAAAAAACACCTTAACAAGAGCTCTGTGCCCCTGAGTCACAGCCCACCTGTTCCCAGAGGCTGATATGTGATATTTTGAGCTTCATGATTCTTATCTTTGTCTGTGCATATGTATGTAAAGAACAATACAGAATGCTGTAATCATTTTAGGTGTGAAACTAGGGTTACTGTAAAGGGGGAGGGGGAGAAAACAGGGATTATTTTTTTTTTTTTTGAGAAGAATGTAGTCCCCATTAGGATTCTTGTTTATCTGCTGCCATGAAGAGAAGGCTTTTCAATAAATTAGGAAAAGGATTTTATGCCTCTATCTAAGCCACCTGTTGCCTCAGCTGAAAATAGATACTTAGCTCTTAATAGGAATGACTGATAAAATAGGTACTATATATTATACACATGCATATGCAATTTATTTATATGCATTATATAGGTGTTTATAGTCTGTTTGTCCTGAGTAAAAATGACATCTACAAGAAATGTGTGTTCATTCAAATGCTCCACAGCAGGATCCCGTCACAAGAACTTTGTTCCCCCCAGCTTCTGTGCTGCGCTGTGTCAGCCTGAAGCTGGATAAACACAGAGGAACGTTGCGCGTGTTTGTACAGGGCCTGGCACGTAAGCCCCTCGTATCCCCAGAGATACAAGCCTCGGAGTAGGGCTCCTTGCTGCTACAATAATACAAATATAGTAACAGTGATATGGAAGGCTAACCCAGGCAATTGTTCAGCAAGAATGGCTCAGGAAATAGTAACATCTGTGATAAGATATAAAAAGAAATTCTTGCTGCCTCTTCGTAGCTGGGTTTAAACCTAAAGACATGTCAAGCTGCATATGGCCACCAAAAATTACTGACAGTATGGCATCCAGACCACTTGCATTATGTATGAACAGCATTTTATTTCTCTAACAAGACTGGCTGTTGCCCTGTGCTCCAGGGGAAGCCTTTAGGAGCAATGTGTTGTAACAAGACCCAGCTTCGCAGAAGCAAAGGGCTCCACTCATCTCTACTTTCAAGGGAATTAAATGAGATTCAACATAGATGAATTTTAACCAGCCAACTGCCTCAATATAAACAGTCATTTCTTTCTTCCAGTGAGCCAGCTAGGCAGCCAGCAAGGAGAAAGAGTACCTCCCTCTTCTGCCAGTCGCACAAGATAAAGGTAGAAATACAACACACTCTGAGGCTGTGCTGCAGTCCTGCAGCTCCTTGCACAGCAGTAATATGCATTCATCAGACTCGGCTCCGTGAGCAGCTTCAGACACTGTCACTGGAGGAAGCTACTGAGCCACAGTCAACGGGAGGCCCATGGACCTCTCTGCAGATGGCTCTGGGCTCTCCAGCAAGGAGCAAATCCTGACCTGTTCCTGTCAACCCATTCAGAAAATGGTTTAGTTGGAGGCTGAAGACAACTTTTTTCCCTGGGATGAAGTTTCTGGAATGTCCCATCCCCTACAGAGCTGTTACTCCAGGGCCCACATCTCCTGTTCTTGATAGAACCTTACTCAGAGAATTATATTTTTCCCCAATTCAGAAAGCTTCAGAAAGCACGTCAAGTTCACTATGACACAAAGCTAGCAGGTTAAAGTCCATGGCTTATTTTTGTGTTACATTTTCACAAAGTAAGGTTGAAGTTCTCTCTTCCCCTGGTAATTCTTAAAAGGGATGTATTTGCAAATGATGGAAAAATGACCACACCAACACGTTAACGGGAACAGCCAGCTATCAGCATAACTTGACACGATGTCTATAGACACCACAGCACTGAGAACAGCAGCTGTTACCAAGCCAAACAGCTGAAATAAAAGAGGAAGAAAGGCGGCTTGCAAGTAACTGCCTTTGCTAGTCCAAAATGGCTCTTAATACTTTGTGTAAAGATACACTGTTTCTAACATCTGCTTGAAGTTAATCTGAAGAGTTGTTTGCAAATAGCAAAGCTGGTAAGCACCTGCTGCTTTAGGATAGATGAACTTTTGTGGTCATATAACATGCTATTTTATTCCCAGCAGATCTCACAGACACCACCCTATACAGAACAGAAATGAATGGACTTTGTGAAGGGCACTTTAGTTGAAATGGGATAGGACTGTACACAAGTACTGCCAGATACCAGAACAGTTTGAGTCTGGTTCAGAAATATTCTAGAGCCTGAGGGTCTAAGCGGTCTTAGAAGGGTGACTAAGGAAAGCAAATCAATTGCCAGTGTCTTAGGTGGTAACCTGGAGGTCCATATATTAATAGAGGTCAAAACTAATCAAAAAAGAAAGTTCCTGGAACCACTTCACCAGGCTGATTTTAAAACTGCCCTTTGCATCAGTGTGTTTGAGTGCAGCACAGGTCCCACCTTCCTGGCAGGCAGGGAATGCAAGAAATGTGAAGTGTTTTCTGCATTTCCAGTTCACTTTTGTGCTTTCTGTCCCCTTGTTAAGAGTTTCCCTGAGCCACTCTTCCCACAAAGAATTTCACCTCACTTGAATGTTTGTTTGATTTCAGTCAGGTAAATCAGAATGGCAAAGAAAAGAAGACAAAAGCCAGAGTGAGACTGAACCCCTCTTTACAGCAGGTCTCTGTATGCCTCCTCATTAGTGAGGCTTGTCTGTCTTTTCCATGCTATTCTGTTTCAATGGGGAATTGCCCTACTGGGTGTTTCCATGCTGTAAGATGGTAGATCTGCAGTGGAGCAGTTAGTCCCTCCCTGTACTTCAGCAACCATTTTGTCCTTTGATTTGTCCTTCAGTTTTGCCTGGCCTAATTTAGGATTGAAATTGTTTGCAGTTTCCAGAATAGCGATAGATGTTCAGACATAATTGAAAATGTCATGATACAGTATCTGTTAGCTTGTGTAGCAGTAACTCAGGTCATAAACTAGACAAGAATTTGTCATGCTGGAGAAAAGTTAACAACAAAGGTTCAATCCATCTCTTATTTCTGTGACAGCACAAAATTAAGAGGAAAAGTAGGAAGGGTGACCGAGCCCCAGGTGTCTTCTAAGACCTTGTGACAGTTCCTGTGTTCTTAATTAGATCTAACTCATCATCTTTAGAGCTCAGTGGAGATAGCCACCAACTTTGGTGGAGGGACTGGCTTGTAAAGAAAAGAGGAGGCAGATGGACAGCATGAGTGCAAGGGATAAATTTTTTTTCCTATTCTTGAAACCCACACAAATGATAATCATGTCTTCACTCCTCAGGTCAAGGATTGATATTTTTGACTAGACTTGTCTTTCCATCACTACTGCTCTAGAAGGGAAAGATGCAGCTATTTTCCCAGATGCTTTTCTACATCTGCTCTTTCTTGAAAAGTAAATTAGACATTCTACAGTTATAAAAAGACATGTCCAAGCTTGATTGATGTATTTAAAATCCTCCCTTTTTGTCTGTACTTTCACAAGAGAGTTCTTCAGAGTCCCGGGGGAGAGATCATCCACTTCCACAGATAAAAATCCCTTTGAGTTTTGCTTCTACCGTGGTTACACAGACATTCTCACACTTTTGCTGACATTTGGGAAACTGCCTTCGATCAGCAGCATCACTTGAGCCTGGAGTTTACTGCATGATCTGCCTTCAGTTTGACACTTCAGGCAAACAGACTGGCAGAGTCACTCACCATTCTGCGTTGTATGCAGAATACCCAGATAGCTTCTACATCTTTTTTTCTCAAATGCATCTTTGCAGCCTTTGCAGAATTTAATTGGTGTTAATTCCAAATGAACACGAGTCTCACACACACAAGTTTCTGTACAATCACAGCACTGTATGCAGGTAGAAGCAATAAGGTATGTTTGGGAAATCAGATGTCAATCTGGAATTTGGGAAATCCAATTTTTATCTCAGCCTACAAGTTATTAACCACTATCACTACTACTATTAATCTCCTCTCATAAAGCATACATAATTCATGACTGCATGTTCACACTGCACTGTGAACGGTGAGTGTCATTTCTGGGTATCTTGAGTATTTTTAAAAGCCCTGCAAATGCAATGTTCAGAATTCTGGATAACCAGGACATAGTGGATTCAGTTGCTATGGTTGCAGGCAACAGATAGGGAAGATCTGTGTTACACCTCAGGCAGAAACAACTGATTGTGCCACTAAATCCACTTACATTCTCTTTTTTTATTATTATAATAATTCACAGTTGTGCTGACTCTGCTGCAGGTAACGTTACTGGCATTAGCAGATGCAGGAAGACAGGCACTATAAATTGAGGACCCAGTGAAGAAGTTGTCCCCAGCCAAAACCAATAGGCTATAACTACTAAGTATGTAAGAGAAACTCTTTGACTTATATGTATCCATGCAACAATGAAATGTCTCTAAAAGCAGTCCACATCAGTTCCGGTATATCTTGACAATAAACGATAATCAATTCCAAAAGGGTATTCTTCTCGTTTGTTTACATCTGATCAAAATATTTAATAGCACAGAAGAGGGCTCATTCCCTTAAGAGATCTTGGATCCTTTCAGAAGCAATCAAACTGTACCACTACATCAGTTTCATTACTCACCCAAGTACCGGGGATTCAGCAGTCTTTTTTGTGCAATGCAGTTTTAACGTCACTAATGTGACAAAGAATCTCACTGTGTATTCACCACTAACATATTCCGTAACAGCTCCTTCAAATCCAATAATACTTACATGCTGAAGACGCATGTGCCAATAGGGAGTGTACATTAATAGGTCGACTAATATTATTCCCTTTCCATGCTACTCTAATTAGGGTCATGATGTCTAAGAGGTTTGAATGCAGTTACTTACTCAAACGTGCCAAGCTTCTTTTTTTTTAAAAAAAAAAAAAAAAAAAAAAAAAAAGTATGTCTGAAGAGTTGGGGGAAAAAAAAAAAAGAGCATGTGCACCTCAGCCCCTTTCCCATTATCAGATGGGGATTACAGGCCAGAACAAGTTTTCTTTTTAAAAAGTAGCTACAGTTTTCACTCATGTGAAATGCATGAACCAGATGGATACTTCACTGTTTCAGTTTAGTGAAAAGCAGAAAGGACTGGCCTCACAAATGATTAAAAATATCCTCCGAGTCCAGCTAAGCAATATCTATTTCCAGTATTGATTACCAGGGATGCACTTTTAACAACCTAGAGTATCTCTTAACAAAGGTAGCCAATTAGAGGAGCTGCGACTCTCTAAGTTGCTTTCATTTCCCCATTGTATCTGCCCACCTAATAAGTATGCACAGTGTCTGTACAGCTAGCTAATTCATCAGAACCAATCTAACTTTCACAACTGTTCTTTTAAAACAGTCTCTGTTCTGCTGCAGAGAGGTGGGATCAGAGTGACACTCAGTGGCAAGACAGAAAAAATGATTCTCAGTTTCTCCAATTCTAATCTGTTATTAGGATGCATAAAATTTTAATCAGATTATTAGTAGTATTTTCTGTCTGTTTGATAATATTCAATGTAAAGATTATAATTCAGACCAAAATGTGTACTTTTGGTTATGCTAACTGAAAGAAAGATTGGATTACTTTACCAGGGCCCCTCTCACTCATAACTTGTGCGCTGTGATCTCCTGCAATTGAAAAAAAGAAAGAAGAATTTAAGAAATAGAAGTAAAACCTCAAATAATTAACTTCATACATGAGTCTTGAATCACCGTAGTTTTACCTCCTGCTGTATTTGTATCTTTGCAGATGACTTGAACAGTCTGAAGAGTAGTATTTTACATCTTGCATACAATTTAACATGTTGCATATGTATAACTGACAGTTCAAGACCCTCCCAGTTATTTGTGTTAGATCAAAACATTTTCTCTGTTTCTGAATGCACACCAAGCTATGGCTAACTGAATTTGGTATCTGAAAAAAAAAGGAGACATTTTCCCTTAAACATCATTTGGAACAAATGATGGAATCTTTTCTAGTGAAGATTTTTAACATCAGTCTTGACAAGTATTTGAGATAAATATTTTAGGTGGAGTAGTTCTGCAGTAAGGCAGTGGTGTGGACTGTCAGTCTTTCCAGCCTTGCCAGCTTTGGTGCAGGGAAAGATTCATAGTATTACATTCAATTACAGTGCCATGAATTCTTCTGAGCCTGTGGCTGCCTAGAGTCACTCAAACTCACAGCGTTCAAGGATGTTCCTAAGTAGGAATTACCATAATACAATGTTCCTTCAGTCGCTGTATGTAGAATAATTTCCGTCTATCTCAAACAGGGTCCTGTTGCATCACCCATGTCTATGCGATCTGTTCTAACAAGCGGATCATGCCTCTCCCCACCACCACCGCCACCACCGCCACCACCTGGACCTCCCCCCATCTTCGATACAGAAACCGTACAGGATGAAGGAACTGCAGCTCGCTCAGCTCTGTTTGCGCAGCTTAACCAGGGAGAGGCAATTACCAAAGGTCAGGAGAAATGAAATTGAATTTTGGTCCACGAGTCAAACTACATCAAGAGCTCCTATATGTATTAACTGAACTTCCACTGCGCTTTTAAGTTACATTTAAGCAACTCAGATCTTTCTGAGGCTTGCAGTGAATCTGATGGATTAGACTGCATACCAAAACCTCCTTTAGAAGCAACAGCACCCAAATATGTTCAGCATACCAGAAATTCACACCATTTATGTAGAGATATCCTTTTAACTTTAAGGCAGCCAAGCTGGACACCTCAATTCCCAACAGCAAGTGAACCTCTAAGTTGCAATTCCAATAAAAATGTATCCCCCTTTCTAATTCACATTCAGCACACCAACCTGCGTCAAAACGTGTTACACGTTAGGTGAAAAGGTATGGCTCACAGATCAGCATGGAGTACAATAATAAAGCTTTTTGTGTCAATACTGGATAGGTGTAATTAAAGTGGATGGCTGCAAGCCTGAATACGTACAATTGAAACATCTACCTTTAATGCTGCAGGGATAGGTCAAATACTGTCATAAATGACAAAAAGAATCTCATTTTTATGGATGGAAAAATACGATATAACAAGCTGTCAGAGCTCACTACAGACAGAGAGGGATCAGAAGACATTGTGGCATTTCCTGTTAAAGGCACTAAGACAGCCCATCCACAGTAAAAGAGGTTTTGTATGAACTGCCAAAAATATGTAGGCAGTTACACCTTAGGTTGTTACCAAGGCAAACCTTGACAAAATAAAAAATGTAAATTCAAAGAATAATTTAACACAATTAGGTATGAACCTTTTCTGCTTAAATATGAACATCCTTAGGACTGGAAAACAGACTCTCTTTCATAAATACCCTTTTTTTTTTAGGGCTTCGGCATGTCTCTGATGACCAGAAGACTCACAAGAATCCCAGCCTACGTGCCCAATGTCCATCTGTTCGTTCTCCGACAAAAAGCCATACTCCCAGTCCTACCTCTCCCAAGAATTCCCCGCAGCAGAGCCATGCCCCTGTCTTGGAGCTAGAGGGAAAGAAGTGGAGAGTGGTGAGTTCCAGTCACACCTCTGACTTGCACCCTGCACGCTGCAAACCCGGTTGAGCACTGAAATGATTTGCACCATCATCAAGGTGCAACAACTCAAAGCTGCAGCTAAAATGCGCTGAGTCTTGCTTGCTCTACCTCACTACAGTTTAGCTTTTACTATTCTGTGGCATCTAAGGTTAATTCATTTGTATCTGAGAATCATATACTAATTCATCTGAACTGGAGAATGCCAGAACCAGCATATAAATTCCTTGCAAGATCAGACAATCCCCCAGAAACAAGTCCAGTGGAGAACTTCAATTAAAATCCCTTCTTGCAAGCCATTTATGCAAGTGAGAGGTAACAGTATTATCACAGAGAACTTTCTCCAGCTTTGTTAACCAAGAGAATTATACATTTATTTTTCATCACCCATTCCATGCAAGTATGTCTCCCATGCTCAAAAGTAGAGAAGAGTTTTCCTTTTGCTCAATCTACAGATGGAAAAGATAGATTTGTTTTAAGTTTGGGAGTTAATTTATTTAGGCATATACCAAAGAATCTGTGAGTGAAAATTCACGTGACTGTGTTGGTTAAAAGAGGAAGGAAACAATATGCAGTTTAGTCATGCAGAAAGTCACATACACGGTTACTCCGGTGGAGTTGAGTTTACATAAGGTGCAGTCACCATTTGTCTGTGTTATGCTGCCTTACAGTTATAGTACCTGGAACTTTCCTTGTGGATCCCTAGTCTGTCCTGGACATCCATGAGGTGTAAATGTCCCTTCATGCTTCATAATGACATTTCTTCACCTATTACTCCCTATTGTATACGGTAATACCTGCACCTGCTCATAACATACTGCGTAGAACATTATTTCACATCTGGGGGAACAAAAGCGTGCTCTGTTCTTCAAGGTGCCGGTCTAGATTGGATGGGAGCCAGGCAACCGTTTTGTAAGCGCATTTTTAAACTGTTGTGAGCATAGTGCCTTTGTTACAAAATTAATGAGTTTTGTCATGGTCTGTGCTAAGTTCTTCAGTTCTGCAGCTCTAAAATACACATGTCATCTAAGGGTGAATTAGGTGACATAACCGATCACTAAGCAGATTAGATTTTTAAGCCACAGGAAGGATATTGCTCTGTTGTAACTGAAGATGCAATGACTCGAGGATAAGTTGTACTAAACTCTGTCTGACTGTTAGCTAGTTAAACACAATTAAATAAACTTTCTTTTGAAATAGGAATATCAAGAGGATAAGAATGACCTGGTCATTAACAACACTGAACTCAAGCAAGTGGCCTACATTTTTAAGTGTAACAAATCTACACTTCAGATAAAAGGAAAAATCAATTCAATTACTATTGGTGAGTGGATAGCTCAGCTGGGCTTTAAATGCCAATCTTGAAAAAAACTGACTTACATGATTAATAATGCATTTGAATCATTCCATTCACTTTAATGGATTGATCATGTGAGTAAAGTTGCTCAGCTATGTGGTGCAAGACTGGGAATTATCGTAGTTAGGCATGCATCTATTTGTTTTTATCTTGCCTTTTTTATTTATGATTGCTTTTATTTTAGACAACTGTAAAAAGTTTGGCCTTGTGTTTGACAACGTTGTGGGAATCGTGGAAGTGATCAATTCGAGGGATATTCAGATTCAGGTAAATATCTATTTAAGAAACAAAGACAGAGAACAAGCAGGAAAGAAAAGCCCAACGTGTAGCTACAAGAGATTTTAAAAACTCACAGGAGCACCACAAAATTAAGAGATTGATCCATCCAGATGTATCTTTATATACACTGAATTCTGCTGATATATTTAGAAAATGCCTATGAAAACTATTGACTATCACTGAACAAAACTCCCTTAACCCAGTCCCTTCTGGTTCCAGTGAAGCTGAGACCTATACCCTGTAAGAACTGTTACTTCAGGCCCTGATTTTCTTGCTTTCAGGCTAAACAGCTCCTAGCACCTGAATGTTCGGCAATGCTTACGGAACAAATTCTGGCAGTTAGCTAATGGATTTTTAAGCCCAGAAGATGGCTATTTCTTTTTTTCTGGTTCTCTCAATGTAAATGTTCAAATAGACTTTCAAAGGAAAACTAAATGACATCAAGTGAAAGTAGGTACCAGGATTTTGAGAATCTCCCCTGCTAGCAACGTGACACATTACATGAACAAGTAACATAGTCACTTGCCTGGAAAGGGGCTACAAGCCTCTAGTGGTTTTGTCTTTGATAACCAGTAAGCAAAGCTCCATCAGAGATCGTCTTGCCTCTGGTTCTCATGAAAAGAAAATATACTTATTTTAAATCCATACACTGCCCTCTGTACTGGGGACACTTGCCCCGTTCAAAATACAGACAGTCTGCCTGACATTTACAGCACTTACTCACCCCACTGCAGAGGGGTCTAACTACACATGCTCTAATACTGGGTTGTGTCCAATATACATGACCTAGTCTCAAGAAGGGACTTCAGGATGTATTATTTTAAGGAAAAAAGAAATTAAATGTTGATTACATTATATCTAACTGCCAGTCTTCAAAGTGAGCTAAAAGGCTGTGCCTGCTGTATGACATTAAATGCAGACAGTCCTGCTCCATGCTTCAGAAATACTGGTCACAGCCACCACAGGGAATAATAGCAAATCTTTTTTATATATTTTGAACCTCATGCAAGTGACTGATACTGTTACCAGCTGTGTGTATCTTCTGAACTGTAACAAGCAATTTTATTCATGATCACTACGTGTCTTCTTACGGCAGAGACAGTTAAAGATCCCAGGCATTTATTTCAGTGTTTTTTTAAACAATTAGATTATTTTTATCATCACCTCTAGAACTACTCATGGAAGCTGAAAAATTCATATGTAATGAATAGTGAAACCACAGCTTGTTAATACACAAATAAAGGGGAAATATCTTTTCTAAGAATCAAAATTATTTTGATTAAACAGGTTCTATGAATAGTGTATACGGCTTCTATGCCATGAGGCAGAGTGGAGTTCCACTCCAGGCAGAGCCTGGCTATATGCTATATGCCACTTGAATCAGGCAGCTTCCGCAGGGTTTGAGTATGCCAAGTGCTGAGCATCTCAATTTTCTCAGTATTTTGAAGACCTAAGCTTTTCATTTCTAAATACATAAGAGGTTAATGGAACAAATTTCAGTTAATTCATCCTACAGATTTTGCTGTAAGTAGCCATATTGCTTAGCTCTCTCTCAGTGGTATTTTTTTTTCCTTTCCAAATATTTGCAAAATGAGAACCCATTAAAGAAAATAAAATTTAAGATGCATTGATCCTCTGTGTAGATCAGACATCAGGATCAGGGTGGGATGCAAGAGGACAGACCACTTGTTCTTGTTTTCTGTCGCATTAAGGAACTAATGTTGAAAATATATTCTCAACTTGAATGATGGGAGCCAGTCTTTCATTAACAAGTACATACCTATCACATGCCGTTACTGTTCTATGGCTCAGAACAACCTCTGCCCTTTGGATGCCTTGTCCAGAGCATATTCCTGTCCAGGCTAGAGAGGGCAGGAGGAGATGGAGGAGTTGTTACTGACAACCAGCGAGTCAGCCAGATAGCCATGAAGAAATCTTCTAATCTGTAGAACTGTAAACAAGAGCGATTTCCCTTTCTCCCCTAAAGTAAATCCTGTGCTTGCTTGTAAACTAACATAAGAAATACCTTTAGAGATTTAATTAACTTGATCTCAGTAATTTTTTAGAACCGTAGCTTACCTGAAGGGGATAAAACCCCCTTCCTAATGTATGCTGTAAAACCTGGAAGAGCTTTGAAGTCTTCCAAATGTATTAGAAATCACTTGTGGAGTACTACTGTATGCTGGGATCTTTCATTTGCCCTTACTGGGTTGGAGTTGACCTGTTTGATTTCTTCACCAGTTCTCAAAGATGAACAAGGTCAACACTGCCTAAGTATCAGCACAAAAGCATCACCAAAATTAGAGAGAATCAGGGAGGGATTTTCATCAAACTGTATATTAAAAGCTTGCTGTATATTAGAAGTTTGCTGTTGTGTATATATTTGTTACCAAGAATTTTCACAGTGTCTACCAAATCAAATATAAGTGTCATGCAGGCAGCTGACACACAGATCAGATGTTGGTGGCTAAAATTAGACCTGGCAGGCAAAGAGGATTTTATTAACAGTATTTTTGTGCACATTTTAAGATTTGATATGAAGTAGATTTTATTTTACAGGTGATGGGGAAAGTGCCAACAATTTCTATTAACAAAACAGAAGGCTGCCACATCTACCTCAGTGAGGAATCATTAGATTGTGAGATTGTGAGTGCCAAGTCATCCGAGATGAACATCCTTATCCCTCAAGATGGTGATTATGTGAGTGAGATATTTTTAAAGCTTTCCTCCCTCTTCCTGGCTGGTCTTGGTAGCTCATAGCACTTAAACTGCTAGGAAAGAAACTTAGCATACCACAAATACATTACATCACCAAAAAATTATTCAGAACAATTGACTTTCTATGTGCCGACATCTCAGCTATCAGTGCAGGAAGAACTCCTTATCTTCTGCGGCACAAAGTAATTTCAGAGATCAGACATGACGTTATTACTTTCCATTTTGATAGATAATGGTTTCATCTCCTGTTCATTTAATTTTCTTTTTTGATATCCAAACATGACCTCCCAAAGAAGCTCACTTCACACAAGAGCACTCAAGCATGAAGATGATGATGCTAAAACTAAAATAAATACAATACTACTACAGATGAAACAATATAGTATAATATACTTGGTTTTTTCTAAAGCTGTTGATACATGGGTAGCATCTGTAGTACTTTCTATTATTGTCAACATAAGTCCTTAAAAGCCACTTAAACAGGTGCA
Source organism: Falco peregrinus (assembly GCF_023634155.1). Taxonomy (NCBI): domain Eukaryota; kingdom Metazoa; phylum Chordata; class Aves; order Falconiformes; family Falconidae; genus Falco; species Falco peregrinus. Next base: position 97,738,481 of record NC_073723.1, on the reverse strand, counting down.
TTTTCCTGGCTCCTTTTCTGTTCTAGTAAAATTTTCATACTATGCCCATCAGCATTTCTAGTAAAGTCATGTCACTTCACACACTAGCAAGGGATCATGCAGGCAAAGGATACTTGTAATAGTTACCTAGTTTTCTCAACAGAGCAGTGTTGAAATTGCACTGAATGGCCATAGACAGAACTTAAATTTCTTGTTAATCTTTTGGGCTGGAATTTTGTTTGGTAGAGGGGTTTAGGCTTTATAAAAGAAAATATGTAACAAGAGAATTCTCACGCTCCACATTTCCAAAAGTGACTGCTGGATGCCCAGCTTTAGATAACTAAAAAGGGAATGATTTTTAGTGGGTGCATATTCACCTGTCCCTTAAAAGAAAAAGGTCCTTTTGATCAGTCTGACCTCAAATCACCGTATCATCTGAAATTACTGGCTATCAAAACATCTATTTGAGGTTTGAATGAAAAAACCCTTCTCGTCATATCGGGTTTTGTTTACTGCAAACAGAGAAAGACCCAACAACATCTCCCATCTTTTCACTGAATACATGGAATGGAAGGAGATTTTCTTTGATGTTCTGCTTTGTTTCATGTACCCCACAGGGGGTGCTGAGTCTTTTGAAGTGTATCACATGTCAAATGATACGTTGCTGTTTTTATTTTATTCTTCCATACTATAACATTGCTTTCGTCCTTCAAATTAGACTCCTTGCTAAATGTCCACACCTAAAGCCTTTCTGCTGTCTTCCAACACAGACACTGATGGAATCTAAAGTCATTTCTGACATGAGGCTTATTTACTTAGTTGTTCCAAATAATGGTGTGAGAGGGATTATTGCAAAGTAGTGCCATACCAAGGCTATTTGAAACTGGGTAGCAATAAGGCTTTTTCCTGTGTGGCATTGTAAAATAGCTTCCTAGGGTAATGAAGAAGGCTACTCTCTAATCCTGGCATGTCTGAGCTATCAATGCTTTCTCAGTCATGTAGCACTAATAGTATTCCACCAGTTTTCATGAGATATCCACTGTTTATTTAACCATCGTTGTTGCTTTTGTTTCTTACCAGAAAGAATTTCCGGTTCCTGAACAGTTCAAGACAGCATGGGATGGATCTAAGTTGGTCACTGAACCTGCAGAGATTGTGGGTTAGCTTCCTAACGCCATACAGCACTTGCTGACCGTGACCAGACCACAGCCAGCAGAAACAAAGCAGTAATGTAAAGAACTAGAAGTAGCAGTAGTTCATACTGCTGTGATAGGCCTTCAAGCATTAGCTCTGCATGCTAGGAACAAGACCATTATCTGGCACCCTTTTGTTAGGCATCCCAGTACTTTTCACATTTCCACACAGTTTGCCTTCACATACGACTTTAATTCTAAATGATTTCATGTGAATGTAATAGCTTAAAACCCCCACCCTCCAGTCATATCCTTGGTTTGAAATACTGTATACATTAAGCCAAAATACTGCATGATACACTTTGTTATCATCTTGCTTCAGTGCATTCCTTTTTTTTCTGCTAATCAAAAACAGCATTAAGACTTTAAGATGTTTATTTTTACCTATTAAGCAATTCCTGTATGATGCAGTAAAAATGTACCCCTAGAAAGTATGCATTCCTTGTAGTTCTGTGGCAATCATAATGGGGTTTGTTTTAAACAAGCAAAAAAAGGACAACTTTCAGCAATACGTTTTGCTAAAGAAAGAAAAAAAAAGCTGGTATTTTAATCAAACACTTTTCTAACACGTATATTTAGAAGATCCCTGTGTTTTCTGCGAGGTAAGATTTTATTATGGTCTACAGGCTTGCTATTGCCCTCTCACTTCTTGAAAATGAGTAATTCTTTCTAAGGTAAAGCCTCATCTAATCACTTGAAGATTTTTTGCTCTTGGATTTATTTTTTTTTTTCTGGTGAGACAATCTCTCATTATTTAAAATTTCACATTGTAACTTGCATCCTATTCAGAAAACTGAGGGAGGCATATATGTCAGATACCAGCTAGTTTCCGTACTGATAATGTTCCTTTAAAATATTGCTATTGTAGCTCATAGTCATTAAAAATAGGTTCCTGTTTCTTCCTCACATTTGTAGGACTTAATCAATTTCAAATACGTCCACAAAGCAAAGCCATAGATTTATGTCATACTAATTCTAAGCCCATATAAAGGGGTAATCTCCTGTTTAGCCCTTTGATTCTACTTTATAGTCCCTATTGTACATGCTTTTTTAATAAAGGTGGAGTGTTGTATACATTTGTACTATTTCAGCACATAGAACGAGTAAAATTTTAAAAATTTAAGAAGTCATCATATGTTTTTGATCACTTGTAAGACTTTGTAACAGTGAAATCACAGTGAGATGCTTGAAGAGCTAGTTACAAGCTAAATTTTGTGCCTAATTTATCTTGAAAGTACATTAATTCTTGAGGGTTTTAAAGTTTATCTTTGATTGCAAACCCTATACAATACAACCAGTAGTGCTTATTCCGTAAGGTTTTGCTATCTGATGTTTAATCTATGTGTATAATGTGTTTGCTTTAATACATACCATTTTTTCAACAGTAAACTTCTTATGAAATAAAAAGGAAAATGTACTTGTTTAAATACAAAGTTGTTGAGAGCTTGCTCCATTGTGGTGTTTGTCATACCTGCTTTCTCCTTAAATGCTGTTTCAAGAGCTCGATTGAGAACAAGTAGCTCCTCCTCCCATTTCATAAAACATTATCACTTTTGCTGCCATCGTCCACCTGACAGTCAATAGCAGCTGTTCTGCATGCTAGCAGGTAAAACTGAAGTTTCATGTGTATAACTGTAGTGACAGCCAGAGAATTGAGCTTTTCATGATTCTCACTTCTAGGTGCACCCGTATCTTCCAGAGATTATGTCTAGGGAGATGATCATGACCTGGTGCAAGTTTATAAGGTTTGCCTTCTATTTTTAGCTTTTCCGATTGTTGCCCTGTATGGCTTTGGATGTGTTAACATCCTGCGTTAACAAACCACAAGCGGTCCACTCCATATTTCGCTTAGATGTGCTTCATATCTGAAAAATGGGTATTGCATACTTGTCGTGATAAAATGACTATTGAAGGATTGTTTAATCCTTAAATCATAATCATAATTTGTTCCGTAAAATAATCTCATTATGGAGCATTCTGACCTGAAATACTGACTCTTGTTTTCATCTAGCATCCAATACAGATCAAATCATTACGCAGCAACAGGAAGCCACTTAATCCTTTGGAGGTATGACACAAAACAAGTACTGAATGCTTGATGATGAACAGAAAGCAGCGAGACAGCTCTGAATCACTACACAGGCAAATTCTTTTAGTTCTACCTAGGGATTTCACTCTCCCCTCAAAAGCAGTGTGAAGGTTGGTCTGATTCTGCTTTTAAATGTGGTCATATAAGAAAGGGGACAGACTTTTTTGTAGTGCCTGTAGTGATAGGACCAGGGGTAATAGCTTTAAACTAAACCCTAAAGAGGGTAGATTTGGATTAGGTATTAGGAAGAAATTCTTCGCTGTGAGGGTGGTGAGACACTGGAACAGGTTGCCCAAAGAAGTTGTGGGTGTTTCATCCCTGGAAGTGTTCAAGGCCAGGTTGGATGGAGTTGGAACTGGATGCTCTTTAAGGTCCCTTCCAACACAAACCATTCTATGATTCTATGGAAGCAAACTCCCTTTTGGCTAGTCCTTCTCCCTAACACTCACGTTCCTGCAACATGCAAGACCCACGCACATTTTTTTGACTGGTTTCTTAACAGGAAGAAGTCTTACGCAATAATAGCATATGCCTGACAGTCTGAGCACACCTGAGAACTTTGCCAGAGGGAAGACATTTGAAAGATAAGGAGGAAGGCCTTGCATGGACAGACTCAAGGTAATTGCTTCAACTGAAGAAAAAACTAACAAGTCCATGTATTATTGGACACCAGAAAAATAGAAGAGAAACTTTTTAAATATGCAGATAGCCTTCATCCACTACTCTTACTAAGCCACATGACAAAAAAAATCTATAACCAGCTTTTGTCAACTCTGGTCCTCATAAAATATACTTGTCATACATTTACAGTAGGTTGCACTGGTTTTTCCCTGCAACCTGTCCTTAAATTTAGAAATATAAAGGAGTGCTAAATGAACAAAATAAATCCAATATTCTGATTCTATCCTACATGAATCTGTGTACAATTAAAGGTTAAAAACTCATTTTCTGAAAAATCAAGTATATCTTGAGATAGAAATAGTCAACAAGCTGCAGAATGATGGTTTGATGAATCATCTTGACCATGATGAGTTGTGTCCACCAAGTCTTCAGCAGCAAGTTTGATCTGTGTTTAATGGTTGACTCCATCAAGGAATGAACCGCTACACGCCGAGCATCCCTGAGGTCCTATTGTTCACTTCTTTTTACTGCACACTATCACACAAGGTATGCCCCTTGATTTCAGCTCTACATTGCACCAAAATTGTGGTTATGCTTTAAATCAGTGCAACTGTCAAAAGAGAAAACAGTGCATCTGGCGCCTATATTGATACGGAACAAATGTGTATGGTGTAATTAGCCAGTTCATTTTTATAAACCTGCATGGGTCAAATATTCACCAGTACAGGTGCTGTCAATCAGCCAGTAACATACAGGTAAAAGAGGAGATTTTTACTAAGTGTCCAAATGTAAAAAGCTTTTTTCCTACAAAACGCTTCAACGGATCTCATACTTTCTTAAATAGAACCTCTGTAGAAGTACTCATGAAGTACTCTGTACAAGTACCTCATAAAATTCAACAAGGGGAACTGCAAAGTCCTGCACCTGGGTAACAACCACCCCATGCACCAGTATATGCTGGGGGCTGCCCAGCTGGAGAGCAGCTTGGCAGGAAAGGACCTGGGAGTCCTGGTGGACACCAAGTCAAACATGAGCCAGTGCAGCAAAGGGGACGGGCGGTATCCTGGCATGCATAAGGAGGGGGCATTGCCAGCAGGTCGAGGGAGGTGATCCTTCCCTTCTACTTAGCACTGGTGAGGCCACATCCAGAGTGCTGGGTCCAGTTCCAAGCTCCCCAGTACAAGAGAGACATGGACATACTGGAGAGAGTCCAGTGAAGGGCCAGGAGGGTGATGACAGGACTGGAGCATCTCTCCCAGGAGGAAAGGCTGACAGAGCTGGGACTTTTTCAGCCTGAAGAAGAGAAGGCTCAGGGGGGTTTTGTTAATGTGTGTAATAAGTACCTGAAGGGAGAGTGCAAAGAGGACAGAGCCAGGCTCTCCTCAGTGGTGCCCAGTGACACGACCAGAGGCAGTGGGCACGCACAGAAACACAGGAGGTTGCTGGTAAACATCAGGAAACACTTCACTGTGTGGTTGACAGAGCACTGGCCCGGGTTGCCCAGAGAGGCAGTGAAGTCTCCCGCCTTGGAGACATTCTAAAGCCACATGGACACAGTCCAGGGCAACTGGACCTAGGGAGCCCTGCTTGAGCAGGGGGTGGGACCAGGTGACCTCCAGAGGTCCCGGCCAACCACAACCCTTCTGTGATTCTGTGATACTCGTTTAGTTTAGAACGTTGGCTACCCCGTTAGTGGAAACGGGACGCGTTGCGGTAGTGACTCCGTGTGACCACCAGATGGCAGAAACCGGCTGAGGCCCAGGCCCTCGGGAGCTCCGAATGACAACACGCGGCGCTACGGCACTCCCAAGGATGCGTCTCGTTTGCCAAAGAACGGGGAAATTCTACCCTCTAAAAGTCACTGTAAAAACATTTCACGATTACTTTGATTTTGAAATTATAATCTTGGTAAAAGAAAGTTTGATGGGCAAGGAAGAAGAAAAACCAGCTACTTGTGACCAATAATTAATCTGATCTTTTGGTTTTTTGAACACTGCTAAGCCTGTTTCCATTAACACCACACTTAAAAACTGATTGAACTTAAAAGTAATATTTGACAGAGCTATTGAAGATAAAGGAGTAAGTAATTTCAAGTCTGCATTTGAAAACCAGAAATCTTTTCAATGTCCTAGGAAATCAGGCACCTGCTGAGGCTTTCCAGTGCCATAGTTATTATCCGGACAAACCATTTTTCGTTCTTACTCTTTTCGGAGTCTTCAGTGTATCTGGATCTGCATGAGTTCCTTCAATGTCACTGTACTATACACAAGTTCATATACACTATACACAAGTTCATAAACCTGTGCATCACATTCCTTTCCCAGAGATCAAGCATGTTTCCATTTGAAATCTTTCCGGGAGTCATCTCAGTATGCACACAAGTTGAAAGTGCACTCTCCTGATGTGATGTTCAGCTGAGCTCCTTCTAAGATGTGGAAGCAGCTGCCTCCAGACAAATGGAAGTAATATTCACTTGATTATACAATATGCTAGCACACAGAGCAGTTACCAAGAACATAAAAGACAGATTCAGTTCCCCTGCTGGAGGTGATCTGAGTCCACTGCTGTGAAAATACTTGCCAGTAGCTCCTGCCCTCAGAAGGTGCCTATAAACAGGCCCCTGACATACGAACGAGTCATTAGATTAAAATCATAAATAACACTCCCCAGGGAACGTTCTGACTACCAGGGAACAAGAACCTGCTCTCTCTTTATAGTTGAAATAACCCTGAAAAATCTTTTTGGGTGCCAAATTTTTGTAGAGCAGAGAACGCTCCCTACTCCACCACCCAACACTCGGTGGTGAGCTTCTAGGCTTAACCCTGCTTCCCTAAGTCTTGCTGCCTGCCAAGGACCTGATCACCACTGACCACCACAAACTCTTCTCCAAACCCCTAGTTCCAGTGCTGCTTCAGTGGAGGCATGTTCCTGTACACTCCTCTGGGGGAACACTAAAGAATGTGATAGAGAATTGGGTAACTGGCAGGGTTTCTGAGTGCCGTGCTCCTCAGTAAAGCTGTTTTCTGCTTACTCTTCATTCACACCAGGTCAAGGTAAAAGGCAAATAAAGATATTTACACGCAACTCCCAAAACAGTACTAGTAACAGGCAACCACACTAAAAATCTATGTACCATATGTTCATTTTTTTCTCAGCTGATTTGATATGTCCTTCTTATCAACTGTGACCACTAGGATTCTGTTTTCTGTCTGTATTACACTTAAAGTTGCATCTCTTAGAAAGAAAATGCTACTCAGTGGACCATGAAAGCTTTTAGAGCCAAAGTCTCCTTCAAAATCCTCAGATGGATCAGGCAGAGCGGTTTCAGAGTTGAAGGCTAAATTGATTTCATTTGGGAGACAGTTGAGCCATCTTTCTACACTGTAATATATAATGCTTTACTTTATACTTACGTAAATGCCTACTTTTTTTTTTTTTTTTGAGGGGGGGGGGGGGTGTCAAGTATCATGTTCTGTACCTGGCTGCTTGCCCCAACAAGGGGTAAAGTTCTCATGCTTTGGTGACTCAGTCTGTATGTTTCAGTAACAAAGAATCTCTTTAACCAACATTTGCATTTCATTTCACTCTGTACATGAACATACATACTTGATACAAACATGTAAATAGCATGAATATATGTAGGCTGCTGGCCACAACAATAATTAACCACTTTGGAATGACAAGAGGTTGCTGTTGATTAATGTCCAACAACTCCCATCCAAGGACTCTTTTAAAGAGCTCCTATTATTAGAACACTTCAGCATGATGCAGGAGATGTGATCTGCATCCCCCAAGCAAAGGAAGGGATTGAATTTCAGTTTCATACACCCAGGTGAATGCTTCAGCAAATCCTTAGTTTTAAAAATTGTTTAAAACACTGCCTTGAAAACAAAACGCTAGAATGAGTACCAAAAATGAGCAAGGATACATCTCTGTAGCTCTGAACAACAGATGTACAGCAGACCGGTGCTCTGTTACTTCCTATTGACTATAAAGGACTCCCCACTCAGGAGTGACAAACCAGGCTTTTCAGCATTACCTACACTAAAAGAGCTTCAGATGGGATTCCAGATTCCCCTTAAACCTTAACTACTGCAATATCGGCTTTTAGGTGCTTGCCTTCCTCTTTTGATCTAGGTCAAAACATTTCCTCTTGCCTAAATCTCATTTCTAAAGAAGTGTATTTAACTGCCAAGGCATTCAGCCATTTGTTTTCATCAACTGGTACAGTGAACTACACAAGATTATCTCGCTCTGACTCTGCTCACAAGAGAAATCAAACTAAAGTAGGGAGAAATTGGTGCTGCAGAAGACGGTAAGTACTCCCGTAACATGTGTGGCAATCTGACACAGCAATGTGTCACACAAGACCCTTTGTCATCAAAAGCCTAAGCTGTGCTTCCCCACCACTGGCAATCCCTGTTGTTACAGCATCTCTATCATACACATCCCAGACTAGAATAATCTGGATGCTTGCAGAATTTGTGGGTCTTTCGTGGGTTATTTTTTTAAGGTAGAAGAATGAAAAACTAGTAACTGAAAAATACGGGAATGAGGAAATACTGTGTTGTCTGTGATACCTGTTACTCCCTTGCTCTCCGCTGTCAGCGATCCCATTTCACCTTGAGTACCCAGCATAATTACATAAAGAGTTCTAACTGGTTATGTCTGCGTAATGCTGCTGGTGACTCTAAAATTTACATGTGACTGACAGTATTCTATGGAGCCTGTGAGATCTTGTAATCATACCTTAAGAGCTGATCTGGCTTGCAAAACCTGGCCACATGTGCAAAGCACCTGACACTGGTTGTAAAGGGTTTGTGGTGAAAACCTAATTAAAAAAAAATTAAACAGACTGTAGCTGATGAAGACAGGCAATAAAGGAGGAAGCTCTATTATGTTACTTTTACTAGAATAGCTAGTTATATTAGGAGTTAATAGCTGGTTTAAGACCGTATTTTCTTCTATACACTTGTCTACCTTTCTTCCTCTCTTTCATTCTTCACTGTCCTTCCTAATCATGCTAAAACTTGCCACATTTCCCAAATAATTTATCCATACTGATTTCACCCAAGTCTATGTCACAAAGCACCTAACATAACTGCATTTAATTAAGATGGTATAGGTTATTCGCTAAGCACTCTATCAATTCACCTCAGCTTGTCTATATGAGAGACTCGTTCCGCAGAAACTACTTCAGTTTTTAAATTAATTAGGGCTACATGGGAAAAATAATGTATTTGTTCCTATCTAACAGGGAAAAACGACTGGTTTTTTCAGCTGTGCTATCTGTGGTGTTGAAAATAGGGAACACCCCAGGCTTACAGTATGTATTACCAGTGCATTCAGTATGGAGCTATGTTAACATCTGCGGTATAAGGAACTTGTGGTCTGGTTGAGATGCTTAATGGTACATAGGAACCTTAAATATTAAAAATTAATTTGCAGAACTTTGTTTAAACTTGCTGTAGCGCTCCTCGTTCTGTGTTTTTACGCCAGGACATGAATCTGACAGGGGAACAGATGAGAAAGGGGAAGAGAGAGAAAAAGGCAACACTTGCACGAGAAAATCAAATTGCAGGAGGACACAAGAGAGAGCAGTTTAACACCTTTTCGCTCTCCGAACAAGTTCAAACCCCTTCCTACCGGCAAGGGGAGCGCGCTGAGGCAGAGGCCGGGCACAGCAGCTGTGGCGCCGGGCGGCACCGAGCGCCCAGTCCCAGCCAGCCCCACCGGCCCAGCGGCAGGGTGCCTCGTTCCTCACTCGGCTTCCCCAGCTCACCCCCCAGAGCCTGTTCAGAGGGACGTAGCTGTGACCTGGGCCGCACTCAGCCGGCGGGAGGGACAGAATCCCAGGATGGGGAGGTCCCGCTCCAGCCCGCCGGCGCCGATCGGAGGGGGAGCGCTGTGGAAGCGAAGGTGGAGGCTCCCTTTCCACACTACAGTACAACATGCTGGTGCAGGCAACCCCACCGCCCGCTCCCGGCTTTCACAGCTGCTGCCCGGCTACGGAGCCAGGGCTGGGGCCGGGGCTGGGGCGGACGGCTCAGCCCTGAGGGGGCCGGGCCGGGACGGCCGAGGGGACGGCAACTCCCCGCGCTACCTCCGGGCGGCGCGACACGGCCGCGCTGCTGCGGGAGGAGCCGGGAACCTGCTTTGTGCTAAGGAGACATGGCGCACCCCCTACGCGTACACCGCAGCCCGGCGGGCGGCCGAGGCGCCGGCCCTTCCCCCGCCCGGGGCCTTTCCTTTTACCTCAGGAGCGCTCGGGACCGCCCCGGGCAGCCCGCCTCCCTGCCTCCACGTTAGGCGATACCACCTCACTGCGGGGACGGGGGGGAAGCCTGGTTCTTCCCGGCGCAACGGCAGGGAGGGGTTTGCTGCCGAGTGGTGCGTTCCGGGCCCGGCTGCGTGCGCGGAGGACTCCGCCTGGCGTTTGCACTCTTCCTGCGCTCCCCCCCCGCGGTAAATGGGACAGGCGGGCCGCCTCCCCCGCGCAGGCGCGCCGAGCGCAGGCGCTCAGTGTCAGCGGAGATGGAGGAGATGGCGGAGCCCGGCGCGGAGCCGGGCGCGGGCCGGACCGGCGCTGGGGCGGCGGCGATGGCGAAGGGCGATAACGAGAGGAGCGACGGCGTCTCCGGAGGGGCGGCCGCCGCTGCGTCGTCCCCGCCGTGCTCCCCTCCGGCGGCCTTCGGGGGCGAGGGCGGCGGGGCGAAGCCGCTGAGCGCGGCGGAGTACGCGCGGCGCGTTCACCAGTGGCTGTGGGACTCGTACTGCGGGTACCTCAGCTGGCAGGGCTGCCTGCCCGCGCTCCTCGCCGCCTCCGCCGCGCCCGCCGCCGCCGGCCCCCCTCGCGTCGCCGCGACGCCGCCCGCTCCCTCCCCACCGCCGGGGGCGGCCGCCGCCGCCTACTACAGCCCCTTCTACCTCTTCGCTCCGCCGCCGGCCCACACGGCCGCCGCCGGGCCGAGCCCCCGCGCCGCCGCCGCGCCCGCCCCCGCTTGGCCGGGAGCGGCGGGCAGGTTGGCCCCCGTGCCCAGGGCGGCCTCCGGCAGCGCCACCGGCACCAGCGGCAGCGGCGCCCCACGGGACACGGGGCGGCCGGCAGGTGAGCGGGGGCCGCTTCGGCGGGGGGGAAGGGGCGGGCGGCCCGGCCCCGGTCAGCGGCCGTGAGGGGTGGGCAGGGGCTGGGGGCGCCCCCCGGCAGTGCGGCGGCCCCTCGGGAGCGGCGGGCGGGCAGGGGCTGGGGGCTGGGCGGCGTCCGTGGGCTGCTGAGCCGTGCCCCGGGAGGGGTGACAGGCCGCATCCCGCGCTGGTAAAGCCAGGGCTTAATCCCCGGGCGGTTTGAGAGGGTTGGCTCCTGGTGTGCAGCTTGTAACTAAAGTGCTCGTAAGATGTTTTCGTGGGTAGGAAGGAGTTTTATTTTTTTCGAGTGCAACTTGTGGTCGCAGGCTTGTAATGCATCTAGCTTTGCAAGTAGCCTGCTTGGCTGACGACATCTAAACCGTCGGGTTTAGAGGGCTTTTGGTGCTCAAATAAAATAATGAAATTGAAGCATAGACGTCAAAACCTGCTTACATTCAACAAGCTAGCGACAGAACCAGAGATAAACAAAAGTCTGTTATGTGCATAGCAGTGCTTATGTTTGTGTTTGTTCAGGAGTAAGACAAACTTGCTCTGATCACGTCAGAGATAAAACCTGGAGCACAAAATGTTGCTTTCCAAATCGGGGAGCAGCTAGGTGACATGCCCTGCGTGCTGCGCAGCACCTTGAGTAATGGTAGAGAACTGTGGAGCAGAACGCTGCTGAAGGACTTTGGAGAAAACCCAGAGCTCTTTTCTTTCTGCAGGGCAAAGTACAGCATTACTGATCAGCAGCATTATTTATAAGCTCAGTGGCTGGGTGTGAGCAGAGAGTGTTTTTCTCGTGAAGGGAAGGGAATCTAGCTACTGAGCTTGCTGTTTTCTTGTGGTTTTAAATAGATGTTCTTTAAGCAAGGTTATAACGCAAAGTAGTATTTTCTTTAATTGTGCCCTGATTCTGAGTTATAGATTGCTTATAAACAGCTATTACCAGCCACCAAAAAAGGGGGTATGGACAAAGGCTAGGCTGAAATGGTTTTTGGATTTTTACCCAGTTCTTCGGAAACTGATTCCAAATCTTAAAGGTAATTTAGGGCATGGATCTTATTTCATGCTGCTGGATGTCACAATTCTGAATGCTAAATGTTGTTGCAACACCTAGCCTTCTTAAGGGAACTCTGTATGTGATACAGTGATACGATACAATTATAAACAAAGACCTGTGCCAGTGCTTTGCCTCCAGATTGCAAATGGAGGTATCTGGAACAGCTGAAGCGATTACGGCTCCTTCTTTCCTGTTGCAGATTATTGCCTACACAGCAGGCTTGGCAGGGCAGGCCGTGTATCTGTCCAGCCCTACGCCACTGCAGTTTACAGATCAGTGTGCTTACGTAAGCTGAAATAACTGAGAGCTTATGTTAATGTTGCAGATTTTAAACTGGGATGTCAAAAAGTGGAATTGGTAACTGCCTTTTCCAGTTCAATCGACCTGCAAGTGTGTCAGAGCACCAGTATTAACAGCACTCCAAGCACTAGCAGGCTTTTTGTGGATGGTCGTCATGATTTCAGACGCTTCGTCCGCTTGCCCCACCCTGTCTTACTGCAGATTACTGCGCTTCTGCTGGCAACAGAAGAGCAAAAAGTGCATCCAAGCCTTGTCTGCCCTGTGGCTGACTGGTGCAAACCCATCTTTATTACTAGCTTAATGTAAGATCCTAAACTTTGAGCTGAGATGGATGTGTGTTGCATTTGGCTATCCCTGCCGCACAAATAGTAACCCCTGGCAAAATAGTGGATTTCTGATAGGAGGAACATCTCCAGTCACTGCAAGGGAAGTATGCCAGAGTCTACGGCTCACAAAGGCTTCTTAATATAATGGAGTTTAACATAATTTGAGTACTTATTTTCTTAGTCCCACTTGGCATCTTCCTTATTCAGTCATTGAATCTGATGTATTTAAATGAAACTGTGGCACAAGCTTCAACAAACGTGCTCCTTTTGACTGAGCAAATGAACATTTTTATCTGGTGCTGTGTGCTCAAGCCAGGATTGGGGGACTGGCTATACTCCCTTCTGCCTCAGTTGAAGAATCTTTAATTAGAATGTAATTGACAGCTTGGACATGCTTTGACAATGAGAATTGAATCCATTTTAGTATTAGATATGTAACAATCACGCTGCTTGGTAGTATCAATGCAGAGTTATCCATGAAACGGGTAGGAAACAAAGATACGTGAACTAAGGTATGTTAAATAAGAGCTGGCTCTTACCTAGTCACGGCTTGATTATACTTAACCCCATTTAAAAAGCACTCAAGTGCCTTGGGCTCTCGGCTTCCCTTGCATAGCTTGTGAGGCTGGCAGTATCAGTGTCAAGCAGGTGAGCTGTGGAGGTTTATTCTAAGTGAAATTTGATGGGTTTTTTTTGAGATTGGAGAATGTTTTTTCTTTGCCTTTCCCCTTTCCCTGTGTGTGTGGGTAGGCATTCTCAGAAAGACTAACTAACCCAGTCTCTATTTTCCACAAGCTTACATCTAGTAGTACTTGAGTGTTTCTAAATGAAGTTTACATGCGAGCTGTTGCTGGTTTAACGTGGGCGTCATTGTTTGTCCTTTGGGAAACAGAGGGGTAGATGGGTTCAGATGTGATTATTTTGCAGTGCTATTCCTTGGAAGCTTTCTAAGGTACTCTTCAATGTTTTCTTTGCTTTAGTCATCTGATGTAGCATTAGCAACAAAAGCTTTTAACTGTGACTACTTACTTCATGTCCATTTGCACTTGGCCAATTAAATAGGGGAAATGTGTTCTGGCTCCTGGTAGGGCAGCACGCTGTGTTTTATAAGTAGTCTGTAGGAATGTTGATGTCAAGTACAACTAATGTTTTCATCTGCTCTTATTTCTGTGTGTCTGACTGGAGACAAAATAGGCAATGTTTGACTTTCAGAGAGCTAGTTCTTGGCACACAAGGAAGCCTTGCTGCTGAGCAATAGAAAAGTTGTGGTAGATCTAATTTTCTTTTTACCTGAACTCTCAGGTTTACTGAAAGCTGTTCTAAATGAAAGAATACAAAAATTGATGCACTTGAATGTACTTTGGTTCTTCAATGGGGCGGGATTTTGCCTGTAATCCTAATTCAGAGGGGACTTGGAGTTTGAAAAGAGTTCGATTTAATTTAAGAAGGTTCTTAGAACTCAATTTAAACAATTCAGATCTTCTTTTATTCACACACTTCTAGAAGTTTTCTGGAAGATGTGAGCTGAGATAAAGAGCCTTGATGATGCTTTTGTAGTGAGGTTAATGTGCAGTGTTTGTTGGATGATAGTGTTAGCTTTGTGTTAGTGCAATAAAATCTGGGTAACATTAACTACTTCTGTTACAGGTCGGGAGTTCATCATCCCTTCGTTGGCACACAGATTCATAGCAGAGATGGTGGATTTTTTTATTCTGTTCTTTATAAAGGCAACCATTGTTTTAAGTGTTATGCACCTCAGTGGAATAAAGTAAGTGGAACAATTTAAAGCTTTGTTATATACAGCTTTAAGCTCTTCATGATCTTTGAAGTGTCTTCATCTCTGTATGGCGTGCTTATGCACGTGATGGCACTTGGTAACTGTCCAGAGTTGAGGAAAAAGCACTGCTAGGTTCACATACTTTTTAAATGCTTCCTGATTTTGGGTCAGCTGATGGAAAGAAAGAATTTTTACAGGTGTCTTCAAAGGCTTACAAACTCCTTACTAAGAATAGATCAGACTTGCATTCATATTTTTGGGGGGGGGCAATAGCAAGATTTTTAAGAAGTCCTTTAAAATTTCAGAGAAAAAACATTGACAAATAAACTTGAGGGTTTTTTAAACAGCCTTTAAAAGTGTACTGGATCTGGCTGGAATGGAGTTAATTTTCTTCATAGAAAGAAAATTCCTGTGGTGCTGTGTCTTAGATTTGTGACCAAAACAGGACTAACCCACAACAAAAAAAAAATAAATAATTCGGATCCTGTGTGTAATTTTGAAATACGCCCTGATTGCTAGGAATGCTGCTGTGCTGCAGTCCTTACTGGTCATAAGTTGGGTTTCTTAGAAAGTAGATTAAGCATCGTGTCTATCAATTATGCACTACACTGAAAGATTCTTCATTTCACATTTTTATACTCACATGTAACCATTTACCTCAAAGACTGTTTCTTTTTTATCTGTTTCTATAGATATCTTATTCCACAGCTCATTTAGTTCCTCTGCTTTGGCTTGATGTAATCGAATATTTTGGTCTGATTAAGAGATGAGAACTTGGTGTAGTCATTAATTCCATTACTGTAGAAACGTTTCAGAATCCAAGTTTTCTGCTAAAGAACTTTCCAAATGTTGACTGACTCTGAAGTGATACCGTACTGATAACATCTTTCAGACACCTTAAACTGCTGCTCTAAAGGTGTGTGGAAGTGGGTCAAATCCAAAACAATAAATATGTTAATGTAAAAGGATGCAATTAAAATGCCAAATTCTTAGTTCTGTTTAGTTGCCAAAACCTCCAGTTCTAGCCCGACAGCTTGTATTTCCATTTTGGTTTTAGTAGGCTGAATATGATACAAAACGAAGTACTGGAAAGATGGGTGACAATTACATGTCTGTAAAATAGTAAAGGTGATGGAAAGAGGAGGGATTTTTCTTAATAAATTTACAGTATCTTCAATGTTACTGCTTTTGCAAGAGCCGGTAAGTTGCTTACAAGTAACTTCAGAGAAGCATCCTGGGGTGGGTTTTTCTGTTTGTGAGATGTGGTTGTCATGAAAAAAAATACATCCTCACAGGCTCAAGGCAGAGACTTCAGGCCAAGGTTATATTGAAGGGAAGTGCAGGTTGCGTCACATTATTTTCTTAGTTCCTTAGCTTTTCCAGTCTTTTAAGTCCAAATAAAAGAGGGCGAGTAGTACAAATTTGGGTGGATTGTGTTGAAGTGGGGCTGCACGCTTCTGCGTGGGTAGGAATTCTCACTTGTATGCGTGAGTCCTTGCCCAAATGCATGTCACAGGTATATTCATCCCGGGCATCAGGTAAGAATGTTAAATCTGTAGAGTTTATCTTGTGAAAATACAGAGTGGACTCAAAATCGATGCCTTGCGTATCTTTGTTAGGGTAAAAAACCTGAAGGTTTAAATTGGTTGAAGTTAAAAAGTTCCTCTTGCATGCCAAGGTGCCTGCCTCTAGAGGAGCATGGCGAGCTGTAAAGACCACCGAGAATGAGGAGCCCTGATCACGCGAGGGAGGACGGGTCTCCCTTGCTTGCTTAGGGAGACTTGCAACTTCTCCCTTGCATTTATAGAGTGCTGCCTTTTCTTTTTCCTTGCAAGTTCTTGCAAAGACAGAGATGTGGAGGCCTTCAATTTACATGGAGTTGGATGGTCACATGCAGAATCTCTGGGGTTTATCCTCCCAAGAAGTAAGAATTTTCAGCAGAATTCTGCAGCTCACTACCCAGGGATGCTATTGTGCCAAAGTAGCAATAAAGAATGATTTTATTTATATTTTTTTTTTCATGAAAAAGGCAAAACAAACTAGGCAGCAACTCAGAAGGAAACCTAGTGTTCTGAATTTTAATGGCTTGTTTAGTATCAGAGAAGCCAAGGAGCTTTTGTTCTTTTACTAATGCTGGAACTGGAGTGAATTCTAGTATTAAAGGGCTAACGTTGGTATTGGGAGAAGGATGGTTTTAAAGTTCAGTCTTATTTTGTGCAGGGACATCTCTAAATTTGCCATGCATTACATCATAGAAGAAATAGATGAGGATACATCCATGGAAGATTTGCAGAAGATGATGGTAGTAGCTCTCATCTACAGGTTATTAGTCTGCTTCTATGAGGTAACTACTATAACTTCTATAATTAAATAGTTCTCAAATAAATGTTTTAAACAAGTCTGTCACCATTGGTCTGTAAAATAAATCCTCTTTACAGTATTTTGCATCACGCTGCAGCTTTCGACATTCACGTAGTTTTGAGGAAAACCCAAGTTTGTTGGACCAGCCAACAACAGGGTGTTGTGTGGAATTGAAAGAATTTTTCTTTTACAGATAATCTGTATTTGGGGAGCAGGTGGAGCAACCCCAGGGAAGTTCTTGCTTGGACTGCGCGTCGTGACATGCGATACGTCGGTGCTTATTGCGCCCAGCCGTGTGTTAGTCATTCCGTCTTCTAATGTCAGTATGACAACGTAAGTGCGCTTAGCTCAGCCGCGTTGCTGTCTGGTGAAGTGTGGAAAGCGTGTGATTAGAAAGGAAATGCACCATTTCTTCATTATTGGCCTTTGCAATAATTAGATTGCAAGAGCTATTGTTAGGTTCTGTGTCCCAAGAATAAAATAGCAATTATTCAGTCGTGAATTTAGGTGGTAAAAGAATCTCTGAACTCCGGAGGTTGATTTTTGTGCTGTGTGCAACTGAGCAACTAAACTTGAAAGTAACTGCTAATATAAGCAGCCAAGTGAAAATAAGGTACTGAATGGGTTTTTTTCCTCATTTCAGGTCCACAATACGAGCTTTGATCAAGAATTTTTCTATCGCTTCATTTTTCCCTGCGTTCATTACCCTGCTGTTTTTCCAGCATAACAGAACAGCCTACGATATTGTAGCAGGAACTATTGTGGTAAGAAGACATGGAGTCAGATGATACAGAACGATGAGATTTCCAGACTGGTTGTGAACATCCCCTCCCACCCCCAGTGAACAAAGAGCTACCCTAAAACTGAAATTGAGGTGTCTGTCAGAATCTCTTGCCCAGATTAAATGGGAACTGATTCAGAAGCTAAAGAAAATGTTTTGCTCCGTTACGATGCCAGCAGCTACCTTCAAAGTCTTGAATTTTTCACAAATGCCAAAGAAGTTTGGGAGAAACGATCCATGCTGAATCTGGGAGTATTAACCTCCGATTGATGAGGAAGAGGCTGTATTAACTGCAGAAAGGAGCTGTTCTGTTCATCAGCCTGGGGAGAGCAGATACCTAGACATCTTAAAACTCACTCCAGCTTAAAAAGAAATGTTGCTCCTACAGTTTGGGATGTTGGCAGGTAACTGCAAAATCAAGTCGTTTGCCTACGTTGTACGATAAACTGAGAGGGAAGAGAACTGCAGTATGAGACAATAAGGCAAATCACGTTAATTAAATTGCTGTGTGTAGGAAGAGGTGAGCAGTGGTTATCGTGTCCCTTATTATTGCCTCACAGATCATACTCCCTCATCTCTTTAAGTATTTTATCAGAACATTGATGTGAAGTTTTATGCATGATTGTCTCAAGCATTGTCACTTATTTCACATGTCGAAGCTAACGAAGAGGTGAAATAACGGCTGCTTTTTCTCTGGGAAGGTTATGTTACGCTGCAGTGTTAGTGAATCGATGTGTATAAATAACTTTTGAGCTATGAGCAGTACAGATCACGCCGATGAAAGGTAACTTTTCTGCTTCTGTTTGGAGAGAAAGCACCTGTCTACTTCTTGCATATAATACCGAGCAAAACAACTGCACGTGTTTCAGGAGCATGCAGGAAACATTAACTGAAATGTGTCATGGGTGTAAATCCACGGAAGTACAAGTACTGGTTATTTTCACTTTACAATTCTAATTGTTTGTATATTCAGAATAACTTAAATACTGAAAAAAGCCTAATATTTTGCATGGTTACATAGCTTTGATAATTTGTTTAATCTCATGTTATTAGTATCTTGGGAAAGGAATATAAGCAACAGTGTTAATGTTTTATTAAAATTTGAGTAAAGAGTCTGGAATTCTTCTAGAGCCCAGTTATTGCGTGTTCCTCCCTTTGGCGTAACCTGCTGCTCTGTGGCTGAAAGTCTCACCCTACCTTCAGGTTTGGACAGCGGGTCCATTGACAGTAGAAATGTTTGAGATCTTGGTTCTCTCTTTCTTTTCTTCAGGTGAAATAATTTGATCAGTAATATGTTCATGTTCTGCGCTATTTTAGTTTGACAAGTGGTGTTATTCTGTGTATAAATACAACATTCTGTGTGTGTATGTGTTCTGATCCTTATTTACAATGTTGTTTCAGGACCAGATCCACTGCTTACTAGTGGAAGAATGACATTTTCCCCATCTTTCCCTCTCCAGCATGAAGCCACTACCTTTTAAAGATATTTCTGCAATAAAAAAAAAAAAAAATAGTCTTGGCTAGAAAACTGATTTAAAGTCTTTGCGTAATCAGAAGGTGCATCTGTGTCAAAGTACCGCATCGTTTTGAGGGTTACTCTACTGTTTTACACCAATGATTTATGACCAAACAAAAAAAGCCTTTGCCATCTTAAATATACCATTAGCATTAGAGCAGTGTTACTGAGGCATGTCACTGAAATAAAAATGTCTGGGTAATACATGTTAATGGACAGGCCTGCATCGAGCTCCCGTTTGAGGTGGTTACGCCACTTGCAGGTGTTGAGCAGCAACAGAACGTCAGCGGTGCCACCTCCCCTGTCCCTTCAAAGAACAGCGCTGTTGGTTTAAGCACTGAGGTTGAAAGTTCAGCTGTGGCAATCCGCCTGCCAGCAGCCAGAGCTGTCGGAACTAAGGGAAGTCCCTTCTAGGGTGAGTTTTGCCTATTTAGTTTCTGTAGGACTAAAAAAACCCAGAGTTTTGTTCTGTTTACTGCAGCAGTGACCTACAAACCAAGACTCAGGATGGGGGAAGGGTAAAGCAGCACCAGTGGCTACAACTTTATTGCTACCAGTTCAGCTACAACCACCACCCCCCTCCACAGCCACTGAAAAAAGACACCACAGTTCATGAACAGAGAGCCTGTCGGTGGAAATGTGTGTACAGCATGCTGCTGGGAAAGCTGGTTTTTTGTCTCTTACATAAGCTGCGTGGAAGGTGATGGAGCTAAGGGGAAAAAGTGAAATCGGTGGCAATTTTTAGATTTAAGACATCTGGAAATACATAACTGAACATCCTTCCACAGCTACAGTGGCAGGATATGGCTGAGTAGCAGCTTCTATGTGTGATTGTAAAGCCTAGTTGCTATTTTCTTTTTATATTAATAGTGATTGGAGCTCTACACGTGCAGACGCCCCTGTAAACAGATGTTAGCCTTTGTCCTGGCACATCTGCTTGGTGGTTGGAAAAGTATCTCCTTGCACAGGACAGTGCAAGTGCTGAGCAGCACTGGGGCAGATGCAGAAGTGCTCGCAAAGCACCCAGCACTGCCTCTGAAGGCATTTAAAGCTGACGCGATTATCAGGGCTTTCCAGTTGTAGCTGTAGCAAGCACTGGGATCTCAATCACAAACGCAGCACTGTGAAAGTTCAGCTGCCGTCCCCAGCCAACCAAGAGCACTTCCTCTCCTTTTACTAGAATAAAGCCTGTTCTCTAAGAAGCTCCTCCAACTGCTACAGAAGTGGAAAACCCACAAATTACTCATTTACAATCCGGTGTACTTTTTCCTCTTCAGTGACAATGGTGGTAAATGTTTGTAACACTAGCTTTTTCTTTAAGAGCGCTGTAAAAATTAACTGCAGCCTGCCCCACTGACAAACGGCTCCACGCTGAATATACAGTAAAACTCCCCCATCCTTCGAGCAGGGAACCTTCGACTAATTTAAGAGTCTCTAAAATCAGTGTCACTGGCAAAAAGAAGAAGCTGGAGAAAGCACAGGATGGCGCTCAGGTTGAATGAATTATCTCACAGCTGCAGCTGCCTTTCTGGAGAGTTAAAAACTGACAGACAATATTTCATAGTTTTTATTGATGGCATTTATCCCATGGTTTAACATGTTAATTATACTGTAATAAACATGGCTTTAATATTAAACTTTTCCTTATTATCCAAAGTCACCACAGTCCATTTCAGTAAATATAAAAATATATACTTAATACTTTGTACAATACTGGTTTTTGGTCCAAACAAAAATGGATCAGAAAAGCCAATAAACTTACTTTAAGAATTCCCAATTTTAAAGATTTTCTAAATGGATTTAGGCAACTTTGAATAATGGGATTTACATAAAATCTGAGACAATACTAAACAAAAATGGCCGTAACACACAAAATTAAAATTTCAATTTCACAGATTTGTTATGCCAAAAAAGTACATAGAGAAACAAAATTGTATTTACACATTTCATAATAAAATAACAAAGGCGAGACAGGTGATAAAGGGCTGTAAGAATGAAAATATAGAAATAGCATATAATTATTAAATGAAGAACTACAGATCTAACAAGTCCTTAGCATGGATCATCCTTTAATCAGTCTTCCTCTATCAGAAAATTTTAGTGCACGATACACTCAAACTCACTCACTTCACACATACACCGGCACAAACTCAGCATAGAAATCATTCGTTATCAACATTCTCTACTCTATACAGCATCCCTCGCTGATATAATTACAATTTCGAGGCGTCAGTAAACGCAGATGAGCGCACATAGTGGTGCAGATGAGGAGGTATTGTACAAGCCATTCACTGTGCAGGCTCTACTCACGGCTACAGCCAGACCATGCCGAGTCAGTGAAAGAAGTAACTTGCTGGAGTCTAAAATACTTTTGCTTGAGAACGGCCCTGTTGCCAACTCTATTCGTTACCAAAAAAAAAAAAAAAAAAAAAAAAAAAACCCAAACCTAACGGGGGAGGAGGGAGGGAAGGAAAGGGCAGCAGTTCTTTTGTATCTTTAGGCAGATCCGACTTCAGCTAACCCAGCATGAGGTACGATCCCAACAACTGAACAATGCGGGGTAGTAGCTGCTTCCAAAGTTGCTTTACCCATCGGGCGATTATTTTCTACGTCTAACTGCAGTCTTTATCTTCCGACCAGAAACCGAAGATCCAGAGGCAGAGAAAACATTTTTCCCATTAGTCCTATCAAAAGAAATTAGTAGTTCAGAGTTTAGGACAGCGTAGCTGACAATTCAGTAGCAGCACTGAGTAGATACTCCAGAACAACTGTTTCATAGTCTTGTCTCACTAGTTACCAGCTGGCAACAAATGGCATAATGATGAACAGGAAGGAAGAGAGTTCCAGAAACCAAAACCAATTAAATCTCTCTTATTCAGAAGGTTAAGTGGCAGCGTAATGGCTAGGTACGGATTTTACCTTTCAAGAGCCAGACCATTTCCCGTCACGCTGACGAGTGACCTTTCTGACAGCTAGGCTCCTTGCAGGCACCGCTGCCCAGTTCGCCAGCCGGGCTAACGCAAGGCAGGTGCCCAATCTAGCGTCAAACTCCGAGGTTCATCTGAACACCTCACGATTTAACAGCGGCAGAGGCTGGACACTGTCCACCGATACTACCCGAAGCTCAAGGGAAATTCTGATACGGTCTCTTACCCCACTGTAAATGCTGCAGGCTGGCTGAACGGAAATCCCGAAGAGCCAGAAGGCTGGGCCGGTGCTGCCAGCGCAGGAGAATTTGCACCAAAAGTAAATATTCTTGGGTTACTTGGAAAGTTGAAATTAGAAGTATTGCTTCCAAACTGGAATACAGAACCTGGGAAGGCGCGGTGGAAGCAGAAGGGAATAAGTTAAAATTTGAGCTCATCCTTTCCAGCAAAATCTTCATGTTCCTCCCACTACCTT
This sequence comes from Falco peregrinus, assembly GCF_023634155.1. NCBI lineage: Eukaryota > Metazoa > Chordata > Aves > Falconiformes > Falconidae > Falco > Falco peregrinus. The sequence goes on along the minus strand of NC_073723.1, from coordinate 97,715,948 downwards.
TAATGATTTTATTTTTTTATTTTTTTTTTTTACAGGTCACTCAGGATTACAAGGTGGGGGGCACCAGAAGTGCCAGGTTACTACAGGAACAGTCCAGAGAAGAATTCATTCACTTTAATAGAAAATCTTAAAGGGACTCTTAAAGTAATGCTGCTGGCACACCCCTAATGAATTGCGCACTAACTTCTGTACCACCATTAAGTTTATACCTGTGCATACTGAAGTTTATATTAATAAAGTCTTAGATTATAGTGTTGAAACATGTAGATTTATATAAGTAAACTTTGCGTCCATGCAGTCGATACGGGGACTCCCTCCCATTTAACACGCAAACACAACACCTCATCTTAAAACAAAAAAAACCCAAACAACCAAACAAAAAAATCCTATCGTCAAAGTAATTGTTAAGAAACACACAGATTTTTATCTTTAAATTGCTACCTGGTACAATGAAAGACTGACGGAGTAATGTGGTTTACCAGATAATCTAGTGACCAGGACAAAAATGTCGGTTACTTTTAATGGAGGCCATTTTGTAAAACTTCTGAGAGGAAAAAAGGAGCCTTTTCCCTTTAAGTATTTTATGTGATGAGATCAAATATGTATGTACTGGCAGCGTTTTTCTTTTTGAGTAATTACTAGTATTTATCTTTCTTACATATAAATTTTAAGGATCATGCTCTGCTCCCCTCCTACAGTATTTTATACTTCATTAGCAAAAAGAACTTTATTTAAAGTCTTAGCCCATCAATGCTTAAAAATAATTCTGACCATACTCTCACACAGGAGGAGCCCCCAATCCAAATAATTTGCGGAAGCCTGGTAATGAAGTCAGATAACTTAAGAACTACAACAGATCCAAAACCAGTAATTTTGCAGCGCTTCTGCCGTTCTGGTTTGTACAATCTTACCAGTGAATACTCCACGGTTTTCTATTTATTTTCATTTATTCATATTCATTTATTCAAAATGAACAAGATTTCTTTTATTTCATTAAAGGATTCATTACATAAATATTTTTATTTTAAAAATAAAATATTTATTTAAATAAGAGGATAATTATTATTCATGTATTCGAAAAATATTTTTTTCATTTAATCACTAGATTTCTCAGGAAAATAAACCCCAATATTTAGTGGTAGTGTTGCGCCCTCCATGTCTGCCAAGTCCCTTGTGCAGACTTACTGTGCGGCTGGCACAGCTGGGGCTCATCCTCCGCAGCCCCGAGCGAGACACAAGTGACTTAACTCTCTACCCGTTATTTTACAGGGGGCAATTCTCACACTTCAATACGCGCACAAGGCAGAAGTCTTCTTTCCCCATGTAATTTAAGGTGCACTTTGTGATAATTAAAATAAAATACAGGATCTCTGAGACCAGAAGGGCGGAGGGATGGTCAGCACTCACCGGTACTGGGGGTAGCAGAGCCAAAACCCGGCTGCGGGGTCGCTTGCTGCCCGAACACTGAGGGCTGGGTGCTGCTCGTCACCGCGCCGAAGGCAGGAGGAGCAGGCTGAGCACTAGCTGAAAACAACGTTGTCGACAGCGATCCAAAACTTGGGGCGCTGGGCTGGCTGGACCCCTGGCTCTGGCCAAACGCCGGTGGCTGAGTGGCACCAAATGCTGGGCCAGCAGCAGGCGCTGGAGGCCCAGAGCCAAACACAAACGAAGAGGACGCCCCTGGGGGAACAGAAGAGAAATGTCAGTATATGCCAGGTTTTTTTCCTCCCACAAAATCAATCTACAAAGGTCCTGAACCCCCATGTTTCCCAAGTCTGGAAGATGAATACTCATCTCAATTTCCAACTAATTGTGTGAGTAAATAAAACGAATACCGTGTCAGCCACAACAGGAATTGCACCTTTTCTTGTCAGTAAGATGAGAAGCACCATGTTTACAAGAATCGGACAAATCTCAAACACACTGGCTGCCTCAACTTGAATCACTGTGTTAGCATTCATGTTCCAGAAACAGACTGCCACGGATACGACATTTTCATTTGTATTTACTAAAAGCTGTTCTTATCACCCACGGAGAATACTAATTTTTCAAACATGCAAAACACAGCTCCTCATTTATTAGGATCAGGAGAACATGAATCTTTCTTGTCAGCAACTGCACCCCTCCCTACCCAAGTGATCACCAACTTCCAGAGGCTAAATCGAGCTTGCAGTCATCTCTCCGTACTCAAGAACTTGGGTTAGCAGCGTAGCTCTCTACGCAACAGCCAGCCAGCTCATTTGTTTAGCTGCTTCGGCTCTGCATAGCCAGCAGAAATAACAAAATGAAAATACGTGACTGAACAGTGACTCTGAACGTACGCAGCAGATGTGCCACGCAAAAGGGACATTTGAAACAGCACTATTAATGCGATTTAAGCAGCCTTCATGCAACGGAAAATACCCTCTGTTGCACCGTAACTTGGAATGGCTGACAGTTTTTCTTTCCAAGAAGATGAACAGATATATGGTAAAAGTTAATGCAGGCTTCTGCATTAAAAAAAAAAAAAAATACTTTCTGAAAATGAGTGAAATACAGCGTTGCCCACTAACAAAATGACACTGAAAGTTACTGATTTGTAAGCAAGTTAAATTGATCTGCTGGCCATTGTAATTTAGGACCGTTTTCTCTGTTTCTGATAGCCAAAGAAGTGTGCAAATTTAACTTCTGTGAATGACAAAGGTAAGCAATCGGATCAAACCAGACAAAGTCCCTTCCTCACAGGTTCAATCTTACTTCCAACATACTGCTAGGCTAGCAGGAATACAGATGATTTGGTGGATTTCATCTTGTGTCATACTGCTAAATTCATACAGTGAGGTAACATAAAACATGAAGAAACTTTCAAGATTCTTATCTCTGTCTTCTCTAAATTGCCAGAAGATTAACAAACATTATGCTTGTTAGGAACCAATCCTTAAGCTGTAGCAATTGTGCATAGAAGTACGGTGTTTATATATACTTGTGAAGGAAGGATTTTGCAGACCTTTACATTACTTACAACCATTGACAGTTTTAGGTAGGGGAGAGAAAAATCAGCAAAGTTGTAATTCTAACTTTAACTGCAAACACTGGACCGATAGTGAGAAGAAAGGAACTATCATTCTCGTGCTGAGAAATTCCTATGCAAACTGAAAAGCAGTAACGGGTTGTCCTTTGTACAGAACAATGCTGCCACCAGTTCATTACTAAACTGTATTTCCCAAATTGTGAAAAACCGAGCCCCAATTTATATTGTTGAATATAAATACTCAGTATTTTTCTGTATTTCCATGCATTTGGCCTACACGTTCTCCAAAGTAAAATATTCCGGAAACACTATTTTCTTGGTCCACGATGTAACAGCAAAATGAGAGGAGCATCTATTTAAAAACGTACCTGTGGAACTCGATGTGGTTGTGGCTCCAAAGGTAAAGCCTGAATTCGCTGCATTGGTACTGCTGGCTCCCGGACCAAAGAGAAATGAAGCATGAGCCGTGCCAGTGCTAGAAGATGTGGTTGCTGGTTTGTTTTCTTGAGAGAAGCCAAATGACTGAGACGCTGCAGATTCTGCGGAACTGCCAAAAACAGAGCTGCTCACAGTGTTACTGGGTTGTCCAAACACGAAGGGAGCGGGAACCGGCAGAGGATTTGAGGAAGAGAGCGTGCTGCCAAACATACTGCTGCTGTTGGCTGAAGTGGTGGGTACGACTGTGCTGGAGGAACTAGAGCTCAAGAAGCTGAAGGATGGCTTTGCTGCTCCTTGATCTGAAAGGAAGAACAGTACATAAACCACCACAGAAATGCCAAACAAACTACAGCAAAGAGGCTCCTGTTTCAATGACCATACAAAAAGCAATCCTGAGTGACACCTCAACTACTGTCGCCTACCTAAGGTCCAGATTTAATGTGCTGATTGCTGCCATCCACAATTAAAGGAACGGAAGAATTGCAAAGAACAAGGACACCACCGCAGTCAAGGCTTCACCGGTTACAAACACCAACCCCTGGCTGTCGTTACCTGAACCAGGATTAACCAGCACTTCTAAAACTCTTCAAACAAAATGGATTTCAGATGTTCTTCGAACAACAACATCAATCACCTGTAACAGTTTTACGGCTTTACTAAATGGAGTATTGAAAAACGCTGTGATACACTTTCATGTGTAGCTTGTTGGAAAACATAGCCCTGTGCCTACAGCTTTAGGTCAGGCAAAGCTTCCCATCCCCCAGCCTAATGCTTCCAAGCTTCATTGTTCTTAGGCACCTCCAAGACCTGCTTTCAGCAGTAGCAGAGAGCAACCCTCCATTAAGACCACTGTTATACAGTACTGAATGCAGTTCTACATACTTAAAATAGAGCTATCTTTTTGAAGTCAGTCATTCTTCAGCTTTCCCTAAGCTACTGGTCTAATTCTCATTATTGTGATTTTGTTTTCAATTTCCCCATTGTGCTTTTTTCTAGCAGTTACGGTCCCTTTTCACCTATGCCGTTTTTAAGGGACTGTAACATCCCTAAGAATGCTTGTTAAAATTTCCCTTTTGCACAAGGTGCTTCATCACATTTCCGTATCTAAACCAAGCTCCAGAGCTTTACTTGGCAGGTAAAAAAAACCCAATCCAAATCCAACCTCAACCTCTGCCAACCATCTCCCCTCCCCCAAAGCCCACAATCCTCCCAAAACCTGTCTGTTCAGTAGCAGTTCCACTGTAAGAATACTGTCATTAAAACCAGTATAACCATACATACTGCTTTTATTCAGGGTTACTAACTGACGACCTTTTCCATATCACTTCAGAAGTTAGAAACTCATTCTGTTCTCTAAAAGACAGTCGCCAAGTCACACAAATGGAATTTATCAACCAGATTTTTTCCACACCGTGATCGTGTGGATTCAACCCTCCACTGCAGACTTTCAACAAATTGAAGGAATACAAATCTGTGTAATATCTATGAAGTGATTTTTATACCTTTGTAGCAGTAGAGAAACAGCAGTACACCCTGTGGCACAGCCGCAAGTACATGGGAATAAGTTATTCCCCCCCCCCCCCCTCATTCCCCTTCACTCTGACAAACGATCCCAGTGTGAGGCCTCGATACTGCGCCGTACCACAGCTTCTGTTACCAGCTTTGCTGCTGCTCCTGAGACAATCCAGCTTCTGTGCTCATACAAGCAGCAAGCCAGCTTCCATAAGGTGTGGCCATTTTTTTTTGTCTAAACCTCCTGTTAAAACTCATTGAAGTCTAAAAAGGAATTGCTACATATTGTCTGCACATCAACAACCAGAACTAAAGGCAGGCTGCAGGTAGTAATTAAGTCTTTTCTGAAGCTCTAAGGCACGATATACACCAAATCCCATGGATTTTGTCCAGTACGGCCTCAGAGTTATTATTTGATGGATACAAGTAGGCAAGACGACAAAAGACGTTCTGTTTACCTGAAGTACTGGTTTGTGCCCCAAACGCGAAAGATGGCTTTGCCTGCTCACTTTCCTTCTCTGATGGTTTAACAAAACTGAAATTGAACATAGGTTTTGCTGTGCTCTCCTCTTTGGTATGCTCAGCGGTCCCAGCTGAAAAGATAGGTTGTGCCTTTAACTCTTCATTGTCAGCTTTCTTTCCAAATGCTAGTGAAGCAGCAGAAGTGACAGAGTCCTGTTTCTCTTCTGTCCTTCCCAAAACAAACTGTGAGGCAGGTGCAGACTCCACACTGCCGAAAGAGAAGCCTCCCTTTGTTGAAAGGGTGTCATCCTTTTTCTCATCTGATTTCTTAAATGGAAACGCAGGTGATGCTCCCTCCTTTTCTGCCACAGTTCCAAAAGTGAAGCCACTGACTCCAGTCTTATTCTCATTGGTAGCTATGGAAGAAGTCGAACTTGTGCCAAAACCAAAGCCTCCCAAAACTGGTTCCTCTTTCTTCTCCTGCTGTCCCAGGCTCGCTGTCCCAAACTGAAATGTTGAAGGAGCCTGACTGCTTGTAGATGGAAGTCCAAAGGTAAAACTGTTAGTTTTATTTTCTTTTTTACTGTCATCTGATTTAGAGTCTGAGGAAGAAAGTCCAAATTTGAAGTCCCCTGAACTAGCAGGAAACTTAAATCCCCCAGTCACAGTGTTGGAGGATGCAGATTCGGACGCAATGCCAAACTTGAAGCTCCCCTGTTCTCCAAATTTAAAGTTTCCTGTGCTACCCAACGTATGAGCAGATTCAGAGGAGGACGACTGGACACCAAAGGTAAATGATGGCATTGCAGCATTTGTGGACACAGGAGCAGTACCAAAGCCTGCAGAAATAAGCAATAATGTTACATTTGCCATATACGGTGTAATACATAATACAGGCTTCAGCTACATGGCTGGGATTCTACTCCTAAGCTTCCTAGAGTGAAAACCATTTAAAAAAAAAAAAAAAACAAAACACAAAAACAAACCCACATACAAAAAACCAAGCAAAACACAAACACAAAACAAATAAGAAATCTCCGCACTCCCTCTCTACATAACACCTTTTCGCAATGGTACTCTTCTGTCCTCCACCTGGCTTTGAAAAGTATACTGCTAACTTCTGTAACCGATCATGCTTTTTAGTCAAAACTCCAGATGAGTAATACACAAGGCTTGAAAAGAAAGATGTGGTTAATCCAAGCTCTCCTCTAACAAGCATTATCTTTTTCTGCAGAAAGGGTGTGGAAACATAGGCACATCACCTTACTCAAGCAATATTCCTAGACAAAAAATGAATGGTTTTGCCATACCTCAACGGAAAAATAGCTGCACTTAAAAAAAACCAAAAAAAACAAAAAAACAAACACACACCACCACACAAAGCAAAACCTAAAGAAAAATATAAATTGCAGACTGCACACCTTTGGTTTTCTCATTTAATATTACCTTTGACCTCTGCTTTGGTGCCTGGCTTTGCACATTCACAGGCTATACATTTTGTGGCTTCCGCTTTGTTTTGGACCAAGCAGACCTCACAGTCCCAGCTTCCTTCGGGCTTTTTGAATTTGTCTAAATCCAGAAATCCTCCAGAAGAAGCAGAAAACGTAGAAACACTGCTACTGGTGACAGGCACTGAACTCCCTTAGAAATAAGCAAGACAGTTAGTCATTCTGTTTAAATGAGAAAGTGAACACAAACTTCTTAAGAAGCTCTTATTACTAAATCACAAAGCAGATAAACAGTAAAAAAACAAACCACAAGTTCATTTCTGTCAAGCTCAATCTGAGAGAGTAAACAACAAATATATAAAGATTATATATAATCTTTATATATATATATAATATATAAAGATTCTTCTTTATAATTATGTATGATTTTAAGCATAAATTGAACCAATGACATTTAAAAAGCAACTGCAGTTCATACAATATAGCAACGCAGCCTACTTCAGATGTAAACTAAAGGCACTGTATTCAACTAAAACTACTAAAAGAATTTCTGGTGACACGAGTAACCCATAGTCAAAATTACCACCACTCAAGTTAACAATCACTGTCAAGCGACATGAGGCTGAGAATTTACCAGAAAGATTCATCACAAAATCACAAAGACAGACACATTCAAAACTACATCATGACAAAGCCAAAAAACCCCCAAACAACAACAAAAAAAAAAACCACCAGAGAAGAACATATAGCTCTTAAACCCACAACTGTGTTTGCTACACAAGCTACACTGTCTCCAGCAGCCTCCATGAAGAGGCCCAAAAGATAATGCTCGCCTTCTGATTTTTCTCCCCTTTAAAGGGCAAGTTGTCACTTGATGGTGCACCCTGACAGAACCCTTCAGCTCTGTAACTGTGAGGACCGAAGTGAACATCCAAAAAACACAAAAGCATCCACATAATTGTTATGTTTACCTACAGTTTTAAACCACTGAGGGTGGCATTTAAAAGAGGCAGAAGACAACGCCTCAAATTCAAAACAGTAGAGACAGGAATGGGCCTTCTCTTCCACAGCATATCAGAGAATTTTAATCCTCCCACTTTAGTTGCTTCACTCGTCCCCTTGACAGATGCAATATAACTGTGCAATTCTCTGTACCACGATGGTCATGGCAAACCCCTCACACTTGCAAAATTCCTCCTTGCAGTGGCTAGAGTCTCAGACAAAAGCACCAGCTGATCACTCTGAGGCTCGAAGTCCATGAGAATAAGCTCCCTCTGAAATTCATTATCTCAAGAAATTACACCATTACTGTACAGCATGATTGCAAAAGCCCAGTCTAGTCCATCATAGTTGTTCCCCCCCCATCCCCCCAGATATACTTGCAAAGGTGTTTTTTGACATATTAAGAGCCAATGCAAGTTAACATTAAAATATTTGTGCTTTAAAACCAATAAACTCACCACACTCTTAATCAATTACAACAATCACATATAATGGGAAGCAAGTCAGCAATGCACTGAAGGCGGCACCCACCTCCCCAAGGCCTGGAAGGACCTTGACATTCCAGAACAAGCTCACTCACGTTCTGGGGCTACCGCTGGCCTCCATAGGCATAGCTGAACATACGGTTTCAGCTTAAGATGACCAGTTAAAACTACACTGTCTTGAACTCTGGCCTCATACCTCACCTCTGCTCAATTACACACAAATTCTGAGTGGAGACTTTTTTCAGGCATGTTCTGTAAATACTGTTTCTACTTATGCTTTGAAAGAGAAAAAACCCCAGTAATGTTTAACTCTGAAAGTTCACATTTTTCCCCAAAGAAAATGAGTAAATCTGTTTTAAGTTAATTAAGGCATCCAGTTTAGTCATCTCTCCCCACCAGCTGCGGAGCAGGGTATATCTGCTTCAGCTCAGCTCTGCACTAATACATTTCACAATCAGTTCAATTCATGTGACATGGAATCTGGGCTGAGACCTCCAAAGTGCCTGTACCCAACCAGTCCTGCAGACAGCCACTAATCCCATCCTGTCTGGCATACAGCCACACTGCTGAACGTTTATCGTTTGGTTTTGGGGTTTGTTTGGTTTGGGTGGGTTTTTTTGGTTGGGTTTTTTTTGGTTGGTTTTTTTTTTTTATATACACAACATATTTTATTCTGTAAAGAATGCACAGAGGCTGAGACTGAAACAACAGAAAAGAGAAGAACAAACCTGGTTTCTCGGACTGACAAGCTACACATTTGCTGTCTTCTGCCTTATTTGATACAAGGCACACCGCACAGTCCCAAGACCCTTTTGGCTTGTTAAATTTGTCTCCAAACCCCAAAGTGACTGCTGTGTCAGTGCTGGTGGAAGACGATGTCACTGTCACCGAGTTGTCTGTGACCACTGGCAATGTCAGAGCAGGCATTACTCCCGTTCCAGGCTTTGGTGTCTCACATGCTATACATTTCGTAGCTTCAGGTTTGTTCTGGACCAGACAGGTATCACAATCCCATGTGTTGGGTGCTGTTTTAAATTTGTCTTCAAAGCCCAGTGTCCCTGCTGTAGGGACGGCTGCCTTAGAGGCGACACATGGACTTGAGCTTATTGTCTGTTTCGTACTCTCAACTGTGGACACTTTAGCAGCTTCGCATGTTACACATTTGCCATCTGTAGTTTTGTTCTGCAGACATGGGTCATGTAGGTCAGACTGCCAAAATGAGGATACTTGTTTAGAGGTGTCTTTAACTGCAGAAAAACTACTTATTGCAGGCCTTGTATAGACCACTGTGCTTGTAACAGGCTGTGCAGATGTTGGAGAGTGTGTTTTCACAGATGTAAAACCTAGTAAAAAAAAAAAAAAAACCAAAACAACATAAATAGGAAGAGATCTTACTGATGAAGCAGGACCCTCACCACATGTAAATTACTTATAATACAAAACTGCATGAATTTAAACCAAGTGCCAATGGTTACAACTATACATCCTGACTAACCACAAGAGGAAGTCCCTGGAAATCTTATCCAAAGGGATGAAATTTCATATGCTGCACCAGGACACAAAAGCACATTTATTTAAAGCTCAATTTAACTCTTCATTTCCAAGAAAGTTTTAAATACAAATCCTCACTGGTAGATACAAATGTGAACAAACAGTACTGAAAGCTGTCTGTCTGTCCTAGACTAGAAATAATCCAATTCCATTTTAAGACACCATGCCCGATCGAATCAAATTTCTAAAGCTGCTCCTGCCATAGTACATGACTCACATTTACTTTAGTAGCTGTACAGCCGTTAATACTGGGAGCAGCAATCCACATGGTATTTCCCCACAGATTCTGAGAATTAAGTAATAAAAATTAAGACAACAGAACAATTGTTACCTATAATCTTTGTTCAAAACGTACTGGACGCAGGCCAACTCCTTATTTAAAGGTGCCAATTTTAACAGAAAACAAAAAACACCAATATGGAAATACTAAAAATAAATGCTACACCGATGCATCTTAAATAGCAGCACAAGTTACTTTTAAAGCCAAAATTATTATTTTATTTTTTTTAATTATTATGTTGTTTTGGTGTTAAGAGTTTTTTTACATCAGAAGTGGAGCCTTTGACCAGTGTGGATTTAGAATCTGCTTCTTTTAAAACTGATAAAGCAAATTAATGTCACTTCACTCACAGATGTTTCCTTAAACAAAACACACAGTATATTTTCTCTCTTCTTTCTTTTCAATATAAAAAGGCACTATCGTCTTAAGAAGTATATAGATTTGTCACTTTATAAAAAAAATAGTCCTGATGGAACTCAAGGCTATGGGAAAAGATCAAATTCAATAGTCCTTGTTCTTAAAACAAAAAACCATCATCCACACACACACTCTTCATTAAACAGTTGAAAACAACTGCAATTACTTAAAAATTAGAAAAGGGTCTTTAAAGTGAAACAGCCCACTTTAAATTTACACTTGAACCCATAGTAACTGCTATCATTTAAGATGGAAAGATTTGCAGTTTTTGAAACACATTTAGGAATGAAACTGTCTTTACTATTCTTAATTTCCAGAGATGGTGAGGGTGGGAGAGGAATGTAAAGCACTTTACAAAAATTTCCATTCCAATTCCATACATTTTATTTAAAATGAAACACTGATTATTTAAATAATCCTCTTTATACTTCATTTACAATTATATCCTGAAGCAATGCATCTGGTTTGAAACTGCAGTTTTCCTTTCAGCAATAAAAGCCACTTAGGACAGAAGGGGAGATCAACCCTAAGAGATGCAGCATTTAATGTAATGCTTTCCTGTGTTTGTATTTACAGCTAATATTGCATTAGCTGTGACAAAGTGGGTGGGGTTTTTTGTTGTGGTGGGTTTTTTAAAAAAAAAAAACAAACAATGCAGTTACACGGTTACATATTTTTTGCGATATCTTAGATCGTTATCTCACCAGGGCTTTTTAGAATGTCTAACACACTTCCTTCCTTTAAGACCTTCACAGGTTTGGAGGGGCCATCGTATTCTTCTTCTTTTTCCTTCTTATTGCTGATGCTGTTTACAGTGGCAGTATCTTTAAAAACAAAACAAAAACCACCCTTCATAAAGAAATCCACTTATATTTACATTTGCTAGAAACTAGGATTTCCAAGTTTCATGCTTCTCATATAATTCTACCTTGTTTACAACAGTTTATAATTACTATTTGGTTAAAAGCAGATCAGTCACTGAAAACATATTTTGCCTGGAATTGCTAATATGCTCAGAAAGGATGGATTTACTGTTTGATACACAAAACCAGAAAATCAGCACTTCAGATCTGAAACACTAAAGTTTCTGTTACCTAGAGTAAGGAAGGACGTCACTGGTGTATCACTGGATCCAGAAAGCTCTGCTGATTTTACAACAGGAACACTAAATGTAAACCCCATCTGCTATGAAAAAGAGATATTTTTCAGATTCTTGAATCAAATTTCACACAAAAGTAATAATCTGAAATCCAGGGTTCAACCTTTTGGTATACATGCTGGATGACAAATTATAAGCCAGAAAACCTATATATTTGTTTTCCCCACTGCCAGGGCCAATTCTGCTTTATTGTTCTTCAATATTCTACTAAAGCCTTGAGAAGAGGTTGAACTTTATTTACTTCACTTACAGACAATGGAGGTAGCACTTCTGCCTCAGTAGATTTCACAATTGGAGATGAAAATCTGAACACAGGACTGCCAACATTACTTGCTGGTTGTACCTGTATTTTCAAAAGAATTACGGTTTGTATGTAAAAGAAAAACATCCTGGTGAAACAACAGCAGGTACCTGAATTCACTATCTAACAGACATTCTGCAGTCAGTCAAGAAACCTGATGTTTGATATTTCTAACCCACAGGTAAGAGTTATAATAAACGAAAATGAAGCTTGCAAGTGAGCATACAGTACAGTATCATCGAACAGAGATGCTACTTAGATCTGAATATATTAAGTATATGGAAGAGCAGACCAAGCAGCTTAAGAACGTCAAACTAACTCAGCTCAATTGTAGTCAGAGCTTCAGCAAATACCTCAACGTGTTAAAGCAAGTAATCTGGTTCAAAACATACAAAAATACCTCAAATACTCTGGAACAGATGAATGTTTATTTTACTGCAGTGATATTCCAATTATCACACCCTAGGCTCACGTTCTACACTAGGCTTGTGACCACCATTAATGCTACCTCTAATTTAATAACTTAACTTGGCATAAAATCCCAACAAAACCTCCACAGCATTTGAAGCAGTTATACAATTACATTAACTAGAACTTCGCAAAGTAAAAGATGCACAGAGGTCAAATCAAAAACTACATGCCTTTCCCCGCTTCCAAATTGGAATACAACCCCGAGTGAAAGTTGGTTAGTTTCACGAGCACCATGGAAGAAGTTAACACGCAACAAAGTAGATGTACACTCATCACAAAACAGTACTCGCAATACACAACCAAAGATTTACCTTGTTCATCACTGCTGTGGAAACAGTGCTCGGTGATGATGAGACACTACTACTGGTAAGGAAAGTAAAGTTGAAGGAAGGCAGCGATGCAGTACTGATGGGTAGGGGTACTTTTGGTAGTACCGGTTCCTCCACTTCCTAGGGGGAAATTTTAATTGTAAATTTTAATTTTACGCTTTTACAAGACCTACTACCTTCCTACCCTGTCCCACTCTTAATTTCTTATCCAAGTTAAATATAACAGAGGTATGTACAGACTAAGACAAAGCACGTTTTCAAAAGGAATCCTAACCTCCCCACCTCAGTCTGCCATGTCGTTTTAATTTATGGTAGACTTCTTTCTATGCAATACTACATTCATAACATGTCCAGTAAGAATACCAAAAATTAGCTCAACATTGTTACCTGTGTAGAACAGGGAGGGGCACAGATCAGATTTATTTTTCTGTACTTTAGTTATTCAAGGTCTAAAGAAACATCATCCTTTCTAATTACCCTCTCGTCTCTTCAATGAAGAGTACACTCTCATGACAAATGAGAAAGTGTTCCTCTTGTGAAATTAGGTAGGACAGCTGCCAACTTTTCTGAAGTCACTACTGCAGTGAACTTGGAAAAAGATAATGTTTAAAGAAGTATGCGGGGTCCTTCAGCCCCCCAAAACCCCAAACCAAAGCACCAAACACCAAAAAAGGAAGCCTGACTAGCAGCACAGAAGATCACATTCTGGTAAATCCTGTCATATCTCGTGTATCAGAGTACACACTTCCAACTCAGAAACCACTGTACCTTAAAAACTTCTGTCTTATCCTCACCTCTTAAACTGTTTGATTACCAAGATTAGATCAGTTAGGGTTTAAATGGGAACAGCAATCTAATCACAATTTGCACAGTAGTACCAAGATCTACCCAAAAGTGACTAAGCAGAGATATATATTGCTACTACAGAAATTTAATGTATCCCACATCTTGCATCTTCTACAGTTTTGATCTGAAGACTACTGGACCTTGGTATTCAGGCCATTTGTATTATTAGAAACATTCTCTAGTATTTACTATTTCTTCATTTTGCATCAACCAGAAGACTGATGTAAATTTTTTATTTAAGATCCAGTGGTAGGGAACATCCAATCAGAAAAATAATCTCCAGGATAGTCATGAACATAGTTTTATTAAATGGCCTTTTCGTACTGAAACAGGGAAAAAACTTCTCACAATGGGTTTGATTAAGTGACAAAAATTGTGAATGATCATTAACAGACATGCGGAACAATTTCTTCTGCTTTGGACTCTTGGCCTCTATCTTTCTACATGACTTAAATATGAAATAATAAATTAAATAAACTTTTACTTACTTGGCACTTGTTTCAAACATCATTCCTTTATAAAAACCCTACAAACCTCCACCAAAATTTGTTCATTCAACTGCTGATGAGAAACTTTATAATATGAAGCAACTCCAAGATAATATGGCTCAAGATTTAAAAAATATAAACCCAAAGTTTAATAATAATAAAAATATTGTTATATACATTTTATATTATTTATATAAAACATATAAATAATACATAAAAAAATATTGGAGCCTGCCCTGAAACCCACAGCAAAAAAAACCCACAAAACTGAAAGGGCATTATTATAGATCACTATGAACCAGTAACACTGGCATACATGGCTAGTTACTTCAGTAATCTCAGCGAGAGCAAGAGTCCCTTACCTCTTGTTCTTGTCCAGGTTTTGATACATAGTGTACCCCTCTTTCCCTTCTCATCTTGCCACCGCCACCACCAACTCCTCCTCCTGCAGACAGACCATTGGATGCAGGAGTACTGAATTTGGGGTGGGTCACACTGCTGGCACAGAATAACAATACATAGGTTGAGAAAGGGGAGGGGGGGAAGAAAAAAATAAAAAAAATCAACTTATCAAATAATTGTTTCAAGCTATTATAGCCACATTTAGTCCTAGAACTGATACCACCTAATCAGAATCTGAAAAAAACCTGTTCCCCGAGTTGCTAATGCTGGTAAATACGTGATGTTCCAAAACAGCAAAAGCTGCGTTAACAAAAGCAGCAACGAGAAGGACATACATAAGAAACAGTCACAACATCCACAAAGGAATGATGACTAAGCCAGAAGACCTGAAATAGAAGAACTGATTTAGACTTATTTTCTAACATTTCCTTTTAATAGCCCAGACGGTGGAAATGTTGACTGCCAGTTCTTTGATTCTGTGATGAGCATGAATCTTTGCAGGGATCTAGAAGAACAACTAAAAATATAGGGGGGGGGGGGGAGCATGTGTGTGTGCACGCACATGGAATGCTGCCAGCAGCTCTTATGGAATAGAGCGGCTTAAACTTGTGCGGCAAGATAATACAGCAAAAGCTGCAGAAGCAGCTCTGGCTTATCTTGAGGCCAGAGGTGTGTTTGGGTTTGCCAACATTCCAGAAGTCTTTTCAGACATGAACACAGATCCCTTTTGTAAGGCATACAAAGGCATTTCTCTGCTCATTACAAAAGCCTAGATCCAAACCAGAAAGATTTCCTAATCCAAGTGGGAAGGGAAAAGAAAAAGAAAAAACAAAAAAACCTTCATAACAAACAAACCAACCAATCCCAAACCCACATCACACCCCAAAACACAAGTGAACTAGGGAGTAACAACAATAAAAAGCAGTATGGCATCAAAATGAAGTATCCCTGGAAAAAGTTCCATATCAAAGCTTATCGTGCAGCCAAGCAGCCAGTCATTATAAAAGTACATTTGATCACACTGGATGATACCAGGTCAAGTTTCCAGAAGACTGAGGAAGAAAATTAGTCTAAACTTGTCAGACACTTGCAAACAGTCTGCTTAGCACTGTAACCACTGTGAGTAAGCCAGATCCTTAAGGCCATATGCTCAAAATTTTCTCTAATCCAAACTGACAATCAATTCAAATTCTGAAAAAAAAACCAACCCTTCTGTCAAAACAGAGCTTTATTCTGACAATTATAGCCTGCCTATTATAGTCCATATTCCTCTTTTCTGTTAAGACCTGTCAGCTTCTAAGGGGCAAAGACAGTTTTCTGTCTTCAAGCAGGTATGTTCAACCTACAATTCTGACCCAGGTTTAAAAACTATTTAGCCTTTGGTAGGCTGAACAGAGATGTACCAAAGTACTGCAGGTTAGCTGCACGAAGGGACTCTGGCCAACTGCCTCTTACCAGTGTTGTGTTCCTGCTCCAGAACATGACAGTCAACAGACTAGCTTTATAAATAATTTTTTTAAAAGGACCATCTACTCTACAGACAAAAGTAAAACACAGCAGTAAAACTTGCGAACCAAATAAAAAGCAGCAGCGGTTTTCTGGTTCTCCCTTCTACATGGAGAAGAAAGGAGTTCCACCGAAGAAAATTTAGAACAGTTTGAAAACCCACAATTAAAACCCGACATCTGCTTGCACCTACGCCCAAACTTTAAAGCCGATCTCTTACATCCCTGAAAAAGTCGCTGCTGTGAAGTCAAACTATCAGATGCCAAAACAAAGGGTTGGTTTGGGAGTTTTTTTGCAAACCAAAGAATGCCGAAGGCAACCGAAGAATTGCTTGGAAGATGAACAGAGACAACAAAATATGATTCCCTGGTATTGTTCTTTGAAAGGGACAAATCATCCAAGAAAATATACTCTTTGAATGCAGAGTGTCTTAATTCAAGTTCAAGCAGTACCCAAAAGACTAGTGGCCCAGAAGAGAGAGCCATCAGTGTTATCTGGAGGTGGGTTGTTCTACCTAAACCAAACAAGCAGTGTAACGCAGGACAATCTCCTCAAGAAGAAAAACAATTAACGCTCCTGGAATTTTGTGTTTGAGAGACAAGTTGGCATTTGGCCTCAAATGTTTCTAGAGGGCACCCATTTTTTCATGCAAACTCACAGACTGTTACTGCCCTTCAAAAGACGACAGGCATGCAGACTGTAGCACCAGAGAGCACTTTCTTCTTTCAAGTATTTTAAATTAATAGATTTGTCATACCTTTCAGATGGTTTTATTCTCTGTTCTGCAGGAGAACTCTTCTCTCTCATGCCCTGCAAGTTAAGTTTGATTTATTACAAGATTTACCTGAATGTATTTATAAACTATATACGAAGCAAAGACAACCAGCCACACATGTTTTGTGCTGGTTTTTATTTATACCACTAAATACACCTCATCTACTTAAGCTTATTCCGCAACCACTATGACTATCCACTTTGATCTCTGGCCTAAAAAGCCCACAGATTCAACACCTGGCCATTTTTACATTCAGATTGATAGTGAAACCATAGATTTAATTTTTTTTTCTGAAAGAGATGCCAATCTTGTTTTAAGTAAAGTTTATCAGGGACTCCACATGCACCAAAGTGATCAGAACGGGTAATTGTCAGAAATCTCACTCAGAGCTTCTGGCTCTTTGCCAAAAAAGAGCCACTTAGTAGAATAACTGGTTAGAGACATTCCAAGCTTGTAAAAAGCAGGCAGATAACAACCAGAAGATTTACTTACTTTGTGCTTTATATCCACCCTCTGGTGAATTTTGCTGGAATCAGTAGCTGGAGTCAGAGATGGTTTAAAATACTGGGTCCGACTCCCTGGCAGAGAGATCGCCTTTGGTGTCACGAGTTTCTGGACAGGTGGGTGCTGTGATTCCATCTTTGAAAAGGAAGCAGAGATCAATTTATCCTTACACTGGCCCTAATTACCACAGCATTTACTGATTAAAAAAAGTTACAGAACTATAAACCTCCCATCAGTCTCAGCACCCACTGAAAATTATTTGGAAGTGTTGACTGCATTCAGCTTGCAGAGAGAAACCACCAGAAAACCATTTATGAAATCTAAAAAGCTATAGAAGTAGCCGAAGTCTGACTGAATCACATTTCAAAATTTGGCAGTAAACTTCACAGACAAAATCATTCATGTTACTATAATGACAATAACTCATGTTACTTAATGTACTTCCATCTCTTCCTCTCCTGTGCCCACATTGTGGTATTTTTTTTACTGGCTTCATCCACCAATTAACCATTCAAAGTGTTAAGCAGCCAATCATACAGGCTTCTGGGTTTTAGTTTTCCTACATTTTCCTCCTTTGAAGTTACACTTGAAAAAAAAAAAGTTGTAAAATAATTTTAAAAGTCTCATTCATTATGTTCCAGTGTTTTAGATTTGCATTAGATGCACTTAAAAATACTAGTTTGACTTTCCTTGTCAAAGCATTTTCAAAAACAAGCGTTAATTTTTAACAGAAAGCACTGTACGTTCTGTAAAACTGGTGTAACTGAATCCTTAAACAAGACAAACCCCAAAAGGCTACAAGGTTTACCAAAGGCTCCATCTGCAGTCTTAAGGATCAGAAGAATCAGACTTAGGATGCATGCTATTATTTAAATTAGTATCAACAGAAAACTATGTTTATAATAGCTTTAATGTCACAATCTCTCTCAAATCTTGGCAATAACATTCATGCTGCACTATCTACAAAGGGAATAAAAGTATTTCTTGCTAAAAATTGTTATACTCATTTTGAAACCTTGAGTAAAATGCAATTTATTTGTTTACAAACCCATTTTGAACAAAAGATAGCGCACTGCTATTTTTAAATGTAAACAGAGTAGAATTAGAATAAAATAGTTAAGTTGGAAGGGACCTACAACAATCACCTAGTCCAACTGTCTGACCAGCTCAGGGCTGACCAAAAGCTAAAGCATGGTAATATGGGCATTGTCCAAATGCCTCTTAATTACTCAGCAGGCTCAGGGCATCAACCACCTCTCCAGAAAGCCTGTTCCAGTGTCTGACCACCCTCTCACTGATGAAATGCTTCTTTATGTCAGGTCTGAACCCTCCTCTGACTGATGCAGCTTTGAGCCACGTGCCCTCTCACTGGGTCCGGGAGAGATCAGCACTTCCCTCTCCACTTCCCAGGAAGCTGTAGAGAGTAACGAGGTCACCCCTCAACCTCCTCCTCTCCAGACCAGACGAACCCAGTGTCCTCAGCCACTCCTCACAGGACGTGCCTTCCAGCCCCATCACCAGCCCCATCACCAGCTTTGTTGCCCTCCTCTGGATGCACTCGAGGACCTTCACATCCTCCTCATGCTGCGGGGCCCAGAGCTGCCCACAGCACCCGAGGCGAGGCCGCACCGACGCTGGGTACAGCAGGAGAACCACCTCTTCGGACCGGCTGGTTACGCTGTGTCGGCTGCACCCCAGGACACGGTTTGCCCCCTGGGCTGCCAGGGCACTGCTGACTCGCACTGAGCCTGCTGCCAGCCAGCACCCCCACCCCCTGCTGCAGGGCTGCTCTCCAGCACTCCTCTCCCAGTTCATACCCGTGCCCAACATTACTCCATCTCACGTCACAGAATCATAGAACAGGTTGGGTTGGAAGGGACCTTCAAGGTCATCTAGTCCAACCCCGGCAGCGAGCAGGGACATCTTCAGCTAGACCAGGTTGCTCAGCCCTTTCCAGCCTGACCTTGAATGTTTCCAGGGATGGGGCATCTACCGCCTCTCTGGGCAACCTGTGCCAGTGTTTCACCACCCTCATCATAAAAAGCTTCTTCCTTACATTTAGTCTAAATCTGCCCTCTTTTAGTTTAAAGCCATTACCCCTTGTCCTATCGCTGCAGGCCCTACGAAGAAGTCTGTCCCCATCCTTCTTACAAGCCCCATTAAGTACGGAACGGCTGCAGTACGGTCTCCCCGGAGCCTTCTCCTCTCCAGGCTGAACAGCCCCAGCTCTCTCAGCCTTTCCCCACAGGAGAGGTGTCCATCCCTCTGGCCATTTCCGTGGTCCCTCCTCCGGACCCGCTCCAACAGGTCCGTGTGTTTCCTGTGCTGAGGACGCCAGAGCTGGACGCAGCCACTCCAGGTGGGGTCTCACCCGAGCGGAGTAGAGGGGCACAATCCCCTCCCTCGCCCTGCTGGCCACGCTGCTGCTGATGCAGCCCAGGACACGGGTGGCTGGCTGGGCTGCAAGCGCGCATTGCCGGCTCATGTCCAGCTTTTCGTCCACCAGTACCCTCCAGTCCTTCTCTGCAGGGCTGCTCTCCACCTCTTCACCCCCCAGCCTGTATCGATACCGGGGGTTGCCCCAGCCCAGGTGCAGGACCTTGCACTTGGCCTTGTTGAGCCTCATGAAGCTGATGTGGCCTCACTTCTCAAGCTTGTCCAGGACCTTCTGGATGGCATCCCATCCCTCCTCAGGCATGTCAACCACAACACTCAGCTTGGTGTCATCTGCAAACCTGCTGAGGGTACACTGGATCCCACTGTCTATTGATGAAGATCCAGCATTGTCTCTTGTTCAATTTCACGCCATTGATGGACTATCCAATGCTCCAATCTATTCAGGCCCCTCTGCAAAGCCTCTTGGCCCTCAGAGTCAACAGCACCTCCCAGTTTCATATCATCAGCAAACTTGCTAATGGTGCATTTAATTCCTGCACCCAGACCATTGAGAAATACATTGACCAGCACTGGCCCTACCACTGAGCCCTGAGGAACACTGCTGGTGACGTAGCCCCCTTGCACCCAGCCGTTCCGTCAGTTCTTCACCCAGCACACCACGTACCTGCTCATCCACAGCTGGACAGCTTGTCCAGAAGGATGCTGTGAGGGACAGTACCAAAAGCCTTCCTACAGTCCAGAACACTATATCCACCACCCCTTCATGCACCAAGCAGGTGACCTTATCGTAGAAGGATATCAAATTAGTTAGACAGGAATGTACAGTGAAAAAAATAAAAGTTACCCAGTTAGAAGTTCAATACACTAAGAGGTATTCTGTCTGGTGCAGACCCTTGAAGTAAGAAAAAGTCAACCAAACATACCTGCAAAAGTATTTTGCCTGCATGCTCAAGTGTTCTGTCAACCATACATTTGCTTTAGCAGGAAGACAGACAACCCTCTCCTCCCCTTCTCATCACGGGCTTCCCTTGCCAAACCTTATGAATTCTACTATTATGAATAGACAATTTCTCTACTTTTATCCAGCGACAGCTGTGCGCAACATTCGCTTTCTAACTGACGTCAGGCTGTACACACTGCAAATCTGGTCGATCTTTCTTAATGCCTCATCACAGGTGTAGTTCCACAATTTAACTGAGAATTCGTACCAGCTTTGTTTTCAATTAATTGGATAGTATTTACAGTACAGAAATTACATGCTCTACTTTTCAACATTCTTGTAATTTAGCATATGGTGAAAGATGGTACAGGAAATCCAAGATGTTTGTAAACTTTGAAGTGACCAAAAGTACTTATACTTCTAATCAAGAAATTAGCATAGAAACTTCTGGAGACATTCTGTCCATTTTCTCATTAAAACAGCAGATGAAAACTTTGCACAGAAGAAAACCCACACTTTTGTTCCTTCATGTGCCTCATCTTAAAGTGGCCTTTTGTGGATTTTACAATTTAATAAACTCCGTAATACTACAAATGGAAGTGATTTAAAAACATTACTAGTTTTAATATTTTTTTTAACAAAGGAGATAATGATTCACTACAGCATTATCACCAATTCAGTGCTGCCTCCAAATAGGAATTAGGAACACCGATGTTAAAGTGACAACACTTAATTTTCCTTCTTCTTTTTTGAGCAGTAATAAAAAAAGTGTTACTCTTCTGCTCAAAATGAACGTGGAAATCTGCACAAGGTCTGTATGATCACTCAATCAGTATTTTCCTATTTCTGATCATTTCTGCAAGAGAAATCTTTCCTAAACGGAAACATTAACAAGCAACTTAACCCCAAGTTGCAGGACAAGGTAAAACACTAATTTGTGTGTTATAAAGAAGTCATTCTTGATTGACACATCAAGACACCACCACATAAAAAAATAATGTAATTCTCAACCTGAGTAATCTTCACAGTCCTTCATCTAGCGTGGGTAGAAAAGACACTTTTAGCAATCTCCACACAGCCAAGACAACTGTAATTCACATAATACTAATATCAACTTGAATTAAAAATAAATCATAGGAAGTTACCTTTCTTAGATAAAGATGCTACTGGTTCTTACCTGTTTGCGCTTGGATTGGAAGCTAGTAATATTCAGCAAGTTCCTGTCCACAGGCTAAAGAGGGAAAAAAAGCCTAAATATTAGAGGATGACTTGTTTTTGTAAGAGAGGGTTCCATCCAACAAAAACAGAGGGATTGTGATCAACTTACAGAAGACAGTGGACTAGAAACAGAAGACGGAATCCTTTTAGCATCCTGTTGAAAAAACAGTGCAATAAATTAAACTGCATGCTACATAAGGAAGATCTTCATCCTATACTGGCACATTTACTACGTTTCTCAAACACATGAAATAGATTAAGAGGAGTGCCATTTACCGCCAAAGGACTTGACATCTTCTCCAGTGACTGCAAGATACGCCGCGCTGTGGAACTTGTCACGCCATAGGATTGCACACTTGCTTGTTTCGCTTTCATTTGTCTCCTTACTGGTGGCTGAAAAATTAGCATTGCAAGTGTTACAATTCTTGATTTTGAATTAAACATGCATTTATTTTATGCCCTATGGCTATACTGATGATATAACCAATACTCCTGTGATGACAGAGAAAAACGCACTCACTGGGCATTCAAGCCATGAAGAAAAAAATA
The DNA here is from genome assembly GCF_023634155.1 of Falco peregrinus. Classification (NCBI taxonomy): domain Eukaryota; kingdom Metazoa; phylum Chordata; class Aves; order Falconiformes; family Falconidae; genus Falco; species Falco peregrinus. The sequence continues at coordinate 97,693,458 of NC_073723.1, read as the reverse complement.
TACTCTGGTGACTCTACAGAACGGGGCCCCACACGTCTTACACATGGGATAAAGCAACAAAAGAAATATTTAGATGTAAAAGGTCATAAAAGGGAAGATGTCAGGCCTGTAGGGTCTCTGAAGCAGTAACCAGGAAAACAGAAAAGAAGCAAAGACTTGTACTGCAGAAAATACTTTCAGTAACAAAACAGATCTCAGTTTCATGACTGTGTATGTGTACCATCTTAAAACCAACGTATACAATCACCATCAGGCATTCCTAGTTTTGCTTCTTGTTTCCTCTCTTCCCCCAAGATTAGCTGACTGCAGATTTTTACTGTTTAAAAAGATAAAGATCTGATTTGAACTGTAACAGCTCTAAACATTACACTGAAAGAGTAAACGGTTTTATTTGTACCACATGACTTTGAATATAATCCGAAAAGGCATCTTTCAGTGTTAATTTTTTTTTTTTTTTTTTTACTTATGTTAAACACCTCCTGGAACCACATCATGCTTACCACACTGCTATGTGAAGTCAGGAAGCAGACCACACAGTATGTAAAAACACAAGCGAGACTTGCTGTAATCTACAGCATGCAACAACAAGCAAGCTAGTCTCTCCTTCAAAAGCCTAATATTTTGGTTCCTCTTTTCAGCATTTCATAAATTTCATAAAAAACATAAAAATAGCTGACCAAAGAGGGCTCCAAGCTTACAAGAGGTTCTGAGTGTTCAGAAGTTTGATTTAACACCAAGTTAGAACAAACCACAAGTTTTCATGGGTTCCCCTAAGTCAGCAATTTGCAGGTCCCCTTGTTGCATGGCAGAAATGGACTGCCAGGATAGTAAACTCTTTTTACTTCCAGTTCCTTAAATAAAGTTCATTTTGACTTTTGATTTTTTTTTTTAATAAATAAAGCCCATTTTGATTTAAACACATTCCAACTGAAGCAGAATTTACTAACTTTTTAGATTCAACCCTAACTACCGAGAGTTGTCAACATTTTTATTTGCTGGTTCATTTTAGAACATGAACAACTCTCAAGGGCAAGTAACTCTCTTCAAGAGCTACCTGAATGGTATTAAAATAGAAAGCATTTTATTGTTTATCTTGAGATTGCATGCCTCCCTCTCATGTTTATCATGAGATTGCATGTAGCAGAAGAGCAAAGGATCAGCAAAGCTGCCTTTTAGATACTAGTAAAGATTGCAGTTTCATACAATATATTCATAGCATGAGCGTAGACATGCTTGTGTAAGATGTACAGACAAGTATCATGCAGGTAGATTTTGCTACTCTAAACACAAATTTTAAAAGTTATGCCACGATTGTTTTTATTTACATGCTTTAACATAATACCATCAGAAGCAGACAATGGTAGAAAATGCGTTTTTTGAAAGAGGGAATCCCAACTAAAAACAAACAGCCAGAAGCTAAGGTGCCATAGTCATTCTTGTGCATGGCAAGTATTTTCTACATAAGCTGTTTTAAAAAAAATTTATACAGAATTGTTCTTTTCTGCTCTTGCAGACTGAGAGGGCAAAATAGAAACTGTTGCCACATTTCCAGCTCCCTGCTCACAGTTTTTTTGGCAGTGCTACCCCTTCTGTATTTCATTTTCTGTACCACATTTTCCCTCACATCACACTACTATCCTCTTACCTGATAAGGAGCAATTCGCGCTTTTGTCTCCCTTGCTGCTGCAGCTGCGCCACCATAAGTGGTCTTTCCAGGGTAAAACGGAGAATCCCCAAGCTGGCTTGTCTTAAAGACAGAAGTGTTTCCAAGTGACTACAGAAAGGTATTATGGTAGAGTAGTTAGTAAAATGGCTACACATTCAAATTGTTAAAAATTAACACTGTGCAGTACTTACAGGTGAGGGAGATCCAAAAGCAGATAAATTGAACGCAGGTTTTTTAGAGCTAGCTGCAGGATGTTGCGAGAGAGAATGAGATCTTTCAGCTTCTGTGGACCAGAGTAGTGGTGCTGAAGTATTTTTTGAAACTGTGATATCTGCCAAAATGGTAACATGCTGTATGTAAATGCCTTGTGTAGAGAACTTTAATATCAAAGATCACACTAACTCCTGAGTTCCTTAATACAGAAAAAGAAGTCTTACAGAATTAAGAAGTCCCCCCTAACACTCATTTCTCCAGCAACCTAACCTTCAGAGTTCTTCAAACAGACCCTTTCACATATGGCATGAAAACCAAGTATCAACTCTGAACTTGAAATCTGTTCACAGAACTGTCGATTCGTTACTTTTCAGTAATCTTTCAAAAGCATGCACAATAAGTCAATAGTATACTTCCAATACAGAGCAATTTTATTTTTGATTCTTTCATGGTAAAATAAAAGGGAACTGCATTAACACTGGTGCATCTATAACACACAGTTCTTCCCATGTTGGTAAAGGGTTGGAGGCCAGCGTAAGTCAGAATTGCACAGCTTTTAAACCTGAAAAATTCCCCCAAAGGATGAACTAACAGAGTTAACCACCTATTTCCCATGTATATTTTATGGAGACACACCAGAAAGCTCTAGTAAATTCAGGTTATAGTCTAAACCCTGGCAACATCTACTCTGAATTGTAAAAGTATGTTCTCCAGAGAACTTCCTGAGCATGCCTCAATCACCGTTTATATGGGGAACTAGAAAAAGCTGCAAACCTGCTGTTTGCCTTTTTCAGCGAGATCACCTAGGTCCCCATCTACATCAATATAATGGTTTTGGTTTGTTTTTTTACTTTAAGATGGTGTACATTCCTTACTGAACTCAGCAAAAGACATGGCAGTATTGGCAACTGATGCCTTCTACGAAGAAAGGCCAAAAAAGCAACCCAAACTTTTTCAGTCAGAATAGTTCCTTTACCGACTCCTGGTGAAACCACAGGAAAACATCATGTGTTTCTGTTTGTCACCTGTATTTATTCACATTTAACCTGCTGTCAGTTAGATATTCCAAGCCACTCTTCCAATCAACCTAGCTGTCAAGCTACAGCGAGTCATCTTCAGTCCCCACTATCCAATTTCAAGATTTGCAGACAACCTAGCTAAAAGTGCATTTATCAGCACCGCCTCTTTGTAAGATCAGGGTCTCATAAACGTATCCCAAAGCATGGTTATATTAAAAAGGTGACAGTACTATATACTTCTAAAATACTTTAAATTTCGTTCTAACATCCACAGCTGACATTCACCTACTTATTTACTAAGGTAACGTGGAATATTAAAGACTGCAAAGTACTTCATCTTACCAAAAAATCAACTAGAGAAGATGAAAGTTACCTTTATCAGATGCTCTAGAGGAGAAGCCACTGGTTGTTGAGATGTTATCGTCGTCATGCTGAGAGGTAGAATCTTTTATTTCTTTTACAAGAGACAGTCCAGGACTGCCAATGCCAAGTGAAGAAGATGTAGAGGGCTGACAATGTGGTACTGAGGAATCCAATATGGTACAGTTCAAATGGCTTCGATGAAGAGAGGGCCTTGTTAACACATCTGAGAAGTTCAATGCAGATCTGCTCGTGGATGGTTCTAAACAAGAACAGGGAGACAATCAGCTTTCCTATAGGCAAGCTCACAGAAGCCAAAAGCTGTTTTCTATCAACAGTCACGCTATTGCCAAGCTCTTAGCACAAAAATAGAGAAGCCAAATTTAACTTCTTCCTCACTCCGGTAGGGTTTCATCTGATTACAACAGCACCACTGCTTGCAATACAAAGTATTAACATCATATTAAAGTAGTAAACGATAAAGTTTAACACCACCAGATTCTGACCCCACATTCAAATGCTCTAACATTGGGTCTTTCAGCAAATCAAACATATATGAATTCCTTTTCTTCTGCAGATAAAGCTTGCAATAAGCTTTCCGAAATTTCAGATTACATGGCAAATTACAGACAACTCTGCCATTGATACAACCTTGTAACAAAGACAATGTTAATCTGAATACATAATGTGAAAATGTGTATTTGCAGAAAGTTTGGGAGAGTTTGTTTGGTTTGGTGTCGTCATCCCCCCCTCCCAAAATTAACATATTAGGTCATGCTACAGGCAAAATATTACCTCCTATCCATTAACTTTTGAGGTTTTGGCACAAAGGACAAGTAAGCATCATAGTCTCAGTTGCAAAATGGGCATTTTTTCCCTCACGAACCAAAGGGTCCATAAACAGTGCCAGGGTCCTGCAAGGGGTGGTCTCACAGCTCCAACTTGTCACATGAACAGAACAGCTATTAATGGATGTGTTGCCTGACATCCATGTAAGTCCAGTGTCTCTCCTGGGAATTCTGGGTATAAACATGACTAAGTCACTATCTTCTTGATATTTGCACTGAAGCTTAAACTAGCTAGTTTGATCTTCATAACCACCACAGTATTAACAATTGGTTCTCCAAAGCACTGGTAGATTTTTTAGGACTGTCTTGTCTGAGATAAAGACAGTGTTATCAGGGGCTGACCAAGCAAAGGAATACAGAGCTGAAGAAACAAGCTTTCTAAATTTATAATAATAATTTTTAAAATCTTATTAATTATAGCAAGAAAGATTGGTCTAAAACATCCACAGATGGCAACACAAGCTACTAAAGGTTCTAGGGTGTCCATCTGCTCCTGATTTCTTGGGAGCTAGAAAGTTTGCTGTGCAGCTGTTCTTACTGAAAGGTCCTTTCAGACAGTTTTCCAGGGAAGCCAACACGTGTTCCTCATTCATGAAGACCTCCTCTATTCCTTTATCGAAACTTATTCTCAAGCTACAACTACAGAGAAAGCAATACAGCTCCTTATTTACACTTAGAAGACTTCGGTGACAAAGGTATTTCCTCATTATTTTTCATTCTGCCAAGAACAGAAGCAACTGAATTTCTACACACGGTTATGTATGTGTGCTCAGACAAATCTCTCCTTATTAAAAATCAAGTTCCACAAGACTGCTAATTTAAGAGAAACTCACATAGCATCAAATTTACAGAGAAGAACTACAGAAACAGTGAGAGGCACACATATAAAACAGGTTAATCTTTTATAAAGTGAGGGGTTGCAAACTTCTTTGCCAAGCGTCCAAACAGGTTTTCAAAGACCCCACACTAGCCATGCACACACCTTAATGTTACCAAGTATTTCAAAAAGATTACCGTCATAAACCAAATTACAAAGTTCTCCATTAAACTAACAAGGAACTCTACTAAATTGATTGAAGAAGCTCAAAGGAAAAAAGTCAGGGCATGAGAAGGAATTTTTCTCTGGCATTCTAGCATCTGGTCTTCTGTTTTGAGGACAACAAAACAAATTAATGTTTTTATTACCTCAGGCAATTAGATAGACTTTCATTGCAAACCTTTTGAAAATAAAATGTAATCCAGCGCACTTGCAAATGAATATTATCAGTATTTTGCACCTGGTTAATGGACTACCTGAAGTTAACTGATGACTTCCAAGAGCTATGGGACAACCTCCAGTACGTTTCACAAATATGTTTACAGTTTAAAGCTAAGGTGGTTTCACAAACAGTTGTTGGAGGTTTTTTGTTTGGGTTTTTTTGAGCAGTTTGGTTTTGGTATGTGTGTGGGGTTTTTGGGTTGGGTTTGGGTTTTTTCTTTTAATTTTGTCAAAATTCTCCTTCCAGTTTCCCTTAGAAATTTAGATTCAAAACTAGAAATCTGTGAACAAATACAGATGGCCAGAATACTAAATGATTTTTCACATACCTTCTAAATTAATTCTTGCTGATTCAGGCGTCACTCTCCCATCAATCACTATGTTATCTTCATTTGCATAATCATGGTGATAGTTTACTGGATTCTCTTCCTGGTTCGTAGATTCATTTGCATCTACACATTCATCTTCATTTCTATTGAAATACTTCTGTAACCATCCTGGTACCATGTTTTTCACTGATTCTGTCACTCTGCTAATGATTCCCTGCTTGAAAGGAAAAATACTTGTTAATTACAGAAACACAGTCAATAGCATACGCTGGGACGCGACCTTGGACAGACCTTGAAGACAGACTGATAGCAATTATAGCAATTATTCTGAATAAGAATAAGATAGAGCGGATTGATCCTTGACATAGGATCTCTGTACTTTTGGGACATGAATGACAAATTAACCTAACTTTGATTTACTACTAACCTACCAGTTTCTGTACTTCACGGTTACCTTGGCTATGTGCAGAACTTTGAAATTTCAGCCGAAGTACAGCAGAGGCTTGTCAAGTCACAAGGTCATCAGGAAATTCTATTTCTAACTAACACCTGATGTACATACTTTATTTGAGGACTCCTCCTCTTCATGACTTCACTTGAAAAACCATCAAAAACAGAAACTCAGCAATTATCTATAGTGACAGTGCTGACCATAACAGCTGCTAGAATCAGTGAACTTAAATAACTCTAATTTTTCTAATGCTGACTACTGTGTATCAAAAAAACTGTTATGCTCTGAACACTCTGGGTATCCCGAAAGAAATCCCAGAAACAGCTACAGTTGAATAACAGATGCCTCACTACAGGACTCCGATTAGATCCATTTTGATACATTTAACTTCATGGTATGTTAAAGCTTTGGATCTCCAAACTTTAATATTCTGCAATTTCTGAATACATAAAAGCCCTATCCATTCTGACAGTTACCAATTATTTGCAATCCTTACACCCTGTGTTTAAGAAATAGTTATTTACCATTTTGTTTTAGGCAGTCACTCGTTCCCCATCATGCCTTCAAAATTTTAACACACCTTCCTGTCAAATCTCAACCCCGCGCAGCAGCAAATCGCTTGCAGCACAAAGCTCCCTCCCTCTCGCACTGACCACAGCCACAGAACCCGCTGCCAGACTCCTTAAGCTGCAAGCAAACCTGAAAGCTAACTCCACACTTGCAACACTTTGGAAACTGACAAGTAATGAGTTAAACAGATTTTTGTTGAACTCCATTGTCATTTGCTAACACATGTACCAAAGGCCCTGGCAAGGTACTTTGGCATTTTCCCAGATTTAGGCAACAAAATTTTCAAGTCAAAATTATTATTCTGTTGTAGAAAATTGTTACATGTTCAAAGAATATTCTCAGTCTAGTAAACAATTCTGAAACAAGAACTCTGCTGTATTCAACTTTCTTAAAAAATTTAGCACACAGACAAAACAGTAGCCCATTTCACTTATTCAAGTCTTACATGAGTTACAAACAAATTAGACATCCTTGAATCTGGAGTTAAGAAGGGAGTGGGGTAAGAGGAGGATGGGAAGGTAGAAAACAAAAAGGCTTTTCACAGAAAGAAAGTAGTCTTAATTTACAATCTGACATTTTCATAATGATTTGTAATTTAATCTTGTACTTGCACAAAGACAGAATAAATATCCAGAGACTGTTTACACCAGATAGAATACAGCGTAATAAACACATCCATCACAATTACCACACTAAGATGCACACAAGTATGCCCTGCTCAGGATGTTGCTGCTATTCTACATAAATACTAAGCCTCAGCTTTCCAACAAAAACTACTAACTGCATGTAATAGCAGAGTTCACAAACAGTTCAGCACACAGTACCAGTGAAGAGACGGTCCCTACTCTATCCCCAGCCCCTCGTTTCCACTTTTCCCTGTGGCACACCGTCCCCCTTTTTTGCGGAGAATATTTTGCTGCTATGAATAAAAGATATCAGAAACTCACATGAGTTGGAATTTGCCAAAATGAGCAAATGGTCAGGACACAAACTGCATCCAAGGCAATCCTCTTTCCAAAAAAGCTAAGCACTACTGCTTGTAGTATTGCTAGAGAGTTTCTCGATCAGAGACTAGGGATTAATGGCCATATAACAGGCCTGTATGATTCCCTTGCTGAAGAAATCTTCCCAGGACTGAAAGCTACCCGAGACTCAAGATGGAAGAAGTTGTAGGCATCCAGAAAAGTAAACACCCAATCATTAGTAATCCTAATGAGTAACTGGAGAATCTAGCTAGACTAATAATTAACCAGGACGACATTTTAGCATCCATATCTAAAACCAGACTGGTTTGACTCTTTCTTGCATATGGCGGCCTTGCTAGCATTCTCCACATTATCAACGCTTTAATACTAAGCGGGGTAACACAGGGTGACTCCCCCAACCAACCCAGGAGCTGGAACTCGCTCAGCGCAGCTGTACTGCAGCAAGTACGAATAGCCTGCTCCATCTGGCTTGGGCACAGTGGAAGACAAGAAGCATGGGTTTGTGCTCCAGAAGACAGCACGCTGGCTTAACTACAAAGCAAGGAAAAGCAAAATACATGGAAATGCACCTCCATTTTCTGCCTGCATAATGAAAATATTGATTAAAGGCATTGTGAAAGAACTATGCAGGCATTATGAATGAGCCATCATCAAACACAGATCTCACTACAAAAAAAAAAAAAAAACAACCAACCAAAAAAACCACACTTCTACTCTAAAAGCCACATACCTCAGATATGTCCACTCACAAAAAAATAAATAAAAAAAATAATATCAAGGACATTAAAATCTCCTTATGGCATCTCCTACCAGCCCATCACAGCTGAAGCCAATCAATAAAGCACCATGGCTGGATTCCTGTCCAAGTTGGGCAGTAAAGGTACCACTGACCAACTACACTTTGAAACATGCACACTCCATATTCTTGCCAGGACATTTCAGCAAAGGGTCATGCCTTGCACTGTCTTTAAAGCCAGCATTTTAATCTTAACATAACTGTCACAGCACTATCAAAACTAGCTGACTGCAGCAAGGCTTTCACCACCCCATACCAGATTAATAAGTAGTTCCCGTGCCTTCCCGGCACAGCCACCCATCCTCCCACAAGGTTTCAAAGGTTCATCTACTGTCCATGATGTTTCTTCATCCTCTTCAGGCCAGTCCACACTACTTCTTGCCTCTGCTGCATCCACCTCCAGAGCCCCCTTACATCCAGGGCACTCCCTCTTCTCCCTCTGCTTTTTCCAGGTCTCTCTTCATCCCATGCTCCTCTTCCTTTGGTCCTTCTCTTCCATACCCCTTAGAACTATTTAACTACTTAGCAGGAACCAGCCACAGCTGCACCTTATCTACATCAGCCAACCCACCGCCCCTGAAGCCAGCCCACAGCTGTATGTTATCAGTGTTAATTAACCCAGCTTCATTCCTCTACAATTCCTCTACACCCAACTATTGGTTTTCTTATTCTTCAACTTCAGCATATGCATTTGAACACCCTTTCCCTCCCTCTGCACACACAAGAAGCCTACCCTGTCAGCAGCCGAGCACTCTCCCTCTACTGCTCCAGTGCCACCAGCTCTGTCCTGTGTCCACCCCAGGTTCCCTCTGCCTATCTCAGGTTCCCTGGTGCTACCACCTCCCCACACAGGCCTCACAGATCCTTCTAGAAGACTGACAAGGCTGCTACACATCTCATTGATGCAGACAGATCTTCAGAGGTGAAATACAAAAGACATGGCACAAGACAATTCTAACAGGCTTATTCCTCCATCAAAATCGGTGCTGACTGCTCAGAACCCATCTCCTCATGCCACAAGTAGGGACTGGTTCCTGAACATCTTCAGTCACTACAGCTACACTAAACACACTACTGCACAGAAACTCTTCTACAGGCCACAGGGGCACCAAACTTAATATTGTGAAAGGGCAGAAGACGCCACAGGGCAATTCCAATGACACATAGCAGTGTTTTAGTCACTGAATGTGTTTCAGTCTTTAACCGGCTGAATTTAGAACTGCTGTCAGTACCAACAGTTGTCTGCTAATCTTAAATACACTCATACTCTATGCTCATCCTAAAATATCAGCAGGAAAGCAGAACAAAACAAAAAAACCCAAGCAACACACCACTAAAAAGATTCAGTAGCTTAGGAATAGATATTTACAGAAGTTTTTCAAGTTCTGTGCATCATCCTAAGTGCCGGCAGCTCTGCTAGATGTGTCTAAGTCTATGTATACAAACACCACAGCAACAGTAACTACAGTTACTCAAAGGCATATTGCCTTCAGATGCAGCTCTCAGCAAAAGATAATGTAGTTAGAACCACAAATCAGTAAACAAACACATCACAATTTACTACTTTAAAATCCTGTTTCTTTAAAGGATTAATATAAAGAAAGAAAAATCTATAGGTTATAGTCACAGCTCAAATTCCAAACTTAAAAGCAGGCTATTTCTTGACCAAAAATATTTAGGGAACAGGACAGTTTTCCCACCTCGCAAGGGTCTCTCACATAGCATAGGGTGGGGTGGGCAGGAGTACTTAGCAATAACGCATCACTGGAAAGCATCTATTTTTCTCATTGAGTTGATTTCAGTCTGAGAGGCTTAAGTAAATCCCACTATACAACACAGGACGTACTAAAAAAATTATACCGAAATTACAGAAAACGTCATACACCAACATGAATTTGTCAGCGATGCAAAACACACAACCGGATAAAAGAGCTAATTTCCACTTCACTGTATGCTCATCCCTGAAAAGCATCAAGTTTTTACCTCCAGGCCTCTCGGAGATTTCTTTGCTTCCCATTTCAAAGTTCAAGTTATTAAAACACAGAAAGCAGTAAGTCCTCAAAAAGAAAACCTGTACCTAATGGTGAAGTTCACCTAGACAGAGCAGAACAATCTAACAACTTCCAACCATCAATGGGGAATTTCCGTGCCCTCTCCATCCCCCACAGTTACCTCACGTCAGCTCTGGCACATAGCAGACTACTCTCCGTACTAGCTGAATCCATAAATCTGGCAAAAAGTACATGTTTCTCTGTCGGACTAATGAGTTCAACTGGCTCAGTGCACCAGAACTGGCCCAAGAGAGAAAGCAAGATCAGGCAGCCAGGACGAGAGGAAGAAGAAACAAAATTTCTCCCTCTTTTTTTTTTTAACCATCCTGTGTCCATACTGACATTAAAGAGATTGTCTCTTTCTCCTCTTCAATCCACCCTTCTCTTGTGCTGCCGCTAGCACATATATGCAGCCAAGTGACAAACTGTATCAGGGCTCTATCAAATAGATCTAGCCAAAAATTTGTGTCTAGACTGTGATGACAAGGACTACCCCTCAGGGGCATCAGATCGCTGGTCCAGCTCACGCTGTGGCTGCATGGGTGCTGATGTAAAAGCGGGAGCAGAAATGGAAACATGACACGATTGTCTCTTGCAGCAGCAGACTTAGACTGGCTTAGACTAACTCCGCTTTTGCTGTTTAGGGAGTGGTTTCAATCTGGACGTAGGACAGCAGTTTTATACTTCATTTAGAAAAAAGACATAAAACTTATGACTTAATATGAACAATATGTTACAGGAATGCCATTAATTATGTAACATTTGAAAAACAAATTTTATTAAAGGCAAGCAGACTACTTCAGACTTATTTCTAAAAATCATGAAGAAGGGATTATGATACCAAATGCCAGTGTATTTCCTTCTTATTGCTTGAAGTGAGCCTTATTTTCCTTAATCTAGTTAGCTTTAGAATAAACATTCCAGAGAAATTCAGGTGCTGTTTTACATTCTGGCACTGCCTGCACATCTGTACTCATCATTCTCACTTCCATCTGAGTGTCAAATGCTAACGTATGCTCCGATAGATAAATCTGTGCCTAACCCGCTAGGTTAAATCCTTGTGACGCTGAATCGTTTTATCTCAGGTTCTGCCCACACCTTTATTTGACACAGTGACATTACAAAAGAGAGCAAGAAGTATAAGGCACCTTCCTTCCTTCGCTTTAGTTAACCCTCAGCAGCAATCAGTGATGGGCGCTGTAAATTACTGAGCATACATTCAGTGTTACATTTTGAGACAGAAATCTATCAGCATCAAAAAGAAAAAAAAAAAAAGATTAAGGAGACTGCTTTCACTTACAACTTACAAGCAGTTCTAAAGGAGTTCTTCCTTAATCTACGATGAGACTCTAAGTACGGTTAGTATTTTTTATTGAAAGACCACCACACTTACGCACCTTATGCACACCTGTGCATAGCTAAATTTCATAGACAGTGCATAGGATTCCATTAAGTGAAATGCTGCTCAGGCTATTTTTATTTTCCTGTAAGGGAATCCTAGAGTCCCTAATTTTTACTTAACAAGTACCACAACACCTAAGAAAACATGGCATCAGGATAACAAACTCTGTGATAACTGCACAGACAGGAAGTTTGAAGTTTTCAAAATCAGAATGATCAAGAAATACATTTCCCATAGCACTAGATGGTTTTTACAAGGCCATTAGCACAAGTTACCAGACTTAGCAAAGTACAGTAACATACGTTTTATATTTAGGCATAAAATTGCCTATTTCATTTATAGGTATTCTTTATATAGTAAGGCCCAATTCAATACAGTATTTCAACATCACCAAATGTAACTGATAATAGAAATGCTAAACCCTTCCTATTTCCTGCATTTATGGCAAGTAAGTTTATGCATACAAAGGCTCTCCATGTATCATATCCCATAGAACAAATAGACCCCTAGCAAAGAATTAAACATTTTCAGTGCCACTTTACCTAAAAGCACTCACAAGCAAACATGGCACCACAGGCAAATTTATGGCATGTAGTAATGAGGACACATTATGTATGCAAAACACAAGCAAGGGTAGACCAAATTCTGCAACAACTCCTGACTCACAGCTTGCTGATGTCCATCCCAGTGTCCAAGGCTTTATAGATAATTTGAAATATATTTCTACAAAAGTACTTTCTGCTACAAAATTTCATTCCTGCCACTTTGGAGTGCACTTCGAAGTAAATCAAAATCTTCAAACAAGATGACTGGAATTAATGTTTTGAATTAAATGTGGTGTAAGCGAAAGATAGGAAAGTACTTTCATGGTCCCTCTGAAGTATCCCTCCTTTCCATGCTGATCTACAAACTGAGCTGACAACACAAGATGCTAGTGGTTTTGTAAAATGTAACATGTCAATCCTGTTGCACATTCAACACGTTATCTTATTAACAATTTTGAACACGTTAAGTTGAAGTAACCAACAAATCACCTTTAGTTATTCTCTGTGATACTGCTTAGTTTAGCAAAACTCAAAGCCTTCCCACTTTTTGAGTATCATTCACATTGTTTAGCATATAAAAGTTAAACCTCACAATTCATCTAAACCAGCAGAACCTGTAATTACTTTAAATAGGATACATTTAACCCTGCTGCATACACTTCTGGACTAGATTTAAAAATTTAAAAATTGGGGCCTACAAGAAACTAAAACACCAACCCTTCGGCACAGCTGCTTTAGCTGCAGCAGTGGTGACTACTGTTACATTCTCTGACACTTTAAGATTCTGAAACCGTAAAGCCAAGGCAGGCTCACCTCTACTGCAGGGCAGTAATCTTCAGTCATAAAGCACTGTCTTTCTGGCCATATTTTTTCACTGCAGCTCAACTGACACACAACTTGTCCAGAAAGATTATTTTTTTAGTGATTGAAGGTAATGGCATCTACAAACCAGTATATATTCTACAACTCTGTAAAGTAAGTTTAATAACAAATACTAAGGGCTGACACTAGAAGAGGTGCACTGCTCTAGCTAAATTTAACATGTTATCTAGTTGCACCACAGTAATTCCCCAATACAGCTACGTTTAAACCAGTTTAAACCTTGTTTACATCTGCTTAGCACAGGATGACTTAAACTACAAATGCATCCATACTACAGGCTTGCGCATACTGATATAGTTTTTCCTCACAGATTTAAGGTTTCCTTATTGTAAATACTTCAGTGCCTCACCAGACCCATAATCCAGTCTCCAAGAAAATGCCAGTTGAACAATTTAACTCTTTGCTTGGTTTACTTAAGTCTTGGAAGTCACTAGTCCTTGAGCTCTAATAGGGGCAGGAGTCGTGCGACTCACCAGCTTCCAAAAAAAAAAAAAAAAATTAAAAAAGTGATTCAAAATACAACCATAACTAAAAGCAAAGTCAGCCTGCTCTCCAGGACACTCTCACACAACTCTTTTCAAGAGCAGACCTTACGGAGACAAGAAATAACCTCCGCAAGGAGAAAGAAAACTTTCTGCTGGCACAGGTATTCGCAGAGCTAGCCTGTGTGCCAAAACCATAGCGGCAAGACTTCAGTGCATGTTGGTGCCCATGTGTTAGCATACACATTTTTTGCCAGCAAAGGTGAATGTAAAGATGAACTTATGTTTACTTTAAAAAACATGGTGGTCACAGCCAAGCCAAACACACACAAAGGCACTGTAATTAAACACAACATGCAATTATGAGATGAGTTATTGAATCTCAAAGGAAACTCCCCTCCTCAGAAATATTAGTACTGCTGTCCCAATATGAAAGTTTTAGGGCTTGAAGTCTTTTCTTGTCAAAAGAAAGGGAATGTACTTGTACACTCTCACACAAAAGCAAAGAAAATCAAATGTCATAGTTAAGAGAAGGTCTTTTAATTAATAAGTATTTTCATACAGTAATCTAGAATACCACAATGACAAATACTGTATCAGCAAGTTGCAAAACTACTTAAGCTTCAGGCAAAGTCAAACAAGCTAGTTCATACTTGTCTTCACTCAGTTTTAAGATGGTCCAACTGATTTGGCTTAAAGGGGTTTAGAGACTACTTTCCCTGTCCCTTCCACCAACAACTGATGGATATAACCATCTCCCACCAGAGGTGGTGACAAACAGCTGTGAATAACACTACTACCTTTAAGTGGCTCAACCCTTAGCAAAATTAACATCTCTTTGGCTTAAAAGGGGCATTTAAAATGTACCTTTCAGACAGTTGCAAGAAGAAAATAAAACCTGTAGCGTTTAGGCATAAGGGCAAGGACAGAGCAAGTCAAGACTTCTAAGCAGCCCTATAAATTAAAATAAGTAAAATGAGGAATGCAGCAGAAAGAGAAGATACCTGGCACAAGAGATCTGTACAAGGGAAAACAATAATATGTCCAAATTTAGGGCAGTTGTTCATGAAACTGCATAGATAAATAATTTAATACCCTAACAAGTACTAAAAAATTCTGCCTAGTGGCTAGAATTCCTCATTAGAACAATATTGTGGGCACTTAATTCTTCAGCATTGAGGGCTTATATTGTATGCTACAAAAAGCACAGAGGAGAGTTTTCATTATACTGTCTTAGTAGTACACACCAAGAATCATATACTGAGGAACAACTCCTCCCCCTTCTATCAAGGCTATATAAATATCACTATTCAACATATTGTAGATGTACAAGAGCTACAAAATAAATACTGGATTGCTTACAAAGAACATTAAAAAGCAAAAAACCCAGAGTTTTTGCAGTTTCATGGCAGAAAAATGGAAAAGCGCACCATGTGACCTATCACTAAAAAAACAGAAGACATTTTAAAAAAACTGTCTGGAAAACCGTAACCCTAGAGAAGAGCCTCTTAGCTATTCTCAAGGGCAACCCTGCAATTTACTCTAGATAAAATGCTACAGCGAGATGGATGTGTTCTTTCTTCCCTCAAAAAGCAGCACAGTCCTGAAGACAGCATTAGAGGGTGGACCAACAAAGAACTACCAACCCACAGAAACATTGACATTTACACTGAATCAACACGTCTGGGCGTGCTCTCTGGTCCAACAGCAGCACTAAGAGAACTGTGCACACGCAGAGGCTGTAAGGCACCGCAGAGGCCACCTACTCCAAGCCCCTGCTCAGACGAGGACCAAGAACAGCAGGTCACCCACAGCTTTGTCCACCTGGGTTTGGAGCACCTCCAGGGATGGAAACCCCTCTGGGCAGTTCTTCCAATACATTGGCTATCCTCACAGTTAAGATTTTTCCTAAAAAGAAATCAAAATTTCTACTTTTGCAGCTTGAGCGCATTCATTGTCTCTTTTCCTACTGCTATGAACCTCCCAGAAGAGCCTCTCTACACCTTCTCTATACTCTCGTCAGGTATCCACTCTTCTTAAGCTGAACACACTCAGCTTGCTCAGCCACATGCCACAGCCCCCTAATCATCTTGTTGGCCCTCAAGTAGACTCACTCCAGTACGTCACCACCTTTTTTTGTACTGGAGCAGCCAAAATTGGACACAACGCTCCAGATGCAGTCCTAGAAGTGCTAAATAGAGGGGGAAAACCACTTCCCTCAACGTCCTTCCCACACACTAACACTGCTCAGTATGCACTTGGCCTTCTTTACCTCAAGAGCACGCTACTGCCTCAGGTTCAGCTTGCTGTCCAGCAGGCAGGCGGGTTGTTTTGTCCCAGATGCAGGACTTACCATTTGCCTTTACCAAACCTCAACAAGCTCCTGGCAGCCCATTTCTGCCGGGATTCCTCAATGGCAGCCCTACCCCTCATCATATGATACAGCTGACGTTCCTCCAGGTTTGGTATCATCTGGGAACCTCTGAGGATGCATGCCATTCCTCCATCCCCGGTTGTTAATAAAGACATATAATATTATCAGCCCCAGTATGAACCCCTGAGAGCCTCTACTGGCAGTCAGCTGCCACAGGAACTCTGTACCACTGATCACAACTCTTTGAGGCCAATGGTCCCGCTCATTTTCCAATCGCTTTACAGTCCACATTTCACCAACCAGACTACAGGGATAACAGGGGAGATCATGCAGAGAGCCTCACTGAAGTCCAGGTAAATGACATCCACTGCTCACCCAGTGCCCCCTAAGCCAGTCATCCCGCTGTGTTATGAATCTGTTACACGATGCCACGGTAGTCTGCATCTGCACCAATCTGAAATAGCTCTGCTCAAACTTTTTAGGCACGCAAAAGATTTTGAACTCTGTCCTCCTGCAGTCTGTAGGATCAGCAGCAGCTCAGTTCCTCTGCGGCAGAGGAGCAAGAACCGGTTCTAATTACTGACTGGAAGAATAAATAACTCTGAGGAAGCGATGTGCTGCCAGCAACCAAAGGCAATTTGCAGCGTCCCAGCTAACACAGTCAATTATTTCATCTGTTTTTTCTTCTCCTAAGATACTGCTCACTAGCACTGTTTTTCTCTAATACTTCACAGCCTCCAAGGCTGTCATGACAACACACTGAAAGACAAACCCCAAAATATTAATAAAATGCTACAGCAGTAATTGTCTATGATTTGTTATACCACTAAGAGCACTGTTAGCCTAAAGGAGAGAAAACTGTCACTATCTCAGTTTTAAAAGTTCTTCCCAAGTAGGACACATTTTTGTGTATGGTAAAAGTAGAAAGCCAAGTACCCCATGTAAACATCTGTTTTGCTAATACAATTTGATATTGCTGTGACAGAGAGAAAACCTCTGTCGTTAACTACTAGGGGCAGTTCAAATTTTAGCTCGGTATGCTAGCCTACTACTAAACCAAAACAAGCAGAGAAATGCATACAAATATAAATACAACCACCTAACCAGGCTTCATGGTGCAACCTTATTGACAGGAGTTAAACCAATACAATTATACTTGTGTAGGTCCTTACAGACATTCTTAATAAAGATTTTTCTAAATTACTATTTTCCTGCTTCGGGTTTATGAAACAGTATCTAGTTTACAATACTCAATCTCATACTCTAGGGACTCCCTCTGCATGAGTTTCAAAATTGCCTTCCAAAATAAACCTGGTGGTTTACAGGATTCCTTCTGCCTGCAGTCACTGCCCACCAAGAAAATCCCATGCATACACCAAACAATAGTTTACAACTGGCCTACCTTCAAGACGGCAGCAAGCAATAATGTCATGATTTAGACATTGCTGCATATAGCTGAAGTTCCCCATCCCGTAGCTATTCCATCTGGGAAGAATCTTACATGATGTCTCAAGTGACTTTGTTAAAATCACCAACCCAGAAGGGCTTTCATGACCAGGACCAGCAAATGTGCCATTCGGTGGCTGTTTGGTCCCCTCTTCCAGGTAACATCCTAACAACATCAGCACAAGACCAACTACAAACATGCAGCAACTTACGTTGGTTTCATCAAGGGAAACATCTTTAGATTGTTTTCTTGTATATCAGGGCAGCACATCTACATTATAAATATGCACTGGCACGTACACATGTAAGAGAAAACAAAAATATATTGCTCCCCAGCAGAACCTACACATATCTGTACTATCAAACAGCTCTAAGCTGAAGCTTAACATAAACATACATGTTTATGGGAAGGTTATAAAGACTTTTCAGCTAATTGTCTTTTCTCATGCTTGAATCTGCTTGTATGAGTTTTAAAGTCTAGGAGAGTCAAAGTTCTCCGATGTTTTCATTTGAATGGTTAATTATCAAATAAAAAAATAACCAAAAAGGTAACTTTAGTCTCATCTCTTCTAAGTCACATTTAGAATCTTTGAAATCTCTATGTTACCTTTTATATAGGTAGATATATAAAAGGTAAACCACTGCACACTCGCACACACATGCGTGTGCCAAATTAAACATAAAATTAACAACAGGAACATACTATACTAGAAGATGTTTAATAAGTCAACAATGTAAACACTCATCCCATTAACACATCCACACTAGTAATTCCAGTCATCAGTCTACGTAAATGACTAGGACAAACCCGCATTTAGAAGCACCGGGGCCACATCCGGAAGATGAAACCCAGATGTTGGACACAAGAACTTGCTCACTTGCATGTGCTTCGGTCTCAAAAGAAGCCATAATTTTAACTCAAGTGCCTAAGCCCCTTACATGGTACAGAAGGAGGCTGGATATTTCAGCATGAGATGGCGGAGTAAACAGGTAGCATGCCGAGCACAGCATCATCTAAAGTCAATGCATTCAGCATGGACCTGTCAACACTTAGGAAAGCGCAGTCAATGGAGAGACTCCTCATTCTCCCGGAACACCCAACCGGCTCTTTTCTTTCTGAGATACAATTCCCACCCCACAAACCTTCACAGTGGGTGATTCTATACCATCTTTACTTAGCAGTGCTGCCACTTCTCGTTTGTCAGTTTGTTTAATAATATAGCTGCTGATTGCATACTTTTTTAAGGCAGGATGGTAGCTCAGAAGGGAAAATACCACAGTTTAGTCCCTTCACTAATGGGGGGGCCTGTACCCACATCTCTACCTTCCAGGAGAATACACAAGCTGTAAGTCAGAGCCTTCTCTTTCAGGCAGTAGCTGTTCACCTCTGCTATTTGAGGCTGGTTTAAAAGAAGGCTCTAGATTTAAAAAAAAACAACACATACACAAACATAATGAAGCATGGCTCTAAAGTGTAATTATCAGGCACTTGCGGAGAAAAAGGCAGGAAATATCAGGCTTTGCATGTTTGCTCCAAGGAACATCTAACATAAAACATTTAACTTCTGAGATCAAGGATCAGAGCCTGCATGTCTCCAGTCTTGGAGGGCAACATCTTCTTATACATCCTCTTTCTGGCTCAGTGAATCATGCATTCTTTTTCTGGATAGTAACACAGCTTCAGCCAGGAGAACTGAAGACAACACACAGCCTGGTGACTGGGACACTCGCCCAGAGAGTGGAAGATGTAGGTTGATCCCTCCAGGCAAAAAAGGAATCTGAAGAAGGGTCTACCACATTCTGAACAAATGCTTTAGCATTAAAAAGCAGCAGCAGCACCTCCTCTTCCAACTGTCTTCTAAAGCTGTTGCGGTACTTTAGAGAAGACTGACACTGCAGCGCATGTTGGGCACAATTGGAGAATTCTCACCTGACTGAACTCCCCAGGAGACTATGACAAAACAACAACATCCAGAAAGCAGACAATCAAGAACCAGGCATTACACTAATCATCTCTCATACAAGTGAGAAAAAAACCCAAACCAAACAGATATCCCAGGGACTTTAAAGCTATACCACCTACAGTGTTTAGGCACCTTCAGAGCCTGATGGTAAGAGACTGAGGGTTTTCAGAACTGCAGTTTTGACTGCAAGCACCTAGAACAGTTCAATTACAGTGGTTCTATGAACCTACTTATTGACAGTAGTTAGGGGAGAGGGGAATCAGTATCTGAAGTACAACCTCATGTCAATATTATTGCATTGAGCACCTTCATGTCTTCCCAAACTCATTACTGAGACAATCGACACTAAACCACTGAATACTTCTGCAGAGTCGTTATTATATTGGAAACACAAACACTTGTCAATTAATTCAAATTTAAAGTTAGCTATCTATCCAGAGCTCATCTTCTTATGCAATGCAAGTCAGCGAGCTGCGTAGGGTTAAAAAGCTATCCATTATAACAAAAGCACACACCTGACATCTATCAGTTTGCCTATTTATTTAATTGTTACAATTTTTTTCCCCAATATATTACTGTTAATTTCATCTGTGTATTTGATTTGTAGCATCTGTTCTCTGGGCAGAATCCCACAGATATCCTGAAGCACGTGTTTGCTTTGGCACATTGTTTAAATAAACCTACTGGAAAATGCACAGACAATAGAAGTGTCCGAAAACCATCCATGCTAATTATTTTAAATTTGTGTGTAAGGTTTATCAGTTATCTACGCAGTATCAACACGTGCAAGATATGGCAATTTCATCGTTATTCTATCATTCACGTAAGAGCTTTCAGCATTTGCTCTGCAAGTGCAGTGATCCTTTGTATGAAGCCTCACCGTGCTAGCTTTACAAGGACAACACTGCTGATCAGTATAATACGTAAAAGACTTAGTACTTCCCAAATAATAAAAACTAATTCAGCAACAGCTCGTGCATAACACTCCCTCAATTTTGCACATATTATTTAATCCCCTAGCTCGTGTTACGGATTTAATAATGCAGAGGGTTTGGCCACACAGGTAACTTCGGGTTCACAAATACACGTGGAGGGCATTTCCAGAGCACTGTCTCTGGGCATCTTGAAATTTCTTGGTAAACAGCAATAAACAGCAATCGGGAAGGACCTCTGCTTCTCCCCCGGCTCCAGCCCCTCTAAACGGCATGGGACTTTGGCGTTCCGATTTACGAACTGGTTTTTTGTTATCCATCTCCTCTGCCCTTCAATACAAAGGAGAACAAACGCCTTATGAATTACATTTCACTTGCACTGCATCAGCACATTTAGGCACAGGCAAGAGCCTGAAGAAACTACCAGATGCAGACCTGAGGGTTCTGCACACAGCATCCGACAATAAAAAATAAATAATAATAATAAATAAAAATAAATCGATGATGCCTAACTACCCAGCACCCTCACAAACTCATTTGCACATCTGAAACTTGTCAAGAGAGGGAAATATTTGAAGCGATGCGCTGAAATCTGGAAAGTAACTACACCCGGTAAGGCAGCAGCGGTTTAGGCAGGGAGGGGCTGGCCCCGGACGGGGGCACGCGGGCAGCAGGCAGCGCTCGGTCCCTCTGCTGCGCACCCCAGGGTCGCTGAGGGGCCGCGCAGCCCCCACACCAAACGGCCACCCCGGGGGGGCCCCCGCAGCCGAGGGGCCGCGGCGCGGCGGGGGAAGGAGCGCCCACCCGCCGGCCACCGCCTCCCGCCTTCGCGCCCTGAGGAGCGGGCCGAGGCCCCGGCCCGGCGGCAGACAAAAGGGAGGCGCGGAGCCCCCGCGGCTGCCGGCGGAGCGGGAGCGGGGCGGGCGCCCGGAAATCCCACAATCCCCGCGGCCTCGGCGGGAAACCCCGCGCCGCTCCACCGGGAAAGCCCGGCCCGAAGCCTCGCACGTGGGGGGGAGGGGAGGCCCCGCCGCTGAGGGGACACGGGGAAAGGCCCGCCCGGGGTGACCCCGCCGCCGCGCCTCACCTGCTTGCTCCTCGCGTAGGGAGGCTTCGAGGCGCCCAGGTGGTACCGCCGGGTCCGGATCTTGCCGCCGCCACCGAGCCCGCCGCCGCCGCCTCCCGAGGCCATGATGGGATCCGGCCCCTCTGCTGCCCCGGCCCCGCCGCGCGCGCGGGCCGGGCCCGGCCCCCCACCGCCGCCGCCGCCTCGTGTGCGGGCGCGCTTCCCCCCTGCGGCCCAGCGGCGGCTCCGCCCGCTGCGCTGTCACCGTCCCCGCAGGGATGCGCCCGGCCCGGCCTGCTCACCGCTCCCGCCCGCCACGCGCCGCGCGGCCTGGCGCGGGGGCTCCGCGGCCTGCCCCTCCCCTCCCCTCCCCTCCCCGCCCCCCCGCGCCGCGCCGCGCCGCGCCGCCGCACCAACCCCCCCCCGGCGCGCGCGCGCCCTCGCTCGCTCGTGCTCGCTCGCGCGGGCGGGCGGGCGGGCGCGCGCGCTCCCTCTCACGTCCCGCCGCGCTCCCTCCGAGCGCTCCTCGGCCCCGCGCCGCCCGGCCCCGCGCTGCCCGCCCGCTCGCGGCCGAGCCGCCGCACCCCTCCCCCCTCCGGCCGACCAACCACACGGCGTCCGCCCGGGCGGCTCCGCGTCACCGGAGCGCGCCGGGATTGCGTCACCGAGCGGGACCGCCCGGCAGCCCCCGCGCGCCGGGGCACCGCCCGCCCGAGGGACGCGGGAGGGGCCGGGAGCTCCCCCCCCCCGCCCCCCGCCGGGCCCCGCGGAGGAGAGCGGGAACCCGCCCCCGGGCCGCAAATGGGCGCGGGGCGGGCCGCAGGCTCGGAGCCGGGCTGGTGAGGGCCTTAGGCCGCACCGGGGGGAGCCCCGGCGGCGTTACCGCCCCGTGCCGGGTGACGAGCCAGGCCCAGGGCCTCCCGCCCCGCCCGGGGCGCGGAGAGCTTGAGGAGCGGAGCGGGCCGGGGCCGCCGCCGGGCGCCGCCGGGTTTGCGCAGGCCGCGGGGCTGAAGGCCTGCAGGCCTGTCCTCACTCTGTGGTGGAGTGGGAGCAGGTGGGGGGAAAAAAAACCCTTCGACACAGCTTTTCCTTCCTCAAAACAAAAGGAAGATTGCATTTCTAGTACAGATTTTTAAAATGTAGAAATACGTTTATTTTTATATTCGACTGGAAGTGGAGAAAAATCTACGGGTCTACATCTTATTTAGAGCACTGATCTGCCCAGGGAATGATGGAGCAGCACCAAAAATCCCAAGCACCTTCCCCATCTAGAGTCAGTAAAAATGTTCACTCCAAAAAACCGCCCAGAACATTCTAAAAAGATTACTGACACAGGTACTTGACAGTCAAAGAGAAGAACTGTGATGTGGTGCGCATCCCTTCCACCAAAAATAAATGCATTTGTCACAGCACACACCTGAAAAAGGAACGTACCAGACTCTGGGGCTTGGGGGCACTCAAACCAACAAGGGCAATTCTGAAGGCTTGAAGAAAAAATCAACTGGCAGCCAGCAGAGCAGGAACTGCTTTTAGAAGGAAAGTTAATGGGGAGCTTGGTACTGCTGGGTCTTTGTTTCCTATCAGCTTTTTTTTAACCTCACTGGTATCATCCCAGCTCTCCTACATGACTCGCTCCTCCTCAATTTCTCAGTCCTGCTGTCATGGTTATCTAAAGGAGAGAACAGTTTCCAAAACACGAGCAGTGTGGAATTACCTTCCAGGTATTTCTCCTCATGAAGTACACTTTCAAAACTCCAGTCTCTTCCTCTCCTACCCTACCACTGCAAATCCAGTTTTAACTGCAGTAGGGATGACTTGCAGTGACATAATCCCTTCCAGGGCATGAAACACATGGGTTTAGAAGTCACCTGGCAAGAACCACCTCATCTTGCGTAAACTGCTGGCGTGTTACATCTGCGGACCAATTTTAGGATGAGGTTCTGTTTCTACAATTATGCTTGTCAAAAAAATCTTAACCAATAGAATGGTCAAAATAAAAGAAAGAGAGTATTTTAGCCTGAATTTGTAACTCTTTTTGTCCAGGAAGCAATTATCATGCTAAATTCCAGCTCAGGGGAAGAGGAAGGAAGGGCATCGTGATGCATTTCCATTATGGGAAGAGCATTACGGGTATTTACAAAGGGATGTAAACCATGCCCTTTGCCAGTAAGACATTCATCAGTTATAACACAGACTTCTCAAATGGGACCTGCGTAGGGAACTGACTAAAATCACTCCTGCACTGGAGACATTAAGAGCTGCGCAACTTTAAAACAAGATTCCCTCTTTCTGATGCATACCAAGTATATTAAGGCAACCTTAAACACGATTGTCTCTTCCACGTACGTGTCAAAGGCAGCTACACTATATTTGCTCTGTAAATTCAAGTGCTGCTTTATTTACTTATTTTACTTCCATTTTACTTATTTAGAACAATTTCCATATGGTGACATGCCTTTAATGACACTCATGACTCAGAAATACTTGTTGATGTAGTCAAACAACGTCTATTGACATGAGTCACTGAAGTTAAATAAATGTTATTAAAAATGAGACAAAACCAAAGGCAAATATATATATATCCAGCAGAATGATAGGGATCATCACCATTTGATCAATCTTCCCTGTGAGTTATATCTGCAAGTTACTTTGAGGTAGCGCTAGAAAGAAGCTGTTGGTCCAAGAGCACCCCTGCAAAAAGAAACATTCATGGCTTAAGTACCATTTAACTTTTTTGTACCCTTTTAAGTACTCTTTTACCCTTTTTGGCCTGTTTCTTTCTCCCTGTTCACTGACTGCAGGATTAGTAGCCCCTCAAACCATCCTTTCTGTAGAAAACAAAAACACTACTCTTCCTGAAGAAAATAGCAGTTTTGAGTAAAGGCACAATCTATTGCAGCCAGGTGCAATAAAGAGTTCATAAAACCAATACTAGATATTCTCAGAAAAAAAACCCTTCATCAAGTTTAAAAAACAAAAAAACAAACCCAACCACATTTCAGTTGGGTAAAACACAAAACACAACTGGAAAAAGTGAAATAGCATGGTGTTGAGAAAGATGCTTCGAAGACTTTTTTTAAATGCTCCCACTGCAATCACATCTTTGTAGATCTGATGGCAAGCACCTGTATGATGAGTTCAGGTCTCTGCATAACATAGTTAACGCAGTTTTGGAACAGGTGTAAATTTACTCAGTAAGAAGTCTCAGCAATGCATTCTGACAGTTCTGATGCACTCATTTTTTCCTGTATTAGAGGTTCACAGGTAACACACCAATCCAGGAAGAAATTTTGCATTCAGTAGCCTTTACAGTAAAGAACGTGCACTGTGCACACCATCTTGATCCCATGTATGTACTCCTAACTGGAAAGCGGAATAGGCTAGTAAGGCTCAGGAGACAGAAGAAGAGGTCAGAAAGCTATTTTAGAACGGTATCACTTGGGCTGCAAACCAACAGACTCTCTTCCTCACCTCATTTCTCTTCTATGTCGACTGGAAGAAAATACACCCCCAACATTTCTCAGGTCTGGAGAACTACTGGCCCAAACAACTTCCTTCACTGCATTACATAACCACTATTTTCACTATCTGGGTACTTTACAGACCAGAACAGAAGGTGCATGCATGGCTGAAAACAGTGGCTAATGCAGTGTAGAGACCTATCAACAGGTAAAATCTACATGAACGAGGTGGCTACAGACTGGGACTTTTTTCAAGTGAGGTTTATGTGCTGTGCTGATACAGTGCCAAACTAAGTGAAATCACATAGCTACATGGGCCATCCAAATTCAAGGGGTCTGCATTCACTACCCTGAGTTTCCTCCCTACTGCAGTCCCCTGAAACACAAACACCCCCCTTCCCTCCCAGATCCTCCGCTTTCATTTTCCATCACACCCTCATTAATCATGTCCCTACCCTCATGCTCTAAAGACTCACTAGTTCACACAAGGGAAACACTCACCCAAGAAATCCAAGTTCCCAACCACCTTGCAACTAGCTTTCCCCAAAGCAGGGGAACAGCTGCTTAGAACTGTGATGCTACTCCCCTGCCTAAATGGGATTTTTTTTTTTTTGCTGTCTCTTCCTACATGTACATCTGCATAAAATCCAGGAAGAATCAACTTGCTATAGTACTCCAAAAGCTTTTCCCTGTTTTAGAGCATTTGTTTTTCATGGGTGGGACTCTGAAAATACTACTAGCTGATATTAAACGGTGAAGAGAAAGAGCGTGCGATTCTGGTCAGCAGTTAGAAATGACCTGCCAGCAGAGTCATCACTCTGCAATACAGTATTCATTTTAGACTTAAGAATAGCATATAGATTATGACCACCACTTTAACGTATTTAAGTCATACGAAAGCAAGAGCACTTTATTCCTATCTGCCATCATAGCAATTATGGTTTAGGTTGCCCCCACAACACACATGGCAGTACCAAAGTGTCTCTGCTAGCTTTAGTAGCTTCCACAGCTATTAGCTATGATAATTTCTGCTACCTTCTTTCTTGGAAAAGCATTCTTCTGTTTCCAGTCCACCTTGTACATTTGGTAGTAAGTATTTTTGCATGCACATGGGCCTAAGTAGCCCCTACAACTTGAAAACAGTTTATACCCTTCCAGATGAGGACAGTTTAGAGGAAGCCACTCAGAATTTACTAGCCTAAAGCAGAACCTTCCTTGCTGCCATCTCCCCTCATCTCCTTTGACCTGAATACTAAAAAAAACAAACAAACCCTGTCATCCTACTAAAATTTTGTAACCTTGTCACTATAGAACACCTGAGGATGACAACTGAACAGATTAGAAATGTTTAGAATAGGGTGCAACTTAGTTGAATGGCTGTTACTAGGATAGTTTGGGGTTGTTTTTATTCACAGCAAGTTATTTTTCCTCCTTTAAACCAGAAAGTTTTCTCCAAGGATTTTTAGGTTTAAGAACATGTATTATGTTACACCAGTTTCTTTGCTGTCAAGTGTTGAGAAGGCTATTGGTAAGAAGGGCAGAATAAAACTGTCAGTAGGGATCATCCTTAGTCTTCGGAATGTTTGCAGCTATGGCAGCCAGAAGTCTGCCCTTCTGTATGTTTAAAATAGTGTAAGATAAAGCAATTCTAACTGACCTAGCAGATCAACAGTAGTACAGTTAGCACCAGTAGACTGCCGGTGAAAGAGTGGGCCAAGTATTCCCACAGAAAGCCCCAGGAGCGTCTCCCAAATACACACATAACCTAAGCAAGCACATTAGAGCTTGCGAAAGACTGCCACGGTAACTTGAGAATACACAAGAGCTAGGGTTTTTTGCCAGTGTCCTGATGCCCATACCAAAGACAGGTGAAATACCCCTACTGTCTCCAGCTAAATTCCACAAGCCAGAAGAGAAAGTGTTTCACATAAGTAAATCCCTTGCTGGCAGGTTTGCAGAAACAAAATTTTATTTACACAGGCAAGTCTATCTTTAGACCCCATTGAACTCTTTACATTTCTAGAATATTTACATGATTTCAAGATGCTCTGAGTGATGAACAAAAAAAAAGATTACAGAAACTGTCAAAAGCATAGCAAAAAAACCCAACCTATCATTGTGCTTTAAAACTTATGATCTAGAGTAATGTAGAAGAAATGTAATTTTAGCACCTTGGTCATAACGGTCATGCTATATAAGACACTTAAATAGCAGGGGGGATGTCAGAAGTGACCGTATCCAGAGGTTGCCAGTGACAATTCATGAGGGAATCATAGAGTTCTTCACTTGTCTCCATAAATTGCCTGTTCATTTCATCAACATCCAAGTAAAGCTGTGGATCTGAAAATAAAAGCCTGGTAAGCACAAGTGTCAGACCTGGGAAGGCATGCATACAAAAATCTGAAGTAAACGCCTAATGAAGTGTGTTTTAGCTAATATTACATCATTTCAGACATTTACTAGTAAATGTAGTATGATGTTTATTCACCTAGAAATTTAACAAACCTGATACATCTAACTTTTTGGAATTTGTGTATTAGAATGCTAGGACTGTATTGGCATTTCAAGATAAAGAGCAGACTTAATTAACTACAAAACTCTCCCAAAATCCATTTAATTCATTTCTACTACAATATGAGTTCGGCACGATAAAGCTTCTGAACACAGGATGTCTATATGTACGAAACTGTCCACAAACCTTCCAGGCCAGACAATTTTTTGTACCAAATCTTTAAGTTCAAGTTGAATCCTCCTTTTAGGACCCATAAGCTTTTACCTCAGGGCTTGGAAAACAAAGCTTCTGCCTATTAATGAGTTTAACATAGAATATGCTTAGCAGAATCTACACAAAGATATGACAGATTCTGTATTAGACCATTCTGGAACAAGAATGAAGGCAAAGTTAAGAAACCTACTATGAAGCGTTGTTAACTATGTCCCATTCAACTTGACAGGGTACACACCATCAGCTTTAAAATCCTACCTCATCTCAGCTATAACCTGTACAGAATCCTGCTACATCACCTGAATTGCCCAGACATTCTTCATCCAACAGTCATTGGCTTGTATTGTTAAAGGGCACTAGTACAGCTAAATTCAAGTTGCAGTGACAGAATCATCATTACCTTCAGTTATAAGGTCATCACTGATTTCAGTCATAGCTGAAGTTTCCTTGAAACAAAAAATAAGAAAATCTTTTAAGTGTAATCAGAATTTATTTGGGAAAGTACTGCTAATCCAAAACATTCTCCTCCTCCCTCCCACAACTACAAAAATAAGCTGGGGGGGGTCGTGGTGTATGTGTTGGCAGGGTTGAGGGTTTTTTGGTTTGGGTTTGTGTTTGGGGTTTTGGTTATTTGGGTTGGTGTTTTTTTTAGGGGGGTGGGTTTCTTGTGGGTTTGGTGTTTGTTGTTTTTTTTAAAAAAAAAAACAATAGCATAGGTCAGGTTGGAATGAACTTCTAAAAGTTGTAATTGATAAGACCATCTTACAGTAATTCTTTGATTTGCTTTAAGCGAAGTACATCAGAAAAACAGGAAGAGAGGAAACCTACAGAGTTATGCTGTCAGTTGGCATACAGGAGCAAACAGTGATGTATAAATCTCTAGTTCTATAGACTAACCAAAGCATTTGAAGACACCTCTCAGTGAAGCCTGCTACTCAAACCTCCACACAATGCAAAAAGCACCATTTCAGTTTTAGGACTTCTTTTGCTCTGACTTAATATAATTCATACAACTTATTTGTGATTTTTTTTTTTTTCCAAGGAAGCGTGTAGTATCTTTACCTCAAAAACAGCTGGAGCCATAACAGCATCTCCTAAAGAGCAGTCTCCAACAGCTTGCATGTTATCATAGGGAGTATACGAGCTGTAGTTGTAGTCAGCATAAGGATCATAACCCCACTGCGAGTAGTAGTTCTGATAATCTTGGTAATAATCATTATAGTTGTAGGACTGGTACCGCTGGAATTCTGCTTTCAGTCTGAAACATGAGAAGTTACATACAGTTAAGAGTCTGAGAACAATGAACTGTAAACCCAGTTGTGAAGTTAAACAATTTGCCAGCTTACACATTTCAAAGCTTAAAAGGAAGCTTTTCTGAATAGTTGCCTAAGCGACAGTCTAAGTCACAGTGTTAAGATCTCATTTTTATAGAGAAGCAAATGCTCTCACCTTCACCAGTACCAAAATAATTGTTTTCATGGATTAACTCAATCCATGACACTTGAAGTGTTCTTAGTATCTGTGTAAGCAACCTGCTGATAGAAACTGATTTATGAAGACCAGAGACCTTTATCAAGCACAGCTGCTTTAAAGATGCATCCAGTCTTAATTAGCTCTTCTACCTTCTGTTTGCTTAATACTAAATCTTATTATTTCCAGGAACAAGGGGGTGAAGCCAGATTATCTGTTTCAGAGGACCACCTGACACTGCCTGCCAGTTTGCCATGTCTACCTCCACCTGCTCAATTTTTAGTCCATGAACAAGTTGCCAAAGTAGAGCCGTCAGGTGAAGTCAGTGTCATCACTATCCAGTCTGAAGCCAAAGCAGCAGGAAAATGACAACAGTCATTGGTTCTTAACACCAGAAGGGCCAGCTGATCAGTTTTCACTACTTTCCCTCTCCCGAGTAGATATTCTCAGGGACAACTAATAGCAAGAATCAATACACAAGTGTCGCCTGTACTAAAACAAAGGTACAAAACCAGAGGTACACTACATGAAATACATCCAGACAACCCAGCTGCACATTCCAAAGAATCCTCTATGCTTAGACATTTCCTCACTGATTATACATAGGCAAACCTCCTGTGTTTGCAGAGTCCTATTCTCCACACCTCCACTTCATCACAGAGAAGTCAGATCTAGGTTTTCTGTCAAGAACACAAGCTGAAGCTTAGTGACAAACTACTCTGCTAGCTGGATATTTTGATGCTAGGAGACCATAGCACTCAGCCATTCAAAAAGAGATACGGATTACCGATGCATATTTTAGTACCTATGCAACGTTTGCTTCGATACTGTAGAGCTCCACATACATTCTAGTAAATAGGTATTCTATTGTCTTGCTACTGCAGTAAACAAGTGATTACACAGTGTCTCCAAGTCTTCTGCTTCCAACTTCTCTCCTACATACATCTCTGTAGGAAAGAAAAATCTGAAAATACTGCTGACATTCTTCTTGATAGCACAAGTGAGGAAACATGTTTGTGACCTCTTCTTGTTTTCAAAATACTCTGATCTGAGCAATTGTGGACAGCAAAGTCTTGGGTAAAGGCATTTCCATTCCAAAGCCAAGAGTCAACATTTGCAGAATTATCCAGGGTAAAGAGAAATAAAAGCTGTTACTTTCACTATTCAACAGAAGCTACAAGCTAACTTCATGAATATACTGGAATGGTTTTATATAAAGTTCTATGTTTGCCTGTATCCTGGATCAAAATTTATCAAATTTGTTATCAATTCTCTAACTGTTAAGAGATTTGAATTGCCTTGAATAACTGACAGAACTGAACCGGCAGAGTAAAAAACCCTCTCAAAACAGTCAATTTTAAATTCCCTGCTGCCCCAATCACTTGGAAAAGCAAACAGTATTCTGTAAACTCTTTCAGCAACATCTCCTTTGGCTTCTTCCCCCCCATAATCTGGATTTTTCCATTTAAGAGTTCCTTTCTCTGCCAGCCTACTGTAGAACTACTAACATGCTACTCTGCCTGAACTAAAGGAGATGTCTAGAAGAAAAGCTCCCAAGCATACAATCAGGCCCAAACCTGGAAAAATTTATGAATACATTCAGTTTTGCTACTTGTAAGAATTAAGGCTGGTTACAAAGTCAAAGAGTTTGGCTAGACTTAAAAGAATTGCATTCCCCCAGCAATCCTGAAAGAGGCTGATGAATCCAGGGAGTCAAAACATAATGCTTCTTTATTTTTGGTTTTTAGACTGCATCGTGCGTACAGCCATTATAGCACGGGCCACAGACTTTACAAAAGCAGGGCTACAAGAATCTGATTATTTAGAATTACTGTATCAATGCACAACTCATTCGTTACCTTTTAGAAATTCCTATGCTCAGCCGGATTCGTTTTCCCCCCAGACCTGGTGCATTCTGGCAGTCTTGCAGTGCCCTCATCTGATCACCTTGCTCACCAAATCTGACAAAGGCATACCCTCTACAATTTTCAAAAGGGAAAAAATAAATTCTAGTATGCATAACAGTTACAAAGCTAATTAATTCAATTTCTGTCTTTACAAAAAAAAAAAAAGACAAGATAGCAGCTACTATAGCTTCTATTACCTAAGCAATCTCTCTGGCATATGCACATGCACAGAAGATGTTTCACCAAATTAAAAACTTGGGCCAGAAGCAAAAAGCTTGTTTTTGTTAGCATTAAGATGCAACTTGCTGAGAGCCAGCAAAACAATAGAATTTAATTGCTATCTGTGTAAGTAATCAGATTCCATATTTCTGCATTTACAGCAGTTAATTTATCAATTAGTGTTAACCCACTCCTACCACTATACAGCACTAGCTTTTTTTAAATTTGCTTTCTCTTAAGTTTGAGTTAAGTCTATTACAGACAGCACCGTCTGAACAGCAAACTCGCTCATCCCTGCCTGACTCACTGCCTGGCCAGTGTAGCTTCTGCTAGGCTTTATTTACTAGTATTAACAGGTTCAGTTCCCCCAACCCCTTAAGACTTGCCAGGCCTCACGCTTTTCTCCCACATGTAAAAAGGGCATTGTTTTGTCTTCAGTACTGCAGACAGCTAAGCGGACACACTGCTGTATGGAAGCACAGCAGCACAAACTTCAGCACACACTCTCCCTTCTCCCACCACCTGATTTCATTCATGCAGATAGCTAAATTGAAACGTATCATGTTAACTACTTAAACTAACCAAGAAACACAAGGATCTATGCTGTTAAAAAAAATAACTCTAGAGATTACTCTCTCTCTTCCTGCCTCTGAAGAAAATGCAGGAACAGGTTGGACGCAAGTTCTTCTATATTACTCTAGAAATAAACATACTAACAGCATTACAAATTTTCACAGGCATTACCTGGAATATCCCAGAAGGTCTGTTGCTATTTTGCAGTCAATACATGAGGGGTACCTCTTTAGGAAATAGTCATAAAGCTGGAAATCATCCACTTCTGGAGTAAGCTCCCCAACAAATATCGAATAATCCGGTCTTTAAAAAGATAAGGAGAAGAACTGTCAAGTTTTGAGACTAAAGGTACCTGATTGCTGGATTAAGGTACCTAACATATAAGCAGGTAGTTATCACTGGACAAGTTAAGGAGACAAAAATCTGAGAAAGATTATTAATTACAAAACTCTTCTGATATTACACAGAACTGCAATGCAATCACATCAGCATGGAGTTCTCAATTTCTCTGGGTCCGTTCTCTGCTTTTGGAAAAAAAGCATTTCAAAAGCCCATTTTATAAAAAACTTCTAGAAGCTGGCTTTAAGGGTATTAATTGTCTAAGGGGTTGGGGTGGGGAGGGAGAAGGCACAAAAACAACAAGAAAAGCTATTAACTCAATTTACAGCCACAATTCAAGAGAGGTATGACTATTGCTCCATCATTTCTCAGTGACTATAGAGAGATGAACTACAAAAAAAACCTTCAATATTCTGTTGGCAATACATTTCCATAAGCAATACTTGGTGTATAGGTACCAGATGTGCCATTTCAGAGTTTTAAGATTAAGTAATGGCATTCAATGAGCACTACCAACTTCAATAGGGGCTCAGAGTTTCTCCTTTCAAAAAGTCTTTACCTGGCTGAACTACTACTAGGGACAAACTCTATTCTTCCTGGTTTTATTTTGTTCTTTTTCTTCCGTTTCTTCTGCGGCGTCCTCCACCAGCTGTAGGCCTGGAGACATTCTCTTTTTTTCGCCATTAAGTCCTGTTGGGAGAAAAAAAATCACCTTTATAGTATTTAGCCTTATTTACATTCCTCCCTCCCACTCCCCATCACCACAGGTGATTTCCCCATATTCACCTTGCCCTTGAAAGAAGCCTGGGGTCCCATTTCTCCCTCCGCCTCCCATGAGGGAAAGCAGCCTCTGGGGAAAACGCCTGGCAAAAATAACAGAGCCAAAGGATTGTATGAACAGCCATATTCCCCTGACTTGTCAAGCTGGCTAAAGGATTGACAGCTTCCTCTTGGAATTAGGGAAAAACCAGGTAGCCCTTCGATGTTGGCCAATCCTAAATGTTCATTAGCTTCAGGACTGGACTTTGTTCCACTTGCGCTCCAGGACTCAAAAAAACCCTGCAGCAGCACAGTCTGAGCGATGAAGAGGCAGGGAAATCATCACTCTTGCCTAGAAGGGATCTCAGCTGTCCCTATCTCCCCTCACCTAGGAATTCTTCTTCTCCTATGTGAGATGCCTCTCCTCACTACCCAGCTGTGAGTCACTCTCCCAGGCCAGGAACAACAGGAGGCCAATTAATGGAAGGTAAGGAGAAAGCAGACCAGGAACAGGCACTAGCTTGGCTGAGGGAAAACTCAAACCCAGATGCAAGGCCAGGAAGAGGCAAAAAAGTGCCTCTTGGGAAAAAAAAATAAGAAAAACCAAAACCCCAAAACCCACAGTTTAAAAAGAAAGTGGGGCGACTACACAAAAGAGGAGGGAAACAGCCGTATTAACACAGGTTGCCTCCCTCGCTTAAGATTCTGAAGAACAAGGACTTCCAAAAATAAGAATGGTGTTTTGCAGCATTTTTTACTTACGCAGGCTTTAATGTTCTTCCTCTAGAACACCTCTACATGTATCTTATATAGAGGGTGTTATGCGCAAGGTCCTTCAGAAGAACTCATGCTCAAATAATCCGAACTGCAAAACTTAAGTTATGCCCCCAACCTGCTTCAGTTGATGCGATTATGTGTCCAGAGGACAGCCACCAAACTCCACAGTACCGGAAGAATTGGTAGGACTAAAAGAACACCCAACTCAGAGCAACCTAGCTATTTCAGCTTTACATTTACTAGGAATTCTGAGTATGGTTCTGGAATCCATTTAGGCACTGCAAGCCTGAATTCCTGACCAAATGATCTTACCTGGCTTGCCATTGTTCAAACTGTCCTCTGCCTTTCTCGAAGAACACTGCTGCACAGGTTCCGTCTATTGCGCTCTTTCAGCTGAAAAAGATGTGGAGGAACAGTAAGATAAAGAATCTTAACCTGGAGATTACTTACTTTCAAAGATTTTTACCCTGCCTTACATTTTGAATGTTCACAATTCCAAACGTAGAAATTTAAGTTTGGACATGTCACTGCTAAAGCAGTGGAGATAAAAAAAAGATACATGGCCAACAGGATTATGATTACAAGTCTTGTTCACTTTCTTAAATTGTCATAGTCCACCAAGTCTTCCCATTGTCCAAAGCACTAGAAAATTAGAGGGAGCTTCTAAGTCACCTATATTTTACCTTTATTTCTAAAATACCTACATGTAATATAGTAATTCAGAAGATCCATACTCTAAAAGAGTTACAAACAAGGCAAAAATAGATGTTTCAAAATGCTTTGAACAACCGCTGAGTTTTGCCCCCTTTCAGCCACATTAGAAGTTGATTGACTTGTACCACAAATTATATAGCTGAAAACGAGCAGTGGTACTTCCTATGTGCTGAAGAACAAAATAAGAGAGGGACAAGGGCACAGTACAGGTAAACATGACCTTTCTCTGCACTTTTTCTCAATGTCTTCTCTCTTTTGCCTCCTCCATATACATGTTTCATTCGCTACCAGTCAGCAACAACAAATCACCCTTGACAGCTATCACTAAACCAGTATATACACCTTTCTGAAGGGGTATTTTTGATTTTTATATCCTTTTTTTTAAAGCTTTTTCTCCCTAGTCATCTGTTAGTATAAATCAGTGCAGAAAACAGTGACGTTTACAAAGTATTTTGAACCTACTTCCATACACAGCTGTTCATTCACCAGCATTTTTTTTACATCCAGTGTGGCTCCTTCTATGCAGATACTTCACTGCTGAAGTTTTAATTCCCATCTCCATGCAAGAATTTATGTGGTGTTTAACATACTGGCTGGTCAAACCCACATTCACGTATTACAAACACTCTGTATTTATTGTATTGTCTTAAAGGCTTCCCACACACAGGGGAACAGTTCAGAGCATTACTTCTGGAAATGGATTAAGCTAACCTGACACAGGACAGCCATGTAACATAATTAGAGCACGTATGCAGGGCATTATTCAGAGTAACTAGGCACTTCATCCCCATGCCCATTCTGAAGCCAAAAAAATAGTCAAGTACAAACAAGCCCTTACATACAGGCATATACTAGTAAGGTTAGTGTGTGCCCTCTCAGTAAACCTAATTGTGCTCATTATAAAGAGTTATCAACAGCAACTGCTTCGTTAAAGGTCATTATTAATAAAAATATCCACACAGTTATGTTCCACCAATTCAAGCATTACTTTCTAATAAATGGAACCATGAACTCCTCCATGCTTGAAACACTGAAATACTAATGTTTGCATTCACAGCTGCATAACACTTTTTTTTTTTTAACTTACCACTCTTGATTCGTGTGGATTTAATGGAAGATCGCACACGCTATAAAGCTGTTTTATTGCAAAAGACTATCAGAAGCCAAGTGATGCAACTGTTCCTCGGTCACAGTTATCACGGACTTTTATGCAAAACTGCGTTTTTGTACTTGTTCCTGGTCTGATCTTGGTTGTCGCCTCTTGATCTTTTCACTAGAAAGCAAAAATTTTAAACAGCAGTTAAACCAGCATGTATTAACTTTTTTTTTTACACGTTTGCCTTAACTGTAGTCACAGCTAGCTTCCATTTAAGCAGTGGGGCAGCTTCAACCTCCAGCATTCAAACACTTCCTTAATTGGACTATATATCTATTTTACCAGCCCATTGATTCCACGTTCTTATTATTATATTTGCACCGGCAAAAAGGCGGATGAAGCTATTTACGCATAAAATCGCCT
The DNA here is from genome assembly GCF_023634155.1 of Falco peregrinus. Classification (NCBI taxonomy): domain Eukaryota; kingdom Metazoa; phylum Chordata; class Aves; order Falconiformes; family Falconidae; genus Falco; species Falco peregrinus. Next base: position 97,657,355 of record NC_073723.1, on the reverse strand, counting down.
GTGCGAGCGCTGCTCAGCCGAGCAGAAGGCAAGCCGCCCCCCTCCGACTTGGTTTTGCTCCCAGGGAGCTGGGGCAGGGCAGCGAGGAGGGTGACCCCGGCCGAGGCGGGCCAGGCCAGGCCAGGCCCGGGCCGGGCCGCACCGGGCCGTGACGCATTTTTAAAAGCCACTCGGCACGACGGGAAGGGCCACGGCGCCCGGCAAGAAGAGCGCCCCGCCCGGCCGCGGCCCTCCGCAGCGGCCCCGCTGGCGCCAAGGCCGCGCTTCCCGTTTATCGCGCTAGGCGATCAAACTAAAAAAAAAAAATTAAGGAATAAAGCAAGCCCACGGGGCCCTGAGAAGGCCGCGGCGCCCCGCCAGCAGCGCCCAGGGCGGGAGGCGGGCCAGCGGGCGCTTCGGCCCCACAGCCGCCGGGCCTCCCCTCCCCGCCCCGCAGGCCCGCGGCCCAGCCGCCCGTGAGGCGGCGGCTCTGAGGCCCCGGGGGAAGGGAAGGAGGAAGGGGGCCGCCCCCCCGTGCCGTTGCGCAGCGGATCAGTTCGCGCCCCCATCCCCACTGCCTCACCCCCCACAACCCACCCCGGCCTCGGTCACCGCGACCCCCCTCCCGGCCCCCAGGCCCCGCTCCCGGCACTAACGCCTCTCCTCCTCCGCCGCCTCGCCAGCAGCAGCAGCGCGCGCCCCGCTTCCGCCCCGCGAGGACCCTCCGCGCGGGCTGCCCCGCGCAGCGCCTGCCCCGCGCCGCCCGCTCCCCGCCGCCCCCCGCCCGGGCCCGCGGGCCGCCCCCAGGGCAGCGCTGCCGGCCGCCAGCCGCGGGCCCGGCACGGCGCGGCGCACTTGGCGGCGGGCGCAGGCAGCGCGGCGGGCGGGCGGCGGCTGAGGGCGGCAGGGCCCCGCGGTGGCGCCGCGCGTGGCGGGCGGATGGAGCTGGTGGCGGGCTGCTACGAGCAGGTCCTCTTCGGCTTCGCCGCGCGGCCCGCTGAGGTAACGGGGCGGGAGGGCCGGCAGCTGCGCTCCCCCGCCGCGGGCGGGCAGTGCGGGCGGGCAACGCGAGCGGGACCTCGCTACTCACCGATTGCGTTTCTCCGCGGCCGCGGGGCCGCGCACCGGGGTGGGCTTTTAAAGAGCGGCGGGGGCGGGGCAGCCTCCCGCAGCCGCAGGCTCGGCCCCTCAGCGCTGGCGCGGGGGGTGGCAGCGGCCCGGGGACACCCCGCTGCCCGGGGGGGCGGGAAGGGGCGCGGGGCCCGCGGGGCGCGGGGGGGAAGGGTCGTTCCCTTCAGCCTGGCAGCGCGGAGCCGGGAATAAATGGCGGCGCCAGGGCTGGATGCCACATGGGGGGGCCGGGTGGCAGGCGTGTCCCTCAGCCTGCAGCGGGGGGAGGAGGGAGCAGCCGCCTTCCTCGGCCGTGAGGTTTACCCCTCTGCCAATACTTTTCCACGTACGGTTTCAGCTAAGCCCAACGGCGATTACAAGAAGTGGTTTGCACAATTAAATCGGTCGAACTAATCTCCGAAGAGCACATTAACTCAGTAAGATCCCATTATACTTCCAGCTAGGCATAATTCCTTCACGTTTTACACATAGACTTTTCCAGGTTTTGCTTTTTTAAAAAAAAAATAAAAATACAGGATGATGAAGTTGAAGCTTACAATAGAAAAACTTTACTTCAGAGAAACCTGCTTATCTTGTATTTCATCTACAGTCGTGGACGGTTGTCCCTGATTTTACACATCATGCCCACTCTGCCTCATTGTCAGCAGTAGCAGTGAATAACAGATATGTGGTCACTGGGAGCAGAGATGAGACGATCCAAATCTATGACATGAAAAAGAAGATAGAACATGGGGCACTGCTGCAGCACAATGGTAAGGAAGCTTTTTGTAAAAAGCATTAATGATAGAAATCTAAAGCTGAAAAGCTGGCCCTTGCCAGAAGAAAATTGAAAATTGTTTTGTTAAGTCTTTAATGGTGATGGTGTTGCAGCCATGATGTTCTGAGGATACAAGCAAGGTAAGCTTTTGTGCATAAAAATCCAAAAAGTATTTCGGATATTATCACACAGGTATAGCTGCTCCTTCCAGTTATTTATAGTTTTAACTGTTTGAGAAGTTATGGCCCACAGTTGGCTCATGAGCCATTTTTCTTCTACCAGGACAGTTTTATCTAGACCATGCCTGCTCCCAACAGCCATCTTTCCCAGTGTCCTTGTCCTGTCACAGATGTACCTGAGCTACACAAAAGAGAGTTTGTGTGTGAGAGCAGGCTGCTGCTGCCAAAAGAGTTAACCTGGTACGTTTTCCACTTTATGTGCCCCCTGAATCACAGCTGTGTAATACATCAGTTAATGACCATCCAAGTAAACGTGGTTGAGTCATTTGTAGCTCGATCCCAGTTGTCTTTTCCTCCTGATAACCAAGAAGTAGCTGGAGCTAGACTGAACATGCACCTGCATTCAACTCATACAATAAATCTGGTGCTTATGGGAAGCCAGCATGTGCAGTAAATACAGCTGTGTGTCAAGAGCAGAGTTTTGATGTGGGAGCATTCCTGATGGAAGCTCTGTGTCACCTGCGCCACAGTGGATGAGTAGTGCAGTTGCAGAGAATGGACCAGATGGAGTTCTGATGTGTATGGCTATAGAGGTGCTGATAGAACACATCAGTGATTTAATATAACAAGAAAGTTGGGAGGGTTGTGAAGAAACATGGGAAATAATTCCGGTTTTCCCAAGGGTAGGGTAGTAGATAGTACGTTTTAATGCTAGTAGATAGTACGTTTTAATGCTAGAAGCTTCTCTGTTAATTCATGCGTTCTCTGTGTGGTAACTGTTGGGTATGTACAACGCTGTTAGTAGCTCTGGTGTGTATTTCTAGGCACAATAACTTGTTTGGAGTTCTATGGTACTACGCATCTGCTGAGTGGGGCTGAAGACGGACTAATTTGTATCTGGAACACAAAGAGATGGGAATGCCTGAAATCCATTAAGGCACATAAGTGAGTTTTTTAATCTGCATATTCATGTACATTTTCATGTTGATTTTCCTTGTAAATAATATATGTGGCTAATACATTGTTTTGTTTTTATCAGGGGGCACGTGACATCTCTTTCTATTCATCCTTCTGGGAAATTAGCTTTGTCAGTAGGAACAGATAAAACATTAAGGTGAGTCGAAACTGATGAAGGAAGGCTGAGAATCGTAATTCAGTAACTCTTAGTAAATTGTTACAAGCAACAATTCCGTGTTGGGACTAGACGGTGCAACACTGATAAAACATGTTTGGACATTAAATGCTTCAAAGATCCATTGGTTTGTCTATTTAAGTTCTGGGTACCAGCAGTGTTTTAAAGGCTGTTCCTAGCTTCTTGTTGTGCTCTGACTCTTTATAGTCACTTGTAGATGTGTAAATACATTTGCATTTTGGAACACAATTTCCTTAAACTTCTGAAAGCTGTTAGGTTTTGGTTAGTGTGAGAAAAGTAATTTTTCACTTCTGTACACATGTTGCTGTATATACATGTTTTAAGTATATAAAATGGTATTTTAACAGTATGAATTGGTATTGGACTTCTTTTGAGCTTTGCGTTGCAAGCACTGGTTTATAAAACAAACATCACAAATTCAACCTTATGGTGTGCAAGCAATATATAAAGTCATCATTTTCTCTTGCATTAAGGCGGCAGTAAAATGCATAAACATTCTTAAAAGCTTCCTTTGGATGCCTCATGTCAGCAGATAGGACTTCAGTTTCACTGTGCTGTTTTTAACCAGAATGCACGTTATCTGTTGTTGTCTTTCAGAACTTGGAATCTTGTAGAAGGACGATCAGCCTTTATCAAAAACCTGAAGCAAAGTGAGTGTATTGGTCTAAATCCACTAAAAAAAAGTGGAATTAGATAGTTTGGGGTTTTGTGTAAAGAAAAGTAGACTGAATTAATCAACAAGTCAGTGAAATGAAAAGTGTATTCACAATGTCTTTACACATGCAGGAAAGCATATGTAAGTTTATGTCCTTAATAATAATCATTTACCAAAAGGAAAACATAGTGAGCATAGTGAGCTCAAAGTCAATCTTTTTTCCTTGGAATTTGATGTCAGGACATTTAAATAAATGTGTTTTGTTTTTCTTTATACACTTCTGATAACCAGAAATAAACATGTAAGAGCATAGTTTTACTTGTTTATTCTAGGTTATTTGATTTTTTCTTGAATTGTTGTCAGCTTTAGGTATGAAACAGTGTCTATCAGCTGTGAAAGGTTCTTACTTTTAGATTCTCATGCAGTATAGAGTGCAAAAAATCTGTGTACATGTGCATACAAATCTATCAATGTGTACAGATGCCCACATAATTAAATGGGCCCCTGACGGAGAGAGGTATGTGACCGTGAAAACAAATAAAGTGGATATCTACAAACTTGACACAGCTTCAATCACTGGCACTATCACAACAGAGAAGAGAATTTCTTCACTTAGATTTGTTACAGTAAGTACAAAAAAAGAAAGTTACTCAGAAATTAACTGGTTTGAAACACATGAAATTAATCACACTTGCATTTCTTTTTTTCCCATTCCAAGGATTCTATCCTTGCCATAGCTGGAGATGATGAAATTATAAGGCTGTACAGCTGTGACTCTCAGAAGTGCCTATGTGAATTTAAAGCTCATGAAAACAGGTATTCTATGTTTGTTTACTATTAAAATATTTATGGCAATGCTGAGTACTCAGTAAAGTTCAATAACTTGTAATGTTCAGCATATTTTACTGTTGTTTTTGTTTTAGTGCAGACAGTGAATATGTTTATGTGCTAAATTCCAAATTTGGGACAGACTTGTTTGTTTTTAGTGTGAGCACAAGTACTGTGCTGTCCAAGCATGTTACAAAACCAAAAGGGTATAAAATTAGAAATGTTACAGTTCTAAATTTATGAGTGTGTGTGCACGCACACACAGAAGTACACACTTCTCTGTGGTCTATGCATTTCTGAAACTGGGTACCAGCATTTTCCTGCAAGACCATCTAAAGAATGTTTAACCAGTCTTTACAGATTCTGACTCTTTAGAACACTTAAATACAACAAACCAGTTGTACTCAGTCCCGACAACAGGAAAGTAGTCACATCTCTGTTGTTGTCTGATATCAACTATTGATCCAAATGCTGCTTTTAATTAATCAAAACACAAAAGTATAATGTCATTGATGTGGTTAGTAATGTGTATTTAAAAGTATTATAGGGTTCTGAACTGAATCCTAACAAGCCTAACAAAGGCAAATGTTCCCACTGTAAATGACAGCACTCAAAACAGATTACTGTTCCAAGTTCCTGCCTGTCATTTGTGGGTTTTCTTTTCAAACTGTTGCCCGTTCATCTTTAATTTCTGTTAGTTTACTGTTCTGAAATGAGCTGCCGTACTATAAAGTAACAAAGTGCATTTTCTTCACAGAGTAAAAGATATCTATAGTTTTGAAAGAGAAGGACAACATATTATTGTTACTGCATCCAGTGACGGTTATATTAAAATGTGGAATCTGATTCTTAATAAGGTTGGTCTATTAAACTGCTTGTTAAATTTATGGAAAAATGTCAGACAACCAAAATTGCAGACGGTTCTGTCATAAAAATTAATTTTAAATCACTGAGTACATTTTACTTGAAATCTGGATGGCTTGATCTTCCTCCATGTTATGTTCAGTACAGATGTGTATATCTATGCAAGTATTTTTATGCATTTGTCTATTTTAGTATCTTTGTAATTTTTTTAAACAAACTATAAAAACTAATGATATGGTGAAGATCTCATTTCCTCTTTACATAAAGTCATGCTTCCCTGCAGACCTACCTGGCCAAACTTCATGACTATCTAATCAGTTATATATGTTCTAAGAACTGCTGTAAATTTTTGTGATGTTGATGACTGTTGCTACTCTTTTTAAAAACACAAACTCTGTGGTTTGGGGTGGGTGGTGGTTGTTCATGTAGGGGGTAAAAGGTTGTCCTTTTGAAAAATTCAAACACATTAATGTACTGAGTACTTTCCTGTATTTTCAAACAGTTCTGAGTAGCACAGTTAACAAGGAATCGTGTCTTATCTTTAAAGTTTCTCTTGCTTATTGTTTGCTCTGGGTTTTTGGTTTTTTTAAATCAGAATTAGATTTTTTAAAAATTTAATGGCTAGAAAGAAAGGATCTACTATATTTCACTGTAAGTATCTTGAATAGTTCAAATAAATACAAACATTTAGACACTTTATAGATGTTATCTGAATTTGCCCATTTTTATTTCACCCTCTCTGAATATTTTTATACTTCTAAGTGCAGTATTGAAAATCCCTCTTTTCCCTTCACCTCCAATTTCTGTTCCCCTTGTGCATAATTGACATAGGATCAGAGAACTTTTTGCCAGTTGCTGTAACATTGTCTTTATTTTGACCAAATGTGTGATTTTCTTCCTGTGCAGGCAAACTTTTGTGAAATTTTGTGTATCTCTGGGGGCTGCTCTGTTCAGCTCTGGGAGGTAGAATATCTTAATACAAGCAGTTTTTGATGGGTTGATGGTGTTACGGTGCATGTGTGTTTGTGATGCTTTATCCCCCGGTATCTGTAATAGGGTATTTGCTTAAGTATTCCCAGAACTGACTGGGAAGCAGTTAAGAAATTGGAAACACACTCTGAAGAGATCACTTTTAATCAGCAGCCTTGTCTTTGTGAGGGAGAAAAGGAAACTGATGCAATAACTTAATTCAAATTATTTTTGCTGTACTAAAAAATACCTATTACTCTGGAGAAACTTCTGAAACCATTGACGGGTTTTTTTGGTGGGTGCTATGACTCATCTAGTTTTTCCTCGTGTTAAACTTACTGCCACGTGCCTGAAACTCACTGATCTTGCTTGTCAAGATACATTCTTAAAGCCATTGGGAGCTTTTAGTAAAACCACAACTGAGGAGTGGTGTCAGGACAGGACTGTAACAACGTGACCATTAACTGGTATGCAGCCTCTAGTTCTAAACTTTGTAAGGCACCAGAAAGGAAGTGGAAGGTGGGCAGTAAGATACTTTCTCACTTCAAATACTTCAGTAAATTTAAACAGAAATAAAATAATGTTTAGTTAATATTTTTCTATATTATTTTCAGATTGAAGGTGTGCCATCTTTACTGTGTGAAGTCAATACCAAAGCTAGGCTGACATGTCTTGCAGTATGGCTTGACCGGGCTCCAGAAATGAAAGAAAATTCTGATGAAGCTGTAACATCATCTCAAGGTAACAGAACTCTGTTTATCGTTGGCTGTTAATGTGACTGTGAAATGGAATATACTAAGTGGGAAGGTTTTTATATGCACTGGAAAAAGTTTTGGTATCTTGAAGAACCGGGCATGTGATGCCGGCAAGTGATAGGGATATCCTTACCAACCTGATAGTGTCTCAACCCTGCATGTATGTTGGAGGTCATGAACCTCTTTTCACTTCTATTATATGAAACTTTTGTTTCTCTTTCCTGGAGTAACATACTGAGGAAGCCACTGTGAAGCTTTTGAGACACGTAAGAAAAGAATAAACAGTCAGATAGAACTGCATGTCTTGTTTTCCTATAAACAATCAGGTCTGAAGCCAGGCAGACTGTAGCTGTGGGAACTTAGGCAGTCTGGCTCAGGTTGGTTGTTTTTTTCTCTTGTTTTCCTGTATTGTAATCTATTTACGTTACTTGATCTTTAGATATTTTTGTATCACAGGCTAAACTAGCATAAATGGCACATTCCACTGTAAATAAAAAACAACTTACAACCCCTTATTTAAAATGAAATACAAGTCTCTGTGCCATTTTAGACAACAAAGACTGGAAATAAATATCAGTGTGAATAATTTCTTCCTCTTTTTCAGCAAATGAAGATGAAAAATTATCAATAGTTAGGAAAACCAAAGTTTTTTGGACTGACAAAAGTGATAAAACAGCAAAAAGAAAGAGAAAAATTACTCCAGAGAAGCAAAAATTGGAAGCTCCATTGATTATTCCAGAGAAAAAAAAATTGGAAACTCCACTGCAAAAGAAGAAAAAGAAACAGAATATTTCAGCATGAAGGCAGCTACTTTCTCTCCTGAATAAAAAGTAAATGCTGGTGTTGCTGTAGTTTTTACAAGAATGTAAACCTCTGACAGGACATACACCTCTGAACTGATCTGTTTAAAAGTAATGAATGTTTTTACCCTGATAAATTGACTGATGACTGTGGGAAGTAGCAAAAGAGATGGCAACTTTTCCTAAGTGAATAAGGCAAAAATAATAATATGTAATGTTTATATTTTTCTATTAACAATAGCATATACTTTTAAACTGGCTCTGGAAAAGCCAGTCAAAATTATAAAATTAGCTGCATGTCTCCAGTTACATTTTTGTCTCACTTGAATGCATATTAAAAACACGTACACCTTTTAATTTTAGTGTTGGAAAAGTTACTGTTCATTTGACTTAAAATATGATCTGCCTTTGTCATGCTGTTGGAAGAAGGGTTCGCCAGAGTCAAGAAGACGTCTGCTCAATATGAATTATGCATCTTGCTCAACTTTATTAGTTTCTAACACTATATAGAACCGACACACATGCATATTCGTAAAGCAGAAATATAATTGGTTAGTAGTCTCTAAACACGTGCGGTTCTCACACCCCTAATTATCATGACTAAAATAAGCATTCTATCCATGTAGCTAATTGTGTTGCTGTGCTTCAGCCTTGTAGTTAGTATCTCCCTATTTTCCCATACCGGTCCCTATCTTTCTTGGCCCTGCACCTGCTTTCCCAGCAGCTGTAGCCTGTTACAGCCACGGCCTGTTGGCACAACATAGTTACTCGGTCTCAGGATTCAAGAATAGCTCAAGGCTACCTTTCTCGTTATCTTCAGCACAGCAACTTCAGTACAATTCTGATTACAGGCCTATTCTAATACCAGGCCTGGATTGTGCAGATCTTCAGAGATTCTAAAACCATGCTTCTGCAGCCATTCTTCTGCAATTCCCCCTTTTTTCTTTTGCACAAGCCAGGCCTGATTGGTTATGTTAAAAACTACTCTCTTTAAACAAGAAAAAACATATATTCTTAGCGTTTAATGCAGTCATTGCTCCTGGCGTAAAGACGGAAGCTAAGACATTTGTTGTTACAGACTGCAGATCGACTTGGTCATTACATGTTTCATCAAAGGTGTGCAGTGCCCTCCGTGATCTATGAAATTGTGGAGTCATTTTCAATAAGTCTTTCACACCTGGAGCAAACAGAGTTAAAGGCCCTAAATAACATGGTCCACCGACAGGATTCAAAGGAATCCCTGGCCATGCTCTATCTCCACGTATCAAAAAGACTCCCGGTGGCAACTGATAGCCCCCTGATACATTTACATGTAAGCCTCCAGCTTTCAGTTCACCCCAATTAGGTGAACCGGTTAAGTTTTGAAACCTTGTATCAAACTCCCATTCACCTTGACGCGCTAGCCACAGTCGCCACGGTTCACCAAACCAAATTACTCCAGTGCCATTTAGAGCTTGAAGTGGTGGTACCGGGTCCTCGCATTCTGGAATTCCCGTTGCAGTCACATTAACGTATTTAACAGGCGTAATGCTGCCTAATAGCTCTAACTCCTGCAATGGCAAATGATATGGTCGATTCAAATTCTCAATAACCGTTTTCTGCCATGCTGCATTACGCATAGAAGGCCAAACAAATTGCCCATTCGGACTCATACATGTACCATTCTGATTGGAAGTCAGATCCACTGTTTTAACATTTCAAAAAAACATCAAAATTTGTTTCATTCTCTTGCAGGGGAATACCAATTAAACAAGTTTTAAAAGGGTTGTCTGCTTGCTGCAAACTCAAACAAAAGTCTGTTACCCCCGTGATATTTGCCCATGTCACCCATATGTTTGTTCTAGGCAAGATGTCAAAAATACTTTGGCCAATGGGTAAAAAATTCATCAAGACCATAAACCAAGTCCACCACTTAAACATGTTTAGTCCTACAATTTCCACCTTTTTTTTTTATTTTATACCACCCCACAAATCTGTGCTTTCACAGATTCTGATGATGTATAGTCTCCAATCAGCACAGTATTACACTAGTTGTATGCTTTCTCTTGTTTCATGCCCATTTACTAATCAAACACATACACTCTTTACACCATTTACATTTAAGCTTTGGCTTACAGAACCGTTTTACCCCACATAGCATACATCAGCACAATACCCACGGGTTACATCCCTTACAACATAGAAAGTTTATTTCGTCTGCTTGCTCTGAGTCTTCTCTTCTGTCTTCTGATCTTGACATACAGGTCGCACAAACTTGCTAGGGACCCATATAGGTCCTTTATCTGTGGAGATACAAAAATAACCTCTACCGATAAATAACACTGGATTAGGTCCTTCCCATACACCTGAAGCCATATTTTTATACAGAACATTCAAACCAGGAACTGTAGTTGTTTGGTTGCCTCGTGCTGTTTGGTGATGTATAACAACAGGTGATCCCTCTCTATCCTCCATAAGGGAGAGAGAGTTTAAAGTAAACAACACCTTAGTCAACCGTTTAGTCACGTCTATGTCCTGCGATACTTTCTGTCTCTGAAGATAATCCTTCAGGGCACGGTTTGCCCTTTCAACAACTGCTTTCAGTTCTAAGGTTTGAAGGTTGTGCCGTGGTTCACCGGTGATCACTTGTTTCTGCCACTGATTATCGGATTGCCAAACACACGCAGCCTTCTTCATCTTTCGTCCTGCATCTGTAAACACCGTTGGCCCTTCAGCTGGTCTTTTTGAGCGTAATGGTCTCGCAATCCACTGATAATGTTCTAACATCTTCCAGAGAGGTCCTTTTGGCCGGTTGTTGTGTACAACACCTGTATAACCCATCAAGGCTTCCTGTATGGCTGTTGAATGTCTCAGAAGCCATTCATAATCATCACCACGGACTGGAATACTGATATCTGCTGGTTCAGTCCCATCAATTTCAACAATCCTGTCTCTTCCTTTTCTCACCAAGGCTGCTACTGCTTCAGGGTGACTTAAAATACGATGTCTGGGTTGCAATAGCAAAAACAAGCACTCTAAAATGATCGCCGTATCATGCATTAACTTTTCTACTGTAAGAAGGAACATGTTAAAATTACTTAAAATATGATGATCACATTTCATTCCTACATTCACAGAAAATTGTACTTTCTAGTTCTTGACATAGACTTACATATAGAGTTTATAAGCAAAATGCTTGGGTTTTTTACTGTGTCCGTACTTCACGCATCTGATTTTTTTTTAAGTATTTACATCCATCGTTCAAATGATTGAAATCTTTTTTTCAGAATATGATACATATTTTTAGGGGGAAAAGTTTATATTGATAAGATTTTCCCTTCCCCCTTCCCATAGTATTTTTTCAAGTCCTTGATCTGAGCCGTATTGTTAGGAGAAAAAAAAATTATCTAACATTCAAAATGTTTGTCATGCTGATAAAATGTCACCCATCTGTTTTGCACTTAAACAACAAGTGAATTCCTGGCCTTCTTAGTCAGTGGGAACAGGATTTTATCCTACGTGTTATTACAAATACACAGTAGGAAAACCAAAGCTGAGCTGGATAGAACAAGGTCAAATAGCTGTACTAAGTGTTCTCTTTTTTTTTTTTTTTTTTAAGTAAGGCATTTTAATATTGTTTTCTGCACTACTGGAGTAGTCATTATTTCTTCTGTTTCCAAGGAGCAGTTGGAATCATGCTTTATTCTGATTCGCTTTGGTAATAATCTGTTCCTCCGTCTTTGTGTAGCCAGAGAAAAGGTAGAGAAAATCAGAAAAAGGATTGAGCCAAATGCGGGGGCAGGAATGCAGGCTGTCTTGGGGATGTAAAACAGGATACAACTCCCCTCACCTCTGTGTAGGCTCTGTCACTGGAACTAAGTAAGCATCCTCGGTGCTGCTGGAAGACTGCTCACATGGCAGTATTCCCTTGGAGGTGGGCGTCTGTATCTTCTGTGAGTGTTCCCCTTATTTAGCTAAATGATCACAACCCCTTGTCTGAATATCCAGCATAGTTGATTTATATGACCCCAGTTTAATTCAACATTAAACATTCAATTGTACTTTATTTTAATTTGACACAGCTTTTAACTTTAACAGTGCTCTGAATGTGTGTGTACATAAACACAGGCAAATAATGCGGGGCCTAAAATGGTGTGGAGACTTGGCAGGAAAGGTACCAAATCAGATTTTTAATTTATAACAAGGCTCCTGTAGTACATAGAGGGCTTACAAAGTGTAAGCTTAAATAAGAGACTTGTGTAAAGTGTTTTCACTTGTAAAGTGTTACATCTATTTTATAGTCCTTATCTTACATCTGTTCTTGACAAAATGGCTGCCGCTACTAAAACAGTTTTTATTGTTTTAATGTTTAAATCCATGAGTTTATGGCCATGGATATCACACTTATAGAAGCAAACTCTCCTGAACACCAGGGAAGCATCCAGTCTGCACATAATTTTAAGAATTAAAAAGCAGAAATGCCACAGAATTTTGGTTCTAAGGTTTAGGCTTACAAGTAAATATTAGACATTTGTAAAAATACAAACTCCCCGTATAGTAACAAAGAATTATGCACGTCGTGATACTTGTCACAATTTGTAAACTGGAGACAAAGAAGACAAGTCCTGCCAGTTTTTAAGTTGAAATACAAGAAACAGTCCTGAGAGAACTCGCATTTTTATACTTGGAGTGAATGCTCAGCTACTGAGCAACTTTTCTGGTTGTTTCCTTGTGCACATCTTCCTTTTCAGCGGATTTTCCATTCTAGTTTTCAGGGAACTGCTTAGAATGATAGAGGGGAGGCAGCAGTGCAGAGAGGAGATGCCTGCGGTGAGAAAGCCCTTGCTGTAGGGCGAGCGCGCATGATGCTGCTCTGCAGCGGGAGCCATGGCTGCATGCAGCCTGGGGAGCTGCTCCTCAGCTGGCCCCCCCCGGGGAGTTCTCCCAGTTTTCCTGCTTCAGAACCCCAGTGCTGGATTACAAAGCAAAGCCCAGTGAACCCCAAACCTCAGCCATTACAGAGCTTGAACAGAAAAGGGAACCCCATCCGGCATAGGTTGGGTCTGTGTTTGTTGTGGCACTTTTCAGGGAGACAGGAGAGATCTGTTTATGCGGCCAACAAGGGAATTAAACTGCTTTCCACTTTCTGACCATGAGGCTAATTGATGAAGCTGGGAAAATTTGAAAATGCAGGTAGAGAAAGCTACGTTTTGCAGAAAGCACGGGCTCCTGATGTTTTGTGGCTTCTGTTAGGAAGAGGAGCTGAAGCCCCTCAGCTCAGGGGCCCGGCTGGAGCAGCGCTCGCTCTTTCCCTATGGTTCAATGGCCACGGGCGGTAAGTGTACAGAAAACTGGAATGAATCCTGCAGCACCACTGATGTGAAGAATGCCAGTTTCAGCACTGGGGGTGGGAAGAGAAAGAGTTTATCTTTGCAGACAGTTAGAAACATCTCTACATTTTTTCCAGATTTAAAAACAAAACAAAACACCTTCTTTGGGTTTTTTTCTAATGTTTTATAATTAAAAAGGTATTTTCCATCTCCCACTGTTGTATAACTTCTACAGGGGAAGGCTCCCTTTTTCTGTCGCATCAGGTGTGCTTGTAATTTGAAGATAGAAAATCCACTACATCTTCCACAAAAGGCCTATACTGACATTCCTGACCAAAGCCATGAGCAGCCTGGGGGCTGCCCAGCGCCGGAGCTCCCACCACACCAAAACCCACCCCCCAATTCTCAGCTGCACCCCCACGTCCCCCCACTTCTGCTACCGGACTGGGATGGATGGGGGCGCACACGAAGGCAGTTAGGAGGGTGCTTTGCCCCCCCACTGAACAAGCACACAAAACACGAAGCCTCTCCTCATTTTGGGGCCACTCGGGCTTCTCCCTGGGGCACCCCCCCGCCCGCCCCCGCCGGGCTACCGGCAGCACTGCGGGCGGGTGGCACGGCACCCACGCCTTCCCCTCCGCAGCCCCCAGCCCTGCCCGTAGGGCTTGTTTGGTTTGGTTTTGAGTTTGTTTTTCCTTTTTTTCTCCTCCTCCCACCCGGAAGAGGGAAGCTGGGGGCGGGGCTCCCTGCCCCCCCCCCGTTCCCCTCCCCCCCCCGCCGCAGCGCGCCCGGCCGAGCAGCCGCGGAGCAGGTGAGCGCCGCCACCGCGCGTTTTTCCTGAAAAAAACCCCATCAAATCCGGTTTTATCGCTTGGACTCGGTGTAGGGCTTAAGCTTTAGGCAGGCCTCACTCACGGACCACCCCCACCCCCCGGCAAAATGCCCTGTTTGTTTTTCTCCATCTAAAAAATGAAGCGATACTGATCTTCACCCCAATTTCTCTTCCAGTTTCCAGCATGGCAGTGGACTGGCTCGGCTTCGGCTACGCAGCCCTGGTGGCATCGGGAGGGCTCGTTGGCTATGCAAAAGCAGGTACGGTGCGGGAAGGTGCTTGTGCGCCCCCCCCCCCCCCTCCCCCCCCGCCCCCCAGTAGCTCTGTATAAGCTGAGCAGCTTTTTCCCGAAGCCGCCTATCTCGAAGTTCACACAGACGTCGAGTTTATCGCTTTGTGCCATATGCTGGGAACCTGCTGCTGTTGGGGTGGGGTGATGTTTGGGTTGAGCTTTTGGGGCTGATAAAGCCCACGATCGGCTTTCTGGGGGATGCTGGTACCCCACCTCTACATTGTGCTCTGGGCGAACTGGCAAAAGTTTGCTTTGGAGAGGCTTTCTCCCTGCTGCTTTAAATTTAAGCAGTATTTTTTTAAAATTTAAGCTTTTTTTTTAATTTAAGCATTTTTTTAATTAAGCATTTTTTGAAATTTAAGCATTTTTTGAAATCGAAATTTTAAAATGTCATTAAATTTAAGCATTCTATCAATGTTCTGTATCTTCCAATGACATAAGTGACTTTTTTTGGAGATCTATTCTCATTGTGATGTTCGATGGTAACTGTAAGCTGCAGGGTGTTTTTGGAAGGATCCTTTCTTCCAGTAGAGCTGAACAATGCAAATCTGTCCTTAAACTTGTTCCTTTTCTAGGCTTTGCATCATAAGCGTACCCTCTGACCTACTGCTTTCATTTCCTGAGCTTTTCCTGCGTTTGCCCTCCTCTGGACGGAGCTGTGCACTCATCCTTGCTGCAATACTGTCTCTTTCAGCTTCAAAAATCCATAAACCATCTTAGTGCTTGTGAGCTGAAGGGGCATTGCTGAAGCCAGGGAGAATTTTACCATCGCATTTGACTACGTAGATGCTAATGCCTATTCCAATCTGTTTTCTGTTGGCTTACTGCATCCTTTGGGCTGTGAGTGGAGTTTAGGGCAGGAGGGACAATAATGAGAACTTAAGTAACTAATTGCATCTGCATTTCTCTAAGGCTGCTATGAAATGGTCGGTGTCTGTCTTACCCTGTGGTCCCAGATGGGAGGACGTGGCCCTGCTGAGGCAGGGGAGTCCAGGTCACAGGATTTTTGAAGGGGGAACAGGAACTTGTATGGTGACTTGTAGGGGGAAAAAAAAAAAAAAGGCGATCACATCCCTACTAATAACTTGGAGAAACCAAAAGGGAATGGAGCTTTCATCCACAGAGCTAAGATGGTGATCTGGTTTTTTTTTTTTACAGCCAGGTTTATTTACCCCCACAGATAGTGGTCAGTAGTAGGTACCTTGGGAAGAATATGAGAACAGGGAAAGCAAAGAGTGAGTAAGTGATTTTCTCTCTTCATTTAGTAAGTTCTCTGGGTCCCAGTGTTTTGAGACTCGGGAACTTCCTGAGCCAGAAATGGTGTGGTTGTCCTAGTAAGTGTGTGTCGTAGCTGCTTAAACAGTACCTTGAGGCATAAAATTCAAGGATATGATGGCCATGTCTTGGCTGCCAGCCTTATTGTGGAAAGAGTTGTAGCTACCACGTTAGTTCTGTGCAGAGCACCTACTCACTAGAGTGTGAATTTTTTCCTTGCACGTGTACGAGAGAATATGTGGTGCCATCATCTTTTACCTCTTGCTTTCTGTACCAAGAGCAGGATCTGAAGCAGTGTTACAGCTGCCTTGTTGATGACTGAGAAATGATGGCTTTCTGGTAGCAATATGCAATCCTCCTGTAACATTGAGAGGAGATCTGTATCAGCTTAGCTTTACAACCTTGCGGCTTTTAAAGGTGACCTGAAAAATGGCACTTGTACGGAACCACCCTCGGTAGCATCAAGTCCTGATTTCTCCATTAGCCTTATTGAGGGCATTCGCCGCTTGCGGTGGTCGTGCTGCTTCATTACTTGATGTAATCCATAAATCACCACTTTGGATGTGGTATCCTTTATCTTCTGGTAGTTTGGGATTATCACTTATGCTGAGGGCTTTCCGAAGTTTAAGTGAATCCAGGGAACCTTCTTCCAAAGCCTGCAGTTACCTTTGGGTCAGATCTGGGGTGTACTTAAGAGATACAATTTTTCTTATTCAACTCCACTCTCTTCTTTGGCAACTCTTTATTTGTCTGAATGCCCTGCTGCTCACTTCAGTCCATGTGCCCTTTTTCTGATCTTAAACACTTAATATTTAATCTATCTACTTTACTGCCTCTCAAGAAGTTCTGACATTACTGCGTTGAAACAACATGCTTCAGTTTGCACAAAGAAAACACCAATTCTTCTGCTTTTCTCGCAGTTCTTTCATGATAAATATATGAATGCCTTTGCTGTTGAAGATTTCCGTACTAATGCTATTTGTATCTTATGCAAGACTATTTGAACATGTTTCTTGGTGCAGATCAGCATGGTCTTAGTGTCTTAATAGAAAAAAAAATCTCTAATCTGCTTTATAACAGTAAATGTCCATCTTTTTTAGTTATTTTTGTTGTTTTACGAAACAGATAAACTGATGAGCAAGTTTATTTCTGAGCTTCTGATTAATGCATTATCTTTTACTTGTTCAGGTAGTGTCCCATCGCTAGCTGCTGGCCTTTTCTTTGGGAGTTTGGCTGGACTGGGTGCCTATCAGCTCTCACAAAATCCAAATAATGTTTGGATTTCTCTGAGTAAGTAATTTAAAATTTTGATTAGAAGGGATTATATTTACCCTGAAATAACTGGGTACTTAAAGTGAGTACCTAAAAGTCTTGGAGAAGAGTTAAACTGATACTGTTATAAATCTAGTTTCAACACAATCTTTAAACTTGTGTTTTAGTGAAAATTCTCCATTAGTGGCGAGACTCCACTGCTCTCCCTGGAATGTGTTAGCATTCTCCCTGGAACTGTTAGCATTACTAAATTATTTTTTTAAAGAATGTATTGAGAATGCATATCAAAAACTGTTTGTCTTGGTGTGTCTCGCTCAGTGATTTCTCACATTCCTGCACCCCTTTTGCAACAAGTATAGAGTGTTTTGGGTGATAGTTCAAACTTACATTTTTTGTTCCTTTTCTACAACAGGAGAGGAAAATATCTGTCATTTAACATTAGAGTTTGTCTTTTGAACATCAGAAAACTACAGATTGTGAAAGAAAATGTGCCATTGGGTAAAGTGAAACTTAAGATGGCTTAAAAAAAATAAGCAATACCAGTATTTCACATCCTTCAGCAAAATAAAAATCAAAAAAGCATTTTGTGTTTAAAAACATATGTAGCATGTTGGGTGTGAATCTCCAAAATGCTGGTTTTATCTTTCTGCCATTTACCATATAGAGCTCAGGGCTGAAATTGCGTTAGGGTGGTTATCGCCTGCCGCTGTAACCTGTGTGTGCCTAAAGCTCATGCCAGTTGCAAAATAACATGACTTGGAACTTTTCTCATTCACCGCTAAGTTAGGGTACCTTGCAACTGAAGTGGGCTGAGAAAGTATGTGTAGGTAATTCTGGTAGCTTCGTTGATGACTGACGCTTGTTGGACTGCTCTATCTCAGATGGTTGTGAGCATGTGTTTTAAGTAACCCTGTCTTTAGGGTTTGCGGTAGTAGTATCCTCTCCTCTCCATTCCTGATCTATAGAAGACATCAGTGCATGGCAGCTCCGGAGCACTGGCTACATTTCAGTCCCCAGGCTTTGCTGAATTGCTGGCTGCCACCATGCACCTGTCTTGTACCGGCGTGTTTGAAGGATCATAGTTCAAGGGAAGTGCTGGTAAACTGATGTCTGACCTTTGTGTGTCCTCTTTATGGCTGGATCCTGCTTTCAGCATCCTGTGGGAGGCTGAAGCATATCAGGAGATGCCATTCCCCTGCAGATTGCCCATACCCCTAGCAGATTATTTTATTGTTGCTGAAAACAGCAGAGATTGTGATCGGCTTATTTTTATATATGAGAAATACGTGGGATTACAAAGGTGTTGCGTGCCTGGGGAGATTTAACAGAGAAGCAAGCTTCAGTAATGCCTTTTCTTCTTTCTTCTTCTCAGAACCAGAGCTTCCCTTCTCCCTGACTTTGAGAAGCTAACTGTAGAGAGTCACTGCTTAATCAGTGCTTAAAGAGCTGCACTGACGGTAGGATTTGTTCACTGAGGCAGTGACATAGCATCTAGCTCTTTAATATGGTAAAGTCAGAAGCAAAAGGGGAAGGCCCAGTGTTTCTCTCTACTTCAGCATTGTCTACAGTGTGCTCCACTTCCATATCTGCTGGACAGGTCAAAAGCTGTGCATGGTCAAGCCTAAATATTTGGAATAAGCTGCAAATACAGCAAGCTTAAGAAGAGTGGGACAAAGTACTTTCCTAAATGTGAGAGACAGATACATTTCTGTAATTCAGTAGTATGTGGAGTCTTTTCCTCCTTTTCATGCTTTAAAGTTTTTGAAGTGTGTTCTGCTGCTGTTTTAGACAAAAACATTTAGTGAGCTGTGCATAGTTTGAAGGCTGGCCACTGATTAGAACTTGAGGCATTTGAATACTGAAATACAGGTCTTTCCTGTGTGTTAGACTGTGGTCCCAGTATCTTACGTGTCTCCTTATGTGAGATTGCTAGATGTCAGTGACGCAGGGTGATGTTAGGGAGGAAGGATGCCATAGCGAAGACTGAAGATGAGCTGGGTCCTGCAGAGCCAGTCATCACATAGAAGTAATGGTAGAACATAAAAGAGTGGTTGGAACAACATGCTGTGTGTAGCTGTTACCACTGGGTAGCAGTTGCGTGCTAAGGATTTAATTAGTCGTTACATTTTCCTTGTGGTTTTCTTAGTATTCAGTCATTCTTTGAGATGCAGTGTTCCAGGGGTTGCCTTTTTCTATTTTACTGGCACAGTGAAACTACCTGGCTCTGTGTCAAGTGGTCAGGGTCGATGACTTTAACTCTTTGATCTTAGTGGAAGGTGGTGCAGGGCTGAAATGCTTACCACTTACATAGCACACTTTCCTTTTGAAGGCTTTTGCGAACATAAACTAGTTAATTCTCAGAATGTCGCTACAAGTTAGACATGAAAATGTTCTCTCCCTTTTATGAGAAGTGGGGGAATTACGTGCACAGTGTGGAGATTCGCCTGTGCACAGGGAAGGAGTGAGTTCCAGAGCAGGGTAGCACAGGTTGTTTCCAGTCTCCAAAGCAGCACATTTTGACAAAGAAATTTAAGGAGTGTGTGCAGAAGCATATGGAGTCCGCTGCCTGCTGGAACTTCATTTAGAGAATTTACTCTTCACGTAGCGAGGCATTCCGAAGTTTAAACAATTTATTGACTCTTCTAGTCTGTCACATGAAGTAACCCATTCCACTTTTTACTTGATGCTACTGGTTCTCTCTGTTCTGTTCATTTGGAGTTGTAGCATCTCTCTCACACACATGCATTTGCTGACTGGGCTGTGTAATCTCTCCTTTCAGTTACATCTGGAACACTGACTGCCGTCATGGGAACAAGATTTTACAACTCTGGAAAATTCATGCCTGCAGGGCTAATTGCTGGTGTCAGGTACAACACAATATACTTTTTTTGTTTGTTTTTAACCTCCAATGTGTGATTTCTTATTTGCATAGCTAAACTGAGATGGAGTGAGTCATCTTTTGTGTATCTCTTTTGTTTCCATGCACTAGTTACCTGGGAAGTATTTGAAAATGAGTTGAAAAATTGTTATTATCTTTGTTTAATTCTGTGTTTTCCCCTCTTACACAGTTTGTTAATGGTTGGAAGATTAGCACTGAAGATGTTGGAAAAGCCCCTTGATAAGTAGCGGTTCATTTTACAGTTTAGTATCTGGATAAGGAAACCTGATGATGAAGTTGTAAGAGTGCAGAAGCAAGAAGATGGAACAATTTTCTATATCGAGACAGGATTTTTTCCTTTTTTTTTTTTTTTTTTTTTTATATAACAGGGGAGTGGAATGAGTTAGTTACATACAAGGTGCCATTTGTTTCAGTGATCTGGTGGAGCTATTATTGTGTCGTGAGAAACTGGTCCTGATTTTTCCAGACACATTTCAGTGTATTTTAA
This sequence comes from Falco peregrinus, assembly GCF_023634155.1. Classification (NCBI taxonomy): domain Eukaryota; kingdom Metazoa; phylum Chordata; class Aves; order Falconiformes; family Falconidae; genus Falco; species Falco peregrinus. The sequence goes on along the minus strand of NC_073723.1, from coordinate 97,636,919 downwards.
CACTTCCAGTTTTTATATTCCAAAATACACTGCTGACAAATATGAAGAGAGGACCTGTAATTAGGAAAGTATCCACTAAGAGGCACCAGGAGTAACTGGCTAAATACGACAGTGTAAGTCTTTCATACTGAGTATTCCAGTGTGCTTTACCCCTTGCGTTCCGAGTTGATACACTATGTCTGTATAACACCCAACAGATCTTACCTTTTTATTATGAAATGATGCTACGATGTTGCTTTTCTATGAATAAAATGTGTTACAAACCTTTACTTGGCATGCTTTTATATACTTTCTGTGTGTATGGAGGTAGGGGGTTGGGGTTTTTTTCCTTCTCAGTGGAAGTCTTTGCAGTGAACTGTTAGTATCCATGTGCTGTCTTATAATGACATTTTAAAATCACTTTTTAAATGGAGGGGCAGAAGATTAAATTCAGGACCTTCATTAACACTGCATTAAGACAGTGGTTGGAAAGGAACTTACTTTGTGGATTAATTAAGCAAAATCTGTGCTAGGCTAAATGAACAGTTGACTCTGATCTGGCCGGACTGTATAATTAGAGTGAAATAGTTTAACACCGTGTAATTCTGATCTTACAGGTTTATTTGACAATAGAATGTATCAGCATTTTATTTTTATCACTTAAGGAAGCGGCTGTGCCTCTTCAAATCTGTCTTTACTAGGAAACCTTGGAGTCAGGAATGTTCCTGGTTTGGCTGTGGTGCCTGAGGAGTGAAGTGTAGAAGAGGCATCGGTGGCAGTGTGTAACTCTTATTTTAAAGTGGTATTTTATGTAGGGACTATTTAGGATTTTATTTTGGGATCTCTGTACCACTGATTGTATCAAAACTTTGTCAACTTCATAATGCATAATTATGGCAAACCAGGTTTATATTAACTTGCACCTTACACACTACCCATTTTGTAGTGCTTAAAGGAATTTGTAACAATTTTTGCAAACTGCATAAAGTGAATACTGAGCTATATAATTGCTCTATTTCTTTCGTCACTTCAGAGCTTGTATTTCCTGTTAAAAAATGGCGTTTAACAGTACTGAGCCAGAGTGACATTTCCATTGTCATGAATCAATGGAAACCCATATGGCAGTAGATCGAAAGCTGTCGTAGTAGAAAGCAGTAATTACACTATAGGTGTTAGGTCAGTTGTGCTGTGTGTTATTAATTCTCTTAGCAAAAGTTATAAAATTAATTCCAGGTTTTTGAACATATTTCATATTGTAAGCTCTCCTGTTTCCAGGCACTTAATCCATAAATAACCTCATCTGTACAGGATGGATCTGCAGGGAGCGACACTAAAAACATGTAAAAGCGTGTCTGAAATCCTAGTCTCAATTAAGTCTTAGTCTCTTTTGACCATGCTGTAAGCAAAATCTAACAGAAGTTTTGCAATTAACTTTCTATATTTTAAACTGTCCTATCTAATTGAATAGAAAATTCCATCCCTGCTGCAGAATTTTCTAGAGCCATTCAAGAATTAAAGACATCAGTATCCTTTTTCCAGACTGCCTGTGCTTTTAGGCTGATTGTTAGATAAACCTACAAGTTTTCTTTCCTATTTTGATTGTGGAGGGTTTGGTGGTTTTTTTTCCGCTGAGGGTGGTCTCTATGTAAATCGAGATTATTACTTCTGCATGGGATTCATTGTGACCATGCGATGGCTTCAGTGAAACTTCATGCTGTGAGTCAGCTTGTGTACGGATGTAATGTTTTGGAAGGGTGATTTAGTTATTTTTAGGAAATGAGCTGTTACAATAAATCTTAAATTAATGCTACTCTGTTCAAAGCACACTGTGAAGATAAAAGTGTTAGTTTAATATTACTTACAGTATCAGCTGTCAGCATAAGCTGAAATTTTTTTAATGAGGCACAGGAGCAGAAAACTAGTTTTACAGTATACAGACTGGGTCACTAGGATCCAACAACTCAGAGTTTAATTATGCCTCTAGAACTCAAATATGTTATAGTAATGACAGAAGGGGAGAGTTTGGGTTATCAGATCCTCGTTTCCCAGAGTGAAGACCCAGGCCCTCTACTGCACATGTTGCTGTCACATCTCCAGTGCCCGGTGGAAGCTGGGTGGCAATGAAAAACATCAAGCATGTCACCTCTCTCTTGAGGGGCTCACTCAAGGCTGGGAATAGGAAATTTCCTCTTCACTTGGGTAGATAAATGATCCCTTGAAAGTAGGAGCTTGCCCTGGACTTTGCAAGGGGGGTGTATAAGCTTACCTGTCTTTGTAATAGCAGTTGCTTGCTGTAGGTCCTGGAAAGCAGGAGATGTTGGGCTCCCTTCAGTTCCCCCACTCCGGATGGGTCCAAGCTTCCTTCCCAGGGCAGGGCTCTGTGCCTCACTCCGTGGGATATCCCACAGCAGGAACATCGCCTGTGGAAGCCATGCTGCAGCAGAGGAGGGAGCGCAAAGCTCCTGGGACCTGTGAGAACAGGAGCAACTATGTTCTTTAGTCGTCTTAGAAAGATAAATAGTAACTGGCACAAACACAGAAACATCCTGAAGCTGGGAAGTGGGACCCAGGTTCCTCTCTGCCCAGGTGGAAAACCCATGGAACAACCTAAATTTCAGCTCTGCTGTATGTCTACTTCTGGCTAACCCTAGGTTCCTTCCCGTTCAGCATCTTACCTGTGGTGTCCCAGTTGCTCACACTGGGGCAGCAACAGGCACGTACAGGCTGGGAATGTGACAAACCACCCAGTTAGTGGAGATGTGAGCAAAGATTTTGGGGGTGTGTGTCAAAATCTTGTATGCTTGAGTGCCTCGGTTGTGCCTTAGTCTTTATAGGTGGATCACTGAGACATTTAATACAGCAATAATGTACTGAGGCTCAGCTGCAGCATTGAGTTGAGGGGAGGAAAAGCAGTCTTTTTACTCCCCCATTGATAGCTGTCACACCTTAAGCTGTTCTTTCAATTAACGTGACATTTGCAGGTGGCAAAATCTCTTTAACCTCGTGCAGTTAAGAACAGAAGTAACATTACGCTAGCCGTACGGACAACTGTCTTTTACAGACTAGCAAAGGAGAATGAGAGGAGGATGGAAAACGTTTCAAGTGAAATGGTTTAGAAGGGAAGTAGTCATGTGCTGTCCTACTTTATCCCTTGTTCTAAGAATATAGTGCATGGCTGTTTTTAATGCAAAGCGTATCCCCTAGCTCTTGTTCTGCTGCAGGCTTTGAAAGTGCAATTTGCCATGTCCCAGTTCTGTCAGTCATTGAGCTGGGAGCTGTTGGCACTCTGTCATCCCCGGCTGAGGGTCAGCCCGTGCCGAAACTAATATGGCCTGAAGTATTACACAATTACCCGTCTGTGGTGTTAAAATTGCTGGTTTCTTGGCATTATAGTCATGCTTTCTGCCTGCACAGTTTAATTACCTGGAAAAATGGGAGGGGAAATAAAAAAAAAAAGGTTAGGGGAAGCTTTGGCTGTTATGACAGGAGGAAAGTCTTTGTTCCTCCAGAATCCCTGCAAGTAAAAGTGGCAAAATATTACGTCAATAATGGCACAGAGACATCTGCCCACATCTCCTCGCCTGCTTCCTTGGAATGCCATGCTGGAGCACATCCAAATGCTGATGGTTTTGTGCCATATACCCAGCTCAGCCCAGTGCACGAGTGACTTGGGGTGTTCCTTTTAGTCTTCTTGCGCTTCTCTTCTGAACCTGTGCAATGGAGATGATGTTTGCTGTATCCCTTCCCTGGCTGGCCTAGTACACTGCTGCCTTTTGCAGTGCGTGCGGCATAACACGTTCCCCGCCCCAGGAGCAAGAACTGGTAGGTCTGGTACTGTTTAATTGCTGGTAGTTAATACAGTCTGTCCTGGTTTTAATTGAATACTCTGTTACAAAATACCTAAGGAGAAAAATTACGGTAGGACAAATGTCTACTTCCCTTCTTCCCTTTCATTAAATGTTAGTATTTGCACAGTATTTTGAGATCCTGTCCTGCAAGTACTGTAAGTTGAATTGAGTTTTAGTAGTGGTACTTAGAACCGTAGAATATCCAGAGTTGGAAGGGATCCACGAGGATCACTGAATCCAGCTGCTGACTACACACAGGGCAACCCAGGAGAGAAACGGTGTGTCTGAGAGGGCTGTGCAAATGCTTGTTGGACACGGACGGGCTTGAGGCTGTGGCTGCTTCCCTGGGAGCCTGTGCCCGTGCTTGACCGCCCTCTCGGTGAAGAACACACCGTCTTGCTTTTCCCTTTTTTATCCTTTTTTTTTCCCCTCTTTTTTTTCCTTTTTCTCTTTCTTCTTTTCCTTTTTTCCTTTTCCCTCTTTTTTCCCCTCTTTTTTCCCCTCTCTTTTACAACCTCTTTTCCCCCTTTCCCCCTTCTTTCCCCCCCTTTTCCCCCCTCTTTTTTCCAGCCTCTTTTCCCCTCTTTTTTCCCCCTCTTTTTTCTAGCCTCTTTTCCCCCCTCTTTTTTCCAGCCTCTTTTCCCCTCTCTTTTTCCCCCTCTTTTCCCCCCTCTTTTTTCCATCCTCTTTTCCCCTCTCTTTTCCCCCCTCTTTTTTCTAGCCTCTTTTCCCCTCTCTTTTTCCCCCCTTTTCCCCCCTCTTTTTTCCAGCCTCTTTTCCCCTCTCTTTCCCCCCCTCTTTTTTCCAGCCTCTTTTCCCCTCTCTTTTTCCCCCCTCCTTTTCCCCCCTCTCCCCCCCCCCCTTTTTCCCCCCTCTTTTTCCTCTCTTTTTTTCTCTCACCACTCTCGCTCCTTTCTTCTCCCTTTTTTTTTTGCCCCTTCCTTCTTTTCTCCGCCTTCTTTTTGTTTCGTTTTTCTGCCCCCCTTTCCCTCCCGGTTCCTTGGCAGCTGCCGGTGCCGGAGGCGGGGGGGGGCGGGTTGGGCGGCCCCGCGGAGCCCAGAGGGGGCGGTAGCGCCGCTCCGGGTCGGGGGGCTGCCCCGGGGGGTGTCAGCGCCGCTCCGGGTCGGCGGCCTCTCGGCCCGAGGGAGGGAGGCCGGGGTCGATCCCCCCCGACAGCCCTGCCTGCTGCCCCCCCGGGTCCCCCCGCAGCCCCCCGTGGGACGCCAGCCCGCCCCGCTCCGCACCCAGCCGAGTGTGTCCGCCGCTCCCTTCCCTTGGCACGGGCATGAAAGGCGATGGCCGGGGGGGCAGGCGGCTTCTCCCACCAAGCATCACACCACACGATCCCAAACCAGCGCGGCGACTGACCGTCATTTCGTGAAGATGAAAACAAAAAACCTCCTGCTGGTCTTCCTACATTCTCCGAAAGACATCGCTTCCCACCCGCACTGGAAGATCAGCCCGGCCTTTCCCAGGTGTGTGTCCCCGCAAGAAACACCACCTGCAGGCTGGCAGCATCCTTCTCTCAGCACTTTCAAGAAATGCATAATTAATTAGTTTTGTAGACTGTGTGTAATCCAGGTGAGGATGCTGGATACATTTCTCTGGAGGCAGGGCTCTTCCAGCAGGGGTACAACGATAGCGGGATGGGATCAAATCGCCTGTTGTTACCTGAGGGCATCCCGACAGTGGGAGAACTATTGGATGCGCTGATATTCCTTCTCGCTCCTCTGGTCCCCAATAAAGCTGCGCGCAAGTGGCTCTGGAGATGGGCCAAGTATCACTCCATTAGTGTGCGGCACCACAGCCAGCAGGGCAGGAAAACACCTACCAGTAGAAGAGAAAATAGATGAAAATCAGCAGGAACAGAGTCAACACTTTTAAATTCAGGACTGAAATTTCCCTCCACTGAGATTCCCGCTGGTCTCCGGGGATGTGACAAGACCTAAAATATTCTTAGGTGAGAGTGAGGTTGGTCCACTTACCCACATTCTGTTTTAAAAATAAAAATGAAACCTAAAGTGGGAGGTAGGGGAATTTTTTTGCGATGGGGGTAACAACAAGAATCACAACAACGAGCACAGGTTAACAGCCCTAAAATCCTCTGAAAGCATCTTAATCCATAAAAACTGTTGTGAGAATGATCTTCCTGGTTCTCTGGGTAGTTACATACCCTGGGTGCTTAGCAGTGTGCTAGATGCTCCTCTCTGCCTTGCATTTATCTTATATCCAGCAACATCTTCAGCTCCCAGACACTTCCTCACCTGGCATCCCTGCAGCATTTACACCAGCTGAGGGGCTGCATTTACACCAGCCAGGTTTTCTCCTCTGTGTGCTGCTACTGTCTCATCCCTGCCAAACAGTAAGGACTCTCTGTTCAACTTACTCTTATAGATATCATCTATAGAAGTGTATTTGTATATACATTTTCTTATTTACCTGAAAGACAGAGAGGTAGTTTAGCAGCCGGTTCCTCAGGCAGCGCAGAGCATCCCTGATCAACACAGGCTCAGCTTCAGCTACATCCTTCTCACAGCCAGGTGTGCATTCAGCACACACACGTGCGTGCACGTGCACAGCAGCAGACAGGTTTATTTACACTTCTTTAAAGCATCTTGTTTGCTTTTTTTGTTTGTTTTGGTTTTTTTGTGTGGTTTTGATATTCATCAGTGGATATAACATTTATTTCTGTATATCCCATTCCCACACTGTCAAGCAAGCAAATATTCCTGATAGTCGATGGTAAAAGGCTATAGACCTTCTGAGATAGAGGTGGCAGCAGCCTGCAATTATTCCTGCTGCTCTTAGCTGTCAGCCACGGAGTACCAGCTTCTCTAGGGAATGGTGTGTTGCAGAGGCAAAAAATAGCCATAGATTTTGTTAGACGTGTTTGATTTAGAGAATATATTCCCCAGGATGCCCTTCAGGCTCAGGACTTCCCTCAAGAGTATTCCTTGCAGGTGAGCATGAAATGTATGGTGTCACCTCCAGGCACTAGGCTTGCTTTGGACAGCACATCAGTGTAAGGATGGAGCAAAAGACCTTCTAGAAGAGGCTATTAAAAGCATTCAAATCCTTCCCCATCAACCATAAACAGAGTGTGGTGCATATGTTAAAAACAAAGCAGGAAAAAGAAAAATTCACTATTTAAACAATCATATTAAGTAAGACCTAATTAGTGCTAATCGCCTTTTTTTTTTTTTTTCCCCCAGGAGCAGTGCACGTACACTGAAAAGGAGGTTTGGGGGGAGCAGGGTGAGAGAGGTCAGCCTGCTGTTAATTGCATCTCGATGAGCTGGGTCACTGCAGTTGACCTCATTCAAAGCTGCGGTGGGTTGACCCTGGCCGGGTGCCGGGTGCCCGCTAAAGCCGCTATGTCCCCTCCTCGGCTGGGCAGGGGACAGGGGACACGGCGACAGGCTCCTGGGTCGAGGCAGGGACAGGGAGAGCACTCAGCAGTTACCGTCATGGGCAACACAGGCTTGGCTGGGGGAAAATTAAATTTATTGTCAATCAAATCAGAGTAGGATAACGAGAAATAAAATCAAACCTTAAAACACCTTCCCCCCCCGCTCCCTTCTCCCCGGGCTTAACTTTACCCCCGATTTCTGTCCCCCCTCCCCGCCAGCGGCGCAGGGGACGGGGCATGGGGGCTGCGCTCAGTCCATCACAGCTGTCCCTGCTGCTCCTGCCCCTCGGGGGGCTCCTCACCCCCTGCCCCTGCCCCGGCGTGGGGTCCCCACGGGCTGCGGGGGGGGATCTGCTCCCCCGGGGGCTCCCCGGGCTGGGGGCACAGCCTGCCCGGCCGGGGGCTTCACCGTGGGCTGCTGGGGAACCTCTGCTCCAGCGCCTGGAGCCCCCCTGCCTCCTCCTGCCCTGGCCTGGGGGGCTGCAGGGCTGTCGCTCTCACAGTCTCACTCCTCTCTCTGGCTGTTGCTGCTGTTGTGCAGTTTCTGCCCCCCCCCCCCCCCCCCCCCAAATACACTATCCCAGAGGCGCTACCACCATCACTGATGGATTCAGCCTTGGCCAGCGGTGGGTCCATCTGGGAGCCGGCTGGCACTGGCTCCATTGCACACGGGGGAAGCTTCTGGCAGCTCCTCACAGAAGCCACCCCTGTAGCCCCGCCACGACCAAAACCTTGTCACGCAAACCCAGTACAAAATCTTTAATTGACATCTTGGTTTAAAATCCAAGATGGCAACACCATGCAAGATTTGTGCCCTCTCAGAGTCACGCCGTCTTTGCCCGCCTCTCACCCTGTATCAGACCCTGCGGTGCATCGTGCACTGCCGCACGCTGCCTGCTGCTGGGTGCCGTGCTCCCACTTCATCCAGGAGATGTGAGGATGTGGTATGCCCCTGTTCCCATCAAATCTGAGGGGAAATAGGATTGTGCAGCATCCTTGAGAGCCAGGGAAAAAATTAAAAATGGGTGATTCACTAAAAAATAGGGAGAGTGAAACTTCCGAAGTGCTGTGGAAATGCTTCTGTGGGTGATGGTTTCTGAGCTTACCCTGAGGCACAGCCAGGCTCAGCGTGCCTGACCTGAGGCATGCTGTACCGGCTGGGTTTCTGTCCCTCTGTCTTTAGTTTTTTACTTTTCAACAGAGAGATCTGACCATGGTTGGCAGTGAATCTATTTGCCAATAAACCTTCCTGAAATCCACTCAGAGGGCAATGTAAGGAGAAGGTATTTTTGTGTTAATTTCTCCTGAGGTTGCTCTGAAATTTATGGAAGAGGAGAAAACTGAAGCAATAAGCATTCCTGTAGGTGCCCCAGGAGGCAACACTGATTCGATTCAGGCTTAGTTTAATCACCACGCCTGGGTAAATGAATAGTCACTAATCCACTCAAAATTGTTTTTTAAAGGAGATGCACTTAGGGGATCCTCTCCCTGAAGACAAGGGGGTCCAAGGCATCCTCCACCCAAACGCCCTGAGTGAAGGGGTGCAAACTGGATCTGGGATCTCGAGGTCTCGGAGTCAGTGTGCCCTTTTCTCTATGTCAGGAAAGTTTTCTAATCCCTGGGAGTTCCCTCTGGTTGGGAAATGAGGCTCTGCATGGCTTTGGCTTATGAGCAAGACTGGCAGGATAAGCCATGAGTAATTTTAGGCTGAAGCTCCCAACTCATCTGCACCCACGGCAGAGCCAGGAAAGAGGGCAGCGTGGCTGTTCGCCCCCACGTCCTTAAAGATGTTGCAGAGCTGCTTTAAGGCATGTTGGCTCCTGGCGGCTTGTGGTGACTGGGGAGCCAGCTGAGAATGATGCCAGTGCCATCCCACACTGGTTACACCTTCTTCAGCCCCTTATACCTGTTGGGTACCAGCTGTGGTTTTCACTCTGCTGGGGGAACTATCCTTTCCCTTTGAACAGCCTGTCTCCTACAGAGGGATTGGACCAAATTTTTAAAAATGTCTTCATCTTGGAGGAATATTCTTATAGCCTCTTGTGGAAAGTCAGAACGGGTTTATTATCTGGTTTTGCAAAGAACTGAGGTTCATACGGTCATGCCCTGGCCATCCAGCCATTCCCCTTTTTGCCAACAGTTTTTGAGCTTTCTGTCACCTTCAGCTGAATTTCCCAGAGAAGTAAAAATTTCAGCAGCTTCAGTTCTTTAAGATTTTTGGAAGCCATTAGCTGAATAGAGGAGTAGAGGGAAAATTCAGCACTGACATCTGCTAACCACCCAAGCATCAGTCACATGGTCCCTCACCAGTCACACAACGTGTAGTCTGCTGGTGGGAAGGCAGAGACAGAGAAGGGGCAGAACATTTTGAGGGGATCTGGAGAGGGGCATGAAGGCGCAGGAAGGAGTTGTGCAAGGGGGCATGGGAACCACAAAGAACCAGGTTGTGTTAGCCTTGCTGCTGATGGAGAAGTAGAAAAAACACTGTAGATAGTCTTTGAGGATTATCAACACATTTATACCAAGAAAAGTGATTTTGTAGTGCTAGAATATAATCTTCTGTCACTCTAGAGTTAATGTCATCAAACCAGAGCAAGGCTTAGAGCTCACAGCAGAGATGGAAGTGCCAATGTGCTCGATGCTGTATAGACCCTCACCCAGAGGTCTTTCACCCTGCAGAGATCCAGGGGATGGAAACCTCAGCCGAGAGTTCAGATCTTTACTGACTGATTTTGAAATTGTTGTTAATGCATTTATTTCCAGATCCAGAAAGAATGAAGCACAGCTTTGTGCCTGAGTGAGTCCAAGGGGATACCTGAGAAGACCTGAGCTGAAAGAATCAGCCTTTGGAAAGGGAACTGCTATGATCGTGGTGTGTTGGGGAAAGATGCCTTTTTTGTACAAACCTTGCCTTTCCTCTAAGGCAGCCTCAGAGGAGGGAATAGGGCTGTACCCCATTTATTTACAGTGCTCTGATGTAGGGTTCTGCAGGTATTTGTCAGGGATGCTTTTGGGTGAGAAACTGGCAAAATGTTGAGATACTGAACCCTGGAGAGAGGGAACATTTCTGGTCTTCTGAATGGAGAGAGTCCTCTCTGGGGACTGAAGGGAAAATGTTGCAGCACAGTAGGGTACATTTCCTGGCTCACCGTGAATTCTGCAGTCATGATCATTAGACTTTATTATTACAGGCTGCTTTGCCTTTGCTTAGATACTGGAGGAGGCTGTGAGGCTGAAAACTTCATCACTGTGGCCTGGAGGGCTCTTCCTTGCTTAATTGGTGTCTTCTCCAGAATATCTTACCCCTTTCCCTTGCACTTTTGCCCCTTTGGTCCCTCTGCCCTGTTAGGTTAGGTGATGAAAGGCTCATCTCTGTACACTGGAGTGGGGCAATGCAAAAACCATCCTGCCCTGGCTCCTCACGGTGCTGTCCCCCAGGCATCTCACAGACTGAGGGGGTCCCTGCCTGGGGTGGGGGACCCATTGTTGGATGCAGAGGATGAGCATCTTGGGCTTGCACAAGACTTTCTGTGGGAGGTTTTGGGGAGGAACCAAAGGTGGGGACAGCGAGAGATCGAGGTGGTCTGGGGGGGAATGATGGTGGGGAAAATGGAGAGATAAACAGGATAAAAGGGAAAGGCTGTGGGCAAGCAGGTGCTGGCCAGGACGCTTGTCTGCTCCTGACCCGTGCAGTCCATCCTGTCTCCTTTTAAAGCCTTTTTTTCCTGGGTGAGGAACTCCTTGTCAGTGTGTGCCTGTGTGTTCAGGGTGAAAGTCCCAGCTGCTGGAGTGGGACCAGAGGTCACAGGCACCCAGGCATCTGTGGTGTCAGCAACAGGAGCCAGTCTGGGTGTCTATGTCAGTGTGTGATGGGAAGCAAATGGCAGGCTGGACTAGTTGGCTGGAAGGGTAAGGGACCCGGGTATGGAAGTGAACATAAGTCTGGACTGGGCATGCTGGTGTCCTCTGCACTGGGGAGCTGGAGGCACTGGTGACCCAAGAGGTCCCAGCCAGCTGGGGTGGTGGTGGTGGTGTATGTGTATCTGCACAGGAGGCAACTGGAGGTGAGAGGATCCAGCACCAGTTGCTGGGCAGGCTGAGTGTCTACGGGCAGCTACCAGAGGGATCCACATTGTATTAATGCATTTTTTTGAGAGATTTATGTGTGTGTATAGATATATGTATGCATATACACATACATATGTAAATTATATAGATACATTTCCCACTAGACCTTCATCCTGATCAGGCTGAAAGGGGACAGGATGAACCTGATCATGCTGCATGTGTTTGCATGAATGCTGAGTGCTTCTGGGTTGTTCTGTGTGGCTGGCTATATATATATATATATATATATATATACATATGTATGTACATGGTATAGACCTGTGTGTGTGTGCCTACAGGGAATATATTCTCAGCTGTGCTACGGGTGGGACCTGGGGAGGTGGAAGCTGCATCATGGTCACCTCTCTTGGGCTGCTGGATCTGGCAACCCCTAACTAAACCCCCTGACCCTGCTGGAGGGTTCCTGCAGGGTGCTGTGGCTCCTCACTTTTGGATTTGGGCAAAAGTGGCTGTTTCAGTTGTGCAGCAGGCAGCCCCAAAACAAAACCCTTGCCCCTTGCTCAGCCAGAGCAGTGGGCACAGGGAAAATATCCTGCCTGTTGCTCTACGTGCCCAAATACTTCACCTGTTTCCATAACCATTTTCCTAATCCCCGATCCGTGTCCTTGCAATACATTGTGAGCAGAATATATACCTACAATGAATATTTTCCTTTACGCTTCTGAAATACAAGGATTACCAATTGTATCCATAAGTAAAAATAATGGCTTTTTGTCTGGAGTGAATTCTTACAAATGTTCTATAAGGTGTTCTATAAATACGGCTCCAGGTGGAGGTCCTGACCCCTCGTTGTTCCTCATCTCAAAAGCCTTTCTCATCTAAACCTACAACCAAGTGCGGTAGTGCCAGCAGTCTGTCTCTGGCAATAAATGAAATTCAGGTGACAAACTCAAATATTATCTCTTTCTTCAGAATCACAAGATGATATGATGGGTGTAGCATGGTGGAGCCACTGTAAGACGCTATAAATTCAAACAAACGGTGATGTGGGGAAAAAAATGAAAGCGGCTTTGTTCAGGTTATGTACTTAATGAAAAATAAATACCAATAAGGTTGCTTCTGCCAGGTTTGATCACATTTCAGGTTTCCAGCTATTGTATATACATCGCTACCCAGGCTGCGGCTGACCCCAAATATTAACCCAATGTAGCTAAAGCAGAATCTGGCTGTGGGACAGAACGGGCTGTATTTGGAAATAGAGATTGTAACTCACCTCCCCCTATTCCTGTCCCCCCATCTTGGTTAATTAATTGTTGCTCTTGTTTCTGTATAGGCAGGCCTCTTTCCCAAAGAACCAGCAAAGTGATAGCTTGCAGAAAAGTCAGACTTGTGCTCTTCGAACTTTCTTGTTTTTCTCATGTAGTCTCTTCTATCTGTAGTTTGGTGACTTTAACTGCCCCAATGCGTAACTAGAACTACACGCGTGTGTAAGGTTTGAGCCCTTGGAGCCCTGCCAGGTGAACAGCCAAGAAAAGGACCCCCTTTCAACAAAATGCGGGAGGGGGCTGGGTGAGCTTGGGGTCAAACCCCTTGGTGTGGTGCAGGTCACTAAGTGATGGGGAGGAGGAGCTGCAGAGGCAAAGCTCGCTCCTAGAATGCAAGTCTTGCAGGCTATGCATTGGCTTCTGCATGCTGCGGCTCAAAACCCTCAAGCGTGGGCAATTGCTCCCCCCAGACAGTGTCTCAGCCCTAAAACCTTCCCAGGCAGTGATATGTGGGGGATGCGTGGGTGGGTACCCCTGGCTGGCTGCACCTGGGGTGTACCAGCATCCCTGGCGTCACCTCAGCAACCCCTGCTCAGGGCAGTTGGTGTTTTGGTCCCTACTCAGAACAAATACAGTGGATTGAGCCCCTCTCAGGGAGGAGGTACAGCTGACAGCAGGCTGCTCTCACCGGAGCAATTAAATAAAATTAATTAAATTAATACAGTGCAATTAGCGTTTCCACCTTCCTGAAGCCTGCTGTTGCATGGCCTGTCTGTGGCTGGGGTGTCCCCTGCTTCCCTTGGGAAAATAGTGCCTGGGGTCGCAGTGCCCCTGCCAATGTTCACTGATGTGCTCATTAAGGGCGGGGGGGGGGGGGAACGAGGAAAGGGGAAGGGAAGGGAAAGGTGGTTATTTAGAGGAGGCCAGTGCTTAGGTGAAATCACTCTGGTCAGCTACATAAAGACCCTGAAGCATCCAGCCCTGAAGAGCTGTGAATATCCTGCAGTGCTTCAGCCAGCGAACAAGTTGCTGAATACTCCCAGCCATCGCCCCTCATTATTTTCCCTGTCACTGTGAAATCCTGGTGACTGTGACTCCAGGTTTCCACACGTTGCTCCTCCAAAGCGCTCTGTTACAGGAGATGGGAGGGGGGGCGGAAACCAGACCTGTGCAGGATGCAGCCCTCCAGCAGGCTGCTGAGCCTGGGGAGCGTTGTGCAGAGGTAGGAAGGGGCTGATGGCTTGCTCGAGGCTCGGGCTGGCTGTAGCACACCCCAAGGCTGGTGGCTACAGCTGCCAAGTGAGACCTGCCCCGTGATGGGATGGCAAGTAGACCTCAGTGCCCGCAAGCACGCAGTGCCCATTTGTGGTGCAGCCAGGCTCCCTGCCCTGCTGGTGGGCACAGTCGCCCCCGTCTCCGCTTGTTGGCTTGAAGTGTTTCTCCAGCGTTCACCGTAGGCAGCAAAAATGCAAAAGATTTAATCAAAATGGAAGGGAGAGAGGTGTAAAGGTATAAACCCCACCCTGGTGGGCTGGTTCAGCCCTGCAGTGGAGCTGAAAAAGGAGCCAGCCAAACCCAGCCGACTGAAGTCGTGAAATTCTGCGTTCAAGCTGAGCCTTTGCTTTTTAAATGTTCGCTGCGGGGCTTGGGGGGAAGGGGAATCAGGAGAGATGCTGGAGTTGCAGCTGCCTCGCTCTCGGAGGAAGACACTGATCTAAACATTTTCAATGCCGTTTGTTTGTATTTTCCCTAATGTGACCGTATTATACGTACAAGGATACACACTATACTTTAAGGAAACATATCTCTGAGGAGAATTAAAAAAGCATTTGCTTAACAAATCATGTCTGTGTCTCAAGTAAATCTCTGGTCTAAGGCAAGGAAGCATACATATTTAAACTTGGGAGTTGTTTTTCTGTGTATGACTAACACAGATTTCTAACGTATATGGTGTCGCTCCTCCTGCTAGCTGCAACCTGCTTCATAGCTTACAAGGGAAATTTCAGCATCTGTTGGCACAGACAAAGGAAATTTTAGAGGACAAATGAAGGATGCCCTTGAAAACCAGGGCTGTTAATTGGTACTCTGCTCTGTATTGATCTCACTCTTCTGCTTCTGAATTTGACTGAGATTCTGCAAGCCCAGCCCAGGCAGATTGCCATTAAAGAGTTGTCTGCATTAACCCAGCAGCCTTAGACTCCCTGTGATTCTGATACCCATCTTCTGAAATGCCTTCCCTTTCCCTTTTCCCTCCAGAGATGCCCATCCAGCAGACTTTCTGTCGTTCCATACCCTGCCCTAAAAACACAGGAATTTGCCCACCCAATTGATCTATTAAAAACTGTCCAGCACTCCCTGAAAAAAACACCCATATGGCTTGCAAAGCGTCGCTTAGTCTTTTTGCACTTTTATGTTTCACTCTGCAGAATTGCTGATAGTGGTGTAGCTTCAAGTTTCTCCACATTAATTGCAATGATATTTTTCAGTCTTTTCCTGCCAACCAAGCTGCTGGCTTTCGATCAGGAATCACATGTGTGCTAGAAAGAAGTGGATTGCTGTCAGCTGGCTCCCGTCTGTTTTGTGGTGGAGGCAAGGGTGAGGTGCACAACACGGGGCTGCTACAACTGGGGAGAGAAAAGGTATAAGATACACAAGGTATATGAAAGTGAGTGGTAAATAGGGGCTTGAAACCCCAATAACCAAACCCAGGGGTCCCTGTTTATGATGTGTTGGACTTGAATGGAGTGGAAGTTGTTTCTATCCCCGGACTCACTGCTGAGCTGAAACCGATTGTACAGTGCCCACCTTCCTGCGTCGCGGTGTCTCCATACGTGAATCGGAGGTAAAGATGCCCGACTCCTTTATAACGTGCTTTGGGACCTGCTGGTGAAAAGCAGTGGGCATTACCTGAGCGCAAAACACCTTATTTGCCATGATGTGGCATCTTATAGTCAGCCCTATGGGCACATTGCAAGTTGTTTCTGTGGAGTGAAAAGGCACTAATACGTGTTACAAAGAGTCACTCAGGGAGAAGTAAAGATCCACAGAGCTCCCACTAGCTTGGCTGAAAAAAGGTGTCACACACAGCCCGTTGGAGCACAGCCTGCACACCAGATGAGTTATGGACACGGGGACGTGCAGAGGGGCCATTCCACAGGGATGAACAACCCTTCCTGCAGATGAAGGAAGATCCACGCTGAGGGCTGTCACGTTTCTCCCTAGGAGATTTTTGGGTACCAAGATGCCCACACGTGCAACTTGATGCCTCCTTGGTACCCCCCAGGTTTCTGGAAAGCTGTGAGCATTGTGCACGTGTCACACGTGGTGTTCGTGTGCTGGGCACGTGCAGTGCCACCAGCCAGCTCAGGACCTGCAGTGTGGCCACGCGGCGATGCCATGCCCGTGTATGGGAAGGGCTGTGCTTACCCGGCACCCCACACACGCCGGGTTGGCTTCCACGCTCCAGGGAAGCCCCAAAGTTCTGGATACAGCTCCCATGCAGAAACACCAACTGGCCTGCCAGATGACTTGGCAAGACGATCCTGGGTAAAACAAAAAACCTCCCTCAAATGCTGATTTGGCACTATGTCCACGCCAAGGCAACAGGAGACATCCCGGCACCTTATCCATGCCCCGGCCATAGCTCCTCTTCTCCTCCTGCACCGATTTGGTTGCCATCCTCTGGGCTTGCTTCCGAGAGAAGGCTGGTTACGTGTGGGAGCTGCCCACCAGGAAAACACGTCACTTTGGGCTCCATGGCCAAGGGAAGGGCTGAAGGGGTTTAGCCCCTCTGCTGGGGGCTTGGGAGACCTCTGGGCTTCAGAGCTGTTTCCTCAGCCAGGAGAGCTGAAAGGTTGCCGCTGTGGGGCAGAACCATGGCCAGGGGGACTCCTGGCTTCCCCCAGGGAGGTGCTGAGCCTTCGTGCACTGCTGGCCAGCCTGGCCATGAAGAGGCACAGACCCCCGTTACCCCCTTCTTGTGGCGAAGAGCTGGGGTTTGGTTCCAGCGGGAAGGGAGGACAGCGGCCGTGGGGCGGCAGGTTGTCCCCAGCCCCCTTGCTCTTCCCCATGCGCAGGCACTGGGGGAAGCTCCTCGCACGACAAGGCAAGAGGAACGCTTCAGGGAGGGCAGCTTCCCAAAACGCTCCTCAGTCCAGCTCACCAGCAGCAAACTCACCTCTTTCCCAGGGGAATTGCGGGGAGTCCAGCTTTGTCTGGAACGGAGCTTTGCCAGGACATGCGTGACGGATAGCGTGAAACGCTTACAGCAAGCATCCAAAAACCAGTGGGGGGGAGGGATGGATTCTTTCAGCGTTTTGCCATGACTTATTTGTGTTACTGGAAAAGCTACTTGTGAAACTCTGAAGCAACAGCGAATTCCTGGAGAGAGGCGAGATGCCCCAAACGGTTTGTTTCTGACAAAAGCTGTTCAGTTTTGCTCCCCACCAACAGAAAGGGAGCGAATGCCAGACAAGCTGTACAAATATCCCTGCGGTTCAGTGCTCGTGTTGTGCCCTCTCTGTCGGGGACCTCCTGTAAACAGAGGGTTTTTTCAAGTTCCCTACTTTCCCTGTCTTACTTGTGGTTTGTGTTTTTTTGGTTTTTTTTAACACCTTCATCTTCCTTTTCTAAGGCAGCAAATTCTGCTTCTCTCTTCCCTTTTGTCTCTCTCCTTCCCTTGTGGCTTCTGTGAAGAGTGCAGGAATTTACTCCACTTATTGATCAGATGTTCCTGTGCCAGTAATTTCTGTTCTGGCTCCGGCAACCCAGCAGGTTTGCGTGGTTAAAAGGTGATGCCTGTACGTGCTATGTGTCTTTTCTCCTACTGAGATTTTTCTATACCAGTATCTCGGATAAAGGCAAAGTTCTCCCAACCTTGAATATGAACTGAACATATAAAAATGATCCCTTTGAACCAGGCTGTTCAGCAGTCAGATGAAGGAGCCCTAAACAGTTACAGGCACAGAAACTGGCAAGATCAGAGTTTTGCCACGCAAGCTGCAATTTGATTAATGTGGCAGCTGTTTGACGGGAAATTAGGAGAGAGTTTTGAGAGTCATGAGAGGAAATTAGGCCATCTTATGCTTTTAAAGCTCTTTAAAACTCAGTGGTATTCCTCCTCCCCTGGAGGTTTATGAGCGTGCAGGCAACTTCTGTATTTAATCAAGAAAGCGAGCACAGCACAAAGGCTGCAAATGTTTTCCAGGGGCAGTGGGACTCGATCTTCATGTGACAACAGACCAGAAATCTTGGTTTCTGGAAATCTTGACATTAGCATCTCGGTTTGCATAGTCCAAATCCTCAGTCGTGTATCTCACTTTGTCCAGTGCTGAGGTCCAATTTAGAAGCGCTTGGCAGCATCATGGCCCGACTGGCACCTCTGGAAGCCTGCTCGACCTCACCGGGATCTCTTGGTAGGTTGGACTGTCTGTCCAAGATGAATCTTAGTTCCCTCCAGCAGAGGGAAGTAGCCAATGTGCCTGAACTATCTGGAAAAGAAGGTCCCATGGTATGAATCATCAACTTCCCCTGGTGGAAACCGGTGGTTCTAATCAATGTGTTACAAAAAAACCCCAGAGAAACCTCTTTCCCATGAATGATCAGCACAAGCTGGCTGCATGACAAGTATAATTCAAGGGGAGTAAACTTGGAGTCAGTCAGCAGTATTGAGGATGCCTTGGAAGCTTCTTGGTGTTAATGAAAGTTTCACTGGGATTTTAAAACTTTAAAACCCTGCTTTTCTACCAGACGTGGGAATGCAAAATTATTGCAGATGCGATATCCATGGCCCGGTGGAGAAGTTTTGAGCTGGAACTCAGTAGATCTGGTTTCTGTTTTGGGAAATGCTGATTGTGACATGGGAAAATACTCTGTGCTAGATTTAGGAGGGTTTCATATTTTTGGCAGTCACAAAATCCAGTTTTGTCCTTCTGTGCTCCCAACCTTTCTGCGCATTTAGCTTTCCAATGGTTGAGTTCCCGGGGTCAAAGCTTTTTTAATCTCCCATCTGGAAACACTGGCAGTCTGTAAGGTATCAGAAGGTGAGCTGTGGAAGTGCCACAATTTAAAGACAAGATGAAATTTTCACCAATGACAGCATGAACAGAACAGGAGGGAAAAAATATAAATACCGAACATCCCTAACTGTATTTGGTTGCAAATAAAAGCTACTGTGGTGACTGCGCAAAATAGCTTTTTGCTTCGTTTCCCGCAAGATGTGAGCTGCTCTGGATTTGAGAAGCATCACTTTCAGCGTATGGCTTTTTGCTGCTGCCCATGCAGCCAAACATCCGCATCTTTGGTGAGGCTGAGCTGCATGTCTGGTGTTGAAATGCCACCACGGTGCCCAGACGGGTGCTTCCCAACCTGTTCTGCATCTGGAGCCAAAGTTCACCTCACCCAACAAATCTGGAGGTGACTGGTATTTTCCATCTTATGCACAAACTGCAGTTAAGGTGTAGAAGAAGCTCAAGATGTAGAAGAATCAAATCCAGCCCCCCGACCTGCCCTGAGTGCATGTGAAACCTCAGCTCCCACCTTTTGCGAGGCTGTTTGTGCATTCAGGCTCCCTGCGGCTCCCAGCCTCTCCCTTCCACTCCCTATGGATATTTCCATCTTTCCCGAGCCAGCTATGACCTTGCAGCTCACACGAGAGGATGCTCACTTGTGGGGAGGAGGGGAGACCTGAGGTCTAGCTCCAGCTCAAATGAAAATCTCAGTGGCTCAGTGGCTCAGTGGTGTAGTGGCACGTCTGCTGACGAGGCAGTGAGTACACTCCTGGAACAACTGCCTGTTGAAGTGATGGACGAGCTTTTTGCACTTAATTGCAAGTGAGGAAAGCTTGTTTCCTTTATTTCAGTTTCTCCGTTTTAGCTTGGTCAATGGCTGGTTCATTAGAAATGAGAAATTAATTACAGGTTAAAAAAGCTGGAAATTTCTTACTCCTACACACCAGACTATGAATCCACTGAGATGCCAGGGCTGAGACTGACTTGTTCCAGGCTGTTTAAGTAGTGGTTAACAGTTATTTCATGAACATCAGTTTTCTTTGTTTAATAATTCAGTTGGCTTTAAATACAAAATGTGTTTTGACACCTTCTTCATCTTCCACATCACTTAATGTGACTTTATTTGATCATGAAAACCAATGCTGCCTTGTTCTGTGTTACTATAGCCTAATTTCTATCCAAAGGCAATTCAGCTCAACTCCTAAGAAAAAAATTTAATTACCTAGTAAATGCAAAATACAATTTGCCATTTTCTAATATAATAAAAGGTAAACATTAAGTGTTTAAATAAAAATTTCAGTTATTTAAGTATTTGATCACGCATGCATTGCATTCTAAGTTAGCAAAACAAGGAAGCATGAAATAGAGCAAAAGGCTTCAGGTGCCATGAAAGAAATCTCAGGGGGTTACCAACTACTGGGCATCGACTGTTCCTTGGAAAAATGATTAAATATAAATGCAAAACAGGAATAAAACCTGACAATTTTAATGAAGTCACTTCCTTTCTCCTTGAAGTGACAATTAAAACAGGCGGTTTGAATCCCACCGCATGAATCGCTCCACCCAGCTCATTCTTCACAACAGGAGGCAGCAGGTTTTCGTGCCCCTGTGGTCACAGCAGGCAGGAGGAAGGAGGCACCCTGCTAACCCCATCACTGCTGCCGCTTCGGTCCATCTCCCCTCACCCCCAGCCCTCCCCGCAAAGGCCTTCCAGCAAATGTCCTTTTTGCCTCACATTTCTCCGTACTGGCTTTCTGAGGAGCAAGGTACTTGTGTTTTCTGCCTGGCCTTTCCCCTCTCCAAGCACCCACCTCTCCACCCTTGTCTTGTTCCATTTATGTGCCCCACAGATCTCTCGTGATGGAGAGGTACCGCTGAAACGAGCCGGTAGGTCTGGCCAGAAACGCTTGGAATAGCCCGAGATTTCCGTGGAGCAGCGATTTGCAACCCATGAGGTTTCTAGGACATGCAGGGAACCAGGACCTACTGCACCTGGGGGCAGAAAAGCTGGAGTTTAGCATCCTGGGAAGTCAGGAGATGAAAAGTGAAGCAACCTTGAGGCATTGGTTCAGGCCAGGGAAAGAGATGCTGTTTGCTATGGTGCTTGTTACCTGGGACTTGCCTGCTCCTTCCCTCCTTGCTGTCTGACTCTCAGAGTCGCTGCAGCATTACACCTCCTGCCCCCATTTTGCACTAAACTAGCCCAGTCCAACCACAGCGTAACCCCCTGGGTGACTGTGGGAGAGTTTCCAGTCCCACCACACCACTCACTGCAGCTACACCTTCCTCCAGGGCTGGAGCTGGGCAGCATCCCAAGGGCAGCCCAGTCCTTCTGCTGGGATGCTGCTGTGTGTATTGCAGGTTCCCAAATTCCCTGATTCCAGCTGTTGCCTCTGAATTAGTCCAAGCCTGTTTAGCACTGCTTTTGGGTTTGTTGGGTTTTTTGTTTTTTTTTTTTGTTTGTTTGTTTGTTTGTTTTCCCAAACCAAGCACTCTGAGTGCAGCACGCTGGCAGTCATCACTATTCAGATCAAACACCACTGCATGTTGTGCTGCCCAGGGGATGAAGAGAAATAGAGGGTGACATTGGGGGCTGCTAAAACCTGTTAGCTGCTGGTTAGCTCCACTGCAAGAATGATGTGGGGGAACTGACTCAAGGCACGTTTGTCTGCCTAGACTGAAAGGCGTAACTACAGGACTGTAAAGCCTTGTGACTGCGCTTATTTGGAGTGTTTTAACACCGAGAAGAGCAGGATTTGCATCCGCATGAGACTGCTTCAAATCAAGGCTTAGGGCACTTGGTGTGAGAAAAGAGTTAATATTTCCTCCTCCTTCACTGTCGTGAAAATGAATCATAACTTAATTCTAGGCCATTCTCTATGCCAGATGAACGGCACAGTGATTCTTTGCTCAGATACCCGAAATTATAAAAACACGCAAAGATGAGAACATCACATTCCAACACTCAAATCACAGAGCTTCTCCTTCCCTTGTCCAGGATCTGAAATGCCTGCATTTTTTCAAGTGTGAAATCAATGAAAGAAAATGCAAGCATCTCTCCTTTCAAGATGCGCATGATTTCATGGCAAGCGCTTCATGCTTATTTTTGACTTGCCTTTGAGCCTGGCCCAGTTGCAACGTTTACTACATTGAAAACTATTGCCCCGTGGAATCAGATCTGGTGAAGTCTAAAGTCTCAGGGTAAACACTCTAGTCTGGATTTCTAAAATGGTTCGGAAATGTGATTAAAGCCAGCCTAGCTTTTCATGGTAAATAATACAAATTATGCATCTGACGGAGGTATTAAACTGCACGCTGCCAGTGATTGTGCTGCTGTATTCAGCATCCTCCTTTGTCCTGTCTCTTGCTAGAACAATAGAAGCACAGGCAGACGCTTTACAGTGTCCCACATAGGGTATATGTGGGACACAGCCTGATGTGTACTGCATTAGATCCATGATTCCATAATGTCCTTAATAAAGCTGCCCTACTTTCTTTGTTGCTATGCTTTTCTAATATTAGAAGTGCTGATTGCTATAGCATAGCCTTATTAATATTTTTTTTTTTTAAAATCTCCTATGACTAAGCGATCTTCATTCATCCACTTTTGGTTATTTGTCCTGCATTGAAAGTTTATGTGTCCTTAAACCTCGGAAAGGCACACGTGTGGCTGGAGCACCGTCCTGCGTGTTACAGGGGAGATGTGTAGCAATGGGAAGCTCCCTGCTGCAGCCCTCACTCCGATGAGAAATCACAAAGTCCTTTCATGAGGGTTTATTTAATAAACCTCAGTTGCTGTACCGGTTCCTAAAATGCTAGGTATCTATGTTATTCCTAATGATTAATGCCTAAAGCCGGATGATGATATATATATAGTTATCTGAGCTGTTAAAATACTTTTGAGGAAACGTTCTCCCTTTAAATACAGTTCCTTTGATAGAGCGTATTTTCATTTCAAGAGGAAGATTGAGCCTTGCTTAAATATTAACAGGAATTTCTGATGTGGAAACTATCTGTTTATCCTGAGTTGGGAGTTGGTCTCTAGCTGTAATGATTTCAAAGAACATCTCAGAGATGTAACTTTATTACAACTGATGCCCGGCTGCCTGCCTCAGTTTGCAGATTCATGAGGGAGCTGCTCTCTCCCATTCATTTCAGCGGCGATGATTTGGGGCTGGATACCAGAAACCGTTGGCTTTTACCGTGTTCCTTTGGGCACACCCAGGGAGGACCTGGTCTGAACGATGGCGGGCATGGGGCAAGGCAGGAGAGGCAGGGGAAGCAATTAAGGAAGTCTCCAGCTTTGGAAAAGCCAAGAAATATCTTTGACTCTCAGGAGGGAGAGAATTAAAAAGCCATCTGATTGTTTCTCTGTTATTAAAGAAACGAGTGCTGTGAGTTTCCAATGCCCTGAAGCACTTGACAGCTGTAGCCTCCTCGCTCTGCACGGATGGGGACTTGAGGGGTCCTGGGGATGTCTTCCCACTCCGACCAGGAGAAGCTACTGCCTTCCTGAAGATGACAGTGCTCACCTTCTTCACCACAGACATGATACAGGTTCAATACTCACCTGGATTGAAGAAAGAACCTCCAGAAAGAGCGAAAAATAATGGCTTTACTATTGCAGATAAAGGAGAATTTGTAAAAAGCCAGTCGCCTAGAAACTGGGCTGGACTGAATTTACCCTTTGCGCAATTAAAGAACACATGATTGACCATTATCGATTTAATGAAGCAAGGTCACAGAGCAGGTAGTGCAGGCCAGACTTCAACACGATCACATCAGTACATCTGGCAAATAGAAACCCTGGGCTTTAAGTGTTACGGTCCTAAAGACCATGATTTTAAGGGAGCAATACTGTGCAGAGGTGCGCCCACATCTGAAAGCCAATTGCACTAACCTGCCTTGGGCTACCATGCTGGTGCAGACCTAACGTATTTTTTCTCTTTGTTTCTTTTTCTCAGTGCATAAAAAAGGAAAATCTTTGTTCAGATTAAAAGTAAACACAGTACCAA
Organism: Falco peregrinus; assembly: GCF_023634155.1. Classification (NCBI taxonomy): domain Eukaryota; kingdom Metazoa; phylum Chordata; class Aves; order Falconiformes; family Falconidae; genus Falco; species Falco peregrinus. Next base: position 97,613,327 of record NC_073723.1, on the reverse strand, counting down.
CCCAGAGCTCCAAATGCATGTGCCATAAATTCAAAATCAAAATGGAAACAAATGAGGAAGGCTGCCTAGGGTCACAGGATCATACTTCAGGCTGGCAGGGACCTCAGCGGGTGATGCAGTGACTACCACTGCCTCAGTACCTTTCCCTTCAGAAGCCTGGCAGGGGAAAGAGGAGGATGGCATTCCGGTGTGTCTGGGAAGCTAACAAATCTGGTTTCAGACAGATCATAGGAAAAGTGCCAGTTTATGTACTGAGTATCATCAAAAAAATGTGTAAAGACCAGCAGCACAACACAAGACTGCATCAGAGGAGAGCACTCTCCAGAGGCGGTGGGCTAGGTTGATCTATTCCCAGGAAACACCCTGCTGGGATTTGGTATCTTCTTAGGACACAGAGGACGCGGGCTTGTTGCAACAGGTAGACAGAAATTCCTGCCTACCCTGCCCGAATCACTGAGCCTTTGTTAAACAGCAGCAGGTTTTCCATTGTGAAATTTAAGTGATGTGCAGTATCCTGCAAGGCTGTCCAAACCTGCAGTTAAATACATCTCCGACGCTGAAAAATTATTCATGCGATAGATATCTTTTCCTTTAAAACTTGCTCCGTAACTGTCCCCATTAAGGCTTCCTGCAAGTAGCATTGAAGTCCCAGCTGCTTTGGAGAGGGGACACTTGAGGGTGTGTGTGTGACTGACTCCATGGAGCACATAAGCATATAAGCATATAAGCAGTCCCATATAAAAGGGAGGTTTCTACCAAACCGAACCCTTTCAAAACCCACGCTGCATGGGCAGGCTTAGAAGTCTGGAAATCACACGTGCTCACTTTCATGCACTCCTGCATGACTAATGAAGTGATGATCCTCTGCTATTTCCATTCCCAAGTAACATCTCAGCTACCCTGCAAGCAATGTGCAATGTTCTATTGCTAAAATAATAACCGCTTTGGTGGTGTATTACAGCTATTCTCACAGCACTTAACAAGTGTGATATGACACAAACTACTGCTTAGGCTCAAACCCCTGTTTCAGAATTAAGAATTTCTATATGACTCATTCACCCTGTTGCTTTTTTTACCCCCAGCGAAGCAGCAATATGAGAATCCCCCTCTCCACGTGTCTACTTACACATTTCAACAACCATGGATTTGCTCAGGTGGCTTAGCAAGCTTTAGCTACTTCTGCCGTTGCATTTGTCTGGGGTCTCTGGATGCCTGCAGGAGCCCAGGCAAAGCAGCAAACGGCTGAAGCACAGAAAATTAAATTTATTGTGGGCAGGATTCCTGCCTTCTGGCAGATCCAATACCCTGTGTCGTGCTCTTTGTACATCTCAGGTATGCCCGGTTTGCTGAAGGCATCTCATGGATTTCATCGGCAGGTGCGTAGCACACAACACATCTGGTGATTCAGTGCTTGCCTGTGTGCTGCCTGCATACACCCCCATTTCTGTTGGGAGGGAATGACCGGTGGGAGCTTTAAGCACCTGTTACACCATCACGGGGCATGGGTGCACCCACACAGCTATGCGCCCATTCCCTCCTTCCATTAAGGGATCCCACATCCATCCTTGCCCGCGGGTTCTCAGCCTGCTTTCCCACCTTGTTGAACTGTGATGGATAGGAGCTTAGGAAAGCCAGTGAGGCCAAATCCGCCTCTACCTGCCCTGGTTTGGGTGCCTAGTTGCCCTCGAGCACCCAAAAAGACCCAACGGAGACTAACAGAGAACATTGCACTCATTTTCTCTCAGCCTCGTTGTAAAGGGGGGATCCATGGGCTTCTTTTCACAGCATGTCCATATTGTCAAGGAGTGGAAATTGTACTTATTTAGGTCCTTCTCTGTGCCTTAGTGAACAGAGCACCAATACCTTTGGAGGTATCTTCATAGTGATGTAGTTTCTTGAAGCCTCGCTGGGTTCCTCACAGCCCATCCATGCTTGGCGCACACATTTTCCAAAGGCAGGCTCTGGAAACCGGCAAATGTACCGGGAAAAGGTGCTGCACAGGTTCCAAGGCTCCAGGCATGGACACAATTCCCACTGACTGGAGTGAAGGAGGGCTGGATGTCTGAAAACCCCTGTGCTAGCACGTGAGGTCTTCTTCTCTAGCTCTCTCCATTGCACATTGGACCATTTAATCCCACAAGTGTTAAAGCAGTCCCTGCCTTTAGATCCCAGAGCAAGAGCCCCTGTGGCAATGCATTCAGAGAGACACTAAAGCGAAGCATACGGCTCTGTGCGAGAACAAATCCCTGCCTGCCTGAGAAACTGCCAGTTGTGTGGCAGTAGATGTAAAAAAGGACTTGAGCAACTGAGCTCACCCATCCTTTCCCGTGCTGCATACTAAAGCTGTGGATGAGTCAGTGTGACTGACTGGGAGAACCAGACAGGTCTGAATCACTGTTTTTGCCTCATCTCTGAAGCACTCCTCTTTCCGTGCAAATAATTTCAAGCCTCAAAGCTGTAGAAGAAGCCCAGCAGAGGTGATCGCAAACCTCACACCCCAGAAGGAGCCGACTGGTTAATGAAAGTTCAAAGCTGCTTCATGTTTGAAGACACTGATATATGTAAAAGGAAATGAGCTAATTAATCTTAAAATCCTGGAACTTGAGAAGTATTTGGAGAGGCAGTAAGCTCCATTTCAGGATTTCACTGAAGCTATGTATTATTCAGCTCTTTCCGTTGTTGTTCAGGCTGATGTATGAGAGGTTTGAGAAACGCAGCTGTGGACTCTGACAGGATAAATGTTAAAAAAGCCTGAGAAAGGCCAGATTGTCTTTTAAGCACAGAGAAGTAAGAAAGAAACAGTGTGGGATCCTGGTACTCGAGCAGGCGGATCGTCATCTTTCTGTTGAGTTCAGCATCGATAGAAAGCTCTGCAATACGTGGGAAGACACCTTCACACATTCGGAAAGTAAATGGAGGACTTTTATCTGCCAAGTGCTACTTGTACCTGGAAGACCCCCAAATTTCTGCATTTTACTTATGCCAACAGATAACAAGTATTTGCATGTCATGTATGTGGATTGATTCTTTTATACCTTTTATGTACTCTTTTATATACCCTTTTACATCTTGTACTTTCAGCTTACTAGCCACTTTAAAAATACAAATAAATGCAAAACTAAATAATAACATTTAAATGAAGATAATTAAATAAAAAGTAAAAAGACCAAAGATTTCTGACTTTTATAATCTCAACATTTATTTTAGAAGAAACCAATATACTTCTACTGAAAGGACTTCATACCATATATGAAATTCAACTGAGAAGACACTTTCAAATCTTCACAAACAACTGCATCAGCATTCTATAGAAGAACAGTTAAGTTGGGATTGTCACATAAAGTCAGTAATGTACCTATATGTACAGTGTAATGACCCAGAGCTGCAAAACTCAAATATGTAAAAGGAGCAGAATCGTGACTGCAACGCTTTTATTAGATTCCTGCTGGTTGCTTTCATGTACCGAATTTTGAAACAGCAAAGGGATGTATGAGACTTTAATGTTTTTTTTCTACATGCAACTTATTCTAATAACTTATTTCAGGATATGAACCCCCCCCGAAAAACTGAGAACAAAACTATTGTCTCTGTGAGAGAAATCTACATGTGCGTCTTCCTTGAAGGAAGCTTTAGCAACCTTTAAGAACAAAATGCTGGCTTTCTTGACAAGTCTGGCAGGCTTAGAAGTGGAAAGATCTAATATGTGGAATACCAGAGGCTTCGTACTTTAATACACACAGCCCGGGGAACCTCGGTCCTGGTTAGATATGTCTTCAAAGTGAGATGCTTTGCTGCAACCTTAAACTTTTTCCCTTTGCACAAAAAAAACTTGCCCAGATTTGATAGTACTTCAAGTCAGAAGTGATTGGCAACACTAGTGATGTGGATTTATGCAAGGATTCTGCTTTCGCTCGTGTTGGCAGTCACACGGTGGTGAGGACATGGTCTGCATGACTGAAAGATTGGCTGTCCTTCATCGGCTTCCCTCAGTCCTTCTGGGTGCTCACCAGAACAGGCAAGCGTGGCGTGGTGGCCCAATTTCACACAATGAATTGAGAAAGAATCGCACCCCACTCCGTACAAACAGTGTGGAATACGTCCCCAAAAGTTCCTGCAACAAACTGGGGGGAAGGCAGCGCCGCTGCAGATGTGGTAGTTTGGATTTGGCATTGTGATGTGTTCAGAGGTTGACGTGGCTACTGGAGTGCTGGGAGCCAGGTGCCATTCGCTCAGCTTAACCCTGCAAAGCTATGTTAATCTGACGGGAGAAAGAAAAATATTAAAAAGTAAAACAAGGGGAAATTTTCTCTAGGAAAACAATGGACTTAGCAGAGTGTAATAATTTCATTCCCTAGTCCTTAATTGCCATTTTCTATGCCTTACCGAAAATTTCTCAAAACAGTGACCTTACATAGATAGTTATGAAGTGGCTTGTGCCTTGAAAATAATAAAAGCTGGGTAATGACTAAATAGGCATGTAGCATCTATTTCTCTTCAACCTTCACGTATTTACCCAGTTCCTGTAACCTGGCTGCTTTCTCAGGGTTTATTATTACTTGCAGACATGCAAATAAGCAAGCTATTCCAAATTGCTCATCCTGGGGACACCCCGTACAACCAGGTTTGAATGTCTGATGGAGAGCCCCGACGCAATCTTTGTGTTTTAAAGAAAGGCAATACCCCGGCGGCTGGGTGACAAACGCATCTGGGTTGTGTTTCAGTGGTCAGAAGCCAAAGCGCATCCATCTCCTTCATGGCAGCGTGTGGAAAGCGCCGCGTGTTTGGTTGCGGTGACCCTTCCAGTGCCTAGTGCTTTTTGTAATAAAGATGTGTTCACTGTGAGATGGTGGCAGGAAAAAGAACTCCACCTCTTTATGGAGTATGGGAGAAGAACGCCAGCTTCCAAGGCTAATTTTCTGGACGCCGGTGGAATACGTTTGCAACATTGCCCCTGGCTCATTTCCAGGACTCTAACAGAGGAAAGGTTTTCAATTCCTTTTGTCTTTTCTTTCCCTTTCCTTTTCCCTTTCCTCTCTTCTCATTCCTTCCTCCCTTTCCTTCCTTACCCTTCTCTTCCTTTCTTCTACGAACTGGTCAAAAAGACAATATGTGGAAAACCAACACCCTTATTCTTATTTTTTAACTGGAAGCAGGAAGTTTTGTAATTTTTTTTTTTTTTAAGAGTGAGATAGACACCAGAGTGGCACTCACCAGAACTACTCTGCTTTCAGACCAGTTGATCCGTGCGCAGAACCAGGGCAGAGATTTGCCTCCGTGAGAAGGATCTTTCACAGATCTGTGTGGAGCCAAAGGTGGCTGCGGTCCTTGGCCGCTCCTGGCCCCCCCGGCAGCCCCCAGGATGGTGGGACCACGGCCCTGGAGGCCCATCATTCAACCCAGCCAGGGGCAAAGGGGGGATGAGCAGGAGGTGGCACAGGGCACCGCAGTGGTGCGGGAGGGTTTGCTCCTCTCTGGTCCAGGATTTCATCGCTGGGTCCTTCCAGCGTGGAGCGATGACCCAGTAACGCGGTGGTTGTAAGGGGGGCAAATGACCCACAGCCCGGTACGGGATGGATGATGGGGACCCAGCGGGCATCCCAGCCGGGTGGGCACGGTGGGGGAAGGTGGGTGTCAGACCCTGCCCGTCGGGGGTGCCGAGGTGGGGGGCAGCTCCCCTCGGGCTTCAGGACGGAGGAGACTCGGGGGGGGCTTATTGCTCTCTACAGCTGCCTGGCTGTAGGCAGGGGGGGTCGGTCCCTTCTCCCAGGTAAGTGACAGGACAAGAGGAAACGGCCTCAGGTTGTGCCGGGGGGTGTGTTAGATTGGGGATTAGGAAAAACGTCTTCACGGAAAGGGTGGTCGAGCCCTGGAGCAGGCAGCCCGGGGAGGCGGTGGGGTCGCTGTCCCCCTGGAGGTGGTTAAAGGCCCCGCAGACGCGGCGCTCCGGGACAGGTTCAGCGCCGGCCCCGGCCGTGCCGGTTAACGGCTGCGCCCGGTGATGCTCGAGGTCTTTCCCAGCCCCGCGGTGCCGCGCCGCCCCGCGCTGGCGCAGGGGGGCACCGAGGGCCGAGGGACACCGCCAGCCCGCGCCGACCCCCGCTCTCCCGTGCCTTCACCGGCCTGACCCCCGCCACGCCCCGTAACCACGGCCCCTCATCGCGCTGCTGGGGGGGGAAGAGCCGGTGGGGGGATCTCCCGCTCCCGGCAGCCGCCCTGGAACCGGACGGACCCCCCCGCGGGCCCTCGGTCCGCACCGGCGGGGCGAGCGCTGCGGCGGGAAGGGAACCGCCCGCCCGGCCGCCGCTAACCCCGGTGCGCCGGCCGGCCGCGGCAGGGCGGGCGGGGCGGTGGCTCCCGGGGGGCGCCCCCCCGCCGCCCGGCGGTGCCGGTAACTGGGCGGTGCCGGGGCGGGCGGCGGCCAATGGCGCGGCGGGGGCGGGGCGGGCGGTGCAGGAACACCCGGGAGGTGACAGCGAGGCCCCGCCCTCCCCGTGGCGAGCGGGCGCCCGCGGCGAAGATGGCAGAGGAGCGGCGCTGAGCGCCCCGCCGCCGCCGGGGGAGCGCGGTTGTCCCTGCGCGCCCCGCGTCCGCCAGGGGCGGCAGCGCCGGCGCCTGCTCGGAGGCGTGTGTGATGGTGCGGGCATGGCGGGGCAGCCGGCGGCCGCGGCGCTGCTGAGGCGGGGGGCGGCCGGTCCCGGCCCCGGCGGCGGTGGCGGCGGCAGCAGCGGCCAGCGGGGGCTGCCTCCCTCTCCCGCCCGCCCGGCGGCTGCCTCCCTCCGCCCCGGCCGGCGCTGAGGTAAAAGAGGGAGCGCCTCGCCGTGCCGCCCGCCTCGCCTCGCCTCGCCCCTCGCCGCCGCCGCCATGCTGCCCGGGGTGGGGGTGTTCGGCACCGGCCTGACGGCGCGGGTGATCGTGCCGCTGCTGAAGGCGGAGGGCTTCGCCGTGAAGGCGCTGTGGGGCCGGACGCCTGAGGAGGCGGAGGAGCTGGCCAAGGAGATGAGCGTCCCCTTCTACACCAGCCGCATCGACGAGGTGCTGCTGCACCAGGACGTCGACTTGGTCTGCGTCAACTTGCCGCCGCCGCTCACCCGGCAGGTCGCCGTCAAGACCCTGGGTGAGTGGGGGGCGCGGGCTCGGCGCGGCGCGGCGGCCCCCCGGCGCCCGGGGGTGCGGTGCTGTGTGTTTGTTTTCCTCTGTCCCCCCCGCCGCCTCCCCCGGCTGTCCGGAGCGGGGCCGGCTCTCCCCGCTGCAGCAGGCCGAGCGGCGGCGGGGGGGAGGGGTGGGGGGCGCGGCGGCTGGCGGTGACACCCCCCGGCCCCTCACCCGGGATGCGGCGGTTAAACCTGGGTAGGGCCGGGCCTGGCGCCCAGCCCCACGGGGCGGGGGGGAGCAGGTGGCATCGGTAAGAACGTGAAAATCCCGGTAGGAAGGAGAAAACGGGCATCCTGCCGGCGGTTTCCATAGACGCCTGGCAGGGGAGCCCGGCATCGGTCCGGCCTCGGGGGGGCTGGGGGTGCCGGCTGCGAACCGGGGGGCCGGGCTGGGAGCGGAGGCAGCGGAGGGAACGTTTTTACACCCGCAGCTTCGTTACGATCGCGTACAAAGGGAAGGAGGGACCGGGAAAGTCGGCACGCACCGTGGCCAGCTGCTCCGCTTTCAGGCGTGCGAAAACGGGCCGCGTCTGGCTTTCTCTTCTGGGAGCGTAAGTCGGGGCTTTGCTCCGCCAGCTTCGTGATCCCGGCTCCTGAAATCCTGCTTTCACGTGGATTTTCGTGGGAGTGCCCTCCGGAGTGAGGAAGTCTTAATTTGTCCCTGCAAATAGAGGTGGGCAGGGGTAGCAGCGAGGGGAGGATGCCGTGAGTCATGGCTGGTGCGGCGCGGGCTGAGGTTGCCGAGCCGGGGTGGCTGCTTTGGCTATGTAGGCTGATGGCTATCGCTTTCAGCCTCGGAAACGTGTGTGGCATGCCCTAGTGTTACATTGCTACTAGCGTACTCATTAGAATTAGTTACCATTCAAACGCTGCTAATATCCCAGCCAGCTAGTGTTTTCAGCCTTTAAAATGAAGCAATTAAGGGAATTAAGGCAGTATCTAAAAATCCTCAAGTACAGCGTAGGCATTAGTCTGGAAGCCTTGCTCAGCGTTACTTGCCATACTTGGAAACGCTTGTCTTTGAGTCAGAGCGTTTGCTTGTCTTTAATACACTTCTGAATTTTTCCTCAAGATCCAACGCTTGCACCAGAAGCCTGACGTGCTTGCCAGAATGTTGTGGGAATAGATTTCTAATGTAGAAACACCCCCCCCCCACCCCAAAAAAAACCCAACATATAAAAGACAGCATCAAGGTAATGAGGATTTCCTGTTTGACATGCATGAGCTTGGCGACAATTGTGGCAGTTTTCCTGTGACACTCTTTCCTGCAGGTGTTGCTTGTGGAAGTGCCCCAAGCTTGCCCATGCTTTCAGAGGTAGAATCCCATGAGGTTTCAGGCAGACACAAGGCATCTGGTACAAGACCAAGATTTCTGAAATAATGAGAAACACAGTTGGTGTGATTTGTCCAGAGGGCTTAAAGTAATGTTATGTTTTGACCCTCTCAGTATTTGCAGCTAAAGAAGCAAAAAATCTGTTCCAGAACATGTGCTGGATTTACGAATGATGCTGACAATTGATGTAGCAGAGAAGCTACTGATAACTTGTTGTTGCAATCTGCTAACAACAGACTGGGGGGGGAGGGAAAAGGTGTTTTCTTCCTATTCATTAGTATTGTACCATTCTCAGTTCCCTTTTACCTCTAGTTAATTTGGTGTCCTTCTGTTCCCCAACGGCTGTTATTTCTGTGTTGCAGGGGTAGTAAAATATGTGTGAAAATGCATGGAATAGTTGAATAATCATGTTACAAGGTGATAATGTGCAACGTGATAATTTACACGGAATAATCATGTTACAAGGTGATAACGTGCAACATGTGATAGTTTTTATTTGTATATTACTTACAAGATTAGTATTGACAGAAATATCTTTTGGACTATAAATAACTCTTCCCCTAGTTATTTCAGAGTTAAATTTTTACTGTTTGGTGTTTTTTGGATTTTTGTGTGTGGGTTTGTTTTGTGTGTATGTGTGTTTTTTTTTTTTTTTTTTAATTCAAGCATTGAGTCTATACCAGTGAAACTTCTTGCATGTTCATACAGGTGTAAACAGGGAGCTAGGGCAGTGGTTCCTGAACTGCTGAGAGGAATACCTTGTTGCTGGCAGCACCTTCTCCTGGTCCTGCTTATGCTTCATGGCTTGGGATCTGCGGTTCCCTGGAGTGATTATTTTGCTTTAATCGCTGATCTTTTCTGTTTTGAGTGGAGAGCGCAATTGCACTCATCAAGCAGGGGTTTAAAAGCCTGTGGTGAGCAGAGGCAATGTTGTATAGATTGAGGAAAGCAGAAGCTGGAGAAACATTTCTTAGTGTAAGGAAAGGATGTGGGTCTTTTCTTCAACTTTTTTTTTTTTTTTTATTTTTAACCTCTGGAGATTTCACACAAATATTATGCAGCAGCTAATGATAGGACATAGACAGGGATACTAGAGGTTTTACTCATAGATGAAGGCTTCAGGATGTCTCAACATTATGCCCTGCATTGCAGCAGAAAAGGTTGAGAAAGAGATGAGTTATCCATTAATACACCCAGGTCTGGCTTCCATACGAGAGGAGACATATCTGGCCTGGGAGGAGACAGGGGCCAACTTTTCTTTCATACCTGTATTTTATTTTAAATGGGCTTGTTGCCCAAAGCTGTGTTTCCATTTGAGGAGGATTCATTATTAAAAAGTAAAAGCCTGAGGAAGCAGTTGGCGGTGTTTCTGTCGCCTGTCTAGAGCTGTGTATACACTGTGAATTTGCAGCGTGTTCAAATCCACTCTGGCCTGTTTCTGGTGTGGGCTCTGGAGGTGAAGGTGGGGTGAAACAGGTGTCCCTGCAGCTGTGTTTAATTCTGACCATGCAATGGGGAAAAACTGAGTTGCTTGGTTTTCACTGCTGGGTCTGACATGTAGATGTGTTGCTGCTTGAAACACGTTTTTGGCACGGTGGCCCATCAACCACTACTAAAACACAAATGTGTGAATACACGCCCCAGCTGAGGAAGTCCCCAAACTGTGGCTTCCTGGAAGCTGTTGTGGGGAGAAAATGGGAGAAATACAGCTTTAAACTTGCCCTGTTAGCTTTTCCTCTAAGCCTCTGCTCCTTGTCCCTTAGGAACAGGATTCTGAGCTGGGTCTGACTCTGTACGGCAGTTTTCTTAGGAGATACACCAATGTTGGGCAAGTGTCTGTAACAGACTCAAGACAGAACTGGCAACCAGGCTGGCTTGTGTGATGACAAAAAGCATGAACGAAACCTGTGGTGTTGTATGTGAAATACGCTGATGGCCTCTTTTACTTGTCTGCGAAAGGATCAAATTCCTTGCTCGCTTCTACAAAATGGGGCTGATCGACCCTTTCTCTTTCCTGCCTCGGGTCTGTCCAGCTCACTTAGGATGTCTCTTGTTAATTGCTGTTTGTACTCGTTCCCTGTAGCATAATGCAAAAACTAATGTCCCGACTGCCTGGTTGCTTGGTGGTCAAGAGAGATCAGTGGCTGAATGTTTAGGTAAGTGTAGGAAACAGTCCTAGTGTTGAGTAAGGGCGTTTTACCTTCTCATGGAGCTGAAAAGTTTAGCGTGTTTGCAGGAAGTGGTCTGCTTTTCCCCCTGCCCACATGTCTTGGCTATACAGTTGTGTCCCGAGCCTGATCAGGCATGGGAGATGCGTTTGCACGCAGGGACAAAATATGTCACCAGAGTGCCTATTTGTGCTCAGCATCAAAGGGGTGGCTGGTACAGACAATATGATGTGACCCTCCACCTAGTTCAGAACTGTCAACACATGACATGTCACGGTGTAATCCCTCCCCCTTGTTCAATTAAATATGACATTCTTCAGATCCTGACTGAAATGGTTGCCTTGCGTGACTAAATAGCTGCCACATCAGGTGAAGTGACTTACTGCAGGCAGTGCTGAGAAGTCCTTGATGACATTTCATCTCGGAGTCGAAGGCGCGGATGTTCCTACGTGCCTGGTCCTGTTGGTGCTTGAGTCAAGTCAACTCGGCTAAAATGAACTTATTCCTGAGGATCACGTAAGTGTTTCTGGGGAGCAAATGTTTTGCTTTTGGGAAGAATCAAGTACCAGATGTTTTTAAAGCATGTCTCTGGAGATTCTACACTTTGTTCTATTTACAGTAGTTTTGCTTACTCTTTCATCTTAGCTTAAGGACAGGAACACTGGGCTGTGTGCTGAATATTCACTACATGTGTTTGCAGCCATGTCTACATCGTATTACTTTTTAAAATGTTTACATTGTAGTAGTGCATGATAGGAGTCTCTTCTGCCTGGAGACTGTACAGAGTGACTTTCTCAGCCCTCCAGAAGTTGTTCCTCTTAAGGAGCACTTAAATTTGTTTGCTGGCTGGTACTTCTTCTATACTTGATTATGGTCATGAGGGAGCATCTTTATTTAGAGAGGAACATAAATAATACTGCTCAGATCCTTACCTTCCCACCCGTTCCCAGGAAGCACTGGCATCACACAGGCATGCAGTACAGGCCTGCTCTCCGGAATATGTTTGTGAGAATTCCTTGTTAAAGCACTGACAATGTTATTGCTGGATCTTCCTCTCTGAAGTGGGAGGAACGTCAGCTGCAGTGAAGTAATTCACAGATCTGATGCAATTGCTAATTAATTTCTGCATTCCTTTGCATCCATGCAAGCCAGGCAGAGGTTACAGGGTTGTAGGGGTGGATAGAGCTTTGTCCAGGGTTTGTAAATTGGTTGGGATCCTTTGGGAAGAGATGTTCTATTAAGGGGGAAACATTATCATGATTATTTATTATTAATAGCAATGTAATATCTGTCCTGCGATATTGAGTTTAAATTCGACCTAACAGCAGTGACTTTCAGCAGAACACGCTGCTGTGCTTGGAAGGCGGATGACTTTGCAGCATATTAAATGTGAATTATGGTCATCGTGTTGCAAAAAAAGTCAGATGAAGTGCTGTCTATCTTTAATCAGCACAGCTAGCAAAGGCTATGGTGCCTTTTTTTGCATGTATTAGAAGGTCAGTCCAAAGAGCCTGCTGGCAGTTGGCTGCAAGTCTTCTTCCTGCTGGAGAGAAGATGGTGTTCCACAGAAAATGGCACCTAGCTCTGCCATCAACCTTTTTATCTCACTACTGCAGACCTTTAATTCCGGTGTTATTACTGTAAAACTCCTGCAGTGGGAGCATCCACAGATATTGTGGGATTAGGCCTCCGAGATAGTTAAAGAACACTGTTCAGATACTGTTTAAAAACCCAAACAAATAAAAATAAATTTTAGAAAAACAGACACCCCTCTGCCCATGTTTCCTTTCTGGCCTTCAAAGGTGTGTTTTAATTTTTCCCAATTGCCCTCTTCTGTCTGAAAGTAACCACCAGTTCAGTGTTGGTTGCAGTTGTAAGTTAGCCTGGAAGTCCAATATGGACCAGACTTGGGGTTACTGGGGCACTGAGCTCATGCCGTGATGACGCACTCAAATTCACCAGGCTGCGGAACAGCCAGTTGCGATTGAAATGGTTGTATTAAACAGTATTGGATGTTAGCATGAAGGCCACCATTGTGATCCTGTATCCAGTTGGGTCAGTTCGCATTGCTGCAGTTTTATCTGTACGGTTGTAAAACAGCATGCCTGGCCTTGGGGGGGTCCCAAAAGCCTGCAGAGATATGTTGCTGTGTTGCTGTCTCCAGACCAGTGTGGGCAGCTGAAGCAGGATGGGCTGGACCTCTTGAGGACTGCTGCAGGTCTAGCCTTGTGCCCACTCAACCAGAGGCTGTAGGGATGGGTGGAAAGCAGCATCTCTCAGGTTCAGGAAGTTGCACCCCCTGTCAGAGGTTACCGTGCCCTGTAGGTGCACTGGCTGAATCAAATGCGTGCCCAAGCCCTCAGACACTCTACTTCTCCCTGTGATTTAAATGGCAAAATGTGATGCTGGAGCAGGGATGCCCTCCTTCCGTCTGCTCGGCTGTCAGCAGCTTGGACCTTTGGCATAGGATCAGTGAAGGAAGCGAGAGCAGTGCAAGCCTCTGCTGCCGCCGATGTTTGGTCTGTCACGCTTTGGTAGGCAGAGCCTGTGGTCAGGGTGGTGATAAGTTGATTAGAAATCTGACTTTCTTTTAAATATAAAAGTAGGGGTGCACTACATTTTTTTTATTATTATTATTATGTGGGCAAGTCCTTACAGCCTTTTTCTGTTTCACTGCATGTTGAACGCTTTTCTTCTTGCACTATTCTGGTCTTGTCTTTGGTGTTAGCAATGGTGGTAAATACAGCTATTTTTCCTACCATTTGTGGTACTGGAAACTCAGCTGTTCAAAGACTAGTGCTCTCTAGTGCTATTCTAGCACAGGCCCTCCCAGGGCATCCCTGTCAGCGTTAGCAGCGCTACACTAGCGTTAGCAATGCTGTAATGGGTTGATTGGGTGTTGAAAATGACTGAAAGAGGTAAGGAGCTCTCTTAAGCGTGGCTTTGTGCATGCGTGTCTAGCCCTGTGGCTGTGTTAGTGAGGATCATCTTTTGTATTTCTTTTGCCAGCACAGTTGGTAGAGTGGATATCACACAGACAGTGTCTTGTGCAACCTCTTTTTTTTTTTTTTGTTAAAAAGGCACAACTGTGCTGTGGATGCCGTTTCACCAACAGAAAATGTGTAGTGTAGCTTTCTGGTATGAGAAGATGAGAGAAGGTCCTGATAAAAGGTGTGTTTATACAGTTAGAGCTCTGCCCAGGCTAAGTATAGTAATTATTTAGCTTCTGGAGTAAATTATTGAATTCCTATAACATGGGAACAGCAGAAACCAGATCTTTTATTCTTCTTCTTACTTTATTGCATAGCCTTGTGCCTTTATTCTGACAGACAGCAGCCACTGTGACACCTGCTGAGGTGGTACAGAGCTGTCTGATGCCTCTTCAACAGACCTTCCCTCTGTGACTTTGTCTTGTTGCTCGTTTCTGGGGACTTGTGCTGCTGAGGGCTCAGTGGTGTAGGTAAAGGAAGGACTTGCATCCTACTTCTGTTGTTCCAGGTTTTGGAAGAATACTAAATAATAGGGGAATTAAGAATGTGTGGATAAATGCAGAGAAAGGAAAGTATGCTGGGCAAATAAAATCATTAGATTTTCAAGCTTTCCACTGTTGCCTCTCTTCTTTCTCTCTCTTTTTTTCTTAAAACCCTCTCGTGCCCAAGATTGACACTAGATGATGGAGAGATTTACTGTATGACTCCAGACATAGATAGTAGAGTACAGCCCCTGATGGAGGAGGCAGGGTAAACACTCTGCCAGATGCCAGATACCTTATTCTCTCTGCTTTTGTTTGGGAACAATGTAAACTGTGTCGAAGCATATTTCAACTTACTGTCCTTCTCTTTGTGCAGTAGGTTCTGGCCCTTTCGCATAGTGGTGACAAAGCACCAAGGATGAAAATAGAGTTAAATTTCTGGGATGGCCAAGATTGGTGTTTTTCACAGGCTGCTGCAATGCAACACCACCTTTCCCTATTAATATCTGTTTGCTACAACGTTGTCCGGAATTGCTATGAATTGTTCTGGTTTCCTCAAACCACCAAAGCAGAATTGTTCACCCTACTGCTTTTTGTTTGTTATTCATATAAAAACCTCTTAGATTGTAAGAGTCAGCTGTCAAAGCCAGGGACTTAATTTACAAGGTTAGCATGCATGCAGGTAACAAAACCACACTCCTTACAAAAAAATGATCCCAGTTCCGAAGTCTTGATTTAAACCAATTGATTTAAATGGCTGTGTAATTAAACAGGAACAATCCCTTGTGTAGGTTCCTTAAATTGATTTAAGGCCTGGTCAGCACATAGATTTTTGTACCAGTATAATTATGACTGCAAGGGGTATGATTTCTTTAATGTAATAATTACTGTGTGGCCATTAGAAGTGCAGCTGGTGTGACTCCTGGTGTGAATGCTGTTCTGCTGGCATAATGGCATCTTTATTTGGTGCAGGCATAAATTCTGTTGCATATATATTTAAAGCATCCAGCTGGTATAAATGTATCTGTTTTACTACCTCTAGGTATATTGGTACTGTACTCTTCATAAAGGTGGTTGATGTATTGAAGTTGTTTATTGTTGTGGGCACTGGGAGGAATCCCGCTTGGCTTTTGGGTCATTGTGAGTTTGGAGGCCTTTGAGCAAAAGTCCCTAAAAGGTCTAAAGAGTTTTTCTGTGCTTGTTCAGGAACTGGCTATGCTAAAAAATGTGATGGTGAAGAGCAGAGGAGGCTAGGCCTTGCTGCATCACACAGGCGGCACTGACCGCCAGTGTCAGGCAAGACTAGTGCACCTGGCAAGCCTGAGTGTAATTACCCTTGAGCACCACGGATGCCTCTTATAGCTGCACTTTCCGGATGGTGGAACAGGCGTCCAGGGTGGCATAAACGCCAGATCTTCTTAATACACAGGTCTGACCCACAGGGTAACAGGAATTGTGGAGAATGAGAGTTTTCTCTCTTTCCAAAGGATAGGAGGAGGTATAGCATCCTTTCAGCCCAGCCAGGGCTAATGACGGAAGTTACTATTTATCAGGTCTAAACTCCTACATATGAGCGTGGTAAAGAGAACAGAAAATGAGAACAGTGTGAGGAACTTGGTTGCTAGTAATATAAGAATAAACATAATGATTTAACACAGGGAGTAAAATTGCTTTTGTCATTTGCTGCTGTGCTAGAGTTTAATCTCAGGGTGAAAACCAGTGCCTTCAATTCCATCGCAGCAGCAATCACAGCTTTAGTGAAGCAGATGGAGGTGGAAAAAAAGGTAGCAACTTTGTTTTGCATTCTGACATTACCATGGCTTTTATCAGCAATAAAGACCCTTGTTTTGGCACTTCCTTGCAGCGAATGTTTGGCAGTCTTCAGCTCTCCCATCTGGCCATTTTTTGCCAGGAAATACCCAGAAGGGAGGTCGTGGTTGAATTAAATACTGTCTCTAGGGTATTGGGCTTCACATGG
Organism: Falco peregrinus; assembly: GCF_023634155.1. NCBI lineage: Eukaryota > Metazoa > Chordata > Aves > Falconiformes > Falconidae > Falco > Falco peregrinus. The sequence continues at coordinate 97,597,225 of NC_073723.1, read as the reverse complement.
CTAATGAGAAGCCTTAACATAGAGAGCTTTTCAAAATCCAAATAGAGTCAAGCAAGATAAAATAGTAGTTATCCTTGCTGTGCTGGAGTGATGTTGCTTAAAAATGTGAAACTGAAGGCCGGACTGAGCACTTGGAACTCTTTCTCTTTGTGTCTATACATATGCATTAGATACAGTTCCATATATGTATAAAATTTTAAAAAAACAACATTAAGGTGAAAAATACATAATTAAAAATTCCTGGAAGTCCCTCCCCTTCCTTCACTTCCTCAGCCCATAAAAGACAATGCAACTGTGGCTGTTTTGGGGGGGGATAGGAACGGGGAGAGAGAATAACTCTGAGAACATCTGAAACAGTTGCGGTCAAGCTTGTGCACATTAAAATAAATTCCAGAAATGTGCCTGAAAGATGTGTGTAAAAGCTCAGATTCTGATCCTGCTTGCTCTGCTGTAAATGCCAGTGAAGCTCTGCTGGATCAAGGGAAATAGTTGAAATTTGTGATGATGTTACTGAAAACACATTGTGGCCTGAAAGAAAAACTAACCATGCCGCAGGGAGAGGAGCCTGGCCTTGCAGATCTGTGTCCTCTCGGCAAAGGCACTTCTGTCAATTTAAGAAATGATTGGTGGGAGTCCTGGGACATGGTTCTGCAAACCTTTGCTTATTAAGTAGTCTCCTTGAAGACAAAATCCCTGATTCCTTTCAGGGAATATTTGTCAGGTGCAATAATTCACTTGAGTAGGAAATTGCTCGCAAACTGCTTTTGTACCAGTTCATCAAAAAAATCCAAAGACGTAGCTAGATCTGTGCGATTTCACAGCTCGATGTGGTTGTGCTTCTATAAGATGTTACAGTGGCATGTCTGCAGGAATGAAAAATAAAATGGAAAATATTTGGAGCAGAGGTGCTTAGAAATTATAGACTTTCGTAGGCTATGGCTAACACTAGATGAGCGTGACAGAGCTTGAAGAACTCTTTTGTGCCTTGCTGCTTGACTTGAAGGATCTTGACAGTTTAGCATTGTGAAAGATGCTTCGTGGTTAAACAGTATGAGATGCTCTGATAAAGACTTGTTTCTCAGGCAGGGTGCTGAGCAGCACTCCCTGAGACTAGTTTGTGGATGTGGTATTAAACAAATACATCAGGAGGTGTCCCAAATTTTGTATCCTTGGTTAACAGGCAGGACTCGTATTCATGTTGCTGAAGAGTTCTGCTTAAAAATCTGTGTCATGAGATGCTCGTTTTGCAGGGGTGATGTCTTTGCTAAACTAGCCAAAGTACATTCGGACATGGTTTATGACTAGTGGCATAGCTAGAGAGAACCATTTACCTGAAGTGTAATGCTGGCTGTAATTTGTACTGAACTCCACCATCTAACCGTTAGGAAAAAGTGCTTTGATGTGGCATATGCCTAAAATAAGCAAAGTCTTAGGTTCACAAACCATCTCACTATCTCATATATGCTGATCCGTTTGCTTGTGAGATTCAGTGCTAGCTAGCAGACTTATGTATGCCTTTGATTGTCTTGCAGCTCTTCATATAAATTTAATTGTGTTGGTAATGTGTTTGTTGTAGTTTGAAATTGCATATTTGTTCATGTAGGCAAAAGTGATCCTTCATCAGGCCTGATGTGCACAGATGTTTCGGCAGCTGCTGAGATCATGCCTGCTGCCATCTGTGGGCAGAGACACCTGACCCCTTACATGTCAGGTGGTGACCAAGTTGTTGCATTATACTCATGGCATGCGTTTGATGAGACTTGTATCTGCTCTAAGCAAGAGTGGCATGATTGAGAATAAGCTGGAGGGTTTCTGTCCTGAGCTTTCATTCTCCGTAACTTAGATTGTGTATTTTAATTGGGTTGTACTTACCTGCCTTCCTCAAGCTGGTTTCATCTTTCAGGATTCCTAAAACTACAGACTGGGGATGTGGGAGCACAGGGGCGGTTAAGAGGCTTCCTGAAGTCTGAAGAGACTTGGGGAACTGGTGGCAGGGACAGAGGCTGGGTCCTCTGATGTCTGCCCATTCCTTTCACTGCAGGACCTGCCACAGCCAAATGCCGGTGAAGGGGATGGTGATGATGCCAAACACATCTGAGCTGCTGGAAGAGGGCCAGTCTCGGTCACGCTTTTCCCTGGATGGTTGTGCAGGTGGTCTAAAAACTAGAGTGGGAGGAGAGGAGTGGGGATGCTGCAGGGAAACGCAGTGCCCAGTTGAAAATAATCTCTGAGCTCCTCTTGTTGGTGTAGCTTTTTAATGTCTGTGGGGCAGCTTGTGAAGGAATTGCAAGGACGGTTGGAGAGACTTCCCTTGGGGAATATGGCTGGCTGGGATTGAGTCATCCATGGCTGTGTCATTTGAGGATTGTATTGGGCACTGAATACTTTGTGCGTTATTAATGCCAGTAATCATCTTTCTAGTGTTGGAGCTTTATTTAACATATGCTAAAAAAATATCTTTTTAAGCCAGCTTGCTGTGAGCAGTGATGGCTCAGCAGCTGGGAGACTTGTGTATTTTATTTTTAATGAATTATGGAGTTTCTCTTTATGTGTTATGGCCCTCTGCACACTGGGAACCCCCTTTCTTCAGCAAATGAGCAGGGCCTTTCTGGGCTGACTGAAGCAACTGCCTTTTTGGAAGGCAGACAATAGCATACACTTATGTAGCGTTGGTTGCAAATACAACCTTGAGCATCAGCTTAAGCTGATGTGAGCAAGTTCAGATTTGCAGCTGCTATTAGGAGGTGCTCAGATGTAAAAAGATACTTGATTTCAGGTCTGGGTGGTTTTTTTCAGCCTTTTAGAGTGCTTGTCTAGGGCCTCTTGCATCAGGCAGGCAGAATCGTCAGAGAGCACTGGTTGAAAGCAAGTAAGGTGCTGGTAGTTGCTGGAGTTGTCATGTACTGGCTCAGTGTTACCGTATTTGCAGGGAATTTGTGCTAGATAGAATTGCACTGGGGCCGTGTGTGATGTCTTTCCCTTTCTGGCTACATCTGTGTTTTAGTGAGTTTCACCAAGTTGGTAAATGGGCAGGGTATTTGAAAACATTTCCTTTGCTTGGTGCTGAAAAGAAAATTGTAAGGTGATGCTCCAACTGCTGAATCAGATTTTGGGAAATCATTAAATCCCTTGAAGAGTCTTAAGTGTAATGTCACAGGTGGGATATTAACTGGCCTTATAAGCTCTTTGGTGTAATGAACAAGGAGTGGATTTGAAGGCTTTTGCTTACTTCCATGAGGAATTACTCTCACATCTTCTTTCACTAAAAAGGACACATCAAAGAATTAACTGTACAGGAGATGCCTCTGCTGTAAGGTTAACTTCATAGCATAGAAGCTTAAGAAACTGTTTTTTTACTCCTAAAAGCACTGAAGGACATGGCTTTGCCCTCAGTATTTCCGAGGACTGTGTGTTTTCAGAGTCCTCCTGGCAGATAGTATCCGTGCTGGTAAAGTTTTGGGGTCACAAGTGTCAGATGTTTGCACCGCAGCTCTGGACCAGGCAAGGATGATGGATACTTGTGGGTTTTTACAACTGTCTGTCTGGTCTAAGTACACTAGCCTGAATTCCATGTGGATTATGTGGCGCTTACAGCTGGGAACTCTGCGTGTAGGTACCAAGCAGATCATATGGATTATATTCTTGTGATGGTAAATATATGTAGATATTCTTTGCCTGTGTATCAAAACATCTCTAAAACAAACTTTGGATGGGCTTGTGCTGGGGCGATAGGCTTGTGAATTTGCTGTAGCTGTTAATGCAGGAAAAACTGAGAGCCTTATATTCTTCAAGTCCTGCTATTACATAAAAATAGGTGAATTTGCAATTGATACTGTTCATGGAATACGTGACTCTAGTAATAAGATTACCTTTTCAGTCTCTCCTTTCCATCTTTTTCTCTCTATCCTTTTATTCCTGGGCTCACCTGGCACTGTAAAGCCTGTTAGGGCCTGAAACTCAAATTAAGGAAATTAAAAGTGTGGGTAGTTGTGCTATTTCAGTTTGCTTGCAGCAAACAGTGGGTGTAGTTTCTTGGGGAAAATAGATACATAAATATGGCCACAGAGAAAGAGGAGGCAGAAAATTAGCTTCGGGCTAAGATAGACTCTGTAGGTCTGGTTGGAGAATTGTGTACCACCAGCTTCTCTTCTGATTTAATGCGGCTGTGATGGCGTAGTCTCTAAACCTGTAATTACAAGACTATGAGAGATGGATTGATGTGGACAGTAGTTAGGACATTAATGAAAATACCATGCATGATGTGGGGAACAATATGCCTTAACGTGCTTTATTTAAAGGAACTGGAGAATAATTCATTCAAAATGCCATTCATTGTCTGCCTGGGGTCTTGTTTCTCCTTTTGAATGTGCAAGCAACTCTAAACTGCTTCGTGGGATACATGACAGTGGAAATTTGGGCCCCTAAGATAAAACAAGGTATTTATAGTAAAATGTTCATTTTGGTAGGATTAAACTACTTTCAGCTGGCCTGTTGCTTTTCAGATGTGCCAGCCAGACAAAAGACCTGTGTGGAGTAATCTGAGATTTACCTCTAGATTTCCTAGAAGAATTAAATCTTTTCTGTTCATGCTGGTATCTTCCTGTGTGCTCACGCAACTCAGACTCTTTCCCACAAAAATATGGATGCTGTCAGTCATCTTTATTCCTCTTTGGGATTAAATTACACAGGGGTGGACCAGCTGAAAGACATTGGGCAGCAGGGGACAGGAATCTATGTGCGTCTGGTTCCTGGTTTCACAGATCCTCCAGCCCTTAACACAGCTGTGAAAAATCCTTTTCTCCTGTGCTTTTTCCCATCTCCTGTGAGCAGTTTTACAGTGACAGGAAGACTCCCAATGCCGTTGATAGCTGCAGATATCGGAGCCCATTGATTTGAAGCACATCAACCATGGTGAGTGATGGGAGGCAGTGCTAGGTTGCAGGGATCTTCCAGAAAGTGAGACATCATTTGGATTAGGAGAGGAGGGAGGTGGATGTGTTGTCAAGTCTTGCCACACCTCACCTCTGGCATGTTCTGCGGTTGTCCTTGTGGAGTGCCTCGGTGTGGCAGTGGGTGTTTCAGGCTAAGTGTGGGAAGGAGGATATGTGGACAGGGCAGGACCCCTAGGCAGCTCATGTCTCTCTCTCTGGGTGAAAAGCAGTGGAATAAATGCAGGTGTCCTATGTCCTATAGACAGTGTGTTAGCCATCGAGTTCAGAAATTACTTACTTGATGGGAGGCACCTGGGAACGCTCAAGCAGGTTTGTTTTCAAGGCCAAGTGCTAAAAGATCCACAGCCCTGAAGAACTCCCTGTCTCTGAAATTCTTGGTCATTCAAAATCTTCCAGTTTTGTCTCACGAGGGTTTGATCAGTATTAGGAGTGTGTCAGGGCTCCCAGGCATGACCCTAAATGAACTTCCACATGCCTGAAACCTGAAGGCTTGAAAGTCTTCCCATTTGCTACTGGAAGAAACTCACCTGAAGTTGCTTTCTGTCTAGCAGTTACTGTTTTGTCCAAAAATCCCAGAGAAACTGGTCTTCAACTGAATGCAGCGTTACAAGAAATGGTATGCCAAAGCCATTCGCTTGCATTGCCTCAGCACTTACGTGAGACCGAAAGAAGCGGGCAGACAGAGTTTCTTTTTAAACAAATACTTTTTTTTTCTTTAGTATAGCATTAGGTTTATGGTTGATACCTTGTTGCCAGGTTTAATCTCAAAGCAGTTTTATGGTTAGGCTGTAAATACTGGGAGTGGGATAAGGAGTGTGGAATTTGTGATGGAAACGTGCTGGGGCCACGGCTGTGCCATGCTGCTGCCTGCACAGCAGCAAACTTGTCAGATCAGCGAATATCATATTGCTTTCTGTGCAGCCGATTTTCTTCCATTCGGTGGCTTGCATTTGGCTTGTTAGCTTCATTTGGAAGCAGTGCCAAAGGAGGAGACTTGTGGGGGGGAGAGTAGCGTGGGCTGTTGAGTGGTTGAAGTCCTGGATTAGGGGTAGAAAGCCCCTAAGTCTTCCCTTGTGCCCCCCCTCTGGCAGAAGCCAGACACTCGCTACAGGGTCCTGGAACGTAACAGCAGTGTGGCAAGCTGTGCCCAGCTTTGTGTGAACCCTCGTCTTGGGAAGGCGTAGCGATCTGTGGCATTTCTTGTTTTTGAAAACGCAGGCTTGAAAATGCCAGATAACGTTTGCCTGAAAGAGGAGGATGTGTTTCAGGGAAATGATAAGAGGGGAGGGGCTGCTCTCAGGGGCCTGAGCATGAGACACCTCCCTCCTTAGAAAAGGGGAAAAATGGATACAGAAAGTGGAAAAGCACCCGTGATGCTGACCAATTTGGCCAGAGGAAACCAGCTGAATAAAGGCTGGCAGGGGAGGGCATGGGAGAGAGCCAGAGGAGGGAGCGAGTGTGTAATGCAGCAGGCTGAACTGCTGTGGTTGGGCTTGCAAACAACGGAAGGGGAAAGAGGGTGTAGCTGGGTGGTTGTGGCTGTGGCTCTCCAGCTCCCTGCCCACTGTCCCTTTTGCCAGCCATGGGCTGCATTCATCATCTCCCCCGCGCTGCCAGGCTGTGGGCTTTTTCCTGTGGAAGGACTGGGCAGCGGCTGCCCCCAGGATGTGCTGTGGTGGTGGTGGGCCCCGGCAGCAGGTGGGAGGGGAGGGCTGAGGCAGGACCTGGGGTAAGGGTTGCATCGCGCTGGGAAAGGGTGAACCAGGAGGGATGTTCAGGGGGAGCAAGATGTCCTTGACTTCGGGGGGGCTGTAACATCTCCAACAGTGAATTAATGAACTCTCCTTGGAAGGGAAAATGCTAGCCATACACTTTGGTGATGGAAAAGGTTAAACAAAGAAGTGTGTTCCCTTTGCTGTCATTTCTTCAAGCTAGCTTGACCTTCCCAGAGAAAGACTCTGTAAAGGCTCTCTCCCTGTGGAGGTGAACTTCATAGATGAAGAGTGAAGATAGGAGGCAACCAGTCTGGCACCGCTGACTCCACGCTGGGTTACCAAGCACTATTCTGGTCAGGCAGAAAATAGTTTGGGCACTTGGAAGATGCATCAGTTTACTGACAGCATCACTGTGGCGGTGAAGGATGGAAAGTTAACCTTCCTTTGGGAGAACAGGAAGGCAAAGAGACGTTAAGCACAGTTACAGTTTTCTGTTTAATAAACAGAGGTGATGAATAGCTGTTTCAGCATCAACAAGCTATGAGACATTTGATAAGAACCTTGTTGAGTAACTTCAGAAGTTTTTGCCAGACACAGTAAGGTCGGTTTGAAGTGACCTGTGATGTATCTGTGCGTGGCATGGTCTCATGTACTTTCAGGTATGTGCGCTGTCTTCTTTCCAGGTAGGCACTGTGGGCAGCCAGCCAGTATCACTGAGCCCGAATGCAACCTAAATGTAGAAAATGGGTAAAAGTGTTTGTTTTTTTTTTTTTAAATTTGTACTTTGTTTGGGGGTTTTTTTGTTCATTTGTTTTTTGAGAGGAAGTCCTCCAGGGCAAAGCTTTCCTCCCATGTTCTGGGAAGGGAACAGCACTGGCCGGAGCTCCTTCTAGGCTTGCTTTTCATTGCTACACTCAGCTGCGTTGTAACTCTGCTGTTTGTCTGCTTTTGCTGATACCACCCAGCTTCTGTTAGCGAGGGCTTGTAGAGATGCATATGTGTTAGCCTGACCTGCATTGCGATGCTCTCTGGTTTGGCAGGGGTTTGCCTGCAGTGTGTTTTGTTGTGCAGCAAGTATTATGGTTAGGTGGGCTCAAACTTACTTGATGTCATGCTTGAATGGGGTTGACAGCATCTTTTTACCACTGGGGCATTTAACAGCATTCCAGTCGCCTTCCTCATTGTTGAGACAGGCTGAACTTCCCTGGTGTGTGCGGTACCAGAGTATACTCCTGGCAGGCACAGGAGTCTCCGGCCAGTGGCTTGTAGGCAACAAATTGCTTGTGGGAGTCTTCAGAGTGATCTGTGGCTCTGCCAGGCACAGGTGGAGAGGGAGAGCAAACTAAGTGGTGCTTTTATTTCCTCAGTGTTTTTTCTTCTGGGTCAGACAAGGCTTAAGATTATGTCTTGGCTACATGAGCAGGGCTCGTGTCTGGAGGGGGAGGAGAGGGGAGGAAGAAGGATGTTTAGGTACTAATGAATCCTTGTTGAAGTTCTTGTTGATTGTCAGTCTCCAGAGTGGGAGTGCATGACAGAAATCCTCTGCTTTCTCTTTTCCCAGGGCAGTATTTCTGCTTTGTGAATTAAAGGGTATGGCTTCAACCAAAGAATAGCAACAGAAACGCAGCTGTGAGGATGTCAGTGATGCTTCGCCTTAAGAAGGGTTAAATGTACAGTACAGCAGTGTTACTCAACCTGAGGTTTGTGAGATAACAGAGTCTGCAGTTATGTACTTTAAGTGCAGGCAATCAATCTGCAAGGGGGAAAAATACAGTAATTTAGTATTTCAGGCTTAACTTAATGTTTATATGGTTGCAAATGACAAAAGTGCAGGACCATGATATAAGCAAAACATTCTCGACAACTTTTAGTCCAAGGACACCAAGCTTTTCTGGAGCAGGGGGGTGGGGGGAAGAGGGGCTGTCTTCTACATTCTAGCTAATTGTGGCCCATCTCTCACCCATCACACAGCCCACACTGGCACGCTTCTGAACTTGAGTTCAAGCTGGGCTTGAAGCAGAGAGCAAAGGGAGCTGTCACCGTGGCTTGCTTGACTTGGCCCAATGTACAGCTTAGCTTTTTCCTAACATGGCTATTTCTAGAGTTTGCATGACTTTGTATAGTTGAGCTATGTTTTTCTTCTCCTGGCTTCTTTTTACACAAGTTTTTCTCATGTGAAATATTTTGGATTAGACAAGATTTACAAGGAGGAGTTGACATTACATTACAAGGTTTGCAGAAGCTATTGCCTTGGCTTACTGACATCATATCCCCTGGGGTCAAACCTCTGGGCTGAGAGCCAGCATTAAAAAAGATTTCTTTGCAGGGTGGAGGAATATTTTGTAACTTCACCCCCTATGAGTTCATCCTCTCCCTCTTGTGCTGCTTGTTCATTGTTTCAGATCCCACCTCTACAACATGGAAGAAAAGACTCTTTTAGCCCTTATGGTTATATTTCGTGTTTAACCGTCTGCTTAGAAGACATTGATGATGCCGCATGCAGCTTGATCTCCTCCTGACTCATTTCTGAATTGCTGGTACATCCCTGTATGCTGTTAAGCCATCTTTGAACCTCACTGTGTCACAGCAGTATACATGAGGAGTAAATCTACTGAAGTCAGTCAAGCAGTACCAGCGTGAAACTGGAGTGACCAGAAAATCATGTCTCCTTTCTTCTGGATTATGTATAGCAGAGAGGAGTGAAAGCCTCAAGTAAAGCAGAGAGAATTTTAAAAGGAGCTTTTTGATTTGCCTACCAGAGACTGGCCAAGTATACTGAAAATAATTTTCGAGACCGCAAGCGGATTTGAAGTGGGTCCCTGGAGCTGCATAAACATGACGGTGCATTATTCATGAGCTAGCTGAGCGATTGCCCTCCTCCAGTGGACTGGGACATGCAGAAATGTGCTTGCTTGCTTCACCTGGTTGACTGGCCCTCTGGGAAGGGCCCACTCATTGCAGAGTGTAGAGCAGGGAAGGCTGCTGATGCAATTAGGCTGATTTGCACTGTGACTTAGCCGTTATGGGGAAGCCCCTATGAACTGGCTTTTGACTTGTTAAGGCTATGTTTGTCAGACAGTAGTCAACGGGGATCAAAAGTCTGAGGCACACTAAAGCACTGCAAAAGGGAAGGACCGCCTAGGCATAAGAGTACCTGTGTGGTAAACCCGCAGGCTCAAACACAGCTCATCCTTGTACCTCCTGTTATCTCACTTGCAGAAAGCAAAAGTAACAGCAATTTTCATTAGAAGCTGTTGATTGTGGCCTCCTTTGGTGTATTTCTGAATCATAACCTTGTAGAAAGCATACCTCACCCAGCAGGAATTCAGCAAATCCAGTAACAGGCTTATGACGCTGGATCTGGTGTGAGATGTGTCGGCTCAGCTGACCGTAACCTGACCTGAGAGCAGAGGTCTGTCCTTGTTTGTACCCATGGCTGTGACATTCGTGTGGGATGTGTTTGTGGGAGAACTGTGTTGTGTGGTTTCTTCTTGAAGCATCTTGTCACAAGGGAGTTTAGTTGCAGAAATGTGGGCTTGGAGCAGTTGATACTGGTTGCTGACCATTGCCCTTTCCCTCACGCTGCTTTTATCATTCCTGCAAGCTCCACTTCTGCTTCCCTGGTAGCTGCCTTCCTCTGATTTTAATCCAACAACAATGCTAGAATGACATTTGCTTCCTTTCCCATTCTTCACTGCTTGCTTTACCATCGAAGTGCTGAGACCACAACAGTTGTAATATTAGTGTACCATGAACGAACCCTACTAAAAATACCATGATCGGGCAGAACAGATTAATGTTGTCACTATAATGTATTCTATCAAGTTTTATTTAGTGTTATGTGTGTAGCAGTGGATATTTTAGCTGGCACAGATGTGCAGTAATGTTCTTAGTCCCAAGACTGCCCTTTCTTGTAATAGTCACGGTTCATTATGAAGAAATAAGTGTTCAGAGAGAGAGCTGGCATAATCATAGCTTACTGGAAGAACTGGTCATGTTATATCTTTGGTATTAGCTGCTGCGGATTCATCATGAAAGCGACTCTTCAGGTTTGGGTTTGTCTCTGACACAAACTCTCTTATTGTCTTAAACATTCATAGCCATTTGAGATAAACAAAGCTGTTGAGATCACCTTGGCGGTCTCCTGCACAGAGCAGAGGTTTCCTTGCAGCGTATTTTTGTGATTGTATTTAATACTAAATATTTTCCCTGGTGGGGATTCCACCACTTTGCTCAGAAGGCTGTAGTTCACACTGATCTCTCTGCTGGAAGAGGTAGCTTTGTAGGCAGACTATGTTGTCCTTTCTTAATTCAATCACATTATTTCCATGGAACTCCAGCTTTTAATACCTTAAAGAGTTCCTTTAAATCCTTTATGTCCTGTTTTTTGGATCCACATCTATCTCTAATATAGATTTCTGCATTGGTGTGTCATACCTGTTTTTCAGTGTGATTGATGAGATTATCTCAGTTTACTAATGACTCGCGTAACCTTTTGAACTGCATTCACAAGTTGTTGGAATGGGTTGGAGGGTTAGACCATCAGGACAGAAAAGCTTGGAGTTAGGTAATCCCCCATATTGGTTTCCAATTTAAGTCGTATCCAAATGGTGTAATAAAAAGCAGAAAAGCTGCTTTCATGATGCTGTGGTTGCAGTCCATCTTCTCATGTGTGGTCAGATGACCCATCAAAGGTTTTATGCCATTTAAAGCCTGCAGAGACAACGCTGAATATGTCAGTGATCACTGTTGTAGAGCTGGATGGATCAGAGAGAAGCAGGCACAAGAAAATTGCAATGTGTTTTCTCACACCTATTGAAAGGTCCAAGGTGTTGCGAAGGGTGTTACTATGGGGTTGTGTTTTCCCTTCGTACCGCTACAAGCGGTCTGCAGGATGGGATGTGGTTTCAGACTGTACTATATGAAGGCAGTCTGGATGCTGCTGCTGGATCTGGCATGCCCGTTGATCACAGGTGTATCAGATAGGTAGACAGTAGCTGTGATTTTTTTTTTCTTTTTTTCTTTCAGTTCTTCAGTGAGCAGCTCGGTTTATTCATTGCAAGCCCGCCAGCAGCTCTTGCCATTCAAGTGGGTGATGTTCTAGCAGTATTTGAGAGCTGGCGGGAAAGGGTGATGATCTGATGCAGCCAGTCAAAAACTAGCATGTGCTTTACAGGAATGGTTGTTCTGTATCCTGAGCTGAAGCTGAAATTTCGTAGCATCAAGGCAGAGCAGCCTCATGGGGGGAAGAGTGGCCTTTTGGAAAGCGTACTTAAATATTAGATGCACTGAGAGGGCGTGTAAGTGCTGCATTAAACTCAAGGATTTTGCTAGGTCAGGAAACCCAGGGTGAACACGGCCTTTTGAATAGAGAGGTTTGTTAGTGAACATGTGGAGGCTGTCAAGTAATTAGCTAGAATGGATGGGGATGCTAGATCCTGGGGATGCATGGGTGTACTGTCCAGGTTGTATCAACACAAAATTTATGCAAGGTTATAGCTGAGGCACTACCCCATGGTGGGAAAGGTTCTGTTGGAAGAGACCCCCTCAGATGCTCTGCTGAGCTTTGTGGGACAGTCTCTTCTGTCTCTGTAAGGGGCTGTGGAAGACCAATCTCATAATTTAACAAAGTTAGGTTACCCATCCCGTGTCTGTGACCTCAGCTGGCAACTGCCTAACTCTCAGAAGCGTGGCAGAGGGCTGCACGAGTATGGGCATTGAAACCCCTGTTCTTTGGGTATTTGGCCCCTTCTGGGTCAGACGCACTGGTGTGAATGCTGTGGAAGAAATTGTAGCTGCTGTTCTGTTCAGGAGCAGGATACGAGTCCCTGGGGACGTCGGTCTCGTGCTTTCACTGGCCTGAAATACTCAGAACAGGAAAATGCAGTTGTTGTATTATGAGACCCAAATGTAATACATGAAGAATGTGTGGCACATTAAACCTGTCTGGTTCATACAGAAACTCATGTATAATTCACAGTCTTTGTAAATATGTCAGCTTAATGCATTTGGCACCTATCGGCAAGGCTCTGTCTCCCTTGGGTTAGTCAGACTGACAGCTTCTGAAATCGGACCCTGAATTGTGTGACAAACGGTGCTGAACTGTGAACATTACTGAATAACAACTCATTTTGAATTCAGAAAAAAAATAAATCTTACAAAGCCATTTTTTAAAGTTCTCCTTAGTAGAATTTTACGTCTTCATCCTTGTTATGATGGAGAAACCCTTGACTTTTTTTAGTAGAGCACTGTTACATCTAGGCATGTACACCAGCACCAAGCTGTGGTTATCCTTTCCTGCAACACATTGCGTAGTGTTTCTTGATGTTGGTGGATTGAAATTGTTAGCCATCTGATAGTTCTTTCAGACATTTCTTTGTAGTGTAACTGATATGTATATTTTCCTTTAGACTGTAGCTTACATGCAGGCTTCTGCGCAGGAGTCACTTGCTAGTAGGTGCCAGAAACATGGCATGCTGTGAGGCTCTTAGTGACTGGTATGACACATGTCTGCTCTTCATTAACTGAATTGCCTGCCTTCTGTGGACAAATTGGGCTGTACTTAATGTAAAGCCCGTGGGAGTGTGTGATCCTTGTGTGTTTGGTGCTCGCAAGCACTCGTTTTCAGTGACAGCACTGGTCTTTTAAGGAGTCTGTATAAAGCAGCAGCTTGGTTCAGTTGCTGCTACTCGGGGAAAAAATAAAGTCCCAAAGGTACCATAGTTATTACAAAATTAATGTTAAATAATAACATGTCTTACTCTGGCTCAGTCAGAGAAGCTGAGAACTTTGAGAGCTGCTGGGCAGTGAATTGCTAAAACACACTGGTCTGCGGGATGCTAATGTGGGCTGGGCTGGAGCCAAAGTCTGTAGCAGTCTAGAGGAGTTGTCCGGTGAATTTAGCCTGCTTTGGACAGGGTCCTTGGATGAGATTTTTCAGAAGCAGTCAGCATTCAACTCCATCGACCCTAACTCCAGCGGGGGCAGAGAACCCAGCGCTGAGCTTTCCTGGCCTGCTGAATTTAACAGTCTTCGAGTGATTTGAAAGACACTGAGGGGAGAAAAAATAATTGCATTTTCAAGGTAGATATAGCACGTATTCTCTCAAGGGCTGCTTTTACAAGTGACTGAAACTCTGTTATTAAGCTCTTTGTACCACGGGGCCCACGTGAATTATTTTCCTGCACGTGGCCGTGCCAAACGAGGGGCAGGGGAAGGTGAGGCTGCTTCGCAAAGCACAGCTTTTAGGCTGGAGCTGGAAGCCCTCTTGGGGAAACTTAAAGGCTGTCTATGAGAAAGGAGTTAAAGCAAGAGATTTTAACATCCAGAAGCCCTCCTAGTGCACATCCCCTTAAACTCTGCTCCTTTTCCTGAGTGCTGGTTTCTTCTGCTGTCTTTGGGCTGCTGTTTATTCATGTTTTAACAGCCAGCAGAAGTTGTGTGGCAGGGTAGCCTTCATCCCCTGTTGTAGGGTTTCAGGGTAGTTTTTTCATTCTGTCTTGAATTCCTCTAATTCCTCTCATTGGGAAACAAAACAAAACCTATCTATAATAAAAACAAGAGCAAGTCTTCCTGCAAATACAAAAGCTGGCTGCTCTTCCCCACTGAGGCTATCTGAATCAAGCAGTCTTTCCCCTATCACCTTCAAAGCCCTTGATTTAAGGAAGGGGAGTGATTACTCAATCATTAAGGATAATGGCTATTTACTTTTGGAAACAATGGACTTGATGAACCACAAAAAATGACCTAATTTTCAGAAGTGCATTTGCCTTGGAGCAAACCGGCTGGCTTTGGGATGGAAGTGGGTACATTATCTTCATGAGGTGATAAAAAGTGACCTTTTGTTCTGAGGTAAATCACAATGATTTTATTTTTTTCTTATCTGGAGAACTGACTTGGCCCAAAGCATGGATGTGTCAGGCTAGAAAACAATACTAGCATTTAAAGTAATGAGCACAGAAGAAAAAAGTATTTAAAACCTTAATTTACAATTTCTCAGGCTTACCTGACATCTTGTTAGGTTTTCCTGTGATCACCTTCCATATGCTAAATGTATAGCTTTGCTCTGTCTGCTGTAGGACTTCGCCATATATTCATCAATATGTGGAAAACTGTAAAATCACAGAATGGTTTGGGTTGGAAGGGACCTTTCAAGGTCCCCTAGTCCAACCTTCTTGCCGTGGGCAGGGATATCTTGTACTGGATCAGATTGCTCAAAGCCCTGTCCAACTTGACCTTGAAGGTTTCCAGTGATGAGGCACCTGTATTTAGATGTTTAGATGTGTCTGCTGAGCTGACACGTAGCTAAAATGTAGGACCTGCATCTGCAAGGATAATGGAGAGGGTATTCCTATGCTAATTAGCCCATTGAAAAACAGGGAATACTGCTGGACTTGCTGTGTGAGCTGGGTTGAATTATATAAACTGGAGGTGGTGGTGGTGGGATAGAGGAGTTATTTCCCTTCCTGTCTCAGTTCTCCTGATAGTCCTTCCAACCCACGTGCCTGTGGAGATGTGTATCATATCTACAGCCTGGGCTGAAACAGTGACTCCTGCTCTGTTGTAAGTGATTTTGGCATTTATGTGGATTTATTTCTTAGGGTGTAGTCTGAGATTCACTCCTGACTTCAAGACTGGGAGTAAATGCCACTGCAAACTCAGATGAAGAAAGCATTTGGCTTTTTGGAAGAGGTCCTGACAGGGTGCTTATCAGAGGCACAGATGTGCGTGGCAGAGATTTTGGATGACAGGATCCTGGTGCTGTTCAGGACAGTTGCTCTGAAATAATCACCAACAGCTGCATGTGAACCTAGCGAAGAACTGCTAATAACAAACTATGTAATGGCAAGCAGAAGAATCACACAGGAAGATCAGAACTGGGGCAAAAAAACCCAAACCACAGAGTTTTGAGCCTATGTAGATGATGCGTTGTAGGCAAGTGACTTGCCAAAAGCCTTATGTGGAAGCACTGCAAAAATGGATGTAGAGCAATCCAGGTTTTACGTGCATTTGTTAAAACGTGGTGGCTATACCTCTGGCTTTGGCAATTGATGTTTTAAGGTTTAAGCCTTTTGCATTTTATGAAAGCCAAAGCTTGCATTTTGATGCTCATGTGTCTTCCTCTTGCCCATGGATGCTTTCTCCTGGTGGAGAACTCCAGATGCACTTCTTGTCAGACAAACTGGCTATCATTGCCTTCAGACATCCCTCTCTTCTTGCCTCTAGTGGAGTACACAGACCCTAGCAATGATACAACGTGAAATTTGTGATGACTGTTGGAAGGTGAAGTCTCTGTCAGTGCCAATATTGAGCTCTGTAGGGTGGCTTGTAGTTGGATGTTTTGTTCTTGGGCTCATTAGCAGTTTTTGCATGATATGCCCAATGATTTTACTGGTAGAATATGAGGATCTGAATCTTATTTATGCTATTGCACTACCTCCTACTGTAAAAATACTTTAAAATGCTCCTGTAATAAATATATAAATGCTTTAAAGCTGGTTTAGACTTAAGGGAATGGAGTGATGAGGCCACTGGGCTCTGAAGAATCAGACTCATAATAGTTAATATCTCCAAAGGGCATTGCTCTATTGGCAGCCGATAATATGTTCCAATTTATAGGGGATCTGTTACTCAGTTAGCATTGCAAGCTTAACTGGCAGCTGGGTGGACTTCTGGTACAGGGCGAGGGTCATCATTCGGTGCTTGTAGCGAAGCCTCCCCACTTCTGCTGCTGTCTTTGTCCTCTAGGAGATACATCAAAGCCTTTGGCAGAGCCCAGACGACTTTTTTTTTTTTTACTTCAGTTTTAGATCATTTTGGCATTTATTGCCCTTTCTGCTGTTGCTTAGTTTAAGTGGAATTATGTGATCCAGATTGTCTTCTTGCAGTGGATGGACTTCTATCACGTGTGGTGTCTTCCATGTGCTAATGAACTTAAGCATAATTGCTTATTCTTTCCTGGTTAAACACAAGAATTAGATGTTTAAAAATATGTCTATTGGCAGTTCCATTTCACATGTAGGTTCCCAGTGGCCTCATGCTGAATCAAAGGGGTGATTCTAAACTACAATATGGCTAATTTAGTTGACAAAAAAGCATTTGATAAAAGCAATAACTGTGATGTCTCTCTAGAAAGTACAAATATGCTTGTGTATGTGTATACAGAAAGGAAGAGCATTGCCCTTTAACAACTGCATGCACCTTTGGAGTATATTTTAAACTATTTTACTGCAAATACTTTGTTTTATTGGCAGTATGCAATTACAGTGGTCAAAGATGATCTAAGGTCTATAGAAAGACACAGTAATTTCTATTTGATCAACTGATGAAGCTGGGACAAAACCCAAGCTTTCAAGCACACAAACCTTTCTTTGTGTGTGTGTTTTGTTTTGTTGGTTTTTTTTTTTTTAATTTATTTTTTGAGTGTTACAGGAGCCTTAATGAGTGAGACAGACACGCTGAAACTTCAGCAGACTTTCTGTTCTGTAGTTTTATTTTGCATTCTGGGCAGTGAACCGTACTAAAGCTCTTTCCACTTCACTGCTGCACGCCGGAAAGTGTAACTGAGAGCTTAGGTAGTTTTGAGCAGACACTGCAGTAAAATTCCCTTCTGACCCTTTTTGCCATTCAGGCTTTTGCCAATGCTGCTAAGTCACCTAAAAGGCTGGATTTAAAAATACTTTGCGCAGTCAGAGCTGGTTAATCTGTGCTTGGTTTAGATGTCTGGACACGCAAAAAGTTCTCGTCGATGATGGGTTATGCTGTTGGCATGTGTGCCATTGCCTTGTTTTAGGACCTTTTGGTACCGTAGATTTGACCACATTTGAATGCAGCTCCATCCTTTCAGTATGTGCAGAAGACGAAGATTTTCTTTATACTTCAGGCAGGAGAGATGGCTCTCGCATCTCAAGCATTCTGGATCACAGCAGCAGAGGGCTCGGGCTCTCAAGTACAGAAGGTGGGAGCACAAGAACAGGAGCCAAATCAGGCTGAGAGTCACAGGTTTCTGCGGTGGCAGCTCAAAACTGTCCCCAAATGCAAAGGTGTCTAACTGGTGCCCTGCATGCCCTAACCTAGCCAGGCTGGTGATCAGCGACAGTGAGTAGTACAGACATCAGCACACCCTGGACAAAGTCACCAGGCATCCTTTGGTCCGTGACAGCCCATGCTGCCGTGATTTCATTGCCTGCTAGAGTAAAACTCACTCAAGTGGGTCAGCACATGCAACAGTCACATTCTGCTTGCGGTGTAGGCATGACCTCGGAGAACAGTGGTGGGGTGCTGTCTCCACAGGTGTGAGGGACACAGCAACTGTGACCCCAGATGTCCTACAACTGCTCCCCTTCAAAATGGGGATACAACTTAAGGTAGATGAAAGGTGTGAATCCCCATGCCGGCCTTTCTTGATTATTCTAATTCAGGGTGGTGATTCGATATGATGATATTATATATGAGTTTATGACTCAATGGGCTGAACTCGGGCTTGACCTTGACTTGTTAAGCTATTATGAAACCTGAAATAGTTATACTAACAGAAACAATACTGGTGCAGCTGTATAGTTAGAAAGATGGTTTCCACCACTGTAGTTTCTTTCTGTAAGAAGCATGAAATAAGCTGTGCTAAAATAGAGCATGATACAGATATAACTGTTTTCACAACAGATGGACTGGGGAATCTGAGTGCTTGGGAAAGGTTTTAAGAATGAATCCAGAGTTTAGACTATAACTGTTTCCCATTTCTGTGGGTGGCTACTAATAAACTAAATTAGGATGCTTGTATTCTAAAATACTTCTCTTACTTTAAAATTTCAGATTTACATTCAAGTAGCAAAAATAGCAAAAGTTGTGATGTTTTGTTCACTTGGTTCTACCTTTTGGCTCTCTTGCTACGCAGATTACTCGTATCCAGAACAAATGAAGATGTATGTGGCCATATATTAGATCTGCATTGTGTTACCATACATTATGTGGTACATACATACAACACGTGTTATCATGCTACATGTTACCATACCATAGGCCATATCTGGCCCATGACCAGGACTCCACTATGCTAGGCACTGTATCAGCAGAGAGCAGAAAGCTGATTCAGTCTGAGCTTTTTATCTTAACAGAAATCAATATATAACAGATGGATATAGATGGTACATGAGGGAGTGCAGAGAAGACAAGGGCATAATACATTTCACAAGCCAGATGTCAGTTCTGATATAGGTGGTACTGAAAATTTGACACAAAAAAACCAAGAGGAGACGAGCAGTAGCAGTAGGAACGGTGGGATGAAGGAAATGACAAAAACACTTGTTGGAAAATCTGATTGTTGGGTGATAGCAGAGGGCTTCACAGGATGATCAGAAGGAGGAATCAATGTCTCAGCAAGTGAGGAATGGTAGATAGGGTGAGAGTAAGTGATGGAAAGCCTTGAAACCAAAGATAAGCTTATGCTGAAAGCCTTGAAACTCAAGATAAGTTTGATGCAAGAATGTGTGGAGAGAACTGGTGAAGACGGTGGTGAGGTGACAGTGACAGGCTTGGACTGTGATCTTTGCCAAACCCTTCTGGGTGGGAGAAAACAAGCTTCGCTTTATCAGGGCTGGAGGAAACTTGTTGAACTCACTGAGATGTTTGGTGCTGGATGCCTGAGAAAGGAAGAACTGTGCAGACACCCTGTCGCAACTATGTGCAGGACATCCTGTCTACCCCTCTGCCTTAACACAGGCTAAAATAAGTTGTGAACATGAAGTGTATTTTCTGTTACTCAGCACTGAGCTTGCAGGTAGCTCTGTTTGGGAACAACAGACCTATTTTTCTATTTAATTTCATTCTTCTCAAGTGAAACTGTAAAGAGGCATGTTTCTGGAAGAAAAGTAACCTCCTGCAGAGCTGAGGAAGTCAGGAGAAACTGTTAGGATCAGCTCTGTCTCAGACCTTCGGCATAATCCAGATTTGTAGACCTAAAAGAAGTGCGTATCCAGGATGACAGCAGGTGATATGGGGCCGAGTTTTGTTGTCCTCGGGATGAAAACCAAGAAGAGGTGAAAACTGATGGGAAGTGAAACATTCCTTTTCACTGTGTTGTGCTTGAGCTGAAGCCTAGATGTTGTGGATGTGCCGTCGGACAGACGGGCCAAGAATTCACCGAGTGCTGAAAGTGAGAAACCTGGGAATAAATAGTTGTACATCTGTGTGTCATCAGTTCATATACATTTGGAACTGCTGGTAAAATTAGCCACAGGTAAGATGCAGAGGGGAGAAAATGCTGATCATCTGTGTATAAACAGGACCACACAATATGGGAGAGCGTGTTAAGGAGGGCATGAGTAAAGCAGGAGGAATCACGTTTGGACAGAGTCATAAAAAATTAAAGCTTTTATGTGGCCTGAGAGACAACCTGAAGAATTATATTAATACAGTTGTAGTATTGTAAGGTCACATTAGTGATGCTGGATGTTACACGATTAACACTATTAACAATCTTTGTTTAATAAGGAATATAAGTAATCAATGGTTATATTAGCATTCTAATCTCTGCAAACAATTGAATTAACATCATGTGTGACAGTAAGGAGATGGGAGCCTTGTATGATGAGTAATTGCTCAGTGCCAGCACTGCTACTCAGTTATGGAAGAGTGTAATGTATTTTTTAATTCTGTAAAAGATTTCAGCAGTAACAAAAATGGGTTTGATATTGTAGATGATTCTTTTTTTTTCTTTTTTTTTTTTTTTTCCTGGCCTCCTAAACTAAGTATCTTGGGGAGAGGATTCAGCAAACAGACTGTGGCTAAAGGGGTTCTTCTGGTTCTGATTATATTGCAGAAGCCTTGCAACTAGCTGAAGGTTTTTGTTGTCAAAACTTGAAAGACAAGAAAGGGGGTGGTGGGGGTGGTGTAGGAGCAAGGAAAGCTATTTCCTGAAGACTGAAACGTACTTTCTTCACAATGTAAAACCTAGAACATTTTTACTGATACACTGAAATTTGCTTTTCCTCAGCAAAAGTCTAAAAGCCGTATTTCATACTGAAGAAGTAAATAAGCAGATGTTTTGAAAAATGATTTCCAATCAGCCTCTGCCAGGTTAAAGTACAAGCTTGGCTCTGTTTCTCTTTTCAAGCAGAGTACTGCACTGCTGGTGGTGTCTGTGATACTGAATCTTCATGTGGGATGCTGAGCAGGGCGTAGCAGCAAGACTTACCCTGAGTTTTTCACAGAGGCTGGGGTCTGTGAGGGACATACAGGGGCACAGGTGGCCCTGTAAAGAATTGGTGGGCTGGTGTGGGAGCTGTTGTGCGACAGCAGAAATGTAAGACTGTTGTGGGCTGTGATGGGGAACCCTTGATGTTCACAGTTCATGGAGAACCCAGGGCCATGTGGCTCAGTTAGCTGTATGTGATCACTGAGGACTCCTTGCTGGTATGGCAGCGTGAGGATTTCTTCATAGATGGTCTCTATTTCCCATCTGTCCTGAAGTTTAAACAATTTTTGGAGGGGTCTGGTGGTTTTAGTCTAGCTTTTTTTTTTTCCTTATTGGAAGCAATTCTGCTTCCTATTGGAATGACTGAAGGGAAAAAAAGCCACTGTCAAGGAAACATTTGCTATGATTCCCTCCCTTCTGAGCTTCTTTTCCCCTATATTTTCTGCTATCGTGTATTTAGGTATCCTGCCTGTTCCTGCAATCAATGGGAATTTCTGCCCTTAAGAACTGAGCCATGTAGCAATTTTGTTACCCTGTGATTTCATTAAATATTAAACTTTCCAAGAAGTGAATAATCAGTTAGTCAAATATAAACTATAAACATGGCTTGATTCACAATTCTGCTTGTCTCTTTCATTCAAAGCAGGCATAAAGCTGCTGCCATCTTGACGGGGAGAGCAGTTTGTGCTCTGCTCAATCCCTGCGCTGGTACGCGGACCAGCGTGGTATGTGGTGTAATCCAGTTGTTAAAGACTGATGTGGATGAGTTCCAGAAACAAGGCTGGAGCAGAAACAGAGGATCATACTGAGAGATCTGCATAACGTATCAAAGTTATTAGATGATTTGCACAAGGAACCTCTAGTCTTAAATGGTCCTGTATTTGCTGCTGAATTTTGCCTTGCCTTTGCAGGAGTGATCAAGACCTGTTTAGGTGTATTAATAGCAAAGTAGGAGTGCTAATGCCTGGTTACCTTACTGCTGTTTCTAATGGGCTTGGTGTAATTCAGTGCAATCACTGGCATTCGTAGGTGCGCTATTTTGGTTCTTACTTTCTTTTTCTAATAAACTTTACCATGTTCTTCCTCTGCCTGCTACATCAGACTGGTCATAGTCGTAGGGCTTCTGGCTGTTTTCTCTGAGTGCAGAGAGTTATTCTAGTTTCTTCTTACCTTCAAAAAATAAAAATAAAAGGAAGCAGTTGAATGTTCTTCTCTTTACTGGAGATGTGCCCTTTCCTGAGTGAAAAGGTTTACAGTGCTTTTGGGAAACATTCAGACCGAGTTCACAGGATTTGCTCCTGGGAGCCTGTTCAGCAGCTGGATCTCCTCTGCCTTTGTAAACCTTACAGAAAGTACTTCTAAACAAGTGATTATCACAGAAATTCCTGACTGGTCAACAAGCAGGAGCTTTGGGAAAGCAGTTATTGATCTGTAAAAGCAGAAGAATTGCAACAAGCAGTAATTGGTGAAATCCAATTTCACTCTGCACTAACTGCCCCTGCATATTTGTTATACTGCAGTTGTTGGGTATTTCCCCTACAGTTCTGTCACTGGTCTACCATTAATAATGCAGTTTTAAGTTCATTGGTAGCAAACTGGTGAAGTCATTAAACTTCAGAATCTGTTGCTCAGACTTGCTTCGTGGTGCCACGGTTACTTGCTCTTAGTTAAGCTTTTGCAAAACTTTGGCAGTGATTCCCGTAGGCTATGTGGTGGCACCATGTCACATCCCAAGATTCTCTGAATCACGTTAAGATTCAGGAAGCAACCATATAAATAGAGCTCTCCAAATAGTACCTTTACATCATCATCATGTGTTTCCAGTCGGGGGATAAATACTTCCTCATTCCAGTGATGATATCACTTTTCCAGACCCTCTCTAAAACTATATATAGTCACAGAAAGTGTCCCTGTGCATATAAACTAAAGCTGTTGAGTCATTTAAGACCTTGGAGAACTGGAGAGGATATGCTCTATCATACATCACTGACAGTAATACAGGATGGCTTCACTGTAATTAGTAAAAAGGAAGGTATGGTCTTGAAGTTAGTGTGAGTTTGGAGGTCAATCGTTTTGTTACATATGGACTGGCTTTGCACAGATGATTCTTTCTGTTTATCCTTAGAGTTACAAAATGCTGCCCATCACCAGGACATCTGGGTACCTTCCACCTGGGGGGAGCTGCAGAGTCCCCAGGCAGTGTCATAGCATTTCTGGTAACTTCCACTTTTACAAGCTAAGTTCCGCTGGGAGCAGCGTTATATTGTGAAGGGAATACTAAGGAAGAAGAGGGATCTTTTGGGCCTAATTTTGAGGATTGCTGAACATATGCACTCATTTCATTGCTTAAAATTCCTGAAGCAACTGTGCTGCAGGCTTCCATAGTAGGCTCTCAAAATTCAGAATTGTGCAAAATTAGTGGCTGCAGCTGAAAGTGTTGACTTCTAATGTTACAGTTTCCCATTCATTTAAAAGAAGGCATCGGGTAGGAATAAGTGGTATTACAGACAGAATAAAATAAGGCATGATCAAGCGTTTGGGCCCTGTATAAAAGTCAGTAACATCCATTAAACCAAAAGAACTAATGAAGGGTCATGTCAATGAGCAATTCTCCTACCACCTAACCCTTCCATGGCTAAAACTGCTTGTTCCCCTGTCTTAGTTCTTCTATCATTACCGACCGTGGTGGAGTCCTGCTAGCTGTTATAGTGCAGTTTAATCTCAGAAGGCGAGCAATAATCACTGTACGTAGACATCAAACTGAAAGGATGATTCCCTTACAATCTTTGGATGTAGAAATACAGAAAGAAAATCACTGTTTAGGCCTGCAATTTGCCACATGGCCGGGGGAATCATCTGGAGAGATCAGAGCTCTGCAACACTGACGGCACTACTGCCAAAAGCTGGGAAGGAATGCCTTGCTGCACATTGGACTTTTAATTGAGGGAGGCTGTGAAGACAATTTGCTTAATTGTAAAAGGAGGAGAAGATAAAAAAGAACTCCCCGTCCTGGCACAAAATCATCAGACTAAACTAATCGGCGTACTTGTTTGCCTGTTGATGCCTGGAATGCTTTTCTATTCTGCTGCCTTTTCCCAGAAATACCAGCGTTTGAGCCCTTGGGTACAAAAGGCATGCTAGGTGAGCAGAGGGCATGCTTCCTTGTCATACGCGTGCCAAGTAGGAATACCAAGACCTCTCTTTATATCTGGTTTCCACAGATTTCTAAATAGTACTTAACTACAAGGTTTTTGGCTGGTATTTTGAGAGGATGAATCTCCCTTTAAAAAAAGCCCTCTAAAAGTCTGAGGCTTCAAGAAGAAAACTTGGATGGCAGTGATCCCAAATGAAGGCAGAGGCCCTAGATGAGTTGTGCCTGGGGGGAGTGGTGCTGGGAGTCAAGCTGATCAGGGTGTTTGGGATAGCTGGCTGGGCAAAGTGGGATGTACCACCAAAAGCAAGTTTTCTAATCGAGAGAACTGGAGAAAACCACTGCCCTAAGGCTTTTCTCAGTGCCAGAAGGTTGTACTTTTCTAACGATGTGGTCAGGTATTCTCGATATACAGAAATGGAAGGCTGCTTCCAAAGTTTTGCACCTTAACTTGCAGATATAAGGACAAATATTTGTGGGAAAACCAACTGGCAGGTGATGCTTAAGTCTTTCCAGCAAGAACTGAATGCATCCTGTGGTTACAACTCACACTTTAGTGAATTGCATTCAGTATAAATCCTTCTCATAATTCACTTGGATCTGGAAAATACATATTTTGTAAAGCATAATTTTGATTTATGAGGGTATTTCTGATTATTTTTTTTCAGGCAGTAGGAGCTCATTGACCAATTTCTGAAATGCTGGCTTTTCGGCGCTGAAAGGTGCGGTTTGTCAAGCAGCACAAAGAAGTGCTGCCTGTGCTAGCAGAGCCAAGGGAGGGAGCTGTACACTTGCTGTCATTATGGGGAAGTTCATGGGTAGGTAAATGGTAATTTTCCAAACCAGAATTTGGCACAGTAAAACTAATTTATTCTTCCGCTGGAACAAAAAGACTGTAGAGCTGTTAGCAGGCATAGTGATTTGTTCTCTCTGAGATCCAGCAGGAAACAAATTGGAAAAAAGCAAACACAGCACTGTCACTGCCTGCAGTTCCCACTTCTCACAGAAGAAGCCTTACCAGTACTTGTGTGTTATCTAGGTGTTGAAGTGAAAATGTTGTCCTCCTCAGTCTTCAGGTTACCCCCTCTCCAGCAGTAACCGGTCTTTGCGCTGCCTGAAAAGATGTGTTGTGTGTGAGGCATCAGCTTAGCACTTCAGGTGCAGAGGGACTGGAAAAGCTTCTTGTGAATTGCCAAGAAGTACTCTGCTGTAGTAACTAAACAGGGAAAATAACATTAGCATAAATTCAGCACTGATGTGTTCTGCTCTGTCTCGCAGGGAAGAAATTTTTATTGTTTCCTTGCCGGTGCCCTGTCTCCTAATGTAGGTAAGGCCATTACGCTGATGTGTGATCTGTGTCCAGAAGGGATTCGGGGAGGTTGGAGTTCACTTCTTTTATCTTATTAAGCAAAATCAAGCTGCACTTACAGCTTTTGCATTTTAGTGTGTGGCATTTCCCCAGAACATACCTTTTCTGTTTCCAAGACATCACTCATAAAAGGAGACAACATCTGGCATGAGCTCAGGGAACATGAATAGTTAGGACTCTCATAGTTAGCTCTGTTTCTTTTGGTGTTTGTTTGTTCTTTGGAAGCTTTTGTAGGATGCAGAAACTGGCAGGATGTAGAAACATATGATGTGGTCAGCCCTGGATTATGGTATCTTTTTTTAAAGTGTTTTAGCCTGGAGTAGCATTCATTCTTTTGCCTCCCCTGGCTGTAAGGAGCAGGGAGATTTGTCACAGACCAGGCCAGATTCAGTTCAGTGATCTAAACAAGTTTGTTGTTTATTTTCCTGTAGCGTCCATAGGCTCCTACCAAGGCCAAAACAACTGTATTTGAAGTGTGTGAATATATATATTCCTTTCTCTGGGAGCTTATGACCTTATTGGGCACAAAGACAGGCCAGGAGGAAACTGTAAGTTAAAAAAAATCAATTACATTTCAGCACAGGAACACATACCCTGATGCTGGAGGAAAAAAATGGCAGGAAACTTTCCAGCTGTTCTTGTGGCATAGTTTTATCATTAGGGCATAGTTCTATCATTAGAGCATTTTTGGGGCAGCACATTTGAAAGAGTCTGTGAAGCAGAACTAAATTACTTAGCACCTTATATCCGTGCAGACAATATGTACTAAATCATCAGGAGACATCTTCTGCCTGTATTTCCAACTAGAGCAGCCTCAGTGTGAGCTCTGCATGCTTCCAGCAAGAGACTTCTGCGAGCAAACCACAGAACAAAACAGCTAAAGAGCCCCTTTCTCCATGCAGCTTTTGGGGAAAATCTTTTGTTTAAACAAAAGGAACCGAGCCAGTGGTGCCTGGAAGGACGCGGGCTTCCTGCTGAGATGTAAATCACTTTTGATTCTGTCTGGAAGATATATTCTGGGAACAGAAATGAGTGACTTGAGGAGCTGCGAGATGAGAAGAGTGGTTGGTGACAATGTTTACACTGTGTGAGAGGATGGTGGCTCTCTTTACACTCTGGCAGTGCTCAGAAGGGAAGGAGAAGGGTCTCATCCTGTTACTGAAGTGGCACGATCTCCTTGGAATTGAGTCATGTTGGAAAAAACAAGTTAAAAGGCTTACCCTTGACTGGTGGTTTTGGGTTACCGACTATTATACTTGCACAGTGTTAGCACATGGGAGCCCAGTGTGAACTCAATGTAGCCTGTAAACATGGAGCAAGAAAGGCGCTCCTTCCTCAGACGGCTCACAATCTTGTTTGTCACACTTCTGTGTTGTTTTTTAAGATGGCTTTCTTGCCAAGGTTGCTGTGTGAAAACCCTGCACAGGCTTTTGGGAGACAGGCTGGTAATGCATGCAGTGGCCTCAGATGCAGAAACAGTGAATGGGAGGAACAAAGAGGATGGGGGGAAAAAATGTTTTAAGTATTTTTTTTTTTTTTGTGTGTGTGTCCCCTCCCAGTCTAGTACAGAAGGTTTCAGCTATGGATGGCGATGATGGCAGCAGGTCACCACTTCTTCAGGCAGAAGCGGTAACTTTCCATATGATGTAATTTCTAAAAGCCTGGCCATTTCTGTGTAGGCACACCAGGAGGATGGTGCCTGCACGGGAGGGTGCAGGTGTGGTGGTAGCAGAGAGAGGCTACACCAGTAGTAACTGCAGAGGCAGTGGAGAGTCTCTGGTGTTTTGCCTTGCTTACTGGGTAGGATAAAACTAACTTAAGATCTTGTTGGGGCAAAGAGACCTCCCACTGATATATTTGGAACACTGATGTTTCTCTGCCTAGAACAAAGTAAAAAAGCTTTTAAATGTAAATGTACACCCCATCTCCATTTATTCTCTTGTAATAGTTGGTGAATTTTCTTACTGACAGTGCAAAGCCTTGATTCTTCAGTGTAAATCAGAAGTAATCCCAAGGAAGTCACTGATATTTCCCTGGTGTTTGAGGGAGCCTAAAGGGCCAGTTACAAAAGGTGTTACATATTTTAACTTGCTCTTGGAGTGGCCTCATTCTTGCCATCTTTGCCAGTGTGACCCCAGGGAAGGTGCAGTGGTGTGATTGAGGAGACAGTAAATGAAAGGGACTTGACCTTCATTTGGATGCTGAAGTGCCAAACTTCCTGAAATGTAAGTTGCTTTATAAAAACAATCTTTGGATTGGCAAGTGGGTTTGAGCTGGCTGAGGGGTGTTTTAGCTGTGTAGCAAGTTACAAACTTTCCTAACCTCAGAGTAGGACTGTGTCCTGGTTTTGGGAATGTTCCTACACAACAACGCAAGGCTGCTGGCTCTATTTTAAATAACCTTCCATATTCCTCAAAACAATGAGGTGCTGCTTTATTCGTTCTTACTGTAACACATGAAAGGATGTATAAGCTAGTAATACACAGAGGTTTATGATTCCCCAAGCTAGGATGAATCAGTTTTCAAGTTTTGTAGATCATGCTCTTCTCACTTGTGACTCAGAAGCCTGTCTCATTCTTTGCTGAGGCTTCAGATCTTACTGGGTTTGACAGTAAAGTTCACCATCATGAACAATCAGCATCACGTGAACGTTCATGTGACCAGATGACATATGGAACTGAAGTTTCAAGATCTATTTAGTACATAGAAAACAAGAAGTAAGACTTGGAGGTGATATTTCACACCCCCACCCCCACTCCCACGCCACCCCACCCCCAATATTTAAGCTGAAGTTCACTTAATTTGGTCTTTTGCAGTCAATTGGACTCCTGCTGACCTATTTCTGTGCCCCTAACAGTGTACCAAAAGATTAGATGCAGGTGAAAGATAGCTAAAATGTATGAGAAGAGCCAAACTAAATTCTCCCTGCCACTGATGTCGGTCATCACTAGATGGCCACTAAATTAAAGTAGCTCCATTATAGGATGGAAAATGTTAGGTAACTGTGTGTGTACAAAAGCTTTGCATGCCAGATAATTACTACAATAGGAAACCAACAGCGATGGAGTTGGCAAGGGAACTACTCCTCCGTGTTCTCTGACATCTGTTGAAGTCCCTTCTCAATGTCTTTGTGTTCTTATTGTCGAGAGCATGTGAGCTCTAGGCCTGGCAGGCATGTTTGTAATTAATGTTTCCAACATCATCCTGACGCCGCTTGCTGCGCCATGGAGAACATGTGTTCCCACGAAGCCAGGCTGTCATGTGCACTGCTCAAGGGTAATGCTGAACTTTCATCAGGCTACTGCATTATAAGCCAGTCTCTGTGCAGAATAATAAAAGCAAGCCTTGGCGGAGAAGCGGGGGAGCTGGGATTTTTGAATAAAAGCAGGTTTGAAGAGGGAAGGGCATCTGCCTGTCAGGAGGATGCATGAAGGGAGTTTAGCAGGATTCTTGATGCTGTGGAAGTGAAATAACTACAAATTTATGGTTGCATAAAAGAGTGCTCATCTGCCGGGGAGTTAATTCCCTTGGGACAGGGCAAAGGGAGAAAATGTTTATAGCCTTCCTTTTCAGTAGGCTTCATAAATATTGGCTGCTGCCTTTTTCCTTGGTTTTTTGGATGCTCATTACTGGAGACTTTTAGAGCACCCACAGCTGCAAGGGAGGTAATAGGCACTGGAAATCAATCCCAAATTAAGTGCACCCAACTGGCAGTCACCTGGCAATCAGGCATCAAAAGATAAATGTCCAACTGGGTCACACCAGCATTTGTGTGTAGCCTTGGATTCTTCTCCACCCAAAGGACTGGATCAGGGAGGGCACGGGAGCCTGGCCCCTGCCTGCAGCCTGCTCCCTTGCACTCTCCTGTGCCCACCTCTCGTATCGGAGGCGTTAGGAGGAGCATCCTCGCCTGTTCCCTGTACTGTTTGTTTATGGACCCTTTGTCCTTGGATTTGTCTAATCCGTTTTTGAACCTGCTGATACTGGCTGCCCGTGGCAGATGTTACAGGTCATCACTGTGGCAACAAGTTCTAGAAACTCCCTACTGTCTGAGTAGAAATATATCTTTTCTTATTTTTTTCCTGCTAGTTTCAGTGAATGCTTCCCATGTCTACTAATGCTGAATTTAGTGAAAAACAGTTCTATGAATACCTCAACCACAGCCTTTGTAATTTTGTTAATCTTGATGATATGCCCAGTCAGACTTCTCTTTTTAAGCTGGAGACCCCTGGACTTTTCAGTTTCTCTTGGTAAAACAGCTGCTCTGTCCCCTTAATCATTGCAGTTACCTGCCTGTGTGCCTTTTCTGTGTCCACACTGTCCTTCTTGAAGTGCAGAAACCAGGAATGCCTGCAGTGCTCCGGAGGCCTGTAGGTGTTGTGCAGGTTGAACTTGAAGATGGAACCAAAGCCCTGCAGAATTCACCACACGTGAGAGCCATCACAGTGGCCAGTTCACATCCTCGTTGGGCACAGAGATGGAAATCCATTTGTGAAACACTAAAAGAATAACAGCAGTTTGTAATACATTTGATATTTCAGCTGTAAATATGAATGGCGCCTTACAGAAAAATAGAGATGGGGCGGGCTGAAATAATGTAGCACTGCTTCATGCTTTGTGAACAAAATGGTTTAACCCATTTTGTCCCAACCCTGCAAGCATTTCCAGCTGTAGTGTTGTCAGCACCAGCCACGTGAATTTGCAGGAGCTATTTGTTGTAGTAAGCAGTGCTGTTGCCTCTGAACCTGCAGTGCTTATATGTATATAATGCAATGTACATACGTATGTGCATATATAGGTAAGGGCTTTTTTAAAATCTTTGTTGTATTTTGCCAATGTAAATGTCAGTGCCTTAAAAAGGCAGGGTGAAGGCTGGTTTGGTTGCATGGAAGGACTGCAGGAATTTCCCCTTTGGGTACAAAATTGATAGCTAGACTGAGATAACCTTTTATGCAGTTTAAGATTAGGAGTGGATATGAAGGTCTTTAAACTTGACCATATGGGTAAAGGATTTTTAAATCTGGTGATGTATTTTGTAGCAAGAATTATTTTTGCCAAGCTTTGTTGTGCCATTGTTCCCTGCAGACAGAGGATTAATCCTGAACGGGTGATTTCACGTAGTAAGGACTGTCATGTTCTGGTGTTGCCTACTGGAACAGCAAAGCAACATCCCATGTTCTTTCTGTGTGATCAGCTTCATGTGAATTTTAACCCCTGTGTCCTCCGACTGTTGTTTGCGTGCTTTGAACCTTGTTAGTTGTGTCCTGGTTTTGGTAGATGGTTTCTCCAAAGCCTCAGAGACTGCTGTCTTGCCAGAGATCAGCTGTGAAGTTTTACCTTATTGATCTATGCTCCAAGGATATCTGTGAGTATGTCTACTTTGATTTACTAATTGGCAAGGAGAAAACTGAAAGAAGCATTACGTGTGAAAGGCATTGTGTTACTCGTTGGCATTCTCAATCCTTTGTGCACAGGGAGAAGTGACAGTATATTTCCAATTTCAAAATTTTCTGTGAAAGTAACAGGAGAGCTAATTGGCAGTCAACATTTTGTCCAGTAAACTTTGTCTTATGAATCTGATTTCCATTTTTTTAAAAAAGAGCAGCATATTTTCTAAGGTAAGTAGGGTCTACTTTGGCACCTCTTTCATTGATTTTTTTTTTTTTTTTTTTATGCCTTTTACCACTTCATTATGAATGATAATCTATCCAAAAAGCTGCAGCAGCTTTATGGTGCAGCTGCACTCCATGTATAAGCAGTTTGGCTCCCTTCCCAACATGGCACATTTCAACCATGACTGTCATAAAAGCTGCTACCAAGGATTCTAACCATACTGATAGACTTGTGTTTGGACCAGCTTCATTGTATTTTTAAGTCGGGTCATATTCAAGAATATTCCTGGCCCCTGGCTACGCGGTACAGTGACACTCTGAAATTTCATCTCTTGGGATATCAGCTGTCATTTTTGAGTCATTGAGAAATTAGTTTGATGATATCTACCCAGTCCTTGGTGAAACATTTGCTCATAGGACCATCTGCCCCTTTAATAGAGTTGTCATTTCAGCATCGGTTCAATTTCTGCAGCAGCTGCCCGTTGGTAATAAGTCAGATGCGGGGATGTCGCAGAGGAGAACGGCAGAGCCTGACTGCAGTGCCGGCATTGCCTTCAGCTCCTTCTGCCAGTACATCATCTCCTCAATTAATGAAATCCCCGTTGCGCACTCTGCCTGATCCGCCCTTCAGATTTCTTCTTGAACAGTCTCCAGCCAGAGAGGCGAGTCATGTGGCAGCTCACACCAGATGCCTTTTTTGTGTCCTCCACTTACAGTGAGCATCTTTCTGTGCCTGCCGAGATGTGTTTTTTAGCTTGGCTTGGCTAACTCAAATTAAAACATTGGCAAAGATATGGGGATTTACTGTTTCACATGGATTCGCATTTCTGAGCTCTTTTTTAGGATTGAGTTTGAACTGATAATCTCTGTTTATTATTAGACTTGCCAGACATCTGCCTTCCAGCTGTCCAAGTGAGCATCCTACAGAACCACTGCAAATTCGAGCTGTCTGGGGTGTAGCACGCCAGCACTATGGAGCCCCGCAGTGACTACGGTGTGCTTTGGGATGTAGGCATCTTGTAGGCTGTTTAGCCTGAGTGAAAAACCTGTTTTAAAAAACAGCCCCAGTGTGAGTGACTTTCAACAGTGCTTCTCTTACGGTGTCCTCTGTTACCAGGCACAAATGTCCCACATAAGACGTTATGAAATAACGTGGGGTAGGAGGGGTCATTCCAAGAGTTTGCCCATTAGCCTAAGATCTGAGGGGGTGCAAATTAACTTTTCTGTCCTGCTGCTGGTTTTCTGTCTCCTTTGCAGTGGAAGCCTGTCTCAATTAACTATATAGATGATCTCTGTTAGGCGTCTGGTCTAAAAGCTGTGAGCCTCGTCTTGACTGGTTACCAAGGCTTTTTGTAGGTGGTAGGAAAATGGGCACCATCCTAAAATGTGTGCCTAAATTTGATAAGGTAAATAGTATCCTGGCGGTGTGTATTGCAGTCTGTTGAGTCCAGAGAAACCCCAGATTATTAGTTTAGATGTTTAACTTTGTGATGACAGAAAGGAGCAGAAATGAATGCAGGGCTTGTAGTCACTCTGTGCTGCTTTTCACAGGCTGTGCATATCATTAATGATTATCTGCCGTTTTGCAGGATGTTGTGGTTGGTAATGATGAAGGTGCCCAGAGATTTTATAAGTAACCCAAGTTATGCAGAAAGGAAACCTGCCTCTGTGTAGGCAGAGTTGACCCAAATGAAGCTACAGTGGCTTCTTTTGGGTGGGAAATCAAAAAAAGAGAACTTTTATCTTCTTCCCAAACAGCTAGCTTTATAAAATTTATAAAGCCAAAAGCATAAGCAGCTGTTGCGGCAATCGTGGCTCCATTTTCAGCTCTCCTACAGTTGAAGTCTTTCATAGATGTACACGTTTCTGTGTGCACTGTCTGATCGCAAATCCTCTGCTTCCACCCAAGTTTTGGGAGTGAATGAATTCCCTCTTTTTTTTTTTCTTTCATAGTTCTTTCCCTTCCCTGATTTGAGTGCTTCTTTGAGGATTAAGAGGATAAATTACAACAGACATGGTCTCTTGATTCTCTGAGGGGTGACTGAGGTGCGGATGGACTCCAGCTACCACCT
This sequence comes from Falco peregrinus, assembly GCF_023634155.1. Lineage (NCBI taxonomy): Eukaryota > Metazoa > Chordata > Aves > Falconiformes > Falconidae > Falco > Falco peregrinus. The sequence continues at coordinate 97,564,163 of NC_073723.1, read as the reverse complement.
CCTTTGATTTCTCATTGCTTTCTGTCTGTTCTTCCCTACGGTCACTTGGAAGGCTCTGAGGAGCTTTATGCACGTTGTTAGGTTGCTTTGCCCAGGACTTCTAGCTGCTTTTTTGGCCTTTGGGTTATCTTCTAGGCAGAAAGAGGGTAGCAATTGCTCTTACGGTTGGAGCAGTCATATATTAATAGAATAGACTGTTAGGCAAAAGTGCTGCATGCTTCCAACCCTTTTGGGATTGCAGTAAGCCTTCCTGTGCGAGGATCTCACACCCTGGTCTTCTGGGGTTTGTGAAAAAGACACAGATATCTGTCTTTGGGAAGTGTGGCCAAATTCATGGTGCCCAGCTCCCTGACATCTTTCTGGCCAGAGCTGACTGTGTCAGCAGAGAGCGAGTCGCCACGTGGGACCCTGAGCACTTGGAGCATCCTGCACAGTGGTGGGAGTAGTGAGGCTCTTGGGCTTGGTGTTTGGTCTCCTCCAGCCCAGCAGGTAGTGATGAAGACATACCACCAGGTGGTTTAGCTCAGTACCTGCTGCTGAAAGGAGTATGAAGGCATTACAGCATTGCCTGGTGGCTTTTGGCTATGTGCTTCACACCACTTGACGACCTGGAAGGGCTTCAAGGAAGTTGCAATGCATGATGCATTGAGTGCTGGGTAAGATCTGCTTAGTGGCAGTTGTTTTTTCCTTCTAGATCAGATTCATGTTGGTTTAGCAGAAGCTGACCCACCAGAGCCAGGCGCTATATTCAGTCGCACCTCTGAGGCACTATTTGAAAACAACTTCACCAGCCTGGAGAAAACCACCGTTTCTTTCAGCGTGAGACTTGGTGTGGAACGATGAATGGTTTTTTGCTTGCCCTGTACTGCTCTGCTTCCATCACAAAAGTTATTTTGTTAAAATTTCCTGGTTGGTTGTAGAAGCCACACGGGGACTCAGGCGTGTGTTATCTGCACAGCTCTAACCCCAGCAGGGCATGACTTTTGGTAATAGGCACTGCTGGAAACATTTTCCCACTTTGTGTCTGTGCTTATTGAGGGAACTGGGCAAGGAAGTTAAGACTTCAAGTGCTTTTTCCATAGAAACCTGCTACGCTGGTTTTCAGTTGTGATAAAAATATGTCACTTCCCACCAGGCAGTGTGCACACTGTGCTGTCCTTGATGGCCTTAGTGGTATTGCCTTCCTCACCATGAATGGGAGATGAGACACTTCTCATTTGCTCCGAAGTAAGTTCTTGGTGGCACATCTTCACCGTGTGCTATGTGATGAGAAGGGAAGAACGTTGTCCCTCGTAGGTACACATTGTGCTTGCGCCGCGAGAGCTACCTTTGAAGAAGCTGGCAGGTATTATGACACTAGCGCAACTGGGGTTGTTTTGAAGCTGTGTGTAGCACGTGTGAGACCTTCCCCAGGTGTCTTAGCGTTAGATGTTTTGCACTTCATCTTCCTCTAGAGAACTCCCCCTTGCATAACAAACCCCTATGGCACGCAGGGTAGGCTGGCGATCTGGTGTGTGTTGAAGAAAGCTCTGTGTTTATCTCATTCCCCTTTGTATCTCACTCGTAGAGACACATTAATGTGTATTATTAGGGGACAACTTAGACTTCTTTTTTGGTTTAAGCTGTAAATTATGACCTGGTCTGATCTCAGGCAGCATACTCCTACCACGCTGTATTTATCTGTTTCACTGTATTTTGTTGTAACAGTGCTGGGTCTTTATCTGGGGTGGGGAGATGGTGAATGTGAACTCTGAGCCCTGAGATTTCCTCCTGTTTGAATGCTCACAGGATCTCGCATTTTGGCATTTGGCCACAGATTGAAACCCTCTGTGGCCTGCTGTGACCCTGCAACTGCATAAATCGGCCCTAGAGTTTGGCTTCTGACCATCATTTTTTGTTTTATTGTTTATTGTATTCCTAACACAGTGATGTATCAGGAGACAAGAGTTTCTGAAAGAGGTTTTAGGTCAAGCCTGAAGAAATTGCTATTAAATGATACTGATTTTATTTTATATAACTGGGACTTCTTTTTGAAGTCCTCCTTTAAATATTTAGTGACACTTTTTTCCTCTAACTCATGGTTAGTGTCTCATATTGGCCAATTGTGTGGGTTCCCTTGCCAGCTTACAGAGTTTGCCAACTGTTTCTTTTCATCTTACCGGGCTCGGCTTTCCACCATGGCTGTAAGCAGCGCTTGAGTATCATATCCAGAAGATGGTCCGGCTCCCCACAGCTAGACGTTGCTCACTGACTTCCTCTAACAAGCTGTCTTTTGCCGGCTGGGATACTCTTAAGCCCTTCTTGTGTTACTCAAGACGGGTTGGGGAAAGGCCATGTGTTAGTATAGTTTATGGTTTCCTGCTTATATAGCTTATCTCTTTTCTGCTTGGCACCTTGTGTATTGACCAGCACCTCTGCAATCTGAACCTAAAGCCCTTCTCCCTCTCCCCCTTTTTCCCCCCTGAGATGTCCACTTTATCATCATGACACATTCTGTTTGCAATACGTTGTACCAGCAAAGGTAAAGGCATGCACTGCTGAACAGTCATAACTTTTCAGTCATGGGCAGTTTTGATGTATCCTTAAGATGTATTCAGACAGAAATAAGGAAACCTGATTTTCACTTATTTTTTTCCTATGTAGAATTACTGAATCTGTTCTGATGACTTTTTTACATAGAATCATGGCAGTCAGATGGTCAAATATATTGGCCTACAAACAAATGTACACAAACTGTGATCCCATGAGCTTTGTTTCCTTAGGAAATTAGCCTAAAAATGATTCTGTGGCCAGTTTCTTCTCACTCTAAGGAAAAAAAAAAACCAACCCCAAACAACCAAACTGGAGAATTGAACCTCTGAAGCTTTCTCATAGTCAAGCTAGTTTGCAGGTTGTTTGCAAGCTGTTAAGAAATGGGAGCTTTATCTCCTCTCCTGTGCTATTCTGTTAGTTTCTGTAGTCTCTGACACATCCTCACTGGCTAAAGCGTAAGGATTTGAATGAATAAAACTTTACTGTAAAATGTGGCATATAATTCAGTAACAGATACAGAAATATTTTGTCCCTATTTATTATTTTATATATTTTATTCTCAATAGGATTGGCAAGTTCAAAAAACATACAAAACAAACAAAAAATGCCCCAACAAAACAAACCCTCAAACCCTGTTTGCTACACCAGATGCTGTAAAGTTGACTTCACGGTAAGTTGAACACGTGTGTAGGATGAAGCAGTGCAGTTGTAGATGCGTGCAGGCAGAGGTTCGGGATGCTATGTTGTGTCTCCAGTTGCAGCCATGTCGGTGGAATACAACTTCTGCAGCGGAGCTGGAAAACACCACTGATCCCAATTCTCCAACATGAAAAATGGCCCAGTGTAATGATTTTTTTTATGAGATCTGGGTTTTGTGTAGTTAAAACGTGCCTGGAAGCCCAGCATTATAAGTGATGTTTAATTGTATGCCAGGGAGCTTGTATGCATTGACAGAATCCGGCTTCCAAGACAAACCAGTGTGTGAAGCACCTTCTCATGGTGGGCAAGGCACACCTAGGTGTTCCTCAGGAGTACCTGCCCATGTGTTTCTTCTCTGGGCCTTTCAGAGGCATTCAGGTGGCAGAGAGACCGCTGCAGTCTTTCTGTGCTCTGCTCGCTGATGTGGGGGAACAGCATTGTCCCCTTTCTGCATGAACATGTATGCACCGAAGTGGTGAGTGAAGGCTTTAGCCCATCTCGACTGGCTGCACAGAAGCAGTACACAGCCAAAATTCACGTTTGTATGCATCAGATTTTTCCTTGCTGTCACTAGTTTTGATCCCACTGTGAAGTGACAGTGCAGAGGCGCAAACGGGGACAAGTGGTTCTTGCGGAGGAAAGTGAAAAAAAGCAGCTGTGGATGATTTTGTGTGGAAAAACAAATTAAGCCCTAGTGAGGCAACTGGAGCAGGGCCTTGCCCAAGGAAGGGGAAGCCAAGCCAGGTGCTCCCCAGGGACGTTTTGAGAGTGTTAGGCAGAGGAGGTCTTCCTTGTGAGCTTCAGTGGGCATGTCAGGTAAGTTGCAGTGGCTGTTTGTGACAAAAGAATAGCTGCAGACATGATAGGGGCTGCCCAGCCTCTCTTTGCTAAAACTGCCTGATCCTATTGAAATGTTTTCTAGGGAGACAAAGCCCAGTGCTGAAGACAGGACTTAACTGCATAATTCCTTCGGGAGAAATAAAAACTGCTTCCAGTGCAGATCCAGTCCCCTAAAGGGACTGCAGATTAATGGCCAAGAAGCCTTAGCTGAACTCAATCAGTAGGAAGTTGTCTCTGGTCATGCAGGGAGACAGCCAAAGTAATTTCAGTTTTAATGGAATATTGAATTTTTTCAATATTTTTCAATTTTTAATTGGCATTTCATAACCAGCACTGGGAGCTCCTGCGCTTGCAGGCTGGCCATGAGGTTGCGTTGGTGTTTTGTGGCTGACACTGGCACTCTGACCCGAGCATCAGCCAGCAAGGAAGCGTTCCTGCAACGAAGCTGTGCCAGGCTGCCTGTGCCCGATGCACTAACGTGATCACCCTCCTGTAACACGGGCTTCTCATGCTGCTCTATGCCAAGGTCTTTCCCAGCCAGTTATGGCAACTGGGGGTGAATTTGTGTCCTGCAGAGGCACTTCAGGAAAAGGTGTCAGAGGATGGTCCCATGCCTTTGCTGTGCTGGCTCAGGGGACAGCAGAGCCGAGGCTCTAACCAATGTCACCTGCCCTATGTCCCACCATGTGCTTCCACACCTGAGTGAACAGGTTTTTCTTGATGGAAGGGGAGAGGGCAGAGGTTAAAATTCTTTACAGAACGCAATGGAGCTACCCCTTTGGACAATCAAGAGGATGCTCTGCACTCTGAAGTTTCACCATCCTCCTAGGAGTAGTGCAGGGCAATCAGTTCCCACCGTACTTCTGCAGAGCGCAAATTGCACTGCCTCCTCCTGTGCACAAAAGCATCTCTGTGTAAGGTGGGCCAGGGCAAGCAGGACACAGTCTTTGCAGACATCTCTCCTGTAACCACAGTCAATAAAAAAAAATAAAAATACATTCTTTGTAATTTGGGATGTTTTGAGGCAGGAGCCAGCGACATTGTCTGGTATATTCACTGTAGAGAAAGCAGTACCGTTTTTCTTAATACTATTTGGGCTGGAGGAAAGAAACCAGTTACATCTAGCAAGCAGAAAAGAAACCTGAAAGATTATGCGTTTTCATACAGTTAGATGGGGAGAAGCGGACAGCAGAGCTCTGTGCTCTTCGTTTCTGCAGCCACCCTCTGTCCTTTAAATGGGATCCCTTCCAAAACCCCAGGGCTTTGCAGAACAGCATAAACAAGTGAATAAAAGTCACGTAACTGTAAAATTTTGCTAAGCTAAGGTAGCAACTATGTGGCTGTTTACATATGTGCATGGGAGTAGTCATTAATCAGACTGTGCATGAGGTTCATTTGTTTCCTCCTAGGAAGGGCTGTTTTCACACTAATAATTGCTTCCATATGAGAGTTGGAGGTGCACTGCTCTGTCCTTGTCACTGGGAAAGGATGTGCTGGAAAGCTAAGCCTGTGTATGTGTATGCTGGGTCTTGTTTGCCTCCTTTTAGTTTTTTTCAGTGATTAGTGAAATTGTTGGAGGCTTTTTGTAAGGAAAAAAAAAATCATGTTTAAGGTACAGATTGCATTATACTAAACTTCTCCTTTCTGCCAGTAGATCCTTTCCTAATTTTCTATATTCTGTGTAATAGTGTCACCTTTTCCCTGACTTTGTACGATAATGCCAGAGGTCAAAGAACTGGCTTCTTTCTTGCCTTCTTCCATTTTCTGAAATTGATGTTTTGTTGCTTACCTTCAAATTTTTCTGGGCAGCTGACTCAACTAGGGATCAGATGTGGATGGATGAAGACATGCTGCAGCTCGATATTTTGTCTGGATGTGTTTGTTGCTGTTCTGCTTTAGAGGGGTATTTGCATGGCAATGAAAACTCTTCAGTAATGCAGTGAACACACGCTGGGAATGTTTGCTTTCTGTAAAGGAAGGGATGCATTAAGAGTCTTTTCTGAAATAGAAGCAGAAGAGCAAAAGATGAGCTGGAATGGGCATTGCTTCCCCTCAGCAGAATATTGTGACCAGATGACCCGATTTCTGTGTTTTGTCAGTTCTGACTGTGGAAGGGACAATTTCAGATAAGCCAAACCAATGGTGACAACAGAAGTTCCGAACCATACAGTTGGAGAACAAAATATTCTCTGTAGACTTAGGAGGGCCAGTTTTGATGAGAACAAACACCACGCATTTTTTCCAAAGGATAGCCCAACTGGATGTGACTCAGAAGGGAACCATCCAAATTTCTGTGAAGCCCAGCTTCTTTTTGGTGTTGCAGAGCCAACTGAAACCTGCTGTATTGTAAAAACACTGACATCAGCACAGGCATGTGCTTTGTTCACCCTCAAGTATTGTAGCATTAAAAATAGTTTTATTAAAGGGAAGCCACACCTAGAGCAGAACAGCAAAGTTAAGGCTTGTCTAAGCTAAAGAAATTTGCATTGCTGTGATGGCATCCTATAGAATTGGAAAATTCCTGTTAAATGTGCTGCCGTAGTGCAAAACGGAGCTTGCAGCAGAGAGGCCGTTACCAGCATGTTGCCACATTTTATGTCTTGTCAGGCCTCAAGGACAAATAAGAGCTGCACAGTTTAGAAAAATATCATTTTTGAAACTAAACACATTTGCAGTGAACAAAAACTCACTTAAGGAATCTAAATATCCAGGCAACATACAAAATGCATGCAGTATTTTTGCAGTGTGTGTAAGAAGTCCCTAAAGATCAAGCAGCCTGTTGTCTCCCGGTACTCTGAGCTTCTGGAGGCATGAGCAGCTTGCTACAGCTGCTGTAGCACGCCCAACCCTGGCAGCAGGACAGTCTCTCTGTTCAGATCCACCAAGTCGTGTCTCTCCCAAGCTAGCAGGCAGACGATGCAAGCAGCACTCGACGCACAGGCAGTGCTGTGTGGAGGTACGCTGGCTGTATTTTCCTGTGGCAAAGGATCATCCATGTACTGTATCTGACCTTGCCAATGTGTTCTTGGATCATCTTTAAAAAAATGGGAGACCTATATGCAGGTACTTGCTCAAAGGGAGGGAACATGTACATACTGTTTTGTGTTGATGTGCCCGTGGAAGGGGAGGATGCATCGAGTAAGACAGCTCAGGTATCCCATGTCCTGGAAAGTGAACTTTGATTTGTTTGGGTGCTTCCTTTGACTTCTGCCAGGAGGGCAGAGCCAGCTATTGTAACGTCCCCGACAGAAACATGTAGGTTTTTGGGGCAGTGCAGTATTTGGTAGGACATGCTTACTGCTGGAATAGAAACACCGCTGCAACGCATGCTACTAATAAAAAGTTTGCTTGTAGGCTGATAAACCTGGCGAACCAAAATGCTTGTGGTCAGGACAGCCTGTGTGGTGCAGGGTACGGCAGCGTGAGCATCCATGGTGTGCCTTGAGCCTGGGGCTGGCTGCTGGGCTCTGCCTTTGCCCCAGCCATCCTGCTGAGAGGGTCCTGAGGGCAGTCGCTGGTCTTGTCAAGAGTGGTTTCTGCTGATGGTGATGCTTCGTGACTGGCATCTTGAGGCAGAGCGAGCCTCTCATTTCATCCAGGCCGCCACGCTCTTGGCAGGCGTAACAACAGGCAGTTGGCCGTTACTGCGCTGAGTTTGGGCTTGAAGGGGAAAGGCATTGCTGCAGTGGTTTCCCGAGCAGCCGAGCACCCTGCAGCCCTGTGTTCGGACTGGCTTACCTCACAAGGAACTGCAAACCGTGGTTTTGGCATCTCCCTCTTGGGGCACAGTCGTGGTGGTGAGCTGCTGCATGCTGGCAGCATGTTGCCTGCAGAGAAATTGGCCTCTCCCGCTGTTTGGTGCGCTGTTTGTTTCTAGTTAGGTGGGGTAAATATTAACCCTTAGCTGGAAACAGAAGAATAAAAGGTACATGGCAAATAATCTCTTGCACCTAGGGCCCAGCCCTTCGGAGGGCTTGCACCGCTGACTCGCATCTCTCCGCAGGCGCCTGTTACTGCTGAAGGGTATAACCACGGCCAGGTGGTGTTTCTGCCATGTTTTTAGGGGATTTTTGTCTCTGCACCCTTCCTACTTCTCTGGGAAAATAGCCAGGGGATGAATCTAGCCTAAAGCTGGTGTTTCCCTCTGCCTGCACGGCACCCACAGCCAAGCGAAGGCAGGAGAACAAGAGCCTGGTAGTTTTGCTGCACACACAGTCTCAGGCAAATCCCTGCCCTTGGGCAGTTAGACCAGCACTCCTACCGCTGAGGTTTGGGCTTTCACTTCCAGCTAAATGGCAGTTGCTTTTAATGCAGAAAGTTGAGATATTCCATCAATCTGCTAAGTGCAAATAGGGCTTTTTATTAAAGAAAAGCATAAATGATGGCAGAGCTGAAGGGATGGTGTAATTCCTGCAGGTGCAGAAAGGTTACTAGAGGATTAAGAGGTTAAATACGATGGCTGCTGTTGCCGCTTTCACGATATCTGTACAGGGAGAAATCATCAAACTTCTCTACTCTGTGCAATGGGAGGGTGGTACCTGCCTGGCTGTGTCAAGTGCTTTGAGATCTGTGAGCGAACTGTGGCCCGCAACTGACCTGTGGCTGCTCCCAGTAATACTGTGGTGACCTGTTGGTTATCCTTGTTCCTGCAAAGGGATAATCCGACTCCCAGTTTCTTCTGTAGCAGGTGCAGGTACAAACTTGCAGTTGAGGTGGAAGTAGGTGATGACACTGAAGGGTCAAAAAGCTCAGCTCAGATGCATTGTAGGGAGCCTTCTGTCTGGTGTATGGGGATTCCCAGTTCAAGTTTTAACAGGCAAAGTCATAAGTGAAAGGATAAATAAGAGGGTGGTTTTAATAAATCTCCCCCGTTTTTAAGGAGCAGCAAGCATATGAATTTGGAATCAGTCCCTCGACACACAAGACCCAAATGGCCCTTGACTGGCCAAGAGGGGTTCTCTCTGATGGCCCATGAGCTTGTGATCCTTGGCTGGAGCGCAAAGCAAAGTTCTTGCCTTAATCCACCCACAAGCAGTCATGAAAATTTAGGTTTCTAACAGGAAACTTCATCCAGACTGAAGCACATCGCAAATAATACAGACCTCCCAAGGACCCGTCTGTCTAACCTGCGTGGAAATCAGCCCTTTTACATACAGAGTTGCAGTGGTGTGGCTTCTGATGTGGCTGGTTATACTGGAACAAAGATGGCCTAGAGATGAGCCAAAACCACTATAAAGTACTTTTTATCAGTAAAACCATGTGTGTGTTTGGGGGTGGGGAGGGTATGTTTTTTTAATGCATCATTATGAAATAATAATGAACTGTGTGTAGACATGGCCTAAAAAAAAGAAGAATCCCAGGCTAGCTTTCCATCTGTACCGACTGAAGTGTCTTTTGGGTTATTAAGACCCTGGGCTATATTAAATGATTTTAAAGATACAAGCTTGTTATTATGAAGCCACTTGAGATATTGTACAATGTCACTGCAGAGCCACCCAAATCGGAGTAATTTCCATTTGACATATGCACTGTAATTATTGAAAGCTTTTTTCCAAATTTATTTTTTGTCTGCTGTAGTTAATTCACAATCTCCTTTTAACATTGGCAATTATAATTATTTGCCAAGAGCAAATTCTTGTTATCAAAAATCTAGTTTTCTCTAGCCTGCAGCTTTTCTTTTGATTTCATGATGAGGTTCTGTTAATCAGAGGAACCAGTGCTGGCCTCTGAGTATCCAGCAGGGCAGAAAAACATAGCAGTCAGAAAAAGAAATGCAATTAATTAGCCTAAGCTTCTTCCTAGCATCCCAGCCCTGGGCCTCCTGAGTTGCTGTGTTTGAGTGGAGAAGTGCTCTGTGAGATCAATCAGTTAGCATCTCAATAGGACTTACCGTGGAAACTGTGCCCACTGTGAGATTTCTCCTCCTGAATTCTTGCTCATTCTTCTTCTGTAGGGGCTACAGGCAGGAACTAGTATGTATTTGGGGAAAACAGTGTTACTGGCTTGAAAAAAAAAATCTTTCTAGGGCAGTTTTGCATAGGAATCTGAGCAAAATCTGTGACTGAAAAATGTAGTAGTTGAAGGGCTTCAGGCTTCTGCCTGCATACTGTCATTCAGAAATAAAGCAATTTTTATTCACTTGAAAGTGCCTTGTCCTTTGTGCCCTCCTTTTCCTTGGAGATCAGTGTGTTATGTAGCTTCTGAAAGGAAATGTAAGTGCAAGTGCTTTCTAAGAATTACTGACCTACTTTACAGGTGTTTTATTCTTCATTGAATCAGATATGTACCTGCAAGAGTGGAGGTGGATAAAAAATACATTTCTTTCACCCACTGTGGCACAGGTCAAGTGCAGGAGAGCTCTCCCTTTTAAGTTTCTACACCTGAAATATTACTTCAAGTTTTCCTGGGGCTTCAGAGGGATGAGGTCCAAACATAGCCTCGCAGCAAGCTCAGAGTAGCGTAAGGTACAGCAGCCTGGGCTGCACTTCTCCCATAGCAGAAGGTCTATCTGAAGGTGGCACAGGGAGAGGAACTACCCACGTTGACCAGTCTTCCCAGTTCAGGTATCCAGCATGTACATGGTACAACAAAGCCCACTGCAAACGGGCTCATTTCCCATGGTGTGCTTGGGGAGCATTTCGCACAAGAGGGTTCTGGAATGACGATACAAATGCATCAAAACCAGGCACTGAGGTCGAAACGTCAAGTTGGGCTATCCCAATGGACTACGTCCAGCCTGCTGAACATAATGGGGAAATATTCTGGTGTTGGTGTGTTTTCCAGCAGATTCTCAGTAGTGGGGAGGAGCTCCTAGTCTCCATTAGGGCAAGCTGCAGAAATGCTTAATGAAATACGGCTTCAGCTGCTACTGTAGCGTGGCTGTGTCTTGTCCAGTGCACGCTTAGCCAGCGTGAGCGTCGGTGGCATTTTCCAAGAAGCCCTTTTGGGAGGATTAGTCTGCAGATTGACTGCAGACAGGGCAATCTGGCAGCCAGGCAGATCGTACCCGATGAGTTATTGCTATCTGAGTCAGCTGGTGGGGCTGCTGCTGAGTCCTTGGCTCTTGTGTAAGCTCTGCAGTCTGGGGAGTAATTAATCAAACGTCCATCTTTCTTATAGACCTGGGGTTGGAGCCAGGGAAGCACGATGTCAGCGTCTCACATAGTTAGAATTGCTGATTCACTGTGATCCACTCTCACTGCTGCTTTTCAGAATGGGTTTATGGCTCCGCTTTAGCAGCACTTAAGCTTTCGCTGACAGGAGTAAAATACTGCCTGAGAAGGTACACCAGTTCTAAAATACTGCCTTTGCAGGGGTGGAAGGTGAGGTGGAGGTTTATCATTCACGTAGAAGTTTCTCAATTATGAGAATTATGAGGTAGTGTCGGATAAGAAGTTAAGTTGCTTGCCATCTATTCACTGTTGTTCCATTGACCACGTTTCTCGAAGAGCCACACTGATGGCCAGTGTGAATACTTTAATTAATGGAATTACAGCTGATGTAAATTTGACCTGAAGCTTGCTAAGGCCTGATGCCATCTCCCTGGAAAACTCCATTATCAAAATTCTCATCAACTTCAAAATGGGAGCGGGGCTGGACTGAAGGAACCAGACCCAGCAATGGCTGGGGTAGAGCTGTGCTACTCAACAGCGACTCGGAGAGGTGGGGGTCCTCTATTAGAATGTATTTTGGCTTGACAGCATCCCAACAGAGGGATTACATTACAATCAGTATTTTAACTGCCTTGATGTTTTTACATGGGCCAAGCTAGCTTGTTTTCTTCACCTGTGTTCTGCGGTCCTGGTTCTCGCTGTTCTCAGCAAGATGTAAAACCCAGCACTGATCTGAGCAGAGGACTTAGCCTGTGAGGCAGAAATGAGGACCCATGAAGAATCAAGCTATGCTCTCATCTGCAAAGTCTTAGGCAAACTTTGATGACCTAGGCAGATGGAAAAATACTGTCCTGCAGACTGGCCGTTGTGTATATGCTTTTGTAGTCTCCTAGATCCTGCTGAAATGGCACACCAGAAACGAGCAGATAGAAGAGGCAGCCTGGAGCCCCTTGGGTTAGGAGTTTGGTCCATCTGACCTGTTTCATCTTGACACCTTTTGCTTCCCGACTTTTCTCTTCCTCTCTGCTGTGGCCTTTCTTGAGAGCGGAGCAGTCCTGCCAGCCTCTCCAGTCCTGCCGCTGCTGCCACTCAGGGAGCAGAGGGGACCTGCTGTCACAACGGGTAGGAAACCGCTGAGAGAACATCCTCCTCCCCAAGATGCGCTGTGCAATTTGGTGTTTGTCCATCCCTACATGACTTCACATTACTCTGGAAAATTCAGTTCCACTGCTAGGCACAACCTTTACGGGCTCTGGTAGGGTTTGCCCAATAATTATAAATTGACATTTCCAAATTCTGCAGCCGTATGTTTGAAAGAGATGTGATTTACGGTGAGAGCCTGTAGGTGCAGGTGCATACACTCACTACCAAATGAAAGGAATGGCACTGCTCACCTCCATGTGCTGTGTTCTTGTATTTATGCATGTGAAAGGGACTTTCTTATATGTTCCTTTCTCTGCATCTGTGTGCATCTGTCTGTATGTGCTTATTAACTAAAGTCAGAATTCTGGGGTGTGTGTGTGTGCAGTTTTCAAATGCGTCCAGTTACGTTCATGCGTCCCAGTTCATAGCTGGGTGGTTTGGTGTCCGTAGTACAGTATTTGGGAAGGTGAGTAATGATTTTAGTCTTTATTTTAATCACTCGTATCAGAAAATTAGGTTAAATGCATGCTCCATTCTTTTAGCACTGCAGAACTGACACACATTTTCTTCAGCACAGAGATCCTTCAAACTTCACTGGGCAGGAAAAAAAATAGAAATACTCCAGCTGAAAATAGTGCAGAGAGATAAGGTTAGGAAAAACGTTTAGAAAAGAGTCTGGGTTAAGTAGGTAGCAAACCATCAGCTTCACATAATCATCACTTAGGAGGGATCGTACTAGAAACTGCAGTGCATCTCACGCAAGTCGATACTATCACTGAATGTTTACTGAAGAAAAACAAACCCTGAAATATAAAGTGCGTGGAGAGTACAGGGTTTGCTGCTCTGCACGGTGATGCCATGTGAGATGCAGATAGGGATCTGACACTGTAACTCGTAGGGTTGGGTTGGGCGGTTTTTTAAGACTTGGATTTCCTCTCACTTTCCCTGTCAGTTGGCTGGTGAGATGTAATTTTTCAGTGTTCATAAAGCTTCATGAATCCTGCACAAATCTGCCAAAATCGTGGCTGCATTAATTACTCGCCAGCATTAGTCTGATGTTTATCTTTTGTCAGTTTTTTATTTAGTACCCGGTTACAACTTGCTAGTTTTAATGGGAGTAAAAAAGGTAGGCAAGAGAAACATAAAGAAGATTAACTCTAACTATCAGCCATAAATTTATCTGACTCAGTAAGTGTAAACAATTCTGTGATGGAAGAGCAAGCTGAAAGAAAATTGAACTCCCCAGTTTCCTAATCCTCCTAAAGCCTTTACAACAGCTGGGCATTTAGTTGTTGTCAGCCAACACCAAAAGAAACATATTTAAATACAGATAATGCCTCAGGAGAATAGAGATCGACCATAGGATGTGATTGCCCTGTGATTTCATTACTGTGGAAAAGAAAGGTATTATAATATACTGGACTGATGGGTGCATTTTGCTCTAGAAGTTGAATAGAGGGAGTGAGAGCAATTGGAACAAAGGACCAAATACAGAGATTTTCACTGAGGTTTTTATGTAGTTCTAAGACAATTAAAATCCCATTGAAATGAATTAGTATTTGTTTGAATAAGGTCTAAATAGAACAGTTTTTCTCAGTTTATCTGAGTACATAATGTGAGTCTTTAGATTCTCTTCTTGCACGTGGAAGTACTCAGCAGGGATGTGACCCTACAGTTTTGGTGGGGAATTGAAGATATAAAAGTTGTACAGAAATTTGTGAGAGCCAGCATGGTTTGTCCCATAAACTTTTTCCCAAGTGCATATGAGAGCATGGAAGGCATCCAAGTAGGGCTCAGGGAATGTAAGTCTGAGCATGTTTCAGATATCTGAACAGATAATCTCAAGCTGGGACCCCTGAAGCATTTCCCTGCGGTGTGCAAGTAGCTGGTTTGTCAGGATGTATTTATACCTTCTCTAGATTTCCCAGCAATTAAAGGTTTTCAAATAGTTTAAAAAATACCACATGCTTCATTTATTTCAGTCCTCCAGTGTTGTTATTTGCGGAAGTGCCTACAGAGAAGAGATCAGAGTGATGTGCCAGGTGGGCTGTAAACCAAGCATCAAACTCTAGCCCATGCTAGGAAAGGGCTGGAGAATTCTGCTTTGCCTTGCAAAGTGTGCTGGTGTGCAGAGTAACGTAAGACTTGGTTGCTTTCCTCGTTCTCAAGCACATTGTCAATGGATTCAGTGATGCAGATGCTTTATACTCCCAAATCGAAGGCCCCAACTAGCCAAACTAACAGAATAAGCAATCAACAATTCATATAGACTTATTAGAAGAGTTACCTTCAAGCCAGCACATTGTCAAAATTGTATGGATGCATATGGTCTCTGCAGAAGAGGTCATATGTCACAGAGTCACAGAATATCTCAAGTTGAAAGGGACCCATAGGGATCACCGCGGCCAACTCCTGGCTCCTCACGGGACTACCTAAATAAAGCTTTCTGAAGCAGCCCTGAGACCCACCTCAAGCAGAAAAGGATTGCATCTGTTTCAGAGTGCCTCGAATGCCACTACAGCAGCATTTATACCTACAGCAACAGTAACACACGCACAGACATGGCCCCAGTCCATAGCCCTAATGACTACCTCTGTGCAAAATAAAAGTTAGTGGCAATATTACTACATAATGAAAATTGATATCATCATTACAGTCTTCTCTTGTGTTGATGAACTGTCTGGTTTTGCTTAGATGGCACTTATTTACCTGCAGGCATCGTTACAATCACTTGAAGTCAGCAGGGGTATTTTCCCAGCCTAGGCACCCCACGTCAGCAGCTATCTACAAAGAACCCAGCATCTCTATCGCAAGATAAACCAGTTCCCTACGTTTCTGTTTCCTTAAATGGTTTTACAGACCACTAGCCCAGCTGAAATCGCTTCTGTAAGCTCACAG
Organism: Falco peregrinus; assembly: GCF_023634155.1. Classification (NCBI taxonomy): domain Eukaryota; kingdom Metazoa; phylum Chordata; class Aves; order Falconiformes; family Falconidae; genus Falco; species Falco peregrinus. The sequence goes on along the minus strand of NC_073723.1, from coordinate 97,548,939 downwards.
CTCGTATTAACCTTCTTACTCGATGCGCCTCCTTGCACTTCTCGCAGTTTGCATGAGCTGTGCATGTCTTGTTAGCTGGGTGACACCTAAACTGCCGGTGGAGATGCTGCTCATATGTCACTAGCAGCAGGGTGTCTCTGTGGGGTTTCTTTTCATCACGCAGGTAGATACTTGAGTGAACTTTGGTTTAGTGTATGGTTGCAGGGCAGCCAAGATGGAGGCAGTCACAAACAGCTTTTTTTCCGGGTATTTGAATATTTAAGTTTTTGTTTTCAAAGCAGTTGTGTGGAAAAGAGATTAGATCAGTGAGGGTAAACCAGCCTGAAAAATGGAATCGTAGTGCGATGCACCAGGGCCAGAAGTAGGTGTGTGAACCGAGACCCTTGCTTTGTGGCGGTGTGTGCAGTTTGGGCACATGCCAGTTTACTATACAGAATTTTTCACCTAGTAGTTGTGAAGCGCATCTCATCCCGGTTCACTATAAAATGCAGCAATGCGTGTGTTCTTTTACTTCATAATATTTCGATGCAGAGGGAGAGATGCAGGGTCTGTAAAATCTGTATAAACCACCGATTTGCTGGGGCCAAATGAGCTGTGGCGTGTCAGCAGGGTGGTGTATTACTCCCCGTGTGCATTCCCCGTCTGTTTCAGTTGTGAAGGAAAGTATGTTCCTTCAGTCACTGTTATTTGCCTTCACACTTAGGGCAGACTAGGAATACACACATGCCCTGTTAGGAGCTATGACTCATTGTGCTATAGGAACTTGGGTTTTTGCCACAGCTATACGTATCTGCGATTAACAAAGATTGCCTTGGCCAATGTTAAGAGCTGTGACTAATGCCAATCTTGTTAGGCATTCATCACTGAGATTTGTCTCCTTGTCAAAAGTTTTGTTAAATAATGTTTCCTCCAAGAAACATTGTCTTGCCATCAATTTTCCCCTGGCAGATGTATCGATTGAAATAGATGTGTTTTTCATGCCATTCAAGGAACTGAGTGACAGATTGTGCTCTGAATATGATAAATCTAACCATTGTCTTTATTGTTACTATAATTATTACTGTTTTGCAATATTGACAGCAGCAGCATTTAATAATAGCAGAGATACATCTATATACCAATAAAAAATCCTTATCCTGGGTGAAAAGGTTTTCAAATCACCTGAAATGTCCCAGAAATCACTCCTCATTTCCCAGAGCAGAGCTGCCTACCATCAGGTTTTCCACTCCTCCTGCTAGAAATACATGTATCCATATTTATTTAGACTCTTTTCTGAGGGATTCAAAAGCTTTTCATCACTATGCAGTATGTGATTCACACATACCCACACGTAATGCATCAGAAAATAGTATCAGCCCTGCAGAATAGCGTGTCCCAGTATTAAATTTCTCTAGACTGATGCACGTATTGGGCAATAGCTTAACTGACACACATACCACCATTTTAGCATAAATGCTTTTTCTTCATCATCCCTCCCCCGGTCCAGTCTCTGCGTACAAAAGCATGCTGATTTTTTCTGGAATCTCTTTCTTTCTTCTCCATTGTTATTTTTTTCTGCAGAAAAGATGCTAGCAGGGCTCACACGAGGATTGGACTGAAGGATAGCCTTCCAGGAGGGGCCCCTGAGGCCTGGGGATGTTGCTGATACTGTTAGGGCTGGCTGTGCAGCTCCTGGCGTGGCAGGAGCTCCTCTGGGCTCTTCCAGCATCCTCCTTTCTGCCTTGTAGTGTTCCTCCTTCGTGTTCCCTCTCCTCCCCCCTTCTCTGCTTCCTTGGCCACCTTCCTGCTTTCCTCTGCTGCACCCCCTGCTACTGCTCGCTCATCTGGAGAGACTCCAGAACATCCTCATGGAAAAACCTGGGAGCCCCAGGTGGGGAGCAGGACTATGGGCTTCACCTACGTTCTCCTAATGCCCAGGTGGCCAGCGCTGCAGCGCCCAGGCGAGCTTCGTATTCACAAGCACGATATCCAGGCCTTGCAGCAGTTTGTGGTGAGACGGCCAAACGACAGAAGCGCTTTTTTGCTGCGATGAAGGTTTGGAAACGGTGCCTGGGGGCCAGGCATTGCCTGCTGCTGGAAGCGGGGGGCGGAGGTATCCTTATGGTCATCTTCTGCAGCTGAGCTGGGAAGGAGGTGCTTGCAGAGTTGTAATTAAGAGGGGGTACTGCTCAACAAATAATATTGCAGTGATTGAAGAGCAGATAAGAAAATCATGATTTATGGTGCCGGAGCTTCATGGCTTATCATGCACGTAGCAGGCTAAACTGACTGTACGAATGCTGTGTCTCTGAGCGACTGAAGAGCCACCCCAGCTGTCAAAATAACCGAGGAGCGGCTGCATGAGCTGCCTCTGCCTTCAGATTCTGTATTTGCATTCAATTTCTGAGAGGCATTCTCAGTGTTGCGTGTCTCTGCTTAGTTCATATGTGCTAGAAAGATGGAATAGTACTGAACCGGTTTGTTCCAGCTTGGTAGAAAAGGGCCCGTGACCGTGAGGCTCTCATGAAGACAGTTCTGAAACAGAAAAAATTGTGTCACGTGCTGTGAGACCTGTTGGTCTCCTCTGTAGGCAGTGGGTCAGCGCAGTTACAGCTCAGATCTCTTATATTTTCTTCTGGGTTTCCTAAGGAGTGATTAATATGAAAAGGAAAGAGATCTTCATTACCAACCTCTGGGTTTGTGCAGTGTTTAAGTATTATAAGAGTCAGTAAGATAACTCAGAAGATTTTTTTTGAGGTCCTGGCTACAAAAAATTACAGCCTCCAAACGCTGTATCTTTTGCAAATTCAAAAGAAAGGGATAGAAAGGAATGGTTCAGATAGCTGTGAGGATTTCTGAAGTCATTATTATTGAGGGGGGGAAAATGATTCTGTGTGTTTTTGCATATGGGGGTACACCAGAATGCATTTTCATTTTCATGCAAGATAGAAATGGAAAGATATTTTCTGAAAATCCAACGGGATTGCAGTAGTACCGTTAGATAACATGGTTAGTGTCACAAACAGATCTCTTCCTGGTAAGGGAGTGTGCAAAATACATGGTTCTACTGATACTCAGCTTGTATCAACCATCAGTTCAGCTGCAGGGTGCCGTACCGAGCTCCCGATACGGTGTCTGTGCAAACCACAGAGTTGACAGTGTGTGTACAGATGTGCAGAGGAGCAACTTGCTGTATACCAAGTATTTAAATGAGAGGTAGTGACTTTTGATTGAAGCTGCTTGTTTTGACTGTGGTTTTTGATATATTCCTAGAGAAAAGCCTTTTGTCAGTATGGCCAAAATGACTGATTTGCAGCAAGGTATAGCTTTTTAACTAAACTTGCTACTTTTTTGTTTGTTGACTTGGGCACATTTATAGAAGTAGCTGTATTTCTTATTTATAAAAGTAGCTGAATATCTCAGCTTATTTTATCAGTGTTATAACACTGGGAAAATGTGAATGAGATACTCCCCATTCATATATTAGATGATACTGTTTTGTATTTTCAAGCCATGTCAAACTGCATTAGGATGGAAACTGTGATCTGATTACAGCTAATAATATGCATACTAATAATACAGCACATATCATTGCAACACATCTTACAAGCCGTGAACAGAACTGAGTGCCAAAGATGATTTCCCCTCTGATTCTGCATAGGATCCAGAGGCAACAACAGCAGCTGCAATGGTCAAAATCTGAGAAGAAAATTTTGCCCATACTTATTTATTGTAACCATATTATGATAATGTGGATTGTCACTATTTGGATGTATTTTGTATTAGCTTCTATTTTTTAGAAAAAAAACAAAAGTGCTTGAAGTAGATAGTATAATCTGATATAAATATTTAAAATAATTTATTTGAAGTAGCCTGGTAAGCATAAGCATGCTCTTCTACCAGTCCTGTATTTGCTGAAACTCTACATCTGTTCCTTGAATGTTGACAGTTCCTCTTTAACTTTAGAAATGTATTTTTCTGCTGACTAATTTAGCTTAGTCCACCAAAACCTGACTTCCCCCTTTCTCTCACCTCCATCATGACCCAAAGCAATAGGTAGCGACTGCTAACTAATGAATCTTTCTGGTGCCAGTGAAGGTTTTGATTATATGCCCAGACTCCAAATAGAGCCCTTTTTGATGTTTATGTGAATAGGAGGAGGAGACAATATTGTACTGGGGTCTCATGTCCTGAGCTCAACAGATAGAGGACTAGTCTTACTTCAGTTCAGTGATGGACACTTTTTTTAATTAGTTGGAGATTTTTATGTGAAAATGTTTCTCTCCTTATTTGAAACAATCAGAGCAGATGAAAAAAAAAAAGCTGACATTGCACATTTCAGAATTGATGAAGCCTGCACTGTTTACAGCTGCTCAGTGCTCCCTGCACTGTGGACCGAGGAGTTCTCATTTTTAGGCTGTGCAGCACAGGGACATTACAGGGACATTGAAACTTGTGCTGCTGGTAGCCAAGGAGCTAGAGCCATCTCTGAAATGAATTGCTGCAAAAGCCAGACATTTCAAAGTCAGGAGGTCAATCCTTGCTCTATTAGAATTTACGTGGAAAAAATTGTAAATACTACTACTCTGGACTGTATCTACTTGCCATGTACTTCTGGGCTGTTTAGCTTTCAAAATAATTTCCATATCACAAGGGCTTCCTTTTTCTAAAATGAAGGCTGAGGTCTGCAAATAAATCACATGACTTCCTGACAAAAATAATTCCTGTGTGGTGGGTGACATGCCGTTAGGTCAATTTGACTTTTCAACGTAAGTGTTAGAGAAATCTTCACTCAATTGAATGGTAGCACCAATGGCAGCATAGACAATTTTTCTTCTCTTTGCTCAGCTTCTTCTAGAGAGTTGGTTAGACATCTACCTCTTCAGAGAAGACTGGTGTTCTTAAGTAACCTTGTTAAATTAAATGCAGATTGGTATCTAAGTTATTGAGGTTTGGCTTGGCGTATATGCACTGTGGGAGATAAAGAATAGCCAAGATGGACCGTTCAGCCCTTAATCTTCCTTATGAGGCACTGAGAAGTGAGAAGACACTGGTGTTAGTGATGGTTTTGTGATGTGGACCTGCTGCTCTAGAAACTTCGATTCATTTTAAAGAGGAACCAAGCAGCTGTCAGATGTTGCCAGCAACAAAACCTAGATGTCAAATTCTCTGGTGTAATTTTGCTCAAACTCGTGTCCTTTCACATTTTTAAGCACTGCTAGGGCAAGTTGTACCTAAGTCACTGGCCTAGGGATCTGGTCTGTCTCATGGATGAACATCTTCCAGCTCCACCATTACTTGTTTTTTCCTGTTTTCCTGCTGGAGGGAGAAGATGGAGGGGTTCAGGGGAGCAGACCTGTTGGGTCTAAAGTGGTTGCCGCCTCATGGCCCCATGCCTGCGGGCACAGGTGGCTCATCGGCACCACGGTACAGTGCCTGTTCATGTGGGTTCTTTGCGTTTCTGGCCATTATCAGCATATGCGCAGAGCCAGGAAGGCTCTCAAACATGAATGTTTTGGATTTGCTGTAATTAACAGGTTTCCGCCTTTCCAAAAAGGTTGAAATGGTGGAAGGAGTAAGTGTAAGACTCCACCTTTCCCCTGTCTCCGTACAGATTTTAGGGCTCTTCCTTTTCCTGTGCTACAGTGATCCTAATGGCAATTTTTCTTGAATGTCAGGGATGTAAAAGCCCATAGGCTTCTCTTTCATATTTATAATCACTGTTTACTCAGATTGTGACATGTAGTCATGGAGTGGGTCCTGGGCTGAAGTCCTGCATGGCAGCTGTGGGTGGACTTCAGAGAGTCAACTTGCACCCCAGGAGCTTTGCCAGGAGATGCATCGCCCAGCTTCAGCTTTGGACTTGGGCTGGCCGGGAGCGAGCCCTCCCCTGTTCTGTGCAGGTCAGAGAAATCCCACGTCATGTCATTGCCACCAGCCTGGCACCGCTTTGTCTCTTTTTGAAGCACAGCCAAGTAGAGAGACTGGGGTGAGGACTGTGTGAAGCCCTCCAAAAGAATGACGTGTACTTAATTATTTTTCTTCTTCATTTTACCTAAGAACTCAAGAAATCAACGCTCAGAAGTTGCCTGATGGAGAACTGTAGCACTGTGGGCCAGATTTCTTGATGCACGTGGAAGGGGGGGGTGTTCTTTCATATGAGGAGATGTTTGTGACTCTGTTACTTACCACCACGGACACAATTGCACTTTCTTGCTGAAACAAGCTGAAACAAGCTGCACTTCCCTGCTTTTATGTAATTAATGAAGTTTTTGCTGTCTGCTGTGGTGTGATTTTCAGAGATGTGTGAAACATCAAGACACACTGACAAGCGGGAGCAATTCATCCGTTCTTCCAGAGTCTTGTCCAAAAGTGGACAGGATTAGACCCTAACCCCAGGAGAAGGGGGTCAGTTCCCGAGAATCTCCCTGCAGCACCTGCAGGCAGAGCATGCCTGTTCGTGAGACTGTTGGTGTTGGGAAGGGAGGTTTTCCTTGCACACTGCCCTACGTGTCGCTGCTTTAGAGAATGGCTCAAAGGGAAGGTGCCTTTTTTCCTTCTCCTTTTGAGGAGGGAGCAGGGGGAAGAGAGCAGAAAACTATGGTGTTTTGATCCGCCTGTTTCTTATTCTAGTAGCATAAACACACCAGAGTATTTCTCCAAATCAATTTAAGCAAACCTTTCATGTTCTCTCCCTGCTTCAAGAAAGCAAATGTGGCTGCTTGCAGATTTACAGCTACAGAGAAGACAAAGATCTGTAGTGTGCACAGACTCAAATGCCGAGCAGTGTCATGCTGAAAGGACCTGCACGAGCTTTAATAGAGTATAAAAGCCTTCTGGGCACCAAGCAAAAAATCTGTTTAAAGTCCTGACGGGGATAAGAGCACAGCTTGTATTATCAGCATATGCGCAGAGCCGGGAAGACTCTCAAACATTAATGTTTTGGATTTGCTGTAATTAAAAGGTTTCCGCCTTTCCAGAAAGTTTGAAATGGTGGAAGGAGTAAGTATAAGACTCCACCTTTTCCCTGTCTCTGTACAGATATTTAGGGCTCTTCCCTTTTCTGTGCTACAGTGATCCTAATGCAATTTTTCTTGAATGTCAGGGATGTAGAAGCCCATAGGTTTCTCTTTCGTATTTGGTACTCAGATTGAGACAGTCCCAAGCGTTCCCTGCCCCACACAGTGAAGGACTGCCCCCCACTGTGCATGACACCGAACACACAGCACAAAGATTGTCCCCGGGCTGCAATTTCTCATGAAAGCCAGATCCTTTTCCTCACGAGCACATGTGGAGTGGCATATCGTGAGAGATTAGTGACTGGATAGACCCCAGATAAAATGTGGCTGGCGTCTGTGAGGCAGAACAGTGCAAGCTGAACTGGAGCAGAAAGAGATGTTTGTGGATCACTGGTGAGCAGGTCAGATGTTGGCATAGTATGTATGGATTCTTTGAGGGGAAAATGACTGTTTCAGGAAGGTTTGACAGCAGGCAATTTTTGTCTGACTAAGATTTCCCTTATTTTGAGAACTAATTTGTCAGACTAAAATGCCTCTGCAAAGAATCTGTAACTCAAGGACTGTTATATTAGTGATCTGTATCAAGTGGCATAGCAGGAGCTACCAGTTAGAGGATTATGGGGCAGGTGGATGAATGCTTTCTCCAATATCAAACAGATGCAGAAAGAAAATTATTCAGGAGCAGGAAAAGAAGTGCTGTGAGGTTGGAAATGTCAACTCAGTCACCAGTAGCAGTCTGTAAAAAATAAGAGAGAAAAGTGAGAAGGGAAGACTGTGGCCACTGAATAGAGGATTCCTGCCCAGTATAAGAGGAAAATGAGTACGTCACTACCTACCTGATTAAGTAGAAGGTAAACAGGAGCAAGTTCAAGGAAGATCTTTCCCTTCTTGGCTGTTTACTAGATGTGACTGCCGCTTCAGTGGTGGCAGCCATCCCTCCAGTAGCTACTCAAAGAGTAGCAAAGACTGGGAATAGGCAGTGTGGATGAGATGGTTATTGAATGTTTGGACTGTGACCCCCTTCTTCTTCCAGTCAGGCTGTTAAATATTCATGTAAGTGGGCTCAGGCAGATCCCCGCCATCTGTCTGTATTTATATGGCTTCATCCAAACAGCTCCAAAACATGTGAAATTTTATCCTCACAACAGCTCTTTAAAGAAAAAGGGATTTCTTACCTACCTGAAGGGAAAAGGAATCAAAGCACAAAGCAATTTAGTGAGTAACCATATTTCTTCTCTGGACTCCAGCAGACAGGATTCAAATTCATCTCTTTTAAGCGCCAGGCCCAGGTCTAGCCTGGGGCTCTCAAGGTAAAGATCATATTTAGTGCTATAAGATGTTGTATAGCTTGCCTAATATTGCTCATTAAGCATTAAAAAATCTTTGTATGCAACTAAAGAGGAAACTGGAGGCTCTGTCACTGTGTGTGTATGCGTACAGAATGAAAGTATTTGACAAGAAGTCAATAATAAAACCATTATTTTGGCATCTCAGCCTGCACACCTTGCTGGCCAGATAAAACAGGACTGTCGTGCAAGCTTCGGTAAACAGTGTGCCCATATGGACAGTTCTGCCAGGGAGCAGATTGTCACAGCTACATTTGACCTGTTTTAGAGCAATCGTAGCTCTCCCTTGGCACCGTGGATGTACTGTTGACATTTCAGCAGAGCTGCTTCAAAAAAAAAAGAGTGCCATTGTCTGAATAGCATGGCATTTTAGGAGCGAGAAGCAATTTCTGCATTGTAAATCAAGCAACAATCCCAGTACTTCTTACTCTCTCCAGTCAGAGCCTCTTAAACAGTCTGAATGGGAAAGATGAAGGGGCAAGACCACTGCAAAGACAAGCCCAGACTCTTCAGCATACCTACGTTTAAGTTACTGTATACATGCGGTCCTGTTACTCATAAGCTTCAGGGATTTGAATCTGAAGCTGCGATTCAGCTCTCAGAAGCCCCCCCACAGGCAGGGTATCACAGAAGAGATTTCTACAAACTGGCTGTTTGGCGGGGGTTTGGTTTGGTACCTGTTCCCAGAAGGTGGCAAATGTCGAGTAGCAATCCACCTTACCTTAGCTTGGTTTTTTTATCGGTCCAGGACCTCACCTTCATGCTATTTTTAGGCATAAAAAGGGATCTATTTTTGAAATATAAAATAAAATAGGATAAATTTTCCTACTGAAAATAAAGGGGAATGTAAAAGGAATAGATAAAAAGGGATAAATTTTCACTGTGGTGCTCAAGAAACTCTTTACGTGTGTTTTGGAAACACACCAGAGGGGGTATACTTGTGCCTTTAATGCCATACTGAAACGTTTTCTTCTTTCAAGGATCTTTCCCCTTGGCTTAGTCTTTAAGAACAGCCTCGAGGCTTTCAGTTTATTCAGTCGATATATTTTTGTTAATGACATTTTTTTTAAACTGTGTTTCAGGCATTGGAAAAAATGTCATCTGTGACCGAACGGCGACTCCCCTGGATGCCTTCAGGATGATGACTGCGGCTCATTATTACCCAAAGCTCATGAGCATCATGGGGAACGTTTTGCGCTTCCTGCCCGCTTTCGTGAAGATGAAGCAGCTGATCCAGGAGGGTTACGTGGGGGAGCTGCTGGTGTGCGAGGTGCAGGTCCACAGCGGAAGCCTGTTAGGCAAAAAATACAACTGGAGCTGTGACGACCTGATGGGAGGTGGGGGCTTGCACTCGGTGGGCACCTACATCATCGACCTCCTGACCTTCCTTACCAGCCAGAAGGCTGTGAAAGTGCACGGGTTGCTCAAGACCTTCGTGAAGCAGACGGACCACATCAAGGGGATACGGCAGATCACCAGCGACGACTTCTGTACGTTTCAGATGGTCCTGGAAGGCGGCGTGTGCTGCACGGTGACGCTCAACTTCAACGTGCCGGGGGAGTTCAAACAAGACATTATTGTGGTGGGTTCGTCAGGACGGCTGATTGTAATAGGCACTGATCTCTACGGACAGAGCAACAGCTCTCCTCAGCGGGAGCTCCTGCTAAAGGACTCCACGCCAGTCAGCAACTCCTTACTTCCAGAGAAAGCCTTCAGTGACATCCCGTCCCCCTACCTCCGGGGTACCATTAAGATGGTTCAAGCTGTCCGGCAGGCATTTGAGGACCAGGACGACAGGAGGACCTGGGACGGGAGGCCCCTCACGATGGCTGCCACTTTTGACGACTGTCTGTATGCCCTGTGTGTGGTGGACACCATTAAAAAGTCAAACCAGTTGGGCGAGTGGCAGAACATTTCCATCATGACGGAGGAGCCAGAACTGAGCCCAGCATACTTAATCAGCGAAGCCATGCGGAAGAGCAGGATGTCCCTGTACTGTTAGCTCCTCTCAGCTCCTAGGAGAGAATAGGAACCAGACAGCTCTTGAAGGAAACAGCCATTCAGCCCCCGTGAAGGGCTTGGGCATCTTAGAAACAGCTGAGGATACAGGAGAAGGAAATAACGGTGTTTGGATCAACTAAATTTGTCGGTGACTAAATGCCAAAGTGATAAGGTCCTTAGAAATGCCCAAAACAGATAGGAGACTTAAGAGCTGACATAACTGTTTTAGTAACAGTATTAGCTGGCTGATTGGAAAGATATATCATAGACTCACCTCCTGCTTGCAGGTGCTTTAGAATATCCAATTGTGTTTACTGTGAAAGGTTGGGAAGATCCTTTTAGATTTTCCTTTCCTACCAGAGGGCTGTGAAGGTACTGTCATGTCGTTAAATTATCTGTAGTGTCTGACATGAATGGTTCCTACCATGACAGCTGACACCACCGCGCTGCCGTACTACACCTCTAACCAACACACAGAATAATAGGACTTGGTGTGAAAGTGTCATACGATACGGAAAATCTCAGCAGCTCACCTTTCATAGCTGGTTAGGAGCTTCTCTGTGTTGGTTTAGCTAGTTGTCTTTTGGGTTTGTTTCTTCTTGTTTTTTTTTAAAGCACAATTAAATAGGAAAATTTGTGGCTTTTAAAACAAAGCAGTCCTCCACCACAGTTCATATGCCCTGGTATTGGGGGAGGGAGGGTCTTTTGTGAGCTCCCAGTAAGCTCCCGGTAAGCTAACTGCACAGATGTGCTGGTTAAAATGGGTTGTGCAAAACCTTCATGGATGGCAGGTGGCATGAGACAGTGGTGATAGTGGGATTTATTATACAGCTGAACTCAGGCTAGTCTTATGAAGGTTTACACACAATTTCCTGTGTCAGGGGCTGACTTTTGAGTGCATTCATTGTGCATTTTGGTTTTACATGGAAAACTAGAAATCCAACCTGAAACCGTATGATGCTTGGACAGGCAGCGTTCTTTTAAACCTTTGTGAACTCACACTTGAGAGATGCACACCGACAATTAATTCCATATAGTTCAGTCCAGAAGCTTTCACCTCCACCAAGTGGTGAGTGTGAGTGAAAAACAAAAGGGATGAGAAAATTACCTGTCCATTTCCAGGGAAAAAATCTACATAAGACCCCCACCTCTTCACCTCCTTAGAGTGGCCGGCTACTGGTACTGTAGTAATCATTCCCTGTCATCAGTGCAGGTGTGGAAAGACTCTTTTGATACCTTTGTCCCGTTCTTTTTATTATATTAGATTGCAGTCTTGAAATAACATATTCTTTCAAGAACGTATTCTTGAAAGAATATACTGAAAGGCACGTGAATTATCCCAGTAAACAGGGATACTGCTTTTCTGCATAAAGCTGCTCCAGTGCTTATATGTTTACATCCTCAAGATAGGAAAAAAGTAGAACACAAGCATATAGCACTAAGTTATGTTAAACTTGAGAGAAACCTTATCAGGCTTCTTTGTTAATTTTGACTAGGGAAAAGAAGAGAACATTTGGTTGAACAGTAAATTAAAATCAAAAATATGACCCTCTTTCTCAAGGCCAACACATTAGTGTTGCCATTTTAGATTAGAAAGAGAACTGTCAGAATAATTTAGATTTTTTTGAAAGCGCTTACAGGTTTGCTATTTTTAGGAGCACTAAGGGCTTCTCTAGGGTTTCTGCTACAAATGACTCACTCTGATTGCTATATGCTCCTGCCTGTCCTATGCCCAGTTTTAGAGCTTCATGTTTTTGGACAGGAAGGCATCAATAATGTGGTTCATCTCATCTGACTTTAGCCAGCTGAAAGTCAAGTGTCTTGTCCTGGTCGGCTGTGCAAGGACAAGCAGTCAATACAGAAAGAGCTCTCTGTTCACTCAGTTCATCCTAAGATTAATATCGAAGGAGGTGCCCATCGGAAATTCCTGTCCTCCTTTGCAGAGAATCTCGGCTTCTAAATTTTCAGGTGGCTAAAGTTAGGAAACTTGACTCCCACCCCAAAATTATTAATGTGTGCTTAATTTTTGCAAGAGCATATGTGTGACCTCTCAGGAAATATTCCCCAAAGTGTAATAGCATGATTGATGAAGGAATAATGTAGTACTGCAAAACCACACCCAGATGGAGAATTGTTTTATCCTTGTTGTTCTGCCTGTTCTAGCAACTGTATCTGGGGCTGACCACTTCTGCTAAGACCTCAGGCAAGCTTTCATCATTCCTTCTTTGAAGCAGCCCTTGACAAGTTTGGGTGGTTTTCCTAAAAATGGATTTATCTGAGAATTCCTGAGGTAGTATCTGTGCCATCAGGAATTTCCCATTATAATGGTGGTAGTATGCCGTGCTATACGGTTCCTGCCCTGAAAAATAGGCAGAGAAACACAGAAGAGGGTATTTGAGCAAGAAATCATCTCTTTCTCCTGAAAAATCAAATTAGCCCCAAGGGGGTCAAGAGAGTTTTCCTATAGTAAGGCAAAAGCCATTTATTGAAAATAGTGACTAGTTCAAGTCACAAATGCAAGCCCAGTGGATAATTAATCATGTCTATTTGAACACCATCCAAAACATGGACCAAAATGTTTGAGTCTTGCTTCTTAGTGGTTTGGCCATTGTGCTGGAATTGCAGTTCATGTCTTCGCATGTTGTTTTGGTTCACAAGTGTTGACAGTTTTTCCTGTCTGTATTTTCCTTTTTCTGTGTTGTTCCGGGTTTTGTGATGTCATCTGGAAGAAGATATGCTGGAATCCTGTTCCCCGCCCTTGCAGTGAACAGTCCCCAGGCAAGACATGGTGTATAGGGGTAGTACTAGGGGTAGTACTACGGAGCTCAGCCTTTCTGTACCAGATCCAAAGGTTTAGGTGACAGGCATCATCCGTCCTCTGTGCGGACTTACTGATGCAGACGGTGCTGCTTAGCAGGAAGAAGATCTAATGCTTTGGTTACACAGCCATCTGATGCTAGTGTGAGTACTGGCTTGCAAATGAGTTGAATCCGGTACAGCTTGTTGTGTGACCACAGGGCTGTTCCCAGAGAGGCAGGCAGAACGAGCAGGGGCAGGACGGGACCCGCCTTTTGTGATGGCAACAGAGGTCTTATGCTAGGTTTCGGTGAAGTCATTACCTGACTGGGATGGCAGCAGTAACTCCATGTGTTTAGGACTAGATGACAGTTTTTCCATTCTCTAGGAGGTGAAGGTGCTGTAGTGTCAAGTGTAAAGATACTAAGCTTCCACCTGGCTTAGAGGTGGAGGGAATTGGTTTGTTTATGGAATGTGTATTACCATCCTGATAAATTCTTACTTTAGAGTCTGGGATCTTTCTTGGCAGCATCAAGCCCTCTGCTCTTTTGGTACAGTTGAAAGTACGTTGAATTCAATAAAGCCTCTTGGAGTTCACACTGGGTTTAAGAATGTGGGCAGCAGATAGCAGAGATGTACTCGATGGAACTCAAAAGCGGTACCACACTGGGAAACATATATTTGGAATTGCACTTTTAATGCTGTTCTTTGATACTGTGCCACAAGGTTTGAGATGAATGCTGCTAGAATTGGTGCAGGCCTGACAGCCAAACTGCAGCTACTGCTGGAATTTACAGTAGTCCCCAAATGAGCTTGTTCATCCACTAGGTAAGAAATGTTGATTCCTCTTTCCCAGGGCTGCTGTTGGAGAGGCTTTTTCCTTTGCCATCAACCTGTGCACATAGGATACTGAAGATTATGGTCTGTTGCCAAAGACAAAAAGAGCCAAAGGGGCGAGCCCAGGTGAAATGCTCTGCTGCTCTGCAGGGGTCTGTTTCAATGCTGGGACGGTCAGCTGAGAGATGATGTCTTATTTTCCACGGGAGTTGCATTGGGGTCCACACCAGGGGTAGGGCAACTCTACTCTGTGTGACAGTAGGGCACAACTGAAGTCCTCCGGCGTGCCCAAAGGGATCGTGGTGACTGCCGCAGGGAGTGACAGGAAAGTGTGTCTGCAGTCTGGTACCTGTATGTCTGCGCCAACAAGGAGACTATGGCAGTCGTGCGGAGGGTGAGGGTCGCACCTCCTGAGGGTGACAGCAGCAGCCTTGCTCCACATTTGTGTTTGGGAGCCCAAGAAGGGACCCTGCCCTCGGGGAAGCAGCATCCATCCTGTACTCCTTCTAGATCTGTGCACATCCTCAGTGCTGAACTCGGTGAAGTCCTGCGGGGAGGCGTAAAAACTCTGCGAGAGCTTGAGGTTTCCTATATCTAATATCATGCATGTGTTAAATTAGTAGTACTTTAGCTGTGTAGTTAGAAAATACCATGTAGAGATGATACGTCCTTACCCATGCAGCCAATATGGCAGAGAATCAGGGCATGCATAGACAAGTTTAGGCTCAGGGTGGGCTGCTGTGGCGTTCATCCTTTGCTTTGGCTGAAAGCATGAGAAATTCCTGCCCAGCCAGCATAGGGCAATCAGAGGCACTCTCCACTTTGGACTTAGTGTTTCCTTCTTTTGGATAGCTTTCGAATCGGTGACTGTACAAGTGAACAGCTGTCCTGGAAGTTCAGCCATTCAAAAAAGAAGGCTTTTCTGCTGCATGTGGTCACAGCGCAAGTACAATTCAGTCTCTCTGTTACCTTTTTATTTCTGTGTCCATACAAATGTGGAAAAGACTCAGACAATTTAAAATGACTCATTGATCTACCAACAAAAAGCATAATTTATTTAATGGGTAAAGGTAAACATAGTACCTTGATGTCTTTGCAGAGATTCAGAAATTACTGATGACAGGATTTCTTGTTGCTGGGAATTTTTATATTTGACTTTTATCTATGGCCTTCAGTATAAAGTATCACACATTATGAAGTCTATTCACTGTGAAGTTCTCTTTTTACAGGGGTTTAAAAGTACCCAGAAGACCTTTGGCTTTGTGTAGATACTCAACACTGGTGTGATGTTCCAGTGGCCCAGTGATGTACCCTTCAGTACGTATGAAACTCAACACTGGACTGTTTGACCTCTGCAGTGCTCTCTGGGTATCTAGGACTAGTTGTGAAATGGCAGGATTATTCAGGACAGCAGTTTCTTTTTTTTGTTGTTGAAGTTGTTACTCATGGGGAGCAAAGTTTGTAAAATTTAGAGATGAAGTATGACTGAATAATAATTGGCAGTCTTATCTGCTTTAAAATTCCCTCTCTCTTGAGCTGCTGGATGAAGTCTGTCCGATAAAAATAACTTCCTCTTAACAATAACTGCCCACTTCCATTTGCTCATGAGAAGAAGAAATTTTAAGTAAACGGGACTATACATAATGCTGCATTCATGAACCGATGTCATAACCTCATGACTTACTGAGTGTATGAAGCCAGAGCCCATGCAAGTAATGGCTTTTTTGAAGCTGCCAAATTAAAGCCTTGGGGTTGGGGAATGAAGGGTATCGGCTTAGGTCAAGCTAAAATAGCTTTTATTCAGCATTTTCAGTTAAATGAATAAACAGAATGGCTATACTCAATCCAAAACTGAACACAAAACTTGTTTGTAGAAGGCCATTTACATTTTTCCTTTGGGGAATAAGTTCAATTTTTAAAGAATGCTGTTTTGAAATGAAGTTTTTTAAAAAAACATCTTTTATTATGTTTTGGCATGTGTGAAATGAACTGTTTGGGGTTGGGTGTGGGATTTTTTTGGTTGAGTTTTTTGTGGGTTTTTTTTAGGTTCATACTTTCAAAAATCCCATCCATTAGGTTTAAGGACGTTCAGTGAATTCAGCTGCCCTTGGGCCGGTTCGGCTGTGAACCTGCAGCCTTGCGGTGTCATGCAGTGACCCCATTTTCAGCATTTGAGTTTGGCCATCTGGGTTTCATTGTGTCTCTTCGTGGCAGTGGGAAAACTGGTTCATTACATGGAGTTGGCTACAGATAATAATCAAAATACTTTTTGCAGCAGTGCCAGCCATCGTCTTTAAAAGCACTTAACTCTGTTAACTTGTTTACCGTGGTTATTTATGACCTCCCAGCCATGTGCTGTCCATTACTTCCTTTCCTTTGTACAACAGACACCTTTGTACATCAGACTCGCTTCCCTCCCCTTTCTGTTTCTCATTCCATTGCAAGCCACGAGGCGAGTCTCCCTTGTTCCCCACTGAGCTTACGCTCGGTCTGTGTTACACGTGGCATACAGGGTGGCTAACCTACAACTTGAAGTAACTTTTAACACAAGATTCATTGAAGAACGTTACCACCACAGCTGCTCAAGTACGTGGCATCCCGAATGCCCGGTCAGGGCAGGCACCGAAGCTCCCTGCTGTGCCATGCTTCACAAGCGACACTCGCTGTTTCTCTCTGTACTGGTTTTCTTTTATTTGATTTTGAAAAATGAGAATATGTTCAGTTTGTTGCTGTGTCAATATTAAGTATATATTTATTGTTTTTCAGACATACATACCTATATATAAATGCTATATATATATAATGTCAACGCATGGACATATGTACAGTAGATATTTTAAAGAGCTATTTATCAAGAAAAGTAAGTGTTACAAGTAAACAGAGTTTATATTTTATATATTATGTAGATAGCAAAAAAAATAAGTGGTTAAATTATAGTAGGACTTTTGGGGGTGGGGTTGGAGAAACGGGCAAGGACTGGTTCTAGCATTTTAAATAGCCAAACTACTTTGTACGGAAGCTGCCTGCTGTGCCTCTCGGCTGCAATATCTGTTTGTTTCTTCTTCTGGAAGATGATGTGCATTGTTACTTTTACATTGCTTGGGGAATGTAGTTAGTTTATTCTCAGCCAACTGGTATGTGCTGCTTAAAACATGGTTTCCTGCTGTTCTGCATATTTGCATTGATGGAATAAAAGGATCTTAACTGGCAAATAAAGACGTAAAGGATGTGATCTCTGCTGTTTGGCATTGCTGCTCACACTTGTACTTTGGAGGGGGTAATAACCATCACCTTTGCCTGGTTTCTGGCCTGCCTGTTAAATTCGGCCATCAGAGTGAAATACATGGGCTTTGTGCTGGGGAGCAGGGATTGTGATGGAGAGAGAGGAAGAAGAAGGTTTAACACTAAGCTATCTGAAGGTTTAAAGTTAAGACAAGGACTGAACTAACACCTGCTGGAGTGATGTGTCCTGAGGAGACAGTTGATTTTCTTGCCAAAAGATGTGAGCATGTCCAGTGGCGCAGCAAAATGGGGGCACTGCATGCCCCTGCTGAGCACAGCCTGGAGATCCTTTCTCCTGGACTCCTTTTCTCCTGGATCCTTCCCTCCTTTCTCCAGCACAGCCTGGAGATTTTTTCTCCTGCCTCCCCACCGGCATCCTGGGATGCCTTTGCCTTCCCTGTTCTCGGATCCTTCCAGTGCCTGCCCGATCCTTGCTCCCATCTGCCAGGAGCTGTCAGGTCTTTCCACTTACACCAGTGCTCCTTTTCTCCCTTGTGTGTGGGTGTATCATCAGCCTAGTAAGGAGCTTGTTACTCTAGCCCCTCTGGTGCTGGGGAAAACCTCACTTGAGTACGAAGCAGAAGATAATACGAAGCAGTGGGAAATTCTAGGCTCTGGGGAAAGATATACTGCCTCTGTGATTGATTTGTAAAAAGGCTAGAGCATTTCCTATGTTGCTTTTTCTATTTTACGGCAGAGCACACAGAAAGATGTTGGATTCCACATGAGTCAGTGCTCACTCATTTCTCAGGCACTACAAAAGTACAGCAAATCTGAGGCGCAAATGGTGACGGGATGGGAAATCATCATCGCTTACAATGCACACTCCCCTCAGATCACGCGATCTTGTGAACTGTGTATTTTGCATATATATAAAATTTTACAGAGTGGATATAGCATTTACTTCATCCCAGAAATGCAGCATGTTAGCAATTTCTACCACTACCATTGCAGATAACATACTTTAAAGATGTACTGATGTTTCTGTGTATATACACATAAAATACATTTTTATCAGGTTTAATACACATCATTTTCTTAGGCTGAAGAGGAGAAAAGCACAAGGCAAGCAAGATCAGTGCCCAGGTCTTCAGGAATTACATTTTAATGTATGCTTGCCCTCATGAGCAAATGTATTATAACCTTGCTCAGGTTTCTAGATCACTCTCTCCAAGTAATAATTAGGCACTGAAATAAATCGAGGCCAAATTTTATGGTATATCCTTTCCCATCAACTTCATAGCAAAGTGAGGCCTACTTCCATTTCAAAGGTTAAAACACAGAAATCTTTGGAAAGTAGCACCTAGGGGAGGAATTACTGTGTCAGAGATACAGTGGGATTATTAGTACACTGTTACAGCACACAACATATATAACTGTA
Organism: Falco peregrinus; assembly: GCF_023634155.1. NCBI lineage: Eukaryota > Metazoa > Chordata > Aves > Falconiformes > Falconidae > Falco > Falco peregrinus. The sequence goes on along the minus strand of NC_073723.1, from coordinate 97,530,298 downwards.
TAGGGAAGTGCAAATGCAAAGGTGAGTATAAACATTCCACACTAATGAGGCTACATAAATGCTAAGGTAAACATTTTCAAACGTGGGTCAGCATAATGAGACAACTGTAGATTTATGAACCCAAGTAAGAGTTCTGTTTTTAAAACAAACTGCAAAAAATGTGGCTGAGTGGGAAAAGCTCTTTCTTTTTGCCATTATTTTTGAAGAACTAAGAATTCCACAGCTCCCCTGGCTTATTCTGCTGTTTTCTGGAGCCCCTGTTGATTAGCAGCCATGTAGTAAAAACAATGGGTGGCTTGTAGCCATAAATATTAATCAGATGAATGTTAAATGCATTGTTCTCTTCAGGAATGAAGAGTTTGCTGGGGCAGGATTATTAAAAAGCGCTGCTGTGCTGAAGAGGAGATGCACTTAATGCCTTTGCTGCCGCTTCCAGTTGGGCAGTGGAAAGCTGCGGAGCTCTTTGTGTCACTGCAGTGCCAGTGGAAAAACCACATGTCAGAGTGGACATACATGATGTACAGAACAAGAGGGCTTTTTGCCCCTTGTAGTACTCCAGAGCAGCTCAAACGGGGCTGAGACAGCCCGGCTTTTCCTAGAGCAGCCTTTCCTGGGGCTGGAAGCAGGGGAATGGCTGCTGCAGCCCAGCAGCACCCAGCTGCCTCACGCTTGGCCTGCTCGAGCCCATGCGCCTGTGCTTGTCACTGCTGCAGCTATCATAGTCAACGTGGAAGGAGGACATTTCCATCAGGCAGCCCTTGGAGTCACCAGACTTGTCACCTGTCCCACAGCACTAGCCTAGTACTAGCTAACACCCGTCTCCTGTATATGTTGACTTTTGTGATGTATTTTCCACTTGGAAATGCTCCAGCTAGTGAATTCAGCACCACAAACTTTGGTGTGGCACCACATCTTTGCTTTAAAATGAGCAACTGCAGCTCCTAAATAGTTCCTGAGGGATGAGGCAGGGCTGCTGACAAGCGCAGGGCACCAGTCCTTTGTCTGGTCTCCCACTACTCATTCCTGCCTTCCCCAGTATGGGCACTGGGAAGCATGTGTGCAACCACCTAGTTAATGTGATCATGGATTTAGCTGAAAACTAACAACGTGGGCTTTTTACTAGGTTAGTTTGCAGGCAGATCAGTTTCCTCATCTGAGTCATTGTCAACAGCAATTTATGCCAGATCACTTTAATAGCAGAATGTAAATAGAAACCAGGTCTGCTGACTGCCAGAAATGTGCTTTTTTCAACAGATCAAAGAGTTGGTAGAGTAACTGCAGAATAATAAACAGGGCCAAAAGAAAGGGAATGGGTAGAAGAAAACAATTTTAAATTCTTTATTTCCTTATGAAAGGATATATATGTAAGCAAATGTTTCTTACTAAGCTGGAGGCCCCCTCCTCCAGACATGGAAGCAGTGTATATACAGATCCTTAGAGAAGCCTTTCAGCGTCTCCTCCAATCTATTTTAATAACTCTGCCTTTCGCAGTTAATCACATCTTGCAGACTAAAGGCTTTTGCAGAAATTATCATATCCCATGCAGGCAATAACAGCCTCTGAATGCAGCCAGCTTTGTCACACGTGTGAGTGAGTTTTACATGGTGTTTCAGCCAAACCTGAAGCTCAGACCTGCATTTCAGACTTTTGAGAATGCAGAGAGAGTTGGAAATGGTGATTGATGTGTAGCATAATGCATTTTCTTTGGTGGCTTTTTTCCCCACTGCTGTCCCTAAATTGCTAGATTCTTTTTTTCAACATTTCTTTCCAGCAGTGCTAGTTGTTATACCTTCTGGAAGTATCTGCGATGAAAAGAAGCCTTACACTGCTAAATGTGACAAGCTCTCCAGCTCAGGAAGAAAGGTGAGCAGAAGGAGAGTGACAGTCAGAGCCAGGATAAAAAGCAGATTCACAAGAAACAAGAACATCCCTGAGCTCTGACAATTGACTCTCTATCCTGTTAAATTGTTAGAAACGTCCCAAGCATGGGTTTTGGCTTAGATCAACTTGCATTCCTCTATACCCTTTCTGTGGCACGCTTAGGAAGTCAGCCTGCAGCAGAGACCGTTCCCACCAAGCAAGCTGCTTGTAACCACCCTCTTTTGGAGATTATGAAATTAATAATAGGGCCATGGCCATTCGGTGCCAGGGTGGCCTTGGTGGTACAGGTTTGTCCTGGGCGCTTCATCTGCTGCTATGGATGTAGCTGAGAGTTGAGGATGGATCAGTAGAATGGAAGGATGCTGGTATTACAAAACTAGTGTGTTAAAAAATTAGTCTATCTCTGTCTCAGTGAGAGGAAATTCAGGCGTAAACTGTGCCAAGCTCTGTCAGCACAATATTTTTGGTTAAAATGGACTGTTTTCCATTTCACTTTTCTATACCATTTGCTTGTAGTTCCGTGACAGCAGAAACAACTTTCTGGGCAGTGCCCTGCGCTTTTGGCTGCAGACCTTGTTTGCTGGGAATCATTCCTGTTGTTCAGGCGTACAGCAGGAGCAGGGCCTCTGTGGAGAAGGGACTGAGTCACTGAATTGACAAAGCTCACCACTATCCACCCACATTTGGCAAACTTGGGCTGTACTGCTTCACACATATGAAGTGCCTCGTAAAAAGTAACGAATCCCCCCAAAATGAACTGCTGTGATTATTCCCATTTTGCAGCTGGCAAGGTGGAAGCAGAGGAGAAACTGGTGAGATCACTCTCTAGTGGATTTCTCTTTTCTCTGAATTTCCTACTTGGATTATTAAGTTTGCTCTCTCCCAGTGGCTGAAGCCATTACTCAAAATGTCAGAGGGCCCTCCAAATGCCAAAGATGATAGAAATATCTCATTCCAGAACAGGTACAAGCTCAGGCTTTTATGGAATTTCAGCTTACTTGGAAATACTTTTACAGATAGTAATATTTTTTTTTTGTAAGTTTTAATTGTAGCTTCTTTTTTTTTTTTTAAAGGCAGTTGGTGGTAGGATTTTCCTCCTTTTGTGGACTAAAGTGGTCTGAACTATCTAGCTTTAAAAAACAATTTTAAAATGTTAGTGCTGGAAGATTTGAAATTACATGCTATTATTTTAATATAGTGGATATAACAGGATATTACTAGCTTTACAAAGCAGGTACATACCATTACCTTCACCTTGTATTTTGGAAAACTAGAGACAGAATGGCAAACGATGCTCCCAAGGACATGCAGAGCAAGTCCATGACAGCCAGATACTAAATCCTGCTGCTTTATTTTCTAGTTCCCTTTAAATAGTTCTTAAACCTAATATAATTCTTATTCATTATAATTAATATAATTAGTCATATATAATTAATGCCTAATATGCTGCTGTGGTTTGTGAATGCCAAATAAGCTAGTGTTGTCTGCACAGTCTAAGTTCAAAATAATCAGTTTAGAAAAGTGCTAGCAACACCAAAATCAATACCGACAGCTTTATCTAAGTGAATACATTTGTGTAATTCTGTCTATGGAGGGGAAGGTGAGAGACGCTGCACTCTCCATGCATTGATTTTAAAACCAAGCTGATAAAATTAGCACCAGATCTATGTGCTGACCAGAAAATCACTAAACCAATCAGCCTGAAAAAGTCCAAGGCAGTTAGCACAAAACTGCACTTCTGTCGTGTGTTTCGAGGGGTGTATTTGCCTGCACCCTATAGTTCACACTGCTCAGTTTGGCAAGGATTTCTGGTCCTAAACCCTTCAGAGAACACTGCTTTCAGTTCCCACCGGCAAGTTCTTGGTGGTAATGACTGTAAATCATGAGAGGCAGATGATAATCATCCTAGTGTAATTTGGAAATGCATGGGGTACATCGTTCTGTGTTTTTTACAGCTTCTCATTATTCTGTACAACAACAATCAGAAAGCAGGACATTGACAATACCTTTAACAACTCTGGGAATGCAGACCTGGAATGCTGACAGAAAATCTGTTGGGAGAGAGGTGGAGACTACTTTGTCCTATCACAAAATAAACATCAGTTCACCATTCCAGCTTAACAGCTTGTCTTCATATATTAAAACAAGCCTCCAAACCATGACTGATACAGAGTCATTAACTAGTTGCTGCTCAATCCTTTACACAAATGTGCTAGCAAAGCCCTCTGAGCTCCACTCAGCAAAAACGCCTGCTTGTGTACAAGGCTCCCCTTCCCCTGGTAGGCAGTCTTTCTGAAAGCAGGTGATTAAGTGACAGATTACTCTTTGGAGGTGCAAGTGCTGCGTCTGCTGTGTTGCTGTGGTTGGATCTGATCCTTTCACCCTTACGTTAGTGGTCCCAGGGAAGCCACTGGTGAGGCCCTTGCCTTTCAGCCTAGGGAGCAGGTTGGAGGTACGAACTCTTTTAATGCTTGCTTTGAACAAGTTGATAAAACCTGGTGGAAAGAAGCCAGAGAAGATGAATTGAATGCGGTTTGTTGAAGTTACTGCAGCAAATCACAGTAGTTGAGTGTTGCCCATCAGCCTTGTTATCCTGTTTTACTCAAAAGTAACCCTGCTGCACTGCAGAGAAGTGGAAATACTTTGCGAGTCCTACAATACGTATTTCTCCTTTACCTTCCTGTATGCAGTCTACACCAGTCCTTAACATCCTGTTACACTGAGCTTTTGGCAGCATTCGCTGAAGGCTTCATTTCCATGCCCAAATGTGCGAGCACCTAGCTCGGTGCCGTCCTCGGTGCAGGTCCTGGCCGAGGAGGGTAGCAATGGTGAGCAATGCCTGGTTGGCTTCTGCAATCCTGGCTGTTGAAATGGTGCCTTGAAACTCTGGCTCAGCTAGGCTTGCTTTAGAGAATGTCTGCTTCAAATATGCCCAGGGACTGAAACGAACTGTCACCATCTCCATCCTGGGTCACAGGACTCAAAAGGAGTAAAATCCTTTGCAGCTCCTCCTTCAGTCCACTGTGCTGTGCAGTTTGCCCAGGCCCTAAACTTTTGGGGATATTTGGTTGAGTGAGGAACACAGAATCTACCATATCCACCTTGTGACCTGGAATTAGCTTCTGGGCGCATTTGTGGCTCTGATACAAGGAGAAATATTGCAAAGACTGAAACCTGTTCCTAATTCCTACTTGCTTTCTCATTTTGTGGCAGATATCTGCACACTGCCACAAGTTTTGCTCCATCTATAACCATATATAGTGATCCTGATAACTATACCTCATCCATATACCAAATCTCTTGATTAGGATTCTCAAGGTGTATCATTTAATTTTCCCACTGTCCCTATACTGACCAATCTTTGTCTCATTGTCACCTCATTGTCACTTCTCAATTAAAGAGTAACAAGGCTGAGATGAGGTTAGTTGGGGCTATTTGTTAACTATTGTGTAGTGCCCCAGTGTGCCATGCTCACTGACAGCACAAAGCATGTTTTTAGTGCTATGTAAAAAATCCCCCCCAAACTCCCCTAACTTTTTCAGATAAACCCAACAATCTTAACACAGCTACTAATCAGGTTGGTAGAAAAATCAGGCAGCATTGGTATCTGAGATTAAGCAACAAACTGATGATAACATCGATGATAACATTTAGAATCCAGAAGACATTATTGTAAAAAATCACTAACATAATCTTAAAACAAGTCCTACTTCCTTTATGTTTGGACCAAGCTACTGCAATTTGTTGTTTTCTTTGTAGTTGTCCTGCAGTTTTTGTATATCTCTGCAGACAAAAGCATGTCACCTCAGAGGTGCTCTCATTCTCTATCAGAATGGGAAAACAGAGAAGTAGGACACATCTGAACTCAACTTTCCAAGTTCAGCTGTGCCTTATGCTGTTTTCTGCCCCATGAGCCTTTTCCTTGCTGTCATTTGGGGATGCGTATTCACGATTACAGAGACAGTGTTTGGTGTGGTTGGAGACAGACCTGACTCTTGTGCTGCCATCCTAAAATGAAAGCTTGAATTCCGTTTTGCTGCCAAACAGTTTTAGGATATCTTTTATTACCCTAGAGTGCTATATTTTCCCCATCTCACTTCAACAAAGGACTAAGTCGTAAAGATTTATAGCTCCAACATTTGCATTCTTCTTTCAGGTAGAATGTAAACAGCAGAGTGAGACAGTTTTAGCTGGGAAACGGGGCCAAGCTTATCTAGATCTGGTGATGATCATAATGAAGAGGTTATGTGAATGTATAAGTAACTTGTCCTTTCCATTAACACCGCTCTACTCACCACCTGGAACTATTCCTGCTGCTGAAGAAACAGGAGATGGTATCTTACAAAATCTGAAATGACCAAACTTGTAACTCCTTTCCTGAACATCAATCATTTCCCATTGCGATAGGAACAAAGGAGAGGGCATTAGCAGGCACCATGAAGATATTATCAGACAACTGTCTTTAGAAACAAAAAAAACCCTGTACCTTCAGTCAGTTCAGAGCAAATGAAACCCACAACTGTGCTCGTTTTTTATATGTTACATGTGCTATAATGCCATGCAAATATGACCTGCATGCTGTGCAGAACTGATATTCCATTGCTGTGCATTTTCAGCTTCTTTTGAAAAATACACATAACAAGGTGTGCCTCCGATAATCTGTAATTTCACAGATACATCAGTCATTCAGGAGAGACTGAAACCCCAAAGACTTTCTAAGACCTGTAATATTCAGCAGCACATGGCTCCCATAAGATTGTTCCAGCTTTAATAGTAAAAGCATTGCTTTTCATGAAGAACCATGGACACAATGCAGTTCATATTTTCCAATAAAAAACATTAGCAGTGCCTGTTTGGCTTCCTTCTCATGTGTCTTTGTATGTCAGTGAGTAATTCACTTGCGCAATATAAACATATCACTACAAAATGTAAACACAGTAATACTCAAAGCCACAGATAAAAATGAGAGATGCAATATGCTAGCAGGGTACTAATTAGTTTGGCTCTGCTATCTCAGATAACCCCAAGTCAATTCCAAACCTGTTTCCCTTTTATCTTTTATATGTGCTACCTTTTCTGATGTAATTGCAGTTTGAAAAATTCAATGTTTAGGTTATCACGGTTTGGACAAATGCCTAGGAAGGTATTATTGATTAATGATGTATTAATCGATCAATTTTATTATAAACACAGTCCTCCACTTGGCTGATTGACACCTGCAGCTATTCATGATTAAATTCTCCTTTCATTTACAGTGGCAACAAAAGAGATTCCGTCAGTAGGAATGAAGACACTTTATGTTCCTAGACAAAGGAAGTTAAAGTCATTATTTGGTTTGCGAAAATGTAAAATTTCTAAGATGATATATTTAAGTAATGAGTCACCTGTGTACTTTACAACACCAATTTACGGCATATAGTGTCATTTAGCTATTTTCAGTGCAGGTGGATGCAGAAGGGCAGCTAAAAGAAATAAGGCTGTTAAAATAAGAAAATTCAACTCTGTGCATGGCTGTCTTTCTGAAAAATTAGGTTAGCTGCCTTTGTTTCACTGTGTATGTGTCACCACATAACAATCATTGTAGTCGTTAGCAGTTCATGCTCAACCTATGGTTTTAGTTTCATTTCTGGTTCAAAAAAGTCTCAAATTAAATTCTTTACTTCATTTCCCACTGACCTAAACATAATGCTGGTAGTCATATTTACAACCGGCTTTGGATGGGATCCCACTATAACCTGTTAACTTATATGTTAGAAACATATGTCTACAGACACCATTAAGAAAACCTGTGTGTATAAGTAACATGATGAAGAAGGTTTCTGTATGTGGTGTTTAGAAACTTTACTGGGGGAGGGCATTGATTTTATTAGTTTTCACGGTATTGTTTTTAAGCTGTATTTTAATGCAGCTAAATCTTCCAGGCCCTAATTTTGATTAGGAACTTTTAGCTATGTCCTAATGATTAACATTAATATAATGCCAATCGATAGCACAGTGTCTGATGGCCCAGCTGCTTAAAATATTTCTATATCTGCTGCACAATAAATTAGCGCTAAAATAAATTGTACTAGCTCCAGCCTTTTTTAGAGCACCACTATAGCCATGTAATACATATTGGAAAGGGCAAAAATGAATAATTACAAACTATGGAGATTTGATTGCGTTTCACTCGCTGTTCTCCGCACCTTGTGATGCTGCTTAGCTCCCAACAGCACCAAGCAGATCTCATCCAGGGGCAAGTGCCATCTATTGAGAAAAGACCCATTTGAGTTCAAGAAGCCAGAAATGACAAAAAATGGCAGCAGCCTGCCACCTGCTGCTGTTAAGGATTACTTCAAGAAACATATTTGCTTGGCCTTGCACTGACTCAACAGAAACACTCCAGTGCGAGCTGGGCTCAACAAAAGCCCATCGGTTCTGCAACAGCGTGCTTTTCCCTTGGCGTTTCAGAAGCTTTTGGCAAGATTAAAATAATGGGACGTTCTGCGCATTTGAAAATAGGCCACTTAAGCTAAGAAGCTGTCTTAGAGGGCTCTAGCACTTTGAAACCTTGGTGTTGCTAACTCAGGTCTTTGATGATCTCGTTCAAGTTTCTGTTGCTGAAAAGGGGCCACAAGCTGAAAACTCAGCTCCTACTAAAAGCAGCTGCCTCATCTTTGCAGTTGGACAGTTAAAGGCTGGCAAGATCTGAGAGATCTGAATGAAAACATCACCACCAACTACAAAACCCCCCACACCGTTAGCTTGATGTTCCATGGTTTTGGTAGCACGGGTTGATTTTTGAGCGTTGGCTTCCAGCAGTGAACCTAGGTCTGCTATCTGTTTGGAGGGGGGGGAGTTTTAGCATCCAGTACTTTGTTCACGTGTGTCAAGAGTGAATCTTGGGTCTGGAGAATACACTTAGTTTCCTAGAGATTATTCTAAGTAAAATGTCCCTAGATATCACAGTAGATGGGCCAAAATGCTGAGCATACCAATTATAGTAAATAATACGGTGCAGGCATGGCCTCGGGTTGTGCCAGGGGAGGCTTAGATTGGGTATCAGGAAAAATTTCTTCACAGAAAGGGTGGTCGAGCTCTGGAACAGGCTGCCAGGGAGGTGGTGGAATCACCTGCCCTGGAGGTGTTTACAAAGCACCTAATGTGGTGCGTAATGTGGTGCCTAGGGACAGGGTTTATCGGTGGACTTGGCAGCGCTGGGTTAATGGTTGGACTTGATGATCTCAAAGGTCTTTTCCAACCTAAGTGAGCCTGTAATTCCATGCTTTGCTGTTCCTCATGGCCTCAGCGTTAAGGGAGAGTTATTCCCTTACTATCAAGCGTCATCGGCGGGCCTTGCACAGCACCGTGCTTTCTGGATCACTGCTCTGCGTAATTCCATACCGGGCCCGGCCCGTTCTGCCCAAGCGCCCCGAGCTCTGGCGTCAGCTCCAGCCAGCTGTACAGAGACCTGCCGCCTCCCCGCAGCGCCCAGCGCACCCGCCGCTGCCCCACGAAACGCTGCGATGAGCAAGGCGGGGGGGCGGCTTGGCGTGAGGGGTGAGAGGGAGAGCGACCGGGGCGGGCGGGGCACCGGGCGAGTGAAGCACCGGGCCGGGTGGGGGACCGGGGCGGGCACCGGGGCGGATGGGCCACCGGGGCGGCGGGCCAGCCCCCAGCGCGCGCCCCTGCTGTGAGAGGGACGGCACCGCTCCCTCGCGCCCGCCCCGCCCGTTGCGCGCGCGGCCCGACCGCTCGCCAGAAGCCCCGCCCCCCGGCAGTGCCACAGGGTCGCCCGGCGCCGGGGCGGGGCCTGCGCACGCGCCCGAGCCCGCGCCGTAGGGCCGCGTCTGACGGGCCGCGCCCGCCTGCAGTAGGTGCTGCGGGGGGCGGGGGGGGTCGCGGTGCTGCAGGCGGGGGGGGGGGCTGATACCGGCCCCGCTCTCGTCCCCTTTCCCGAGCCCCCGCCCTTCCGCAGGGCCCTAGCTCTCGGGGTGGCGGTGGCACGGCCCCTTGCCCCGCTGGTCCTCTCAGTCCTTCAGCCCATCCCGCGGGGCTCCGGTGGCGGGGGCGGCGGGGCTGTGTGAGGGGTGCCCTGCCTCTGCCCCGCCTGGCCCGCAGGAGGGGGGGGCGAGCAGAGGGGTGGCCGGCTGCTTGCCGCTCGATGTTCGGGGGGGACGGGACACACGGTCCTGTGCCTAATGCAGCCGTGTTTTCCTGTGGAAGTGTGACAGAGACCCGGTGCGGTACCGCCAAGGCCCGGAACGGCGTAGGGGCCCCTGTGCCGGCCGGGGCGGGGAGGCCAGGGCTACCGCGGGGGGCTACCGCCGGGCCTGCCGGGGCTACTGCCGGGCGGGGCGTGGCCTGCAGTTGGGCTGGGCCTGTGCAGGGCAGAAGGGGCTTGCCATCACCTCTGGCTCCCTACTAAATATTTACATTGCCTTGCTGTTGTTAAGCTCACCTGGTGTGAAATGTAATAATATAATGAAAAGTGCTAGTAAGGCTGAAAATGCCTTTTATCTTTGAATCTTTGAAGGCAGGATGATTTAATTGTATTCTTTTTGTACAGAACACTGCCAGTGAGCTGGCCCGGGATCTATTTTCCCCCAAGGGATCTATTTCCCCCCTTCCTTCTTTCAGTTTATTAATGATGCGTGTAAAGATTGGGAACACCGGTTGTTTGCCTAATATGAAAATACGTATCCTGATTTTGGAGAGAAGGAGGAAACAGTATTTCTTATTTTTTTCCACTGACTAAATAAAATGTACTGCTGGTATAGTGATAGTTTAAAATTATTAAAATAGCATTTTTTTTCATAGAGATCTTGGTGTTATTTTTCAAATTATATTTATTGTTCCTGATCTGTGACTCTGCTGTCAGCTTTCTTCACGTAGTCTGGACTAAATATTTTCTAAGTAGCACATACTAAATTCAGTTTTTAAAAATGTCAGATATTTTAAATGTAGTTGTGCATCTGTAGCATCGTAAGTTTGCTTCTAGACGTGGCTGCAATGTAAGTAGTAAACACTGATCACTGGACCCTTAAATGCACAGTACGTGAATGTCACAGTCATTTTCATAAAGATAGTGCACAACTGGAATGACTTGCAAGTAATATAAATGTTTTTTCTCTGGTTTTGAGATAGTATTTGACCTATCTCAGGAAGCATTAATTTGGTCCTTTGCTGCTTTATCATTTTCTGCCTGATCTTTGGCCCTGATCCTACAAAGCACTAAAAAGGGACTTAATTTGAAATGCAAATAGGCCTAGTGGATATACAAGTTTAAATATGTGCATTCTTTGCAAAACTGTCTTGTTTATATCTGCAGATGCTTTTATATCTGCCTTTGTTTATATCTGCAAATGCTTTGCTCCTGATGGGTATTTTGGGTCAGCAAGGAAAAGAAGAATTTGACTAGAAAAGCTTTTCAATGCATCAGGCACCCATTGCTCCTCACTTTAAACAAGTTATTTTTCTGCACATTTGGCTGCTCTCACTGGGTGTAAAAGTTAAGATTGTTTTAACAAAACTGAACTTTCTCATATTTGCAAGCCAGGAGAGGAGGGGGAATTGGTATTTAGAAGGTTGAACTGAATTGAAATGTCAGTTACATTTGTTACAAAACACAAGAGTACTCACTGCAGTTTACCATTATTTGCAGTATAGGGATGAGACAATTATTTCTTTTTAGTACTGGAATAACAAGCTCAAGACCCTGGCTGTTACAGCACCTGATAACAACCTGAATGTTTAAATCAAATCTGCAACTTCAGAACAACCCTACGTACCTAGCCTTATTCTTATACCGTCCCCTCTGTGCTACTGAGGCCAACGTTGGTTTGTTCTTGCTTCTGGTTACCTTGTCTGGTGAGTATGAAACCTGATGATTTTACTTACCTGGGTAACAGTTGTACTTGAATAGGGTTTCTGCAGCCAGAATTTTGTCACTTCTTAACTGTATTTTTTATATTGTTTTTGAAGTACATGATGCCACATAAAAGACTGTATCTCTCCAGCGGTTTTTTTTTTTTACGTTTTGAAAAGTAATATAATTTACTACAGGAATAGAAAATTTTCAAAAATCCCTGTGTTTTGTTTGGAAACCGGATATCTTTAGACCTTACTTAGATTCAGTTATGTTTATGATCGTTGGTGTTAGCATATGACGAAAAAATCTTGGAAGATCTGGGAAGATCTGCATATTCTTTAGGGTTTATTAATACTATAGAGACGCAGGCAGTCAGATTTTATCAGTGTACAAAAATAATTGACCTTAACCCAGTAGGAATGTATTCTTGTAAATCGTAAGTGGAATTACTGTTTCTCCAAAAGGAATCAATCATGGCTGACGACTCTCAGAGAAACTTCCGCTCAGTATATTATGAAAAAGTGGGGTTTCGTGGAGTTGAAGAAAAGAAATCACTGGAAATTCTGTTAAAAGATGACCGTCTGGGCAAGTTGATTTTGCTGTTTCCTCTATTACTTTGGTGATTTGGGGCTGGGGAGGGAATAATAGAAAATATTTATCTGCAGTGCTTAGTACTCATGTAAGCTCTGCATCTTTTACCATTAATCTCTCAGTTATTACTGGCAGTCTTTTGAGTTTTAACGATCTGAAAATCTGATTTTTAAAACTGTTAAAGATTTGTGTCATTGCTTGTTTCTTTTTTTTTTTTATCTCTCATTCTCTGTGCCTAAGCAACTAAAAGATTTTTAATGAAAGCAATTTTAATCTGAAAATACATTGTCTCATGCTGTTAATTCCATCTAACCTCAAAACAATGATGATGATGTTATTGCTGCTGGTCCCCGAGGAGTGCCACATTTCCAACAGAACAGAAAGAGAAATGTTATTTATCCCTTCAACAAAGTTTTGACATAGCAAAATGATTTACAGAATGTCTATAAAAAAGGTACAGTTTCTTCCTGGTGAAACGTAGGGTAGTTTTATTGTAAATCAAGCTAACATACCTGTTTTTCAAAATTGTTGAAGTTCGTAGGGAACGTTCTATTCTCCATTGAAGTGTTGAAAGTGTTTGTTGATAATACGTGATGTAAATGGGGATTGCTGTCTGCAGCTAAGGATTTGTTGTAGCTGGATAGATCAGAGACTCAAAACCTATTTATAATAATATTTAAATTTACCTGGTTTTTCCCCTCTTTATTCTTCTACAGATATTGAGAAGCTCTGCACATTTAGTCAGAGGTTTCCTCTTCCATCTATGTATCGTATACTGGTGTGGAAAGTCCTTTTAGGTATGAATTACATCTGTGATCCTCTAGAAATGAGCATGTAGGAAAGTGAATTTTTTTCTTTGGTGTTTCTTTTTTTTTCTTTAGAGAATTAATGGCATGGATTATTCTGTACTACCATGCCTACTGATACATATTTAGCCTATTTTTGTATCCACCTAGGGTGCACAATAGCAATAATAAAATAATATTCCATGCATAGCTTTTGAGAACTTTAGCTGAAGTGTACCTAGAAGAATGTGTTTCTGTACTTCATAAATTTATTTGGATAGTGTTACAAAGTGGATTTGAAAGGTGGCTTATAATGAGCCACTGATATCTGGTAAGATATTCAGTTCTTTTCCTAAAAGAAGAGACAGTTAAGTTGATGTAAAGCTGTGGTTAAACTTAAAAAAAACTGGACAAGGTACGGAATGGTTGTTTTTTCTAAAAAGAAGCTTTGTGTTCTACAAAATCTTAGTTTCTTCTGGTTCTGCTCCTAGCTTTAAATTTTATTTGCCACTGAAGAAGTTACGAGACCAGAGACAAATTACGGTATCCCCAGAATTCATAAAACCCCCATGAATAGATTCTGTTTTCCTTGAGTGCATTAGTCAGATTACTAATTCAAAACTACGGAGGACTTTGCAGTATCTGGTCAAGTGTGTTGGGTTTACTAGGTGCAAGGTCATGTCACTTGGAGACAGGAGGGGTTGTGGAAGGTCCAGGAGTTCTGACCCTTACAAAGTACCTGGAGAATTTCCCTCAGAGTTGCTGCACGTAGAGAAACACTGCCAGACTGAGTGTGAAGGTACATTGACTGAATCTCTGGAACAGAAAGGTGATTTACGTATCATACTGTTGGTTGAAAAGCTTGACTGTGGCTCCTGTGCTCAGTCTTGTATTACCAGGGTTGTGCTGGCAGGAAGGGTGCCAATATCCTGAAATGTTTCATCAGGGAGAGACCAGCAGCATCAGTCTGCAGATTGGCTTGGAAGCTGCTGTCTCTTGCTGTCTGTGAACTGTCTTACTACTTCTTTGCCCTTTGGCTCTATGGAATATGTGGTATAGATCCCATGTGTATCTCTTATATTAAGATTTTGGCATGTGATTCAGAGTCAGGAAGATTGGTGACTCCTGCCTCAGAATAAGTATTTTACAAACCATTTTTTCTCTAGTTGAAGATGTTTATCTTAGGCTGTGCTGGGATCTTAACAATGTTAATGTCTTCTGTTTCCCTTCTTGGTCTCTTATGTTCCACTGCAGTGCCCGGAGTCTGAAATAATGTTTTAGAAAGCTTTAGCTAATTTTTGAACAACCTTTTAATTTTTTTCTTCTTCACCCCCCCCCCCCCCCCCCCCCCTCCAGTTTTCTACAGTTTAAAAATTGTGGCTTCACATTCCTGATTATTTGGATTTATAAGCCTTTTTTAGGGAGAGGTAGTAAATAAATAGTGAGCAGAAGTTGCAAGATCTAATTATAAAACTTGGAGTTCTTGGCATTGATCATTGACCTAACACAGTAATTATACTTGATAAAAGCATCTGCCGTTAGAATACTAATTTTAGGATGAAAAGGATTCTTGTACCCTGGGCCCTAGTGAAGTAGTCAGCATACTTTTAAAATATTAGTAGTAGGAAATATAGTGTAGGAGGTTTGGACAAGTAGTGACTCAGTGTAAAGTCCTTCAGCCACAAGTATAATAGCAAAATACAGTCTCTTGGCAAACTTGTAGCTCACTGCAGAACCAGTGGTCTATCTTTGTTTTAGATAGGATAATTTGTGAATCATATAATAACACAAAATGCCTTCTGAGTTAACTGTATGGAAAATTATATTGATTTCTTAAAAGGATTTTGTATTTTAAACCCAGAGTGATTTATTTCAAGTACGCGTGCTGTCATGTGTGCTCTTTGGGTGAACCGAGG
Organism: Falco peregrinus; assembly: GCF_023634155.1. Taxonomy (NCBI): domain Eukaryota; kingdom Metazoa; phylum Chordata; class Aves; order Falconiformes; family Falconidae; genus Falco; species Falco peregrinus. The sequence continues at coordinate 97,515,275 of NC_073723.1, read as the reverse complement.
TACAAGGACTTTTCTTTCACTGCATCTCAGTGTTACCGCTCAGAGCTTGTATTCAGAAGGGCAGTGCAAAATCTCTCTCCTTAAATGATTGAAACAACAGCCCAGACTGGTTCTGGTGGGAAGTGCTACATTTACTCTAAATAATGTTCATAGTTTAACAGAAGGGATTCTATCCTGTCAGCAAAATTATCTCAGACACATAGCAGGGCTCAGTGCTCTCCCAGGTTACGTGGTGTATCAGCGATGTCTCTGTTAACTTGCTGTTCAGGTACGACTAAGGAAGGTTTGTAGACATCCCTGTGGTGTTTAAGCTGCTTTTCTATCTGCCAAAGGTTGTCTTCTGTATTTGAGGAAAGCAGTTGGCAGTATGTATGTCATGATGTTGGCTCTGGTTTTGTACAACGTGAAACATGTCTTGCTCTGTCCCAGCTTTTGCAACACAGACAGGTTTGCAGCTGGAAAATAAAAGATAATTTGCTGTCTGATGTGCTTGTTATTAAAACTCAGCCATTTTGTAGTTTAACCCTTGGCAGGAATATTTTTTTCTTTAAATGGAAGATAAAAGCAGCAGGTAGCTTGTTCCAGAACTGATTTTTGAAGAATACTTTGTTCTTATGGGTTTCTACAATGGGAAAAATCCTGCTCTGCTAGTGATATAGAAGTGGCATTTTTTTTGCCTTGGTGTGTGTAAGATTTATTTCTGTTGAAGCCTATGACAGTTCTGTTATGAATATCAGTGCATGGCAAGATTGAGTCTTGAGTGAGGGGAAGGATTAAGTGAAATGCTGAGCATCTCTTTTGGAGATGGAAAACATTTAATTTCTCTGCCTCTCTACTTAGATACTTTTTTTTTCTCCTTTTTCATTTTTCCTCCTAGGAAACTAGGAAAAATATTAGTGTTGTGTGAAGAAAATAAAAAACTTTACCTTGCAAAGCATTTGGGTGGTATTCTTAAGTTTTAATCTGTAAGTGGTTCATCCTATGTGATTGATATTACTTCGGAATGTTGTTTTAGAGAGGATTAATCTATGATACAGTGAGTAAAGAATTTTCTGGCAGAGATATAACAGTAAATAATACTGGAATGTAGAGTATCTGCATTAGTTAAGTGCATGTATGTATTCTCTGGTCATCTCAGACAAAGTGTAGAATTTGAGAATGCGAATGGCTAATGTATATAAAAATCATTCTGCATCCATTTTGATTTAAAAAAATGGAAGCTGGGCACAAATATGCAACTACTACTGTGTTAAAAACTACAGGTATGTATAAACAAGGAATAATAAAGATTCAGAATTTAAAAATAAAGAAGTTGTGTTGGAGATGGAGAATAAACCGATTACATTATTTGTCATCTGTCTCAGCGATGACATTTCTTACCAGCACACTGGTGCGATATACAAGAGTTCGCATACATTTGCTTAAAACCTTGTAGAACAGCTTGAGAAACAATAGTCTAGGGGTAGATTTTGCCTATGCTCAGTTAACGTATACAATTTATTTTTATAAATACAATGCTGAAGTGCTTTGTTGGTCCGTTGATTTCCAGTTTTGTAGAATTTTCTCCCTGTGTTTTTTTACTGTGCTTATAAACAAACTTCCATGCCAGGTCCTACATTTCTGTAGGCTGGAGTTGTAGAAGCTGAATTTAGGCAGGTGTCTTAGGAAGGGAGTTTGAATGCTCTGATGTTTCTCTTTACAGTTGTTTATCTTTTTTTTTTTTTTTTTTCTGTTTCGCTTTTTAAATTTTGTTTTAGGAATTATTCCTCCTCACCATGAATCTCACGCTTTGGTGATGAAGTACCGGAAGGAGCAGTACTGGGATATACACCATGCTCTTCGTGTAATTCGTTTTATTAATGATTCTACCCCACAGGTAGATGTTTTCCTCCGCATACATCAACTGGAATCAGGAAAATTGCCTCGAAACTTGGCTTTTCCATTGGTCAGTTGTCATTTTAACAGTCTTTTAAATACAATATCTTATTTAACTTCAAACTATAAACCTGAGAGAAACTGAACTGCAAGTAGCTGCACAAATGCACGCAGACAGGCAAAGTAAGGTGAATGGGAGACAGAGAAGTGCTGGTATAAAATAGGGGATTTTAATCAAAGTGCTTTTCCTTTTTTTCTTCCCCTAAGTGCTTATGTAAGATTTTATGCCCTAAAATCTATTCTGTGTATTTTGCCTGCTAGGCTTCAAGCCTTTTGTACTCTAGTCCACTTCACATTCTTCATAGCACTGAAATGAAAATGACATAATCTTATCGGTGCTCACAGATTCCTAAATGTCCTGGAACAAGGATAATTCAGAGCCAGTAGAAGCAGCGATTTATTGCAAATTACATCATGTATTTAAATTCTTTGTTTTTTTAAATCTGGACTTTAATTGTACTGGCCTCTTTTTTTTTCTGTTAGGCTGAACTGATCAAGGCTTCTGTCAGGTAATGCGTGTACTCTGCAGTTCACAGTGTACTCACATATGGGTAAATGAGTCTGTGTTTTGATGATAAAGTCTATAGGGTGATGATAAAAACAATGTGTGGATCTTAGGTATAAGCCTTAGAAAGAGGAGGTGATGAAAGGAGCCATGGGACTTTCTGAAGTGGATTTTATCATGTATTTCATGTTAATTTGCCCATGTTCACTCTAGCCCAGCTTACTTTGTTATTTTTCATCTGTAATAATAAAATTTGTCATAAGAACTTAAAAATCAAAAAAAGGTTAATGTGGAAATGTCAGTAACATTTTGGACAGGAGGATTATATACAGCATTTCCTTGTCGGAGGAGAGAGTGTTTTTGAGCCCTTACTGTTGCCTAGAAATGTGGCCACCCAACCCTGCGAGTTTCCCATAGAGAAATTTCCTTGATCTTGGCATGTCACCCAGTGGGCTGAAAATTCATCCCTTCTAGAGCAGTGTTACTTTCTGAGCAAGTGTTTTGTCAGTGCATCCCAGAGCGCTAGCTGCTCTCAGTGCTGTGGCAGGGTTTCACGGAGAGGGCGTTCAGCAGATCCACGGTTATTAGTCCTGCAACTTAATGTTTCTTCTGCTGCAGAAAGCAGTTGTTCTCATTATGTCAGCCTACTTTCAGTGCAGTAACTGTCCCCTTAAACTTATAGGAGGTTACTGCTTGATAGTAATGCAGATGTTTTATTGTGGAGGCAGATGATGTGGGATTGGTCTAAATATTTTGAAATGTTTGAGTCACAAATCACAGAAGTCTGCTACATCTTTTGTGCATCTGAAAGCAGAGAGTTTAAGTAGAGATATGCGTGTATTGCAGTAGTTGTGTGGCAGAGGCATAGCCCAGTAGTATTTAGGCTGTCCACACATTTTGCATGAGTTGTAATCTGTGATACTATAGCTTTCTGCTACTAATGGTTACAGTAGATCAGACGGGTGGGTATGTGTATCTGGCTTGTTACTCTGCCCTTGGTGTAGTCACTATTGCCTGTGTAAGGCAATACTTAAACAGGGCAAATACAGAACCTTTCCTTGTGCATCTTCCCAGTTTAGACACTTTCTGAGCCAGCTGTGGCGTGAGGTCTAGCTGGTTTATCTACCCCATGTGCATTCATACCACTAACTGTGGTTTAGCCATGCTGACACTTAGGTTAGGAGAGTATATCCTCAGGAGAAAAGATGATGGTGTGCGCGTCATATGCTTTTGGTCACGTGTTGTGGGGAATAAGAGACTCACCACCTGGAAAAGATACTTACTTGTCTCTAGGAAGATGTTTATCTCAAACCAAATGATCTTCTGTAATTTGAAGGTAGGCTACAGCTCATGGCTGCATTATTTTTTTCAGTAACTAACATCCACGACAAAGGTGTTTGAGGGGACTGTTTGGACTTTAGCAAGGAACAGGGTGTAAAGTTCTGCTGCTGTGCAATGTAAAAACGTGGGGTATAAACTAGGATCGTCACTACCGTGTTAGAATGTAATATGTCATTCGAGAACTTTGAATCAGAGATATTCCCAACTCCTGTTTTATGTTCTGGTTTTAAAAGCAAGACAAGTCTTACTCGTTCTGCTTTAATAAGTATCTGTCACCATAATGCAGCTACTGCCCGGTGTTTTATTTATGAATGTCAGAACAGCTCTTTGTGTACCTTGATTCCAGTTTGTTCTTTCAAATAGCGGGTAAAAGAAATATAAGAATAATTTAAATCAAGTAGTCCAGTACTTCCGTGTAGGTCGCTATTTTTGGCTTTGTTTTCCAGGAACCTGAAGATGAAGTGTTTCTTGCTATAGCTAAAGCAATGGAGGAAATGGTGGAAGATCCTATAGAATGCTATTGGCTTGTCAGTTGCTTTGTGAATCAGCTGAACAGCAAACACAAAGATTCATTACAACAACTGGTAAGGAAAAACACTACCTTTTTTTTTTTTTTTTTTTTTTTTTTTTTATGGTGAGGAGGGCCAGTCATGGAAAGCATTTAGTATATGGAGACAACTGGAGCGCTGGAGTATGTGGAGACAACACAGGTGACACCCTTGGATTGTGTTCCACCAACAGTTTTGAGAAAACGGGGCGAGTGCTTTTTGTGTTGTAATCGTGCTGTCCTGTAGGACACTTTTTTCTAACATAACATTAGAAATTTTGTTTGCTATGTGGTAGTTTTCAATTAATTGCATCTTATTTTCTTTTTAGGTTATCTTAAGCTCACATTGTGTCTAGTTTAATTATGTTTCTCACTAATCGGTTGCTTAAGAATTTTCTTTATTTTGAACAATTAAATGTCACAAAGTTAAGAACATCTTGATGTATGTGTGCTGCTACTTAAGGCTGCATCTCAGGCATCTATATGCTGCTCATTGGATGACAGACAAAGCACAATTGTTTTCCTTTATAAATGGAGCAGGGTACTACATCTTCAGAAAAACAGTATGTTGCAAATTAAGTTATAATAAAAAGTGGAGTCGAGTTCTTTTGGCACTGATCATTTAAATTCTCTCTTGGAATATTAATTTTGAACTTCTGTCTTACTGGTTTATAAAATTAAAATTTGATTGTAAAGAAAATGCATACTTACAAAAGCTTTTGCAATTTTTATAGTACTTCAAATAGCCTTAACAGATAAGAAACTTTCAGTTAACAATAGCCACTGATAAAAGTATCGGAGTACCTGTGCACAAGCAATCACTGGATGAAAATTCATTGCAGAAAATTATGCATGTCCTTTGTTGTTATTTTGGAGCCCAGAAATACTTTTTAAAACTACCTGCTGTTGCTGGAGGTGATACATTCAGCTATGCCATTTTCTGTAATTCCTTTCAAAGGACAGAGGAGCATTTTTAAAGCAAGTACGTGCTCTCACTGCACAGTGCCAAGTGTCTCCTTCCCAGAGTTTTTGTTGTAATATGAACATTGTACCAAGACTCTTGGATGTTAGAATATGGCCAAAGGAAGCGTTTTCTCCCTTTGACAGCTGAAGCTAAGCTGTTTACCTAATTATGACAAAAAGCATAAAGGTGCACCTGAATTTATGAAAATGCATATTGTGTTAAATTAGAATTTAAACAAAATGAGAATTATCCACATTTTTGTGGATAATTATGCATGTGTTTATACTTTTAAATACCTTGGATTTTTAAACAAGAAATCAATGTCCAACTTTTAATATGTTGCACAGGGATTTACTTTCAGAATTGATTTTCTGGGTTTTGTTGCATTGTGTGTAGATATTTTTTTGTGTGTACTAAGGCGATTAGGTTTGAAGTGAATGAAACTCAATTTTACTTATGAAGGTAGCAGTAATTAGTGCACATTTAATCTCTGCCTTGCCTTAAGCTCTCAAACGCCTCCTTGCATTAGGGAATACTGCATATTTTTGAAGTTCTGCTAGTAGTCAGCAATTTAAGGAACCTGAGGTTGGTTGTTTAGTTAAGTACTTAATTAGCTAATTGCAAAAATCAGCAATACTTGTATTTTGAAACATGTTTTTCATTAAAACAATGCAAGTTCATTATTTTAACATGTTATTTTATACCAATTGAATTTTTAAGACATTTCTTGTCTTACAGTGTGTGTTAACTATGAAAGGTACTTTGATGTGAGTTATATAAAGTTTTTTCATTCCTTCCTCAGCCAAAAATTCTGGAGCAGTATTTGAACATAGAAGATAACAGACTTCTGATGCATCTGAAAGCGTGTGCTGCAATGAGCAAACTCCCTTACGATCTCTGGTTTAAAAAGTGCTTTGCAGGCTGTTTACCTGAGTCCAGTTTACAGAGGCAAGTTCTCTTTTTTTGCTTTCTGTTTGTAATTACATGGTAATTTTAGCAGGCAAAGACTTTACTTATCTGTAAGATTATGAGTATATTGTTGACTTGAAAATGATAAAATTTGATTTGATTTCACTTGTTACTGATGCAAGTCTGTGTGACCATGTCTTGCATTGAAATTAAAAAAGAATGGAGTTAAATACAGCGTCTGATGCTGGTAGACACTTAATGCCTCCTAGGATTTAAAACTCAGAATCCCCTCTTAGTGATAGGTAGCTGAATTGTAGTCAGTTTTCAGGCTTTTTAATGAAAATCATTGCTTAGGGAGTGATTATAATACTGTATTATCATTAGACGAAGAAGATTTTTGGGATTGTGTGCTGGTTTTGGCTGGGATAGAGTTAATTTTCTTCATAGTGGCTAGTATGGGGCTATGTTTTGGATTTGTGCTGAAGACAGTGTTGACAACGCAGGGGTGTTGTAGTTGTAGTTACTGCTGAGCAGTGCTTACAAAGCCAAAGCCTTTTCTGCTCCTCCCACCACCCCACCGTTGAGGAGGTTGCAGAAAAAGTTGGGAGGGGACACGGGTAGGACAGCTGACCCCAACTGACCAAAGGGGTATTCTGGGGTGGGTGGAGGTTGGTGGAGGGGGGCTGCTGCTCAGGGACTCGCTGGGGATCGGTTGGTGGTGAGCAATCGTTATTGTTAGCATCACTTGTCTTTCTTGGGTCTTATTTTCCTCTCTGTTAATTTTTGTTTCCCTCTTTTCCTTAGAATTTAAAAACCCCTATTATTATTTCCTTTTAATTATTAAACTGTTGTTATTTCAACCCATGTTACCCTTCCAATTCTTCTCCCATCCCACTGCAGGGGGGAGCGAGTGTGGCGCTTAGTTGCTGGCTGGGGTTAAATCATGACAGAGTGTTTATTTTAAAAAGCACTAGAGCAGGTTGAGTATTTCAAAGTTAATGAAATAGCACATTATATTAGGATTCTCCAGTTATAAATAGATTGTCTGGCTTACATAAGGAGCAAATTTTGTGCATGACACTTCACTGAAGGGCTTTTGAAATGAAGCTTGTATGATTTTAGTTCTGAGAACTCCTGGAAAGCAGAAAATTCAAGCTAGATGTAGAGAAGCAGATCCTTTCAGCTATTAGCAACTCTTGTTAATGCAGAGCTGGAGGTGGCACAAAGGAAACAATGGTTTCATTTTCAGCTGCCTGGAAGCTTGGAGAAGTAATGAGGTTCAAAGGGAGTTGTACTTCAGCACCTGCAGGACTTCAGTGACTAGTATAGAAATCTAGTGTGGTGTGAAATACTCTGTAGAGAATGCTTTATGGTCGTAAAGTTCATCATAATCTGAACGGTGAATGCAGTCTTGCTTGTTCATCTGGAACTTAGCATTTCATGAAGGAAAGTGGGAAACAGCTGTTGTAAAAAATATTTTCTCTGCCCTTAGGAAAATAAGGGGGTTTTAGGGACCAAGGTCTAAGATTAGAAATCATGCTTTCTAGTCTTGTTGTACCATGGTCGTTGAGGTTCTGTAAGTTTTACAGCTGGCAAGGAGTATGTCTGAGACAAAGTTTTTTGAAGCAAACCTGAAGGATTTGTTAGTAAACCTTTAGGTGTTATGCCGTGTGCAGCGCGGTAATTGTCAGATGGCAAGTTCTTCTTGTTAAGCACCTCTAAGGCTCCAAAATAGTCACCTCTGTGCGTGATGTGGTGCTTAAAAGCTTTTACTATTTTTATGGCTACCGGCACTATGTAAGCATGTAAAAAATGTTTGTTATAATCCTTAAAAGCAATTGAACGCATATGGTTTGCCTGCATCTGTATTTCACATTTGCTTTTATAGATTTACTTCCAGTAGGTAATGACTGACCTTGTTTCATTGTGCGTTTTCTGTATGAGACTTGATGCTTTACGACTTAAACTACTGTCAGGAAAAGTGACTGCTCTACCTGGGACTTGCCAGTCTCTTCAGGCCTTTTTTTTCCTGTAGGCTTCTGTGATCTGAAATAGCCTTTGCAAATTACTGCATTTGGAACCTCTTTGCATGTCTTCTAGGAGATATTTTTATTTACAGCTTATGTGATTTAATTTTGCTACTAGGTCTTGTGGCTGAGAACTAGACCTGAAAGAGGAATATGCATCAAAGCAGTTTTGCTGCTGGAACGTTCAGGTGTTTTATTTTAATTTCTGTTGAAAATTGAACGTTTTATGGAGCTGTGTCATTTTGATAGTGCAAAAGAAAAAATCTAGATGAAGAATTTTGATTTAATATTTCTTCTTGTCAGGATCTTTAGTTTCAAACTTCTACCATTTTGAATCAGTTCATTTATGTAAAATATTTTATCTAGTGTACTGTTCAGCATTCTCATATAATGTTTTACCTTACTTAAATAGAATATTTCAACGATCTGAATTTTTTTAAATACTTTTCTTTCCTCCGTGGAAAAGGTCAAAACTGGCTTTTTGAATCACTGGAGTAAAACGAAATTTCGGTGTTGGTACTTCTGATGGCATGGCAATCCCTTTTCCCAACAGTTCTTGTGGGAACATGATAAAAGTGCACTTTTTCTTGCCAGTTTAGGTTTCTAAATTATTCAGTTGTAATCAGAATGGCTTCATTTGCTGAGGAAATAACATACTTCATGTGTAGCATGTGACAGATGAACTTAATTAATGCTTGGAGATTCAGTTTGGATTAGAATCTAGAAGCTTGAATGCTTATCTGAAATGTATCCAAATGGCTGTGTTGGAACTGCTGAGAATTGAAAACAAGTCTCCAATTCTTCTGTGAGTTTTACTTACATTTTTGTCAAGTGAGAGATGATCAGAGCTCAGTCTTTTGTGATTTAGTTTAACTTAGGATTTAGCACTGTATTTCTTAGAGAGGTTGTTTGCTTTCTATAAATTGCAGTCTTCTCTGCCAGGCAGCTAAATCTAAATTTCATGGTTTTCTTTTTTTCTCTAAGGTGTAAAAGATTTCTGTATGTTATGCAGGAATTTTATCCAGTAATGATGACATGAAGTTGCATAATACCAGCTTTACTCCTGACGGCGTTGTTATTCAGTATCAATACAGTTTTATAGCACGCTTTTAGTTATACCATACGTAACATTTATGCATCAGTTTAAATGGGCTTGGAAAATGTGTATGGACAGGTTTCATGTAGAAACTTTTCCTTTGAGCTTATGCAGTGCCTTTGCTTGCTCTAATACACTTGACATAGTATGTAACAGGCTTCTTAACTGGCTTCTTAAAGGTGCCAGGTTGGTAAAAGAGGGGAGCAGACAGTCTGCCTCAAAGGCACTGTGCCCTCAGGGCTTTGTGTGCCACCGGGTGCTGTGCGACCCAGCTGGAGAGCCCTGCTCTTGAAACTTGGTGTCCCCTTTGTGGATTCAGCTCTACGGGCAAAATGGCACTTTGGCTGCCAGTTTATTCCAGCACTGTCACCCCAGGTGATCCAGCCACAACAGAAGTAGCACAGCTTTGCAAATATAACTGTGAATAAGCCAGGCATTTTTTTATGGCCTAATGTTGCCAGTCATGTATCATGCCCATGACCAACGTATTGTGCAGTGAAGACTTGCTTTAGCAGGAATGCAATAGCTGATGGGGTGGCGTTAGGTTGTTAGCCTCTGGGAACTTGTTGAGGACAAAGTGTTCGTAGTTCTCCTGAAATCTTATGGCTACCTTTCAAACTGGCACTACCTTGTGTATTAGTGTATGGCTTCTATAATTTTACATCTGTGATCTCAGTGTCCTGCATAAACTACGCTAGTCTTAAAAATACAAGTAATTTGTTAGTAGAAACAACAGAAATATGAAGAAGGCCTTCAATTTACTGTGGAGTGAGAGGGCATAAGAATGTGCATGTGGGTTACTACTATAGAGAAACTTCACTTGGTTTGCCTTTGCCTAAGTAATTTTGCTGCTTCCCAGCTCTGGAAAGAGATGAGCACAAGATCCCGATGTGATGTCAGGATGAGATTTCTGCGAGCCTTGTCACGGCCATCCATGCCCAGTTACCACTGGAAGGACACCCAGAAGTGCAGACAAGAGCAGCAAGCACTGGTTCTCTTGATGTATCTCTGGCCTGGAGGACTGGAAAACCAGAACCAGGGAATAAAGTTGAGCGTGTTTACCCTGCAGCTTGGAGAGATAAGCTGTGAGATTAATGATAACATTTCAGAAGGAAAGAGAACAGCAATGCTGTGATGCTTTTTGTGTACTGCAGCACTGTAGTGGCTGAGGAACCTCAGAAACTGCCTTGAGAATGCCATGCCTTCACACATAGGTGCACACAGAGTAAGCTGCATCTTGTCTACTGAAAAAGCTCAGTGAAAAGTAAATGACTTAATTTGCATAATCCTGGCATGCTCTTTACCTTCATAGCTTCCTGTTTCTTTTTATTTTTCCTTGTGGTTGTTGTTACTGCTTCACTGTTCAAGAAACAGCTGTAAGAGTGCTCCTGTGTTTAATTGAATACAGAGGATGGTAATTAGAAAACCCAGAATGGATTTAGTGTATACTTTCTTTTTCAATCTTTTTCAGCATTCCTGAGTAGGGCTGTAGGTAGGCAGAGTTGCGTGACATTTCTGTTGTACTTTTCCCATCTCTAGGAGTATCAAAAACCAGGTAAAAAGCTGCGATGTTGTGACAGTATACTTGATCTTCAGTGTTTGCTGTTACTTAAAAAATGAAAGTAGAATACATATGTTATCATCAATAGATACACAGTGTGTAAAGGCTGCTATATTAGAGCAGAATCATCAAGGTACATATTCCCTTGAAACTGCTGTGGGTTTTTTTCTATTCTGCGTAAATGCCTTTCTGACACGGTTTCGTGTTGCTGTTCCTGGCTCAACTGGTATAGGCAAGGTGCTGAGTGCTGGTCTGTTTATTGCTGTGTCACACAGTCATTCCCCTGTTGCTGGTGGAGTTGCGTTGAGAGTAACAATAGCTGGAAATGTTAAGGGGAAAAATACTGCAGGAGGCACAGCTGGTTAGTGCTGACATCTCATCCACTTTGCTGGATGCTGGATCCATCCTCTTCCAAAACGTGGTAGACACTGTTGATTTAGATACTGATCTGTTTTGCCATTGTTAAAACATTTGTTCTGGAATCAGTCTAAATAATGCAGGAAAACATTAGAGTGTTTTCTGAGCGTGAAATGGAACCTACTGTACTTTAATTATGGAAACTACAGTCAGGAGACTTGGAAGTATAATGATGAAAGAAGACTGGGTATTTTACGTTTGGATTACTAAATTTGCTTCCAAATTAACATGAGCTTTAATAGGAACTTTAAAAATTCTTTCCTGTTTTTCAGGTCTGATACTTTTGGTATCTTGTCACACATAATTACAGTTCTGATGCCCATGAGACACATGGGGAGCTGTTCTTGCGTTCTAAACAGATAGGTTTGTGAAGGAAAAAAGCATTATAAATGAACAGGGATGACCTGTACAGTGTGGAAGCAGAGTGTGATCTCAGTTTTTGCATAGCCTTGCTTAAAGCTTCTAGACCTGACTTCAACATCAGTGTAGTAATTACAGTGATCACTTGACCTGGGGTGCTTGAACCACAAAGCAAGCAGTAAGATTTTCGTCTTGGATTACTTATTATTCCTGCCCATATGGGAATTCTATTAATTTTTTAATCATAGCAAGGCAGGGAATTAAAACTAAATTACACAGGGGAAAGAATTTGGCAGTGCCTTTTTTCCCATCTGTCCATGCGAGGTTTTTGTTTCCTTCTTTTTTAAGAATAGTCATGGAGATTTTATATATTCTTTTCCTCATTTTTTCATTGTAAGTTGAATTCTAGTCTGTGTTTTTTGATGAATGGAGGGGTTGTGAAAACAGTGTCAAAAGAGTTATGTGAATAGAAGGTTAAGAAACTGACAAAGAATTGACCAGAGTCCCAGTGTGAAAAATAAGCACTGTGTGTAATAGTGACAAGCATTTAATATTCATCAGAGTTCTGTTGTTAAAGTACTTGCAGCCTTTGGAGGCCTGGCCTTCAGGTTTTGTTAAAAATGTGAGGCCCAGGTACAGTTTCATGCTTGGGTAATTCTGCGAGGGTCTGTGCACAGTGGGATGGGTTGAAAGACGTTTAATAGTTTTTCCTTGTGCCTAATTTACACATCATGGATTACATCCTGCTGATATATCATATTTGTATCTCATAACAGCAATGACCTGGAATATGTAGCTTCTTGACATGTAGGAGTTTTAATATCCTTTTGAATTTTCAGCTACTTAACCATTTGGAGAGTGTCTTTATTAGACATGCCTAATAAAGTTTGTTTCCTTTTCTGTACTAGGAAAAATTCTCACCTTTATCATACACTGTAGGTTAGTTGTTACAGTTCAGGCTGTTAGAAAAAGATTTGCTTGTTGTGTTTGACCTTGTAAACAGTTCAATTTCTAAAAAAGAATACACCATATCAATGCATTACTGCTTACCGTCACCTTGCTCTGTACAGATTTAGGAGTTCATAATGTCTTTTATTTACCTTGACCTGAATAATTCGGTACATTTCTGTTACTCAGGAAAATAATCTGGAAAAAAAAGGTGATCGTGTGAAGGCTGTTCTAGCAGATAAATGAGCAGATAAGCACTACAGTAATGTTTACAGTTTCCTTTTCTTTTTCTTTTTTTTTTTAGAGTTTGGGACAAAGTGATCAGTGGGTCCTGCAAGATTCTCGTTTTTGTTGCTGTGGAGATATTATTAACCTTTAAAATGAAGATAATAGCACTGAATACTGCAGAAAAGATCACACAGTTTTTGGAAAATGTAAGTATTCTATTGTGCTTCGCATTACCTCTTATGGTTTATAGAAGTGTTTCAGCCTTAGTCATTTGCCTGTTGCAAACATACCGTAAGATACTATTACATTACTTACTGAGAATAGTAGTACCAAGGTGAAGAGAGAATGTGCAGGGACAAGAATAATAGTTTTTTCTATCAGGAGGTGACGTTTTCATAGAATGAAATGATTTTTAGGCTTTGGGGAATGTGTTATCTATGTTTGTACAGATTTGACACTATTCCTTGTGGTACTCAAGGGTTCTTCTGTGAAAGTAACTGCAGATGAGGTTAGCTGAATTTTTCTGGAAGCTCCTTAGAGGGTTGGTTTCTGGCACCTTTTTTTGCTCTTTGCCTGAGTGTGAATCTATAGCCTCCAGGTATGTTTTCTGTTGATATAAGGTTGGGGTTATGAACCTGACCCTGAACTTTTCTTGTATGAATAGTAACGAGCATCGCAGCAGGGTTGTAGGATCCCAGTACAACCTAGGTTAGTTAAACTAGGTGCCTTTTGTGGTCCTGGATGGCCGGGATGATTTCTGCCTGATGTCGGGTTAGGGATGTGTGAAGTGTTGAGATGCCTGGGCAGTCATCTTAACTGTTCCATAAATAAAAGCCTTTGTCAGCCTGGCAGTAATATGGTCTGTGTCGGACTGAGGGATGGTGGGATTGTAGGGCAGGGAGATGGGATTCTAGTTTTGTTTTCTTTTCTATAAAGAGAGTATCTGAACTGGAAATTTAAAATCTTTATTTTAAACAAAACAAAGTGCTCTGACAAGGCATCTTGCCCTGCTCTTTTGTAGATTCCTCAAGATAACACTGATGCTATTGTCAGCAAAGCTGTTGATCTGTGGCGCACACACTGTGGGACTCCAGCACACTCAGTCTGAGAACTTTCTTCGCTTTTGACAGCTTGGGGGGAAAAAAAAAAAAGGACATTTGAAAAGGCATTTTACTACTCTTTCCTCATCCTAGTGTGATGTTCTTAATTATCTCTTCTGTGTAAAGATGCTATTAAAGCAGCTAATAGCATAGTGATGGATATGTAAATATTTTTCAATAAATACAGATGGAATGAAGATACCTAGTGGTGGTGTAATCATGTCCAGAGTGTTTCTTGGCCAGCCAGCAACAGTATTGAGAGTAGAGTGAGCTTGCTGGCTTTTGGGGAAGTGAATCTAACTCTTGCAGCAGGGTAAATAGACTTACTTGTAATTGAAAAATGTTTTTGTATGCCATCTTATTCTTGATATAACTGGTTACTACTTGGAGGTGGTTTTAAGGTGAATTTTCTAAATGTTAGTCTGCTGGAGCTCTTTGGTGAACAAGCAAGCCTTTGCAAGAAATGTAGATGTACTCCTATTAATACTGTAAATTTTCAGGAAGAGGCATCACAGGCTTGAGGTACAGGACATCACAGTGACCAGGGTGACATATGTTTCCCAAGTGTCTTAAAACACATTATTTTTATCTGTCAGACAGCTCTCTATGGCTGTACCTCCTTCTTTGTTCTTTGTGGAAGATGCTGTAGAAAGGTGGATCTGTCTTACCCAAAAACGTAACTCAGTGGGCCAAGTCAATATAATTCATAATTACAGGCCAGTAATAAACAACGCCTCTGAATGCTTGGCTCAGGGTTGTTGTAATTGGATTCTTGTTTGGTTTAGATTTCAAAATAAATTTAATACAGAAATATAATTCATGATGTAAGTAAAAGTAGAGTGATCAGCCATAGATAGAGGTTTGTTGGAGAACTAATCTTTTTCTTGTAAAAGTGTAAAATTCTATTCCTACACCTTGCATAAACCAGGGAATTGTATATAAACGTGTTGCTTAGCTGTTATTTGACTCGAATTGATGCTTAGTATGCCAAGTGCCAAGTATGCTCATCACGCTTGAAAGAATGTGTTTAGCTTGCACTCAGACTTTAAATGCTTTAGAAACGTTACTTTTGTTTTAAACTAGGTCAGATTTACCTTCCAACACACTAGCTTGGGGCTCAGTTCAGGTTACTTCTGAAAACCTGGGTGGATTGTCTGTGCTGGATTCTGAGATGCTGCCGTTAGTGTTCCTGAAATGCCTCGGGTTTGCCCAGTTCAGAAAAACGCCGGGTTGTGTCTCCTTTGGAAGCCATTGCCGCGCCTGCACTGGAGTGTAATCCTTTCAGTTCAGAGAGGAGCTTGTTTTCCTAGCACAGGCGTGAGAGCTGGGCAGCGTGGGTAGGAGAGAGCACAGACATTCTGTGACTCGCAGCACTGCATTCTGTAACATGCTGTGCACAATTTTTTCAAATAACGGCCAGAGGTACAGTCTGAGAGGTGACCCCTTTGAACATTTTCCCCTCAGGCTGCACAGCTTATTCACAAAAACACTGCAGTCACATATGCATTATTCAGGCCTTTACATGACAGATTACTTTGTTGTTAAAAAAAACCCCAACAAACAGTGATAACACTAAAAGTCTTAAGCGCTTTCAGTCCTCAAAGGGAATCGATAACTCATATTCTGTAGAGACAGATGTGCTGAGTCAAGGTTTGAAGTGCCAGTTAGTGTTTTTGCTTCCAGACTTACCATTGAGCGTTCCTCCAATCACTATTTGATTGAAGGCTCCAAATGTTTATTTGGGTTTTGTTCTTTTTTGCTTTTGTTTAGTTTTTAATTTAAAGAAGCCTTTCTCCATCAATAGGTGGGCCCTGGAGTTGTGCAGAAGAGAGACAGAGATCTACTTTCCCAGACTCACGGAAGGGTTGAGGTTGATGGGGACCTCTGGGGGTCACCTGGGCCCACCCCCTGCTCAAGCAGGGCTGCCTGGAGCTGGTTGCACAGGACCGTGTCCATGTGGCTTTGAAATGTCTCCAAAGAGGGAGACTTCACAGCCTCTCTGGGCAACCTGGGCCGGTGCTCAATCACCCTCTTTGTAAAAATCTTCATGTTTCCACATGAGCAACAGCACTTTTATTTAAACATTTCAGCATCTGTGGGCTGGATCCTCAAATGCTGCTGCACTTCAGTGTTAGCTGAAGTTCATAGGCAGTTTTTTTGGTTTCATGTACAAAGAACCAGAGTGTTTCTTTAATGGAGTGCATTATTTATTCTGGGCTACCCCGAAGGATGGGAGGCCTCTGGGGAATAGACAGTGGTTGAACTCCATGCTTCCTTCACCGATCTTGTAAGAGATCTTTCTGTGTATCTTGATGGATCCATTTCCAAGCTTTCACTGTGGATTTACGAGGGATACAGTTTATGCAGAAAACTTACTGAATTCCCAGAAGACTGAAAGTATGAATCTGCCTAACTTACACTCATTAATTTTTGGTGATGTCTGCTCAGCTGAACATAACACTTTAGCTCACAGACCCACTTCCCAAGAGAGCAGAGCAGCAAAATGCAAGCTTTCGCTGTCGTCAGCGTGTGACAATCAGGGTGAGATGGAGGCAAGATGCCTTTAAATTTCCTACACAGATTGTTTTGAAGTTGCACGTCATTGAGCCTCCAGCTGAAATCCCTGGCTAAGTAATGCAGGGAAGGGGTGACCTCTGCGATTTGTTACCTCTGTGTCATTCCAGAGGAGTATGGTAGCAAGTCATCTGCTGGTTATTTTTCCTGAGAAGCTTGAAAATGAGATATTAGTCTTTATATTATTCTTGACTGGCTGTGTACCTGCTTGCTGCAGGCTTGCTTGTTCATATAGAGCTAGCTACTAAGAGTGGTTTATGTTTTTTTTGGGTTTTCATAATCTCCCCCCCCCGAGAGACAATAGAAATAACACTAAAGCATTCACTTGGAGAGTGAAAGCTCCTGCCCCCAAGCCTCCCCCTGCCAAGTATCTTCATGGGCTTTGCAAACAAGAAAAATAAGCTTAATTTGGTCCAGTTCTTCCCTCGAGCAGTACTCTCCAGAGAGGTTTAGAGCAATGCCACATGTCTGTGCTGTCCCGTGTTGCGTGCACCAGTTCTTTTCCAGCTGATGTCCAAATGTGATGGAAACTCCAGATAAGAAGAGTAATGGCAGATGTTGGAGGATGATGCTTGAAAAATGCGTGGTTTGAACTCTAGTATAGTAAGGGGCCTGAGAGTATGGAAAGAAAAGCAGGGGAGTACGGGGACAAAAGTGGCTGAAATACAATAATTCAAAGTAACAGCGATACAGGGGAGGTTTCTGTGAATAGATCAACTTTAATCACCCCATGGGACATGTGGGGCAACTTCAGTTGAAGATGATGTCATTCTGAACACCAGAGCTCCTATCCAAACAGCACAAATTTCCTGAAAAGCCAAGCTTCCATTCATTCTGCCACTGAGGGAAGAATTTTGTAAGCAGTTTGGTACAATTTGTAAGCAGTGTTGCTGGCGTGGGTGTAGGCGGGTGGTGCATCGTCTGTGTCATGCCCTGGCGGCTGCTTTTTAAAGGATGCTGGTTGGGTCCGTACACCAGAAGCTGTCAATTCACTCTGCTTGGGAGTAGGGTGGCTGCTTTGTGCCATCCAGACCAGCTTGATGGTGTGACCAGGGCATGGCCACACTGTTGTTTTAGGGCTCGGTTGCCTGGGAACCTTGATCCGAGAGGTGAAGGGGAGAAATGGAGGTGAGGAAGGTGATGGCAAAGCAATCTGTCCCCATACCTGGCTGCATGTGCACTTGTGAGTGCGTGCGCTGCTGGGCTCGTGTCTGGCAGCGTGGGCCTTCCAGTGCCTTTGCTGGATTTGCTGAGTGGGCTCAGCATGTTTCCCTTTTCCTTCTCCCCAAAATTTAGATGCCTAGCAGCCTTTGTTTTGGACTGAAGATCAACTCCTGGGCACATGTGCGCGTGGAGTGTGGATCTAGCTTTGACATTATAAACCGGTTGCCGAACAGGGAGGCCTGTCTCCTACCTCTCCCTGTAAATGTATCCATGTATGTAAAACTTAGGATACTCATCAAACAGATGTTAAAATGTAGATTGTTCTATTTTATGTCCCATGAACAGGTATAACAGCATTGCAAGAGAGCAACTGCGGGGTACGCCTGGCTGCCAGTTGGTCCTATGCGGCGCCTCTCCTTTTCTGTGAGGCAGTTTGGAGGAGCTGGTACAGGTAGCACAAATGCTGTTGCTGAGCTGGTCACAAGGGGCTGCCTGTTTAATGAAGTGTTGATTTCCACACTCCCCCCACACCCCCCAGCCCTCCTCTATTTCCTGCCTAAAGATGGCATTAGATTGCAATTTGATTGCTAGTAATTACATGGACTTTACTGAAGACACACATGTCTTTTTCCTTAGATCGGTTTTATGAAATGTTTCCGTTAAAACATAAAAACACAGCCTTTGTGTAGAAGTGTTCATGCAAGAGATTGGGCTGTGCTCTCACAATCCCTGTATGATGTATCCTCACCACCATTTTTCCTCCTAAAGCATAAATTACTGCATGTAATTAAACCACTATATGATGCTGTTATGGAAGCCATAGCTAGTTGTGGGGGAAGAGGCTCGTTAGTCAAAAACGAGGATTTATTGGGTTTTTAACTTCATTTATCCAAACTTAACTGCTAGCTATAGACTTGGTGGCTGTCAGAATGGAAATATACACACACACAGAGGCACAAACGAGGATTGTAAGTAGGTCAGTGAAAACTTACCTCAATGGAAACAAACAAAAAAGCCCAGTACCAGAGTTTTGATGATGTTGTGTCTCTGTATCAGCAATGGAAAGGAGCAGAATTTTGGTCAGTGAAAGTATATGGACCTTTTATTTGTGTGTAATTGAAGATGCTGTGTGCGTTGGGGGGTGGGGAGCTGCTCCCACCTGCCAGTTACAGTGAGGATGCTGGGTGCCAGTTGTCTCTTTGGGGTCAGAAGTTTTGCAGCGTCACTTAGGAAAACTAAACAGCCGAAGCAGAGCTGTTACCTGAGGTACTTCCTGCAGAAGGCTTGTGAGACTGTTTGAAGGCACGTACTTACTCTTGTGAAGAAGGTTTTTCCTCCCCTTTTCAATACGCAGAGGCTGCAGCTTGTCACAACCTGAAATGCTGTGCAGCCACGGAAGCTGCTCAGGGAAACGAAAGGGGGGAAAAAAGAAAAGATGAAAAGGCGGTATGAAAGTAGCCAGATGTGCAGGTTTGGCTCCTCTGCTGAACAGCGACAGCATGTGCTGGTGCTGCTCAGAGGCGTTTTTCTCTAACCACGGGGTGTTGCACATTGGATAGAGACTTAGGAATGGGGACAGGAGAGCAGAGCTGGCAAATGCTGCACGTTGGCTCTGGCAGCAGGTGCTTGGCAGGGTGTGAGCTCTGTGGCGAGCGGTGGGTTTTGGCTGTTAGTGGATGTCTGTCTAGTGCACACTGTTGTTCTTTAGGAGCCTGGTGTTGGGTACCACTTCAGCAGCTGGGGTACCAGCCATCTTCCCTGGCACACCTTGGCTAAACCAGCTCACAAAGACGGTGCTGGTGGCGCAGCTGGTACAACGTCCCATTGATCTGCTCGGGTAAGTCTTGCTCTCCTGCTTTGCTCCCTGCTGAGGTGTGGGCATGCACCGTGTCACGGCAGTGCCGGGCTGCAGTGCTGAGCCTGGCTGGCAACAGGAGGGATGGGATCCTTGGCTGCATCCGTTCATTACGCCGTCAGTCACTGGGACAGAGGGTGATAAAGTACACGGGCACAGGAATGCTTTTTTTTTTTTTTTTAAATGAATTTTTTTAAGAAACTGCATACATCAGAGACAAACAATAATTTAAATACCATGCAGTTTCAGTATGTACAAAACCTAGGACATAGATCCAGTTTAATTTTTTTCTAGTTATTTACATCATTTTCATACAGCCATAATCTGTTAAATTACAATACTGGAAGAGCACATGATTGACAGCCACCACACTCACTCCTATACAAAGACAAACTATATACATACACTTGGATATCAACTGGAAAATGCAACTGGTGTAGGAGTAACTGGGACACATGGGAACGCAGGTAATGTGCCCGTCACCTCCTCTTTGTTTACAGAAGGTGTTCCAAGCTCGAGCAGACTGAACACCTGGGAAAAATAATTTGTCCCCTTTTACTTTCCTGATTTTTTTTTAGCCTAGTCATCTCCCATGGCTGTTTATACAAAATGATTTTATTTGCAGGCACGTTAGGGAGCCCCCGTTCACATCTAACTATGGGTTTACGTCTCCGCCGTCTATTTTGAGGAGTGCAAGCTTTCCCTGGGCATGTTGGAAGTGCTCCCTCCCTGTTGGTTTATAGCGTTTCCACTGCACAGACGGCACTGTAGAAATAATGGCGGGTGAGTTTGGTGACTAGCTGCAGTGATGACAAAGTGCTGTGGTTACATTTAAGTATTAGGCTGAAATCTATTTGTGTAATAGGCTCACTAAATTGTTTCAGTTAACATAAATTAGTTAAAAGTCTATTATATTTTCCCCCACCACCCCCTTCCTTCTCTTCTGATACTGTCTAGAGTGCGCACTAGGAATTGTCTAGAGGCAAAAGCTGGCCTGAGCCCCGTCCCAGCAAACCTGCTGCCTGAAACTTCTTTGGCTTGCAAGTCCCTAAGCAGCAGGGTGCAGGGTGGGGGAAAGCCCCAGGGTGACCTTCCCTGCTGGTCATAAACACCTCGCCTGGTCCCTGTACACACTGCTGGTGAGGGCAGGCGGGCGATGTGATGGCACCACCACGTTTCCTCGCCGTCGCTTCTTTCAAAACAATTGAAACTCTTGTCTAGACATTTTGGAATCGCTTTTCTAATCCTCGCCACCTCCCCAGTCTCCCAGTTTCCACTTCATCTTCCCATAGGCTGTAGAATGTGTCACAATACTTGCACGTTTTAAGTATGAATAACCCATCAGGATTCAATCCAAAATGTTTTTCTTCCTTGACTCTAGAATATTATCTCTATTATCAGCCCTGGAGATGGATGATTGGAATAGCGATTTTCGTTCTGCGTTGATTTTTCCATTTTTCCATTCTCTAAACCTGAGGTAATTTCTTTGTTACTGCTATTAATCTCCTCCTAATGTGCATGAGGATGACCAGTGTTAACTGCAACGTTAGCAGGAATGCCATCATCCTACACATAATCCAGGTTGAAAGAGGGGAAATCATGACTGTTACTGTCTTTTCTTCTCACCTCCAACAGATTCGCAGCTGCTTTGCTGTGATAGAGATGGCTTTCACAGATGAGATGACAAATACTCAAGAAGAGAGAATAATAAAAAAAAAAAAAAAAAAAAAAAAAAGACTAGCTGTTCCCCAGCCTGCTTGCAACTCCCCATGGATGGCCAGAGGTGGGTGTGCAAACTGAGGATGTGCTGCAGTGTTCAGGCACTGAAAGGCTGCTGGAGAATGCCTTACCAGAGGTTAATTTTGCAAAATACCCAGACCCACCGAAGCTAAAACCAGCTGAAGTGCCAGTTCTGGGAGGCTTACTGCGGTGCCAAACACTTCATATAGCTTCTTTCTCCTCCCCCTTCCCCTTCTCAGTAATAAGCTCTGCTTGCAATGTGGAAGAAATGTGGCAGTTCTTCCACTGTGTCCTGCTGTCTGCTCAGCCAGGAGTTAACATAATGGGAAAAAAAAAATAATAAAGCATTGCTGCGTGTAACTGCCCTGGGGACAGCAGGAATCCTGTGGCAGGCTGAGTGTGACAACTTGTGCAGTGGTCAGCCGGGACCTGCCCTGGGCCCATCCAGATGAAGGCAGGGTGCTGGGGAATGTCTGGCCATCACCCAAGACTTGGCTTTTACATGCCTCAACCAGTGCCCAAGGGTTTGTTTAGGCTGCCAGGCGTGGGCACCGCTGGGGTCCGAGCCCACCAGGGCCAGTGGCAGGACCCGCAGTGACATTGCCCACAGCGTACCCATTCCCCTGGGGACTCCAGCACCGACAAGACACTGACAGCGGTAGTCTGCTACTTCTACCTCTTTCCTCTTCATTTCAATCATAAAATGGAAAAAGAAAAAAAAAAAAAAATCTCACTTTTTCCTCCCACCAGCCTACTGAGTCCTCCGACTTCTGTCCCTGCTGCTCCTCCAGTGGCCTCCTTTCCCTTTCACAGTGAACCTCTCAGCTGATGATGCCGGTGTGGGATCCATACTGGGAGCATGAGGGCTCGATGCTCTTGGAAACAGCTGTGCTGCAGAGCCCTTTCCGAATGCCATGTCTGCGTAGTCAAAAGCATAGAGTTCTGTTTTCCCTTTTTAAAGCTGTGGTGTGGTCTTGTTACACATGCATGTGTATGTGGAGGGATTTAAAACCACAAACTCCAGGTTTTCATGAAAATAACCCCAAAAGCACTGTATTCCTGGCTAGTATGTCATGCTCTGTCTTTGCTGCACTGAGCTGATAACATTGCACATTAAAGGCTTCCCTACTGATTAACTTGTGTCTAAAGCAACTGCGAGCTGGTGATACAGGGATTACTGTGTATTTCTTTGGAAATCACTCCCCAATCTGGGAAGTGTATCACATCAGAGGCATGATGCCGAGAAAAGGAGGCACCAGAAACTAGTTGGTCTTTACTTTCCTTTGTAGCGTCTTCCATCCTACAACAGCCAATTCTTATTTAATAGCTAATAATCCATAGCATTGCAAGGACAGCCACAGGTGGGAGTAAAATGCTTTTGTTTGTCTCTGATGGAGAGCAAATCTGTGAGGTATTGAGTACCACCACCAAGTGCAAATGGAGCCCATTAGCCTACCTGCCAGTGTTATTTGGGCAGCCTGGATGCTAGAGCAGCTCCATGGGCTATGTGCAGGTCCTTTTGCTTTACTCCTGTGACCGGAGGAATGAGACAGAGGCCTGAGAAGAGGCAGGAGTGTTGGCACTGTGCAGCATTGGCCATTAAATGCTCACACGAGAGGCTTGTCAGCCCGCCATCGGTGAGGGGCAATGTTAGCGGGGGGGGGGGTGTAGAGGGGGATAAATAAATGGAAGACAACAAGAAAGGAAAAAATAATAAAGTCGTAACAGAAATAACAATACCGTCATAAAAAACTTTGGCCTCTCTGGTCAAACTGTCAAAGTAAAATAGTTAGTTATTATGGGAAGAATAAAAGGTTCCTGAAGTAATAATCTGGAACTTCTTACAGTAATGTTGCTACAGTGCTCTGGGCTGCTGGCCCAAAACAGGGCGTTACCGTTTCTTGCCAGAGCTGGAAGGGAATCCTAGACGTTTGCCCCAGCTTGCTGGCGTGACACTAGTTAAGGACTTAAGTATGGAAGGTGCTGGCCTAAGTTCAGAAAAGCACTTCAACGTGTTCAGCTGTCACGAAGCCCGTCGGCCATGGTCCTGCCTGCAGTGAGGCTGTGGGCGTGCTTACTCAGCGTTAAGTATGCGCTTACGTTGGCAGGTAAACCAGGCCCAGGGCGACCAGCTCTCCGAGCTCTGCTTGGTCAGTTTGCTTGTTAAATCACCATAATAAAAATAAATCAAAACCAAACCAGAACACCTCTGAATCGCTGTCCTTACGCCTCAGCTGTGGGTACCGGGGACAGTCCCCCCACCCACACCGATGCTGCAGACTCCTTTTGTTAGGCTGGGTATCACAACCTGTCATGCTTTCCTCAGTATGATTTAGGATCAGTTCTTGAAACACCCGATACAGAGAGAAGAGATGTCCAGCGAACCCCCAGTTCCTCCTGTCGCGTGTCCCGCTGCAGAGCCAGTCGGAATTCCAGCCTTTCTTCCTGCTGGATGCATGTTGGCTCGCACAGTCACGAGGCTCGGGTGTAAAAACAAACTACAAGCTGAGCAAATGCCATGCAGTGACCATGAAGAGATGGGTTTTGCTTGCTTGTCCTCAGCATTCTGGTTGTTTACTACTGGTGGGTTCACAGCTGGGTTTGGAAAATCATACTGGAAAGAGATGAAACAGAAACAGTTGCTAGAACTGAACCAGCCTTTGGTAGGGAGTCCTGTTCTTCACAGGTGATGCCTTTTTCTGCTTGGGAGCTGAACAGTGCCTATTGACTGGCTAGAAACTTCTCCAGGGAAAGAAATGCCTTCCTCCTCAGATGACAGTCACAGATGGGCTGGCCTGTAGAGTAGTTCTGCTCCTTCACCGTCCTCATAAGGTGCTCGCAGCCTGAAAGGAGTGTTTGGTATAAGTGCTTTAGTGCCACAGGTGCTTGTCTTTTGAAGACTTCACCCAGGCCAGTGGTTCCCTGAACACCATCCCAGGGCTCTCTAGAGTTGATGACAGAGGCTTGTCAGGATGAGGGGTGCCTGAAGACGAAATGGATGCACCACCAGCTGGGCTTGAACATGTATGGCAAATCCACATGCCGGGAAAGTCTTATACATAGATGCCAAGTCTTGGCACGATTCCCACCAGGGGTATTTTCTGTTACTGAAGCTTGAACCAGCAGGTCTGATGATGCTGCAGTATCCATCACATGTAAATACAATTTTATCTTTTTTTTTAATATTTATTTTTCTACTCTTTTTTTGTTTGTTTGTTTTTTAAAAAGGCAGTTCAGAAGATTTACATTGTACGTAACAGGGAAGTGAATAATACCAGCACTTATGGTTCCTTTTAGTTATGTTTTGAAGATGGCATAGTAGTCAGGTAGAATTGAACTGCTACGGTCTATGAAACCTAAAACCCAAGAGGAAAAAGAAAAAGAAAAAAAAAAAGAAATGGTAAGGTAATATCCTCACATGCGTATTGTACATAAAAAATTTGGAGAACTAATTGCTACAGTGACACAATTAGGCAGAGCTCGATTGCAGTAGTACTGACATCAGCCATGCTGGCACTGCAGACCCAGAGAGATGCTCACAATTCCTTGGTCCGCGCCAGACTCACTGTTCAGAGGCATAACCTGTTTGCACCAAAATCTACCAAAGACAGATTCATCCCATCGGATCCCCGAGCGAGTTATCTCGGATCGGCTAGCCCTCTTTCAGACCACACCATGCCTGGTTCCACAAAAACTGTCTGATTTTGACAGACCTTACGGTCTTCAGCCAGAAAGATTTACAGACACTTCAGGTATGATTATTTCTTAATATTGGAGGCTAAAGAGCTAAGTAGATCCAAAATGGCCATCCTTTCCGCTAGCACACCCTGTGTCAGGAGGCCTGGGTTTGTCAGTTCTGCAAAGGATTTTTTTTTTTTTAGCTTTGATTTTTCACTCTATTATGAACAAATTAACGTGTCCCACTAGTAAAGCAACGCTCACATTCTTTGCTCAGCTCATGCCACTGCTTAATGACATGAATAGCTCATTACCTTGCTAATGATTTTATAATGGTGATTTATCTAGTTTGTTTAAGGGAATGACTTCATTTTGGTTAAGCGTGCTTCCTTCAAGTGCATGTTTTCCCAAAGCCACTTGTCTAACCAGTAAGTCCTCATGAACTTCAGACAAACCCTTATTCCAATTTCTATTATATTAGCTATACCTCTGAGTATGCCTGGCCCGAACTTAGTAAGCCAAAGCACTCGGTGGCTTTCAGATACAAGCCGAGTCACCTCAAAGGGTCACTGCTCACCCCAACACTGGCAGAGAGGCAAAATACTGCCCAGAAACCTGTGAAACCTAAGCAGCTGGAGAGACCTGGAAAACTAAACCAGTGTTTGTGGGATGCTAAAGGCCTCGTGGCAATCAACGGAGCTCAGCTCCCTGTAGCAACATCCTCTTTATAACAGCCTCATCCTTTCTAAATTTGTCCCCGCTCTCCTGGAGGAGTGAGCCAAGTGTCCCTCAAAGGCTTGGTCACTGGGGTCACCAGATCTAGGCCAGCTGCACACCCTACAGCTTCCTCCAGCCCTCGTGGCTCAGAAGCAGCCGGCCTGTCTCGAGCAGCACTGCCTTACTACAAACTCCAGTGCAACCATCCTGGCACGGGCTAGGAAGTAGAAGGGAGATTGTTTCTGCAAGGGAATATATACATAATGCATCGGGTGAATTTTCATATAATTATTAATTTATACACATAAAAATCCCCTAATACAAAATTAATTTTGCCTTAAGCTTTTCTGTACTTTTCTTAAAAGTATTGCCTGCATTTTTTATGAGCACCTAGCTGATGAACAGATTAATAGACAGGCAGCTCCAGCTTTGCACCAGAGCTCCCTGTCACTTATCTTCAATACCTAACGCTTGTCTTTAATGTCTAACGATGAGTGGGGGGTTAATGTTGATTTGCAAAGCCCTGGCTTCAGCCGAAATGCCAGATCAGCTCATCTGGGCACCAAAGCCAGAGCAGACTCAGCACAGGCTGCGTAAGGGGATGTGCCCTGACCTCCCCGCGTGCCTTGGCCCTTGCCTGGCAGCGAGGAGGGCTGTTGGTTTGGGGTCAGTCTCTAACTTTTTAACTAAAAAGGCCTAAAAGCATTAAATATAGTGCCTCTCTGTGGCAGGATGTGGAGGACAGGATGGAGATGTGCAGCGCCCAACAGCTGTACGTGCAGCAGGGTCTGAGTGTACCCTCCTTCATACCTCGCTACGTGCTGGCTCCACGAGAGCTCCCTGACCTTCAAACACCAACGCTATTCACTTTTGATATCAGAAGAACAGACATGCAGTTAGACCATGATAGTTTAAAAAAACAAAATAAAAAGAGGGCACACTTTATTAAACAGACAGCTATGCCTGCATTCCCACCGCATAATAGGGCGGCATGAGCTCATCTGTGCGAGTTTCTTTTACAGCCTGTAATTCTAAATGTTGTCTAGACTTCATGGTGTGTTCAGTGGCTGTTGAAGAAAGAGCTGCTGGGTTTGTGGTTTGTGTTTGTTTTTTTTTTAAACAACATTATTCATCGATAGTTTTAAAAAATTTATCTCAGCTTACCTTGTTAGATGCCTACTTAATTCATGAACTTCCATTTCAGTGCTTTTAAATTCATTAAGCTCTTTTCGAATGGCTGCCTGCAAAGGACAAATAAACTCATAAATGTATAAATGAGAGAGATCAAAATAAGTTCACTTTGTTCTCAAAACAGTATATTAGAAGTGAAGCAGATAGATAACATCAGAGAAAAAAAAGGAAAACATTAAAAAGACTTTAAAACATGTAAAGGAACAGAGATAAACACGTTCTAAATCACATAAAGGGAAGAGATAAATGCTTTGGTCGAATGGCTCAATTTGAAAATGTATCATAGACAGCACAGATACAGAAACCAATTCCAGCTTGTTATGTAAACACTTGCATGTACAAAACCCAAATTAACATAAGCATGAGAAAAGAAAATGTGCAACAGAGTTTCTCCAACACTGCTATCTGCTTCAGAGCTGGACTGAGCCTGGATCCTGCCAGACTACTATTGGAGATGTCTCCCACCTTTACGTGGTCCTGAATCTCCTCGGGTGCAGTTACCTAAGGTGGGTGAGCTTACCTGGAAGGGAAGAGGGATGCCTGGCTCCTTGCCCTCTGCTCTGCCTCTGCCCCTTCCCCCCCCCATCCTCCTCCCCCCTGCCGACCCAGCTGTGCCATTTATTGAAACAATTCAACCCCCTAATCCAGCAGAAAACTACCCACAGGTGGTTGTATTCAGCACCTGCAGGAGACCCAGTTACCTACACCCTCTGTGGCTTGTCCATGAAGGGAAAGAAAACCAGGGTGACTGGCAGAAAGAGAAATACTGAAGAAAAAAAAAATAAAAAGGGGGTGACTTGGAGGGACTTAGCTTTGTGGTAGAGATGGTGCTCAACAGAGCTGGCTGGAGTCCCAAGCCCAAAGTGGGGACTTCTGACAGCCCTGTGGTATTTGTAGCTCACCAGTGGGTTTCACTGTGAGTATTTGGAGAGGACGTGCAAGGTGGCTGCTGTGGCCGAACACTCCCCTGGGTCCAAAGTGTGTGTCCCTGCCTTTCCGTGTGATGCTGAAAACATCAGATCAGTGGCTGCAACGGGCTGCACCAGTCAGCAATACTCGTGTCTGTCAGAAATTTTTCTCAGTGGAGGAAATCTAACCTAGTATGAACAGCACCAGCCCAGAACAGGGCTTTTGCAACTGCCACGAACCACCATTGCCTTGACAAGCCCTAAGAATTGATAGATTTTGTGAGTGCGCTCTACAGAAAAGGCCCCCTGTGCTCCTTCTGGACAGCTTTAGTTTTTTATATACCTTAGAAATGTCTGTCAGGCTCTGCCTCCATCCGTCAGGACAGAGCGATGGCTGCGCAGCAGCTCCAAGATCTACCTTCAGCAGACCAATTTGCCACTTAAGTGACGGTGAAGGAGGCCACACAGGCTTCTGACTCGCACAAGGTCTGAAATCTATTCCTCCCTGCATCCCTCATCTGCTGGAGCGATTTTGACGTGCCCTTTTCATTCCTCTAACAGCCAGACCTGGTGAAGATGAAGCCAGAGGGATGGCACTTCCTTACATCCAGCACACAGATCTACCGACAGACAGAAAAGTCCATTACTAAAATCTATTTTTGCAATAAATCTATCCTGTGCTGACCAGTGAAGACAGTTATTGAGTCAAAGCTCTGGAAGAAAATAATGTTTTATAGGACGTTGCAGCTTTGTCAGGCATTTTAGAGTTGATTCCAATTTGTCTGGCTATTTTTTCCAACAGTGGGGAAAAGCAGGTCATCTGAACGGCAGAAATCAGAATACTACCCACAGGAATCAAACCCCCAAAAGAATCTTACGCCATAAGGGGCATTAATATAAGCATGACAAACATTTCTTCTTCTGCTTTGCTGAGAAAATGTTCACTTGAAGAACTTAAGCTCCTTGCTCTATTGACTTCACGCATGCATTATAAAACAGAAGTGACCTCAAAGTACTTTGCCTTAATACTGAATTTTTTACCAGGCCACATTTAATAGTGGTATTTAATACTTGTTCTTTTCACAGATACAGGATGAGGAAGGACCTGCCTGGACTCCAAATCTTCTCCTTTCTCAGCTGAAGTTTCTCCGTGCCTTTCATCCCAGGCAGGGGTCTCTCACAGGCTGCAGAACCAACTGGAGATTTATTACCTCCCTCATCTACCAATTGGGAGAATAAAACTAAGTCAGTTGACTAAGAACTTGTCCCACATGGTGAGAGAAAATGGGAAAAGCTACTTTAACCCAGTATATTATGGTCTGTGGACAATCCAGATGGAGTTTTTCTTTTTTTCAGATCAGTTTATGCTACATTAACTTGTCCAAAGCGAAACTGAAAAAAGCCCTCTGTCAAGGAGAAAACCAGTGGTCACCAAACTATACATGTCCTCTGGTTAAATTATACAAATACACCTGGCTGCCCTTTGCTCTGTGAATAAAATCAAGCACACCATAAAGGAGTGGCATGGCCAGAAATCCTCCTCCTGTCTCTAAACACTGGACATCATGGTCTCCATTGCTGTGTAAGTCCCACAGCAAAGAAATAGTCAAGGCTTGAATTCAGGTACCGAAAATCTTTAACTTTACATGGCCATCATAGAGTCACTGTAAGCATAGGAATCACTGATAAGCCTCATAAATCCTCTTTACTTACAGAGGCCGTAAAATGTTTAAATCTTCCTCCTGAGGCGTCATTAAGACCCTTATTAAGACCCTCAGATTATATCAGGAAGGGACTGATACAATTTGCCTGCAATTTAACCCCTCTGCCACCAATGCCAACTCCAGCGACGCCACTGAGTGAAGATCCCACCGCTGCTCAGAGGACAGCTCTGTCAATACACCAAAAACGTGTGCCTTTTCTTTGTCTTTCTTCTGTGGTTTCAGTTTAGTGCTTAAAATACTCTGTAGTGGAAACCCCGAGTAAAGGCCCCTGTTGTAACACACTAGGGAGAAGTTACCTGGTTTCGGTGGGATGGAGATGCCTTTGCCGATGTGACCTGGTGGCGTTTTTGCACCCAGGGTCAGGAATTCTGGCAAGTGCTGCTGTCACACTGCTCTGCTAGGTCCGGCAGGAGCTGTCAGCGTTACGTGGCAAGATCAAACCCAACAAATAACAGGCCCGCCGTTAAGACCTGGCCTCAAGGGGCTTGATACTCTCCTCCCTGTTTAAATGGTGTAATGCTGCTAAGCTTGCTCCTGGTTTCCACACATGTAGGGAGCCATCTTGCCAAAGGGTTATGCCTCAAAGAACAAACTTTGTGAATGGGAAGGAAGAAACCGCAGGCGTGTTGGGAAGGGACGTCAGGTGGAGCCGTGACAGCTGTGGGACCCACGGGATGCTGTTTGCCGTGACGTAGCTCTAGCTGTTAAGATCACGGCTCTCCCAAAGTTCCTCCACTTACTTTGTCGGCGGCTGTGAGTCGTGTCCAGGGTTTGTCCGCCCTCCTGTCGTAGTCCTGCGCGTCTGCCACTTCCACGTAGTCACTGAAGCGGATGAGGATCTTCCTCTCACGTAGCTCTTCTACTGTAGGCCTTTGGCTCAGCTGCAGGTTTGAGGAAGGAGTGGAAAAAGACATCAGGACTTCACTTTTTCCCTGCAGAGTGCTGCCTGGGGATTTATTTTACTACAACTATCGTTATGATAATAAGAGGGTTCAGACATCCCCAGTCCTGTTGTTTTTATCAGCCTTTCACAGAATTGCTACGTGGGAGACAACCTCTTGTTACAGCACCTTGAATATCATCCCACTTTGCTGCCGAAGCAGCCCGCTGTTCTTTGGGAAGCTGCTGTGGCTGCAGGCCTCGATCCCTGGCTGAGGTTGATCACCCTGGCAGAAATGAGATGTAACACAAGGAAGTCTCCTTGTGCACCGATGCCTCAGGAAGAGCCGAAGATCACAACCTCAACTTTAACACTACCTGCGCAGGCTGTACACTCTGCAGCCTTGAGCTGCTGGGTGTGCTTCTGTGCTGCCTGGGAGGAGTCAAGCAAAGGCACTAGGTGGTTCCTGCCCTGAATTATGTGCAAAAGGTGAGGAACAACTTTCCTTACCATCCTGATATTCTGCAACCTTGTCCTCTACCTCCAGAAATGGCAGGCGGGATGATGGCTAGTGCTCAATGAACTTTTCACTGTATGCTGCAGCTCTCTTTTGTGTCACAGCATATTTGACTTTTAACAGTTTACATTGCATACTACAAGCCAAAAAAAAAAATTAAAAAAAATTGCAAGGGTGGATTGTATCATGTCAAGAAAGCATCTTGATTGCTCCAAAGCATTTCTTTCAAATTCCGCGGTAGAATAGGCAGCCACAGTCAAAACTCTCAAATTGGAAACAGTAGTGTGATGGTGGTCCATGTATCGTACACCGGTTACGTGGCTAGGGACAGGAACTGGCTTTCAGGATCAATTCTTCTTGCATGCATGGCACGCTGCTTAACGTCAAAAGCAGTTACACATCTGTTTCTGAAGAAGGTGCTAGATATATATGTGCATGTGGCTGTATATTAACTGCAAAAGTTTCACTATTAAACATTTGTAATCACGATATATCAGGAAAAATAATATCCTGCTAACAATTAGCGACGCATTATATCATGCTAGTCCCACTCACTAGAAACCGGTGTTTTGCAATACTTCACCCTTATGGATAGTGAAAGTTCATAAAATGCTTGAGACTCTATTCTGCACAGTTATTTAGCCTCCTGAATCCTGACATACAATTCCACCTTCCTCCCAAATTAAGTATCTGTCCCCTGCATTTCATCTTCCAGGGAAAATTAAGATTCAAACCAGCCAGGATGCTAAGTGGAGGGTGATAAATAAATCCCACCTTTCTCCAGCACTTGGGTGCTGCTGCAATATAGCTCCACTGCCCCATCCCATCTCTGGCTTTAAATCCCAGCGTGCTTGTTCTTGGCATGGATGGCTGCCTCTCTCTTCTGGCTTTAGAAAAGGTGGTTGTGACAAGAGGTGACAGCAGGGCTGCTCTCCTTACACCCACGGCCCTGAGCATGCACTCACAAACTGGGTTCAAACACCTCATGTAGTGAGTCTGCAGAGCCGCCCTAAAGCTCTGCCTGTGAGATGCTCAGGAAGACGGGAACTCTCCCCCTCCCGGCTGCAGCCCAGCTGTTCTGCACACACCAAAGGCAGAGAAATTACAGCAAGTGCAACCAGGAGCAGAGCTCTACACTGTGCCACGCAATGCCCTTGCTGGCATCAGTCAAGTCACAGCTCAGCAGTTCATGTCTGGTCCCCAAAGCCATTTTAGGGTAAATTACAACATTTAATAGAGGGAAAAACTCTTCCTGGGTTTGAAAATGAACAACTTTGAAACTTCTGACTATTGCAAAGATCTTAAAACTGGACAGTTTTCTCACACCCACCTTCTTCTATGGGAGCCATGAAGTTTCCTGGGGCAAGCTACTCTGCATGTGATTATCACACAAAATTCCTCCTGTTTCTTCCAAAAGCTCCCCAAGAAAAGCTCCATTTTATATATCCACATTCAAGCCAGCCGTGCTTAGGTCAGCCAAAGAGCATGTAAGCAGTGAGGTTAGCAAGAAGCATGCCTTTCTGAACTTAAGGCTGCACGTTTTGGAAACCTTTTTTTTTTTTTTTTAAAAAAAAGCAAAATGCATACACAGCAGGCATAATTTTTTGGGCCTTTTTAGACAACAGGATAAATATATCTCTGAGCTAGACTACCATGTCAGAAAATCTAGAGGGCACACTAGATTGAAGCACGTACAGATTTAAAAATGTTATTTTTCACTCTAACGGAATAGAATTGCCTCTTCAGCCTGCAGCCCTGCTACCTACACCAAAGTCACCTGCAAGCCAAATACACACTGCAATTAATAGACAGGCTTTTAACAAAAGCAAGAAAACCAAAGTGCTCTGCTACGCTTGGAGTATACTCACAGGTATGCTATAAGTGAGGCTTCTCTATGTCCTACAACTCATCTCGAACAGGGTTTCAAATTGGCAGGTTTTCTAGCAGCCCTACTACTAGGAGCTGCAGGTTAGCACTGATACATTATTATTCTGATAGCACAGCTGAGTTTTGCTTCCCATTATTTAAAATCAACCCCCTGACTACGGGAATAGAGACTCTTCATGCTGAAAAAACATTATGATTACGCCCCAAAATTTCAAAGGCAAAGGTGAGACTCCACCTTTACGTGCATCAACTGCTTCTTTTCTCACAACAGCATGATTTAAGGGTGAATCAATATTATCTGTATATTGCTCAGCTTTTATCATTTTAGGACACAGCCTAGATGTGGTTTCAGATTAAAACAGAATTTTAAAAAAACCCTAAAATGTCGCATTGCATGGAGTATGACAACACCAACAAAATATGAAATCCTGTGAATTAAACTCTGTGTTTCTAAATGGCTACAAGGGAAGCAGGACCTCCTACAAGCTTTCCAAGCTGGAAGAAGACTTTCAAAAAATGACTGGCTCTATTTCACAGCTCCTGTCAGCTCTTGACATTAGCCAGCTTTCATGTTTGTGCCAATCGAAGTGATCAGCAAGTTTCTACACAGTAGAAGGCTGTGATACCCTGGAACACGCTGTTCCAGGCTGTTCTCCAGGTGCTGTCAAGAAGGCAAGAGCATCAAGTGCCACAGAGGTGGTGGTGCTTCTGCCAGCAAGGTGATTTCGGTGCTGGTATGCACCTCAGTCCTGGTCTTAAACAGCTAATTTGGCTTCCTTCGTGCGCTGGGTGTGCATTACAATCAAAGAAATGGTGGTAAATGTTAAGGGTCACACGATGAACTGAGGCACATCTGAGGTATGTTCTTATGTTCACAAATATCAAATCAGGTGCATCGCCTGCAGATTTTACACCACTGAAACTCACTGCAACACTTCAGCGGGCGTGAAGAACAGTGCACTGAATTATGCGTGGAAAAATGTCAAGGGCACGAACACATTATGAAACTTTGGTATTAATGTGCATTTTTCATTCTTAGGTGACACCTGAATGTAAGACAGACTAAAAGCTGCTGCTTCAATCCCTCTGAAGTCATACAACTATTACTGCATATTATTTTTAGACACCTTGTCTTTGCTTCAGAAACCTATAACCAGCACAATCTGAGGTACTTATACACCCCAAAAGAGTGGTGGGCAATGTCTTCATCCCCTGAGCAGCTGGAGCAAGAGAAGCATCAAAGAACAAGCAACTAGCTCAAGGTGACCCAGGAGGTCGGGGACAGAGCTATGAACAGAGAAAACGTGCACTGACTCTCGTGCCAGTGCTCTGGCTGTGAAACAAGAGTCCTGAAAGCCACAGCTCATATCACATAGTTCATATGTAGCCATAAATCTACATATATTTACATATATAAATACACACACACACGAAATATATTCAGTACATTAAATCAAAGTGCCAATCTGGTGATACTAAATGTAAAGAGAGAGACAACCACACTGAGTGGTTTTCTAAAAGCAATTAATTAAAGCTACATTATTGGAACGGTTAACAAACTTCCCTGCCTCTTGCTCATGCCATGGCCGAGGTTTCTTGTGAGCTGCTAAGCATGAGGGTCTCCCGGTATATTTGGGCAACCCAGAGCACCCTTAGCCCTGGAACAGCCGGGGAAACAGCTTTGCAGAACAGCCTCTGAGCAGCTCCACTGTAGGTGCCAGCTCCGTGTCTGTTCGCGGTGAGGGTGCAGCTCACCACAGATCTCACCTTGGAGTTCTTTACGACCTGTGAGCTGCAGTCTCTTGGGTCAGAATTACTTAATGGTACCCAGTCCTTCCTGGGCAATACCTGAGAATGAGCTCTGCTTCTTCGAACAGGCAGAAAGAAGATGACATGCTCAAAACTTACAGTAGGAGGACACGATGCAGTTGATTGCACAAGGCGGTGGTGGTCCAAGTGGGGAGAAAGGGATCTTACTCGCGGAGCTGGACCCTTTTTTACTTCTGTTAATGTCAAAGGCATGTGCGTGTGTGTGTCTAGACTTTTTCTGGGCGTGTACATTTCTATTTCCCTATTTGTGAAGGTGAGCTGGTGGAGCAGGATAACCTTATGGCGAGTGACCTCTTCATTTGAGTGTGAACCAGGGCAAAAATCCCTTCTGAAGCAAATGGATTTGTATTAATGCAAAAGCAGTGTACATGAGGCCAGGACCTCCCACGTCTCGTCACGGGAGGTCAAGTTCTCCTCTGTATATTCTGGATCAGTGGAGACAAAAAGGGGCACGTTTCAAGCTTTGACACCACGCCAATTTGCAAGGGAGTTTTAACACACATGAGGGAGGTTAATCAGCAATTATTATTATTATTAATCAGCAAAAAATATATAAAATCAGGAAATGAAGCAAAGCCAAGCACCACCACCAGGTACAGCGGAGGGGGACATACTCTTGCCAGTCTGGTGTTGGGATTTAGTCACATGTGAAACGCTGAGTTTGCTCCATTTCAGTCACAACGAAGCTTGTTGTCTTGTCACCTCATCTTTGCCTGCTCTGTTACCTCGTTAAAATGTTATGGTTGTTGTTTAAGGAAGAAACCAAGGTGAGAAATGACAGAACCTAACTAGCAGCCCACACAACTCCCTCTTCTCCTTTGCTCCCCCCCCTCCCTTTGGTGGTAAGATGTAGGAGCAGGATGCCAGGAAAACACCCTGAAGACCTTTCCCTCTGACTATAAATGCGGTTTATCCAAATTAGCTGCTGTTTTTCTTCTCTGACCTTTCCCTTCCCCTGTGCCTCCCTCTCACCTCCCCCCCCCTCCGCCCCCTGAGTCCCACCTCTCTCAAGAGTTCATTATTTTGAACAGCCTTTGCTGATGCAAGCCAGCGGAGGTCAATTAAAGAAAAGATTGAACAGCAAGATATTTCCCAGCAAGGCACCAGTGAACAGGGAGTTTCAGTTGTACCAAGGCAGGAATTTAATGGGAGCGAAGATTTCAGATTATTGCGTGGATTTTAAGAAACAGCCACACCTCATCATTTTGGTTGTCAATATTACAGCTATGAGATTTTTAGTTCTAGAGCTAGAGCTCCGGGAAAAATTAACTATTGACAGTGGGGAATAGGAAGCCATAAACAGCTCTGGGGAAGGAGGAGCATGGTGCTGGTTGAGAGAAGGTATAGGAAAAGAAGATTTTTCTTCCTCTTTGCAAACGCTTTGTAATGTGTTCTGTTAATCCAGGCGACGACTCTCTCTCTGTAATGGAAGTCCTCGGGGGGAGTTCAGGCTTGTGTTAATTGCCTTGGTGCTCAGCCAAATTCACTGAGGTTTAGAGAGGATAAATTCTTAGTAGTAATTCCCGGGGGCTCAGACCTCCTCGTGGAGGGGACCCACCTGGAACACTTTTCCCAGGGTCCTCTGCAAATTAATATTCCTGGAACGGGCTTGCGGGCCAAGAACCAGTGCTCAGAGAAAAACCCTTCCTGGCTGCCACGTGTCCGTCCCCCCCCCCTCCAAATGACGCAAGCCCACGCACCCAAAGCTGCTCAGTGGTCCTCGAGGGGCAGGGAAAGGGAGCACAGGGGCCACTGGATGTGCAGAACCCATCCCTGAGCATCTCAGGTGACAGGCAAATACGGTTCACCTCTCCTGCCTTGGCTGCGAGGGACACAGCTACAGAGAAACTGTACCACACAGCATTTGCCTCCACTTTGTTCTTTGAGTGGCAGCTATTCCCTATCCCCAGTTAATTTGGAGTTAGAAGAGTCTGAGAGGATGAAAAGTGCTTAAAGGGGCAGCTTGCTATAGGTCACCTGATTTTTTTTTTTTTTAGAATTTTTTTTTTTCAGAAATTGCCTGTCCAGATGATGAATTCAGCTGGGTATTTATTGCTAACTTTAATAAGGCATCTAGACCTAGCAAGGTAATCTTACTTATTACAGCATGTCATGTTACAACTTATCATCATAATACTGTAACAAAATGTCAGTGCTGAAGGAATTTTAAGAGCAGCTTTTTAATGGATGGAGAGGGTTGTTCCCTTGGAGTTGGAATGACGCCACCAAAAAAATTGGAGCCAGCAGCAGTTTCTATAGTGCAAGGTCAAAATTCTTGTCAGCAGCTTCTGCAGAGCCCCCTTCCCTTCTTATTACCAACTACACGTGGCTACAAGGAGGCAATATGGCACACTTGCCTTATGCTGAATTTACCCTGTGGGCATGTGTGTGCATTAAAACTCGGTGCAAACAGAAAGGGCTGCTGGGCAAAACACTTGCCGTGCTCAATTAAACTTCTGCTTGATCTGAGGTTTAAATTCCTTTGGTAATAAGACTTCAGTACAAATCGACAGAAGGAGTCTGCCACTCTGCTGTAGACATGACGACACATCTGGGACATGCTCGTGAAAGACAGAACTGGGGAACAACAACTATTTCTGCAGCATTCCCTAGGTGGTTGGCATTTCTAGTTGTTATCTGTCCACTTGCACGCTTTATTCACTTCTTTCCTCTAGTGATTTCTGAGCTTTTATGACAGTTATGTTTAGTAGGTGAAAACAAAATATGTCATTAAGACCAGGCGCGTGGTTCTTTCATCAAAATTGTTCTTTCATAAAAATGTGTCACTAGAACAGTTTGCAACAGTTTAAAAAGATGAACAAAATGAAACAATGCTAAGCCATAGTGCTACCAACCTCACAAATGTGGGGGAGAAAAATCTTTACTAGGGAAGAAGCCCAAAAAGGCTAAAAGGTATGTGATCAGGAACAAGGGTATGAATATTAAAGATCCGACTGCCAGGGGCTTGGACTGATGCTGCTCCTGCCGCTGTTCCTACTTAAAACGTGCAAACAAGACAAAGGAAGAAACCTCACAGCGAACTGCTGAGGTCTGAGGGAGCAGACCCTGCGGCGGTGCTGTGGCAGCCTGGGCGTTTTAGTCGAGCGCGTGGCTGTGCCCTCTGCCTGCAACAGACAATTCACCTGCTTTGTACCTTTCCCACAAAACAGCGGAGGATGGGGACTGTACGGCAGCAACGCTGGCTGAGTTAGCAAGCCCTCACTTCTTAGGCAGCAGATTGGGCATGGGTAGCTTTGCTTTTGATCTGTTCCAGCTGTTCATCTAATGGCATCAAGCTTTGGGTTGGATTCCTGTACACGTTTACCTTTCACTGTACAGGGAAATAGAAAGCCTGGTAAAACGCTCTTTCTAGCCTTTGCACAGAGTGTGAGTCCCGTGAAACATCTGCAATGCAGCTTCGCATCTTTCAGGCAGTGCTAGGAGGGGATGTGAGACCACCCCTGCCATTGTGGTCAGGAACGTGTTTTAAAAATACTGTTACTGCTTTTTGAGCTCCTGCAGGCCACAGCAGCATCCTCCCCTTGGTGACCAAGCACTCTGCTGAGACTAAGGCATGAGATTTTTAAGCATGAAAGCAAGCAGTCCAGCTCTCTGAGTGTAACCTTCCCATGTCTATTGAGAGCCTTGAAAGCTTGTGATCACATAGGTAAAAAGACTAAGCCACCTACAAATGTAAAGGAAGGGACTGGTGCTGCTTCACAAGCATGTGAGTTTTTAGGGGGCTTTCTCCACCTCTGGAGATAGGAAATACATTGGGTGAAATAAAGTTTATCTGCAATAACAAGGGTGGATTGTTGGCTATGTATGTTGGGGCATCTGTAAACATTTACACCAGCTGCAAAACTGAATGTATCTGAAACGACTGTTTTAAGAGTAAATGACTTTCAAATGGGAGGAAAACCAAAACCAAACTATGCTGCTTTGCTTGTCCTTCCCTGCCAATGCAAGATTGTTTTCTGCACTATACATCATTTTGCAAGTGCTTGTCTCTATTTAGTTTAAATGCCTCAAGTGACAATCTCCCTTTACAGAAAAAGTTTATTTCCCAGTTTTATGCTTTTTTCAGTTGGAATTGTCACATGCAATCAGCAATTGTTTTAACTTTGCTTTCTTTGTAATGGCTGCAGAAGCCATTACATTTACAGGGAGCAGGGTGAGACCGGTGCTAGGCTCTTCATCCTTCACTGTTCAAAAGCTCTGTCAGTGATGAAGACTGAATCTCCTTTTGTCTTGTTTCAAAATGTTACCACCAAAGTGGTTCCCTTCACTCTCTGTGGACATACACCCTGTAACACTGATGATTTCTTTTAAAGATTTCTTTTAAGACTTGTTTCATACTCTACTTTTGAAAATGGTGCCGAGGAAAAGGCAAACAACTGTGC
The DNA here is from genome assembly GCF_023634155.1 of Falco peregrinus. Classification (NCBI taxonomy): domain Eukaryota; kingdom Metazoa; phylum Chordata; class Aves; order Falconiformes; family Falconidae; genus Falco; species Falco peregrinus. The sequence goes on along the minus strand of NC_073723.1, from coordinate 97,476,269 downwards.
AGCAGGAAGAAAGTTACAGTAGTGTCATAATAGGATCAAAGTTGCTCCTCACCTTACGTGTTAATCTTCTTTTTATCTCTCGTTTTTCCTCCTGCTCCTCTTGCTCATTCCGGGCTGTAAAAGATTTACAAGGATCTCAGACGGTGGACTCATCAGGCATGCACAGTATGCAACAAAATAAGCCTCTCCATCAGTATATGAATGTTTCAGGACCTCTCTGATGCACAGCACGTCCCTCTGGGGCTGGTGAACTTCCTCGCTCCGTCGCTACTGCGCCTTTTCACACACTTCATATAACATCTATGGCCTCCTTCCTTGCCCTGTGTTGGCACCTCTTCATGAGTGTCACATTCTAGAAGGGCCAGGCAGCGAGCCAGCTCCTCAGAAACCATGACCTCCCTGCCCACAGGCCTGGCGACCTCAAGGGGCTCAGTTACAATACGGTCAGATTCTGCCAGGCTGCAAGGTCAACAACGGTTGGAAAAGAAACACATGCATTTTTTTTCCATCTAGACAATAATTTCTCACAGCTACTCTTTGGAGAGAATGGGGGAAAAAAAGAAATCAGAATAGGGATGCCAGGCAAAATCTGCAGCTCGCTATGAGCTGAGCAGGGTAAGGAGAGGGTGTCCTTCCATCATGAGCCTTCACTGCATCCCACTGGAGCATAAAGGCACATCCCAGGGCAATTCACTTTCAACACTAAGCCAAAAGATCATGCTACAAGCTCTTACCAGGGCAAGCCTCAACCATTATCCCTCAAGAGGACAATAACATCTGAGTACGCTAACTCTTCTTTAACTTAGGAGCAGGCTGTCCTGCTGGTCTTGGCACTGAACTTCACTGAACGCCCAGGTTTCCAGGTACTCAGCACCTCGATCAGTTGGGGTCCACTTCCACCGCTTCGTTGGCAGCTGAACTGCCCCTCACTCCAATCACACCCGCACGTAACGGATGAGAGCAAACACAACTCAGCTCTTCCAGCAAGTCCCCTGTGCCCCTGCTACGATCCGGCTGTCACCCAGGAATAACTCTCTGCAGGGGAGATTATGGACCTCAAAGGCCAGTCTGGGATGGGTGGCTTGATTTAAATTGTCCAACTTTGGACTGAATTAAACCCAAGGGGCAATCCCATGTTCCTCTCTGATCCTATGGGAGAAGCGGACACCTCTGGCAGAGCAGCAGTAACAAACTGGCAGCTGTAACCTCTTCAGCCATGGGAGCACAGGTCAGCAGTCCCACCAGCTGAGTGGGACAAGCCAAAATTAATAGAACCAGGTCCTAATCCAATGGAAGTCTGCCCGTGGTGGAGGAGATGTAACGTTTCAAACCAATGCATTCAAAATTGGGGTTTTCCCCACAGAGAAATAAGACCTAAGCTCCAGAGACCACAGGAGCCCCTGAGCAGGTGAGGAGGGCTAGGCTGGACACCAAGGTTGCTTGCTGCTCTGGACAGCAGAGCCGACAGGTCTGCCACAACTGCTCCCTGACTTCAGTGGGACTGGGAAATCTCAACGAAAGTGAGATAGACTGTGTTTTACAACACGCTTCTGATCTTTAAAATAGCATTTAACCAAAAATACTGCTTACATTTTCAGGAGAAAGGAAAATCATACCGGAGTAAAAAGAACAGAAGACAGCAGGGAGTCACAAATGGCTTTTTAAATGATAACTGGAATACCAACACTGATAAATATATTTTTCCTCTTTCAATGGCTCCTGTCCCTACTGGGCTGGATTCTCTTCTAGTAATTGCTCCTCTAGCAATTTCACTCTTCCCTCTGTGTCTCAAATTTGGAGGAGCTGGTCCTGCAAATGCCTGCTTTCAGAACCAGAGCCACTAATAAATGCTTGCAAGATTAAGCCAGACAGACACAGTGCTAAATAGAGCCCACACAGAGTCACGGTAGAGCTGCGAGCACATAAAATTTAGTTATGGTCATTCAATTTTGTGCTTGGCACACCATTTCTCTGTTTTGTCCTCACTTCTCAGCCTGGCCACCCACCTTCAGGGACACCCTGGCAGGCTGAAGACCTCGGTCAGGTAAAAAATGAGAATTAGGAATGCATTCTTCTCTGAAAACAGAAAGTGACTTTTTTAGCTATTTCTTTAATTAAGTCATGCCAATCTTGTCAAGCTACAAAACTGTTGCTTTATTTTATCTTAACTGTTCAGGAGATGCTCTGTTTCTCTAGACCTGTGTGTGTGAGGGTGGGTGGCTGCGTGCTGGTGCGATTTTCAGACCCGATTTCTGTGCCAGTGTGAAATGTCCCCCAGCACAGACCGAGACCCTCAAGGGCTACCTAAGCATCGTTTCTGTGAGGAATTTATGCAGCCCTGAATGTGCCAGGCTGATAACTAAACGACTAGTATCCACCTGAGAAGTGGCACAGGGGTGGTGCGTGAGAGGGATTGGTAAACTTGGCCAGCAAGTATTAACTGCAACAAGTCTTCACACTAACCTTGCAGGTCTGGACTCTCATTACTCTCATTGACTTAAGTAAGAGCCAGTAAATTGGGTACACTTCAGCGAAGGACCCTTCAAGCACCAGTGTCCCCCTTCTCCATTTCTTTGCTGTGGCTGCTGTAATGCTGCTGTTGGCACCAGCAAGGAGTGGAACTTGTGCAATGGATGCTTTGCCCTTGTAATTCAATAAAGATGACCATCTCATAATTATTGCAGCAGCACAGAGCTAGGCAGCGATCATTTCATGTATAAAGGCTGGCTGTCCAACCACATTCTGCCTCGCTTCTTCCCATCAGGATGAGCAATAATGCGGTTACACATGTAACAGGAACATCATGGTACCAGACATGACATTTGCATCAAGGAAATTTCAGCTTTAATTGCAGAGGAAATCCTATTTAGTTTGCTTGGGAGCTTGCTGGGTTTTCTTGTGTGTGTGCACTATGAACAGGGCTTTTGCAAATTGCTTGACCTGCTTATGCAGAGAATTTACACTCTTCATTATTGCTTCCTATGTTTCTTTTTCTCTAGGCTCCACCATATTTATTATAATTGTCCTTCTCAGAAGTCTAGGGAAAGGACACAAAGTGATGTACAAACCAGACACTATTTATATTTACTTGTTTAAGGGTGGAGCATTTTTATGTTTCCTTTTTTTTCGTAATTATGCAACTATTTTAATTTTTTGTTCCTTTCCCGCTGTGCTTCACCAAAAGTTGGGATGCTTTGGAAATACCACATTACTTTTTCCTGTAATTATGAAGTTGTTTGTCTACCGAGACACACATGTTTTGGAGCAGATCTGTGCTTAGGAACCAAGCTACAAAAATTCCAGTTAGGAAATACAATATAGTTCTGGATTCAGGGTAATATTTTCAAACACATCCATGTCATTTAAGAGCCTTTATTCAATTCCAAAAGAAACTAATGTGACCCAGGGGATAATTCCTCTGAAATGTAAGACATCTTTGGGTCACTACGTGACTGCTGGGCTCAGCAACGTGAACTTTAGGAGTCTCTGCAAGGCACCCGGCACGGGAGATGCTGCCTCCCCGCTGATGCTGGTTCAAACGTTGCTGCCAAAGCAGCTGCCCAAGACCTCCACCTCCTGCAGCCACCCTCACCAGTGCCAGGACGGTGTTTACTGGTCACGCACCCGTGCCAGGTGGTGCGTGACACATGTTTGTTCGTAAATCCTGGGATGACAACACGAGCTGCCCAGAGAATTGGCCTCTGTCCCTCCTTGCCTGAGCCTGGCATCAGTCATGGTGCACGTTCCCTGCCCTCCAGCTGCTCTGCTACCCCCCTGTCAGTCACACCTGGATGGATGTGCCACCTAGTTCCCCATGGTCTGCCCCTGATTTCCCGCAGAACCTGGGAGAACCTCCTGCAGGAGTTGGGAGCAGGCGGTAGGAGCACAGCTATCACAAGGGGCTGGCACCAGACAAACGGCTTTGCTGGCAGCCCCGGGCTGGCCCATGCCACGCTGCTGCGGCTCTGCTGTCCTGTCTTTTCTCCTCTTTGCACTGACAGTGGTGTCTCTCTCTGTCTTTGTCTGCCATGTGTAATAACATGGACAGATGAAAAAACCCTGCTGAGTGTTAACACTGTCATTAACTTGCAAGGAATCTGATTCTGAAGGATTCGATCAATCAGTTCTGCTAATTTTCAGAGAATTAATCTTCTGTTACTGTGTTTTTATGATCATGTACAATGCAGTTATTTGAACAACAAGGAGAAGGCAAATTACAGACCTACCTAAGGAGACATTATCTACAAGGTACCATATAGGAATACTTTTTTCTCTAGTGGTTTTTTTTTTTTTTTTTTTTTTTTATTTCTCTGGAATGATGCATTTACTAACTTAAAAAGGGAAGAACTTGTTTCTTCTGATTTCTGTTTCAAAAGTAACAACAATTATATAAACAGCTTTTTTTTTTTTAAATATTCAAACCACTTCAATGTGAATAAAGAAACTGTCATCTTTTCCCTATTCATTCATTCATGAGATTACGAGATTCGTGCTAGGCTCAGTTGTACTGCTCTTGAAGCTGGTGGCAATGTATCTACTAACTTCACTCAGATCAGGGTGGCTAAATGGCATTTTGTCCCTGTAAAATAATACATTTTGAGGATCTACCAGCAAATTTTTGGCTGATTTAAAGAAAGAATTTCAGGGGAACATTTCAAGGGAATAATCCCCAGTCACATTTTTGTTGTTTTTTTTTTAACTGAATAAAGGCTCCACCTAGTCTAGATTGTTGTGGAGATTTTTAGGAAAACTAACGAAGCCATGCCCTAAAGTCTTTACTAACTTATAATGGGATGCTCATTCGTGTAAGAGCCACATGAAGGCTTTTCAGAATGACCAACCCTCTGTTTGGAACAGGATTTGCAATAGAGATTCAACATCTGGTTTTTTTTTTCCCATGGATTGTTCAGTCTTGTGAATTTACTGACTCTGATTTTAAAGAATTGTTTCTGCAGCTCTAGATGTTACTACAGACTTGCACGCTTGCTTGCATTTATGATGCACTATATTATTATTAATTATTATTAATGATGCACATACGGAATAGTTGATGTTTTATAAAAAAACACCCAACATCCATCTAACCTAACCCAAACTAGCCAGCTTCAGGTTAAATGTCAGCGGTATCAGGACTTACGTTTCAGTATGTTCCTCTGCTCCAACTCTTCAGCAGTTGGCCTCTGGCTCAGTCGTCTGCGAAAAAAGTCCAAGATCAGTTTTTGGACCATATCACATTCTCCTCAGTTCTCTGTCTTAAAGAGTTATTTTGGGGTGTGAAAGGCAGAGCAGAAAGCACTGACACTGCTCCATTATGTACTTGCTACGCCCGGACCATGCGTGACACAGACCATGCTTCGCTTTCGCAGTTTCCTCTGTTTTCGACTCACGAAAGACAAAATACGTTATGTCATCTTAGGCATGACTCTCCCACCCCTACCCCAGGCAGAGCTGCTGAAAGCTAAGCTACACAGATGTCTCCACTTAATTTCCTTCCTCCCATGCCTGCTTCCTGACTCGCACAAGCATTTCTAGCCGAGACCCAGCTAACCCTCTCACTGCCCTCTCGCCAGCCTCCCGACTGCGCCCCGTTTGTCCAAACAGCGTTTGAACACACAGACAGTCCACAAAAAACAAGGGATGGCTTGGCAGCGCAGAGGGCAGAACAATAGCAGCCCTCCTCCTCCTCCTCCGCACCCTCGCTTCCCTCCTCCTCCTCTCGTGGCTTTTATTAAATCTTACGCTGAAGGATCAGCGTGACTCGCTAGTCAACCTGTACGTAACAGGGTCACAAACCCCACAATCTAATTACAGATGGGGACCCCGAGCACAGAAATGGTTTGAATATTCAGAATACAAAGCAAGGGAGAGAAGCACAAAGGGGTCTTTGGAAAACAAAGTAAACCAGGGAGATGACATCAGAAGTCAGCACTGTTGGGCCTCTTCATGCTCCCCTCCGAGTCAATGGGAGTTTTGTCAATGGTGGCAGCGACAGGACAGAGCCTCCTCTTCCTTCAGATGTGGTCATTCACAGACGTTCCCAACTTGGGGGCCCCAGCCTCTGCCAGTTGGACCACCAGTTCCCCTGCGAGGTACTGGTAGCAAACGTGACGTCAACGCCGGCTGCACGGCTTCGTCTTCTGCAGTGGCTGCTTCCCCTGACCCGGGGCACAGGAGCTCCCTGACACCGGGCTGGCTCTGCGAGGCCGGGTGAGAGCTGTCTGACAATGGCTCCGCACAGCACAGGGGCTGAGCACAGCTGTGCATACATCCCCGGCCTTCTCCAGAGCCAGGAGCTCACGTGTTTGCCCGGTCAGCGCCCCTGCCCCTCGTATCGCGCACGGTGCACAGCGCTGAAGCACGTGGGGTGGGTAGCATCCTCTACACCAGCTGTACCGGCACCTGATTTTACACAGCCTGAAGATTTCCACCAGCAGAGGTGATACCAGCTGTATGTCCTTTGGGGCCATGTGGGAGAGGAGGATAGAGAACATCTCACCATTACTGATGGGAGATAAAGAGAGAGGAGGACAGAGAATGTCTGACCATCACTGATGGGAGATAAGAGAGAGGAGGACAGAGAATGTCTGAAGAGAGATGTATGAGAGGAGGATGGAGAACGTCTGATCTGACAGGAGATGAGAGAACAGCTGGGTATTGCGAAGGAAAGTAAGAAAGATAAACATGGTTATCTAGTAGTCAAAAGGTGTTTGCATGCTTGGAGTGATATATAGCTATGTAACTGCATGAAAGGTTTCTGCCCTGAGCCTGGTGGTCATGCAGCTGGAATTTGTATCCGGGCTCAGAGATATAAATATGGGCTTCTCTGTACAATAAGGGGTCTCTGGTTGCACCACAGCTGCAGCCCGTGCCTTCATATGTGCCAGAGGGCCACTTTACACCATGAAAACCAGGCACCAGAACATGGCCCTGTTGCAGTGGAGAATTTGGAGTCATTAGCTTTGTCTCTTTCCCGTGGCAGACTGAACATTTATCTCATTGGAAAAGCATTGAAAGGGACAGAAACTCATCCTTAATTCAGACACAAAGAATGTCTGCAAAGTACCCTGAAGACAGAAAGCGCTCTCCAGGTGCTTGCTATTGCCATCTTTAAGATACAGTAACTGTTGCTAGTGGGACACTTCACCTAAGGACTAGGAAGCAATTAAAATTACTTTATCTCTAGCAGCACATGAGAATGAAAAAGTTGCCACTCTTAGACCCACCATGCGTGTCTGCAGGAACTGAGTTCTACAATGTTTTGAAACCACTGCACCATGATGCTTTTCAAGAGGATGCATCAGAGGGATGGTAAGGATGGACTCCAGCCATCCAGTGTGCAGCTGCTTCTACAGAAGCAAGCATCACACAACAAGTAAAAGGAGAAATTAGTCTGTAGAGAATGCTCTGGAAAAGGTCTTCCCCTTTCCAAGAAAACAGGGATTGAAGGACTCAGCTAACAGTTCTGTGAAGCACAGTTCACACAGGAGTGTTGCTAGCAAAAGGCAGAAGTTTTATCTATCTACATAGGTGATTTACAAAAAGGACCAAGTCTTCTATGAGTTTACTGGGGTACCTGCCATGAAGCAGGTGCATTTAAACACAGCTTTCACCCCACTGTGTCACTGCTTCCACAAAAGGGGACAGAGATTTATACCAAGTATGCCCTCGGAATTACATGCACCTTCTACTTCTCTGCTGCTCAGAGACCTATAGACTGGGGGACTCTTCCCCATACTGCCTGGTAGGGCCCCCAGTGAAATCCAGCCAAGAATACTTGTGTTTCCTATTAAAAGTCAAACTATTTTATAGGTCCCACTATTCACCCTTCCCAGGCTGCAGAGGGCTCCTGCCTAAATGATGACCACCGTTTTCAAGCGATGCACTTACATGGCAGAAAAAAAATTGACAATTTTGATAGATTCGGCCTGGAGACCTGAAAGCTATCTGCATTTGTGGGTCGTTGATTGCTTCTGGACTCTTCCAAACACAAGTATTTTTGATAGCAAGACTTAGGCAGTAAGAAAAGATAAAGTACCCTTGAGGTAGAACAAAATCATGACCCATCCTTACAGTGAAGCACAGCTGGGGGATGAAGGTGATGCACAGAAGGTGGCTGCCAGTACCCGTGTCTGCTTTCGTCTCCATGAACTGCTGTCACATCCCCCATTTGCATCATCCCTCTGGACTGACCGAGCCTGCCCCTGCTCCCTCATTGCAAGCCCCTCCTTGATGAGGTCCTCAAACCGACCCAGCCCCTTCCCTTCCAAGCTCTCACAATTATCTTTTTTCTTGGTCTCCTGCTCTTTTCATTTCATTTCTTCTCTTGCTGCTAGAGTGACTTCTGCCCCAAACTACCTTTGGGCTTTACAAACAACTCCACCGGCTCCTCCGAACAGAGTCAGTGTAGTTCATTTGTCTTGCCTCTTAAGTTCCAAGTTTGTCAGATATTGAACAGATGTTAATGTTACTATCTTTGAAAATCCTGATACTAGTTACAGATCCTGTAAATCAAGAAATGTAAGCAGCTATTGCTCTGTTACTATGGCTGCAAAGATACAAGTTTTTTCACACCAAATTTCAGTACACCAGCGCCAGTGCACTGCTCTGATCTTGGCAAACACCAGGCATGATACCTCCCCTCTTCTACCTTCCCTCCTGTGCTGCCTAGAATAAAAAAAATATTAATGAAGCCCACCTAGCCTGCAGAGGTTGATTTCAGTGGTTTGATTGCTGGATTGCTGCTGTGCCTTATTTCATTTAACATCACAGGGGCTGCATGAGGCTGTCAAGAGGCCAGAGGTCAGGAAACAAGTGTCTCATTAGCAGCACAGTCAGAATAAACAGGAGAAAACGGAGGTGAGGAAGGAGCCTGGTGCAACAGCAATGAACAGATCTGCTCATGAAAACTGTAAGAATTGAGTGGGATACAGGGTTCCGCTGTTGATCAGAAAGGTAAGTCTGGCTGTTCCGTGGAGCTGTACAAGCACAGGTGTCTAATCCAGGAATGGGCAAGTCAGGCTTAAAAAGTAACAGCCTTTAACAAGCATTTTCTGTATCTAAAAGCTCTTGTGTGAACACGCTTGACCTTCACTGTCCCATTCATGAAGTTTTGCAATAAGCTTCAGGCATTCAAGGGGATAGAAAGATCTGTTTTTTGTAATTTGTTCTTTGCAATGTATTGCCTTGTTTATACTTCATGTTTTTGCAGTATTGTTAACAGCAGTTTTGCAAATACACCAACAAAGGTTTTACTACAAAGAAAACCTTCCTAAGATTTATGTTGACAAGAAGAAAGCTTTGCTAGAATTTTAGTGAGAAAAATAATATCCAAATGAGATTGTCAGTGAAAAATAAAACAGTTTGCTCACACTTACAAAGATAAACTTGACAGCAAACCAATTTTATAACTTAATTCCCTGCCTGATCAAAATGCAACACACTCTGTGTGCTAGAACTATACAACAAGAGCTGAGCAGCTCTTTGTAAGGATATTGTCTGGTGGCTTTTTTTTGTTTGTTTGTGCTGGGTTTTTTGTTTATTTTGATTTGGGTTTCTGAATTTGCTCTAGGCTGGGCTAGGCAAGTCATGGTGGATGAGTAAGAGTTTGGGGGCAGGAGGGACAATCATGCAAAATCAATTGCTGTAGACCTAAAATATTGGCTGGTGGGGATGTAATCTCTTCAGGGAGCCAGAGGAAAGAAAGGCAGCGTTTTCACTGATGGAAGCTGCTGTTTGGAGCCTGCTGGGCAAACTGAGAACTCCGAATGGGAAGTTTCTGCTCCACGTGGCAGTGTCCTGCAGGAGCAAAGAAAAACTGGCTGTACATCTCCCCAGGCAATACACAACACTTAAATGAAGAGCCCACCCAGTAATGTTTACTGTGCTCTGCAGTGTGGCGGTAGCCGGGGGCTCTCAGGACAGTGGCCAGCTAGCTGTGGGGCTGAAGGTCAGGGCTCTCAGGACAGTGGCCAGCTAGCTGCGGGGCTGAAGGTCAGGGCTCTCAGGACAGTGGCCAGCTAGCTGCGGGGCTGAAGGTCAGGGCTCTCAGGACAGTGGCCAGCTAGCTGCGGGGCTGAAGGTCAGGGCTCTCAGGACAGTGGCCAGCTAGCTGTGGGGCTGAAGGTCAGGGCTCTCAGGACAGTGGCCAGCTAGCTGCAGGGCTGAGGGTCAGGTTCTTGCAGCCCTTTTGTCTGGCACCTTTGAAGCACGGCGCTCTGGTCGTCTGTGCTGTCCCCTTTGAGGAGTCACGTGGTTTCTCTCCTTCATCTCTCATTTTGTTGTGGATGAGCTCTGAGAAAGAGCTGGTTAATGCCATCCAGCTTGTTGCTATGTGAACAGGATGGTGCTGGATATGTGTTTTCTGTGTACCAGGAATTCATCTTTGCCTCTGCCCAGAGGACAAGAAAATTCAAGAGCTTAGTATGGGCTCATCTGTAAGTATAATGGCTGGATATAGTACAGGGCTTGCTGGAAAGTGATGACCTGTGTACTTGCCAGGCTGATTAATTCTGGGTGTTTGCAGATAAAAGAGGCAGAACCCAGCAGCTCTCCAGCGCTTGAATGGTGCTATCTGGTGTGCGTGACCCAAGGGCAGGACTGATGGGCAAACAGGTCACCAGGTGATAACAACAGGGCACACAGCAGTATGGTGAGGCATCCAGAGCATCACCAAAACATCTCTGAGCCCAGCCATGCTCACACAGCTGTTCCTAATGACTTAAGTCACTCTGATGTAAAACAACTTCTGAGCACAGTGGGGCATAACCTCTAGAGCAACTCCTGAATTTATTCTGTAGATGCAAATCTTTTTACTTGGTTGCAACCGGGCTCATACCACCCTAGAGATTGCTCTGAGAGAGGAATAAATCTGAGCTGGGCACACAAGAAGCCAGCTGCCACAAAGAACTACTTGTCACATTCTTCTTTAGTTGCCATAAATGAGCACGACTGAAGCCAGTAGAACTGCGTTGATTTACATCAGCTATATAGTTCGACACGAGGAAGATTCAATGGGAGTAAAAAATCTTACTGTTGCTTAATTTAGCTTGCCTTTCCCAATAATAACGCTGATAGCAAAGCAATATTGATGAAGCATAGGCTACCAGGGGCTCTTTGCACTCCATTGCCAAGTACAGAAAACTGGGGAAGAAAATCTGGTGTTTGCTTCTGACGGTTAACTGTTAGCAGAGGGCAGGAATGAAATACCTCCTTTCCTTATGTCCCTGCACAACGAACAAAAAATATTTGTAAGCCTGGAGGTTCACTTTCTCTGAGGTACCAGCCCAGATATTGCCAGCCAGACTTTAGAGTCTACAGAGGACTATCTTCCTCCTAACAGGATTTATAAAATGGGATTAAATACAGTTTTATCAATGAGTGAATAAACTAGAGGGCGTATTAAATAGAAAATACCTACTCAAAGAGCAAATGTAAGAGTTTTGCACCATTAAAATTCCTGTACTAGACTCCACTAAGATGTTGGCTAATTTGTAGGATACATTATCTCTTCCTTTAATCTCTCCTTCCTGTGTGACAAGTCTCTGGGTATCAGTCATGATAATACACCTTATAACTCCTTTTCCTGAGAAATTAAAGGTGATAAAACTGTGAGGAGTGTCTGCCACGATTCAGTTACCATGTAATGACTGCTGTCCACTTCCCTGGAGGTGGTGGTTCTTCTGCAGCTATGAAGGAGCCTGTGGTGATGACTAGAGCAGACCGAAGTGGGCAGAGACCCCTGTCCATCCCTGGGAAAAGGGGTGAAGCATCTCTGAGACAGAGTTTAGATGAGAACTAGCTAGATCATTTTGGTAGGAAGTGCTTGCTATTGCTGAAAATTTTAAAGATGAAAGTACCAGTCGAAAATCTAAGTATTTTTAGATGGTGCTCTACTGGGAAGGTACTTCTGCTGCCTCAGCATCCCAGTTTGTTCCCTGAACTGGACCACCTGGTCCAGGATAGCTACAACAGTCCCATGCCCTGGAGGAGAGAGGCAACGCTTTTGCTCTGCAGTTATTCTTAGTGCACTGCAAGAAATACAGAGCAGTCTGGCAAATAACAGTTCCCGTAACACATCTGCAGTCATGTATCCAGCTGGGCTCTGCAGGAAAAAGCAGATTTTCAACTAAAATTGTTAAGATTTTAATTTAGGCTCTAAGCAGTCTTTTACTACCCCTCAAAATCATGCTTATTCCAGACTTGGGTTTGTGTTGAGAAACAGCTTCAATATAAACTTTAAAGCTCCGCCTAGTCTAGATTGCGGTGAGGGTTTTTAGGAAAACTAATCAGCAAATTTTCTGCTTGCTCAAGCATCTGTGGATAGTGAAAAATATAACCAAGATGGCCCTTTGTTTAAAACTCTAAACCTGACCAATCTGTTTCCTTGTTCTTTAGCCCATGTGAATCCATTCTTGATTCACAGGTCAAATAATGCAGTCTTTTCTGTTTCAGCTGACTGAGGGATTGATTTATTACACTTTTGATTTACTCTTGGGAAAGTTACAAGGTCCCCAAGAAAGAACAGGCTGCCCAGATTAGGTCTCCTGGGGAAAGAGAGCCATATTATAAAAAATGTAGATTTCAACAATTCATTATGTCTGCATAAAGTTAAAACCTTGCCTATCATATACAGAACATACCTCTTTAAAATACCCAAATAAAGTCGAATAATCTTGGGCCACGAACTCTGTATTTTGTTGAAAGAAATAAAGGAACAACTAGGTAGTCTTATGACTCTGAGTACAAACAGGGTGAATCATGACATACCCAAATCATCGATCTTCCGTTAGACCACAGTATCACAATGCAGACACCTGCATTTTCCCAGTTACTTAATTTCTTATTCTTTTCTCAAGGTAAAGCCAAGTAGTGATAGACACACGAATTCAGATTTCGCGCCCCCCCTTTTCACTAATACTAACTGCAAAATGCCTACTGATGTGGAACATTGCAAGGCCATGCAAGCTCATGTCTCATACCTCAAGCTCTAAAATGGAGCCTCCTCTGTTTCTCTACCGTACCGTTTCATTAATATCAAACCTTTTAGCCAAATGCTGGCTGTTCACATAAAATACTACCATGCAAGTTTAAATGATTTGAAAGAAGGGCATGGAGGAATTAAGTTTTGCAGCATTAATTCTCAGATCTCTTATCCCTAATCCCAAGACCAAAATATCCAACAACTGCAGTAGGAAACAAAGAACAATCCTTTTTAGAGAAAGGGAATTTACTGTGAATGTAATTCAAGAATATATTTTCAGAACAATAAAAACGGGATATTTCTGAGTACTAGAAATCTAGAGCAAAAAATGTACTAAATGCTGGTTGAAAAGCTAAAGCATGCCAGAAAAAACAGATGGCTGTTAAGACCCATTGTAATAAAGAAAAAAAATGTTCTAAAATGTTAGCTATTGTCCTTCTGTTGTCTGTACAGCATTGTGAGAAGCCACTTGCTTCTCCAAAGGTAGTAATATTGAACTAAAAGCTGATTTCACAAAGCTAAAGAGATCATAATTCACAGTTCAAGGTCAATCCATGAATGACTTGAATAAAACGGCACCACAACAATCAATCTGAGTTGAACAGGTATGCTTGCTTTCTATATGCATTATTGTGTGCGGTTTGTTTTAAAATGTCTTTTCTCTATAGTAACGTGGTTTTTTGTCTGTAAACAAACACACTTCCAGCAACGAGTCTTTAAAGATGCATTTTTGAAGGAAAGACCTAGATGCCTAACCTTAGAAACAGTATTTGCCCTACTTCTTATAGTAAGTTACTTTTTTCTGGTTAAATACAATATTCTTTTCCTCCAAACACTAGTCTTTGGAGGCTTCTCCTACCATCTTCTGCACTTACTCAGTTTTGAGGTGTGACCTTGCATTTGGAAGATCTGTGGGGGACCAGATCACCATCAATATATTTGCAAAGGTGTCACCAGCCTTCTGCTGCCGAAGGGCTTCCTGGGCTCTCCTATGGACCATGCTGCCAAACGACAGACCTGAGGCAGGGGCTTGGACCTCCTCAGCGCTTTGTCACCCAACCAAGCCAGCAGTGACTGGTGTTGCGACACCACCCCCGGTGCTTTTAGCAACTTGGATTAAACCAGTCTGCGGTATCCCTCTAGCCTCCAGCACAAGGCTGTTTCTTACCATACATTACACTCTTAAGAGCAGAGTCATCTCCAAGCAAGAGCCAGAAGAGCGGAGCCCCCTTCCCTCTTGGCATGTCCCCCCAACCCTGGCTCCTGGCGTTCAGGGAAGCTCACATGGTTGAGCATGCTTTGATATAGGAATAGAGCAGGAGAAATATTCTTGTGCATGCATGGTGGCCTCGGGGTGGAGAGAAGCAGCAACATTTTAGGTGGGAAGAAGGTCTGTGGGGCCAGGGAAGAAACCACGGAAGGAGGTTGAGGGATGGCAAGAGCACAGCCGCACTCCCCAAACATCCTACAACCCTCTAAAACCCCACTGATTTTTCCCAGTGCCCCTTTCCTCTAAGGATCCTCTTCTGAGAAATCTGCTGCCACAAACTTAAATTTTACCCCTGCCAAGAAGCAGCTGCCGGTTTGGAGGAAGGATCAAGGGCAGAATCGTGTAACAGAGGAATCCTCTTCCCTGTATTTAGCTAGCGTGAAGATCTGGCCTCCTGGTTGGCCTCTGTGGACCACAGTGACTATACAGTGATTCTATATGGACCACAGTGCCTGTATGTGCATAGCCTGTGCATTAGCAGGTAGTTTACACTTCCAGCACTGCTAGCATGCAATGTGTCTCCTTCAAAAAGCAACAGCACCCTACCTTCTTATTCACATAGGCACTATGTCATCCTAAAATATCAACCCAGGGACGTTTAAAACACGTACACAAACAAACCAGGTTTGGTTGGCAGTCCAAATAATCTGTGACTGTCGTGGCAAATTTCAATCCAAAATGCAAAAAGCTCTTGGTTTTTAACAGAGACAACTTGTGCAGGAGCTTCACCAGCTTGCTGACTCAAAGAGCAGAGAAAGAGGAATTACATATATCCCCTGACTGTGTTAGTTTGTTATAGACCATTTTACCAGTGCCAGCATGAAGAAAGGCAAACAAACGATTCTGCAGAAATCAAATTCAACTCCAAACAGGCACTTTGCATTGGTAATGTCAAAAAAGGAGCAACTTACCCACTTTCTGAGAAATGAATCAAAAGCTAAAACACACAGTGACTTGGAACAGCCACAGTATAGGAATTCCAAATAAACGCTTTTATAACATAAGTTGGCAGTGTTAGCAATTCAAAACCATGATAATTCAGTTTCTAGGAGAAAAGATGCATAGGAAATAGCATGGTGCTCACACTGTGTCTTGTTACCGAAGTGGAAAATTCCTGGAAGTGGACAAATTTGAGAGCTTTAAGAGTGATTAACTATTTTGTGCCAGAGGGATTTCAGACCCCCAGACTGCATGAAAGGCAGGTGATAAATAGCAGTGACTTACTGCAAATGGCTGTGGTCTAAAAGGTTCAGTTGGAGATTAAGAATTAAGGTGGGGTGGAACATTTGTGACAGACAGTAAAATTACCAAAAAATTGAGTTCCAACAGGTTAGAACCTATCCATGAGGTGAGGTCAAACTTACTGAGTAGTTTCAGCTGAGAAAACCATTCACTGGACGTACTTTCCTTCAAAATAAAATAATTTTTTTAAGCGTTAAAAAATACATCGGACAGAATACTTGATTCTGACCCGAAATGCTAGTTTTCAGTATGCAATAAATACTAAAAAAAAAAACCCACCAAAAACCCCTCAATTTGCTATTTTTATTCAGTTTTCCCTACTCTACTTGTTAATTATTTTGTTCCATTTGAGTACCAAATGCAAAAAATCCCTCATTCAGCCAACTCCAGCAGACACAACCCTTCTTGCAGGAACTGCGACGGTAATTACAAGCACAAATCTGCCCAAGCAGGTTACAAGGAGAGCTCTCCCCAGTAGCTGCGGTGCCAGCTGCAGTGCAGATGTCTGGGTCATTCCTGGCCATTTAATGGTCACATCTGGATCTGTGATACCTGCTGGTCAGACTGGGTCCTTGCCTACCTTTTACAGCATTGATTCTTTTGTATTTGCATCACTGTTTGCAAATTAATTTCTTATCTTTCTAGATAATTTGTTTCACCACCCTACCTTACCCACCATACCTCCTTCAAGAACACAGCCTTTACCCTTCTAGCTGGTGTGTATTTAACACCTTCACTGCCAGAACTTACTTCTGCCTCTATGCATTAGCAAAGTCCAGAAATATTTTTCTAAAATTGTAGCACCTCATGGAACATCAATGAAAACATGCTGCACCAGAGACAGAAAATACCAAGAATGCCTTGTTTAAAAAAAAAAAAAAAAAAAAAAAAAAAAAGAGAGAGGAAACTATTCACCTGGTTAAAATTAAATAAACCTTAGGAAACTGCAGTTATTTTGACAAGATATTAGATGTTATTTGCTCACAGTTATATCATCAACTTTAGGTTTAGAACTAGTGGCCTAAAAACATGACAAGATCTTTTTTACTCAGAGGAATTCTTGTCCCATCTGCATTTTCTTCTATCAAAGTTATTGAGATGCACATAATTAGCCAGAGGCTAAATTTGGACCATAAAGCCATAATCTTTAGGGTTTTTTTTTGGTTGCTTCGTAAGTATTTCCACAGCAAAACAAATAGAACGTTACAAAGAGGCTTATTACATCAAATAAGGAATTAGCAGCAGGAATCAATAATCTCCAAAGTAAAAAAGATCCTATTTCCAGGCAAATACTCTTCAAAATAAACAAAAAAACCCCAACCCTCTGCAACAAAACACTTCCAGAGGGACACTGAAACCCTGTGTGCTATACTGAACAGGCTGCAGGCTTTCTTTTTGTCCTCTGTACAGTGTGACATCAGCTTTTTGACATTTTATGCCTGAAGTTTCAAGGGCTCAGTTCAACCCCTCCTGAAGTACCTCCACTTTCAGCCTCCTGACTAACATCAGGTAACTGTTCTCTTGCCTGCACATTCCCCAGCTCCCCCTGACACTTTATCAATGTAAAAACCTGCTTCATTATTACAATCTAGCTGCTGGGGGGAGACCAGTATTATTTTCATTACTTTTTTCCTTAATTCGAGCTGATGTTGAACTACAGAGGGGGAGGGAGTGCTCAATGACATCTTCCATCTTCCTTAAATAAAATGGGAGAGAAGCCTGTTCCTGGCCCAGCTGACCTGAAGAGTCATTTCTTCTTGACATTTCAGACACTTCACTTCTTAAACCCCATTGGGACAGGGTTGTAGATGTCTTCCTTGTGATATTTCAAATGACGATGCCATTAAAATGCACATTTTTGCAATTGTTTGTTCTTTAAAGACAGACTGCTTCAAATTGGTGATTGATTTTTGAGCTCCTTACCAGTCTGAATAGTTTTACGCAGCTAGCATTCAGGCAGAGAGGCTGGAGAGAGTTAATATTTAAAATATTTTGTAAGCAAAATGAGGAAAGTAGATTTGTTCATGGCTGCTGACATGCCATAGGAGAAGCCTGGATTTCCCTGCAGGGCACACTCAGATGCCAGGACTGAAATACCTCTGTCCTGGGCTTTCAGTGTCCTGGTTTTGTGGCATCCACTTGTTTTCTGCACATCCAGCTGCAGTGAAGGCGAGGGGAGGGGGCTTGAGAGAGGGAGCCAAGGGAATCAGCACAGTCACCCTGACAAAAATCCCTGCTGAACACGTACCGATGATGCACAAAGCATTCGTAAAACTGAAAACTGCACCTACTGCTAGGAGAGCCTGCAGATGGGTACGTGGAACGTGCTGCCTAGGATGGCCTAGGCAAACAGATACAGTGCCTGCTTCCTAGTTCTGCTCGCCTTCAGTATTGGTTTAAAATCTGCAATTTTTCACGCATCAGCAGCGAGCTGAAGTAAAAGAACACACTCTTTCAGCCCTTCCTTCCAACCCCCACTGGCCACAGCCACGTGGACTTGCCTTTTGCTTTACAAGCATACTGAATTTACATCTGTACCTCATAGTTTATTGGGTGTTAAGCCCACCCTCGTGACTGGAGATTACCTAGCGCTAATAACAATTCTGTTACTGCTTGACTGCAGCGGTGCTCTGCTGAGCCCAGCTAATGAACATCAGCTGCCAAGGAAGAGGAGGGGAAAAAATGTCTCGCAACTATTACACTCTGTCAGCTTTTCAAACTCCGATGAGCAGTGTTTTTGGCAAAACGTGCATCAAATACATACTTCCACCCTGTTTTCTTACTAGAGCCATTAGAACATTGCTGTACTCTGCACTTCTGGAGATCATTGCTGTTGTAGATACCAGGCAGCACCACTGCAGGCTGGCTGGGACATTTTTGAGAGCAGCAAGCTCCCAATTCCCCAAATTGAGAAAGAACAATAAACTGCTGTTTGTTGTCTCTGGATCCACCCAGAGACAGAAAGTTTTGAAGGCAGATCTTAAGGTTCTGCTTCAGATAGCTGGAAAAGGAGAAAAGAGCTATACAAGGATGCAAGGAATTTGAAACACTCTTGGAAGTGAAACTGGGACTCTGGGGGTTATTTTTTGCTATGGCAGAGGTGGATGGAGGGGATAGGGGGGTGCAGCACTGAGAGAAATGCTTGCTGAGGGAAACTGGGTGTCTGGAGTTGATTTCCATGTGAATACAGCGTGCCTGTGAGATGTTCTTGCTTAGAAACGGAACCCTGGTAATTTTTTCCATGGAGCAGAACATGAGGAGTTTGGTCTCAAGGGCTAACCCCATACTCTCTTGGAACTGAAGTGAGCTAGAGACTTCTACAGGCTACATGTCATAGACAGGCATTTGTCAGAGCTTGTGACCTGGCTAAATTGTTTGTGCCGACACAGCCATTGTGCAATAACCCAAAGTAGGAGAGATTTATCGAGCATTGCATCAGAACAGCCTTGTAAGACACACTCACAGTAACCTTAGACTGGGGGGAGCGAAGGGAGTCAGGACTGGGAAAGTCTGAGACAGAACTTGGCCACTCTGCAGGGCCACAGGCACACAAAAGATCAGCCAACGCTGCATTTCCAAAGGTGAAGACCTTGCTAATACACAAAGATGTCACCAGCTCTTCTGATGCCTTGTGCTATCGCAGAAGGGTTGAGGTTGGCAGGGACCTCTGGAGGTCATCTGGTCCACCCCCCCTCTCCTCAAGCAGGGCCACCAAAAGCCAGGACTGTGTCCAAGTGGCTTTTGAACAGTTCCAAGGAGGAAGACTCCACAACCTCCCTGGGCAACCTGTGCCAGTGCTTGGTCACCCACAGTGAAAATAAATATTTCCTGGTGTTCAGACAGCACCTCTTGTGTTTCAGTGTGTGCCCACCACCTCTGGTCCTGTCACCAGGCTCCACGGAGAAGAGCCTGGCTCCGTCCCCTCCCTTCAGGCATGTATACACATTGAGAAGATCCCCCCTGAGCCTTTTCTTCTTCAGGCTGAACAGTCCCAGCTTTGCCAGCCTTTCCTCATAGGAGAGATGCTCCAGTCCCTTAAACATCTTTGTGGCCCTTCATTGGACTCTCTCCCATATGCCCTTACCTCTCCTGTACGGAGGAGCTCAAAACTGGACACAGCACTGCAGGTGTGGCCTTACCAGTGCTGAGCAGAGGGGGAGGATCACCTGCCTTCACCTACTGGCAGTACTTTTTCTAATAACACAGCCCAGGATACCATTAGCCCTCTTTCTCCTGCCAAGGCATGTTGCTGGCTCATGTCCAGCTTGGTGTTCATCAGGACACCCAGATCCTTTCTGCCAATCTGCTCTCCAGCTGGGCAGCTCCCAGCATATACTGGTGCATGGAGTTGTTCTTCCCCAGGTGCAGAACTTGGCACTTGCCTTAGTTGAAATCCACGATTCCCACCCGTCCATTTCTCCAGCTTGTCAAGGTCCCTCTACATGGCAGCACGACCCTCTAGTGCAACAATTCCGGGTCATCAGCAAGTTTGCTGAGGGTACACCTTGTCCATTAATGAATGATGTTAAAGAGGACTGGTCCCAGTATTGGCCCTCAGGGGTATACTGCTAATTAGTGGTCTAGACTTTATGCCATTGATCACCAGCTTCTGGGCCCAGCCATTCAGACAATCTTCAATCCATCTGCCCATCCAGCCCATACTTCAACAACTTCACTGGGAGCATCTTAGGGGAGACAACACTGAAAGCCTTACTGAAGTCTACATACATATCATCTACTGCTCCTCCCTTGTCTACCAGGCCATTGTGCAGGTTCATCATGTTGATCAAGCATGACTTGTGAAACCATGTTGACTACTCCTGACGACTTTCTTGTCCTTTACGTGCCTAGATATGGTTTCCAGGATTAGCTGCCCCATCACCTTCTCAGTGATCAAGGTGAGGCTGCCTGATTCCTGTTATTCCCTGAGTCTTCCTTCTTGAATATTTGTTTGACATTTGCTTTCCTCCAGTCTTTGGGCACTTCTCCCAGTTGCCATTATTGATCAAAGTAACGTTAAAGAAAATAAAGATGGCACAAAATCTTTCATACTGCTGCATCAAATTCATCCTTTCAGCTATACTTTTACGCTCAACAGTGAGGCGGCATTGTTCTCTCTTGAGGTTTTTAACAAGTGCCCTAATTTTTAAAACATGATACGTCTAGTGACAAGTGCACAGAACCGAGAGAAAGGCAGGGTACAGTGATGGGCAGGTGGGAGAATCAAATCTGAGGCAGTCAAGTGCGTAACGATCAGGGAGAATGCTGAGACAAGTGAGCTGTGATGCCAAGTATTCCCCCACTGATGCCCTTCATTTCCCTGTCACTGTCTTTGGATCTGCTCTAAAATCCTTCAGACTGAGGCCAAGGGCTGTACCGTATCCTGAACTGGGGTAGGGTGGAGGGGAGCTACTTGCACCACTGAAATACAAGGAGAATCAGACAGAAGAAAGACTCTGAAGAGAAGAATTAGTCAAGACAAAAGGAAATAAAAGTACCTCCCCAAAATGTGTCACACTTGATGGGTTTCAGAGGCAAAAATCGTATCTTCTCACTGCTGCAACGCCTTTTCTCATCTGTCATGTTACATTAGAAAACATGATGGAGCCTTAACTTGCTGGAATTAAACAGTGTGGTGCCAAATGTTGGTAGCTCTTATAACTGCAGTAATTAGATTTTCTTTGCTAGTCTGAGAGGGAAGCTGAAATGGCTGGTGAGGTATCACACATCTCAGCATGTATATCTGCCCAAACAAGCGAGGGGCAATGGTTCTGCCCCAACCCAAGGGTGAGGGACACCAGGCATTTACACTCAGTTAATTGGGAAAAGAGAAGGAGTTTCTGGGGATGTTCTGGCCTTGGGACATCAGCCACTCCTCCTCCTGAAAGAAGCAGAGGGAGGGTTTGGGATCGGCTCAAGAATTCCCTGGCAGGGGAGATTTAAGAAGGCACCAAACTCCCCACTTCGAGACTGATGTGCAGCTGCAGTGCATCCATAAGCCCAACTCCAAGCAAATTCCTCTCAGAGAGGCTGCTCACCCTCTCTCTTTTACAGCTGAAACCTGGATGTTGGGGCAGGGAAGTCCTTGCACTGGGGCAGAGAGTGTTCCAGGCAAGCCAGGGAGAGTTCAGGTGCTCCACCTTCCCCATGCAGCCAAGCAGGCCAAAGGAGCTCATTGGTCACGCTGCTCCCAGGCTTGGCTGGAGGTTGGCCAGTGATGGGGCCACGGAAGGACCTTCATGGCAGATGGCCAGAGGCTTTTCCCTGTAGCTTCTGTGAGTGCCTCCTGAGGACAGCATTTACTTGCGGTTTACATCTCCCTGCGTGCTCCCCCACAGGACCTGTGTGCAACCGAGCTGCTGCCATCCCACCACGTGACCGAAGTCCCCCGAATGCTGCCATCCACCATCCCACCAGGTCACTGAGGTCCCTGTGCATGTAGAGGAGAAGGGACCCAGGCAGCGTCCCTGTTCCCCACTGAAGGAGCAGGCTGGCGCCTCTGCAGCCCCCGCTGGCTGAGACCAGGGTCTCCTGCCTGAAAGGCTGGATTTTAAATCAAGGCCAGTTGATTGCACGGAGGGAGGAAGACCATTTCTGTCTTGATTACTGCAAGAAAGGAAATCATGAAGACTCTGCCAGCATGCTGAAAAGCTCAGATATTCTGCAGGATAAATAGTCCAGCCTGACATTATAGATCCTTGCTTATTTAGCAAATACAATATACTGAATGCTATTTTTATTAATTACTCATTAACCGTCAGTGTTGCTGCCTCCGGAATTCAGGGATGTCAGCAAAGAACTAGGTTACTGAATTTACCTTGGTGCTAACGTGCTTTCCCTGTAGTTTGCTGGTTTGAAGATTATTTATCATCAGAAAGGCAAGCACTGAATACAGGCTGCATACTTACAGACAGCTGATGCGGTCTACTGCACATGAGAGAACTTCCTCTTCACTAATGTTATTAACATAAATGGTAATTTTACATGGTCAGGTCTGAGGCTAAGGACTTTGTTTAATCCCCACATATGGTCTGCGCAGTGCTTTTGAATCCCAGTGCACTGAAATATGAGCATAATTCACATCTGCGCTTGCCTTGCAAAGACTGGTTGCAACTTTTCTGCATGTATTCAAAAAAAGTCGCTGTCCATCTCTACGTGATCCTCACGTTAACACTGTATCTTAGGGAAAACAGGCAAAATTCCAACCTTACATAATCGTACCAGTTGTAGTGGTAACTATATTTGATTTCTTGGTACATTTGTCCAAAAGACATTTATAATCCTATATAAAACAAACTCATAAGACATTAAATCCTGTTTACTACAGGACTAACTCTTCAAAGTCACCTCTATTTACTCACATACAATAACCTGCATGTGAAACTCCTGTTTTTCTGGACATAGACAGATGAACCTGCACACAAGTTAAGACTTACTTCTTTAGCATTCCTGCTTGTGCTCACAGTAATAGTCACAGTGCACATATATGAGCACATATATACTTCAAAGCTGATTGGAGCCAGGATAAAAACCTGATTTTATGTGTTTGACTCCTTTACGAGGATAACCTATGTTAATCTCCTGCACGTGTTGCCAAATAGGCCATAATACACCAAAGGGGAAAAAAACTGCAAACTGTAACTTCTGAGAGAGGTTAAATATTTTGCTCAAAAAGCAATTTCTCCATTTTACAATCATCAGGCTATAAAGTGAAATTTATTCCTGCCAGTCTGCTTCTTTTGTCTACTTGTACTGCCATCTGATTTGCTTCCTTTACGGAAATTACAAGGTCATCCAAGCTGAGCAACTGTTGTGCTTGTGATTAACTCCCCACAATCAGCAGACACAAAACATGAAGATTTATGGTTAGTTTTTTTTCAAGGTGGAAATATATGAGCTAGTTCTTAATGGAGATGCCCTAAATTTGTCAGCATTAACCAGAAAAAAAAAAAAGTCAAACAAACCACCTTTGTTGTCTTGTTATAAAGCCAGAATATAGTATTTTGAATCAGCTGCTTCCTTGGTTGTGTTTGTTTCACCTGGTTTTATTAATACTTGTCATTCTTTTACTCAAAAGAGTACTGTGTGGACTCCACATGGCCTCTTGTTTAACGGAGAAATAAAAGATTATTTCTATTATCGACATATGTTATTTCATTACTGCCACAAGCTTGCATTATATCACCATGAATTATTTTGCCCAGCAGAGAAATGGGGCTTCCTCTGAGGTAAGAGCTGACAGTGGCTGACAACTTAAAGCAACGCTGCAAACAATCCAGGATGGAAAATGAAGGATACCACACCCCACCGAAACGGCAAAGGAAACTAAGGTAGACTAAATATATTCGCCTGGGCTGTGTTGACAGCTCGAGTTAGACCTCAGACACAGACTGTGTCAGGGGGGCTGAAGAGGATGGGAAGCACGAAGAGGAAATTGCAGCCCCGTAGTGTATTCTGCCTCGGCTTCTGCACAGAAAGGATGGGAGAAACAGATGTTGCAACGACAGCGCGGGGTGACTTGCGCTGCTTCCATGAGAGCAGGCACCGGGAGCAGTGACAGACCCCAGGAATAACAAGTACCTTCCTGGGCTGGCAACGTCTCTGATTGAAATGAACTTCTGACACGGAGAAAACACTTTCCATTTCACCAGCGGCCACCCGGGTGCCTCTGGGGAGACCTCGCCCTCAAATGCTGCTGCCTGTTGCCTGTCATTAAGAGCATTCCTCTCCCCAGCACAACGTTCCTCCTCCTTTATAGGAACGTAAATAAATTGTCTCTGCGCATTTGGAGCCCCACCTTCTAACGTGGAGAGACGCATCTGACCAAGGACAGACTACAACCACTCTGCAAGGCTTTGCTTTCATACACAGCAAACATCTGCTGGCTCTGGTTGAGCAAAACTGGTGGCAGAAGGAGTTTGCTCTGTCCCAAGGTAAAGCTGTGACAGTGGAGCGATCACACTGCCAGGGTCCATCCAGACCACAGGTTAAGGGCACTGTTCACTCCACAAACAAGGGAGCACCTAGAGGTGATGTGTTTTGTGGTGACATTACCCACTGTCACCTCCCCATTCCCTTGACTGCTCCACTGACCTTTTGCCATAGTAAATTACTCAGATGAAGCAACGTCACGCTGTTTGTTGTTGAAACTCATGTCAAAACCATAGTAATAGCATCATTTGTGATGATGGACTTGTCTTTTTCTGTGATGAATGATGTTGTTAGCTACGAAAATTCCTAATATAAAGAGACAAGTCCAAACCATGCTCCTTGTCCTACCGAAACACAGAGTTCAATGTCTAAAGAGATCCTGATATCTGAGTGGTTTTTCAAAAGCATGCAAACTTTGCTGTCAATGAGAGTTTGTCAACTAATGGAATTTTCCAAAGTTCATAGGCACATACATACATTTGGAGACCCCAACATACCTTGACATCTATGTATATGTGTGCATGCATTTCTCTCAGTGGCTTGCCTGAGGTCGTAAATGGAAGATGCAGCCTTCCCAGAGTGTTTTACCTACAAAGCCACCATTGCTTTCAGAGCAACAGAGCTCGGCAGGACATCAATCACAGAAAAGACAGCTGACAAGGGTCTTGAGAGCCCATCTCCCATCCGTACCCCACACAAAACCCCGACCAGTTCTGCTCAGAGTATTTATTACTGGCAGTTGAGCCCATGTGTGTAACAATAACTCGGTTTCAGCTTGTTGCCCATAGATAATCACCTGCTTTTGCTGCCTTCCCCCCGATGCTAAGGGCCATTTAGATAGCTCCCTTGGGGTTTCTCACAAATGTACAGCTTCCTCATGAAGGTAAACTAAAAGGGGGGAAAAAAAAGCTGTTTTCCCTAGGTACCACCACAGCTAAAGCCCAGGCTGAGCACTTTGCAGCTTTTTTTTGGTCACCCCCATTCATGCATCTAGCGCTGTCGCATCGTCCCCTCTAATCCAGGATTTAGATGAGCTTGTTTACCACAATCCCATTTTCCGTGTGATTTATCCCCAGCACCCGACATGGGAAGAGGCGAGCCTCACACACACACACGCGTGCGCGCTGCTGCGGGGATGAGCTCTTGCTTTAGGCACTTGCTTTTCTCTCATTAGTGGAAGCTAACAATAAGTGTGAGAGAATTGCAGACGTCAGAGGTAATTAGGAAGAAATTATTTCACGTTACCCAACAAAATGAGGTCTGTGAATAAAGCCTAATCCTGCTGTCTGCCCATTCTCTTTATCCCTAAATGACTCAGAGGTGGGGAGGGCACAAAATGCTCCCCACAGCGTGGGCCGCGGAGCAGCCACGAGGAGATGCAGCCATGCCTGACAGGGGCCACCTTGCTGCCATCCTCTGTCGGAACAAACCCTCCCCTCAACAGGACTGTGACACTGTTTAAACAATTAACCATTTCAAAAAGCCCAATCTCCTCACGGCCTAATTTTTTTGTAAATAAAAATGGTGACTTTGGAGTGTTCAGTCCCCTCAGGCCTCTGAGGGAACTGCTGTGCATTTTAGCGATTGCATAAAACCCTTCCTCAGTAATATCTATCTCTGTTCCTATCATGGTATCCTTTTCCCAAACTGTCCAGTGTTTCTACTCTTCTTTCTGGTTCACGTTTCCTTCTATCTACAAACATACTCCATTGCTCTTTCTCCTGAGTAGTTTCCCTCACTCAGAGGGACACACG
Source organism: Falco peregrinus (assembly GCF_023634155.1). Classification (NCBI taxonomy): domain Eukaryota; kingdom Metazoa; phylum Chordata; class Aves; order Falconiformes; family Falconidae; genus Falco; species Falco peregrinus. The sequence continues at coordinate 97,450,093 of NC_073723.1, read as the reverse complement.
GACACCCAGCACCTGATGTGAACCACTCCAAACCCCTCATGGCAGCCTCATGACAGTTTAAAAATCAATTTTATACTTGTGGGAATTCACCAAGTTCATTTCATCACAGGATTTCTGTTTCTAGGCAATATTTTTCAGTAGAGCTGAGGAAGACGTAGTATTGATCAGGGAATGTGTAGAGTAGATTACCTTTCTGATCCAGGTAGTAGGTGACCATCATCTGTCAAACCTGCAGCTCCATAACAAAGATCTATGCTTTTCCATGCTTCATTCTTCAGTCATAGACATCTTGGTAATATTTCCAAAGCATCAATGGGACTATAAACGCATCTATCAGGTGTGCACGTCCGTATCTCAAGCATACATATTTACAGCCCTATGCACACAGACAGTGTCTCTGTGATCTATTTTCATACTTCCCATCCTTTGCCTCGTGATATTTGCAATGTATTATTTATATGGCTTCAGATCAAGGCTTTCTGCTTGCTGGTGAAAGGACAGCACCCTGTGAGGTGTTGTAGCGAGTGAATCTAGGCCTGAACAAAAACCAGTGCAGAGCACGACTGTGTATCTGACAGAGGTGCGTGCCATCGGTTCACTGCTTTAAAGCCAGCAGCACGTATACAGCGGCACACACACAGGATTCAGCCGAGCACAGGGACGTCCATCACTCAAAATCACAAGAGAGACAAAACATAGTGTGTGGACACCACAAGAAGTTACTTTCTTCTTTATTTGTTTCCAGTTTAATTATTTTCTAGTGAATTATTTATTTAACGTGCAGAGGGGTGCTCACCCACCTCACCTCTCTTTGCTTTCACAACCAGGCATGGTTCTGCATTAAACGCGTCTCCTGCAATCGGCACCTTTTGGCAGCAGCACAGCACAAAATCTTACTGGGCTGTAAAATCTGACTGGGTTGCCTGGGGCACCTGCCAGTGATGGGTAGTAGCCCCCTGACACATACTGCTCGCCTGTGGACAGCCTTCATGTATCTCCCTGCCTTGTGACCTGCAGCCAGCCTGCCCTCTGCCCCCCGGCGGGTAGGAGAGTGCTGACAAGACAGACATGATACTGACCAGTAAGAATACTGTGAATATTAAGAAGTTCCTTTAACATTGATTATTAGCAATGTGATGATAATATTACTGGATTACCAGATTTTTTGTATGATTAGATCATTCTATTCCAGCAGGTGGGAAAAGCCAGGATGAAGGCAATTCAGGGAAAACATATAAGGACACTGCCATGCACTCTTGAAAAGCACTGGAGCAAAATCTCAGCTTTACTACTCCTGTATCTAATTGCTAATGAGCACCTTCACTAGAGCTGGGGGGTTAAGAGACTCAAAAAAGACTTGAGTGCATTGGAAAACCTCTCTTGTGGGATGTGAGGCAGATCAGCCATAGTCTAAAGATACACATTGTCTCAAGGTATGGGGGAGACTTTGTGAAAGACATGCAAAGAAACCAGGTCTTCCCAGTTCAAGGGACTGCAAAGTCCTCAGCAAAGTCTGGTGTAGCATATGGCTGTACAGAAATAGATAGATGTATTTTCTCTAAAGGGCTTTTGTGCTTTCTAAAAAATATGTTGAATGAGGAAGTCTGTGTGGTCTCTTATGACCACTGTTATGATTCTTTGGTGAAACAGAAGTGCAAGGACTGGTACTGAAGCACCCATGTCTGTACCAGGGGACAGTCCTGCAGTCTCTGGGACATATGTGGCTCTGCTGTGCATCATCCATCAGTGCTGGCCCTTCTCCTCACCAGGGGCTCCTGTCAGGCCATGCCTTTATAATTGTCCCTGGGAGAGTCTCCAAGCTCAGATCCACTTGCTTCACCATCTTAGCCCAGATATGCTCAACTCCTGTCACCCTGATAGCCACTGAAAGCTAAATCCAGGTCCTCCTGCTCCCCGCTCTAACCTGAGTAACTGGGGGACCACTCCTTTCCAGCAGGTCCAACATGGCCAGAGAGACAGGCAGAAGGCTGTCTGTCTTTTCTCTCTACCTGTTAACTTTCAGAGTCCTGTTTTTCTACCTGTTTTCTCCTTTCTGTCTTACAGTCACTTATACGCACTTCTAGGAGCGTCTGTGAAGCTGTGCAGGTACCAGAGGGATAAAATGAAGGAGTATGGGAGAAGCTAAGCATGCAGGAAAAAAAAAAGAAAAAAAAAAAGAAAACCATACCCACTTAAAGATTTACTTAGTGCAGAAGGTCTGCATTTTAGAGTAGAAGTTAATGGAGTTGTAAGGGTTTTTAGCAGCCAAGAACATGGCCTCCAGCATCCATTTCCTATCCCCAAGTCACATGTGGTTATGAGCTGGAAGCTCTGCATCTTAATTCACTATTTTTGCTCCTTGCTTCATAGTGGGTATCGCATTCTGGAGTAGTTCATTCTGGTTTGGTCAGAGGGAGAGGTCTTCTAATTAGTTGCTGCAATTGCTGTGTAAAGTCTACCCAGAAAAATGGTGCAGCAGCCTATTCTTGTAGCTGGAATTCATGTCACGTGTGATGTCCTGCCTTTGCCAGGGCATATTTTGCCATCTTGGGCAAAAAGTTCCATTTTTGCTTGGATATACATGTGCTGAGCTGTCATAGGGGATGCACATGATAGACACAAAGGTGTTAATTTGTCTCATGGCTAAGCTAATATTCAGGTGTGTAATGGGCCAGATCCTGCTATAGGATGCAGCCTCACCTATACAACTGGTCTCGTGTAAGTCAAGGCACTCTTCTCCCAGCATGGGAAACAGGCAACATGGCAAACTCCACTCTGGAGTCTCTTTACCAGTTGGTGGATGCAATAATAAAGTCAGAACAATTTTCTGGGACTAGCTGGAGTTTCAGAGGTTTCAAGCTATGTTTAAAGAGGATCTGAACAAACAGTTCTGAGCCAAATTAATTCTTGGTGCAACTCTAATGAGGCTGGAGGAACTGCACCTGGGATGATTTGCGTCCCACACAATATGTCAGTGGTCAATCTCTCAATATGCCTGGCTACAAGCATCTTTAAAAATTATGTTCTCTTTATAGTACTAAATTCTGATCTGCCAGATGTGGTAGCCAATGAGCCCTTCCTCACTAAATACTGAGAGGATTATGCATAGATACTGAAGTATCCTAATCAGCCTCTTGGTGAACCTTAATTGATCCATTACCGACAATAACTATTTGCTCAAGTTTTTATTCTGGTTTTTCACTTGTGTAAGTAGCATATGTAATTTCATTGGCTGGCTATTTTAAACCATAGGGGACCATTGGTGGAACAGTACAAATCCCTCTGAAATCCAAAATTGCCAGCTGCAATTATAGTCTGCATCTAGCATCTTCTCTAAGGACTATAAATGCTTCACTACTTTAATTTTGCTTGCCATTTGCATCACTGCGTGACAATTCCTGAGCGATGGCAAAGGATGGATTCAGTAATGAAGTCTGGACAGTAAAGAAATACTGTCTAAATTGCAATTTTCTGTTTCAAGCCAACATTTATCAGTCTGTGTGTATGGATACATCACATGTAGATACAAAGCACTGGTAAGACAGGTACCTTCGTTTTGGCTGAAATATTTGTGGGTTTCTGAATATTAGAGATGAAGAAAGTTGTTTTCTCCTCATATTGCTTGATTTTTTTTAACTTCTCAAAAGACTGAAATGCTAGAGTTGTAAATACTGGTAATTAAAAGGCCAGATTGGCAACTATATTATTCCAGATAAGGCTTGTGAAATTTGACCAATTTCAGTGATGTTCCATTGGAATAAACCAGGAATGAAACAGTAGTGGCTCAGCTATTTTTTCAGCTCGTATATACACATTAATGATTTGAACTATTTGTGAATGCCTTAAGTCCCACCTATATTAGAAGACAATGATTAAGAATTATACCTCAGACTGAATGAGTAGAGATACAATTGGGAAAACAAACAACAACATTGTGAGAATATGTGGCGTACACAGGAAGGGTTCTGGGTATTGCCAAAATTAGTTTCCCTTGTTAAAAAGAGATATGCTGAAGAAACATTCTTTAAAGGGGAAAAAGCAGGTTTTGGAGAGGTGAGATATAAAATATTTATAATAAAAAACACCTGGGGCACAGTGAGCTGTGCAGAGTCAACGTTTGCAAATGACACTATTTACCTTCATCAGACAGAGCTGTAAAATTTCTGAGAGACCCAAGTAATTCAGGCAAATGGGCAAGACAGTGGAACTGCTGTTCAATGTCATTGCAAGGTCAAGCAGTGCACAGCAAGATAGGCTAAAAGACAAAAAACTTCACCTCTTCACATACTTCAAAAGGGTTCAAAATGAATCATATCAGCACTGGGACCCTTGGTATCATGTGGTGTTCCAGAGCTCCCTGTGCAGCTGCAGTCTATTAGGCTGAATAAAGACTAGAAAATCAGTACTACTGAATCTATACTACTGAAAAATCAGTACCAGCAACAGTGCGGTGCCATCTTGCATACTTTGGGCATCACTGCTGAGGCCCTCTAACAAGAATACTGAAGAATTAGAGAAGTCTTGGAGTAGGCTAAGCGTGATTCAGCACAAAGACTTTCAAAGACAGACTGGAAAGATGCGATTAGTTTATGCTAAAGAAGTGATAAACAAGGTCATGAAAAAAAAAAAGTAGATAAAATGCAGACAGAGTTATTTACCAGAAGCTCCTATTCTTCCTGTCTCCACAACATTGTAGCAGTGTTCCCCTCTTAGCCCTCTCACCAACAGAAAAAAAGAAAACCCACAAGAAAAATCCCAGCAACTGGCTTGTCTTCTGCTTGTGGTTTTCTCAGAGTCACACTGAAGGACAATTAACGGCATTCACCAGCTCTGCATACCACCAAGTTGATAAGAGTATTAAACTGATGCCAGAAATCATGGTTGGAGCATACGAGGTTTTTAGACATTTCTACCTGACCTCAGTTTACTAATTCTTGACAGAAATCTTCCACATTTAATGGCATCCCTCTACACCCCATGCAATACAGCAAACCAGAACAGCTGGTGAATAACACTGTTAGGAAGAAGAAAGAATCTAAACAGGGTAAATCTGTCCAAACTGACCCAACAAAACAAGGTACTGAAGGATGTAAATATTTTGGATCAGGAAAAGATTTACCTACTCATGGGAGATGCAGTCAGAAGAGAAAGTTACACCATTGCCCTTTGGCCAAACTAACTAAGATCTTATCAAATGGCACCGGCAGCTACAGTCCAAAACGTTATCAAAGCTGAACGCTTCCCAACGGTGCACTGAAACAAACCAACCCCACATAGTACATGCTGATACTTAACACAACCAAAGATCCCACAGGATATGCCAGGAAAATAAAATGGGGCGTTTTATGGGAGGTTATATTGGAGCAGAAATAATGTCCAGGTCTTCCCTCCCCATAGCTCTTCTTCTTGAACATTGTGAACAAGCAGATCTCAAACGTCAACAGACTAAGGATAAAAACTGCATCCCATCACATATTTCTAAAAGCAAGAGTTAGAACAATGTGTCCTACCTTGTTAGCTTTGTCCCAATCTGCTGCCTAAGTTCGAGCCTCTCTTCATCAGTCTGCATGGGGAGGATGTTCTTTTCCTCCAGCTCTCGCTTGGAAGGCCTGTTGCTTAGTTTGATTGCTAAAGAGTCCTTCCTGCAGACTTTCATTGCCAGGGAGCCTGTGGGAGAGAGGAGAGGCTCTGCCAAAGGAGGTGTCATCATTTCATTACAGCGTGCAGCAGGCAAAGAAATACTAGCCAAGGGAAGATACTAGGCTCTCATTTACATTGGTATGGGCTGTGGGAAAAGGGGTGTCAATTAACTTCATGTGCTCAATTAACCTCAATTCATATCATAATAAGGAAAAGCTGAATTTGGTAGGTATACAGGAAGAACAAATTAAAATATTGCTCCATAAAGGGGAGTGGAGAAGCAGGGCTTGTTTCAGAATTGCCAGTAGCATCTGTATCTTTCTCTAGCACAGTGCTTCTGAACCACGTAAGGGAATGAATAATTCAGCCTCAGAATCTGGGCAGGCAGCAGAGCTACAGCACATGGAAAGAGAGAGGTATCTCTCTCTCTTTTGCAATGTGACATCAAGACGTCCAAGCTAGCACTAGAAGGAATCAAAAGTCAATCAGAAGCACCACACAGCTCTCTGTACATCACCTGGTGCTGCTTCTCAGGCAGTGACAGTGGCAAAGACGCTGTGCAAACCAGCGGCCTTTCCCAGCTCATGCTTGCTTTCCTAGGCTTGTGCCCAAAGCAGTTTGAGCGGGGAAGAAAGACAGACACAGGCCGAGAGAGAGACAAAAACCCATGAGAGGTTTTGGGCTTTGGCAGGAGAGTCCAAGGTAGTGCAGCTCTGCTCCGTTTCTTTAAGAGCAAAGACTGCTTAATTTCACTTGCAGGGTAAGGGAGGATTCTGAGGAGATTAAAGATGCCCATTTTAAAATCTCTTTTGTGTGTGTTTTAAAAAGGGTGTTGTTTGCTTGCATTGCTCCCAGTTTTCAGAAAACAAGAAATCCAAGGGCCTGACACTTCAGCTCGACCTGCAGGATGACAACCAGTTTTGGTCTTTGTGGGAGAGTCCTGTGATGCCAGCTCAGGCAGGGGATGGGTTTTCTCAGAGGTCGGGAAGGGGCTGCTCCAGACTGTAACTGAGATACAGCTATCAATTAACCTCTTCTCTTCTTATCTGAGCCCAGTTCTCTGATCATGACCCCTTCCAAAGTATGCGCAGACGTACCATTCTGACATGATTTAATACATACTATATGTAAAAGCTCTGATTCTCTATCAGTGGCACTTATTTAACCCTCTTGAAGTAACTCTATTGAGCTGATCTTGACTTTCGCCAAAGGCAGGGCTTCTCTGCACCATGGGCACTTGGGGAAGTGAATTCAGAAGTCAATTTGGAAGTGAAGTAATAAAAGCCAAAACCAGTCATTTGAATTCTCTCTGAAGAGCTACCCAGGCAGGGATTCATATGGACTAGGGAAGTCACTGTAAAGTCACACTACTTGTTATTTTGGATTAATTTGCCAAGCATGCCCATGTAGTGAAGCCCTGACAGATACAAAAGCCACAGTCAAGAAAGAAAATTCATGGGCCTTGTGTGTCCCTTGTGCATTCAGAGTAAAAATTCAATGAGAAAGGAAAAATGGCATGAGTCTTACTTGTAAATAACGAGTTATCCTCATCTTCATCTTCCTCTTCCTCCTCTTCCTGTCTTGTGTAGAGGCAGGAAGAGTCTTCATAGTCGGTTTCATGAGGCACATTTTCTTTATTGTCATCGCATTCGATCACAACAGTTGGCACTTGTCTCATGTCTGGAAGGCCCCCAGGTCCTGTTTTTGTAACACTGTCACCTGTGTGTAAACCAGAGCTGTTGGGAAACAAAAACAAATAAATAAACTAAAGAGAACAGCTCAATGGAAGACCTGAGATGCTTCTCTCACTGTATTTAGGAAAGCAGTGGTCTTTCATCCTTTTCCGAGAAGAAACGAGGACAGAAAGATCTTCATGACCAGCAAGACATTTAATGGGTTTAAACTGAGCACACACTACATTTGAGGTGCCAGATTTGTTAGGGAGAGGCAGGACAGCATGCAGGCAGCAGTAGTGGCAGCCAGGACTGAGAATTAAAGATCTCCAGGGTTAGTGAGAACTGCACCAGCTACTCAAGAGCGATAAGCATGTCTTCAGCCTGCGGTGTCTGTGTGACCTCTCCGGTGGTATGCAGGCAGGCAGGAGAAAACAGCTCACCTGGATGCAATAGGTGGAGCGAGGGAGCAGGAGGAAGGAAAGGTATATATTGTAGAAAGGCAGAAGGAAACCATGCCTTCCACTCCCTGGGCAAGAATGTGTTGATTGACTTGAGAGGAAGGCAAGGGCACAACTTGCTGAAGCACATGGGACTGACAATGTGAAACTGGGCTTGGACAACAAGAGACTTTGGGAGCTGGTGAGAAAAACAAGGAAGGGAGCTAAAACCTGGGAGGCTACTTTGCTAACAGCACAGTTACGTGTTGTGGGGGCTGCAGTGACGATGTCCCTTCTCCTGCCCTGGCTTCTCCCTCCGGCCAGCTGCTAGATCAACCTGAATTGGAACTAACAGCCTATTTCTTTTGTCACATAAAGTGTGATCAATGATGTCCTGCAGCTTACTAAGTTAAGACCAGTGGTCAGTACTACCACCTAGTACACCTAAGAACATGTAAATACAAGTAGGGAAACAGGAACACGAGGAGGTGAAGATCAAAGGCAAACTAAAGTGAAAGGAAAAGTCAGGAACAGAACGATGTTTCCCAATCCATTTTTATCTAATAGCTCATGTTGCTTTTCCAATGTGAAAAGAGAATGACAGACTAGCAGGCAAAAATGATGGCTGCTCAGGTTTGTTCCTGAGTCAGCAGAAACTGCCCTCTCTCTTAAAGTCCCAGCTGAGGCAACAGCTATATGGGGAACATTTGCACGCTGGCCATCCTCTTTATGTCAAATTCCCATTTTACTCTCCAGAAGAACGTAGATGTGAAACCAGATGTGCTGACCAAGTTGCACTTGAGACACACAAATTTTGCTCCGACCTTACTGAGAGCTGAGTAGCTTCAATTCCCTTGAATATTTTAGCCTGCTCAGAATACCAGAGGCATTCTGCATCTTGAAAAAATGTATTCTTCTTTTTAAATGATTTTCTACTGAGTCAACTTGAAACACTTCTCTTTCTTCTAACCCTGAAGTTAACACGGACTTTTAAATGGTTGCCAGATAACATCCCAGAAAGACTTTTAAAAACGTACTTCTGGGTATATAATGCTAGTCCATGATGTGTTTAAGGATTAAGGAGAAGAAAAGGCTTCAGAACCTGTAAGCAAGCCATACCATGCTGTTATTATCATCTTCAGCTTCAAAGAAATAATTTTGTTAATTGTAACATTTACTATAGATAAACTAACCAACAATGAGATGCATAGCTTTACTGGATGCCTTGAACACAGGAGCTCCATTTTTGTAGTGATAGTCCATGTTTTGTACCATAAAGTAAGAGAGATTCATGAAGAACTGGCTTGTGAATTTTTGTATTAGACTTCAATGAGTCTGACCCCAAAAAATTTATCCCAGAAGTAGCTCTAAAATTACGCTGCTAAATTCTCCTAATGACATATAAATGCACTACAGTCTTTAAAAACTTTCAACTAATTTAAATTTATTTATATGCTTTATGAATTTTAATTTTATGAACATTTTTATATCTGTTTTCTCTGTAACCTGCTTTTTCATAACTCTTTTAAAAAGGAAAGGTAGGAAATTAAAAAGTGTAGAATTCAATTTCCAAGAGAAACTAAATGCTGTGAAATTCTGTTAACACTGCTAAAAAAAAAAAAAAAGGAGGAAATAAAAACCTTCCAATAGTGAATACAACCACAGCATCATTCAGTTAATTTTAAAACAGCACATACAAAGAGAGTAAGTACAAATTCACTAATACAAATTCACTAAGTCCCTTCTGTAAGTATAAATGAAAGGATCAAAAAGTAGTTCGGCATCCAGGACCATTTGGCGCTGCCCTGTTCTGTGAAGGATGCATGTAGGTTACAGATGCATCCTTACGGGTGAGCACGTAGGGTAGCAGATATCAAAGCAGTTCATCAATTTAGGTTGCCAAGTAGGTATCGGATGGCAACAAGATTTACAAATTACCACAGAGGATCTTTATTTGAACTAGTGATCTAGAAATAGGCAGCTTCTCATTTCATTGTAATTCTTCTGAATCATCTACTTTCTTGATAATACTACTTTCTATTTAAAGCCCCTCATTTTTCCTGGTGTTTTGTGTTCTTCTTGATTAAAATCAGCCTCTTCCACAGCATTTTGACTAAGTCAGCTGCCTAAGCAAAGCACTTCTGAAATACATGTAGTACTGCAGTATACTTAAGAAAGACAAATCAAGGTCACCGGAGATGTCCATTATGTATAAATTCCTCTGGGTCTTTAAGCAAAACCCCACATGGTCAGGTGGTCTACACCACAAAAAAAATGTAGCATTTACCAAAAAGCACACTATTGTTTCAAACAGCCCATTTTAAATCAGCTTTGTGTTTTGCAACAAAATTAGAGAACAAAGCTACAGCTAAGCAAGTACTTGTTTTAAGAAGATAAATGTATCTTAACACATAGATTTGAATAATTCATAGCTACTAGTACAAGTACTTGCAACTACTGTTGCATCATTTTTGTGTGATCAAAACAGCAGGAAAGTTGCACCATGATAGCTTACAATGTTTATAGCGAGAAAACATTTTAAAAAATCAGAATTTAAGTGTATGAGTGACTCATGGTACGGACAAAATCAAAAAAGCAAAAAGTGAAATCCCGCCTGTAAAATCAAGTGGGGAAAAAAATGCATGCTTCTCATCTGTCATCCCAGGCTCTTTGATTTTGGAATAAAGAGTTACATTTTTATCAGCAGGTTTTCAGATCCACAGTACATTCTTCTGTACTTAACAGCTATAACAAAAATCTGAAAAAAACTTCAAACCACTGTACATACACTTCTATAAAACAGGCATATGTGTGAGAGAGAGAAGGCAGAGCTATAAATATTAAGTGCTTCTATCCTTAGGCAATGCTAAAGTTTAGACAAAAAGCAATTCTCTTGACAAGTTTTATGGAAGATAAATGTTTTCTGACTCAAATATGTTTTGTAAGATTTACAAGACACTGGCAGGAATGTCTAATGCATTTTATTTCATAAATCTACAGTCTGAGGCTGAACTGGGTGTACCAGAGGAACTGGTCTCACACACTGTCTTTTTGGACACAGCAATTTTTCACTGCTTCGCCAGGGATGCAATTCTAGCTTGGAGTGAGATATTGCCACTTAACAGCTCTTTAGTACGTACGTTGAACAAAGTGAGGCCTTGATCCAGCTGCTAGTGTACAAGACCCCACAGAGTAATTGTAATTAATTGTTGTCTTACCAGACAGAGAACTATACAGGCAAGACAGATGAGAAGGCCATTTCAGATCAAGAAGTTGCCTCCCTAAGTCAAAATTAAAGATACGTTCCAGTGGCACAAGAGGGTTTCTAAAGCCTCGTTTGCTGCTCTTTGTGACACATGGCTTGTGGGCAGCATCTTTCTTCTCAAATTAATTTCAGTCAGGAGGGTGAAACCTGCTGTGGACTTTGGTGGCAGGGCTTGTCAGCTTTTCATCAACTCTGCAAATGCATTCTGAAATGGTAAAAAATGACGCCTGAATCCAGTGTTTTACTTACGCTTGACACATGCTTTGGGCTGAAGGGGAAGTAGGGCACAAATTGGCAACAGAGGTTGCAGAAAAAAGGTTATGTGGAAATTACACTCTTCTCTGTTTCAACTTAATCTATTATAAAGCTGGTAATTCATCAGGGAAAACAGAGGCAAACTGGCAGCACAAATGACATGTCATAACAGTCATACTATGACAAGGGACAGATTGCCCTTCTGAGAATAGGTTATGAATATATGTTATGAGTACCAGAAAATGCTTGCAATCAGAAGTGTTAAGTGTGCAAATGAACTTAATGTTCTATAATGTCTGTAATAAAACTGAATAAAAAAAAAGCCAGGAATTAACTGCCATTTTAAGTCATAAGAACAACTGGGACTTGAATAGCTATTACATGCTCTTAATGTACCTTAAGACATATAACGTATTAACATGCACTAGATCTAGGTGAGGCAGTAACATGCAACCGCTCCTGCAGAGGGAAAAACAGAGGCAGAGAAGCTCAGCAGCTTTCTCAAGGTCAAAGACAGCTAAATGACTTCTGGCTTCCAGGCCAGTACAGAGGGACAGCTCACTTTTCCCTGGCAAGCTTCTGGCTCATTGGCAAAGCACCGATTTCAAGTACCAGCCTTCAGATATTGTTAGACTATCTGAATTCCAGAGACCTCATCTGTGAAAGCTAAAAATCCAGATTGCTAGAGGAGGGGGGGGATGTTTCAGTCTTTCATTCTTTGCTCCTGTCCACACTCATAGTCCTGGTAAGAGAAGAGTTTTGAAGTCTAAGAAAAGTTTACTGAGCAAAATGTGGAATTGATACAAACTGGTTATAGATGCAGTGAATATCCACGGAGTCTGGAGTTTCCACTGCACCAGGACCAAAGAAACTAGAGACAAGGAAGAAAAAAAAAATCGAGCAGAAAACCTGATCTGCACTTGTCTACATGATCCTCCCTTATTAAAAACAAAACACTATTCTAAATAATCCCCCAAATTAGCAGACTTTGCAGAATTATTACTGCAGCACCCTGGCAATTATTCTATAAAGTTGTAGGGTTCTTTCGAGATAAAGACTGGATCAGCAAAAATAAACGCTGCCAATGAACTTAGCATTCCCCAGCAGGTACCTCAGAGACTCGTCAGGCGCTTTCATCTCCTCAAGATTATTGACCCAACAGCAGTGACCCAGTACACTGTTATCTGCAAGGCACAGTAAAGCTCAGGATGTTGCTGCATACGCTATGCATGCAACAGATGGAAGTACACTACCAAAATTTAAATAAAGGAATGAAGATCTAGGATTTTGCAGTTTTAATAGGCCCTTAAGACCTCTGGGCTGAAGTGTCCAACCACAAATACTGCAGTATGATTTCTGTTGCATTTAATCAAGATTTTATACAATTAAGGGAAAAGAACTGCTGTCAAAAATAATAGAGAACAGCAGAATTTGGTGCAGATAATCCTGTCCCAAGTTAAATAAATATTTTTCAAAAGCCTGCACAAATCTTCAAGAAAAGTTAGCAAATTTACCAAGATCACAATGTGGCCTGAAAAGGCAATTAAAAAATTTAACAGCAAGTGTCAGGTCTGCAGACCTGTGAATACTTTGACATATTTTTACCTCTAAATACTAAGAAAATAACAACTGCTGTTGCAGAGGAAACAGCTATCACCTATTTTCTCCCTTGTGAATACAAAGGTTATTGATTTGTTTTGACAAGGAGAATAACTGAAGTACTCAATACTTTATTTCATGATTGAAATAATAGTTAATCAATGCAAAAAGGCTATGAGAAACCAACTGTCTGCAATATCATGAACTAGGATTAATTTTCATTTTAAATGTGAAATGTCAGTGCCACAACCTTTCCTTATTTTCTTCTGCAAAGGGAGGCAATTGCTTCATATTGGGAATTGCTTATCCAGTTTTTAACAAGCAGCAGAGCTACAGCACCAAATTAATAGTTAAAACCAAACAGCATCACCTTCTTTAAATCAGTTAAACTTATTTGTAGACATAAACATGACGGATGCCTAGAAATTGGAGCATTCATTGCTGTAGGGCAACAGATGTCACAATGAAGTCATACTCGGAGATGTCACTGGGCTCAGGATAACAAAGTGCCTTCTGCATGCAGTGTGAGCCAGCCAGTAGGACATCCGACCTGTGCTGGGGATGGCGTGGGCAGTGCAGCCCCAAAGGAGCCTTTGGGAGACACCAGCCACCCTCTGTGCTTGGTGCACCGAACCTTGGGGTGATGCAGATGCGTCCGATCAGCCCTGCCAGCAATGTGATAGTCAAGTGGGTAGTCACTGGGCTCAGGGAGAAATGTGAATGCTCTTTCCAGTCCTACCCCTACAGTCCTTTTACTGGTGGGAACAGGAATCCCCCCCACAGCCCTAGCAGTTTTTCCCCAGCAGAGAATTCCCCTGTGCTGCAGAAAGAATAGCCTTCCTGATGTAACCACAGAGGTCTCTCTATCCTGGTACTAAAATAAGCTGGCAGTGCGGGACAGCCTCTGGTCCCCTGACTGTTTTTTATGCAGTAAGAAGTATCTGCCATCTCTAATCAAATTATTTTCAACTATGCAATATAATGAAGATAACATTATCACAAAGAGGTACTGTGGCAAATCATTAGGCATTTTGTCCGTAGACCAAATATTTTACCTTGCTAATAGGATGATCTGCTGCTGCTGGAACAAGCTGGGTACAAAGCTGCCCTTGGTACTAAACAGAACATGTCATTTTTTGGACTACCTTCCCTATTCTGGGACTTGCTCAGTTTTCTTCTACAAGCTGAAATAAGATTTCCAAAGCTCGTTGATCTTGCAGGCTGTGAGGACAGCCTGCATTTGTACAAGATGCTTCACTTAGCCTATTTGGGGCAGCATTCAGAGATACTCACAAGGGACAGTAATAGAAAACAGCCCAAGGTGGGTAAGGCACATCTGACCAAATGTACAGTCTTCCTCCACATGCAAATGGCTAAGAAGGTAGCTGCTGTAGAACGGGTTAAATACTTACTTTAAGTTCAAACATATAATTTAATTTAAATTAATTGAAATAATTTCAATACTGCATTAAAACACCTCTTGAGTGACTTGTAAAAGAAGTCCTCAGCGGTTGTGTTCAAGCTAATTGGCAATACTAATCAGATGCCCTGGTTGAGTGGCACATTTGGTTTTTATTGCTCTTTTATGAATCTTTCACTTCCTTACCTTGTTTTTGCTGCTTCTCCACATAACCAGAGCTCTGCAGTTACGCAGTCTGCAGTATATATTGCAAGCCAGGCACGTCCTATTAAAATCTTCTCCACTGGCTGTGTTATCTACTTCCTTGAACAGGATAACGGGGTTCAGAAAATTCAGTCTTTTTCTCCTTCCTGCCACAAACCTGTCAAACAAGCCTGGAAAGGCTCTTTCCCTGTCTCTGTTTCTCCAGCAATGACTCTGCCCTGCAGTTGCTAGACCCCAGAGGAGAGGCCTTGTTCAAGTACTATCAGCAAAACTCAAGTGGCGTTACTGATGTTAGCAGGAAAGAGTGCACATCAACATGTAATTTTAAAAGTCGATCCATTACCTTTCTAGCCTTTGCATGGTCATGGCTAGCGTTTTGTTCAGTTCCTCTATCATCCGGCACCCTGAAGGGTGAATGGGCAATGTGCTGGAACCAGAAGGCAGGTGCTGGCTGTGGCTGCCATACTGGAGCTGGTGCTGGTGAGCTGCTAATTGGGAGGGCAGGACAGTATGATGGTGCTGGGTCAAAGGCTGCTGGGAGCTCTTCTGCGTGGAATAGGATGAGAGAGGGAGGTCTGGCCCCCCTAAAGGCATGCAAATCATGACTTTCTTTGGAGGTAGTGGAGGTGACAGTTTAACGGGCATACAAGGCAGTTTCACAGGAGCGCCAGGATCTAAAACAGAAGAAAGAGAGGCCCTAGTGTTAATTTTCATGTCAGTAAGATGGAGATCACAGTATCTGCCTGGGCGAGCAAGTTGCTAGTCACCACGAGAGTGCGTACCCCTTCCCTGCTGCAACAGACTACTGCACAGCCTGTGCCCAGCATGATCTTCAGAAAAAGTGCTGCTGTTTTGCAGCATTTCTGAATGTCACAAAAAGCCATCCCAGGGCTGTGTATGTCCCTTAGGAGACACGTTAAGCAATGCTTACCAGGGTTTGTGGCACCCTTTGATGCTTTAAAGCCCTAGCCCTCCAAAACAGCCCTGCGAGGTAAGTGCAACGTCTCCTGCTCAACAGGCGCACAAATAGGGGGAGAGCAATTCGGTGTCTGAAGTGACAGGGTGACTCACCATCATCACTGCTGGAGCAAAAGCTCAGGCATTCCTGGTCCTTCTCAGCCACTGCAGTGCAATTACTACAAGTCATATTTCTTACTGCTTTGTAACATGCAAAACATCTGGTGTCAAAAATCACATTACAGGGCAAGAGAGAAAAGAAATAGGCTTTGAATACTAAACAGGAGTGGTTTGGAAAAACGAAGGGTACAGGAGAAGAAAATTATAAAGGGCAGAAGACTGTTAGGACTAATGTTTTACAGAAAACTTGGCAGCCACTTTTCTCTGGACACGTGAACTGAATTTTAACCTTTTTAACTCTAGGCATGTTCATTGAATCCCATAGTTGAACTACAAAGAGTCCCCTGACTTCCATGAGAAATCAAGAGGTTCACAAGCAAACCTCTCTGCCGAGACTCAACTGCAGGATGGAGATTTTTGTAGTTGCATTGTGAAATGTTTTCAGAAAGGAGAAAAAGCAACGGGAGGGCTTGTAGTTCCCAAGACGGGTGTGGGAAATGGTCACAACACACACTACGAGCTAAACCGAGAGTAAATACACTGTGAGCTGCAGCTGTGAGTTTGTGTGTAGGAGGAAGGCCAGGCCCTTTCCAGCCTGGAATTTCACAGACATTTGGCTCTGCAATGCAGCTCTGCAGGCAAGGCTTGCGTGATCATTGACCTCTTGTTGCTTTACATCACTCTTCTTGTAACATGGTAAGAGAATTGAAGGGCCAGCATCTTCTTTTGACCCAACAAAGCTTGGGATTAAGACATTGCTCTTCATGTTTCAAAGGTCATCACCCTCCTGAGCGATACCAGATTTCTCAAGTCCTTTTCCAGATGGTTCTTTTTAGTACAAACTATGCTTTCCACCCTCCTGGCCTATTTTGGATATTGGCTGTATTAGTACCCATATCAGGGTGCCTGAAGTTGATGCTATAACTTTCAAGCACTAACACTTCTGGAACATTATTAAGGATAGTAATGTGGAAAAAGACCATGCACAGAGCTAAGCTCAGATACGCCATGAGACTTTTTTTAGTGCTAGTCATAGCTTCATTGCATCCACCGTATCCACTTCATACTAGTGCTTTTACCACTTTAGAAACAACACACTGACAGTAAGTCTTCCCTTTCTTCAAAGGACTTATAGGCTAATGACACAGGAGAGGCAAAGGGTGTGCAAAGACGAAGCAGAGGCATGGAGAGAAATGTCCACATTGCAGAGTGGGAGAGTTATAAAGAGTAGAAACCAAGCCTTTTGGCTTTCAATGCAATATCGCATCCACTCGACATGTTGTCTCTCAAAGGCAAAAATTCTTCTGATGGCTCCACCAAGGCTGAAATCTGACTGATGGGATTGCCAAAGCAAAGGGCACTGCCCTCTCCTCTAAAGCGGATTGCCTTCTGTACAGTAGAAAAAAAAGACTTTCAGGATTTTCTATTCAAGCACAGGAAGGTCTCCAAGTTACCGTGTTTTTCTTACGTCCGCATTATCTGTGTACATTTCCTCTTTGTATCCTGCATAAAAGAACACACCTCTTCAAGAAAAGGTAAATAACAGAGAGAGTAAATTGTATAGAGCCCTGAGAATAAGGCTCCTATGGGATTTATAGTAACAAAGTGTTTTCATATATTTGTTCTGCAGGCACTTTCACTTCTAGAGCTGGTCCTGAATTACAAAGCCTCCATTGAGATCTGCAATTCCATTTTGTAAAGCGCAAGTCTGACTGCTGGTTTTAGATCCTTTTCTGCTGTATCTCAATTAAAGTCCTCGTTTGACAGTGCCTGTGCCTGGACGTCCCACCACTCTGTGTATGATGCCTGGGAGCCATCCTTAATGGTGAATTCAAAGAGATCCCAATGGCAGGCATCTCTTGCTTGTGACAAAAGAATAACTGCGAGTATCAGCTGGGCTCTCTGCCTTCTGTGATCCTGAAGATTAGAGGAACATTAGATGTTGGGAGCGAGTATCATGTGCCAAATGGTTCCAGTATAAAGCAAACAGGAATACTTCCATCTTTCTTCTAAAATATAGTGAAAATTTATTTCTTTTCTTCAAGCATTCATCTAGCAGAGTTGTGACACAGGCACTGCAGAATTGGAGTTGTACAGGAGAACAAGTCTGGCTTAATTATCTTGAGTAACCACATACTCCATCATGAATTAGATGTGCATACTCTGGTTCCCACTCTTCATAACAGAGGTATGGACCTTTAGTTTCCTCTTAAATTTAAAGAAATCCTTCACATCAACGTGTTTTCAGTGGTATCACAGCTAGGTGACTCTACTTCCACCGGAAACCTGCCAAAAATCTTGTCCATTATTTTTAACATAAGGCTTTATTCAGACCAACTGTGTGTCACACCCAGGTTCTTGAATCTGTCTGAATATGGTCCTAATACCTAAATAGAACCTTGGGAATGAACCAGAGGCATTAAATCTACTTGTCTGCCCTTCCTTTTCTACTTGGGTGTTAAAAAACGATGGCTAAAAGGAGAACGACTGCAATGGGAGGACAGTTCGATCCATTTGCTCAGAAACGTAACAGTATATCCACACCGACATCAGTAACGGAGACCTTGTACTGCGAGTTTTGGTGCATGGTCAGATCAGTGAGTGTGCTGAGCAGCTAGGGCCTTGCTCAAATCCATGGGCTCCAGGCATGCACTTGGAAACCGTGCTACATCATCTGGAGTAAAGGAGGGAACAACTTCTCCCTGCGTGTAAAAGTGAGATGACTACATCTTACAACTTGCTTCTCTGTTTGTTTTAATTTTACAATATATGTGATACATGAATCAGGGATGGAAACAGTTATTGCCTCCAGCATGGAATATCCATCAGACATGGACGTCTGTAGATGAGTAAGAAGCTGGACAGCAGAAATATAAACAAGGAATCTGTGATAAGTGTCTTCTCAATGGAACATTACCGGAGTCTTAAATCACTGCACAAAGCACTCGTGACAGAAAAGAAGCAAACTGTGTGAAGCCAGGTGTGCAAGTCTGATTAATCTCTTTTGGCTGAGGTTCTTCATGCTCAAGGGAATAATGAGCAATTTTGCAAGACGTTGGCTCTCAGCGGGGTTGTGACCACTCAGCACTGTGCATGGTTAAGTAATAACTGTGCCAGAACTGATGAAAGCGATGTTAGGCATCAACCTTCCCACTGCTGATGACAATAAATTACTTAAAAGATAGTTGTGGTTGCCACAATATTTGCTGCACATTACACCTTTGACAAGCAGGTCAGCCCTTACCCCTTCCACATCGATCATTTTGCTAATACCTACAGTTGGTAGCGTTTCCTTTTGGGTTTTTAGGAGATAGCTAAATGGACTTCTATTTGCTGCATGGAAGGTTTGTTCATGCATGGCTCTTCTGACGTGCTTGTGGTACACCGGGGCTGCACACAGCACACCTCGTCCGATGCTTCCTAGACACTGAACGTGGCTGGAGAGTTGGTCGGCCCACGTTGCAGATACAGCTGTTGCAGATAGGGTGCTGGGAAGGTCTAGAAGTATGGCAGCACATGTTGCTGCAGTGGGGCTGGTAGAAAAGCTCATTTAAATCCCCAGATTCTGCCCTGGCACAACTGCTGCATGAAGACACCGGGTGTGCCTGGGAATCCTGGGCTTGTGGCAGAGCTGGCTGTGTTTGTCATCCTGCCAGTGGCAGAAATGCTCTTTCTGGACTTCATGTGACACCAAACAGGAGCCAGCATCATACCCTGACAGCAAGGAAGGCCAACAACCTCCTGAGTTGTATGGATAGAAGCACAGCCAGGAGTTCAAAGGATTATTCACCTTCTATTCAGCACTCAGACTGCGTCTAGATCGCTGTGCCAAGCTAACTTACCAGGAAAGTAACTTTCCAACTCCCAGGAAAGACATCAAAACCCCAGAACGAGCTGAGCAGAGGGCCACCGCAATGGTTGAGGGCACCTGGCCTGTAAGGAGAAGCTGAGAGACTGGGGCTCGTTCAGCTTAGAGAAGAGAGAGCTGCAAGGGGAACAGCTAACAGCAGCCTCCAGTACCTGTGAAGAGGTTCTGAGTAAGGTGAGGCCAGGCTCTTCACAGCAGTCCATGGTGGGAGGAGGAGAGACAGTGGGCAAAGACCGAGACAAAAGAGGTTCAAGACTGGGTTATAAAGAAAATGTTTTCTCCCATGAGAAGAGCCAAACAGTGGAGCAAGTTTTCCCAGGCAGGTTGTGCAGCTGGCATCCTTTGAAGGTTTTCAGGACCCAGCTGGACAAAACCCTGAGTAACCTGGTCTGATCCTGCTTTGAGCAGAGGTTGGACTAGAGACTTGCTGGCGTTCCTTCCCTCCTGAATGACCTTATAGGGTGACCTTTGCTGTACTATCTACAACAAGTAATACAACTCGTCATAGAGTTAACCAGTTACTCTTCAAATTCCATCCTAGTAATTAATTTTGTACATTAATGGGCTTAAAAAAAAAAAAGGGCAGATCCCAGTGTGGCCTGCTGAGGGAGCTCCATGGTGGAAATGAGGTGATGTGCCTGATATTTGCTGGTAGCGTTTGGACAAGTAACTTTCACTTTTTCAGGTCTTCTCTCCGGGAATCACTTGTGCCTGAACAGCGAGAGTCTCTTTTCTTATTTCAACGAGTTTCTGAACTTGTCTTCATAAAGACAAGTTAAAAACTGTTCTCAAAGATTTGCCATGCATCTCCAGGGAAGATTTGAGACAGAAATTCTTTGCTGTTCTTCTGCACCACGTATGCATCCAAGGTTCAAGTTGAATTTGCAGCACACAAGCAAAGCATGCTTAGCCTAAAGGTTGAAATGTACAGCTCTGCATAAATTCACATGCAGAGCCTTGAAGAGGGTTTCAAAGATGAGAAGATGTCCTGATGCCTATACGTGCTAGGCACTCCCCCCTCCAGGTAGCAGCATGCAGAGGAAGGATGGAAAGAGCAACCTGGGGTGCTGCCCCTGGGGGTGCCGGTGAAGAAGAGCTGCTTTTGCTCTGCTGCTTCTCTTTCAAGCACCACAGTGAAAAGAGAATTGTCCATTGCCCCCCGCCCCCCCCCCCAGGAATGCAACCTATCTTCACGAACACAGCCTGCCAGAGGTACCATCACAGAGGAGGAAGGTTGTGGATAATGTCTTGGGCTCACCTACAGAGAAGCCTTCTGAGACACACGTGACTTGCATCACAAAATACTGCAGACAGTATTTACTGGATAAATTGTAGTTGTAAATACTTTTATAATGCTGTAACTAATGACCAGCTGTGTTGTGGCAATGCAGCAGGACACCAGGCATGCATGTTCTCAAACTTCATCCTTGGCTTGTCTGCATTACCAGAAGTAAATTTTGGGGACTTGTTAGATTTCCACTCTGTTAAATGTTTGCCTCTAATCATGAATAGCTCTTACTTTACAGAGACATAACTAGAAAGCACAATCTCAGAACAAAAAATGTGCTATGCCTGTCCTCAAAATCTTGAATGAAGCAAGCAAGAAAATGCAAAAGTGTCTTCAAAGCTTAAATACAATAGCTGAGTGGCCAGGTATGACCAAGGCTATGCCCTACTATAGTATTAGGCTAAATCTGGGCTCAAATACACCCAGGTGTTGCTGAGATCCCAGCTTAGCAGCATATATTTTGCTCTCTGATGTTTCAGCAGACTTCATGGGTTACTGGCAATTCAGTTGTTTGAATGCAGAATATCTGAATAATTTCAGAAAACATCTGTGCTGGTGAGAAGTAACAGCTTAATGAATCAAGATCAAAAGGAGCTTTACACCACTGGGGTATGTTGTCTATCAAATCAGATATGACCAGTCTTCTTGTCACTTTTGGGCATTAAAGATTTTATGATAATCTGGGGACTTTACCCCAGTAGTCCAATTAAATTTGGTCCCAGTTGGTTATTTCAGCTTCTCCTACATTTTCAATGGAGTGGGCTACGAGTGTTGTCCTAAATGCCTGGGTTCTGTAGGTGGATACTTGAGAATTAAAATGATGAAAGAAATGCTGTGCATGAATGTTGTCTAATAATAATCATATCTGAAATCCAGTAGAAGGCTCACCAGGAGGTGACTGGCCAACAGAAAACGCAGAGCAGTGACACAACGGTATCAAAATAGTTAAGGACCCTGTTTTTCTCCCAGGGTTGCCTGTCTTCTAGGGCTGTGTGGGTGCTTCCACACCCAGTGCTGTGATGGGGGTGTTCCCTGAGGAGGCAGCATCATCAAGAGCATGGGCGGTGGCGTGAGGCAAAGCACACAGCATCTTCCGCAGCAACGGTGGCACCATTCCCAGTGGCTGTTCTGCAGTCTGCTCTTGGCTCTGTCCCTGTTTCTGCACTGTCCCGTCCCCCCAGTACCTCAGCCTTGGGAAGAAGCATGCCAAGGCTGTGTGATTTGTATTTGCTAGAGGCAATTCTCTCTTCCTTTCACCTTTAAAATGGATTTTTTCTTTTCATTCTCCCCAAAATTAAATGTGCTCTTACATGTTTATTTTATGCCTGCTCTTTTATGTGCATTTCTTATCAAGGGAAAGGCCAATCTTTGTCTTGGCAAAGGCAGATAGATATTTGAGATGGTTCATAAATGCTTTCAGAGGTGAGGAATGTTTCTTTTTCCATATCTAAAACCTGTTTTATGTCCTTTGCCAAACCCTGAAAGTCAGTGTTTGTGCCTTTATTGAAGAACTTTGGGATAAGTTCAGAGCAAGACGGTGGTCAGACTCAAAGGAAGCTTTTCTTTCCTCAAGTTTTGCATTTAAAATAATTATTTTTTTTCCTTTTTGCTGCTGACCATGCCTGTAGTAATTTTATAATATATGTTTGTATAAAACATATTTCTATTAAGTAAATGTACATAATTACACATACGCATGCATATATATGTATCTGAAGACAGAAGAGGTGCTTCTGCATTTTCAGATGTGTACCTGAACCCTTCACAAGATCACATCTCCCCTCGCAGTCTTCTGAAACAGAGCTACCAGACCATTTAATGACCATCACTCCCCACCAGCCATGCCCAGTCTGTCTTAGTTTGTCCTTCAACCTTCTCACAAAATCTTCACAGAAAAATGTGTATGCAACAAGAATGGAAAAATCTTCACCTCAAATGCCAGAATTCAGATTTTACTTGTTTTCTCACACACAACCTGAGGATGTCTCTGGAGTAATTAGTAAAACAATAGCATTAATTCTGCTTCTCACTGATGAGGGTGCTTCACTAGGATTGATTGCTCATTTCCAAAGATTATACACAGCTAAAATAATTACCAGTGGAGAACACAAGGCACTGACTAATATGTATATCTTTTAGACCACCAAAGTAAATGGACCCTTAAGACTAAGTTTAATACTTTTACTTACAAGGTATGTATAAATGAGGCTTTCAGTTCCACCAGGATTAACTGTCAATTAAACTAGAGCCCTATGACTAGATCTGAATCTCTGCTCCTTTCCCCTCGGGGTTCTGTATATGTGCGTACAAGAGTCTGTCTATATGCACATACAAGAGATTATTTAGGAACTGGATGACAGACCACTAAAGGCCACCACAAAGTCTGAGAAGCCACAGTTCTGCTTCACTTTCATTGGAAAGCTGTTACCATCAAGCAATTGACTGACAGCTTGAGCCTGATTCTACCTCACAGAAAATTTCCAGTTGCAATAAAACCCCACACCAGAAGCCCTGATCCTTTGATCCTCCTGCTATCTCTCACAGAAGAAAGGCTTATGAATGAGGACATTTAGTACCTGAGTTTTTTCCTATGCTATTCTTATTTTTTTATTTCTTCCATGTTGGCCTAATTTCTGAGCAGCTTCTTTTAATTGGGACGAAGTGTTAGGGGAGATCATAGGAAGCTGGTTTTGTCCTCACCTGAAGCCATTAGCACCGCTGCCTGGCTTTGCAGGCTGAAGAACTGCCCATTCAGTTTGTAGGATAAGGCAAAACGTTAACTATTATGTGTAGATTTTGGCAGGCAAGAAAGTAAAGAGGTTTCACATAAAATGAACGAAACTATACAGAACAAAACTGTGTGGTCATCCAAACAGAAACATGAAGACACTACGTAGAGATATGAGAGAAAACCAGAACATGCTCTTTCCTAATAAGCTCTTTCCTGATACATATCTTAACCTGAATAAAATGGGTATTACATGTCAGGGAAAAAAAAAAACCCAAAACAAACTAGAATGTAGTAATGTGGGCTGAGCATCTCTCACATCAGCTTTGAAAATACCAGAGCAGCATTAACACAAAAAAACTGACCCAGTGAGGAGAGCGGTAGCTGCCCCAGTACAGAGATGCACCTCACCTCGTCTTGAACTCAGGATTTTGAGGTGCTGCCTCCTGGGCAGCAGCTGCAATTACCAGCAGACTGTTCAAAAGGTGCAGTCAAGCATTTAGGAAACCGTTTTTGGTCTGTGTAAACATAGCCATCCTTTGCTGCAGTGTTCTAAATGACAGACTTGAGAGAGGAGAGCCACCAGTCCTCCTTCCACATGTACCTAGAGCTCTGAATCCCAAAGAACCTTGTGGAAACATCTGGAATGCAAAAAAGGAGCCTGTATTGTCTACTGTTGCTAGCTGCTGTGCAGTGAGAGGTGAACTGCAGCACACCAAACCCCTGGGCACTGGGCCCTGGTGCTGCCCATCATCACCAGGACTCACCAGTGGGAGGGGAGCAGTCAGAGCAGGGGTGGGAAGGGGGAGCAGCTGGGCAGGCAGTGTGAGCAGGGAAGCAAAATGGCAAGAAGCCATGGGACAGAATGGCCTGTGTGAGGATCAAGGGGGCAAGTAAAAGACAAACACATGGGAAGATACAGGGTGTGCGCAGGGAGTGGAGAAGCAACAAAGGGCGAAAGGAGAAAGCAAAACTCTTCCTTTGCCCTCAGCTCTCACCTCTTTTCTCATTAAAGGCATTTAAAGACATCCTAGTATTTTTCTGACACTTCCTTTCCCATCAAAGCACATCCTGCAATTTTGGCGGTGATGGTAGGTCTTGATGAGTAGGAGTGAGGAGGGTTAGGAAACACAGCGGCAGTCTTAGGTGATTACAGCTGAGAGGGGAAGTGCCCTGAAGTAACCTTGATGAAGGTATAGTCTGAAGATGCTTCGTGATCCCTGCCCTCGGTACCAGACAGATACATCACCGGTACACACCACAACTCGTGCAAACAGGGTTACAGAAGGAGGAAGGATGGGAGAACCTTGCTGGAAGGGCATGTCTTTCCTAGAAGGGAAATGGTGGTGCTGAGGGTCCAGGAACACCTACTTACCAGTTAAGTGGCTGGCAATCCTGGCAATAGGTTTAGGAGGCAGGGCAGGGGGCTGTTTGAGGAGGGACAACTGTTTCACTGGGGTGTCCTCATGGTCTCCAGGGAAAGCGGCAGATTTTTTGGGGGGAAGTAGCAGGACTGGCTTAGCTGTAGGATCTTGGGACAGGAGGACGCCGGATTCATTGGATGTGGGGCTCTCTTCAGACACTGGAGGACACAACCACATCATAGACGCAACAACGTTACGAGCAAAGCAGCGGCGGATACAGCCGTAGTAAGACGAGAAAAGCAAAGCAACAATGCAGATTAAGAACGACTAATAGATTTCACTCAAACATCGTATAACATAGAAAGTAGAGGAGGAAGAAAGAGAGAAAAAGAGAAAGAGTAACACACATCTACACAACAGCCAAATTTCCCCTTACCTCTGACAGAAGCCAGCTCCCTTCTGCCAGGCTGGGACAAATTCCCACATCTTGAACACAAGTCAAGAGCCTTAAAATGTCACATCTCAGATGGTCTGTCACCACAGCTTGCCCAGGACCAGATATGTTAGCAGGTGGTATCTAAACTTATCCTACACATGTAAAAGCACCTCACGGGGCTTACTCCATTTCAGAGAGGCCGCACAGCTGTGTGAGATCATGGATGAACACTTCCACAAGTCGCTTCAGTTGAGTTTACTTCACTCGACCTTTGGCCACAGCTCTCAGCATGTGCTGCAGGAAGAGGAGCTAACCTAGATGTACAGCATTGCTGTGCTTCTGCATGGGCTGGGGAAGAAGCGCAGACAGCCTCACCTAGGGCAGGGCAGGGCAGCTGGCTGTGTTAGCTACTGAAAGATGCATGGTGCAAATGCCACCCAACACCACGCGGCAGCTGAAGGGCGTGATGTTGTACCCTAGGGTTTAAAAACGTTGTCAGCTCTCTGTCCTAGAGCTCGTTGGCACAGCTGAGACATAGCTGGAGAGTTAGGAATCTGCTCTAAAATGCTCACAAAGGGCAGGGACTTTGCCTTGCTCACAAAGAGGTTACTTGTGTAGAAGTCGAGTTTACTTCTACGCCGAGTCAGTCAAAATTTCTCATGGAGCATCCCGTAACAATCTGTATGCTGTCACCTTCACCACCAGAAAACTTTCATCTTTGACAAGGATATTTCAGGGCTAGACACCATGTGTTAGAAGTCAAAAACTTGTTTCAAACAGCTTAGAGTACCTACATCATAATGTAAATGAGACGTTACCTGTCCCGTCCATGATCTCTGTGGTTGGGAGCACCTCGTATGAGCAAGGTTCCCCAGGTGCTGGAACAGACTCCAGTTCTGCTAGGGCTGGCAGGGATACCTGGCTGGAGCTCAGCACTTGCCCAGAGCCCAGAGGCTGCCCATTCTCCAAAGCTCCTTCTTCATTTGGTATGGAAAGTTCCCCATCTGTTTATAGTTGGAGGAAAGCAGAATGACAACAGAAGACACATAAATAAGATGCAGAAAGAATTCAAAATGAAATCTGCTATATCCATTGCTTGCAAATGAGGAACTTGAACTGAGATCCTGTATGTATACATGTATTGGGTTTGCGTGGCAATGTTTTGGTGGCAAGGTGACTACAGGGGTGGCTTCTGTGAGGAGCTGTCAGAAGCTTCCCCTGTGTGCAATGGAGCCAGTGCCAGCCGGCTCCCAGATGGACCCACCGCTGGCCAAGGCTGAGCCCATCAGTGATGGTGGTAGCGCCTCTGGGACAGCATGTTAAGAAGAGAAGAAAAAAAAATCTGCACCAGTGGGAGAGCGACAGCCCTGCAGCCCCCCGGGCCAGGGCAGGAGGAGGCAGGGGGGCTCCAGGCGCTGGAGCAGAGGTTCCCCGGCAGCCCGTGGTGAAGCCCCCGGCCGGGCAGGCTGTGCCCCCAGCCCGGGGAGCCCCCGGGGGAGCAGATCCGCCCCTGCAGCCTGTGGGGACCCCACGCCGGGGCAGAGGCAGGGGGTGAGGAGCCCCCCGAGGGGCAGGAGCAGCAGGGACAGCTGTGATGGACTGAGTGCAGCCCCCATGCCCCGTCCCCTGCGCCGCTGGCGGGGAGGGGGGACAGAAATCGGGGGTAAAGTTAAGCCCGGGGAGAAGGGAGCGGTGGGGGAAGGTGTTTTAAGGTTTGATTTTATTTCTCGTTATCCTACTCTGATTTGATTGACAATAAATTTAATTAATTTTCCCCAAGTCGAGCCTGTTCTGCCCATGACGCTAATGGCTGAGCGATCTCCCTGTCCTTATCTCAACCCACAAACCTTTCGTTATATTTTCTCTTCCCTGCCCAGCTGAGGAGGGGAGCGATAAAGTGGCTTTTCCGAGCACCCGGCCTCCAGCCAGGGTCAACCCACCACAATGCAGAAGACACAGGGATAAGGATCAAACCAATATGGTTTGTATCTCAAAAACACAACTTGTGCAGAGCAATTATTGGAGATGTCCAACTGTGATGCTTTGTCCACAACAGTTTCAGGGAAGTCTGTTGGCATTCCACTTGCCTTCAGGGGTTATTAAGATGTGGGAAAGGTCTGCCACATATCTGTGTTGACCCTTTGCTTACCCTAGGACTGTCATTATGATCCATGGTCTAAGCTGGATGGTTCCTGGCCATCCTCCACCCATGGGGCCAGGTGGCCCCATCCAGGGCCGCAAAATGTCTTTTCCCTCTGTCTCTGTTAAAGCTGGGAAGTCAGGAATGAGAAAGGGCTGGAACTGAAGCTACAGAGCTTTCTTAAGGAATTCTAATACATACAGTACATAATTTATAATATTTTAATAATAATAACAAGAATTACTCTCTTCCCTTACACCAATTTTTATGCAGTAAGGGACACAAACAAAATCACAGAAGTATGTCCCTATTTTACACACAAATAAAAACATTACAGCTCCCAGCATCAAGATTTTAAGTAAGGCACAGAATAATTTTTGTAGTTGCCTGGTATAAGATCTTGACACTGGGATATAGCAGATTCCATTTAGAAAGTCTGTTTTTAAAGTTATTAATATCTCCTCTATCTGAGCAAAATTTCTGTAACAGCAGCTGGTAGGTTCTTTCCTATTAAACGCCACTTCACGTTAGAAATAATAAAGAACAGAAGCAAGGGATCAGATCATTCTCTGTGGTGTCAACCTGCATGATTTTTATCTCAGAACTTGTTACGCACAGCACTCTGGTACCTGGAGGCAATGACTACACGGATATCTCAATTACATTTTTATAAAGCAAAGTGTTCAGCCCCTATGGTTATGAGTGGAAGCCTGAAAATATAACCAGAATGTGACCTGTAAGGCTAAGAACCAACAGGCAAATAATCGGAGCCTAATTTTAGCATGCATTTAAATTATTTTTTAAGTCTAATTCAGGATTTCAGGATCTGGTTCTTGATTTTTGGGCACCTCTGATTAGCCCTATTACTGCTCAATGTACTGAGCAGAGATGTCCATCGTTCAGGTGAGTGCACATTTTCCCCTCACAGGGCTAAGAACTGCAAAACGCTTTGGCAAACAATACTGAAAAAAGAAAAAGTCTCATTTAGGTGTTAGGACACAGCAATTAAAAGTCTGAAAGCATGCCAGCTGATACGTATTCTATGTTGCTGCCTTTTAAAGTTTCTGCACGGTGAGTGAAGATGGTCTCCTACTTATTTTGGAATTATTAGAAGTACCAAGGTCTTGACTTTCTTGTTTTTGTTGGAGATTGTTGAAGACCTAGAGCGCTATTAAGGTACATGGTCACATCGTACTAAAGTGAAACTCAACTCACGGCTTTCACAGCAATCACCTGAGCTGGCTAAAAGGTGGCAACATTAATCACCACTGAAGGTTTTGGCCATTTGTTCGCAGCACAGCCTCCTTCTGACTGCTGTGGTCATTCAATACAAACCCATTTATTTCCCTAGGCAGCAAAAAATCCAACAACAGTTCAGCCAGTATTTAAACTGAATGTTTTTTGACTTAGCTGTTTCAATGGAAATGCTATGTATTCTGTGCTTGCTCTGTCTCCCTTTTATAAACACACACCTTCACACGTGTTTGGGACAGGGGCTGCTCTTGTCTCAGCTACCTGGATTCATGAAAGAGCCTAATTGTTTCTTATGCAGAGCAACTGTTTATTGAATGAAAGGCAGCTATTGTGTCCAGCAATATTCATTAATTCAGTGCAGGACTAAATTTGCCCGTCATTGTGAGCAGACAAAAAGTACGCACGATAAACCCAGTAACATTTATTTTTTGAAGGGATGCCTACACATTTTTTAATGAAGTGGGATGTCCACCATAACATGCTGAACATCTTGTAATCTTACTGTCTTAAATGCACCTCGTGCTTCCCAGGTTATATTCAGCATGACTGAAGAAGACAGCATTCAAACGACGCGTTGAAGATTTACAATTGCAAAAAAGTAACACGTGAGATAAAAGTCCAGCTTTTACTTTTTGTTGTAATAACAAGCAGGCCAGCTCTCTGTACTGCCAGCGTAACTTCTTCTAATCTTACCTCTGAATGTCTCCAGTCTTTGTTTAGACTCTAAAACTTGTCCTTGGATTTGAATGCAATCATCAGACATGACACAGAATGACTGACACATACACCCTAAATCAGAGCTTGCTTAAAGAAAAGCTACATGGGGAGCTGCTCAAGTACAGTGAACAGATTAAAGATGTGGATAAAATAGTTTGGAGAATAAAGAATATCTTAGTGTGAATTAATCCTGGATCAGAGACATGCTTGACAACCAGATATAAAAGGCAAATTACTTAATATTTTCCAAGTACTAAAAGCTATTCTGGTTAGCTGACATACAAATGAAAGGAATCCTGGTAATGCAATTATTACACTTACAGGAACCGGTTATAAATTTAAAGTTAATTTTGCACAGTGATAACATATGTAATCTTTTGCTCTCACATTTGCTAAATCCTTTGCTGTGTTTTCACAGAGCCTGCTGCTACTTAGCGGAGAATGACTTCTCCTGAACGCAGGAGCTTTGGTAGTGTGAGTCTGGAGGGGACCAGGGAGGGTAGCCTGACCCCTGCAGCGATGGGAGCACGCGAAGGCTGCTCTTCTGGTACTCAGGAGGTTTTGCACACCTGAAGTCACTGAAAAAAACGGACCTCAGAGGAAACCCTCCGATGCAGTGGACTCTACCCAGACACTTTGATTCACCTTAGCATGTGAAAATAACAGCATGGGGCGAAGGCCCAGAAATACATAGCTATAAGCTCAAAACATGTGGCCCCTAAGCATGGTGTGTATTCCTGAACTCACCTGCCATTTCCACTTTCAGGTACGTCTTAAAACATCACCTGTCGTGGAGCAGCCTGCAGTGCACCACACCGACCAACACCGACCATTCCCTTTGTTGCTCTTTATGGGAGTTCTGCCTACTCTCCCTGTGGCTTTTCACTCCAAATACTTTGGACAGGGAACTCGCGTATCTGCAGAGTGCCATGCTCACGCACTCCTCCCACAGACAACTGGCTACAGAAGTCAAAATGACAAGGAGAGTTCAAAATCCTGGGTCATGTTCCACTTCCGCTCAAGTCTCCTTGAGTACTTGCCTACTCTCAAGTAAGACTGTCCAGGCAAAGCATCCTTGATGGCAAAGGCCAGGAAGGGCAGAGAAAAAATCATGTCCTTCTCTGCTGTGGCCCCTATGGGCTAGGGGACAGAAACCTGGCATGTGGCCAAGGCCTGTCCCTGGGGCTGTTTCCCAGCCTCGGTGGCTACCTTAGCACAGTGGCTGGGATCCTCCTTGCCTTCAGTCTCTAAGCAGACCCCCAGTTTTGTGGGATCCCATGGAGCTGGAGACAGGCTGACGTATGGATGTCCTCCCTGCTTCTGGAGGAGGTCAAAACTTTTCAACATCTGATTTCACAGAAGCACAGCTGGCTCTCTGGTGGCTGCCATGCCTTTCTCCTTGCTGCATTCCCAAAGCAACTTCTTCAAACTTACGCACACATACTGCCACAAAACCTGCTGTAGCACCTAAGTGCAACACGTCCAAATTGTGTCAGCATTTAAGTAACCTGAAATTTAGGCGTAAAACCATCATTTTGATTAGGTAGAGTAGAAAAATACAGAAATCTAAAAGATGAATACTGCCCATGCTTCCTTGAAGAACCATTTTACCAGTGCCTCGGGAGCAAGCGATCAGTACACATTCAGAAATTTCTCACTACAGGCAATCTCATCTACGTTCAGATAAAAGAAGAGCTATCAAAAGACTAAAAGTAGATTTAATTCTTTGACCGACACCATGGAATAGTGGGCAATTCTAAAGGCAGATGTTTTTGGGAAGGTTCCAGCTCCATGAGAAAATCAAACCTGTTTATCTACGCATAGGAGCAACGGTATAGCAAAAAGGTGAGTTCATCTAAATGCTGTGGTATCTTCTGTGTTGCAGGTGGAAGCCTTGTTTTTAACTGCTCAGCACCGCCTGCCCACAAACTATTAGAACAACAGATGCCTTATTAGATACTTCAACTTAAGATTTTTCTGAAAGTACACAATATTTGGAAAAATTATCACCTTTGCCTCCATTTTCAGAAGACTCAAGTCACAGAACCTTGGAAATGGAAGATGACAGAAACTGATTTGGTCGTAAGTGGGGCCTTTGCCAAGGAAAGAGCTCCCTGCAGTTCAGTCTGGAGTGGTTTCACTTGACCAGCTGAAGCGTGGCAGTCACTGGAGTGATAAAAGCATGTCTTGTTTCCCAAATATAGCAGCTGGGCTGCAGTGACTCTCCCATGTGTGAACACTGTGACTTACTGCACTTGGCTAACTTTAACCTGCTGGATGACACAAAGTCCTCTGAAAGCCAGCAAATCCTGAAGGAAACAGGTCTGTGTCTCATTTTAAACAGCAGGCAAACCAATCAGCTAATTCTGGTTTTCTTCAACATAGAAGATACGACAAAATCAATACTAAGCACACTGCTTAGAATGCACACGCTCCAGAATTTTTGTGCTTGGGTCAGTCTGTCCATACTAAGTTTCCTTTGATCTGTATGGACTTTTTTAAAGAAAAGGGCAAAATTACTACAGGCTAATTCTGCCTGCTTTGCCCACCTCTTAGGAAAGGGTGACAAAGAGATTTAATGTTATGGCTTCACCTATTGCCTGTGCAAGATGCCTCTGGCATGGAAGGTGAGACCATCATCAAATAAAACCTTCTGCTATGAAGTGCTAAAGTCTGCTGTGTTTTCTTGAAGGATTTAGAGATTACCTAACAGGAATTACAAGAAAAATGTTACTTCCACTTAAGGTTCTTAGTGGGATATAATATCCTTTATTAGAATTACTCTCAGATTATTAGACCACTGAAGGAAATACTGCTTTTGCTGTACACATCTTGCCTTACTCATATCCTTGTATCATCAAAGTTACTCGATTGCTGCTACTTTTCTTGTGTATTACTATTTTCTTCTCTGCCCTACCTCTTTCTTTCAAGGAGGGCTACCAAGTCTTAGCTTCCTGGTTGGCAGCCAGCTGGATATGTAGGATACTGAATAAGGAGTCCAGCTGTTTTGCACTGTAGTTTCCCTTTTAGTGGCACCTGACAGTGAAAAAGTCCAATGTCTGTATTTTGCACTGGAAATAGGAAGATGCAGCATATGTTTTATACCAGCTTTTTCTGATACATAAAAGTGAAATATGACTATGTAGAGGAATTAATTTCTTTTTTTCAGACAAGGACCTCCAGACAGCTTAGCATGTGCTTCTGAAGATGACATAGAAGATTACAAACTACAGCATTATTTGATGAACGAAGAAAGCTGTAGTGCTTGGGTAGCAAAGCAGGGGGGATTCTCCCTGAGTTTCCATGTGGAAGGCAGGGTCAGGCTGCACAGAAAATATTTTTTCCTGAGGATGCCTTTAGGTGTATGTAGGGGTGGGTCAGGAAGCAGCTATGTGTGGGATGCCAGGCAGGGATGAAGGAGGTTCGCAGCCCCAACAGAGGTGTGACTGAAGGCTGACTTCTGAGCTGGCCAGGGCACAGAACAGGGACCTATGCCCTGGCCTCTTCCAGGCTGTCACACAAGTGGTGTGACAGCCTGGACCATGCCCCGCTGGCTGCAGGGATGCCTGCTTCGTGGCGGCACATCTCCTCTCAGTCACACTCCAACATGTGGACAACCCAAAGCAGTGAGAAGGACAAACCTTTTGCCAGGAGCTGTTTCTACCCTGAAGCTGCATCTAAGATGACTTTCAAGCCAGCAGGTCATAGTGAGAGCACAGGTGTTAGATCTAAAGAATTAGAAGCTTCTAAAATACATAACAGGTAAAACCTGTAACATTTAATGACAAGCAGCGTAATTCTTCGATTTTGCAATGTTTTGGTTTGTTTTGGTTTTATTTTTTATTTTTCATTTAAAGAAACAAACAGTTTGGGTTAGCAAATTTTTAAATTCCCAATAAGCTAAAGAAGTAGGTAGTAAATTTAAATGGTCCATCCTTTATGAAGTACTTCTAATACCTGTGGAAGTTTATAACTTCTATTGACTTCTAACAGGTTTTGTACTGGCATTGTTAAAGACTTTTAGAATTTGAATTAATGAAGCTTTAAAGCAATACGTGTAAGTTCTATTAAAATTAAGAGGTAACTTTGGCATGTCTTTATATAATTTGCTGAATTCATTGCCTTAGTTATTGACAAAGAAAGCAGCAAAACAAATAAAGGCTGCGGTTAAAGATTGACACATACATAATAGTTGTCAAATATGTGTTGCATTACCAGCGTATAACAATGGTGTTTGTAAAACAATAGCATTTTGCATAAATAATACATTACCAAGTCAACAAATTAATTATCCTGAACAAGGATTTATTATTATTATGTCTTCTGTGCTGTTTCAAGGGAATGTACACTGTTCTGTGCTTGTCAGGATCCAAAACCTGTAAATGTTTCCCTTTTCCACAACACTTAATCCCAGAATGACTCAACCAGACAACGATAACGCGTGTGTGCACGGACCCACTCCCCCCGCCCCGCAGTCCGGATGCCTTGCTGGTTTACAGTGAGTGACTGCTGCCCATTGCTGTGATTTATATTTCTACTGCTTTGCATTTCTGATTCGTTTTCAGTTTTATTTGCTAGGTAACTATCACACACATCCAACGGAGAGGGCCAGCCCATGGTGAAATCAAAAGAGATGCTTGGAGACCTTATTCTGCGATTCAGGATTGTGTTACAATAATGTAGTATCTGGCCGTAAAACTATACAGGATGTCAATTTAATGTTGTGAAAAGAAGAACACTTACCTTTATCAAAAATTTCTTTCAGTACTCCTCGTTTTATAAGCTCCTCTCTGCTTTGCCTCATTGATATTTTTCTTTCCAAAGCTGTAAGGAAAAAGAGAAGGGTCAATATAAATAGGAAAGAAGGGAAATGATTGTTTTAAAAGGCTGTACGCCTTTTAAAGTATTTTAAAGAAACATTTTTTCTCTTCTTCAAGTCAGTGGCAAATTAGCGTCTCAAAATAAATGCTACTGGCAGCCCAGAGAATCTGCCTGCTGATGGTTACAGAAATGGCTGTAGAGTGACCAATGCGAGGGCATGTCAGCACTCCTGTTGCTTAATTTTGACACGACCCAAACATTTCTGTGGAGAATTAGAGACAGGAAAGGGAGAAAAAGGCAATTACTGCAGAAGCCAGAGAGGGAAAGGTAAGAAAGGAGGCAACATGAAGGATCACACAAATGAAAGAGGTGGCTGTGGACTGTCCCCATGCCATGGAAGAAGGCTAGCACCTCTGCTGTCCTGAAGCCAAGGCTTTTTTGCCACTAATTCCAGCTGAAACCAAGGCTTTTTTGCCACTAATTCCAGGGAAAGCAGACCAAGGCATTCTGGACAGTGAAAAAAAACCAAACCAACAACCCAAAAAAACCCATACAAAAAAAAATCCCCAAACCCCACAACAGTTTACTGGAGTTTTCTCTTCCTTGAAGGAGTGTTTCCCCCCCAAAAGGTGTAAATGAGGGAAACTCCATAAGAGCCACCGCAACGTACACCAGGTCTGAACAGCCCAAGTGCTGTATTGGCTGCTTGGAGACAGCGGTCACTGGGGTGGCAAAATGACAGCTAGAAATTTCATGTTTGTTTAGTTCAGCATTAATTAAACCAACGTCCAATTAACCAAACCACCACAAAGGACACACATTCAGGCAAAGAGCTGAAAGCCAGCAAGCAAGGGGCGCGAGAAGCGATGTGCAGGAGCGGCTGTGACTGTGCACGCTCTGGAGAAACAAGCCTGCGCCTGCCAAAAGAGAGGGACGGCCAAGGTGCATCGCCTCTGCCATATGCTCCCCTCTCAGACCCAGCACAGATGCACGCACACACAAATGAACTGGGACGTAGCATCTCCAGTCTGCCCGAGGCATATTTAAAGCAAAAGAGGCTTCGTACCCCTCTCTCCATCCCTGCAAACAGGAGGGTATAACCTTTCCTGGCACTGCTGGCTGTTCCTGCTGGGGCATATCTACTTGGTGAATTAGCTAGGCTTATACTGACACACCGCACTCATGGCGACTTATTTGCTGTCAGATATTTCCAGCTTAGTATGAACAAGGCCAGCTCTGCTTCACTCTTTTTCACAGAATAAATTTAGGTTCGTCTATTTTTAAAATCGGCTTTGAATGTGTATTCTTCAGGACAAAGGTGGCCAGTGGGTACAGTCAGTGGCTAATAAACCCCCTGGTGTCCCCTGAACACACCCTCTGAACTCCAGCATCGGTCCGAATTAATGGCAGGTCCCCTTGCTGAGGCACAAGACCACATACCCATTAGCCAGCCGCATAGTACAGTTTTATTTTGGAGGCTGTTAACAGCTACAGCATTTTCCAGAGTGCCTTAGCCCTGTTTGAAGAAGTGCTTTAGGCATCTCACTGGCTTTCAATGAAACTTTGATTCCTAAGTCTCTAATATGCTTTTGGAAAGAAATACCCGACGACGAGACCCTGGAGGCACGTTGCAGACTGCTCCCCATGCTGCTTCTCCCTGCGCTGAAGGGCTGCGTTCTGGTATGGCATGTAAAGCTTTTTCCCCTTGCTCCTTAAAAATAGCTGCTCTCAGCCCCTCCAAAAAAAAAGCCAAAACAAGCTACAGCTACCTTCTGAGCTTTCGCTCACCCCAGGAATTGTTAAAACCTTCACTGACTTTAAAGAGCAATTTGGCAGCACCCAACACCTTTTACAACAGGTCTGAGAAAGTGTAATTTCCCATTAGCGCAAGCAGGGAACGGTGCCCAGTCTGTCCGAGCCTGTTTGTCACTGGGAAATCAAGCTGGGTGCAACAGCAGCAAAGCAGCAGTTTCTGCATCAAGACCGC
The DNA here is from genome assembly GCF_023634155.1 of Falco peregrinus. NCBI lineage: Eukaryota > Metazoa > Chordata > Aves > Falconiformes > Falconidae > Falco > Falco peregrinus. The sequence goes on along the minus strand of NC_073723.1, from coordinate 97,413,917 downwards.
AGTGCTGCTCACAAAGACACGGGCAAATACTGCTATTTCTGTCCTTTACCAGAAACAGCTAGTAACAGATCCACGTACAAATGCACTGGCACCCCCCTGGGTTCACCGTCCCACGCTCCTGCCTAGCCAACAGCTGGCCATGCAAGGCAGCAGTGCTGCTACTGCACGGAGAGGAGTCCCACCACGTTGTTAAAGCAGTGGTAAAGAACACAGTAATTTTATGGGTTGGGGTAAAGGCTTCTGGGGGATCAAGTACTAAACAGGGTTAGCAGGACATTTTGAAGGAGTGCAGGAGCACCCTGAAGACACTCAAGTATTGACCAAGACTTCTCAGAGTCTATTTTTATATATTTACATATATATAAAAATATTTTTAATATCTCTATATAGTCAGACTATCTTTGCAGTCTAACAGAATTTCAAAGATAGAATACATGTATATATTTGGAAGGCTGTATACACATAGGCTTTTCAGATACTCCCCTTTAGTTGTAATCTGCTTCCGCTCAATAATCAAAAAAACCCCCACAAGCCTCCAGTTTGAAGCTCAGACGAAACCAATTTTTTCAGTTTCTAAATCCTTTCTAAGTAGGTACAGGACTTAAAGTATTAATTATTTTCCCACTAAGCCAGTTTAATTAATAAGATATTTAGAGGAAAGGCATGCTGGGCTAAGAGCAGCCCTGAATGATAATAACAGATGCTATAATAAAACTATGGAACACGCTGCCTGCCTTTAATACAAATCCTCCTCCCAAACAAGTCTTGCACATTTAAGAGCATAAACCGCTGTGCTACTGCTGGATCAGATGGACAAAAAATCAGAAGCGCTTAGACGCAGAACTCATTAAGATCTAACAGCCTGAACAATGAAATATTTTACTTGGTCTGGATTTCTCTGGCAAAGATTGCCAGTTCTTTTACGAGGGATTTGCTTTTCAAGCGGAGAGCTGATACAGAATAAATTCATTCACTCTTGAGTGAGAAGGGATCCATTCACAGCAGAGGATAAATAAACCCCTCTGAATTAATCCTTGATTCATGAGAACCTTGTAAATTCTGTGATGGGGGAAAAAAGTAAATATAATTAATATTTAACAAAAGATGTATTACTCTATTGGCAATTTTTTTGGTGATTAACCTGTTTTTTTTCTTTTGTACAATCTTCCAGGAGAACAGAAATAAGCATCAGGCCCTCTTTATGGGGTCTGCTTGTGCCAGAAACTGGTTATCTTCACAAATTCATCTACTCTCTAAGAACCTCTCAGTTACTAAGTTTATAGAAATGAGTGTATATGTATTTTATGGTGAAGCATACAGATTTTGCCAGTGTGCTCTGCAGTAGGCGGTTTCTTTTAAGCTCTGATGAAGAAACAGTGGGAAATGCTTTTATTAATGTTTCCGAGCTGGTGTTTTTGAACTCGTCCCTCAGGAGAAGCACCCCTCCGCTGTTCAACCAGAGCTTTTCTCTGTGGTAGACCCATTAAGATCAGTAAAACCTTGACAGGGTCAGGAGGAGTTCCTGCCCCTCCATTCTGGAAATGAAGCACAGTTTTATCTTTATTCCTTTAATAAGCCGTTGCGCTCCGTGATGGCAGCAACTGTGGGCTGCTCCTCCAGCTAAGAAGGTGAAGCCCACCGCTGCCTCTGTGCCAAGCTCTTCTGCTGCTCCATTAACCAGCCAAAGAGGCGTTCATGTAGTCAGGACAAGTAACCTTTCTGTCCCTTCCATCCATCCCTCCAAGACCAACTCTTCCAACCTGCACCCATGAGAGAACAAACCGGCCTCCTTGCCATAACTTGTCACGTTGCTGCTTAAACCAAGGGGTGGACTAAATAAACAAGTCCTGCCCTTTCTCCTCATCTGACGACTGAAACTAAACCCTGGTCCTGTGCCAGCCAGCTGAACCTTTAACCTCGCTTTTTTTCTGAGGGTGCTCTTTGTCTCCACCTTAAAAAGCACTGGGGGTTGATTTGCATGAATTCTTCCTTTCAAAGGCCACTGTAATTTTCATGATGATTTTAGGAAGCAAAAGTCATTACAGGAATGAAGCTTAGAGCAGAAGCTTTCTGGTGCATCTATTATATTTGGATTCAATAGGCAGAAATTTGCTTTGCTAATAATCCAGGATGGAGTAAGTAGAAACAAATAAACCAATTGCTTTGCACAGTGTTAAGATAAACAACCATCAATATTTCCTTTAGACTTGTAAGGAAGGAGAAGTTTTCAGATGTGACGGATTGTGTATCAAAGCACATAATCTTGAAATTCATCCAACTGCGTAGATTTTCTTGATAAGCAAACGGAGCAGGAATGATAGAACTTTTTACAGTGTGGGTTTCTGCCTCTGAGTTGGCCTCCTTATATATTAAGAGCAAGCCCCAGGCATGACTGACCTCAGCCCAATGTAAGCATCTAAACCAGGCTGAACTGCCCCTTGGAAGTGCCTGTTAGTCTTTGATGACTGTAAAGGAGGCTAAGGGGGAGTAGCTGAGATAAAGATGCATAAATTAGGGCTGAATCCACTCCTGAAATGAAAATTGATTGAAGAGGATAGTTTGAAGAAAACAAATGCTGCTGTACATTAAAGTCTGAGATGGAACTGAGGAAAATATAGATGTGCCAGCCCACACAGAGCTCCATTAATTTTGGGATTGTTTCAATAGCTGTGGCGTGACACCCAGCATTGCTGCTGTGAGCTTGGGGTTTGACCAACGCCAAAACCTAGCTTGGTTGAAATAACTGTTTTGCTTTGCTCAGTGCTAAATATGGTTTTGCTTGGCTTCAAACACTCGTAAGTCTCTTGAAGCCTGAGGCAAGAAAAAAATATTCCAACAGGCTTCTGAATCTTTGAGGTTTAAAGTTGCTTACCCAAGTTTTGGCTCTCTCTAACCTCCGCCTGGAGGTTACTCCTGTAACAGTCCCATCTACAGAATCTGACGGGGACAGACTACTGCCCAGGAAGGCTGAGGAGCCCCTTTTTCACCTGTGATCTCCCCCATGACATTTCTTCTTCTGACCGCAGCCTGGCATCCCATTCTATGACATTACAAAATAAGTGAACATCAGTGGGGGAAAGATGTGTGTGTATTAAAAGTTAAGCTTGCTTTAAAAAAAATAATATTACAGATACCTTTCTGAATCAGGCACTGCTACAATAGTTGATCAAATAAATCCCTTTCAGTACGTGAATCATTTGGAAAACTTCTGTGGCATGTGCTACAAGACCAACTAACAAAACAGGAATAAAACCTGGCATTGATGCCGCACTGGAGGAGTGACTCAGAACACTCTAGAAGCAAACCAGTATAATCATTATGGTTACAGAGGTGGAAAGGTGAGGTACAGACAAGATGAAACAACATGGCTCATCACCTGCTAGATCAGTAGCAAAGCATTAACAGCAACTGTTCTGCAGCCAGTGGCCAACGAGCTAGGCCAGGCAATGATCCTTCAAGACATAAAATTTGTTAATCTATAATTAAGAAAAATAAAAGGAAAAAGAGGCCAGAATAATAATAAAAAAAGAATAAAAATTTTATTTCCAGTCTTGCAAGTACAACTGGATTTATTTTAGATTATGACTACTTAAAATACAGAGAAGATGATAGTAGGGCATCTTGCTTCTACTCAACGTCAGATCAACTCAAGGCACCTGTCTATCTCCAGTGAGAAGCACTGGACTAGCAGCACTGTAAATCTTCATTTGCACAGGCAAGCCTTTGAAATTGCACAGTAAAAATCTACACATTTCTCTGAGAACGCAGGATCAAACCTAAAATCTCTAGTTACTAGTCAGAGGTGTTTAGGAAGTATAATGGTTGCCACACCTGGTAACTACAGATAAAAATGGAATTCTCTCTTCTTTACTGATTGTAAAAAGAGAGTAAGACTGTGGAAGAAGCTGAAATTGGCCTTAAGAAAACTCTAGATTGATACTGGTCATTACTACATGTAAACAGCCAGAGGACAGACTAGGGAGGAAAACGGATGCAAAGTCAAATCTGTAAACATAGAATTGCAGTAGCTAATCAAAATACTGCAAACCACATTAAGTAAAGGAGATCACAACACAGTACCACAACTCAGAAACACAGCATATAACCAAGAATTCAGCAAACACAAGGAAAGGCAGAGAAATTAAATCTGAACAACTCTACCATAATTAACAGAAGGAACCAAACTAAAAAAATCCAGAATTTAATCCAAGAGCAGATGGACTGTAATTTTTTCTTATTGAAGGGCTGAAAAAAAAATCAAAGAAGTTGCATTCCTAGGGAAAGAACCAAAATTTAAGCTAGATCCAAAGGAACCCAGCATAGTGGATTTCACAGGCCAAGCAGAGCAAGCCTGGCAGAAGATGAATACATGAAAACAGGAGATAAACCAAGAAATCTTGACAAATACAAAAAAAGGCATGTGTCTGAAAAAAAAAAAACAAACTAAGAAAATGGAAGTGAAAAGAAAACAAGACTGTAGACACCCTTAAAAAAAATGTTACCACTCTCAACTGCCCAGCTAATAAACAGCAAAATGAACCCCACGGTGTCAATGAACTGTGATAGGCTATCAACAGGATTTTGGAAAGACTCACATTTTCATCTCCTTTCTACATAATTGCTTTTCTTGTCAGATTTGAGAAGTATTGCACAGCAGGCTAGGGAGAAATTCAGAAAGCTGACCAGAATATTGAAAAAAATGAAGAAAATACATTCCCCCTGTACTCCCCTCTGAACTGCCGCACAGCAATTTCATGAATTCCAAGGTAATGCCAGGTTAAGAACTGGAAAGCTGAGCCACTGACAGGTATTGCTTTCCACAACTTAATGAAAAATGAGATTCTGTACCTTAATTAAAGAAATTTGCAACAAGGTAACATAACATATCTTAAGAGTACACCTGCTCTGTAATTACAGCATGATTGCAGCGAAGAAAGCCATACCCTGGGCATTCTTGGTCTATATAATTTAGGCATCAAAACCAGGAATGAGGGGGTGGTACTGACTTATTTGAAGGCTTTCATCTAAGTAAGAAACCTGGCAGGCTAGAACAGCCCATGCTGAAGTCCATACTGCTACCAGCACTCTAAAGTAGTTTAAAGATAAATTGAGCATAGCTATTACCACCACAGTTCTTACTGCAAGGAAGCTATGTCCTCAGTGCCAGCAGAAGGCAGCTGACACAATCCTCCTGATAGGGAGATCCATTCATGTTCTTACATTGAACACTAGCAGTTGAAATAATGGTTTCTCCTACATGCTTCTGCGTTACAACATACAGACGTTACAGCGTCAAAGAAACAGCAAGAATACGGGTTCTACAGATCAAGCCTTTGCAACCAGACAAGATGAGCGATGCAATCTGAAAGAAAGGTGTAGGAACAGCAGCAGCAGCTGAACATCCCAAAGAACAGTTGCTTTTTACAAGTGACTCAACTTGCTCCAGGCACCTTGCAGTCTCAGCTTTCTGTACGTACAACAACCGACGACGCTAAAAGCAAATTAGCGAAGACCCGGGTGAGCTATCTGCAGTGTATTTCCCTTACCCTGAGAAGATGCTACCCAGACAGACAATACTGCAGCTGGGATCTGCGGTGTCATCTGTAATGGCAGAAATGTCTATTTGCAATATTCTGCTGCATAATAGCTCAAGGGACCTTCCTCGAAGCAAAACCCAAAGGATCTGCATGGTGGGCATCGCCAGAATAAGATAATGACTCCTGTGACTCTCTAGATAATTCTCTCCAGAACAGAGTTTACACATGGGATATAAATAACGACGCAAGCTGCTGCTTTTGGATTTGCTCCTCATCAGACAACATACCCAGATGGCAAAATACAGAGCACAGTTTACAGAAACAAGACTAGCAGATGTCAGGAAACTGGATTCTCCAGTGTAACTTTTAGAGGGTGAAGGAGTCAGTTTTCCTGGGACAAAAAAAGGGGAAAAAATTTCAGGATAAAACCAAACCAGCGGCAGGCTGATGCTAAGCAGGGAGGAGGAACGCTTGGACAGACCAGCAGGAGATGAGAACCAAACTGCTCACCAGTATTTGGTGCCCTTGTTTGCCAGCTGGAGGACCACCTTGCTGATAGACGAGCGAGCTGTCCACAGCCAGCTGAGCAGCACAGCTCTTTGTAGCGACAGCCAAGGGCTGTATGGTTTGTTTTACAGCCCGAGTGTACCTTACAGCTGTAACTCTACGAACAGGTATTGCCTCCTACCCACAGACAGACAGAAGTGTAAAGCCAGTGCTTTACTCCCTAATCAATCTTATTTTGGCTACACTGACGAAAGCTTGATCAGCTGGATGCTTCTGTTTTACCAGATAGGGATTTGGGGTAACTTAAAAAATAGCTGCACATTACCCAAACGCTGTTGTAGTAAATTACAGTTTAGGAAACAGTTCTTCCACTTGTATTGGAGTAATTAGTACACAGCAGCCTCCCAAACAGACACACAAAGCAGATGGATAATCGTGCATCTGCGTCTGCATGTACACCTATTTAAAATAAATGTTACAAAGCAGAGCTTGCAGCTAAGAAATACCTACTTTAAACCGGAATTTGGCTTAGCACCTATTTGAGAGAGAAGCTATTAAGATTTCAAATGCTTCTTGAAAACCATCACTACTTTTGTACACTCAGAAAATCTCAGCTAATCACAGACAAATTAAAAATGCATTTGTTATTGGAATGAACTGGCAGCAACCCTTCAACACAGACCTCTATTAGGAGCCAAACAGGAAACCACTCATTTAATATTTGATTATAGAAATGACTGAATCACAAAGCAACAGCCACTTCCTCCAGAATAAGAAGATTCCTGAATTGCAGCTGTCACATCATTCAGCAATTACCTTTGGATGATATCTCCAGCGTGTGCAATGGTGCTAGCTGGTTGGTAGAAAATAGACTGAATGTTGAAAAAACCCCGAAGTGTCTTTAACACCCTTGTCTCAGCACCCAAAATAGTGCAGTCTACTTTCGGGTGTGGAAGCTGATAATTGTTCGAGCTACAGTCAAGCCACACGTGCAATTTCAGTATGTTTTATACATTTACAGTCTTGGTCTGAATTTTTGCCCCTTTATTTTTTTTTTTCCTGACTGAAAAGATAGCTTTCCCAGATGGAGGGAAAATTTCCACTATGCATGGCAGACCTCTGGAATCAACGGGGGGGGGGTGGGGTGGGAAAAGAAGAGACTGGGATTTCAATTACAGTAACATGAATGTAGTAGAATAGCTTCATGAGAATCTGGCGTGCACCATTCTGCCTCATAGTATGAATTATTCCATTATTTCAATAGGAGATAAATTTTTACAAAATCTACCAATGACAAAATAGTTTTATGCTCCTCTCCAGCAAGTGCTGAAATTATCAGAGAAAATAAGGTGATAGTGCACTTAGTATTTTATGTTACCTTAGTGCATCTTCTGTGTGGAGAAACATGGTTATGATGCTTGCCTGGGATGGGGAGACGGAGTAGAAGATATCAATTAGACAATAACAGTTTTGAACTGAAGTACCGATACAAGAAGCAAATTTGGAAAATAATAGGTAGGAAGGACAGTGATATGAAGGAGATATGATAACAGCCTAGACATTTCTTATGGCATAATCATATTATAAATGTAGATAATATTGTGTAAAAATAAAGGTATAATGGAAGTGTGGTATCTCAGTATTCCAGTGTAAGTGTCCTTACTGCCCAGACCTTAATAAAGTTTATCTGTTGAATGTGTAGAAAAGCAAACAGAAAACTGGTAAATTCATAGATGATGTAAGGTTATAGACAATGGTCCAGAAGGACAAAGATCATGGTAAACAAGCCAAATATTTTTCACAGCAGTGCTAATTCTAAAGAGTTTCAGCAGAATCGCAGAGTGAAATCTTCTTTACAAGGAGCTGTGGAAGTCTTTCTAAGTGAAGCACCACTTGGGAGAGCTTTTAAAAGAAATCAATAAAATGAAGAGTAGTAACCTGCCAAGACCAGGCAGCTTTCTTCCCAGAGTTCCTCAGGAAATCAAAACCTAACTAGGAAGCATGGCATGTAACCTAGATAAGATAGGAAAGTGGGAGGTGGCAAATAGAACGTGCTATTTTTGAGTCCAAAAGTCACCTGGGAATTACAGACCAGTAAGCCTGGTTTCCATACCACCAGTCTAGGAACAGCTACAAAGCATGGAGCCAGAAACAGGACACCTAGAGCAGAAGGGAGATGGGAGAAGAATCGTCCTGGGTTTGAGGTGGGAGGTTCATAGAAGCCAATGAATGAAGATGCTCTGTTGCATGTTAGTGCCTTCAGGGTTCCAAAACCCCTATGACATCAAATGACTAAGGGAATGATTAATAACATCAAATGTATTGCTAGAAGCTTGACTTTAAGACAATTGAAACAAATGAGTTGTTATAGTTAATTCAAGATATAAATGTTTTTGCACATCCTGCTAAGCGCTTCGCTGAGCACCGATAGATCCTTTGTCCAAAAGAGTAACTTCAAAAGGAAGCAACCCCACAAGACAGATGAGCTGACTGGAAGTTCACCATGAGGAATGAGCTTGGCAAAAACTAGGGGCAAGGTAATGCTGGCAGGGGGAGATTGCAACCACCGACTGACTCAAGAAATCCCTCAGATCCCAAAAGAAATGGAGCCTGAGCATGCAACTAATTACACTGAGAAGCAGGAGAATTATTTGACAAATAGGAAACCGAATACTAAGTAATGAAGGAATTAGGTAACTCGTAACCCATGAAGGGTAATGTATTTGTATGCTAAACTATGTAAACAGTGTAAAGTTTTGGCAGTCAGGGAGCTAGGTGGTAACCCAGAAATGCCTGGCTCCCTACTTTGCACAAACTAAAGGAATAGAAATACTCAACGCCGTGTGCGAATTGGTGCTGTGCACCAGGCAACGAGCCTGCCTGTGAGATAACCCCTATGTTCAGGTCATTGAAAGCATTAAAATTGCATGACATAAGAGCAAGCATCTTCTAGTGGGTTAATAACATGCAGAAAGCAAGGAAGGATGCCTGGTATATAAAACAAGAGGGATGCGCTATGACCTGCTCTCTTCACCAAGACACATTCCAGGAAGGCTGGCAATCGGGAGGCGACGAGATTTGCTGCTTGCAGTCAAAACTAAGGCAGACTGCAAAAAGCCACAAAAGTTCTTATGATACAAAATGATGAGTGACAAAATTCAACATTGATAAGAGCAAAAAAAGCCATTTGGGAAAATGCAGTTCTAACTATACACACTTCGTAACAGCTAAATTAGTCATCCCCACTCCGAAGACAGCACTCAGAAACTCTGCAGAGAATTCTCTGAAAACATCGTCTTAATGCTTGGGGCAGTAAAAAAGGAAACAGAAATTAGGAATTACTAGGAAATAAATACAGCACCTATGCACTAGGGTACTGGTCTACAGCTAAGGCAAGTCTGGTTATCCATTTCCAAAAAGATACAGCAGAACTAAAAAAGGGACAGAAAAACAGAAGAAAAATTATTAAGGGGATGAGGTATCTTGTACAGGAATAAACAGTGATAGTGAAATCGGATTTTTTTGGTCATCTCTTCTTTTATACCAGGGTCCTGGTCCCCTGATATTCACAAAAATACATGGTAACTGTCACCTAGGCTGTGCTCTGCACGAACCAAATAGTTCCCTTGAAAGAAAACGAAGGCACAAAGCATCAGTAGACACATTCTACAAACCCTCTGGTGGGAGCTGCACCAGACAGGGCTCCCTTGGCCTGGCATAGCCCTCCAAAGCATCCCCACAGCCCTCGTGCTGTTCCAGACCCAGAGATGAGGGGAAACTGCCTTGGCCACCTTCGGGACCAGGTGCAGCAAGCACCATGAAACAGGCTGCGAAACAGAAGCCTTCACCCTGCGAAACAGGCAACTGGTGGGGAATACAACAGAGGTCTGTGACACTGTGAATTCACTCATTTATAAAATGCAAGAAATAAAAAGGACCCAAGAAAATGATCAGGATGCATCTGGAAAAAAAAAAAAAAGGTGCTTTTGTCTACAATGTCTTTTTTGATGGTGGAATTAACTCAATATCCTTTAGGGCTAAAGGTGTAACTGGGTTCAAATGACCCAAAGCAAGGGAAGATACATCCACATACGGCTCCTTAATTTGCATACAGCTTTTGGTGTATGAATTTCTGAGTACAGCAATCTGATTTGTTATGTGGGGGGACAAAAAATACATACTTACCCTGCTCCTTGCATATGTTGTTAGTAAGTGTAACTGTTGACTGCAAGAAAGATGCCTGGCTGCACGGACTTCAGTTTGATTTACTTTGTCCGACCTTGAGTGTATTTGCCTTTAAAGGATGCGTTTAATGAACCAGGAGAAAACACCCTGGATCCCAACACACAAAACTATACACTGTATTCAATTATCTAATTGCCGGGAAATGTGCAAATGATCTAATTTGCCTTTGAAAGGAACTTGAATTTTATCTCCTTACCATGCATGTCAGGGGATTTTTCTTGTGTGATTAAATCAGAACTGTTAAGTAATACAGAGTTCAACATATTAGCATCTAAAATTACAAAAATGGGTTCAGGTTTCATGGCCTGTGTAGCACTGGTTGCAAAAGCAGCTTACTAGCTGGCATGGCATCCAGGCTTAGAACCCTTTTCCAACATGGGCTTCGTTCATCTCAGAGGAAGCTAAGCATTTATTTTTGCTTTTTTTTTTTTTTTTTTTCTTTTTCTTTCAGATCTAGGAAGTACAAGAGTGTGTGCTGTATTTCACGCTGGACAAATCTTAATTGCTATTGATTGGTTTCTGACAGTGCAGTACATGAAGTGCCAATGGAATGTGAACCTGAAATCTGAATTTCTGCCCCGTGTCAGCTGAGGACCTGACTGTAGATGGTTATTTAGCAAAGAGTATAAAGTTGAGCTGTTCTGTGGATTTTGACTAATGCTTCACAAAAATAACCACAGAGCAGCTGAAAATCACCGCTCCATGGACTATTACAACTTTGATGAAAGTTGTCATTACCTTGAAATATTTTTCTGAAGATTATCAAAACGCCATTATGTTGTTAAAAATACATTAATTAAATTATTCATGAAGTAGCTTCAAAATTCAGATCTAAGTGAAGAAATAATACCATTTAATGATTAACTCTACCTAAATATTCTTCTGTACCAACTTTAACCTGGTCTTTTTTTACATCAGTGAGATTTGAATGATTTATTTTTGTGAAAGTTCACTTACTTCTGTTGCATAATAGCAATAGATGTCAGTCTATTTCTGCCATTATAATTAGTTGCTGTGGAGATGGCTGAAATATCATGGATTATTATAATTGCAAATGAGGAATAAAGAGCAGGAAAAGATGACATTGATAATCTGCAAATATTGCAAGGTTCCTTGAAACTAGTTAACTACAAAAGATTTGAATTTGCCATAATAAAGAGCAGGCTTACAGAATATGGGGATGGTGTACATTTCAAATGAATACACTGTGAAGAAACACGACAGTTACATGCAATAGCATCTTAAATTTAGCTTAATGTTAAAGCAAAATTACCATGCAACCCACCCATCTCATGATTTTGTTACATATAATTTTGCTTAAGGCCTATAGAAAAGCCACCTATGGTATTCACCTTTATTACTATGAGGGAAAAAACCCATCACAGTAGTACATAAAATCAGTAGGTGTTATCCTGAACAAATATTCTTTGGCAGATAAATGAAGGAGAAACAGGTGTTCAAGTATCTGCATGAAAAGTGGCTAGAATTATCCCTTTGACATCGTTCTTTAAAAAGGCAGGAATCAAACCGCATCTTGCACTGGAGACTAATGAATCTCTCGCAGGGTGGAAGAGCATAGTAGACAAAAATAAAATTCTTGATGCAGTACTTTACAACAGGACTCTTTGGCATTATGTTGTGTTTTGCTGGAGGGCTGGCTGGCACTCCCATCTGCACCTCAACCGTGCAGTGAGAGCTGCGTCGCGGTTGTATGTTGTGTGTATGTTGTGTGTAACGATGCTGCCTTCACACAGCCACCGTGCGCACCTCCAGACTGACAGCGTTCCCAAATCTGTGCCTTTTCTGCCTCAGCAGCATCAGGCAATTGGCCTGCAAAAACCCACACCACAACAATTCCCCAAATTATGCTTGTATGAAGAAACAAACTTTTTAAAGCTTGACCGAGCTAAATACGGAGCAAAATACTCTCTTATATATTGCTGTTCAGAGCTAAATGGCTGCATTCTGAAACGTGAAGGGAAAGTGAGAAGCATTAAGAGAAAGTGAGAAGCATTAAGGTAAACTGAGAAGCAGCTGTTTGTAAAACAAGAATTTTTCCCCTCTCTGAGCATAGCTGAGTGACTGGTATCAGAATTATATTCCCAAGATTTCCATTCCATTATTTGGGTTTTAAGCACCAAACAAGTATCCTGTCACCTTATTAAGATGATAAAGATAATTTAGGTGGAGTGACCTATGGATGGTAGAGCCTCAGAGTATCGGTGGATTTATGCTGATTGTACAGCCAGATACTGAGTATTTTTAGTATCAACAAGCCTTCTGAGTTCAGATACCGGAATGGAAAGATCTCATTTGTGCGAAGATGGACTAGTGCACCCCCCCTCTGACCCACCCCGACGTTCAGAGCACAGCTCGCATCAGCCGCTGGGCAAGGCAAACCCCCCAGTACTCCCACCTGCTCTCTTACCCATCTGTTGCACTTTTCCAAGCCACTGTTGCTGATGCGGCAGCCTGATAATTAAGCTAATCTGATGTGAACCTTCTTGCTTTTAAACTGATCTGTTTGTTCGTATTAAAGGGCTTTGCTTAGCAGGCAATTAAACAAATATATATCAAAATGAAAATATATCTGGTTTGGAAATTGTCTTCTCTGTGGTGGTCAGAGACTGCACATCTCCCACCTGCTCCTAAAAGCTGGGCAGGACGTGCAGTGCTTATCTTTCACTTCTGCATGATGCACAGCTGCATCCTGCAGCGTCACACATTGATACAGCCCTGAGGGATGCTCTAATAACATTGAGAAATGATCAAGTTTTACCGAGAATTTCATACCTCCAATTCCATTAAAATTTATAGCCTTCCTACTGTTACATATCAATAGAGAAATACTAGTCCAGTGCTGTGTCCAGTTTGCAGCTCCCTGGCACAGGAAAGGCACTAATGGGAGCAAGTCTGGCAGTGACCCACCACAATGGCTAAACATGATGTGTAAGACGGCCCCGAGGGAGCTGGGTCTACTCAGCCTTGAGAAGCAAAGGCTGAGGAAGAGTATGACAGCTGTCTGTTGCTACAGATATCTATCTCTCTCTCTCTCTCTATATATATATATATTTATAATGCATGGGTATAGCAGAGGCAGAGCCAGCTTCTTCCTGGAGCTGCGCAGAGGAAGGACAAGAGGCAGCAAACAAGGTGCAGCAAGGGGAAATTCTGATCAGATACAAGCAAAATAAGTCCTCACACTAAGTGTAGTCAAGCACTGGAACTGCTTTCCCACCCACAATCTCCGTCTCTAACCCTTGTGATATTTAAAAGTTGGCTGGGAAACCTACAGTACCTCCAGAGATGGCCCTTTGCTTTCAGCAAAGCTGGACCCAGACACCCTTCAGCTACTTTCCAGTCTGTATCAGTCCCTGATTTCTATTTAACAAGAATTAAAAGTAATGGATCGTGCTGATACCACTAATTGCTGTTGTCTACATTATGACACCCGACAGGTTCTGCTGCTTTTGCACTGAAAGGGTAAAAGCCTCAAAAGCCCCACTGCCAGCCTTATGTTTCTTTGTTTACAAACAAAAGCACCCCCCTTCACCCCAACTGAAATCGGCTGAAGTTACGTTTTCTTTTCGTGTTTGAGACTTCCCTGGCACTGCAGTGATGCTGCAGCACGTCATACGCATCCTGAAGGCATCATACCATTCATCACTTGTCCTTTCAGCAGCCCTGTTGAACACAGCAGTGACAATCTGGTGGCACTCCGTTTTATAAAAAGGCCAAGCTGATAATCTTTAGGGCAGAATATGCATAATGTTTAGAAATGAAAATAGATTTAATCTCAGTCTTTGCAAATTTTAATTAAACCAGGTTTAAGCCCAGTTCGTGAGTATGAGATTTAAGCTGCTATTTTAACAGTGAATGGAATTAACATCAAATGGAATGAACCATTTGATGAGGGAGTTATGAATCCATCAGGGAAAGCTTTCAGACCAACAAGATTCTGGAAAACTTGGTTTTGTTGAACAGAATATACCTGCCTATATTGTAAAACATGTGGATTAACGGGAACTTACTGTGAACTTGGGTCTGAGTCCTGGTACATTTCTTCCAGTGCCTCTCCCAGTGACAGCTATGGAAGCTTTGAAAGTCCAGGGATCTGTAAGCACAGCTCCCTCCACTAAGTAAACTGTTTTTTCTGTTCCTCAATCCCCTTCAGATATAATTGCAGTCCTTAAGAAATACGTCAAGAAACTAAGAAAAGCTCAAGAGCATCAGATTTTTAAGGAATCTCTCTTGGCTTTGGGATGGGATTTATTTGCTGAACAGCAGCAAGTTGTTGTCATATTTTTTCCTGTTTTGTTTTTATTTAATAGGTACTGGCTGAAAATAAATGAGATGTCAATGCCATAGTGTTGCTAAGCTTCAAAGGTACTAGCTCAGCCAAGCAGTCCAGACATGCCCGTGAATATGGGCAGCATTTCCAGACAGCTTTGTGGTATCTGACATAATAATAACTATGTGTAATACCATGTATAATAATAACTATACAAACTGACACCCGCCACAGAAATATATGATTCTCCGTGAAGCCAAGAAATAAAACAACGCAGAATGAAAAGTTAAAAAAATAAATAAATAGGGAAAAGTAGAAAATCAAAAAAAGTTTTTTTATCCCCTGGCATTCAGGTGACATATTAGTGTTTTGAATGCTGAGAAAAAGCCAAGGGCTAAACAAGGTGGAAGAGATGGAGGTATGAAAACCACTGAGCAGTTACTGGGTGGGTTCTTATTGCAAGCATCTCTTGTGTAATGCTTAAGAAGTAAAACCCTTCAGGACTTAAAATCTGCTTAGCATTATCTTGAAAATTTTGGAGCTCAAATAGCCTTTTATATTGTCTTTCAGACATCAAGTCAGGCAGGTGTGACTGATAAGTATCACTGCAGCAAAATATCCAGGCAGTGTTGTATGTGGAGTGGAATGAGGCTTATTCACAACAGGCTTACTGCCTTGGCATAGAACAGGCAATAATTAAATAATCATGATTTTATATTTGCAGAAATTTATTTAATGACACTGTATTTATTTAGTCAATGGATAGATAGGGACATGCCAGCTGGCTTCCCTCTGTCTCAACATATTATAGTGAGTTGTGACTTTTTTCCGAGAGTAAAAATAAAGGCCCTATTTAGGTAACTAATTACTACAATCACAGAACCAAATCCTGCTCTCATTACCTTTCTAAATCTTGATGAAATTTCACTGGAGTCCATGTGCTTATTGCAGACATAAATTGATGCAGCAGGGTGCACATATTTTTGCATTACTTACATTACTCTAAACAACAGTGTAAGCTGACATTTAAAAAAATAATTATAAAGGGGGAGAACCTCTTTTTCTAAAACAATTTCTGTTGCTTGCCCTATTTGATTTTTTTTTCTTGGTACACAAAAAGGCCTGAAAAGAGATAGAGGTGATCAGTATTTCCATACTGTTGTTTTCATTTTCTCTCAGAAATATCAAGTAAAGAAATGCTGGGTTATCTCTGCTTTTGTTAATGAACTTTTGAGGGATTGAAACGATATTTTTGTGCAAAGCTGCTGGACTTTGTAAAATAGTTCTCCTTCCCCAACAAGTTAATCATATGTGTTTGATGCTATGAAAAACAAACTTTTGAACAGATTTTGTAAACATTTTTTGCCACTCTGTTATTGAGAGGACATAAGTTGAACTACTCAGGAGATGTGTCTTCCAGGGCAGATAAAATTAATTTTAATTAATTCTTTAAAATTTTTAATACATGAGAAAATGCAAATATAAATGCATAATAACCTCCATCTTCCTTGTAAATGTAAGAAAATGGAAACAGAAGCCCCCCTCCCACTGCAGGTAACTTTTACCAAAGATCAGACATCAGAGCTTGAAGGAAAAAAAATCTATGATGCAGTTGATTTCCCACATTCTTTATAAAGAAAAGGTGATTTTTTTTCAAGTGACTTTTTGATTATTTTCTGCTCTATCCCTTTCTTTTGGCCTGGCGTGCTGTAAGAGCAATCACAGTAACATAAGCATTAGGTACAGGTTCTGACAACCAAATCAAGCTTAAAAAAAGAAAAAATAAAATCAATTGTCACATTAAAATTGCTTTTGGTATTACATCTTTCATCAGAAAGACGGTAACACCTCCTGAGCCTACATAAACAGATTACTCAGCCATCCCTGAAGTGCAACCAGTACTGGGGTGCGAAGCAGTAATTGCGATGTGCCAGCAACGCAGCACAGCGACTCTGGAAGGAATGCAAAAAACCCACCAGCAGCTGAAATTGCACAGGCAAACCAGGAAAGGGGAAGGCTGAAATAACTGCCCAGTGTGGAACTGGATCCAAAGGCTAAGGTACTGTCCTTGTTCTGAAAATTTCAAAGGTATCTTCACTGGCGGTAAGTAGTTTTTAATGCCTGCCTTCCCCTGAAACATAATCCTCATCCGTATGACTTTCCTTAGTGATGCAGTAAAGCTATAGTTTAAGTTTACAGAATTACAGTGGATCCTGTAGCCGCTCACTAACACTTTCCACAGCTCTGATGCTTTCCCTAGAAAGGATGCAAACCACAAGGGGCAAACAAAGATGAAGCCCCTGACCTTGACTATGCAATAAGAGCAAACCCCAGGTGTTCCTTCCGAGAAGCACAGAGCATCATCACATTGCTGTGTCAAAGGAGGTGACCGCGCTCCTCTTCCCTGTGGCTTGGCCCTGCCCAAAATTGCTCTAGGACTGGGCATGTACATTGATGGCAGCTGCGCAGGGAATTTTCAAGCAACTCTCATGATGTGCAAACGTAAGTGCACAGAACAGGTACCAGAAGTTGGGGAAAAAAAGACCAATTCTGGCTCAGATATTTTTAAGAGTTATCTAAAATAAAAGCTGTATATGAATTTTCATGGAGAAAAGAGATGAGCTGAGCCTGTTTAGTGAAATCTTGATTATTTATGAATTTGCCCTTGATGGAATTCATTAGCTTACCACGTTAGCAAAGCAAATAGCCTGATAGCACAAGAAAGTTTTCCTAGCTTTTCCCAAAGTGTGTGTGTAGGAAAATATGATAGAAATCAGCTTTCTAGAAACCATGAATAAATAAATATATAAATATGGGAATTTTCCTTCTGGCCTAGTCTGCTAATAGCAGTATTTAACTTTTTGCACTGCAATAGTCCCCTAAACATATCCTCATACTCACATGGAACCATGTGCTGCAGCGTTATTCAGTGTAACAAAGGAAGAACACCAGTGGGTGTTCACTGACCGTGGACTACTGGTGACTCAAGTGTTTTTATAAAAGAGAAACAGGAGCCTGCTTAGTTCACAAAAATAATATGAAAAAGTTGTTCACATCACATTAACTTAACCGCAAAGGCATGGTGTAGGGCCAGCCTTCCTTACACCACCAACACTGGCAACCTGTTAACCATGTTTCCCGGAGTAGAGAGGTGATGTTTTCCATAGTATCACAAGAGCTTTGTGGATTTTAAAAAAATCTAATTCCTCCAATGTTTTGCTGAAAAGTACTTCCTCAAGCCAGTTTTTATGAATACAATAAAATACTTCCTTTAAACAGTAAAATCTTGCAGCTTTGGAACCTGACTCAAAGGCTAATTGTATCCAAACTAAATCATCAAATCCCAGGTGAGCTAGCATCTTCCTAACAGGAGAGACAACCATACCCAAGAAGAACCATTGTTTCTTCTCTCTTTGCTGAATTTTTACTTTTTTTCAGGAAGATTTTCCTTTCTCGTTCTTTGAATCTTCTCCTCTCCTTCAGTCCCTAGAAACGTGCAATAACTACACAGAGGGCGACTGGAGAAAAGAGGAGGCAATTGCTTTGCCAGGCTGATAAAGTAGGTGCTTAATTGCTTTACTGAATCTGGGCTCGAGTACTCACTTTCTTCCCAGGCTCCCCAGTTTTCGTAGTTTCATGAGGTTTTTTCTGGGCTCATAAATTACAGCACAACCCAATTCTCTTAGCCCACGAGGTGCCGTGTTGTAACTAATAATTTGCATTTCAACAGCAGCTTCTGTCAAAGAAGATCAAAGACCTCAAATATGAGAGTAATGTCTTAACATCCACTCTCTCTGGTACTATTCCTATTGGAAATCTAAGGCAAACTCCACATCTGTGCTTGGTGCTGGATCCACAGATAAGGCTCCCTCAGAACCTTGGGCAGCTAATGTTGGAAGATGGAGAACCACTGCCCTTCTGCCCCGTAGATCTTGTACCTGGTTAACTTTGCTGGTTGTATCCATAAAGCTGGCCCATAATTAAAAAAAGCAATAGCACCCGCGTCTTCAACAAAAACTAGTTCCATACACAGGCCAGAAACTTCACGATTGCAAGAGTAAACTCTTTTGAAATGAAAGCATCGTTTCCTTTGAAATTAATCCAACTTTGGTAAATAAAAATATCAAGATCACCTTGAAAACATTACAAATGGCATCTCTACATGTACAAGTGAAACACAAAGCTTGCTGGAAAAACTGAAACATGATGTTTTTCACATGAATACTCATTTAAGGGAGGAAAATAAGCCTTTAACCTTAATAAACTCTGTTTCAGCTAGCCGAAAACTGCCATCTTTCCTACACACTCTAAAATTTCTGATGCTTCTGCTTTCTTCAGTGGAATTTAAATGAGGAGCAAATGGTTTCAACATAAATAAATAAAAAGTTTAAAATGTCTAGGAAGCCTTTATGATCAAAGACAGTTGATGTAAAAATACCTTTGCAAGCCTCTTTCTAATTAGAAATATTAACCTTTCTGCCTGGAAATAAGCATGAATATCACAGTGATTCCCTCAGATAGGTTTGTAATGAGAGGTTCAGTTAGGAGGAACCCAGTTTAAATGAGATGAAAGATAAGGTATTGTCCTAATATGAATTACTTTCCCTTCAGATCAGATTACCTTCATATAACTCATTTTTTTACTTAACAAGTTACTTATCTCTGTCTGAGTAGGAATACTCAGGGTAAATGCTCCCACAGCGTAATTTACTACTGAATTTAAGGAACTGAATAACAACTGATTTTACTAGTCCAGCAGAACAACCTTTAGACAGGTTTAGTTATCTGAACTCTGTTGGTCAAAGACATTTTGGACAGTGGTAGAAGATCAAACCCCTCAAAGACAACCTGCTCTCGCTGGGCAGAAGGCGTTGCTGCTCCCGCGCCTGCAGGGGTGTTCCGGGGGTGGTTAACTCAACACTCTGTAGTGTTACAACCAAGGTCAGCTGGACCAGAATCCAAGTATATCAAGACAAAACTAACCAAGCCCAGCTTTCAGCTGACTTCACCTATGATTTTGTTCACTTAGAGACAGCAGAACTTGCTGACGATTAGCTGTGGCCTAGCCTTACTTTAGTACTGTTAGTAAAAATATCTTAAATTTACTATCAACTTAAAACCCGTTCTATCTTGAATTACTTTAATATTATCCTTCCTGATGGAGTCATACAGTTCACATAGATACAACTGTTTCAATCCTTCTATTCTGTTGAAATAAAGGAATTCAGGAAAACAGAATGTTTTGAAATTCCAGAGAGAACAATTCCCACAATCTTACCAAACCATCTCTGGGACAGAGGCGTTTAAGGGCTGAGGAGCTTGGTTTCATGTTTTAATTATAAATGGCATCTTTTAGTTAAACACCATAGCATATATTGTCTGGGCTGAAATGTGTAGGTCAGAACTAAATTTGGGAAAACAGGGAGAGGTCACAGAAGAGAGCAAGAAGAATGTGGAACTTCATCAGCCAGGTTGAGCCTGTCCAAAGCCACAAAGTTTGAAGCCTGCCTTCAGAGAAAGATGCTCCTTTTGCCTGCTAGCTGGTGACTGCTAGAGCACATCTGTCCGGCTGTGTCCTCTTCTCTGGACATTCATGCTTTATGGGTGAGGAGGCAAGAAACAGCGTGTGCACTGCCTGCGGGAGGGGGGGCACAGCCCTGATTTCTCCCCAGGGCTTTGCTGCCGTACAGACTCAGAGAGGAAAGACGTGGCTAAATCCTGCACAGTTGTGTTGGTGAAGCACATACACCCTAATAATCTTCTCCACAAGTCCACGTCAGGGAACTGCTGCTGAGAAAGTGGAGATGAGCTCCATCCCATACTCTCAGGGTCTCGGAAGGCGAGCAGTGCTGGTTACAGCAAAGCTCAGTAAAACACTCAACTCCATTACTGGATGATGATGGCTTGGGTACCTGCTGCAGACAGGGGAGCTCCAGCTTTGAGTCCTCAGTGCTTGCAGCTTCAAAAAGGCTAATAAATTTGCTTATTGGCAACCTAACATCATATGCTGAGTAGTAATGCATTTCAACATAAAGCACACTGCACTGGGGATCCCATCCATTGGGCTGACGGATCATGGACTGGATGAGTTATTAGAAACACTGCTAGACTTACCCTTTTTCAAAAATTTTCCACGGGTCTTGAGGAAAACAGGATTAAATAGGGATGAAAGGGAGGTAGTTGACTGACACAGCTACTTTAGAGGCAATCTGGACTTTTATGAGACTGTGCATACATGTGAGACACGCACACGCACCGCCCGTCTTGGTATGCTTTCCTAAAACAATCTGTCTTTAAAATGTGACAAACAGCTCAGCAAGCATTACATAAAAAGATGCTGGCAGACTGCTTTTTTTTTTTTTTTTTTTTTTTTACCCTTGTAAACTTTTGCTTCACAATAGTAAACACAATTATAAAGCATTTTCAGATTAAGTGTTAAAGGGGTCTAATGCTCCATCTCTTACTTCTGGCAATGAAGAGCTTAATCTAATTAAAGCCATGAGCTGAATGAGTCTGTTGGTTCTAATCCTCAGCAGTTTTATTGTTAGGTTATGCAATCCTAATTAAAGATAATTTTAGACAACAGGAAAGGTTTCATTTTAATGAGAGAAAAATATATACAATGTCCTTGCGGGTCTATTTAAGAATTATTTTTAAGGTTTACTTTTAGCTAATAGTTTTCCATATATATGCTACAAGCATTCCCTCAGAAAAATCTCTCATTTTAATATTTGCTATTGTAGTAACGTCACTGTGTGCTTGCACTTTGAATGCTACCATTTAAAATCAAGGCTGAATTCAGAGCTGTTCAGCACATTAAAATACAGCGATGTAACGTGTAGCCTGTGCTTCTTCATTCAACTTAAAAGGCCTTAACTTTCAGAAAAGTACTAAATACCTACACAGAGTCTTATAAAGGTCTCTGATTAGCCATGTCACAAAACAGGAGTGCTCAAACCCCACTATTTTAAAAACCCTCAACCATAACACCCCAGAGAAAACACATTTCAGTTTCTATTTTTAGGAAGTGAAGAAAAATGTCATGGAATTACATCCAAAGCCAACTCTCAACACCACAATCTCCCTGTGGGGTGCTGCAGAAACAGTAATTTTGGTAAGAGTGACAGAATTATTATAACTATCAGGGAAACACTTTAGTCCCCTACAGATGCCTTGGGGCACTGGGGAAGACCCAGCTCTTCTGCTGTGATGGTCCAAGACCAAGAACCAGTGAGAATGAAGCAGGGGATGTATCATTTCTCTTCCAGTACACCAGTTTTTAATTATAAACCAAACATGAGTTAAAGAAAGGTATAGAGGATATTTGAACGAGTTATTATTATTCTCTGAATGATAATCACAGCTGGAGATACAGCTCTACCAAAAGAGGTTCGGGATAGCTGGGATAGTGGGGAGTGATGGGGGGTTATTTGCCCATTTTTGTTTTCCATTGCAGCAAGTGCATTACTGTGTGGAAAACTAGCTGTGGGGGCTGTGTCCAGCCCTCTGAATTTAAAACATAACAGTTACTGGCCTTAAGCAGGGAAAAGTGCTGTAAGAGGACAAAACCGTCCCCCTGAATTCGTTTTGCCCTTCTACAGAGGCAGGGCAAACCCCGTCTTCCAGGAGCACGCCTGAAGTGGTCAAGTTTCCTGCTCACTAAACTCACATGGAGGTTATTATATTCTTATTAACCTACACCTCTGGGCATTCGGGGCTCAGCTGTGAGACTCACCAATTTGGGATGTGCCTCCAAGGCACAGGCACAGAGGGATGACCCAGCTGTGCGCCCTGATCCGGGCTGGCACTCCCCTGCTGCTGCTGCTGCAATGCCTTGTGCCGCGTAGGAGCAGGGAGTGTTGCAGGCATTTTTGGGGATGAAGGAGGAAAGGGAGAAACCACTCGAGGAAGCGTGCACAGGAGTCAAATGGAGAGGAGAAAGCAAGCAAGAGCAAAAGCCGAAGGGAAATTCATGGCCCAGCTGGGAAGGGTGAGGTGATGCGCAGTTAACTCACTCGCTGGCACCAGACCCCTGCCAACACGCCAACAGCTAAGCACTAAGCTTAGACAAAGGCTCCACAGGAAACCTCCAAACTTGCACAGGCTTTTACTGTATTTTTTTAAGTCCAGCTAGATTAAGTATGAAATGAAGAAAAAGCTTTCTCAGGTTAGTTTCAGTTACATGAACAGGGTTTTTTGTTCTGTACAAATTCTTAATCCTAATGCGCCTGCGTTTCACGTTGAGGAAGAGAACGCATTGCTGCCATGCTGTGGATTTCCTGAAGGAGTGATGAATAAAGCAATGGAAATTGGTGAAGTGCCTAAGGAGAATCACTCATGTGTCTTCCTGGTTCTCCAGTCGTGCAGCTAAGGAATCTGAGCCATTACAGTGGAAGAAGGAAGGCATTTCAAAACATTATTTTTTTACTATGTATTTCCACAAGTCACATCCTCGTAGGTGTTCTAGTCCCTGCTGTCACAACCAATGCCTATAAAATTAATGCTATTTTTAGAGAAAGGAAAGCCTCTAGCTATAGTAAACACAACTTCTCTATTTAAGGTCAATACTTCAAAAAAAGAAAAAAAAGAGTTCAAATTTCTTTTTGTGCTTTTACCCTTCCACCTGGTTATTTTCTTTATGACTATCTCTTGTTGTCAGCCTCAAGATGGGGGAGGAAATTACCTGGCTTGAATGTGAAGTCAAAAGAAAATTGGAGTCTGATTCTTGTCAGACGCTAGACAAGAACAGGGTCTGAAAAACTGAATTTGAAAGTCAAGTTTATGTGATGAACATATTGAACAGTGGGTTTATTTTATCGTGGTTTCTAATTTATCTTTTGTGACTACCTAAGAACATTCTGTCCGTTTATTTTGCTGTTGTGGGATCTCGGTAAATACCAGTCTTCTATCTTTGTAAGACTTAGCAGGCATATGAAAAGACAGAGGTGGGCTGCAGATAACTGTTTGTATTTAATTGCTTTAAAACTATTTCAATGATAGAAAATAGACTCGTTAGAGTAAATAGCGTAACAAGGCTGCTACAGAAATCTGCTTGATCTTTCTTATGCCTTACTAATAAAACTGGGCTGGGGAAAGTGAACTGAGGTTTTTGCTGACAGGGTTCCCAGAGCCTGTGTGCTTCTCCTCCTCTTTCTGTCTGGGGCTCCAGCACTGAATAGCATCATGTCAAATATTTCAGTCTTAACTCATTTTGCACTCTTATTTTGACACAGATTTTCAGTTAAAAAAAAATAAAAATCTCCATTTAAATTAGTTACAAATGGGACCAAGTAGAAACAACATTTAATTTAACAGGCGTGTTCTTCACATTTTTTATAGCCAGCTGCCTATAGCTAGTTTCTTTGCTAATAGTAATTCCAGCACGGAAAGGCCCTTGAAGGGGCTTTCAAAGAGTTGTTCAGTGACTGAGCAACTTCACCGGAGCTTAACCAGCTTCCACAGAGCCTGACCAGGTTTTGCAGTTTTAACAGGGGAGGTTACCTGGCCATCCTCAGGTTGAAATCACTGGGTGAAGCCTTACGTTAACATTCAGGGCAGCAAGGCTGAGGAGCAAGGTGCAGTTAGCAAGCCCTGAAAGGTCAGAAAGGATAAGGTGAAGGCTAGGCATGAGTAATATTGCAGAGGGGCACGGCCATCTCCAAGCAGATTTGGCACATGACACTGAAAGCAGTAAGCGTGCAGCCCCAGGATGATGCCCCACTGGTACCCAGTATGGAAAAGCCGGTGCCTACACCAGCAGTGAAGAGGTGCTCTGCATCGCATGGCACACGGGCAGCAAGGCTCACAGCATAACGAGGTGTTCTGCTTCCCAGCCCAGCTGCTTAGTCATCACCCTTTAATCAACTTCAAAGTACAACAGTTGAAAAAAAAAAATAATTCAGAAGTCCCAACCCTTGCTGCAATTTCTGCCAAAACTCAACTTCAGCTGCAAATCTAAGTAGTTGTGTAACTGGGGGAAAAAGTCTTTGGGGTGGACAGTGCAAACGCTGCAGAAAGAGGGAAATGGCAGGTGAGAGCCCCCTCGCTGCTTTGGGTGGGCGTGGGTAGCGCCCGCTGACCAGAGCCCAGCCTGGGAGCCAACACACACTGCAGACCACTGCCTTTTCCTGATGCATGAGAATAACTAAACTCGGCTTAAGAGGAAGGAGAGCTTTCAGACAACACAGGAGGTGGCATGCGGTGGCCTGACCACCCTCTGTTTGCCACTAGCAGGGTCCCAGCTCTGGCTTTGACTGCTCTTCTCATCTACTGCTCTCCTGGGCTCCCTTATGAACTATCAGTATTAATTATTAGGTAGCCACCTGAGGGAGATTTCCTTGCTGAATTTCATCTACATGAAATAAATCTGGTTAAGATGAATAGTTTCTCAAGAGCTATATCCCGTGCTGAGGACTTCTTAAATACAGAAAGCTGTACACTTACCATGTACTGCCTAGCTAAAAAAGATGCAGAAGAAAATGCATCTGAAAAATGGCAGTAAAAATATCTCCAGTGATTTAGAAAGCCTTGCTTGTCACTGTTAAGTCATTTCTACAGCTTACATGTATTTCCTATATATTCAAACACAGCAAACAAAATACACAGGCTCATTTTTTAATAAATTTACAGAAGCAGCCTAACATACTTGAACTGGTGTGACTGGAGCTCAATCAACCATTCCACCACTGGCTTCATCTGTGCTGGTGGAGTCAGCCATGGTTGGTCCCACCAGCCAAACACTCTCGAGTCACTCAATCATTAGCAAAGGGGCCGTTACAAAAATGAGGCAGAGCTATGGATGATGTTGGTCATACACAGTTAAGACTTACTTTTGTTTCAAATGGCCTGCATTATATTAGGTGAGGACCAGATCTTTGTTCCACCAGGATTTGGTAAACCATGTCCATTTATGTTACTGCGAACACCTCTTCCCATAGAAAAGTACAGGCATGTTGTCCAGCCAGCTGACTGCTTTTTATGGGTAATCATGTGAGTGAACTTTGACTGTGCAAATATTGCCAAAAGGCATTTCACAGACTGGAATAAATCCAAAATTAAATTCAGAGATGTTTTTCCAGACTAATATTTATGAAAGTTAAGTATGCTGTATTTTAATGCTAAGGCAACGTACCTACGCTTCTGCTTAATATGCTAGTAGGAAAGTACACCAAAGGATGGGCAGTCTATGACACGAGGTGCTCTTTATTTTCTGCTTGTTATAAATTACGCAAAGATACAGGGTAGTTGAACAAGGTAGGCTTAGATGGTACTTGCAACAAGCAGTTCAATGCTCCAGCCTCCTCAGAGGAATCAGAATGGAGGCACCTGAACTTGAGTTTTCCAGAGCTTTTTATAGCAGAATAGAATGGCACAGATGGGCTGAGTCAGGGAGCCCAGCCAGCCGTGCTGAGGGAGCAGAGCAGAGGCAGAAGGTTTGGAAACAACCCTAAACAGCAGAAAGCATTTTTGGAAGTATTTCACTCTCAATTCACCTTACCCCTACAGGGTTTGCTGTGTCCAGCAAAATAACTTCAGATACAGAATTTATTCCAAAAATATATGTGACATATTATGATATGGCCAAACATGTGCTTTCTGACAAATAACAATATGATTGTTAAAGCTAAAATGAAACACTAAAAGTGACTGCCTTTTCATAACATAGACTCTGACATTGTTTGCTCAACTGAGGCACGTACTAAGGCACCTACCGTATAGACAAGATGTGATGAACTTGGCAAAACTTGGGAGGATCTTACATTAGAACCTCTGACGCTTATTCATCCCTGTATTGGTATTAGTACTGCCTACCTTACAGGGTACAACTTACAACATAAACACCAGCTTGGGTTTTTTTTCTTCTGGGTTGCAATAACGTTGCACAAATAGTCTGGGAAACAGCAGCCAACCGGTAGCATTTTCTGCACAAAACTCCCAAGTTCACAGTGCTGTCTGTGTCAGTCACGTATAAGCTAGTGTCAAGTACCTATGCCATTCGTAGCACCAAAATAATGTCAAAAGCCATTGATAAGATTGGATTACAAGTTTTTCCTCAGTGTAGAAAAGCTTCTCGCCTCACCCTCCAACTTGGCTCCATTTACATCTCTGAGGTCTCGCAATAGCTTTGCTTGAAATGTCTCGTTTGAGAAATGTCTGACATGATGCAGTATATACTTTGTACCTATGAACATATTATATGGAAAAGATTAACCCATACACAAACAGAGAACATTTTAACACCTGCTTTATGGCTTTGACCGTGGCAGCTGTGCGTGGGACACTGCTACCCAGCATGGCTTGTCCAAGCTCCCACCAGGAGCCTCTGACAGAAACAGTGATTTGAGCCAGGCTGCCCATCCCAAAGCAACAACTTACACAGAGGAAAAGACATCTGAAGCATGAGACTTCATTAACGACAAGTCCCCACACAGGACTTTCACTTCAAAATGAACAGCAAAAGGGAGCAGTGTCCACTGATGGTAACGGTTTTCCCAGTTAATTTATTCTTTGAGAAAGGCAAGTTCTGCAAGGCTGGTGGCTCCTGGCTCTGCATTTGATGGGGGTTTCTCTGCACTGATTCCGAGCAGTTTCAATATGCAAATTTACATCAGCTTCCAAATGCTTAGGTGAAGATATTACAAAGCCCGAGCCTAGTACTGCTGCTAGGATCTCAGTCCCCAGATTATAATGCTTTTATCTGAAAATACACTTAGATGGCTAATGCTCAGTACATTAATTTATGAGCATTTGTTTTTCTGGTTTGTTCAATATCATTTCTGCACTGTCATGAGGCACACACTTAAAAGAAAATTATAGGACTACAATTTTGTTTGCAATATCAGCATTATCCTGACTATACATCAAAAGAAATTAACAACGGGCATAGCTGTAACACCAGCACCAGAAGTTCCAGTAATATTCAGTCAGGTATGAAAGCTTCTTGGTATGTGAATATCCAGCATTTCTGCACATTCCAAACCTAGCAGAAATATTGTATGTATTTCATTGTTCTGAATTCAGATGTGGACTTCACCAGAGTTCAAGGAATATTTGTACCCAAACATGCGATCTAGGCACATTTGTAGGAAACAGCATTATTAAAAATTAATCTTCATAAATACAGAATCATATTTCCGTGGCAAGGAAACGTAAGTGGTTTGTGATGTCCTGCTGTTCTTCATATAGTGCTGCAATAATATGTTTTGTCCTTTTCTCAAACGACCCTACTGCTGCTGTGCTGTGGAATACTACTGACGACTATTAAAATAACACAGTTAACAGGCAAGAGTTGTGAGATATGCGTATACACAGATGGGTAGAGAGAGAGGTGGGGAGAACAGTGTGTCCCAGGTGAGTGTTGGATCTTTCTCCTTATAAACAACTGTGGCTTTTGTTTTCCTGACGTCAGCCTGTTTTGTTAATAAGTGGTTATTCGCCTGTCCTGATGCAAGCCTGCTGTATATTCCCCAAGCTGAAGAAGAATCACAGATTCTGTTAAGAGTAGTTTTCTAATTGAAGTAGAAAACCACAATTATTTTGGCAAATCCTCTAATTAGCTGGTGGTATTAACAGCCATCGTTGGTCAGGTACTGCTCTCAGTACACCAAAGCAACCCCTTTATTCTCAAGTGGGACACGGAGATGTAAACAAAGACAGTATCTCCACTTTACTGTCCTGTAATTAAGTGGAACAGAGTAGGGAAAGGACATGACCAATGTAAGATCACTTAAAATGTCTGAAAGCCTGAAAACAAAGCTAGCTTTGCAATAAACCCAGCTCAGAAAAATGATGTACTTTTTGCTGGAGCATCAAATTTACCTATTCTTAATACATTTGATGGAGGCTCAGGTACATCTGGTACACACGTAACTTTGATCAGAACTGTCATAGGTGAAGCTCTCCCAGAATTTCAAAAGCACTTCATTAACATCAAATTGAGCCTATTAATTATACCTACATTATACCCCTTGAAAAACTGACACCACAAAACCATACCTAGGGGTGTATTTTTCAAGACCTGCTATTCTCAAACAGCAAGGTAGTCCAAACGCTGAGACCGCCAGCCTGCTGGCAGCTCCTGAAATCCCGTCTAGCTCCGTGCTCACCGAGGCAATAGCAGACCGTCCCCTTAGCCCCCTCCTCGGAGCCATCAGGCTGAGACAGCCACAACTTCACTACAAACAGAACCGCTTCAAACTGGCGCGCTGCTGTCAGCAGCGGGACACGTGGATGCACACACATCGTCAGAACATTCTAATGCTCTGAAATAGGTTAATCAAGGAAGCCACTGTTCAGCAGGAGAGTTTCTTTTCTGTCTCTGTAACAGACTGGTGCTGTCAGCACTGAAAATGGTGCCTGCCTGGTTTTCTATACTGACTCTTTTCCATGGATTTCCTCCATTTCTACCATGCTGCTCCACACTACTCCTTGAGCTTAAAGCAGCGTGCAAGTCTGGCAGGCTATTCTGTCAGATCCACTTTGTGCAGTTTCACCTGCCTGAATGTTCCCATGGAGGTCTGAAGCCATTTGCAACTCAATCCATCCGCACTGCCCGGGCACTTCCCTCAGGAATGCTCAAAAATATCTGGGAGTGTTCCTGGGCACCTCTGAACATCATGGTGTGAAGCAACATCCAGATAGGCAAAATACCGGGAAGTGTGGTGAACATTTTTACTCTTCCTTAGCTTCACAGCCATTAAGCATTTCAGTTGCAACTGATTCTGGTAGGAATTGTCCATCTGAAACTCCTGATAGGCTTTGACAATCCCAGCAAGGCGGGAAGAGCACGTGCCTCTGCACATTAGCACGTGGCTGGAGGAAACATGGCTTCCCTGCTGAATCCCATGCTGCAGCACGAGCAGGCTGGCACAATTAGGCACCTTAAAAGGGCCCCACAGTCACTTCACATCTCATTACCGTTATTATCACCAGTATTTCGATTTCACTAGCAACCCTGCAAATCTAGCAAAACATTTAGGGCCTTTTCATTGTCTGTATTTTTGGGGAGCAATAATCAAATAAGCAAAAAAGATCCTAAATTACTGGCGTCTCACTGCAAACCTTGAAGCAGCAGAAACCAGAATTGTACTACTATTATGTGCTCCATTGCCTTTGCTTCTACTCGGAGTCATCCAATTCATAAATTCAATTTAAAAGTAATATAAAATATGCATATGTTTACATAACCCAGGCTAAACATGTTCTACAAATGGCCAAGAATGGGAATGGCCTTTAAATTACATAGCAAAAATAACAAATTAAAATAAAACATGGATAGTACGAACTAGAACATACACCATTTTATGCCTATCTGACTTGTTCCAGCTTACTGAGCTATGCAGTATCTTTTTACATATATATATATATTTATATTTACTTTTTAAATATATATCTATCTATCTCCCTTGAATAAAGTTGCTCTGGATGGTTCACTCCCTCAATTGAGTGATTACATGTTTCTCAATACACTTAACCTCATACAGTAATTGGTCACATCAATCCACACCTAGCATGTGCTGCTAAAATATAGTTTATGTGCTACAAATCTTCAGGATATGGATTTTGGCTAGGTTTTTAAAACTAGAAAGAGGAAAGTATGAATGAGTGCATGTGAACAGTGCTTCTTATCTTCAACCACTGAGCACAGCTTCATTTCAGTTTAGGAGTTAGCTTGACAATTAAAAGACATGTAACTGAACAGACTAAATTGGACTGGAAGAACACTGGTTTGGGGCAACATTTTCACTTTATTTACAATGCCAGCATTACCCAACCTGATGAACTTAACAGGAAATACCTAGACATAACTGCAAGCAAAACTGACTAGAGATATTTGGAGTAAAGGTGTAAATCAAAGTACAAATTGATCTTATGTAAGCAAAAGTTGATCATTATTTGCTGCTTTGCGTTATCCAGATGGTATTGGTGCTAACTATTAAAAAAACTGGGAAAGATCACACATAGCTCTCATAAAGCTGACTGCAAAATAAAATGAAGTGAAATCTTAGCCTAGCACTGCTCTGTGGCTTGCATGACTTCAAGGCAATCTGTGCTTTGTTTATCCACTCCTAGCCTGCCCACTGGGCTGCAGGACAGGAGACAAGCTGAGAAAATGCTGTGAGCCACGGGCCTGGCCCTAGCTGCCTTCCCGAGACACCCAAGGGCAAGTGCTTGCAAGCACAGCTTGGACGAGGCTGTGCTGGTTGTCTCTTACAGTTTCTTCACTGTGGGAGTTATTCTCTGGGCAAATCCAGGACTTCTGTAGGCATTTTACCTGATGTGAAAGGGCTGAAAGGTAAGCGATGAACCACCCCGTGTCTATTGTGCACGCTGTGTTCCTGCCATGGGTAAAATCATCTTCTGCTGTTGGTTCCTGCAGCGAACACGATACTGTCGAGAGCTGCCTGGGGCATCTCTGGCAGGAAGAAGTGGAGACCCGACCTGCACTGTGTTGAGGAAGCTGCTATCTGACTTAAGGGTTTTCCCATGATATGGAGTATGGAAAAATGAAAGAAAATCCTCCAAGGGTATGCTTTGAGCAATCTCAATGCAGACAGTATTGGAAGAATGGAAAATAGCCCAGGTGTTAGTAAAATACAGCAGACCACTGGCTGAAGAGGATAACTAAAGTATGAAAATGATCTCAGGCAGATGGCAAAACGACACGGGTCAGTGTGCTCACGTCAGCTCAGGACTGGTTCCAATTTTTTAAAATCTTGTCAACTGCTTAATTTATATTTCCTAGCCTAATACTTACTGAAATTTAATTAAAGTGGTGTTTGGATTTAAGCATTCCACCACAATATTAGCTACCCACTCAGTACAGCGCTGCTCTCGTCAGAGACGTACTGATTGTGGTTTACACAGCGCTCGCTGCTTCTCCACAGAGGGCTGATTGGTCCCATGATGCTCATGCTCTTCCTGATTTCCAGCTGTTACATTTCATTAAGAGACAGCTAAAATTGCCTCAGTGGTTTCCTCATATTACTTTTCCACATAAGCAGTTGGTTCGATTACCATGGGGATGCCACAGAGTCAGGAACAGGATGAGAGGTGGCTCTTGAGACTCCCTTCCTACACAGAGGTAGTCCCACTTCAAAAGACTTTGGGAAACACTCACATGAGCAACCAACAAATGAAAATGACTAACGAACTTCTGCAGACTAATGGGACCCATGCATTTTCATTATTCAAGCAAAGTGAAAGAGGAAAAATTAAGCAAATGATGACCCAGAAATCAGCACTTTGTAAACAATTTCCCCTTTGTTATTCAACAACACAATTTTGTCCCACAGTTACCTCCTCTAATAAATGGCATGCATCTTTTGTGTTCTTCCTTCCTTGAGAACATTGCTTAAAATGGTCTTCTCACTAGCTGGAGTGCCCTAGATATGCAGCAGAAAGTCTCCTGCCTCCACCACATTTTTACATAGCGTCAGGCCTGTTGTCACTGAACATAATGAGATTTTACCACCGTGTTTAGCAGCCAAAAAAGTGCCCTACATCGCCTGCTGCAAGGAGCCAACGTAGCAAGGGACAGCACTCAACCACATGTATAGATTTGAGGGAAAAAAGTAGGACATAAACACATATACATAAAGGCTTTACAGAACTAGCAGGTGTTACATGAATAGGAAAACTCTACCCTACTTGCTACAAATCAACTATAATACGGATCTAGGGCTCCTGAACATGAGCCCTCCTTTTATCCAGCTTCTCTGCAGCACAAGAGGCATCATCGGACCAGCAGCAGAAGTACTTCACTTAGCCCATACCTTGCCACATGTGCTTGGAATAGCTATCGCTTTGTTCATCTTAAATCTACAGGGAGTTTCAGACCAAAGCTGCATACTAATTTATTCATAATATGCATACCAGTACCATGTTTGCTCTAACACTGGCTAAGAGAGAGCTCTGCTCTTCTACAGATACTGCTGGGTTTTATTAGATAGTGCAATCCTCAAAGCCCGTCTTCTGTTCCTCCCGTTTATCTGTGCAGTGAACTATGATTTGGCATATTTTCAATTAGCACAGAAGGGGAGCGTCTCAGATCTCTTCCCCTGTGGCTTTTCTATCCTGTGTATTCGCAATGTTCACTTTTACAGTCTCCCCTTCTAGGAATGCAAGGAAAGAAAACAGACCAATATAACTCATATCGCAGCGTGGGGTATCAAGGCTGCTCAAAAACACACGGTATTTCCTGGATGAAACCATGTTACCAAGACAACAGATGCCACACACAAAAGCCACTCTCTCCCTCAGGATACGTAATTCCAGGTAAGATCTTGGTCAAACACAACTTCTTTTTCTCTGTGGTCATTTTGATGATCAGGACCCCAGAAGGAAGATGTCTATCCTGAAGAGCTCGGAGCCAGCTCAATGCAGCAAATGAACCAGTGCCAGAAGACAAGGAAGAAATTGTAAAATTGCTACCTCCTCGCTGGCAGCAGGGGCTCCGGTCCTCTGGGAACTCAGGTTCAGATGGGAGAGCC
Organism: Falco peregrinus; assembly: GCF_023634155.1. Classification (NCBI taxonomy): domain Eukaryota; kingdom Metazoa; phylum Chordata; class Aves; order Falconiformes; family Falconidae; genus Falco; species Falco peregrinus. The sequence continues at coordinate 97,380,846 of NC_073723.1, read as the reverse complement.
CATGTGATGCTGTCAGTGGTTCCCAGCTGATGGGAGGTAGTGGTGGGGGGGCTGGCTCATGACCTACTGCAAGAGGACCCTCAGCTAACTCCCTCTTGCATCAACAGATGCATCAACAGATGCAAGAATGCTAACTACATGTCCTGACCAATGCGAATTAGCATTAAATTTGTTAATTCAGTGGCACCAATTCAGGCCTCAGCTGCCTGCGTTCATGAGGTGTGGCACTATGAATGACACAGCTGAGCCTTGGCTTGAGCGAAGGGCAGTCACTCAAACGAGGGCAGTCGAGTTAAGCCAGTCTCACAACCCTTGCAGTGAAATCAGAAAATGGACTAATCTGCTAGACTAACAAATGGGGGGATTTTGATTGGTTTTGTCAGCTGCTTGCAGTGCGTTTTAGCCTGCAGGAGCGTTGTCTGCACATTAATGCCAGAAATACCACAGCCTCACTGGTCTCTCATTTCAGCACGATGCTTTTGCAGATTCAGATGCAAAAAGTCAACATCAATATTTAGAGGTAGCCATTCCAAACTACAAGCTTTCTGGGGCGTAAACATCGCGTCTAAATAAAAGGTAGTGTATGGACTTGATTACTACAAAGGATAAGCACGTGTGCTAGAAGAGCTCCTGCATCAGCGCTGCCAACATGGTAAGAGTCCCACGCTATGGAGATCAGCAATGGGTGCCCGACAGACTGTAGGGTCATTTAGATGCATTGCTAATTAAGAAGAGTAGCTGTCGTTGATTTCATTCTTTTAATTCCTAAACAAATATACATGAGTTTTCTGTAATAATCTTCACTTTTTCCCTGAACAGGGTCTGTGAATTACCAAGACTGTATACTGGTGCATACGTACACCAAGTAATACTGTAAGCACACATAGCAGGGGCTCCGACCCTACCCTGTCTCAGCAAAGAGATAGATGCAATGTGGACCAGATCCTGGCAAAGGCCAGTGCATAGTGCAGTGATTTATCCCATTATAGTGGAAGGAAACCTTCCCCCATAACGCTGAGCTCCCCTTCTAGAATGGACCGAGGCCATCCCTTTACATTCACTCCTGGTGATGGTAGCGGTCTAAAAGCTCTTCATACCTGACTTACTCCCACCCAAAGGAAAAAAGTAGCTGTAGCAAAAGCTGAATGAGACTACAGAGATAAAGCATTATAATTATCCTCTAGTTAGTAAGTAAATAAAAGCCAGAAAGGATTTATAGAGTCCTTCAATTATTGGATTGTTATCAGAGAACACAACAGTTCGGCAGCAGTAGAGGATTTAGAGCTGACAGGGGTTATGGTGGGCATTCACCTGCCCCGTGAAAAATAAGTAGACCAGTTATTTATTCTGCAATTAAGATACCACTTGCCTTTGGCGTTGTTCATTCCAAGCTAATTTGGGCACCCATAGTATTTCCAATACTATTAATTCAAGGGCTGAATGAGAAACGATCCAAAGGGTAATTATGGATGTTTGTGACCTACTAGGATGAAATACTGCAAAAAGTCATCTGTTTGCAGAATTCAGAATCTTACATCTTGTCTGCTTTTGTGCTCTAACTAGTAGGACAGGCTGTAATTTCTTGGAAATAAATCACAGAACTATAAACCCAACTATTTTCTAAGATGTTGTTCTAAAGTAACCTGGATTAATATGGCTAAAGCCTGACCCCTCAAGAAAGCTACTGAGAAGACTGAGGAAACACACTTCCGCTTATCAGTAAGCAAGGGGCATCACACAAAGAGCTCCAGATGCTGTTGCGCAGCCTCTGTACAAATCCCAAAATCAACTGAAAAAAATCAGAAAAAATGAATAAGTTGTTCTCTCTCAGGGGTCTGACCCAAATCCTGCAAACGCCTGCAGAGAGCCATTCATGCCCTGGCTAACACCAAGCGCCTCAGGAAACTATGTCCCAACTCATTAACAACCCAAGTGGGGCAAAGGAGTGGAGCAGAGCTCTGTCATGCTGCAAGGAGCACTGGAACGCCAACAGGACCCTGATAATGCACTCGGGTTGGCCACTGCCCCTCCAGAACCTCTGCCTTTTCTTTTCCCTCCTTGTTTTGACTTGCTGCCCTCTGCTACACCCACCGTAGCATGGGGTTCTCTTTGGAGTGCAGCTACGGGAGGTTTTCCATTTTTAAAAAGGGAGGAAAAGCTTTCTGCATTCTCAGCTGTCCTGCAGCTATGATACAATTAGTTACAGGCAAATATAATCTTTGTTAAGTTTTACTTACGTCTAATTCCTGTCCCCCAAATAATGCCACGTCACTAATACCTTCTCCTTTCTACCTTCCTCTTTTCAAAGCAAACAGAAGAGTGAGGACACACAAGGATTCTCCATTGATCATAAAATCCCAGATTATTTCTATAATTTCTCAGAAGTTCCCTGTCCTGATCCTTGCCTTCCTTACAGAATTACATGTGATGAGAGGTGTTCCACACATTTTGGAGTCAAGGCTGAGGTTGTAAAAGGTTGCCAGGTGCATTGCCACTCCTCCCAACTCATCACCCAGCCTAAAAGCAGAACAGCCGAGATGTCCTTTCCTGTACCAGCCAGCCGATGCCTGTTTTCTCCCATCCCTTCCTGCACATTTCTAGCAGCAGCAGCAGCTTTCTTGTCTTTCTCTGCCCTAGTTGACAACTTCACTACCTGTTTCTGACTTCAGCCAACTTTGGTGACAGGACAAAAGACCATAAATTTGTTATGTTTCTAAAGTTCAGAGAAATTGGGAGGATGGTTAGAGAATATTGGTCCAAACTGCCATTCCTAGGCTCAAAAAGATCCAAGAAGGAGCAACCCCTATAAAACTGGGTTTCATAAGTTCTGTCGGTCATGGAATTATTGAGTTATTTGTTTCTCCCCACAACTATAAACTAAAATGGTCCACAGGAGATGATGTACAAGAAGCCACTAGCTGGTAAGAAAAAACACCACCACTCAGGCATATCTGAACTTTAGCCCAAACGCCATCTGAATATTTCACTCCTGGCCAATTACATCTTTTTTTAACTGACATTCAATTTACCTATAGCATATTTTCTCATTAGGTACAGAATGGGGAGGAATGCCACTATGACTACTTAATACAGGCTTGATCCTATGCCCGGGAAAACCAGAGAAAATCCAATGATAATTTTTATGGGGCTTTCGATCAGGTCCATAAAGCACATTGGCTATTAGAGGTACATGTACCATTTTGAAAATGTAAGCGCCAGCACAGAAGTGTAAATGCAGTATTGATTCTTGATGATGGTGATAGAAAATTCACGGGCTTCCAAGTGTTCTTGAGGCAAAACTTAAATATAAAAGTCTGCAAAAGTGCGTTTTCAGGACATGTGCAGATCCTGGAAACATTTTAGCCTGCAGACATTGCTTACTACTGCAAAGAGCTGAGCACCCACCGAGTCCCATCATCTTCTGTTGGAACAAAGCACCTCAGAAGGGAGATTGTGTGGCTGGCAGAAGCCTTGGTGGCCTGCACTTATAAGCAAAGGCTTTTTGTATTCAGCAGTCGCCTGCCAGGCGCCCTGTGCCCAGCAAAGGCAGGGGCAGAATTCATCAGCTCCAGCAGGATGAAAATCAAACCCATCGTCAACCATTTTCAGCACAAATGTGTGTCAGCGCCTTCAGGCAGAAGCGTATCTGGGCACTTTTTGGACCTTCCTCAGAGTTCTGCTTATCTATGCGCATTCAGCTGTCAGCCCCGTGCTACTTTTAACTAAGGAATTAATGAAGTGCGTGTGGAGACGATGAGCTCCCTGTAAAACAGGGAGGTGAGGGACTGGTGTTTTCAGACTCCAGCAGTAGCTAGTTGCAAACATAACTCACCTAGTAGCTTCTCTTTTAAAATAGGCAAATGATGCTTTGGTTAAGATGAAAAAGTATGATTCACCACAGCAGAAGGAGCCTGTTTTGATAAACAGAATTGTTTGTGATGGGCTGATTAACTTGGAGAGATGCATATAGAGCTCTGAAGATATAAAGGACCAAGAGTGTTAATCATCAAATTAAAACCCTTCAAAGAGGAACTAAGGTCTGTTCCTTCAAAAATCTAGATGCACACATCCAGCTGCAAAGTATGAGACCAAGATACCCCATTTTTCAGCCCAGAAATGTATACCTGGTATGCCACCAAGAACAAAAGGAATAGCGAGTGACGTTCAGCATCACGGATCTATTCTACCACTGCTCTTGTCTAAAAGCGTGGGACATCCTGTAGATAATGAACAACTCAGACATAGTTAACAACAGAGAGTATTACATCTTTGGCCTATACAAATAAATGGAAACTAAAATAAGTTTTTTTTTAAAACTACTCCAATATTCTTTACAGAGACATCATGTGATGGAACTGGAACATTCCTCTAAAAATTTAATTGGTATCAATAATGCAAATTATAAATATTCAGAAAATCTGTAAGTTTCTTCAAAAGAGTGAGTTTAATTTGTAACAAGAACTTGAATTCCCCGCCCCCCCCCCCCCCATGCTTTTAGTTTCCGAGACATTTTTCTATAGTCACGTAGGGTTTTTAATCATCCTTTGTGTTACTGGGATCCAAGATTCTCTCTGACTTGACTTAGTGAGCTGCAGTTCTGAAGAAACCCTACACACATGGACAGACTGACCAAATAAAAAGGAGGAGACCTGCTGAAACCACCAGTCAACACCGGGAATGTAATAACGTGCCGGCGCTGTTTGCAACAAGACTGGGATGGGTTAGCAGCAAATTTGGAAGAGAGCACAACAGCTTTCTCTCTTCATTAAACGCTCTAATCACCACCTCTGGCTTCTTATGCACAGTCAGTCCCTTGAACCAGTCCGAGTAACCAGGTGTAGCTCCCACTGACCAGAGCCTCTCCATCCCATCTCTTGTGGCAGCTCAGGTAGTTACCTGACCGACCCTTTCCTGCACACCAGCTCCTGTGGCTGCTTACGTGGGCGCTCAGGAAAAGCAATCTGAGTTAAATAATTCAAGAAGGATCACCAATGCCACATTAAACACTTGTGTGGCCATTTTAATTCAGAAATGAATTCGCCTTAATGAATTACAATAAAAAGGATTTTATGAACTGAATAAACATCCACCCAAGGGTTTATGGTGATATAACTAATCTGTTTCATATTTATGGTTTAAATAATTCAAATTACAATGTATAAAAAAGCTGTAGCATAAAGTAGGTTTAGTCCAAGATTTCTAAGAAACTGTTCTTCATCAAGCTAACTTTGATTCCCAATTCGTAATCTGATTTTTCCTATTAAACCTCTGTACACACGGCAATTCAGTTTCTCTTTCTAGCAACTATTTATTATTCCTCAACATATTAGCCCCAGCAGCTGTGGAAAGAGCTCATGAAGCTAATGGTTTTGTCTGGGTGACTGCCATCCCTGTCTCAAGTCCCCGTGGACCTGGGATTCCCATCCCCGCTGCCAATACCCTATACATCTAGCTGTATGTGCCTTTCTAATGCAGCTGACAGGCACAGAGATAAAGGGCAGCTACTACAATTAGAAAATGCCATGTGATTGGAGTCACTGGGCTCAACGTTCACATCACCATCCCAACCCATTTCCCCATCACACCATGGGTCAGGTGTCAACTGGGTCAGTGGATCAGCAGGGCTCACTGGGGGCATCGCCACGCTGGCCTGGGGGATCGCTGCTTCATTTCCCCACCCTGGGAAACACCCAGCAAGAGCAAAGCGGTATTCTAGGAACAAATCTTCCTCAACAGCGCTTCCCAGTGAAAACATCTAACAAATTTCCCTTTCGGAAACTACCCGGCAGTAGCCTTGGAACGACAGGGAAGGTTTTCCTCTGTCGTTCTGGGAGCCAGGGGACCAGGCTCACCTCTGACCAAAGAGTGGGGGAACCGGCGGAGTCTCTGGACAGATGTCCCCAGCCTGGGCACCTCTGCGGTGCCACCAATGGGCTCTGCCGAGTCTCCAGGTATGCCCCGCACAGCACAGATGATGGGTGACAACTTTGCATGGCGACATTCAATGGCTGTTGCTTTTATGGAATAACAAAAATGACCCAGGGCATGAGTTGCTTAAAAGCAGGATCCTGCAACCAGCCAGCATGCTGCCAGAAAGGACCTGCAGCTTTTTTTTGGGTCACTGGGATAACCTGGCACTACAGCTGCCCACTATCACTCAAGTCTTTGTTCTCATCACAGACCAGATGCCTCATGGCTCTGTGTCGCTGTGAAATGTTGCTGTTTCCTCCCCCATCTTTAAAAAGGGCAGTGAAAACCTGAAGAACAAAAGCCAACAGACTGAGAAGTAGTAATTAATTTCCATGCTTCAAATGCAATCTAAAAATAAAACGCAGCTTCAACGCATGCTGTTGGTAAATGAAAGCCTTCTAAAATAATGTCAGGGCCTGATGAAGAGTGTACGCTCATGAGTCATGGCAACACCAGCTGAGGCTATACAACAATTTTTTTACACAAAAATGAGCTTCTTCCAAACACACCCGTTCTCTCTCCCCACAACCAGATACTCCATTATTGCCAATTCATTGGTAAAACACTTCTTAAAACATCTCCAATGTCATTCTCTAATCCATTTACCATACAGAAGCTCCTGCTATTAACAGCATCTATTTTTCAATCTTCAAAATTGGCTGTAAATTCTCTAATGGATTAATTGTATTATTATATTATTTTAACATGAATGCATTGTTGCTGAATTATGTTGCAGCATTACAGTCTGGGCAGCCTCTATAATCTTCACGGCAGCTGGAAATGTCATTAGCATAAAACCCAAACAGGCTCATTAAACATCCCTTTCCAGTTAGAGGGGACACATTTAAGGGCCTCAGCTGACATGTTCCATTAGAGCTGGCATGGGACTAGAACGCTCCCAAAACGCATTTTTCAGTCCAGCTAAGCAAAGTCCACTTCTTAAACCTTAGAAATGTTCTGCAGCAGATCTCAGGAGGAGATACCAATGCTGCTCTACAGTGGAACACACGCTCCTGGGGGAGGGATTAAATCCCCCATCTTTGAACCAGGAGCTTCCATTTGGCAATTCAAGTATGAAAATATACAAACGCTTTAACTGCCTTCAGTGTACAAATCAGATTTGCAACTTCCAAACACATTTGAATTCTTTGAATCTGCTTAAAATGACACATCTAAACCCACTGATAATTTATAATTCCAGCAATAAAGAAGCCAACATCACCCTCTGCTTTCCCTTGCTATGAAGTGCCTTCTCCCACCATAAGCTTGGGGCTGTTTATCTAATTGTGTGGCTGAAAATGACCACTGGCTTTAAAAAAATCTCTCTGGATCTTTGGTTCCACAGCAGTAAGCAGATACACAGGCTAGTTTTGCTCCCTCTGTGGAAAGGCAAAAGGTCAAATTTTCGACAAGTTGCCTAAAGTTTTGCATGAAATCTGGTTCAACTTCTGGCCAGATTCTCAAAAGACACTAAGAAAACGCTAGTGCGAGAGAGAGAAGAGAAGCCATGGGCAATCTGCATTTAGACCTAGAATATATATTTTTTTTACTTTCAAAATTAAGAATACATCAAGTGTGTAATTTTGGATCAATGTGAAAAATAAAACTGAAAATGCGTTTTAATTTTTTATTCAGTCCTTGAGCTCAAGCAGTGTACTATTTCAGCTGACCTAAAATACAAAAGTTTTCCTGTCTGCCACATCACTTTATATTTCAAATTCAAATTTTTAGCTATACTTGTTAATATCCAGTTGAAATTTGAAAGAGAAATGTAAATTCAAATAAAAACTGTTCTGACATTCATCTAGAAAATATGCTTATTTTCTGGAATTTCCTTCAGATAAAAATATTTGCTTCAGTCAAAGTGCATTTGTGAAGAGCCCAAGACCCTGCAAAGTGGCACTTCTCTTCAGAGCACGAGAATTTGTACTTTCCTCAAAAAAACCCATGAAACAGTTAATGAAGAAGCACTTATTAACACTGAAAAGTGGCTTCGGTGTTGGGTTTTAACAAAATGGGAGCTCCTTTTTGGAAGCCCGGACTAAGTTTTACATCAGAGCTGTTTCTTTCTCTTCTCCCCAAATCTTGGAAAAGATCAGCGATTTTTGGCAACGTGTTGGTGCTCTGTGAGCTGCTCCAGCACAGCAAACCTACCTGGTTGGGACCAGCATCCAGATGGCCTGCTCGCTCTCCCACTTTGAAAGGGCTGTTGGGGGTTTTCCAGTCTTAGTAACAGGCTTCATCACAGATAGAACAGGATTTTTAGGGTATTTCAGGCTTCAGGGTAACTTCAGACCCAGCTATGCTGAAGGGGAGACCCTGCTCTTGTGCTCAATGCCAACCCAGAATCACATTTCCAAGTTGTCAGAATAACAGCGTGAAGGAAGAAAAACTGTAATTACCTCCGTTCTCCACTCCTAAACCTAGAGATAGTCTGGCCTCAAAGTATAAGAGGAATTCTAACTGAAATACTAATACCTTCAACATGGGATCACAGTAGTTACTAAATAAAAATCTGGAGAACAGAACGGGATCATCAAGTGCTTTGAAACACAGTTGTTATCCTCGTTAGCCAACGACCCAAACAAAACCACTGCTTTCAAAGTACAGGCTAAACCTAGGACCTTTGTGGGCAGATTTCAATAACCTGGTAGGCACTTGGAGAAAACACCCCCAACCTCTCCATCCCAGACCACCTCCCCAGAAGCAGAGGCAGAGGCAAGGGCAGGAACGTTTGCAGGTTGTGCTTCTTTGCCTCCCCAGGCAAAGGTCTTGCCCAAATAATTTTTTTTTTTTTTTTTGGCACAACTGCTTTAACAGCCTGAGAGTTTTACATAAGAAAACACAAGAGGCCATCCCTGTCAAACCAGAAGGGAGTAGGAAGGTTGAAGAGCAGCACTGGCAACATGTTACTGAATTTCTACTGAATGGAATACTCTGGAAAGCAAAGTTCAAAATATTTACCTACTGCAGTTAGAAATAAAAAATGATCTGGATAGGGTTTATGCAGTTCCTCTAATTGCACAGATTTGCCACATTTTGTTTTCTTCTTGTTATTCATCAGAAACATTGAAAGTCCTTGCCTCTAAGTGTTGCCAAATTTAAACAAATCCCTCTGCTGACTGGGAGACTCAACTTATATAAACACATTGACATATGAAGTTTTATAGAGCACATTTTTAAAAATTCCAGTTAGAAAAAACAAAGCACCAAGGCTTAGCATGGAAAAGAATAGCATCTGAGCATACACTGAGTGGCTGTTTCAACGCAGATTCTGGGAGTGGGGCAGCTAAAGGTTGCACGAGTGGATTTTGGTTTGGTACGCTTGATTTTCTTTAAATGGCCTGAATGAGAGTGAAAGTAAATGCATGTACACCTTCCCTAAAATGCAAACCCAGATGCTCCCTGTCGTGGCACTGTCTACACAACTGGGCTTCCCTACCCAGCGTGCAGACCTCATCTAGTCCAGTTTAATAACTGCTAACAAGAGAAGACTGCTATCATCTGTAGAGACAACTGTTAAGAGTCTCACGTGTCCTAGGCAGCAGGTCAACCCACAAACCTGCTCTGAAAGTCCTGGTCCCTCAGCCCAGCCTTTCCCTACCCAGCTGGTGATGCCCGACTCTGCAATTTATCTCTTGGCTCTTCTGTTATCCTGGTCTGCTTTGTTCAGCCCCAGTCTTCATCCCTGCAGGCTCCCCAGTCCTACACCTTGAGACGGGTTCCTGAACACCAACTTCTACATTTTTACACTAAGCAAACAAAGCTTTAAACGAAGCAGGAGTGAGTCTTCCCTCTTCTCAAGAGGGCACCCCAAGCACAAGGCTAGGGAGTCCCTGTCACAGCTGTCTTTGGCCACAGAAGAGGACACGGCTCGCTGGCTCATCCACAGGTTTTGGGGCCAGGAGCTGTGGCACCCAGAGGGCTGACCCATCCTCACTGCCCAGTGAAGAAGTTGTAAGTATTTCTAGGAGTGGGATCTGGGACGTGAATGAAGGGAGGTTTCAAAGTACCTAGGAGGAAAGGCTGAGTCTGACAGTTTGCCTTTTCTCTCTTTAGTATTACTGTCTCAGAAAACTGCCTGCTTGGCCACAGGCTGCTGTGGAGCTTCCTTCTGACATAGGACCTTCTCTGCTCGCTCTACAGGGTGCCCATGTCCCCCACCCACATGATACTGAATCCCTTGCCTCTCCTCCTTACAGCTGAGCTTTCTCCACACCCCTCAACTTCTCCTCACCATCTCCTGCTTTCCTCTTCTCAACCCAACCAGTTTCCTCTAAGTACAAATTACATGTTTCCCCCTCCCCTCTGCCCGAGCACTGCAACTCATGGAGGCAAGGACGGGGGAAGAGGCACACACCAGTTCTATAAAATGAAGGCCACCAGAAATGTGAAATGGCAAAACAAGACATTTTTCCCTATTCAGACTCCTGCAAGCAGCCAAAATGCTATTTTTTTTTTTCTGAAAGGTAGTGAGCAGTTGGCTCTTGATGAATACAGCGATTGAAAACTTGAATAATATTTCAAGTAAGCCCAGAACCTATCTTCCCTCTGGCTTCTTTATTTCAGAAGCACTTCACTCTTCAAAACATCACCAGGAAAGGACATTTCCCCAGCACGTGTACAGCACTGCAATAAAACAGCAGCACACCCAGGAACTGTTTTCAAACTCCCATCAAGGCGAGCAGAACAAGATCAAGGTATTAAAAACAATAACAAAGGTCTGGCTGAGGAGACGCTCAGCTTTCTCTCCTGCTATCTGCTTTGTTGATTCCCAGAGAGCCTGGGGTGGCTTTGAAAACCTTGTTCAGCCTCCTGGAGGCATCCCAGTTGCATCCAGCCAAGGACATGTGCTTGGGCAAAGAAAATTCACAGTTCCTTCCTGGCTTCTTCTGCCACGAGCGAGACTGCTCCTTATCAGTTATAAGAAACTGTCCCATCAACTGATATAATCTTGCTATTTTGAAGTTTGCCTGTGCTCCCAAAGCTAGAGTTGTCAGTTTTATCATACTGCTCATTGCTGTGAGGAGCTCTCAGCCCTCCACGGTAATAAAGGTTTCCACACTTTTTGTGCAAGATGAAATTTTAGGGGAGTCAAAAAGAACACTTCATACTTCTGACTATAGCATGAGCCTGGCTGAGTTTAATTTCTTTGTCTAACTCCCTGTATATAAAACTTCACTATCAGGAGCATTTGTATTGTACTGTGGGAGTTTTAGCATCCATCAAAGAATTTTCATTAGGACCTTCTGCGGTAAAATGAATTGCAATCCTGACGCTGAAAACCACTCTGTGCTGGGGGGAGCTTCACTTCTGTCCAAGAGGAGGATTAGTGTGAGAATTAACTTGCTTCTGGCCCTGCTGCAGTGCTCTGGCTCCCCTCACAAGTATAATCTCCCTTCCCATTTGCTCTGAGATTGAGTGTGTCCATAGATGGAGCCCATCTGTCACTCATGGTGCACGTCCTCAACAACCTCCTTAATATTCCACCTTCCAGCAGATGAGGTCACTCGAATGAAACCCCAGATGTGGGCTCACCTGGCGCTTACCATCTGCAACAACAGACCACCCCATGGCATGATCTTTTCTACCTGCTCTGGCTGCTCTACAAAATACCTAATGATGATGCTCACAGACAGACCAGCTGCAAGGTAAAGGCGTTAAACACCTGCATCAAAACCCACGACTTTCACCTTCAAGACTAAGTCAGCCCCAAGGCAATGTCAGATTTTGGACCTTTCTGCGTAGTCGCTACAGACCCAATGTACCCTATAAACACACAGGGTATATGAAACACGCATCCTCCCAACGTTCTGCTTGCTGGTGACAATGCAATAATGAAGATGGAGGATGGGGGACTTGTTAGGCTCAGACATCACGATGTGAGTATTGATGTGCTGAAAGGAACCCTATATAATAAGCATAACATTAAGGTCCTCCATCAATCAAATTACGGATTCTCTATCTCATCTTATGCAATTATCAGGTGTCAGAAAATAACTTTTCCTAGTATCTAAACTTTGCCCACTGCACTGTATTTTAAAGCATTCATCTCTGAAAAAATAATCAGAGCTTTTAGTCTGATAAAGATATGGATACAAAATGCTAGCCCTTGGCAATCTCAAGAAAAAGGCAACCTTTCGATGTTAAATATCAGCCTGACTGACTCTTTCTTCTAGTCCTCTCCCAGAGAAAACTCCCATTAATTTAAAAGGAAGTTTCAACAGATAAGGTCATGTGTTTCGACCCTTACCACTTTTGACATTCAAAAATAATGGAATCTATTGTTGCAGCAAAAAAGAGCCCAATAAAATACTTGTATTAGTATTTATTTTTTGATAATTACTGATGTTCTATGCAGGTGGGAAACCTTGGGTGCATGCCTGTAGGACACTAATGGGAAAATTTTTTTCCAGGCGTCACATTTATCAGTGCACTAGAAGAAAATAAGCCTGTATTACAAAGTTTCATGCTGGCTCTCATTATGCCATGTCGCAAGCTTGTCCTTTGATTTATTATAAAAATTAAACATATTTTCTCAGTGAGATCAGAAGTATTAGATGAGAGGTCATGGAAATGTTGGCAGAAAAATGCTAGTTTTCTGTGTGTAAAATCTTTTCTATTACACATCCTAGGTTCAACCAATGCTGCTGAATTGCCAAGGGGAGTCTGGTAGGATCCTGGTGGATTCCCAGTTCCCCAGGGTTGAGGATGATGATCGGTTGGGTCCTCAGCTCTCATACAGTCCAGAAGTAAATCCCTCCCCCCCACCTCCTGCAGGGTGCTCAGCAAATATGACATCCTTGTCAATTTTGCTGCAGTTAGTAGCAGGGGAGCTGACAGGAATACCAATTTTGTACAGCAGCTGCAGGATACTGTTAGCTTACTAGAAATGAATTTTTTTTAAAAAAGAAAGGTTTTGGATTCAACTGAGATCAAACCCAGTACTGCAATCGGCAAACATTCCTGCAACCTGGAGACCCAGCTTTTAAATTGGTTTTTCAGACACTGAAGTCCCTCTTACCAGGGGAGGAGATGTGCTGGCATGTCTGGTAAAGCTTCCTATTTCTCTGAGAAGGGGAAATACATGTCTTTACTCTGGTTTCAAACACTGTCTACTTTCCAAATGTTTTGGTAAATGAGGCAAATCAATGTAACACTTCTTGTAATCCCCTGAGCAGACTATGTAGGTGTATTTAAGCCAGCTTCAAACTCATCAGTCTAACCACAGCCAGTACGCAGCTCAGCCCGACCTGCTAGAGACTGGATAAACCATACAGATACATACTAGGTGGGCTGGCAACTCATAGTACCTCCTAAACTGCCATGGTTATCCTCCTAGTTGTAACCTACTAACCAGCATGCTGGAATTAGCTTCAAAGTAGTTGTCACCACAGCATCCATGCATCTCTAAGAGCCACACAGTTTTCATAGAAATCCTGCTACACTGCACTATGGTTAGTGCCATAGCCTTTTTTTATTTTTTTTTTTTTTTTTCAGAAACGTGCCATTTTTGGTGACAATAGCTTCTCAGCCGTCAAGTCAAAAAATATGATCATCACTCAGAGTAATACAGCCATCTATTCCAATTCATTAGCATTTGCCTGACAAATTAAGAGACCAGCTTAAACAACACGCAGTAAAAAGCACCTTCAGGTATGAACCCTGAAACCCCTTTTTCTGCATTTAACCTCACGCAAGAATTCACACTTAGCTAAATGAGACTTCTTGTGCAATTATGGACCATTTTCAGGAGTACAGGCTTCTAGGTGCCAGAAGGTACAGTCAAGTCCTGCCTGAAAGCTTCCACTGTGCAATAAACAGGTCACAGAGCAACTGGGCTGTTATTCAAGCCTCTTCTGGCACTTTGAGGAGCAAGATCCTCACTGCTTTCTTTCTAGTTCTAGTGAGAACAATAAGAAATCAGAAGACAATTCTTTTCTCACAGACAGTCCAGGCTCAAGACTTGCAAAACCACATGTAGTAATTATTAGTCATCATGGAAGAACGAAGAAAAGAAACCTTCTAAACAGATCAAAAAGCCTGAAAACAAACATGCCAGGTACAAACTTGCACCATGTGCATCAGTGCCTGGATCTGGGATCCTTGCTCAGACCACTTTACAATATAAAACTAAGTTTTTGCAGTTTTCCATACTTATTTTTTAATTAAGAAGAGCCTTAAACCAGAACTGTTAGAAAGCGATGGCAGAAGGAGGGGTGTGGTAGAAGGAGAGATTTGTTTTTCTCAGAAAACGAGTGACACATCTTTCCTGCCCAATGGAACAAATAATTTATGGTTACGCAAGTTACTCAACACAATGTCAACTCCTTTGTCATGTGTTTTTCTCGCTCCTCTGTTAGCACTTACAGAGGTTTGAATGTGGCTAAATCCTCCACGAGTGCTGTCCTTTCATACTGCCGTTTCCTTTAGCCATAATCTGCTAAATCACTGTAACAAGATTTCTTCTGGGTTACCCTCCAGCTCTAGCTGCAGAAGCTGAATATACAGCTTCAGTGAGCTGCTGCTTTAATTGTAGCGCACCCAACATGTTGTTCTGGGGTTTTTTTTAATAAGAAAAAGCTGGTAATAAAGCTAAACATCTCTTTGAATCTCAGCAACCTCTCCAAGCCAAGCTTCAACAACCTTAAAGACATGTATAAATTGGGGCTGCATTACAAGTTTTTAGCTTGGTTGAGCAAACAGTTCCAGATAAACAAACCAATCCAACTGTGACTCTTACCTGCTGAAGTGTGCTTAAATTTTTCACTCTTCTTCTTCCTCCATTTCCATGGCTTAAAAAGCCTTCCAAGAGTGGCAAATTTGCTTCTTCTTCTGATTGGAGGCGTGTGAGTCCCAGGTACTAGAGAATCTGAACGCATTGCAGCCAGTCTTTCCACTTCCTCAGCTGTAGTTCAACAAGGAGAAAAAAAAAAAGAAAAAAAGAGGGGGGGGGGGGAGAAGTGAAATAAATGCTTTAATAAATTACCAGAGAACCACACAGATGGTCAAAATTTTCCATGGTTACAGCAAAGAGTAAAAAAGGGGGAAAACTGTAGTCCTCATTATTTTGATGCTATTTTCTTTCCTTTCTGTGGAATCCATAATCTACTGTAAAGACCAGTATTAACAATCAGATTCAACAGGAATGTGGACTACTACAATAGCAAAGCTATAATCTTTAACAAATTGTTCTGCATCGCTCTAGACAGGTGGCAGCCCATCCGCCAGCCCTTCCTGGGGAACTGCGATGGAGACTGGAGAACAGAAAGCTCCAAAAAAATGATGCAATACTGCTTAAAAGAAACACTGCAAGTCTTTATTATTTTTTTTTTTCCGCCCAATGGAAAGAGACATTTCCATGAACTAGAATTTATCAAGAGCAAGAACTCTGATAAATAATAACCCTCTGGTATCATTACAGTGTCCATTAAAACTGCCTGGGTTACAAAAGGGGCTGCATTAGGAACTCTCTAGTGACAGGGTGCTAAAAATGGATAGATTCATAGAATCGTTTAGGCTGGAAAAGACCTTTTAGATCATCGACTCCAACCATTAACCCAGCACTGCCAAGTCCACCCATAAACCATGTCCCTAAGTGCCACATGTACACATCTTTTAAATACCTCCCCATCAGCCTGTTCCAGAGCTTGACAGCCCTTTTGGCGAAGGAATTTTTCCTAATATCCAATCTAAACCTCCCCTGGCACAACTTGAGGCCATTTTCTCTTGTCCTGTCGTTTGTTACTTCAGAGAGGAGACGCATCCCCCCCCCCCCCTCCCCCAGCCTACATCCCCCCATCAGGCAGCTGTAGGGAGCCATCAGGGCCCCCCTTGAGCCCCCTCATCTCCAGGCTCAACACCCCCAGCATCCCCCCACCAGCCTTGTGCCCCAGCCCCCTGCCCGGCTCTGGACATGCTCCAGCACCTCAACATCCCTCTTGCAGTGGGGGGCTCAAGTCTAGTCCTGTTTTTCTGCTGGCTCATTCCCCTCCAATTCTTATACTTGGCTTTTAACACAGGGATTTTGGGAATTTTAAGAGTCCACACTTAGGGCTGAGTTCCTTCTGGGGGATGGTTATGGGTTTTCACTGAGCTTCTGTTGTGAAAAAAATCAGTTTTCTGCAACTTTTACACTATGATGCATCATAATAGTCTCAATACCTACAAAAAAATCTGAAGAATTTAGACTACCCTTCCTCCCCAATGACGGCAAGAGAATTCTGGGGGCAGCCACTTGGCACAGTTACATTGCAAGGTCCCCCCCTCGCATTTTCTGGGAAAATGTATGCTGATAGTTTTGAGAAATGACATCCCTGTGATTAGAGACAGAGGAAAGCCAGGACCACGAAGGAAAACACCAACAGGGGGAGGGTACCAGTAGCCCAGGACAAAGGGTCTCTCCATGCTACAGCTGCCAGGGCTGCAATAAGCTCTCCCAACCCTGGGCTGAAGCATGCACTCTCTCTCCCTAAAAAAAAGCATCTGCGTAACTCAGTCAGCATACAGGAGCAGGGGTTGTGTCCCCCTTTTTTTTTTTTTTTAAGGTTGTAGGTGTTTGGTTTTGGTTTGTCTTTTTTTTTAAGGGGTACCGTTTCCCAGACTTGCGTTGTAATGCGACGCTGCCAGTAAAACTGATTTGAGCGGTTTGCACACACACCGTCTGGATTCATAACGACAGGACACAGATTGCCACCTCTCCTGCTCTGGACACAGCAGCCCCATGTTTCTATTTCACCTCTAGTATATTAAGTATTAACCTCAGCCATCAGCATGGGCTCAGGAACCTTAGCAAGAACATTGCTCTGAAGGGATGAGCACATCCACTCCACGCTGACAGAATATCCAGAGATTTTGGCTGGCAAATTCTTACGTGTCTCAATGGAAATTTTTCCAAGGCTGTAAGTGTGCCAAACATAAGTCAGTTTTCATGGGAACAGCCAGAAACGCGCTTCTAACACAAAGGAGGTTTATTATCAGAACTCCAAAATGAAATACTATTTGAGCCCTTCAGGTTTCTTGCAAGAAGGTTGGTTATTTTGTTATTGCGGGGTTTTTTTGTTCATTTTGAACATTGGCAACCCAATCCCAATCCTTTTTCCTGTAAAATATCCCTGCCAGACACAGTTCCCTGTAACTGTCTGGGGGGAAAAAAGGTAGCCAGCAAGATACAGAGCGCCCAACTGTTTCAGTGGAAATGGTTAAAAACACTTATTCTTTGGGGTAACAGAAAGACAGACATTCCTGAGAACATCATCTTTCCATTTAAAGCAAAGGAAAAAAAAGGTAATCCGGCCAAAGCCTTTCATTCTGTTCCAGCTCTTTGTGCCCAAGTGCCTCCAGAAATGCTTTCTTACCCAGAGAAGCCATCACAAGGCTCTGCCCTGTACAGGGGCTGGGACATGCTGCATCCAGGCTGGAAACTGCTTGGTTATGCTGAACAAACCAGGAGGGTAAAAAGAAGAGGAAATCAGAAATTTCCGTGTACTTTCTGATTTCACCAGAACCTGCTGGGCTTTGAAGACCAGCACAGGGTACAGACCACCTCCCTCTAGATGCAGATCCAAAAGGATCATGCCTTTTCCCCTTCCTGTATTTTATTTTATTTTTTAAGGATGCTTCTAGTTAAAGCACATAAGATCACACTGTGTTCCACTGCTGTGATTTTTTAGAAATGGTGCTAAAAGTAATGGGCTGGTATTGCCTTTGCTGCCTTACTCGGCGGATACAAGGCGTAGAAGCGGCCCATTGAGCAAACTGGGAATGACACACCACAGCTGCTGGATTAGGCTTCCTGCTGCACAAACCCACAGCTGAAACGTAATGAAATTCCTCTTGCTGCTCACCCTGTCTCCTTTTCCCCATCACTGAGCCACCGTTTCTGCTACCCAGGTGCCTCAGTTACTAAATCTGAGTTGCAACAACTCTCTGAGAGCTGGTACCACTCTCAGCTGGTACTGCTGAGGCCATTCCCTGGAGAACTGACATCCCTTAAAGATTCTCTCCTTTCATAACATACGTCCCCTCTGTCCCACACCAGCTGTGCTCTCACTGCCCCTGGGAAGCTTTTCCCATTCAGGGTAAACAAGTATGGATTCACAGTCAGGCAAAACCAACACTGGAGTCAAAAGGAATTTACCCAAAGGGCGGGTTCATCATTTAAAGCCAAACAGTGTCAAAACTGTTTCCATATTTTCACTGCTCTTCCCTGAATTTCAGTATCATCTCTCACTTGCATCTGTGCCCCAGGAGTCCTGCTGTGCTCTCCATCAGCCATGAATGTGGCCCTTCTCCTTCATCCTCTCCAAACACACACAGCTCCGAGCTAATGCAAGTAACAGCTCTTTTTCCCTCTCGCTTCTATTTCTCGGAAGGACCACCTCATTTTTTTTCATGACAAATACTCTCAAGAGCACTGCTAATTCAAAGCATAATAATCACTGGCTAGGAATGAAGCACATTAGCATAAAGCCATGACAGTTTTAATACAACGAGAATAAAAGCAGACCACAATGCGAGAAGTAAACGCCAGATTTCTGCGCTCTTCTTTGCTGCAGCATCTTTTGCTGGAGCTGGCCGTGTTTCTCTGCCTTTTTGACTCCTAATGACTATCGACTGGCTGTGGGCTGTGACACCCACTGCTGACAGCAGGCTCCGTAGGCTGCTTTCGCATGCTTGCTGTTCCCAAAAAAGGTGGTACTTGCACGAATGGAAACCAACCCAGGCCTTGCGCTTTTTTTTTTTTTTTTTAATTATTATTTATTTTTGGCCTTTAAAGAGGCAAGCGATCCCAGCAGTCCCCAGCTTGATCAGTCTGCTGAACTGGGACAGGGAACTGCCACGTGCATTGGTGCCTGTAGTGACATTGCTGAGGTCTCATCCTGAGGACGGTGCTGCAAATGTGATGTTTAAAGGTCGCAGTTGCTGCTGATAGTCGGTGCTTCTCAGAACTTACTCTGACTTTTTTTCCAAGACCTGAGAGATCTTGCCAAGACAGATTGGTGCTGGGACCTGCACTTAGGGCAAGAGGGTGATGCACTCCCCTCCCACTTTCTTCTGTCCGAGCTGTCATCCCAGAATAACAACTGGGAAACTAAACCTGAGAGCTTTTCGTGGGCTGTTTGGCTGTGAGAGAGCTCTCAAGATTTTACTGTAGTCCCTAAGACATCTGAAGTTCATATAAACTGAAGCACTTAAGCCAGACTTGTGGCTTTAATGAGGAAAAAGCACCACAAATACAATTATTTTGCATCTAAGTAACGTAAAAGAAATTTTACAAACATGATTGAAATATGCTACAAAGACTTCAAACACTAGAAGGTCTAAAAGTTAATTTCTTCTCTCACAACCCACTCCCATTTATGTTTTGTTTTTTGGTTTGTTTTTTTTTTTTTTTTTTTTTCATTTTGAAGCTAATCCTGCATTTGAGGGCATTTTTGGTCGAAATCGCTTTGAAGTTTGTGGGCTGTAATGTACTGCATGGACACCAGACCTGAACAAAATTGACAAGCTGAGGAAGCGCAGTTCGAAAAGCAGTTCTTCAAAACAGTTGATGTACCAGTCCAAGAAAAAAGGGGCCAGGCCATCTCGGACCTGCCGTGTTTGTGCTGATCAGCTCCACACATCCTGCCTTAGGTGCTGATTTCCCAAGGTCCACTAAGAGATGACAATAGGGGTCACCTGCTTTTTGGATTTCAGCAGTGTAGCAGGCAGATCAAAGGCTCTCCCCAAGACCACAAAACTTAGGAAGTTTTCCTGGAGAACGACGACCAGTTTTGTCATTCCCATGCCTGTCTGGGAATCACAGCATCTATTAATGTTGCTGATACATAATACACCCAGCTTCCACTCTAGACAAAACCACCACATCCAGGTACACAGCAATTTCACTGCTGAAGGCTGAATCCCACCCATCCCATCCATGATCTTTACCACGACCTTCCTCACCCGTAACCGCACTGGGTTTTCTCTCAGACCATTTCTTAACACCCCACACTCATAATCAGACACGGGCAGTTTACTTCGCAAAGTTAGATCTAAGCCTTCCTCGGAAACAGCAATGGCTACATCCTGCTTTCTGTGTATTTGCACAAATCTGTACTAACAAGCTGAAAATTACCTTGGCCCTAAGGATGCAATTAACTAAATGTGCTATTTAATGACAATAATTTTATACAAATTAAAAAAACCCCCAACATAATACTCCTTATTCCCAATCCATGTCTAACCAGTCTTTATTCTGCAGATTGGTTTCCAACAAACTCCTGTTGCAAGGTTTCTTTTGAACTCTGCGCCCTTCACTTCAGACTGCACAGACCTTATTCTATGAACTTTGTTCAATGCAAGATGTAGATGCATCATGCATCTTTTTGAAATGACAGGAAACCTGAACGACTTACTAGCTGAGCACTCATGTCTTCTCTTTACCTGCATGGGAACACTTTCAATTAAAAAACCACATTGTTTTTCTTTCAGGAAAACGGTTCATTTTCCGCTTTTCTATTATCATCTGTTCAGTTATTTCCCTTTAATTTCCCTTTGCACCTGGAATTAATTTTCATCAGCCCTGCCTTTACTATTTGAATTGCCCATTTAAACTTTTCCCAACTTCTCAAAGGTCTGTTTTCCAATGAAAGACAAGGCATGGCATGCAGCAGTCTAAACGCAGTCTTGCCAAACGAGGATGATTACCTCTTCGGTTGACAACAGCTCCCGCTGGATGTACGCATTTGCAACGGCACTGACTGGGTTGGCGTAGTGGGTTTATGAGCCATGAAGAGGCTGTCAGTAGCCCTGCTTTGCTTGCGAAGCAACACTTATATTTTCCAACCCCTGCCAATTATTCCTGCAACCTAGGGGTGCAGCACTTTGCACTGTATCTGTAAACTGAATCTCTCACACTTCACCCTTGCCCGTTTCAGCAGGGTATCAGACTGTGGTACGGCTCTGCTCTCTGCTACGATCCCTCTTTCTCAGTCTACTTATTTCTCTTGTCAGAACAGAAGTGCAAAGAATAGCTTTGGAAGTCCAATCCCTTTAGGACCCTGCTTTCCACTTCCCCACATTTTGACGTAAAACATTAATAATTCATGCTGAATGCAATATGAAAGCCATTTTTTTAACCTCTGCAAACTATGCTGCACTGCATGCAGCACTCTAAATATGTCTTTATTGATAAGCAATCTCTCCAAACACCAAGTATTTTCTGTATTATAACACAGTACACAAGATCTTTACTTGCAACAAAAGCACTTCATCACGTTATGTCATCAATAGCTACCCTGCAATTATAGAGAATAAGGATTGTTAGATTTCACCGATATCAGCTATTCTGTGTATCCCTTATTCCTTTTATTACTCACTGGGTTTTCCATCTCTTAAGGGTTTATTGCATACAGATTTGAGACTAAATCCAATTAACAGTACTGCAGCTGCCTGGACACTGGAGCAGAAGCCACAGGTCTGTCCTGGACACCACACTCACACTATGTGGAGACTCAGCAGCTCCAAAACAGGACCCAGAGCAGCCACTTAGAGCACCACCAAAAGCCAAGCAAGAGAAAAAGCAGGGCCAGCAGAAGCAAATCAGATATCCTGCTTTTCTTGGCTCTACAGGAAGGCAATTCTTCAAGCACCAGGAATTGCTCTAGTAAGAAACTTTAGCTTGAAAGGAAGGGAAATTTTACTCTTCCTAAACAGCAAGCAGGGAGGAGATGCACAGTTTATGCTTTTAAGAAAGCCGAGGAAGTAGGATGAGATGCAAGGACCTTTTTGTTAGAGCAGGTAGAGCACTCCTCTGGGAGACAGGAGAATCAGAGGGTCACTTTCATCCTCTTGAGAAAGCTCAAGCCTACATCTCACATTTTCCTTGGGAACACTACGGCACTTCATACTATGATGGATGGGAGAGCACTCCCAATCCGTCCCACTAAAAGTGTGTTATTTTAAAGAATTCAAGACCTACTGCATCTGAAAGAAAGCATGAGTGAAGCACAGCTGCGGGCAGTTAGGGCACTCATCTGTCAGCACAAACACCCTTCTCCCAAGATAATTCCTGGGCTTTACTCCGAGTTAAATAACCCACAACCTCTTTCTGCTTCACTCATGGATTGGAAGAAGCTGCTGGTCATAGCTGTGATTTGTTGAGAGCCTGATCCTGTGCAGTTCTGCCAGGGAGTAAAGATACTGCCTCTCCCTGTCCCTGTCTTTCACTTTTGGTAGGGGATATTCTATTTTATCCCAGGCAGGAGCAGGGAGCCGGCAGAGGTGAGGCACTGCCTCCTGGATCCTCGCCTCAGAAAGAGAGAGTAGATGGAGCCCTGTTAGCAGAGCTGGCTGGGCATCCAGAGAGAGGGATCCATGTTTCAGCCTGTGAAGAAATGCCATAAAACCCTCCTGTTCTGGTGTAAATGGCAGCTATAAGCAGAATTTCCCATCTAGGGCGTTGTCTCCAAGGCATCCTCCTCATACTGTCATCACACTGCCAATACTAAAACCTCATTGGAGCAAACCTGAGCCTTTCTAAATTACCATTACAGAAACAGGCTCTTGGAAAGCCCCAGCCCATTGTGCACAAGCTGGAAGGGAGCAGCCTCTAAGCACAAACATGTTGGGAGCCAGAAAAAACCCACGTTCAACACATTCAGTTTCTGAAACTGAAAACAAACCGTTGGTAAGATGGAACTGACCTGCCTACTCGCAACTAGCTGTGTCCCCTAGCACATAGCATTAGAAAAATACAACTCTTTAAACCTCCTTAAAAGTTATTTTGAAAAGCCCACAAGGAGATTAAATCCACAACACCAAACAATTCAGAGGAGAAAGCTGAAGCATGAGTCATACCTACAGGGCTATTGCAATTCAAGGCTCGAAGATTACGTGCGACAAAATGCTACCTGGCAAAACAGTTGCAATGGTGTTTGTGACCATCACCTTGCAAGTGGGCACCAACCCACCAAGTGGCAACACCACTAACTCCTCCACGTTGTGCTGGTTTTGGCTGAGATGGAGTTAATTATCTTCATAGTAGCTAGCTAGTATGGGGCTACATTTTGGATTTGTGCTGAAAACTGTTTCTGTTACTGCTGAGCAGGGCTTACAGAGCCCAGGCCTTTTCTGCTCCTCACCCCACCAGCAGGTGGGCTGGGGGGGCACAAGGTGTTGGGAGGGGACAAGGCCAGAACAGCTGACCCCAGCTGAGCAAAGGGATGTCCCCAGACCATATGTCATCATGGTCATGCTCAGCATATGAAGCTGGGGAAGAAGAAGGAATGGGGAGATGTTCGGAGTGATGGCATTTGCCTTCCCAAATAGCCGTTACGCGTGATGGATCTCTGCTTCCCTGGGGATGGCTGAGCACCTGCCTGCCCGTGGGCAGTGGTGAGTGAATTCCTTGCTTTGCCCTGCACGTGTGCACAGCTTTTGCTTTACCTATTAAATTGTCTTTATCTCAACCCATGAGTTTTTTTCACTTTTACTCTTTTGATTTTCTCCTCCACTCCACTGTGGGGGAGCAAGCAAGTGGCTGCGTGGGGCTGAATTGCTGGCTGGGGTTAAACCCTGACACATGTGGACAGGACCGGGCACCATGGCTCAGGGGTCCTGGATGGATACGTGCAGACACCTGGGTTAAGCAATCTGAACAAACTCATCAAGTCTAGAGTTAAGTTTCATCCAACAAGCTCAAGTTCTTTCTGAAAACCAAAGCTACGGACAACACAGAAGCTGTCTTCCTCCAGGCAAGCCTTCAACACATTCAACAAGATAAAACAGAACTGAAGCCCACGTACCTTCAACTCCTAAATTTATCCCAATGAAAAAAATAGGACATAATATTTTTTCCTATGTTTTGTTTTGACTTGCTAGCAATTAAGTGTCTTCTTGAAGGAGCTAGTAATAATTATATTTCCATGGTTGGATTTATCTTTTATACCAACCTAAACTGCAAATTCTACTCAGCTGCAAAATACAAAAGTAATCCAAGAAAAGTATCCATGGGTTTGTTCCCTCTGCTACTGGGTGATAATGTTCCGAATTGCCATGTGGACAGAGGCAGACACAGCTGCTCACACTGAGAAGCACCTTGTGTACCAGTCCCTCACTGGGAATCGGGGAAGTTCACCAACTTGTCTAAAAACCAACCACGAGTGCTAAAGGCTGGCTGTTTAGTTTGAGAAAGCCCAGAAAAAATATTTTAAAAACTTCTAATTTCTTATGGATTTTTTGGTGGACTGAGCAACTTCTGATATTTATCTTTTGAAGTTCTCATAACTACGAATATCCAATAATTTTATTTCACTAAAAATGTGTGCTTTAGAAGGCATAGCTTTAGACTACTCAGACATCTGAGGGGCATGTCCTCTTATTAAACCAAGCCTATTCAGGAAATGGCATTACAAATATTAAACTTTCTAAACATAATAGTAACCATCTTACCACTATCATCATAAAGATAAAAAATGAAGTTTTTAATTACTTTAATGGCTGGCAGAATAGGAACAAAGTATCTCATTTAAGAGCTAGAAAGTTCAAACCATTCCCTTGTAAACTCTATATTGCTTCTCTTGGGAAAAAGGAACTTCTATTTCTGGTCTTTAAAGAAGTCGATAGGAAGTTGGCCAAGAGGAAAAGAGTAATTGTACCAAATGGCACATTTATAATGAGCATAAATAGGAGTTAAAAAAAAAAAAAAAGTCAGTAAAAGCCTAGCAAAAGGCTTCACTGGACTCTGAAATGAGATAGTCTGTACCCGTGTTCAGGAATTTAAAATAAGGACTAAATACTTCTGCTTAGAGTACCTAAGTGCAGCTACATATGGTCTTCGCTGATTGTCACTGAAACGGGAATTCTTCTGTTGATTCAAATGATTGTTAGTTTAGACCCTGGGCTGTTGTGAAATATCTGTTTAGGCCCTTATGGTAGAGGCTTGAGTTTCAGAGATGAATACTCAAAGGGGAGAAAAATACCCATGACTCCTTTAAAGTCATGAATAAAGCTTGGTGGGTGGCTGGCTAAAACACAAGGAGTATTTCGGTGTGGTTTTCTTAGCTATGATTTCACTTTTTTTCACCTGCTTTTTTTAGCATTAAGTTCTAAAGCGTCTTATGGCTGCTGAGCTCTGCAGGCTATTGCTCTTGCTCAGTAGATTTAGAGGAAAGCCTATGATTTTAAAAAAAGCTGCTGCCTTTAAAAAAAGATGGAGCCCATCAGGTAATCAAATTGGTATATCTACCTAAGAAATATTACAGTCAAAGGAAGCATCTGTGCACGTAGCTTCAAGTTCATGAATAATTCCAAGTCCAGCAGCCAGAAATAGCTCAGAAAATGAGAAAGAGTTGAGATCAGAGCTAAGGGAAAAAATACTACGGGGAACTGAGAAAACAGGATCATTGAAAAAGCTACTGAAATAGTTCCAGCAGCTTTATGTATGGAAATAACGTTAGCGGAGAGAAACAAATGAAATCTTGACCATACCAAGGTGAACGGTAAAGGTCACAAGGAGTAGGATTACCTTCCCCAAGCCATCTAGTGACTGGATGACCATCTTGGGAATTAGGGATATATTTTGTCCTCAAGGCTATCAGAACTTTGCAAATGATGGAAAAATATAGCCCTCTGCTCTTTGCTCACGATTCATGAGATGAGCAGGAGGAGCAAGGGAAGATAACTGCATTATGTGTTGTCCTTCTCATGTGGGGTTGAAACATGCTGTTGCATGCTAAAACATGCCTCCTCACTGATGTCAGAGGACTTTATAGGCCAAAGCTGTAAAAGGGACCTTTCCAGCATGTTAACATTGACCTGCAGAAAAAGAAATTGGTGGAGAAGACATAAGAGCATGGTCTTAATGAGTGCTTACCTCTGTATTGATGGGAACGACCCCTTTCTGCGGCATTTGAGAGGAACCAGGGGCATGATGTGAGCTGCAAACGTGAGGGGAACGCCCTGGCAGCACCATGGGGGTTGCCTATGCAGAGCCACTTGATCATGAACTTGTCAGTAAAGTTCATTTTGCAACGGTACAAAGGTAACCCTGACAGGAATCTGCATGAGATTCCGTCTCAGTACAGAAATAGGATAAAACTTAACCAAAACCCGACACTTCTGACAATTAAAACAAAGTAATCTTTTTT
Organism: Falco peregrinus; assembly: GCF_023634155.1. NCBI lineage: Eukaryota > Metazoa > Chordata > Aves > Falconiformes > Falconidae > Falco > Falco peregrinus. The sequence goes on along the minus strand of NC_073723.1, from coordinate 97,354,744 downwards.
TCACCCCTTCACTGATGGCACTGGGAGCAACAAACTGATGAAATGTGACTTCCCCAAATGCTGAAATTTTCCTCTCAAAGTTAGCAAGATTCTGCTACTGAGCAGCTAAAATAAACCCAAAACACTGCAACTACAACATAAGCCTTTCTGAACATTTTTGGTGATATAAATTGCATTTGCCCATATAACTTCTGGGGAACAGTGTTCTCAATTTTAAGTACCCATCTTCTTTGGGCAAAGTATCAGTACAACACCCTGCAAGTCTTACAGATCCTGTTCTGTAAAGTCAAATGTCAAACTTGCACATACATTCCTCCAACTGGAGTCTTTGCCACGCAAACCTGATTTTCAAAAAAAAATCTCTTAAACAGCACTTCATTTGAATTGGCAAGTCAGAGACTGGCCTGAACCATGACATCGGGCTGGATACCTCAAGCGTCACAAAGTTTATGATGGTGCTCTGAATGACAAATCTCCTAAGCATTTTGCTACAAAGGGAGGAAACAAGAAACAAAAGAGACACGTTTGCAGCTACTTACACATAAACACATAAAAATGGAGCCTGGTATACAACAAATGCAATAACACAAAAACCTGACATAGATGAATGCAGCAGTTGAATAACATCTTCCTTTGTTTGCTAAACACAGGGAATAGCTATACTAGCTCAGAGCAGCTGAATTCTAAAATTACCACCCATCTTCACGCAGTCTTGCAATTTTATTCATTTTTTCCCTATTATTTATCAAAAAGGCCCTAATGTCAAAGAAGGCTGAGGGAAAGAAAAACAATAAAATCACCACCAAAGAAAAATACCACCAAATAATGTCTTTTTTGAGCCTCTATGCAATGCCAGAAAAGGTACTGGTGAACTGATGCCTGTCTTGCTGCTTAGTGAACTGGCTGTTCTGCCAGCTTGAGATGAATTGGAGAAAGAAGGATCGGTTCACTGGAAATACAGCACCTCCCTGTTTGCTTTTAGGCTCATGGGTTTCCATGTGCAGCACAACCATGTGGAGTTCACAGGGAAAATGGTATTTGGCTCGGATGACAGAGATGCACAGAAAGCCAAACCCACACCAGTAACTTGAGCATTTTCCTAGAGTCAAAGAACACAGGCAAAATGCTGTCCTTATTCTAATGACACACACAAGAAACAGAAAAGAAAATACCTCCTGAATTCTAGCTTGTTTATACATGTGACTGAGAGTGGGACTTTGAAGGAGAGGAAGCTATGTAACTGAGCCTCACAAGTCCCTCCTTACCTTCCCTTTCTGGTATCATCTCTACATCTCTCCAGTGGCTGCTAGAGGAGCCAAAGACTGACAGCTGTAGAGAGCTGACAGTCAGAAATTGCTCTTCACAGTTCAGATGCTGGTGCAGGCAGTAAATTCCATCTTAAGTGCCACAGCAGATGACTAGACAACAAACTCTCACCATTACGGCTATAATCCAGCAGACAACTATTCTGGGGCTGTAAATACTAATGAAAGCTTTAGTCATCTCACTCTTCTATTTCTCAGCAGGGTACAATTCAGATTCAAACAGCCTAAGTTCCATACAGGTCTCTGCACCTGGCTTTTCCTTCAGGCTGAACCCATATTTGAAAGCTATTTATCCAATAAACCCACTGTGCTAGTGTAAGGAAGGCACCCTGTTTTGCTGGTGCATGGGAAGAGGAGAGGAAGAGGTCTTTCAATACCGGTTCACCTTTTCGTTCAAATAGCTTCCACTGTCCGTCCATCCATCCATCCACACGTCTGTGCACTGGCACTGCTGACTGTTCAGCATGTGCATCGGAATTTTCAGCAGTGTTGACATTTTAAGCAGATTGAACAATAAAATGAGAAAGATAAGATGCTATAAAGCTCTACAGCAGCATGACACACATACTTTTTATATCAGTTCAGTATCAGCTGATGTAGAAAAAATAACATTTCTACTGAGTTTATTTATTTATTTATTTACTTCACCACAAGCAGGGTTGACAAAGTCTACACATGAAAAAACCAACAACATCGGAGCTGTGCACATGCTGTGTCAGATAGTATCTGAGTATTGGAAATGTCAAAGCAGCTGCACCCAATGGATGGGTGAAGAGAGATAAAGCCGTGCCATAATCCTTATGACATGGACTGCTGACACGAGGGACCACGGCTATGGTCCATGTGGATGTGATTATATGGATCACCAATACTTCCATAGAATGCTAATACAATGGCTGTGGATGCAGTAGACCACAGTGGTATTTCCAGGCCTGGCTCATTTGTCAGGATGTAGTTAACGAGTATTCTAATTATTTATCTTACGATCGCCAAAGCATTCAAGTCTGCTTACCAACATTTCCATCTGTTGAGTTTGGAAACTGTGTTAAAAGGACAACTAACTTTCAGGACCATGGTATTTGCGTAGCAGCTGTGCATCCCTCAGCTCAGTGCTGAAGGTAAAGAATATTGTTATCAAAACGTCTAACAAAACTCAGACACACCTTTCTCGAAATGACCTGATATTCTCAGTGTTACCATCATTACACTTCCGTGCTCCCAGACCTTTCTTTACCAGGAAAGATTTAAAATACCATTTCTTCAAACAGATAATCAACTTCTCTTAGGAGGCAAGGTGAAATAAAAATCATTCTCTGCTACGAAAATCTCCCAAGAAAAAATAAATAATTGGATCCGGTTTAACTATATTCCCTGCACTCCTACTGCACAAAACCATTAGACTAATGGCCTGAAAAATTTCATGCAAAAGATGACAGAGGTCAAGATCTTTCTTTTCAGTAGTGATAGGGGACAGCATCTGCAGCACTAAGCCTGTTGTCCCAGCCCTGGGCTGCACCGCTTGAGGCAGGAGGAGGGTATAAGAAGATTTGGAGTACACCTTACACCCTTTCCAAAAGGTCCCAAGAAACAGATACACCAGGCCCTCCCTGCACAAACAATTGTACATCTTAAATTACAACCCTTGGGCTTCTGAGATTCAGCAGGTAGCTGAGATGGAACACCTCTCCTAGTTCGGGGCAAAGAAATGGGTGCGGGTAATCTCGGTTACACAATCCAGGGTCTCGGAACCTGCGTCTCACCCCGCTCCATGGCCGGACTAGCACACACACTATAGAGCATACACATGCAGAAACCTGCTCTCCTCTTCTCATTGGACATTTTGGACACAACTTTACTTTTTGCAGGTGGGGCATGGGGGGGTGGGAAGCTGGGGAAATGTTTGGCTTTTATTCCCAAGCATATTTTCAACTCTTCAAAATTTCCACTACCTATGCAGAGAAAATCTGCAGAAGCTGTCAGTCAGGTCTGGTCATCTCTTATTTGTGGTTTTTCTCACTTGGGATGCAGAGCTTCCCTTCAGCGCTTGTCCATAATGTTTCTCTCAACAGCACATCTTCATGATGGCTGACTGGCACCACGATTTTGGGGGTATCTTTCAGGCAGGGCGGTCTGGGCATAACAAGCCAGAATGGTACATCTAGTGGTTCCAAAGAAGCTACACCAGGTGGTTTTATAATGACCGATTTTATCTTTGATTTAAATTATACCGCGTGTTCATTGTTTTTCAGAGCAACAGAAAAATTCACCTTCTTGGGAATCTAAAGAGTCTCATCCAAAGACAGAGGGTCTACTAGATCTGCCTCCTCTTCAGTAAGTTGGACCCCAAACCAGGGAAATCAGGAAGAAATGACAGTGACAAGATCAAACATTACCTTGTTCCTCTCCACCCAATCCTTCCCGAGACAAGACGACTAAAAGCAACTGACCAGTGAAGATTCACATCACTTCACCAGAGCCAAAAACCAGCAAGAGGACAGTTTTCCAGATGACAGCGATGGCAAAAACATCATTATTTTCTGAGAAGCGTGCAAATCGAAGTCACCAAGAAAAAAAACGGTGCCTCCAAGTACATCCCAGCTTCAGCCCTTTGGAGCAAACATCAAGAACATGGCAAACATCACAGTACTCTTTGGTTTTAGGAAAGCGGTTGGAGCATCACACCAGAGCTGGCTTAGCCCCTGCGCGCTCTCCTGCTGCCCTTCCACTGCCCCAGCGCCCCAATGCTGGGCTTTGGCTGATGGGTTTGGGAAGATGTGTGAGACCTGGCACGGTTGATTTAACACAGAACAAATATATCCAATTAACCTTAGACATTCTGGCAGACAGTTAACAAGGTGGTGCTACCTACACTGATTCTGTGCTCCTGAAATTACCTTCTGGCTAATCTGGGCCTGAATACGGTGACAGCAACAGGAAGCCAAATTCGGTATTGTCTGACTACAAACAAGACAATCTGAGGAGATACAAAGAAATAGCTATAGATTTACTAACAGCCACTGAAATAGATCAAGAAATAAAATCTTACAATACAGAAACTGACAGAATGTCTACCTCTTTTGCTGAGTAGCATCAACAAACGATAATGTTTACATACAAGTATACTCAGAGGATAAGTTTTGCTCATCAGTCAAGGAGCCAATAAATGAGCTCAGCTGCTTTTAATGATATGATGTGATATGATATGATCTCTCATTTCTAAACCGAGGCAGAAGGTATTATAATAGCACAAACTGATACAAGTAGTACTGGTTACAATCTAAAAGAAAAGCGAAAGTCAAACAAAAGGAGAAGAAAGAGCTGTGACATGGCAGAATACCAGGTCTTCTGATCCCTTCCCTACATCCCCAGTATTTCTCTGCTGCTTAGCTCTGACAGGCAGGGATAATATTAATGAATAGAATTACAATAATGGTTGTAAAGTGAAGCACTTCTATATATCTCATTTTCTTCTAAAGAATCCCAAGTTTCAAAAAAGAAGGCCAACTGTGCAAACCATCCTCTAAGAGAAACGTCTCTAAGCAAGTAAGGGAAGTACTCAGGAAAGACAAAACCCAGAAATGGAAACAAACTGCCCACCTGAGCAGGGATGAAGGCATAAAATAGGGCACAGGGATGATGCAAACAAATGCACAGAAAGCCAAGCTTCTTCAGCCAGGTCGATATCAGATGGTTTGAAGTGCTCTGGGTATAGCAGAGTGAGACGAGAACCTGCTCCTCCATGGTCTATGCCATCATCCACATCTTGCCCCCTTTTTATGCATTGCCTCCCTGCATTACACATAGAAAACTTCCATCGTTTATCAAATCACTCTGTGTGGTATTTCTGATGGACCTAATGACACAGAAGAATCAAAACTAGACACACTGATAACAAATAATTAGAGCAGAGCATTACCGTTAATACAGGAAAACCACTGTATTGCTTTCACCACACTTGATGGCACTTCACCTGCTTTTTTAAGCTCCCCACAGGGACCTGATTTTTCATCACATGCTCAGTATTGCCCCAGCATTTGCATTGAAGAGGCTTACACATCCCAAAACTTTAAACTTGGTTCTCAGAGCAGGGAGCAGGATGGTAAGATACCATCAAAAGATGACAACTGAGTTACAGCATTGAAAATGTGAGAAATCAACAAGAGGAGACAGGGCTGAAACAGGCCAGCCGTCTGCTCTCTGAAGACCCAAAGAACTGAGATATCCTCTTATCAATGCCCTTATATCAACACTGTGTAATAAAAATGAGAAGGTGCTGAGCCATTGTGACCAATTCCATCATTCTTGTTGGTTTTGTTCCTAGAACTGCTCAAATCAACGGTACAGATATACAGACCTCCTGGGAAAGGTGCCTAATATTTCTCTGGTAGGGACACAGGAGTTTCCACTGGAAAACAAGGGACCTGGACATCTGCTTGCATAAGCTTGCTTACATCTTTGTCATGGTTTTGGCTGGGACAGACTTAATTTTCTTCTTAGTAGCTGGTACAGTGCTGTGCTTTGGATTTAGTATGAGAATAATGTTGATACAACACTGATGGTTTAGTTTAGTTGTTGCTAAGCTTACCCTAAGTCAAGGACTTTTCAGTTTCCCATGCTCTGCCAGTGAGTAGGTGCACAAGAAGCCAGGAGGAAGCAGAGCACGGACAGCTGACCTGAACCAGGCAAAGGGATATTCCATACCACAGGGCATCATGCTCAGTATATGAACTGTTTGATGTTAGTTAGTTAGTTAGTTAGTTAGTTAGGGAAGTGGGCTGGGAGCTGCCAACTGCTGCTCAGGGACTGGCTGCGCATCGGTCAGTGGGTGGTGAGCGATTGTGTTGTGTGTTCCTTGGTTGGGTTTTCGCTTTTTTTTCTTTGTTTGTTTGTTTGGGGTGGTGGTGGTTGTGGTTTTTTTGTTTGATTGGTTTGGTTTGGTTTTGTTTGTTTTTTTCCCCTGGGATTTTATTCCTGTCTCTCCCTCTTCTCTTCATTAAAATTATAGTAGTTGTTGTTATTATTTCCATTATTAAACTGTTCTTTTCTCAACCAACGGGTTACACCTTTATCTGATTCTCCTCCCCATCCCACCAGGATGGGGGTGGGGGTGAGTGAGTGGTTGCGTGGTACTTAGCTGCTGGCCGAGGTTAAACCACGACAACCTATTCCCCCCCCTACTACCTAATTAACTGAAGTGAAGACCTTGCTTACTACCCATATTTTTCGCACAGTTTGGGTCAATAATATAAATTATGTTGCGATTTTGGACAAGGCATCTGCCAGGGCTCTTTGAGGTAAGCCTGGAGCTCTGCTGGATGACAGCCTGTGCAAGCCTGGCTGTGAACCTCACATTGCTACCACGGCCTTGCCTGGACGGTACACAACTGGCGTATTTTGTGGCCAGCAGTATTTGCTACAGGCAGTTTCATAGGATATGATTTAATCACTACAGAGATGCACATGAGCAGTTAATGACTCGCTCCAGGCTTGGTGGTGTTTCTTCATCTTTATTTTGGAACATAAAGGCAGAAGATGCAATCCCTCCTCTCTTTCCCCATCCGTTTTCTTTCCTTTTACTGCAGACTAGAAGTTACTGCTTGTGTTTAAGGAAAGCCTCACCTATGTCCAGCCAGCCATTTGTATTTGCTAGTCTCAGCATGTAAACCAGAGGCAAACCCTCATAGCCCAAACAGCCCTTTTTCTTCCTCTTCTCCTCTTTCTCCCTGCCCGCAGTCCATGCCCAGCCACACCAGTGCAGCGCAGCCCTGTTAAGTCTGATTTCAAGACAAAACCACAGGCAACTGATGACTTTCTGCTGTTCCCTAATGTGCAACAAGACACACCACTGGGAGCAGGGTTCCTGGAAAAGGAAAGATAAATGAACTTGCCCTGCCTGCCTCAGGATTTGGCCATCTAGAAGTTACCAGAAGCAGGAATTGCACCTTCTTCCTAGAAGGGCACATTTATTTTCAGCCCACAAGATGCTGAGGGCTTGTATCCTCCTAAGCAGAAAGCGATGCTGGTGGGAGCAGTGTCCCGCCTGGCTCCCCAGCAGCCTGTGGGAATGTGGAATCTCTCTGCTCAACCTCATCAACTTTCTCTGGCATAGCACCGTATGCACCCAAATCAAACACTAGAGTTCCAACCGACAAAAATAAACCAATTTAATTTTATGATCTGTGCTGTCAAGGAGACATATTTCACTCTGCGATGAAAGCTCATACCTTTCCCCCCCACCTCTTTAAGTTAACTATCCCTCAGAGACTAAAGACACACATTGCATAATTATATCAGCTGTTGAGACCTGAAACATTTTTCGGCTTCCCACACTTCACAGCAGGACCAGGTATGCTGGTTTTTTGCCTACTTTTCCACCCTGTGTAATCTAATTTTTTCCTCCAAAATATTTTATTTTAACAGTTTTTTTTAAGAGGATCTTTAATGGTACAATTGCAAATGACTGCAATGCTTCAAAGCCACATAAATGCACTCGCTCCAGAGATGGCAATGGAAGAGCAGTTACTGTTTGAAATAATGTGAGAATTAGTGGAGGAAAACCTGTTTTTGTACACAGCTCTTGCAGGGCTTACAGCTTGTCTAGAAGATAACTGTTTCATTTAATAATTACTTTGGTGGGAAGCAAAATAATCACCTTGGAGACAATATCTTAAGTGATGATAAAGTAAATGTTCTCAAAGTTCCTGGTTGAAAAGAAGTAAGAGTCTTCAATTCCAGGTGGGAATCACAAACACACACACACCACAGACAACCCACCTACCCCCCCGCCCAGATCCCTCTTTTCCTGCTGGAAAAGATATTTATCTGAAAGCTCTAGAAGAAGGACGGCAGCAGAAAAACAAGCGTTGGAATTCCTACAGCAACAGTATCTCGGTTCACACTGATTTTCATGCATATATAAGATAACGAATCATTTTTGCTTAAACAGCAAAACCCTGAAATATAGGAGCACAGAATAACAGACTGGGTTTGAGCTCTGAATGAAACCTTTCAGATATGTTCATTCTTAATATCATTTATATTTCCACTACACTTACACCTCGAGTTGCCCAAAACCTGGACCCCCACAGTCCTTGGCACTAGGAACGCCAACGGCAAGAGGCAGTCCTTTCCTGCCTCTCTATTTACAGACCAGCAGGCACGTGGAATGAAATCCCACTATCTCCACTTTACAGCCAAGGAACATGGATGGACGTGCCCAAAGCTGCCCAGAGATCCTCTGTGGAAGTGGGAAGTGAGCTGAGAACCCTAATCCGTCACCGATAAAAACCTGCTACTCTCTGTGCAGTCCCTCTCTTCCAGTGCACTGTTAGGTAACCGCTTTCCGCTTCAGTTTTCTTGTCAGATCTTCTGTAAAAAAATCAAAAGTATCCCACTTCAATTGCTCCACTTGCCCTTTCTGTTAGGTCATTTCCGGGTACCTTTGAAACCTCTACATTTCTTTCTAGCCACACCAAAGTCAAGATGCGACTAAAGTAGAGATGCATCTAAACCATGTCCAGACCCAGGCTGGGACTTTTGCAAGAGACTTGAGATTTGCAGTCAGTTTTCAGTGTGTGAACACCTTAAACCCCAGCCAAATCTCTTCTCCCTGTATTTGTTCCTCCCTCGCTCATCAGTCATGTCATCTGCTATGACCCAGCACTGCCACAACCCTCCCAGAGGCCACCAAAATCAGTACACTGAGAAGTGCTCCGTACATACCAGATGATGTTTATCATTGCACAGTCCCAGTGCACCTCTATCTCTTACAGTTCTAGCTCCTTCCTCTTTGCAAGCTTTTCCGTCCCTTTCCCTCATTTATGTTCAGGAAGTTCTTTCGTTCCCCTTCAAGCTTCTGGCGCGTTCAAAATACCTCCAACTTGTGTTGCTTCCTCATTTCTTGTCTTTTCTTAGAACTTCTTCAACTCCTCACCATCCCGCTTCTCTCAACCTCTCCCTCGCAGCCCTCCCCTGGCAGCATTCAGAGCTCAGCCCTGATGGCTCGTTTATTCCTTGAGGTGACTTCTATCACTCTACACTTGAGCTCTCTCTCTCGGTTCAGTCTGCCATGCCTGATTGCCTCTCTGGCATCCTGTCCTGCATGTCTCGTGGCCACTCAAACTTCACAGGATGAAACCACACATCTCCTTCACCCCTCACACGCAGTTTCTCTACTTCTCCATTTCCAACACCATTTCTGCCATTCTGTCCAAAACTCTCAGTATTGGCGATTTATACACCCCCATCTCCGTTTTCTATTTCCAACTAAATCAGCATTAAATACATCCTTTCCTTTCAGTCCAATGGTTAAAGCATCTCCTACCTCCATCAGCACTGCTGTAACCTCTTGCTTCTCTTTGAGCTTCTCACTTCTCACTTTTTACCCCACCAACTCCCTTTACCCTTACTTCAGTGAGCCCATCTGCACGTCCACGTTCCTTCACTGACTTCTCTCCGAATTACATGACCTCTCTTTCCAAGATGCCATACAGCTCAGCACCTGCCTCCATGTTTTCCTTCAGTTTCATGGCGATCTCTTCTGCTGTTCTCCTAGCCATGACTTTTGCTAGATCAGTCGGTGATCTTTGAAGGATCTCCCTCTGTTTCAGCATGAATCTTTCTTCCCCAGCTCTGCCAGTGTAGTAGTACACTGAGAATGCAGAGTAGGATAATGAACAGAATCTAGGACTCAAAGCTGAATTTGGAGGGTATTTCAACATCAAATCAATGTATCCCACTGGCTTGCCTAACTGTAAGGACTGAATCCTGGTCTTTGTACACAGTTCCAACAAATACAATAGTTGCTGGGGTCATGGGATCCACACAGTACTTTTGGGTCCACTTGTGCAGCTGCAGGCCTATAAGACCATGCATGAACTGTACATAGATATGAATAGGAGGGTGGGGTTGTCCACATTGCAAAACTATGTGCATTTCCCATATAAAAAGTACCAAGCGGTCCCCTTTCTGGATGCTCCTTAGCCTGTGCAACTCTGAGGATGCACGGACATCTCAAGATCCCTACGGGTTTCTCCATAGCTGATCTGTCCTGTTGATATTACATCATAATGTCAGTTCATTATATGATCCTTTCCCTCCAAATCCTCAAAAGGTCTAGAACAGGTATTAACCAGGGAAAAACTGGCCTTTTTCAGCCCTGAAAAATGTGTCAGAGTCAAGCCAGCAAGCATGCTCAGCCAGCATATCTGGGACTATAGTTTCTTTACTTTCTGAAAGAAACTCATAGCTGTGCATGCCGGTGGAAAATTGAGTATTGAGGCTGTACCAGTACTACGAACTTTTAAAATGATAACCACAAAAGTTATTTGCATGAGGTGGAATGAAATCCAATGCCACAGAAGGAGGGGGTGAAAACAGACTGATGAGATGCTCTGCTGGCTGGAAGCCTTTCTGCTCTATTCTTTGCCTCTGTAGGGTTATTAGATTATCTCCCATCAAGAGGGATACACTCCCCTCAGAGCATCTAATGGTTTGAAGCTCAATAACCAAACATAAAAAAGGAACGAAAATCTTTAAATACATACCTATTAGTCTGTTAAGAGGTACAAGTAACTGGAGTTACACATTCATAAGCATCCACGCATACACATGTGTGCATTAAAAGGGAGGAAAGCAATGTTCTTTTCTTACTAAGCTAAGATTTCAAATACAAGGTCGCAAAAAACCCCAGCAAAAGATGTTGATGCAATTGAGTTTTAGGTCAATTCAATTAATCTAGGAAAGCATATTTTTAACAAATGGCTTCATTTGCTTTTAAGGATAAATAAGCCACGTTAATAGTGTAAAGTACCTGCTGCTGCACATAGCCCTTCATTTAATATCTGTGGGGCTTGCTGTCACCAGTAGAACATAAGAGGAAAGAAAACACTCAACATTTTGCATAGCATTCATCAGATTCTTCCTTCTGCTGTAGTGCTACAAGCAGTAAGAGTGCTTAACCCACTGTGGGTTTCCAGGCTTCTCGGGCTGTCTTCTCCCTTTCCACTGAAAGCAATTCAGTTCAGCTTTAGCTGCTTTTTAATCAAACGAAACTATAATCACACTAGCATGATGCTAATTCTGAAGAGACATTACCAAAACCACAGTTACTTCATTAAACTGCAGACCTGTGGTTGACAAAGGACCATCACATCCCAAATAATATTTTGTTCATTTGCATGGAGCAAATGAAAGCAGCTTTGGTTAATTAAAATAATTAATGATGATGATGATGATAATGATGATAATAATAATAATAACCAGACTCAGCAACAAAAGCTGAAAAATGAAGTGCCAACAACTATTGAGAACCTCAGCTCAGAAAATGTTAACGTTTTCATATTCACATTTATCACGAAAAAAAGCCTTTCCCTGACCTTCAGAAAACAAGATCTGTCTACTACATCAGTTAACAGGGAGTCCAAAGTCGAGTGCCTTCACTCCTAAGTAACATGTAAAACCACACAGCAAAACGAAGTAATACAAAATTGAACAAGAATGTGGGGTAACATCTGTGAGGCTGTTTCTTGCCTGAATGCTTTTATGCTCCTTTTAGTTCTCAGCTTCTCCTAATTGCTGGCTTTGGCAAAATCTAAATAATTTGTCATTGTTGACCTCAAATATTTGCATGCTCAGAAACATAAAAAACATATACTTACCTGTAGCAACACCTGTGATTGATTACACCGTCACTCTCTGAATACCCTCTGGAGGTTTTGCTCAGTCCCAAAAGGAGAGGGGGAAGGGAAGAGAACAGTTGTCTGATGAAGAGCACTATATTAATTCCAATAAAAATACAGTTTCCCCCACGCATTTGACAGCATGGTGAAAATCACACTAGCTGGATTCCAGGTAAGCCAGTCCTTCCAGATACTGAGTTAAGTCCAGCAAACTCTACTGCAGCACGACAAGGAAAAAGTTGATGTATCAAAGCAGAAAACCCTGATCTAAAATTCATGGGAATGGGAACAAAACACAATCGATACACACAGCAATTTCTATAGCAACTGGGGGGAAGAAAGCAAAGGGAAAAAAAAAAAAAAGAAAGAGTTGGTGCCTAAACTGCTAGCACAAAGCTTCTGTGGCAAATGAGGGGACCTGTCCCTCTTGGCATCTCTCTGATCGACAGGCTGAATCAATGCCCAGCACATTCCTCCCGCGCTCCCTTTCCTCTTTCCCTAGGATCTGTGGAGGGGCAAGCCGAGCATCCCAGCCTCCGATGGGAGCGCACACATGTACACACACCCCCCATGCAAGCAAACGCGCTCCCCTGCCTCTCTCCTACACCCACAGGATCTCGGCACTCACCGTCACGGGCTTCCTCCCCGCGACTGCAGTTGCTGCAAATGTGTTTGATCTCCTTGCCTATGTGACAGTGTATCACAAAAGAGACATTGTTGTTAGTGGTGGTGGGCTCCTTCAGTGGCTTCATCCTCACTAGATAGAAAGCTTTCTTTTTAGGTTTCTCTTCACTCATGTCTGAAACCGAGCCCTGCCTGCAGCCAGAAGAAGAAAAAGCAAGCATCCCAGGCTGCCTGGCGTGCGTGCAATCCGCCATCCGCTCCCTCTCGCCTCGGTGTTTAGCTGCCACACACACAACAGGGATGAAGGGGAGGGCTGGGGGAGAGAGGAGGGGAGGCGGGAGGCAGAGCAGGCAGAAGGCTGCCTGAGCCTTGCTGCCCTCCGCGACCCTGCTCCGTAATGCAGCCACTGGGCTTGGCTGGAGGATGCTCTGCATCCCTGCTCCAGCCTCACCCTCAGCCACCGGGCACCTTCGGTGCCGAAGCGGAGCCTGGTACAGCTTCGGCCGCCCTGCCACCCACACCCGTCCCAGCAGCACAGAGCCTCCCTTTGCTTTCCCCTCCTGCGCCCTCCTCTTCTTCCATGCCCTCCCCCTGTTCTGGCAAGCCCCCCCAGAGCCCCGTGCCGGGCTGGAGCCCCAGGGATGGCGGGCACAGGTCCCCTTGCAGGGTGTGCAGTGATTCTCCAGCCTGGCAAACACGGCGACCTTGCCTTCGCGCTGGGGCGGCGTGGCAGCCTGTCCCACCGTAATTAGTATTTCACACACAAAGGACAGGCTGCCAGCGGGCGGTCAGCACCCCCCCACCCCAGCACCCCCTTCGGTGGGGGCACAGGGCCACTCCGCTTCAGGTGCCCCAGGAAGCCCCAACTGCCCCCCGGCAAACCCCTCCTGCTTTTCCTTCTTGCTTTTTCTCCCCATTTGCTTCTTCCAAAGGACAGAGGGGGTGCCTGCCCTGGCCCTGTGGGGCTCTGCCCTGGGACTTCAGCCCAAGCCCCCCTGCAGTGGGACGGCCCCTCCGAGGCAAAGGCTGACCGGAGGGGCGCAGACAGTCGGAATTAATTTCAACTGCTTATCTGGGGGATGAATACCCCCCTTTTTCATCTCCCTTACCTCCTGCCCAAAACTGCAGCTGCTCCAGAGAGCAGCCCTATGATCCCGGGTGCTTGCAGCCCGGGCAGCACGCTTCCAAAGCTCCCCAGCCTGCAGGGGATTATAATCTCTGGCCAGACGCTCTGTCAATCCCTTGCTGCCCAGCCACCCCCAAAATGTGCTGTCTGTTTTCCCAGCATGGCTGTCCAACCTGCCGAAGCAGCAGCTCAGGACAGCGCTTGTGACACAAAGGGAGGAGCAGGAGCAGGGGTGAGGGTGCCTGCTTCTTGCAGGCTTTGGGAAGGAAAGCCTGAAGGAGAGATGATAACCTCAGCTATTCTGGTAGCTGTTACAGGAATGTGAGTGTTGCTCCTTTAAATCTTCAGCAAGCTATCCGTTTGGCAGGCACTAAGCAGAGAGAGTGCAATTGGGGCAGACGAAACATGGCAAAGAATAATACCATTCTCCTTATTTTTAGCCAAAGCCCTTGCTCGCCTTTAGAAGAAATCCACTCATTCTGCAATTCTTTACCATCTCCACATATTGTTGCCACATGTTTTGCTGCAAGAGGAGGCCAAAACAGCCCTGATTCTCTTCAACTGCACATGAAACAGACAGAGAGACTTTTGCCTAAAGAAAGACCGAGCAGAAACTTAAGGATTCAGTGCCACAGTTTTCCATTTTCTCAAATGCACGCATGCACACACACACACACAGAAGATGCATGCAACGAAACTGCTGACCTACTTGTTCTGCGTCATTCTGATGCAGGTCTGACTTCTCACCTGGCACTCCTGGGAGTTGAAACCTTGAGATGTCACACATGGCAAAAATTGCAAGGCTTCACTTTCCTCGGCAGCGTTCACAAGTCAGACTAGGTGCTAGCAGATCCCATGGAAATATGGGCAGAAGCATGCTCTCAGCAGAAACATGCCTTTCACTAAGCCACGCAAAGCATCCTGCACACGGCGCTACGCACACAGGTTTATGGTGAACAGAGTCGGCCACCTCAGGTTAAGTATCGCCCCAAAGGACTTGATTTTGCATGTGTTGCTCATCTAAAATTATCACCTTTTTCATATAAGTGGTAGGAGAACAGGGAACGCAGAGTTATTCAGGAACAAGGAGGTGAATTCTCCAAACGTGCGTATCGCATAGTTAGGAGTTAATGCATTGAGAAGTCGTCCCTTTGAACGCCTGATGCCGAGACAATGTTGGCTCTGTTACATGTTTGGAAAGGAAAAGCTGAGAAGAGTTTGATCCTCCACCAGTCACACAGCAGTTCAGACACTCGCAGTGGATTTCCTTCTAACTTACTCATTGCCTTTGAGAACACCTTCAGTTCAGCTGTGATTCAGAAAATAATTAGGTAAGCAGAAGACATGACCATAATTCACCTTCTGAACTTGCTGAGAGTTCACGGCTGGCTGTCACTGGTACTCGGCACTGCCGCATTATAGAAATGGGTCGGGAAAGGAAAGCACATTCAAACGTGAACTTCCCCGAATTTGGGAAATATGACTGTTAATTAAATGTGGTGTGAACTCAAAACCGGCACACCATACCTGCTATCTCAGGGCAATCCTGGGGTGTTGTACCTGGCCTGTTTTAGGAAAGGTGACTAGGGTGATATATTCAGCAGAGCTGAAGAGCAGCAGAGCTGGTCTTGTAAGGCAAATGTAGTTCAGGAATCGGGTAGGACTTAGGACATCAAAAACTGGGTCAGGTCATCAGGCTCTTGCAGTCTCCCTCTGTGACCTTGGACAAATTGTTTACGATGTCTTGATATCTCAGCTCCTTGGCTAAAGAACAGAGATGTAGATGTTTCTGTTTTTCAGATAAATTTTATGAAACCATATTTCAAGGTGCCCTGAAGGTGTTTGTATATGACAGAGGCAACACTTACACAGTGTTCAAATACAGTGATCTACTATTTATAGCAAAATGAGAGGGGAAACAGGAAAAACATGGTCCATCAGGCTTAATCTGAATGGTTCACACATTCCAAACTTAAGCTTTTTTGTTTCACTGGATTTTGTTTCAACAGTATTTATCCCTCTTCTTCCAACTCTTTTTATTCTAAAACTGTAAAATTCAACTGAGATCTGAAAATAGACTTGGTATCCAAACCCCTGCATTTTTAGTAACCGTTACTATTTCCCAACCCCAAACAGCTTTTAGAAAGGGCCAGGAGTATCCCCTTTCTCAGGCAGAGACTGGAAGGAGTAACTTTAACAGTAACCTGTTAAACTGTAGTAACTATTCCTACAAGTCAGGTCAAAAGCTCTTTGATGACTCTGTCCAGCTTCACATGTGCTTTGCACCATGAAAGAATCACCAACCATCATGGGAACTGACAGAATTTTTGCAAACAGATCCCAGGAGATCTGTAGAAGCCCAGCTGCTCTGGCACGTTTGGGGCCCTTTGGGAATTGAATAACTGGTCCAGTGAGTAACACTGATTCCATGTGGGTAAGAACCAAATTATCATGGAGAAAGCCCAGTGCATTGTTGCTTGCAGGTGCTATGTATTTTGAATGCAAACAAGCCTTTAAGCCATCTGCTAGTATGTCTCTTCTAACATGTACTTCGCTATAACATGCAAATTGCCTTCATTCCTAAGAGCTGCCTTATAAAGAATCTGAATTTGCCACAGCTCATAAAACAAAAATATGTTTAATTATTATCTGTGTAATTATGGTGAAAACTGCTGCTGCTAATCAGTTCCAGGACAAATAATGTGAAATGAACATACTACAACACTTCTGCAGAAAATTACTTGCTTTGCCTTGTTTTTAAAGATAACTAAAAAAAAAAAAAAAAGGTGTAATAAATAACTCACTGCCTCAATATGCAGCTACAAAACTTGGCATAATTTTATTGCGCACTGGACAACAAAACCAACGAAGAGGATGTCATGCGGTTGGTTATTTGACAGTGACTTCAGGGGTATCCTGAATGGAGCTGGGCATTTGCAGTGCACCACAGATCAGATAAAGAAATAAGAGGAATCCATCTTTTCTGTGGCCAAAAGAGAATGCAGCCAAAAGCTTGCCTACTTTAATGAAAGTGCCACTTCCATTGTCCATAAAGAAGAGATGAAAGCAGCATCCCTTTTAAACAGAGGACTACTGAGATATGGATCCATATCTGCATCAAAATCTTTGAGGCTCCAGCCTGTCTTTCAGTTTTTTCCCCTGGACCATGTCTCAGATCACCTGACTGGGAGTCTCTTTTGGGACACTCTGCCCTCAAACAATCTCTGTGAAAAAAAAAAAAAAAAAAGTAATGCTGGAATCTTCCACATCCTTCACACCACAGAAAATATTTCCTCCTACTCCTTTCTCCAAGCTGGGGCACTGTAGGAATGCCCACTGCAGTCAGGATACCCCTGAAGTCTGCCCTGCAGCCCCCCAGCTGAACAACATGGAGGTTTCTGTGCAGGCAGGACAGGCTCCCTCCTGCTTCCAGCACAAATAGGTGCATATCAGAGATCCTGTGGGAACCTCTCAGCCACCTTCCTTCAATACAAAGGTTGTCTTGGAGAGCTGTAGCATTTCCCTGAAGAAGCTGGCACTGACCAGGTGAAAATGCTAGAGAAATGCAAGTCTAACAAGGCAGCGTCACTTCTCAGCAGTTTAATCTTTCTAACCAAATCATTGTGATTAATTTGTTTTACAGCCTATTTAGGCAGTGATGTTTTTGCAGGGATGCCCCTGTACTTGGCAGTTTTTTTGAAATATTTTCCTTTCCTTCCTGTTTCCTCTGCCCACTGTACTATGAATCCCAGTGAGAATGAAAAAAAAGAGATAAAAGATAAATTAACTAATTACCAGCTGCTCTGGTGATTAACGCATACATTGATGTTGTATTACACATACTGAAACAAGCTGATCAACTTGGAGTGAAAAGGAAAATACATACGATTTGATCCACCGACTACAACAACCAGCCACTAACACAGTACCCCCTTTGGCAGCATCTCCTATTCACTGCCACAAAATGCCCCAATAGCCACCTCAGGACAGCTGACATTTGCCAAAAGAGTTTGTGGCCAGGCGGAGAATCCTTCTGCTTGCAAGCCACAACTCAAAGCTGGCTACCCAAGTATTTTCTGTTTGCCAGGCAGTTCGTGTGGCAGGACGCTGGCCCATGGCAGGGGCTCCAGGGTGCTGGATGCTGACAATATTCCTGCATTTTCTGCTTACTGCACAGCACATCAGCAAAACTGGGAGGGCAAGGAGGAGGGGGAATCAGCCTGAGACTCCTGCGGGCCAAAATAGAATATGACCTTTTTAGTTCTGCAGCTATAAACACATTCTTGAGCAACAATCCCTGCTACTCCTCGCAGCCATGAGCCCAAGAGAGCCAGGTGATGAGTACCGCACAAACAAAAGCAAACTTAAGGGAGAAGAAAAGGAAAGAAAATGCCCTTTCCTGGCCTTCATATACTCAGCAAGGCTTGCTGAGGCATCACACGGCTCATTCTTGCTCTACTTGCAGGACTCTCCACATCCTATACACATGCGTTGCCACGATGGAGTTCTTTCCTTATTTAGGAGAAGCCCAGCTTTATTTCAAAGTGATACCATATGGTTGTGATAAAAATGAACAGAAAAGGTTACACGCAAAAACCACATAAGCTTAGAAACACCTGTTAGCTGCAAGTGTGAAGAACTCCTGACTGTAAAGGACTTCTAAGGATAAAAAGGAAGACGTCATCCTACCCAGCAGGACAGCCACAACGTCGCCGAGCTGCCATTTGAATGCCTAAACATATATGTGTAATTAACACACAAAGGCCTGATGAAGCTGAGGGTAAACACCAGCAATGAACCAATGTGGAGTCTGGATTTGTAAAACAGCAGAGCAAGCAACCATTAGCACTAGATGATGCTCAAAAGGAAGAGACAATCTTCATTCTGAAATCATAGGTGAAGTTCTAGCTTTAGCAAAGTCACTGCAAGTCCTAGCACCAGAGCCACCAGTTCACTGCAGCCCTAACGAGGTCATTAGCTCCCATCTTAGAAAATCCACTCTGAGTTTTGGTATCTAGTTGAGATGTGGCATGCCCTGGGGTTTTAGTGATCTGTTTGGAGCACTTTGCAGATCCTGCGTAACTGGCTTGCCAGAGGAATGGAAGCTTACACACCACTTTTACGTTGATAACGGACACAACTTAGAGCAGAGGCATTAACTGGGACTGCACAGCACTCCTGCACCCTCAGTTTAGATATAACTGCAATCTTAAAGTTAACAAAAAGTAGTTCCAAAAGCCTCCATGCAATTATGAGACTGAAAACAAGGAGGAATCTGGATTAAGTTCTGCCTGGCCACTTCAGCAATTCACATATACGAAAACACAATAGCACTGGTAGCTTGAAGACTCACCACATGCAGCTGCTTCCTCACTAGTTACTCCCTCCCTGACACTGACATAATAAAGTCCAATACACATTGGATTTTCACCCCATCCACCCAAAACACCTTTTCCCTTCTGCTCGTAAACACAGAGCCAGCTCTGCACCTTCTGCTTTCCTCCCATCAAAACCAGAGCTGTCTTATGGATCAGTGCAGAAAAAATATTTTTTAAACCCCCACAAAACCAAACCCACAGTCAGGTATCCGGCTGCATCTATAATTCCTCACAAGGTTATGTTCCTCCACAGCACACTAAAAATGCTTGTGTGCATGCCTGTGTGTTTAGCCAGCCCCTGGGGAAAAACTGAATATGACTTATTCTTGTCAGAAATGCTCCTAGCCACGAAAAAGGGAGGGAGATGGTCCAGAGGAGTCCAAGCCTTTAAAGTAAATCAAGTCAAGTACTGGCCACCTCTGGGTGGCAGACAGGCAGAACTGCTCTCCCATGATGGGTTCATTCATACCGCTTCCCACGGACACAGAAACCAGGCACTTGTGGGTTTGATGGCTCCAAGTAAAACCACGTGTTTGAAAAGCAAAGCAAAAAGGGCAACAGGAGGATTCCAGAGAGGTGCATTTTAAGTGTTTCATAACAAGGACATCAGTTTGAACAAAATCAAATGTTCAACTTAACACAGAAAATACATCAGAAGCCCCGAATTTGCAACATGCAACAAAGAAACTTTATAAACTCTGTGAAACTGATCAAGTTTTCTGTGTGTGACAAACCGATGACTTGGAACAGCATTTTTTGTAGATTCTTGCATGCAAAGGAAGCTCAGTAAAGCAGGTCACAGTCATCATCTTTCAGAACACCACTAGGGTTTTCTCGCTCTTTTCTCAAGAATTGCACATGTCTCAAGATGAGGGTAAAAAGAGACACTGCTGAGAAAAAAAAAAATCTACTTGTAATTGCTACTGCCTGAAAATCTTGGGTGATCAAACTGAGACACCTGAGAAAACCTCGGTCTTTCCAGATCTGCCACTTGGGATATCCTGAAACTCTATCCCTTCTACAGCGTGGGATAGACATGAATATCACAAAATCCCAGAGGTCTAAGACTTTCCATTCCCTGTCACAAGAACTCAGGGACTGAGCCATACAGCAGTGCTCTGTCTGCCCTGGCTCCAGAAAGGTCTGAGTCATCTGGCTTTAAGGAAAATTTAAGAAAATAGGTCACACTAAACTTTCCATCACAGGCAATTGCCATGAAGTCAATCAGCTTGCACAAGCATTGCTCTCAGCACAAATTGCCCTCACACTTCTGTCTACATGACTAATCAAATTAATTCCTGATGATATCAAGTAGCATGGCTTCCCAAAGAATATACACAGACCAACATTCCCTGCTGATAATCCTTACTTTTATTGTTGCTTCTCAGGCCAAACTTACGGAGAAGGATCAGACTGCAGCAATC
Organism: Falco peregrinus; assembly: GCF_023634155.1. NCBI lineage: Eukaryota > Metazoa > Chordata > Aves > Falconiformes > Falconidae > Falco > Falco peregrinus. The sequence continues at coordinate 97,334,188 of NC_073723.1, read as the reverse complement.
TTTGGTGAGGCAATACATCCAAATAAGTAAGAAGCATGGCTTGAAATTGCTAGACAGACCAAAAGATTTATTTCAAAGCAATTAAATGGATGGCTATTATCTCAGAGACTCTCTACTGGCTACTGAGATCACCAACCTACAGCGGACAAAGTTATGATCAGCACATAATAGGGATGACTGGATCTTTTGCCTTTATAAATGACTCATATTAAGTCTGTTGCTTGTAGTTCAGAACAGTTTACTTGAAGGTCAGGGATATGACTGTGCACGAAGCGCAGTCATTTAGGGAACACTTTCACACACAAAAAAAAGGCAAACGAAGAAGAGTAAGTTTTGCAGACTTAGCCCTAAAAAGCTCATTTGCAGTAACATGGTTTTACACTCTTACCCAAACTTTCCAGGCCAACAGCCTGGGACTTGGCACATCTCTTGTGGGCCTCTGGGTCAGCCACACAAAACTAATGAGTTTTCATTTCAGTTTAACAGCTCACTATGGTTCCTGTGGTTTCCAGCACCACTGCGTCTCAGGCAATCTGAGAAAGTCATAAAATGCAAAAGCTTTGGAAGATGGACATGTGGGGAAAGGCAGATGGCAAGTCCAGTCAAGTCAGACCCTGCCCAAGCTCAGATGGAGGACGAGGGGCTGAGCTGAAGGAGCAAGCTACACGTCCGTGAGGTCTAACAGAGGCACCAGAGATTCAGGAGGGAACAGGAGGCGAAGGGAAGTAATGTTCAGTTGGAAGAGAAGCAGATAAAGGAAGGAGGAGGAACAGAGAGAAGGTTAGGAAAGCTGTGAGCAGATGAACTTTCAGGGTGCCTTTGAACTGACAGACCCTCCCAACCTTCAGAGGCTTCACCACGAAAAGCACATTGTAATTACACACGAACAGCGCAGGAACCCGGAGTACCAGGGCAGCTGCGAAGGACGATGAAGGTACATAGGCTGGCAGAGCTGTAGGGGGAAGCTTTCATAAGCATCTGCCTCCACTGGGCCCAACAGCAGCCCACACTGTCAATCTCCTCGCTTCAATACGCAGTCACATTTTTCCCAAATTAGAAAAAAAAGACAACACAAATCCCTAGGAATAGCATGCAGTTCCTATACATATCTCCCAGTGAGCTAGCAGCATGCAGTACCGAAATGAAGCAAGAAGCTTCTGACAATATAACGAGCATCTTTTTCAGTCTTTTCCTCCTCCAGTTATAAACAGAGGCTCCTCTGAACAGCAAAGAAACCTGCGCGAGGAGCTTTTCACTTTCTCCAAAGAAAAGCAGCAAAAGAGGATTCTTGCTTTCCTCCTTTTAGCCCCTGTTACCCTTACTGCAGTCCAGTCATTTTTCATCATCAGACTCCTATCTCTTAGTCGCTGCTTGTACTTTCACTGGGGACTGGTACGAAGCACAAAGCACAGAGGGAAAAGTTAAGTTTTGCATCAGTTCCACGTCATCGTTCCCCTGCCGTCCCCAGAGCTTAACATGACCAGGCGAGTCTCTATGACGCCAGCAATACATGTGCCATCAACACATCTTGCTGACAAAAGGCCACATGAAGCATTGTTTGCCTCTGTAAAACCTTGAAGGGCAGTCACCAAAAGAAGCTGCAGTGTGCTAAAGGATCTGAAGAAATAGCTGTATAATCAGCTTTTGCTGAAATCCTGGAACATATTTTAATGTGAAATTTGCAGAGCTCTTTAACATCTGCCCATTGGATAATTGCAAAGCCTCAAGATCCAGACTAGATTTTAGTAATTTTTCAGGGCTTTTTATAAAAGAAGAAAATATTAACAGCTAAAATCTAATTCAGCTTTCTCAATGATGCATTGCCATAATGTATAACCACATACCTACAGTAGTCTTCGAAATCTTAGCCATCCCGTATGTAAATTATTCATAAGAAATAAGAACTTACTCCTCATATTTGTTATTTTTCGAGGTTTTACAGATCCAGCTGCTCTACCTGCGCGATCCATAATGCCTATCAGCCAAAACCGAAGTCTCCAGGGGACAAAGGTAGCACAAAAAGCAGGATTTTGCTTTTACCAAAGGTTGAAACCAGGGAAGAACACGTGACTGGAGGCTGAAGTAGAAAGCCTGCAGTACAATATGCATTTCATTCACAGTGGAGGAAATGCAGCAAAATAGCGGTAAAACCCACTGCAGATCTTTTTTATTACTTTGTATTACAGAAATTCCAAGGGGCCCCAGCAGAGCTCAAGACTGCAGTATACAATGCACTCTGACATTTTAACAGACTTTTTGTCCTAATGATCTTCTTCAAGTTTTCTCTAGTGCAGTAATCCTCTGAGCTTAAAGCATCCCAGCTTCAAGACTTTGGTGCTTCAAGACTTTGGTAAGGCTCTAAAGTGCATCACAAGACCGATAGCAGATGGAAGCTTTCAATCACTTCATGGGTGATGACTGGAAATCTGTCAACAAAATGTATACCAAGAGGACAAACACATCTATGTTCCTTACATCACCATGAACAACTAAGAACTTACTTTCTTAAGTGTTATTTAAAGACTACACTGAGAGGCAATTCAAGAGAGAACACAGTTTCCATTCTCTTCTGCGTGAAAAGATATTTTCCTCACACCACAACAGGTTTGCTTACGAGCAAGCATAAGACCAAGTTGCCAGGGAGGTTGTAAAATCTCCATCTCTGTTGGTTTTTAAGGCTGGAATGGAAAAGTCCTCAAGCAACCTAGCTAACTAGACCTGTTTTGCGTTCTGAACATCCCATCCAACCTAAATTATTCTACGATTCTAAAACATTCAATCAAGAATATCTTTCTCTGACTTGTACCCTTTGTGCTAACACACGAAGGCAGCCTAGGGCCAAAGATGAGCTCACAGGGATGTGCGAGTGGATCTCTACATTCTGCAACTGCAAAGTGACCGAGCCTGCTCATCAGGGTAACGGCTTTCAGCCACTCCGGTGAGATATTCCGGTGGGATGTGACCATGCCACAGCCCTTCAGTAAGAAGCGGGCGAGTAGCACTCATGGGAATATACACAGCTTTTCAGTTTTCTCCAGGGAAGCCTTCTGGCTTTCTTCCTAATGGCACCTGCAGCTTCTCTTCTTGAGCGATCTCACGTGCTATAAGCTGCAAATAAGCTTTTCATATTAAGGCGCTGCTTTTTTTTTTCTGGCCATATTTCACCATTTTTTCTAGCTACTTCATTCAAGAAATCCTGAACTATGCACGTTTTGCAATTACGCCTTGTAACCTTTCCTGATAGAAGTTCCTCCACCACTTCCTAACCAACTCCATCTGAAGGAATGTCACCTCCACACTCTGGTTTCCAGAAGACAAAATATCCTGGGAAACACAATGAGTATCACACAAGAAAGGGCTGCTCTGGCTGCCTGAGGCACCACTCTTGATGTCTGAACAGAAACATGCAGAGGGGGAAAGAGCAAGGCTTCCAGCCCCCGACAATACAGGACACTAGCTGCAGCTGCCCAGGGGAAAGGAGCAGGAATTTTGTGAGGCCAATCTGGCCTCCGAGTGGAAGTGCAGGGATCAGTAATGAGGAACGAGTGTTTGCTTTGCTCTTTCTCTTGTTCTTCTGACCAAAGCAGGACTTAAAAGCAAAGAAGGTGAGAAAACAAAACATATAGGTTGTAGAGAATGCAGAGGCTTATTATAAAGCCATTATGAATAGTTTGCTCGCTGCTTAGCTAGGGGATGATGAAGTTAGCGATTAGAGATGATTAATGGTTGAAGGGGTTTTATAATGATATGGAAAGATTTTCATCTTTATATCAGACAGGTTGATTTCAGGTCAAGTCAGTACCAACTGAATGTGAATGCCACCTGATTTATTTCATCAGGCTGCATGGAATAAGCTTGGTCCCTTGTAAGCTGTTTGGGACAAAGGCTTATTCACAAGTAATTATCTGTAATAAGCGCCTCAAAGTGCATGAGGAGGTGCTTTAAACAAGGTACTGTTCATACAGCTCCGCCTTGAAAAGGTTAGGATTCAACTAGATACAACTGTAAAAGTATAATTTAAATATGACAAAGAGAAAGATGGCATAGCTTGTCCAGTGCCTTATGGAAAGTATGGGCCAGAGCTTTATTTTAATCTATGCTCAATTACAAGCCAGTTCTTCCTTCCTGGGCATTTAGAAATGGCACAGTGCCTGCTGGGCAAAACTGCAGTTATATAAAGAAGCAATGAAAAGAAGGTGCCCTTTACTAGCCACCATGTTCATCGGCATCTTTCAAGAGTCTGCTTCTGCTCTCACAAATCCCCCCAGGGAGAAAAAGAAGGCACGTTGGTACCAGGGAATGGTGTCAGCTTCTGGCTTGCTAGCAAGGGCTGTAAACAACGTTATCTACACGCAATGGACAACTGCCTCTTCCACTGAGTTACTGTCAGAGAAGCACTGGTATTTGCAAGCCACAATGGTAGTTCAGCCCCTTACCAGAAATGTTGAGCAACTCGGAATTACAAATCTGCTGGTTTTTACTTTTTGGGGATAGTAAATGCAGTATATGAGAAAAGGTTAGAGGTAGTGGAGAACGGATACTTAAGGGGACAAGAAGATGTAGGAAAGCTGGAGGAGAGAAGGAATCTAGGTAAGTAAGTGGAGCCTGGGAGAAGAAAAGCAATAAAACAAGGACAAGAGGCAGGGAACTAACACACAGAGACCCCAGAGAAACTGCAGTGACCTGACCCATCAGCTGGGCTATACTGATGCAGTTCATTGCCATTGCCACCAGCCCAGCACAGGTTTTAAACGCGACACACCGCAGTGACTACACAATGCTCTCTGCTGCATGTTCTGCATGTCCTGTGCACTGCAACCAGACCAGGCATTTGCAGCAGAATAATCATGTTGAGTAACTGGACTATGCGAACTTTTAAAACATGGATTTCCTTGGGTCTTTAGAATGACTACAAAACCGATGGTGTAGAGGAGAGCGGATGGGAGGTTAATCAGTCTTTAGTTCGCCTTCTAGGCTGGGAAGTCCATACAATCAGATTTTGCATTTTGACAACGCTCCCGCAAAACAGTTACAATTATAAGAACTTTGAAGCGTGGGGTTTAGCAGTAAGTCTTCAGGTCTTGTGAGTGTCTCCAAGGCAGGGACGGGCTAATTCAGGTACAACCAAGTAACACTAATCAAAGCATCTGAAGGAGGAGGTGGAAGGAAAAGCCCCCATGGCTAGAAAGAACGAAACGCAGCTCTGCAAGGAGAGACAAAGGCAGTCTAGCCTTGGATGGCACGGGAGAAGGTGAACTCTTCTCCTTCATTTCTTTCTGCGTCTCCTCCCCACCCTGAGGAGAACAGAGAAAAGCGGGTATTCTGGACCACAAAGGAAGGGGAGGGATTGCAGCTTGACTGAGGAAAAAAAATTAGGAGCCAGCAAAGGTGCCAGAGCAGCCAAAGAACTTCTTTACTCACACGCATACCACTGTGTTCTGTTACTTTGTCTTTCTGATGTTTTCTTCTGTTGTTAAAAGCTCATGGACTGAATAAATATATTATCTTTACGCTTTGCCTCCTGACACATTTGACTCTGAGCATGTAACAAAAGCATTTTTGCCACACAGTGATGGTGACATTGGGACCCTTCTGCAAACACCCAGATTTCTAATGCATAACCCCAGGATCCCAAAAAGCTTACAGCTGTCCAGTTGCAGAGCTGGTGATGCTAGGTTTGACAAGATGACCTATCACCCAGGGACAATCAGTTACCACGAGAACGCTAGCTTTTGGGAATATAGCAGGGAAGACTCATGGCCCTATGGATCCTGAGGCATGAAGGAGAATGTCCACGACCTTTGTGTTCACGGGTTTTGAAACTGAGTGTGGTCATTCAGACATAGAACACAGAGCTCAACTGCTTCACAGAAGCAACTCTGTTTGGAACAGGAAAATACATTTTGCCTGTGCATGATAGATACTTGTAAAGTTTAGGGTAGTTCTTCCACGCGTCAGTAGACACAGGAGGTGCGGTGAGCCCGACTCCTTTGCCTCTGTTGACAAGCAGCACGGTACTGTTTGAGATGAGAGACACTGTAAAACGGTTTGCCAACATTCTGTAAATTAATAACTTCCCATTGCCTACTGGTTGGGAGGATGGGTAGTAAAATACCCACATAGGCTGAACACAAACCAAATATTGTTTAACTATGGTTTTAATGATGATTACAGAGTTTTTTTGGTAATTATTCAATTGTTTCAGGCATCACCTTCTGATAACTTTGGCTAAAAAAGGTGCCTGTATGACACATCAGATAAGACACAGGCCTTTTAAAAAAGGGAAAACATTTGTCAAATACAGTTGTCCTAATGGAGATTGTTGATAATGCAAGCCTTGCAAAAATAGGTTTTCAGGAAACAATGGATCTACACAGTTGGGATGACTTAGTTAAACCCAAAACAGAATAGGGAAAAGTCACAATGCAAAGCTTTGCATTTGGATGCTTGGTACACCTTTATAATTTTAATCTCCATAGATTAAACATTCTCTGTAGATCACTGTGCTCACAAAATTAATTACATTGAAATTCAAACCAAAGAGCCTAAAACAAACCCAACCAGAGACATTAACAATGCTCCAGTGAGTACACTGGCACACTTTGATATTCCAGGTCAATGAAGCTTATTCTAAGCAAAACATCTGGAGCACTCTAAATCCAGCTTTCTTTAAAAACTAAATCTATGCTGAGCTTCTCTTCATTTCTTTAGGACGTCATTTAATTACAGTCTAGATCAATGCCATTTTGCAAAACCATTTCCTGCACTAGTTCCCCCATTAACAATTAAAATTATTATTTTTTTTCTCTCATCATACTCAAGGTAGTTTCTCAGATCAGAGCATTAAAATCTTAATTTCTGGTCACTAGCACCAATTTTTGATTCAAATATAGAATTTGCATGTTGGTATATGTTCAGAAAGTTTTAGAATTTATTCGTTCCTTCCTCTAATTTTTTCTTCTCAAAACTAGATGGAAACAAACATAGTATTCAAGGCTAGGACATAGTATTCAAGGCTAGGTTCAGATCTAGGCTAATGAAATGAATCTTCATTGCTTTTTAGGCTTTTTTAAAGGGAGTCATTGATACCAGAATTGAAATGGAAATGGGAGGAGTACTTCCAACCCACTAAGCTGGTAAAGAATTATTCAAAGAAGCATTCAACAAATTTTGTCTTTTACATGCATTCAACTAGTCAAACTGGACATCTATGGAGAATACACTTTCTTTGCAAAAACCTAATACTACCAAATTCGGGCCATAAGATACTATACAAGCAAACCCCCTGTCCTTCCTCTCATGAAAAAAGCGCAACCAAGGAACATTTCTCCTGTCCCCAAGTCCCCGTCTGCCACTGCATTCCCAGCCTCAAGTTTGAGAGTGTCAATAGCTCCAAGGCTACACCATCAGTGCATTTGCCGTGAAAAGAAAACCAACCAGCCAGGCGCAATTCATTCCTAAAAAACGTGCTCCTTTACCACAATACTTTGAGGCCTTTCCTCAAACAGATGTCCCAGACTGACTTCTGTTTGGAAACTCCTTCTGTATACACTGAAATTTCACTTTGACCCTTCCCTATGGGAAGAACATCCTACTGAATCTGGGTATACTCTTCAGCAGCTTTGCCTTTCCCCATAAAGCTATGAAATAACTACTATAAAGTTAATGCCCAGACTAATGCATAATTAAACTCACCTGTCATCTTAAGCTGGATACAAATATATGCAAATATTGCTGTATAATGCCTTTTGCATTGCTCAGTATGAGGCAAGTGAACCCATGACTACAGATGTCATTTTCAAAGAAAAAACACACTCAAGCTCTCCAGCCACACCAGAAGTTCAATTCAAAGAGGATGTTTGATTTTCTTGAAATTTATATCACATAAAGAAGGCCTTCTATATGTCTTGCTTTAGACACTGGTATTACTTTATGGATGCAGAGTGAGGAAAAGGTACTACTCTGTTCTAGCAAGGATAGCTGAATACAGTCCTTAGATAGCATGAGCCCATTACACGGTGATTATTAGGGCATCACTGAAATGGCAAAAATCTCTCAAGGTACACCAATACCTAAAGCGTAGCTAAACTGCATGAAGACCGAGCCCCCGAAGAAAATCTTGCTATTTATAATTGTACCACAATATATCCTGGAAGCCTCAGGAAAGATCGGAGGGTTAGTCGCTACAGTAAAGACTCAGAAAGAGTCCTTGTCCCATTACAGACAAACAGGTACTTGTTTTGTAGATAAATAACTGAGATACAGAAATGGTTTGCATAGATTGATGGGGATGTCTGCTGTCTTGTAGCTGCAAGATAGACATCAGAAGAGAGTAGCTTGCTTTTTCTGGTGGCTCCAGTCAATCCTTGTAGACAATTCACTTTGGAAGTCTCCCAACACCTTTGCAAGAAGTGGCTGCGAATTGCTACTACTCCAAGGCCTCAGGACCTGCATTTGCTTTAAGAGACATACTCACAGACAGCAATGCAGTGCTGCACAGGGATGCATGGAGAATAACGTATTATCTGGATGAAGTACTGTGCTACCACATTGTGCCATGCAGACGTACTGTTAAGTGGCTGTGAGAAGCAGAAGATGGAAGAGCTGACGTGTGCCAGCTTCCCCAGGATTTGTGGTAATGGTTAACAACTGTGCTGCCTATTGCAAAGAAATACTGAGCGTGTGTGGGTTGTGGCAGGCTGTGTACAGGCTTTTATGCCAAGACGCAGAAGCAGCATCTCAGAGGTGGCTTTTCAGGATATTTGTTTTCTTTCATTTCTTTCCTTTTCTAAAAAAGAACAAGTGAACCATATTCTGGCACTCAGAAGAAGCCTCCCAAATACGCTGCTTCCAGTGGTATAAGGACCTTTTTGCTAGCCTGCATGTATTACATACAAAAATGAATACATTGTTCGTCTAGAGTGTCCCTAAGGGAGCAGAGTTATTGAGGTCTGAAATATCTTCATCCCATTTACTGCCCCAGGGCTGATTGCCTGCCTGCATCTGCCATTTGTGGGAACTGAAAGTTAGCTGGCCAGAAATAAAAGTTCCTGCAAAGAAAACATGCTTTAAAGAAAAAAAAAAACAACAAAAAAAGAAAATTTTATAATTATCCAGTCACATTAGTGACAGTGAGATCCTCCCAGCTTTCCAGCCCTGTACAATTAGCAATTGTTTTAAACAATCAATGAGTTAATTACAGCAGTAACTTTCCATTACATTTCACAGGGAATATATTAAGTGGTGGGGGACATGAGAAACCGTAAAGCAGTGCTTTCATTTTAAAAGCCAAGCAGAAACAATAGCAGGGAAAGCAGTGTATGCCTGAGACCTGCATGACTTGCCAGCAGCGCTGCTCCCTGCAGCGCCAGCGGCTGCCCAGCCCCTCCGGAGCAGGCTTGGCCCTGCAGAGCGCCTCTTTCCCCTGTGCAGGAACACTTTTTCTCACAAAAAGAGACCTGAAGCCCCAATTGGGCTCAGCGTGTATCTTTTCCTGCACAGAGAATCTCACCTGACCAGCCGAAAAGCATGCTCTGGGGTCCAGCAGGTGCAATCTAGCGGTACCATTGCCCATCCACCCCTCTCTTACTCTTGGTAACGTGTTTTGAAGTGGCTTAAATAAGGCAGGGCTCCTGTCAGTAACTGTTTTCAACTCTGAACACTGGATTGTTGATACTTCCCTCAGCTTTTTGTCTCTCTTTTTTTTTAAAGCTTCTTACTAGCAAAGATTAATGACTTTACCGTCCCTGTGAAATGGGGAAAAATGTGGGGGAAGCACTGCTAAGCATAGCTACGATTTATCTATCTATACATAAATCCTATTGTTCAGTTTTGATTTGCTGCAGAAACACAATTTTAGCATGGTGTGAGATACTCATTTGTATCAAGACAATTGAAAAATTGATGCCTACCATAAGAGCTGGCATCATAATCTAGTACCTTGAGCTTCTGTGGTTCATTATCATCTCAAGAGTGCTCAGGTCTGCATTCAATTACATGTTGCCAGAATGCAATTTCAGTTTCAAGTAATGACGGTAGACTTCTAGATCCTGCCCAGTAAAGCCAACGAAAATATTCCTGTTGAATTTCAACTGGTGTCCAGTTCCTCCTTCCTCTGGCAACTGGGCGTTTCACTACAAGTGGCAGAAATTTGCATTGCTGGGACGCATGCAAAGGGTCAGCCTACAGCTGTCAGAAGATCACCGCTGCTTTGAGAAAAACGCAACAGCTTACACGCATTCCCGACTCTCCTTTTCCAGGCTGGTTGGAGTGAGAGCCTTCACTGAGGGAACAGCCACCCCACTCAGATGCAGGGAATGCATCCAATTTTGGCACCCCAAATGGCAAGCATGCAGCTCAGAAAACACATATTCTCCAAGTCTTTCAAAAAGAGACAAGCCAACACATGAAAAAGAACGGGCAGGTATTAGGAAAGCTATAAATACACAATTTCTCTCTCCCTAGCCCTAAATAAGGCTGAGTAATGGCATGTTATCACTCTCCTTTGGAGATGGCTATCAGGTACGCTACTGCCAGCTTGGGGGAATGAGATGAAAGCAAGCCAGCAGCAACCTGTCCCCTCCCTTCAAACACTCAGCGCCAGCCACACTCACTACGTCCCTGCCTACCTTCAGTGCCGAACTCAATATCCCGCTCCCCTGAGCTGCTGTTTTAGTTTCCCACATGTAACCAGTTACCTCTTCAACTGCTTTGCCAGTTACACCCTACAGACAGATGCTGGGAGCACAGAGAAGGCACCATACCTATGTTCTTCTGCAACCATGGACATTCACATAACACAAAAGTTGTCCTGAGAAACAGAGACGCGCACCTTATGTCTACTGATGCAATACTCCGTTCTATATAATTTGCATCTGTTTTAAGGAGAGTAAGGTATATCTCAAACTAATTCATAGCACAAAGTTAATATTTTGTTGCATTCTTGAAAAGGATAATGTTTTTCACTGTCTTACCACGTTTAATCTCTGAGGTGTTGACAAAATGGAAGTTTCCCTGTAATGATTGCATAGACACTTCAAAAAGAATTTTATTTCCCTAATGGAATGTCACCAGATTATGATTAATTTGCCTCTCCCTTGAGGTCTCAAAGAAAGATCATTTAAAAAAGAAAACTAATAAAAAAGGCCACCCTGAAGGTCCAAGTCTTCAAATACAACTAGCAACATGGGGGCCTAACTTGAAGCACACTACAGATTTTCAAGAGCAAGGGGTGAGAATTTTCTAAAAGGCAGACCCCTTTAAGATGTGTCCCGCTGGCCACATTAGCAAACAAAACAGCAATTGTTTGGTAAAATTAAGCCTAAACCACACCAATTTTAATCCCATTTTTTAAATACAATTGCTGAAACCACGGCCTTTATGACCAGACAGCAGAGAAACAGCTCTATTTCAGCAGAGCGTGACTCCTGGAGACAGAGTCACACAAGCGACAGAAGCGGGGTTGCAAGTGCAGCAATTATAACAGCACCTCTTCTGGGAAAAACAGCTTGTAAGCAAGAAAGCTCAGATACAAAACAGGTCAAAACCACTCCAAAATGACTCAAGAGGTCTCAAAGACTTCAAAATAACAGTTCAATTTTAATGGCTGTAAAAAAAAAAAAAACACACCAAAAACCACTGTTCTCCTGAAAAGTTATGCCTCAGAAATAAAAGGATGAACGCATGCAGGGCTGATTGCTAGTTAAATCACTTCTACAAAACAAGTTCCTGGGCAACCTACCCAACGGATGGACACAATCCTGCTCTAACTAGGAAAGGGTCTGGCATACAGCGTAGTCTGTGCCACAGCTGAGCGTGAATTTGCTGCCCCCCACTCGCACTCCATCCCTTAGGGCAGCCTGTGGACTTGGTAAGAGTTGTAGTGCCTACCGTGAAGGCTAGCAGAGACTCAAAATATGGATCCTTCAAACCGGTTTGGTCCCCACAAGAAATGTCTCTGTTCAGCCCCTCTAACTGCTAGTACTGACAATTTGATTTTAGCAAGATTGTTCCTCCCCACCCTCCTTAGTCTGCCAGTTCTCCAAGGCCAGGTGTCTTACAGCCCACTCTAGACTGGTGGTGGTGGGTTCATTTTCTTTCTTTCTTCTTCTTCTTTTTTTTTTTTTTTTTTTTAAGTGAAAACCCCAACAAATCACCATTCAACACCATGGCGTCCAGACTGAACAACTCTCAGTGCTTCTCCTATTTAAGGCATCTGTAAATAACTGATAAGGACATCAGCACTTACTCATCATTGCAGCTGGTTTATTGTTTCGGCAGAAGGGAGAAAACCACCATCTCATGCCTAAAGGACGTTTCTTAAGTGAGGGTCAGTCGCTCCTGGAGCTACTGCATCTACTGGGCTTGTGAATGGGACAAAGCTTCCTTCACGCTGAGATAAATATGCAGAACACCATACTAATTAGCTTGATACACTGCTAGTGTAAGACAGTGTAAGTCTATCGAGTTCAACATCGCTAAATCGTTTACTCTTGCTTGAGATCTGTTTTAAAAAAAAAGGAATAACAAATAATAGTCACTAAGCTAAGCCCATCTCTCCCCTCAAAGAACTACGCTCACTTCACATCCTAAGCATCAGGGTGCCTGCACAAACGAAATTGCCCCAGGGTCATTTGCTTGCTGTGGGGTGAGCAGGGTCATTTGCTTGCTGTGGGGTGAGCAGTCATATTATGTCCATGAAAAACTAGAGCAAAACAGGCAAATTTAAAGTATGGGTGGCCATGGCTCGGGCACAGTGGCAGAGTGTGGACTGGCCCCTCTATACTAATGATCCCACCAATCTTCCTTCAATGCTTATTTCAAGACCTGAATTTTTCCCCGGGAGATATAACTCATCTGGGTCAGATCTCCAGTGAGTAGATTAGCTTGGCCTTTGGGAAACAGAAAGTACACTTGGTTAGGTACAGCATTCACTCTACTCTATAGAACTGCTTATGGTAGCAGAAAGGAAAGGAGAAAAGCCATTGCTTCTTTATTTTCTTTCTTCTCTAAAAGTGTAGATCCTTCCCCTCCTCCATTCCCCATCCTTATTCTCAGTCATTTTTTATTTTGGATATTTAACAAAGATACAACACTACTTTCAAGTTCTGTTTGTTCTTTGTTAATCAAAACTAAGATATCTCAGAAGCCTCATATGCTTAAACACACACCTTTCCTATTCACCTCTTTCAGATACAGATAAAACATTCAGCAGGGAAGTCATCTACTGTTCCCTATGCCCCCCTCAAAAAAAAAAAAAAAAAAAAAAAAAGAAAAAAAGCAAGACAGTAAGGCATAGTTGATCATAAAATGATACCAAGACTCTTGGCTGTCTGGATCAGCAGCATGCAGACAGTAAAAATGAAAGAAATCTCATTAGTGTGACATAACAGTCAATTATAATAAGCAAGATTTAATGTTAAGTACCACAGCCTGATTAATCTGCAGATATTTCTATTAGTGGGAATGGTGCTCTACAAGTTTCAAGTTTGAGTTCACTGCACCGCATTAAGCAAAAGGTGGAAAAGGCACAGGGGGAAACAGTTTCATTCCCCGAGTAATTGCGCCGACTCTAAAAGGAGATCCCTTTCATTTTTGGGAAGGCTCTGACTTGATGTCAAGTCTATGCAGGCTCTGAGGGCTTCTCCTGATCATCATTTTCCAGCAGGATGTTGAAGAGTTTTTGGTTTTTAAGTGTTTTCCCAATATATTTCTAAGTGGACATAAACTATCAAAATGAAAAAGACAAATGCTCCATACTTCAAAACATTTTGAGTTGGTTTCATGCTTAACAGTCAGACTTAAGTGCCCGAGGGCAAGCTTGCAGCCCAGCCTGCCGTTACATCCAGAAAAGGCAAGGTATTTTGAAAAAGACATAATTTCTGTAGGAATGCATGGCCTTGCAGTGCTCAGCAAAACTGATCTTCCCACTGCATAAGTTAAAAATAAAAAAACCAAAACAACCAACCAACCAAAAAAAAAAACCCAACCCAAAAGTTTTGCATAAAGTCCCTCTTCACAGGGGATCTCCCAGATCTCTTCCACAGCTTTGAAGACTCAAAATCTATATTTTCCAGAGTTAAGTCTTGCCTACTGTTACATGGAACTGCTACAGAATCAAGGACCGTTTTAACATTAAACTGTTAAACCCAGTGACCTGACATCCTGGAGCCCCTTCTGACCTAAATTACTCTGTGATGGTAAGTAGTGTTGGTTGACTCAAAACTAAATTCTGGTAAGTTGGAAAATAACTTTGGGAGAAGTTGTCTACCTCAAATTGAAGATCCCCAAAAAACTAGATTTAGAAAAACCACATGAAAAATTGAGTAAATGCTTCAATTTATTTTGGTACTGAGCAAAGTCTGGGCAATCACATGGGACTTTTTTCCTATTTCACTGTTCTGAAACAATTCAAAGCATGACAAAAATTATTTTCAAGAAAGAATATTACTTATTCCATAGTGTAGGTTTCTGCTCATCTTTCCTGTTCTTTGCATCTTTCACAAAGGAGGGGAAACAACTATTAAACAACGCTCATCTCTCAAAAAATGTGCTCTCTTCCCGCAAACAGCTTTTTTCACTACAGTGGGGCTCAAAAAAGTTCCTAGCACTCTCTTAAATTGTCAACACTATGAATCTACAGGGGTCTGACGACTGGTTAACAGAACCAGAAAACCAGGTATATTTTGCCATTTCTTACAGACATTTTACGTAGCTTCATGAGACCAAGACTGGGTGAAACAAGAATTACTCAGAGGCAGAAATACTGCAATGCTGGTCAGAGTCACAGCTACAGCTTGCTCTGCACTTCACCTCTAAGTGGATTCTGTGATTCTCTTACTCATTCTACCCATAAATACAACTCTACACAGATTTTTCTCTGTGTTTGTTGGGGTCTTTTTCTTTTTTTTTGTTTTACCTTCTCAGGTTAATACTAAACCACAGACTTTCCAACAGGCGCATTTGCTCCTTTACCAACTTGATAGGCTGTTAAAAACACTTAAGACAGCTTCTGTTCCACTATCTGATAGTGTTAGGATTATAAAGTTTGAGGAATCTGGACTTTACTCCTTATAGCAGCCTACTGCTTGAAGATGAAGGCAAAAAAAGGAATGAACTCTAGTTCATTTCGCAATCTGATTTATCAGATCCTAGCTTCACTGTTGAGCCAGAATTTTTCTTCTAATCAATATATGAAAGATTGTGTTGGACCATTTTTGTCCTTTGTCACCTATCACATCCAGTTTCCTTGGAAAAGTTCTCATTTGTAGATCATTTATCCAATAAAACACGCTGACTCCTTCAAAGATTAACAGTCTAATCTTTCAGTTAGACCAGCTACCCCTTAGGAAAATTAACAGGTCTCCGCTTCCCTAGCTATCTACTCCTAGCTCTTGCTGCCCTCAGTGGAGGTAATTAAGCGTGACTATGCTGAAAGAAGCTTCATATCATTCAACTCCTGATCTTCTGGGAGTGGAGAGCACGGAGAAAGATTTTGTAAGATGACAGTAATTTTTTTTTTCCTTCTTCTTCACTGTCTTTGAAAGATACTGTAGTGGTCCGCTGTTAGCTACCTACAGGACTACCTAGTGAGCTTCCCTGATAGCTGTGAACATACTTGACTACAGAGGTGCCCCCTGTAATTTCACTGAGCGATGGCATTACACGAGGGTCTAGGTGCCCTGCAGAGTGATGCAACGCGGTGGTCTAGGTCACAGGAGGAGAGACGTTCTTCAGTAGCTGCGCCTCAAGGAGATGAAGGACAAGACACACTGCTTCTCCGTTTCAGCTGACCACTGTCTGTATTTGGGGTGCAGAACAAACAGGGTTGATGTCTCAGTGAAAGAGATGAATTTACAGAGGTCCAGCTCTGCTTCTTGGGAAGGCCAGCACAGTAAGTGTAGCTCTGCCAACACATCAGCACAGGCAGCGGAGTTAGGTCACACCACTGCATCTGTTACGTTATGCTAGCGACAACTACAGATATGAAAAATGCTTTCTTCTTATCAAAGTTTTACCTGAAGCCTTTTCACTGTGAATATCTCCACTGAGAAATCAATTCAGGGAAAAGATTTGGCAAATACTGTGAACACTGACAAACCTGCGAACATGCAGCAGTTACCAATAGCACTGTGAGGGAGGACTAAGAATCACGTACCATGTTTTATTTTGTGTTCCCCCATTTATTTATAAACTAGCTTATATGTAGTTCAGAGATAACATCAACCACCACCAAATCTCCCCTCTCTCATGTAGGTTTAAACACAGCAACTCCATAAAATAGATACTAGAAATACCTCTTAAAACTAGAGACTAGAATAGCACAGGATAGTGCAACTATATAAGCTAACGTAAGGTCAGGTCATGCCATGAGAGGGAAAAAAGAAACAATTAAAAGAGAAAAACCATTATTTTGCTTTACTAGAATGGGTTAGTGGATGAAATACTGGGGGATTCGGTTTGCATTTCCAGTTCTTTTCCAAACTTTCTTCCACATCACCTAAGTTGTTTAGTCTTTGTAGGCTCCAAATGTTATTATTTCCCTGCTTAGATGCCTAGCGTGGTGCTGGATGGCTGAGTTTCCACATCTGTTTTTGTCCATGGTGAAAGACAGCAGAGAAGCACACAGAGCAGAATACCCATTTTGCTCCATACCATGAACAGGTACCTGTTTACCTGACCATTACGCAGGTCTATAATCACAGCATCCTGGGCCAGCAATCAGCCTCTCCGTTCCTGGCCATGGTTTAGAACAGCTTGACCAGAAGCCCACCCAACACCTTCCCATATCTCAGTTTCTTCACGTGAAGTAAACCAGGCAAATGTCTGTGCCAATCAATAGAAAACAAGTTCCATACTTAAAACCCACGCTGAAAGGTACAAGAGTGACGGCCAGTCTCTGCTATGAACGCATCACCGCCTTCACCGTGGCAGACTCTTTCTGCACTTCTTCCCAGTCTCAGATCTTGGTTTGTCCCCAGCTCCTCTTTGCAGCCTGGCAGCTGCTGTAGCTCTGCATAATCACAGAGCACGGAATAAGCACCACACTGACTCAAAATCTAAACTCTGTTTTCAAGTGCATCCTCTTCTATCTTTCTGAAGGAGCCTTTTCTCCTCTCTCCGCCTGTGTTCTCCCCCTTGGTTACAGGCTTGCCCAGTTTATAGGCAGATGTAAAGAGACTGGGTTTGGTAGCCACCAGGTACTGCCACAACGCAGCTGCATTTTCTGTCATCTTGCAGTACGTTCAAAATTACATGTCAACAACAGAGTTAAAAAAAGAATAAATCAGCAGCGGAACATTCTTTTCCCCTACCTCAGCATTTTCTCAACCTTTCCTAAAGCTTCTTGGCAACAGAGGGCTGAGGAAAGTGCCACTAGGCCATTTCAGGTCTTCTAGAGAACTTTCTACACCACCTCCATCGCGTGTGCTGTTATTCAGCAGCTACTGCAGATCTCAGTTTCAGTAGGATTTGCAAGTCAATCCTCTATCTGTAAATCCCAGATGGCTCAGTGATTTTTAGCACAGCTATTGATCTCCTCATTTATACATACCAGCTTCTGGGCAAACACGCCCAGCTGCTATCATCAACCCCGTCTGACTGCCACGAGCAGAAAAGAGGACTCTGTGAACCCAAGCGCTACCCGCTAATAACGCCACCACTTTGAGAAATAAAATTAGTCGGGAATAAGCATATGGTTTGAGCATTTGCCTACCTGATAGAGATTACGAGACTGCTGCCAGGCTCCCTCCCTCGCTCTGCAACAGCTGTGCTTTCGGCAAGTGAGCAACAGCCTTCCCAAGTGTTGTGCTCTGAAAACGCACACGCTACACACACCCATCCAGCCTCGCCGTGCCAGACAGCCCCTTCTCCTCTGCCGTCAGCCAGTCAAAAAACAAGTTGCAATTCAATGACGAGCTCCCATATGAAAGGAAGATACAGAGGTCTGAACAATCAATGCAATTAACCGTCCCGAAAACAGCGTGATGCTTTTTGTAAAATGGGAACAATTGGGTTTTATCTGCCCTTTACCCCCCTCCCATATATTACCTACAAATAAAGAAGGTCTTTAGCAGATCCCTGCGTGTTTTATGCCAGCTACTCTCTCCTTTTCATTCTTACACCACTGCAAAACAGCAAGAACAGATTTAGGCTCCCCAGCGGCGGGGAAGGTGACTGCTCCTTACCTCCACAAGGCATGGATTCCTACCTCGTCACTGAGACCTCCAAGGAACCATTCATTCTGACAGATGATAGATGAAACCAGTTTTGGAGACAGAGGGTGGTCAAAGGGGAGACAAAACAAGCCAAGGTCCAGCTAGCCTTCCCTCCCCAGCCATGCTCTTCCCTTCAGATCGCTAGGCTTGCCACCATAAATCAAGCCTCCATGCAGCTGCAGCGGTAGGAGGAGGTTTCAGGCAGTGGCATGGGTATTGTATACTACCGCCACTCGTTCATGTTTTAAACACTGTTTGTTGAGCTTTGTAACATGCAGTTTGACTCCTTCTGCAGGGAATTACTCAGCCAGGCAGTCACATGGCTGCAGCAGCACAATTAGAGGATTCAAACCTGCTAAGCTCTTCAGGGTTTTGATCTGGAAATCATATGGGGTGGGGAGATAAATAAAACCAGAGGATGAGGAGGAACTACTATCTTTGTGCAATTAGCAGTTTACAAGGCTCCCAGTCTGCACTCACGCAGGGCTTGCTGTCACAGACAAAGTGAGTTATGTAGTAGTGTAAACCTCACCTAAGTTAGAAAGGAACACATTAGCATCTGAAGTTTGAAATAAGCAGGCAAACAGGCTGCAACATGACCTTCGTAAACAAATGGCTGCTGGGGAGAAGACGATACGTATAAACGTGAGTTTATCAGATTTGGGGGAACCAGAAGTTTCCATAGTATAAAAAAAGTTGAAACTTTTAAATTCAGATTCGAGTCCCATACGAGTCTTCCCCAAGGTTCAAAGTTGTTAACAACCAGGAGAACATTTGGGGGTTTCATGAAGTCTAAAGTGACCGGATAAAAATATTTGGAGCTGCGATTTTTGGTTAGACCAGCTCCCTCACAATGCTCTGGAATGTCTTTATTGGGCAGATGTCCTGGGTTTGGCTGGGATGGAGTTAATTTTCTTCTTAGTAGCTGGTGCAGTGCTGTGTTTTGGCTTTGGTGTGAGAATAATGTTGATAACACACTGATGTTTTTAGTTGTTACCAGGTAATATTTATACTAAGTCAAGGACTTCTCAGTTTCTTGGGCCCTGCCAGCGAGAGGGCTGGAGGGACACAAGGGTTTGGGAGGGGACACAGCCAGGACAGCTGACCTGAAGCAGCCAAGGAGGTAGTCCATACCATGGGACATCATGCTGGGTATATAAACTGGGGGGGTTGGCCAGGCTGTGCCGACCATTGCTCAGGGACCGGCTGGGCACCAGTCAGCAGGTGGTGAGCAGTTGGATTGTGCCTCACTTGTTTTTCTTTCTCCCTTCGCTTCGGATTTTATCCTTTCCCCCACCTTTCTGTTATAACTTGTTGTTGTTGCATTATTATTATTGTCCTTTCATTTTTGTTCCGTTTTAAATTATGAAATTGTTCTTATCTCAACCCTCGAGTTTTCCATTCCTTTCCGATTCTCGTCCCCTCCCCAGCTTGGGGGGAGCAAGCGACCAGCTGCGTGCTGCTTGGTTGCTGGCTGGGGTTAAACCACGACAGCAGAACACAATAAAATTAACATGGAGTTGTCTATAAATGCAAGCACAGCACACAAACCTCCGGGCCTTCACCATGGTGGGATCAACCATGGAGTTTGTGTCTGATTTAGAACCGAGCCCAAGCCGGTTCTTCCCCCTGCCCAAACTTAAGGAGCACTTGCATTCATGGCTGGGGTACATCTGACCGTAACGGGATGTCCAGCCCACAGCCGCAGGAGTCCATCAGCACGGCCAGGCGTGGTGCTAGGATGTGAGCCCCAGTGAAAAGACCTCCAGCCCCAGTGAATGCTGTCATGCCCTGCCTGTCCCTATGCAGCTGGGCATACTCTTTAGGTTCCCCTTGCCCCTCAGGACCACGCTTGCTTCAGTTGATAGATAGCTTCTGGCTGACATTCAACTTCTTTCACAAATTGCTTGTACTATTGCTTCCCTGATCACAGTTTTGCTTATTAATTGTATCCTTTCTATTTAAGTTGCGTAATGAGGTAGCCAGTTTCATTTTTACCAATTCACTTATTTTACAGATTAATTTGTGTAATTGTTCCATTTTCTTTTCCCAGGATGTCCCTTCCCCCATTCCCCACACCAAATACATATTGCTACCAGCAGCCTTATCTCTACTCAAGTCCCTGCACAACACTATTTATAATTCTCTTTACAGCCAGGGGTATTACTGGTGCTGCCAGAACGTATCCAAGAGCCAGCCAAAGACCGGAATCTTGCTGGAGGAGGCACTAGCGAAGGTGCAAGCACCCACAGCGGGAAGGGGCAGCTCCTCTGCACTTTGCCCCTCCTCTGGGCTGTGGTACCTGACCCTCTGAAACTTTCCTTCTGATCCGATTCAGCCCGGAGCATTTTCAAATTTAAATCTTTCAGCTTTCCCAAGTGCAGCCGGAGCACTCTGTACGGCCATCCTCTACTGAGGAGGGAGCCGAGGGGCGGCTGATGGCTGTGACCACCAGACATCAGTGCACTGGAAAGCAAGCTCAGGAAAAGGAGGTGCTATGGAAGGGAAAAGTGCATACCTGACCCTGCCATTTACATGACCTTTTTGCTTATTCTGAGCTGGTCATGTTTGCGGTCAGAGCGATAGAAATGTACGTTGATTTCCCAGCAGACAGCTGTCTCTTGTGGTTTCTGCACCTTTTTCCTCTCCAAAAACCTTTCTGCTTTAGGTACACCACCACCCTGACACTCTCATCTCTCCAGCAATCTGCCTCTTCCTTATCCACTCCACTTACTTTCTGCAAAGCATGCGCAAGGAAACCTACAGGAAATTCACATTTGCAATGAAAATGGAAAAAACAAAATGCTACTGAAGTCTGCTTCCATTGCAGGAGTGATGTGGGAGTTCCCAAATTCAGGGGGGACTCAGCGATGGGATGGATTTGGTGTTGGACTCCAAATGAAAAGTGGCACGTATGAAAAGGCTTAAAGCAGGAAGCGGACAAATACACCGATTTCTGCGATTTTGCTGTCCTAAAACTATTGACCTCTGGGAGGAACACATAGCACTTGTTTAACTTTGTATCTTGCTTTGGCACAGAAACCTTTACAATAAAGAGAAAAGGGGGAGCTTAAAACCAGAGTGAAATCCATATAACGGGGATCTGAATCAAAATCTATTACCTGTCTCATGAAAAAGACAGCAGCATGTACCACAGCTGCCCCCTGTAAATCACTAGCTGAAGAAGAAGCAGCAAGTCAAATGGACTAGCACTACTGAGTATTTTCTGAGCAGTTAGGGAAGCAACATCTTCACTATGTGCAATTGCTTTTTTTGTTTATTGGTGTTCTTTTATTTGTTTGTTTTTGTTGGGTTTTGTTGTTAGTTTTTGTTTGGTTGGAGTTTTTTTTGTTTGTGGGTTTTTTGTCTGGTTTTTTTTTTTTTGTTTGTTTTGTTGTTTTGGGTTTGTTTTTTTTACTTTTTGTGCCTTAAAAATAAACCTCATCAAACAGCTGCGATTCTGGCACCTTCACTTGACTTTGGGAGCTGGGGTTCCATGAGAAACAACAGCGTAGAATGAAGTTTCATGCTGTGCTCCACACAGAAAGGCTGAACATTTTGGGGAGCCATCATCCTTAGTGCGGCTCCACTGGGTTCACTGAACTCAGTACAGTGTGTCCAAACCAACTGTCTTTTGTTTCTGCATGGCAGAGATAAACACAAAAAATAAAACCCATTTAATCAAAATGCTAAAAAACCGTTAGGACATACCTAAGGGGAAAATGGGCAAAACAATCTGGTGTCAAGCAGAACATATATGTGAAATGGAGACAGCAATACTTTACCCCAGTTTTGCTAGACAGACTTATTTTTAATGCTGTATCTCTGTGAAGCAAGTCCATCAAATTACTTTGGCTTTCCTCAGTATAATGTTTAAAAAAACAAAAAATCTAAAAGCTTGTCTACTTCAAATTCCCTAGAAATAATGTGAAAGTAATGCCTAGCAGAATTTTAATGACACAGAGAGATTTACTGCAGATTAAATTTGATTAAGTATCGCTAAGTAATGAGGCATTTCAGGGGACTATAAGATAGCGAGGGAGTTTCTCAATTCAGTCTTTTGCTTGCAATACTTTGAGCAGCTTACTGATACAGTTCATATCATGTAGCGTTCCATGTATCAACTTAAGTGTATGTTAGAAAACAAAAAGGAAAAAGAAGTCCATAATATAAATATTCCCAGCATTAAAATGCTATATTTCAGAGAAAATTCACAAAACAAAAAAGCTTTGGAAACAACTGCAATACTTATACAGCATCTTTTCATTTTCCAAAACATTCAACAGAAGGCGTAACCAATTAATCCTTGCAACGCTCCTCTGAATCCTTACTAACTCTCCTTTTAGAGATAGCCCACTGAGGTAGGATAGTAAAATTATTTGGCTAAAGCCACAGGGAAAGCTAAGGCCCAAAACCAGAGTATTGACAGCTAACATGTTTTCAGACCCACGTCTTAATTATTCATGAATAATCCATCATTTTTAAGAAGTCCACACTGAAGTGCTGTTACAGGGCTGGTGACTGGGACGGGGTTTGGCAGTGCTCCCTGCTCGCTGGCTCTCCGTGCAGCACCTCCCGCACTGCAGCCCCATTCCCACCGCTATTAGGCAGTGCTTGAGTACAACTAATTTAGCAAAGACCTTCCTGCAAAGGGTAGTATAAATGAATAGAAATGAAACTTTCCACAGTCTCGCGCTGTTTCAGCTATCCGTTCAGAGACACGATACTGTGCAGAAGGCATTTGCATGCTGTGCCGTAGCAGACCATGCAAAGTATAAATTCTGTACGGCACACACCATTTGTATAAGCAGTCTCACTTCCAAACTAGTTACTTTCACTATCGCGTATTCTAGTAGTCCTTAAAAATGCAAGCTTGGTCCAAATCCTTCCCAACGAGGAAGGCAGTAGCTCTCTATATTGAAGTGCCACGCGATTCTGGGAGAAGTAACTATGCATCTATGTGAGGATTAAGTACATAGTTCAACCATAAACGTGCATGACATGCTTTTTAATACACAGACAGCTATATTAGGGCAGAAGTACAGGTAGAGTTGCTTGGCTTGACGATGTATGAGTCTCCCCCAACCAATCAATCTGGATGCTGTAGCCAGAGCCATAACAAAAGCAGGAGAATGAGAACTGCTGGTCCTCTGTATCCTTTGAGAGAAGGTTGTCAAATGTGATCAATAGCTCTGTGACCACTCTAAAAAGATAGGCTGTAGACACAAGGAGTGAGCAAGTTGGACAGAACAGGAGGAAGAAGCAAACATGATGAGGTTTGGCTTCAAAGTCAAATCTAAAAACAATGGTAGAAAAGGAGCTCGAGCCAGATGGAGAATTCCTTATTCTGTGGGTATTCTCCATACCTTGGCTAGGAATTCAGGCCAGCAGCTGGGAGCCAAATTTAACCCTTTGTAGATCTACTGACTTGCATGATGTCTTTACTGAATACATTTATTTAAAAGCTCCCTGTAATGAGAAGGAGTTCAAGAAAATCCACATTACCATAACAGTGAAACTAACCATAGGCCAGACTAATTTGTTCTCATCTCATTTAAAGTCTGGAACTGCCTATGTAAAAACCTGGGTTTGATTATCTCACCTTGGCTTGCAAATAGTTCCACCAAATTTTGGGCTATCAAGGTAGTGAGTGGGCAGGAGAGGGAATGGCAAAGCAGCATTACCACAACAAATATATTGCCTGGCTTTGGTGCGGAGGTGGATGTAGGGGTCATCTGAAGCATCTCAAATACCACCACTGGTAGTTTTCAAATAGCCGTCTCTCTCACATCTTTTCAAGATACACATATTTTTAGAATTTGCTGCAAGTTAAACAAGGGAGGTTTTAAATGGGATCAAGGGTAAAACAAAGCAGCTGAAGAAAGGTGCTCTCAGTTTTAGATAGGGGTAACGCAACCCAGGTGAAAATGGTATACTTCAGAATGCAAACTACTGGGAACAGATGAGAATGGGAAACTAAATGGCCAATACAGAGTAAAGAAAATATCATGCAGGGCCCACATTTTGCCTAGTACAGCTCTCTTGAAGACGAACAGAATAGACTTTCATGCTATTCCTAGTGACAGAATAGAATAGACTATTTCAGTTGGAAGAGACCTACAACAATCACCTAGTCCAACTGTCTGACCAGCTCAGGGCTGACCAAAAGCTAAAGCATGGTAATATGGGCATTGTCCAAATGCCTCTTAATTACTCAGCAGGCTCAGGGCATCAACCACCTCTCCAGAAAGCCTGTTCCAGTGTCTGACCACCCTCTCACTGATGAAATGCTTCTTTATGTCAGGTCTGAACCCTCCTCTGACTGATGCAGCTTTGAGCCACGTGTCCTCTCACTGGGTCCGGGAGAGATCAGCACTTCCCTCTCCACTTCCCAGGAAGCTGTAGAGAGTAACGAGGTCACCCCTCAACCTCCTCCTCTCCAGACCAGACGAACCCAGTGTCCTCAGCCACTCCTCACAGGACGTGCCTTCCAGCCCCATCACCAGCTTTGTTGCCCTCCTCTGGATGCACTCGAGGACCTTCACATCCTCCTCACGCTGCGGGGCCCAGAGCTGCCCACAGCACCCGAGGCGAGGCCGCACCGACGCTGGGTACAGCAGGAGAACCACCTCTTCGGACCGGCTGGTTACGCTGTGTCGGCTGCACCCCAGGACACGGTTTGCCCCCTGGGCTGCCAGGGCACTGCTGACTCGCACTGAGCCTGCTGCCAGCCAGCACCCCCCACCCCCTGCTGCAGGGCTGCTCTCCAGCACTCCTCTCCCAGTTTATACCTGTGCCTGGCATTACCCATCCCAGCTGCAGAATCTAGCACTTGGACTTGTTAAATTCCATCCCATTAATCACAGCTCAATGCTCCAATCCCTCTAGATAAATCTGCAAGTCCTCCTGTTCCTCAGGAGAGCCAACAGCACCTCCCAGTTTGGTATCATCAAACTTGTTAGTGGTGAATTTGGCTCCTGCATCCAGACCATTGAGAAATACATTGACCAGCACTGGCCCTACCACTGAGCCCTGAGGAACACTGCTGGTGACTGGTCGCCAGCCAGACGTAGCCCCCTTGCACCCAGCCGTTCCGTCAGTTCTTCACCCAGCACACCACGTACCTGCTCATCCACAGCTGGACAGCTTGTCCAGAAGGATGCTGTGAGGGACAGTACCAAAAGCCTTACTACAGTCCAGAACACTGTAACCACCACCCCTTCACGCACCAAGCAGGTGACCTTACTGTGGGTCTATCTAATCAAATTAGATAGACAGGTCTTTCCTTTTGTGAGCCCATGACTACTGTGTCCGATGATTGCATTATTCTTTAAATGCCTTGCAATAGTACCCAGCATAATTTTCTCCATAATAATTTTGCCAGGAACTGAAGTTAGACTAACAGGTCTGCAGTTCCCTGGGTCTTCCCTTACACCCTGACTGCACAACAGGGAGGAGAGCTGCACAACACATGCCCGCGAAGCACCCCCCCTTGTGTGTTAGGGCGGGCTGGTTCCTGAGGGTTTAGGAAGTTGCAGAGACAAATAAACCTCAAAATACAGGGTTTTAAGTTCTGTGCTTAGTGTGGCGCTCAGGCAAACCCTTAACATTCAGCACCTGCCTACTTCTCATGCCCCCGGGGAGAAATAAGTGTTTGTGAATCCTGGCCTGAGTGACCTGACAAAGAGCTGTGAGTATTGAGAGGGTCAGTGTTTCACAGAGCTGGAATCAGGTGGGTGCAGCAGCAAAACACCTTAGATGTTATAATTCTTTTGGGTTTTTTAAGGACTGAAAGAAACCAAAGGAATAATCTTTTCTGACCGCCCATTTAAGAAGACTGCCAGGAGACGTGCGCAGCAGGTGCCTCACTCCAACCGCTCTGAACTTCTTAAACAAAAGAAAGTACCCAGGGACAGACAGACTGTCGGCAAGGAGTGTTTATGCAAACAATTGTTTTTTCTTCCTTCTAGCAAATTCATGAACAGAAGCTTCCCCCCCCCCCCCCCCCCAGTACCAAAAGCCAGCAACCATCAACTGGACAAAAACAGGCATCTCAACACTACAAAAGGGAGATTTTGGAAAGCCACTCTGTGGGAGAGTCTTGCCTTTGGAATAGATGTAATGAATGGAAATGCAATTGAGCACTGCACTGCCTGAGTTTGTTACAAACTCAAAGGGCTGGATCCGAACTCTAGTTTCTGGAAGTGTGGATTTGACTCATACATAATTCCAGAAGCCGGGTCTGATCCCAGACCTGAATCCATATGCAGAAGGAAAAGGTACGTAAGTGGGGTTTTGAAATATGCCTGCAGGCTCTTCTGTCACCTTACTTAGTTGGCTTCAATTCCTTCAAGCAAAATCTACATCCTAGTACACTTCTTGCTGTTTTCAGTTTATGCGCCTCTAGCTGTAGGGATTATGCCTAAGAAAACACAATAAAATGCTTATAAGTAATCTCTGCTACATTCAGTGTAACATTAAGCATGTACTTTTCATCTTAATGCCCACCAAAGGGCCATCTGAAAGGCTCATCTATGAAAGGAATAAGCATACTGCCACTTACTGTAATTTACTATATGAGCAAAGAAGAAAAAGCAGGAAACTATACAAGACTTCCTTAAATTACCATAAGGACATCAAAACTAATAATCATTCAACAAACCCTGTTCAGCCATGTGCCATGGATTGTGAAAGAGATGGAAAAATGTTAAAAAAAAGAAAGAGTAAATCCTGAAGACAACAGGTGAAAGAGGCTGAGCCAGCAATTGCCAATACAAAGAAGAAAATGAAACTTTTGATCTTTCAGAGTTCCTGCAACATCTTTAATACATCTCTGCTTTCTAACTTTTCAGATAAATGCTTTTTTTTTTATTTAACGTCTGAGAGAGCACAGACTTGCAGTACTTCCACAGAGTTAATGAAAAAACCCATTTGTACGCTTCAGAAGTAATGTTCAAAGAAACACATAAAATTTTTTCCCCAGTAAATACAAAGCCCTGACACAATACCAAAAGCTTGCTTAAGATTAATGAAAGGTAGATGATGTAATCCATGCTGGAGGTATCAACTTTACAAAGAAATGTCATCTCCTCATGCATTTGGGGACCACCTCAAGGACATCGAGTACTGCTTTTGGGAACGCCACTAGAGCTAATGGGAGGTGATGCTCCTCTCTTGTCCGGCTCTAACATGTTTTCCTTTGATCTGTTACCCTTTGAGATTTGCAGCCACACTCTTTAAATTGTATGAACCCCCGGTATCGATACAGGCTGGGGGGTGAAGAGGTGGAGAGTAGCCCTGCAGAGAAGGACTGGAGGGTACTGGTGGACGAAAAGCTGGACATGAGCCGGCAATGCGCGCTTGCAGCCCAGCCAGCCACCCGTGTCCTGGGCTGCAGCAGCAGCAGCGTGGCCAGCAGGGCGAGGGAGGGGATTGTGCCCCTCCACTCCGCTCGGGTGAGACCCCACCTGGAGTGGCTGCGTCCAGCTCTGGCGTCCTCAGCACAGGAAACACACGGACCTGTTGGAGCGGGTCCGGAGGAGGGACCACGGAAATGGCCAGAGGGATGGACACCTCTCCTGTGGGGAAAGGCTGAGAGAGCTGGGGCTGTTCAGCCTGGAGAGGAGAAGGCTCCGGGGAGACCGTACTGCAGCCGTTCAGTACTTAATGGGGCTTGTAAGAAGGATGGGGACAGACTTCTTCGTAGGGCCTGCAGCGATAGGACAAGGGGTAATGGCTTTAAACTAAAAGAGGGCAGATTTAGACTAAATGTAAGGAAGAAGCTTTTTATGATGAGGGTGGTGAAACACTGGCACAGGTTGCCCAGAGAGGTGGTAGATGCCCCATCCCTGGAAACATTCAAGGTCAGGTTGGAAAGGGCTGAGCAACCTGATATAGCTGAAGATGTCCCTGCTCACTGCAGGTGTTGGACTAGATGACCTTGAAGGTCCATTCCAACACAAACCATTCTATGGTTCAATGATTCTACGCCACCCGACATCCCTTACCTGCTATGTAAATCAGACAAAGCACAATCCACAGCCTGCTACCGTGACTCCTTTGAAATACTGTATCAAAAAGCATTTATTGCTCCAGCATCAGTGGGCCCCTGCTCATCACATCAAGGATCACCCTCACGATCAGCACAAGACTTGGGAAAATGTCAAAGCTGACTAATTGACCAATACTCACACTTGATTGATTTGTCCATAAAGCTAACTTTACAATGCAATGAGACCATCCTGTCTTCTATATCCAGATAATTAGCAGCCTTTTCACTTCTCTAATCTCAAATTTAAAGAAATAATGTTCCCAGTCAAACAAACAAGCAAAAAAACCCCAAGTGTTCTCTTACTGGTAACACTAAGGTTTCTGGTTTCTTACATTTACTCAAAGAAATAAAAAAATATTCCAAACTTAAACTAAACTTGCACAAAAATAGCCACTCAGCTAAATTCAGCTGCAGAGCTTATGTCTAATACACCACAAATCAATGACAACACATATGAACAATTCCCAAAAAGTCAATGAAAAAAGGTCACACCTCTATAGGAGGTGCAAGGAGATGTAGGAACCTCTCTGCAGGGATCTCCACAGCATTTCATTCTACTCTGAAGGGTTTTTTCACACAATGTAGAACTGTGTGAGGCACCAGTAGCTGCTACTGAACAGATCAAAGCTCCTCGTGCACCAGCCCTCCCAGGTTGAATCCCAGCCTATGACCAAAGAAAGAAGCCACAATTATTAAGGCAAGAGTGAAGTCAAATTAAACCAACCAGCCAGACAAATCAAACAAAACAAGAATTTGAGATGTACAGAACTCCTGTTTTAGAAATCAGTAACATCTCTAACCATGAAGATAAGGACTTGGCCTTTGAGGTCTTGTCTTAGAGAAGGATCTTGCCTGGCAACCTTGACACACACTCAGCCACAACAGGAAAACAGACTCTCAAATCCTTTAAAGCAGCCCTTCAAGAACACTCAAAAGTCAAAAAAGAGTGGTGAGTTATTTGTCCTTTTGGCAAAACACAAATCTGTTTATGGCCCCAGCTCCCAACCTCCACCCTCTTCTATACATTTGCTACTGAGAACCTGGAGCTCTGTGCTCGATGAGGTTGCTTCTGCAACCACATCAACCCTAAAAGTCACCTCCCTTCCATCGCAGAAAAACTTCAGCCTTATGAATCCTTGTACTTACCTTATTGCTACAAGATCACTTTGTTACAAATAAAAGAGATTTATTTTTTTCTTAACAGCAGAAATGATACATATTCCAGGGTGGTTGCCAAAACTGTGAAATAGAAAATTATCATACCACAATACCTGGGAGAGGAAAAATAGATAAAGAAAAAACATGCCTCTACCTTTTCATTCAAAGAGAAATAAAATTAAGGGACTACAAAGAAAACCACATCAAAAAGGTTTCAGGTTCTGTACTGTGCCTCAAAGAGGCATAGGGTAGATTGTCCAGTTAAGAAGGAAGAGAGGTTAATGTAAGTCCATAGCAGGGTATGGAGAGCTCACAGCAGCAGAAACCTGGCTTCTTTTATCTTGAAGTCTCTGCAGCACTGCAAACTTTAGCCTTGGTCTCAGCAAGCCTTTATGACCTTTTGGTCAGGACTTCAGACAGGCTTATTAGGACATAATGCTGTCTAGCTGTGCTCCACAATGCCTGTACTTCAGCTCCTTCCACAGCCAGCATGAAACATCTGGGCCTCACCCTGGAGACTTTGGGTTCTCCAGAAGTCTGCATTGGTCTGTGGTTGGCAGTAAGACCCAGACCTTCCCAATGCTGAGCATCTTTTACACTGAAAGTCTTCCCCCAGCCAACATTTATCAGAATTGCATCTGAGTGAAGCATATTGGAGTGCCATCTCTTCCTCTAGTTCTAACATGGAAGTTCATCACTGAGTAGAGCCCCAGCAGGTACAGGGAGGGAAAAGCTAATTTCAACTTGTGGAGGTTTCTTACATATGTTTTTGTTGTGCCATGGAAGGAAAAAAAACCCAGCATTTCATTCTCCCAACGCACAATCCACACAAAAAAGAAGCATTGAAGGCGTTCTGCATTACTGAACATAGGTGACTCAGGAAAACCAAAAAAAGGATCTCAGGCCAGAATTTTGCTGTGCCCATCTGTATCCTCTTGTCTACAGACACATTTATAGGCAAGTGACACCCCTCTACCCCCAGCCAGGGTGTCCACCCGTTGCCTGCATGGTACTAACAGAGGTGGTGCCTGCCCGGGAGCAGGGGAAGCAGCACTGCCAGCGCCCCGCACTCTCCCCTCCTTTAAAAGACAGACCACAGGATGCCAAGAAACCATGCAAAGGAAACCAGAGAGATTTGCAGCAGAAGTTTGCTTGCTTTCTTGTCTGTTTTGAATTCTTTCCAAAGAACACTGTAATTCTGATGAATCGGCATTTGCAGGTAGAAAAAAAGAAACCATTTTGCTAGAGAGCTTATCACTAGTCTATCGTGAAGTCATGAGCCTGGGATGCTTTCACTGTGTATTTCTTTTAACAAAAGTCAGTAAAACATTTAGCCCACAGGCATACCATCATGTACTGGATATTTCACATATACAGAAAGCCCAAAGTGGCTTAAGAGTTTTGGGGGAGGAAATTACTCATCCTGTTTTATGTACTAGGTCAAAAATTGACTGATACAATTTTAGAATCACCTAAAAGTGACCCAGTGCAGCTTTCCCATATATAAATTCCTGCAGTTTTCAGATCCAATACCTTAAGTCCTTCCAGGGGTAAGAAGCAATCACTATAAATTTTACTGCAGTGTTGTGAATCCTGAGATTAAATCAGGACTGTGAAACAGCAAACCTTAAATCTGTCACTGGCTAGAAAACCTTCACCTAGTTCTGAGGGCACCGAGAAGTACATTTTTAGCTCCATTATAAATGGGCTGGGTGATTTTGTGCAAGTTACTTTACCTTCCCCTCAGCAAGCACTTCACCTCCTTGGCCACCTTGTCTATTTAGATTGTAAACTTTTTAAGGCAAGGGCAGTGCTTGCACTAGGGCTACTTAAAAAGGCTCCATTTTGCCAGAACTTCTATATTTTATCATAATATTACCGCTGCAATTAATAAAGACCGAAGGCTGATAACCATATGTTAGTCCAAAGACTTAGGCATGGCGATGCTGTCTACCAGGTAAAGAAAAACAGCTGTATCTTGTTTTCTCTTAAATAGCAAATTAGTTTTAAAGCATCTGCACTTTCTCTTTAAATTTGTTATAAATATGAAGAAAAAAAACAAAACAAAACCAAAACCCCTTTTAAAACCTGTAAGATATCATGCTTCAAGATTCCATGACTGTTCTTGTTTAACAAGGAGAGACTCCCTCGAAAGACTTTTTTCCTGGAATCCACTAGACAAACATTTTGTGAAAAAGGCAGACTAAGTGATTTTTAAGATTAACTTCATGCTTCTTAAAGAAGTAAGCATTTTGCCAATGCAGTTTCAGAGGAGAATATCAAAACTGACCTCAGGTTTCAGAGGAGAATATCAAAACTGACCTCAGGTGTCCAGTGCATTTTTTTGAATCTGTGAACAAGCACAACAGTGGACTAAGAGACGTGATGTGTCTGGATCATTTCAGTGAGAGGTTATTTCCAGGACCCAGAGCTGCCCCAAGGGATGCCACGCAGCAGGGCTGAAGAACTAACACACTAACGAAGGAAGCCAGCAGGTCTGTGGGGGTGCTGGGCTGCTTGTCCCCACACAGCTACGGTCTAATCTTGCACACAGAACCTGCTCCAGATCCTCTAAGAATCTTGTGGCGAGGAGGGTGGTGGGGAGCCTCTAGTGGAGCCCCTGTATCCAAATAAGAATCAGACTTTGCCCCCACTGGCTTTATAGCCTCAGCAAAATTCAAACCTGCTTAACACAGCAAAAAAATACAGCCCAAACTAGCTTCTTTGCTTGCAAGCGTGCTGCTTCCATACAGAAAGTCAAGAAAGCTGTAATTTATGTATTTTTCTTTGTGGCTAATAAAAAAATCACAACATAGGCATGAGCCTTTATCCTTCTTTTTTCATCCCTTTAAATTGGTCTAAGCTTATTTAGTACAACTGTAAGAGATTAATATGCTGTTATTTTACTTCGACAGTTGCTCAGTAAATGAAGTTATAAAAAAAACCCCAAACATTTTGGTTGTCCCATAGCAGCTCTGATTCAAAAATTTGTTGAGCAAAGTAAAATTAATTGCTATGAGTACATTTCCTTTTTTTTTCCCCCCACTGTTCTATCATGTATGCCTTTTAGAGCTTCTTATCATAGGGATAAATGGAATGGACTCTGGTTGCTTTGCAGATGAACCATATCCCAATTAAAATTTCTGCTCAGACATATCTAATGGCTCTTCCTTCTTGTAGAATGAGTTTAAGTTTAAGGTTCGACTTTGAGACTAATCATTTAGTTTTAGAGCATGGTCACGTCAATTAAAGAGATTTGCTTCACACTGAATCCAGAACTCCAAAGTCTCATAAACGACTAATGATAAAAAGATCTGAAACAGCCTTCCTAGAAGTGGAATGAAAGTAGCAGTTTAAAAATGCACAGTGCTTGATTGAATATGATAGTTTAAAACTAATTAAAACACTCATCACACTCCCCAAGGCCTGCATCCTGTAAAGAATTCAATTGGGCTACTCGGGTAAGTAAAAGAACTCACTTGCTTATGTCTGTGCCTGTTTTGCATTTTATAAAATTCATGCTCTGCTAAATACACCCACGCATATACTATTTTTAAAAGGATATGGTGGTGATAAATGTTTTTTAATAAAAGAAACTGAATTATTTCTACCATTTCTCTCTTGAATTATTTCCACAGTGAATTTCTTTCTTGCAAATCCAGTTTAGTGTTCATAAAATGTATGTTCCTGATGGGTATACTAACCACCTGCCAGCACGTGAGCTTGTCCTAGAACAACTATGTGAATCTGTGTTCCCGAATTTCATAAATTATCAAATATTATAAAAGCAATGCTATCTAATGACTGCAAAGAAATTTCTCATCTATGAGTTTCTCCTAAAGTGAAATGCACTGGAGTTCAGCATGAGTAGGAAGGTAATCTGCCGTACTGTAACTGCTGAAATCACCTGAACATAAGAACAGGCTTGGCATAAGATAATTTTCTATCTTTATAAGCATCTTTGACCATTAAGTACATTACCTAACATGCATTTATTGTGCCCTACTGTGTGTAAAGTTTATGAACTGTGAAGAGACTTGCAGTCTTTTTTATTTCGATCTTGAACTTGTAATCAGACCTATACTTTTGCTAAACCTGGCTACAAATCCTTTTTCTCTCTACAGGTTGGCCAATAAACACAAAACACCTTTTTACTTGCACAGAACAGGTATTTTCTGGTGTCCTACTTTAACCATTAGAACCATTTACAATCAATTATTTTACTCCTTCAAACTACTATGAGACCCAGTGCAAAGAGACTCAATTTCTGCAAAAGACTTTGCTATTTAGTCACCTGGCTTCACCAAGCAGCAGCAGCACAGCAGTGTAACTGCAACGTCTGTGGCACGGAGAGGGGATTTGGGCAGAATCTGACCCTCACGGTCCGTTTGCACTCTGTCTGATGGAGTTAAACACTTGTCTGTGCATACACCCACCAGGTGAACACTTGCCTATGTGAAGCTATAAGCTAGCATCTTATCTAAATACAATCAGCGTCTCCGACCATTGCTGTTCTTCCGCTTTCTGTGCATCTCAGTGTCACTTATTATTTACCTCCTACAAACACAGAAATTCCGTATGTAATTATTATGTGCTTCCTGACTGTATCTGTTACAGACCTTAGCCCTTGTCACAAGGAAAAGGATATTATTTAACAGATGTTGCCCTCTAGCCGATATCAAGGAATTACAAGCTCTGCCTGCCAAGAAACAGTTTTTCTTTCCCTCATCAAAATCTGTCAAGTTCACAGAGAGGTTAAGCTATTGCTTATCGAGACTAATAAAAAGAAACATCATCCTGTGAATAATTTCTTGGAATATCTTAATGCATACACTCAAGAAAAGTGAGATGCTAATAAGAGTCCCTTTTATATTCGGGCTGTAAGTAATATCCCAGCTCATGCAACCAGGTGAGCACATCAGGACCAGATTTTATCGAAGAAAAAAAAATGAAAGTACAGAAATCAAACCCTTAGTCTTTGGAACTGTACAGCCAGCCTTGAAAATGTGAGCCCTCACATCTCAAACTTTAGAGTGTCAATAGAAAGCACTAGCAAATTTAATTTAAAAACACCTCAGGAAGTTTCAGGGTCTCTTAGGGGATGTCCCACGATTTTAAGCTCTTGGTTTTGGCACTGTGATCGGAACCATCAAAGGGCGCTGACAACAGCCAGCTGCAAACCTGAAACTCCCACTGGAGGCAGAAAAGCGGAGGATAAAACCAGGGGTAAGGAAAGAAAGATGATGAACCTCTTAATTTTGACTCCTAGCTAGAAGAAGGAAAAAGCATAAGAGAATTCTCCCTTACAGCATTTCCAAAAGTTGTGTTGCTGAGTGTTTAACAATTTTATTAGGACATACAAATCATTTTTTTCTTGAAAATTACTTTGCAAAGATGACAGAGCTGAAATTTGCATCTTCATTTAGTTTTTGTTCAGCCCCCAAACTTTAATTACCACATAACCACTGCTACTTGACTTTTATTAACACCAGCTTTTAATTATTACTTAATATTAATGCTGCCACAGGATAAATAAGTCCCAAATCTTCCACGATTTTTCCAACGTGCCGCATTTATCGGAAAATAGATGGAAACGCTACGAACGAGAAGAGCACAAGGATTGTTGCAGCCCTGCTTTCTGGACTGCAGCCTGGCGCTCACATTGCCTCTTGCCACCAGATGTCAGTGCCGCATCAACTACCACGCACACCAGCCACTAGTGACACTTCCAAGCCATCCAAGGCTGGGCAAAAACCTCTCTAGGCTTGAAATGTCACCATCAACGCGAAAAATAGCCACGGATCACACTGCAAGCAAACAGCCTTTCACGTGTTGTGGAGATGCTGCTATGTTTGCCTGTTCTATGGGTTTTGCTGCGTTTGGCTCACTCTGCTCCTTTGAATTTTCAGTTAGCGTTGGTAGAAAATTATATTAATCCAAAGAAATTTGCTTGTCTTTTGAAGATTTATTGCTTTCATATATTTTAGGTAAGAAACAAAACATAAACAAAATAAAACTGATGAAAGCTTATAGAAGATGGATCCCTTTTTAGGGGTGAAAACAAATTCCTGAAGCGCTTTGTTTCCAGTCACTGCCCCTGGAAGTGGGAATTACAGAAGCCATCCTTTCTTCTAAAACTTTTGTAATCTGGTCCCAAATACCTGTCATCTATGATCAGAGCCATTTATGAGATCCCTAAAACAACCAGATGACTAGACTGAATACGAGGGGGAAAGATACCGGCATGCTCCAAGCAGTACCCTTTGGTGGGGAAGCGCTCTGAATACCCATCTGCCACAACTGGCAGCCACAGAAATCAATAAGAAGAGGAACAAAACCAACACAACCCCAAACAAAAACAAAACAAACAAACAAAACCCCTCAAAGAAAAAGAAAAAAAATGAGGGGGAAAAAAAAAAAAAGATGATCGGTCCTGGAAGGCTGAGCTCATTTTCCCTTCCGAGCCCAGAGCACCCAGGCAGGTCTCTTCACTCCACATCAGGAGGAACAAGCTGACCATCACTCTGAGGGGTTTGTAACAGCAGCATCCTTGTGAGGAAATGCATAAAAACATCCGAAGACTCATACAACTTGCCTGGGGTGACACCAGCAGAGCTGCTGCCTGCATTTCATACCTCAGCAGAGGACACCACCTCTTCCCTGGTCCCTGCCTTCAGCACTGGGCAAGGATGAGGGAAAGTCCTTTCCGCAGCCAGGATCAGCA
The DNA here is from genome assembly GCF_023634155.1 of Falco peregrinus. NCBI lineage: Eukaryota > Metazoa > Chordata > Aves > Falconiformes > Falconidae > Falco > Falco peregrinus. The sequence goes on along the minus strand of NC_073723.1, from coordinate 97,298,040 downwards.
CCGGCTGGCTTGCGACAGCAAGACCACAGAAGTTGCAGCGTGGTAGCCCTGGTGGGGAGCAAGACCCGCTGGCACAGCTTTGTGATGCACCCAGCTAAGCCCCCAGCTCTGATCCTGCAGGGCCTGCTCAAATTCAGAGCATGTGCTCTGGCGAGACAGAAAATCTAGCCCAGGGGTCTGATCCGAGACCATTTAAAGTGTATGTAGTTTCACACATTGTTTTTTTCTTCTATACCTTTCTGATGCATGGCAGAATGGCTGTTTTCCTCTGCACCAAGCATCGAGTGAGTTCTTCCAAATAAAGTGTTTGCTTTCACTAAGAAGTTCGTTTCTATGCAAAATGAATAGCAAGAAATTATGCATGTTTATTTTATATTTAATAGGCCTCCACATTTTTAGCAATAAAATGTACTGTTAGTAAGTTTAATAACGCTATTAACAATGCCTGTATTCAGAACAATGAATACAGTCCGTAAAATATACTCATGGGAGAAATTACTGTGCTAATTTATCAACACACTAGACCAACTCAAAATCATTCTGGATATGCACATGTGAATAACTTTGAAAATCTGACTACCCTTGACTGTAAGCAAGGCAAGCTACTATGGAGCTCATGAAGTGGGTTTTTTGTTTATATTTAAATTACTACAAAATTACGAAGCTCTTTCTTAACTCATAATCATCCCTCTAATCTACTAATTATTACAAGTCCACAATAGACAGAGTACTTTATAGTCTGCTATTCCTAAATTGCTTTCATGTTCCATTAGTTATAATTATACAAACAAGTCTAAAATTGATGATCCATGCATATAATTATAGATTCTGCAACTCAGCATAAGCCAATAAAGGAAACTACCCTTATTATGACAACACAGTTCCTAATAGTCAGACGCTGCAAATTTAATTGCAGTAAAGAGTGGATGGTACTATTATGTAATTAGTAACAAAACTGTTATTTCAGGATAATTAAACGACAATGCGGGCACTGGAGCTCACTTGCAGAGCAATCTTTTTCTAAGTTATGGTGAAGGAGCCTTACGAAATTCAGAAGCTGAGCACGTGAAGTTGAACAGTGTTTTAAGTATTGTTAAAAACATCGTGACAAAACAATGTGTGGAGCAGTACTGATAAAGTGATTACTTGTGGCACCTGCACTACACACCATAATTTTCAGAACCCCATTTCAGATTCTTTCCTCTTATTTTGTCCATTTTACCATGCTGACAGAGAAAGGCCAGGTTTGCACTAACAAAAATGCAATTAATGAACCAAATACTTTGTTGCCTTTCTCAGAAATACAGCTGCTTCTTATAAGGGAGACAATTACCTCCAATTTGCAAAAAAATATGACTAAAGGGACTTAAACCCATGACAAGTGAAAGAACAGTAAAAGGTATGGCAGAAGGCACACACAGATGATAGAAGAACGATAAAGTCACACGCCACTATGAGGAGATAAATCCAGGTTCAGCACCAACCCCTCATAAGCATCCTCACACTGACTGTCCAAGTTTATTTCCTAGGATATAAACTGAGTTACAGGGCTATTACTTGCAATCTTCCAGCAAAGAAAACAGCCATAATAGAAAGGTTTAACAGCTGTGACTTGATTAATGAGACTTGGTATGAGTAATTCTGTGAGTTGTCCACAATTCTAATATTCTTTTATAAGGCATCCTTTCACATTTAAGCTTTAACTTGCACATCTTAAAGTCAATAACAAAACTGTCATTGACTTTAATGGTGCAGGATTAGAGCCCATGGACACGATAAATTGACCTGATTAAATCTTATTTTCTGGATCATTAAAGCATCAGGAAATGAATTGATCCTTTCTTTTCCTACATTATCAAGCTTTCTGATGGGAAAAATAATTGCTTTTTAAACTTGAGTTACAAATTACTGACTACGCCATCTTGTTAAGGGAAAGGCACATTTTTATCTAAGGAGAATGGTCAGAATGGTAGCAGAAATTAGATTCCCATTAGTGCTAACTCATCTGCTAGTGGAATAAAAACAAAAATATACTTTATATGGCTGCCTTGTAAGCAATTCTTTAAAACAAGGCTACCTAGCCACAAGATATATTTAATTTTTAAGGGATTTTTTGCTTGCATTATTTCCTAACCCATAGCTCAGTCATGGAATATTGAAGGACAGGGCTAGATGTTCCCAAGTGAGGGAAAACAAGTTTCCCTCTGCCTTCAGAAACTCTCAGAGGACTCACTGGCTTCTAAGGAAATGGAGAGCTGTGCTGGAGGAAAACAAACACTGGGCAGCGGAGACCCAAGGAGAGATGCTGTGATAACAGAGACCTCATCCAGCAGCTGAACTAATACAATGGCTTTCTGCTGCCAAAAGGCATTTATCTCCCTCCTCCTCCCTGTGGGCAGCTCACTTGGGCCACTTCCCTTCTGTGCCTCATTAATCTGGGGAAAAAAAATAGTACTACAATAACAAAAATGAATAGCACACGAATAGCCAAGGTATGGCAAAGGAAAAGGGCAGGGACCCCGTGCCTGAGAGCCGGCAATAAGGAGGAGTGGGAATGCTGCCTGGGTGGGAAAGAGGCAGTAGGTTAGCTCTGCTGCACCACGAAACCTCCCCTTGCTGTGTGACGGTCTGCCTCGCTTTACCTGCAAAAAACATTTTTTTTTACCAAAAAAAAAAAAAAAAAAAAAAAGCTTTGCTGCAGGACACTGTATGACACTGGGACAAGCTTTTGGCTAAAACCCCTGCCCACAGCCACCTCTAAAAAACTAAGGAAAAAAGGCAAACCCAACAATATACATTTACAATAGATGGTTATGCCATGCTACAAGCGGTGTGGTGAGAAGGCCTGAAAAATTGGTGCTTGAGAGCTGCCAAGACAGACAGTGAGCAATCCATCTCCATGCAATATCTAGTCCGACCACAAGACGGAGGTGAAGTTTAAAAATTAAACTAAAACCTGACTAGTTCGAAACTGTTCCAACATGCAATCATTGCTAATGCCTTCTAATTGACAAGCGAGGGTTATTATCAGCATGGGGATTTCTTAGCTCCTCGCTCTCTGCTCAGCAGCCTGAGATGCAATCAGTACAGAGTAAATATTGCACTGACATGTCACAGTGGGATTTCGTTTGGGGTGGAATAAAGGACTACAGCACCACATCAGGAGCAGCCTTTGATTCTTGCCTTGGATTCTGGGCTGATCGAGCACAACACGCTGCGATCAGTTGTGTTTCTCCCCTCCTAGCTCTAGGAAATTATTATTGTTGAAATAATTAATTGGGAGACAAGAAAAGCAGAAATTTCCTTATTCCTGAAGGGTTTAAATCTGTGCACTAGAAATGTCAAACTAGTTCAGGAGCAATTAGTCAACAAGTTGCCCTGCACAGAATTAGCTGAACACAATGAAGATGATTACTGTGCACAACCCCTCAGAGCTGTGGATGCTGATGCACCTTTAACAAACAGAAAGGATCTGCAGGGGGAACAGGTTTCCCCTTTTTTTGTGTCGATTTTGCGTAAGATAAAAGCTTAATGTTCAAGCAGGAACAGCCCACAGTGCTGTGGGTAGTTCTTTGAGAAATGCTGCAACATTTTCTTCTTAGATGAAGATTTAAGGACTTTGCAATTTAAATAGTGAGGTTATCTCACACATAGGAAAGAGGTGTTAGCACGCATGCTAAACAGGCAGGGAAACTGAGGTATAATACTAAAATATAAATAATTAAAAAAAAAGGGGTTAAGACCCAGGTACACTAATACATTGGGTTGATTTCCCCATGGCCCTACAGGCTGTGTCTAAAACCATACAACCTGTGAGCGCTTCCTTGGTGTCAGGTTTGCACCTGCACAGATCCTAATTCCTTGGTGGGATGAGGCACCTCTCTCTCCCCTTTATTTCCATAAGAAGGAAATCCAGGCACGCAGGCTGTGGTAATGTTCAGCCATACCCTCCATGGAAGAACCAGGAGTCTGGCACACACTGCGGGTGATGGGGTCCTACCACATGATTAAGTGCCAACAGCAAAGATAAAGAACTAAGAAGCGATGATTTCAACGCCTTTCCTCAGCACTGACCTACTCTTTCAGCACTAGGCAATTAAAAGAACTAATGTGGTATCCTGAACCTGAAAAAAAATCTCTATTTAAGTATAACACCCCTTTATGTTCAGCCCAGAGGTCAGGCTGAATCATGTGCATTATATACTGTGAAGACTGAGGCCGTGTGGGACACAATCATACTGGATAACATGGGCATAAGTGGGGAGAAATATGAGAATTATTAAACTGCCCTAAGCTGTTTATGGAGTGTTCAGACAGAACAACAATCAAGTTGTAAGTTTTTGCAGATGGAGGACCCCATACTAACCCATGATGTGCCTCACAGGTGACCCCAAACTACATTTCAGAGGTACTCTTCTAGGTATACCATTTATATGTTGATGTGCTTACCTTCCTGCATTCAGATCTATAATAAATAGGATGCATGAATAGAAACATGGAATCAGTAATGGAGAATGGTCTGAAACCAAGCGGATGATCTCTGCAGACTAGGGAATTACCTAGGGGGGAAAAAAAAAAAAAAAAAAAAAAAAGACAGGGAAAGTCCTTTTCTAGCACAGAGATGCAGGAAACTCCTTGCACAATACAGAAAGGGTGTCTTTCACTGGTACGTGTTTAAGATCACCTGGTAAATCCAAGATTATTCTGGTTCACCATGTGCAAATATACAAGGCTGGACACTAAGCAGAGCAGGGACCCATAAGAGGCCAGCTGCTCACACTTTAAAACCTGTATACACAATAAGCTAGTTATATTTATCAAAACTCAGACCAAAATTGCAATATGCTTTGGAAACTGGGCAGAGAATTGTTTTCCTCATTGTGAGTGAAACTGAGTGGCACAATGATCAGATAAAGTTCCTTTTGGAAATGCATAGTTTTTCCTCTTGGGACAGCTGAGCTGTAATTCTAAATATTTCCCTAAGTTGGCAGGTGATATAGATGCTAGCAGAAAGTTGGTAAATCATTTCCTCACATAATTTCGTTCTTGCTGTAGCTGGGAAGAAACATAAAGAGCAAATAGCTGGCAAGTCATGAAGGAGAAAAATTCTTTCTCATGTTAAATACTCACTCTGCACTTTTTCCCCAATAAACAAGGGCCAAAATAGTTACCAGCACAAGAAACAGAGCATATGCAAAATTCTCTGAAATAATTTTAGTTCTGGGGGCAGAGAGGGTAGTGTCGTTTCATGGTGTCACTGATCAAGTATGCAAGTCCTGAGTAGTTCCAAAAAAGAAACAGGGATCTCAGAACTGGAAACCAGATACCAAACCCTCAGGTGGCTTAGACACATACACACTACTATACCTCAGAGTACAAAGGATGCTTTTTTTTTCCTGGTGAGGGATGACAACAGCTCCCTGATTATTTCCATTACTGATGGGTCTTGGCTCAGTTTTGAGGATCAGTTTTTAAATCCTATCAGCTGGCCCTGGTATCCCCCCCAGCACTCTGTGCTGCCTCACCTCCAGCCAGGGATACTAGCTCCTCTGCAAGCCTTTGGCGAGCACTGCCCTGCTGCTGGCCATGGGCAGAGCGACACTCAAATCATCTGCAAGTTCCTTGGTCTTACGGCCTTCCTTCTGAGCAGAGGTTCAGAGCACTGCCACCAGCTGAAGTTCTAGCTGAAAGAGTCTGTTGGCTGCTATATCAAACCACCTAACACACTAACGCATACTCCTTTTTTTTCCAAGGAAAAATTCCTTTAAGAGCTCATTCAGCTGCATCATCCTGTTAAAATCATGTTTACTGTGACAATGCAGGTTCTCCTTTGCTATTTAAAGCAAATACATATTTTTGCATATAGGTACGGATAATAACACAGACTGAGACACGTCAGTCATACTTCACAATAACCACCTTACTTGCTCAGCCATCAATCACTCTGTGTGTGGGAGGGGGAATGTATGTCTTTCCCTCCGCCCCAGTGTAGTGCCTAATTAATGCATTTCAGTCACTTGAATAACACAACTATGCCTTGACAGAAGGCTTTAAGTTTGAAGGTCTCTTAGGTAAGAAAGTACAAAACTCTGAAATGCTCCACGTTGAGTAAAGCACCTGGAAGTCTGAGCCTACCCTCTGGATTATCTGAACCTTCACTGTGCAAAAAGGTGGACCACAAGCTGTTTCCTCTTTTTTTTTTTTTAAAAAAATAAATATCAAAAGCACAATATAAAAGCCACTGTTAAATGATTCAGTTCAAATCTTGGCTTAAACCTTGAGTTGAGCCTTCTGTAACCCATTTTCCTATTCATTATGCAAGAACTAAGAGCTGATCATCATTACAGCTTTTCTAATTGTAACTTAAAATCTTTAATCTTTGATCTCTTCAGAATATGTTTGATGTACTGTATTTAAGAGCCAGGTGCTCTTAAACAGACAAAAGGCAAAGGGGGAAGATGGAGGCAAAAGAGAGAAGTGAAGCAGAAATTTATCCTTTCTTAAGCAGAAGGATGAGTCTGAAAACCTTGACTATGAAAATCATGCTGGATTTGATCGCCAAGTTTTATGGAGAACTGAAGCTATCAGAAACCTGTTTGCATTCAGCTTTTCTCCCTGCCAGGACACAGCTCATGTTCTGCATGGAAGCTGCGTGTCTCAGAGATGAAGCCAGCTCATACTCATGCAACAGGCTTTATTACAGATGCAAGAGATGCAGAACTGAGCCATTACTGAACTGAAAGACTAGGGAAAAAAGGATGTCAGCAACATCATCAGCAACAGCTATACTTCAGGCAAGCCAGATATACATCCAATTTATAAAATTGTGTTAGCATCAAGACTTCTGTTGATTATTTTTTATTTATTTATTTTTACAAGTCATGGCAGGATGTTGGATACTGCAAATGCACTAGCCCAGGTTTTACAATAAAAGTATAGATGTTTCTCAGTACTAAGAAGTATTGTATGTCTGCAAAATTAACATGAAATCTAATTTGGTGGGCAAGGAGCCTGAGCTAGAAAGTTCCCATTTAGCTGTGAACATCTTCATATTTCAAGGATTTTCAAGTCTGGTTTCTCATTTTGATTCTTAGAAATACAGCTTTAATTTCACAGGGCAGATTGTCAAAAAAAAAAAAAAGCACTTAATGGAAAAACACTTAAACACAAACTTAGTCTGATCAAGATGTACTGCATACTTTTAAATATGTAAATCAAAGTCCTATGTAGTGTAAGTTAACGCTCCTTTTATTTACTGCAATCCCCTAGAAATATTTATTGTAACTCAGTAACAGGATGAACAGTGTGACTTGATGTGACCACTCAGTGATTGCATATGAGTACTAGTGAAATGCATAAAAGTCTTGATTATTTATACTTGACTGTCTCACTTTCCATTTCTTCCAATATAAACCAAATATAGAATGCTTATTAGAGACAGATGTCATAGCTCATGATATTTAAGCTTAGTGCCCTGGGTCTATCTGTTGATAGGTTGCCTGCCCCTGAAGCTGCCATTTCAGTCCTGGTATAAGATTTAGTGTCATGAAGGGCTGATATTTTTCTTTTGTGAGGATATCTGAAGCTAGAGAAAGAATTTGTATAGGGATGATTCAATCCTGAATCTACCCATTTTGACAGACTCTTACCTGTTTTACCTGGTTTTATTTCCTGGTAAAAAACAATGCTTGGAATTGCTGTACACTACGTTAAAAAAGTAAAGCTGTCCTCAGAGCCAATATTAACAATATTAACAAGCTAAGGAGGATTTAAACACCAAGAATAGACTCAGTTGATCACCTGAAATTCCTGGTTTGTTTCATTTGTTTAAGAACACAGTCTAATTGATGTAGTTACTCTTTATCCCCTTCTCCCACATAAAATGGGTCACATACTGTGAAAGCACCAGAATTGTGGCAGTATAAAATTGCATGAGGGGGAAAATCTGGCTTTGTGGGGGATTTTAGGGAGAAGCCCATAAGCCCAAGATTTCATCTACTTTAAGAACAGATTGCTTTTATACACAGTAATGATGAATAGAGAACTCAGTCATACCCAAAGGCTTGCAATGCCTACTGTCTACATATTCTGTCAACTTCACTGTGTTATCTGAAGCAAGCATTCCTGGACTGCATGCTTTTTCCTCCAAGTATTTGTGTTTCACCCCTTCTTTATTTGGTCTAGCCACGCTTGCTGGTGGTAATTTCCATGTCAAGATTTAAAATAAAACACTTTTTGTAAATAAGATTGACATCTAGTCCTTCATGCTATTGATGTTTCAAAAAAATAAAAAAAGACTTAATGAGAGTATTCTGTGATAACTCTTCTACATTGCATGCTATCATATAGCTATAAAAAAGGGTGCAATTCTTGCACTGCAATTGCAGAAGCAAACTACAGGACCCTATGGACCAGGTGAGACTGAGAAGCACATAAACACTGTGAAGACTGCAGAGCTCTGCAGTCATGGATGATGCCACCATTCAATAGGGATGAAATTAAGGAAGACCCTGAACCAGGGGAATTTCTGAGTAATCACTGATTCTTGCCAGAAGTAGGGAGGAGTCAATTATTTAATCTTTGTAAGATGAGATGTCACACAGAGAAGATTGACTTATAGAATCAAATTTCAAATGCAAACAAAAAATGTGATTTAATAGCAAGCTTTCATATAACACAGATTCTTTCATCACAAAGAGATACATGGACTAAATCCACAAAAGGCATCTAGTTAAAATGAAAACAGCATGGCATGATGGCCTAAGCAGATACGTTCATTAGCTTTTTCATTAGCAATTTCAAATTGAGGGATTTGAAAGAGGTTTTCACAGGTAGGAAAAAACAGGAGTATCCTCATATAAAGCCTTCAAAATCCAACACACACCCACCAGAAAGGCCTTGCTAGTGAAGGATGAACAGATTAATCGGTTATCTTCCTTCTCTGGATGTGAGGGGTGGTGCAGATGAGCACCACTAGAACATACATGAGTGCATGCAAAGAAAAGCTGCATGTAGTCAGTCTCACCAATGCTGTTGCATCAGTGATATGGAGGGCCCACCAAAATGGGCCTCGACATAGTGACAGAGACTTGTGAACCTGCGGGCAGGGGGCTGATGTGGATGGAAGAGTTAAAATGAAGATAAACACAACAGATCTATCTCAGAAGAGCTTCCCAACTACTCTAAGAAAAACTCTCCCTCAAAGCCAAAAGGCTGCAGTGAGGGAAAAGAAGGTCAAAGCATGAAGTGGGAGAAATAAGAGAGAAAATAAGGAAAAAGAAACAAAGAAAGAGCTGTGTAGTAAACCCAGGGAAATTAGGGGTTATTTGCCTCTGCAGAGAATAAGTAAGAAACCCAACTCATACCAGACAGGGATTAGCTAAGCTGCATAACATGAGTATGAAAGCATTGGAAATCTTTCCTAGTTGTTTTATTGGGGTCAAAAAATGTATTAATTTTTAGCTCTTAGGTGTACAACAGTATGTTGGTGCCTACCGAGAGGCTGTGACGAGCGCTACAGAGGTGCATCGTAACACTGGCCATGCACACAACTGTTCACAGTACAACTGTAAAGCTGAGATACAACGTGCAGACACAGAAACCAAATGCAGATAATGTGCCCAAAATAAACATTGTAATTTTCATGCCAAGAAGAGACCCTGTTCCCCCAGTGTGCACACATGTACACAAATGCAACCCACAAACACCTGATAATCAGCAAGAATTTTGAAAGTCACAAGTAAAAGGTAAGTTTGAGAGAGAAATCCGAGGGAGGAGAGTGCTAACTGTTTTGCAAAGCTTTGCGGAAAGGACTCCTATGCATAACTGAGAGAGGAGGCGTTTGATAGGAGATGGGACAGATGAGAGAGAAAGTCTGACTGCAGATTGCAGCTATGGGGAGAGCAGTTGCAAAAGAAGCCAGGCAGGGAGGGTGAAAAATTCAGAGTGCTTCCCCTGGCTCTGCCCACATGTCTCCGGCTGGCGCTGGCTCCTTCCCTCCTGTCTCCTCATCCCTCTCTATTTCACTTCCTCCCATTGCCCACCTTTCCTTACTTCTCCAAAGCAGAGGAGCCAACTGCTAAACCTAACAGAAAATACATCAAAACTGTCCCCATTAGTGCCATCACATTGTTCGCTGTGCTTGCCCATCGCTCCTCTCTGTATCTGTCTTCCCATTTACCCCAGATGCTTTTTGGGATATTCTGTTTTGCAAGTGCTGACCATACGTAAGAGCCCTTTTCAATGGCTCTTGGGCACATGCTATAAGCAAGGCTAATAACACATGAAAAAAAATTGTTCTGAGAGAGGTCAATGGCTTTATGGTACATACCAATTAGCTCCTGAATGAGATAAATAACTTGCTTAGCAGAAAGGATCCAAAGAACGCAGTGGCAGCATTGGAAACCCGAGCTAGGAAAGGAGCTTTGTTTCTTGGTTGCAACAAAGATGGAGCGGATGGTCAGGACAGAGTTTCAAAGGATGAAGGCACAGTAGCAAAGATAGAAGATGGGACAGATTTTGACTGGTACAAAAATTAAAAGACCCATAGAAGAAGTACTCCACATATTCATCATGATGTAGACAAAGAATTTTATAATTAAACTTTTCCTGGGCATCTTTATTAAAAAAAAAAAAAAGATTCTCCGTGTTTAATTTCTTTTTAAAGGGAGGAATTTTTCTATTTTCTCCTTCAAGAAAACATAATCTCTGTATACCAACTAAATTACACGAAAATTTGCTGGTTTATTCCCCATTTCCAGATTGGGAAGAAAATAATAGAGGAAAAAGAATAAATCAGGGACTTGAGCACAGACAAATTTGAGTCATTTTAAACTTGCAGCATAGAACTGTGGTGACCTGCCAGGGTATTTGTTGCGGTGAGTGCTTGGCAAGCTGTCCAGGCCCACAAGATGCTATTACACCTGGGAGAAGCCAACTTAATCCTTTAAAATACCATTTTAAAAATAGGGTTTTTTTGGTGACATGGCAGAATTTCTGCATGATTCTCTTAATTTAGTCTGAGCTGAATCTACCTCTACTAAACATGTTGGGGGGTGTGTGTGTGTGTGTCTAATGAGTTAAACACATTTTATAACAACAACAAAACAACAACTGGGGGAAAATACCCGATTCAATTAACTGGAAAGAGCAGTGGTTACTCTGTCTTCTTAGCCATGATTATTGCATTACAGAGGGACAGCAAGGCAAACAAGAGTGGTGTCATTAAAAAAAAAACCCCAACAAGTGGTCAGAGTCCTTCAATTGTCCCTGGGTTTAAAGCAGACGCTATGCTTCAGCTTCTTCCATAAGCTGGCATTCCTAGAAACCTGTAATACTTCAAGAGGAGGGAGGGAACCCCACAAACCGAACCACTCTGTGCATAAGCCCAAAAATCTTATGCCCGTAGCCAGAACGTCCCAGCCCTCCCCTGAGGCCAGTGACCCTGCTGGCATGGCGGGGGGGGACCAAACAGGCTTCAAATAGCAGGCGTGGGAGGTAAAGGTGGCAGCCTTTCACACTTGGAAACAGGATTCATTTTTATGCACTTCCAGCACTCATGAACAGCGATTCGAGGCTCCCTCAGAAAGCAAACAAGATCCAATCATTGTATTTTTCACCTTTGTGATCAAGTTGTTCACACACACAAAATCCTTGATAATCTTGTTAGATGTAAACCCAAGAAAGCCCATGGTTGAAAAGAAATTATTTGAACAGGAAAGTTTTTATTACCTTGCAAGGTAATCATGCTCTGAACTGTAGCAGCATGAACAATGTGTAGTTAAAGAGTTTCAACATCAGTTTTAACTATGCCTTTTTATGTCTCTCCTTGCCTGTAATCCTGAACTCCCTATTTACTCGCCACTAGTATTTCAATTCTGGGTTGCAAATCATCTTTGTTTATCAATACAAATATGCACTTATATAAATGACTCGTGTACTTGCTGTAAAAATGCTAGAGAGTCTCTCCTACCCCTCTTTGCTCTTCATAAGGGTCAAAACCCCCAAACCACCATCACAACAGGCATTTTAATCACATTTCTGTAGCAGTTTTCAGACAGGAAGTTGAAACTCAGAAAAAGCAGGAAGAATAAACCTTTAATTTCAGGAAATCCTTCATATGAGCACCTCAGCAATACAGCCAACAAAGTCTGTGTTGCTGTTTCCCAGAGAGGCTTTTGATTTCCAGGGCTGGGATGCCATTAGCTTATCCACATACTATGTTCACTGGAAACCAGTTAACGCTTTCAATAAAAATATTTTCTTTTGTTAACACAGGAGAAAGTTCTGCAGCCTTCAATACATTCTGAAGATGCTGCACAGGCTATATGTATTTTTTTAATAGAAAGAAACATGTCTGTTTTGCTTGTCGAGGCTCAGCGCAAGCCCACTACATTTCCTCTTTCTATTTAATCAGGTATCCTTAGATTTGTGCTGTATTTAGCAGTAAGCTACAGAACAGAATGAGTGAAAGCCCCATGAATGGTGAAGAATGGGCGTAATAAGGAAGATTAAGTGAGCCCTCAGATGTTACAGGTTTTGAACAAATTAAGACTTCTGACTGAAAAACAGGATGAGTAGGAGGAAAAACCAGAAACACTGCCAGTGTTTTTTAGAGCTAGGAGGCCACAGAAGTCTCAGAATTATTGAAAATTATGTTTTCTGTGAAAATATTACCTTCAAAGCTGTTCATGTACATGCAGACTGCTCATTCATTTTTTCCTTTGGTCAGGACAAGGCTTGACAGCCCCATACATGCTGAGCTGATTTCATTCCTAGCAATTGGATACTTATATTCATAGAAGTGCCGAGATGGCCGGGCACACCGAGGGTAAGCAGCAAGTTCCTGCTACAGTCAGCATGATGGATACTTGCACACGGCAGAAGGATCCAGCAGTTTCTCTGTTAGGAAGCTACAGCAAGGTGGTGTTTCTTCCTATTGCTCAAAGACTGATCGTGTGAAGAATAAATCTGATTACACACCCCAAAGTGCTCTGTGCACCTCCTTAAAGCCAGTCAATGTTGGCCACAAGCCCAGCACTGGATTAGATGGAGAGTAAGGGACTGTTGGGGATGAAGGAAGGTATTTAGGAAGTGGATCTGGGGATCCATCACTGAGGGAGAAATTCTTAAAGTTCTGCAAAGGCAGCTGTTCTGCAGAATACTAGTTTTGATGTCTCAGTTGTTCTAGTTCCTCACGATGGCACCAAAGAGACAACAGTACTACCAGAATATTAAGCCCTGAGGTCATGCCCTATGCTGATGGTCTTAAATATGCCCTGAAAAGTTCTGATTAACTTTCTAACTCTTACCTTGCTGTATCACCAAACTTTGATATAGCTGCTAAGCCTGCACTGTCTGAGAGCAAACATATTAACCAAAGACAGAATAACTCAGCAGTTTTCAGAGGAATTTGAAAGGCTTCCTAATACAAAGAAAACAGACCAATAGAAAGATTATTGCAATTCTTTATCAGATAAGGCTTGGTTATTTGGTGTAACTGTTCAGAAATGAGCAGTTTGGAAGAGACAGATGCGTACTTGTGATTATCAACTCTGGTACAGACAACGGTGGAATGATTAAGCAGTGGGGATGGGAAACCTTGAAAGATTTAGCTCTTTAGGCAAGATGAGCATCAAGCGGTTTATTTCAGCCCACCCACTCTTAGTGCAAGAGCATTATGCAAGAACGAAGGAGGAGCGTATGCACAGGGACGAGAGGAAAAAGCGTGGATGTGGGTGTGTGCGTGTGAGAGATTTGATAATTCTTCCTGGTTTTACTTGGGTGTGAAGTAACACAGAAGTTTTGGGGTTTTTTTTCCTCTTGACATTATTCACGCATTTGCACTCCAGCTCAGAAACTTGAAAGGGAGGAAATTAAGTACTTTGAGAACTTTGCCAAACAGTGGTTGGTTGAGAGCCTAGACTTCTCTCTTTGTACAGCCAGCAGGAAAGGGACTTTGCATTACCAGCCATAGCACAGAAGCCATGCTGAACAGAGGTGGCAAGTGAAGTGTAGCTAACCCAACATCTGTGCAGCTCACAACAGCCAAAGAGTCGCGGTAAAACACACATCACCTGTGCACATAGCACACAACTTATTTATGCATCATATCCTTCACAAGCAAACATTTGTCCAGCTTGTGCTCACATAACCTGAAATGTAAAGCTTTATGACCAAAACACGAGTAAATGTTCTCAGGAAAAGAGAATCACTCTTCATGTTCACTGAGTTTTTTTGGTTTCCCTGTTACAACTTCCAGCAAGCGTGACAATTAAAAGGCAAAACTGTAAGGAGACAACACAAGTCTCTTGAAAGGGACCATAAATTAATTTTGAGAGCAACCTTCAGACAGATTGTCAAATGGCAACAACTCCTGTCCTCAGGAACCAACACTGGAGTCAGGGGAGGGAGAGCCTTACAGCATCGTCAGTTGCTGGTGACAGGGTTTCTTAGATGAATTCTTTAACTCTATAATTTGCTTGACTTGTCTGGTTCTGCTACATCCATACTTTCTCAAGTTCTACAGCAGCCTAATTTTCCTCCTTGGCTGTATGAGAAATGCATGCCTCGGGGTGTGTGGGGTGTGGGATGGGACGACCCACAAACGTTAAGCTTTGTAGTTTTTCCTCAGGATGTGGGAAGCTGTACATATCTTTTGGCTTTAGTCTGCAAGTTTATTACATCTTTGTGGTATTGCTTTTTCAAGACTACATTAAAGGTTCAGAAAGGCTGCAGTCCAAATTGAAGCTGAAATAAGTAAACGGGTAAACATAACCTCACAATTACTTCATTAATCCTCCCGCTTCCAGCCAACAGGCTGTATCTAACCTGTATCCTTAGGTTCAGGACTGGTGTCTCCCTTTCTTCACATACCCTTGGGAAGGGGATGTGCAAAAATATACTTTGATTAAAGTCCATTTGCAGTGTGCCCCTGCAACCTGGTGTTACTTACTGCCTGTTGTAGACTAATACTGCTCAGCTAGACCAAAAAAAGGGCAAAATTTAGACTTAAGTAGGGTAGCTTGTGCAACAGGAAATACAGGTTTTATATTCTGCATTTAGTATATCTGCACTGAGATGAGCAGACTAACAGTTTTTCTAGCCACTTGACACAATCTGTGTGAGTCACCTCAAGCATGTTATCACTTTCACGATGGTCTGGAAACCAGAGTGAAAGCACCTACCAATTACATAGTGTAGAGCACTAAATTGATTTTTTTCCACAAGTAGCAATGAAGACAAATGAACCTATAGCAGGTAGAAACATGGAGAAGAAATAACAGCATGTGATCTGTCTTTGAGAAAGAGCATGCTACAGAGTATTCTGCAATAGCATTTCTGAACAGCAGTTGAAACTGTTCCACTTCAATGGCTTCATTAGAAACCTGTTGTGGAAATGAAAGAATAAGCGTGTCACCCAGCAGCCACAGTACCCACTTAGGCAGCTAAACTTTAAGTATTTTATGTGAAAGATTTAGTAAGACAAGAACTCTGATGCATCTCATTTTCAGGTGCCAAAAGCTCCTGATGCAGAGCAGATGGAAAAGCGACACCTAACTCAGGACCATGATTTCTGCCTGGCAGCATAGCACACGCAAGCTGCAGTAGCAAGTCCAAACTCCTCTTACAGTTTTTTCCAAAAGAGCTTCACTGAAGAGGGAGCTCCACCTGCAAAGACCCACATCCACACTGAGACCTGTCACAGCATCACAACTCTAATTTATATTCCGCACATACAAACTTAACACAATTCTTCTAAGTCCCTTTGATTGTACCCTGTGACAGTCCCTCTCATTTAGCATCATTATTTGGTTTTGAAAGTCTTGAAGGCGCTCGCCAAAATTATAAATCATTAGTATACAGCTTTTTAACAACAGTGATCATTCAGGTAGCTAATGGTGTTCCTTCCCTCCCATTTCTCTTTTCACTTCCAATGCACAAGCTTGTTAATTAAGGACATCCTTTGTGTGGGCAAGAGGGCTGGGCTGTCTCCTTAGTACTTGCCAATGATTCTTTGGCTGATGAAAGGGGAAGAAAATACCACTGAAACTCTAGGTGTAGAGACATTGGCAGTCCCTGTGCAACAGCTGATGACTTCACATGGAAAGGTCTGAATTCATTCCCTCGGAGCCCAGAGAAACAGCAGGGATAAATCTGGCCCCGAGTAGCCTGGAGCACATCACTGCCCATTTCCCACACTGCATGATGCATGGGTTAAGCTCTTGGGCAAAAGCAACACCTTGACTGTGGGGCAGGATGCCAAGGTAGCCAGGACCGGCCCCTCTACTTGGAAAACAGCGTTCAACAGGTAAGTGGGAAGGGGCAGCATAGGTACTGTGAAGGAAAACAGACTAACTCAGATCTTAAAGACTCGGCCATACTCTCTAGCATCCTGCTGCTTATGCTGCTAAGGCTAGAGCAAAGCAAGAATGGGAAAAAACCCAAGGAGGAAGGACAGATTTAGAGAAGGGAGAGAACTGTGTTTCAGGCAGTTCTGGGCAATATCATAAGCCACATTTATTTAGACCATGAGGAGGCACATTATGCTCCTTATTGATCAGACCCTTATTTCAACAGAGCCTTCCTGAAGTTCGGTTTGTTACTTGGAGAGCAAACCTGACAAGTCTGAGGTGCTCCTGCAATGTACTTCATAGCAGGTGTCTACAGATTTCAGAAGCGAGTGGTTGTGCCTTTCTTCACTTACCTTTGCCTGCCAGTCATTCTCGACAACTGTAAACAGTCGTACTATTCATATATCTAGCTCTGATATTATTATTAGTACCTAGTTCTCATGCTCTACCAAGCTCCTCTAATATGCTTAAAAAGATGCATCAGCTTGTTTTGAAAACGGGCAGCTTCTCTACACAATGCCCAGGGTTGTAATTACAAAAGACCAGCAATGGGAAAGGACTGAAACAAAATCACATATTTCATCTGTTTGATTGTTTAGCAGTAGTCTTTGTCCTTAAAACCTTTTCGTCAGGATATAAAATGCTGCACCTTCTTATAATCATAATTCTTAAGAAAACAATTGCAAAACATTTGATATTTATTTGCAGTCCGATTCAATAGGTTAGTGAAGTTGCTTTCCATTGTTTCCCTGGTCTACTCACCCTCCAGCTAAATGCCCTCATTAGACAGGGTGACCTAGAGCTGATGAAATGTAGATTCCAGTTCACTCCATGCTCACAATCAAAGCTCGAATCCCCAGCTGAGGCTAACATGTACGACACAGCCTAAATAGGAAGGCAGGCAAGCATTCAAAGAGAAAACATTAAATACAGTATGGTACAGGTTTACCCAGGGATAAAAAAAAAAAAAACAAACCACGGTCACACGTTACAAAGGTTTTTGCCTTGGAAAGGAAATGCATTGCTAGAATATGCTTTAAGAAACTATAAAATACCTGCTTGATTGTTTGGTTTTAATTTTATACATGCCTATTGGCAACATAGCTTGTAATATGTCTTTCTGGATGAGATTTTTTTGAGCAATGGGTTCTTATATTTATAAAGGAGGACAGAAAACTTGTGGGCCTGAAAGGTTTCCTGTTTCTACTAACTATTTCTGTTTATCCAATAAAAATATTTTCTTCATGAAAATCTTACTTTGCTTATAGCCAAACAAAATTGAGTGCTGATTTTATGCTTTCTGCTGTCTGTAACAAATTCGTATTTGCGCTGTTGTGTTTAGAAGAACAAATGTACTGCTAAGAAACCAGGGATTTGAACTGTTTGCTGTGTATGATGGAAAGCTGCACAATGCAAAAAATCCAGAAATATGATGTAAGTTACACAGTTCCACTGAAGTAAAGCATTATACCTAGGACTTAGCTGACACCCATCAATGGCACAAAACCATCACTGAAACAAGACAGCTGAACTTATCATGAACCTTTGCAAAATATATTATGGCAATACAAAGAATCTAACTTCACTGCAAAGGGAAACATCAGATAATGCCACTACTTTTTCTTTCTAGTAAGACTGAATATTAAAGCAAGAAATATTTCCTATGTCTGTTATATTTAAACTGTGTCCAGGCAATGATGGCTTTTGTAAGAGTTTAAAATAATGACACGTGATGTTTTATGAATACTGACACATGTATCAAATTTTAACAGTATGAAGAATAAATGAAAAGGAGAAAAATAAAGATAGGTTAACACTGTTCTGTCAAGTAAGACTACAGAGACCCATCAGCGTTGAGCTAGAATAAATTCTCATACTATTAACCTTTATATGAAAAATGTGTGCAAATAGGCCTGTAAGAAAAATGTCAGTTTTATTTTATAGTATGATTCTTATTACTCTGGAATATCTCTCTCCAAGGCTACTTGGTATCATTTGTTTCCCAGAAAGATCAGGTAAAAAAAGTTCATCCTGACACAAATCCCCGTAACAGAGTCATACACATCCATCTTTACTGGTGTCAAGCTAACTCATTCTGCTTTGAACAAAATCAACTAGGATTTGAGGAAATAAAAACCCATCTAAAAACAACACAGCTGAAGTTTATTTTCTAGAACTTTTAGTTCTAAAATTATGCATGACCCAAACTTCTTAGTTCAATTCACTAACAGTAGTCGAGTTCTTGAACAAATCAGTTATTTTAGAACCAAAATATATTTTGGGAAACTTATTTTTCCCCTCTGTCTGTAAAGCACTGTAATAATTCCTAGCACTGTAACATTACATAAAGCTATCTTTAAAGAAGAGAGAAGCAGAGAGAATGCTTTCTGTATGAATGCATCTTGAACAGTGGCCAAACTGGTTCCCTCTACATGACAACAAATGCAGAACAGTCAGAAAAAGTAAAGAAAAAGACAAAAGGACAAAGACACAGAGCAGATTCCACATAGAAAAAAAGCCCCAGTTAAACAGACCAGGACACTTCAGGATCTAGAGAAACGACAGGCATCCATGAAATCCTCACTAGCTTGCAGAAGGTGAATAGGAAATGACTGTTCACTGTTTCTTCTAATATAAATAAAATGAAATCAATAAGGCCAGCATGTGGCAGGATAAAAACGGCAAAAGGAGCCTTTTTTCATGCAACACACAGTTCAGCAGTGGAAATACTTGCTATGGGAAGAGATACTAAAAATCTTACCAAGTTCATAAAGCATTCAGACAAATAAATGGAAAGGGGGGGGGGGGGAGCGGAATATATACACACACACACACCACCAGGGGCTATTAAACATAGAAAAGCTTATTTGGCTCATATAATCCATAAGCTACAAATCTCCAGAGACCAGTGCAGTACACTGGGGAAGTATTACTATATGCTTACCTCATTATTATATTCTGTCCTAGGCATCAGCTATTAGATAGTATTAAAAAGAATCTAGGCTAAATGGACTTTCTGTCTGCGGCAGGATGCATGTTATTAAGCTTATCGAATAAAAACAATTCAAAATGCTGACATGAATCTCAATTGCACTTTCATTAGTTCCCATTCATAGATTGTCTGACAAGAGACAGAGGTAAAAAAAAACAACATAAAGACACCATCCAGTAAGTCTCACCAATTTAAAAAGTACTAAAAATTAAGAATACTTAGTATGCATTCATTTGGAACAGAAGTATGTAGACAATCACGTGCATTTGCTAGTTTAGCAAAGTTACCCTAGCTTTTTGTTCAAATGCTTTAACTAAATCAACATGTTTTGAATGGTCACATGTGCCCTAAGAATGCACGCTGCTTCTAGAAAATAACTAGCAAGAACAAGTTAAACAGAAAAAAATGAACTATTTATGTAAAAGATTTCTGCTGGGTGATTAAATAATCTATTTTAATCAGGATTTCAAATCCATCAACTGTTGGCTGTAAATACATTCCTTCTGTTTAGAAGCTATTTGCAAGAAATATCAATTCAAGAACTTCAGCAGACTGTCAAAAATAATACAGTGTTCTTAGGCATTAATTAATTATAGACAAACAAACATGAGTTGCCAGCACATTTTCTCCAGCAACTGTTATTGGAGTTTTTAAAAGATAAATTGGCAGTATCGAGTTTACTGGTTTTATCGGTGGCCTAAGGAAATTAAGTTTACTTGACACAGTATGTATATGTTCCCTTCTCCTTGTCCTTCCCAGTAACTTAATCTTGCTATCCAAAGCTGTCACTGGGTAGCAATCTTAGTAGCATTGCTGTTTCTGCAGGAAAAGACAAAATACTTGGATGATTCGTTTGGCCTCAGCTTTTGATGAGTCTTGAGGCATCACCATGGGCACCTTATAAAGGGTGCCCACAGGAGAACTGCCCATTGGGAATGATCCCTGTACCACACTGACTCCTGAACAAGGTCCACAGGTTGTCTGGGAGAGCTTTTCTTGTCAGCCATGGTCAAAACCACACAAGGGAATCCCTCCAAGGATCATTTGGGTCAAGTGCTCAGAAACACCTCCTGTTCAACTTACTGGTATAGATACAGCCAGAGAGAGCGCAAGGAGTGGGAGAGCTGTGAGGGAAGTTTCTGCTTCATATTGCGCTCTCCTTCAACAGCAAAGACTGCAGCGACAGGGAGCAAGTCTGCAGAAAATCTGACTTCACCCTGCCTTGGCTGTGGGACCACATGTGATGATTAGCTTTGGATCCACTCTGTCCTTAGCAACTGAGCAGGGGCAGGGGATATCTCCTGCAGCAAAATCCAGTAAAAATGATGATCTACAGAAAAGGATAAAGTGGACATCATCATTTAGGCAAGGGGGAATATTGCAAGGACAAGAGAGGCAGCTGGGTGCTCAGCAAGAGCCGAGAGCCTAAATCTCACTTGAGACCATGACCCAGCCATTAGCCACCAAGCCCCTGCTTCCCCATGCAGAAAGTTGCAAATTCCTCTCTGGAGAATATTTGTTGAAGAAAATTGGCAAACATAGCTGGCAGGCTTGCTAGAGGAAGAGTCAATGACACACCACTGGTGTTTTCTTGTGGTAAAGGGGTATGAGGCTGCCTCCACAGAAATGAGACTGATGCTCCAAGAGTGTTTACAGAGTGTGTTACTCTGGGGAGCACACAATTATTTTTCTCCTAGTCTCATTATCATCATTATTTGGAACAGCATCTGCACATGATCACAAAAACAGAGTCAAGTGTGTTGCCATCTTTTCCCATGTGTGCTGTTAACTCCAATTTTTCAAACTAGCATTCTGTGCACACGCAGCTCCGCCAGCATGAAGAAATCTATTTTGGGACCGCTCTAATCACTGGGCATAAAACTGGGAGGCAGGCAGTGGCCTGTGCACTTGCAGGCAGCAACATTCGCATAAAAAAGAACAGATAAGCAGGTGTAAGTGAAGTCAAACAGATTTCTAACTAAAAAAACCCCCAACATTATTCTTCTTCCACTATGGGAGTTTTTCCAGTCAGAGAGAGTTGGGAAGAAGGTGGTTCAGAGTGGTGTTAGCCAGGTGTTAAGTAATAAGACGTGGAGAGAAGAAAGGGACATGCAAGCATGATGAGCTATTTTCTTGAACACGAAGTTACAAAGTATCCAGCCAAAATTTCAAAATGGAGATGAATGGTTGGGGTTTTTCAGTGCTTTGGAGATGCAAGTCAAACATTTGGTCAAAAGCAGCCCAAGAGGCAAAAGCTTTTCTTCAAGACCCTATCTTATTTTCTCAGCCACTCTACAGAAGACTACAATTTAATCTGGAAGGAGATTCCTCTGAGCTATCAAGGAGATGTGTCAGCGTGTTTTGAACAGACCAGGAAACACATTTTGTAGCAAGCTACAGCTAAAAGCACCTGATGGGTTGTGGTGCACTTGCCCTCTTACATTGGTGGGATATCAGTACAGCCCTATCTGCTTCAGTGCAAGCACAGCTATTTGCACCAGCATGGAGCTCATTTCCCCAAACTGTTGTCCTTTTCCTCCCACAACTGCCTGCCCAGCACTCCTGTATCACTATGAACAGGGCTGGGCTCTCCTTTGGTGGCTGCTTGAGCAACAGGATTGTTCAGGGACTGGACTGCAAAAGTCTCCTTCAGCTGGCTACATCACAGACTCACATTATTTACGCTGGCTTTTATTCTCAGTAGGGTGCCAATCACCCTTTCAAAACTCAGTCAATACAACGCCCTGAGCAAGTATATTTGAGCTATTTAAAACCCACTGAAATTAACTGTCTCCCATAACAGCAAAAAGTTGGAAGCTGAGGAACCTGCCTCGCACCAACTTGATAGCAAGTAGCATTAGTGGCAATAGACAGATCGGCACATCCTTCATCCTTAAATTTCCCATTGAAATGCTATCATAAGAATGTCAAAATCCCAAACTAGCATGATGCAAGTTTCCTGATTTTATATCTGTCCCTGACAACTCTCTGCTGTGCCAGCAAATAATGATTTCTGATGCAATCTACAAAGTTTATGGAGGGAGGGTGCTGGGGGCAAGGGGGAGGAAATCAAGCCTTCTTAGTAAAATCAGTAACTGCACATTTAATGAATATATAAAGCAAGTTGTCAGGCTGGTGTAATTGTGCCTGCTACAGTCATGAAGGTTCCTACAGGATAAGCTACTTACCCCTGGCATCAGGAGGACTCTGGGCCAAGGCATCCCATGACCAGATCTATTCAGGGTATTATTAGCCAACAAGTAATGCTTACTCACGTCTGTACCTTGGTCATGATCGTTGTTTGTATTTACAGTTCGGAGCCATTCTAGTCACTCACTTCTATTGTTGGTTAAGATAGAATACAGAAGAACATGTAATGTTGATTTTATTCTGCATACTTGATTGTTTTTATTCTCATACACATTGTTTGTATGTGTTTCAATAAAGAAGCCTCACTTAGCAAGTAAATGCTTCAGTTGTAACTTCAGCTTGTGCAGATTGGGCTGAATACAGCTGTGCTGATCTAAACTAGTGATGCATCTGACCTTTTCAGCAGATCATAATGCAACCAAGTTCACATTAGACAGCAGCAACACTCTTGTTGGACAAGAAACTTCATCAGATAATATAGATTTAAATAATAATCTGTCACCAAAAAAATGCCAGTTACCTCCCCTGATTAGTACAGAAGAACTTCTTTTAGAGGGAGTCCAATAAAAGATTTTGCCTTAACTGGCATGAGATTTCTCACTGAGCTGAAGAATCAAAGGTTACTTTCTAATTAAAGTTTTGTGATTGACCCTTCCTGTTATCCTGGGTTTGGATGGCAGCTGAAGTACACAAAGACAAGTGATAACTTTAATACTACTTTAAAATTGCAGCTCAACGTGCCTTTTAGTCAGCTGCATATTCTTTCATATGAATTTCAGAAGAAGTAGTGGAATATTTTGCAGTCATTTAATTTGTTAATGATTTTAAATTAAGAACAGTAATGAGAGGGGAAAAAAAGCCTTTCTATTGTCTGGGGAAAAAATGTGAAAGTTGTGGTGCCTTAGAAATACAATACATTATGAAACTGGGGGTTGGGATGATGTTGATGGCCAGTTAATAGAGCCTCTCGTCACTTCTCCATCTACATTTTAGGAGAAGCAAGAAATTTTGCCTGCCATAAATGACACAGCTGAATGCCAGAAGCTCTATACAGTCTTCTGATCAGGCAAGATCACTCACCCACTAGTAGCTTCCAAAGCATAAGCAATAATTTTATCTTCTCCCTTCCTTAAGGAAAGCAGAAAAACAGATAATCAAGTTGCTTTTGAGTTACAGCTGAGCAATGAATACAGCGTAATACTGCACTACTCTTCATCATTCATTCATTCAGACACATCAGGATTTCTCAGTGCTGCCAAGAACCACAGAAGCTAATTGTCTTCCATTTAAAAATCAGAATTGACAGCAGCATCCCCGATTATGAACTAGGATCCATTATTTCTCTGAAACTTACTTCAGAACAAGTAAGTTGCTCTAGTCATTTATTCTTTAAATATTTTATTAACTACTGTGACAGGCTTTTTTGGCTGGGGAAAGGAGTTTGTTGGGCTAGAGAACTCACAAGGAAATCTTAAGATCGGGTATTTAAATGTCACTGTTGTCATATACCTAAAAAAAAGTGTTCTGTCAAGAATATCCAAGGATAAAAATCTGGTCCTACAGAAGTTAGTGGGGGAAGCTTAGCCCTTCATTTCAATATGTCTGGAAATTCACCCAAAATCTCTGGGTAGGTCTGGCACATTCAATATCAACTGATTTATTACTGAGAAAAGGGTGTGAATTATTTGATCACCACAGATGCATACTTTGAGGAGTGTGACTTCTCCCAGGACTCCCCCCGCCTGCATCAGGTCATATGGTAAAGGACATCTCCAAGTAAAGGTCAAGCAGATTTTCACAGGAAGAAACAGTTTAAAATAGTTCTCCAAGACAGTAATTTACTTATAAGAAGGGTACTTAACTGAAGTTTCATTACAGTGAATTATGGTTTGCAGGCACATTGTCATTTCATAACGCTGATGAAACACTTTAGATAAAAATGCAATGGAATCTCTCACCAGAGTTTTGTGTGCAGGACATTGAACCTAGACATGCCAAACAGGTGGAGACGCTAAAGAAATAATTACTTGAGATATCGTTACTGGAGTGCATTGATGAAGTGGAAAATAGAACACGTGGAAGAGATGCATGGGAGGCATAATTACCATCTACAGTGTCTCACTTTAATGCTACACTATAGTAATGCAAATAAATCCACATCTTAAGTGCTAAGGTGGCTACACTGAAGAGGCTCTCCTGAAACCATTGTGCACCATCCTAATACATACACCTTGAGGCTGCAAGGATCTACCTACGCATAACTGAATCCAGTCATTACCAGGTGATTGCAGCACCTCTTCTATGCTAACTCACATAGCTTAAAGGTGATTGTACACCGGAACAATATTCATCTACCTACAAGCATCATCATCTTCTCACTTCACTAAGACATTGGGCTAAGCATCTGTATGTAACACCCCAAAACAAATTCTTAGCCAGCATAATCTAGAAGCAAGTGAAATAAACCTCTACTGGAAACAACAGGTACAACAATTTCTAACTAATAAAGCTGACCCTTGATATACATCTTTGTCTCTAACATGCACAGCTGGGCATGCAGTTAATCCTCACTGCTTACACCCAGAAAGAAAATCATCTCTTCATATATACACAATATCTACAGGTGTAAGCTTGAGCATCTGCTGCTTCTATGGATTTGCTCAAATTTTAATGAAGTACTCATCAAGCGAGAAGAATGCCTTCAGGTACCCAGAGACTAAAAATCACTTTTACCTTCTCAATGCTCCGGGTTGTGAGCTACATCATTCTTCAACTAGCAGAACAAAAAGGTGTTGCCACATACCACATTTAGCCTTGAATTTCCTCCGTCCCTGCAACAACCATTAGAGATCTTAAAACAGCTTGCCTATTTCCTTAGGAAAGCTTTGACTTAGAAGAACTGCAGTGGTGCTTCATAGGCTCCCCTCCTGGAGGATCTCAGATGTGGGTCTTACTGACTGTCAAAGAAAAACACCACTTCTGGGAAGAACACATTTTAAAAAACGCAATGAAACAGCATATTCTTTCCTATCTTGAAACAGTCATTTGTTTTATAGCATGATATCAAACAAACATACACAATTCTTAGTTAAATAAAGCCTGCAACATAGGTGCATTCACTGAAGAACAAGAAAAACAGCGTCCAGTAACTCTTTTGCCACTACAGTCACTGAAGACCCAGTCTGAAGTGCAGAACAAAAACAAAGCCATAAGAAAACCTCTTTTTTGTTCTCCATCTCCTGATTTTGAAGGTTCTGGGGTGGAGAAGCACCTTATACAACCCAGCTGAGGGCTGATAGTCTCTTTTCATCACAGTGACACATGCAGCTGTGTGAGCATCAGACTGAAGACAACTTGGTACATTAATCAAGCTCTGCACTAGTGGCCTGAACTCTGACAGCCACACTTTTTCCTTTCTACTTCATTACTCTTAAAATGTTATTGTTTGATTCAAATCAAACAGCTAAGGAAATCCAAAGAGGATTCCATGGAAGTAGCTAGTTAGAACTTAAGCAGCACAAAACCCACCTAATCCCACAGTCTCCTATTCCGAGTATTATTAAAAAAAAGCCCCGTATGGTTTTGTTTGTTTCAAAAAAGAAAATAAACATTTAAGGTATTTTATATAAAACGAGTTCAGTGTAACCACTCACCACAGTAAGATTTTTGGAAGGTTTTTATTATTACTGTTAGACCACTGAATTAGCAGGGGCTCATGTCACAGGTTAGGACCGGGTTTGGTACATGCATTAAGGACAGAGTGTTCTTTAAGCATTTTGAAAGTACAATATGGTTTTATATCCAAGTGCTATGAATCCCAAACACCACAGTAGCAGTTGTACGAGTTAACAAGATAAAAAATTTATATTTTGCATCAATCATGTGTTCATATCACCACATGAACACACCAATATAAACATTTACATTTGAGGTAGTCACTATGTTCCCTTTAAAGTTGGGGGGCTGGGGGGTGTGTGCATGTGCACACGTGTGATGACAGTGGCTCATCTCCTCCTAACCATCACCATATGGAAAATGAATTGCTCTTTTAAAGCCTAAAAGTGTCTCTTAAGTTCTTTTGTCTGTCAATGGGACCTACAAGGATATTAGCTTAGATTTAGATACCTCCCTTGAACATACATAGTCCTTGTTAAGGGGCACCGATCCTACCCAAACTGTCCTTTTGTTATATATCTAGCTCTGCTGGGCCTTCCCATGTTATCCCATGAGCTGCTGCAAAACAATGGTAAATCCTAATAAACGGAACCAACACCTCTGCATCTCTGCTAGGCTATTTAATGGTAATATTTGATCCTGAGAATTCATCCCATACCATTACAGAAATACTAAATCAGTAGTAAATCCTGGGGTTGCAAACACAATGTGTTCAAGGAAGAAAGGAGGGACAAAAAAAAATTTAGGCTGTAAAGAAAAAATATGAGCTAAACCAATGCTGGTTTATGTCATCTGGACTTGATTTTTTTCTGGCTGTTGGCTTGATGGGAAGAGGAACCTTTTCAAGCTGTTCTCAGCAATGAGAAAGCCACCCTACATTTTTCTCAGGTACTTTGGAAGGCACAAATGCTTGGCCCTTATGGTTAGCTCCCACAAGCTTGTTTCATTTCAGTCATTGCAAGCACAGGTTCTCCAACCCCAGTACAAGATGGCCTGAAGGGGAGAACCAGCCCTCTCCTTCCCAGCACACAGAAGACCCTTCATGGGTCAGCAGTGAAGTGGTAATCTACTTGTGGATTTCTAATTGAGGACAAATTATGCAGGGATACAATAACCTAGAGAAACAGGAGTTGGAAAAAGGTTCTTATCACTAAAAAAAAAAAGAAAAAAAGACATTTTTAAGAACTGTGGGGTTTGTGTCAGTGAAATACTGCAGTAACTGCCACATGTTTTCAGAGCTAGAAACAAATATTTCCTATTACTTTTTTTGCCTAATACCTGCAGCAGAAAGACAGTCATGTATCCTGCCAATGGGATGTCTCAAAAATACCCTACCTTATTCATAACAGAAGCAGAAAGGAGAAAGCTGATGAAGCTCCCCTGATCTCTGCCTCACTCTTGCTGCAATCCTCTTCTCTCCTTCCCTAGTTTATGCAGTCAAAATATCCACACTCAGAAAAACACATACAAAAAAACCCCAACCACCCTACCCAAAGATGGTGGTCACGTGCTAGGCGTGTGAAATGCTGCCTTAAAAAAAACATGTGTGCTTTTGGGGAGAAAGAGAAGACTGCGCCTGTTTTCTTTTGCTGTTGTTGGTTGGGGTTTTTTTCTCCATTGGGTTGAGCCTTTAGGATTAACACCATAACACAAGCAGCGGCTTAGGCTGTCATGCTTTCTCTGCAGTATTCTCAATGGACATGAATCTGGAGGATTCACTGCCTGGACTATTTTTCACTGCAATGCCTGGGATCGGAGCACAAGTCACTGAAGGCAAACAGCCACTCTACAGAGACTGAAGTTCAGGGATGTAACCTCTGCTGAGGATGCTCCAGCAGTCTCCACCTAGGAAAGCAAAGTCCACCCACCTCAGGGAAAGAAGTACCCCCAATATTTATTTTAAAAGTTGATGGCATTTTATAAGGAACTCCCAGGAAATCCTCAAGAGTTCATTCCAACCCATTACTGCCCTGGTGAGAATTTGTAAAAACTCAGCAAAGCATTCACCCCAATGCCACTTCCCCATAGGGAAGAATCTTTACAACTTAATTTTTTTTTTGCTAAGCACAATATTATAGCAGCATTTTTCACGTTTCAAAAAGAAACTACTAGTAACTTTGATTCATAACACATTTAATGTGTATGGCACTAGAGAGGCCAATTTCTTGTGATTGGTTTTTGCTATAAATTTAAGAGACCAATTTCTCCAAAGTGTTTTGGGTTTTCTTTGGCAGGATTTGATGAAAGCAAGGGTTTAATAGCTTTCGCTATTTCACCGGTGCACCACTGAAAAATTAAAGACCTGTTCCCTGTGAGAATGACTGAAATATTAGTAACAGTATAGGATTTATATTTCAGCAATTTTGAAGCTCTGTGATAACTACCGCAGGAGTTTCTCAATAACTCATTAAACTTAAGCCAATCTGTCATGCTGTTTTCTCCTTTTGGTCTGACTGATATGTCCCTGCTTTTTTTACTGCTCTCTATTTTTTTGCCATTTAAGATTAGCTCCTGCAGAAGCACTGAAACGCAGACAGCATGCTTACTACACATGCTTAGAAAACTTTTAGGTGCTTTGTGTCCATCTTATTCCTCCCGTAATGCTCCATAGCCAGTCGGAATGGACAGTGCTTCTCTAGGGCCCACCTGCCAACTTTATTTCTGTATTAAAGTGGGATTATTTACTTTTCTTCTCCACAATTGCTATTCCCTGCCAGTTTTCCTCATTTATCAATTTCTATTAACTTTTTTTTAAAAAAAAAAACCACTAAAACCACATGAAAAATTCTTACCTTCTATTACTTGTGACAGTCATTATATGACTCTTTCATAGAGATGGAGGCAGCATGCTGGGCACCTGGGTACTTTAAGAGAGTGGAGGGTATGGTCCGTTTTCCTTCATCACATGCAGTGGATTCACATGACAGTACTAAAAAAAAAGTGATCTGTTCACCTAGAGACTTTATGGATCTGCTGATAGGAAGAAGGTTCTTACAGTTAATATGCCTTGCGTGTCTGGGCTCTGTTTAGACCAGCCAGATGAGGGGAAATAGCTGTCAGTAAATGCAATGGGGGAGATAGACAAAAAGACTAAAACCAGTTAGCAGAACCGTGAAACCGCAGAAGCCCTGCTTGGGTTATTTACAAAGAGGAGCAGAACGGGAAGACAGCTGGCGATATAGTTTCTTTCTGTCCCTTGCCTTCCCAATTTGAGCTCACATGTGGAAGGAATGATGCCTCACTTCGGACCCGTATCCTATTCACCACTCCAGAGCACAGGAAGGAGCACCAGGAGCCTGGCCTGCTAGATCAGCATTCCCAGGTGGCAGAGCCCAAGGTCTAAAACTCTACCTACCAGCACGCTAGGGGCTTACATCTTGACACAAAGGCTAAAACGCAGTAAAGTACAGCAACAAGGGTGGTTTAAGCCATTTCTCCAGGTATGACAGGACCATGGGGGTTTTATTCACTTTGTTTTGTTTGTGGTTGGGTTTTTTTTTGTTGTTGTTGGTGAGTTTTGTGTTTTGGGTTTTTTTTCTTTTTTTTTTTTTTTCCCTCTAATCTGACCTGTAATTTATAGCAGCACTAAATGTTATGATCAAAAAACACAGCCCCATCTCCCTTACATTTTTTGCCCAGGCAAATACTTTCTCTTCCCCTTCTTCAAAAGGTAAACTACCACACAGCTTCTTCTCAAACTTTCAAAGACAATCTGTAACTGTGGATGAATGCATAAGAGCCCTTATAGCCTCACCTGAAGTTCTTCTACAAACCAACAGAAACCTCTTGTGTCAAAGGCCGCCTTTCAAGGCTTTGGCAGCTCTAG
Organism: Falco peregrinus; assembly: GCF_023634155.1. Classification (NCBI taxonomy): domain Eukaryota; kingdom Metazoa; phylum Chordata; class Aves; order Falconiformes; family Falconidae; genus Falco; species Falco peregrinus. Next base: position 97,268,045 of record NC_073723.1, on the reverse strand, counting down.
AATTGACACTGCATGATCAAGTAGAATTAATCTTTATTAGTTTTACTGCATACTCAGCTCCCTTGTGCTCAGACAACCTAAGCTGTACAGCTGGCAAGGCTGAGTAGAAAGCTTGTCTCCATGGGCATATCTTGAAACTAGGTCCTACCTATTCAAGCATTTGTATTGCTTTTCTGCATAATTATTTAAGACTGTGCTACAGCACTACAGTCTTCCCTAAAAGCAGGAAGGGCTGGAATTTAGCTTTGTACTTGTCTTATATAGGGTGAGAAAAATCTCTGCTTTGGGGTCTATGATGCTAAAACTATTTTACCTCCAACTAGTACAGCATGCTGCTTCACATCATATCTACAGCTAAGAACCAACAACAAATGCATCTATTGTCATTACATGGAAAGAACGGCTCACACTTTGTCAAACAAAACTATAAATGAGTAAATAAAAAAAATCCTCTACAAAGAAAATAAAAAAGCTAATTTCACATTCTTCTCATGAATAGGAATATTAAAAAAGTATTTCACATTTAGACTCAGAAATGAGTAACGAACCTAGCAGAGCAGGCTCACATTGCAATACAGACTTGCAAAATTCTTTCATACATATGATTAACTTGTAATTGGTCTAGAGGAAAGGCAGCAAACATGACCTAAACTATAATACAACATGCAGAAAACACCACTAGTATCCAAGGCTTGTTATTGTTGCAATAACGCAGGAAGTGAACTCTGTCCAGTACATTTGATTAATATTAACAGATATAGTCCTTCATAGTCCTATTAACAGATCAGTCCCTTACTAAATGTTACACAGACCAATAGTTTAGTAAGATTATGTTATTTCCTTCAGTCTGAAAAACAAATACATTTTCTCAGTAGAATGCCCAGTTTAGGATAACAGATATATACTGATCCCTCTTCAGATGTTTGACCCTCTTCAGGACATGATTTAGCTACATGCTATGGAAGGATAACTCTAGAAAAGCTTCATGAAGCACAGGATACAGCCACGGCCAGGCAGGACACTGGGGGAGGTTGACCTCTGGTCTGAAGCCAGTCCAACAGTTACCCCATTTTAAGTCGGAAGGACACCTAAAGTAGCAAGAGGAAAAATCTAGACTAAATATTTCAGAAGCAGTTGAAATCTCAATCTCTTTTCAGAGGTTGAGACTTCAAGTGCATCTCAGCAAGACAACTGGTTTTAAGAGAGTTCTTTCACTTCTGTAAAAAAGGCAGTAAATGCCAAAACCATCTGAAATGAACTTGAGCTTACTCAACCCATAATGTCAATAGAAGAATACATTTGCTTGAGACAACGATTTCCTACTAACAGAAGAATGGAGAGGTAAGGCAGATCATTTATCAAACAAAACATCAATGCAAACCAGAAATGTTTCTCTTTACATTTAGATACATTCCAGATAAATTTGTTTCCCTCCCACCCTGAGGTAGTATTCAATGACTCTGCTGCCCTGGATATCAAAATCCCCAAAAGATCCCATATGTCAAAGTAGCATTTGCTTTTTTTTTTAATTTTATTTACTTATGTAGAAGGAAATTAGTTGAATCTCTGCATCACCTCTGGGTAATCAGTCCCCTTGCAGTTTTAGAGTTGCCCCCCCATCTGTTCCCATCTGTTGAGCTCAAGTAGTAAGGAACAATCTGGTGCTAAACTTGGCACAAGGGCCGTTTAAATGGAAACAGAGCTTTTGCAAAGACAGCTTTGCTCTGTACCTACACAGCAGCAAGCACAAAAAAGTCCTGGTTTGAGACCATAGAACTCAGCAACACAACTAAGTGTAAGCAATTAACAGATGAGTAGACGTTACATATTCCGAAACAGAAAGCAGAAACCTTTTTTGTAATCACATGCTTTTCTGGGCCAGGTTCTACAAGGCCCATACAAACAAACCCATCCCCCCTGCCTGTCTTCTGTCCATGTGAGAGTGGGCAAGCAATACAGGAGGCATGACCAAGGTTTGGAGACCACACATCACACTCATGAGATTAGGTACATATGAATGTAAAATTTGTACTAATTATACAGTCAAGAGCAGAATCTGAATTCCCTTCAGTTTCTAGAACTTGTCTCTGCATCCACTTGAGGTGGGAGTGTTGCAAATTGATGCAATGCTTTCAGGCTCTGCACTGTACTTGGTGTAAACCCTTTCCCCAAAGAACTGAAATGGAAATAGTTAGTGAATGCAGCATTATCCAGAACTAATTTAAAACATAGACCACGCTCCTGTATTAAATTATTCTCAGAAACTTTATTATCTCTAAGCCTTAACTGAGGTTAGAATTGTTCAAGTAAAACAATATAACTGACTAAAAAACCCAACAAACCCACACTGTATCTTTTTATGAAGATTCTTTTATATACATATATATATATATATATATATAATGAGCTTGGATTAATACAGGAGGTTTCCCATAAAGCTGTACAGGGGAATGAAAAGGGAAGCCAATTGAAGAAATTTGGTACTTTTCTTTGTAAATCTATGACTAAGCAAAGTCTAGATAGTCATATTCACTTTAATTGGCATCTCATTGTTTATCTGTTTAAAAAGACATTTAAATATTCTTTCATGGGCAACATATATGCATCTGGAGGTCCCTCAATAATTAGAACGGATGTATAAGAAAAAGCTAGGCATTTGTCAATATTGTCTAGCAGATCCTTACACTATTTTCCCTACTCAATAACTGGCATCTGCAAGCTACTGCCTGGTCTTTCTTTAAATCACCTTCTGAGTAAATCAAGTTTTTGACAGCAGCAAATACTAAAATTGTACAATTGGACCAATTTGATGAGAGTTTCACAGCTCAAAACTTCCAGAGAGCAACCCACTAGATAGACCTTGCAAATACCTAACTTCAGGCAATGCAAACAGAAAATTTTGGCAGGATTCCCCACCATCCTGGGTTTTAGAGTTTAGGTTTAAGAAAAATACCACTGATTTATTTATGACAGACTTCATCCTTGGGGCTATTTCTAAGGTATAGAATTGCTTTGTTCTTCTTGAGTTACTTAGTAATTCATATTTTATGATGTTTTCCTGTCACTTGGTATGTTACGTTTCACAGATAAAAAGTAGGCAGAGATAGAAGCCACTGTTTAGTTAGGTTGGGGTTTTTTTGTGTTGGGTGGTTGGTTGTGGTGTTTTGTTTTTTTCTTTTATTGTTGTTGTGATTATATTGTTTATATACTCTCCCCAGTCACAGATGCCAGATTTTTCCTCCCTCTTGTCAAACAAGAGGCTGCAAATACGTGCTCTGACACAGGTCCCATCCAGGGCAGGAGCAACCTGTGGGGAGGCTCCACACAAATCTCCATGTTGGGAACACACTTACACCACATCGCTTCCATGGCTTCCTTTCAGCCTATAGAGGAGGATGCATTAAAAAAGGGAAAGCCAAATCAAGAAGTTTGGTACCTTTCTCGGTAAATCTATGACTAAGCAAAGTCTATATAGTAATATTCACTTTAATTTTCCCAGCTGTCAAGAACTTCAACTCCCAGGGATATGTAATACTGTTTTTAAATACTGGGGTATGCGAGGAAGTTGTAGCATTTCTGAGTTTTCGGAATCAGAGAAATTTTTAATCCTAGTGTTTGTTCTAGTAGTTACTGTTTAGTATTAACAGATTTTTACTTCCCAATCACACATAATATCCAGATGTGAGCATGGATTTATTAGTCTGTTCAGACTCAAAAATGAAACTTAAGATCTCACAGCAGCTTCCTCCAGGAGTAGCATACAAGAATGGCGTGGGTGAAGAAATACATAAAGAATGGAGAGAATGTGTTCTGGTATATAGGACCAGATGAAAAGCAGCAATATATTCCGTTTGAGACAGTCATACTTCACGATTGGCATGACTTCAAACAAAAAGTACCTTAAAACTAGAATGCTATTATTTTTAAATGCCATTATTATGAAAACCTACATGCAGGGGAAACATTGTTTTGCCTTTTAATGTTTAAAAAAAATGTACCTGCCTTCACTGTACACAACTCAAGAGGACATCATGGCTGTAATATTTCTTTGCAGTGGCAGTCAAACACGGGAACTAAGCCTGTGTGTTGACTGTCTTGCTTGTAACGCAGCTCACTGCTCGACGGGCACCTTAGCCCAAGGGAAAGCATAAGACTCACTTCTGCCCACGACAAGTAAGACTTCTGCTCTGGTTTGAAGCTCAAAAAAAAATTAAAAATACTACAGCTACTGTCATTCCTCTTCTGTTTCAGACAAAGCTGTCTTCAGTGATAATAAGCAACCATTAGCCTTATGGGATATTCTTGGGAGCAGACTGTTTTCTCCAGTGTTTATCTGAAACCCCATTACTCTTCAGCTCTATGTAGAATATGCACCTTCTCTCATTCTCATGTCATAATTTAACTCCAAACAAAGTTTTGATCTATAAGAGCAAAGAGAATAATGCAACACATGAACATCTCGTTTGATCCTTTGAATTTTTATGGGCTACCCACTAAATCGGTAAATTGGTGTTTTTATCGCTGATGCGATGTAATCGCGTGATGACTGAAAATTCACTGCAAAGACAATACATTAACTCTGTTCTACTGTATAGCATGTAACAGTTTCCTCCAGTGAAACCTCAACCCCTATTTTATGTTTTAGCTGTTATCATCAATATGAGATAAAGGTGTAGATTAAATACAAAACAGATTGGTATAAACTTTGCCTGTATGTGTCACTATCTACTCTTGTTGTATGGCTATCTGTATTAATACTCCTAGAGAAGTTTCTGACAGAATAATAAAGCTGGCTGCATAAGCACGGTGTATGACTGCTATTCTTACCAACACGCTAGCCGATTTTTTTCTGCCACATCTCGGTTTGGTTTTGAACTTGGAACTCAGAAAACAAGTTATGGGCATTTTGCAAACATACAATTTGGAATTAGTTGAACTATAAGGAGACAATGCCTGGGCTTCTAGATTTTCCAGCTGAAGTTATTTGGCTTTGAATATAGAATCTTTCTACTGAGCCACACAGACAATACTAATTTTTATCTTCTTGCTCTTCTAGCTTTTATTTTTAACAACAAAAGGCAGAAAGAAAGGAGGATATCAGGAAGTTTTGTTATAATACAGCAATAGAAAATAGGTCAATTTTCAGAATGATACCTGCAATTAATCTTTCAGAATAAGTAAACCACAATTTGCAGTGGTTGTAATTGTAGTAGAGTGTGGAGTAACCACTCTTAGGTTAGATTCCAGTGATCAAATATATGACTATTTTGGATATTACTGCAGAAATAAAGGAATTCAAAATTCAGTCATAATAGCTCAACTTAACATATATCCATTGAGTAAAAAAAATAAAAATCTCCTACTTTATGACAAACATTTGTGCTTTCAGCTATAGTATGACCAGAACAGATTTATTGGTAGCAATCCTCAGAAATCATCTAAATTACTACAATTCTCTGCAATAGATGCTGAAGTATTTTTCATCTTAGCATAATTCCACATTTACAAGACTTTAGTGTAGAACTACAGCTGTGTCACTGCATCTTTTCTATAGATGCATACATTTTCCAGAGTAATTATGCACTCATCATAGGAATATTTAAAAATAAAAAAAAGCTCACATTCATACCTCCCAGTGCCATCACCAATGGATTACAGTGATTGAAGTAAATGAGTTATTTACTAAAATACACATTGAAAGAAGGAAAATGTGCCCACCTTAGTGTCATACTAAAAATCAGGTAGCAAAACTGCATTTCTTTCCATTGTTTTGGATGTGTAATTATTTCCTTTTCTTCATATGTAAGTATTACAGAATGCTTAATAGACTAAAGACCATCAGAAACTTTAGATGAAAGGATTCTGCCATCAGATCATTTAGTGAGGATACAGCAGCGTATAAAACTGGGTAGTTGAAGTTCTCCAACTACGTTTTCTGGAAGAAGGGAAAGTGACTGGCATTTTCAAAACAGGCAGGAATGTTTGAAATGGATTTCTTGTTGCAGAAAAAAGTAAATTCTTAAGTCTTACAATAGCCATAGAACATAGAACAACATAGAATTGCTGTCGTCTGATCAGCTCACATCATCAGATGTGTTTGCAGAAACACCACCCTCCACCTCCATCCCCACCCCCCAAAAATAACCCACCACAAACCATTTTTGGTGAAGGCTGTACTTAAATCAATATAAACTGTGTCATTAGCATTAAAAGCAGCAGTTTTCACCCTTTCAATTGATAAATTCAGGCTATGTATAAAGTCAACAAATTTTCCATCTTAATTAAATGCCCTCTTCATCTGTTTAAAAACCCTATTGATTGCTGTTGGAAAGCAGCTGACTCCAGAAACTGCAGACTAGTCTATAATCCTGTTTAGCAGGCACAAAGGGCAGTATCAGTGCAGCAACAGAGATTCTGCAAAAGCAGGTAACTTCACAGACCTCAGAGAAGAAAGAAGGGAGAAAAAGGGGATTCAAGAAGTCTTGATTTTAATCCTAGCATAGCCAGAAGCTTCTGAAGTTTAGATGATAATAACAGATTGATTTAAAAAAAAAAAAAAAGAGGCAGAGTTCATTTCCTATTATCTAGGCTTAACTGGAAGCAAACACAATCATGCTGCAATTTAGTTTAGCACCCATGACACAGTGGCAGGCTAATGACTCCTTGTAACTGTGCCAGCTGAAATTTGTGGAGGCAGGATTCCAGACCGACACCATGTTGCAAGGTATATTATGACAAGATTATACATAAATGACCTTTGCAATCCCATTCTGTGCCTACACTTTTTAAATGCTAAGGCACAGAAAAGCATATTCATATAAAGTGCATAAATGCATATGCTATATTTTAAGCCTCAGCTCTATTATGGAAGAAGTTACCATTTTTAAAGAGTGCTCTGAATTTGACTGAACAAATTAAATGCCCTAAATGAGAATAATCTCCCGAGATACTCATGAATGGTTTTAACTTCCGTGTATATATGAAAAAAATAATTATCCCACAGTATCATTTGTCAACTGCCACATAGAAAGTCAACTCCTGTAAAAGAATTGCTTCAAATTTCACTCCTTTGACATTTTCTAAAATTAAAGTATTTCTTCATGGCAGGAAGTTCCAGATTATTAATGAACAGTAGAATAGCTAGTAATAAAATAACAATTTGAGACAACCCTAATGGTTTCTCTAACTTGTCATAAGGAACACTGTAAAATGAAATGGATTTTAAGTGGAAACCATCTACACCAGAGTATTTTTGATAGTAAATGGTTCAGATTTATCTTATAGGGCAACTTTTTCTTGGTTTTTTTCCCTTGATATTTAGTTCATATTGATGTCTTAGGCTTGCAGGACAGTGGCTGATGTTTAAAACTAACATAATGTATAGAACTAGCTGAAAAATTATGATCTGAACTTAAAGTAGAAAACTTTAGCATTTCCATCAGATTTCAAAGCATTTCTACAAACACTTCAGAACAGCTGTTATGCTAAAGTGATTGTATGAAATTTGTATAAGAGTACAGGTAAAACAGGGTTAGGAGAAATTAAAAGGAAGATAAAACTAAATGCTGGAAGTATGGATAGGGACTAAGTATGTAAATAGAAAGAATAAAGAAAATAAGTGAGAGTAGATTCAGCTGCCACCTAAACTTACAAGGCCTTATATTTGTTTATGAACCTGAACTTTCTGGTGTATTAGAACTGCACACCCAGGTGTACTGCAATTCTCCACTCTTATTGACCTGACACTTTATTATTATAAACATCTTCCCAACAAAGCCTCCCATCTGGCAGGTTCTTGCTGAACAAGCTAGTAAAATACTGTAATATTTGATCCCTTAAAAAAAAAAAAAAAGAAAAGAGGGGGGTGGGGGTTGGTACCACCCACCTTTCACATAGTACAGAAGTAGGAAGAGTGTTGGGAGATTCAGGCTCACTCCCCTTCTCAGTCTGAAGGATTTCAGTGTCATAGCTCCTGCTTATCAGGACAACACTCAACACGTGGACTTTTATTTGGAATACTGGAACAGCCCCTGGTTTATAATACTACAAACTACACCACCCATGCATTTGCCGTGATCCTATAGAAAGATTCCACACCTATTTTCTTTGGTTTATATTCCTGAGGGACATTCTGAGTTGCTTAAGAACATAAAAGTGACACCAGGTCAGAACAACGAGCAATCTTGCCCAGTACCCTGGCTTGGACAGTAGTTGAAAATAGAAGCCTAAAGGACAGCTCGATGATTGGGAAAGGATTGTTTCTGGCTTGCTCAGACTATTCCACCAGGCTTCAATACATGGAGGCTCATGACTACCTGACCCCAAAGCAATTATTTTCGTGTTTATAGCCTTTAACAGATTTCTTTTCCACGAAAATCTCCAGTTGTCCCTTGAAAACTCATATGTTTTTAGCATCAACATCCTGTGTTAAGGAATTTCAGAGCTTAACAGCACAACGTGTGAAGCACCATCTCCCTTCGTTTGCTTTAATTCTGCACCACTTGAACTTTGACTCCCTCTAGGCCTTGTATTGGAAAGGGTGCTGGACACCTGATCTACTTCCCCTTTCCACCCAAGTTTTTATATGCCTGTATTGTACAGCTGATAGGAGGTTTCTTTTGCAGGCTGAAGATTCCTAGCCTAAGCAAGTCTTTCTACAGATATTTTTCCCCTACTTCTGATGATCCTCACCACCCCTGCGGTATTGCCACCCAACTATATTTCTTCCCATACAGGCAAACCAGCACCACCGAGAGCATTCACCAGACAGGTGCCAAAATGCATTAGGGGCACACCAATGTTCTCAGCATCTACAAAATGATGGGAGGTCTTGGCTGCAGAAAGGCTCCAGGTCAAGACTCAGGGAGGAGAGGAACAGTGCAGTGTCAGAACCTGGCTTTGGAAACCAGCTGTGCTTGAGCAAAGTCAGTCTCCAGTTTCATGAACAGGCAACATAAAGACAACAAAGTTCAAGCAACTATGCCACTGTGTTATGAACCACCGTCAATGATGAGGGGTCAAAAAAAACGAGTAAAGGAGAAAAAACAAGGTTCAAACACTGCCAGAGGCAGCCATGCATTATGGTTATGGTCACAATATCAAGACCAGTTAAGCAAAGAGTTCAAAGTAGTAACAACAAGAAACAGAAAAGGCCTCTCTAATAGGCTTTTTCTATCCAACCTAAGCCCAGGCAAATCACAACGTTACTTTTTTTAAGAAAAACTTCTGTCTTAAGAAGTATTAATTGATTAGTGCCACTTCTGGTTTGCGGTTGTAAGCCAAGATTCTCATCTAGCTCACACAGGAACTGCAGCCAGATAGAGTGATAAAGAATAACTGCTGGACATGACAGCACACCTCCCAGAGTCAGAAACCCCACTCCTGCCCAGAGGTACAATTGCTATCTAGTAGGGTGTATTAGGACCTGTAAAGCAAATATTCCTTTCCATAGAAGGGGACTGCACAGTTCCAAGACTACAGTGCTTTTAAAATTCAGCAAGGGCCATTTATTGACAAAAATATATCTTATTTTGCTTTGCCACTCCAGAAATGAAAAGGGGACAGGTGCCAGCCACAGACTGACAGCTCCTAGGAGAAGGAGGGATGCTGAAAGTGATTGGGAACAAGCCAGAGCAAGCGACACTAAGTCAGCAGATGTTCTGATGGCAGGGGGACATCAGCCAGAGCCAGGCAGGACTTGCCTCAGACTTCAGAGGACACGGGGAGGAGAAACCTCAGCCTAGCATAGTTAAATCTTGTTGGAAAACAACACATCTAGCAGAAAGGAGAAAGTTCCTCCCTCCCGCCCTGAATTTGGGATGAATGAAGGTTCCCCTGCCAATAAAAGGTTTGAAACTAATGGGCACCATGGCTGATTTATTGGCACACTATTTACTGGCTTTGTTCCGAGATGCTCTGTGATGAAGAACAAAGATAAACTAAATTAAGTGTACTGCTATTAACAGAGGAAAGTAACACACAATTTTATAAACTAGATTGAAACAGAAAGAGATGGAAGTAGTAGAATGCAGGACACTTTTGATAAAAAGCTGATACGTAAGGTTTAAATGCAAAATTTTTAAAAAGCAAATAATAAAGTCATGGGTTCAGCGCACACTTTCAAGAGTGAACTTCACTCCCATCTGCTTGCTTTTCAGGACACTACCGAGCAGGCCTAAGGAGGCTGAGAAAGGAATGAACTGGGAAAACAACAGTATTGCCATTTGGGTGACCAGAGTCATTAATGTGATTTTGGCTAGCTGTTGACTATTCCCAAGAACCTCAATTTTTCCTCATGGCAAAATGAAGTTAGTAACCCCATTGGGTGAGTTACATGGTTTAGATAAGACATCTACTTTTTAAATGATTAGAACTAAGTGATAAATTAATATTTCACACTTTATTTTCCCTTCACTTAAATTTATTATGACCATACCCGGAAGCATGTTCCATCTGGCTCTGCAGAGTACTTTGATTTTCTTATTGGAATAAACTGATTAGTCTTCTTTGTTTCAGTTTACCCACTTGGGAACCAGAGTCTCCGAGGCACACTCCTTTCTAATTATGTATTAAATATTGAGAGCAAAATCGATTTTGCATGGTTAAATAGCTGATACACATTATCTCTTTATACTGCAATAATTTCCTTCTCTCCTCTCTGGCCCCATAAAAGTCAAAACTCAAGCCCCATCTTTGTGCCAAGCCAAAACTTCAGGCAGGGAAGCTTTTCACAGAGAAGGACTGCATCAAGTCAAATTAACTTCTGTTTCAGTTAGGAGCTTTGAACATGCATAAGTAAATGCTCTGCCATCTTCCTTCCTCATGCTGATCAAGCAGCATTCGAGTTCTTTAAGAGATTTAATTGATCAGGTGACCTGAATTTTCACAATATGGTAGAAAAATAATGCCTTCTGCAAAACTGGGGGGAAGAATGCTGCAAAGAAACATTTTAGCCACACTATTGATTGCTTTTCCAGCAGGTACTTTTATGGATAAGATTCACAGGGCAAAATGAAGAAAAGGGATAAAATGAAACTACTGTATAGGAATTGACAAAAATTACTCTAAAAAAAAAATCACTGGTTTGAATGTTAAGAGATGGTCCCATAGTATAGCTGAGTATCAATGCAGCTTACACTTTAAAAAAAAGCAACAAAAACCCTCCAAGAAACACCAAACCAAACAACAGATACCTATTTGTGCAATTTAACACAAAAGACTCATTCAGTGCTGAACCTCCCACATTTGTTAGCAGGACTACTATTCTGCACTCTTCTGTATTAGATGGTTTAAACAACAAAAATTAGAACAGCATGACCCTATGGAAGTGTTGTCACTCTCCTGAATTTTCCAAGACTTATACTAACAAAGAACATCTGACATCTCCATTCTCCCCTTTCAGTGCCCATACAGTTTGCCGTGTCCATGCTTGGCCTCCAGACAGCGGTTGAATCCCTTGAAAGCTCACAATATCTTCAGAAGTGCCGTGTCCAAAATAATTCATGCCCAGAGTTGAACTCTGTATGTAAAGACACATGGCTGGCCTGTATTACCTAGTTGAAATACAATTGCATTGGCTAATTATGAAAAATAAAACAAAAAAACAACAACCAGGGGCAATTTCTATTTGAACTTTGCAACTCAGGCAAAGCATTACAGTCTCTTCTGCAACCACCGCCAGATAAACCTCTGCCTGTGCCTTTTGCCGCAGTATCGTCTGTCTGGTTGCAGCTGCCAGAGCACCATGCTGGCACTGCCAGCCCACTGATCCACTGCCATAGCAGAGATTTAGTTAAGTAAACCCAGCCTACAGCTCCCTCTTTTCACAGATAATTCTAGCTCTGAACAAACTGTCAATCGCATCAGGCAATTGTTCCCCTTTAAGGAGAGGAAAATTAATGGTTGCCGAATCAAGGGAGGTAATAACTAACTGATGTGTGTAAAGAACTTGAATGCTGAAAAGCATTGCAAAAGCGCTATTGTTCCTGCTGTTGATGGCTTGTCAGCGCCCTGATGCCACCAAGAAGCAGCCCTTCTTCCCTTCCTAGTCCTGAAGGAGTAAAAAAAAAAAAAAATAAATCCCCCAACCCCACACCATCATACACACTTTGGGCTAAAATTATTTTCACCTGTAAACTGGCATATCTTTACAGAGCTCAGAGGGCCTGGGGTGGAACATAATTCTTGACAAAGCTTGCACTCGGACAAGCAGCTGCTGACAGTTGTCTCCTGGCCTCTAATTCCACGGGCCCAGTGATAAAATTAAATAGCTTTAGAAATGTCTCAGTGGCAAGTGTGCTTGTTCAGCAGCCCTTCTGCTAAGGGTATCAAGCTGGATCAGCCACTGCATGCAGGATTTATTTCACATGAATAAGAAAAATCTCCTTACAGCCTTTCTTCCCCGATAATAATTCTCAATTTAATGTCTTTAAGGCTAGAGCTGGATTTGCATTTTCAGTGCCACATGGGGGATTAGGTGCATTGAAACAGCCCATCCAGGAGGCAGACTTCCACTCCCACTGACACGGGGCCTGACTCAGGCAACCCAGCTTTCCAATACCTCATTTTAGGTCCCCAAGTGTCTACACCACCTGCTAGCTGCACTGGGAAACCCAGCTCCTAAGAAAGCTTAGAAGCCTTGGATAAACAGTAAGAACAATTCACATATTGTATTATTATCCTTAAAGACAAAGCTAGTACTAAAGAGCTCAAAAAAAGAAACTGATATTATTATATCATGAAATATAAAAATATGTTTGTACTAGACATGGTTGTTAATTAAAAAAGGAAAGATATCCTTGCAGTGTTTAGATTCCTGGATTTAGTTCTAAAATATATTGCTTTTATTACACAATGTCAAATTACATAGCACTTAAAGGTATCGGTTTCATTGTGGTTACCTAAAAACATGTTATTAGGAAACATGGCTGTCACCAGAGTTCTATTAATACAAAGTGACATCCGATTTTGAAAAAAATTTAGAAACTTGAATATTCACTCTTCTCAACAGAAATATTCATTTAAGGAAAATCTTCTGCACTGAGAACCCAGTAGACAAGTTACTAGCTATCCACACAGTGATGAGAGCAATTTTCCCCTGCTCTGCCTCTTCAGTTTCCTGCAAAGTAGTTGCTTTCTTTTTTTCAGGTTAGCTCAGCACCATCATTAAATTTATTTAGAGTAATTCCAATTCTGGGGCATTGACACAAGTGTTACATAAGAAAATTATATTTCCATTTGTTCTACTACTTGCTATTTTTTCTAAATGGAAAATTTACATGTATCTTGCTTGAACAAAGCTACCTATAGACCAAACCCAAAGAGCAGTCCTCAGGTTAGTCACAACACAGATAACTGGGGGGTTTTGGTATTGCAAGTCTTGGTGTGGCTTGACTATGAAGAAATCTGAGCTGAGAAGACAGAAGTAGAAAAGGAAAAAAAAAAAGCACCAAGATAAATTAATCTTTAATCACCTAGAGAAGGGAGATTCAATTAAGTGAGTAAGTGGCAATATAGAGTAGGCAGAAGTTACATGCCTTTAAAAAAAGGGAAAGAGTGTTTAATAATAATGTGAAGTGTAGTTAGGTAGGCAATAGTTAGCAATAGGACTGACTAATAAAACCAGGATATAGGCTGGGATCCATCAGGGCAGAGTGCAGGATTTACATTATCGTTGCTGGTTCTATCATATTTTAAGAACTTCAATTGCAAGCGTAGGATGTAAGTTTACAGTCTATAGGGGAAAGAGTCTTGACCTTGAAATTTGGTTTTGTAACCATAGTGAATGTTCAGAAAATAAAAGGTGATGGGGTAGCAGTATTTGTTTTGTTAAAACATTATTTTCTTAATGATAATTAGTGAAATTAGGAAAGGCAGCCTCAAGATCTATTACAGACCCAGGTCAAAGTCTGAGGTCTCTGTAATATCACTAGGGAGAGAAGTACTACTGCCTCCAGAGTAATAGCAGGCACCTCCACAGGCCTTCAAATTTGCTAGCAGAAGCGTTAAGAGACAAGTGCTCCTGGTTAATGTCACAGTTAATATTTTTCTTCATCATTTACGGTTATTAATATTGCCTTTTAAAAACATGACTAATTTTCAGTTTGGAAAAGAAAGAAGTATACTAAAAATGCAATCATTCAACCTGTTCTTTCCTCTTTAAGCGATTTCCACCCTTCAGAGAGGCCACACAAAGTCAGCTTGACACCACTTGCAAAAGTGAGGAGGGATGAGCAAAAGCTCCCTCCACAGCAGAGAAATCCTCTCAAGCAGCATTTCAGCTGGATTACAGGGTTCCTGCTGCAAGCCATCTCTAATTCTTGGTGCCCCTGCAGGGTTTTTCACAAAACTCGTTGTATCGGAGCTTGACCTTACTATAGCAACAGAAACATCTCCTGAGGTTGGTTGGTGACAATAAGGTGAGTAAACCTACTAATCCATAGTAAAACTGTTTAACAAAGCAAAAGTTGTTTGTCACCACCTCTCCAGGGTGTCTGCTGTCTTCGCAGAGTGGACAGAGCTAGGTTTAAACTTAGCTGTCAAGTGCAAAGATACTTCATCTACAATTTTACCACCAATTCATCAGGCTTAATTTTGTCCTAATTATGCTTTCCAAGATCCAGGCTACAAGTCCTAACAAGCCTAAATGCAACTAAAAATCTTTAGTTTTGACTTTAGCGTTTAACGTTTTTTCTGCCAGTTTATTACTACACACATTAACAAAACCAGTCCTTCCAGGGATCTCTGGGGGTGTCCTGTCCTACTCTTTTCCTGTTTCCCCTTGACTGATGCTCAATGTCAGCCTGAGAGTCCTGCAGGAGGCTGTAACAGTTGCCCATGTTGTGCTCATCCAGTCCTGCTGAGTCCAAGAGCTGGAGTTCCATACAGCCACAGAAGCAGAACAGAGTGACATCTGAGAACAGCAAATATCTGAAAAGGGTTCATATAGTAGTTTTAAGCTTATCTAAGTAGACTAATTTTAGCTAAAAGATTTTTATGAATAAGGAGACTTACTTCTGCAGAGTGGAAGGAGAAGAAAGATGCCATTTATATAGTGGAAGGAAGAGGAGACAGAAAAGAGGGCACAGTGTAGCATGCCAAAGCCTTACCTGTTTGCTATGCCAGACCAAGAGGAAGACACCGGATCTCTCTGCATTCAAATACATTTCCCCACACCACCACACACATCCCTCCCCAATAACAGATACAGAGTAAGATAAAAGATGTTGAAAAGGAACATATTAGAGTAAGTGACATAAATACAGTGAGGAAATGCAGCCTTACGTTTGAAGCAGAGCTCTAGCAGCACAGATTCTTGGGGTATCTTTACCCCCAGTAGATACAGTGTTGCAACAATACTAGTGTTACCTTAAACAAGCTACAGATACACTAAAAGCCAATGATCTTGGGTAATTAGGCTCAATCCAGGTGGGTGTACCTTGGTTCTCCACAGCGTGATGCTTGCTCAGGTGTCTCTCCTCTATTGTATCATGCTTACAGAGACAGGTTCATTTTCACTGACCTTAGTCACCATGTAATTTATTTCTGTTTTTATTTCAGAAGTCTCATCGATTTAAAGGGATATTTGATTCTTTGCAATAAGGTAGGATGGGAGATGTGAGTAAATTAGTTGCCTGTAAAGTGGTTTCGAAACACTTAGGTTTTATAACTGCAGGATGTTTTACTACTGTCATCCCTCAACAGGTGTGCAAAAAGACACTGAAACAAGCCTACATGATTAAACTACTAACAAGGAAACCAGATGAACAGGTTAAGTTTAATGAAACTGACAACAAGTTGGCTATATTTCTGTTGTTCTCTGTCATATTTAATGTGGCTCCTATAGAAGGAAGGATCAACACCTGTTTGTGGCATATGACAAAAGCAGTTGGCAAGCACACAAACCAAAGGTGTAGAGTATCTTGTTAAGAAACGACTGAGTTCACCAAGTCAGCAGAAACATTTTCAGGTGATACTTTATAAGCTTCTAAAGACCTCAGTGGTTACTTCTTTGAATCCATGTATGTGCTAGGATTCCTTTGATCCCTAACTGCAGGTTTAGGGAGCCAACGCAATGGGACTACATCCCAATAGCAGCAGCACAGCCCTGCTTTTCCCAGGACTGTAGTATAGTTTGGGGTACAGGGAAAGCATGCCTTGAGTTCACTGGCATTGCAAGTTCACACCACTTTTTCAGAAATCTAGAACACCTCTATGGCTTTTTCCTTATGGATGAGCCCATACACTGCCAGCTAAGACACTCATTGTAGAATCATATTATTCCTTTCCCAAATGGATCTTCAGCGTCTCCCAGAATAGGTTGCAATAAACAGCACGGAAGGACCATCAGAATATGAAAACACGAATAACGAACTTCCACATTAACTGAGACTGTTCGGATATTATTTGCCAGTAACTATTTGGCCAGAATACAAATGCTTTTGTGGGTATATGCACTGTACATCTTCTGCTAGCATCAAACAGCTCTTTGCAATAACATGCTGAGAAGGCTCCAGGGAGCTTCTCTATCTACTGCTAATCACGAGAACTTTTAAAATCACTTCTGAGCAAACAAAAAAAGTGCAAATGCTTATTTATACATTATACATATGTATGCAGGACTACATCGTAAATCCATGGACACACTTTAAGTTCAAGATAGTTTTTATACACCTTATGAAATTGTTTGTACTTCCTCCCTCCTCTCCATTTCTGATAAAACAAATCATTTTACTGTTCTGGAAATGGAACTTCAAAACCACAAAGTTTGGCACTTGCATTCTCAGTGTCACAATTTGCACTGCAAAATCGTCTCTGGCTCATTACATTATTCAAGAAAGTTTTGGTCTAAATAGCAAACTGAAAGAGTGAAACTCCTCGATTCCTCAGTTCTTCTGTTTGGGAATATACCAGAATATACCTAGTCTCAGTGGTTTATGTCCCTCTCAGATCTCAGAAAGCTGTTTGTACAGAGACCCATAATAAAATATGGAGAGTACAGGACAACTGTAGAAATAAATGAGAACAAGATATTGGCCCATTAAGGAGCTGTTAAAAAGTTCCCACTCACTGCTATATGGGATACTAAAATCTGACAGCCAATAATCATTTGGACTGTACGTGCTCAGTCTAAAAATTTCTTTTTGCTACATTTTAAATGCAGCTATTTTAAAATTAGAAAAAAGGAACAGCTGGCAGATAGTTTTAATTGGGTGCCTTCCCTGCGGCTGTTTTAATTTCCTTCCTTGAAGCTTTGTGAATAGCAAAAGCTTTCTTCTTTTTGTGACTACATTAATCATTTATCAGATTAAATAACTCTCTGCTACTGGACAAATGTCAGAGCTTTGCAAGTTTCCTTCAGTGCCTGAACAAGTAAAAGTCTAGGTTCTGCTCCATACAAGATAAAAGTCACTTGAAAGCATGTTTTTGTATACAAAAGATCCCCTTCTGCCCCACACAACATTTCCTAGAACAAGTTATAGACATGGATAGAGGCACAGATAAAACTCTGAGTGGCCACCTCGAATCCATATTCCAAAACACAAGAGCTAGGTTCACCGTTTGTGCTTAGACCTGAAACTTTCCTGAAGAGGCTTAAACACTTCGCTTAACCTGTAATTCCAATCCAGTTGTTACAAACACAAAATAAAGCAGTGCTTTATCTACTACACTATGCAAACAGCAGTAACTCTTGCACAGCCACAAGTTGCAGGACAACCTTACACAGAAGCAAGTTCTTGAGCCCCTCAGATTCAGTGTTGTAAACTCTGGTTGTTTATGAGGACAGCTTTTCCCAGAGCATTTCAGTTCTTCCACTTTATTAAACAATAATAAAAAAAGTAGAAAGTTAGAGACACTAACGATAAAGCTTTAGGAATACCAAGGACTCAGATGGCAATGAAGCACATTTTTCATAGCTTTCTATGAAGTGCTTATTTGCCAAGAAAACCTTAGTGGCGGTCTTAAACTTGTTTTCATCACAGACTAAATATTAAAAACCTGAGAGGCAGGATAACACTTTCTCTGTTATGGAGCCAAGGAGGGTGTAAATATATGTATTTTACATAGAAGTAACCTTTTGAACATCTACCTACTTGAATCATGTCCATGATCTAATGGTTACACCAGTGAATTTGACATGACAGTGATTTTCACTCATACCATAAACCTGAGGAACCCACAGAACAGAGAGTCAGTTCTGCTCATATTGATGACATCAGAACCTGAACACTGCCAAGGAGTCAAGTAAAATGAAAGCACCGATTTTGCTGTTTCAGAGATATTGAACCAGTGCATTCCTCATCTTGAGGGTAATAAGGCATTTTGTAATTAAGGGCTGCAAACTGGTTCTACAATAATTTTCAAAAATGAAATGAAACCACAAGAAATAAGAAAAGAGAGATTCAGAAAACCAGCCTCCACTTGGGGCTGTTTGGTGGGTTTTGGGTTTTTTTTTTGGGGTGGGGAGTGGTCCCCCCTCTTTTTTTCTGAAGGCTACAACTCCACCATAGAGGATATATGCATACACATTTCCCTCTGGTTGATGAAAAAACACAGTCCGTTTTCTATACCAAACTTAAGCAATCTTTTATTACAAACCTGAAGAAACCCTCTTTTATTCTCCTAGATCTATTAGCAAGTTATAATTTGTATAATAGCTTGCAGTCTCACCCATTTTGCAGTTTTAGTAAGCAAGAAAAATAAGGCAACTTTTACTCCAATTACTTTTTCAGTTAAAGAAGGAGAAAAAGAAAAAAAGTCTTTTGTCAGAAACCTTAGCCGGCCAGGACAGCAGTCAAGCACATGACTTAAGGAAAAGATTAAACTCATCAGAACCAGTGGAAAACAAATGAGACTGTAGAATAAGAGAGGATAAGAAAACACTCCTAAGGAAATGTTCTTAAGAATATGAATAAATGGGAGCTATTTCTTGCTCTGCAAAATACTTCCTCAATGGCCTCCAAGAAGTCACTCGAAACAATAGGGTTCAAAATATCAAATAACCAGGATATGAGTCACAGACACAGGTTTACTACTTGCTCTGCCATTAACCCGCTGTGCCGTGCCTTGGCAGGCCATGTTGCTTCTCTAGACCTTAGCTACCTCACTACCAAAACTAGAAGAGCGGTTTTTTAATCATTAATTATTTAGAATAAAAGTCAACCCTTTTCTTAAAATAGGGATCTCTCCTATCAGCTTCAATAGAGGTTTTACTCATTCAAGAGCAGATGTTGTTCCAGTGTCCCTCTACAGTGGGGACAATATCATTTGGCCACTACAGAAGGTGACAGAATGACAGTCTGTTGCATAGAAATTCCTTAAGCAGAGGAAACGGGAGAGAAAGTGGGATTATAGAGGTCATCCGTTATGATTCAATCAATTGATTCTTGAATCATCAACTGATAAATGTTAAAGCTGTTTCAAGACTGTCTGCTCCAAAATAGACATTTCATGTTTTCAACTGAGTGGTAGAAAGCAATTTTAAATGTTAGTATCCTGTTATTTGCCTGAAAGTTAAGGAGTGGGAGAGTAAACTTTTCAGAATAGATGACCGAGAAATAGGAAGTTTTAGGCTTGCTTACTCTTCAATAAATCCTCAAGTAGCACCATGCAGCTTAGGTGACCATGATGGGCTGTTGGTCCAGAACGCCTACCATCACAAGCATGGATGAACAGCCCACACTGCAACAACAACTAGGAGCAGACCTTGTTAGTTAAGCTTTGAAAGCAAGACGAGTCTTTAAATACAGATTAAAAATTAAAATAAGCCATTTCTGAGCAAGAAGGATGACCTAAAACTTTACTGCAATATAGTGCCTAAAGTCCCTAGCCAGGCTAATATGTTCTACAAACTTGGGACCACCTGCAAAAGGGACTCAACAAATATGCTGTGGTAGAAAAGAAAGCCACTCTCACATGCATACAACACGTGAACTGTGAACATGGAAGTTTGCTTCTAAAATAAGCCCAACAAGTGGTTGTTAGTGCAGTCCAGTGGGCAGCCCTGGGGCTGGATCTGGCAGGCAGCTTGCTTCTGTCCAGTCCATTGCCTTTGCTCCAGAAGCAGGCAGCCATTCCTGAGGAGGCAACACAGCCCAAACAGTTGAACATCTCCTGAGCTGGCTCTGAGCATGCGCAGCTGAGCTGAAAATGCTCCTGTCTCTATGCTAGGAAAGGAGTTTATCCCTCATTGCTCTCCTGTGGAAACCTGGGCCTTTGTCCCAAGCTGCAGTAGACAAGACATCCATCCCTTTCCACTGGGCCAGCAGGATTTGCCCAGCTCTCTGTGTCAGACTGCAACAACCCTTTTCTCAGCAGCTAATGCATCGACGGAAAGGAAAAAGAGAAGAAAACCAGATGCTGTTTCAGGGCATAAGTGGAAACTGCCCATCCCAGGAAGGTGGTAAGGTGGGGCCTGTGGTGCGGTCCTCCAACCACAGCTATGACATTTCAACACCTTAGGCAAATAATACAACAGCAGCACATGCATACAGGTAATACTGAGCACAAACACACTTGCACTGTTCAAGCTGTTAATAACTATGCAAGCCCGTGCTTTCTTTCTCTACCCATTTTTAAATCTTTCTGCTACACTACTGTTAGCAAGAGTGTTTCCTCTGTGCTCTCCTCTACAGCAAATATGTCCTCCCAAGCCTATTCTGAGATCATTGAAATGTTTGAGATATGCAGGTTCCCCCTCCCCACAGCAGATTCATTATTTCCTTTATTAAAAAATATCAAATAAAATTTCTCCAAGAGAATAGTGTTAAGCCTACATACACAGAAAAGAAATATTTCAACATCTCTTGCAGTATGGGGAACATTCTACCCTAAGGACTGAATTATTTTACCTACAAAATGACAGAAGTTAAAAGTCCATTAAGTTAACCCCTTTATATCAGAGTAGAAGAACTGGTCATATTTCATGCCCAGTATTGCCAAAACAACTCTACAATGGGAAACATTTCACTTTCCTAAATTGTGTTTTCTGACAGGTTACCTTAACATCACGTGAAGGAGATATTTCTCACCCTCTCCTTACAACTTCTTCACACCTTGAACAACAACAATAACATTAAAATTTAAAGTCTGTATCCAGAAAGACAACAGCTTATGATAGAATAAGTAAGGTGGCAAGCGTGGGCTTTGGTGTTCACACCAAAGAGAATCTTAAAGTTGAAAGACCGTGGAGAAGAATACAGAGTACAGAGGCTGTGACAGCAAAAGCCGCTCACTTGCTGACCCAAGGCACTACAGTACAATCACGAGAAGTTAGACGGCACATGAGCATACATGTCCTTCAGGACATAGCTGGAGGAGGCCTTGAACAGAGTCAGGGCTTGCTACCTGTCACAGCGCTCTCTAAACTATCAAGCTGCAACAAGGTCTTTACCATCACATACCAACATACTCTTCATGCCAGCCCTCTGCTGCCTTCTCCTAGTCTCTCCTCATTCAGGGCATGCTCTCTCTTCTCTCTGCTTCTTCTTCCTCCTCTCTCTTCCTTGGCTGTACTCTCCTCACTGGCTGTCCAACCTCTTAACAGAACCAGCCGCAGCTGCACCTTATCCACACCAGCCAACCCACCGCCCCTGAAGCCAGCCCACAGCTGTATGTTATCAGTGTTAATTAACCCAGCTTCATTCCTCTACAGCTACCTACAGCAGTAGATGCTTTAAAAGCAGTGCCAGTTCATAGTCAATCTGCCAGGTTATAAGCAGCAGAGGTCTAATGATTAGAGCTGTTCCAGCCAATGAACAGTTGTACAGCTTCATCAAAGCCAAGCTAAAGCTAATGGCAAATACCACTGGCATTCTTGCAGCTCCACGGGGCACAGCTTCTATCATCATGGTAGCCTGCATCTTATGTTTTCAAGGACATCACAGACTGTTTAAGAGAGAACATTCATAGATTTAAAGAAAAAGAAAATGTTTCAAGTCTATATGAGCTTCATTTCTGGAAACACATGAACAGAACTATAAAATTCTGTCAGAGTGGTGCTCTGAAATCCACAACAAGTTATCTAAGCTACCTACAAAACCCCCATGCCTAGAGTGTGGATAATCAGTCTTAAAATCAGTTCAACTGAAATCAAGTTACAAAGAAGGAAACTGCTGATCTAATATCAACCTTCCAAGTTAATTTGTTGTCAGGTCATCAGGCACCAGAAAAAAAAAACCAACCCAACCATCAAACTGTTCCCTGAGCAATGTTAGCTTGAAGTTTTGACAAATAAAAGCTTTCTAAGAGTTAGAATAAAGTTGCTTTGATTGGCTGTCAACTGGATGGACCAAAACAGATAAGCCAAATGAATTCCAGGATTCCTAAGATAAGAGATAGAAGCTTACTTGACAAATGGTACATTGAGAAGCGATATCAGCAAGAAATATCATTACATATTGGGACGCACACATAGCAAGCAGAAGAGGAGAGAATTGGTCCTGGAACAGTGCTACACAAAACTCACTAATGGCAGTTGCATTTGATGCCACTCCAAATGACTAATTCTGAAATTCTATAAATAACTGAGGTTAGGGTAAGACAGGAACACAGTCTTTGTCACTAACAGTTGTCAGTGTAACAGTTGCCTGCTGCTTCTCTTTCTGACAGAAGAGGTATGGAAGACTTACAAGGAGAAACCTTTGATGGGATGTCTGTGATAGTGGTTAGACTTGATGACCAGAAGTGTTCTTTCAAGCCTGTGTTCCTGAAAGAGGTCTGACCAGGTCCACCGAGCTCACACTCAAACCACGCAGATATTTTTTTGGGAACAAATAAAAAAAAACAACCAACATACCGAAAACCCAACAAAATTCTCTAAAAAAAATCCCCTCAGACAAAACCACTCAGATGACAGTAGCAGCTCTCCCTGTCACATTATCTCTACAAACACACCTGTTAATCTCCAAACCTGCTGTAGTTTCATCACATATTAGACTCTGAAGTATTACACTAAACCATACTACTTGAGAAGCATTTGCAGTGAGTAACAAATCACAGCCCTAAGAACACAAAAGTATACCACAATCTTGAAGTGTCAAGCTATCCCAGAAGGGTTGAAGTTACAAGGGTCCTCCAGAGGTCATCTGGTCCAACCCCCTCATTCTCAAGCAGAGAGCTTGATTGCCTAGGACCATATCTGGTTGGGTTTTGAGTATCTCCAAGGATGGAGACTCCACAACCTCTCTGGTCATACTCTCAGTGAAAAAGTGTTTCCAGATGTTCAGAGGGAGCCTCCTGTGTCTCAGTCTGTGCCTATTGCCTCTGGTCCTGTCACTGGGCACCGCTAAAAACAGCCAGATTCCGTCTTTATGCCCACTGTTCAGGTGTTTACACATATTGATGAAATCCACACACACACACCGCCCCCCTTCTCCAGGAAAAGTCCCAACTCCCTCAGCCTTTCCTCACAGGACAGATGCTCTTGTCCCTTAATTTTCAAGGCCCTCTGTTGGACTCTCTCCAGTATGTCCCCATCTTGTAGTCAGATGTCACCATGTCATGTCTTTAATGTGTTGTCCAATATGAAGATGTCTGTAAAGCTAGAGACCAAGTATCCTAAAAGAAAGCCTTAGCAGGCGCTCCAGAATTCATCAATAATAAATACAAAATAAGAACAATGATATTTTGTTTTTAAATAAGCTGTATCAAGCTGTTAGAAAAACATCTTTATCCCTGTCTTTTTAAGAAAAGCAGAACTGCGGTTATGGCAAGGGAGAATAATAAAAGCACAGCAAACAACTAAACTAATAAGGAGCAATGAGACTTTAAAGATTTAAAAATCAGGAGGAGAACACAGAGGCAAAAACACATGGCTCAACATTCATATGAAGAGAAAAATCAGGTAAAATGGTAAAGAGGCAAAATAACTTAGAGCTAGTGAGAAATCCAAGTATATCAGGAACAAGAGGAAGACCATTATCTCAGTTAATTACCAGGTTCATTAGTCAAGGGGGAAGGGGAGCCTACAAAGAGACTAAAGAATTCAAAACCTCCTCATCATATAAATAGTTAGTTAAAGCTAATTTAAGTACTTAGTTATAACAATGGAGGAGGAATACAGGTCAAAATACAGAAAGAACAGGTCAAGAAATATTTAGTTAAATTTGTTTTATTCATGTCAACAGGATGATAGTATTTACCCCAGTATTATTTAGGAACTAGCCAGAAACAACCATGGAAAAGCCAACAAGTGTCATTTCTGGGGGAAAAAAAATAAAATAAAATAGTATCCGGCCTTTTAAAAGGGGGAAGAAAAAGGCTTACAGACAAGTTAATTTGATTGCCTGGAATGATGCTAAATTATTAAACAGCTGTATGCCACCTTTGCTCCACCCCAACCCCAAATGTCACAGACTTGTCAAGAACAATGTTAAGTCTAATCAATTCAATTTCCTTCTTAATCTCATGGGTTGGAGGGAAGGGCAGAAAGAAAGGAGAACGGGAGCAGAAGAGGTGGCATCAAGTATTGTGTTTTATTAAGCCTGTCGACATCGTTCCCTTAAATCACCATTGGATTGATCAATTGGTTGAGAACATCTACCTAAAAACGTAGCTATTAATCTTGCAGCACAAACCACTTAAGTGTCCCTGTAGGGAAGTCTGTCCTGGGCTTGGGTGCATTCAATATTTTCAGCAGTCAGTGACAGAATTGGAGAAGGCATCCAAAATTTGTGGATGGCTTTGGATTGGAGGAGCAGAAAGCAGTTTAGAGAACAAGATTAGAATTAGAAATCAGCTTGAAAAATTTATGAAATAGCTCTATGTCAATGACACAAAATGAAGTAAAAAGGCACCACACAGCAGAAGGAGAAAACCAGAAGCAGAACATGAACATTGGGGTAACAGCAAAACTGGGATAAAGAAATATCTAATAGACATTTGAAATTATATTTCTATTGGAACAAGTCATCTATGTGTAAGCACGAGCTAGACAGTAGAAAATACTTATTTGACATGTGCTAACAAATACTTTTTACAAAAAGAACATACCACTTGATCAATATTTCTATAAGCTCCCACTGAAGTCTAACAAACATCCACTAATAAACAATACGTAGCTACTGAATATATTAAAAAAGATTTAACAATTAAAAAAATATTAAAACCACATATTCAAGTGATAAACAAGTCCCAGTGACTGTTTTCATCTTCCCTTGTGTTTTCAATGCTCCAGCACCATCAAGACTGTTTTTCATTACGGAAATGACAAAGCTTTACAATATATTAGGGAAATAAATAATTCCCATGCATTAATTATTAAATCTGTCTCTGCTGCAGCTCCTCAGCAATACTCATGCATATTCCAAATACTTTCTCATCAATAGTCTTAACGGGGGAGGGACTTGGGGGGTTAAAAGAGGTTTTTCCCTTACTTACCACAATTCAACATAAATTTTGCTTTTGTTTTTTAAATGGAAATAATTGAAAACAGAACAAATGCAATAGAAGTCCCTTATCTTCATGTTTTACACAAGTAACTGCTGTGCCATCTTGTAGAAGTTGCAGTGCCTGTTAATGTTTGTGAAAGATTCACATTATGATGATATTGAAATAAAATACATAATCTTAAGTCTATTTTAAAGTTATTTGATTCAATGAAAAGCTTGCAAAATCCTGTAGTCTTTCTTCTCTCTTCTGCCTTAAACACCAACACTTGAATCAAAGGGGCTCCCTTTTAAGTGGGTATTGTAGTGTTTTAAATTAAGATAGTCTTTGAACATACATTAATGATGACATTAAAAGACTACAAAATTATCTAGAATGACATTGCTGATTTTGCTTACATCTCATAGAAGTCATCTACGCATAGCTGTAGGATATGTGTTCTGGCTTGTGTCTTTGTCCTTATCGTTGGACAAATACTCCCGTACTATACCAGATCAAAGCAATCTAGTTTGTTAACAAGATACATAACTGACCTAAATCAGTCCATATGACTAAACATTCAAGGGATGAGTTAAATATAAATTCAACAACTACACCAAAACAACAAAATAAAGCATGATAACATTACATTAACTTCTTAGTACGCAGCATTGTGGTCAGGTGCTGACAATGTCATTGAAGGTGTATTACAAGCACTTTTGAACCAAAAAAGCTGACTTTCCTGTCAACCAACCATTCTCACAGTGAACTCAACTTAAAGTATAGTAAAAAAAGCACAAACCCACCCCATCTCTCTTCCCACTTCAACAGAAGTCTTTGAGCCACTTCAGTGGAACCAGGCAGGAAACAAGTGTGTTCTACAAATGCTTGGAGGGAGGCTGGAAGCCACCTGTGCAATTTCCTCACACCAAATGGAGAAAAATTCAAAACTTTTAAAGGCTTTTTCAGAGCAAAAGAAAAATATATATTTTTCTAAAAAAAACAGACTCTCCTCACCATGCAATGACATTCATTTCCCACCAGAATAGAGACCATGATTCAAGAATTTGTTACTGCTCATTCAGGACCAGCTTGAATGCTCATCTCCATATCTCAGGACTGTTTTCACCACTGGAGTTTCCCCACACAAGTTAATAAATAAATAAATAATTCATGTCTACAGATACTCCCAGTCCTACTCCTCAAATGCTTTTCTTCACATATCCAAACAGTACTCAACTTTTTGATTCCAGCTTTCTCCCTCAATCACCTTTTTAATTTACACTTACAGATCTATGAAAGAAAAACTGTCATTCATGCCTCAGTGCAAATGAAGCACTGCGCCTCAATTTCAGTACAGATGTTTTCTTCCCTTCAGATTTCAGCACTGTGGCTAAACCTGACACAGAAAAATAAATTAAGCATCCTAATAATCATTACCTAAAGCCACTGCATAAGAGCTTGCTCACAATTTATTTTAAGTATTTGTACAGCAATTACTCACGAGATACTGCACTTCGTTGGGATTTCCTGTTCAGCTTGATCTGATTACAAGAAGTATTTTGTAATCAGGGCAATCTGAAAGCATTTCATAGAAGTACTGATGTGTACATATTAAATCTAATTTGGGAACCTGAAAAGCTACATTTGTTAACTGTCTCTTGGACTAGAAATCTTTTACACAGGACAGCCATTCTGAGAAAATGAGAGCTCCCACCGTGTTCCTCTCAAAATATTTGCAATGTAGTTGCAAAAACTAATTTGGATCCTCCGCCAACAGCAGTGATTATTTTATTTGGCCTTCTACATTCATCTGCTCCAGAGAATGCCGAGGTGTGGATAGACTGTGGGGATAAACCCTGCCAAAGAGCATTACTGGTCAGTGAAATGGAAAAAGGCACTGGAAATCCAGATATGTGTGATTCCAGGAACAAGTCTGACAATACCAGATGAGATAGCAGGGACACTAGAAGTTTTCCTGTGACTTGTGCTAGATGTCACTTGGCTGCAAGTCAGCATGCTTTGTAGAGATTCTCTATGCTTAACACAACTATGAATGACACCAGTTCAGAAACTATAATAAAAAAAAAAAACCCACCACTGCAGAAATATGCATACTAATTCTTTCCATAACCATTCAGACTAAACCCAGGACCGGAACATGACAGATGCAGCATGTACTCCTGAAAGCAAAGAGAAGTTATGTGACTATCGGGGCACAGAAGGGAAAAATCAGCTAAATTGTCAGTAAACATGCTTACATCATGAAGATATGTGCATACCCAAGTGTTTCTCCAAGTAGGATAGATCATATAAGATAATGACTTCTCTAATTTCAGAGACAGGTGCCCAACATAATTAAGTGGGTATGGGAAGTAAGGTGATAAAGGAACAATTTTAAGAGTTCTATTAATCTGTGTTTGAGAACAATTGCTAAGTTTAGCAAAGCTGTGAGCCCTGGGGATCTAGTAGTGTCACAGGCATGAAGTGTACAGTGTCCTTCATGGTGTTATACTTTGGTGATCTCAATGCCTGCCTTCCACAAACAAGTCACCACTCTCTCGTTCCACTCTCCCTACCCAGAAATACTTTGTATGCCCCTGGACTTCACCTACGCTCCTCTGGCCTCTTTCAGATCTCCCCTGAAGACCACAGTAAGAACAGCCCCTAGTGGGTGGAGCCCATTAGATACCCTAAGAGCATACCTTTTGCTTTAGCTTAAGCCGAGATGAACCCAACACCCAGAATCACAGACCAGGGTGCTCAGAGCTTTGGCCAGTTGGGTCTTGAAAGCCTCCAGCAACTGAGACTGCACAGCTTTTCTGGGCAGCTTAGTCCACACCTTGACTGCAGTCATGGTGACTGATTTTAAATTTTATTTTTTAAAAAAAAAAATTTCTTCCCTTTGGCTAATCAGACCCTCTCCCGTTTCAGTTCATGACCATTATCTGTTGGCCTGCCCCTGTGCACCTCCACAGGGAGCCTGGCTCTGCCTTCTCAGTAATGTCCCCACAGGCCTGGGACAGCTGGGCTTCCCAAGGCTGCCACAGGACACCAGCCAGCTCAAGGGAAGTGGGGACCAGGAGCAGATCAGCGTTCAAAACTGCCTTCCTGATCTGCATATCTGCTAATTATGGGTGTGATTTTACGCCCTGATAGACATACACCAGAGGAACAAAACAGTATAATTTTATACCAGTAGAAATAAACTAGTTCAAAGTCCTGCAAGGATACCCAGCCAAGTTCAGGTATGTTCTTCAGACTAGCCTATGCTCATTAGTTTACAGGACACAGTGTTTTAAAAATGAGTTGATATATTCAGGAATGAAAACTTTAAACAGGTTTAAATATTGCCACTTTTGTGGGACCTAAAGAGTAGTGCAGCTGAAAGAGGTTGTGCTTTAAGGAAAAAAAGAAAAACCACAACAAAAAACCCAAACCCTACCACATTTTTGCTTTCATCCAAATATTAAATATTTTTCATGCTATAAGTACCAACTCCTCTGTTCTAGTATGCACCGTTTTTCACACTAGTTTTCCCAGCAAATGAACATACTTTTTACAAAGTATAGCTTGTTCTGAACATTGTGAAAGACACAAACGAGATCACAAGTAAGTTTATGCTGGACACCTCTTCCCCACCATTGCTGCCAGCAGGACAACTCTTGAGGTTTCAGGCACTAGCCAATACTAACTAATGCTTAATTCCTTCTGTAGCCAGCTTAAATGGCATAGTGGTTAAAGTACTGCAGCTTGCCGTGCCATGCCCACGCTTCCAGAACCTTCGTCACTTCCCAGCGCAGCCGGGACTTGCAAACCCATAACTGCCTTGCCAAGGGAGGGGACTGCAAGCACTGCCGCAAACTGCAACCGGACCCAAAGCATTGCCAGCACAGGAGGGTCATGGAAACACCAGCTCTGTACACCTCCCACCCAAGGCTGGCAGAGTGCCGTGAGACCCTCTCCTGTGCTTGCAAGAACACTGTCATTAGTGGAAACTGAGGTGACAGCTTGTTCCAGCGAGTCTCCAAGCAGAAGTCACCGGCTGCACATGGACCACGCTCACGTGTTGCAGAACAGAAGAGGAAATGCAGATTGATTTCTAAAAGGCACAGAATTCGCACCGGACAGGTGGCACCAGTCAGAAGGTGAAATACCACAGTAAGAGCCATATGCTTCAAAGACCACAGACTCAATGCCCTCATATTCACTGAGCTCGTTCCTTTGCTTCACATCGTACCACTTCAGAACGGGCCTTCTACAATTAAAATGGGCAGAATTTGAGCAATACAGTTTCCAGAGACTATTTTTCTTTCCTTTTTGTGGGGGTTTAATGGGAAAAAAAAATAAATCTGTTTTCTTTGTGTTTTGATGAATACTGGAGATTCAACACAGGCCAGGGAAATCCTGTTATTTTCTTATTTCCAAGGGACTACCCTTAAACTGGACAAGAAACAAAAGACTCCTATCTTGCCCATTTGCACCATTTAGCTACTGCCGATTCCTGGAATGTCTCCAGTGCTCAATGTCACCTCTCAGATCTGGAGCATTCAATGTGATATGACATGACTAATTATGCAGACTGAATGCACAGTGCTGTGATTTCTTGTTTTTCCAGTTTAAAGGAAATTGCTTTTATATCTTATGCTGACTTAAATACTTTTTTTTTTTTGAAGTCCCCCCATAGTTCCATTTAGAAAACAAACCATAGCAGTGCTTGTATAATTAGATTACAAATGACCGTATTACATGAAATTCAGTATCTGTATCTAATTTCTATGGCATCTTTTACAATGGTATCCAAGAATCAGGCAGCTTTTTCATTCCTTTTTCTTTTTGTGTTTAATTTTGCCATACTTTCTCCTTATCTAATAAAATATATGTGCACGTTTGAATTAGTAACACTCTGGGAAATACTTCCAATACAGTTCCTGATATTACCACAACCACGTAAGGGGCAGAACAGGTGCAGCTTCTCACAAAATCTAAACATGTTCTGCTTGCTTCTGGTCAGAACGTATGGCCATGCAGACTTGGAGGCCACCTTTACTCCACTCAAATTTCGATTGTATCCTCTACTGTATCTCATTTCTGCAGAAGATCAACCAGGCAGAGCATCAACAGCTACCTGAAACTGGCCAACACATTCAGGTTTCAGCACACAGAAACGTGGATACAGTTATCAATGGAAAACTCCTCAGTATATAACTCCTGCACTTCAGTTTCATTTATGAAGTTTATTTGCTCAAAATTATAACCGCTGTTTTACAGCTAATGACAATTTCTTTGAACTACAGAAGTGGTGCTTTGCTCTTGCCTCCCAAGCTCCTGTCCCCAGGCCATGCTCACTACGAGAACACTGCAACAGGTACTTTTGCAGTGGTGGCGTATACATCTAAAAGCATCTGTAAATGAATACTGGAAGACAGGCTTATAAATCTGTATGCTCATATTTTTCACATTTAAAGTTACTCATGAGTTAGAGGGTTGTGCAGAGTAGAATTAAAGCACAGATATGTTAGTTACTCCTCAAAAGCAAACAAAAAAAAAAAGCTACCTTCAGTGAGCAAAACCTGGCTTTCAGAAGTAAGAGTGCAAAGGAATCAACCTGTGCACATGTGCAACACAGCCCCTGCCCCATTCCAAGCCATGTTCTGCACCTAATCCCTCCAGCCTTCCCTGGTTAGGTGGGCAGCTTACAGAGCAGTTTTCCACCACTGCAAATTACATTTAGCACTTTTTTGATTATCCAAGTTGGCAAAAACAACAAACAAGCAAACCAAAACTGCACATATACTATATGTACCCAAAGAAGGGGCAAGTAGGGAGATCAGCTTTTTTATTTTAAATATAGTGTTCATTACAGCTTACTTGAGCAGGCTGAGAATGAACCCCAAGCAATAACTGCTCACAAAAATGCTGGAAGACCCTAGTCATCAGAAAAACACAAAATCTTCCCTAAACTAGAAGATGTTAATTCCTCTTTTTTTTTTTTTCCCCCCTTATAAAGAAAAAAGCCTACATCGTCGAGAAAGAGGAAAAATTAAGAAAAGCAGCTATCTTATACCATATCATACCTTCTGAGCCTGCCTACCTGATTGATGCCCACAGGCAGGTGACATGGCTAGGCTGAGCTAGATTCCTAGAAAAATAATAAAAAATAAACACTCCTAATATACAAATTATTCCTTTCTAGCCAAGTAGCAAATGATTGCTGCAATGTGGAGTTACAGAGCTAAATGATGCCCCGTTTTCTTATTTTGACAGGAAAATGAAGAGGCCAGCACACCTTACTGGCTACCTGGGCAGGAGAATGGGGACAAGCTCAGAAGACTGTTCGCTCTCTCTCTTCTTTAACACATAAAACAGAACAGAGGATACATAATTTTACAAGCATAAAATATAGCCTATGCTCAGAGGGTAGCTCTTCCTCTGCATAGCCTTTTTTTGGCTGTATCCCACACTTAAACACTGCATCCTCACAGTTTTCTCCCACTCTGACTATATGTGGTATAGGGGGTCCTCCAGCAAAAGAAACAAGAGCACCACCACAACAGGTCTTCTTGTAGGAAGGTGCATTTTTAGAGACAGAGAAATTGCATCTCCTCATGCACTGCAGCACACCTAAGGATGCTTCTGACACATGACCTTGAGTGCAAGAAAATTTGTTCCTTGCTATGCATCACCTCAGGCATTAGCACTGAAATAAACTTGTGAAAAAATCACCTCCCATTGCCCTACTCATAGGGATCGTGGTTAAGTTTGCACTACACTCTTTGAAAAGGTATATAGGCATACTAAAACCTTGAAGTATGCACTGTGCTTCAGGAAGACACTTCACATCAGATTCAGAGAATCTGTTATTTCAGCTGAGTCCACTGACCTCAGCTTTAGTTCAATCAGGCCTGTAGACACCAATAACAATGGCACACTGTCCTGGTTTCAGCTGGGATGGAGTTAATTTTCTTCTTAGTAGTTAGTACAGTGCTGTGTTTTGGCTGTGTTGATAGCACACTGATGTTTTTAGTTGTTGCTGGGTGATGTTTACACTAAATCAAGGACTCTTCAGTTCCTTGGGCCCTGCCAGCCAGAGGGCTGGGGGTGACACAGGACATTGGGAGGGGACACGGCCAGGACAGCTGACCCAAGCTAGCCAGAGAGGTATTCCATACCATATGATGTCATGCTGAGTATATAAACTGGGGGAAGAAGGAGGAAGGGGGGGACATCTGGCATTATGGTGTTTGTCTTCCTGAGTAACCATGATACGTGATGGAGCCCGGCTGCCCTGGGGATGGCTGAACACCTGCCTGCCCATGGGAAGCGGTGGATGAATTCCTTGTTCTGCTTTGCTTGTGTGCATGGCTTTTGCTTTACCTACTAAATTGTTCTTATCTCAATCCTTGAGTTTTACATCCCTTTCTGATTCTCCTTCCCATCCCTCTGGGTGAGGGGGAGTGAGCAAGCAGCTGCGTGGTGCTGGGTTGCCGGCCGGGGTTAAAGCACAACACACACAATCACACATCTTGAATAACAGCAAAGATAACATCATTGCTATCAAGAAACTAACAGTTTCTTGAACTGTTCAAGAATGGTCTTTATGAAAAGGATATTTACAGTTTTTCTAATATTAGTGGAAGAACCATGTAACGTTTAAACTAGGGTTTAATTATGGTTGCCCATGAGAATTCAGACTTGGATAACCAACCTTATGAAATCTGGAACTAAGATCTACACTGATTTGAGATGCTACCGTAATCAAATTAATGCTCAAAATTATTCAAATTATTATTCTAATTACCATTTCATGCACATTCTTATTATTCCCAGTAGGATTGCTCTTTTTACAGTTGCAGCAGATGGGAAATACTGTAAACTATGGCAGAGAAAACCATTTGATTATGAGGCTTCATCCCTTTCCCCAGCACCTCCTGTAGCCTTGCTTAGGCTGCCTTCGGACCAGTTTGTGGCTCTCTGCCAAACCTGTTCTTGGGCACTCAGCTATACGATCAGTCCATGCATCAGGATTCAAGTATTTAAGACTCCTGTTCAAAGCAAATGACACAAAACATCCCTTTGCAAAGGTATCAGCAAGACCTCCGACACATATGTAGCACTAAATGGCTTTATTAATACATATTTTTACTCTTTCACTTCCAGGAATTTCCCCCAATACATTGTTGAAACCTCTGAAACTTTTTGCACTAAAGGCCTCAAAGTTCATTTGGGAGCATGTTCTAACTCTCTATAGACCTAAACTAGATGCTCTCCATTTCACTCTCAATTAAATCTCCATAAAAGGTTGTTGTGGGACTCAAAACTTGTGAGCTGCTTTTGCTCCAAGATACTTGGGAAAAGAAAGAAGGTTCAGAGATTAATCTGTTGACTCTTACCAACGCAGGATACACTCAGGTTAACAATACAATTCTTAAAAGAAAATTTAAGTACATTGAAGGACGTTTTGCAAAAAACATTACCAAGTCCTGCCACAGGGCAAGTCACCTAAAAGTTCACTCTAAATACACCTTTAAACCTCTCTCCCAACAGACAAGGATTACTCAAACCAGCTGCTTTCACAGCATTCAGCAGTCCCATGTTGTTTTGCGAGGAGTTAGCACTGATCTCATTTGGTCCCCCTGATCTTGCTAAACGCAGCAGGGTAACATCAGGAGGAATACACAGCCCCTCCTGGGCAGGGCCCCCCAGTATCACACCCTAAAAGCATTGCCTGGTAAACAGCCACCTTACCATCCCTCTCCATAAGTAACGTCAGTTTAGAGGGAAATAAAAATACATAACAAATGAAAATGGTGGGGTGGAAATCACTTCAAGAGAAAAAAAAAAAACCAAACACACAAACCCAAATAACTGATACAGTAATAGGAATTCATAAAGGCAACCATCAGCAGTAGAAAGAGACTGTCAAAAGACTGCAGTTCTGTTTTACAGTACCTCTGAAGGCTTAGAGTCCCAGTAAGTCTCTGTAGAGGCTGAGAGATGCCAGAGCAGCAACTGTTGAGATTGAAGCTCTCTCTCTTCCCCTCCCTAAATACCACAGGGGGATGACCCCAAACCCACAGCAACAGACAGCTGGTGCACCCTAAAGAGAAATACTACTAGGACAGGAGGCATGTAGAGTCCCCAACTCACTTGATAGCTAGTATAATTAGCTATATTCCCTGCACCTGATG
Organism: Falco peregrinus; assembly: GCF_023634155.1. NCBI lineage: Eukaryota > Metazoa > Chordata > Aves > Falconiformes > Falconidae > Falco > Falco peregrinus. The sequence goes on along the minus strand of NC_073723.1, from coordinate 97,233,489 downwards.
ATGGTTGCTTCCTGAGCAGATGTAGTTAAGACAAAAAGGTTTGTTTCTGTCCTCCTACACCTGCCTACAAACTTGAGTGACCTGCATCTTTGATCAGTCCAAGCCTCTTTGCTCCCAACAGCTGTACTATCTGCTTGATGTTACACAAAACAAAGCAAATAAGAGATGGTCTCACTGTGCAAAACAAAAACAAAAACAAACCAACAAAAACCCAGGAGAGAGACATTTACTTTTCAAAAGTTATCACATCTTTATGAAAAACTGAAAAGAATGTTAAGGGGAGCGGGGGAGGGGTACTCATGCTAACAGCTTGAGGCTGAGGTTTTTTTTTTACTTTCACTTGAAAGCACTCTTAAAAATCAAATACAAATTCAGAAAAAGAAGAAAAAGTCAGTGAATGGTTCCTCTCTATGAGACCTTACATGAAGTTTTCAATCTGTGTAATTATAAATGGCATAAATTACAAGTTTTTGTAAGTCAAGGTTCATTTTCAAAGATGTACCCTATCAAATGTAGATGTAATTAACCAGCATTTTTTTATATGCCAGAGAGAAATAAATTAAAATTTGGCATGAAATTACAACTCTCTGTGGGAAAAAAAAAATACAGTTCCCAACATTTCCCTAATGAAAACTGTATTATATCATCTTTAAATCTAGACAGAGAGAATCATGTATTTCTCTAGCACTTTTAACGTCATTCACATGATGTTTTTACTTCTCCCGTATTATGTAAGACATGCAGAGAATCCTTCAGTCTCTAAGAGCAAGGCTAGTGTTTGTGCCCTAGTATTTTGGCTCAAATAATCACTTACATTTCAATACTTCTCATATTCTAGATGATTCCTTCCACACTCACAGCCTACTTCAAGGTAGTAAAGTGCTGGTCCCAGCAGATATATATTGGTGTCCAAATGTAGTTGTTTGTGTGGGTTTTTTTAAAGAGCTCAACCTTCCGCTACAGGGATAGTCCTTGGGGCTGCTCTTGAGCTCTTCAGAAAAGGCAGCACAAATATTTGTCACGGCATCCAGAGAAAACTGCACAGCTGATGAAGAAGGGGCAACTCAACTACTAATAAAACAAACTGGGTCCAAAGTCTAGACTTTTGCCTTTCAGTTATGTGATTCTTATGTCTGTCATTCAGTTTCTCCATGGAGGTTGTCACTAAAGTCTTCCCACAGAAAAAATGTTGAAAGGTCAGCAGCACAGTTGGCCAAACAGTGCAGTTTAAACAAGAATTGTATCATTTTTCCTTAATGAGTTCATGAAAAAGCCAAATTATGCATTATTTTCTCATAAGCTTTCTGAATATTTCACTGGTAGCTCTTCTGCAGTCCAAAGAACCCAGGTCTTGACCAGTACCTTTTAGAAAACAGTGAAATGATGTTAGGTTCCAGCTGAGCAAAAGGTTAGACCCAGATATGGAAACTGAGTAACGCCTTGAATCAGCAGATTGGGATTTGAGTGAAATTTCAGAGTATCAAAGGCAAGTCCATGCTCTCTAGTTGGTGCCACAGCATCATTTGGCAGGGACTGCTCTTTTCAGGTTTTCCAGAGACCTGCAGGCATTTCATCAATGTGCAATGTATGTAACACCTACCTAAGAACACCACGCCATTGAAGAGGTGGAGACTAGAAGTATTTCTAAAGTGATAGTGGGGACAGGTAGAGAAACTTTGAGTGATACTTCCTTTTTGCAATTGGGCTCCAAAGGATAAGCCTATCTTTTGGGGCAATTTCTGTGTATCAAAAAACAGTGTCTCTACGTACCTAAGCAATTAGAAACAATAGCTATGCTATAGGATAGGATTCCTGCTAGAGGGCAGTACATAAGCATACTCTTAAAAGCCAGCAAGAAAATGCCACGGAAAAGGTAAAACTTAGTTATCACAAATCATCTGAGCTTTATTTAGATTTTAATCACCTTTGCCAGAGATTGCACCAGGACTAGAAACAATTTCTTCACGATACACCATATGTTGCTGGACTGTACTAAGACCCTGATATGGTGGATCAGTATGAGAATCCAAGATGAGCAGATGAGCACTGAAATGAAGACAGATTATAGCAGCCAGCTCTCTCAGAACATGGCATTATGAAAAGCAAGCAATTTTTGTCACAGGTAGCAAAAACGTTAACTCTGAGGGCTAGGGGAACAGAAGATGAAAATACTAAGTTCCAAAAATAAACCCAGCATGAAATAAACCAAAGGGATACTGCCAAGAAGTATCTAGCTTCTTTTTAGCTTTACAAAACACTTTGATTTTTCCTAATTTGCTTAAGTTTCTCAAATATCCTGAGCAAACAACTTTCAGCATATAAATTGTCTGAGAGCTGCTTACCTATGTGAATTGGGGTTTTGTACTGCTTCACTGCTCCCTTGCTGAAACCTTTTATAAAATCAGCTGGAAAATCTAAAGGTCTATTTATATTATAAATGATTATTGTATTGGAAAGACTATTGAAGAATTGCCAGTAAGGTGGAGTTCTGCAAACATTCTTGCACACAAAACATCACTTCTGTCACTGCTCATGAAAAATGAATGAAACGGTTCATGAATATTATCAGAGCGTTCTGGCTTCTGTTTTCAAGATGATTTTGTACATGTTCCATTCCAGATTCAACCCTGTTTCCCAAAATCTCTTCTGATTGATATTGGTCTATGCAGTTCTGCATATATATCTTTTTTTCTCAAAAAGAGTGAATATATAGAGACACAACTCTGCTGGGATGCAAATTTTACATTTCCAGAAATTTTGGGTTATTCAAGACAATAATCAGTTCCCCACATTTTATGCAATAATATTGTTCAAGTTATTTACTTGAAATAATGAGAACTATGAGTATAGTCTGTTTGCTCTTTTTAGAAGAGTCATAGAACAGACACTGTGAAGTAGTAAAATGTCAAGGAGATGCAGTCTCCAAAATAATTCTTTATCTTTTTTGGGTGTGTGACTAGCTTGAGTAACTAGAACAAGATGGACAGATACCACTTTAAGAATGGCTACAGAGCTTGGAGAGCAGAGGTGGAGAACCTGAGGGTCCAGGCGATGATGTCCTTGGTCCTGCAGGTAGAGGGGAAGGCCTGGACAGGAGTGGAGGCATGTTGAGAATTAACAAATCTGCAGCCAGTGTTTCAAGCAGTGCTTTGGCTTTCATGGCCAAGGATCCCTCTTTGAGGAAGAAGAGTTGAGAGGTGGGACCCATTTGACAATGTTGGTTAAAAGCACCTTTGCCAAAGGCTTGCCAAACCGGTGCAGAGGATTTTAAGCTAGGTACTTGTGGGGACAGGGAATACAGCTTGCAGTTCAGTGAAAGACTGGAGCTAAAGGCGAGGTAAGTACACCGGGCAGGGTGATGGGAGCAAAAGAGCCCTCAGGGAGGATAAAGCAGGTTGAAAGGGGGCCATCCCACATGCCAGTACACAACTGCACACAGCCTGTGTGCCACAGCTCTGCAAAGGATGGATGCAGGCAAATGAACACAGAAAATTAATCCCAACCTCCCGCAGTCTTACTGCATATTCAAAGAGAAAAACTCAATTTTAAAGTATCAAAATGAGTAAGTTGGAAAGTGCATCTAGTGCTGCACCTTTGCAATATATTCAAGTTTGCATGCAGAGATCATGATACAGGCTCTTTTAATATGCAGATCTTTGCAGCCAAATATTTCTTCTTCAAGTATTTCCCCATATCTAACTCACCTTAGCAGTCATGAAAGCTCATCCCTAAGCTTGACTTCATGCTGAACAGTTATCTTTTCTCCATTACTCACTAGATTTTTGCCTTCAGGAGAGTGGGCTAATACACATGAATTTGCAAAGGCATGCTACCCCCAACTTCTGAATCAGACAGAAGGTGTTACTTCCGTGTTCATTAAACCACTATTTTTTTTTTCATAAATTTTAATTAACGTACACATGGTATTCTGCTTTGGAATCCAAACGCCAGAATATAAATTGTATCAAAATTTTGATACAAGTGCTAGTGGTAATGAAACACAAACAAAATCTAATGCCATAAGAAAAAAATGCCTGCCATTTCACTCCGAAGTGATCCAAGCAAAGCAAGACCTGAATGAGAGAACTCTGTATTCTTTCCTTCTGGAGAATACAATTCTTCTCACACTTCAATGAATTAGTGAGAGTTCATGTATGGTGAAGGTATGGAGATGAATTTGGAAACTGGATTAATAAATCCTCTGCAGAGGAAAAGCTCCGACATCCTGAAAGTTTTACCATGCCAGTCAGAGAAGCAGCACAGTATCACAGTGTACATACAATTCACACTCTTTTTCTCAAACCCATATTGGCAGTTGCAGCATATTTTTTTTCTTTCTAGAACTGGAAATTAGCAACTCAGTAGGCTTTCCTGGCAGGTACTATAGGAGCTCTGAGATGCCTCCTGAGGTTCTCTGGTGTCCTTTGTTCTCTTCTCCTGTACAGAAATGCAAGTACCTTTTTTTTTTTTTTTTTTTTTTTTTTTTTCCCCCCCAAAGGAATACTGGAAGCATGAGAGAAAGGATCACTCCGAATGACCACAGGAGACAATTCCAGAGCATGAGGAAATACTTCAGTTTTCAAGGTGATCTTTGGGGAGGTGGCGGGTCGACCAGGAGAAGAAAGGGGACAAGGAATATGCTTACGTTTAAAGCTTAAAAGTTAGTGATTCAATCAAATGTCTAAATTTGGGGATTCTGAAGCATACTGTACAGACATATGCGCTGTCAGCTGCAAACTACTCCTACGGCACCAAGAGTTGAATGCGGTGCCATATGTTATGCCAAGATTACTGATTTTCATTAGATATGAAAGAAGATTTCCAATTTTAATCTTCATTTTCAATCATTATTTTATTTGGCAGTCTAAACAGAATGACGACAGACAGTATCTTGATCCCATCTCTCAGCACCTGCTGCAGGTACATTCCCTCTCACTTTCTCCCTCTTCCTTTCAAGTTTGAAGGGGGAGAAAAAGAGAAACCTTGAGACTGAGCAAGCCCTAAGGATTTTGCTAGGCAAGAACACCAAGCTTATCAATCCTTCTGCTTCCCTACAAGAAAGCTGTGATGGATAGTAGGCTGTGACTTGCAGCCTTTAAAGAAAGAGATCAGTTTTTATAGTAAAGTTGGGACTGTGTTAGCACAGATTATTTCCCGTATAAAGCAAGGCAATCCTGCGAAGGAGCTGGCTTCCCCTCCAGCAACAGGATGAGAGAGGAATGGGAAAACTGTGAACATTTTTGCCCTCCTTGTATCTCCCCAGGGATGGGTAAACAGGCAAGAGGGAACATGTAAAAGAAAAGCGAAATGTCCCAACTCCATGTCCACGTTGGCTGACTAAAGTAACATGCTGTGTGCTGGCCCCATGAAACGTGACAAAAATCATTTAATCTTGTCATTGAGCAAATGGCAGAGGATGTGAAACAATGGTCAGAGTAGTTTACTCTGCTCCTAATGTAGCACAGCGGGAAGCTGTCCTTAGTTGGTGCACTGTGAGAAGCTGCAATCCCACTTAATTTTCAGAGACCAGACTAGTGTCATCAGTCATATTTTTACTTTATTACTTAAAGGAGACTGAGTTCCCTAAACAGTTAAAATAAGGAACAAAAATTACTACAGCAGGTGAAGCCTTCATAACGACTTATTTTGCTTCACCAAGGGGCTTACAGTGAAAAATGTAAACACACAAGAGAGAAATACTTAAGGCCACAACAAAAGGGTTACCTTTCCAGAAAAGTCATTTGTGTGGAGACGAAGCAGCAATAGTATATCAACAGAAGCAGTGCAAACGGGTAATGTTCCATTAGGAAACAAATGTGAAATGCAGCTATAAAAAATGAACAAGAGTATTTCTGGGAGGAGAAGGGTGATGCTTATGTTTTGGTTGCTTTGATAAGCAATGCCCTGTATAAGCAAAAAGGATATCATTCTCCACGGACAGCTGTACAGCAGCTTCATGAACACTACACTTTCTTCCACAGAAAAATGCCAAGCTATCCATTACTTGTTTGCAAGTACATATACTGTACTTCCATGAATCCTTTTGGATCTACTTCCACATCTTCTGTGAGTGTCTCACCATTCTTGTTCTAAGAGAAAGACCTCAAAAGTTTGCGTTACATATAACAGCTTCTAGGTGCACACAAACAGCTGGGAATGCGCATGTATATAGCAGAGCAGCCAGCAGCACAGGGCACAGGCTGCCAACGGTCACATAGGCACTGAGTCTGATAACGCTGTTCCCTACCCCTACCTCAGTAACCACGCTGCCCTCCCTGTTTCCCATCATTTTTGATGTCTAAAGTAACCTCAAGCAACCAACCATACCTGATTACATTTTGGTTTGTAACCAGCACTGATCATTCATGTAGTCTTCTAATGCTACCAGATTAATGGCTTTCATTTTCCCGTCTCTTCACACTTGGAGGTGAACAGTTCTGCAGTTGGATGATCTGTCTCCCTAACTTAATTTTTCCTTCATTTAGCAGAAGATTTAATATATTCTCCATCCACAATTCCTTATTAAATGTTCTTTCAATTTACATAAAATAGCCTGCATTTCAGAATATCAAAAACAGCAGCAAAAGAGTACATTTTCCTCATGGAAATTACTCACATAACATCTGCTAGTAATAGTGGAGACAACAGAACATACATATATATGGACTCCTTATTTCTTGATTTTCTTTCCAGCTCCTCAGAGTGCCTCAGGTAATAATAGCCTGACAGAACAGCACGAGGTTATGAAACATAACTGTGCCTACCTTTCAAATCAAAACTCACTTTGCAATATGGCTAGGGCATAATGCTACCGTAACTTGGGTCACTGTTAGGGTCCTGTTTATAGTACAGCCGGTGCCCTGTTAGCCAACATACAATAGCTGGTGATGCAAGGTCAAATACAGCAAGCACTGGGCTGTGAAGAGGCATTTATTCCATTTGCTTAACATCACGCTGAGCTTCTGGTACCTACTGTAAAGTGGCATCCCCTTTTCGTACAGCTTGTGCTAGCCCTACCACTGTGCAACTTAATTAGCAAGTAATTTTGTATGAAATAGCTCTTGCAGCTTAGGCAGGGCTGGAGCACAGGTAGGTCAGTAGCTTCTGTGGCACTTGGAAAACCAGCGATGACACAGCTACCGTCAACCGAAAATAACACTGCTGCGGCAGCACCACGCCGTCTGGTGGGAGTGGAATTATTCCACACTCTTATTTTACTTGTCATCCAGCAAAGGGCAAATATTTCTATTCAATGTGTCTCTGACAGATCATTACGGTGCCTGCACGCACCGATGTCTCAGATAGATGTCATTTCTAAGGAAGGAGCCAGTTTACAGACAAATATATGTCTCTCTGTGTGTACATACACAGGGAAAATGCAAGCCAAGAGACATGTGGCCAACATACTAAAGTTCGTCCTGTTTTCTCAGTGCTGTGGGAAAACTCAATGTTTTCTCAAAGTCTGACCAGCCCAGAGCAATGAGCCAGGAGATTGTTCACGGTTTTAAAACAGATCTCTCCGGACTGTTTTGCTGGGTTCTCCATGGCAAGGTGGCATGAAGAGACCAACAGCTTGTTCAGTGGCCTAGAAACACTGTATGAAACCTTCGAGTTCTGGGTGTCTTAAAACAGATACAGGCCACTTTGGTGTGGTGGCTAAAAGATACTACTTTGCAACAGCTCCTCAGAAGCTTGTGTGAAAGGGGTTGGTGGCCAGTCTACCTGCAGGCCTGAGGGATGGCTGCATCACAAAACCCACACTGCTCACAAGGGAGATGCCACAAACTGAACAAGCAAAGGAATGAAACAACCCTACAGGCGATTTCTTCAGGTGAAAACTGAGGCATCCCAGCAAGGAATTACACCACCACTTCCCTGGTCTACTGAGAAAGAATGTCTCCTTTTTCTACGCCTGTGTTTCTGAACAACCACTCTAAGTTGGGGTTGTGGGGTTTTTTTGTTTTAAATAAAGCACATGCTGTACGCTACTTCCTGATTTCTTCCAGGCATAAAAGCAGTCCAGTGGGATCAGATGCAGCAATTTTAAGTATATTAAAATCTTCTGGGAAGAACATGACTAGAATATTCATTTTAAGCAACAATTATATGCACATTTTCTAGCAGAGGTGACTGTAGGAGCAGACAACAAAAGCATTCCTGATTCTCTCAACAGAGTCTGTTTGTTGAGTCACACATGGAGAGGGAAGGCTGTCAGATGCGTTTTTAAGTAAACTACCACTGTCATATCCCCTGTGAGAAGGACTAGAAGTATGATAATAATAATAGCAATAACAACAAAAAGAAAATGGGTTGACCCACAGGTTTTTATGCCTGGCTATAGTCATAGAGGCTTGAGCTCTGAAGGGTCTGGTGAGTGATATACTAAATATTTGTGCAGTGCAGATGTGATCATTTGGTTTCTATACTGAAGCACCGAGTGCTTTGATTTTAGCAGCTGGAGACAAATCGCTAAGCACACTAATACCCACTGTATCTTTGTAGTAAGATCTTCAAAGGACTCCAGCAGGTTAAGTCTGGCTTTTCTCTGCTCAGCTTAATTCTAGCATTTTTTAAATCAGTCTATACTTTTCTACATGGCTTCCCAGCACATCAGTTAAAGACAGACACACAGATGCTTTACAAACAGGCTGACCTACATGCAGAATACAGACTATGGCTCTAGATAGTGCTCCTCAGTTAAGCTTTTGACCACTCTAAGAAAAACAGAGACTTATCCCAAACCTACCGTAATCCCTCCAAACTGGAGCAGTATGTTGAATAAATCCAAAGGATGAATCTACTCTCTTCCCACCACTGCATTTCCCTCATTTTCTATTGAGAGTCTCAGATTATGGTTACCCGGTCAAAAGGCCTCTACTCCCTACACAAGTGAAGCTTTTTAACATCAGCCAGGGTACTGTCCTACCAGTTGTCTCATTTTCGCAGGCTGTGTTTACTCCGCAGCATCAGATGGATGACACCCACATTTCCTCATTCCTATTTTTAGTCATATTTACTGCCACTTCAAGGTAAAACAGTAACCCAGGAGGAAACACTTAGACTGTCAGAAGAATAGCAGATGTTACACTTGTACCTGGTGTGTTCTGTGTAACGCTTTGCAAAAAGTCAGATTTGTCTTTGGCAACAATTTGTCCTACGGCTTCTCAATTATCACTGCAATCTGCTGGTGTTCTTGACTCATTACTTTTCAATTAAAGTAGGTAACTCTCACTTCGCGTTCTCTTTCCACTTTGAGTTCCAAGATGATGGTTCCTCCTCACTTGGGTCAAGCAAGAGCAGCCTCAGGACTGTCCTGACTACTTGGTCTGTATGTAGTCAGCTATGACCAGGGATACACCATCTGGAAGTCATTTTAGCAAGCACTGCTTTGCTCCTGCAGGGAGGGAATCAACATTAAATACCTTCAAAACATGCACTGGGACTTGGCACAGCAAAACTGTGTTTTCTGTAGGTGAAAGTTTTAACTGTACAACCGCAGTCAAAGACTGGCTGCTTCTCTGCACTATCCCAGTGACATAGAATCATAGAATAGTTTGGGTTGGAAGGGACCTTTAGAGGTCAAGAAGGAACCTTTAAAGGCAGAGAGGTCAGCATGTGTTTATAAACTGATCTTTTAATACATAATAGTTATACTATTACTTGTAAGTGGGAGGGAGGAAGGAAAAAAAGGGGGGTAGGGGGGTGGAGACTATGTCTTCTGGCAGTAGTCATTTCCTTGCTACACATGATGCATTGAACTACCACCATTTCTATCCCCATAAAAAAATCCTCTCTGATGCATCTTCCTGAGTAACCATTACTTCTCAAGAATTCAAAAACACTCTGCTGCTGCAAAAAACAAAATACAAGCATATTAAGTGATGCCTTCCTCAGAGTCTGTGGTATTCTGTGGCTACTATTCAAATCACAAGCTCTTTCTATCTTGTTTAGTAACAACCGTACACTAACCATTAATAAATGTCATTGTACCCTCTTCAGACCTGCTCCGGATGCTAAGGAAAGGGAACTTGGCAGCCAGCAGCACTGCTTTCATTCAGACAGGATCAAGTTCCCTGGGGTTCCCTTGTCTGACTCTTTGCTTCTGCTCATATATGCAGCCCTTTTTCTGTCCTACACAGGATCACTCTGTGCTAACATCTTATATGAGAATAATCATGAGTTATAAAAAAACCAAACAGCATTTATTAAATGAGCAAAGTTCATTTCCTTAAGCTGTGTTTCTTATTCTGCAGTCTGCTGTGTTTATTCACTTGTTCATTGATGCATATTTCATTACTTTGGAACAGGCTTCCTAGTCATTGTTTCAGACTAAGCTCCAGGCCAGTAAAACAGTTAAGCAAGTGCAGGACAGAAATTTAGGAGTGTGGATAATCCTACTGAGAGAACTGAAGCAGAATCAGCTGCACTAGAAACATCTGCCCCCGATGCAGAGTTAGAATGAAAGAGGAAAAAGTTCATTCTCTACTCTCAAATATCTGTGAAACATAGTCTGTTTTTACAGTACTTAACAATCACACTTTTCTCCAGGAAAGGAGGTTGTGCATTAATTGCCAGAAACTGTATGCCTAAAAATAAAGACGCAAAAAAAGAGTCTTACGATACTGATGAAGTGAGAAGAATCTCAGAGCTTTGAGCTAGATTCTTGACGGCAATAGAGAGTGCACTAAGAATAGCAAATGAGTAGGAGTAGTCAAGGCTGAAAAGTTTCTGAAGTGCTTTGATTGCCAATTTCTTCATAAAAGCTCTTATTCAGGCTACCTGTTATGTGAGAAGGTTAAATCTTTAATGGAGCTTCAGTGTCTTGAAAGATAGTTGGGAAACATCTATTTTTGGTTTGCACACTGTTATGGAGTAGCCAAAACATCAGTAAGAACGGCATTTGTCTTAAGATTTGTTGACAGAGAATTTCTCTGGCTGTAGTAACTGAGTGAAAAAAAGGACATAGTGACATGTTAGAGCTGGGGCCATAAGACACCTGGAAGTGCCTCTCTCCCCACATGTAGTAATGCACAGTTAGAGAAATGCATAACATAAGGATTAAAACCCAAACAAATCCCCCCAAAACTCAACCTTCACTAGGCAGGTAAAAAAAGAATGCTTGGTTAGATGAGTCAAAACCTATTCTTGCACAGCTCAACTTGAACCTCTGTTCTCCAGAAGAATATATGTATTAATCGAGAAACCGAATTAGCTAGTCAGTCAAGTCCTTGACATGAGAAAGCCACCGATAAACTTTTTCATGAAACTCTGAAGTGAGCAAATCTCAGAACGGGCCCTGAGAATTTCTGTAGGCCAGAAGGAACTACATCACAGCTTCAAACTCTTAGCCTTTTTAAAGACAAGCCAATGCCAACACTATGGGCACCAGGACTCTTGACACTACCTGAAGTCCCGTGCCCCACCGTCTTTGGGAAGGCACTTTTTTACCTGACCTGTGCATAAGACTTGTTTTTTTACCTATCAAAGGGAGCTGGGATTCCATGGTGACAGGAGGTTTGGGGCGGAAAACAAACAAATGAACACATGAACTTGATGCAAGGACCATAGCATTTGCATAAGTAAGAGTATTAAGGAATCACTGGGTCTTTGTAAGAAACAGGTATTTGTATACGCAAGGGCTGCAAAAATAAACATGCAAGGGCAGTTTACACAGCTGTATTAACACTGTGGTCTTGAATAGCTCTTAGGTCAGTGGGAGTAATCACCTGATAGTCAATAACTTTAGAAAAGCCATAACATTGTTTTATTTTAAGACTAGCACCCTTGCTCTAAAAAGCAGCAATTTTCCATCTGGAATAGATATCCTCCTCTCATGTCCTTTCCTGCGGCTGAAATTCGCACTCAAAGCTAAATATGTTATAACATTATGGCTACTATTTGAAGACCTATGTGAAGCTTCATCACCTTTTGGACTGTCACACAGAAACACCCGTGCTCCCTGCAAGTGAGCGCATTTTCTACGTTACCCTGGTTCACACAATCCAGGAATGAAGAGTCCCACTGAGGTACTCAGACCCTGTACGCCGTACAGCTGACTGCTGAACAGAGCCTGTTTACCTGATCGGAGATGTCAACAGAACACAAGAAATGTAATTTTGTGGGGATTATTATTTTAGATTGGCAGCATCATCAAAAGCTGGAGTAGGCAGGGATTTTACTTGCTTTTCATTCTGTCTGGGTCACTAGTTCACAGCTTTCTGCAGCCTTGCACTCGTGCACCAACCCAAATTGCCTTCTGCTGCTCTATGGAAAATGCTCAGTCAGAAGGGCTGTTTTCTTTCCCTTTTGTGCCCTCACCTTTCCTTTATTTAAACAACTGATTCCCCTGTCCACAATAAACAAAATATTGCAAGAAGTCTTCTAGGCTTTCCAGCTGTACTTTTGCTCTGAACTCTGATTACTGGGAAGCACGATGGCACCACTGATAATGCTCAGATCTTCTGCTCCCAAAACATAAAGTGATTTCTGGGTGCAGGAACCACGATGATCCACTGAGCAGCTCTCATTCCATGCCCAGCATACCCTGGCTTCCAGGCTAGTTCTCCAGTATATTCATTAAAGTCTTCATCATAGCATTGCTGATACCTGGTCCTATGTTTAAAGTTAAACCATTTATATAAACAACTGAATACTATCAGAAGTAATGTATTAAACATCACTCTCCTTACTCTTATCCTTACTGACAGCATTACCTGAGAAGATTTAGTAACATATTCCTATATGATGCTCCAAGGCTGTGAAACTGGACAACTGGTGAAAGTCTTATTGTTCCCAGTGTACCCTAATGTAATCTTAAATTTCGTCTTAGTGCTAATATTTAAGCTCCTTTCTTGTCACCTAGAGACTTGCAGCGCTGCCACTGTGGGAGCCCGTCATTTAACATTCCTCGCAGAATTCATAGCAACAACTTGAGTCATCCGCATTCTGGTGACTCACTCCTGTCACTTGATACACATCTCTTTAATTTTAAGTCACACAAAATAATCTGAGTGACAGCCAGCAGCAGCCCTATGATTTTGTGTCTTCTGCATCATTACATCTCTCTTCTTAGCACTTCTTAGTGCTCGCACACCTTCACTATGAGAAAAATGTAACTTTAAAAAGTAATTTATATTAACATCACAAAACCACAGATCCTTTACATGTACACAGGGGAGAAAAAAAAAATATCTGTCCACCTGATGGAATCAAAGCACTGCATAAGTGCTCACAAAAAGTTCTCATTGTCACCATAAGGGATCTAAAGCTGATGCTTGCAATCAGTTTTCAGAGACCAACAACAACCTAAGCCCTGCATGGGCACTTCAAAATACTGCAGGAGTGTTGTAAGCTCTCCACTTACAACGAGTCCTACTGCCTCCTTGTTTGATATCAGGGTGAAAGAGGCAAAGGAGTAAATACGTGGAACTAATATCTAAACTCCGTTGCTTCCATGAAAGGGAGAGGGGTAGCCCTTTCCCAGCTTCCAGCATGTATCAATGGTCTGTCTTTGGTGATACCACCCATGTCTTTTATCTGAGGCCAAGATAAGAAAATTAAGTACTCCTTCCCCTGGTGGCGGAAAGGTTCTCTACTCAGAGGCTGATAGATGCATCAAAGTAGCTGGGAGGCAGAGCCAGGCATCCTTCTGCTTCCATCCACTTCTGTAAGAGGAAGGCACGCGTGCAAGGCCTTGCGGTTCTTACACATGCCTGGTGTGACAGCAGCAGATGGGCTGGCTGGGGGAGCTGGCTGCCAGGCTCAAGGTGGCCACCCAGAAAGAAGCAGTGAATGAACTGGGCAGCGGGGCAGCAATGTACATCCAGGAGATGCATGTGTATTTGTACCCTGAAACCTACTTCCATGCATCTTTGTGGTCACTGGCCAATATCCATATTGACAACCCCACATACGCTCAATCAGGACTCCATTTTATTCCTTGCTGTATTCCAGCACGGAGATTTATGGCCTTGTGTTAGTTTCCCTCTGAGGATAATTTTGGCTCCTGGTACATGACTCCTGGGAATGGACACCTTGCTCTGCCACCATACCAAAAGGCGATGGGAAACTGGACATGTGTGAATGAGGCTTGTCTGCTTATGGGCTTCTAGAAGATGGGAGGAGTTACATTTAAGGAGAAGGAAAGCATGATGGTCTGGGATCCCTCATGCTTGCAGTAGGAAAAGATAGTTATGAAGGAATGTTGCATGCTTGAACTAGCACTGACGTGGCAGCAGCCTGCTCCCTATGCACTAACACGGCACTCAAACCAAAGACCTTGAGTTTCAGCACACAGATGGTGAAGGTAAGAGACCTTATGAATTGCTGTGTCCAGTTCTAGGGTCCCCAAGTTCTGCATTCCCAAAGACAGGCATGGACATACTGGAGTGAGACCAGTAAAACAAAGGGCTTTGAGCATCTTTAATTTGAAGACAGGTTGAGATAGCTGGGACCATTCAGCCTGGAGAAGAGAAGGCTCGGGGGAATTTCATCAGTGGATAAAAACATCCAATGGCAGGGCAGAGAAGACAAAGCCACGTTATTCTCAGCAGTATGCAGTGAACAGACAAGAGCGAATGGGAACAAACTAAAATAAATAAATTCCACTTTAACGTAATAAGTGAGAGCAGTCAAACCCTGGAACAAGCTGCCCAGAGAGGTTGTGGAGTCTCCATCCACAGAGACAATAAAAACTCAACTGGACACAGCCCTGAGCAACCTGCAATAAATGACCCTCCTTTGAACAAGGCTAGATTATCTCTAGAGGACCCTTCCCACCCCAACTGTTCTGTGTGAATAACCTATTAAATACATGGAAGTAGATCATTGTCCCCTGGGTACCAGTACCTGGGAATATGTCATACAAGACCATTACAGAGTCTTCAGAAGTGGTACTTATCTGTCAAAGATACCAGTAACCACTGTCAGCTCCTTAGGAGGAGTTTCCTGGCTCCTGACAAATAGCCTGTGTCACTCCCCAGCTGGGCATCCCCCGCTACATCATAATTTTCAGCTTTTACAATGTCACCACCGCTTGACTCAGGATTTCTCAAATTACAAAAACAAACACACAAATACTCAAACAAAACACTGAGGAATCACTTGGTTTTGGTTGCTAGCTGGCATTGCAGACTGTACTTGAATGCTATTGGGCATATTTTGTGATACATTTCAAAACAAGCTGGCAAGATGAGACTTTTAGTACATGCAGGATGTGCCTGCCTTTGGTCTTGCAGTCTTTCTCCTGGACAAAAATGAACAACCACTGACTTCAGCAGACTGTTTATCCTTTCCAGGGATTTTTTCCTTAGGTAAAGATTGTCATAAGAACACAGTAACCCTAAGTCTTTCCTTTCTCTTGCTGCTCAAATCTAAATAATGATGGTGAAGTTTGGGGACTGGGGAGCTAATGGTTCCTATTTTTGAGTTATTAACTTTATCACAGGGAGAACTTCCAAGTTCCCCATAGTTCTTTCATGGCTGTTTTCACTATGGTGTTAAAAGGCAAATTCAACAAAGTGCAACACAGATAATGGTGCAAGGCTGACACTTGCATGTACAAGCAATGAAAAACATGCTATCAGACTTATGCTTGGCTTATGACCTAAAAATGAGCTTGGATGGAGATTATCACTTTCAAATGTTGGCAAAAGTGGGTCAGAACATACCTGTGTTCACATGTAAGAAGGAAGAGATGTACCCAAAGAAAGAAAAAGCAAGAAGTGAGAGATAGTTCATAGCCGCAGTTTTCAAACTGGCAGTTCCCACGCCATTAGCAGAGCACCAGTTACTCCAGCAGCTCTAAAACTGCATGCTGCCTCGCCTGTGAGTAGCCAGAGGCCATTACTCCTGTCACTGGCAATATCTGGGCAAACTGAGGTCAGGGACCTCTGCCAATGGCAAAGGGAATGGATGTTTCTTATCCTTTCCTTTCTTGCCCTCAAGAGAGGAGGAAATGATACACGGTGTTGCAGGAGACCCCTCTGCACACAGAAGCACAAGCTTTGGTCTTCTGATCAGTCCCACACCACGACAGCCACAAAAGCCCAACATCTTTTAAGTAGTGAAGCTTCACCACCAGTTCAGTTCTCCGTGCTAAGTCACCTGGGAAGACAGAATAGCAAACACCCTTTTTCTTCAGCTTCCTGAAGCTCAGGGGAGAAAATGCTGAGTAATGTCTAGCTTGCTAATAATCATTAAAAATGTGTTAGAAAAGTTTATACTCTGCTATTTTATACAGGTTTAAACCACTTTGCATGCCAGAGAATGTATACAGAGACCAGAACAATCTTAAGTTCACTCAGGCAAGTGACCTGCCTTCAGGAGGCACCTTGCCTGGCTGGAGCAGAAGAACAGTACTCATGAGCATGTCCCACCTTACTCTGGCATTGAAAAGGAGATGTTTATCAGTTACTCCTATTTTGGACAGCATGTCTGCAGCACATTTTCTAAACAACATCAACTCAGCTTTGCCAATTATATTCATCCAAACGCATATGAATAAAAAGACAACTTGTATAAAACCCCAATTTGATTTTTTTTTTAAGATCCCCTAACCTTACAAGTCTGACATACTGAGGAATAGTTCCTATTACACCTTCTTCTGAGGATTTTCTAAAACACTAATCATTGACCTAGCTGACACTACCAAAGTCAATTGAAGTTTTGTATGGCAGGCTCATGCCTACCATTGAAAACCATGAATCTGAAAAACCATTCCTTAAGTAATATTGAAAAAGTAATGGTATACATTCAACAGTACATTGCTACAATAAAGAATACCCAGAGGCCAAAATTATGGTTATATGGATACTGTAAAACATATAGAAGTGACAGTTTAGTGAGTCAATGAAATAACCAATGCCTTAAGAGCTGATTTTCAGGATTTCCATTGCATGGTGATTATTTGAACTTGTACTTGCACAGGACAAACTGTTATGATGGTTGAAATCCTGCTCTGAAAATCCTTAACCAAGTTGGTTTTACAGGCTAGAACACTCACAATTAACTGAAGTGAGGACTGTTGCAAGAGCACTCCTTGGGTCTCAGTTCACTGAAATACTTAAGTACAGACAAGCTTTTAAGCTCACATTTAAGGCTTTTGTTGCTTTAACTAGAGCAGACAGAGTCAATGGTTAAAAGCAGCAAAATTCTCTTGAGTGAGGATATGGCTCTACTGGTATAAATGCTGCAAGTACAGCTTGTTTTAGTTTTGGGATCCAATGTTTTTACAGCAATAAGTGTCCCACTGTATGATTCATGCTTTTACATATGTTTAGAAAAACAAATGCATACAAACAAAGAAAAGCATACACCTTTAACCAATGTTATGCTGCCAGTAGCACTTCTGAAGTACAAAAGAGCTCAAAGCTCTTCAACCAGGCAGAGAAGGCACAGGTCAACCCTCAGACAAGCTTTGTGAGCAGAGAGTTGGACACAATGATCTCTTCAAAGTTCTTCCTAGTCCTGTTCCATGATTCTTTGCTGATGTACACAAAAGCATAAACTTTGTTGATGTTGACAGCTCTTTGAAATAAGATGTCAGAGCAGCCATCCTCATGTTGTTCATCCTCCTTCCTGAATGGTAGGAAAGGAGAGTGTTCAAGGGCATTTGCCTTCCTCCCTCACCTGTTTAACAATAAGCACATCATCTTAACCAAGAAATCATAGAGAATTAGGGGGAGAAGGCAATAACCTGTTCTGGGAAAGGAAGAGATTCCATTCCTCAAGGGCATTAAGAAAGCAATGAGAGACTTAACAATCCCTCTACCGCTTCCACACTACAGCTGCTTACTGTGTCCCTGACTCAGCTGTGAAGTTTAACCTTAAGCACAGGCTTAACTAAACAGAAGGCCACTGAGTAAGTTTGAGGTCTCATTGAGTAAAACTCATAACATACAGCATTTGAAACCAGTACTATTTCTACTGTTAGACATAAGACATAAACCAGCAATAATTGACAAAGGCTACATTTAGTAGCACAAGTTACACAGCATGGCTTATCACTGTCATCAGAGATTTTTTATTTTCATCTAGTGCATTGTATTCCTACAGACTAGTTAAAAGTATGACTTTTCTTTGTCTGCCTTCTTAAGGCACCAGTTTTACTTTAGACCTGCATGACTCAGTTGGGTGTATTCAAATTGCACCTTTTTGGCTTAATTCTCTTGAAAATAATACTAATGCATACAGGACACATTTGACTACTAGTGCCCAATCCTCATCAGGTAATAAGGTACAACACAGCTAGAAAAAAAATAAATCAGTGATGTTGCAATACATTTATAATTACCACACATGCCAAATACAGCTCCTACATGCAGTTCTGCCAAAGAGAAGAAGCTTCTGTGTATGACCTAGTTAAATCACAGCAGTAAGTATTTCTAAATACTTCTTGTGCCAACAATAGCTTATGGAGGAAGCAGTTAATTTTCTGTCCTTGCTATATTTATGGGCCTGATTCTGCCTTTAGTTGCACCAATGTAAAAGTGTATTATGTTCAACCAATTTAGTTCTAATCACTTTACACCATTACCCTACCTCAAAAGTCAGAATCTTGTCTCTTTCTTCCTATAGGAAGGTACATTAACAACAGGAGACTGATGCTTTGAAGAGACAATAGGGCAGTTCTGCTTCTCCCCACTGCCCTTACTGTGGCTTTAGGTGTGGTTCCACTGTGAGGCAAACCAATTTAAATCTAAGCTGATATGGGATATTTCCCTTCTAGCTGTAAATGCCTGTGCCCTCCCTTCAGCTGGCTGCTATAGCTGTGTGAAGAGCTGGTCCAGACAGACATTATGACAAAAAACTTTTTTTGCTGGGGCCTTTCTTTTACTAGATGGTTTTCTGGACAAGCGCTAGTTCCAGTTAAAGTGAGGAAATAGGTGGATACATGACAGGCAATGGCAGTTTGCACACAAATCAGCCTGAACTGCCATGAAACTATTTCCTTATACATAAGAGTAACTCCCAGGTTTTTGTGCATGAAATAATTAAATGGTGTTGGACCGCAGAAGACAATCATGTTTCTGAAACCTTCCTTCCACAATCTGCAAGGCTGTGTTCCACAGCCATCGTTCTCTCAAATAACAGCCTTTATCAGATATGAGCTTTGGGTCAGAACGCATCTTAATCCACAAACAGCTTTCATTTTCAGTTAATCAGCACTCTAAGTCAAAGGCTTTTCATTACAGCCTTATCCTGTTCTGGCTATTCTGCTTTTTCCCCCATGTGAGAATGGAAGGTCTTATGGTTCTAAAATTTTCATAAATTTTAATCAAGCTGTGAAAGAGCAAAGCAGCACTTCCCCAGATTTAGAAGCAGTACAGGGGAACGAACTTCACAGAAGTTAATTTTCTGAAAGTATAGAGAAATCATTTTTAAAGCTAGCCAACTCTGAGCTTTCTGTGTCAGCTAAAAATACAGACGTCTCACACCCAGTGATGGAGTGCAGCGAAGTACTTGTGTAACGCCATAATGAAAAAAGACACTGCAAGAGTAGCCACTTCCATCACCAAGAAGCTTTCAAAATATCTGGAAGTCAGACAGTCAGCAGACGGAGATGAGATCAAGTCCAGCAACTGATAACATTGGACTGCAAAGCATGTTATTTTGATGAATCCAGAGCTGCCCAAGGCCTGCAAAACACAAGTTGACTGAAGAGATTTAACAGCTTTAACTGTCTAAGCAAACTTCTTTGATCGAGTACATTTCCAAAGCATGAAATCCCTGCCACTTCAACAGAAGATTAAGGAGTTTCTCTGCACAAAGGCTGTGATTCTGCAGGAAGAAATCCAATGAACCCTTTGGGAAACAGTGCCCTCTTCGCTGACCATGGAGGCAGCCTCAGTGTTATTTTTCAGCTTCCGTTGCTGCACCTTTTCCTCAGACATCAGGAATGCTACTCACATTTATCCATTTAAAAAATAATTTGTTTAACTTTTGTATCTAGATTTGTGTTTACAGTGCTGGCAGATGTAGGAGAAATACATACACTGAGAAAAGCTTCTTTAAGAAAACATTGGGGTAAATCAATACCTGGGGACATTTCCCCCCTGCCAGAACCTCCTTCCTCACAGATACCACATAAATGCACATGTTGCTAGATCTAAACTTGTGCGAATAAAAAAATGAAAAAAAACAACATGAGCAGTTCATGAATCAGTTCAAATCTTCTGCCAATAGCATATCTGCACTTCCTATTAAATCTTGTTCAAAGGTTGCTTCTCTGGCTTATGCTTGGAAGTGTACTGAAAATACAGCTGCGCGCTGCATTTTGCTGGCAAATGCAAACCAACCTCCTTGGTTTGTTCAGAGAAGAAAATCTTGATTAAAAAAAAAAAACAAAAAAAACCCCAAGAAACAACAGTTAGATTAAAATATTTAGCATAGTATACAAAACACTTTTAATTTTTTTTAGGAAGAAAGGAACTGATTTAAGTGTATTCTCTTAGGTAAGAGGGAACCCATCTGACAGGAAGAGACTCGAGTGTAAAGAAAGCACATCTGATTTGTAGCAATTAACAGGCAAAATGTAAGCTCTAGTCAGCATTTGAGTGCTTGTTGTTTGAGCACTTTTGTTGTTTGAGCTTCCACATGGAAAGAATTTGAATCGAAAGGGTGATGTGTTTTTCTTAGGGATTATTTTGGTGGTGGTGGGCTTTTCTTGTTTTTGGGGTTTGTTTGTTTGTTTGTTTTGAGATTTTCAATAACCAAACAAGGAACCTCTAGAAAATTTGATAAGTTGTTTTATTGAAAAGGTATAAAACACACAGCTACATTTATCCCTACCCAGCAAGTGGAGAAGTTAAAGGACAACCAGAGAACAGCAAAATTACTCAAAAAAAAAGCACAGGAACTATTTTCAAGCTTCAGTGAGAACTGAGCCAATAAAAGCAAACACGATACAGATAGCCTACGTGAAACAACTCGGAAATATATCTAAAAATAGGACAATAATAAACTCACACTCATCTATGGCCAGGAAACTTCATCACAGCTGACGCTCACCATAGGTGAACTAGTAGAGCTAGATGTAGTGCCACTGGTGACTTAGATGGCATAGTACAGTTTTGGCACTAGGGACACAGGATGCCTAAGAAACATTTACTTTATCATCTCCTTTCCCTTCTATCAACCTGTAATCTACCTCATGATTACCCATAGACTGAATTACCTTGAAAACTGAACTCTTAAGAAAGTAGAAAAGTAAAGCATGCATAGATATCAGCTGTATTCTATATTCTTTTAGATTAAGAAAAAAAATCACAAAGGATTCAAAGATGTCCTTGGAGATCCAACAAGCACTACAAAATAAATACGAAGAAATGTAAGTATATCCAAGGCACTCAACACTCATTTCACAAGAGATGCATCTATTTTTTCTTTAGATGACTGGCTCATAAAACAGCGCTATGCTGCAGAAAGCCACACAAGGACATCACATCAATTTTTAAATGACTACAGGCAAATTTATGTTTTCCTACATTGAAAGTTTTGTCAGAAAATATTCAGGTTGATATTTTCAGAGCTTACTGTCAGTATGAATTACCAGCAACTCACATTAACAAAACTGTTCAGTTACACTAGATATATGACTAATTTCTTATCTGTTTGAATAGCCACACAGGCATTCCTTAACGGTGGATTTGCTACACCTAAAACAGATGATGATACCCAACTTTTTGCATTTGGTAACTTAGGAAAGTATTTTTTTCTAAAAAGAGGTTTTGTAAAGAGGAGTACATTTCCCCTTCTGACCTGTGTAATAGTTCTCAAAAAAATGACACACCCTTCCACTGTAGACATATCCAGGTCTGATTAATTCTACATAAACAAAATTATTAAATAGAGGGTATCTGGCTTTGGTACTGGTTTCCAGAATCTGGCCCTCAGAAAGAAAAATAATTCCTGAAAGTTCATGTCCTTAAGGTACTCTAAGTGAAACCAACCAAACCAAACCCCACAATAACAAAAAGGGAGGAAAACTCTCCACACAGGTAATTCAAGCTCCTGTCATGATGCAAGGCTGAACCATTGTGAGCTGAAGTGAACCCTATCTAGCAAGGGCCATTCAGCAGAAACTCTGAGCTGGAGAAATGTCTCAACGACCCTGCCTCTCTTAAAAACTATAGTTAAGACTAGAGAAGGCATTTAAAGATTAGGGTCATATATTGGAGGGGAGGGGTTGGGGATGTGGGTGAATGTATGAACAAGGGCATGTTTTTTCACCTACTCGGTATACACTTGTACTGCAAAACATCAGATTAAATCCCATTTTTAAAAGATTCTCTCTGTGTTTCTTTTGTCTGGTTGAATATTGCTTTCCCATGGCAATGGAGTAAAATCCAACATTCGATATCTTACAAAGCAGCATCGAAAGAAAAGTGTGAAATTAATGAAGAACAGGGATGGTTAGGTGATACTTGTACCAAGTAGTAAAGACACACAATGTTTCTGTTTTAGCTGAACCACACACCACCAAAACCAAAAGGAACCCCAAGAGCCAATGCCCCCTTACCTACAAATGAATGCAGAATATCCCTAACCTTTCAGGGTTTTTTTAAGCTGCTCCTTAGGATAAATGCTCATATTTCATTCAAAAGGCTGCTAAAATACAGATAAGGGTAGCACTCTCAATTGGCAACCCTACTGGCTGGAGAGATGGTGAACTATGACTGGTTTGAACCTCCAGTTTTTCACTCCTCACTTCAGATTATCCTTGAGTAAATCATCAAAACCTAAATTTATGCTCTCCTAGAAGGTCACCGATTTCTGCGATAAGGAGAATCAACATGTTGTTCTGGCCCTGTTGTTACTCTGACCTCTTCCAGCAGAACAGCACCCGAATGGCTGTGATTGAGGGCTTCAGGCTTCAGCCTTCATGCCTTAGCCTCCAGGCAAAGGACTTGAAAGGTGGATGAGCAACATGAAACTACATATCCACTAGCTGAGAACTAGCAAGCAGAAAGAACAGCACAGGGCTGGCCAGGGATTGGGATTCAAATGCACAATACAGAGAACTGAAATTATGTTCATGAAGATCACTTACCGGATTTTTCAGTCACTCTGCTTGACATGAGGAAAAACAACTCTCTGGATACTACTGAAGAACTGCACTTAGAAGAAAGCCAGAGCAGGATCCTGCTGATGGCAAAGTCTGTGGGTCTCAGAAGGGTCACTAATATACACTGGGCAATATTTACACCAGGCTGCAAAAGGCATGACCTTCATTCTCTTTCAGCTTCAAATACAACTGATGCTATCCCCCATTCTGGATTACTCAGTAAAAGCCCAACCAGATTCATCAACCATCTCACCTACTAACACATCTTACCTACAAACCAGCAAGGCAGAAGGTGAAAAAAACCAGATAATTTTAACATGAGGGCTTACATTATTTACATCTCCTTCTCACTGGGTTTACAATAGCTTAGCTCACAGGCATTCCTTGTCACTGACACAGATATAAACAAGAAAGGAACTATTAGTGCTTTTCAGACAAATATTAAGGGACAAATATTCTTGTGTCTTCAAGAGATAACTCCACATTGGCAGCAGCACAGAATGGCATCACAGCAGGGAAGCCCTGAAGGGCAGATTTCTTCCCTGACACGAGTAGAGCACGGCTGGCACCGAGACACATGAGTGACCCCAATGCTCCTTGGGCTAGACATCTACCCTGGCTAGACACACATCCCAGCAGGAGGACAACTGCTCAGTGGGGTTCAGACTGACCACATAGGGAAAACAGGACTTCCCATCCTGTGAAGCAGAAAGATGAAACAGTGGCCTTCTGCTCCAGGAGGCTTGTTACTAAATGCCTTGCCCTGCCACCTTCCCAAAGCCTGGACAGCAGTAGATCAGAGTTGGGTTTCAAGGCAGAGTTTTTTTCTGCAGCCCCTTGTCACCTCTGTAGCCCCACAAAATAAACAGGGTTGCTAAAGGAAGTAGCTGCTACTCAGAACCTGTCACCTTTGGATTCGGCATAAAGCTTCAGAATTCAAAGATTATCACTTTTGTGATGATTCATGTAACAAACCAGTCTGTGCGGCAGCGAGACAAAAATTCCTCCTTGATCTTTTTTCTTTTTTAAAAAAAAGAAAACAGCAATAAAGCAAGCAAAAAGCCCTCAGTGTATATTCTGAGCTCTAAGTGAGAGCTTTCTTCCCTCCCTTCCTCCCCACAAGCTTCAAACCAAGATATCTGTAAATTACAAATCTGATTACAACAGAAAAGTTTTTTTTTTCTTCTTTTCATTACTGTACTGGGTCTTTAGATGCCAAGTTGTTCTATGAACGCCACAGCAGGAGCACATTAAAAATTTAAAAGGTAGACAAAAAGAAACAAAGAATAAAAACAAGCTTGTATTTTACTGATTACTGATAATTACTTAAGTTCAGAATCTGTCATACTTATTTAGATGGAATATCACCTCACCCTTCACATCCCATCACTAACTCTAGTCTCTCTTTGAAAAAGGAGTTCCCAAGTACGAAGGCAAAGCCTGGACCTCAAGTTTCACCATCTTTTTCCAGAGTGCAGAGTATTTGTGACAACATTTGGCTTTTTCATTTCTTGGCATTTAAGACTCTAGTACTAGGCCCCCTGCTACTCCTTTAACTGCCAGATAATGCATCATCTGACAATCATTACTATTTTAAAGGAAACCTGCTGGAACTCTGACACCCACTATTTTATATTTTTTTTATAATAAATATAGCTTTGAAAGTGCATTAGTATTTGGAGCTTAAACGCTTTGAAAGTATGGTTTGAACAGTGAAGAGGCTTAAGACAGAAAGTATTCCATATTTCATAGTCTGGGGTTTTCATCAAATCCTTCAGAGACACAACCATTGGGCTAGATTCCTCTCTCATACCTCCAGGTCCCTATACCCACAAAGTCCACGTGCCAGTAGCTATCCCAGTTTAGATCCATGGCAGCGAACAGACAAGAAGTGGATGTGAACAAGCCATGACTGTCAAACTTTCTGCTGATTTTCTTTCAAATTCTGCCAAACGAGCCAACAGTAGCCATGCTGAAAACCCCAAGACATTAGCATGCTTCCATAAAAGCACGCAATCAAAACTACATGCAGGTCATTCAGTGAAGAGCAATGTTGAATTAGGGAGTAAGATGAGCTCTTGTACAGGATTTTCAAAGGCCGTATGCCAAAGTAAGCTCTCTGCCACCCTAGGGCTAGAACAGTTTCTGAGTACTGGGTAGCAAGCCCAAATTGAAGCAACCAACCATCTATCAGGAGAACAATTCCCTAGCTTTGCATGTATTTCGAATAAACTTCTTAGTAGGAGCTTACTGATTTTTTGACATCATATGGGTCACAATTCTAAAAAAAAATCAGCAGCAGTGAAACCTGAATCCATCACTACCACCAGTGCCTGGTAAGCCTGCTCTAGGAGAATCCAAACCCGTTTACAGTGTTTGTATAGATTTAAGCTTCCAGGTTCTTGATTTGCCCAATGAAATGGACCCACCTGCTAGCTGTTAACATCCATTTCTCTTGCTCCCCTTCACAAATGTGTAAGACCTAACATCTTAAGGATGTGAATTGGCAATGAAATAATCACCTTGCCCTCCAAATGACCAAAATGAAACTGTTTCCATGACTTCCATATGAAGAGATTATGTTAATCTATTATTTCTCTGACCTTCTGACAAGCATGACCAATGTTTTCTGCAAGGATTAAAGAACTGCAACAGAAGCAAACCCCTGAATTCTCTGTCCTTTAGACAATACAGAGAACAAGAGCTCGAGGCCTCAGAGATTCAGTGCACCAGTTCCTCTGTATCATTAACACAGGATCCATTTAACTCAGCAGCATCTACTAATATTTCAATATAGTCAATTAATACTTATCTGCTAGCACTTCTAAAATGAGAAAACACTGGAAAGCTGGGCTTTTTTTTCATCTAGCTGGTGCACCAGTGTACTAATACAACGAAGTGTACAGCACATCAGTGTCCTCATCAGGCCAGAAAAGGCTCCTTCTAGTGCAGGCACCATGAGGTCACCTGCAAATTACTTTCCAGAGGGCATCCTGTGGACAGCAGTAAGATTGGGGTGGTTAGCTTTCCCTAGGATATAGTTTTTCCTAGATAGAAATACATAGATTCTAGGATGTGTCAGATTAGCCATGCAAGCTCTGTGGAGATGATCTCTGAACGTAGAGAAAAGTACACTGACTTAGAAATATCCAGAGACAGGTTTATACTACTGCTCTGACTGGGTTGCTTCAGATCTGAAATCCCTGGTAAATGTTTGGCAGGCTTGGATTTCTTCCCCACAGAGAAACTGTGTTTGGGCAGAAACCACAAGCAGCCCAGCACATCTGGCAACCATAAACCTGTCCAACTTCAGAGATGTTATGAGGCTGTGTGGGCCAACAGCTCAAGTGGGATGGAGGAGGCTACACAAAAATTAATGGTATAAGGTGATAAGGTATAAGGTGATATAAGGTGACCTAGGGAATGCTCCTGCATTCCTAAAAATGGGGCTGTGCCTAGGTACCCCTCAGCTTTATGTCAGGGTGCACATCAGACACACATCTGTGGCCCTGATTTCCAAGAAGCTGGTCTAGCAGACCCAATCTGGCCCAGTTGAAACTGAGTGTACAAGCAGGGAAAGCACAAAGCACAAAAAAAGTTATGAGCAAGAGCAGCAGGAACCACTATTTCAGTTGATGTGGTGAAGTATTCCCCTTTCTCTCCTGCACTCTTCTCTGCATGGGCACAGTTTGGTTCTAAACACGATACTTCATAGAACTGCAAACAGTTCTGTAGAGGTGTGCCAGCACCTCTGGGGTCTGTGCTGTGCCTCCTGAGACAATGCAGGAGTCCTAATAGGAATATATGAGAAGAACCTCATCTGCCCTGCCTCCTACAAACACTTTTATTTGGGACTAGTTTACTATCTCTTTTCTGAGACAAACACAAAAAGAAAGGTGTTGAGATGATTAGGGAGCTGGACAAGCTCGAGAAGTATGCCCACATGAACCTCATGAGGCTCAACAAGGCCAAGTGCAAGGTCCTGCAGCTGGGTTGGGGCAACCCCCAGTACCATTACAGGCTTCAGGATGAAGGGATTGAGAGAGAAGGACTGCAGAGAAGGACTGGAGGGTACTGGTGGACGAAAAGCTGGACATGAGCCGGCAATGCGCGCTTGCAGCCCAGCCAGCCACCCGTGTCCTGGGCTGCAGCAGCAGCAGCGTGGCCAGCAGGGCGAGGGAGGGGATTGTGCCCCTCCACTCCGCTCGGGTGAGACCCCACCTGGAGTGGCTGCGTCCAGCTCTGGCGTCCTCAGCACAGGAAACACACGGACCTGTTGGAGCGGGTCCGGAGGAGGGACCACGGAAATGGTCAGAGGGATGGACACCTCTCCTGTGGGGAAAGGCTGAGAGAGCTGGGGCTGTTCAGCCTGCAGAGGAGAAGGCTCCGGGGAGACCGTACTGCAGCCGTTCAGTACTTAATGGGGCTTGTAAGAAAGATGGGGACAGACTTCTTCGTAGGGCCTGCAGCGATAGGACAAGGGGTAATGGCTTTAAACTAAAAGAGGGCAGATTTAGACTAAATGTAAGGAAGAAGCTTTTTATGATGAGGGTGGTGAAACACTGGCACAGGTTGCCCAGAGAGGTGGTAGATGCCCCATCCCTGGAAACATTCAAGGTCAGGTTGGAAAGGGCTGAGCAACCTGGTCTAGCTGAAGATGTCCCTGCTCGCTGCAGGGGTTGGACTAGATGACCTTGAAGCGTTCTGTGATGATCTCCACAGAGCAGATTTTCATTTGCAACTTAAAGACCAATTCAGAAACACACTTCTGATGTTTGCTAATGATGAACCTAGATGCATCAGTGGTTTCCTGAACTGGGCTCTTCTGCAGTCACCATAAACCAAAGGAGGAGGTGGTGAGGGAAGTCAGTATCATTGTGAGACAGAAGTTCCTTCTTTCTCATGGCTAATTATGGAACTGTAACAGAATATGTATTTGTTTATTTGAGTAAGGATGCTGTAATGGTGATCTATCAGAAGCTGTGTTATCTGTAAATACCAACCATACCAGTCATCCCACTAAAGCTCCTGCAAGACATATTTCATTATCTTCCTCAAAGGACATTTCAGATATGATCCAGCAATTCTACCTTACAGAGTCTAATTAAATATAGCCATCTAGTTACCGTTGTACCAGTGAACCTTAATTACCCTGCAACCCTTTAAAGTTGTTCTGGGACACTTATTCTGATACAGTGTAGAAAGTAAGCAGAGCTTCAGATAATGACTTCCTACCCATTGGGGACTAAAAATCCTATTATATATATGAGGGCCTTTGGATAGACACATAATTTAAAAGAATGGGAAATCAGTCAGACCTATTTTTCTGAACATTTTTCATTTGTTTTCAAGCCACTCTGAGCTACCCCAAACCGGATTAAAAGGAAACTTACTTGCTCATATTTTGTATCGTTTTCCTGAGGGGAGAGGGAGGTGAAAGGAGACTGAAAAAAATTTATAAAGGCATTGCTTTTACTGAATTTTCAAGGTACCATAAAAGGTTTCTAAGGTGAGGTGCATGTTAAGTGAACACATCGCCATAATCCTCGTGGGATAAATCATGCAAATGCAGCAACAAGATATTGCAATGACACAAGAAGCTTCTCTGCACAAAATGTGTGCTTAATTCTTTGCTCTGAGGCCAATGTGGTTTCAGGGTACTGTTCAGTCCATAGATAAAGGGTTGAAAAAAAGAACCTTTATTGGCTTTTATAGTCACTTTAGCCAGTATGAGGAACAATACAGAGAACCTCTGCTACAAATAACCGCTAGTTCTCCAGTCTCAAAAGAAAGATGACCGTGATGCAGACCTCAGAAGGCAGGATGAATCCTTCAGAGAAAGCATCCCCCTTACCACACAGAATGCCACAGAACTAAGGAAGAGGATTCCTAAGCCGAAAGCATCAGAGAACTTTGTCAGAAGAAGGAGGTTAGTACTCAAGGCTTTAGTTTACAGCTGAGAATAAAAACTTTTAAGGATACACATAAACACCTGTGCATTTGTGCCACAAGGTACAAAAGATCTAGCAAGAAAAAAATATCTTTTGCTCACATAGAGATTTATATAAAGTACTTTGGTAATGTTCTATAAGAAGTAATGTGAGACATTAAATTACAAAAAATACAGTCCTCTAAAACTCAATAAGCAGAAAAAAACCCCACCCAACCAGCACATTTAATTCTGGCACAGAGGAACATCTTTCTTCAGTCCAACAGTCTTCTTTTCAGGGAAAGAAATACATCTTAATGATTGAATCCACTTTGGCCATTCTCCCCCTTACTCCACATATACCGGTTCTTCCCAGAAAATGTCTTGCTCCCTCCCAAAATTTGGAGAGGAAAAATTGTTAGCAAATATAATTATTAAGCTCCCTTATTAAGGACACTGTGACTGGAGAAAGACACAATACAGGTCTTCTTTCCACCACACTAATTCTTTCTTTCTGTATGATTTCTAGGTCTTCTGAGCTTCCCCCTCATGGAAAGGACATACAGGGAGGTTGAAGATGACTTATGCTGGAGTCTTCAGGGTATGCTTGAAGACAGGGGAAGGACAACAGATATGTTCTTTTGTTCAGTGAATGACATATTAGTTAATATTATGTCATTATGCTCACATAATATGTATGCTCACATACATATTATGTGAGCAGCAGCAGTAATACCCCTCCCACTCAACGAAATAAATAGGTGAGGGGCATCTTTATATACTACAGTCCTAGATCTTTTTCTAAGATTACAAAAACAGCTAACCCAAAATAAGAAAGTTGATCTAAGCTACAGAGAATACCTTCTTCAACATCCCTACGTTTCCTTACTTAATTCACTGTAAAGCTCTGCCTTATATTCAGCGTAAAATCCTAAAAGGGGTAAACCACTCTGTTCCCAAAGGCAAACCACCCACAACATACCATTAAGAAGGGAAGTTGGACATACACTAGTGGCTATGGTACAATAAAGCTCTACTGCACACATAAACCTAATCCTGTTGTTTCACAGGAGTGAAAAAACAAGACCAAATGTATTCCAATACAGCGACAAAAAGTTATATGGGAGGTCACACGTTTTGCTAAAACAACTCTGGATTTTACTATGTCTAATACTGTCACCATGCCCACTTCCTCCCTATATCCCTCTACCTCTTACTGACAATAATCTTTATCTTTCTGTTCAAGCTTTAATGAAAACTAAATGCCTCCTTATTCACCACGCTGATACATAGCTGATGCGATGTTTTATTTTAGCAGGCAGAGGGAAGAAAGAAGTTTAAAAGCAGGATGTATGTCCAAAAGGATAATAAGCAAGCAGGTCCTACCTTTTGCTCCCTCTCAACTCTAGGTGCTACTTTAAATTGCAGTTGGCTACAAATATCAGTAAGCATTGCCAAAAGCCACAGAGGGAAACAAAACCTGAAACAGCTAAAGGTGAAGGAAGGAACACCTATGACTGCTCCTGAGCCGTCTACCTGCCACTGACTTGGGTAATTGAAAGAACAAGTGCACATCTTCCAGAGCAATCCCTCTGCTGCCCACTTCAAGGCTTTTAAATTCATGCTGGTTAACAGATGGTCCCTGCACGCTCCTAAGGCTGCTGACACATATCTCTAGGTATATATACAGACACTTAGGTGGGGACCTGCTAAGATCACGTTTCAGCTGCCTAGGGCAGCATTAACCGTGAGCAGCTAAGTTTAGCAAGCCCTGCCATGTTTTAACATGACATACCCTATGCTGCTTCGATCTCGGTGACTCTTTCCCCTGGTTTCCTATTATTATGTCATGAAGACTGTTAACAAAAAGCTATATTCCATCTGTGTAATGATACTTCCCAACCAAACAGTTTTGCCACTCTCCCCTTGGGTGTCCTGTAACACTGACAGAGCTGTTACACACACCGCTTGCAGAGGGGAAAGCCGGCAAGGTTAGATCCCAAGGTTACTCAGTGATGCCTATCTTGTTTTCTTTAAAAAATAAACATAATTTATAAATTAATTTGTCCCCAAAATTATTATTTCAAGCAGTCTTATCAGATTTATCTCACAGAATGGTTTGTACTTTCGAGACTTGAGATAAAACTAAATTAAAAACCCAGCCTTATTGATTTCCTTTTGCCTTATAATTATAGGCTATTATTTTACAGGTTATTAGTTAACCCCAGTTAATTTTTCATTATTAGCTTTGAAATACTCCAAGTTTTTGCCATGCATTCACACAGCAAAAAATTAAAATTATCAATCACTTTCCATTATTTTTGGCTATTTCAGCCTAGTAATTAATTGTGATAATTTTGAAACAAACTTTATTTTGGAAAAATCACATCAGTGAAATCTACAAAGATTCTTGATGTATAGTGTAAGTCATAAGGACCAATGAAGAAAGAAGGTAGTAAGACAAAACTAAATTGTTGATGAATGGATGAAGAACATGCCAAATTGCTTTAAATATAAACAATGACTACTCATTAGCAGCTTAATGCTGTTTATTCCTAAGTCTCAGTATTTTCAATAAACCACCTTTGCCCACAATGAACTGAAGAGCACTCACTAAGCAGAGAGAAGGAGGCAGGAGTGATCATTGCTCTGGGGAGCGATTGCCTTAACTGAGTTCGTGGAAGCACTGTGTAGATTATGCAGCTCTTTATCAGAGGTCCTAAGGATACAGGGTGATCATTTCAAGCCATAGTTCCCAACTTAAAGCTTTAAGTGCTAGTATGTCAATCCTTCCAACCCAGTAGGGACAGCTTTCAAGAATCTGCAGGCCAACATATTGCTGCTGCCAGCACACATAGCCCTGATAAACACAGGGGAATGGAAAAGGCAGCAGGAAAAGAGAGATGCCAACAACAGCAGCAACAACAAAACCCCACAGAAGGCAGAAGCTGAGAGCATTGCATGAGATACTCAGCTACAGACCTCTCCACCAGCAGTCTGCACAACATGACCTTTACGCTCACATGCCCCCGCAACAGCGGCTGAGCATGGGGAAGAGCCGCTCTCCTCCAAATGTTACAAATGCCTCATGCATCCAGCATAGCCAAATCAAGGTCCCTGCATTTGTTTCTAGCACTTCTCTAGTACAAGAAAACAGAGAATTAAGCAGAAGAAGAAGAAAAAAAAAAGATATCTATGAAAACTGAACTATCGTGATGTCAGCAAGGAAAACAAAGGACCATTAGAGATGTCAGAAATCTCTTTCTCAAGGAATACTGCAATATAACAATTAATTTCTCATTTCATCCTAACTGGGGCATATTTTCTGTTCTGAGAGAGATTCCTAAGGCTTAGTGCAAAGCTGCAGCAAAATGGGACTAGCTTGAGACTCTTTTAACTTAAGGCTGTTTCTGATGGCTTAACACTGTTGTAACACTTGACTGACTTACGTTTTATGACTGGCTGAGGGAACATAGGAGCATATCTCCTAAAGAAAACACACCCCAGTCAGTTCTCAAATTTAACCATCGTAGACTCTTTACACTTTTATCCACAGAACAGGCAGACACAGAGGCAGACAAGTGTCACAGTCAAAACAGGTCCTTCCCAGTCTGAGGCATCTGGCTTTAACTATTTCCAACACTAGCAAAAAATTACATTTAGCCTTGATGAAATTTCTCTTCCATTTTAATAATGCATCAAGTATTTAATTTACTTATAAACTATTAACCAGATGTCTGTCTGTCCAAGTACTGTAAGCACTAACCGTAAAAATGATATTGCAACATAAATTATGCATAGCAAGGATTTTTCTGATTAACTGAAATATGCGCTGCAGTTGTTATCCATCGTAGTTAAAATGGCATGTGTCCATACAGAACATCAGCATGCAAACACTTGTCACATACTTCCCCTATCTTACATACTCCACAACCAGAATGAAACCACAGTGAGTCTGGCGTGCAGAAGAAATGCAGGCATTTCATTTTTCAACTCTGCCTCCCTATGTTCTTGCTGAATTTGCTACTCATTTAAATTCTTCTTTGGACGTCATCTCCATTTTGTTTCTTACAGATTGAATTGCAATTTCAAGATACAAAAATTATTACAAAGTCTGCAGTAAAGGCAATAATTATCTTCTTTCAAATATTTAGTAACATTGGCTCTGCCACAAAACCTAGGGAAGCAGCCATGTACTGAGGGTCAAACCGTAGCCTCAGCATATCAATGCAAAAATGTAAAAAAAAAAACCCAAAACCCAAAAAACACCACAGCAATGCATTCATAATGAAGGCAACAGAATTGCATGTTTATAAATGGTTATCACATGATTATAAATAGTTTTACCCTAAAAGTATTCTGAATGAAGGAAACATCCTTACTTGACTGTATCAAATTGAACTACCACGTAAAATACATTAATCCAACTAGCATGTCATAAATGACACATTTTTCACCTTATCCAGAAGAGATACGTTATCATGAACATTTGTCACCAAGAAAGCGTGAGTGCAGCCAAGTTTTATTTTGCTACAGAAGTATAATATTCCACACTGATTCCATGGTCTAAAGTCTAAGCACAAGAAACAGCTGCTAATAACACAATATTTCATTATCATTGACATTTTATATTATCTGAAAACAGACAGGCCAGGACATTCTTTCTGCACTAATGACTTCTGTCACACTGCAAAAACTTACAAACTTTAAGACTTGATTCTGAAGGCACTTACATGCCTAGCTGTGAATATTACTGAGTAGTCCCAATGAAACCAATTAGTTGACTCAGAGTAATTAAGCATTAAAGCTAATTATACCTGTTACTGAGAATTAGGCCCTTTCTTTTCACTAAATTTTCCAGCTAATAATTCTGAACAGAGTTGCCAGTTCTGACGATTTTATCTTAAGTTTTGGAAAAATGTATTTTCATTAAAGACACATACACCTGAAAAAAAACGTGGTTCCTGATGAAACAAGAAAAATAAAAAGATTTTGCAGTGTTCCACCTTGCAGGAATAAACTCAGTTGCATTAACCCAACAAGCTCATCAAGCAGAAGACAAGTAATAGAGATAACTTCTTACTCAGGCCAATTCTGCCACATCAATTTTCTTGAAGAACAAGGTTAGCAACAAAGCACTACAGCAGTCTTAAAATTCTATGTACTGCAGACAGCTGTTAAGAGGCATCCGATCCCAAAGCAAACATGTACCTTCCTTCCTTCTATCTCCTGCCACGGTTGTTCCACAGCAATGTCAGTGCCATTGACTGCATGGGTATCAGCTGCACCCTGACACAGAAAGGTGATGCACATGTGCGGTGACACAAGAATGGCTAAAATATCAAAGCTTTTATTTTTAGCCAATTACAGCAATATATTCAGCATTCAGAGAAATGGATCTTGTATCATTTTCCTCTTTCCAGTTCCAGCACTTTGACTGTCTTTCCCTTCAGATTGTCCCCAGTCATATTTGTTAACTAAAGCCTGCATCAACCATTTCTCTTGGATGACAGCTGGTGAAGCAGGGGCATCTCTCCCCTTCACAGGACTGGGGGAACCTGTATGCTTATTCCCATCTGGCGCTCACTGAAGGTCATAGTCTTAAACCAAAGACCTCCGAAGGCAAGCGCAAGAGTTAAAACCTCAGTTGCTGTTAAGACCTCTTCCCTCAAAACAGACTGTCTACCTGCTGCATACATGTTGATACAGAGGCACTTCCAGCCACTCAGCTTAGGCCTGGCGAGGGCTGGTTATCTCCGATGGCGTGTGCATCCCACACAGTGGGTGGCGTTCAGTCGGGAGGCTCATTTTTCCTGGTGTGTGAACTCACACTCCCGGGGCTGCAAAAACAGCCATGAAATGAATGATGGGCACACAGTTGATCTCTAGCTATACTCCAAGTTAAGCAGTGTTAAGACTAACAGTCATCACTCAACAAAAGTGCAGGTGCAAGTTTTGGTAACGCAAAGCCTGATGGCAAAGGAGGCCAGTTCTTCAGGCCCCTTTATAAAGGTATTAAGAATTGCTATGCCAAAATCGGTGATTTGGCTGCCTAAGTATGAGAGGATCTCCATGACAATAATCTGAGGGAGTGATTAGAGCAGAGACAGAAAGTGGAACTTTTCCAAGCATGCATTTTTACTAATCCTTTCCAGAAAGAAATAAAACCTAGTACACATATTAGAAAGCCTACTACTGCATATTGCTCTCCCCTGTTCTCCTGAGCCCAATCTTTTCTACCTGAAATCCTAAAGCCACCATAATTTGGAAGTATTTTTAATAATAAAAATATGCTCTTCAGATTACCCCTTCAACATAGTTTCTAATTTGTGAGCTCTGTAATTCCAAAGTAGTTTAGATTCTTATATCATTTTAGGGATTATTTATTCTAATCATGAAGCCATGTAAAATATTTTATGATGGATATACACAAACATACACTGGTTAAACAGGAAAGAAAAAAACACAGCTCCAAATGGGATAACATTTCAAATGACTGCAGAGATGATTAATTGGGTTACTGTACTAAATCATATGTAAGGATGACCAGGGGCAAACTCAGAAACTTCAAAACAGATTTTTAAATCAAATGGTGGGTTTTAGAAAAAATTAAAAATGGATGAGATGAAAATTTCCTGCAGAAAATCCAATCAAGTAATTTCACTTTACTTACACCTGTTTAGAACGTACCCACCTCAGTGAGCTGTATAAATATTTTTTCTTATTTTACACAGTGACAAAAGTTCAGTACTTCCTCCTTCATCACTGCAGGAAAATGTATCATATCCTTCTAGACAAATCAACAGGTATGAGGCTAATACACATGACACTATCTTTCCATTAGAAAGGAAAATCATCTATCATTTTACTCTCTGTAAAGTATTCAGCACAGCTCTAAAGCTATAAAATGGAATGAATACAGCAACACAAATAATAACAGCAAGGCAGCCTATCATGAAGGCTGTAAGAAGCACTTGGGCCCAAAAAGAGTGTGGAAGGTTCCAGGACAGTGAAAATGGAAGAATCTTTTGATTTCAACTTTGTGCCCAGTTCGGACCGGGAAAGTTCCCTCATATAAAACCAACAGTCACCCTTTGTGTCCTGGCTTTCCCCCACCAGCTCTGCATCACAGAAACAGCCGACTATGAACATTTCCCAGCTTGCTAACATTTGTCTCAGCCATTCAGCAGTTTCTGCCAGGATCCTCCTCCCTCTTTACACCCTGTGAATTAATTCTGCTTGCAGCAGCACTAACCCAGGCTGCCGTGGGTTTTTTCCTCTCCCCAATGTGAGTTATTCGTCGCTGCTTAAGAACAGTAAATGGTACTGAATTAACTTGCCTTTCTAGACACAAAGACCTTTCTTCGGCACACATGGCAAAACTGTACAGAGCCACTCAGTCCTTTCCCTCCCAGCTTTGCTCTTTCAGAACATATTCCAGGAAAACATGTGGCTCCATACCACAAAGAGATAAAACAGATCTTTCATCACTGAAGAGAAACAGAGATGTATATTTCTACAGCCTGGCTCAGATCCCTGGCTGAAGTCAACAAATGACTTACATCACTTGAGGATCCAACCACTTCAGTGAGATTACTGAGTAACTTCAGTACACTTAAAATCTGTGCTGCACTTCAGGGCCAAGCAAGCCAGCTGGGCTCCATAGCTAGCACAGACTGCATCATCCCCATCAGGTCCACTTTGTCACTACCTCTCTCTCCACCTTCAGAGCTCAGCTCCTGCACCCCTCTGGCCACAGGCTTCTGTTCAGTTGTACCACTGGCGCATGTTTTAAATCAGGGTGGGTGGGATATATCCACATTCAAAAGCTCCCCTCCCTTCATTTCATAGCATGGAAACTAAATATATTCTTTCTGAAGGAACACCCCCTCTTTGCTGACCCCTTGTACAGCTATTGCAGTCATTCTGGCCTTATACCTTCTCCAAGGCATTGGCTTGCTTTCTCCCCAAGTCTCCATCCCCAAGTTAAATTCCAAGTAGACAATCAGCCTTGTTCAAGCAAAGACTGACATTTGGTGACCTCCATGAACGATCCCAGAAAGGTCCCATGGCAGCTGAGATAAAGACAACTTCTTGCACCACTTAACAAGAAGGCAGTCTGCTAGAATCAGCTTTGCAAAGAATTGCAGTACAAAGCTTACTCTTCTTTGGCTAGGAAGGAGTGAGAGTATCTGTATACAGAAGTACCTTCAATAGTGACTGACATTTCAAGGGCTGAAAGAGAACTTAATCAGCTCAGCTTAATGTGGTAGTCCCCCCTCCCCTAACGAACATCAATAAAATTCAGACAGGGATTCCGCAAGCAGCTGCATGAAGGGGGAGGCAGAAGAAAAGCTCACAGATCTTGGATCATTCAGTGCGAGTTTTAAGTGGTCTATTTCTTTATCAGTCATCACCTCTGCTAATTTATCAAGCCTGAAAGCTACCTACCATGCGCTGTCATTTAAAAAGCATAATATTTTGCAATAGGAAGAATAGAAATCAGTCAAAACCTGTAATAGGTTAAAACCTGTAATAAATCACTTGGACTTGTCAGCTGGCACAGGACCAGGAAAGGTATCATGCTGTTGGACAACTGTCACAGATGGAGGTCCAAGTTTTCAGAAGTAATTTGGGATTAGATTTTAGATACCTGAATCAGAAAGTTAGAAAGACAATTTGAAAACTGCTTTTAGGATGCGTACAAAAAGCCAAAGATGGACATTAAGAGATGGAGCCACTCCAGACTGCTAATCACAATAAAGAAACAAAAGATCACCACCCGACAGTGACAGCACATTCCTCTAGTGTCGCACAGGAGAACGTATTTCAGAAAATTAAAAAAACTAATTTCTATATGCAGATTGATCCAGTATCAAATATGCAAAAGGAATTCATATCTGTCTATGTTTTTATGAGGTTATACAGCTACAGTAATTTTGGCAGAAGAGGTAATTTAAATCCTTTGGGAAACATTATCCTCCTGATATGAGCATATAACTCAGATTAATAGGATTTGCATATGTATAACAGTAGAGAGAATAACCCTGAGTTTGGAAAACAGCTTTGTATTTTAATCAGTTTGGGAACATCAGCCGAAAAACCATACCAGGGACAACTAATTGAACAGCATTTGTTAACTCATGCTAGGTAATAATTGTGAGTTAATTGATCAATATTTAGAAACAAACATAATAAACATCTATGTTTTGGAAAATCAAACAAAGGAGAGCTGTTACTATAGTGAAAAGAGAAGGGCAGGTAGAAGTTGTAGTGTTAATCACTTATAAATTGCGGGGGTTTTTACAATCCAGTCCAAATCTGTGCTATACTCAAATTGTATAATTGACTCTGTGTATGCAATCGCTCAGCTGTTCAACAATACAGATAACAGCAGTAATGGTATAATTATAACTTACAGCTGAAGTAGATAAAAACCGGCTAGTTCTTAACTAGTGGTTGTAATTAAGAATGGAGAAGAGCAGTAGACACTGCATCTGCTTATGTTCATTAATAAAAGTGGATTTTAAGTTCCAATACAGCAAAGCAGCTGCACACTGCATCCAACTCCTGACCGTGTCCCAAGAGAAGACAATGACTGGGGAATGCAGCTAGACTTGTAGCAGCTGTAGGAAAAAACAGCTCTGTAAGCAGTGGTTGAGCGGCAGCTGTAGATGTAGAATGCACTACATGGAAAGCAAGCGCTAAGCGCATAAGGAAGAGGTTATTTCCTGCACCCCAAGCATTGCTTTAGTTTCTACTGCATCAATGAGTTGAAGAAACAGCATTACTTCCTTTCCATCACCTCCCCCCCGCCCCCTGCACAAGTAAAGACATACACCCCACTCGTGCATTGCCAACCCACGGACAGCGAGGTGAGAACAAGACAAAGCGGGACATGTAGTTTCCCCGCCCCGGCGGAGCGGCCAGCCCCCGGCCAGCACCGGGCGCTCCGGCCGACGGTTCAGCACCAGGGGCGGCGGACAGCGCCCGAGGTCTCCCGCCCCGCCCCGCCGCAGGGGCACCCCTGGGACCCGGAGTGACCTGGCATCCCCCCGGCCACATGGGTAACACCGCCAGCAGCGAAACCGCACATGAAAAAACCCAACACAGGTTCGTTTAGAAAAATGGGATATCTTTTTTCACACGTGTCGTCCCCCCCCCCCCAAAAAAAAATAAATCAAACAACCATCAAGAACTGCACCTCATAAATAATTAAAGTTTCAAAAGCAAACCCCGCACCATGCAGCATTATTAAGCATGAGCAAAAGTGGCTGAACAAATTTCCTAACAGCTGTTTCCTTGCAATAGAGAGTTCTCAAACCCAGGCTGATTGGTTTGTGCTTTCTGAGCAAACAGAAGAGTAAAATCAACAGCTCAGAAATGAAGTGGGTACCAGTGGCACGTTTCACTTGCTTTTTGGCTCACTCACTCAATACTGGTTGCTAAGCAATTTTAGGGGTTTTTCAAAGCTCAAAACTGCTCACTGCCAGACGGATTAATGAAAACACACACTTGCACTACTTACAACATTTTTCATTTATATTTCTTGATACACCAGTACTGTTGCTTTTAATTATTTCTTTTACAGGAATTCCATTCCCAGGTTTGAAAGTAAAGACGTAATTAAAGAGAGCCAGGGATAGGGGAGGAACCAAAAGAAGCCAACTGTAATAACCAAATTTTTCAGTGGATTGCAGGAAAGAGGTGCCTAGAGACTTGCACATCCTCTGGGAATTGTGGTAAAGACGACATGTCTAGCTCAGCATAGAGATGTAAGGCACCAGGCGACCTGAAGGTGCCTTGCCCTTAACTGGTTTATCTATTTATAACTACATGACATAACATTACCTGTGACAGAACAAGTCAACACAGGGTTATTTCAGCAGTCACATAACCATATACAGCCTCTTTGTATTTACACTTTACGCACAGTGATGCTCTTTCCATTTTCACACCCAATTCTTTAGAGCTGAAACCTGGTATCTGGCAGTGTCTTCCAGCCTGCACCCTGAAATACCACCCAACTTACCTACAGCTCAGTAATGTTTAAAAAGTCATGATCTGAAAGAAATAATGACCCACCATACCACGCAAGCAACTGTTCCATCAATGGTAATACCAAACTGCGTATTAGCCATTACCAAGGGTGTAATTACAGCAGTGATAATGGGAGGGGGAGGGGAATCCGTTCCCTCCCCAAATGGAAGAGAAAACGCATCTCTGCCATCTCCAACTTTCTGCCAGCTGAAAGCAGGGAGGAGGGATGAGGAGACTGCAACATGGCAAGCAGCAACTCTGAGGCAGCCCTTTTCCCTTTACAACTGGTAGGGAGCTGACAGGCTCAGCATCAAAGACTGTTACACAGTTGGGTCATTCTGTGTGCTGCTGCCGGGACATGAGGCAGACTGCAGCAGAGCTTCCTGGCTACAGATCCTCCCTCATGCCCCCCCCCCCCCAGACAGAGGAAGTCTGGTTTGGTGCAAAGAACTAACAGAAAGAACTTTATTTTCCTTTGTTTTTGAGAGCAAGTAACTTCTGGTGTAGTTTACTGTTGACAGAGCCCATAAGGAAAGAAAAGGTCAGGGAAGGAGGGAAAATGCCAGGCCTAGTAGGAAGGGAACGAGAGAAGTCACCATGTGCGGGACAAACTGAAGCGGACAGCTGAAATATCGAGGGAGACATGAGGAAGAGGTGGCAGGGAAGAAGGAGCAGCAGTAGTGCAGGGGGGCAGAAAGGTCAGGTGGGGACCTGCGGGAGGCTCGTCCTGACAACGGGCAGGAAGAGGTGAATGTGGGGTGCTGGAGGTGCGCTGGTAGAAACCATCAGGCTGCACACCCATCGGGAGTCGCAAAAAGCAACGCTGAGACAAGCGGGGACTTCCCAAGACTGAGAAAAAGTGGACAAGGCAGGTGCAAGTTTCCTTGCACTTTTGAGGCACAGACCCATCAGGGGAAGGAGGCAAAGAGGGAGAAGGGAAGAGACTTGCCCAATGCCAAGGGCGGTGTTTCCAGGTGGAACGCCAGAAGAGCCTGGCGAGGTGGGACAGAGCAGAAGTGCTGTGGGGCAGAGGCACCAGGCTCTGTGTGGTGAGCGGAGGCTGCGCTGGCAGAGGGGAGGCTGGGACAGGCCGGGCGGAGAAGGGGAGCCGGCCCCCGGCGGGGCAGAGGGGGGCCGCTCGGCGGGCCAGGCCCGCAGGAGGCCGGGGAGGTGCGAAGAAGTGGGCGCCGGGGCAGGGCCGGGCGGCGGTGCCCGGGGAGCCCGCCGAGGCTGGCGGGGGTGGAGGCCGCGGTGCCGGGGGCGGCCCCTTCTCTCCTGCCGCCCCCGCCGCCGTGGCAGCCGCCGCCGGTCGCCGGGCGGCCGTGAGCCGGGCGGGCCGCCCCGCCGTGCCGTGCCGTGCCGTGCCGCCTCTCACCTGTCTCGAGGTTGAAGGAGATGCGGGCCTCAGCGAGGTAGGGGGTGTCGCTCTTGGAGCGGACGCGGCGGATGGGTCTGCGGTCGATGTCCTCCTCGGAAGATGCCGCCATTAATGTGGGCACGGTGAGCAGCGTGGCCCGGCGAGCTGGCGAGGGCGAGCGGCGGCGCGGCGCGGGGCGGCCGGGCGAGGAGGGGGCGGAGGGGGCGGACGGGGAGGGAGGCGCGGGGAGGGGGAGGGGAGGACGGGGAAGGAGAGAGGGAAAGGGAGAAAGGAGCGGAGGGAGGGAGGGAGGGAGAGAGACAGGGAAAACCCGTCAAGGATCTGCGGACGGGAGCGGCCACGGCGGCCCTGCCCGCTGCCCGCTGCTCCTGCCCGCCGGCAGCGCCTCCGCCGGCCGCGTCCCGCCCGCCGCTGCTCGCCTCAGGGCGGCGGCCCTGGCTGCGCGGGGGACGGAGCGGCGGCCCGGCCGGCCCGGGGGTCACACCCGAGGGGGCTTCCCGCCCCCGGGGGAGGGTCCCGCTGAGGTGATTCCCGCCCCGCGCCCCGCGCCCCGGCCGGGCTGAGGTGCCAAACGGCGGCAGCCCTGGCACCTCCCGCCCGCCCCCGGCAGCCTGAACCGCCCCGTCCTGGCCCAGCGCTCCCAGAGCTCCCAGCACGGATGGAGCGAGCCTTGGTGGGAAGGCCAAGGGCTCATCCCTTCACCTCCTTCTCCTCTTCCCTTGGGCAAACTCATTAAGGCAACCAGAACGGTGCACCAGGCCAAGCGCCTTAAAATGCATCGAGGAGCCTGCTCTTGACCATCACTTGAAGCTTGGAGCTCATCTTCATAAGTCGCTTTGGCAAGTCTTTGAAAAAAATGTGCCTGTAGGCCAAAATCAGTGACCCCCTTCCCCAGTTGCAAACTGGGGACAACATTTTGTTGCTTCTCTCCTACTCTGCCTTCTCTGTGTAATCATCAGCCCCGTATGTCAATGTTCCTACCCCTGGTTGTAGGCTGCCTGCCGCATTAAGGCTCCAATTTGCGTTGGGACCTCTAGGTGTTAGTGCAATGCAAATAACTAAAAATGCTATTCAAAAAATAATAAATCTGAGTAGCACAAAAGTACTACATAAAGCGAGAGTTAAACAGTTAAAATATGTGCCAGGGAGTGTACTAGTTCATCTCAGGTGATTCAGATCTTTTAAAGAAAACCCAGTCTGCTTAAACTCCCAAAGTTTTCAGTCCTTCCAATATCTTTTGTTTTGGTCAACTTCTGTAAGAAAAAAGACCAGAAAATGCTGGGGCTCAGTAACTCTGAAGGCAGTAATAGTAATGTTAGCTGGTCTCAGTTTTGGGGGACAGCTCTCATACTCAGTCCTGCAGAATCAAGAGTTTTCTGTTACACTTTTGCCAATTAAACCTGTAGAGGTTTCGGGACATGCTGGGTATTCTTCTGTAGTTGTAATGTGGGGTTTAGCTGAAGCCTGCTGTTAGCAGTAATCCCTTCCTAAATGTTCACAAGAACTTCCATGTTTCTGGGTGCCTGTAGTGGATAAGTTACATTTCTGTCTTGGTTGCAAAGCCATTCTCTTTTGCTCTGCTCTCGCTGGCTCACCATAGCTAAAACGTGGGAAAATCCTTGCAGGAGAATTTTGAAAAGGATCCCTGTTTCTACATATGCAGGTGCTTGTAGTTAGACAGCTGTGACATCCTTGGATGTCTGGTGAACCACCGTACCACTTGTGAATGAGGACATACCATCTGGTCCATCTGCAGCTGAAAAAAAGTCTTTAATTAACACCATATACTGTTTGGGGAAGGGGTGGTCTTACCATTATCAAGGTTGAAGCAGATCCTAGCTTCTTCCAAGTAAGGGGTGTCACTCTTAGACCGGAGTCTTCTGATGGGTCTCCGGTCTATGTCATCCTCAGAAGATGCTGTCATCAGAGTGGGCACGGTGAGAAGAGTTGCCCGACGAGCTGATAAGAAAGAACAAAGGAAGAGGAGAATAGCAGGAGAAAGGAGAAATGGAAGGAGGGAAGACAAGGGAGAAAAAAAGAAGAAGGAAAAAAAAAAGAAAATCACTCGGTGGAAAGGAGGATCTTTAGCAGGTACTAGAAGAGACTGTTTGCTGTAAGGTCCATGCCTCACATGCTGCAGAATTTAAGGGCTGCACTGAATGACACCAAGAAGCAAAAGGATTGCTGTGCTGCGTGCCCCAAAGACACAGGTTATAGCTCTGTTTCTGCCACAGATTGCTTGTTCAAAGTTCCTAGTTTTGCCACTTAAACCACTCTTTTCAGAAATTCTCAATAGCTGCAGTCTCTTCTTTTTCTGAATACTGTTTTTGAGGCTGTGATGCCTAAGTGTTCACTTAATCTGTAGAGATCAGTGGAAGCTGTGCTTGGGACACGTGATGTAATGCCTACAGCAACTATTCCAAAACTCAGTCTCTTGTTGTCTTGATTTGGGCACTCAAAATTAACAGCTACTTGTTGCTCTTGATTGCTTTATGGTTAAGTTTCTTAACTGTGAAACAGGAAGAATCACTGTTTTCTTTTTTTCTTTCAGTAGGGATTTTGTGAAGGTACAAATTCATTAGTATTTGTAAAGTATTCATGTACTTTAGTGAAGCACCGATGAA
The DNA here is from genome assembly GCF_023634155.1 of Falco peregrinus. NCBI lineage: Eukaryota > Metazoa > Chordata > Aves > Falconiformes > Falconidae > Falco > Falco peregrinus. Next base: position 97,189,453 of record NC_073723.1, on the reverse strand, counting down.
AAGCCCATGAGGAAATTAAGATTTGTACCTTCTGAGCAGTGTTTATATGGCTTGAGGCCATGCCTTCAGGGAGGTGAAAGCAAAATATTTAATACTGGCTCATTAAGTGAGTGCTGCCCACTCCATGCGCTGATGAAGCAAATGGTAGGATAGTAAAAAATTACTGTGTTATCATGCAATTAGAAACTGTACTATAATACATATCTGTAAAGAAACTGAACTAATGTTGCAGAGGCAAGCTTCATTGTGGCATTGTGTAAGTATTTAGCACTTGACCTTACAACCTCGATAATGCCCTTTAATGTAGATATTTTTTATGTGAAATATAATTATGAGTGGCTGTTCCAATGCTTTGGGAGCTGAGCCTATAAATTACAAATCACAAACATAAGAGCTTCTGTAAATATTTCCACCTCGGTTCTCTCTCTCCGAGCAGAGATTATCACAAATGCTAGATGAGATCTGGCTGATCACTGAAAGTGTGAACACCGTGCACAAGTACCTTCTCAGTGTGTTTCTTTCCCTTCCACCTCATATATAGCTGCAGGGAGAGTTTCAGCTTAAAATCCTGTCCTTACCCTTAACATCTAAGAGCCTAGGAGCCTAAACCCTGAATGTTTCTTGCTGTTTGGGCATTATCTGGCGTAACAGTCTTTATCTTAGGGCTTTTGTAAGTCACCACACTTCACGTAACTAATAACGAACTATATTGTCCTGCTGGGACTGGAGAGCATGACTGATAGTGACTAAGGACATACTCCGCAGCCTGCTAATTGTGATTCTTTCTTTTAGAAGTTTTTTTAGAGTTCCAAATAATACCTGTCAATCAGAAGCCTTCAGATGCCTAAAACCTGACTTAGGTGTTAGGTATGATAGCATATAATTAGTATGAGTTAATAAAAGCTGTCACACAGTATTTTTCAATTTGCAGCATTATGTAGTTTACTAAACAAGCAAATCTGCACTGCTAGAAGTAGTGGTTATTTCTGGTCCAACTTACTTGTTTTCTAGTTTTAAACAGATTTCTTTCAAGTTCTTGCTCATTACTAGCCTAGCATTTGAATCTGAAGTAAAAGCAAAGGGCAAGAGTTGAAATTGGTTAAATGGGGTCAACTCTTTAGCTAAACTATTAAGCTAAAGTAAACAAGGCGACTGGACTGTAAACTATTACTCCCATGTAATGGGGATGTACAGTAATGAAGATAAAAGAGAGTGAAAAATTTCTGCTAGGGAGAATTTTGTGTACTGCATCACCAAATTTACACTTAAGGAAGATTTATCAGTATATGAAGTCAGCATTGTAACGATCATCTCATAAAACAACCATGTAAAAAGATTTGTCTTTTAAAATTGGCATGATCCAGCTGTAGTTAATGTCAGTGAAAGGGCACCCATGCATTTCAGGGCTTGCTGGATCATGGCACTATTTGAGGAATCCATTTGAGGAAAAACTACCAAATTGCATATACATTTATAATAAACAGAGAATAAGAGTGGGCTTTTCTATACAATTGTTTATAAATCATTTTTACCTTTTGGGTCAAAATATTGGGATCTTGCTTGTATTCATTTTGACTAGAGGTAGGTGGATGCTGGAAAATGTTTCCTGGAGTAATCATTATATATTACTTTGACAACCATGATTATCTCCCCTTTGTGTATATTACCAAAGGGAGTTTTCAGGAATGACTGGAAATTTTAAGTAAGCATTGGAAAAGTTTCAGGGGATGCTAATAAATATTGAAACATTTTGCAATAAAAAACTAAGAACAATTCCTATGCAGCCATGGAACTGGAAAGTATATGTGATCACATTCTGATATCTGTACAGCAACACTGAATATTTATGCGTGCCTTGAATATACCTGTACACACCTTTTTCCCAACCATAAGCCACAGCACTCCTTATTAAAAGATAGAATTACCATACATTTTTTAGAACACTGTCAACATTTGCCCAGTGTGACCATTGGGTCTATCACAGATAACCCACCAGTATCTCTAGCTTCAAGTGCTCTCCACAAACCAGCTCAGTCTCTGGGACACATTTTTAGATGTTTTTTCAGGAAAATTAGAAAATGTCCTCTTGAAGGTCTTGGAGTAAAGGAATGACATTACGATACACATTAAGTGGCCCACTTACGCTGCAAATGGATTTGAGACCAGTATCTGAAAACTCATTTTAAGCAACCACTCTAACAGCACACAGAAGGCAAATCGGTCATTTTGATTAAATTCTTTCATTTTGTTTGCATTGTTTCTCATAGATTTAAGCCATGGTTGGCACACTGTAGCAACATCTTGTCTGATATTTCTTAGAAAGGGAAAAGATTGCTTATTAGGGAAAAATACCTTCAAAATAGAAATGCCATAATGTATGTAATGACACCTTAGAACTGATTGTATATAATCTCACATTTCTTTCTCTTAAAATACTGTGTGTTACTGAAGTATGACACAAGTATGAATTTGGGAGAATGGGATGTGAAATGTGTCAATGATTATATTGCATGGTCGAAGCATTTTGAACATGTAATTTCAATGTATTTAGTTACATCGACAGTTGGTCCAATGAATTTTTGGTTTGAATGCTGTTTGAAATTTACTGAAAATATGGGGGATGGTTTGCAAAGAATTTTTGACAGGTTCTGTATTTTCCATTAAAATATATTTCTACATATTTTAATGACAGAATTAGTACTAATGTTTCTTTGCCAAGAACAAATTTTATGTTTTGAAGATTTATAATACTGATTTTTTAAAGAATTGTGGTTTCTAGAGACATTTTGGACATTTTTAATTGGAAAACTTTCAGAAGTGAATAGCCATCCTCCTAAAAATCAATCAGAGAAAACATGAAAAATTAATCCAGATTTTTCCATCCATTTTTATAAATCAACTTTTATTATTTTTTTTTTAAATATCTCATTGGTAACACAAATACCCTGGTCATTTTTGGCTCAATAGGGTGTTCATCTAGAAACCCTAATTTGCGTAACAGATTCTTATCTCTAAATGGGAAAAGCTTTTGAGAGCTGATGATATTAATCTTAGTACAAGCAAAGTGCTATAATGTTTCTGCTGGAGGTGTCTAGACCTAGATGAATTGGAAAAGGTACATTTCTGACACAATCACAAGCAGTTTCAGATGGCGTGGAAATAGCTGTAAAGGAATGCTGGTTTATATCAGAAATCTTTAAGACTTTTTTGAGGAAAACCTCATTTCTCAGGCCAAATTTTGAACAACTTCGTAGAATATCTATGAAAATATTTTAATTGTAGTGCTGCTGTTGCTGGTTGAGTAGGATTCTTTCTTGCTGCTTTTTTTTCTCCATTAGAGAAACATATGAACTTCTTATTAAACTCTCCTCCTTCATGCATCTATAGAAAGGGCTCATGATGGAATAACATGTAGATAATGCAGACATAAGTATATTTTTGGCTAAATGGAAGCTTTAAAAATAGTTCAGATACATTTTGATGCATCTAGAACATGATATTCAATCTGTTCTAAAAAAAGTTATTAGATTGTGAATATTCTTCTTTAAAGACAGACTAAGCAATGGATCCAAAATGGATGTTTACCAAGAAAAAAATCCTTTGGTCTGATTTAATGCCACTTCACTTTTGTCTGGTTTTAAATGCAACTGATAAAGAACATTTCAAGGGTTGGCGATGAGGTGTGACTGGCAGGAGAGGGTGGAATATGTAGGCAAGCATTGGGGAGGACATAACTTTTCATTCATGAAGAATGATTTATAGGCTTGTGTCTCCCAGATAAACACAGAAGCATATGCAAATGGATTGCTCTGTGTTTCTAAAGCAAAGCTGTTGAGATCTCTGACACTGGTTCAACAGACATCAGTAATCTGAAAGAAAGTCTTTAAATCCATAGTATCACAGGCCTGAGGGTTGCAAACAGCACACATGCAAAAAGGTACCTACTTTTACACACATGATTGTTATGCTTGTTTGTGGTATTTAGGTTTACCTAAATTGTGCACAATATGCCTAACTAGCATTTTTTGCACATTTTAGAGGAAACATACTTGTTCCTCTGGCATTGTGTCAAAAGGCATAGGCTTCAGAAAACAGACTGTCATAAAAAAATAAATAACCTAAAGTATTATGAAATATGGGCAAGTAGAGGCTTGGTTATTTAAAAGTATTTGTTTATAGAAAAAAAAATAGGTTTAGTTTTCAGAATCAAATTTTTTCAAGTGTGATCTTTGCGTAGGTTTTCTAGTTTTCAGTAGTTAGGGGTATAGAGAACTGGATCTCAAGCATCCTGTTTTTATTCAGATATGCTGCTGAGAATTAGAAGATAGTTATTTCTTCTGACTTTAATTTGGCTGACTGGATATTGAAATAAGTGAACAAAAGTAGCTGAAGTACAGTAACTGCAACTCATCATGAGCTATTTTTATACAATTAGTGAAGCTAGGCTACCTGACTCGGCAAGCCAGAGACTCTGATCATGACGCTCAGTTGCCTGTTCCTAAATTCTCAATAATGGAGAACTGAGAATACAAAATAATGGCCTCCTGTGCCAGAATAGGAGGTAGGGAAAAGGGAAAATAAAAAGTCTTAAAAGGGTGAGGAAAAGGTTGATGTTGATCAGTTACTTCCTGGGATTTAAAGGGAGGGAAATTGCATTAGGAATGCACATTTGCTGTTACTAATTCTTCTGGTATTAATATTATTAGTCTGAGAACTAGTGGCATCACATGAATAAAAAAAGACCTGCAAAATAACATAACTTTGAAAAAATTTTAATCTGTAGGATTGATTAATCATAAAATTTTGGTGGATAGAGTATCCTAGTGTTACTTTACACAATGAACGTCTGCAGTGGAATCATTCTGGATTAGGATCTGGAGATACTGCAGCAATAGACTTTTGTAAAATATTGGACATTTAACATGCAAAAGCAGAAGGGAAGTAGCACTGAGTAGTCAGCAGTGATTTAAGTCAAACATCTAGAATGAGTCAGCGCTGTATGAATTAAAATAAATGAGCAAAAGCGAAGCACAGTGAAATAAATCTTTTGGGGAGACAGAGTGCAAGAGAAAAATGTGGAATTAAGACTATACCTGGGAATATTTTATTAAACCTGGAAAACTAATCAAGAAGAATTTTCTGAGATCTTTTGAGAAATCATGCCCTATGTCTCTATACAATCTTGTGCATCTGTTACCTTTGGCCATATGTACCATATTTTTATTTCCATATTTTTTCTACATTACATTTTTATTCATTCCTTACATTGATCAAGTAGATTGCAGGAATGTTGCCATCACAAAAAGCATACCTCATGTGAGTGGATCTGTAAATTATATATAGATACAAAAGATAGTTTAAGATAAGCCTTCAAGAGAGTTTTGTTCAGTTATTTAAATATGCACAGTGTATCCTGCCAAATGGACTGGCAAACAACTTCAAGGTATGTAGGAGCATCTTGGAAATACTCAGTTAATGCAGTTAATTTTAAGCTAATTAAACGAGATAAGAACGGAAAAGTGGATGCCCAGGTCTCCACAAATTAGGAACAATTTTTCCCTGGAGTTGGTAGTCACTGAAGAGCAGGACCCGGGCTCCCAGCAGGGACCAGGGGGTCTGACTGTAGCACAGAGGTGGATGCATGCAGACCAGAATGGCATCCTGACTGCATGATGTCCAGCCTGTCCTGTCAGGCTGTGGTGTGGGGTTGCTAGAGGCACCAAGAGAGAGGGTATGGTCCCCTTCCATCAGACTCATGGCTGCCAATGAGTGCTATGCACAATCTGTGATGGGCAACTGTCCTTTTATGACGGTAGCTAAAGCCTTCATTTATAATGTACTGGGCAGAAGTCATTCTTCTCATAGAGTTCATCCAGGGAACGAGACACCCCCTTGTATACAATGGAAAGGAGGGGTCTCTCTTCATCCTGAACAAGCCTAGGTGAGAGCTAGGTACCAACAGCCAGGGCCCTGCATGTGCTCCTCGTGCACATTTTAGCTGGCTACGCTCACCAAGCTGTTGGAAAGAGTGACTTGAGAAGCCCTGACCAGCTTTGGAGCTGTTTGAGAAAGCAGCAAGAATACTCAACAACTGCTTTCTTATTTCTTGTGGCAGCTATGTTTGCCTCGAGGCCATTGCCCGCTTGCTGAGCAAGGCTGCGGCTGTGCCTGTTGCTGGCTGCATTCCTCCCTGAGCCACATCCAGACTGTTGATTTGATGTTCTGCTTGGCCTCATACCTGACTCATCACCATGGTCTTTGATGATCTGGACTCTTGGCTGAACCTGGTGACTGTCACCGGACCTGCTCTGCTCATGTACTGCAGTGCTTTACCTCTCAGAGGCCAGGCTGCTGCCTTTGCCCATGTTGCTGACTCTTGGCTACGTTCCCTTGTGGAGCAGCCTGCTTCTGCTGCTCCTCTGCACCAGCCTGCTCAGCTCTGTCAGATATGAGGTCTTTCTTTGCATGCCCCAAAGCGTATCTTTTTTTCAGGTAGAACGTCAAGATCAAAGCTGATGTCTCTCCAAAGTAGGCTACAGCTGAGATGGGATCTGCACATTTACAGCTCTAGATTACAACTTGACCTGTTTTGGGGAAGTTACTCCCTTTCCTAAATTAGGTCCTACCTTGCCTGTCAACATGATTCCTCTGTGCAAACAAATGGTATTAGCACAGGCGTCTTTCCCTCAAGTCTAGGCTTTCATAGTCGGTAGAGAGAATAAGGCAAGATTTATATTATCCCTAGGAAGACGTCAAAGATTAGGTGAACAGAGCTCTTAAAGTGACTGTTTCTCTCCACTGATACATACCAGGCTAGCCAAAAGTCTTAGGTGGAAACATCTTCACTGAGGACACCTGAGGAATAAGTGAGCTGAATCCTATTCCAGGCCCTATTTTACACTTTCAGCCCTCATGGTAGATTTATATTTAGAATACGTTACCATGCAAGAGTGAGTAGTTATCTTCCACACACTTCAAAGGGAAAAGAATTTTTGAAAATTTAAGTCCAGCTCCATGCTTAGATTTCAGATTCAAACTTTCCGTGGGCAACGGGCTGGATCCAGGGGATCACAGTCCCTTCTTTCCTGCTTCTGATTTGCAGATGCATCACCAGGCATTATGCACTTGGCAAGGACACCCCTCATCTCCTAGATCCCAACATACGGCCACAGAAGAGACAGTTAGGGAGGGCTGCGGGGCTTAGGATATTTCTGGCTTGTATCTGAAGACTACAGCCAGCTGGCTTCATTTACCAAGTTTTCTAAATCTAGATAATCCTACTGCCAGAGTCAGCTTTTGTGACTTTTCCATCCCTCCTGCTTCACTTTCCTTGGAGGAAACGGGGAACAGCTGTTTGAACAGCAGATGAAGCCCAAATGGCCAAACATCCTCTGTTCTGCGCTCAGCCCACGGGAGCGAGGTGATGGCTGCTTCTGCAGAAGGAAAGGATGGGAGAGGAGGCAGCTGGTAAGGTAACACCTCTCTCCTCCTACCCTACAGCAGCAAAGGCAGTTCTGCAGCTTTCTGCAAGAGCAGGGATGAGGCGTGGGCAATAGTGTAGGCAGCAAGGGATAGAGAACCAGTTAGCTGCTGGGGGCCAAAACCCCATTTCAGTCTGTTTGCTGAGGTCAGAGTATCCTGCACTCAAACTATACAAGGCCTGAGGTCAGCTGGGATTTGATACCAGTAACGCCATGGGAGCTCCTTCCCCACGTATTGTAGTCCTATTCCTTCCCTTCTCTTCCACCTGCAAGGAGTCGGTACAGATGAGAACAAGTGCTTTACAGCTGCCACTTGGAACATTGTCATATCATTAATGTGAAAACATTGGAAAGGAGGTTTTTTTCTTGATCTGGAGGATCAAAGGATTAAAAGGCAGAAATCTTCAAATCTCACAGAAAGAGTAAGTGGGTCATAAACCCCCATTCTGCAGTCCATAAAAGAGCATTTTGTAATGCAATAACTAACAATATAACTAGAGTAATAATAATCCATACAATGTGTTCTGATGTTGTTTCTAATTAAATGGCAGAATACTGTTGTCTTCTTTCACTCAATTCCATCATAATGCAGTTTTAATGCATATATACATGCTGTTTGATAGCATGTTTTGCTAATGACATTACGTTATTATAGTAACATGAAATAGTTACTTGCGATCCCACTAGGTAGATGTGGTGACAATGCTTTCTTGCAGACCTTTTATTCCGTTCCAAGCTAGCTACTTGAGCTACACTATTTATGGTGGATGGATGCTTCACAGTGTATTTTTTGGTTGTTTTTTCAGAAAGTTAGAGCTAACACAGCTTGATTCTCAGAAGGCAGAAAAGGAAAGAAAGGTGTTTGCTCACATTTGGAGAAACCATGCTATTATCTTATATAGCAATGCCTGTTCTGTGGAAGACAGCCTTAAAATTTGGCACAAGGTACAAGAACGACAGGAGTTAATCAGAGCTTTACAGGCAGCATCAACACACACTCGATAGGTTTGAGTTCCTTCTTGTGTACAGGGGGTGAGATAGCTCGGAGGAAGGGGATGCTACCATCAAGAAATTTGGGGCTAAGGATAGCGATAAAGGCATTTGCTACAGGAAGCCTTGATGATGAAACTTTTCCAGAGGTTTATCATTTGGCCTGCTGAAGCCATCTCTGTCACCTCAGAGATGCTCAGTGCTACCTCAGACAGTGAAAGCCCCCTGAAACTTCTCTCTGCACTGGCCACATTTTGTCTCTTGCAACTATTGGTAGTGGGGTTGTCCATCCATCCTTCCCCTCAAGCACCTCTCCTGTTGCCATGGGGCTGCTGTGTTGCAGCATTTGAGAATGTAGAACAGAAGCATTGTCACTTCTGTGCTTCGAGCGATTTGCCTGCTGGCACCCAGCTTGTTGGAGGGAGCTGACCTCAAACACAGAGTGGTGAAGAGAGGGGAGGGTACTAGAGTTTAGGAAAGAGGTCTCACAGGCATGTGAGGTAAGAGATGTGAAGGACAGGAGCTGGGGAAAATGCAGTAAAAGGAGCAAAGAGAAAGCCAAAAAGTTGAAGGGGATGGAGCATAAGTGCAGCATGGCTTTTACATCACTGTACTGTTTCCAGCTGTGGAGGTAATTAGGGTCTGGGATCCTCTGTACTCTGCTGTGGTACACAGTGGAAACATGTCATTGGCATCTTTCATAAAATAGTCACAAGGAGGGGGACAAAAAATGCCCACGTCTTAGTGCTGGCTCCTACTTGTTTTGGCCAAGGGGTAGAAGCCTGCGTGACAGATCTAAAGGTCAATGCCCTGCTGATGACTTTTGTATCACGGAATACAGTTCTGCATGATGGATTTTTTCCCCGCATTTTGCATTTTAAAAAAGCAAAATAATTGCATTAAAACAATCAACCAGGTGCTAAGGTTAAAATTTCAGTCATGCTTCTAACTGATTGGTACAAGCATTTCTATATGTGCTAACAATATAATTTCTCCAAGTACGAGTAAGATAATGTTTTTTTCCCTTGCTCTCTTGGAAATACTTACAGTAAAGGTTGCCTCTGCAACCCTTATTAGTCACCTTGTGCACATTACTGCCACAGACTTTCATTGCATGAATTTCTTTTTCCTTCTATACATTGCATATATTCCTTCTTCCATAGTCCCCTACGTACCTTGCAGTGTACAGGGATGCTGTTGATAAATTGCTATAGCTTGTAAAGCAGTAAGTTGTAGATTCCTGACGTTTAGTTTCTATGGAATAGAAAGGGGTTTGTTCTGATAGAAGTACCGAAGAGGATATTTTAATATTACTTTTGTAGTAATGCCCAGGTGTCCATTGCATTTTAGACATGGAGGAAAAGCCAGGAAAATCAGTCATTGCCCTCAGCCAGTTTTTTCCCTGATTTTGAGGTGCTTAGCATTTGCTTCTGTTGTTCAAGGCAGAAGGCTGTGTTGTGACAAGAAAGGTTTTCTGTGTTACTTTTACAGATGAAAATGTATCACAGCAACTGGGCAAAGCAGCATGTGTCAGGGAGCAGCACCTCAGATGAGCCAAAGTTTAGAGGTGGTATTGACCCCCATGTGTCCTGGGACAGTGGCATCCCTCAGGTGGATTAGGTCTTGCTTTGAGAGAATGGTGAATTCACTCCAGAGTGAAGGCAGAATTCTGTTGGCTGGACTTTGGATTTGATTAGCAACTGATGTAATTAGTGGTGGAAAAAAGCTGGATCGCATTTTGAGAAAACAGGTGGTATATAAAACCAAAAAAAGCTGATAGAGCTACTTGGTTCTTACGGTTTTCTTCTATTTAATATGGTGTTTAAAGTTTAAGGAACAAAAAAACCCCGTTCTCTCTGAAATGGCAAGTTTTCTCCAAAAATAGAGCTGGTGAGAAAATGTGAACTGACTTTACAAAAAATACCATCTATGTCGTGAACAAGTCTCAACTACATTAAGGCAAAGCAGCTTGATTACCCTTTCCCTCTCTCGCACTGCTGCTGCTCGGAGGGGGCCAGCATTTCCCAGGGGAGGATGCAGACTAGGGAGAGCCTGCTGTTTGCATACAGTGTGCTGGACTGCCTCAGGGCTTTCCCAAGCCAGTTATTCCTGCAGCACTGAATGACACCACATTATGATCCTGACAGCATCGATAAGCAAGGAGGAAGGGAAAGGACGCCACAGGCTTACACAGCAAGCAGCGAGCCACTGCTGTCCCCTCTGACTTGTCCACTTGGGTTCTACAACACCCGAATCTGGATCTTGGCAGTTCCTTTTGCTCCTGCGCACCCAACAGTTGTCATAGGTTTTCCTTATCCTCTGAGAGGGCAGATTATTGTAATACCTTTTGCACCCCATGCTTTTTGAAGGCCTTTCGCTATGGCCTCTACACTTCAGTAGGTCAGTCACAAGGGCTGGCCCTTGTCTGGCCCCATACATCTTAAATGTACACTTAAAATAGTCATTTTCTGAGTCAGTACCAGCATTTCTTACCTTGAGCTCCCTGACTGTAAAACAGCCTGTGAGCAGACTCGACATCCAAAAAGTAGTCCATTTTGAAGGAATTTGATGTTTGTGTACAATACTCCGGTACAGATGATCAGTCAGATTCCTGGGAAAGATTATAGAGGTGTCAGGCAGAAAAAAAGCTGGTGAGTTTCTTTGTGGAAAGAATTGTGTAGGCAGTCACTAAAGTACTTCATTTGGCATAATAGGGTCAAAGCATTTTCAAATCATTATTCATAGAACTTCATAAGTATCCTTTTCTATTTTAGGATGTTTGGTTTAAATCCTTGTCTAAAGACATAAAAGTAAAGTCCTACCGCAATATTAGCAAGATTCCTAGTACCTTCCCAGTACGGTCACCTTTATTCTAGCCAGTCTGCATTCCTTTCAATACATAGTTAGATTCACCTGCCTGTTATATTTGCTCTTAAAAAGAAGGTCAGAAAAGCTTGGGGCAGGGACCTCCTTTAGCCAGATCCACAGCCAGCACCCTCTGAGTAGGCACTACTATAACAGAACACAGTAAAGATAGCATTTGTGCTGCTTATGCCAAAACACTGCACTAGAAAGGAAGACACAATATTCTGGATATTTCATTCCACCTAAATGACCAGAAGCCAGCCTTGCCTTCCCTCTCCCCACTTACCGACCAGAAGTAGCAACAGAACATCCCATCATCAGGTTTAAAAGATGTGGTAAGAGCAATCATTAAGAAATGCTAGGCTGCTCCTAGCGCTGCTTCTTCATTAAGGTTTGTATTTTTGGCATTCTTCTGAACCTCAGATCTGGCTAGATCCTAGATTACAACTGTTCAAGATGTACACTGAATCAGGTTTGCCTCTGCTGGGCAGAGTTCCCAGGATTATGCACCTTATCGTGACCCTTCTCCAACCTTCTTGCTACCTTCTGCATTTTCTTCTACTCTGAACAACTCACATAAAAACCCACAGGATTTGCAGAAAGCACACAAACCAGTTCTCTCATCCACACCTCAGTTAGATACAGCATATAATCATAAGCATACAAAGAGCTCTGCACAACATATATTTTAAGACAGACAAAAATACCTCTAGTCCTCTGTGCAAACCTAACAGAAAGGTTTGAGACAGGGAGTCTGACCCTTGCTTCAAGCAATTCCTTTAATTACGTTGGCAAAAATCAGGAAACCAGTGTTCCAAAGCTTTCCCTTTTTCCTTCGATTCGGTTTTCATCGATCAACATGCAGTCCTTTCTAAAATTGAGAAGCCTATCCTGATGAGAAAACTTTTAAAATTCCTCAGCAATTCACTCTACTGTAGCACTCCCAAACCAGAAACGATACTTACTGCAGAGTATCAAGAGCTGCCTGGCACTGGTGTAAGCTCCAGCAGTTTCAAGGAGGGTTTCTTTGATCTTACTAAATGTCCCCAGTGTAAGCAAACAATTTTGATTGTTTGATTGGAACTCTGATGAATAATGCATAACGTCAACTGGACTTCCTTTATCAGATAAAAATGGCCAGGAGATGTTGTTACTTAGCAACAGGAGGTGACACTACCATCATCTCCCCCACTCCTCCTCACCCTTCATACTGAAAAATTAAGCCCCTAGTTTTGATTTGATAAAAACTTTCCCAAGGAAAAAAAAAATTACAACAAGGTTCCTTAAGAATTTGTTGTTCACTCTGATCTTCCTTGTTGCATCTCATATTCTGAGATATTTTTAAGTATTTCATAACAATTAACCACAGCATTTTGTTTTGTCTAATAATTTGCTTTCAGTAAAATCCCTACGTTTACCATCATTTACCACAAGGGCAATGAGATTGTTAAATGTTTTGCTATGAATATAATGCAAATAACATCTTGAAGAGATTAATTCTTATCTGGTACTGCTTGTTGGGCAAGGCAGACAGAAAAAGCAATACACAAAATGTTCCGGTGATGCTATGAAATATATAGATAATCCAGAAACCTTTTCTATTACAGAATTCCTACTTTAATTCATTCATTCATTCTTGAAGGAGCTCTAACATCCGATACAAGCATTCTCGAGGATTCATTGTGTTTCTGCTTAAGATACAGCCTTTTACAAAACACACGATGTAGCTTTTTTCAGGAAATACACATTGATAAAAAGCTAAAGCACTGTGAAAGAATTTTTAAAATAAATAAATAAAATCAGATGCAAGAGATAAGTACTTACCAGTGTTACTGACCTCTTTCCATCCTACTGTCATGGAATAAGACTAAGCAAATGCAACCCAGTCTGTGAGCCAGAATGAACAGCTTCTAATTTTCACTTCAACCTCGAAATCAAGAGTACTGAATAGAGAAAGGTGACGGGTCTGCTGTTTTATATTATGATGAAATGAAAGCTCTTAGCACAGATCTGAGTAGAACTGCTTTTTTTTTATACTACATTAGCCTGCTAATTTAAGAAAAGTGAAAGGCTTTGTTTTACTGTCTTTTATCTGTTCTCTTTGCTACCCCCACAATTTAATTTGCATTTAAAATTATTCTTATGTCTCCACTGCACTCTAAGGTATGGAGCATTTTCTAATCACGATGAATGTTCAGTGTGTTTTTTTGTGCAATGCCACTTTTATTCTGAGCCAGAAACATGGTGAGTAATTATAATTGCCAGCTATTTTCTAGAATGAAATACAGAGTATTTGTCTGATGCAGTTTCTGATTTTTCCTCCATTTAGCAGTACACTGCAACAAACTACTCAGTCAAAGCATCAGTAAAAACATAAATCAAATAGCACAGTGTCACTGCATGATAGCTTAAACATGCATACCCATAGACCGTGAAAGCAGAATATGTTGCTACTGAGATCTTTCCAATTATAATTTGCCTTTCCTGAGTTCGAAAGTGGGCTTGGATGGTTAATAAACTGAAATACAGCTCAGTTATCTCTTGGTGGCTTCCAGTTCATCTAGTTTAGCATTACTGGAGCTGCACATTGTTTGGAATCCTGATGAAGTCAGGCACTAGGGGCTAACAAGGGCCATGCTATTAAGTTGCATGGACATCTGTCACAAGAGGGCCAGGACCTTGCTTCTTCCAGCAGGTCTTATTGTAGTTCCCTAAAGTCTGATTTTGGTAGTGGATCAGAAATTGAAGAAGGCAGTGATAAAGTGATCCTTTGATAAATTTAGACTCAGAAGTTCTGGCCAAGAGAAGTGTCAGGAAGCAATCAGGCGTAGTCTTCCCTTATTTGCAGATATTCTGCTCAAAAGATCGGGTATAAATGCCCTCTGAAATCCATATTCAGCAAACATTACTGGTGCTAAAAACTGTGGGTTCTGAAAGGTTACGTTTTCATTTCAGCATCAGAAAACTCTATGTCAAGTGCATAGGATATATTATTTTGGCTTTTAAGACGAAACCCCAGAAGACAAATAAACCCTCAGAGTTCTTTTTTCTTTTGGTGCAGGTTAGAAAGGAAGAATCCCCGTGAGCAGATTACTCCATGGGTTTCCACTCTTAAGATTTCTTACATGCTTCTTCAAAACACCCAGATAATATCAAAGATAAGGATGAGCTATATGAACTCCAGGTAGAATCTGGTATGGCTGTTCCTACACTGGCAACCCACTAAATATGGTTGGATCGAGTAGGCGTCTCACAGTGCCACCTTAGTAGTAGATCTGGGTCATGCAAACTGTGTTCCTGTTTTCAGAGGTGTGACAAACATTTTCATTCCTAAACACAAATTAAAACAAAGACAAACAGCAAGAACATTGCAAGCTGCCTTCTTTGCATTTTGGAGAGTTTGTGTTTGCCATGGCTACTGAACAACAGGTCCCTCCAAGCTGCCCTCTGGTAATTATTGGATCTGTTATCTTATGGACCAGGGGCCAGTTGTCTGTTTAGCCCAGCTGACTTTCTTCAACAGAAAATCGGAAAAAAAGAAAAAGGTCTGGCAACACAGAGATGCAGAAGGAAAAATGGAAGACAGAACACTATAGCTCATGCACTCCAAGGATCACGTGTGCTTGTTTGCAAGCAATATGGAACACATTTTTTTCCCTAGGGGCACTAGATCTCCCAGGCAGGAGAAGCTCAGAAAATACAACCTTCCATGCTGCAGAATGCTTTATAACACCTGTCCTCTAGCCACTGGTGTGCCCTTCTGGTCCTCTTCACCATCACTTTTTCAATCTGCATTGTCATCTTCCACCACAACTGACAAGCATAGCCATTGAAATCACCAGCAGCCTCTCTACTGACCATTGCAAGATCATCTGTCTCGATACTCTCATCCATCTCGATACCTTCATCTATCTCAGGGATTTACAGTTCACTTTAAATTATAGTGCAGCAGTTCTGACAGCTGCTAAGAGCTCTCTCTGACTAGGGGGTACTCAGCAACAAGAAAGATAACAGTGCCTTTATATTTATATGCTTCTGTGGCATTCATCACCATGAGGGAAATCCTTGCCTGCCTGGTTACAAAGTCTTTAGGATGGTAGCGTGAGCTCGGATTTGTCCTGCAGTCCAGAAAGAGCTCTACTCTCAGAAAGGGCAATCCATTACCTCCAGTTTGGTTGAAATCCCACATGTCTAGAAGAATGTTCCAGTGAAACAGATCTGTTTTGAGTTAGGTATTGGCCAGATCAGGCTTTACATATCCTTGAGGCTCACTCTGAAAGTTTTGCACAGCACAGTACATTGAGATGTGTACTCTGACTTGGTTTCCAAAGAACAGCAGAGCTCCTCAGGGGGCAGGACAGGGAAGGACAGCAGTAGGTAGAACTAGAAACTCTACTTTCCAGCTCTCAGAACCTTCCCTGTGCTCTGTCAAGCCCTGAAGCCAAACTTGCAAGACCTCTGCTATTGACCGGACTTCTTATCAGCACAGATCCCTGTTCAGGATAAGGAGTGCAATGGTTTTGTAGTATACACAGATACCCACCGAGGACTAGACTGAGACAGAACTCTTTGTGAGCTAGACCATAAAACCAACCAACCAAGCTCTGCTAAAGAAAAAAACCTTGGAAAAAACTTGTCATGCTTTGAAAAAATCTGAAGCCTACATTCCTCACCATGAGCTTAAGTGACCTTCTGCATCACATTTGACTTTTTTCCCAAATTAAAAAAAGAAAATTAAACAAATAAACCAAAAATAAACCTCAAGAGGAAAGTAATTGAACACTTGGCATTTAAAAGGAGTGAGTGGCCTTCTGGTTTTCTATCAGTCAGATACATGTAGGCATAGGGCTGGGGGTTTTTTCCTACCCTGAACTCTCTATTGAGAACATAACTATTACTGTAATGACTCAGAGCTTTGGAAAAAAAAGTCTGCTGCTGACAAACACTAATATTAATCTGAAAGAAAGTGGGTGAAAGAATGTAACGTGTGACTGAAGAAGTGTAGGCAAGGTGATTATTAGAGAGTTGTTTCCTGAGGGATACATTCAGAATAAAGGAAGAATACAAAAGTTTAAGCCACTAAGCTATGAAGAATAGGGGGTTTTGAAATTATAATTATCAGTCTTGTGCTTAAATATATTAAAAAGAGAGGATTGCTAGCAAAATTAGGACACAAATATGTTCTCTATTGCTTATTTGTAATGCAAGACAAATATTATGATGCACACAACATACAATAAACCGCAAAAATATTCAAATGAGTGTTACAGACATTTTACAGTGATAGAGACTAACATTGCTTTCAGAAGTTTCTAAAATTTTGTACAACTCCATCATGGGGTCCTCAGGCTGAAACCGCTTAAGAATTTTAGGAGAATTGTCCAGAAGAGACACTCCCAGTGAAGAGGTATTTGTTTTCAATGTTTCTGCCATAAAAAAAAAATATCAATATCCAGAAACAATGAAGAAAGCATCAAGGTAGCCCTGGCTCTTGGAATCAGTGGAAGGTTTGGTATTTGCTTTCATAGCATCAGGGTCACGTTGTTATTTAGCTCCACAGCAAGAACTGCATGGATTCCAGTGCAGGAGAGGTGACCTTGAAAAGAGGCAGCTCCAGCATCCTGTGCCATGAACAAGTTCGAGAAGTTGCTAGTTGAGAAAAATCTTAAAAGTGCTGTCGTGGAGAACAAAGGTTATCTGTCCTGCATAGAAGAAGTCTATTCTAAGATGATATATGGCAGTTTGATACACATTCATCTGAGGGAGCAGAGGCTGAAGTCGTAATTATATGATAAATATATTAGAGAAGAGAGATTTTGGAAGAGCACATATCTTAAAACCAACCCTTCAGTCACATTTCTTCTACATTAACAGATGTTCATCATCATCCTCAATTACATGACCAGATTTTGGTTTTTTCCTATTAAAAACTGTGCAGGAATTGAAGAAGAGGAACTTTCCCTAATTCATTCCCACAGGTGACTTAGTGGAAGTAGAGAAATGCAGAGCTATCTGTGGCAGGGGAAGTGGGTGAAACGAGTGAAATAGATGTTTTGGGTAAGCCTTCCTCCACTGCCCCACGAGCACGCAGCAGTTGTGGAGGTGGAGGCATCCCTTTCAGCTTCCTACTCACTTTTCAAGGAGTTCCGGCAAAAGAACTTTAAAAGGATTCAAAGTGGCAGCTGGAAGCAAAGACAGACAACAAAATCATCCTTCCTCTGTGCCTTCCTGGGACTGAGCAGTCACCAGAGCTTGAGCTATGCCCATGCAAGCAACAGTGCAATTGGCCAAAGATGTAATAGGGAATGCCTTTAATTTGCACTAACGCAGGTACCAACGATCTCAGTCTTAACCTTCATTGAAAAAGGGGAATACCAGCACAGGGAAACTGGAAACAAATGTCTGCTTACAGACCCCTGATAGCCTTTGAGAAATTGCACTGGTAGCAGATCATTCCTAGATCTGGTTTCAGTTGGCTGCTCGTTTACACAGGATAAACAATCTAAAGTAACTAGGCAACTGGACATAAATACAGTAACGTGATTACATTTGATAAAAATCTAGGAATTGCAGTCTGGTTAGAAGAAAATCAAATTACTTCTTGCCAACTGACTTTATATAAGGCAAAGACATAACTATGGAGTATTAATGAAGTTACAAGGTGTAGTCCTTGAATAACATGATGAGATTTAATATTCATAGGGCACTGTGCATACATAGATAAATAATGCATATGAATGCCAGTCTGAATAATTTACATAAAAATCAGTCTCCTTTCCTGTTTCGACACTGTGCTATCCTCCGAATACTGCATCAACTTTTGATACAGTGTTGAAAAGTATTTGGCCTATGGTTTTTATGATTAACTTCCCTAGGAAGATGGATCAACAATGAGAGCTTCAGGAAAAACATCCATCTGTCTTATGTTTCCTACCCTGTGTTGCTCTGGAGCTACTGAGGAGCCACATCTTTTGCAGTGAGAATATTTATAGGACTTGTAAAGAAAAAGGTGAGCATAGTTGTCAAAATCATCCAGATACCTTGAGTATTCCTGGACAATATGACTGTACCTCCCTACTGGAATTATTATATGGAATATATATTATATGGAAAGGTTTGCATGCACCTTTAATGTAGTTTGGACACAGGTTTTTTTATGTGCACAAGTCGGATTTTTTGTGCATTTCAAATGTGTAAGTATGTACAACTACATACTGCTGTGCTTTCTGTACTTTTTTGAAGAATTTGATCCTGCAGGTCTACGCCATGTCAAAAATGACAAGCAAGATAACAAGCCAGAAGAACCTAATTCTGTCTTAATGATAGTGAGACTGTAGAGCTGTCAAGTTACTTCTGCCTGGTAGCAAAAGTATGGGCTAAAAGAGGAATATGTATTGCAGCTACGTGTTGCATTAGCATGATGGGGGCTACACTAGTTCTCCTGTCTCCTCAGACATGCCTGCTTTCTGCCCACATCCTCCTCCTTTTTCACCATACACTGCAGGCTCAGGAGAGTACTTCAAACTCTTCATGTTGTTCGTGATTTCAAAGAATTTCTGCTTGCCTTTGAGCAAAACCTCTTTGCACCTTCAGTAGGAATTCATAGGATTAACACCAAATTTGCATTCCACCATGGAACAGCTAATGCAGATCCTCACCTCCAGTTTCCTCAGCCTGATGGATGATCAGGTCTTTTAAAAGAACACCAGAGTGGAGACAGTTTCTAAAAATCATCAGCCAAGGACAGGTCCAGTGTTTTATGTGGGTTGCACTTATTTTCAGTCAACCCTGTTGAGAAGAAAAGTTGTTGGTTTTTTGTTTTTGTTTTTTTTTGTTTGGTTTTCTTTTTGTTGCTCAGGTTTTACTAATTGTTAGAGGCACTACAGTCACATTAGTGAGGTGCATCCCCATGAACTGACAGAACAACGTGTACAGGCAGACTGCAAATAATTGCCCTGACAAATGACATTTCACAGTCTATGGGTGGTCCTCTCAAAATAACATTCAGTGTTTGCTCAGTGCCCCCCAGGCTGATAAGTAATTTTAATAAAACACTGTCTTCCAGAGAGTGAAGAAAAAAGGCATTTGTGGCACAGCCTAGAAGTTAGATTTTTTTTAAAAAAAATTCATTTCACAGGTGCTTGTTTAAAAATTACTGAAAAAAATCAATGTAAAGTCCAGTGGACTCCAATGGAATTTAGACTAGACTCAGTAAATACAGTGCCTGAGTTTTATTCCTTACGGGGCAGATCCTTCTTTTATGGACTGCCTTCAGAAACACAGAAAATTATAAGCTTAAGCCTCTTGATTTGCATATTGTGTAGTAGTTATTTCTGAACCATTTACATTTTTTAGTTAGCACAACCAGCAGTTTTCCCTTGTGTGGTGCACATACCATCCACACAAAATTTCCAGGGACTGAATGCCAGCAGACTACACAGCCAGCATCCTACACTGGTCATGATTGGCATGAATGATGGTTTTGACATTGGACGGCTTCAGGCTTACATCACATACTGAGATACACTACTCGTACATCTTAGTTTATTGATGTGATTGCATGGGAGCTCATAGCAGAACTGTAAATCCAGGGCTTGCTTTCCGTTGTTTTCCAATATTGTAGTGATTTGACCCTGGCTGAATGCCAGGTGCCCTCCGAAACTGTTCTATCACTTCCCTCTTCAACCAGACAGGGGACAGAAAATATAACGAAAGGTTTGTGGGTTGAGATAAGGACAGGGAGATCGCTCAGCAATTACCATCACGGGCAGAACAGACTTCGCTTGGGGAAAGTTAGTTTAATTTATTACCATTCAAATCAGAAACACACTTTCCCCCCACCCCTCCCTTCTTCCTGAGCTTCACTTAATTCACGATTTCTCTACCTCCTCCCCCTGAGTGGTGCAGGGAAATGGAGAATGGTGGTTACGGTCAGTTCATCCCTCGTTTCTGCTGCTGCTTCCTCCTCACCCCTGCCCCTGCCCTGGCGTGGGTCCCCCCCGGGAGACACAGCCCCCCCGCCCTGCTCCGAGGTGAGCCCTTCCCAGGGGCTGCAGCCCTTCCCCCCCCTGCCCCGGCGGGGGTCCCGCAGCCCCTCAGGCCCAGCCGGCCCCAGGGGGTCCCCAGCCCTGCCAGCAGCCCTGCTCCCGCCTGGGCTCCTCTGCCCACGGGGCCACCAGCCCTGCCAGGAGCTGCCCCAGCGCCGCTGCCCACGGGTCACAGCCCCCTGCGGGCACCCCCTGCCCCGGCGTGGGGTCCCCACGGGCTGCGGGGGGGATCTGCTCCCCCGGGGGCTCCCCGGGCTGGGGGCACAGCCTGCCCGGCCGGGGGCTTCACTGTGGGTTGCCAGGGAACCTCTGCTCCAGCGCCTGGAGCCCCCCTGCCTCCTCCTGCCCTGACCCGGGGGGCTGCAGGGCTGTCGCTCTCACAGTCTCACTCCTCTCTCCCACTGGCACAGATTTTTGGATTTTTTTTTCCTTCTTAACATGCTGTCCCAGAGGTGCTACCACCATCACTGATGGGCTCAGCCTTGGCCAGCGGTGGGTCCATCCGGGAGCCGGCTGGCACTGGCTCCATTGCACATGGGGGAAGCTTCTGGCAGCTCCTCACAGAAGCCACCCCTGTAGCCCCCCACGCAACCAAAACCTTGCCACAAAAAGCCACTACAAATATTCAAGCCAAGTGAATGTTAAAGTGAGCAAATAGAAGAGCCCGGCCTGACAACCAGGTCTCACCAGTTCTGTTGTCATTGGGGTGGGCACAGCAATAATTGCAGGACGTGTTTCTTCTTGGGTTACTGCTGCAGCAGATTCACAGATACTGCTCGGGAGGCGGGGTTGTGGTGATAACTCCCATGTTGCACAACAGAAGGAAATGTGAAGCTCAGAGCAGCTGCGGAATTACAGCCCTGGAGCTACAAAGATGTGTATTTAGTAGAGGCCAGTGTCTCCACAGGGAGGTGAAGGTGATGCCTGGCCTGTTAATGTAAGCCCAATGCATTTTTTTGAGAAATATGACTTTAATATTTCCCCCTACCCTATAAAAGTCTCCCAGGGTAATAATAACAATAAAAACCCCTCCCCTCAACGTTTTCTTTTTAAACACATCAAGCATCAGAAAAGCTGTCATTTCAGACCAACTTCTGCCCATCCCTATGGCAACTAATGGAAGCATTTAATACTATATATACAAAATGTAATTTGCTCCCCCGCCATCTCTAGTTATACTCTTCTTTTTATGCTAAAATTGCTTCATGACGCCTACAATGTTTGGAAAATGCTTCTGAAGTGACATGCATCAGAGGTTCAACGTCACTGAAAAAAAGTTCAAGTGACCAATTAAAAAATATTGATTTTGAAAAAGCCGTTGAGGAAATCAGCAAAGGCCCAAAGTATCTTTTCTGAATGGTCATATTTGTAGTCTTGGAATGCCCAGTATTGAAGCTAACAATGTCTTCAGAAAAGAAGGTGGAAGAAAGAAACTGGGCACTGATGATCAAACCAGCAGAAATAGCAGTATTTAATATATTTGCAGGCTTCAGTCAATGGCCTCTGTCGTAAAAAGAACTTCAAAAGCTACGAGACAGTCTCTGGAAATCCCTCCCCTGCCTCACCCCTTATAGCTTGAGAAGTCACTTAAAGTCAGCTTGAACTTGGGGCTTAAACTATTAAAATAAAAATAATGAGAAGATAAAAGTAGTATGGATTTTTTTAATCTCCTTTTCAGAAGGGAGATATGTAGATTATTCATGGCTTACAGCTCTGTGTTACGAAGCTTCTGTAACAGAGAACACACAGTTGTTACTGTTTGGCTGTCCAGATCACCTGCCTTGGTGTTCTCCATTCCTTACACCTTTTATCTATACATGTCTCAAACCAAGCTGAGTACCATGTAGTATAAAGCATTATTAAATAAATACAAGCATACTAGGAAATAAGTTGTTTCACTTACTCCCTTTGAAACGGTCAAACATACACAAAAAGCATCTCAGTTTCAAGTAGGCCAGATTTAAAGAAATATACAAAGATCTTTTGTAGTATGTAAACATATAAATCCACATATATATTTTTACGTATATATATATATACATACAGAAACTAAACAAGCAAGAGGAGAGCTGTGTGACAATACAACACCTCTGTCATTGTTATAACAGTAGAAGAAGCTCCCAGGTTATCAGAACGTCTCCCAGGGATCTCAAGTAGGGATTTCAAGTGTGAAAGGGATCCACTTCACTAAACTCAAGAGACGAGCAGCTCTGCCATTTATTAGAGTATGGGGCTCTGCAAACAAGAGGTCTTGTAACCATCACCAGTCAGCAAGGACAGGTATCACCTACAATCTAGGCCGAGTAGCTTTATAGCAGGCTTAGAGAAAATATGAAAAGTTAATCAGAATTTTGTGCTTCTTAGAGTTTCCTGGCATGGGCAAGAAAGACAGAAGTAGCAACTAACTTAGGGGAGTGTTTTTTACAGTATTTCTTTTGGAGTGTACAAAGGAAACTCAGCTTCTGCAGCGGAGGTAAGTGGGCACAGCACCATTACAATCATGACTGAAGCCAGACAGTGCCAGCTGCTTCCTCTAAATCATTTCTCACACCTTCCTTGTGCTAGTCCTCTAGCAGGCGTAAACCATTGGCAAGTACCTATACCCTCCCAACATGGTTCAACGAGGTGAAGGTCTACCCAGGTATATTTCCATCAAAGGAACCACATAGATGATATTTCAGGGATGCAACTTGCAAAGGTGTGGTCAATTCCTCCTAACTTCAGTTTTCTATCTGAATTACAAGTGGTAGATGGAAATAGCAACGTGCCGAAAAGGAGAAAGGAGTAGGGCAGAGTCTGGAGGAAGGAGGAAACAGTTGCTGTATGGGGTGAATATTGCAGCATGCTATAAACCAGCTATCTGTAACCCTGTGATATGGGGCGTTTCATGTATTTCTTGTTTGTGTAGGTGCAGGAATACAAGCAGCTCAGTCCAAGCTGTGTAATGAATGCAGATAAAACCAGTCTCTGTTTAAATCCGGTCCTAAACTGAAATTCACTGACTGTGGCAAGAATTTGGTATTCAGGATGGTTTAGTGCTGGGATGAAAAGGGCCTCTGCCAGCAAGACATGAAGGAAACATACTTCGTCACAGAGTTCTGTGAACAACTTCCACAAAACCATCCAACAACAAATTTCTCATCAGGGCTGGACCAGGAGAACAACTGGAGCTCAAACTGGGCCACCACCACCCCTCCTGCTCCAGGTTCTGACCCCTGAGGAGGTACTTTGTATGTAGTCAGTAGCCAACCAGAACCAATTACCCCAGAGGTTACTTCAGAGTAAATACTGTCTTGCTTTCCTAGCTGCTTTTATGAAGAGCCTGCAGAAATGAGCTCTAGGGTAAGATTCCTCCTTTTCCCCTCCTTCAAAAGTTTGTCCCTGTGGTGGCTCAACATCCATGGCCCACAGGGAGACTTTGGTGGATCTCGTAACAAATGAGGGTGAGTTGTCTGGCTGTAGAAATAAGGGAGAATGTGCTGTACTTGGTTTGGCTTAAAAACAGGATATGGTGTATGACTAAATTAAAGTGTCCCTAACCGAAGGGACTGGTTGGACACTATCTATGGCAGCTCTCTGTTGTGTGACAGGCTCCTTTAGCCAAATGCTGGCGCTGCTGAAATCAATCTGTGTTTTATACCTGTCTTCTGCAAGCCCAATGATTGACCCCATGTGAATAGTGCATATTGGCAGACATTAACATTTTTTAGTTACATGAACTTTCACTCCTAGGCTGTAATTTCCCTTTCAATGCCTAAAGCCTGTGAGAAAATGCAATTTGCTGGAAACAATTGTAAAAGCCTGAGGAGGTGAGGACTGGAAAACACAAATAGTATGTGTTTAATAAGAGAGAGAGGTAGCATGCTCTCCAGGAAAAGGATTACTGGAGAAGGAAAAAGACGTTGAAGGCAGTACTTAATGCAGAGCTGCAGTCTAAATGACAAACAGCATAGTGGGATAGATCAATAAAAGGATAGCAAATGACAATAACAGCACAGATTCACAGAAATACAAGACAGAAGGGGACCTCAAGAAATTATCTAATACCTGCACACTGAGGCAAGTACCTCACCAAGCTCATTCTTCACTGATGTTTCTCTAACCTACACTTTAAAGCCTCGCTGGAAAGACAGAGCAACCTCCCTGGTGGGCCTTTCTAGTGTTACAATACCCTTAGGGTTATAATTTCTTTTCTTAAAATCTCCCAATTCCTCTGCTGCAAATTGAACTTCCCCCCCCCCCCCCCCCTCCCCCGCTTTTCCTCTGGTGCATATCATGAATAATTGAGCAAGGTGGTGTAACTAGAATGTCTCTCATAGAAATAATGTATTCACTTACTTTGCTGAAGGGAGAATTGTAGTCCTCTGTAGGTGACTGGAAAGCCACCGTGATATTCTGAAATGTGAGAACCTTTGAAGAACAGAGTTGATAATTTTCTTCTTAATGAAGAAACACATTTGAGATGCTTGCGATAAATATTTGTCTAGCTTCTCAAGCATTCTGCTCTTCAAGCTCTGTCTTCTGCAAAGGTTTTCTACTGAGTTTTGTCACCTCAGAAAAGGATTCTGTTTAGTTAATTTATTTAATAATCCATTGGACTTCCCAATTATCTGGAGAATTGTGACAAAGCCACATATTGTCATTATTGGTTAAAAAAAGCACCTATTTGTCATTACTATTCCAATAAGATGGCCTTCCATTTTCATATCCATGACTTCTTTAGTCTTAAAACTCATGTGTATTTCTGTAATAAATAATTTCTTGTCATGTAGTTACAGACTTCTCGCCATCTTCTCTCTTGGAGGATGTCTATCAGTATCACTTTGATTTGTTCCTTTAAGTTATACTGACCAACTGAAGCTGGGCTAGGGCACTGGTGAGTCTGAGATTCAGCAGCTGACTCCAAAAGAACAAGATGGCTCAGAGATGACAGGCAATCACAGGGTAAGACCCACTCTTCCCCCCTAGAAAAAAAAGAGTAATTTATTCCAGAGTAGTCACGACCATGGATATTCAGATTGGACTGGCTAATAAATACTCTGAGGAGGATAAAAGCTGAAACTTGGCAAGTGAAGAGCAGAGTGGCTTGAGCTACCCCCTTGCAAGGCACCAGCAAACGCTGCTGCTCCCAAGAGCAGCCACCGCAAGCCCCGCGGGTGCTGGGTCTCTTCTGCTGCAGAACCTGCGCTTGCATCTCCACTGCTGCTGGGGGAACTGGAGGGGCTGGGGCAGCAACTGCTGCTTCTGGGAGGGACTGAAACTCCCTGGCAATAGCTGCTTGGCAAAGTAAACAGCCAAACCAGGACTCTGGCAAAGAGCCCTGTAGCCACTGCTGTTGTAATGCTCCCTTCCTCCCCAGCAGCCTGCGTCGCTGTGCAGCTCTGCCTTGCCTAAACCTAGAGCTGCCGTGAGGAGCCCACTCATGACCTGAGGATGAAAAGATCATATATCCGATACGTAATTAGCCAAATGGATTCCTTCTACTGTGATTAGAAGGGACAGCTCCATCCCGCCTGCATTTTGTTCCTCAAATGGTTGCGGATCTGGATTTTGCTGAAGATTTAGCTAAGCCCTATGAATGTCTGCTTTAAACAATCTTCAGGAAATAAATCATTCACAATTTGCATTATGCCACTACTATTCTTCTTCTTCATAATTTGCCTTTCTGAGTCCCTAATGCCTGTAGTCATAGCTCAAAAGTCCCACT
The DNA here is from genome assembly GCF_023634155.1 of Falco peregrinus. Taxonomy (NCBI): domain Eukaryota; kingdom Metazoa; phylum Chordata; class Aves; order Falconiformes; family Falconidae; genus Falco; species Falco peregrinus. Next base: position 97,163,363 of record NC_073723.1, on the reverse strand, counting down.
GTGGCAGCCAATGAAGAAATAATCCCTGCCTGAAAGGATTTACCATATAAATATTTTCTCACTGAAATAAGCAGCAAAAGCTGCCGGAAAAAGGGCCTCCTTGCTCCTTGAAAGAAAACAGGGGAATAACAAAGCAAGCACAAGGAGGGGACAGACCATTGTTACCATCAGTGGGACACCAGGGCAGGCCTGCTGTGTCTTGCCATTGCTTTAACTCACAGGCACAATACACAAGTCCTTCCTACATTTCACTGAGGAGGTATAACCACACCATTACTTCTTCCTTAGGTGACCATGTGCAATTTCCCCCCCTTCCCAAGACTTCCTTCATTGCTGCTGCTCTTGGGGGATTCTTCTTTTTTTTTTTCTGCCACACATTTTGTCCTTTCTGCAAATTTTCAGTTTCTATTACTCCTCCATGCACAAAGACTCAACCATGTGAGACTGAGGATACTAATTTTTGATGATAAGAAGTGGCAAAAATATACATCAAGCTGAAGGCAAGCAGCATGAACAGCAGAGAAAGCAATTTCCTCCAGGACATAGCTGTTCCAGCTCCAGCACACAGAGCGGCACCCCAGTTACAGGCAGGACATTGCCTTTCACGTCTTGATCTCTGCCATACATCAGCTCCTGCTTTAGAGCAGGGGTTGGCAGCCATGACGTGGGTGCCAGGCAGGGTGTCTGAAAAGATGCTACAAAGGGAGCAGTGGCACCAAGAGACACATCATTAGGAGGCAGCCATCGTCAGCTTCTGGCTCCCAAACTAGATGCTGTTGATGCGCTACACAGCATTTAAGTGTCTTGCGTTTCCACTAACATGTACACAATCTAACTTGGGAAAGTAAAATAGAAGCTAGACAATTCTGTCTGATTGATGTCTTGGAAGTCACTAAATAAGGCTGTGAAATATCGGAAGAGATCCTGAAATACAGATTCAAGTAACTAATTGGAGAGGTGTGGCCCCTAGGAACTGGGTAGGATGGAGAGACCATTCACAAAATATATAAAGCAGAGCAGCTCCCATGGAGTACATACATACACAGAGATGCACACACATATAGAAAAGTCTGTAAAATAAATTTACATGGTACGTTAAAACTGTTCTCCTTTCTGCAGTTTGTTGCATCTTCAGTGGATGTAGACCCCTGTGAAATGGTGAAATAGCTGCCCTGGCACACATGGACTTGCTAAAGCTGCAGAAGTATGCTTTTTACCCAGCTAGCTTAGGAAAAAAGTACTCTTCTTCTCTAGTCATTCTCTGGCAAAGTGCAGTATATCTAATTTTGTTAGATTCCAAAATGCACTATGCACCAAAGTACTTGTAGGTGTAAAGTAGAATGTCAAGGATGAGTCAAAGATTAATACCTAAATTATAGAGTGTGAAATGGGAATTACAGTCTTAAATATCACGTTAAGAACTAGGAAGTATTTACCTAGCCTAAAGCACTACTTGGATTGTAATAGGCAAAATGCTATTCCCTTTATTTAAAGGGAATTCTTTAATAGTCCTAGGCTTGGGCAGGAGTACTGCATAGGATGGAGTGGCAATTGGATGATAGATTTGCACAAACTTCAGCAGAACTCTTATTCAGTACAGCACTCAAGTATAAGGCTGTGCTTCAGTCCTGTCTACTTCCACTGTTCCGCAGAGCAGGGATGAATTTAAGACTGTACTTAGGTGCTTAGAATAATAGATGCTTGACTAGTTTATTTCCTTCAAATATATTGCTTTTTCCATTATTGCACTGTAAGATTGTCAGGCAAGTTTTCTGCTTTCACCAATCTCCCCCTTCAGTTACCTCATTGTCCTGTTTTTCATCCATCCTTACATCCTTGCTTTCTTAACAAAAAAAGATAAAGAAAAGAAAAAAAAAAAGAAAAACAAACTTGGCTACCTTAGCAGTAGTCTTAACAAAACGAAAAAATCTATGTGATACTGTCAGTGCTTCCTGTTTCTTATTGTCACCTTTTGCCTCTTATATTTAATTGTCAACTCTTGTGGCTGGTCCACTTTTTTTCCTGTGTGCGTACAGCCCTATAAACATGGAGCTTTTAAGTGCTCTTTTAAAAAAGGAAAAAAAAAAACCAAACCCAAAAGACCATAAAAGATTAGAGTTTTAATCAGCTTGTTAATTTTTCACTATCATTGATGTAATGATGTAAACGTCTGAGGATTTTTTATCTTTTTTTAAAACAAACCTGAAGAAAGAATAATGATACCTTATTTAATTCATAGGCTAACACATGGAAGTGATTCCAGCAATGCTCCGAAACAAGTTTCAGCTGCTTCCCGGAGCTTTACCAACTAACTTCTGATTTAGTAATCGGTGTGCAGCAAGTCCAGTGCTGCTCAAACCACATGCTCCAGCAACTGATACTTTGCACTGCTCATTAGCTGCTGACGAATAGGGTACAAAAATAAAACTTTGGGAAGCAGACTTAAATAGACTTGTGAATTGGCTAGAGAACCCTGCCAAAAAGTGATTTTATTTTTATTATAAAGGAAGGGAGGTTAATCAGTGAAATAATTCCAGAAACCAGAAATTTGAAAAACTTGCATTTCTATCAGTTAAAAATATTGAATAGCTACACACACATGCTTATTTTTAGTAGAATCAATTAAATATCACTTCAGCTCAGACTCACTGTACTTCAAAGTATCCTTTTCGTATTTTAGCTTCTTCAACAAGTTTTAAGATGACTTTTGCTCTATGCTTTACTGTTCAGTCCTCTACTTAGCAGAGCACAATTGCTAAAGATGATAACCAGAAACAACAGAGATGAAAAATCTACAGGTAAGTTATTGTCCTTGTACTTCTCAGAAATCCCTGATAAAATCTGGACTACGTTTATGGAAGAAGGCCCAAGCTGTCCCTCAAACCAGTTTTCCTCTGTACTCTGTCTTGTTTTCCTTCTAGCTTTTTTTTTGTATTTTGGAGACTCAGACACTTATTTTGCCGTCTCTTAAGGCAACTCACTTCATCTACTGTGTGGATGGGTCAGAGAAATAGCCCTCTATCTCTAGATACAGTTATACTGTCCAAATCTCTACTATAAAGACTGGAAAAATGACTTAAACTGAATTGGCACTTGGTACATGTAAATGAAATAGGGAAAGTAAAGCTAGTTACATGCCTGTAAGGATGCAGGCTGCTGCATTTTGAATATACTAAAATACAGAATAATTCTGAGAGACCTGGCAAAACAAGGTATCGCAACTTGAAAAACTTAAAGATATAAAAGTTTTCATCCTCAGTCCAAATATGTTTTGCTGAGCACTGGTCTGTGGTTTTGCTCATCAGCCTAGCGTATCTGTCCATCGCAGCGCTTGGTGCCGCGTACGATAGTCAGCCCTATAAAGCCTGGTAGAACTAACGCGATATTGCGGAACAGGATCACTGTGGTTCAGTAAATGGCAGCAGCAGACATGGCCACTTATTCAGTTTTTGGGATTCTGCTTCAAGCCTATGCCACACTCACCCATGAGCATCTCACAAAAAAGAGAATTCACAGTATAACATTTCTAGGAAATAATGAGGTGCCGCCTATATAATTAAAAAGATTATTTTTTTTTTGGTGCCTGTGCCGACTGTAAGCACGTAAATGGTATCAAAGCCTGTCAGCATCTTACTGAGGTGGCAACCCACGGAGAGACCTGAAGAAAATCAAGGTACTTAGGGTTTATTCAGGTGTTGCACTAAATGGTGGTAAGGGCCTCACTAATACAAACTATCATGTTGAAAGAGGGATTTTGCAAAATCTCTGGCTAATTTCAATTTTATTATTTTCAGATACAGGAAGGAGATTGAAAACAGCAAGAACATGGGCTTGAATCTAATGTTAGTAGTTCTATTTCAACAGCCACGCCAAGGGAAGTTTGCATTTCTGAAAGAGGTCAAAGTCACTAAAATAAAAATTTCAACCTGTGAGAAATTCTTGCATAAAAATTGACAGAAATTACTCATGCTGAAATTTTTCGAAATGGAGAGGGATGCTGTGAAATAATTAGGCTGATAAACTTTTTGCAAAATGGGACTTCTGGTAAGATTTGGAGCAAACAAAATAGATCAGAATCATAAAAAATGCCCTTAATAAAGGACCAGAGACGAGACCTTTAGCCCTGTTCTTGTGTCTGTAAGTAGGAAACACAAGAGATCTCCCGAGCTAGTAGAACCGCAAGGGAATTCACATGCCCTTTCAGATACGGTGTTTCGCAGATACACAATGATTTATGTGAACGTAGGCAGCATTTTCCTGCACACGAACTGATTCCCCTCTTTAGGCAGGCCCCTAGGAGGACTCCAGTGAAGTAGCAATTCACTCTGCTTTTTGGCTTTAGCTATGACATGTAGGGAAATATGTTGTTCATCCACAGCTAGCATATTTGTAAGTGGGCCCTAGCATTTTAGTAATGCGGGGAAAAAACCCCAAACAAACCATAACTGGATTTTCAACATGAGAATTTTGTGTGACTGTGTAAGCCTCCTTCCTTCCTAACTCTAAAATATCAGGGTTGGCAAATTGGAACAAAACTTCAGACAAGTATTCAGAGTCATGTGGAAACCCATTTTGGCATTAAAAAAACCCAAGAACATATCTAACAGCCATTAGCAAAAGCTAGTCTCTGCTGGTAACTCTCAGTATATGTTTGGAGTAGTTAAATTAACCTTCAGGACAGGACTTCTGGACCTGACTTTTTAAGTACAAATCTTCAAGAACTGACTATCTTATCCCCCACTCCTTGTCCTGTTGCCCTTCTGCTTCCTTTTTAGCATGCTCTTATCAAGCCACCTGCTTCCAGTCTGCAATAAAAGGAGAGTTCCAGATGGGTAAGGGTCTGCTTCAGATGATTTGCCATGTTAAAAAGAAGAAGAAAGTGTTACTAGACTGTCTCTAGCAATGGAAAATTTTATTTCTTGGGCACAAATCAAAAGCATTATGAAGAGTATTAAAAAGGAAAAAAAAACAATTTCCCAGGATCTCATATTCTGATGAAACAGAAACAAAGTTCAAAGAACGCTAGTTATGTATAACCTGAGAGAGAACAGCAATGAAAGCGTAAGGTAAAAGTGGATAAAGTCCATGTTAATCACAACAGAACCCTGGAAAAAAAGAAGTCTGTGGTTTAAGCACATCTGAGATATTGTATTTAGTTGTAGAAACTGATCTGTTACTGGAAAGCACTGTTGACTTGCTTCAGAATAACACAGCAGGACCAGAACCAGAGAATTATATGCATTTCACTTCCCTGACTCTGAGTTTGGGCTGCATACTGCTTAATTGCATTTTGGTCTGAAAAATGTATTAGTATCTGCAAACGTATTGCCATTTATAAAAGCCTCCTTTGCTTCTGTCATCAGCAAAATATGTTATCCATACTTTTTTGGTAACAGGTATTTTTGCTGCATAAAGGAAGCTGAGACACTATTCAAAACTTGTTCTTTTTTCCACTATGTCATGCTGGTCTATGACAGCTCTCAGCTTAATGTCCGTGTTTCGTAGGCTTCACCTTGATAACAGCAACGTGTGAGGGAGACGTATATCCAAGTGGTTTCCTTCAGACCTGTTACTGAAATAACTCATACCAAATGTTTGAAGTTTTGGGTAATTTTTTCAATATTTGCTACATTATTGTTATGGTAATGACTAAGAACATATTCAATCACTGCACTGTTTGACAAATACACCATTTTAAATTGAATGTTGCTTTTTTTTTTAATAAGATGTCATAAAGTACGCATACAGTGTCTCTATTACCAATATTACTGCAGAGCAACTCTTCTGGTTCTCCCCTTCTTATTCTAAATTCTTGCTTAATATTACTGAGAAGCATCAACCCTTCTGCAAAGGCTGATTAGCATGCAGTGACTTGATACACGTGTTGGAAGGCAGAGCTAACTGAAATTTCCAGCATACCACTAGATTATGCATTTCTCTGTGCATGCAAAAAGACATACTTGTTCTCGTAACTCTGATACTTCTGTTGATACTTCTGTCAACATCTGTTCACAGAAGTGGCTATTGGCATGCACTTATCTGTGAATCACTATGCAAATATATGCAACTGCAGAGAAAGAAGTCCCTAGAAGATTTGAACAAACCCATTTCGTTTTCGCAGAGCTAAAATTTTGAGGTGACTGACAGGTCCATTGTCACAGCCCTTGTGGAAGCTGGTTGCCTGCTCTTTCCACTAATAAAGCAGGGTATTATTTGAGCACAAGAAGCATTACGGTGAACACAGCAATTCTCAGTTCTGGTTTGCTTTGTTGCAGAACGGTAAGGTACGTCCTCGAGGGAACCAGGCCTGGACAATGAAGATGATATGAAGTGAAAGTGATATTGCCATTTACCAGAAAGGACAGATCCTCTATTGATAGACACCGTTCAGCACACTAAAGAAGAATCCTGTACAGACACCTTTAAGATCAATTGTCCCTTTATCCTCATGGAGACATGCAAAAGACAAATTGGCGTGGTCAGACTGTTGTTCTCTTGTTGTTAGTGGTGCTGGGCAGATGCTCATGATGAAGGCTCAACCAGAATAGTCCTGACTGAGGCAGATATTCTGCTCCTTACATGAAATACAATACTCTAATGTCTGTCTGATCAGTCTGGGCTAGACTGTTTAGAACAAGAGACATTATCAAAGGCATTTTTCTCAACAGTGACCTTCTCAGTCATTACCCCCTTCCTGCAGCCATTCCAGGAGCCATGCACTGACAGGCAAGTTTGAGGCTTTGTTATTCTATTCCCTCACTTGACATAGGAGGAGAAAGAACTGGTGTACTATATTCTGCAGCTACCTATCTCCAAGGATTTGGTAGCTCATGCAAGTACAGAGGCAAGAGGTCAACAGACACGTGGGTTTTACTATGTCTTCCTCCCCTTCACAGTGCATGCAGCATAAAGCACGGTATCTTTACCGTGACTGCAGCAGCTGAAGTGAAGAGGGACATTCTACAATTTAGTTTGAGATAGAGGGAGATGTGCTGAATCCAGTAATGCTCAGACTTCCATGCCCTAAAATGCTACGTGACAATTGCAGACAAAAGAGTGAGCAATTATCCTTAATCCCCACCTCTGCTAATTCTTCAAAACTTTTTTTTTTTTTCATTTAACACACTCTGCATACCTCAAAGTAACCTTTTCCCCTATCTCAAAACAAGTAAACAATTCTACTCCCTCTTAACTTTCGGAATAAATATTATTCTATGTGAAGGACCACTAGCACAGCTCCTAGCTTTTCTGCACCAATGTTAAAAGCTGTAAACACCCTGTTTAGAGATGCTGTTTGATAATGAGTCAGCTGCTTCTACACTGAATGTTGCACAATAAGCACAAGTAATCTTGCCCTCCGATCAAGCACTGCCAAACAGGGGGCTAAAGCAGTAGCTTAAGATACAGGCTTAAGCAAAGGCAGCCCCCACTTTCAAAAGCAGATTAAGCGTGTGACAGATGCTTTATGATAATTTATGAGTAGTGTATGGTGACCTGGTTTTTATGATGTATGACCTGATTGTATGACTATGTTGGTTTGATTTAATTAAAAGACACAGGCAAAGCCTGAAATACTTGGTAAATATCAGCTACCCACTGATAAACACCCCCAGGTCAATTTGGGATAAAATCTGAGTTCTCAGATGCGGAAAGCCTATTTCTGGGTTCCCACCAAGCTGCTACAATTTCTTTGGTCAATTTGGAAACTAAAACAACTCCAGCAGCTATGCAAAGGGTCCACAAACAATATGCTAAAAAGCCAAGTAGATTGTCATAGAGGTTCAACTAGTGAAGGCTGAAGGGAACTTGTATCACCTTGTCCCCATGACATGCTGGGAAAAAAAAAAAAAAAAAGAAATCTTCTGGTAAGATAAAACACCTAAAGTCAATTTTCCCCAGTTGTTTTCCTCTTTTCCTCTCCATTGCTTATATTCTTTTAAGACCTTTGCATACTCAGGTTAAATTGTAGATGCCCACAATCTGGCCTTGAGGGACTCATGATGTGCCAGAGCCATTGGCTCTGAGGGTATGGATATCACACTGATCTGCAGCAAGTAAAGACACTAACCCTTGCATGAAGGGGCTGAGCTCAGGGGCACCAGATGTAGCTAGCTCTAGTTGTTATAAATAGCAGCTTAAAGTTTCATGATTAAAATAATCTGTCCCTTATATATGGAAACTTTGAATGCATTCACACAACGTGAAAAAATCAACATGAGTCGATTTCCTTGCTGTTGATCTGTTATTGTAAAAGACTTGCCAATAGACTACCTGGGGGAACCTGCACGAGGGCAGGAAGGAGGGACATGGGGTTCCTCCAGTCTGCATCCACTCCTTCCCACTGGGAAGATGACATTCTGCTAGGGCATATCCTAACATTTGGACCTCCTGGTCACCCAGACAGGGTTTGACATCCCTCATAGCTGGGCTTCTGTGTGAAACAGCCCTATGCATGGGGCAGGCAAAGAAGAAAATTAAACACGTGCCCCGGTGCGTTCCTACTTGGTGTGCAGCTGGGAGGCAGGCTCAGGCTCACAACCCCAGAACTAGCCTGACTCTCATCGCAAGGAAGGCGGCAGTGGAGTACCTCATATTGCAGAGTTCCCAGCTGGTTCAATGGGGTCAGGATTTCCCCTGAGAACTCGGTATTTCTGCTATTGCTTCTTCTAGCTGACCTCATCACAAGATACTTTTGCCTGCACAGTGATGCTCAGTCTCCCACAGTTAGCGAACATGTACCCTTTGTACATATCAGAAATCCGACCGCCAGCTTTATCCAGACTTCTGTGTTCATCACTGCATTAGTACGTGACAAATAGCTCCATTTAAACCTTTGCTCGCCATGCCATCACGGACTGATATCTTACTGCTGACACCGACACACTGCCTATCTTGCCGCTGCTCACCCGCGAGTTATCCGTTTGTGGGGGATAACCTCGCTGAGCCAGCATATACCCTGACATCTGAAGGATTATGGAGGGCAGTGGGTTATAGAGGTAAAGTGTTATTAATGTGTCCTGTGACATACAGATCATAGCTGGACAAAGTACTTGGCCGAAACATCAAATGAGAAAGATTCTATACAGACTTACAGAAATATGTTTTGGATCTCGGTCAGTTTTACCAGTGTCTGTTCTTTGAAACAGTTTTTGTTGGGCTGGGAGTGCATGACAAGCAAACCTGAAAAAGGAAAAATATTGTACTTTGACAATTTTGGTAGTGATGTATTTCGCTTTTCAAGCACAAAAAAACCTTTCCATTTAAAATTACTTTCAAAATGTATTTTAAAACTCTTCAGAAAGCCCAAATTGATAAAAACCCACATTCTTTCAGACCAATCAAGACAATTATTTACCACAAGTGATCCTTGTTAGTTCTTTATTCTGTGAATTTTTGTTTAAATATTCATTGGCTCAAATCAAAATGACTTCTTTATTTTCCTATGGCTGTCAGCAAATCATGAAACTCTTCTTCACATTCAGCTGTAATCCTGGACCGATTTAAAAGAATATTTAAACATGCCCTTAATTCTGAGACTAAGTTAAGTACCTTTTCAGGTTCTGCACTGAATAACCATGAATGCCAAGTACGCTGAACTGCTAAGCTTAGCAAGACCTCCTCAAGCCTCCTTTCTCCTCTTCAGATTTTCTAAGTAGGATTTTTCTTCATTGCTCAGTGGAAAAATGGAATGACAGTGTTTTAGAAGTGGAGAAGAAATTTCATAAGTTCCAAAGATGCTGATCCTGACCTTTTGATCAGAGAGAAAAAATAAAGCAAGATCTACAAACCTTCCGTGTTTGGAAATAATGTGAGTTCTCTTGAGCACCCAGAGGGTTTTTCCCCTCCTGTCTTCCCAAACAGGTATTACTTGCTGATTTAAAGACACAGAAGCAAGGACTGAGTAAAAAAAACAACAGGAAGAATGTTAAGAGAAGGGATATTATTCTCACAGAAATCACCTGACCAATTAAATTACCATTATTCCCTCTTCCCCCTCCAGTTTTACTCTATACAAATATTGAAGCAATCAAATTCACACTGAAGTCCAGTTCTTCATTTTTCTGTAGTGCAAACACATTTTGCAACAGACTAGACCCCATTTCTACATACATATATTAAAAAACAAAAACCAAACACATTTCAATTAAAAAAATCCCAAACTCACCAACATTTCAAGCTGCTCACATTTTATACATACGCATACATTTCACACATCAGGGGAACAAGCAGGCAGAACCAACCACAAGCAGTTAAGTTAACAAACTCCTAGCACTCTTCCTTTGTTCAGCTCCCACCAATTTCTGCTGCTGGTGGGTGTAAGTCTTTTGAACTTCTTGAAAGCAACAAAGAGAAAACTGTAGATCAGTGCGTTTAACCACATATTTTCCCAGGCTGCAGGCAAGAACAGCTCTTGACTAGAAAAGGTGCAATATGCACGCATCCAGGGACATGCTGGGGAGCAGCTCACAGCATTCCCTAGGGCTTTTGTCTTTATTCTGTATTTGTGTATCAGTTTCAAAAGGACACCTGTATCCAGAGTATCCAAGTGCCTCAGCATCACTCAGTTGACTCTCCTCACCAGCAAGAGGAAAAATACCTTGAGCTTTGCTCACTGGGTTGAAAGCTGCGATGAGCTGGTGTGACCAAAGGGATGCTGGAGAGTGTGCCCACCCCTCCTCACGAGGGGAACTGCTCTCCATAGCAAGCGTTGGTTGTGTTCCTCCTACCCATCCTAGCTGCTAAATACCATCAAATACATCTCTTATTAACTTGTACGAGGCCATAGCTTCTCTAGCTAATGAAAAGCTGTTCTAATGCCTTGTACCAATATTGACAGACAGAGGCATAATGAAATATTTCTAAACTATTGCATGGCCAGAAAAAGAAAGGAAACTACTGTTGCTAAGACTGCAGTACAGAAGTTTTCCAATATTTAGGTAGTTAAAAGGAAAAAAAAAGGGGGGGGGGGGGGGTGGAAACATAAGGAAATTTGAGGGAAGGAGTAGTAAACTCTAAGGAGGCCAGAGTCAAGAATCTGGAAATAGGTAAGACTCTTTAAAGGAGAGGACAATACAGAAATCTATTACTACCCGGCAAGATAGAAGAGAGCATTAACTCATATTTGCTGCTATTTGTAGACTCACTCCCATATGCAGCAATAAAATAGATGCTCACCTACCTCATTAAATCAGCTTCATGATGTACCCAAGAAACTCAACTCCTGCTTGCTCAGAGAAGGAGACATGAAATACCTGTCACACCTTTTCCTAACCCAAGATCAAGTTAGCAAACAAGGAAACTCTTCAGAAACCCTACCTGCCCTGCACCTGTACCCAACTGGCTAAGGGCAACCCACCCTGACCAGGTGGAGACCATTGCCCCATCCATCCCTGGGGAATCAGCAGGGCTCCAGCTGCAGCTGGGCAGCCCCATTCAGGCTGGGCTCACCATGCCCCATGGCAGGAGAGAGCCTCCGGGAGGTTAGGGGCTGCTTAGAGGTCAACAAAGGAAAAAAAAAAACCCTGACACGTGCTGTACCCACAGCACGCGCCTTCCCGCTGCATCCCGAGGCTGCAGATGAGGTTTCCTCCAGCGAGGAAGAGCAGGAAGGTTTGTCCCTGCACCGCTCCCCGGGGACGGGCTGCGCTGCCAGCCTGCCTCTGACTCACTGTTGTGACATTCGCTATTAAAGCTTTGGTAGTTTGAAGATCAGCGGAACAAAGGCATTTAAAAACCCTGTTATTTCACCTGTACGGTTGATTTTTAAATAACTGTGCTAATTCAAAAAGCCTCGTTGTTATTTACCGCAGCAGCTCCCCTGAATATACTGAACGTTGTTCCAAGTTATTGCAACCCTCCTTCTTAAAGTGGATTTAAGTCGTTATGGTCTATCACATAAATCCTTCTTAGTTTGTGGATTACTGACCTGACAGGCCCAAACAGCTCCATCTGCCCATTTAAATAGGCACAAATGCTGTGAGTGTTTATTTCTTTCAATCCTATTGTTTGCAAAGTGCTTTCTCCCTCTGTTCCTGCATGCGAGTGTTCGGTATTCACGGACAATTTATTGCCAAGTTCTTGTCTAAACTCTTAATTACAGGGCTTTCCAGGGCGATCTGCCCACATACAGCAGCATAAGCAAGCGTACTGCCACTTGACTTGGGAAATGAAGCTGTTGACTTAGAACCAACCCTTAGGAGTGATGTAAGAGTTGATAAACTGGGGGAACATCTGAAAGGGAAAAGAGACTCCGCTTTGAAATGAGGACTTGAATCCAGTCTTAGTTAATGAAGCTTTTAAAGCCATAGAGAAAGTTACTGTCAGGTACCTACTCCAAGTGTTTCTTATGAGTGATGCTAAGACTAAATGAATCTATCTAAATCGATGCTCTAAGGGACCTTTTTTGAAATGAAAACAGGAATAAAATAGTTTATTACTTGTTGATAGGTGTCAAGGGTCAGGGTAAGAGTATGCAGAGAAAAACAGGCATTTTCTATGAGTCAGTATTTGTCGGTCAAATCATTTAGAATGACTGACTTAATCATCTTGACGTGTTGAGTCAATTTCTGATGGAAATAGTAAGGTTCCATAAAAAGGTTCTCTGTGCACCTGTTCTCCTGTGCCAGGGGTATTCCACACACATAGTTATTACTGTTAGGCAAGGTACTGAAAAGGCTGGAGAACAAATACTAAGACCGAAGTCTGCAACATTTGGCTGCCACCTCAGCCTGATGGATTTCATTGCTGGAGTTTTGTCCCCTTCCTGTGGGTGACCCTCTCCACTTGCCACTAGCCAGCCAGGCCAGGCAGAACGTGTGGATGGAGCTTCCCAGTATGTAGAAGGCCTTGCCTCTGACATGGCTGGCTTCTGTTTGCAACATGAGTCAGTGGAAAAGTGAAATTTTAGCAAGTCAGTCCTGAATAAAATTTTAAAATCTCAGAAAGTAAAAAAAAAAAAAAAAAAGTTGCTGTGATAGCTTGTGCCTACATAAATAGAGACGTCTTAGGTCTGAGACTTGGGAGAGAGTGGTTTGTATCCTGCTTATACTTTTTTCAAGGTGCTTCATGTGTTTGATGCAGAACTAAATATAACTTATGTATGTACTGGAGACACGGTTGTTTTTTTCAGGGATGAGGAAACTCAGGGAAGTGGGAGGATATTCTTAGCAAGCTACATTTTTGGAAAAGAAATGTCAGGTGCCAGGACCTTCTCAAATCCAGAGCCAAGGCCGAACTGAGTGAAGCTGTTTAGTACATTTGGTCATACTGTTTCATACATGATGGTGTTAATCTAAGTATACTTGTGTGAATAGACACACACACAGCCCAGTCCACTTACTGCTTTTTTTTCCCCCTTATGTAAGTGATTTTGTGCATTTCTTTAACTCATCTGCATCTCCTGACCCATTCTTAAGTCTTTGACTCTCTGTAGGATTTACCTACAATACCAGGAACAGACTAAAGCTTGCATGAAATATTTCTTCTTTGAAGTGAAAGTAATTAACGTTTTTCTAAAAATGTCCCACTTACAGCAGTTAAATTTATTGCATCCTAGGCGCTCACACTTCACTTTGGCAGCAAGAAACGTGGCGGCCTCTGAGGACAGTCCACCTAGCAGCTTTTAGGAGGGAGCAGCAGCCTCCCTGGCTGAAACAATTTGAAATTTTGGCTTGTTATATAAATCCAACGCAAAAGTTGGAAGTATTTGTGAAACTTTCACTCCCCCTTTGGCACCAAACCGAACAGTTATTTTGGGGGATGAGCACATGTAATCCTGCCATGCTGGATACTCAGCCTAATGGAAAAAGAGAGTGATCCAGACATTCTGCTGCACCTTGGGCAACTGTTTTAGCAACACTTGTGAAATGCTGATATGCCTAAAGATATGGAAGACAGTGATAAAGAGCATCTCTGCAACATTAAAAATTAAAGCTTTGCTCTTTGAGATGTAAGCAGAACACTGCCTTGCATTCTGCAATATAGCATATCCATAAGCTTTAGGATGACGTCTAGAATTTCAAGTGAACGTTAGTTTCCTTACTGTATAGTATTAAGTAGCATTTTTATTCTACAGAAGTGGCAGCTGAGCATTTGATAGAGGAGCATCTAGGAAATGCGGGTATATATATTTTATTTTTATATATATATATATAATATATATGTATGTATATACACACACTAAACCTGCATGTAACCAGTTCTGGCCAGTCACCCTAGCTACCAACAGAACGTGTTTAACCCTGAGATATTTCTGTGAAAAGTCAGTAAATTTGGCAGCATTATGTTTGTCCCAACTGCGTTTCATAGAGTTGCTGAGATGAAATTACCCAGAGCACTTTTGCAAGGGCTTTTTTGCACACAAGCCCATCTCCACCAGGGGAAGGAAGCTGGGCACACTAAAAGGTGCTCAGCTCCATCACCCTGAATGAACATGGAGCCAGAAGGGAACCTCTCAAATGCTCAGTTACTGCTCTACTGTTTCAGTCACCAGGAGGAGGGAGGAGGTTTTGGTACAGTACTAGAAGCTATTAATTTTATGAACTGTATTGATAACGTGGCTTACATTCCACTTGGCAACTAAATTAGTTTCTGAGTTTATATTCACAGTAATGAGGTTTATCTAGTTAGGCTATAAAATTGAACGCATTAATCAGGCACTAGCAAAGATGGGTTTTGAACAAGTTTTTTAGTTATTTTAATACTGAGGTCACTGTTTGAGTGATGACTTTAATATTGTCTTAAAAATCTGATGCAATGAATTATGGAGGCTGAGGGCACACAATCACTGCTGCAATACTTTAATAAAGCAGTCCACATTACACTGAAGGCATGTAAACTGACATGCTTCTGTAAAAGCCACTCTCCTGCCCCTTGGGTTTATAGGCTAATAAAAAGAACGGACATATTGTAGTTGATTATAAGCTTTTTGACCTTATATTTCAGGAGACTGAAATGTAAGGGATAAGACAGTACACATTTCTTCATAAGAAACTTTGGTTCTTACAGGGATTCACATATTCTTCTTAGAAAAAAGGGTATGAAAATTAATCGCTATATGTCAGTCTTTCATCATGAAACAGCAATGAAAATTCTGAAGGTTATCAAGCTATGAAGTTGATGGTTATAATCTCAAAGCATACCACTAAGTGGGAACATTACATAGTACAAGTCTCATTGCCACCTGGAACTCTTTTAAGCTATGCAGTAGTTATATCATTTAAAAGGGAAAGAATGATGAATGCTCAATTAATTGTAAAATCAAAGCCACTAAAACATCTGACTGTTTTAATATGCTCATATGAATGATCTTCATGGCTGCATTATTCATTTTAACATGGGCCAGTTCTGCTAAGATTTTGTTAAAAATTTCATCCTGAGGCAGGTGGGAAGGCCGAGGCCAGTCAGATGCATTGAAACCTGTGGGATGTTTGAATCTGAAAGCAATCACTTAGGTAAAAGGAATTTATAATCGGATGCAAAGAAAAGCTTGGACACAACCCAAGTGTAATCAAATTACTAAAACCAAAAACCACATGCAAAGATTAATGAGAGAAGTGACTGTGAATAAGCACGGGGATGTTCAGGGGACTCTAGCCAGACTGGGAGGGGGTTTCATAGACTGGGATGGATCCTGCAGTGCCTGGCTGCAATGAACCTTGGCCGCAGTGGCAGTACACTGATGGGCTGCTGGCTGGGCACGTTTGGAAGCTTGGGATGCACACACTTTCTCAGTTCAGGGATCACTCTCCTCTTTTCTGTTGAATTTGGCTGCCAGCGTGGAGGAAGGCAACTCCTGGGCGGGGGCTGAAGGGTGCCACCCACCTCCTGCTCCTCCGTGCACTGCTGGAAAGGTACAAAAAACTGTGCAGGGTTGCAGCAGGGTTCCAAATCACAGAGCCAAAGGCATGCTCTGGCCTGATCTCTGCTTGTAGCCTGTGAGCAGAACATGATGCAGAACAAATCGTGCAAAGGAGTTTTAGCAGGAGGAGTTCAGCTGGCCTTGTACCTTCTTTCTGCCAGGCAGCTGCTGCGAGTGGTCCTAGGACAAAGCAATGAGTCTATGGAAGCCAAACCAGGCCCTTTTCCTCCAAATGACTCTGTTCTTTCAATTATTTTTTTTAAGCCAGTAAAGATTATACAAGGAAACTCAGCACGACTGAACAAAGCTTGTTTTTTAAGCAGCGAAGGGCAACACACGGTTCTGAAATCACAGTGAATATCAAATACCTGACAAATTGGTGGTGTCTCCAGATGCTGAGAAGAAAAGATGCAGAGGAACATAGCTTGTCTGACAAATAGCTGGAGCGATCCCCAGGGCCCCTGAAGGAGGAACATGATCTAGCTTGTGAGGACTTTGTTGTGTAGCCCTCTACTCCCTCGAGAGATGAGGCTGCCTGTGAACTCTGAGCTCTGTTTACAGGAAGGACCCTTCTTCTTTTACCTCTGCAGCAGCTGTAAATGCTGAGAGCAATCAAGCTCGTTTGCCTCCTAGACACTGGAAAACCTTTGTGGCAGAACTGTCATAAAGCTTTATGTTCATATAGCACCTATAGGACAGATCGTCAGAAGAGGCCCCTGTGGGATTCCCCCTAATAAAAGTAATGAGTGAACAATCATTGGCAATATACATGCAAATTGGCTTTCCAAAGCGTGGAGCCACAAGACAAAGTTTATCAATCAAGGGCACTGAAGCAATTGTGAGCAGTCCCCAGAGCCCGAGTCCTCCAGGAGCGCACGGGATCCATCTGGCAGCCTGGGAAATACACAGTCCAGTTACCTCCATCCACGCAAACATCCACCCTCTCGCCGCAGCGGCACCAAGGGCTGCGGATGGAAAAGGGCTCTTGCAGGACTGAAATCGTCACTTGGTAGTGAGAAGCCAAGTAAAGGCTGATCATTATTTTATCTGTGCTGAACACATGTAAGCAAATTGCACATCATGATGACAAAACACCGGCAGCAGCATGACAGTCTTCTGTCGTGTGCTGGG
Organism: Falco peregrinus; assembly: GCF_023634155.1. Lineage (NCBI taxonomy): Eukaryota > Metazoa > Chordata > Aves > Falconiformes > Falconidae > Falco > Falco peregrinus. The sequence continues at coordinate 97,146,373 of NC_073723.1, read as the reverse complement.
GCATTTGGCACGCAGCGCTGCCGCGGCGGCTGTTGGTTCCCTTCCTGGAGCTCGGTGTTTGTGTTTTGCCTGTGGCTTTGACTCAGTTTGCTTCATTAAAGACTGGTTACACTGTCGTCGTGTAGAGCCCTCGCTGATGTGTGCCAGAGGACTGAACAGCAGTAGCCACAGTCTCAGCTCCCTTCCTTGCTGCAGGGGCTGTTCCCTGGCCAGAAGCTCTTTCCACTCCCTGGGGAAAGAAACGAACCCAGCCGGCGCCACCCGTGAAGGAGAGGGCTACACATGCTGCTGCCGTGGAGGGCAGGTGGAGACCCCTCCTCAGGGGATGGGAAGGTCGGTTTGCTCTCAGAACTTGCTGGAGCCCTCATGCTATCAGACTTAGCTTTTGACACTCGTGGACGGGGAGTCTTGCCCCACGGTGAAGTCACCTGTGCCTCTTGGGGGACTGGTGGGCTGTCCCCATTTCAGCCATGCCAACAAGAACCTTTCTGCTGGCTTCGGCAGAAGGTGGCAAAAGCTGTAAGAGTGAAGGCTGAACTCTCCCTGTCAGGAGGTGCTGTACAGCAAGTGAGATGATCTCATCCTGTTTGACGAGTCTAAACTACCTGCAGATGGACTCCAGAGGTTTCTGAAGTTTATAAAATCACTAGTCAGAATAAGTGGCTTCAGCTTTCCAGGTGCTTGCTTTGCAAAGTGATCCTGTCCCGTTATCCCGCATTAGGATAAAGCTGAACAAACGGGCAACAGAACTGCGTATGGGATGTAATACTGACAATGGGCTGGTGTTCGCAGGGAAAGTCAGAGGGATGACTAAACAGTGCTAACAGTGTTAAAGCTGCATATTCACAAATTTAGTTGCAGGTGTAACTGTTGCTCACAGAAAAGAGCTTTAAAAGTATGTTGTGCGTACTTAGCAACTGGTCCTGGAGAAGCAAGCCAGTCTTGAATATCTTCCAAGGTTTTGCAAGTGTTTGGAGATACAGGTCCATCTACCTGATGAAGCTATCAGAAAACATGGGATTAATAAGTATGACTTCTGTCTAGGTTTCCCCTTTTCCTGGTCAGAGATTCTCTTTAGATGCAAAACCTGGTTGTGGCACTGGTCTTGGATTTCTACGCTTCTGGCAGCCCATCTTGAAGAGCAGGACAAATAACCACGGCACACACGTGTGTCAGCTCTGTGGCAGAAGTGCTTGCCCCAGCAGGTGTGCGGCAGGGTTTAAGTGCAATGGAGGGCAGCATTTAAGGCCTTCAGCTTTTGGAGGGTTGAAGGATGCAAAGGGGATGTGGCGACACGGGAGGTGGGCAGGCAGCAAATCCCCACCACCACCCCGATGGGGAGCGTGAGCGCGGGCACACAAACCCCTCGCACCCCACATCTTTGGGTTTGAGGTCAAGCCGCTGGAGATTTGAGTGGAAATAAAGGGAAGATTGAAAAGCAAAGCGACACATGAAGCATTTTTCCGGCAGCGGTGCTGTGCAAGGTGAGAACAAAGGCTGCTGCCTCTCCAGCAAGGCTATGAGCCCTCTAGAGGCAGCTGCCACCAAAGCAGTCCTTACCGTGGTGGTGTGGCGTGGAAGGAGAGCCCACGTTGGTATCCCAGGCCTTTCCACGCTCTCCGAGCCCCTGGTTCCTCTCCCACAGCCCTTCCCTGCATCCCAGTGCCCTGGCACCCACCCCGGTCCCTGATAGCTACTCCCACCATAGCCAGTAGGCTGGAGATGCGCTGGGGCCAAGGAGGCGTAGCCAGCCACGGAGGCAGCAGCGGTTTTTCTTTATCAAATCATTTAAAAAATGTTTGCAAACCATCTGCTAGTACATCACATACAGACCGTTGAGCAGTCCTCAACCTACCTGGTGTTTCTTTACAGTTGTGGCAAGAACTGAGGGAAATGGCTTCTCTGCGCTACCCAAAAATCCTTTCAATCAAACTATGTGTGAGGCGGATCTAATCGCGGTTAATCTCAGCCCCATAAGTCGTTAAGTGCAGCATGCATAACCTCCCCCGCCTGCAGCGGTGACCAGGGCATGCCTCCCCCTCAGCGTTTCCCCCAAGGCAAGGAGGAGGGAGGGAAAAGCGATGGAAAACTACTGGGAAGCAGTGCAGGATGCAGTGCAGGTTCCAACATTAAAGGCGATTCATTTATTACTGTTAATGGGTTAATTAAAAACAGAAAGCAGTGGATACTGTGGGTATGACATGATTTTTACCGGGCCGGTTTTCTAAGGGCTGCCGGAGCGGTGGAGTTGGCTTGTCCCTGGCTCCCCTGTGCCATGGGTGAGCCAAGGCGGGGGGCACGCTGTGGGCCACTGGCTGCATTTCATCCCTCTCGCTCCATTTTCAAGGACCTGGAACTTACCAAAAGCAGCAGTTTACTATATAAGAGAAGTTATTCAGGCTTTGAAAAAAACCCTCCAGGCACTTTTGTACACCTGACTTAACAAGACAGCACAACCCCCTTCTGCAGCCTTCCTCAGGAACGCATTCTGCCCTGGTCCTGTGGGCTCAGCTCGGTCCAGGAAAGTGCCCTGCATCTTTCCTCTGCCTCCTCTGCAAAGCTCTGTGTGATTCCTACCTACCTGCCATCAAAACAGAATTTCTCCACAAGGAAAACCTTTCCTTTTACTCCCTGTTTCCTCAAAGATACCACCCTGTAAGCTCAGCATCAAAGGGCTTAACACCCTAAGCCCCTCATGACGATGTTCGTGCTACTAATTGCTGAGTGATCTTGCTCCAGCAGTCTGCAAAATGCAACAGCAAAATGGTTCCACCTATTCGTCTGTTGAAATACCTAAGTCTAGCACTAGCATCTCCTATGTCCTTACTTTTCTTGACTAGATCTTAATTAAAAACCTATTAAAATTCCATACTTTAAGAGACGGTGATAATTTGAAACATGTAGTTAATTTCTCTGCACCACTGCCAGGTTCACCCACCCATCTCAGACAAAGAAAAAGGAAAAAAGGAGGGGAAAAAAAGCTACAATATTACACAAAATTAACAAAAAACCCACAAACCACCTTATGTAAGTCTCTCACAGGATATTTGTGGAATGATACGGAAAATGGCAGGTTTTTTCACTTTATTGTGCACATTATTTTTAAAGGTGTGATGTTTGATTCAATTCAAGTAAGAATATATGTTAGCTAGCCTTCACCTGTTGGCTTTTGGAGACTAATTAGGGGAGGTGGTCTTGATTTATGTTTTTTTTCCCTCTCCAAATGGAGGCAAGTATTAGATGCATATGTTCTGGAAATGAATGCAAACATATCCTTTCATTTAATCTCGTTGTTAATATTTGTTTTGGTAAACTGAGAAGACTTTTGGAATCAGCATCTTTAAGTGAGATAAGACTACAGCTTGATGCTTGGGCTGATACGTTCGCAAGGCAGGGGAGGGACTGTTTATTCTTGGAAGTCTTTGACAGAACTGATGTTAAGCCTAAAAAAAGATTTGTTTCTTTTGTAAAGATGTTGGTGCTGTGTAAGCAACAGTCCACACATTTCATCTGCTTGTTATGTTGTTGGTCTCTTATGAGCTACAAACCCCCACTGCTGCAAGCAGTAGTAACAGCAATCTCTAGCCCACTAGCATCAGATCCCTAAATACTTGTAATGCAGCCTAGTCCTAAACTGGAAAAACACATAACTAGCTGGTTTTTTTCAGTTTGATTTTAAACTTTCAGCCAACAGAAACCTCGGTTTCCCGCATGCATTTTTGGGGGTAGAAAGTTCCAGTTTAGTTAATGCCATCTTGAAGGAACCAAAAATTTACCTTTTACTCTTGACTTTCTCTTTCAGGCTACAGAACTCTAATGGTCAGGATGTATTTTTGTTAGGGTGAAGAGTAGAAAATAGTATCTTGGGTTTTGTCAAGCTATTCTCTTGCCTCCTTTGAGAGCTCAGCCTTTGGTAGCTGCAGCGGGGTTGGACATCCATCAGCCTTTTGGACCAGCCCATTGGGAGGGAAGGAACATGGCTTAGAAGGGGCCGCTGTCTCCCTCTGAGAGCACCCCAGCCTTTTAACCTGCCTTTGGGTACCATTTTGCAATAGGATGAAGAGCTCTTGCCTTTCCTTTTCGTAATCTGAGAGAGATTCGGTTTGATGCCTTTCTTTTGGCCGATATACTGGTATCTTCTTGGGGCTCAGGGAAGGAATTTTGCCCTTGTGATGACTGCCTACCCAGTGCTGAGGTTTCGTTGTTATTTCTGAATCCAGATATCTGGTAAGATAAATTTATAATTTGTGTTATGACAGGTGGCTGGTGCCTAGCAGAAGGGACTGGTTTCCCAGCAGACTGGCTTTGAAAGGGGAAGAGCTGCATAGCCACAAAATGTTTTCTTGCATTGAATCAACCTCCCCCACATTTCAACTTGGATCTATTGCCTCTTGCCCTTCCAGCAATCCCAAGAAGTGTGGTGTTCAGTATTTGCAGAGAACTGGTCTTCCCGTCACCTTCGTTCCTTTTGGCTGAACATATCCAGCTCTCTCGGCTTCTCTCCGTACATCATGTGCTCCAGCATCCTGGTAGCCCTCCGCTAGACTGGCTCCAGAGTGGCATCATCTTTCTTGTACTACAGAGGCCAGCAGTGGATATAGCACCCCAGCTGGGTCTCAGGCTGCAGAGCAGAGGGAAACAATCGCTTCTTCATTCCTGATAAGGTGGCATGGGATGCTGCTGGCTTTCCTTGCTGCGAGGGTGCATTGCTGGCTCCTGGTCAACTTGGTGTCCACTGGGACCTGGAGGTCTTATCTGCAAAGCTGCTTTCCAGCCAGTCAGACCCCAGCCTGCCCTGTGCATGGGGTTATTCCTCACCAGGGCAGGGCTTGGTGTTTCACTTTTGAACTTCCTGAGGTTCATCTTGTTCCATTTCTCCAGCCTGCTCTCCAGCTTTGCCTTCATATGAAAACTTGCAGAGAGCTCACTCATTCCCCTCATCCAGTCCCTTACTAAAGACACTAAACAGCAGTTGGATTTCTGAGGGACCTCAAAGGCAAGTGGGTGCCATTTGGACTTGGTACTCATACCATCCTTGGAGTCTCATGGTTCAGGTGATTTTCTACCCAGCTTCTTGTCCCCTCATTCAGTCCACCTCTCACCAATTCCTTTATAAATTCCACTTCCAGAAGAAGGTATGAAATAAGTTAGGATTTAAAATAATCATTTGGGTTCTGAACAAAATGTTTTTATTGGCTTGAGTAACAAGAAAATACATACATTGTGGTGGCAACCTATGCCAAAAACTTGTTTTGTGGCTTGTGAAACTGCTGCGGGTTTGCCCAGAGGTCTGCCAAAAACCACTGGAGAATCAATAATATCGGGAGATGGAGAGCACCTCGTATAGGCTGGCTCTTTGAAGGAAACTTACATAATGCATATGTCAGACTAAGGCTTGATCTAATGATTTTAAAAACATTAAGCTCATTCAAAAGATAATGAGTCCATGAGCTAATCCCTGGATGTCAGGCTATCACTATTATTTAAGATATACCTGCCAAATACATACAAACAGTATTGTTATTGTCTGTAGTAACTGTTTGTAGATAATTCCCTACAGTGTATGTGCGTTATTTCTTAATTCTTGGAAACATAATTTTTTTCCTTTGATTTGAATTACAGTAATTATTTCAGTTGTTCCTTTTTTAAGAGTAGCTGCTGTAATTATCTCTCCGCGGTAAGCTGGGAGAAAGGAAGACCACAGAAATCAGAAGATACTAAGGAAAGTTATAAAAATTAAAAATTACCAAACCATCAAGAAAAGTTCCTCATAACTCATTTCCTCCAGAATATTTCAGAATTATTTTTAACTCCCTTGGATGCTACCCTTGCTGATGTCTGTATTATATATAGAATCCACACTTTTGGAAAAGTGACTCGTGATTTTAGACATCACTATTTCGGGTGCTTAAACGGAGATATTTGACTGGAGACTGGTCATCAAAAGGTGGTATTTATCACTCTCTAGCAGCTATTTGCACTCCCATCAGATTCCACAGACATTTTGGAACTAGTGGTTACCTACCCCTTTGGAGCTATGGAGTCCCAGGTGGTGAGACCCTAAGTGGGGTACCCTGTCTCTGTGCGTTACGCACCTGCGTGGGTGCTGCTGGGGATGGTCATTAAACACACACCTGACTTTCCTCTTTGGCTGAAGTGTTGCTAGACACTGAGGAAGCCAGGCTCTGAACTTCAGAGACATTTAGGATGGTTGAAATGGGAATCAGGACCTTTGGGTGCTTAGGCTCAATGTAATACAAGTAGGATGAACAATTCCAGGTCCTCTGAGGCTTACTGTGCTCTGCAAGGGGACCCATGCTGGAGGTCCCCAAACTGCCCAGCTAGGAAAGAACAGTGTGGCACGCTGCATTTTGGCTTGGCCACCTGCGCCTTCCTCCAGCCCAGTGCGGGGTGCATGGGGGAGTGTCATCCAGCCGCCCCTTGACTCAGGATGCAGGTGGGACGTGGCTGGGGGGCTCACCTGGGATGCAGGATTCAAGGCAGCATCGCAGAGGGCATCTGCTGCCCAGCACAGACACAGCTGAACAAAAGTAACTGGGAAGTCTGGAGCAGGCTAAGAAACTTAAGAAGAACTGGAAATGCACTAAACCCCAAAAAATAAAAAAAGAAGGAGAATGAAGTTAGCCAGGCAGACCTTTTCAGATTTCAGAGACACATCCCCACCTCACCGGCAGTGGATGGGTGGATTTCCCTCCCCGCCCCCACCTTAAACTAGATGCGCAGATACGTGTTAATTTTCTGCAGCAAAAAAGATAGGGTAATAGCAGACCCAGAACCTAAATATAGCGGCTTCTACACTTAGCTACTATGTAATGCAGCTTGATGGTGGTTGCCAGAGAAACCCATTTATGCTGTTGAATAAGGTTGTGCTGTCCCTGCCTTATCCTCTCCCACATAATGAACTTTTTAAAAAGTGAAGGTTTAGTACAGAATTGAACTATGGGGAATGCGCTGCATACGGAGGCAGTAAGTGTTTGGATGTCAGCTGCGTACGTGTACTTTTCCATCGTGGGGCACAGTGAAATAGCTCAAGGTGTCTCTCACCAGTGCTAGAGAAGGGCAGCATCGCTGGCTGAATCTGAGCTCTTCTGTCTCAGATGTGGGGGTGGGCGAGGAGAGGAGAGGCACTTTCACAATACACTCAGCCAAACTTTGCCCTCTTTTCAGTTCAGCAAGGGCTGAACTTTTTTTACAGACATGAGGTGCTGGACTGCTTCATGACTGCCTAGCTGTTCATAGTCATGGGTTCTGCCCTGCCAAGGACGAGAAGCAGAGAAGCCGATGAACCACGTAAACTGAAAGCACCACCGATGGCCACGGACTGCCCGTTGTGGATCTGCGATCTAGATCAGCTAGGCTGATGGTAGATCAAGACAGCAGTGGCTGTATTAAACGGTGGGACCTAAGCATGAAGATTCAATAAGGCTGCCAAGGGCACAAGGGAAATGAGCTAGCTGGCTTTGGTGGGGTAAAAATACAGGGCTACAAAATCCCGAGCCTTGCCAAGCAGACGTACAGGGGTTGAATAGCTGTTCAGCCTCCTCCGGTATGAGCAGTAGGGTCCATGAATAGTTCTGGTTCCCAGGTCTCGGCTAGGTTTCCTCTCTCCCTACCATGCCTTGTCTAAAGGAGCACAGCCCCACTCAGCTGAATCTTCACCTTTTCCTGGGCTTGATTTCGGTGATTTGGTTGCTGGAGCTGACCTCCTCTCCCTCCTGGCCTTGTCTGCAAGGAATGCATCTCATGTTGGGCTGTGAATGGAGAAGTATCTGTTACTCTCGGGCAGGATGAAGAGCAAAAATGCAGTCGTCCGATACTCACTGTCTGTAAAGCCCTTTCATTAGCCCTGTGAACTTTGATGAGGCTGGGGGCCTTAAAGACTTTTAAAAGGAGGCACGCAGTGTATTTCCCTTGGGATTTCCCCTTTAGCTCTGGAATTAGCTCAGTCTTATTACTTATTGATTAATCAGAGCATTAGTCTTGTGACAAAGGTTTCAGCAAAGCATCGAACAGGGAAGAGACTACACTGAAAAGCAACAAGGCTGAAAATATGGCTACAGAAAATAAAAAGTATTGATCTCCAGAAATACTGGCCCTGGCTGGGGAACAGCAGAGCCGTGGAAAAAAAATGGCATGGCTTCATCTCAGAGCAGAAGCTTCTTTTTGGTAAGGTGGGAAAAATAAGTCAGAGAGGGGAGGGATGGTGAACCAGTGAGAACACTAGGGGAAAAAAAAAAAAAAAAAGAAACTAGGAAATATCACAGACACCTGAAGCCAAATCACTAAGCAGAGAGTGCAAAGTCCCCTAGATGGTTTGTATGGTGCACTTAGAAACGACTCACAGCTGGGCAGGAGATCAATAGCACAGTGACAATTAGGTATTAAGTAGAAGGAGAGAGTAGTATATGAATATCACGACCAGATTGCTAGAAATATGTGAACACGAGGAATGGAGGTGGAAATAGTATTTTGAAGGCATGATACTGGAATTTCTGCCCTCCCCCCAGCCCCGTAAAACACCTTATTCTGAAAGGTGTCTTCAAGGCTTTTTAAAATAGCCTCAGACATTTCCCTTGCTGCCGCTCTAATGTTCCTCTCATTTCTTTCCCTTTGCTTAGGATCTCCTCATGACTCCCTTTACTGGTAAATATATGAAAGACAGTCTTTGGTTTTCACATATTTTGTTTCTCACAGGACTCATTTTGTAAAACCCGCTGACATGGTGCCAATCTGGGTGTTTGTTTCATACTCTTTTCTGCCTGAAATGCCTAAGACAGTAAGTTGCCTTTTTTTTTTTTTTTCATTCCTCCTTCACACAATGACTTCTGCAATAAGACCCTGTTACTTCATTAGAGTTGCTAGGCACTGCTGTAGCACTGGTAATTATAATAAAGAACAACGCACAATCCCAGAACATGTTTCAAAGTCCTTGTCACCCCAGCAAATACATGCAGAAACACATGGGGAAGTTTACCCCTACCCGGTGCCGTTTCCTAGCTTAGAAAAATCCTGCCTTCACCCTCCTTGTGTTATTGTCACCTTGATTACTGCGGCTTTCATTGTCAAACTTCTTTTTTCAAGGTTTCAGAAGTCAGCAGTTAATAGTACTTCTGTTATAACTTTCTGGCTCTCATCTTTGTGAGCAAGCAGGAGTTGTTCTCTTTCAATTTACAAAAGGACAAAAGGTTTCCGTAAGCTTGCTGCTCTACCTACACACTGGGGAAACATAGGGAGAGAGATGCTGCTGAAGCACGAGATCCATTAGCAATCATTTCCCTTGCAAGGGCATGAGAAAACGTGATTCTCTGCACGACGTTGATCACAAATAAACTCACAGGTCTCCCTTTAGCAGAGGGGAGAGACACTATGACTCTCAGCTTTGCAGCCACGCTTTCTCTTGCCATCACTGTAACTAGATTTAACCACTGCCAAGTTTTAGACAGATCTTTCAGTGAGTGCCAGCAAAAGGGCTTGGTTGTAATGAGGGCTCTAATTCTGTTTTCACGATGGTGAAATGAAAGAGGAGCATGTCTCAGCTTGGGAAGCCTCTGAGAGCAATACCTGTGCCTTTGCACTAGGCTCGAGGCAAGGACTTCTGAGGTTTTGGGTCAGCCAAGATTTGACTGTGGCATGACAGAGGGGTCACGGCCCCTGGCTCCTCTAGAAAAGGAATGGGAGACCCATCTCGTACAGTAAAGTAACAAGCACGGGCTTGCTTCCCCTCTGTGCCAGCTCAACCCCATCCAACGGCTTTAACGGACAGGGTAGTGTTGGAGTACACCTGTATGATCAGCTGGAAGAGGCACACCTCTGGCCAGGGGGCTGGCAGTGACCCCACAGGGGACGTTGCGAGGGCTCAGCACCACGCTCCGGTAACCACATGGCACATGTAGTGAGCCCCGCACCCCCCGCGCAGGCAGAGCTCCCCTTCCCCATCCTGTCCCGGGGCACAGCAGATGTGAGACCCTCCCCGCTGTGCTGGGTGCGATGGGCGCAGCTCGGGTTTTATACCCCCAAGATGGGGGTGACGCTTGTGACTGTGTAAAGGGCTGGGAAACACAACCCTTCTGCCTCAGGTGCGATTACTGCAAGTTATTCTTCAAATGCTAATGAGTGGAGTGGGGAAATTAGAGAAAGAGAAGAGGGTAATAGACTTAGCCACAGGAACACCCATGTTCCTGCATTTCTTGGGGTTCAAACAACAAAGGAGACAGAAGAAAGCAAGCGTGATGCCAATCACTGTTTTCAATATCCTCCCACGTAGCAACTGCTTCTATTGAGACTTTCTATTGTGAAAGTCTTCCTCTCGCTGCAAAGAGAGCGGGAGCTCTCGGTGAGCCTTGGCTCCTGGCGGAGGAAAATGCTGTGCTTTGGTCAACAGCAGCAAAACCTTGTTTTTGCCTTTGCTTTGCTGGAGTGCTGCACCAGCTGGGGGCTTGCCTTGGCTTGGCTTAGTGGGACTTGGCCCTGCAGAGAGAGCCAGCTGGGGGTGCCTCCCTAATTCACCAGTTGGCTACTTGCCACAAGAGAGACCCCATCTTTCCTCTGAACTTAACCAGTATGTCTGCAGCAGCCCTTTGGCCCTGTTGCCTGCAGGGCTCCACCTCTCAGGGTGGAGAAGCTGGATGATGAAATGTGGCCGCAGACCATTAGGACCATATGCTCTTCCCCCAGTACCAGTGAAATCCCAGCTGGCCCCTTGCAGCTGCCTTGTTCCCTTGGAGTTCCCATGTGGCATTTCTGCCATCAAAGCCACTGGAACAAGCCTCCACCACCCCCCACCTGGCCCACACCTGGACTTCGACAATGTTTGTACCTGGATCTGAATTTTGCTGCTTGGACCCACTTCTAGTTTTTAAATAATGTTTTGTTGGCTTCCAAGAAGAGCAAAAGGGACCGCACATCTCTAGAAGATGTGATCAGAATGACAGTAGAGAAACGTGAATTTAACCTGGAAAATATAACAGAGTACAAGCAATTAGCAGGGGAATCCCTGTAAAAAAAAACCCAGGTTGTTAATACAGGTTTAAGGAAAAACCCTAAATCTTTCTTGCAAAGCAGAGCTAAGCAGGCCCAAAGGATATGTGTTGCAGAGCACTAAGGGAATATGCCAATTTTCTGTAACATTTCTGAAATATCTTTAGTGCAGGAGAAAAGAGAGAAGCAAAAGATGTGCTAATGCTCAAGGAAAAATAAGTTTGCTGGCCAACTGCTATATTCTTGCATCTCAGGAATAAAATCCGGGAAGAAATATTAGTAGTAGTAAAGCTACTGGAGTACCAGAGACTAAAGAAATGTTTGAAGCCACCCTTACTTCAACTAAATGCTTTGACAAATTATTTTTAAAGGCTTATATATGTGGCTAGATTAACAGTGATGACAGCTGTGCTGTAGTATCACTGCTCTGTTATTTCTGTGTGAGAATATTGGTTATAAAGCAAAATTACAAAAAAAGTAAAGCCACTGCAGTTCTCACTATTGGTCAGGAAACTGTAATTGAAGGATCGTTAGGAAGCGAAGATGTGTCTTAAAATAACTTGTTCAGCAAAGAGCCCCTTTTATTGGATTTCTTTATCTGAAGACCAGCTCCAGTACTCCTCAGAGCCGCAATATGCTGCGTATGCACGAGTCCTTCCTGCTCTCCATTAGAACTTACTGACTGAGCAAAACAACTTCTTGATAGACTGAATTTAATGAACTTACATGGAAAGACCTAATCATAGGAATAAAACAGAGCCCTCTGTGGCCGAACAACATCCGCACACCTGCTGAGAGGATGACAGCTTGGTGGAGACATTGCAGAAAATAGGATTCCCAGGGTTTCAGAGGAATGAAGCGCTGCAAATAGCTGGCTTAGGGATTTAAAGGGAGGGCTTTAAGAGCTGCTTTTCAAACTTAGCAGTAGATCCAAACAAAATCCCCTAAAAGAGAGAAGCTGGAAATTTGCACCTGTCTTTATGTAAAACATTAAAAAAAAAAAAAAGGCTTTCCAGCTCTGGTCCCCTGACAAGCAGCGCACCTTGAACATGAAATAAATCCCAGGTGCTGAGGCTTTGCTGTAGCTGTTTTATTTGCACCCTGCCTTTCAGCAGCTTCAGAGCTGGGAGACATCCGTGACCTCCTCACCCCATCTGCCTCTCCATCTGAGGGTCAGCGGGGTACACCCTGGGCCAGCCCAGCGCAGGGTCCCCCAGCTCTGCGGGGAGCACAGCAGGGTGCTCAGCACCCAGCCACCCAGCGACTCGCTGCTGCCATCCTGCACAGACGCTGCAGCCTCCATCCTTCCAGGCTGCCGGGCTCAGAGCCCGTTGTAGGAGCGGTGTAATTACCCTGACTGCTAAAGAGCTTTGGATAAACATCGCGGCGTTGTTTGGCAGTTTCATTACGGCTGCAGTGGGATTTCGGCCTCCCCCCTGCACCGTGCGGTGGATACCTCAGGGTACAGGAGAGCACACCAAGAGGGAAGGGCTCTCTATAGACCTTCACACTGGCAACGTGAGCTCAGATCTGTCCTATTCTCAACGCAGGTAATTATGCCTTCCCACTGCTTTAAACAAAAATACATTCTTCTCTTTCGAACAGTCAGATTTTGATAACTTTTTTCCTGCCCACCTTAGCTCATATCAATCAGGCTTTACATAACGGTGGTATTTTGGGAAGTGACACCTACTCTGCAGAAGAGCTATTAGCAAAGGCCAACTTAAAAGGGAAAAGCGAACACGAAATGTTATGTTCTGGCTAGGGACAGTATTTTCACAAATAACAACCACAAGGAAAAGCTGATCCAGAGGGAGAATTTGACGTGGAGCCATCCTTAGTACTAAGTAGGATTTTGCTTCTCAGAACATCTTCTGGCCTTAATTCTGTTTTCATTTTCAGTGCACTACAGGAGAGGGCAGTATAAACTCAGTCTTTTGCATGTAGCAAAAAGAACGCTTCCATGGTCACATCACCAGCATGGAACCTTAAATTAATGCAAATATGTAAAATGTAAATAATGTGAAATACACTAGGGAATAATTTCTTCAAGAGCAGAGCCAACCTGTTAAGTGTCCAGCAACTCATGTTCTAGAGGATTTTCTATTCTGGGTGTTTTAAAAACACAGAACTGGGAGTTGTGTTTCTCCCTGCCTGTACATACAATCCATAAATCCCATGTGAAGTATAGACACGATTAGTGCCAAACATGCAAAAGCAGGGTCAGGGTTTAGTAAGGAATAAGGATGGTAGGCAATTCAGCACAGTTCTTTACTTATTTCCATGGAGCTGGGAGGGCTGTGTCACAGGACCAGCCTGGCTCCATGAGAGTTGTTCTGCTGATCTTCACGAAGTGGAATATCCAGCTGCAGGGATGGATGGGGCAGCTGGAGGCCACCTGATGAAAAAGCCTTAGACACTGCTTCCAGGCTGTAAAAGTGTCTCTGGAAGTTACTATGCTCCCATAAGCTTGACAGGATGGTATGGACAGGGACAGCAGAGGGTAGGTATCAGTCCAGCTTGGTGCTTAAAAATATGGGGGTGGATAATCTTGGCTGCTCAGGTCAACCTCACTGCCACAGAGCCCTCACACCTTCCAGCCATAATCCCTATGATCCAGTGGTATCACATCACTCTGAATGTGGCAGCATCACTGTGTCTCACCACGGTCTGGAGAAACAAGTGCAGGAAGGTTTCCAGGCAGAGATGATACCTTAATCAGCCTAACCACTGCGTTAGAAAACCGGGCAAGACCTCAAGATCAAGATCCATCAGGCCTTCGAGGAGTTAAGCTTGCAGAACGCTTTGCACTCCCTCCTTTCCATAGCACTCTTTCCCTTACATAATTTGCCTTCCCTTACATAATAGTAACTTTCTAAAATCTCCTTTAATTGCTGATTTTTATTTTTTTTTAATGGTTTGCATCTTTCAAAAGACAAATTTCTCTGTGAACTGTGACGGGAAATTTCAGACAGCTTACGGAGGTTGTGTGTGCAAAAGGGAAGAAAAAGTTTCCTCCAAAAGCTGAAAGGAAGGGGATGAATATATACTATCACAGACTTAAAGTTATAATTTGACATTTAAAATGTGCTCAGTGAGAAACTTGCGTAAAATCAACTTTGAAAAATCTAACAGGATACCACAGGGTCTGTAGGTGGTTACAGTCTTAATGGAGAGTTTCATGGAAGTGTTTAGTGGGGATAGTGCTCTAATAAAAAGAGTCTATAAAAAGAAGTTTCTGTGAAAGTGTTTAGGATTTAACAACAGAAGGGGGAAGAAAGAGGGAGAGGTAAGGGAACAGGCAGAGGGAAGATGTGACTTAAGTAACGTCTGCTGAAAACTGCGTGTTTTACAATCCTGTGTAGGTGGACTCTAAACATTTTAATGATGCAAACGTCAGACTCAGATTTCAAGTGCCCCAAAGCATGAAATGTTCAGATGAAGGGCTGGAGTTTCTGCCCCTCTGTAGCAGAATCGTACTGCTATTTATAGACTTGCTTTTCTTAAATACCTAAGACACTTTCTTTGCTTCTCATAAACAGGCATGCCTATAACTGAACGTAACTGAGTCATCTAAATACACTGCAGTTTTCACCAAATTAACAGGAAACCAAATCCTACCTTTACCATATGAAAGAACCTCGGTAAGTAGATAGCCTCCAAGTGCTGTCTTTTCAAAAATATTGCAACTCCTGTATGAAAGGTGATTTTGTAATTCTTGAACTTGGAGATTTTGCACTGATCCCAGTGTTGGGTTTGGAACTTCCCCAGGCTCTGCCAAATTTCTCCTCCTCCACTCGCAGACTCTGCTTACTTTCTCCTGTGTTTTGACAGGGAGGATCATGACTGGATTTGCTGGGGAGAGCCATATTCAGAGAAGGCAGTTTTTAACCTACCCACACAGTTAACCTGAACACGTCCCAGAAAACACGTTAGTTAAGTGCATTATGTGCATTTACTTTGTCAGCTGTTTTTCATGCATGTCACTTGAGCAGTCGCTGCATAGGCACTCTTTGGTTGGTTTAGGTTTTTGAAATCGTTGTCAAACCTAAACAATTTCTGTGGATAAGGAAATGTGACCATTAGCCAAGCTCAGCATTGAATACTGTAGAAAAAACATCCACCTGACATTGCAGTAATTACAGTACAGAGAGACTATAATTGTCTGGAATGGCTGGAATTGTGTATTAGCCCCATTTTCTTGACAAACAGGTCATGCACTTATTCAAAAGGAAGATTTGCATGACGTTTGTTACTCTTATTCAGTCTTTTCAGGCTGTCTAAGAGTAAGTTATATATTGGCATTAAATGGAGACTGAAGTGCTTAGGCACAAGAAAGGGGTGATTAAAAGTGAACCAGAAACACAGATGCAAATGTCTTCTCTGCCTCTTTATGCCACTTTCTACGTGTGATACAGACTGTTGCTGGGAGGCAGTTGTGCCACAGACTGTGTGGCCCTTCCCGTTTCTGCATCACTTTTTTGCACAACCCACACTTCCTAGGGGCTGGGAGCGGTGCCACTGCCTTCGCCAGTCTCAGAGCGACCTAGAAACACCACTTGTCCAGAAGATACAGAAGATGTTTAATGTTAGCCTTACCCACTAACATTCTCTGCCAATTTGAGGTTACACAGCTTCTGTCCCTGGTGCACACGTCCCATGCACATGGGACCTCTGGGGAACATCACTGTGCCGTGCAGCGTCTCCACAGCACTGCTTTTAGCCAGGACTGCAGAAAACTGGTTCTCTAACATATTGCCATCACCATCTCCCTGCTTGCTTTTGGCAGAGCAGTAAATCCCTTGGGCATGTTTTAGGCTTTCCCCTGTGTGATGCAGCATGAGGGCCAAATTTCTCAAGAGTCCTGCCAGACCCTGGCCACAGTAACCTCAACTAAAGAAAAAATCAGTCAACATTTTCCTTGCTAAATGCACGCTGTGCATGCCATGAATTTGAATGAATGTAAATATAAGCACCTTAATTTCTCCAGGAATAACTTGCAGAGATCAGCCCAGCCCTTCAAGGAAATGAAGCAGACGTCCAGTTCTTAGAAACTAGATTTCTCATGGAGGCTTAAAATTGTGGTGTGATCATAAAGGTGACATCCTTCTAACAGGTACATGGAAAAACATTACACCGTGCCTTGGCTGCCCAGTTACCACTAACCAGCAGATCCATTATAAATCCCAGGTATCACAGCGCTCTTTCCTGCTACTCTCCACATCATGGTGGGTAGCATCAAGATTCAAAGCCCTGCTGTACGGTCATATATTTAAAAACATGTCCAGGCTTCAATGCACTTAAAAGTTTTGGGGGACAAGAAGAGAGGACTGGCTAGGAAGGGGCGACACTGCTGGAAGAGGAAGCACGGACACGATGTCTGAGCTTGCATGCACAGTGAGGAGGGGCAGGGAAAGAGCATCTGGGGGGTGACAGGTGAGTGTATGGCACAAGGTGACACTACAAATACAAGTCAACACTACAAATAAATGTAATGCAAGCATGAGAAAAGAACAACTTGCTTACAGATAATGTGAGCTTAGAAAATGCTTGTAACTGTTTCCCAAACCATACAGTGTGAATTGCTTCACTGGCAGTGGTCCTTCGGGTTGCAGAGGTGCAGGTGTCTATTTTTTAATATTTCAAGCTTATATACAAATTTAAAACCAGATTGCAAGCTCGAGAAGATGGAACACCTACCTTCTTTTTGCCATGAGGCGCTGCTCAGTAGAGGGCACCAACACCTCACTTAGTGCCAAACTGCTGCCAGCAGCTGGAATAAAAAAAGGCCCCTGCTCACAGCTAGGATTTAATCTATAAGAATATAAAAATTGTAAATAATAACAGTAAGCAAAGTTGCTCTGATTAAAAGCAAAAAGCTCAGGTCAAAGATCAGGTTTCCAAGTTTGTGCTCAACAAGAAAACTGAAAACCTTCCTGAAGTTAACTGCAAACGATCACAACTGAAAAAAAAATTAAGTGTATAAAATAAACTCAAATAAATTAAAAAAAAAAGGTAAAGTTATCTAATTATAATTCAGTATACACAGTTTTCTGCATCGGAAAAAGTGAAATCAGTACTGAGTGAT
Organism: Falco peregrinus; assembly: GCF_023634155.1. Classification (NCBI taxonomy): domain Eukaryota; kingdom Metazoa; phylum Chordata; class Aves; order Falconiformes; family Falconidae; genus Falco; species Falco peregrinus. The sequence goes on along the minus strand of NC_073723.1, from coordinate 97,129,287 downwards.
TAGTTAACGAAATACTGCTGTTCTTCAAGGTGCTTTAGAAGTGGATGGAGGCAGCTCAGAACCCCAGCCTGAACCTGGAAGGATGCTGCGGGTGAGTCTTTCTCAACTTTCTGAAATCTGCTTCCCTGAACGTCTAGAAAAAAGCCACTTTCACCCTTTAGAACAGCACCAGCAGGCACTTCCAGGCCCCACTCCCACCCCCAAGGCCATGGGGTTGCACACCACGTAGGACAGGCAGCTGCTGTTTGGCTCACGTGTGTACCCGGGTACCTGCTGGTTTGATATTGAGCATCGTGGGGTAATGGGCTGTGGCTGCCACGGGATGCCCCCATCCCAGCACACTGCAGCCAGCTCTGCCATGCCCCAGCCTGGCCCAGTCAATTCAGGACAAACTGGTCCAGCCTCCTGGCACTCTTCTTGATTTTGAGCCGTAAAAAGTCAGCTCTAGCCTAAAACACTGCCCAAAACGGAGTGCCTAAGAACAGGCTCTCCTGAAGCCAGCAAGATAACAAGGCCGTTTAATCATCCAGAACTATGTGGCCTCAGCTTTTCTCCCTCAAGGACGTAAACATCTCATTTTAACCAGACTTGGCAGCAGCAGTCTTTCTCCTGGATTTCAGCTTTCTAAAACATTCATAGAAAAGCTGATCCTTGCATGACCTGACCAAAGAGGTGCCTGTGAGGGACCGAATGACCGGGTGGTTAAAGTGCTGGCTGGCACATGGGGAAACCAACATCATGCAGGGGCAGAACTCGAACCTTTATCTGGGACAGCATATTTGAGTACCCCCTATACTGCCATGTCCTCTTTTTTGCCTAAAAGGTACTTTTGGGAGAGAAGAATGTGTCCATGCCCACATGTCTTGACAGCAAAAGGATTAGAAAATAGGAGAAAAAATATGAAAAGCGTAGAAAAATTACAGCTGAGAGGCCATCTGAAAACAGCCTTCTGAAAAATAAAACACAACGGGGCAGTGCTCATTCTGCAAGTCTTGGCAGGGCTGAGGTGCACCATCTGCTTGGGGGAGACCTGTGTCATCAGACCCAGGTGGATGTGAGCAAAACCCAAACTTCCCCAATGGAAACCCCAGCACAAAGAGAACCCAACACAACTAGATGCTTAGGAGGTTAGTTAGCATTGTACGAGTACTAGTGTTGGCCATATGCCTCTAGACGAGCATCCTGATGCCTAAGTCTCTGCATGTTTAATAAGCCTGGAGGACTTGTCTCCAAAGCATCAGTACCAAGGGGGAAACAGGCAGTAACAGTCTCCTGCGGAAGCCCTCGGACCCTGCTTCGCATGACACTGGCATTAGTCTCCCCAAATCTAACCCCTACCAAGCGCTGCTGTGGGCTCAGCTTGGACACTGGGTCTGGTCTTGGGTGCTGTGCTTCAGCGAGGAGATAGGTGAGGTGGGCTGGGCACAGAGATGGGCAAGAAAAATGACAAAAGGTTGGGAAATGTGGCCTGTGAGGAGGAACCCAGATGCCATGTGGTTAGCCTTGAGTAACGCACACTGAGGAGTACCGAGAACAGACCCAGAAACTCCCAGTGAAACATGTGGAAGAACGCCACATTTGAGAGGGATGCTGTAGATTCCCTGAGGCTGCCTTTCTGGGGTAAATTTGTATAATTCTGTGAATTCTCAGATTTAGAAATCTGTCTAGAATAACAGGGGCAGTGAGCAAAAAAAGTCTTATAGTTTTATCTATCTTTTACAGTCAAGAAAATTGGAAGCAAGGACCTAATTCCTTGATTCTGAGGTATTGCAGTTTTCAGATGGAAAAACCAACAAAAAACCCAAACAAAAACCCCAACCAAAACACCAAAAAATCTTAAAATGAAACAAACGTGTTGTGTTTTAGCCTGAGTACTGGTAAATACATTTGAGTTGCCACCCTCAGGATTCTCAATGTACAGGACGCACATTTCTCTTCCCCTCTCCAATGCCATCCCTGTTACATCCAGCTGCAGCCCCTCACTCCTTCCCGCAGTGCAAACCCAGGCTCTAACAGCTTCAACAAGTGACCTGAGCAAATACGCCAAGCAAGACCAAAGGCCCAGGCTAAGAATAATCAGCAGCCTGATTTTTAGCTTGCTTTTTCATCCTTGAAAGCCATTAGCGAACCCAGCCTGAGCATCAACACACACACACACTGGCCCACAGATTATCAGGATCTTCTCTGTTTGGAATAGTCCTACCACAGTGATAGCTGAGTCACGCTGGGATGTTAAAAAGAAGGGATTTATTCAGTAAACTTTAGGAAGGGGAAAACACATCTCACTAAAAGTCAAGAGGAAAAGACTCCACACACCAATGAGAGAGGCAAGCCCAGATCACGAAGGGGACAGCTGCTCCACTGCTGCCACAGTGTCCAGAGAAAACTTGACTAGCGATGCTCCAAGGGACGGCAGACAGCAGCAAAGCCAAGGGAAACGGGCACGCTGTGGGTACACAACGCGTGAGCACCAAGTCAGTCCCTTTCTGTGTATGCCTATTTTCTTGTGCAGATAATTCTCCATGCTGGCCTTCTAAGGACAGACACATTGGGGAATTTCAGATGGTGCTGTAATGTCTTGGCCATTGAAAACTCTTCCTTATTTTGTCTGAAATGTTCTGTGGGTGCTTTCTTTAGCAGCTTTATTGGCTCTGTTACAAGTTGCTATTTAATTTATATCCAGCATATGAGCTGGCTGGCAGGAACATCAGGTAATTTTAGGGGGAGAGGATTATTTTTATGTTTTATAGTCAGTAATTTGCTAACAGTAAGTAATTTGTCAGTGAGATGTTACATACCTAGTGATTCCCATTCTCTTATTTTCTTACTCCCCATGTTCATGCAGTTGTGGTCAGCACTGTGTAACTGGGGAGGGAGAACATGGGCTGAACAAAGAGGTGAGGGGAGACATTTCTCATTCCTGACTCCATCATCAGCTATGAAAAAAAGGAAAAATCCAAGGCCAATAACCTTCCAGAGGGGTTGCAGAGCCCTCCAAAGGGTTCCTGTGAGGAACTTGAGGGGCTGTGTGTGAACCCAGGTCCAAGGGCAAACAGCTACCAGGGTACCAAAAAGCAGAAAGCTCAGATCCTGCCTTCCTGCTTTTCCCTGAAGGTTTTGTAGCATTGCTGTCCTTCCTGTAGCTTCCTTCCCCCTGACTCAAAGTCACCGTGACTGGTCTAGGCACTTGACAGATAAGTCTGTACTTGAGCACGGAGCAACAGCCTCCAATGCTCATCTCTCAGCCTCAGGTGCAAATCAAAATGGCAATTTTGAGTGCAGGCAAAGGAGTCCGAGGAGTATTTTAAGGACACTAATCCAGGGGGAGCAACATCTATTAGCCATCACTTCCACCCCTTCAGATTCTTCCTTTCCAGTTAAATGACCATGCTGCTCCAGCATGGAACTCTGGTTTAGTCACGTACAGAGGAAATTTTGTACTTTGTGTCCAGCAGGAGCCCGTTAGCATTCCCAATGCTTCTCTTGCACTCTGCCATGGTTTGCCAACCATCCGTCCAGGGGGCTTTGCTCTCTAAAGAGCTCTGAGCCCTGCTGTGCTGGAGCTGCTGGCTGCTGCCTGCCCTCTGAGCCTCTGATTTAGATACTTCAGATGTTAGTTAATGCAATGTCATCACCTCCAGTCTTCAGAACCGTTCTGGACTGCTTAACCACATGCACTGCATTTTGGGCTTCCAAGTGGCCATGAAAGACCCGGCCATCCTCCTTGAAAAGCGGCCAGAGTCCATACTGTTCTTGCCTGCCAGCATTTCCAAAATCTGCTGCTTATTCTTTCACCCAGACCTCATTTTTATTTCTCTTCCGTTTTAAAACTTTGTGGAACTTAAAAATAGCTTCCTGCAAGTTCAGAGAAAAACCCCAAAACAAAAAAATAATGCAACAACAAATCAGATAAGATGAAAACAGAAAGGGAAAGGGGGGGGAGGGCATGCCACAAATTATATCACTGTCAACATGGAAATACTTAAAGAATGCATATTGAGAAACAACAGGAATTAAGAGGCCACAGCTGTGTGATGAGAAGTGATAAGAAACCTGCCATCCTTTAATAAGGCATCCTAGGAGTCATGCTTCAAATGCCCCTTTTCCCCAGGCCTCCCTAATCTGCAAACAAACAGTACCTGCAAAAAGAGAGTCATCATAATAAAAGAGAAACCCAGGCCTCATTTACTCTTGTTGTTCTGGATTAAACCAGCGTTGAGCTGAATCAATGAGCAAATAAAATACATATGGGCAAAGCTTCTGAGACCATCAAGGGGAAAGGAGGAAGAAAAGGAAGGGGGGTGGTAAATAACAGTATAAACTCTGCAATTGTTACTAGTCTGTCAACAAACATACTTTAGGGATTTTCTTGTTAAGCCGGGGGGATATATAGTGGTGGTGGAGGATTTCAACCTTTCACCTTTATTTAAGGCTGTCCACACACTTTGACTAAAAATGCATACAAAAAATTCTCCATGGGCTTCTTTCATGTTGCAGGAGTCTTAGGTAAAGGTCTGGTTTAACAGCCATTTGTTTGCTTGATTTTTTTTTTCTTGAGGCTTTTTTTTTTTTTTTTTTTTTTACTGCTGTGCAAACTTTTCACATAAAAGACAGAGAAAAGCACTTTCACTCCTGCTGGGTTTTAAACACACCGTTCTTTGGGTTATTTATTTATTTTGAGCATTGTGCTGAGGACCAGAGCACTTTGCAGAGCAGTCTAAATGCAAATATATCTCAGCTCTGCAGCCTGTTCTTTCAATTATACCTTGGTCTGATTTCTTCTGAATTGTCTGTGATGTTGCCAACTTTAACCATGAGTTGGGAAATAGTTCTTGCCCTAATTAAACCTCCAGCTTCTGGGCTCTTGGACCAGTGTGCTATTTAGTTTCCCTTTAGAGAAAGGGTGCCTGCACAGCTATAGGGAAAAGCTTGGAAGTGCCAGCTGAATGTGTCCAAGAGGCTGGAAAGCCAGAACATAAGTAAAAAGAATCTCAAATTCTTTATAATATTTAAAATAAGGACAACACCACTGAAGATTTGTGAATGCCAGGGTTGGTAAGAATGAGTTTGCATAACGCCCTAGAGGTTGAATGTGTTGATTGAAATCAAACAATTAACAATAAGAAATGATAATAAAAATTAAGAGCAGTAGAAAAGAAACATTTGGCAAGGGGCTGAAACTGTAAGCGTACTAATGCTCTCTGAATTTTGCATTTCAAAATTAAAATTGTGTGAATTACTCTGAATACCAAAAGAAACCCAAAACTTTGGAAATACCATAATCTAGAAAGAAGCTCTTGAATTAGGTGACTCATAAGCACGGGCTGATTTTCAGAAGCAACCAGTTCTGTCCGTGAGAGCAACAAAGTGCATTACGCTGGAAAACGGAGGCATGCAGCTTGGTGTCTCCATACAGACTCTGGTCCCGGTGTTAGCCACTTGTTATAAACAAACAAGCAAACATCTTTTGGTGGAAGTGAGCTTCCTGCCCCAGTCACACAAGCTGTGCTGAGGTTATGAAGACAAATATTTATCATTTGATAAAGGGTTACGATCTGCTGACCTTGGGATTAGTCTTGATGGCCAGTAAAGCAGAGTTCTACAAGCTGTTGTTACAAGCAGGGAGCCAAACTGGTCAAAAGCTTCCTGTGTAATTTATGTCAGCTTGCTTTGGTGGGGTTTTTTTGTTGTTGTTTGGGGGTTTTTTAACTTTATTTTTATGTTCTCCAGAGAGCCATACTCTGGTGGTTAGTAGGAACTACAGATAGTCTTGCAGGTTCTGCTTATCAGCTACAGCTTCAGACATCTCCACGCTGAACGCCTGGGACGGTCGTGGGGAAGGGTGGGGAAAGGGATACCCTGCAATATTCTCACCTTTTGGACGGGACAAGGGAAGAGAGCAAGTGAAAGATCAGAGCTGTGTATGAATAGACAGCCAGGTAGGCAATCATGATGCTACTTGCTTGCTCCTAGCCTGCATTCGTTACTGTGCCCCCGAATTTGGAACTTCAGATTTATTATAAAAATACTGGCCACAGTATTTATTATAAAAATACTCGTCACAGAGTTTGCAAACACCTGTACAGGACACAGTCATTTCTTTAAACCCCTGGCTGCAGAACGCTGGGACAGAGTTTTGTCATGCACTTTACAAAATGTTTCTCTTTTTATCTTGAAAATAACATTTAGTGGCTCCGATCCCTTTCTGTCCTTTGCCATGGGTGCTTGAGAAAGGCTTATAGTAGCTCCCCTGACAACCTGCTTTCTACTCCTCTGGGCTCCCTCCTACACCCTGATGCTCCCTTTCTCCCTTCCTTGCCACCTTTACCACCTCTACCTCCTAACGGATGAAAGTATTTCTCCCTACAAAGAGGTTTTAATTCAAGTTAAGAAGTCCTAATTTTTCTAGGTACTCCTCAAACAAGTGTTTTCTACTCCTTCGCTCTTTTTCATTCCTTTCTCATTTACTCATCCCTAATCTTTAAATGTCTTCTGCCATATTTCCCCCTTAAGCAGCAAATTCCTAGTTTATTGGACTGCATATCTGTGCTTTTAAATCAGCTCTCCCAGTCTGACACTGCCGTCTTTTCCCCAATAGGCTCCAGTTTTAAGTCACCCCTGTAGTTTAGTTTATTAGTTAGTTTAGATTATTCCTTTGGCTGACGATGGCTTTGGGTCTTTCTCCTCAGTATTTCACATTTGGAGTCCAAGCCAGACAACCAGCTTCTTATTTGGCAAAAAAAAAAAACAAACCAAAAAGGGGGAAACCCTGCCTTTAGGGTGGGAGTGTGTTGGGTTTTGATGTGTGTCCTATGTGTCTGTGGGCCCTACAAGACATGCAGAAGTGGTCAAATGAGAAAAAGAGAGAAGGTCCAAGAACGGAGTCTCAAGACAGTTGCTCTGCTGCTTTCTGGAGGTCACCCTCATGACTCACCCGAACAGCATGCACAGAAACATTTCTTCAAGCTCAGAAGTTTCTAGGAATGCGGTCATCGTCTTCCTGGGTACATGTTTTCAGTTTTCCAAGAAGAAAACCAATAGGAAACGGAGCGAGTGATCATATCTGATAAACTGTGAATAACCACCCGAGAGCTGCCGTAACGAACAATGCTGGGGGCGTCCGAACCCTTCAGTGCTGCTGAAAGGTGGCCACTGGGTTAGTAGAAACAGGGCTTCACCAGCAAAGAGCTGAGCAGTCACCCTCCATCTGGCAAAGCTCGCCCGTGACTAATCTTAGACATATGAGGGAACTCAGAGAAGTCAACATTATTTTTAAGATTCGCTTTGTCCACCTCTTCATTTTGCTTCTTTACGTACTCTGGAGGGTTTGGTGCGCTGTGTCTGAACAGCTTCTAATGCTTGAACCCCAGTTAGCTGCTAAAAAATCAAATTAAGCTCAGATCCTTATGCTTGCTCACACTACGTACGTGCGTGCCAAGATTTTTTTCGAAGTGACTAGTACTTGTAAGAACCTCAGGTTTCTAATTTTTGTTAAGCTGAGCCACTTCTCACCTGTTCCCTCCCCAAACATTGTGGTGTCTGTCCCTAGCTCCCTTAGAAGCTCCCACCTCCTGGCACTTGGGAGTTACCATAGTCCACTGATGTCCAGCTCTGTTACCCCTTCTTCTCAATACAGAAGGACTGCTGGTGAGGCTCCTTAAAAATTTCAGTGCCATGAGGTACTAGAATTTGGATAAAGACAGAGGGGAATGAATCAGAACATTTTTTCTGGATGTCAAGACCGATACACAAGGACTTGGAGAGGGTGGATGGGAGGAGATGTGCAAAGGGTACATCAGAGGCCAAGGGCTTTCTCTGCTGAGAAAATACTGCCTGCCCCAAAGGATTTTGCCAAACCGGTCTGTGAGCTGGTGGTGCCTGGGATGGGTGCCTTCCCCTCTGACACCTTCCTCGATGGCAGGAGCTATTAGCGGTGTTGCAATGGCAACAGAGAGGCCCAGCTGCAGCCCAGCAAACAGGCTCCTGTGCAAGTACTCTGCTCAAACCCCCGCTTCTGCTCTGGGCTCCGAGTTTTAATTCATGTCAAGATTCAACAGGTGGATAAAACGAACAAGTGAGAGTGCTCAAAGACGCCATGGGAGGGGATGTGAAAGATGTCTATCAATAGCAAGCTTTTCATCCCTCAGCATCTGCTGCAAAGGTTAATTATGTGTTCCCTTAACTCTTCTTCTTGAGTTTTATTTATTAGAAAACAATGCTGTACTCCAGGCTGCCTGGCTGGCTCTCGACTGTTTAGTCCTGGTCAGGGAGGAGATTTTGCCTACCCAAGCAAAGTATTTCCCTTGTTCTGAGGCCAGGAGATCTTCCCCTGTGATGCAGAAACAGCAAAATGAACAGGACCAAGAGCAGACCGCTTAGTTTAGGACATATTTCAGGCAATTTACCTACTCCAGTGGCCAGATTTATCTCAGGAAGGGGGCAAATTCTTTCCCCTGACCACAATCAGAGGGAAGGAGAAGGTGAACCAGAGCGAGAGCATGTTACGGCTTTTCCTCAGCTGCTGCAGGGGCTGGCTGCATGGCCCCCCACCCAGGGGCTGTTGCTGAATTCTACGTCCACAGCCCAGACTCCTGCCAGCAAAACCGGCACCAAGTGACCCCTCGGAGGTTTCAGCCATGTTCCCCATCTTCCTCTCCCAACACCTGATGGATGCTCCCTTCCTCCTGTGAACATGCTCCATTTTGATTGCAAAGTCCTCCAAGAGGGACCTCTCCATATCGATTAAGTTAAATCTCCATTTAAGGCACAGCATGCCGCCGGTTGTCACAGATCCAGCAAGTCCCCTGGGCTGCTGTCCTGCACACCCACCTGCCGTCTGGTGTGATCGCTAGCTGAACGCTCGTGTCTGAAGGAGGACATTTCTCAGCTTCCAGACTCTGCCGTGGCCTCTGCAAGTCTCTAACCACCCGTGGTGGTTCCGGTACGTCCACATTGTTACTGGTGGCCACCCCAAAATGCCACAAGCCTGTTACGCTCCTTACAGCAGGAGCGCAGCTGATCACACAGGCAGATCCTCCTCACTTCCAAGATGTGAGCAGCACTAACTTATTTTAAACAGAGCTTTTCTGTATGATTAGCAAGTTGTACAAGCAACCTACTTTCATAGAGCAATGTTCTTAGCCCAAAGAGGGCTGGCAGCTAGGTTTTTGGTTTGCAGCCTTCAATGCAATGTAAAGGAAGAGGATCTGCTCCAAAACTCCCCCTCCCTCCTTCTTTGGGCAAGCGTGAGCCATGCAGATTTGACTGCCAGAGCCTTGTGTGCTGATCTTAACCCTGGTATTATTAAACCTGAACCCCGCACTAGAAATAGCACCCGAGCACTTCCAATCCAGTCGTGCTTTGGAGAAAGACATAATTTGCAGCCCTCTTGCATGGACCTGCATCGACACCAGCCAGCTCTTGTGTGATTTAAAGGATCAGGGAATTAGCAGAGAAGGGACCTTGAATTTATGGCTGCTTCCCAGAACTTTCCTGGTTAGCTGGCAGTGGCCATGGTTCCCTTGCACCACTGCCCCATGCCTCTCTCTGGGTTGAGCACACCCGTTGCAGGGCTCGCACCTCTCCCTGCTCCAAGGGGGCAGCTCAGTTGCTGTGGGAAGCACCCGGAGCAACACCCCAGGACCCCGACAGGCCCTCCCCATTTTCCCCCCGGCTCTTTTGTTGGCTTTGCACAGTGACGGGCGGCCGTGCTTGCTGCGTGACTTTCTGCATGCTGCGGGATACTTCAGATGACATGATGGACATTCCCCCTTTGAACCCAGTCCAAGCCCATGCCAGAAAGGCCCATGATAGATTCCCTGTGCCATCCTGCAAAACAGGCTGAAATATAGCACCTTTTAACCAAAGCCCAGGGTAAACAATACAGCCTGTACTGTGGTTCATAAACAGTCCTCATTATTACAAAGGGCATTTCAAACGCGGTGTGCTACAGCTTGACCTTAAAAGCTATAGACAATCTAGCGGAGCACAGACGGTTTCATAAAGTACAATCACTTCCTGCAATTCTTGGGGCAGTGCAGCCGGAGCCGTGCAAATCCTGTTTTCCCTGCATTGTTTCCTGCATGTGAATATCATCAGTCTAGTGGCGCTCGTAACCATGGCACTCGTTAAACAGGAGTGGGGAGACTTCTGATAAAGCCATCCAGGACTCCACGGATTTGCACAGGGCCAGCAACCTTGGCTGGGCAAGGCGGAGGTGCCAGCCATCACTTCAAAAGATCAAACAAGCAACACATGCAAAAAAGAAGTGCTTTAAGAATAGCTGCTGGGTAAAAGCATTGTCAGACCCAAGTTTAGGCAGTAAAGGTGGGAGGAGCAGAGCGAGCCCCCCACCCCTCGGCAGGAGCACTGTTTGCTTTTGAGGAAGCCTTTGCCCCTGCCTGCGTGTGCACACATTTGGGAGAGCCCAGAGGTGCGGGGCTCATTGCAGCATCTGTACGATGTGAGAGCGGATCTGTGGAAGGTGCAGAGGTCAGGGAGGATCGCACCTCTGTCACCACCACTCTGCCTTGGTTGCTCCTCCATTTCCTTGCAGATAGGAAAAGAAGACAGTTGGACAGAGATAACACCACAGACTGACGGTGTAAATGAAGGTAGACCCTTTGCACTATGACCGGTTCATGCTCTAGATGAGATTATTAAGGGCTCTAATTTATTTAATGATGTCTCCTCGGGGAGACCTCAGGGTGCCAGGTTTCTTTATCAGGTACAAAGACAGTACCTGCCTGGCATATTTAGGGCTGCCAAATCTTCTGAGCATTAAATTTTTACAAAGAAGTCCATATAAGTAAGTGCATGTAATTACACATCTAATTAACAAAAAAAACCCCAAACATAATGGGCTGACCATCGGGCATCTGACCATCGTCAGGCACCTGAATGCTTTGCAGTCTTCACTGGATTTGGGAACTAAAGCATTCAGGCATACCCCGTTTAATACTGGAAGGTACCTGGGTCAAGACGATGATGGAGGTGTAATTGCTCCATAAAAGGTTTAATCTGCAGACTCCTGCATCCCATAATGAAACCAATAATGGCAAGTCTGACCTCGGAGTACAAGGCAACACCTGCAGAGTGAACCAAGCAGAGGTTACTGCAGATCTCAAGGCATGCAAAGGCTTGATGATGGGGAAATTTTACATGAGTAATTAATTGAATAGGGCAGGACATAGAGTTCATCATGTTCTTAGAATGCTATAGCAAAAAATTGCTTTTTCCAAGAAAGAAGGGTGTTTGTTTGAGGTAGGAGTGCATATTTTAGTCCTGGTGCTGCTGAGTAGGCAGGAATTGAATGCAAGCTTTGAAACGTAAGGCAAGGGGGGTGACGATGGTCACAAGATGGTTGTGTGCGCGAAAAGAGTAAAAACCACAGAACAAACACCAACTTCTGGAAAGCAAATTTCAACAGCACCATAGCAATGGTAAGTAAGGTCTCACAGGAAGGAATTCTGGAGGAAAGAAGTGCAGAAAATTTGCTATGCAAGCCTATATTTGAACAGCCACAAAGCAGTTTGAGTGGCAGAGAAGGAAAGGAAGCGTAGCTGAAGAGCAGTAGGACAGCACCAGCAGCCTGCAGAAGATTGCCGTGCGTCTTTAATGTAGATGCACGGATTTAATGTAGAAGTGGGAGTGCAGACTTGGTGAATGAACACAGAGGAATAGCACAAGCATGTAAATGCAAAATGAATAGTAACTAGCAAGGGGTATGAAAGGCTTCCCATATGTCCTGAAGCAACCGGACAACACAGGAAAGCCTGTTACTTCTTGGATAAAAAGGCTGAAACAGAGAAGGCTGTTCAAGTTTGCAAAATGTTAACTGAAATTGATTTAGCAGGTGGGAAATATGAAGGCCAAAGACAGAAAAAGAATTGCCCGAACGCCTTTTAGGTAAGACAAATGCTTTCAAGTTTGTGAGGCCTCATGAAACTCAGACTAGTATAATTAAGGAACTAATCAAAGCAGACTGAGCTATTATCTGCAAGAATTCCAGGTTTAAAGAGGATGTCCCAGAAGGCTGGAAAATGGCAGAGAGAGGACCTGTCTTTACAGAGAGGAAAAGGGAGGAGCCAGGGAATTCAACACTAATCTGCTTAACTTTGATAAATGGAAAGATAGTAGAATGAATAATTAGGTAACCAAGTTATAATCCCAAGAGAACAATATGTTGACAAATATCAGCCAGTGCAGATTTTTATATTATTTTTAAGAACAAGGCATGCCAGACCAATATACTGGGTAAGTAGCCCAGTAATTGAGAAAGGGACAGGATGCTATTTTCCTACATGATATTCTGAGAAATAAAGCAGGAAAAGATGATCTTGGTGTAGTCACATTCACTTGAACATGCCTCTGAGTAAAAAACTGCACTTGGAGATCAGTTATCAGTCATTCACTGTCAGGTTGGATGACATTTAAGGAAAGTCCTTTGTGCATTTATCCTATTCTCTGCTCTATTTACCTTATTCATTAGAGGCAGGGACTGACAGTGAGCTCAGCACTTACAGCAGTAACTATAAAACCAGTGGATGATTCAAGGTGGGAAAGGGTTTCAAATCTGCAGCATGAAATCCAGCAAAGATGAGGCATTTTCGAATGCACAAATAAAATAGATTGAATAAGAAGAGAAATGACAGCACACCGAGAAGTGATCTTGGGGTTACCGAGGACGAGAAGCTCAATGTGCATATAGAAAAGAGGACAAATCTTTTCTTTCAAGTGGTATCAATAAGAGGGCTGGACATGAAACACGAGGCAATCAGTTTGCTCTGTGTGACACTGGTGGGGCATCAGCTTGGCTCCGCACTTGAGAAAAACGCACTAACAAATTCAGGAGAGCGCAATGGGATGATAAGTGATGTGAAACACAGGTTATTCAAGCAAAGGCTGGAGAAGCTGTCTTTTTTCAGTACAGAAAAAGGAGCAGGGTAAGAACAAGAGAGGAGAGATGCTATCAGTCTTGCAGTGTGCAAGGAGGGTGTTACACAAAGAACAGAGCTTAGTTGTTCTCTGCGTTAGGGAGAATTTTGTTTATTCTGCACAAAGAAGATTTAAGCTAGCTGCCTGGAAAGAAAAAATAAAAAAACCCCAAAAAACAAAAAACCCAAACCCTAAACCACACCAAACCAAAACCTAAAACTTTCTCATTCGAAGGATAGTTGGAACAAGCTACCAGAGGAGGTTGTACAAGCCCTGTCTTTGGAGGACTGTTAGAGAAACAGCTGTCAGGGTTGCTCTAGGTCACAGCTTGAGGTCCTTTCCAACTCCGCTTTTGTATGATCTTGCAGAGTTATTAAGCCTCTGTTTAACATTATGAACATAAGTGACTTGCAAAATAGGCAGTGTTCCGAGTTGAGCACATGCATAATTGCTTTGCTGGTCTAAGGCCCAAGGTATTTCTGGTAGGTGTCAATTTATTCCAAAAATTCCTGCTAGCAATTATTCCCCTATGCACATTGACACCTGCAAAAAAAAAAAAAAAAAAAAAAAAAAGCAGTATTCTTCTGTTTCCAAGCTGCTGCATTCCTTTCAAACCATCCTGCCTTCCTCTGATAATACTAAGGAAATAAAAGATTCTCTGTTTGAAACCTTCTTTATTGAATCAAATTGTTTCCTCATGCGCTGTAAATAGAAGAGAAACATGAGGTCACTGAAAAAATGAGGTGAATCCTATCAATACAGTATTAGGGATGCAAAGTATGAACGTATTTATAATTCACTGAAAACCGGATATAATACATACAGACATCACACGCACACACTAATATATTCCCCTAAGCCTTGCATGGCTGGAAAACCTCTTGTCTTACAGCAGGAGGACCATTACATTTGGTTCCTAGTATTTCTCTGGGTTTAACCTCACTGTGCCTTGTCTCCACCACCACGAACAGCAGAACAGTTCATAAAGGAGGACTAAAACATCTTTGAGGAGCTGAGACATACTGAGATTTAATTGACTTTCCCAAAGCTAGATAACCTCTTCCCCCACACGTGGGGCTAAACCCCACCAGCACGCAGCTGGTGGCTGCATGGGGAGGTTGGGGATGCTGAGTACAGCTCAAGTGCCAACAAATCCTCATCTTTCTGTTGCTGGGGTTTTCTGTGTGTGCGCGTAATGCAGTGTTGTCCAGGAGCATTGGTCATGAGTCAGGTCTTTCCACTCTCTACTAGGTGTGCAAACATACAACAAAGAAAGGAGCTCTGCCTAAAGCTTTCCAAACTGACTGCAAGATGAAATACCACAGGTGGATGAAAGGAAGGCAGGGAAGAACAAAAGGAAACCGTGAGTCACATTGCGCTATTATCTGAGAAATGCTGCTGCTCACAGAGGTGAATTCTAGCCCTTGAGAGGCTGCTTGTGGAACGGACTGAGGAATTGTCATCTTGGAGGTGAGCGTGGAATTGCTGAGAGAAGCTCCTGTATTCAGAAAGTCAAGCAAAGGGGTGTTTATGTTGTCAGCAAGAAGCCTTGTTTCAACCTCTCAAAGCTGGCAGCAAAAGGACTTGAACGTGGAGCTACAACAGAACCTGAGATTAAGCTGGGTCTGCCTGGGCTTGGACATCCCAACAAATAGAGTGGAGATGGTGGACTGGGACCAAGGAGGTGTTCAGCTCAGCCACACTTACTGTTGCTAAGCTTCTTCCAGACCCAGATCTATCAGAGGCTTCTGCCCTTCGTTGTTTTGGTGGGAGATGACAGAGTTTGCCACCAGCCCCTTTGCTGGGCTAAGCCCTCTCCTGGGTTCTCCTCCTTTCACTGGGAGGTTGGTGAAAGGGGAGGGAGAGATTCATGGTAAAGAGAGTTCCTCTTCCATCAGCAGGCTGGCTCCTGTGAAAGATTTGATGGCCACAACTGGGGGACTCTTCACTTTCCTTCCCTGATACAACCAAAATTTACCAGTTTTCTTGAGAACATTTTAACAACAACGCTAAAATATTGGGTTTGAGTTCACTTTCTATAAAACTTCAAACTGAATTGAAAAGATACTTGGGTTTTCCTGGCTTCCTGCATATGTGCTGAAATGCAGGATTTTTTTTAGCAGCTAGCCTTTCACTATGAACTTTCAGATATGCCACTTCACTAATGGGATTTTCTCTTTGTGAAGCTGCAGTGCTTTAATTCTGATAAAGTGAAAGTTCCATCATTAATCTTTAAAACTGCAGAGCATATGAGTTACTAGTTTCTTAAAATACACATTTCTGTCAAGCCATTCATTTTTTATTTCAAAGATACTCATGTTTTCCAGTTTTCCTGCTGATGCATAAATTGGTATTTTCCGAGCAGTTCCCCTCTGAACAATTTCTCATGCATTCTTCGGTCAGGCAGTTTCAGTTTGTAAGGTCTAATCCTTTAATTGTTTCACTGATGAAAATTCCAATAACACGCGATTAAATCTCTGGCACATATTAGTTATTATTTCCTTATCAGTAATATTTACTATTTATTCTAGAGTAAATACACTGCCGGAGCACCCAGACACTAATACACAGGCTCACTGGAGGTTCTCTTGTAGACCACTTGCTAACAACTTCTCCCAGAAATCCCTGCCAGAACCCTGGGAAAAACCTTAAAATTATCACCCTGATGAACCCTCCTTGCCCATACTACAGGGGAGCAGAAAATCTCTAAGATGCCAAGTCTCTTGGCCAATTTAAGTTATGACAGTGACCGGCGTTTGCTGGTCCCAGCAGCAGAGAGGCACTGGTTGCGTGCCACGGCTCTGCAGATGGGTCTCTGCTTGCCCTGATGGATCCAGCCTGGAGCACAGACACCAGCGGACCACAGCTGGACATGGATATGGGGCAACACTGGGAGTCCACTTCTTTATACCTAAAGATGGAGAGGGCAGGAGGTGGTGCGGTTGAGATAGCTGGTCTGGTGCCATAAACCAACAGGCTTGGGCAGGGCGTTGAAGAGAGCTGATGACAGCACTGGGGGCTTTCTCCTAAAGGGACAGCCTTTCTGCGCTCGCCTGTGGAGCCAGGGCAGGAGCAGAAGGAGCCTGCTCCTGCTTCCAGCCATCACTTCCCTCCTAGCTGGCCAGCCCAGCTGAGCACGATGCCATTTCTCTCACACACACTCCCCTTCTCAGTAAATCATCTTCCTGCACCTTCTTTTTCCCCGACGACATCAGTTTTCCAGAAAGGTAAGGACATTTGCTTGGAGCTCATCACTAATCCTCTGCAGGATTAGCAGAGGTTTAGCATTCAAAGGCACAACACTGCTCACAGTGAAGCTGAACACCAAAATATTCTTAGTATACTTTTGAAATTCTATTTTTTTCCCTCTATTGGAAAAATAGAAGCGCTTTGAAGAGCACCAGATCTACTGTGATCCTTTCCACAGTGGAAAACACGTGAAAAGAATGCTATACTTGGAGATGGCAAGGAAGATTAAAAAAAAAAAAAGGAGGGGTGTTTTCTTGGAAAAGGCAGCAAATTAAAACTGAAGCTTTCCTTAGAGACCTATTGTTTTTTGCTCGCTTTTTGATGAGGAGTACAGAAAACATTTTTTTTTTCTTGGGTGCAGAAAAGGACCTCTAGCTAGGGCGGCACACCCGGGGCTGGTGAGTGGGTTGGTGGAGTGCTCTTCCTCTTCCAGATTATAGACCACTTCTCAAATGAATAGATGCAAGTCTGAGCTGTTGGCTATTGTGCAGTGTGGGTTGGTTGTTTTTTTTTTCCTTTCTTCCCCTATATTATTGTTTTCTTTTTATTTTTGGCAAAAACAATTGGGAGAGTCTGGCTTCCATTGCACTTTGACACAAGTATCAACACCTTGAAATGTTTTGCAAAATGGAATTCTTGCTGCCCACCCAGCCCTACAATCAACACCCCAAGGTTTTCTTGGACACCTATCTTACCAGCAAGTCTGGAAGTCCTTAGGCTAAATAATAAGCTAAAACGCACGTGCCTACAAAAGAAAGTTGGCACATACTGCCTTAAAAGCCAGTTTTATGGGGAAGCAACACTAGAAATGGGGAAGCTGTGAATCCCCAGTGAATTCCTGGTTGTAGATGCCTCATCCTGGTGGCTCTCCATGGTTTCGTTCCAGTAAATAGAACCCCGCACCACGGAGCGTATGGGAGAGGTAGCTGGTAAGTGTGACAGGTGAGCGCCAGCAAGGACAGGGAAATCCCATGTGCAGCGTTAAAGAATCATAGAATTGTTCAGGTTGGAAAAGACCTTTAAAGTCATCAAGTCCAATTGATGACCTAACACTGCCAACCCACCACTAAACCATGGCCCTGAGCACCACATCTACACATCTTTTAAACACCTCCAGGGACAGTGACTCAACCACTTCCCTGGGCTGCCTGTACCAGAGCTTGACAGCCCTTTCGGTGAAGGAATTTTCCCTAATATTGGATCTAAACCTCCCCTGGCACAACTTGAGGCCGTTTCCTTTTGTCCTGTCATGTGTCACTTGGGAGAAGAGACCCACTCCCACCTCGCTACAGCCTCCTTTCAGGCAGCTGTAGAGAGCCATAAGGTCCCCCCCGAGCCCCCTCCTCTCCAGGCTGAACACACCCGGTTCCCCCAGCCCCTGCCCCGCTCTGGTCACGCTCCAGCCCCTCAGTGCCCCCCTGCAGTGAGGGGCCAGAGCTGAGCCCAGGGGTCAAGGTGCGGCCTCACCAGTGCCCAGCACAGGGGACGGTCACTGCCCAGGTCCTGCTGGCCACACTATTGCTGACACCAGCCAGGGTGCTGCTGGCCCCCTTGGCCACCTGGGCACGCTGGGGGCTCATGCCCAGCCGCCTGCTGACCGGCCCCCCCCAGCCCTTCCCCGCCAGGCAGTTCCCAGCCCCCTGCCCCCAGCGCTGCGGGGGGTGGGTGTCACCCGGGTGTGGGACCCGGCACGGAGCCGTGTTGAACCTCCTACAAGTGGCCTCGGCCCATCGGCCCAGCCTGCCCAGACCCCCCTGCAGAGCCTCCTGCCCCCCAGCCCATCAACACTCCCCCCAGCCTGGTGTCGCCTCCAGCTTACTGAGGGAGCGCTCGATCCCCTCGTCCAGGTCATTGATGGAGACGTTAACCAGGCCTGGCCCCAGCGCTGAGCCTGGGGAACGCCGCTTGTGACCGGCCACCACCTGGATGTCACTGCATTCACCCAGCCAGTTTTCACCCAGTGCAGAGTACGCCTGTTCAAGCCATGAGCAGCCAGTTTCTCCAGGAGAACGCAGTGGGAAATGGTGTCAAAGGCTTTACTAAAGTCTAGGCAGACAACATCCACGGCCTTTCCCTCACCCACTAAGGCTAACAGTTGCTCTCCAGCAAGAGCCACAAGGAGCTGCAACCCGCCTTCTCCAGACACCAGCTTCCTGCTTTGCCTTCAGAAAACTTTCAGGGGAGGGGCGCAGCTGGCTATATCCACAGCTCTTCATCAAAACCTGCATCTATTCAACTTTTTGGGCTCTGGAAGCCTGAATGGGAGCCTTCTCCCCTACCCCTTGCTGTGATGACAGGCTTTCAATCCTGGTATTGGGATGCAGCCCCCATCCAGTGAGGCTGATGGATACTCAGAGACACATGTGCTCTCCTCTTAAGGATTCCTTTTATTGTTCTTCTCTGCTCCCCTCCACCCCCCCTTTATTTTTTTTTTTTATCTCACCACATAAATGAGAAGTCCTTCAGACAGAGCCTGCCGGAAAAGCCAAGACACATTCAAATGCTCTCCTTTCATTGTTCCCAGAAGATTAATGACACGTAGGCCAACAGGCCCGTAGCCCTGTTCCCGTAACCTGCATGCCAAGGGGGAACAAATGAAAGCATGCAACTGGAATTTCCACTCAGCTTGTCTCAACAGGACACAAAAAGCTAGGACAAATGAAATTACAGCTCCGGAATAGAGCAAAGAAGTTCCCCCCTCCTTTCAAAATAAACAAACAAACAAGCAAACTGGGCTGTGCTTGCATGTGGCTGGAGGCTACCTCTTCACGCCTATGCCAAGCCCTGGCCACCAGCAAGGATTTGGTGGCCTTTGGATGTTTTTCAAGCTCGGCAGCCTGCTGCTGCTCTCTGCTCACGGCTCACATAACCCGGCCATGCGAGACCCCTGCTGCCCTGTTCCCACCAGGAGCGGGGATCCACGTGTTTGTCCCGATGCCAGCGTGGTGGCCGAAGCTGGTTGGCAGATTAATTGCTGCACAGAGGCCTGTCAGTCAGAGCCACGGGTGTCCCCCCAGGCAAGGTGGCTTCTTCATTCCAGGCTGCCAGCGTTGAGAGAAAGGCAGTCACTTACTTTGAAGGGTGTCAGCAGGTTGCATGCCTCAAAAAAAGCCAGCGTTAAATAAATATGCAGGTCCGGCGGCAATGTTTTCTTGTCTGACTCTCTCTCCCAAAACTCTCGCTGTGGTTGTTGAGTTGCTGGTTTGGAGAGTTTGGAAAAAGAAAACAGGACCGAGGGAGCCCCGGGTAATGGCAAAGACATCAGGTGAAGCCAGCAGACTGAGACGAAACACTAAACCCCGAAGAGCCTGGGAAGTGAAGGCAGGCAGGGTGCAGTCCCTGGAGGGAACCACCGAGCCAGACTGCCCCTGGCAGCACAGCCGTGCTGATGCCAAAGCAGGTACCCTCCCCAGAGGGAGATGGGGGACCCCGCTAAACCCCTGCTCCCTTCACCGCCACAGCTGAGCTGCACCAGAAAGAGGCTAATTCCTAGCTGGAGCTAGCAGAAACTTACAGCTTTTCTTCTAAAAGGGTAACATCTTGAATGCTATTTCCTCATGCTTTCTGACTAGCCCATCTCATCTTTCCCCTGCGAAGGTGGCTTTGGGAATGCAATCCAGCCTCCAGCTGGGGAACAACAACAAAACCCCAAAAAAACAACACCCACCACAGCTGAGCTCTGCCTCTGCCAAGGAGACTCTGGTAGTCCCTGGTATGAAAAGCAGCTGCTGGCACCTAAGGCGCACCCCAGAAATCCCTCCTACATACCATTCCCAAACTTTTTAACGACCCAATGCACCAAGAGCAATGTTTTCTGTTCATTTCTACATTAAATAACACTTACTAGATACGACGAGTGAAACGCACCAGTCTTGGGCATAGCTAATAATTCTCCACCTCCAAAACTAATTGACCAGCTAGAGATTCAGCATGCAGGAGGACGCGCTGATCTCCCAGTTCCACAAACTATCACTTCTTACCTTGTATTTATAGCGGTGCAACAGCTTTAAGTAAACCTGGTAACAAGTCATTAGCTTTGTCAGTATTCCAATCTATATTTTTAATGATATTTTTCTTTCTTTAATTGTAATTTTTCAGACTTGTCAGCTACAATAAGCCTCTGTATTACATTTTTTTTTTTAAAAAAAATACATTGTACACTAAGAAGCCTAAAAATCATACCCATGATATAGCTTGCTTTGGGTCACATAAAGAACTGGTAATTAAGAAGGTCTACACTGAAAAACAGCTTTCCTTACACTGCATTTGCTGAGGTCTGAAGTACAGACCCAGGGCTAAAGGAAATCCCAGTTTGCTTACTTCCACTGCATTTGCTTCTGGGGAAACTGGGGCAAAACAGACCAGCAATGTCTGTTTGTAGTGGCTGAGAGACATTTGTCAAAAGTCAAATATTTTCAGATATGGCTGCCCACAGGCAGATGTTATCTCCCAGATAACAACAGTGAAATGACTGCCCTGATTTGTCCGAGGTTGCAGCATCAGCAAGGGCCGCTGCAGCCAAGCAGCATCCAACGCCTGAAAACATCAAACCCGCTATTTGCCTCCCTCAACAAGCAGTGGTTTGAGGACCAACAGCCAGGCAGCACATTCTTAAAATATCGATCAGCATCACTGCCTGACCCCTACACCAACGGATCCTTTCTGGTTACCTATATTTCCCTCCTTGTTATTTAGTGCCTGCGATAAGATCCCACCTATCAAACCATGCAGCATTTCTCTTGCCATAGCTGCAATTAGCAGTCCTGGCTGTCAGAGCAGGCTGTACCCAACAGCTGTGCCACATGAAACAGAGCACAAGTTGATGTGCTGCAAACACCAAAGGATGTATTAGTACAGTAGCCCCTCTGCAAGGGCTGCCTAACACTTTTGTTTTGTTGTTGGTTTTTTTGTGTGTGTGTGTGTTTTTGTTGGTTTTTTTGTTGTTGTTTTGGTTTGGTTTTTTGGTGTGGTTTTTTTGGGTTTGTTGTTTTTTTTTTTTTAAGTTTGATGAGAAATGCATGTCTTTTCTTAAAACATCCAGTTTTAAAAATTGCCAGTGAGGAGAAGGTGTTATGCAAGAAGGTATCGCAGGAGCTGTTTGTTCCAAAACACAGCACCGGGAATATGCGTGCACCTCTACGTGTGTGGGATACACACTCCCCCCACCCACAACAAGAAAGCAAGCCACAACGCTGAATTCTTTTGGTATGCACAAAGTCTAAGCAAGTGGACTAGCAAAACAGAGACAGATAGCAATAAATCAATAACCAGCTATTTTAAGACATTATTGTGCTTCAGCTGCTGCTGATTTTTCAGTCTCTCCACGATGTCCCCCTAAATGGCAGCGTTTCCAGCCCTCCACTTCCCTGCAGCTCAGGGATGCCCCACCGAGGGACAGGTCAGAGGATGCTCTCACAGCTCAGCCGAGGTTGATGCACCCTGGGGAGGCACCCAAGCCACCAAGCTGCAACATCAGCCATCCGCTACAGGGAGCACCCAGAGCAGGTGAGCAAACACCACACAAGTGTGTCACCATCCCGATGTGTCATTTAGCTCCAGGAATAGCACCAGGAGATACACCGGGGCACTGAAGTCTGTGCTGGGATTTATTTAATTTTTTCCCCCCTTTTCTTTACTTTTTTCCTCCCCAAAGGTCTCTGAGCATGTTCCGGTGGTTATTGTTCTCCGGGCAGTGCAAGGGCAGTGCCCCACAGGGGCCGGGCTGGAGCCCAGCATGATCCACACCCACATTCCTTGCCAGTGGGAGGAACTGCAGCCTCTATTTGCACAACTTACTGTATATTTCCATAGAAGGACAATGATCATCTACCTAAACGTAAGAAGCCTCCTGCATGGCACACGCTGTTTTACATATGCGCCCAAAATGAGGTATTTTGCGAAATACAGAAATTCCCCGCGTGCTTCTCCTCTGAGGTTTTGTGGGGAATTGTGTTTTTTTTCCTTGCTTTAAGCAATAGAGTCATTGTATGAGTAATATTGTCCCATGTATTTTTGTTGTCATTCATTTCTGCTTCCGATGATTTTCTATTAGAGAAACTTCCAGAGTTCTGGAAAAGAATTTGCATACAAAGTGCCTCTTTCGCAGTTGCGTACCCTCTAAAGTTCTTAAATGAAAAAGCTACAAAAGTCGCCATTTTCAGATGAAAATGAGATTCACCATGAGGTGCTTAAGCATGTTCTAATTTTAAAAGATGTGAGCAGCCCTGCTGGCTTGAGGTACCAGCAGAAAAGTGCCTCAGTTAAAAGTACAAGTTTACAGAACGTGTTCTAGCTGAGGGCAAGGGAACGGTGGCCCTGTAGCTGCCTTGATGATGTGAGGACAGGAGGGCCAGCAAAGTTTATATTTTTTGTTAGACTGACAGATACAGTGGGAGACAGAGCAAGCAAGCTTCAGGGCACACCAGGGTCAATACACTCTGATGTTCTTACATTGTTCTTGGCTCTATCTGATGCTACTCAGTTCTCCAAAGAGAAAAATAGAGAACTTCACAGGTACAGATTAAAGTCTGAGAGCTGAAAGGGAGAGGAAAATAGCTGTGGGACCTTGCTGACCTCAGCTGGGTACCTCTGAAGGCAGCCTCCTCTCCCCTGGTATGTGTACAATTTACTTTGTGTTGATTACAAAAAAAAAAAAAAAAAAAATCTTATTTGTGCTTTTTGTTGTTGCTGGTATGAGCACAGCTACCCAGGGAGGGAGGTTTATCTCACCTCACACGAGCTGCTTCAGCGTTAGGTCTGGCATGACCTGGTATGTCTGGGCTCCCACTGCAGTCGGTGGAAAGGGATGAGCTCTTTTGAGGATGATTCAACCTGTTTTATGACAGAAATCATAAGACAAGAGGGATGAATCACCCTATAGACAGCCTTCCCTCTCTCTGCTGAGGACTTAGTCTTAAATGGCTAAAATTAGGTGAGGTGAATCATGCCCAGAGGTGATTTTTCTATGCTAGAAGCACCAATATTACCCACCTAGCAAAATTAGTGAGGCAACAACGTCTGTCAGCGTAAACCTGGCCCATGTCTTTGCAGTTCAGGAATTTGAAGTGTCATCTGCCAAGCATCCAACTCCTCCTACAGACTCCCCTCCCTTTCCGGGACCTATTGTACCCACAACTGCCCCACACAGGTTCAACACCCAGAAACCATCGCTGCCCATTTCCCATCTCCTTTGTCCTAACAGCATGGGCCCAGTCCCCTATGAAGGGAACAATCTTCATTTTCTATACATTTCCAATGGGAGTTAAGGCAACTCGGAATGTGGAGGCTAGACCCTGAGATTTAACATCTTCCATGAATCAAAGATAAGGCTTAACTTTTAATACGGAAAACATTTAAGAGGCAGCTTAATTTTTAAGCCTCTCCCATCAAATCAGGACAGGACCCCAGTAAGCCAGTACAGTTGCTCTTACAAAGACCAGCATCAAAAATTGTTGGATGTGTATATGAGAGGACAGCAAGGAATTGCCTCTGCAGTATATGTCTAACACAATTACATTACATTTTACACTAATCAATACAATTACACTGATACAATTAGCATAAGAGATCAATAAAGGTCGCCTCCTAAACAGTCCTCCCGAACCCTACTTTTGTAGCAATACAGTAAATTTTGTATAATTCTTGTATGGTTTTGTGTTGGAATTACAAGTATGCTCACCATCAACATACATCCCCAGCCCTTTCTGAATCTTGGTGAATTCCTGACCTCAGTGACAGCCCGCAGCAGCGAGTTTCATAGTTGAATTTATATCACGCAAGGGAAAATAGTCCCTTTCCTCAGCTTTGAACTCACTACCTTTCAGTTTCTTCCAGTGTTCTTGGATAGCAGCTAGGGCACGTCAGGAATTTTCCAGTGAAACAGACTGGAAAAGGGCAATTCAGAGTAAAAATGTCTTTGGGAAATAGGTCCATGTGACAATCTTTTGACAAAGCACAAACAGGACTGGGTCCCAGAGGTGTTTCCTGCTGGGCTGCCAGGCACAACGCCGGGGGGTTGCGGGGGTCCCAGGGCAGGTCATGGCTGGTCTGGCCACAGCCAGGCAACCAGAGGCCCCAGGAAGCCTGGCTCCTCTGGATGTCTTGGAGCTTAGATCTCACTCCTCAAAGTAGGCTGAAAATTTTCCTGAACAGCGTGTTTCAGTTCCAGATTTTTTTGTGGAATTCCCCTTTTACAGGAAATTTGGGAAACATATTTCCCTCCCGCCCCCCCTCAAAGCATTTCCTCCCTCCCTTGCTACCCAAACCCAGCAACTTTTGTCCCAGTGCCATGACATTCAGCCCTTTTACTTTCTGATCTTAAGGAAGTATTTGCCACCTTTTCAACCTCTTCCCTCCTCGGGGTTTGCAGACAGCCCTCAGTTTTCTTTGTTCTCTTGAGAAATTTCCGCAAACCTGCGACGTCTAATTCTGTGCGGCAGTCAGCATCCAAACTCTCACTGCCTTTACTGGGGAACAGGGTCAGTATTTCCCATGTAAATTGCCACTGAAATGTAAGACGCTTACCACCTGAATATTTGCACACCAACACCAGCTGCCCAATGGGCACACAGGGAGCGCCTCTGTGCGTAACAATGCGCAGGCTTTGGCAGTACTTCAAAATCTTTCTTCTTCCCTTTCGGTATGTCTCTGGCACGTAACTGCAACTCTCCAAAGAGCTTGCTGAACGCCAAGTATGGGAAAAATGACTCGTTAGGTTAGAAATGCAGACCCCTCCTCTTTGCAAGAAGGAGAATGTCAAGATCTCTCTTCCATTCCCATCTGGGCTGAGAGGATGGACCTGAAGGCACATTTAGGGTTACTTCCTTTAAAGGTTCATTTTAGCCTAGTATGGGCCTATGGCTATAAAATTAAACAGAAAAAATTCCCACGCAGAGCAAACAGAAAGGGCCAAAAGGTCTTCTAATGGATGTTTTCCTTTGGTGTCCTTCTGAAGCAGATTGAGGTTGCATTAATACACATTTCAGACAAAAAGAAAAAAGAACAAAATAGATTCCCAAACCCTGACATCATAAGCAAACCAAAAAAGCAGCATGGCAAATTCATGCTTCTCATAACCTTCATTTTTTCATATTATTCTTTCTCATTCCAGTCTAGGGAGTATAAACCAGAACAGAAATAGGTGCGGATAGCATTTTTTTTGTGTAAAATTGACACTAGTGAGCTTGAGCCACCCCACTAATAGCACCTGCTGGGGTGTACAATCCATGTCAACACACTGGAGATGGAGTGAGGTGAAAGGATTTGTTTAAAGGCAGCAGACATGCAAATAAGAAAGTTGGTGCAAGGATGACGGAGCTGCAAATAAGGGAGTTAGGCACTTCAAGACAACTGTTCCAGTTGCAGCATGAAACTTGCAAAGCCTAGAAGATTTGAGAGCCACAGCTGCATGCGGATGGCTCATCTCTTTTCCATTTCATGGTACTTTGTGCAACCTGGCGTCTGGCAAGCATTGGGCTGGTGATCCTCCCTCACAGCCACATCTCCATGAAACTGGGCAGAGGCACAGGAACCTTATGGTCATAGCCAGCCACCACTGCTAAGCTTTACTACTGCCTCCCTTAAACTATATATAGACAGCCAGGCCTGGAAAACCACAAATTGGGTCATCCACTCCAGTCACCCACAACACAAAGATTATTTCCTTACTTTATTCTTGTCATTGTCTTATCCTATCTAGTCTCACCCACCCATGTCATTGCCTCTGCTAGAGTTTAACAGTCTATTCCAGGCATGTTCAAGGTTATGAATTTTTTTCCTTGTGTCTAGCCTGATTCTTTTTCCATTTTTAATTTTAGGCCAAACTCTGTTCAGCCACTTTCTAGATAGTCCAGATAAGTCTCTTCCTTTCTTTCATGGAGTTTCCTTTCACTTATTTATATTGCTATCATCATGTCATCAGCCCCCAGCCTAACTTTTTCCAAGAGCTCCTGGCCGATGCACTCCCTGTTCCAGCACGCTCGTGTGTTCTTCTCAGCTGCTCTTCCAAGGCTTTCCAATTTGCTTTTCTACCATTATGATAGTTTCAGCTTTCACGCAGCATTTGGGAAGCAAAGTTCTTCACTCCTATCCAGCGTGTCTGTTCTAGAGTCCAGCAAATTTACACATTCTGTTAGTATAATGTTTGTCTTTTAGGTCTTTAAAGCAATTCTTTGCCTGCAGCACCTTGTCATCTTCATTGTAAGATCACTAAATGTACAGACCAAAATTAAACCCGATACCTGCACAAATCTACCAGCCTGAAGAGGGGACAGAGCCTTGCTGAACATAAGGGCTTATCTGTACAGGCTGTGGCCACCACAGGGCTGAAAATCCTGACACAGCCTGAGCAACGAGAGAAATATCAGATGCTGGGAATAGTAGCAGAAGATAGGTACAAGATCTAACATAAAAAAAAAAAAGAAAAAAAAGTCATCAGCCAGAAGATTTTCAGGTAGTAAAAGACAGGATAACATGGGAATAGAGCAGAACATTTGGAGGAGAAAAGATTTTTTTCAGTGGCATAACAGAAAAAACAGAAACCGATTTTCACTGGTTTCAATAAGATTTAGAGGATTTCATATTTATGCCAGAAGAACCATTAACATGGGGATAGTTACAAATTCACTCCTGCAAGCAGCACCATCAGCTTTCTGGTATATCCTACCACAGCCTAACTCTGCTTTTCACTAGCTGGTTTACAGCTGACCTGCTACTTGTTTCCCATCAGCCAGTTTCACCCAGTTGTACCTTAGCCTACAGAGACGCAGCTTTTCACTTTAAAAAAATATAATGCATAAGTGATTCTTGCCTAAAGGGCTGTTTGGGGTTTGTTTGGTTTTTTTAATTGTTACTTCCATATTATTTCCTTTTTCTAATCTTCAAATATATAAATCACATCTCAGCAAATAACTCTCTTCCTTCCTCGCCCCTGCCATTTGAATGTTGCCCATCAGTGACTGGAATTCAAGTCTTGTTTTTAAATGCACCGCATGCTGCAGTTATTCAAACACTCAACTCGCTGCCACCACCGAGGCTCTATGATAAAGATTTTAAAATTAAAAAACATTAGTTAGACCGTGACTTTTATTGAATGCCATAGGAGGGGAAGGTATGCAAATGTCATTTTATTTTTTGAAATCCTACCCTCTCCCCTATCCTTGTATCAAGTCACTGGGACCTCATGGGCAGGTTTTAAATTTATTTAAGGTTTTCAATTTCCAGTACGACAAGTGGGGAGAAAAACCTTTTCTGTCAAAGAAGAGGATGATCTAGTGATGTAGCTGAAGGTACTGCTGTGCTTCTAAAAATGCAGATCTATCCTAGTTCCCAAATAAAGGGCAACAATGGGAGTTTCTAAACACCAACGTTTCTGATTCAGGACCGTATGGGATCTCTGAGAGAGATGCTGTAGATGATCCTGACTATAACCTGGTGGTTTTACCCACTCAGACCAAGGGCAGCCTCCCCTTCCCCTGGCTATGGCACCTCACCTCATTCAACATTTTGCAGTTATGGTCCAGTTATGGACCATTTCTTTTGGTAGTTTCAAGTTGGCTTCACAGCCACTGGAGCTAATGCAAAGGATGGAGCATGAACCCAAGTGCAGAGAGGCACTGGAAGGGAGCAAGCAGGAGCATGGTGGCCTCAGACTGGACCACATCAACTGTGAAACTGCGCTACGGGTTACTGCCCTCAGGGCAGGACTATCCATGGCCCGTATTGTCAACCACAGGTTGTGCTAGGTGGATTCCTTGATCTTCAAAGTACACCAAGCTTATTAATCGTAAATAGCTCACCCGCACAGCTCTCCAGCTGGCAACAACTGTAGCTGTTGCAATTATAACACCCATATTCATCACTGCATTTGTTAAACAGCAAAGGTCCCTGCTCCTGGGCGAGCTGTTCTCTCCACTGGACTGTGCCCCTAAAGCTACTTTCTTTCTACATCAGGACCATTCACAAACACTTCTTACTCCCTATGGTCTTGGCAGCATTTTAAGGCAGCTCAACTCCTAGCATCTCTTCAATGAGAAATTTATCATTGGTCAGCATTCTGCCTTAGCTCTTTGGGAGGGAAAAACAAACAAACAAAACCACAAGCAAGCTCTTATTTGCCTATCAATAACTTGTTCCCAGTTTTTGTTATATTCTTCCCTAGTACTGTATGGAAACACTAGGAAGACCCTAGATGAACTTACAGAATCAAAAAGCAAGACTACCCTAGTTGTCAAAATAGAATTGAAGAGTCAGATGCAGACCTAATTTCTCTCTCTACCACATACGCTGTTTTTAACCAGGCAGCCACCTAATGCAATCTCTTCATCTATCAGTTTATACAATGCTGAAGCAAGGCTAGTAATTACCTTATTAAAACCAGTGACTATTGTGGTACCAAGTTAGAACACCAAAATTAAAGAGACTAGGCTGCTGAGAATGTAATTAATGAATGTTTGCAAAACTCTATGATTACTAGATAAATGGCAGACTTTGGCACGCTAATTAATACAGTTAAATCTCTTTTGGTGATGTTTTATACAGTGAAGTAGTGCAATGACCATGGAGACCAGGGATCTGGTACAGCATCACCCCTACAGTCCCTAAAAGTTCAGCAAAAATCAAATAATTCCTCCAGAATTATGTTTTAGTCCTTCTAGCAGGTGTGATGAATAACAAAGAAAACCAGTAAAAAGGGAAGATTAGGATGTGATTTCCAAACTGTTAGGAAGGAAAGGTCTTGCCTAGTTACAGTCAGCAGCATCTTAGAAGGGTTTGCCAGCAAGCAGAACTGAAAATCCTTAGCCCAGGGATACAGACATTGGGATAAGAAATATTAGATTTTCCATAGAGCTATTATTGCAGGAAAGTGGGTCAGAGAGTCAAGAAACCGATTAATGAATGGGGAATAGTACGCAAGGCAAAAAACAAATATCAGCATTTTTCCCCCCTTGAAGCTGTTGATAACTTGAAGCTGTTTCAATAATGATATCCCAAACCGATGACAATGTTTCCTCCCACCATCCGACATTATCCTGTTGCTTTGTGTTTTAAAGGGCTGTCAGTCACATGGAAAACAAGGAAGAAAGGTCAGCAAGAGAGGACAGGATATGAAGGAATGCAGTGCAACCAAGTCAAGGCTTTCGAGCAAACAGAAACCCTACGGAGGCCCTTGTGGCTGGATCCTGCAAACCTTTCCTGACAGCAGCCGCCAGTGTTTGTCCGAGCATCCAGGGAAGCCAGCGGGCCCACGTGCACCACTGGTGCTCCTGGAGACAGGAGTGAAGCTGTGTCCACACGTCATCCCAGTGCACTACCTTACCAATGGTTAACACCTCAGTCTATGCTTCTGGAGTCTATGTACAGCAAGGAAACTCTCTTTACAACATCATTCTCTCCCCACCCCCTCACCCCGTTTTTAAAAAAAAAAAAAAGTTTTTTAAGCTGACATTTTAGCCACTTGTCCCAGTGGTGATGGGAGCGAACACCCCTGTGTCTGCCCCATGCCTGATGGCTCTCACAGCCTGTAGCAGAAGTGGGAACAGAAACACTACTTCCAGGGAAGGCCAAAGGAAGTTCACTTGCATCTGTCCCTGAGGAGAAAAACATTTTCTGTGGTACTGAGCTCTCTTGTGCCACAGAGATACTCACATGCATCTTAGAACAGTAGGGAAGGTTTTAATTCACAACCCTCAAATATCACTACGGGGCATGCTCTTTGAATCAACTCACGTGCACGACCACATCCACAGTCCTCCTCTATGCTTACTGTCCATAGCACATGCTCCAAGGAAACTGAGAAGAGTAAGAAATGGGAAGGAGTACCTCTTGTGAAACCGCGGCAGAACTACTACCCTGGTGTGGGGAGAAGTAGTCTATTGAGGGCACCAGCCCAACAGTCCTGTCTCGTTGAAAATTACCATTTCCCCTAAACGACAAGTGTCCTTTGGGTCTTGAAAACTGTGCAGATTATGGAAAGACAGTCCCTGAAACCACATGTCGAGACACAGTTTTATCAAGTCACTCACGTCCCACCTTTCCCCAGTTCAGAGTAAAGATACAAAAGCCATACTCGAGCCAGAGTGCTCCTTGGCCAGCGTGTGTTCTCCAGGCTGCATGTACATGGATTCTGAACATTTTGTCCCTTAGGTAGCAGTCTGCTATTTAACACGCTATTTGAGAGAGCTCGTGCCAGCAGGAGAGCAAAGCATCAAGGAGTAATGAAAGCCCTCAGACAAATCTCTGTAATTTACGTTAATTTTACTGTTGTCGGCATCTAGATAAAAGCATGGAAGCGACTGGCTGACAAAGGTGGGTTTCTAAAATTCAGGGAAAGCCACATTCTGCAGCAGCTCTGGCTCCTTTGAAGACAAAAGATTAAGACTGAACCTCTTAAACTTCATAGCTACTAAACTGTTAAGGGTCAGTGAGGGGAGTAGCCGTGTAAGTAATGTGGACTATTTAACAGACTAAAGCTGTCCAGCTGCCTTTTTTTTCTTTTTTTTTGTGGCTAAAGAAGCCAGAACAAAAGGGCAACCTCAGAAAGAGAAGAGACCACACACACCTGGTCAATCACAGTAACTGCCAGGAAGAAGCAAATTCCTTTTTAACAACTCCTAGAAATATTGCTTAGGTTTTCAGAAGTGTAAAAACTGAAGACTTAATGCAACCCACAAATTTGCCTGTCCCGTACTTCCTACAAACGTTCAGAGCTGGCCTGGTAGCCAGCACATTTAATCTTCTATTTTATCTCATATTCATACATATGGCCCAGCTGCATTGTTCATATGGCTTTGGATAAAAGGTTGGACCACTTGGGACAGGAACCTTTTCCTTTTTTTAAGCAGCTTGTACAGCACTCAGTGGTAACAAGGTCCAACCCTTAACAACAGCGGCAACAAGTCACATGAAACGCGAGATTGTGAATACATTTTCAACCCTTTGTAGCTAGAGAGAAGCTCTTGACGTTAACTTTAGATGAAACCAAAGAAATTGCAAAGTTCTGGCATATTTAAATTCAAGAACATGTTTTCTTCTACTACAACAATATTTCATTATTGTAAAAATTACTCTGTCTAGACAACAAATAGGAAAATTTCTTCTGCTTGGAAACCTAATATCAAACTCTGACAGCAGGATGTGATTTGACTACATTGATACCAATTTTTGATGACTGAGACTGCACTAAACAAATCAGAACTGAAGTCCTGTAGGTTAGATCATCCTTTTAAAGCTAGAAATACTTGCATGTACTAATAATACACAAATAGTGATCAGAACTGGATATGTATTATTTGTTGCATTGAAATAATACTCAAGTTTTCCTCCCTCTGTGCCTTAAATGGTGTTTTACCCCAACCCTTGATTCCTTTTCACAAGGACCATGCAAGCAAGTATCGAGCAATTACATTGTAAGGTACCACCTGTCCCACACAGCCAAAGAGTATCCCAGGAGTGCAACAAAATGCAAAAGTCCCTTTGGGTGCTAATGATGGTCTCAAGAATGACAAAAAAAGAGCAAAGCTACAGCCCCAGGGAAAAGTGCAAAGTGAACTTTAGTCCAGAAGACAATATTCCCTCCTGCCGAACTCAAGCATCATTGGACCCTTAGCTCACCAAAACCTGCAAGACCACCCTCACCCTGACCCCATCCAAAATTTTCTTAAATAAGAATTGCTTACCCTTCAGCTGTGTAGTAATCAACTACCTTCATTACTAACTGAAGTACAGCAATGCCATCTCACTTCTCACTTTTGTATACCCATGAAATTCAGCGGCATTAACATCTGCAAAAGTAATTTAGAATATAATGTAACCAAAAGGGCACCTATTTGAGTGCAGCAGCACCCTCCCTCATTGCTCCTAAACAGAAAGTCTTTGATATGAGGCCATACCTTATATAATGGTGCTACTGCATGTCAGCAGAATGATGCCTTTCTACCTCCCTTATCCCCGAAAAAAAATAAAATTGAATTGTTTCATACTCACATAACCCCAAAAGAAGCTGTCCCAGCTGCAGGCTGAGAGGAACAGTGCTGTGCAGCTCATTGCCAACCCAACAACAACTGGGAGCAAAGGAACAAGAGGAAGGGGAGCAAACCACCCTCATCTGGCAGTAACTGGCTGCTTCCAATGGATCCAGTACTGAAGAGTTACCAGGTGTGCGAAGTAAGGCAGAATCTTTTAAAGCAGCCTAAAAGATTTAGATACAATCATTAAAAGATGTCTCTGTTTACCCTCCACAGCTTTGAAAATCACTGCTTATTCATCTCTGCTTAAGAGATGTACTGGATCAGACGAGCCATCCATCTAGCCCAATACTGGGTCTCAGACAGAGGCAATAAACAGGTCACACTGTTCAAAGACAATTCTGTGATCTTGTCTGCTCATTCTCCTTCAAGACTCATAATGGATGTATTAGGGATAGTAGGGGACAGTTTCCTTTGGCGTTTACTTGTGGACCTGCTGTCACAGAGTTTCTCTGAACCTGCAGGCACCATCTGCCTGAAACCTTCTGTGGCAATAAATCTCAGGACTTTATTACCAGACACATAAGTATACTCTTTTAACCATGTTAAACTGATTTCTTGCTAGTTTCAGCACATGTACCCCAGTTCCAGCATTAAGTAATTTGGTAAATAACCCTTCTACCTTTGCCTAATCCACCACCTTTGTGATTCTGTAAGGTTTTGCCTAGTCTTCCCTCACACCCCCCACCTCTCTTTTCTCCAAGTTGAAGCAGTTCAATCTTTTAGTCTCCCTTCATAAGACATCACTCGGTCAGCAGTCTCCGAGCTGTTTTCCTTGCCTTTTTGTGGACCTTGTCTAGCTTCACTACATCCTCCAGATACAGAACTGTGTGACATACTGCAGGTGCTGTCACTACAGCAGTTCTCTGTAGCAGGGAAGTGGCACGGTTTGTCTTGTTATCCGTATCCCTCCTTGTGACGGCCAGTGCTCTGCTGGCCTTTCTGGCTGCCACTGCACACCAAGCAGGTGATCTCCAAGAACTGTCACTGATGATGCTGAGACCTCTTTCCTGAGTTGGAGCTACCTGAGTTCAGCATCATGAAGGAACGGTTTAGATTATGTCTCCAAAGATGCATTACCTTCTATTTACCTACCCAGACCTCATCTGCCACATTTTTGGATGCTTGTGGTCCTTCTGAACCTGGCATGGCATTTGACTATGGGGAAATGCTTAGTATTATCTGCAGACTTGTACATTTTACCATTTGGTCCGTTCTCTCCTCTTCATTATCAATAAAGATGCAGCACCCATCCCTAAGGATTCTCCACTGCTGTAACCCTCTGGGCAGTTAGTTTCTTCAAGAACCTTTAGTATGGCACCTTGTAAAAGAGTTTTGAAAATTCTGGTGTTTTTCAAACTATGCTGATAGGATCCCTTTCACCCTCGAGCTACCACGACCCTCCCAGAGACTCAGAGACAGGCGCTCCCTTCCCCAAAGGTGACTCTTCCCCAAGAGACGTGCAGAGCCACCTATCACCTTCCCAGGGATGGAAGTCAGACCTGTCTGGCTACCCAGTTTTGGTCCGTAGTTCCCAATTCTAAAAGCAAATTAAATTAAATTAAACATGTTAAGCCAAGGGAATTTCCTTCCCTACTTGAGAGAAGGGTCTGTCCTCTGTCTGCTTCATATAACGCTGCCCATAAGGTCTACCTTGGCAGGTATAAAGACCACATACAGTATTTTCTCTGTTTATTCAGTAGGTTTTGGGTTGTCATAGGCTGTAGAAAAAAGTACAATGAAGTCATTTTGGAGAGTTGGAAAAACAATTTGGACGATCCCAGGGGTCCTTGGTTTTGGACTCCAAATTCTTCAGTTGTAAGGCCATTTTCTAATTAAGAATGACTTCCTAAGAGGCCATTCTTTCACTCCTTTCTGCAAGAGGGCACAGGCATCCTGCATGTTTAACTGCAAGCACACAATGTTATCTGCTCCTTCTCTCTTATGTAAGTTTGCAGGAATGCTGAAAGACTTTCCGGGCTCTGAGAGGTTAGGGGTTGGAATCAGGTCCCTTGTATATCACTGCATTGGCTTTTTGGGACGTGAAGTTATTGCAATTAAGATACTGGCCGGATGTGTGGGCTAAAGAACCCAACTGATATCACAGGCATTTATTGATAATGCAACTTCTGAGGAAGAAATCTGGGGAATTGTTGTTCTTCATGCTTTCCTCTGCAAGCAAGCAAACCATACGGATTTATCAGAAACACACAATGCTTTATCTAGCTCAAGAGAAAAAGAGCAGTGTTTATTTTACTGCGGAGGAATGTTCTCTTTCAGTTTTGAGAGCCATTTGCCTGAGCTGGCACTGTGTACCATTTGGCCTCCAATAGGCGTATTGCTCTGGTTTAATTCAGTGCTATCTTTAGCCCGATTATTATTTACTATTTGTGTTGTGATAATGTCTCCAAGCTGCAGTCATGGAGAAGGGCTTCACTGTGTTAGGTGCTGTACAAACACACAACTGAAAGATAACTCTTGCCTTGGACCGTGCAACTAAGCAGCTTCTAAGCTGGGTGCTGTCACGCAGGGAGGAAAATATGAGCTGGCGGCTGAGCTAAGGGCTTGGAGTTTGCTTCCCTTCCCCACCTGTGCAATCTCAAGCAAGTGACTTTCCCCCATCTCACACAACTTGTGCATCAGTCTACCAAAAGCCCAGCTGAAAGGCAACTAAGCATGGTGGGTAGAGCTTCCTAGCTGCTAGTTCTTTCCTCTTGTGGCACCTGGTATTTAAGGAGGTCACCTGCATTGGCTTTCTCAACGTGTTGGTGGGCACACAGGAAGAAAATGCTAAAAAAACCAGAAAAATCAAAGCAGTTACCCACCTGGCAGTCACTCTGCAAAGTGTTAAGAAAACTTTCTAGTGAAGAGAAAAATCCTTCCCCAGAAATCTTACTCAAGTCCTGAGAACATTTTATTTGGCAATGGATATAGAGTAGCCTTCTGGTCCAACAAATTTTTGGGCCCTTTCTTACTGCTCAAGGACAGCATCCAAAAGGGATGGAAGGGTAGTGTTTGGTTTGGTCTCACCATTTACCACGTCGAAGCCTGAGGTCTCAGTGGTCTTTTGGGATAGAGCTTTTTGCCAGAAGAGGTTTGGTTGGGTCAGTGTCCACCTGTCTGGGTCTGGCAGTAGGGATCCAAGTGTTTAAGCTTGCAAGACCACCTTTGAGAAACGGACTTTGAGCAAGGCCAGAGTGCTGGTAAAAGTGTTTTCTTCTGTGCCTCAGGATGAGTCATGGCTCCATAAACCCTTTCTCCCTTTCCAGTGCATGAACTTAAATTCCAGGAGTCTGAAATAAGTGAACACCCATGCTCAACGTGGCTTTCAGGCAACCCAGGGGAGAGCGATGGAGAAGGAGGAAGACCAGCACACCAGCTCTGTTCCAGCATTGGACTCAATTTCCTGATTTCATGTTAAATATGTGTCTCTCTCCTTCCATGTCAGCAATATTTCAACTCTGTCTAGGTTTTGATATTCCCCAGGTGGAGATTTATTGAGTCATTTCCATCTGTGCTGCAAGGACGAGTCTAAATGATGCTGCCGAGGAAAACGGAGCAAAATAACGAATGAGAAGTGCAGTTCTGTGGCCTCTTCATGTGGAGCTTGGAGTCCTTCATTAAACCTTGCTCTTCTTGAACTATTTTCCTGCCTGATCCTAAAATCTACTGCTGAAAATACCAATGCAAATATCCCTGTGGAAAAAAGGAGGCTAATGTGAGCTGGTATAACAAACGATGGAAAAGTCTGTAACGGGGCACATAAAGCCCATCTTTACAGAATCTGTGGGCACAGTATATATGTCTATTGCATGCAAAATTCAAGAAAGAAGCTATAGAGAAAAATAATGTTGTTTACAGAAATACATCAAAATGACACCATTGCTGGGAGAGGTGGTTGCAAACCAGCAATTAACGTGTGCCTTCTTTCACTTCCATTGCCGTCATTTAAGAACAAAATACATACAGTAGACAGGACAGTTCTAGAGTTTGTTCGTCTAGGTCTTAATAAAATGTGTTCAAGACTGTGTTTGTGTTTTCTTGAAGCCACACTGATCTCCCAGCTCCTGCATGCTTATGCAGTTGTTCCCTCTTAGCTCCATCTCTGTGGATGGCAACCTCTCCTGGGAGAACCAGGTGTAGGATGGAGAGGTCCTTTTTGGACGCCTGAAGTGGGTAGCATCTTTTTAGCAGTATTCTAACCTTAAAATATATAATAATTAAAATAATTGTCTCCTAATAGCACTTTCCTAAGTAGCTTATGGCACACTGCCCTTATTGTAGAAAAGTATGTCCTTGCAGATAAGAAATGTAAATTAAAATGTAAGCATTGCAAAGCAATGATAACATACAGTTTCATATGCAATTTTTTTTAAAAAATAGTACTTTTCTGTGTTTTGTTGTTTGGGGTTTTTTTAAGCACAGTCATAAGTAGTAAAGGAAAAGCAATGTTCAGGAACTGAATCAGCATACTGTATAAACACAGCAAATAACATCATAATGACTACGTTATCTTATCACAGTGATACGTAGGTTTGTATGCAAATGTTACCTCAAATATAGTCAACTATCTACAGTAAGGAGCATTTATGGTGGCAAATGTAAGAACCATTATATATTATTTCAGTATTACAATTGGCTCTCACAATGGCATCGTAAATCTACACAGATCCGTGTCTAAGTTAACAGACGCTCTCACCAGCTTTTAGCTGCCTGCTTGTATATTGGGTACCACGCAAGACTTGTTAAAAAACAACGGGGGACACACAGAGGTGGAGGCTCAGTTACACACTCCGTCATGGCAGTGTCACGGGCTGTTAGCAGAGGGTGAGGGGGAGCTCGTGCAGCTGCCCTGGTGCCCTATTTTATAGCCAGATAATTAAAAAAAAAAATTATTTCCGTGCCAGTAAAGACAACGCCTTCCCAAGATTGCTGTTGTCTTGGGCACTCTGAGAAATTAAATTCTGGGTCTCTGAAGACAAGGGAGAATAAACTGGAAAGGATTTTGTCATGCATTGTCCCCTGTGACAAAAGCAGGTAAAGCATAGCCCAAACCAGACTTACCTGAGCCTTACCTTCATGGGAGGTCCAGGAGGGGTTTCACACAGATATGCTGCAAACACGATCATGAATAAAGCCAATTTATAGGTATCCAAAGCAGGCTTGTGACCTGCTCTTTGAGGGGTTTTCTCTTCATTTCAGAATTTTACATGAGTGGGGAGTTAGAGTAGAAACCCCAGTAAATACCCTCAGAACAAAACCAAACGAGGAAGTAATTGACCTCAGCAAGTTATAGATGTAGAAATCATTGTAAGACTTTTTCACAGTCTTTGCACTCTAAAAGAAGTAGCATTTGCATTTAATCTAATTTTAGAAAACCACAATTGAACAGCTTGGGTGGTAGCAGCATTATACTTGGGCTGAAAATGGGCCCTAAGTTTCTAACAGCCATATATAATTGCAATGCTTAAAGCAAGAATAAATTTGCTCTTGCCATCACAATTCCATTCAAAAAAATTACTTCTCTAAAATCCTTCATTTAGCAGAACTTCTGCCTGAGATGGGCTGCTTTTTCCCTTTCTGAATTCCTGGCACAGTATAAATCAAAAAAATTCAAGATAGCAAAGCCAGGAAAATCATTATTATAATCGCAAAACCAGCAAAAAGGTCAACAAGAAGGAGAACAACAATAGGATTCTGGTAACTGTTTGGGAAGAAACTATTCTTGCTGCAGTCAAACTCACTGTTTTCATAACAACAAATTAAATACCACGGTAATTCCCCAGAGCCTTCAGCAGCGTGGCTGCGAGCAGCAGTAGAAGCCACTCCGGCACAATATCGGTAGGAAAAGCTCCCGGCTGCCGAGCCACCGTGCAGCTCCGTGGGGTTGGAGTCGAGCCGGAGCCCAGACTACCTTTCCAAAGAACCGCATTGTTGTTATTATTTTCCTCCCATTCCTGTCCATTTCCCCGTCTTCCTCTCTTACTTTTCACTGCCGGGCAGATGTATTTTCGACTCCATTCATAATACGAGAGGCTGTAAAAGGGAGTGTTGTACTGGTGCAGAGGTGGCTGGGCTGCTGGCTTCACTGGTCAGGTGTGAGGGACTCACAGCTGCACCCCCCGCACCCCCCCCCCCCCCATTTTCAATATTTTGTTTGCTTATCAATGGCTGATATGTACCCTAAAAATGTGTAATTGATCAGGTGTCAGCTGTTGTCTTACACTCCAATGGCCCAGGAGCCAGGTCAGCAAGGTGAGCCCTCTGCAGACAGCCATTCTGAAAAAGAGCGGTGTTCGTATTTGCTTTGGCTGTTCGGCTTTGGAGAACAAAAGATCAAGATCATGGCTTTCGCCATGGTCTGGCCTCTCTGAGACCCCTTTTACTCATCTATAAAATGTGATGTTCTAGATATCCAAGTGATCAAAGTGTTTCAATGAGAGTTGCCAAGGAACTGCAGGTATCAAAGCAACTTTCTTAATATTTTGCGTTGGGAAGCTTAGATTTTCCTGACTAGTGTGCAAAAAAGAGTATATTTTATCACTTACTGGGGGAGTAGATATGTCTACATTACTATGTCAGTTCCTCTCTGAGCAACAGGCAGTATCAGAACCAGTAAATCACTGGAGTATAACAGAAAGAGAAATCCTTGCCAAAACAAAATTACAAAAAAAAACCCATAACCCAATTAAATGTCAGATAAAGAACACGCAGCAGCACTACAGTTCTCAGAGTAGTTGGTCCCTGCCAATCAGCAGGTTTAAAATAAGTATTTTTATTCAGTTAACAGTTATAGAGCTTTCACCAGGTAATAAATACCCATGTAACAACGGGCTACTTTATTATCCAAAGCTATTCACCATGCAGCTTGAGGCTTGGTTCACAGTGTCTAAAATATGCATGTTTGCTGTGTTGTTTCATGGCATTTTCAGGTAAATACCCACTACTTTACCTTGCAGACCATGCCTGGTATCTCCAGTCCCTTCAGAGGCCCCTGGCTGATGTAACGTCATGATTTCATGAGTCACAGTGATGCGGGATGAGCACAGCGAGATGAAGACTCAGCGAGGTGTTTCTGCTCCTTCTGTGGCCTCATCAGTTTCTTTCTTTCTCACTTTTCCAAGCTGTAATCTCATGCTTATGCTTACTGTGCTCAGGAAAGGCTGACTGCCTTTTGCCAGGAGTTGGGCACTCCTGGGGCTTTTTGACCCACACGCAGCTCTTCTGTAAATGGACATAAACGGAGTTGAAGGGACTTTTACAAAGATTTTTGTCTTCAAAAGAGATCATCACACCAACATCGAAGTTTGAAAGAGAGAAGAAACTATTCTGAAAAAGCGAACTTAATCTACATTACATTTTAAACCCAGATATCTGGTCTTTCTCCTATGTACTTGATCTCTTTCCTCAAATCAGGCAGCTTCTGCATCTAGTCCAGAACTTCTGAGTTAAAAAAACTTTTAAATTTCTCTCTGTATCTCTCTAGAGATTTCAAGTGCTCTACCAAATCCCTAAATTAATTGTTCAAGGGATTTGCTGTTAATAAGATTTTTTACTCTGAACTGGTTTTGAAAAGAGTTGGGAAATAAATCTAGCATTTGATTTCCTA
Source organism: Falco peregrinus (assembly GCF_023634155.1). Taxonomy (NCBI): domain Eukaryota; kingdom Metazoa; phylum Chordata; class Aves; order Falconiformes; family Falconidae; genus Falco; species Falco peregrinus. The sequence goes on along the minus strand of NC_073723.1, from coordinate 97,089,471 downwards.
CCAGCGCTTTGCCACTGGAGACCATTATCATGGTCCAACCATTGTTTTCTACAGGTGAAAACTGAGACTGCACATTTTATTCCTTTTAGCAGGGAAAGAAAATATTCCAGACTTGAATATCAGATTCCAGAAAGCCTGTTCTCACTCTGTGTCATATTTTGTAGCATAGACTCTAAAATCCACTTTAGCAAATGGCCTTTTTTCCTGATGATCCTTTGAGCTCCAATTACAAACACAAATAAGCATGAGGCAAGACTTTGCTCAACATAATTTCAGAAAAGAGAACTGTGAATGGCTTTATAGCAAGTGTCTGTGCATTTGCACTCGTCGAATGGTACACACTGGATTTTACTTCACTTGACATGAAATTCTAGGGTGAAACAGGTTGGTGAGAATATCACAGAAGTATGGAAAGCATTGGCTGAAGAAACTGAAGGGACTCCCAGGAACTCTTAGTTTTGTATTGATGGCTTAGTATGCAATATCATGAAAACAGCATTGCCTGTTCATGCAATAACTTCTCTTACTTTTTGCTAAATTACTACCAAGGATAAATCTTTCTTGGGATGATGGCAAAATAACCGATGAATCAGAGATGGAAACAGTAGGTATCCTACGATAATAACAGTAATGTGGATGAACATAGTCCCCAGACCATCATGTTTATATAAGTCAGATGCTGACCTTGTGGTGCAACATATCTCAGTTTTTCCTAAGTCTAAACATTCCTAACGCATACATTTGCAAAGACCTGTTTGCCAGTAGCCAGAGCAACTTAGTTACGAGAGAAGAGTTTTATTTAAAAGGGAAAACAAGTTCTCTCCAGGAAAACATCCTCCTCCGCTTCCAGGGATTTACAACACATTAAGGAGAACTTAATCACCAGAACTCTGTTAAAAAAAAACCCTCAAGCCTGAAGCTACCAAGCAGTAGGATGCACAGCAGGACAGGGAGAAGGTTCTGTTCCAGGCTGATCAGGTAGGACCGGCATAGGAAAGCAAACTCAATCTGTACTTGTTTTCCTCATCGGTAAAGTCCTCTGCAACACACCTCACCATGAATGTCACATGCCAACTGTAGAGAAGACCCAGTGTGAAAATGGAGGCTTGACAGTCTAGCCCTGTTGAATGCAACAGCAAGATTCCAACTGCCTTTAAGTTACTAGTATTTCATACCTTGTCTTTGCCTATTATGTAGGCCACTGTTAATTAACTTCATCTTTCAAATGTCTCGACTTTATGGAAAACACTTTGCACCTGATACTTGTTTTGCTTTCTGGAGGTGGAATGCTAAACTTAGAATCACCATTTAATCATATGTTTCCTATGCATTCCACCTGAGCACCGTTGAGGCAAGCTTTCCTTCTAATTACAAAGGTGAGCTGAAGAACCAGTGATTAAAATAAGATCAGCTTTTCCTGAAATACCATTGTACTTCAGGAAAGTGATCAAAGCCAGTAGCTGCTTCCAGAGATACATTAAAGCAGATGAACTTCTTAAATGAAGAACAGTGAACCCTCTTTTTCTTGCTTAGATTTTAAAAAAAAGCAAACCAAAAAACAACCAAAACCCAATGCAACAGTTCAGTTTGCTGCGAAATCCTTCTATTAAAAACCACTCTGCCTTCCTTTCATGCTAACAGGGGACTCAGCCCAAATAAAAAGGATTTGCTGAAAAGCCTCAGGGAAGGTTGTGTTCTGTCTCTAATTTTGTTGTCAGAATAATACCCATTGATTATGGTTTTTTTTTTTTTTAATAAGGAAAAGGAGATTTTTGTGGCATGATCAGGTAAAGCTTGTGAAGCGCTTTCAGAAACACGGTGAAATCAATTGCACCTTAAACACATGCAGGTATGTATAGAGTCTTAGGCATAATTCATTTCCTCCCAATCCCTGATTACTTGCAAAGCATGATCACAGTACCTAAAACCGAAACCAAACCCAGAATAATTTGTCAGATATGCTGGGAGAATGCTAGTTACCCTGATAAGAGTTACTGCTCTGTTTAAGAGAAGCCCGAATGAAGCCCAAAGTCCAATTGCTGCCCAGGGCACCTGGACGAGCAGCTGCTGGGGAGGGAGAGGAGCGCACAGCCCATCCTGCCATGGGCTCTGTGAGGCGCAGGTGCTAGAACTGGACCAGGAAAAGTTCCCTCTAATGAACCTGTGGTAACAGAGGGAGACGGCCACCGGCCACTCGTGAGATACCTCGCTCCGTATCCAAGGGCTGTAATTTTTAGGATCAGCCCTGCTAACCTGCAGTGGAGCTTTGCCGTCTGCCAACACAAACACATTTTCACGATAACTGCAAGAGAGGGCAGCAAAGTCTGCTTCCAAAGCAAAACGCTGACAGAAAAGCAGCTCATTTAAGTATCTATAAGACCGTGAGGTATTTAGAGCTTCTGATTCACTGTAAAAACATTCAGGGTGTATCTGATCCATAGGCCACAGAAACATAGTGTCACAGGTTGTTTTTCTTTGGTAATAAGTGACCCTACTGATGACTATTTTGAGTTATCCTGTGGTGGAGTCATTGAAAATCAGAGTGCCCAGCTAAGCGTGTTCAGATCTGACATGGACCGTTTTAGCCATCCAAAACAAATGACAGGACCATTTCTTGTGGCCAGGAGACTCTGAACTCACTTTGACTCAGTACAGGTGTTGAAATCACTGCAGGATTATCCCTGGAGGTGGGTAATCCTTTAAAGGTTCAGAGCTTTGGGTTAGGTAAAAATCTAAACATTTGGATGTTTATCTGAAACCTTATCTCAGTCATCTAAACTCCTGGAGGCTGAACACCCATCAGTTGCACATCTACAAGTAAAAGAGTGATAGGGCCTCTTGTTTCTACAGACTTAAAGCCTGATCCTGACATCTCTAAATAAACAAAACCTCACACCGATATCAACTCACCTTTGAGTTGGGGTACTGGGAATGGGAAGTTCCCTTTCAGTTAAAGGTGATCACAAACATTATCTGATGGGGGGGAAAAAAAGGAAGGTTGACTACAAAATATAGTCAGGGTTTTTTTTCCATAAAAGTAATGCATAATTTTTTTTCCCATTTTCACTAGAAAACCTCTACACTTGAAAATTGCCAAAGGAGCTTTAGTTGGAAAGTAAAATATTCCATCCCTTTCTTTTCTCACCCAGAAAAAAGGGATCTTGATGATGAAGTGCCATGATTTTAAATCCATACTGGTGTTTTAAATCAGGTTTCTTTCCTTAGTTGTCCTTCACCCCTTAGGCTGCTATATGTCTGCCACTGAGGTGCCATGCTGTGGTACCTCACAGGAGACAGAAGAAAGACTGGGAGCATGAAAGACACACACTGCAGCTTGCAATTTATGTCAGTGCGGAGACACTTTGCTTTTCTACTACGGTACCTCAGATTTTTCAGTTTTTCAGCAGGTGTTTTGCTCCTTTCTGGCATTTCAATGATCATAAGAACAATTTTACCAGCTGGTGAAAATTTAACTCATGGCTAATAAATTGTGTGTGAGTATAGTTCAGAGTGGGGGAAGGGGGCGTTTGAGGAATTACTTCCATTCTCCACGGACATTCCCATAGTGAATGGTCTGGTTGCTTGTTCTGCTGTGGGACATGTCCCATGTGTCACTGGTGAATGTATGAAGGGACTGGGCACATTCTGGATACCAAGTGTGCCCAAACACACTGCACAGCGCTGTGACCATCACTCTCTCACCAAGACCTGCAGAAACCAGGATCAATTCCCACACCTACAGGGAAAGAAAAGCTGCCCCAAAGACAGAAGCGGAGGAAGGTGAGGGGCGATTCAGTGGGTGAGACAGTAGCTGGGACACAGTAGGTGTGGGTTCAGTTCCCTGCTCTGCCACAACCTCCCTCCTTCACCTCAGAGGGGTCCTTTAGTCTTTGTGGTTTTCCTATTGACTCTAGAGGCTAGCACTCTCTCATCTTAAAGGGCTCTTCAAGGCTAAACACTAAACAACCCCCACAAAATTAATTTAATACGGTAACAGGAGCTACAGATACACAGGGGACAGACGGGAAACCTGGACTGCACTACTGCTTGGCAAACACGAGCACTTTATCAAGGTCTGGGCCATGTGTCTATACAGCTGTTAGCAAGCTGAGCCTTTTCCATGTTCCCATCACATTATTATAATGGAGAAATAACATTGTTTTGCAACATTTTAGAGGCTGCGAAGAGAATTGAAACACTTTCCCCTTCCTTTTCCCACCAACGTGCCAGTTACAGTCCCAAGTTCACAGGGCAATGCTGTTCATTCCTGCACCTTTGGGACCTTGTGCATAGCTGCTACACTGCTCTTGCAACAACACTCTTGCCTTGGGAATGAATAAAATGCACTTATTTGTTTCTTTTGGCAGTATCAGTAGGGCCACAAGATTAATGGTCATTAATTAAAAAATGTTAGTAGGACACTTCTTTGATATGGCAATTTAAAGTTGATAGCTGGAAACAAAGTGCTATTCAGAGTTTTGCAGAGTAATTGTTTTCCCCCGTTCTCGGTACAGTTGTCTCTTTCTGGCAGTGAAAAGTGCTTGTCTGAAAAAAGAGGGAATGATTTACTCCAGATTATTATATTCTGTGGCTCAGGAGATTCATACTTCCACTTATGTGGCAGAAAATTGTCATCCTCACAGCATTTTTCAAGCATCATTGTCCTTTCAATAACCTACTCTGTCAAGCTTCCCTATTTAAGCAATACGCTTGTTTTCTCTGCTTAACTACCTTTTATATCTACAGCTGTTGTTTCTCATCAATGTTTTATGCTTCAAATGAAAATGTTAATTTAGCTCTGGCCTGAAGTTGTGCCAGGGGAGGTTTAGATCCGATATTAGGGAAAATTCCTTCACCGAAAGGGCTGTCAAGCTCTGAAACAGGCAGCCCAGGGAAGTGGTGGAGTCACCATCCCTGGAGGTGTTTAAAAGACGTGTAGATGTGCTTAGGGACAAGGCTTAGTGATAGACTTGGCAGTACTGGGTTAACAGTTGGTCTCGATGCTCTTAAAGGCCTTTTCCAACCTAAATGATTCTATGTTTCATGCAGACAGTCCTTTTTTTTCCTGGGTAGCCATGCTGTCACTAAGCCAATTTCAAGTAGGTCAGGAAAAATTATATATTTTATAAAAGACATTAGTTGCTGGGTGACATTGCTTCTGAGCATTGCTCTGAAAATCCTGCCCCTTGCAGCATCTACCCAGCAAAAGGAGCCTTACTCTCAGAGTTGCAGGACAGCTTTGCTGCAGGGAGCGGAGAGGTGCAAAGAAGATGCAAGGCAAAATGCATCCTAGCATCCTAGCAACTCACACATCAAACGCCAGGTGGGATTTGCCCCAGGCTCTTCCAGCAGTGCTGGTGTGTGACCCAGCGAGCGGGAGCACGCACCACCCCTCAGAGGCATGCATCCTGCAACTGCAAACACATGTGCGCTCCCTCTTTCCCTTCATTCCCTCGCCCACAGTGCTCTGGGGGATATTTTTGCAGGATGCTTCCTGTTATTCACTTAATCCTCTCTCCTCTTTAAATTCTATTAAACTGGGCATTACAAAAGCTTCCAATGATTTATTAATTAAGAATTGTTTTCGCGGAGCTGCTTGTTACTTGCAGCGAGTATTCTCCAGCGTTGTCAACACCTGGATTTTTTGGCTGAGGTTTCTTAGCCCTGTGGTAAGTGGCAATGGGTCTTGACCAGCTTGTGCATCACCATGGAAGTGCTGACTCAGTTCCACCCAGGTTTTAGCTGCCCAGATCTATAAAAGACAATTTAATTGCACTCATCTCAGTGAAGATGTCATATGAAGCTTACAGCCAGCCACCAGACAGCAAGGAGCATGTGCCTGCATATGAGCAGAAACTGGTTAGTCTACAAGAACAATTCAGTAGCAGAGAAGTATTGCTCTGAATTTGTGTGCTGAGGCCCATAGTCAGGATTTGGGTTTATTTCTTCTTTTTCTTATTTCCTTGCAGTGGGTGTCTAGAGATTCCACCCGTGAAAATCCCCGCACACCCATATGCTTTCAGAAGCCATCCAGGATACATATTGTTGTGCTCCAATTTGCAACAGTTGTTTGCGCTTACACCTCACCATCCATATACAGGCAATAAATACAAATACCAGAGATGCCAAACTTTTGCAGTGGTTGCCTTCCACAAACAATACTGCCAGCTCAGATACTTCCTACAGATTATTTAAAGATGACACATTTCCCAGTTAACTTAAAAAAAGTAACAGCAATCGAATGGCTGGGCTGTAGGTATTTCCCTGATAAGATGTGGTGGGAATTGCTCAGCCATGTGTCACGACAACAAGCAGCTTTTTGAGTTACACCCTACCTGATCGAAATTCAAATGACCCAGGTATCAAGCAGAGCATCGTCCACCATTTCACAAGTGTCAAAGATTTACTGCATTAGTAATATCAGTAATAAAACTGCTTATTGCTTTATCATTACATTTAAATAAAGCTTGTTTTTACAGTTCACGAGAGAGAAAAAAAAACCAAACACCTTTATCCCATGGTGGTAAATGAAAGGTGGGTAAGGGATGCATTCCCAGGTCAGAAATGCATCAGGCAGAGGAAACTGGGAGCACGAGGAGCCAGTGGACAGAACAGAGTGTCAAGACCAATGACAGGGAGCTGCCAGTCCATATATACATATATACGTGAATACACAAAGTCCATTCTAAATACAGACAGGTTTTCTGTCTCTGTGTTTTAAGCAATTGAGACATGTGTGCAATTCATAGGGGTGGGAATCCCAGCTGGGTGGATGCTATTCAAAGTATTTCACCATCCCCCAAAAAATCCAGTAGGTTTTTTCTGCTGTGTCAAGACAGGCAAACTGGTTCAAAGCACTTAAGCCAGCAAACACGCCTGCAATGCAGCCCAGCCTAAAGGCAACAACAGCCAAACGGTTTAATAAGACTACCCCATCAAGCTTAATTTCAGCCCTTAAAACACCTGTGTGATTGGACCTTTGGGTGACACACATACATTATAGAAGTACATTATTCCTTAAATAGCAAATTCTTCAGGGCAGGAGTCCTGTGTTCCTACAGGTCCTTATTTGTAGAAGCCTTGTTCAAGGCTCCCTCCACTATTGCAACCCCAGAAATGAGTAAGTACTCGCCTCTTGGGCTCACACTTGACAGAAGACACAATGGTCAGAGTGCAGAGTTCTTTAAAATGCTTTGGTTTTTACTGTTAAAGACGTAATCTTGCATGTCTTTTACTGACTTGGTATCATACACATACACCAAAAGGTACCAGCTGGCGAGCAAGCCGCGGCTCAGAACGCCTGGGCTTCAGCGGTGCCAGCGGTGCCGACAGTAACGTGCTGTCAGCAAACTGGATCAGCTCTCAGAAAAGGAAGGATTAAATGAAAGCTACCAGAAGTATTCCAGGCTCTGCGAACACAGATGTGGAACAAAACATTACATAGTGACCTAAGAAACGAGGTGGAAAATGTAAGGGGAGCGACAAGACACAGGAGCCCAAGTGGAAACTGCGGAGTGTCATATAGCTCCTGGTGGGGAGGGCTGTGCAGCACAGTCCTTGGTGTGCTGTAGAAATGTGGGTCTAGCATCTTAAACCCTCGTTTTTCTCACCCAGAAGTTATAAACTGAAACACACGAACAAGAGCACCTTTATTCTAACTGCACAGATAGCCTGAAATCATCCGAGAGATGCGAGTCTCCTGGGAACCCACCCTGACCCCCACAAAAAGACATGTCAGTGGTTGAGTATATTAATTACTTTGCTGCTGATAGCAACAGTAGAACCATGCAGCTGCTGTGTTTGCCCCAAAGCCCCAACTGTGGCCGTGCCCTCAGCTACTCCCTGCACTGCTGCTGCAAACCCCTTCGTCTCACAGCTGCAGTGCTTTACAGGGCAACCCCTGTGGTGCCAACTGCAGAGCTTGAGATGCTGTGGAGCTTTGCTGCAGGCGGGAAGACTACCAGATAACCTTCCTGCCAAGGCAACCAGGGACAGGCTACCCGGATTGTGATGTTCCATGCAACCAGTCAGCTGAAAATGTCCCTCCTCCGATTATGTGACATTTTATCAGACAAGCAATAGACCATAAGTTGGAGAAAACCCTGGGTGAGGCACAGCCCACTGCTCAGAGCCACCTTGCTTTTCCTCTCGGAGTGGCTGGGTCACCTTACGCAGGTGGTGCCTACAGCTGCCAACCCATGACCGTGAACTGGTCGGCTTGGAGCCACTTTGCCAGTTCAAAGAGAGAAGTCTGCTGCAGCTCTCATCCTTGGGGAGCTCCATCCTGGTGCCTGCACAAGTCCCAGGGGCTCAGGGCTCCGTTCACCATGAATTAAACGGGCTCCTGATTCAATTTTCTTTTGGATTGGTTGCCACCAGCTATAAAAAACAAACTACCATTCAGCTCTTATCTGCCAAGCTCTGTATATGTGAATTTTGCTTCCTGTTATTGCAGCAACGGTAGGGATGGAGAAATGCTCTTGATTTCCTTTTTCAGGAAAGTTTTCTTTTCTAAACAATTGGTATTAAACAGAACAAAACAACCAAGAAACAGCATGCTCATTTCACAGATTTCCAGTAATGTTAGAGCTCTGTACATTGTTTCAGCTCTTGCTGAAATGAAGCTTGATTATGTTAGTGTTAGCCAGCCATTTAATTTAACTCGGAGACACTTTCACTCCAGGCTTCCTGGATCCTGACTGACTCTGCTCACCATACCAAGGGTGGGCAAAAGGCACCTATAGGGTTTTCATCTGACTTCTAGAAAAATAGGTGTGCAGGATTACACTGTGCCTGTTTATGTGTATTTTCATATGGGTGTGTGCCTGTATTTGCCAACAGAGATGTAGGTGTGTCCTCCTCTCCCAGCTCTTGAAGACACCGATCAATCTCGGCCGGCCTGATCGAGGGACATAGGTTACAAGGATAACCAAGGTCCTGCAAACAAGGCAGTCAACTATAAGAAACACCTCAGAAAAAGGCCACTCAAGGGTAAGGCTGCAGGGTGAATTCCCCAGAAAACACATATGACAGAGCAAGAAAAACTTTATTTGGGGCCCACTGTGAGCGGTCACAAACCCAGGAGCTCCTGGGTAGATCCCAACAATGGCAGCAGACTTCCCAGTGTGCCCGTGCTCTACTGCAGCTTGGTGGTGGGACTGGGATGGAGCTGAATAAACCAACAGCACCATCAACAGCAATGCAGTCAGCATCACACGCTTCCTCACTTATCCTGACGGTCAGCACCTGGATTACGCAGGACACCACGGAACAGCACAGCCCATATAATATCTGATATATGTCCATAGGACATATTGGTCAAATAACATAGGTCTGGCTGAGGGAGTCATGCTAATTCAAGGGTCCTCAAACTAACACTTGGGAAGAAGGTCCTGACCTTGTCTTAGATGAATCCCCCTGCGGCACACTGCGTGCCCGTTGGTTTCTAGGTGAACACAATGTGCTTGTGCACATACAAAAGCCCTAAGCAACTGGAGGGCTTTTCCTTGCCTTGTGGGTTTAATTGGGACAGACAAGATAAGCAGAGCCAGCAAAGAAACCACCTCCCTGCACAGCAGCCACTCTTCGGACAGGGCCAGCCTTATGTGTCTCCCAAGACCTTGGGAGAGAGAGTGCAACTCCCATGTGCTTCTTATGGTATACCAATTGCAGCTCAGCTTCCTGGTGCAAGAGTGAAGGATGGAGAAGTGGAGATTAAATATAAACATGACCACTGATACAACACACAAAATGCCTGATCCAGCCCTCTCTTTCCATAATGGAAATTGGATCCGGTTGCATGAGGCACTTGCTGTAACTACAGGTCAATGAGGGACACAGGCTGCCCAGCAACAGCACAGTCTTTAAGACAGGACAATGAATTATTGGAGAGCTAAGTGACATTGTGATGAAGTGGCATAATCATTATCTATTCTACAATAAAACAGTGTGCACTTCTCATGGAGAACTCATCAGAACTGCAACTTTTTAGTTTAAATCTCATAATAGCATATGAGCAGCTGGTTTACGTTTTGCATTGTCCATTTCAAGGAATTATTCTCCTCTGTTTGTTTCTTAAAAATTAGTATCTTGCATCATGTCTTACTTTGATGGTCTGTTTTACATTTCAGGAATGCAAAACAATTGCACAATAAATCACTGGAGGAATGTACATGAGGGTTATTTGTCATGGTTATAAATAAATGAACTTTAGCAATAGTTGATAAACAGAAGATTATGGACAATTCATGCAAGCTCTCAAAAAGATCAGAGCATGACTTTAGCCCTTTAGTAACAAGCTTTATTTTATTGTCCCATAACCCACTGGAAACACTGCAAGAGAGGTGGCTTCTATGAACTGGCAGCTGGTTACTAGGGGTAGGCTGCAAAGCCTTTCTTGTTTTTCTACAGAGTCCCTGTGCCACTCAGTCCAGCCAGAAGCAGAGACACTCAGCACCTCTGAAAATCATGAAGAAGGTTCATCCTAGAGATGCTTAGGTTTTAGGATCTTAGCATTGACTATCAAGAGTAAACGAGATTCAATTTTGGTCTTATGTCCACTAGAGTCAAGCATGAAAGAAGTTCATTACAGAAGAGATTTCAAAATGCAAATCATAATATCCTCCAGTTCTCAGCCACATTAAGACCCATCATAGGGTAAAGCCTTTTTTCCTTTGGCACTACTGAAATTAAATGCCCTGCTGAACAGAAATAGAATTACTCATTTGTTTAAGTGCTTCCTGAAGCAAGGACTGAGCAAGAAAGTATATCCAGCCTTCAATTTGCCAATGCAAGTATTAGAGAGGCTCCAATTTTTATGGACTCTTGAAGAGTCACTGCAGTTCACATATCTTTGTAGGAACTGGCACCTTCTGTGGTAATTGTAGTGTCTCTAAAAACCTAGGCAGGCTTAAGTGCTCTAGTAACCATTAATCCCAGTTACTGCTGCATTCACTTACAGAGGTTTAATTGAAGCTTGCTTAAACCTGCACCTTTGAAAATCTAGATTTGGTCCATCTCAGTGAGGAAGGAAAAGAGCAAAAGGATAAGCTGAATTTTTAATAGGGAAGCTTATTCCTTAAAAATACATCTCTGGGAACCTGTGCATCTTTCTGAATTCAGAGCCAAGACTCAAGAACACAGCAGATTAATCTGATTACAAAACCAAATTTCAATATGTACACATGTATTTTTGAAATGTAATGATGGGAGGAGCAGTAATTTTATCAGATGTGCCAATCTTTCAGTAGCGTATTTCTGAAGCGTAATTACCAGCAGTTACGAAGTAGCCACCTTTATGGTAATAGGATGCAATTAATTCAGACAAGTCTCTATCCATCAAGGTAAAATGCATCAAAAATCCGAGGGGGAAAAAAAGGCACTTAGATGTCCATGCCTTTGTGTCGGTGGGGTCTGCAGTTACAGCTAGACCTAGCATTGCTCTTCAGACACCGATATCCGAATTGCTGTTATCTGCCAAAAATGCTTGTGTGCAGCACACAGTGCTTATTGTCTATTGTTGTTATCTCTCTAGACATCTATCTTGGGAATAGCTGAAGTGTCCTTCACTTTTCTGTCTGAGGGTGTGGTGAGATGATGGGGCTGGGCTGATACCAAGGCTGGCAGACGCCGCGGGAGGGGGGATCCACCCCAGCCCCTCTCCCCTCCCTGTTCCCTCCTGCTGGCACTGCTGCGTGGCCGATGGGCTGATAAACCCAAGCCAGTAATCCAGCAGGAAACTAACCCAGGGAGGAGGGGGAACAACAACCCACGGCCAGTCTAGTGGGCCAAATAAGTCTGTGCGGAGATACACGCCAGAGCCGGGAGAGGGAATCAGTCAAATGGCATGGCTGGGAGGGGGAAGGATGGGGAGACAGCCCCTGCACCACAGCACGACGTTGGCCTCGCCCTGCTGCCTGACCTCACCCTCAGCTTCTAGGAACAGTGACTTAAAATATATTAGGAATGACAGCTTCTTCCTCCAGCCTTAAGAAGTAAAGTACGTATGGGTGTCAGGTACTGAAATACAAGGAGTGTATCATGCTTGAGGAAAGCACTGGGCTTGGAGCAGGAGATGAGGCACAAGACAAATGGGGTGATGAAATTTGCCAGAAGACAGGACTATTATAGCTATACAAACCAAATCCAGACCCTGCATCAGCTGCTTTCCTCATTCCTTCTTATCTGTGTCCCAGTGCTGACCAGCACCTTGGAGTGAACAGGGCTGGTGGGCTGTTTGACAGAATCAGGAGCAGAAGGGTGAAAACTCTACAAAAAGTTTGTCAAAAGTGCTTAGAGTCTGGCAAACAGAAGTCAATGCCAGAAAGAAAGGATACTTGTGTTAAAAGATTACTTTTCTGAACATGAGGGACATTCACAGACATGCAGCAAGACACGACACCCGCTGCAACCTCTCCCTGCGGAGGAGACCTGCAAGCCAAGGTCTGGGTGCCCACCCCTTGTGCAAGCCCAGCACCCTGACCCTAGGGGGTCCGCACTGCTCCCTGCAGGAGAGGTTAGCCCAGACCAAGGTACACACCGTGGGCAAGCACAGGGCTTTGTGGGCTAGCCCAGCTCCAGGGTGCTGAGCCCCTGGCACAGAGGAGCGCAGAGTGGTCAGGGGGGAGCCCCACACAGATCCCGCACTGCCTTGCACACCCCCAGCCAGCCGCTGGCCGCCTGGCAAAAGCCGCTGAGGAGCACTCCCACATTTGTCCGAACAGGCAAATATGACAACTATCTGCCCAAAGGGGTTTCTGGTTCCGTGAGAGCATACCAAACACGAACTGCTCCCACCTTCCTCAAGGGAGATTTGCACAGCAAGAGGCAGCTCGGTGGGGAGGAGAGCACCTTGGTGCTGCTGAAACAGCACGGGCAGGTGCAGATCATGCTACTGCAGAGCACCCGATGATTGTCAAAACAGCAGAAACTAGTCAATTGGTGTTGATACTTCATTACAGAGCATTTTTTCCTCTATGACTATGAAATCTTTAATCCTTCACTAGCACATTTTTTTCTCCCCTCGCATAAACAGCCTTTGGTTCCCTGGAACTGAGCGAGGCTCTTTCACACAGTCAGCCACAGCCCAGAAGAGCCACAGAGAGGAGAGTAAGCGCTGAGGCATTCTCCTTGGTTTGTTGTTCTCATTTAAACTGGATAGACCTTGACTTTTCATTACCAGGAGGCTCCAAAAGCCTCCGTGGATAGAAAGGGAAGAGCCTGGGAGGCAGGGGGAATTCTCAGGGTGGGGTACAGGCTACCGATGCTTTAACCCTCCAGCCATCATTAGAGACACGTCATGATGGGTAGCCGGAGCCTCCCCTGGGGAAGTGTTGCTCAGCACAGCCCCAGCCTCTTCCTCACACCACCCTTCAGCCAGGCTGCACAGGGTTGCGAAGCTGCTTGGTGCAGGTAAGCCCAAGGTCGGTCAGCTTGTCCCTGCTTGGCCAAACGTTTGCTGCTTTGCTGGGCTGCTTTGTACAGAGAAGGGGCTGAATCCTGTCAGCACGTGCATCCCCACAGCACAGCATGGACATATGCACATCCAGTTTGCACCCTGTGCATTTCCATCCTTTCTTTCATACATTCATCATAAACCCCTGGAAGATGCTTGCTCATCTTCCGGGCCTGACTTGGAGCCATGGGGACAGCATGAGGCAATGAGAAAGCAACCCTGTACCTGCAGCATCACTGAAGAGATTCTTCTGCTGAGGTTCGCTCATTGCTCCCAGTCACCCCACCTGCAGCGCCTTCCCAGGCAGCACGGTAACATAGGGCACCTGCGACAATTCAAGCACTGCGATTACACGTATGTTTTCTGTTACTGTATATATTGTTGTAGTGCATGGGAACCAAACGGCTGTTTATACCTTAAGAACTTCACTGAAAGCAGAGCTGAAGGTTCACCCATCAGTGAGGCTCTGCCTCAGCAGCCTCAGAAAGACCTGCCCCTGGATCCAGTCATGAAGTGGTACCCAGACAGCCACCCATACCCCACACCGTGTCCCCGAGTCTCCCACAGCATCCTTGCTCATTTAGAGCTGTTCATGTCAGGATAATGAAAAACACAAGGGGAAGACAGACAGTGTATCCAAGAGGGCGCAGTGAGGGTCTTCTGTGGCAGACCTGTATTACCAGGCAAGAGCAGAGCAACCATTTCTAGTGAAAACTGTAAGTCAGACCCTCCGGGTGCACACAAGGTGGCTGATCTGTATCATTCTGGAAGCATAAGGGAGCTTCAAAATGGGACTAAATTATATTGGTGTCCTACTGCTGTGGGTTTCAAAAACACCACTAAACCCTATACATTACATTCTTACTCACATACTCCGCCTTTAAAGGGCCAGTCAGGCCCCCGCAGCTCTCTGTTGCTGAAGGTGCCAGAAACCAGCCAGCTCACCGGTGCAGGTTTCTAGCCTCCTACATTTGTGTATATTCAGTAAACACAGCTATTTGGACCTGACCAAGCCCTTGTGGTTTCTCCCCATAGACTTTGTTGCCTAAAGAGAAAAAGACTTGAAATATGTGACTAATTATGCTGTTTTACTCCATTTGCATGTGCAGGACCTGAAATGCTTCGCCGAACAGAGAGGGATCCTCTTTCCCAGTCATGCAAAGTACAGAGTGCGATGGGGAACTGAGCCATCTCCTATGAGCTCTGCTCCAGCCATGGCCCACCGGTGGGGCAATCTAACAAATACTGGCCAGTAGAGCTTCCCCACCTTCAACCTCGGAGAGATGCTTGGATTTCTTTCTGACTGGAAAGCTCAACAGATGAGTTTATTCACCCCTGTTTGTTAGCTACTGCATCACAGTATAAAGACCGATCTTCTCTGCTCTGTCATACTTTGCCTGGCATCACTGTTGTCTTCTGGTTGTGCAACAGTCATCTCTACTATCAGATTTACAAAGCAAATGCTTGCAGAATTCAGACTTAAAATGTATACCCTGCAAGCTCACCAGCCAGCAAAATTTGTGAAAGCAAGCTTGAAAGAAATACAGGTTGGCTAGAACAGTCTGTTTAAAATCCAAATTCAAATGAGTACTCATAGAAAATATTTTGTAGTATACGCCCAGATTTTATGACACAACAACAATAATAATAGTAATACCACCTAACTTTCATCAGTAGATCTCAAAAGCACTTTACAAAGAGATTAAGCATCCTTAGAGCAGCTACTTTGCAATAGGCACTTTTTCAGCTGCTGACAATATTTAAATTACTGAAACAGATTAAGTGGTACTATTAACTAATCACCTGCCAAGCTTTTTACATCAAGTTGCTACCTGGAACAAAGTATTATGCTTAATTTTGGAACAACTGACACCTATGGTTTATCAGGCCAACTGTAAGCAGAACCAGCAAACCTAACAGCACAAAGGTCAGTTTGCATGGTCTCGTTTCATTTTTCCCAGTTGTACACAGCATCTTTTCAGCCATACAGATGCTATTCTGCTAAAAGCTGTTGATGTCTAGGGAATGCAGACAACCTGGGGAAAACTTAGCTTTCCAGAGGTGATGCAAAGCATATCAGAATGGATCAGTCCAGTAATCGTAAGTATAAATCAATAAAAAGTGAACACCTCAGAGCTGGCAGGGCCAGTAGGACCTCAGTGGATCTTCCTGACAGAGCAAGACGGGGAGACTTAGGCCTACTCATGAGATGAGAAGTTATTTTTCTTCTTTCAAAATGCTGTTAAATTTTGTTATGGTGCAGTATGAGGCTCTACTAGGTGGTAGATAGCGCATTAGATATGCACAGTGGGTGGTAGATGTGTATTAAGATATTGCAAGTAGCAATAACATTTCCTAAACTTTCTCTTTCTTCTACCCGGCACACAATGCAAAAATCATGAAAACTACCCACAGGTTAGCAGTGGGTAGATTTGAAGGGCCCCTATTACATTCTGAGATATTTTGATTGTGTTACAAACTGGCTATGATGATCCTATGAAGTTACAGAGTGCTCGTGGAGTTATTTTTCATAAAAGCTTGGAGTCAGGCAGGTTTTTTAAGTGCAGTTAGCACTCTGAAAATCAATAATTGAATGACTTGTCCTCACAGTGAGACACAAAGCTTGGAAAAGCCGTCAAGGGGTGTTTTAAGGGCTGAGAGACTAAGACACAAGTAACACCTCAAGCTGCATTAGAGAGACAAAATACTACTTGCAGCACCTAGTGTTTCCAGTACAGTATACCTTCATCAGGATTTGGTACATGAGAGAAAAGAGATTGTTGATTTTCTAATAACTAGGGGAGTCCTCTACTGAGGCTCCAAGGAACAGAGGCAGCCTTGCAGGAGGGTGGTTACTCTGAGGTTAACTCAGTTTGTGGGCAGCAAGTAACACCCACAGGTATTGAACCTAGACAAGGGCAATGTGGTACTCACTAGAAGTAAAAGAAAAAACCCTGCCAAGGGGAGTCTTTAGGTTACCTGTCTGCCACAGAACACACTTGCAGTCAAAACACTATATGAGTCAACTTATCAGTTTATTCTCGATTTTGAAATGACATTAAGTCATCAATAACCCAAAATGAGTATATAGGTTTCCCTTTGTGAGCAATAACGTGAACAGACCTTGCAATATAATACAATGCTGTCCCCATCTCTGTATCTCAAGTCTTTCTCTCATGTTGTTCCAAAAAAAGAGCAAAACTCCCGACTTTCCCCCTTGTGTAGCTCATGCTTTACCAAAGCTTGCAAAACAGCAGTAGTACCATTTTCACATGAGCCCATTGCGATGGAATCAGGTTATACTTTATTTTCCCTCATACCTCAGCCCTAGGTGGGGCCTTTGTGTAGGTGCCAAGACAAGTCAAGCAACGATCGCCTGGTAACCTCAGACGGCAATTAAAATGAGCACTGAAATAAAGCACATCTGAACAAGAAGTTGTAAAAGTTAAACAGATGACAGTTACCAGCAAAGTAGATTTTAACAAGGGAATCAAAATCTCACCGTGATAGGTGGGAAGATAGTGAGATTCTAGAAGACAATTTTGAGATTAATTGCAGGATGGAATATTGGGGGGGGGGGGGAAGAATATTTTTTCTTTCTTTTTACGTTCTAGTTGAGTGAAACAGCTTTTCCTTGCAATATACATTGGTCAAACACATAAGTGATAGGGGCAGAAAAGAAAAAAACCCTAATGTTAATCTAAATGAGAATAAACCAGAGGAAATAGCTAAAGAAAGTAGGAAAGGGTATAGGTTTAAGCTATATGGCCCCTGTACCTTGGGAATCTCTCATAATCCCCAAACCACACAGAACTCAGCTTCACTCGGAATAAGCTGCATTTTCAGCCTAGCAGGAGCCAAGCAACTGCTTCAGGTCTCTGTAAACCAGAGCTGGCTGTGATCACCAGCTCCACATGCTGATGCAAGCCTGAGACATGCAGGCAAAGCCCCAGAGAGCCACACCACATACAAGGCTTCCAGCAGTAGAGCACCAGGGTAGCTCCTGCCTCTGCAGCTCCTGCTCTTGGGTCTGTCCCCTTAAGCCTCAGGTTTCCATCCATAGCACAAGAATAGGATCAGCACCTCCTCTACCAACTAACACACTCTGGTCAACAGGAACACACTACTAACCATTCCCATCCCTCAGAGACCATAGCAAGGCCCTTGTATACCTGACAATTGCTGTCCACAGCCCATCAGGATGCTAAGGGGCAAGGGCTGCTTCTGACCAGCCCCACCAAGGGCTGTCTAGCCCCTCTTCTCCTGCCAGAGCTGCTCCCTACAAACTCTACTGGTTGGTCTCCTACCAACCGGTATCTGAACCAGCTTATCTGAAGACTTAGAGTGACATGATGTGAATCACCTGAACTGGGTGCTGCTCAAGACCCACACATGGGCTATATTTGCTACTCCATAGTCATTATTTTGCAGCTGGAATTAAACATACAGCTGGTAATTAACAGCCTATTTAATTGATTTTTCCTTGTTCTCTTGTAGACTAGTTTGACTGGATTGCTAGATTCTGCAGTGTATTTCTTCCTTGAATTTCACGGCAATTATTTGCTTTGTAACCTCTCAGGCTGCAGCTCATTTGAAAGTACTACTGCAAGAGTTTGATATTTAACCATCCAAACAATTTGATCAGAAACCTGGGACCAATAGCACATTTTATCTTTCCCAGGACATCAGCCTAAATCCTGCCCTTGTATTACCATATGATCGCAATATCCTTTAGCATTTAAATACTGCCCTCCCCCTTAGCAGATATCCATGCCTTTTCCAGAAGGAGACAGTTTCATGATAGGCATTTTTAGAACAGGACCCCTGTCTGATGCACAGAAGTAGAATGTCACGCCTTTGTGTCAGGCCGATAGCAGAGAAAATTTCCTATTTTTTCTGATTTCCTATTGCCAATCCAGCATCCCAGCTACCAGTACCACCGCTTTCTTCTACCTTAAAATTTTGTAGATAACTATAACATCTAATTTTTCGGTTCCATTTTGCCAACAAAATCGAGATGGACCATCGACGGCTGGCATGTGATACTCACTTAGGATCCATTGATTTGGTGACCACTTCTGCCTGCGGACTCAGCCTCAGAAAGATCACATGCCCAGTCCAGACCCGTGCAGACAACTGGCTTTAGTGGAAATTGCTGCTTTGCTGGATTAATCCGCTTTGCAAAGGGGCAGGCACAGCTGGGAAGCGATCTGTCCTTCAGACTTTGATTCATTTGTGTTGCCACATGGTACCTGAAAGCAGAAAAAGCTGAAGCCCCAGTGAAGCTGTCCCCTTCAGTGCGTATGGCAGCTGCCTCACCTGCAGAGCTGCTTCTGCCGCGCTGGCTCGGCAGCTGGAGCTCCCCTGTGCAGAACAAGTGCAGCAGAACAGCTGATGTTGATTGAAGCAGAAGTTTTGTCCTCAGATCTGGTCTTGCATTGACTCCCTTTTGGGATCATTTTAATGCTCTTATCAATGTTTCCGTGTCATCTTTCTCCAAAAAAATAGCTAAGGGTGACCTCCAAGAGCAGAAACATCTCAGAAAATAGGAGGAGGAAAAGAAGGAAACCCTGTAAAAGAAAAATCATCCGAGATTTCACTTTGATCTTACTCTATTGTTTTGGGTTTTCTTCTTTTCTCGAAGTTCAAGTATTTTCTCGCCTGTAGCAATGCTAATAAATGGAACGTTAACACACCCTTCTGCTTGTTGCTGATTCCTATATTAAGATAGCTGTCAGATCAAAAAAGCAGATGGAGAAACAGAAGTCTGGTTTACAAACTTTATTTAAGCAGACAAGGTCTTACATTAACTTACAGATGCCTTGTAGACTTTTATGACTGCTGTTAATTATTAAAACACACAGACTAATTTTGCATCTGCTGCAGGAAGGAGATGGAGAGGGCCAGCTCTGGAAAGCCTGGAGGACTGTGCCCGTGCCCAGGTTTGGATCACAGCTCCATGGGGTAACTCGCTTTCTGCTTGCGGTGAAGGCACCCAGAGCCCGGCCAGGCTGGGTCTGCCTTTGCCTGCAATTCCAACCCAGAGAGGAGCAATATTTGTGGAGGTTTCTCACCCCCAAAAATGCTAATTTGCTGGCATAAGCTTTAAATTGGAGCTGTACAAAATCCAAAGAGGATTGCCATGAGGCAAATGACATAAGGGGGCGTAGGAGTAAATCCCACGGCTGGACAGATTCAAACGCAGCCCGTAGTATTGCCCCCTCTCCCCCCAGGAGATGGTCGGAGAGTTTGCGCTCCTCTATGACAAATCACATTCCAAACAAGTTAATGACTACGAGCATTAAACAACTTGTTAAAAATCATTATAAGGGAGCTATGACTGCATTAAACCAACCTGAGCCCCAGCCCCTCTCTCTCCATGCCTTCAGCAAGGTGGCCCGCCTGGCCCTGCCGCTGGCCACCAACCCTCCCCACCTTCGCAGCCCTGCTCCCCTGGCCTGTGGGACCACGCAGGATTTCTGGGCAAGAAATCTGCAGCAGCAAAAGCCACTAGAGGGCATGCAAAACACAAGTTTTCCAAATTGTTGGGTGCCCATCGCGCCCAATAAAATCAATTAACTGGTGTTATGTGGCCGTGGTGAGCTGGAGAACACCTACACCTCTCGATTCATGTTTGTTCAAGACCTAATGTAGGTAATATTTGTCCTGACGCTACCACAAATGCTGTTCCTGGGTAATTACAGGCAGAGTTACGCCACAGGAGGCTCGGATTCCTCAAGTAACAGGTTACTTTGGAGTATAAAAATTCAGATTTGGATCTCTTGTTTGTTTTGCTGTTTACCCCAGGTTCCACTAGACATCAAAGTAAATGGACCTCACCATGGTTCACATTACTCCTCCATATATGTGTGCAAACATGTACATCCAATTCTCCTAACTTGAATACAGTCACTCACAGGTCTTCTTCTTTGGTTGACAAGGTATTATTTAGCAGGCACCTTTCCTTCTGCTACCTTTACCATGTTCTCACTGCTGCCTTCTTTCTGCAGTTTGATTACTCAAAGAGAAATAGGTTTATTAGGTTCACGTATTTGTTCAGATAAAGGTTTACTTAATAATAGTTTTCTTGCTCATGAGCTGCAGCTCGAGAGTTGAACCTAATTCTGCTAAAACATGGGGTTTATATAAAATGGAAGAGTATCTTGCCATCTTAACAGATGTGAGGTTTAGCACACTGCCGTCTTTATACAGAACCTGAGGCTAACTAACAAGAGGCTGGTAACACGGTTCTGTCCTTTGAGGACACAGGACAGTATTTATTGAGAGTCACATTAAGTAAAGTCACTTTATTTAGTAGGGTCAGTTGTGGCAGTGCAGTCATCACCAGGAGAGCATTTAAAGCCTGAATCAACACATGGAACTTTGTTGCTCTGACTTGAAGGTACCTTTAAAAAAGAAAGAAAGAAGCTGCAGCTTTTGCATAAAGGTCTGGGCATCTCTTCCCATGGAAGTCTGTGTTTAGTCATTGTTTTCTTCCTTCAAGACCATTTTACCTGTCAGGATAAAAGTGCCCAGCTATGAAACAAACCTCAGACAAAGCCTGTGATAGGATCTTCTAGGCTGGTTTATTGGATATGTAGGATGTGGGGTCTTAGTCTGCTTGAACCTTGCCTGCGGAGAGACTCAGGTTTGAAAAGTTAGGCTGCTTCCACTGGTCCTCCCACTACCACATTAATTTCTCAGGATTGATGCACGTGGGACAGGATTGGTTGTAAGACCATGCATACATGTTTCTAAGAGAAAAACTTGTGCGCTGCTACCACTACTGCCAAATTCAATCCATATGCCCTGTTATAAATGTAGGCATTTTGCTCCCAGTTTTCATTAATGGTGCGGCTTGGAGGATGGAGGTACAGACTTGTGCTGAGCACCAAGCGTTGCTGGCTGTCTCCCTGCTCCCGAGTCCAGTGAGGGGACAAACTCAGACAGAGTCAGGGGATCATGACTGTGTCTTGCTCAAGGAACCCCAGGACGGTGGAGCACCAGTGCCCTGAGCTGGGAGAGGGCTGGTACTGGATGCTTCACCCACAGACCTCCACCAGAAAAGGCCCTGCCCTGCCATTTATTTCATTAACCTCTGTGCATGACCTCGGTGGCAGGCTTATGTCTGTCACATAATTTAATTTGTCTGTCTCCTGCCTGAGGATACCCCCCAGGCCTGCTTCCTACCCCACGATAGCAGCTCTACCCTAATTTTTCCCTCCCCCTCTTGTTCTGAATTTACCTGGAAGTTGCAGGCTTGCTTTTCAAAAGCAGTTGCTCTAAGAGATGGGAGGAGGATCTGAGGTCTGTGTGGGAAGGTACAGTACTACTTTTTTTGCTTAAGTAGGGACCAGAAGATGTAGGGCAATAGGATGCTGCAAGAGGGCCAAAAGGCAGTGGCTCGCTGTGAGCAGGCTTGTTAAAGGAATCCCCAGCTGATCCCCACCAGGACAGAAGAGAAATTCCTCATCCTTACACTTAGCTCTTACGTTTTAAGCCTAGCCATCGACCACAAGGATTGATTTTCCCTCATGTTCAGCTTGTTTCATTTTTAAAGGATAAGTTAAGCAGGGAGGAGAGGTGGCGAACAAGGAAATCCAGAGCTGTCAAGTGGCAACAAGAATGTCCCTGAGAAAGTGTGGGCTCCTTCTCTCTGGTAGCTGCTCTGTTTGGGAAGTCTGCAAGAGCTGATGACTTTACCTGAGGAATCCACAGACCCTGTGGTTAAACTCACAGGCTCTGCTGCCCAGACCTGTGCAGCTTTCCATGCAGCATCTGATCAGCTCTGCTATCTGCAGCAACCACACTTCCTCAAATTAATATACATTAGTCACAGTAAGTGTGTATTTCAATCCCCACTGGCAGATTTAATGGGTCCATTTTATATGACTCTAATGGAGCATGCTTGTCAACACCAAACTTTTTTATTTTAAAAAAAAAAACAACAAACAAAACCAACAAACCAGCAGCAAAGCCAAGCCAATGTTAGAAAAGTGGTTTTGTGAGGGCTTCTCCCATATTGCATTTCAAGTTCTAGCACTGCTTCAAGCTGTATTTTCCAAAACCAAACTGGGAAGCTGCAAGATGGTTGCTTTAGGGCTGCAGCTGCTGCTCTCTGAATTGCCAAGGACCAGACACAGGAGAAATGCAGACCTAAACTAAAGACTTCAGGTGGAAACAATCTCAGTGCTTCTAACAAATATGTGGTAATTAGAGAGGTTCAGTCTATGTGGGGCAGAGTTGACAAGCATGCAAAATGCCTGAAGTACTGAGATACACACCTCTGGGTGTTGCAGTCTGGTAGGATCTGAGGTGTGTAAGGGAAATCTGCGTGTATGTCAGCCTCATCTGTGATCTGAGTTTGGAATATATCATCCCTGCACCCTCAGGTTCAACGAGTATTCCAAAAGGTACAGTTAGAAGATCTTCTGTGATTTATCTCTTTACCCTGCCCCTGCATGTACTTCAGTCTCTTTTATTTCATTCACTTTTTCAAAAGATTTTGCTTAGAGACTAATAGTCTCTGACTTTATCAACACGTGAGGTTTATGTTCTATCCTCTGAATTCAGCAGGACGTCCCATATGCTCTTGGTCAGAAGTCTGTGTAGCAGCAAGTCTATAGGAAGTACTCAGAGGAACACGTTGGACATGAGCATATTGCCGTTTCCACATACGTCCAATGTACTAACCTTATATGACTCGGAGCGGTAACCCCTTTTTATGGTACCCTCTGCATGGTTGAGAAATGTGCAGTTCCATCAGCGGGATCTGCCCTGAGATCCCACAGCCTGTGCTACATTTCCCCTTCCCTGGAGACATCCCACACCTGCCTGGACGTGACTGTGCAACCTGTTCTGGGAGACCCTGCCTTAGCAGGGGTTGGGTAGATGCTCTCCAGAGGTCCCTTCCAACCCTGACCGTTCTGTAGTAGCGATGCTGTGATTTACTCAAAGAAGTGCTGCAAACCAGTGGTGGCTGCGCCTTGTGCCTGTGCCTCCTGCTCACAGCAAGCGATTGCAGCTGGACTCTTTTAACCACGAAACAGCAATGGCCTGTGGCAGATTTTTAAGTCAAAACCTGAAGGGAAAAGCACATCCATTGTTTGGACAAATGCAGCCTATGATCATATTAATGGATTTTAAACCATAGCGTTACAATCACACTTTTATCGCAGTGGGATTTCAGCCACTCATTTCTGCATTAGTTGCTTTGTTTCCCTGAGATTCACTATTATTCCTGGATAGAACTGCTCTTCTCCTTGGAGCTGATGAATTTTCTAGACATTGAATGTGACTGCCCAAAGGGCTTAGTAAAAGTTGTTAGGGTTATCTGGCCAGCCCTCAGATATAAGTTTTCCAGGAACAGCAATGTGGTTTGTTTTCCCTTGTCCTTCAGGACTGTAACTGCTCTTGCATTATAAGTGTGGCATATTTAAATTTAACATTTGGGAGAGGACATTAGGGGAAGAAATTCCATTCCCTTGCTTGTTCTTAACTTGTCTCTCAGCATTTCAGATTGTGAACTCCAGTGTCCAACAGGCAACTCACTAAACTCCAGCATTATCTGGCAAATAACAATTCCTTTCCTGTTTCTTCAGTCTAAGCCCCCCTGTCAGCATTAGCTGGGAGGAGGTGGGACAAAAAGGAGAGGAAGGGAGGCTATGGGGAACCAGCACCATGAAGCAAAATGATACTGGGCAGCATGGGCAATAAAACCCTATTTGACAACCCTCCCATGAACATGCAGGTTGCCTGCTCTGTAGGCCTGCTGTGGCCTCTAAAACATTTTCCTTGCTGGTATTCATGCTTCTGTGATGGGATATTTCAAGAGGTCTTGTCCTGAGGGGAGGTCTGCGGCTGAGAAGTTACTCTGCCCGTGCCCCAGGTACTCTCCAGGAGCAGGGATGCTCCTTCAGCTGCTCCCACTGCGAGGCACAGGACAGAACTCTGGAGACTGGGATTTCTGCCCTGTCGTGGTGTCCCCTCGTGACACAAGCCTGTTTCATTCTGTGCTTTTTCCAACCCATCGCAAGCTGCCCCTTGAGATACTAATCTCCCTCTGTGCACCACACCCCTGTCTATAAGTGCCGATAACAGATCTTTTCTCCTTGTCCTTTATTTGCCTTGTGGTCACATTATGAACTCCTCGGAGGATGGACGGTGCCCACGAGGAACAGATCCACTGGCCTAAACCATAAGCAATAGTAACCTGGCACCAGGAAGAAGTGTGCTTAATCCAATAAGTGAAGCTCGAGCAATTAAATCTGAGACCATTTTTTTGGGGTCATTTCCACTGACTGATGCAAATGGACACTGATGGACTCTGCATTCCTTTCAGGCCAGCCTGAAGAGCTCATCCTGACTTTTTTTTTTCTTTCCTCAAGCATTTGAAAATGTAATTGCGAGGGTCAAGGATTGCTCAGGGTGATATGGTTGGAGTTTTTTTAAGTTTCTGACTTGATTCAACACAGCAAGATTATACTGCAGTGAAAGATTTGGTGTCTGTGCCTAGTCATGTCAGAAACAGCAGGAGTACATAGCAGAATGTCTAATCCAGGCTTCCCATAACGTTCCCAGTAAAAATTAAGTTTTCTTATTTTATTTTTGGTTGTGAAGACTAATTTAAAGATAATTGCATCACTCTTGTGTCAGCTTTTTAGCTTTTACTTTTAAGAGGAAACTGTCGGTATAGGGATTAGAGTGAAGTAACGTCCTTTAATAATTTACTATAATTAAGATAAGTGAACTTTGGGCAAAGCACATCTTACCAGTGGCATCTCCGCCCAACCCTGTTTCTTTTAGTCTGCTTTCCTAATATTTCCCCCTCTCACCTGAAATGGCAAACCAAACATGTCAACTTCAGCAGCAAAAAAGTGTGGCATTTTATTCCTCCATCAAAAAAACAGGCTGGATAACTGGGACAAATTAATTTCAATAACTCTCAAAACAAAGAATCACTTATTTTGCATCGGCTATTTTACTTCAGTTTCTCTTTCAATTTCTGTACCATTTAAGCCTTTAGATAGCCTTATAGAATCATGGATTAGTCTCCTTATTCCAATAACAGCTTCAGCGGCTTGACTGAGATAAAATGTATGTAATCTCAGGGACAAAAATTCTCTGGTCACTGCTGAGTCAAAACTGTCACTGAAGATAATGTTCTTGCTGGGAGAGTCTAAGAATACCAGGAAGATTTGCAGGAGGAGGTAATATTTTTATCAGCCTAGCTGATACAGCTGAAAAAGCAAACAAGCGCCTGGGTACAGAAGTTCTTCTTCAAGTCAAAAATAGAAGCTGAAAAGCTAGATACAAGTTGGGAACAATTGCTCTAATTTTAACCCAACTGTGCTGTCTACTTAGAGTATGAGAAAGAAAAGATATTCCCAGCTGGTACCTACAAAGCTGAAAGATGAAGGTGCGTGAGTTGGTCTCAAACAATATTGACACTGAAGATGCTAACTTTGAAACTGAAAGCCAGGGACAGAGCGGACGACCTTCAGAGGTCCCTTAGTTATTCTTGGGGACCTGTGATTTTAAGCTACCTATTCCCATAAAACTTGCTTTTTTTTAAATTTCAAAGCTCTGTTGACTAGATAAGAACAGGGCACCGGCCAGCTTCTTTCTCCCCTTGTGGCACACACCCGGGGGGTGACATGGGCCATTTGGCAAGTTTTCATTTCAGATATGGACTGTTACAGATGGATTCCTGTTGTGGGAAAGACTGGACCCAAAGTGGAAGAGAGGAAAGCCGAAATACAGTGGC
Organism: Falco peregrinus; assembly: GCF_023634155.1. Classification (NCBI taxonomy): domain Eukaryota; kingdom Metazoa; phylum Chordata; class Aves; order Falconiformes; family Falconidae; genus Falco; species Falco peregrinus. The sequence continues at coordinate 97,063,252 of NC_073723.1, read as the reverse complement.
CGGGCGTGCATGTGTGTAGGGCAAACAGGAGCAGGGGTCAGGGAGCTGCGGCGAGGGGGGCAGGAGTGTTTTACACATGCTTGCAAGAATGGTCATGCACACATCCACTGAGACATTTGACATTGAGGTCAATCATGTCTTTCAGCTATTTGGAGAAGGACATTGCTGCAGGTTTCAAAAGGATGATCTGCAAGTGCAGCCAAAGCCGGCTCATTAGAGCACCTGCCAGTCTTTATCAGTTGTCAAATAAAGCAGATGGATTTGGTCAGCAAACCTGCAGATAAAACATTAAAGGGTTTGTTGTGGTTTTTTGGGTTTTTTTTCTTACTTTGGGCCCCACTTCAAAGCTAGCTTCTGCTTTAAAGTTCTGACTCAGTCTGATAAATAAAAGTTTAAATTTCCAGTTAGCAGTGTTTATTAACAGCAAACCAATGCAGCTGACCATTACGATTTTTAGCATAGGAGACTCAACCTCCTTTTTTTTTTTTTTTTTGTCAAAGGAGGGAAAATGGCTTACCACAAGTTCCAGCCAAATAATTCTATAAATAAAACAGGAAAACATTAATGATAATCATGCAGTAACAAACATTCGTTACCTCTTCTCCTAGGAGTTTAAAACAAATATGCCTCATGGAATCTACAGGACGGCAGAAGGGACAGGACATCACTCTGTTTGACTGTGAAGTTCGGCTGCTCTGCTTTACCGTGGAGTTCACAAAAATGGACACAGGAGCTAATTCAGGAGAGCTGCATTTCCTCTGTTTGGGCAATCACCTGGACGACTGTCCCTTGCACTTTGGAGGAGCCCTAAAGACTGCTAGATTATATGTGACTTCACTGCTGTACCTCTTCTGGAGCTGGCACTTGCCACGACAGTGGCTGGAAGCCCCGTCCCCACCAGAGGGATTGATCACTGAGGGGCAGACGTTTTCTCACCTCCCTTCTCTGGACCTTAGGATCGATCCATGCTGAGCTTGGTTCACCAAGCCTAGGCTTGTGTGGGTAAAAAAATCCTTATCGCTTAGGTGTTTGTGCAATACAAACATTAGAAAGAAGCATAGATACTATCAGAGGGAATCGGTAAGAAAATGCAAATTCATCTTCTCGGCAAGCTACTTCTATTTTTCCATTCAGCCCTAATTACGATTTGCAATTTTACAGAAGGTACCTCTGTAACACATTCATCACTTTTCCAGCAGCTACTTCCTAACCGACGTCACCGCCGGTGGGATTGGACGTTGCTTCAGACATATCTCCGATGCTGAGTTGAAGATGTGAGCATCTTCCTGGGACTGTTGCCAAGGGCATAAATCTCCAAGCGATGTGATGAATGGAGAGGCATGAGGGAGGCACTTGAGGAACAGACCTTATCTTGTGCTGGTGATTTCAGGGAGATACCTTTGAGAGAAGTAAAGAAATTACAAGCACTTGTCAAAGAAGATAGCAATAAGAGATTTGACATAATTCAGCAAATGCTTTCTGGTGATGAGTAAGACAACACTGTTTCCTTCCTGGCAAAGCCCTCATTTATCACCTGGGAACAAAGCTAATTAAATGACTCAAATGAGAACTATGAAGCGATGATTTTAATTAACTCTTCTGTGTAATAATTCTTTGTCACACAGACATAAAATTGATTTGCTGTTCCCGAAAGATTGTGATTGTGATTAAAGAGAAGAAAACAGGCCAGGTTTTACCTTCAGCAGCACAAGCCTCCATCCACTGTAAAGTCATCAAAGGTGTTGGAATAACACAGGATTTAGTATGTAATGGAGAGTAATTCCAGCCTCAAATTATACTAGTTTAACACTGTGTGCTTTTCCTGATGCCTAGGGAGTGATATGCCTTAAATCTCAGAGGTTCTCGTTGAGTGAGGAGTACCTGCAGCCGGTACGATGGCAGACTGGCATCGTTTTAATACTCTGAGCAAATCCACGTAGGTCAAAACAGATCGTGGAGCCTGCAATCTCTGCGTCTGGCCTTTCAACCGACATTTACCTGGCGGGGAGGGGGAGGAATGGTGGGAGGGAGGAGCAGCGCCAGCTTTTAGGTGGAATTGTAATAACTCCTTTATGGCAGGGCGTTACATAGCGCCAGCGAAAGTAGCCCACCATTGTACTGGATAAACAGTGCCTGGGTTGAGACAGCAAACCTGCTGATCTTATCTGTCAAGACCCAGATCATCATCTGGGCTTTGACTTATCATCAGCTCTGTCAACAGTTCCCCTATAAAGAAAAGAAATGGCAACCGCGATAGGAACAGCAGCCTGCAGTGCACAAGAAGCTTTTTGCTTTAGCAACCCGCCAGACCATAAGAACATGTCCTTGTAAATAGGGAGGCATGTTGTGACTGACGGAGGGAGCCTGGGGGCAGTTTTCAGCAAGGGAATTACAGTGAATGCCACCTCGGACAACAGTGTGGTGACACAGACCTCACAGTTTGGTGTTTGCAACTGAACTTTCTCAAGATCCACTAGAAACCTCAGAATTTTAGTCAAACATTTTATTTAATTTTGCTGGATTTTCCTTTGTGTGCCTGTGTCTGCATCTAAATCAATAAAGAAATGTAACAAAACAAACAAAAATCAAAGCACAGTGCTTCCATCAATGGAGTAGTTTGGCTGGGAGCTTAATCAGCAACACAAGGGGACTCAAGAGTGCGTTTCCCTTTCCTTGCAGCTCATTTTTCACCTTCTGCCTCCCTTTCCTTGCCCTTCAGGCTGCCCTGCAAAGATGCTCTCTCTTTATGTGGACACAGAGTGGTGAGCGAGGGGAAGTACTCCCAGACAGGCATCAGCTCCTCAGCATCCTCACCTGCCACCACATCGTATTAACTTGGAGATGTTCACAAAGGAGAGATTTATCAGGGTGCCCAGGCTGCTGCTAAAAGGTGACCTACTTTCTTACCCAGCTGTATGTGCATTCTATTTATTGCTGAGCCATCAGGGCGCACAGAAAGGGGCGAAGCATCCCCAGCAGCATGGCAGATGTAGACAGCGTCTGAGCTGGGCAGGGGGAGGGCACAGGCTGGCAGCTTTGCTGAACCCCCACAGACCCATCGGGCACAATCATGGGTCCTAGGGGGAAGCGGGGAGAGATATGTAGCTGATAACAGCAATTTGCAGAACAGCCTTATGGCAGGCATGTGCAGAGAGTGTAGCAGGGGAAGGAAAGCCATGCCTTGGAGAAGGAAGATTCACTGAGAGCTGACTGCCTAGCCACGATCTGCTCTTTAAAACATAATGTCAGGGCTCAAACTCTTCTTAAAAGGATCAGCCTGTTCCTTTCTGAGGTGATTTGTGCATCTGTGAAGCCTGTAACATCCTCGCGTCTTCAACAAGGAAAAGAAAAAAATGCTTAAATTAAATGGCTTTGGTACAAAGAGGATCTGGCAGTGGCCAGCTTTATATTATTAACATTTCCCAGGAGTGATGTTCCACAGTGGCAGGCTGATGTAATTACCAGAAGTGAAGTTGTAAGTCCTATTGAAAAGACCAAGAGATTTGCTAGCAACTTCAAAGAGGTAAAGATTTGTGTGGATTTGCACGGGGATAGAAAATGCAATGGGTTAGAAAATCAGGTCCTCCAGTGTCTTTAATCTTTTGTGGGGTTTATCCAGACATTTTGGTCTACAGGGGATTTAAATTAAGTTGCAAAAGAGACTTCCTAAACTTTCTATCCGAATGTTATATTATGTGGGTTTTATACTATTAGCTTAAAAAAGTGACCTTTTCTAAGCTTTTGGGATTAATGGCTTCTGGACAACTAATGCTGACTTAGTGTTGGCAAGGAATTTACTTTCATATGGGGAGATACATGATGATCTAATAGCGATTTGCCTTTATCCAGGAAATTCACATATATATTAGAAGTTGAAAGAAAAGTCTTGGGATGAACCAGTAAATTATAAAAACTGACAGAACAGGATGAAGCACACTGGAAAAGGCATTTGAGAGAACTTGTAGTACAAAATATGTTACAGGAGTCACTGCAAAAGCGTATGATTAAATGTTTATACTGTTTCTAGTCCTGTTTTTGTATTAGAAGTAATGGTTCTAAAGTAATTGTGCAGATTTGTTCTGAATTATTTACAACTGGTCGTGTGCCAGGTTTTGTGACTTTTTTAAAAATGGAGCTCACTCTAAAATGTGAAAGAGCAGTCAACTAAGGTAAAAAAAAAATCATACTTGTGATTTAACATAACCCGGTGTCCATACGGATATGGAGCAAAGGGATCCATACTCTCAGACCATGCACTGTGTGACAAGACACCCCAGAGGATCCAGTGGTCTGAGGATCCTCCCTGTTGTTGGGAATGTCACTTCTATAAAGTAGTATGAGACACAATGCTCAGCATTGTGAAAGATCTCTAAATTGTCTGGCCAAAAAAAAAAAAAAAAAAAAAAAAAGGATCCTTTTCACTGCCAAGATCCCTTCAAAGCCAAAAAGCATCTTTTAAAAGATTTCCAGCTGCCATTCAGGCCTTGCCACTGGTCAGCTTTTCCCTCTGGCTCTAGGTTTCAGCATACTTTGAAAACCCACCATTATAAGAAATTTATACAGGTCCAGGTCAAACATGGAACAGATTAAGGCACGTTTCAGTAGGCAGATAGCAGACAGCCTTCCATGAAAAGAAATGTCGTATGATGGTTTCCACTGTGCCTTGGTTTCCCTCTGTGTTCAACTGGAATAAAGAGACTTATTCCATAGCAACATCTCATGGGCAAGACCAGCTTGGTTTGTAAGACCTGAGGAGAGGAACCAGCGTGGTGGGCTGGGGATGACTGACCATTTACTCTCGAGCAGTAGTGCAGTAGTCAAGGACCTCAGTATCCTCAAAGGGGCAGGCAGAGAGGGCTCCGTAGGAGCTGAATGAGGCACAGGTTTAACACCAGCTGTGGGAGATGGTGTCCAGCCCCTGCCTTCTGCCTTTGAGCCCTTTGCTGGCCTGTCACGGTGGTCTGGGAGTGCTGTAGCCAAGGCTGAAGTCAACAGGCAGGGACTACAGGTTCATCTAGATGGGCTGTGAATGCAGCACAAAAGGGAATGCTTGTTCTCTCCCTTCACACCCAAAAAAGAAAAGCACTACTTGTGACTTTCTCCTGGCTCAGGCATCTTGCAGATAAAACTGTAAAATTTCTATTCTTTTTCAGTATCCTTACAAAGACATGTATCAACTCGATGACTGGATCTCTCTTCCTCATAGATATTGTATCAGTCAAAGGTGTTGACGCAGAAGAGGACTGTGGTTGGACATACAGTACATACCATTCCCTAGATTAACTTACTCATTGGCCCTGGCTGGCCTGGGAAAGGGCAGAAGCAGAGAAAAACGGCAGATGGCACAGGAGGCCTGGCAAGACCATCACACCATTCATTGCTTATTCCAACAAAAAATTGCCCCTGCAGAGGAATTGTGCCTTGTAGGAATGCTGGTTTAGCCAAAGTGAGGGAGGTTCCTTATAAGCTGGAATCGGTCTCATGGAAAAATGCCTTCTGCTGGGTAGCACTTGGCTCCCCAGCTGCTGTTCTGTGGCCGAGACGCAGAGCACATATGGGGATGTACTGAACCATGTCCCAGGAGTCGTCTTTGGGCAGTGCTTTGCTGCAAGTACCACCAATTTTTAGATGCTGTTTTGAAAGAAACACCACTGTTTTGCCAACACCAGCACGCCAAAATATTTAGCAGCTTTAATATTTAGCAAGCTGGGATCCAATCTGCAGCTGATACACAGCAACATCACTTCAGGGTACTTGGCTTCTCCCTTGCCTTGGTCCATTTTATTGTACTTGCTGCTATGAAAAATACTGCCAGCTGTTAATGGGGACGCGCTGGTTCCCCTCGAGATAAATGAATGGGCAATTTTGATTCTGTCATGTTTTCCTTCAATTTTGCTTTCACTCCCCCGAGTGCAGATTACTCTGTCCTCTCAGTTCAAGACAGAGCAAGAACAGTCGTATTTCACCACGGTGAGCCCTGTGCTCTGCAGCAGCTGTAGCAGTGCATCCCTCTGAGGAAAGCTGGAACAGCCTCTGAATTTATACTGTCTATAGGCACAGAGAACCCACGATTCTTCTCTGGCATAAGCACCAACATACAGATGATGTAGTAGTCCGTTTTGCCATATACCCTGCCTCTTCCATTGAAATGTCCGGACCTAAGTATCCATAAGAGTGACGCAAGGTGTCTCCAACTGGGCTGTTTCCTGGCATGTGCACTAGGAATGGCTTGTGATGGAGAAGAGGTCAGCTCTCCCAGAGGCAAGTGACAGTACAAGATGCCAGGCTGAGGCGATTTAATTTTGTTCATTCAGTCACTGTGTGAAGTGAGAAATTTAGTCAGGATAGTCTGCAGCCACAGGAACCAGTGTCTTTCTGAGGACTGTGCTTGCAATTAACTTGTATTTGTCACACGCTGCACAGCTTTGCACAATGGTTATGCATACTGGACAAACTCAGTGGCCAACAACCTCACCAGTAACAAGTAGTAGACATCCACACAGTGACTGTACCCTAGGGTTATAAAGCAAATTCTGTGACTGGAAAAAAAAAACCAGCCACAGACAAGATGTGAGAAAACAGGCTGTTTTGTTATTTATTTGCTCCAGTTGGGAGATTCATTAAGGCTTACTTCAAAATAAAACCTAGACTTTGATTCTGCAGTTAAGAAATAAAGATGTTCTCAGATGGATGTGTGTGTGGAGAGCAAAGAAAATCTGTCTTAAAAGGCAAGTGAGTGAAATTGCCCAAGTAAATCTGTAAAATCGTTTGGAATACTAATGAACTCCAGGTTTAATTGCAGCTACAATGAAGTCAGCCACCTGCCAGCTTGTAAGCTGTCATTGTATAAATCTGATATACAGCGGGTGTGAGCTAGCAGAGCTGCCCTGACTCCAGCTTCACAGAAACACTGGCCTTAATAAAGCAATCCCAGTAGGAGATGAAGATGCAACACTTCAGTCAAACTCCTCCCAGATGTCAGCAGATTTTTTGCCTGCTTATTTTGGTGTCATTTAATAAAGAAAAAACCTGAAAAATGCTGAAAATAGATGAGGCAGAACTAGAGACCGGACATCTCTTGGCTTAATATTAGTTTTTCCTGGGTGTAAAGGCAGGGATTGCAGTGGTGTGTACACCTGAAGTCAAGGAAGGTACCGTTCACAATGTGGAAAGACTGTGGAGAGGCATAAGCAGATGGCAAGGCTCAGTTTCCAGGACAGCCCTTTTGGGGGTAACAGAGTAACCTGGACTGCTAAGAAGGGGCAACTGTGGTGGGGACATCTTCATGGGGAGCCTTTGAATTTGCACCGTCACATCCTCACAAGCCTGGCATGTTGATCTGCAGAAAATTTAGCCGTGACCACTTAAATGCAAGATCCATGGACAAGTCGCCTGCCCCATGCTCCAAGTGAGGGGGACAGACAGGGGCTATATAATGCTGCCATGCAGCTATGGCATGCATCTGTGTGGCTTTTTGCTTTTGCTGGACCTGGTTTTTAAGCCACCTCCACAAATGTGAAGAAAACGGAAAGACCTGGCAAATAGTCAGCAGAGGTTTCAAAGAGGCATGTCCACCTGTAAGAACATCCACCTGCAAATGCACTGGCCCACTGCTGGGCACTAAACACTGCCCTGCCATGATGCTCCAGCACTGCAAGCACAGACCTAGCCTGTTCCTCAGATTAACTCTGCGTTAGCTCCCTAGGACTGTGTGATGCCAACAGAAGTGGCTTTGCAAGGGCTGAATTGTTCGCTCGCCTGTTGCCCAGGCAGTCTGAGCTGTTCCAGATATGCTGCATCTCCACTACTCAGAGATCATAAATGCTGTGCTAGAGAAGTGCTGAAAATAAGGACTGGGAAAACATGTGAAACTGTTGAGGTCCTGGGTATAATGCTGGTATAGCAGCATGTATTGCAGATCCTAGTAGCATCAAATCTCATAGAGTGTGTTGTTCATGATGTCCAGGTTAAGCCAATCACTTGACCAAAAAAGACCTTGCAAGGAGAGGAATCTTTCTTTCTTATGTAGTGTGTGAGATACAACCTGCTTCCTAGGGGTATTTCAGACTTTTAAGTAACGATTTTCCTGCTGCATCATTGTCTCCAGACATGGGCTTCCCATGGGTCTCTTCTTCTCCCTTTACATACTGCATTATTTGTACTGGCTCTCAGACTTTACCATAGGTCTTAATTTGTCAGAGGATATTAGGAAACTATTTTGAAGCCTCTAATAGTCAGTGGCATGTGGAGGTGATGCTCTAGGGCCCTGTTGAGATTAAGCATTTACTGCCTGGCTTGTTTGTGATGACAGGGACCTGGCTGGTCTTCTCTTCCTATGCAAACTGGCAAAGCTTTGCATTTCAGCAGCCGGGAAACCAGCCCTGTCTGCACCACTCCTCGTCTGTAGCGAGGATCAGCTTAGCCTGAGAGCACACGGACTCCAAGCAGCGCTCCAGGTCCTCCAGCACAAAACTCTGACGAACTCTGCTCACCGGCGAGAGGACCACTGAGCGCATGCCCTGTCTTCATGGGCCCTGGAAATGGCATCTAAGGTGGGCACCCCTTCCCTCTCACTGGAAGGTGACCGTTGTGCAGGCAGCACAAATAAAGCCATACACATCTTCTAGGCACTCAGAATTATAGCTGACAAGACAGGAGCACACAAATCAGCTGGCACCCACCCCTGGTGCACAAGGCACTGGCAGTTAGCAAAGCGAGGACCGACACCCGCGTAAGTCAAAGCACCACTGCGTTGGATTTAATGACAGCGTTGTCTCTGTGCCTGTGCACTAGGGTGTCCTCAGCCTGCTGGGGATATTTTCTGCTGTGCTAGGCTTTCATTGCACTCCCTACCCTAGCTCTCCCAAACTGGCAGTGCGTAACCGTTCATGGAGCTGTCTCAGTTGCTTTTGTATTTTGTAATATTTGTACCAACTACGGTTAGCCGGGTGCATCTCTCTTGTGTTTGACAAGCTGTCAGCCAGTGTGTTTAGAGGTAGTGATGCCTAAGGGCCAAGAATATAATTTCTCAAAGCAGAGCACTCACCTCAGCAAGCTCACCTTTGCTCTCCTTTCCAAAACCTCCCAGGTGTAGACTCCATCCCACTGTCCACCATTCCCAGGAAATGAAATTCACCCCAACACATCCAGGCTCCAAAACCCAGTGACACAGCAGCTTGGAGTAGGGATTCATGCAGGGGATTATATTGGACAAATGACTGGCTGCGTTCACCTCTGTTTTACACCACATTTACTATACAATGGGTTTTGATTGTTCTCTCACCAGTGATTCAGGTTAGTACATACAGTCACACACATGCACACCAATAAATTGGCTTCTGGCATCCACCATGCACCGTGCAGATCATAAAGCCCCATTGGGAACTACATTGCAGGTCTGTGGGCAGAACCTAGGAAAAAAACCACCATAAGAGACTCCTTGATGAGTTTGTATCTGACACGTTGTCAGATACAACATCAATTTACCAAGCAGAAGTTTTAGGACAAACAGAAAAGTACTTTTTTTTTTCACACAAGCATAACCAAGCTCTACAGCTCCGTGCCGCTCAGAATTTGTGGCAGGCAAAGGTATAAAGTAGTTCGCAAAAACCCAGAGTCTTGGAAGATTCAACGTGCTATTTAGCTAAACACTGAATTCATTAAAGGTAGAAGGAGGCAGATAGATGTGTGCTCACCTGGTTCTGTGTTCTTGCCCTGAGCTTTTGCTGCTGGCCACATGAGTGGGTGGACTAACTGCACGAGACAAGTTTATGTCCTTATTTTATAGACATTTTCCAGGTAAAACACAACCCAGAAAGGATTCTGACTGCTCCTTGTTGTTGCTGATATCTCATTACTTGCCTTGAGGGTGATCTGTGTGTGAAGCCAACAGAACTGCAGTGCTATGCAGGGATGCCCTCTGGTTGTGTTGGGGTTTAAGCTAAGTATTAACTCCAGCAAACACGTTTTACCCATATATACCCAGTTTCCCCTAGTAAGTACAACTACAAAAGGTGTTTCACATTACTCTGTTCAGATTACTGCAGCAGATTAGCTACCACAGCTTGTGCAGAGTAAGTCACCAATTGCAATGACAGGCAGGCAACCGTGTACACACACGCAGTCAGTGTTCTTTTGGAAAAAGCCAGAAAAACAGACAGTTACAATGACGGGTGTATGCCAAGAGGCTCACACTCAAATTCAGGCTGTGCCCCCTAGTAAAGTTTTTTGCCCGTTGCTCTGAGGGTACCTATGTACCTTTCTAGATTCAGCTCTCCAAGTGGAACCTGACCCGGGTGAGAGCAGGGAGGAGGAGGCAAGCAGGATGCTTTCTGCTTCTCCTCAAGGCTGTTGCATCACAGTTTTTGAGTCAACACATTTCAGACCTCCCACAGAGAGAAGAGCTGGCTCTTCACCTGTGCAAGCCCCAGCATAGTAACTTTGGGTAGCTTTCCCGAAGGCGTTTTGCTGAGGCCATACATGACAGTCACAAATATTTCCCAGATTACCAAATCTTGCAGAAGGCTGTTGTGTGTTGGACAAAGAATTTATTTCTTTTTTTTTTTTTTTAAATGCTGTAAGGCAGAAGTTAGCTAAAACATGATCATGCAAGGTGATGTCTGAGTCACTTGAACATGATTTCTTGCATTAAAACCCAGAAACACAGAACAAGAATCCCACCTCTGCTTCTCCCTTTTTGTGCCGTGATGCTCTTCTTGCAATACCAGCTAAGCAAGCCATTTTCTGGGGACCTTCCTGAAAAATTTATGTGTTGAAAGAAAGTTATGAAGAAGAAGTTGAAGAAGAAATTTATGTGTTGTAAACCTTACGCAGCATGTGGGGGAAACGAGGTGTTGGAGGAAGGGTCCATACTACTGGGAACATAGTAGCAGAGGGCTTTGCTAACTGGCATAATTTAGAACAGGACTGAGGATACACTGGGGGTGAAACAGAGAACTAGAAAGCTTTCACTAGGTCCCTGATTGTATGTGTAAGCTATCCACAAGGAAATTGTGCTGACATTTCTTGGGAGGGACTGTTAGCTGCTGAAAAGTCTCAATTTCTGGCAAAGTAGCAAAGAACCCCAATGGATGTGCTGCTTGCTTGCAGAAGAGCACATACAGCAGCTGTTTCAACCACGCAGGTGAGACTAACACGGTACCTGAGCTCCATATCACCAGCTAATAGATTTCTCAGAAACAGCACAAAAGAGCAGAATGACAGATGACAGCAAAGCGCTGAAGGTGTGCAAGGCTCCCGTGTTTGTCGTTCGCACAGGGTAGCATTCCCGCCAACATTTGTTGAAACTTGTATCCTTGATCAGGAATGACATTTTGTCATTTCTGCAAATGAACAAAATTCCTCTGTTGAAGAACTTGAAGTTTAAACAAAGCCAAAATTGCTCAATGCCATTAATAGGGCCCAGGCTGAGCTTTCATGCTGAAATAGCAACAATTCAGGGGAAAAAGGCAGTAGGTTAAGAAAGCAGCCAGGAGGCCCCAGAAGGGTGTAAATGATGCAAATCTCTGTTCTCCCAGTCAGTACCTTGTTCCAATTCTTTTCTATTTCTTCTCTGGTTCTTTTTTTCATGTACTTATTTTCTGCTAGGGTAAACTCCGTTTGGATCCAGGAAGGTATAAGCATTCTTACCGTGTTTGTGGTGAAGGGTACAAGTGACCTCTTACAGCGTGGGCCAGGTATGTGCTTAGCTGATGCTCAAATTCTGCCAGGTTTCCTCCAGAGCAGAAATAACTGGATAATGAGCATAGGCTCCTTTCTTTTATTACTAAATTTCTTGTTCCAGGAAAGCATCCACTGATTTCTCCATGACTTCTGCTAAATAATGGATTTGTACAGCCTGCGGAACAGGGTCTTCAAGAGGGGGAACAACTATATTTGTACCGTTGTTCCTAATAAATACCTGTGGCTGTGATACTGTCTGGTTGTGGAAGCTAAACAAGTCTGAGGTCAGTTGAAGTGTCCCCATGTGAATGTCCACTGTGACCTTGTACAAACTGAGTACAAACCTTGGCAAAAGCAGACCCCCAACACAGGCTGAATTTTAAATAACCTTGTTGTTGCTTTGGGGCTGATGGACAGGAATGGCAAAATACATTTCTGATGGAGAAGCCTAAATTTTCCTTCTAAAAATGAAGCTAATACTATGGATCCCAGGTTTATATCTATCTTCTGCACTTCAGCTACTCTCTTAGCTGTTTTATAAACCCTCTGGTTTATATCTGTGGTATAATCCATGTTGCAGCTGGGAAAGTGCCTGAATCCTGGTCCAGATATAGTCTATAGAATAACTGCAAGTAACACTCCGAGGCACAGAATTTTTTTCTGCAGTGAACTGATGGTCAGGTCCAATGCATACAGTTTTTGCACACAAATATATATACACACACACACATGCATGTAAGTAGGTATAAATACATAGAAATATATTTATGCATGTGTCTGTGGCTAGGTACATGGTCTGCCCATCTTCTTGAAAGCACTGGCTTCCACTTAAGGGTGGCATTCCGACAAAGCATAATTATTTTGTTATGGAGAATCAGGTCATGGTTGCATGAGAAGGGAAATAAACCCAAAAGCTACTCCTCCTCCTCCTCCCTTCCCCCAGCAAGGAGATTTTCAGGTTTGAGGCTTCCGACAGGAGGAAGTCGTTAGGAGTTGTCTTCCAGGCAGATCCCATATCCGTGCCTGGCCGGCCGGTGAGCAGGCTCACAGCTCAACTCAGCGGCACATCCAAGGAATTTCGTCAGCCTCACTTCAGGCAGCAAAGAGGCAAGGAAACACCTGGGCCTTCTGCCAGCCCCCGTGTTTCAGTCCAGCCTCATCTGGGACATGCCCATCAAACACACCAGGCAGAAACAGCACAGAGGAGCAGATCTGAGCCCCGCCATGGCCCCCACAACTCCATGGTACCCTACATCTGAGCCAGCTGTGCAGAAACCCCAGGCTGGAGAGAAAAAGCTTTATTTTTCACCCTGCTCAAGCAGGCCTAGGTCAGCATGCAACATGTAGAACTGGGATGTCACAGGGTCACCATTCCAGCACTCACACTATTTTAAGGACTTGATCAGTGTGGAAACACTCACTACTAGTAACAAAGACATTTTAACCGACCTTTCAATTTGTTTTGCTCAGTGACTACAGGGATGTTATTTTGCCTTAGTGATTCTGTGCACTCAGTATGACTTTTTAATCAATTTCAGGTGCATCAAAATAGCCTATTCCATTCTGGAATAAGAGATTCCTTCCTGGTTTTGGAGGGCTTTTTTCTTGGTCAGTGCATACCTTTCAGAAATGCAGTAAGTAACATGAGCGAATCCTCCTGCCTGTGAGCCTAGAGCTCTCATTCGGCTGTAGATTTGCACTGTAATAAACTGATTTTGGTTGGTTTGGGTTTTTTTCCCCCTTCAGTTTTGCCTTTAGGCTTGCTCTCAAGCTCCATAGATTTAGCAACTCACCTAAGAAGTCTGCTAGGGGAGCTCAGATTTTTATTGCAGTGAAGAGTTTGATATTTTCCAAAAAAACTGATCTATATACAATAATCTGTGCCTGTATTTCCAGAAGAGTCCTCTTTTGGCAAGGAAGAGTACAATGGAAACCCAACAGTTGGTATTAGAAACTATTCAGTACAAGCTGACCTGACAAAGAATCAAACTGTTAACCCAACAGCTCTTCATCAGTCTACATAGACCAGATTGATGACCCCAGGCAAGGACAATCACTCACACTTCATTTCCTAAGGATTATAGAGGCATCTCTTAATAGTGAGTCATTTATTGTCCAAAAATTATGGGTAGCCCAAGTAGCAGGCAACCCGCCACAAGACTGTCAAAGGCTGGCCAGAACAGAACATTGCTGGTTTTGAACATCCCCCCAGAAAGGCCAGCAATCAGCCGCAAACCGCTGTGTTTTGTGACTGGTGTCTGTAAGCGATGGCAGGTTTTGCTCCCTTCCTGCTTCTGCTCAGCTTTGGACCTGGTGGGAGCCGGGAGCTGCTGCACACAGTGCACTGCTGCTGCTAAATCTCACTCCATGCTGTGTTTGGTGGCATTTTTCCTCCCGGTAAGACAGCAGCTTCTGCTGCACACGCAGTATCCCTCAGCACACCTGACTTCCAGCTGGGAAGGAAATCCACAACCCTGTGTATCATTTTGCAGAAGCTGCTCATTTGTGCCCTAATCTGATCTCTCTCTTCATCATTTCCAGACTAAGTCATGCACAGGCAACTTGATTGCTATAGCTCAGTGGAATGAGCTATATAAATGAAATGCCCCGTTATCTGTTGCAGCACTAGCCGGCTGCAACAAGGCTTTTACTGCCCCACATCAGTCCTCTCATGCCTTGGCACCATCATCAGTCTCACACAAGGTTTCAAAGGTTCATCTACTGTCCATGCTGTTTCTCCATCCTCTTCAGGCCAGTCCACACTGCTTCTTCTCTTTGCTGCATCTGGAGTCTTTCTTCCTCAGGGTCCTCTTCCAGACAACCTCTCCTCATCCAGGCCCCTTCTCCTCCCAGGGCCTTTCCTACATCCTGGGGCACTCTCTCTCCTCCCTCTGCTTTTCCCAGGTCTCTCTTCATCCAGAACTCCCCTTCCATACCCCTTAGAGCTATTTAACTACTTAGCAGGAACCAGCCACAGCTGCACCTTATCCACACCAGCCAACCCACCGTCCCTGAAGCCAGCCCACAGCTGTATATTATCAATGTTAATTAACCCAGCTTCATTCCTCCATAATTCCTCTACAGTTATCTTTTTTTCCTTTATCGTGCATCATTCTGGTCATTCTTTAAAAGGAAGAAATCTTCTATATGTATCTTCAATGATGAGAAAGGCTCCTTGTTCTCTCTTGGTCTCCCACATACACAGTCATTTGTCTGTCGCGCATTCACACACTCATCTCTCCTCTCTCTCTTGCATGTCCTTAGACCATCCTGGAGGTCCTGCTTTCTTATGTGTACTTTGGTACACAAAACACAATCAGGACAAAAGACTTGCACATCCTAATTAGCTTGGCTGATTTTGACTTGGTCTGGAGAGCCTTAAAACCTGAAAAGGCATTGAATATCAACCATGTGGCACTTCATACAACAAGCGAATATTTGTTTTCCTAGGTGAGCTACCCAGTACCAGCAGGCCTGACCTGCCTGGCCATGGGGTGAATGGAGCTGCAAGAAAACACTCTACTTTCCCAAGAACAGGCACAGGTTATCTTTTCTTTAACCTTCCAGTTTGTTTCCCCTACTTGTTTGTTTGGGTTGTTTTACCCTCTACCCATTTGAGGTGTGTTTCTGGTTCAATGCCCCTGTAAAGGCCAGAGGAATTAGTGCTGCTGAAAGAAATCCAGTACTGAATTGCCCTTGTGCTGTCCCGACTTTGTTACGGCTTCAGTTCATTAAAACCAAGAGACGGGCAGCTGGAAGAGAGAGAGACCAGCTAGAGGGGGGCAATCGGGGTGGACTGTGGTGAGTCTTCTTTAGGGGCCAGACCTGTTTTCTTTTGAAAAGAACATGATGAAAAACTCACAGCTGTGAGATGGCAGGCTGAGTAGGCAATGACATATTCCAGGCAACCTGGAGAAAGAGTGATAGATGCTCCATGCCCTAAGTTTCCTAAGTGTCTCCTCTCCGATTCCGACCGGCACTGCAGCTCAAGCTGCAGACGGGCACGTTGCATCCCTGCCTCACTTCCCCAGTTCCCTGTGCTCTGCTGGCTTATTCCTCCACACACCTCCCGGTCCTCTGATGTCCCTGAAAAGTGACCTCAGCAGGTCCCATTGCTGCTGTGGTGGGCTGCCTGCAGCTCCTCTCGGCTGTGGGCATACCTAAGGGCCCATGGGCAAGAGCGTTTCTCTAGGTGGGATCCAGCTGTCATGCGTTTGTCACCTCTGTCCCAAGCAGATGGACAAGGCACCGCAGGATGAAGGCTGCAGTAGGGGAGAGATGGTACCTTCCCAAAGACTGCAAGACAGAGACACAGCTGAAAAAAAGGGGGAGGTGAGATCAGACCCTCAGTTTGTCTCATTTTCTCAGAAAACTGAGATATTTAGAAAGCTAAGTTTTGCTCAGCTATTAAAAATCAAACGTCCCAGGTCCCTCTGCTCTGCTTAAGCAAAATTACCAGAAGATCTAAAATAGGAATAGAGTCCTTGAGGCATGGTAGCAATAGAGTGACTTTCCCTATCAGTTCTCTAAAACCTTGCTGTTGCTACACCAGTAATTGCAACAAGGGAGATGTTCATTGTAACAGATTGTCCTATTTTTAACAACACACCAGGACTGAAATTTTTCTCCCTTCTCTATTCTCAGCTGTTATTCCTCTTTCCTTCTCTTCACATTTAACCATTTCATTGCTGTAAAAGGATGAAAAGAGTAGCTAAAGAATACAGGCGAAACAAATGACATAGGGAAAGTTCCTGAATGAAAAAGCCTTGTTTCTTCCATTTCAACAGAAAATAAAAAAAAAAAATGTTTTGAAAATCAGACTCTGGACCACTTTTTTTATTATTTCCCAAAGAATCCAGTACCTAATAAAAAGTATTTTGTTCAAAAATCATGCACCAGTTTAACAAACCACTGAAAATGAGTTCTGTACCTTGTAAACATATATCTGCTAAACAACATATATTGTGAATACTCAATGTGACTGAATAATCTGGGATTTGGAGGGAAACACACCAAAATTCCTTTGAAGTTATTTCTGTCTGGTGTGTCAGAGTTTACTAAGCTGTTTCCTAGGCTCTTGGTCAAACAACAGCAGCAATCATATAAAATATAATTAAAAATAGCTACTTATTAGGAAGAACAGATGGTGCATTCATATGCTACAAACTTGCAAAATTTTAGCAACCTCGAGTATCAAGTTCTTGAGTTGTAACTCATTTGCACTGGAAACTTGGTTGGCAAGTCAGAAGAAAACACTTTCAGATTACTGCAGAACTGTAAAAGAGGCGAGTGCTGACACATGAAATAAAATGCATCTATTTTTATGTCAAGTCCCGATAACAGTACATTTTTTTATTTTCAAATATAAAGAGAAGAAGAATTCAGATCTTTCCAGACTTGGCCAAGGCACCTGATTCACAATGGAAAATATTTTTATGTCTTATGTCAGCATTACTTTGTTCCAAATTAAGGGCTGTGGGACTGAAATCTTTCTTTTATGATAATGTCCATTTCTCACCAGTTCTCTCTTTCCCATAATAGCATCGTGTGTTGGAGACGCAACACAGGAGCATTTCAGTTTGCTCAGCTTTGTACATCAGTTTTCATCTACGTCTGAATGCAAAATTACATAATGAAATAGATCTTTTGTGATGCAACCCAGTGAAACCCTGGAGGAAGAATGCAACCTCAAAACCGAATTTCCCAAACAAATTAGTCTGAATAAGACTTTTAAACTGAAATATTACGAGAAAATTGGTTATATATATCGAAGGTGTCACCGCAAGCATTTAAGGGACAAGGCTGAAGACTCACATTTCCCTTTCAATTTAACTGGCTATCCCTGTTACTAGTTAATATCTGGAACTGAATGGCAAACTGTTATGTATGAATATGTTATATTCATGTTAGCAAAAGTTAAGTTCTTGAAAGATAAATCCATCAGCTGGGAATCAGAGAAGCATCCACATTGGAGAAGTGCTGGCATTTACTTAGACAAGTACGGAAGGGTTGGTATCAGCAGCTGGAAAAGAGTGACACAAATTCCGAGCAATTGTGCACTTCACTGGGAGCTATGAACGGTGGGGCTGGGGCTGTCTAGCTCTCCCCACGACTCTGCAGCCCAGTTCAATGAATTCCTGAAGCCCCTATGAAAAGTCGTGCCCGATACTTTTTGGCACAGGCTGCAGTCTCACTGAAGTCATTGTGACTTGAAGAGTACCACAGGGGCGGGGCTTGCGTAAGACACCGCAGACTTTGCACCTCTGGCTTTCAGCTAATCTTTAATTGCCTACCAGAGGGGGTAGGACCCAGCATTACTCTGAACCTCAAAAGAAATCTGCTTCCTGCAAGATTTCCAGACAGATATATTTTCTGTGTAATCTGATGCTTTAGTCCCATTATTTACAGCCAGCTTATATCTCTAGTACCTTGGACTTCTCATTAACACCTCCTCTGGTGTCTCAGTGTGTGACTTCCACACCCTCCCTGTCTACCTCTCTCTTCTGCTCTTTCCCATAGTTGTAAACATTTCAGAAATAGGGTTGGTTGGACATGAATACTGACCATGGGTTTTATCCCTCTAACCACCTTCTGCTGCTTTTAGTGTTAATGCCACCACTCCCCTGGGAGGTGCCAGAAGACGATGCCTGACCACGAAACTCACTTCCAGCAAGTGCCATCCTTACTGTCATTCCTCATTCAAGCCTACAGGTATCGCCTCAACCTTTTCAACAACACCCACCAGCGAGTAACATGGCTCCCTGTACCTCAGCGGAGCTCTTTGTGTCATTGCAATGCTGTGAAACACAAACACCAGTCTCTGTGAACTTGAGGGCAGCATGTCTACCAGGTAAACTGCTCATTAAACAAACAGTAGATAAGCTAAGCTTGCTTTATCTTTGCAGCTGCAGTCAGGTCTCTGGATTAAGAGACAAGTCAACAAAAGTTTATGTGCACTTGTTCATAAGAGCACAAGAGGTAGGCTGTTGTCCTCTCCTTTGTTTTCATCAGCAGTGAAAGGTCAAGATCAATTTAGAAGTTATCTGTACCTTGATCATCTCATCCAGTGATGAGAAAAACAGTATTTCAGCTTATCCAAAGTAATAGTAGACACACATGTCACATTTGATTGGCTGTGAATATAAGAGACCTGAGAACGCTTTTTGCCAATACAATAGGTTTTTGCAGCAGCTAGCAGTACCCTCTGCTGTGAAACATTAATGAGAAATCAATTCAAATCAAGGTGGTTCCATCTCACAACTTTGTTCTCTATCTTCGTCACAGAAAGTCACTTCAGATTTCACTGAGCACCCACCTCACTCAAAGCTAACATCGCTGGTCACTGATGTCACCTAGATCTTCCAGGGCAGAGTGTAGTGGGGCTGGACCTGCTCAGTCCTCATGTTTGATGGCACTTGGGAAACTTCAGGTGGCCCATTCTGGCCTTGACTTTGTCACCAGCCAAACTTACACGGAGAAACAGGGTTTAAACTAGTTCAGTCAAGGAATGCCGGTGCGGTCTAAACGATCTGTCTTTCTGACAGTAGTCACACATGGCATGTGTTCACAAGGTTCCTCCAGATTGGGAGTGAGTGCTGTGAGAACTGATCTTCAGCGAGGTCCTGGCATGTGCCTCAATACTATTGAAAGCAACAGCTTCAGTGTTGTTTCTACATCCTTTCTAACCACACTGAAATTACTTATTTCCAGCAATGTTATTTGAACTGCTTCCTTTAATTATCATACTCTTCCCCTTTTTTCACGGCAGAAGATTTCACAATGAGAGATTCTCCTGGAAGAGTACGATATAAATAACATCTCCTGGGTGTGACAAGCTCTCCAAATAGCTGACTAAGTCAGAAAAAAAGCATGAAGAAGTTGTTTGCTTTTTTTTTTTTTTAAAAAACTTTTTCTTTCAGTATGATAATCAAAACTATTCATCTCTTCCCCTGGAGCCAGCCCAGCTGTGTGAGGGTGGCAGACCAGGCTGCAGGAGCTTGCCTCACCCAACATTTCACAGGAACCAGATTCTCTCCAGCCTAGCTGCCCTCCTGCTTCTTTCTTCCCTCTGTCTTGTTGCCTCCTCAGGATGTCCTAGAGTTAACTCAAGGTAATTAAGCCTGTCCTCGAAACCCAGTTGAAGAAGATGAGCTTCTCCTGCCAAGAGCTTCCTATTTTCTTCGCCGTACCTTCAGCTTATTGCAGAGCTGTTATACAGTGCATCTTGCTCTTGCTTGCCTCTTGGAACATATTGAAAGATTATGATTTGTCTGTGGGAAAACAATTGATAATAGCTGCCCTGCTATTCTTCTGTGGGAAATCCACATTACGCTTAAGAAAATTAGATACTGAATACAGTGGGCCCCAAAAAGATTTCCATCTGTTTAATATGGTTGCATCCCTCAAATGCTACTTCATGAAGGTAAGGTGGATGTGGTCCTGACTTCATCTCTGTGCCTGCCATCCCTCCATAGGCTCCTTCACAAGGTTAAGGGAGAAAGCCAGATGCTTCCAGAGGAAAGGTCCTCTCAGTTCAGGTGCATCAGTGAGATATGTAAATTAGGTAGGATTAAACTAGGCAGTTTTTTCCTACTGCCTCTCCACGTTCCCAGTAGATCCTTCCTGCACATTTACCACACTGTCCTATTTCTGGCCTCTCCATACCAACCTGTCTTCCTGGCCCATGCCCACCTCTTTTATAATATGCACAGGGCATAACGCCTTGGAAGCTATCTCATTTCCTTGGAGAAGATCCCCTAGACTCTTTCCACTTAACCATTTCTCCTAAAATCAGGCCGGCTGTACCTCTCCTTTGCTCCACCACCATGGCTTGCTTAGTGGACACTAACTAATCTGAAAATGTGTCTCCTTCTACACCCTTCACTCAGCTAGGAGACATACTGGTACTTCAGGGTGAACAGCATCCTGAGAATAAATTGTTCAGTATTGAATTGCCACTAAATTAATACCAGGCTGAGGGCTTTGAGCCGATCCCCCTGCTCTGCTCCTCGTGATGCATTCTCATTGTGCTCCCTGCCTGGGAAGGCAGCTTCTTGTTGGGAGTTTCATGGGACCCTTGGGGTCGGAAAGTGACATTCAACAAAGGGCTGTACAGACTGTGTCTCTTCAGTCTCACTTTGCTCTTGCATTGTTCCTACCTCTGTCCTGTTGTCTCGTGGATATGTAGCTCCCCAGAGTGCACAGTGATTCAGGCTGTCCTCCAGACCTCGGTTCAGAAGCCATATTTTGGGGGTAGTCCTTTTTTCTTCTGGGGCAGGCAACTGACACAAGCTTCCTTTCAGTTTGCTGCACGAGCTGGTGATGCAAAGTCATCCCCAAACCCTATTCCTCTTCACAAAAAGTTTCAGTTCTCCCTCCAGTGGAAGGCTGCACATTGCATCTAACTCCATTCAACATTAATTAAGGAACTTTTTCATGTTTATTTCCCAGTCCTAAGGGCTTCTTGTGGCCTGAAGAAAAAAACCTCCCTATGGATCACCTGCACACTAGGTGTGATCAGTACCCAGGCTGAAGGTCTGGAGAACTTCCAGGGTTGGTAAGTCAGTGAAGAACTGGGCTGGAGAAGGGCAGGATCTCACTGTATAAGCCACGTGTGTTCATGTGCCATTTCCTTCACACAGTAACAGCCCATTAGTTAATGACGTCTCCCTTATAATGGACGCTATGATTTAAATCCAAGCGCTCCACAGTCTGGAGGACACCAGAGGGGAATTTCACCCTTAGGGAGCACCTCTTCTGCCCATGGTGAGGACAAGCCTCGGTGGCCAGGCCCCAGGTCGCTTTGGAGTAACCATACTGAACAGCATTACAAAACCTTACATTTATCTACAAGCTTTCAGGAAAGAATGGAAAGTGAAGCATCAGTCAGCACCTCCTGTTGTTCCAGGCTCATGCATGCACTCGGGTTGTGGTGTTCTGTTTTTCTAACGGGCTGTCTCTCATCGGAATAATCAGGCAGAGGAAAAGTGATCATACTGAAAGACAAGATTGCGTGCAAATAAGGTTTCCAGATGTGAGGCAGGTCCGTGGTTGCTAGGCTGTGTTTTCAAAGCTTGGTGACTGGTAACAACGTCAGGTCCAAGCCCGCAAACTTTGTTCCCAGGAGTAAGCCAGGCCCTGCTGGAGTGCTCTTGTTTTGTTATCACAACTGGAAAATGAGCAAACACCAGCAAGAGCAGGCCAAGGACTTTCCTTCAAATCCAAGCGCAATTATTGTACTGTTCTTCTAAAATGTCCTTTGCTTCTGATGGCCCAGGGAAAATGGGGTCCCAGATGACCCCGGTGGTGGTGCTGACACTCCCTGTGAGCTGGGCTGCTGGAAGCCAGGTTCTCATAACCCTGGGTACTGAGCAGTGAGCACCCCCCTTTCTGCCTCCTATTCAAAAATGACAGGCGTTCCTGCAAAGGGGCCCACCAGAATTCAGCCAAATTTTCCTTCCAGTTGGAATGAAGCATTGCTCCTCTCTCTGCATGGCCACCGCTGGTGACAGCCATCTTCCCTCTCACACCTGCAGTCCTCAGAGGAGCATCTTGCTCAGTGAAGACCTGTTGCACGGGAGGACCACTTCTGCTCTGGTGCTGCCTCTTGCTAGAGGTCCAGCAAGCTCCCATCATTGATGCTGTGCTGGCTTGTGAGAGCTGAGGACACAACTCTCCTCGATCACATCTTAAGTATCCTTCTATACTTAGGTATAATTTTTCCACACACAAAAAAAAAAAAAAAAAAAAAAAGGTAGAGAAAAAGGAAGTCATCAGATGACTGTGTAAGAAAAACCTGACCTCTGGAGTATCCTAACCGCTCTGTAAAGGGGTCTGTTGTAAAAGAGCAAGTAACCTGCTCAAACAGCCCCAGGATGAGGTTTCCTTGGGTTCTCCATCATGTGGTGGTCATGATATGCTCTTGCAATACAGGTCTAGGACCAAATTCTGCACATGAGGTTGTACCCATGGGGTACAGTACCCATAGGGAATCTGTTTGGCTAAATATTGTCTTGTTCCTTTAGATTAACAAAGACAAGTTCACACTAAAAAAGCCTGGAAAATACAATCATTGCCGCGTGGGGTGGACTCCAGCCACTTATAGCCATATGCAGATGAAGCCATAGCAGAAGCTTGTAGCCCAGCTCCTGGCGCTCTGCTGTGCTGTAATGACATGCCCAGAGGCGAAGGAGGTGTGTGCTGGCAGATCGCCGTGAGCTCTGCCTCTGGGAGAGGCAGCATGTCCCCAGGAACAGACTGGCTGGGCTCCCAGTATAGGCTGGACACTGGAAGCTATGAATGGGATTTCTGTTCTACTTTACCCTGAAGATGCTGCCATTCCCCATGATGCTGCTTATCATCCAAACTTTTCCCGCCTTGCCTTTCTGCCCTTCTTTTTGGCAATTTTCTCTTGCGGGATGGACAGACCATCCCAAGTGGCTGAGAGTGAGATCCAGAGGCTGTCCTGCGTCCTGCTTGATGTTCATCTGGGCTGGCCTGCTTTTCAGGTGGTCTCTCTCTCTCCCTCCTTACCAAGACTGACTCCTGCAGCAATGCCTGACTTTTTTTGGCCAGGGTGCTGGGAAGAGACGGAAATGAGTATTTGCAGGCACTTTGAACTGTCTCCTGAATAAAAAGGAGAAAACTAAAGGATCCCCAGACTGCAGGGATTATTGGTTTTATAATGATTTCAATAGCTCCATCAGCGGTGGCATGTAAAAGGAGCTCATCATTTATAAATTGACTGTTCCAGGGATCAAAGGCCTGTCAGGGCAACAATTAGTTCTGGTAATTTATCAGCTGTTTAAGCTTGTCAGGTGGAGAGAGAAGGGCAGTTCTGCATCAGCTACCCTGCAAAGTTGTTACTGTAGCCAGAGCCAGGTAGGATGTGCAGGTCAGTCATTTGCTAAATATTTCATGTCCTCCAATGTTTTGTCAGTCTTTCCGATACCTGATCCAATGTGGTTAGGCTGTCAGGTGAAAAGGAGGCATCTCTTAGCACACTAATGTCACCCAAGCCATAGGTTCTTTGTCTCGTTAACAATGCCCCTGTCAAATCCCTGCTGAGCAGCTAAATGAACTGGAATGCAGCAAAAAGAAGGGGAAAAAAATAAAAAACCCAAACCCAACCGCCCAACCAAAACCTGTGGTCTGTTTTTAATTAGCCTATAAACCATTCAGAGCTCTCCGACTGTGCTGTCCGGAGAGAGAAAACTGATGGCAAATACACTCTCTCCTTGTAGACCTCATAGTAAAAAAATCCGTGTAAACAATATGAGCTTATTTGAACAGATGAGAAGCCTGGGCAAAAGCAACTGTTCTGCATAACAGTGCCTGGACAGAGCGCTGTGAACAGCAGCACCGTTGGCGATGCGTCCTTTGCAAAGGCGCCTACAGAATTCGGCTATCCTGCCCAGAGCTCTCCTCACTGGGGATAAAAAAGACAGCCATTGAGGCAGAGAGCCCCTTGAGTCCGGAACTCTCTGGCAAAATATGTCGTACAACATCAGGAGGACCTTTGTTACATTATGTTCCATTGCATTACATGTGTGCATGCTGCCACGCTTACAAGTACACGTGCAGAGCTGGTGAATGCTTCAAGTTTCCCCTGGTGAACCCTGTTGAACACACTTTTTGCAGGACCTGATAATGTAGTTATACAGTCACTTACGCTTTTATTAGAATGGTATCTTTCTTATTTGCTATGTGGCTGGACTCAATTCTGCACTTTCCTACACTGACAGCTCTTTTTTGCAACTCTTTTTCAAACCTACTTTCCATGCATAAAACATGGGTTTAATTAATTTGTAATGTGGACCACCAAAAAGTTTCCAGTGGAAGTGCAAACTTTTCCAGGAATTTCACATATGCAGGTTGTTGTAAAGCACATATGAACTTGCATCCCTTAATCATGTTTCGTGGCTCTTCAGATGTTCACAGATCACATGCTGAAAGAAAGGCTGTGATCACAGCTTCATACAGCAGCAGCTCATAAAAGCCGTGTTTGGTCACAGGAATGGCACAGAAACACTTTGAGAGAAGAACAATATAGGAGCGGGGAAGGAAAGGCTGTCGTTTGCTTAGAAAGCTGACCCCTGTGCATATATAGACATTTATAGAAATGTTTATGGAGATAAATAATTACTCAGCAGAAAGCGGTTAGTTCAAAGAATAAATTTTTATGGTACAGTAATAGCCAGCCAACTTTCTGACTTGCCCGAAGGGTCAACAGCAGAACCAGCGATCCGTAAGGCATTGCCAATTCAGGGCAAAGGACGGCACTCACAGGAGCTTCCCTCTTCAGCCAGGTGAAAGACATCCTTGGGCTTATGAGGAAGGAGACTCAGGGTGAATTAAAATTAAATGAACAGCCTCGATACACATTGTTTGGAAGCCACTGGAAAGCACACCGCTGCAAAGCGTCCAGCTGGATGAGTGCTGGGAATGATGTAATGGTTTGCAGAGATCCAGGAGGAAAAAGAGCAGGCCAAGTCCTCAGGAAAAGCCTAAGATTTTAGAAAGATAGAAGTAAAGTTTCTGGGGAAATGATGAAAAGATTCTTCTTATGAATACACGGAAGAAATGTGGATCTCTGTAGATGTATGTGGATTTCACAGTCACATACTATTGCTGCAGGGCTGATACACTGGAAAACCTGATGAAATCCGCAGTGTTCCTCCAAACTCACCTGAATGATGCCAGTTTAGTCCACCTATAGGGAAACTGGGATGAGTGGAGAGCCCTCCCAACTGAGATGCTTTCTCAGAAAAATCTGCTATAAGATACTGATAAACCACGTGGGGTCACTTTGAGACGACAGGTCTCCGATGAGCAGCTGCCATCGTGGCAGTACCTGGGGTGAGCCCACAGCCACGTGGGGACCATGGTTTATGTTTCCAGGGGACAAAGCAGGGCTGCTGGTGTGACTTGTGACTTGCAGCCATTCTCTCCCCCGTCCCTTGAGGAGCATGCCCGCAGCATGCAGGGGAGGCTCTGTGCAGCCCAGCAATGATTGCTCTTTTCAGCAGCATGGGTTCTTGGTCGCCTTGCCATATAATGAAGTCAGCTGCCTGATGGATGTGCTGGTCAGCCTGTGTGCAAGAAAGAAATGTCCCCCCTGAGGTCAGATGAGATGTATAGTCATGAGGGAAGAACCCAGACAGCATTCTCAAGGCACCTTTCCTGCAGATAATAGGGTTCTTGGTTTGTGCTTGCTTGTGCTACTGGAGGAATGCTCACCTAAAGCGGATGAGCAAGTTCAGGGTATGAGAAAGTACAGGAAAAGCCCTTGCTCCCTCGAGGAGGCAGTTTGGTCCTGCAAATCTCCCAGCATCTTGGATCCTTCAAAGCTTCCAGGCAGTCTGTGCACATTTACATGCCCACATTTTCATGAGCAGCTGATGGCCACACAGTTTAACTCTTCGCAGGGCTGAGCTTTTCTGGTTAAATAAATCACTTTTAAGAGGTCCCAGCTACTTGGAAATGCTTCCACAGGCAAATAAACAACTTAAAGACCTGGATGTTTCTGATAAGAATACGACAGGCACCATTTGCGCAATTTTTCTGTCCCCTCTAGTTTGATGAATTTGTGATATTCAAAGTTTTAGTCTGTGAATATCACTGCTTTATACTCCTGTTAGAAATCAGAGAGGATGAAAATAAGAAGCAGAAGAAAAACAGACCTCTTGCAACCATGGGACTGAAAGGAAGACAAGAAAGATGTCAAGAGGAGAAGCTCTGGTCCATCAAACCATTCAGTGCATGTGGCTACCTTTGCACAAGAATTCCTTAGGGCATCAGCTAATTTTTCATGATAGGCACTTCACCAAGTGCTTGGCTGAATTGTGTCTGGGAAAAAGAGACGGAGAAAAAAGAAGAAAATATAAATCCAATACATAAGACCAAAATGCATGCTGCTTTCTCCTTGCCAGACTAGAGGTTGGATTTGTTTCTAGTGACTGGCACATTACATACATTTTTCCTCTAGCTAGAAAAAAGTTAGGTCTAGGGTTGTTGTTTTTTTTTTTTTTCTAAAAAAAAATATTTCTTGAGGGGGAAAACCACAGCAACAACAGTGTGGGCTTGAATTACAGTTGGTGAACTCAAATCATTTCTGCAGCCCCCAAAATAGCTGGAGAGGTCAATGAAACCGCAAACTCCACAGGGCTCATCCATTTCTGAATGCAGCTTTCTTGAGCCAGAGGCAAACTGTCCCATTGCTTACCAAAGTGATATTTATCTAATTTGTTACCAGAAAATGCTTGCAGGAGGAAAAAAACAAAAAAACCCAAAAAAAAACCCCAACCCAACCCAGACCAAGAGCAGCAAGAGCTGCTGGATCCCTGTGCTGGCATCAGCAAAGCAGTGTCCATCTGCCCCCCCCCACCCCCTGCCCCATGCTGGTATCAGAAAGAACAAAACCTTTCTGGGTCAAATTTTGGTCTCCTTTTCACTGGCAGAAAGGATGCCTCAAAAGCTGAGGGAATTGTTGGCTGACCGACTGACCCAGTGGACTTCAGGCAGAACTCAGGTCTCCTTGACCTGATCAGAGCAGTCCCGGGCACACCGCTAAGACATACCAACCGATTGTTTAACCATATTGAGAAATAGCAAAATAGGCTTCCCTATCATTTTTCACCTAGCTCAGATTTGATCGGGAGATAGAAAATAAAGAAAGACACGAACACCCATTCCGGCTAAGTTTCCAAAATGTCGTTTGCACGATGTTTACCTCGGGAAAAACGATCCTGCTGCTATCTTTGTACTTTATCTGTGGCTCTCTGTCTCTTCACATACTTACACTCACCATCACAGCTTCCAAGCATTCTCCTCTAATTAATCAAAAACTCTGTCCTTTTGTTTCCTAGGTCACAAAGGAAGAACAGTAAATTAAATAAAGATATTGGCCGAGCACGGAAGCTGGATTTCTAACCAAGGAACCTAATAATAGCACCGTGATGCAGGCAAAGTCAAAATTGATATAGTTTTATATACACAGAGGCAAACAGTTAAGCGTGAAGAAAGTAAACATCAGATAGGATTCAAACAGCGGTTTATCCAGCTCAGTCTGTGTTTGTAAATATAGAAGCCTGTTGTGGTGGCTAAATTTATCCTAATGTAAGGAAATATGAACAAAGAGGCTGGTATTTGGTAACTTCTATAGGCAACATTAGGACATCCTGCGTGAATTATTTTGGGGCGGTTCGTGATAACATGGTGCAGATTAGCATTGCCATTTCTGGAAAAAAATTAAGTCAGAATTACGTAGATAAGATGCAAAGAATTTCAGTAGCATTGTAGTATTTTCCTGACTTGAAGCCTGACTCACATGTCGAAGCTTTGTTTTATTGTATACCTTGTTTTGATAGATCGTCAAAACACCCTTTAACCAGAGAAAATAAAAATAAACCAGCTGAGCAAGAAAGAATTACACACAGCATCGAATCAAAATAAGTATGGCATGCTTGATTTCCGAGAGGAATAGTTGTTTTTTCCTGCAAAATTTTTGCTAATTCAGAAATGGCCATCCTGAGCCCAGGAAAAATCAGAGGAGGGAAATGCAATTTGGTAACAGCCTGGGAATGGGGCATTTCCCTGCTCTTCATCCTAGCTGGAATTTCCATACATCAGGTGTATTTTAGGACCATTAGAGCATGGCCACACTGGAAGGTGGTGGCCCTCTTCTCTAGGTGCTTCCCTTCATCCTTCTCAAATTTCATCCTGGATTAGAAGAACCTTTCACTTGGAAACAGATCACAGTCACAAAAGATTTTACTTTTTAAGAGAAAAAGTGCGATTAGTTCTAGTTGGAAGAATGAGAGCCCTGACTCCGCAGCCTTGCTTCTGCAGTCACCACAATGTTTCCGTTGGCTTCAGGTAGAATATTTTTTTTGCTCAGGTCGTTTATTATAAGAATGTACTTTTACACGGCTCTTTGTTCAGTGCCATCAATCCCAGCACATGCCATGCCTCTCCTTTCACCCCGGGCTCTGGCCTGAGTGGTTGAATCTCTTTCTGCCATGGAGCTCACTTTGAGAAGGAGCAAACCTCTGGGGCAGACCCTGGTGCTTGTACATGAGCCAGCCTTCAGATAAAATGCTTCATGTTCCCTTTTGCTTATTCAGAGACAAACAGACTGTTAAATTCTGGTTTTCGGTCCAGCTCATTAATGCAAACCAGGGTAACCTACAGTTTATGCTTCTATGCCAGAAGGTAAATAGTGCAGGAGCAGGGGCAGGGGTGCATCCCCCCCCGGCTCCGCCGCATGCAGCCAGACCCCTGGTACAGGCTGGGCACCATGAAACAGCTTTGGCCACTCTTCCCAAAGCCTGCAAGCCCCTGGCATCGGGGCATCTCACCTTCTTTGTGCTCTTTGTGTTGCTGCTCGGGCTCAGTGCTCTTACTTCACCTTGCATGGCTCTGGGGACGTGCCTTCCCAAAAGGCTGGCGGGTGCCCTTCGCCTCCCAAAACTGCAGCGTGAGCAAGCAGCGGGGTCAGTTTACAGAGAAGGAAAGGAGGAAGAAAGCCAGCTTTCGAGTCCAGGCATGAGCAGAGTAAACCCTAGAAGGAACAGGTTTATTTTTAGGATGGTCTCTCAAGAATCCTTTAAACGCTGGCCAGGAATTTGGGCTACTAAATCTCACACACAGCACCATTTAGCCTGGCCACCTACAAAATCCAGATAGCCAGCCTTGATAATGGCACAGGCGCTGCTGCGGCACTCCTCTGCTCTCAGCATTGCTCCTCTCCTCTGGCTTTTTCCTGGGAGCGATAAGAGGAGCAACTGGGATGGGGATGCCAATGCGCAGCCCCTTCCCTAGCAGGAGGACCCCACACCACTCGCTCCCCTGCTGTGCAGGCTGGGTGAGCGCCTGGACTGCTTGCTTGTTTATTTTCCCTGCCAAAGGCAACTACTGGTAGGGGAAGAAATGGAAGACCAGGGAGCGTTAATGAGGTCTCTTCACACCTGACAGGGGTCACTGCTCCATGCGCATCCTGAGCAGTGAGCATGGGTGATGCAGAGATCAAAGGGTGGCTCTAGGGGCTGCATCCTGCCCTGCAGAAGCATAGGGGGTCCTGGTTCCTTTCCCCTGCCTGGGCCAGGCTGCCAGCACAGCCATCTCTTCGCTGAATTACTGCTCCAAAACACAGCAGAACAGCATGAAGGAAACACAATATGGGCTTTATCCAACCTTAGGGTGTTTGAGAATGAAAAATGCTGCAGACAAATGAATACTGACAAGAAATGCAGAACAACTTCAGAAATTTTTAACGATGACTGCTGTCAGTGTTTGTAAGTGTCACACACCTTATACTGTATTTGTAAAAGTTTGCTTTTTTAAAAAAACCCCAAACCACTCAGTTTTATCCATGGTCTAACTCTTGTGCTTTTTTTCCCTATAGTGTCAGAGATAGTTAAATCCGTTTATTTGCTTTGCTTTAAGTATCTTTCCAGCTATAACCACTCCAGGCCAGTGTCTGAAGACATGCAAAGTGTGACTATTGCTCTAGCTCTTTCCTGGGCTTGGGCCAGGCTCCATTGAGGTCTCCCTCTTTAGCTTGCATGGGCTGGGCTGAGGCTTTCAGGATAGCATGGTAATAAGTAACATAACACTGCCTGGTGCAATGTAGTCTACAAAGCATCTAGCGTGTGCATTTTCTCCTCTAGTTCATCTCTATCCAACCCCTTATTTGCCATATTTTAATGGTACAGTAAATCCACCATTAGAATTTGCACTGTTGGATGCAAACCACATCAGCTATGTGAGAGTGCTGCTCCAGCATAAATTCGTTTGGCCAATTCAAATTTTGCCATGAAGTTTTAATGAGCAAGCCTGAAGCTAGAACAAGTATTATCTGTTGTCTCACATCTGGCACAAACTTTCTGTGTTGTGATTTGGCTGATCTGACAGAAAGGCAAGCAAGTGCACACGCTTCGTCTAGGTCAGCTCTGTATGTGGGGCTATCTACCTCCATGATCATGGAGCCACAGCCTACAGAAAAGCGGAGCATAAGAAAAACAAGCCAGTACAGTAATTAAAAATATTTATTTCTGAAGATATTTACCTCGATAGGCATAAAGCATTTCCCAATTTCATACAGAAATACATAAGACATGCATAGACCAATATGGCCTACTTTAATGGGTATTCAACATGGTAAATATAATGAAGAACTTGTGTGAATATAAATACAAAACAAAAAAAAGCACATAAGATTCAACCTTTCAGCAAATTCAACAACGTGAATAAATTCACTGCTATAAACATTCACCCAATATTAGCCTTTTGACATAATTCAAAACAACCCTTTGTCTCGATGTACAAGGCACTGAATAAATCTCACAACAGCCTCTGGTTCGCCCCTACTTCAGTGCATTTTTGGTGGCATGTAAGACACAACAATTTCTATTATTAGAGCTTCACTTAGCCAAATATCCTTGTTATGGGAAACCTAGTAGTGTCCTCTAACTTTTATTTTCTGTTGAAGAGTCCTTTGGTATCCAAACACAAAGGACATTGACTATGCAAACAACCACAATGTCTAACCCACATTCAGATAACTCTGGTTGTACAAGTAAACTAGGAATCTGAAAAAAGGCAAAGGGTTGCAGCTGATTAGTAAAGGCAATAACAAGGTGTAAAAATACTCTAGCAGGAGTGCAACAAACAGTATGCGAGGTAGACATGTATATATGCAGTAAGTCCTGATAAAAGTAGCACTGTGGCTTTTTCATTTTTGCATTTTAATCAGAAGGTACAGTTTTTCGCTTTGAAGTTTGTCCACTCAGATCTTGCTTTCTGTCCTTTCTAAGCACATCTGTGAGGTCTTCCTTGCAAGACGCTTTTGATGTAGACCCTGAAAGCTGCTCAATTGATGGATAACATTCCAGAAGCAATATTTAAGTGTTTCCTCAGAAAGATGGCTTTTCATGTATGTTACTCCCGATTCCCCTTCGTCCCCTCTATCCATCCATCTGAACTCCAAAATGATGAAATCCTTTCCTTTTATACCTCCAAATGCAGGACTTCCTTAGTGTTTTGCTCTGCTGTGCAAACACTTGGACAGAGAGGCCCTTCGCCATCGTGGAATGTTAGAAGTCAAGAGAGTTTTGGTGACGCTTTGTCAGCAAGTGTGATGAGAAAGATTTGGAAAGATCTTCCCACTAGGATGCTTTCAGGCTTTCCCAAATGCTTTGCCTTTTGTTCGCCCTGTTATGTTTCAGCTTCCGCCCTTTCTGGAGCTCAGCCTTCAGCTTTGCGATACTGAAGGAAGCTTTGATACTGTTCCCAATGGCTTCCAGCCTGCAAAACCCCAAGAAATTTGTTGTTACAATAATGAAGATGCATCTCCAGTGTGCAGACATTCAGTTTTTGATTAAATAAACCTCAGTCTAGATTTCTGCCATGGGATCCTCAGAAACTGCTGATTGCTACGCCTCTGTCACAACTACGCTAACTTAAGCCACTTGAAATATTGGATTCAGAAATTAAATGCAAACGTTAAAATAAGTTAAAATATTAATTTAAATACAGATGCCCTAGACTTCCTTAAATAGCATGTATCCAGTCAAGAGGTCTTCAGCGTTATTCATTTCAGCTGTTTTGTTTCTTTTAGGTAAACCTGATCCTGCTTCCAATGAATGGGTGCTTTTTTTCAAGTAAGCCAGCAAGCCAGCCCCGTTTTCAAAAATTATTTCAGAATTCCAGGGCTTAACTCTCACTCAAAATTATCAGGCTGCCTGCTCGTACAAATCCTGTTCCGCTTGTGAAAATAGCACTAAAGAGTCTTCTTCTGTAGGGGCAAACTTCTGTGTGCCATACGCCGATACGGCTGGACTAACACTCAGCTTCAAAGCTGACTTCACCTCCATGGGGTTCCCAGCTGCACCAGGGCCAGCGCACGCGTCTCTGACCTGCACTGCAGAGTGCTGCTGCTGCCTCCTGCTACTCAACTGAATGTGTGCGGACCTCAAAGGGCAGTCTTTAAATTTACTACTTAATGTCAAATTTTAAATTGGGTTTAAATATTAATTTAGTCTTCGTTTTCCCTTTCCTCCACCTTTTTGCAGTCATTCCCATCGCTAACATCCAGTACTCATTTCACACAGGTTTATCGGGCAACGTAAGAGATAAGGCAGATAGACACCTGTCTCCTGCATTCTAAAAAGCCAGACAGATCTGGACAGATCAATAATCATCTTTTTTCCCCTCCAGTAAAACAAGGTACCTAAGAAAAGGCATTCCAATTCCGTTTCACATTAGAATAGTTGGGACATGATGGTTTTTTAAGTAGTGAAGATAGGGCACGAGCTCACTAAAATGACAGGCTCTATTTATTTCTGTCAGTATTTCATACTCTTCTGAAGCGTGGTGTATCTTTAGGCCTTACGAGTAAGCCTACTTCCTCCAAGCAAATGGAGGATGCAAGGCAGAGCTCAGCACTCTTGTCTTCACAAGCTACAAACCCACTGCGTGAAGAAGAACCCTCAAGATACCCTCACCAATCCCTCTGTAACTCTCAAGCTGAGATCACCAGCTGAGCCCAAGGCTGACCCGAAGGCAGGTGAACTGTGCTCTCTATTGCTACTCTGGGGAACTACAACAGGATGAGGAGAAACTCACCGCTTCATTTTCTTGCTGTCAACGAGCTGTCGGTTCATGCATTTGGGTCCAATGCAATTGCCAGCTTTGGTGCGGTGACGTGAGGTTTTCTCCACCGTGGACTGAGCCCTGTGAAGAGTGAAAAGGCACTGCTGTTAAAAAAAAAAAGTCTGCAGTCCACAAGGTGAGGCACCTCATCAAAAACACTTCTCAAGGCATGTATTAAGCAATCTTTCTGGGCCAAACCATAGTATGTATCATAGCAGCGTGAGCACTCAGGTAGGAGGCAAGGCTTTGGGGAGATTATTTGCTCAGCAAGTGCCAAAATGAGTAAGTCTACCACAACTTTTTACATGCACTGCCTTTTAAAGAGTAGCAACAATAGACGCACCAGAGATCTTTTCCTGTCTGGCAGAAGTTCAGACATTTCTTGTCCTTCTGGTTGGCACATCGGCATCTGCTGCTAGGTTCAGCGAGCATCTCCGGCACCATGTCCTTCAGCGATCTTCTGGATCGAGAAGGGCCTCCGAGACCATATGGAACAGTCTTCCTATGATCAAAGAGACAACATGAAAGTCATTCAAATAATTCCGTGGCTTCAAAACAGTGGGGGATTTGGGGCAATCTTATCAATGGGATCGATTGCATGAGTAAAGGTTGTGGGATTGGGAATGCCTCATTGGTCATAATTTCCATGCAAATGCTTCTGATCATCTTGCAATGTATTCATTAGCATGGCTACTGACAAGGCTAATGACCTTCTAATTGTGATTTCATGAGGCTGCCGTGCCTCCCTGTGCAATAGAAAGCAATAAAACCTCATCTCTTTGAACTTTGGCAACTGCCAACATCGAAAGCAGCAATAAAAGTGAGGAGCAGATCCTCTGCGCTCCGAGGAAACCCAGCAGCAGAACAAATGACCTGAGTCAGTGGCTGCAGCACTAGGTGAGGCTCTGGCTCACTACTTTTTGGTAAGGAAAGCGTAGAAACAGACCCTGCACATCGCTCTGTTAACACGTGGGATGTGATAATTCACAGCAGAGAGCAGCAAGAGGTGGCAAGGAGCCGCCCCATGTCAAAGTAAGCTTTCTAGCCTCCCAACTTGACAGAAAGAAAAACGGTCAGACAAATTCAAGCTGGCAAAATCATACTTTTGGCATTCAGTCTGCTTCTGATTTATAGCAAAAAGTATCCCGCAGCCTTTGCTGAGCGGCACCCAAAGGAAATACGCCTGTCCAGATTTTAGAAACGCAGGTGTTAGGGCTGTTAGGAGCTACCTGCTCAATCTAGGTTGTCAAACCCTGCATGCTTCCTCCTCTGAACTCGGCAGAAAAGCGGGGGGGGGGGGGCGGGGAAGCAAGAGAAACCGTGAAAGTATATTCCTTCTTCCCCTTCCCATTTCTGCAGGGGGGTTTACGGTTCTTAATTTTTCCCTCCCCCGCCCCGGGAGAAGAAAACCCAGTAGTCTGCAAACCCAGCAAGTGCCGCAGCCCCCCGCAGGTCCACTCACTCGGGGGTGTTGATCCAGATGATGTCGAGGTGGCAGAAGTAGACGCACTCCTCGTCCAGCAGCGAGGAGCAGGAGCAGCGCCGGGCGCGGCGGTGCGCGGCGGCGGGGGGCGGCAGGGCGCCCGCTTCGGCTGCAGGGGCTGCGGGGGCTGCGGGAGGGAGCGGCAGAGCTCAGCACCCGCGGCCACCACCCGCGGTCCCCACCGCCGGTCCCCACCCGCGGTCCCCACCCGCGGCCACCGCGCACCCCGCGCATCCCCGTCCGCCGCATCCCGTCGCACCCCGCAGCTCCACGGCGGCTCGCCCCGGCGTCTCTCCCCGGGGACCACCGGGCAGCCCCCAGCCCCACCTCGCAGGACTGGCCCCGAGCGGCGGGGCACCGGCACCTACCTGCCGGCAGCAGCCCCGGGCACAGCACGAAGAGCAGCGAGACGAGCATCTGGGAGTAATCCATAGCAGGCGGCGGAGAGCGGGCGGGGAAAAAAAAATATAAAATAAAATAAAAAAGAGGGGGGGAAACTAATAAAAGAGAAAAAAGCGGGGACGGGCTGTGCCGGCGGCGGGACGAGCAGCCGTGTGCCGTGCCCGGGGCGCAGCGCGGGGGCTGGCAGCGGCTCGGTGCTCCCCGGCGCGTCTGGCTGGCGCGGCGGTCCCCGGCGCCCTTTTATAGCGAACCCCCATGGAGCGGGTAAACAGCCCCGGCGCTATTTTATCCCGAGACAATGTTATTCTGCTATTAGTCACCGCGCGGCAACGTGCGGGCCGAGATAAGGCCGGGCTGGAAAGGAAATCGCCTGCAAACTTCAGAGCGGCGGGGGGCGGCGGCGGGGGGGCCGGGGGCGACCCGGGGGAGGGGCGGGGCTGGGGGGGCGCCGCGGGCAGCGCTGCGGGCGGGCCGCCAGGGGGCGCCCTGCGCCTCCACCTGAGGGAGCGGGCGGGCGGCTGGCGGCGGCGCGGCGGGCCGGCGGCGGGGCTCCGCGGCCCTCGCCATAACAACAATAATTACCGTGATTATTGTCAGCGCTGCTGTTGTTGTTGATGGTTGGCACAGCAGCGGGGCCGGCCGGGCGGCGGCAGGCGCGGTGCCGCCCGCGGTGGAAGGTGTCGCGGCCGCCCGGCCCGGGGCTCTGGGCTCGGCCCGCCGCTCCCGCCGCCGTCCCGGACTGAGGAGCCGCCGAGGGTCCCCTCCCGCCGCCGTCCCGGCCTGGGGACCCGCCGAGGGACCCCTCCCGCCCTTCCTCAGGCGGCCGGAGGGCCGGGGTCGCAGGGGGGTGACGGGTTGAGGGGGCCTGTCCCCACCCCGCTCCCCGCGGCCCGGCCGGCTGGGTCTGGGGCCCACGGCGGTTCGGGTCTAGCAGCAGCAGCGGGACCTTCAGGCATAACCCCCCTTTTCTTACGTGACGGGGGACACCGTGCCACAGAGTGAGCTTTAGGGTCAGGGCTGTGCGAGCAACAGCACGGAAATAAAGCCGGGGGGGGGGGGGGGGGGACGGGGGGGGGGGGCAGAGGAGGGAAGACCCGTGCCTGGCCTTTGCCTTTGGCTCCTGCCGCTAACCCTGGTGAGGTCAGGGCAAAGGGTTTTCACACACATTTATATTTGCCGCTTCACATTGAGGTACAGGAGCTGTCAGTGTGGAAGCTGGACGCTTGGGAAACGGCAGTGGCAATGCCATCCAGCACGTTTCTGTTTGCCACTTTACACTGAGGTACAGCAGCTGTCAGTGTGGAAGCTGGACACTTAGGAAACGGCTGTGGCAATGCCATCACGAATATATCCACGCATGAAATCCACTGGGCTCCTAGCTGGGAAAGCCAGCCTCTGAATATAAACTCAAGTGAACTCAAATGCCTGCGATCCGATGTGGAGCCATTGTGCTGCAAAGCATGCCAATTTCACCTATGATAAATAGATAAGACTCTCTTGGTATTTGTGGTATTTCCGTGCACTGTGCTGTAATAATAGAAATGACCTTGGCTATCACAAAGACCGCGGCTGTTAACTGCAAGTTGCATTGTGATCTCGCAGGTGAATGGCCATTTTTTTTTTGAAGTATCAAATTATACCGTGCCGCTGTCTCGTAGTGGACAGACTGTCTACAGCCATGCTGAGTCAGAATAAAGGTCCATTTAGGTGGTATCCTTTCTTGCACAATGGCTGCAAGGAGAAAGAGTACAAGAAAGGAATGCAAGCGGAGACTAATCCTTCCTTCAGTATAACCTCCCTGCTTCTAACAGGATGAAGCGTGGGGGCTTTCCAAGAAATAGCGGGCATTTAGACCACTGTGCTGAATAAACACCGGTGGCCCCATCCTGAGTTGGTCATACCTTTTTTTTTCCAAAGGTTCTCTAAAAACTGCCCTATAAAACATCTGTGAGCAGAGACAGCTGGGTTATATGGTATTCTTTTCACACCTTTCCAGCGTGGGAGTCTATTTTTCAGAGCAGGGATTGTATCTTCATGTGTATTATGCCTTCTTGTGTATGTAGGGCAGCACTTACCAGAATACCAATGTATCTGTACCTGCATGTGTGAATTATTGCAGTTATGATAAGAATCTACCAGCAGAGGTCACCTAGCTACATTTAAAAAGCAATCATAGCCCACTGAAGTAATAAACTTTATCAGTATCCAAAAGTTGGGAAAGAAATTAGATTAATTTTGTGTTGTTGTTGTTTCTTGGTGTTTAAAAAAAAAAAAGAAAGAAAAAGCACAAAGTAGTTGTGTGGGTTGAAAGATAGCTATCGTTCTGTATAGAATACAAATATGCATAGCCTTTCCAGGCCTGTCACTTAAAGACTGTATTTCATGCCAGCACTTACTTAAAAGAGATTTTTTCCTGAGATTCTTTTTTCTAAGATGTGCACTTGAAGCCAGAATGACTCACATTCGTGTAAGATATTTTCAGCTTTGTCAAAATGCCTTGTTAGAAAGTATTTTGTTAGCTGGCAAAAATGGCATGCATGTTTCCTTTTTTAAGTAACAAAGCACAAGCATATCGCAGGGACCTCTGAAGGTGCTGTTCTCTTTTTTTTGAAAAAAAAAAACAAAAAACATTTTCAGCAATTTTTGGTAAGGATTCATAAATATTATTGTTGTCAGAGATCCATATCCTCCGATTCAGTGATTTCTGATAGCTCCACTTTCAGATCTTGAGACTAACCAGAATCAAGCTATTCCTGTTGCTTGTTCGAGTAATGCAAAAACAAATTTATGTTCCATTGCCAGCAGCCCAGTGGGATCATTTCAGGCCACGTGGATTGCCGGGCCAGGAGGTGGCTTTCCCCAGGAAAGGGGTAACCCCCGATCCTTTCTTGGATGCTGGGAGGTACTGGGCAGGTCTGTGCCACGCAAAAATACCCTTTGGGAGTTTTGCCAAAGAAGGAAGATTTGCTCACTCTATAGCTGTTTATAGTAGGAGTCTGTAACAGTATGGGTCACAGCAGGGGTCTTATAAAATAAGCAGAACAGGACTAAACTTTGGCTAGCAGTCCGTGTTTGCAGAATGGAAATACAAAGTCGTGTGCGATCGTACAGTCAGGTACTCAACAAGTCGTCCCTGGGCATGCGAAGCCAGCTTGCCCCATGGGCGGGGAAGCTTGTGCCGTATTTGTGCTGCTACCCATTTGGGTGAGGGGGGAAGCAGGAGCTGAAGCTGACTTCTCCTGCTGCAGGCTTTCCCCCTTTCTAGCTGGAGTACCTTGGCCAGCCACAGCTGAGACACGGTGTTATGGGGTGAAAACTTAGCTGGCCAGCCAGGCTCTGGTTTTAATGTTCCAGCTGGAAAAGTCCATGGCACTGACCGAGTTTTCTAAAGGACATTTTGTATAGTGTCAGAAATGTGAAATGCCTGCTTATCAGCAAAACAATAAAAGGAGATTGTAAAACTGTGCCTTTCTGTTTAGGGAACAAGGGGAGCAACATGCTGTTTTCTGCAGATTTGAAACACAATTCTCAATTAAATCAAAGTTGCGTAACCTGTCCCTTTACTCCACTTGCTGCCCCTCTTGCACCTCACTTGCCTCTTATGGGCTGTCCAGTCCCCCTGCTTCCCTCCTTCCACAAGGTGTGGGGTGAAGATTCCCATTTCTCTTTTACATAACATGCAAGTTAAAGAGCTAACTAGTTTAGGCTTCTTGGAAATTACCTTGTTCTCATCTGCCCAGCCTACAATGGATTTATTTCCCCTTATAGATACTAGGGTCCTTGGGCAAAAGCATAATTTCTCACAAAC
Organism: Falco peregrinus; assembly: GCF_023634155.1. NCBI lineage: Eukaryota > Metazoa > Chordata > Aves > Falconiformes > Falconidae > Falco > Falco peregrinus. Next base: position 97,024,226 of record NC_073723.1, on the reverse strand, counting down.
CAGCTTCCTCAATTTCTCCCCATCTCCAGTGAATTATGTTTATCAAAGGACATAGGTCCCTGTCTCATGGTACAGTTGTGGACCTCTTAAAGTGCTGAGGAGAAGAGGAAAGCCACCCGCTAATCCAGCAACCTCGGCCCCACCTGTCTGTAGCATGTGACCGGATCCTCTCCCCATCCCAGTACCACCAGTGGTCATTTTCCTTCCAAAATTCCCTCCAGATACAAAACCCCATTCAAAGTTGGGAGGAAGGTGGCAGCTATATGATGTTTGGCACAGACGAGCCATCATCAGATGAGAAAAGAAAGCTCTTTCAGACCATGCATCTCCTGGCACCAGGTGGCAGTGACTAGTTACCATTTAAAACACAGAAATCAAACCCAGCTTAGAGCTCAAATAGAGGAGAAAAATCAGCTTTACTGAGCAAAGTTCACAGTTTCTCCCAGGGCTAAAATTGTTATTACCAGAAACACAATAAGGACAGTTTGCAGAGATTCAGGTTTCAGAGGTACTGTTGTGAAACCTTCCTCTCGCTTACACTTTCCACAACAAAGAACGGGAAGCATCAGGGAAATGTTTTGCTGGAAGCCAAGACAGATTTTAAAGGAGGGGAAACATCAGGTGGGAAAAGGGAAAAGGCTTAAATAGTCTTGGAATAAAGAATCCACATAATTTTTAGGTGAGAGTTAACAGAAACTCCCTTCCCTACACTGCCTGGATGTTGTGGGAGAAAGAGTGTCCACTTCCCCCTGAAGCCAGGCACAGGGGTGCTGGAGGCGCTTGGCCATCCCCCGTCCCAGCACACTGTAGCAGCTCCTCCTGCTTCCGTCTTTTACTCTGCCTTTGCTCTTGTGCAGGAGCAGAAGCAGTGTATTGGGAGCAAGGTAAAGCTCTGCGGGCAGGTGACCAGAGCCCTCTCTGCCAGGCTTTGCGTGGGTGACAGGGGTGACCTGTACTGCTGAGGGAGCGCCCTGCGTGGTGTCAGGATGGCACCTCACCCGCCGGCTCAGGCGGGTGGTTATTTCTGCTGTGGTAGCTCCGGATCCTGCACACAGAGGCCCCGAAGGATTTCAATCCCTAGCCCTTTGCTGTTACAGTTTCTACTGGGGTGCCTAACTTCAATTTCATTTTTTAATTGACCTGAGTTTTTCTCATGTCACTGATGATATTAGTACGAGTTATAAGGCAAAGACCTCACTTCTGGTTCAGAAAATCTCAAATTGCTGAAGCCTGGAGAAATATTCTGGAGAAGGAGCTCTGTGTCTAATCCCTGTTCTCCTGCAGACACATCCACCATCAGCCATGTCAGACACAAAATGCTGGGCTGGATAGTCTGATCTCATGGGTCTGTGATATATTCTCATAGCTATGCTTGAACTCCAAATTTGGTTTTTGGGGAAAATCAGTATTTCTGCATGGTCTTCAGCTCCATTCCATCAGTCAAGTTCAAAATACAAGCAGTATGAATTATGTCTTCTAGAAGTGTGAAAAGAGGATAAAAGATTACATGTGTCAATAATCAGCCTTTTAAGAATGGGTTATGCAAGTAAGAGTTTAACTATAATAAAATTATCATCAGTAAATACAAAAGATTAGTGCAAAGACTGCAACAGAAGGGTTTGGTGAAGGAAAGGAAAATACAGAACAGAAAGCGTCACTTGTAGAAAACCTGATCTGGTTCTGTGTACAACCTCGTCTACGACTACAGCAGCATATGACAGAATACTTATTTGCAAATAACAGTTAGTGGAAAATGTGCTTTATCAGGTTTGTTTACTTACTTCTTGGCAAGTCTGGCTTGTGAGGAACCCAAACCCAATGCATCCAATTAGAAAATCTTCCGGAGCAAATCGCTAAGAGTAATGCACAGCTCTCTGACTGATCATCTTGCTCCTATCAACAGCACATTTCATATTCTTTAATAAAGGCCTATTTCTTATAGTCTTGGCAAAGAATCAGTGATGCCGTCCTAGTGCCCAGAGCTGGGAATTGAAGCAAGGCGGCCAGTACTCATCCTGTTTAACAGTAGATACTCTGCTACATTTTCTAAATTAGGTGAACATCTTGGCTCACCTGGCGTTTGAATTGCTCTGTAGGATATGCAAAGGAGCCTAAGGTGCTGGCAGTCCTAAAGTTAGGCACCATTGTCCCCTTAATGTCTAGAGTTAGCTGGGGATGAATCCAAGTGGGTGACTTGTCCAGCGTCCCATGAGAAATTGCTGGGGAGCTGGAGATATGAGTTGAGTTCCTCAAACCTGTGTCCTGTATCCTGCCTGCTACATTATCAGCACTCACATGGAGGTTTGCTAATCAAAACTGACTTCTTAGCTGTTTCAGTTTGTCTCTCTCTTGGATTTTATGTTGCTTTGCTCAGAAAAGGTGCTTGCGAGATCTTCATTTCATGCAGCTTGCTCAGAGACGCTTCTTTGAATTCATGAATTTAATTGACTTTTCATGCCTAGTTTTTTCACCTATTATGTGACTTGCTCCACCTTTGAACGAGACTGCCGCCAAAGACTCAAGTTAGTAGATTTCTGAGAGCTAGCCGGCTCTACCCTTTCCTGAGTGCATAAAGGCCTTGCCGAAATTAAGGTAATTAGCAAACGCATTGTTCCAGGAATGGTGTTGAACTTTCTTTACAGCCCAGCCCTGCTGCTACCACGTCTAGCCCCCCTGTGACTCTTTTGCCACCTCCATTTTGAGCCTGGCGTTAGATGAGCCGACTTGCTGGTTCCACCGTTTTCTTTGTGAGAGAAACGAGTACGTGCTAAGAAAGAGCACCTGTTTAGATGTAGCCTGAGCCATAGGTATGAAGTTGTTTTAATTTGGTTACTTGTTCCAGATACTTGCTGTGCTCCCAGATCTGTTAGCACTACACTTCTGTGTATCATTGCCTGGAAGGTAGGTAGGAAAGCAGCCTCATACAAACCAGTGCTCCTAGCAGTAAAGATCTACTTGTCATCCATTTGGGCAGGTGCTTGTGTCTGTCTTTGGTTTTTGTTTGTTTATTTGTTTTTTTGACCAGGGCATGCTTTGCCTGTAAAAGAAATGCTGACCATCTCTCTCCAGCTGCAGTTCCTACTCTTTATCTGCCCTTGTTTCTCCCAGGAGAAGGCAGCTTTGTGAGGAAACATGCATTAAACATGCTCCAGCTGTTTCTTGCACCCAGTCTCAGCTTGAACAAGTTACACCAAGAACTGTAAAAGGAGAAAAGCTGTAGATAAACTACAATAAGCAACAAAGAAATAAAATTGAGGAGCTCTCCTTAGTTTTGAAGGGACAATATGAGGGACACCCTTTTATTTTTCAAGGCACATACATGCGTTAAAATGTCTACTGTCTGTCTGAGGTAAAATACAGACCACACAGATCCAGGGGTTGTTATGGCAATTACTTGCTGGTAACAGTGACAAGGAGATTTCATGTCCTGTCAGGGCCAGGAAACCCGGAACAGCAGCTTGAGGATCACCGATGCACTGCTGGAAGGGAAGAAACTGTATGACTCCAGGTTCCTGCGAGCAGCTATAAAACCAAGATGCCCAGCAGGGCTTTATGTTGACATTTACCATATATGATGTATAGCATGTAGGAATGAAGCCAGCTTTTGTGGCTGCTTTCACTAAGCATCCTTGCGACATGACTGTATTAGGAATTTTTCACCAGCTGTTTCCATTTTGGCTACTTAGCAGAGCCTGAGTTGGTGCCACTGGGAACCCCAGACCTTTCTGTTCTTGCTATTCCAAGCAGATTTATTTGCTGTGGCAAAAAAAAAGGCAATGCAGATTCCTTAGTTTCCTAGATGTGCTCAACATTAGAGCTGTGGGCATTCAGCTGGAGTGGTGGGAAGCCTCAGTAGGAATGGTATCACGTGGGACCTTTGCTCTGATGGGCTGGTACAACAGAGTGCTGAGCAAATGCAGGGCTGTGCTTTGAAAAAAAGTTTGTGGATGTCACAGAATCTCACAGAATCACAGAACGGTCGGGGTTGGAAGGGACCTCTGGAGAGCATCCAGCCCAGCCCCTGCTAAAGCAGGGTCTCCCAGAGCAGGCTGCACAGAGCCGTGTCCGGGCGGGTGTGGGATGTCTCCGGAGCAGGAGACCCCACAGCCTCTCTGGGCAGCCTGACCCAGGGCTCCGGCACCCTCAAGGTAAAGAAGTTCTTCCTCACATTCAGGTGGAACTTCTCGTGTTGCAGTTTGTGCCCGTTGCCCCTGTCCTGTCACTGGGTGCCACTGAAAGGAGCCTGGCCCTGGCCTCTTGGCACTCCCCCTTAAGATGTTACTAAACAATGATAAGGTCCCCTCTCAGGCTTCTCTTCTCCAGACCAAACAGGCCCAGCTCCCCCAGCCTTTCCTCATCAGGGAGATGCTCCAGCCCCCTCACCATCTTCATAACCTCTGCTGGACACTCCCCAGCAGTTCCCCGTCTCCCCTGAACTGGGGAGCCCAGCACTGGACCCAGCACTCCAGGTGCAGCCTCAGCAGGGCTGAGCAGAGGGGCAGGATCACCTCCCTCGACCTGCTGGCCACGCTCCTCCTCACGCACCCCAGGGTCCCGTGGGCCTTCTTGGCCACCAGGGCACACTGCTGGCCCACGGGCAACTGGCTGCCCACCAGCACTGCCAGGTCCTTCCCCGCAGAGCTGCCTCCCAGCCCTCAGCCCCAGCCCGTGCTGGTGCGCGGGGCTGTCCCTCCCCAGGGCAGGACCCTGCACGGGCCTTTGCTGAACCCCATGAGGTCCCTCTCCGCCAGCTCTCCGGCCTGCCCAGGCCTCGCTGAATGGCAGCGCAGCCTTCGGGTGGATCAGCCGCTCCTCCCAGCTCTGTATCGTCAGCGACTTGCTGAGGGCGCTTCTGCCCCTTCCTCCAGGTCACTGATGAGTCAGTGGGACAGGACCGGACCCAGCAGTGACCCCTGCGGAGCACCGCGAGCTGCGGACCTCCAGCTGGACTATGTGCCACTGATCACAGCCCGCTGAGCTCTGCCATTCAGCCAGTTCTCAATCCATCTCACCATCCACTCATCTAATCCACACCTCCTGAGCTTACCTATGATGAAGACTTTTTCCAGTTACTCCCAGTACTGTACATGCAGAACACTCATCATCCTTTGACTAACCCTGTTCATATTAGCTGAGTTGTAGTTACCCTGTTACCACTGGTGTAACTGGATGTGAGCAGCTGTTGCCTTAAGAATTGCTCCCTAGTGTCATTTTCCCTACCTTTTACAGCTTTTAATGACATCTTCTTATTTAAAGACAAACATATTCTACCTTTCTTAACAGGATTATGCTGTAAAACTGTACTATTGGTTTCAATTTCAACAGACACAGTCAGGAACAGCTGTTTCTTACGATGGCTTTAGGATGAGTCTTGTGAAAATACACACAGTAGAGTTCAAGCTGTCAGCTGACAGAGCAGACCAGCTTTCCTCGAATTCTTGCAGATATATGTCTTTTTTTCAGTGAAAAGACTCTGAGATGCTAAGCCAGTTTCACACCAGCTGAAACCCAGTGGGAGCCATTTAATTTTGGTTTAAAAGGACAGAATAGTAAGGAGGGTGCAAACCTGACTGAAACAAAGTTTACCAGTGTTTTCAGTACACTTCAGTGGTAGGTTATCCATATAGTTTTGTACCTAGTTTTTAAAATGGCTTTGAAATCACACTTTTCTCTAGAAAAATGAAACTTACGAGAATGTCCAGGCCAAACACTAGGAACAGCAAGGGTATCATTTAAAAGCCTCATTTCTCAAGACCTTTTCTCCTGACACCAAATTTTTTAACCTTTCTCCTGGCACCGATGACCAGAATTGTATCTTTTCCCAGAAGCGCTGAAACTAAACTTGAAAATGTTTTATTTTGCATAATGAGAAAAAGAAATAGAACTCCTTTGCTTCCTTTGCTGATACGCACTCTTTGAATGGGGCTGTATGACACAGCTGAAAACTTTGTTTATTTGCAGCCTGCTTGCTTCCCTGGCAAAGTGGAAGTCAAAAGCAACAAGGCAAAGTGACCCTCTCAAAACCCACTTATCTTCACGGGAAGCCGGTTCAGGCTTAGACAAACCAGAAATCCCCACTTCCTTTTTCTAGAGAAATTACACTATCAATGAATTAGAAAACTTCATTTTCTTTCACTGCCCTTGTTACAAGAAACAGAGGAGGCAGGGCATCTAAGGCCACCTACCTTTTGCTGCAGTTACTATTCACAGGTTTTCCATTCTGTCACTTCTCTCCTCATAAATATCAGTTGTGATACTTGAATGAGAGTAGCATCCTGTTTTCCTTGCAGTTTGTTCGGGATTGTGTAAGACAGTCCTTACAAGGAGAAAGTGGGATTTCCAGCGCTGTAGGAAAGAGTGGTTTTTACTGGAAACAGTCCTCTGCAGCTAAGAGCTTGCTGGCTGTGCCTGTGCCACCAAAGGCACATGTGCTGTATGGAAAATAAACTGGTGGCAGCTCAATTGGAGCATATCAGCTGGTTTCTCGGACCTTGTGAATGGCCCTGTCCTACCAGTAATTCTGGGAAATAAGCAAGCGGGGCCAGCATTGCCCCTCTCCAGAGCTGCTACTGGGAGGGCAGGGAACACGTTATTGTAACAGGCCACAGTGTGAGGCCTCCCCAAAAGAAGGCAGCAGTGCAAACCCTTCTGTGGGGCTGTGGGAGCCAGTGCCATGTCCTCTGTCCTCCTCCTGAGGAACAGTTACGGAAAACTGCTGCCTTGAGATAGGGAACCTGCCCTACATTTCCTTGTATCAAAGTACACAGTAGCAAAAGAAGGCGCTGATTAGGTTCATGCAATCTAAACTGTTGTTCCATAAAAGTAAAAAGCCTTTTTTTTTTTTTTTTTTTTTTTTTGCTTTTCTTTGGTCTTATCACCAAGGGCATGGTTTTCCCAAAGGTTATTTGACAGCCCAGAGTCTTTAGGCAGACGTGTTGGCCCATTGCATGAGAAATACAGCTAAGCAATGAAGGAACTACAAAGCGCTGCATCCTCTGTGCAATGTGACATTGACATTGAACTTAGTCCCAGAGCAGCACGGACCATGAAAGAGGCATGAAAGATTAAAATCTCGGGGTGTCAAGCTTAAAACAGGGCACGAGGAAGAAGTATGTGTTTTGGGGAGCCATTCAGGAGAGACAGTTCCACCAGAAGATGCATGCAGCTGTCGAAATTGCAAGGTCCTCGCTGCTGGGCTCATTTGAACACCTTTGCTCAGTGGTGTTAACTGTGTGACCATTTCCACTAACTTTGAGAATATCTTCAAGCATATGCTCAAGTGTTTGGAGAATGAGGGTCCGATGTGTCTCCTTTTTGGGGGGTGCCAGTACATGGCAGGGTGTAGGTGACGGAAGTATTTCAAACACCTCTAGAGGTATTGCGTCCTTGTGAATACTAAGAAAGGAAATGAATCTTTCTGGGCTCACAGGTGCAAAGTGTCACCCTGCTGTGGTCACCTACTTCTTGTGAAGCATGCCTCTGGCATATAAAATCCAAAGCTCAGGAGCTTCACTAAGCCGAGGACATTTCTCTTTTTTTAGGAACGTTGATCTTTGTCTAAGGGGCTTCAGGGACTATTATTCTTTTTCCCTGTTGAGCTGTGTCAGAGGTGTGGTTGTGGATTTAGTGATGTTTTCCACATGTCTGGGGATATGTGGACCACACAGGCCGCTATTCTGGATCTTAAAACTGGCCATCAATGTTTCTTCAAAAGTTTCTTCCTGGACAGGGAGACAAAGCATAGGAAGATACCACCTTGGAGGCACGGTCAGATCCAGGGCTGGTCTCCAGTTGTGATACAGTTACTATTATGGAGAGCTACTTCATTATAATAGCGGAGTTCAGTGATGCAACAAACTTCATGATGTATTCCCCATGGCATAAACCAAATAAAACCAACTCTGCCTCCATAAACCTAGCATTTTATTTTTTTTTTAAGATCCCACTTGGGAGAGGCCAGCATCAGGTTTACAGTGGAAAAGGGGGCTGCAACAAGGAAAAGGACAACCTGGAAAGGAGAAAATGAGAAGGCGGTAGGTAGAAAGTTAAGGCATATGGATCTGTTTTCTGAAGAAACTTGTTCCTGAGGTTCTGGAGAGTGGATCTGAAGGCAAAAAGAGGACTCGAGGAGGTTCAGCGTAGGGAATTGGTACCTCAACTCAGCATCAAGGTCCCAAAGGAAATGACTCTGGAGAAGAGAGAAATAGCTCTTTCCCTCAGTAGTGCTATAATCCTGGTTGGTTCTGGCCTGGAGAGGCTGCTTAGGTACTCAGGACTAAAAAGCTGTGATATTGTGAATGATGACAACAAGCAATTGCAAAAAAACCTGGAATTGTTTAATGACTAAAATTGAGGCTGGGACTTTTGCACACACAAAAAAGCCTAAAACAAGTTGTTAGTAAACTGAGCACATCTTGCCTGGATTACAAAGATACCCCAATTAAAGTGTCCTACTGGACTGGTTTTGCTGTTGCCTGAATTTCCCCTCCCAGAGCATCTGACCACAGCTTGCTCTCTCAGAAGGCTTCCAGGTTTGCATTTATGGTTCAAACTAATCAACTTGTTCTGCTAAAATACGGAACAGGAAAATGGGAACACTGTGGCTTTCATTTCTGATAGGCATAGTACCACACTGTTACTGTTGCTGAAAATTGCTGGAGCCTGGCTGTGCTCCTCAGCTACTCCAGCTTTACTACAGGCCACATGCCTCTAGGTGGTGCCTCGATCTAAAGTTTAGTGCCAGGAGCTGGGGAGCAGCAGCCTGAGGCTGGGCTTTGCCCAGCACATGATGCCCGTGGCAGAGGGAGCGAAGCAGGCAGCCCTGCTGAGCCCTTTTCACCGCAGTATTGCTAGAAAAGCATGTCTGCTTTAGGCAAAGGAGCCACAGCCAGAACTGTGGGGATCCCCCCGCAGCAACAGACACATCTGCAGTTCCTCCAGACCCCACATACAGACTTAATCCAGAGCTGACGGAGACACCTTCATTTAAAGCCACAGCGGGTCAGGCCCCACATCCCAAAGAAACCCATCAGCTGCTTTGCCCTGAGGCTGCTGATAAGCCCTGTCATCTGGAGAACTGGTGTCTGTAAGGAGATGTAACCAAGTTCATATCCTTCAGACTGAAGTGTTACGAGAAAAAAGAAATGGGCAGGCTCGTGGGCCATCAGTGGGAGCGGGTGCCTCTTTCTTTCCTGCTCTGCAGCCTGTGTTGCTAACCTGAACTGTGTGAAAGCTCTGTGTGTGGGGCAGGAGCAGCTCTTGCAGACACCTGTGGGGCAAAGAATGCCTGCAGATGGTATAGAGCTGTTCCTTATCCTCAACTGCAAAGAAGGGCAATATTAGGGACTGGAACTGGAAAGATACACTGAGTCTTCTGGGTGTGGATAAGGCAGTTCTTGGTGGTTCTTTTTATATCTTCAAGGTGAGGGACATCCACCAGGGAGGTTCAGAGCTTTGGGACGAGCACAGCACAACTCTTCATCACGTCTCCCTTTTCCACTAGGCAACTAGGAGGCAGAACACACCCTCTGTTTTGAAGCAAACTATTTGATACACACAGCCATGCAAAGTCCAAATCAGCGCTGACATGACTGAGACACTCCAACTTCCACCTGCTCACAGTGCGTTCATATACAGCCCCCCTCATGCTGGGGTAACACAGCTCCCCGACTTCTGCTTTGGAAGACAGGAGCTGTCTTGGGAGGCTTGCTACTTTCTTTCCTGCTATATCCTCTTCATGAGAGAAACAGCAATGTCTGTATTTGGTATGGGGATGAAGAATTTGCCCTTGGGCTTCCTCCTTGCCCCTACAGGTTTCCATGTACTTGCATTTAAGGAGGGAGCAAACCGGGCACAAAGGAGGAGGTGGTGTCACAGCTGGAGGGACATCCAAGGAGGGTCATCACGGAGTTCATCTCTGAAGCAAGACACGCTTGGCGAGAGGAGGGGGAACATCTTTTCTGATATGCCCTGCTCTCCTGAACAAGCTAGAGGATTAGCCCCTTGGATTTGTTTTTCAGCTGATCCCATGCTAACAGCTTTGGAGAATTTGGGCAGACTTCTCCACACTGACTCCTTTGACCTTTTTAATCCTTCTGAAATAAACTACTCCCTGCCTCTCCACCCCCAACCCCAAACTACCAGATTGCCTTTTGTTGTTTTTCTTCTCGGACACATTTGGAGACCTCGCATCATCTTTTCTGGTGGGCTGAGTGATTAGCTGGCAGCTCTGGTTCCTTCCTCCCTATACCTGGGGCTCTGCTTGTTTCAGGGTGCTGCTTATTTCAGGGTGCTGCTTGAGGAGGGTGTTAGACTTGCAATGTGAAAATTTTTCAGGGCTAAATCCAAATTTGGGCTTTTATAATAAATACCAAGGAATATCTCTGACTTCTCTTCCCTTATTTTAACTTCTTCATCCCTCACCACGGCTGGCAGACCCAAAGGGTTATGCAGTTCTAGAAGAGGAGGAAAAGAAACTTGAAAAAAAGAAAATTACAGATGGTAACTGAGGCCAGATATAGCTGTGGTGTGGACGGGACAGAGAGGAAAAGACGAAAGCTGGAGAGGGCCCTGGGGAGGAGATGGCTGTGGAGGTGGTCACATAATAGATGAAATATCTGAAGGACCTGGAGTCTGGGGGAGATGCAGAACCACTAAAACCCAAAATCCTAAACCCACTGCATGTATGGTCACTAAAAGCTGTGTGAGGATGCCTTTATAGACCCTGATTCAGCTCATGTAATTTTGAGGCTCTGAACCCAGCTAATGGCATATCCATGGGATGGTTCAGCTGGCTTCAGCCAGAGGATGAGTGCGTGCTGTGGTTTTCTCCCCAAGAGGGGTAACACGCTCTGTCTCCAGCCAGGTCCTGCTGCCTCCTTGGCTTGCTCTCCCGTCAGTAGCTGAAATAAGTAGATCATAACTGGCTCCTTTAAAAGCATTTCAGACTGGTGCAGGAGAGGAATAATTAGTTGATACTTATTCTTCTGTGCTTAGGTCTTTATGCAGACATATCGATATGCTTCCTTCTGCAGTTCATCTTCAAACTCCTGTGTTGAGGAAATGCAGGAGCTACTCAGAAGACTGTGTGGTGCCTTGCTTAAATTCATGCAAGGCTTATAGTTACCTGAGGTCCTTGGGTATTAATATTGGCTTTAAAGTTAAGTATATACTCAAGTTTTTCTCTCCAGAAAGGTGGCTTAAGTATATTGGAATTGGATAACTCCTTTCCCCCCATCACTAACAATTACTGTATGCAAAATGGAATGATTTCATGGTAGGTGACTACTAGATGGCAAAATATACTGTGTTTCCTTGGCTTTACATAAGGGTGGCACTCCAGCAGCATTTTGGGGACGGTCAGCTTTCTCCCATGCTCTTCTAGGGAAAGTTTGCTGGAGAGGGAGCACACAGAGAGGAAGTTGGAAAGCTGAGGACAGCAGCTGCACAGCTCGGTGTGTGATGGTGCGAGAGCTGAACGTGGAGGGGGAGGAAGGCAATGCCTGATCCAGCTTAAAACAGGGACATCCACGCAGGGGAGCAGAGAGCAGCGGAGTTACCTTAGTAGCAGTCCTGCGCGAGGACACCACTGCCAGGCTTGAAAAGGCACAGATGTTTCCCTACAGAGCCGAGGAAGTTTGTCCACCTTCCTTCTACAAATAAAACTTGTCAGGGTCACAGTTTCTGAGCATCTTATGCTCTCACACAGGTGCCTTCTGCGTGAGCAAAGGCAGAAGCCAGCTCTCACACTCCTTTGCCTACCTCTGAAGGAAGATGGCACAGATCTATGGCAATTGTACTGCAGACCTGCTGTAAGACCAAGGGTTTGGGCTTTATCACGTGATATATAGGGAAATAAATTCCATCTAAATGTACAGTGTAAAGGAAACAGCTTTTTCACATCTGTTGTGTTGTCCAGTGACTTGTTTAACTGAAAACCAAAACAAAGTACAACATGGAAAAATCTTCACAAAAAGGTCCTAAGACAGGATGCTTTTTGGTCTTTCCAGGCAGGAGGGAAAATAGCCTGATTAATTCTTAAGGATATCTGTCGATAATATAGATATAGATATAGATATAGATATAGATATAGATATAGATATAGATATAGATATAGATATAGATATAGATATAGATATAGATATAGATATAGATATTTCTACACTCTCTGAACCAGATACAGTTAAATTGAGCATGGTAAATATCATCCTGAGCACTGTTTGTATTTAAAAAAAACCCAAACATAAACTGAAATTTTGGCAAGTCTGAAGCTTGTACATTGAAGTCAAAACCGAAGAAGGGCTGAGCTGCCGTGGAGGTCCTCAGTGGGATCCTGGAGAGTTTGTGTCAACCAGTAATTGGGAAACCAAAAAGGCACCTGAGATTTTGGGTCAACTCCTGCCCCAGAGGGTTGTCTCACCCTGCTCAGCCTCTCCAGGGACCAGGTGCTACACTGCATCCCCTTCAAATCCCTTGTGCTTCCATTCAGATCCCTTGTGTACCTTGTTCTGTGCTGGATTTTTTGTCATGGGAAGGGTGTCAGGCTGCCACAAACCCTTTCCTCATACTGTGCTGGCTCAGAACAAAAGCCTCCAACAGCAGCCCAAGGCACATTCCTAGGAAAGAGTATAAAAACAGGGAAATTAATAGCTTGAGACACCCTCATCAGTCTGTCACTCGAAGGCTTCCTGAGCCAGAAGAGGTGCTTTTGACTCTAGCAGCCCTCCACAGCTCCCTATTCCACTGAGTTATCTAGTTTTCTGAAAACAGATGAGCTTTACTGTTCTCAACACTTCATAGCAAATTTCTGTGGCTCACTTGTATTTGGTGTGAAAAAAATACATCCTTTAGCTCGTTTCAAACCTGCTGCCTGGTCGTTGCTTTATGATCCCTAGTTGCTGTCATGGAGGACGCTTACACATGTTCTTCCTGACATGCAGGGCTTTATAGGCTCCTGTCATAGCCCCACAGCCATTCCTGCTGTATGTGGGCTGGTCTCCCTTTCTCCTGTGCTGGTGTAAGTCAGAAGTAACATGGCAAAGTCTACAGAGGCTGTACAGGAAGCACAGAAGAGAATATGGCTTTGTGCTTTCTTAATGCAAGCTCTGGCGTACCCCTGCGATTTGGCCCTAAATCGAACACGAGAGATTTCCTTATGTGCATCCAAAGCTATTTGGTGCTGTTAGTAACAGAACGATAAACCAGTGATTTTTTGTCTCATGTCCAGAGGGGAAAGAAAACAGGGACCTGAATGCTAAATTCAGTTTTCAACTTCATCAAGATTTTGTTTCTGGTTTGGATGTTTCTCGAGCTTCAGTTTTAGAAGTGTTCAGATTTATATCCCAAATGTCCATGATCACCCAGAAATTCAATGAATTCAGGGGAAACAACTGGTCTCTGAACAGCTGTTAGTTTGGTTTTGAGTGCTTCAGAGGATCTTATTAGAATAATAAATTTCCATAGGAACTGCTACTGCAGCACTTTCATTTTTTATTTTTTCAAGAGGGAAGTTATGCAAGGCTCGCTGGATGATACCAGCACATCTGGACAGCTTGGAGACTGGGGAGTTTTGAGGAAAGAGGAGACAAACATAAAAGAAATGTGGGGTTTTCTCAGCTTGGGCAGGTTGGAGGATCCTGGTGAGAGAACTACAAACTCCACCAGCCCCAGGAGGGCCCTGCCTGGCTCTCTGCTGTCCAAAAGGTCACTGAACTTGGCAGCTGTCACAGACAGCAAATAGCTGCTGATTGCCGTAGTGGGAAGTGCAAGGCCAAGCAAATTCATCCGTGATGCCAATGCTAAATGCTTACTTTCTAGCTACGGCATGTATTTATGCTCTTGGGGATCTGTGGAAGGAGGGTTTGTTCCCCTTCTTGCCCAAGTCAGAAGTGTTGCACAACCAGCAGGTGTTGGATGCCTTGGAGCAACTTCAGCTGGGTCCTGCTGATGGGAAAGCAATGGGATACAGTCTGCGGAGCAGAGCCTGCTGCGGCTGTTGCACCTCACAGCTACCACTTTGCAATCGCATCCTTTCGGTGCCTCCAAATGCAAGCCAGGGCAGCAGCTGCTTGCTTTTTAGTTCAGACCCTTGTAGCATACATAACCACAACATCCCCATCAGGTTCACAAGCCCCTGGGACCTGAGTGATAGTGCGTGTGTTAGCCCCTCTGGCCTTCTGGTAAAAGCAGATCTCATTCAAGCAAAGGTTCCTGAAAGGGCTGCAGAGGAAAAGAACCAAATCTGTTTGGTTTAAGCTCCTGCACACATCTTCTTGATGTAACTGGTTTTCAATAGAGCCACCTCTTAAGAACATAATTAGAGGTCAAATATTAATGGACAATCCATGTCTTCAAATGTAATTAAAAGCACTGATACAAAACTGCTTATGTCCAAAAAGTTCCTGGGCTTGGCTAAACTTTCAGTGGCTGGCCATTACTCTCAGCCATAGAGTTGGTTAAATCATGTTGATTCATAATCCTCTGCAAGAGAAAAATCAATGCTGGAATGCTTTGCTTGTGTAACAACGCCCATTAGTGAGCCTGGAGTGCCTCTTCAATGAGATAATACCAAGCAGTTAAAATATGGAGAGAGAGCCTCCTGAATTCATTATGAATCGATTTTCCTCCTTTTAATATTCTTGCTTACAAAGAAATTCCTGTATAACACACTGGCCTTTTTTCCCTGCCATTTCACCTCCTTCTTGGTCTCTGGGCTCATTACTTGGTGCTCTCCCATTACATGCTGGTGGAAGGAGTTACAGCAGGACAGCCTGTCCATCAGCCCTGCCTAAACTGAGCTGTGTAAACTCAACATCAAGGTATCCACAGTTAGAGAGAAGAAGAAAGGAGAAGGAAATGGCTAATATATCCTTTGCAATGGTGAAAATAAGGAGTTGTTATCAGTACTAACAACATGACAACAATCTGCCCCTTCTTTCTCTGGTGGCTTCAGCTAGCCTGGTCTGAGCAGATGGAGCTGGCTTCTCCCCTGCCTGTGGACATGCCTGTTACACTTCCTCCGTGGTTTTCCAGACAGCTTTCTGGGGATAAAGTGATTTGACAGGATTTGATAAAAAAAAAATATTTTCACTCACTACCTTGCAAATGATAAGGAGGTAGGAGCCAATGATGATGAGTCACGGTCTCTCGTTAAAGGGTAACCACATAACTTGGGCCATGTCTGTGTGTGTTAGGTCTTCTCAGTCTGTACTCAGTCAGGGAAAGGCTTTTAGCAGAGGCACAATTATTTTTTTGCCAGTATGATTTATCTCAGCAGGATAACCTGTACCTGTAGGCCCGTGCTCCACAGCTATGGCTGCTCTGAGTTATTTTTCTAGTGCAGCTGCATCATTCACCACCCATATCTCCTTGCAAACTGTCCTTCACAACTCCAGCAGGAAAAATGTGTAACATAGGCCTGATCTGTTCTGCTTTTCACAGGCTGCTGTAATTGTAGTCTGCCTCAGTCCGATTTCCTACTAACCAGGGCTTAGGAAGCTTATTCTGCTCAAATTTTTTGACAAATCAAGTGCACACCGAAAATTAGTACCTGTTGTACACATGGCTTGCATGTGTACTGTGGGACTGGGTTTTAGTTTTCTTATTTATAGATGATTAAATACAAAAATAGACTAAAGCATTTCTATGCAACAAAACATGTTTTGGATGGGACTGATAAGCGTCTTTTCATGTGTTACTTTAATAGCAGTAAATATCTAGGGATTGCAAGACCCAAGGGTTCCAGTGGAAAATGTTTCAAAAACAGATGATGAATTCTGCTAAAATAGTTTTTATGCTTAAAATAATAATTAAAATTGTTTTAGGCAAAGCTGCTAATGTACTGTCAAAGCCACTGTCCTTTTCTGAGACTGCCAGATGTTTTACTGTCACTTGAACTGCAATGTAGGCTGCAAAAAACCCCAAAAAACCCCAAAAGAAACCAACCCAAACCAACGTGCAACTGCAACTGCAATGGCTGTATCTGTTATTTTGATAAATAATTTGTTGTATTTTCTTCTATTCTCCCATCTCCCCCTGCTCTGAGTGGTATTGCTGAGAGCCCTACCAAAGGCTCTGCTTCTCCTTAGGAGATGACCCGCTGCAGAGGCATGCATCCATCAGTGTACTTTAATAAGCAATCGTGTTAGATAAAGTTTCCAGCTGGAGGGGGAGGAATGCTGCTTTTCCCACCAGAAAATGCCTACCCACCCCAGGGGCTAAGCTGTATCTAAGGTCCATTCCTGCTGAGATTCTCTAACATACCAGTGCTCTCCCAGGATGCAGGCAGAGGAAGCATCTTGAGGCTTGGGGCTCTCCTACACTCACAGGCAATTCTTGGAAAAGTCCCAAAACCTTGGGAATTCTACATGTGCTCCTCCAAACATGAGGTTTCATCCAGCATCACTTATTCACACAGGAAACTATGTTCTTCTCTGCAGTTACCCGTATGTGAGAGCTGTTACTCATGCAGACCTCTCCTTTCCTCAGTCAATTTGATGCAACAGAAGTGATGACAACTTGTGCGAGCAGTCTTCCTGGCACACGGGATTTTTTTCTAAGTAAGGTATAGAGATGCATTATTTTGGGCCTCTGTTCTTTGGAAACTGCTCATGTACTCCATTCTTAATGAGCAAGCTAGAGAGTTTTTCCCCACCTCTATCTTAATATAAAGGAAGTGTTTAAGTCAGCCTTTTCCTTTTCAGTGATCCATAAAGCAGTCCACGTCAGATTATTTTTATCATTACAATTGGTCTCCCCATGGAATTTGTTAACATGTTGCTGGCTATTTTCATCCTTCACATGAAAATGAATCTACTGGGTATCACAGAGCTCAGTTATTACGAGGGGGTTTTTTTGATGAAAGACTTAAATTGCGTCTGAGAAATACGAATTATGGGGCCTAATGTCCCCCCAGAGATTTTAATTTAATACACAAAAGGAGCCACTCACTCCCTACTGAGGTCATTACACAAAAATATTTTTTTCTAGTGAACAGAGTAATTGGGACCACTGGAGCTTGTTTCCCGCACTCCCCTCAAGAAAAATAATGGGTCAATTTTGGCTGTCTCTGAACGTTTATAAGTTTGTAAGTGATGATTTCTAGAGATGAATTTTTGTCGTTGTTTCTATAAAGAACAAAGAACTTGTGAGAGCCCCTGTTCATGCACGGCCATTGACCTCTCCTTCCACCGTTACAACATGGCACTGGAGGAAACCACTGAGGTCCAGGTCCCCATAAACCCGAGTACCCAAACCACGGCACCAGCCTCCCCTCCTTGCACCACAAAATCCCCTCAAAAGGCAAAAAAAAACCCCTCAGAAAACGTGGTGAGAAAGAGGGTGCTGACCCTGGAGGTTGCCCAATGTCACAGGTGCGCCAAGGGATTCATGGCCAAGGGAGGTGGTTGACTTTGGACAATATCATGGAGCTGATCCCAGCCATCTGCTTTTCCCCGGTGACTGCTCTGTGGAGATCTGAGCTTTGGGGCAGGGCGGTCTAAGGCAGATCCAGCAAAGTGCCCATATACTCATTTAACTCCAGGATAAAGAAACATGCGCTGAGGTCACTCCCAAGTTATGGTAGCGCGGGAGTCAGATGGATGTCGACAGGTCAGGCCGTGGGGTCAGGGAAGATGATCCCACCACAGTCGCATTAACCTCAGTGACTCAGCTCCTATGCGTGGTTAAAATTTAAACACTTGCATAAGTGGTTTGCTGAACCGGTGCCAGAAAGATCAGTGGTTTGCAGGACTGAGCCCATTAACTCTTGCTCTCTGAGAAGTAGGGGAGGGGGGGACAGATGAGCCAGAAAACTAACAGCTTCGGACTGTTTGATCCCACAGGGGAGGGCAAATTCCAAAGTCGAGCAACCCTCACGCGCTTTGTAAGAAGAAAGGGAAAAAAAAAAAAAAAGACAAAGGGAGTTCAGGGTTTCCGTGCCGCAGCCGTGCTCAGGGCTGTGGTAGCCGTAACTTTGCATGGATGCAGGGTATTTTTGCACAGCAGAGCAAGCCAAGATATTATTCATCGTGCCGGTTTGCAGGCACAGATTATGTGTATCACCAGTGTGAAATTCAGCCTCTTATTTCTAACTTGAGAAAAACTTCCCAAATACTTTTTTTTTTTTTTCAATCCTCTGTTGAAGAACAAAGCGCTCAGGAGAGCGGGCAGCTAGGAGACACGCTCGTTCCCTGAGTGCGCTAAACTTCTGTAACGGGAACAGATGATAAGAAGTATACTAAAACCAAGAATAAAAATATGCCTGAAACAAAAGCAATGTACTTCCAAAACAAGGCTCAGCCACACAGGTTTCTCCCAGTGGGGGGAGGCTGGGAGAACAAACAGACAACACTTGTGAGTCACGACGCTTCACTGCACGCCTGGAAAGCACTCGGATCTGACGGTGATGGTGATGACACCCTAAGACCCTATGCAGAACATCAACGCTGTGCTTCAATAAAGGCTTTCACAATGTCATAGATGAAACCATTATTTTCCCCCAGGGTTTCAGGCAAGGAATTCTTTCAGGAGCCATTTAATTATTTTATTTCTGCTCAATCTGTATAGGAAAGCTTAGTAAAAGGATTGTTCATTTTGACAAGGTTCCTCAGGGAAACCTCAAGACAAAATAGCAGTAATTTCTTCCCCATATAACTCACCAAGAAAAATAGCAGAGGAAATAAAGGGGTAATAACAGAAAGGGGAAGATCACGTTTTAAAAGGAATTGCTTGATGCCAATACACAGTCAATGTATTTAATGTCATAAACATAGGTTTACTTAGGGAAGACATGAGGAAATGTCAGGAGCAAAGAGACTCTTACAGCTAAAATGAAATTAAGACTGGCAAGTGTAAATGGAGAGGGGCGGGAGGGGGGAAGAGAATCCCATTAGGGATGGTCTCATGGTCCTGATGAAGACTTAATAGCTGGATCCAGCTGTATGTTTCTTGCAGACACTGGGCTGGCAAAGCAGTTGCTAATCTGGGGGGCCTGACCGGCTTTCTTCTTCCTTAGAGGGACACAGCTGGGGCAGAGACCCGTATGTATAAATACACGTAAGTCTCTGGTGTGACCTTGCTTACGAAGGGGATAAAGTCCTGCTTCCCTGAATGTGTCAGGGCTTTATTTCCTTCACTCTGAAATGCCCAGGCTTGCTGACCCAGCTTGTTCTTGACCTAAGCAGTCCCATCTTTCTTCTCATTCTCTATCCACACTCCTGGCTCTGATGACTCCTTCCTTCTTCCAGGCACAAGGATGCTGGTGTTTCAGGCCTCTGCCTACCACTGGTGGTCCCCTCCCCACGGACCAGTCCCGGTGTCCTGGCTGACAGCTCTGTGTTGCTGCCTGAGGGAACTCGACCAGAGCTCCTGCCCAGTCTGGGAGATGCTACCTTCCACTGGTGAAGAGGAAAATTCATCCAGTGTACAGGAATTATGGAGGAATGAAGCTGGGTTAATTAACATTGATAATATACAGCTGTGGGCTGGCTTCAGGGGCGGCGGGTTGGCTGGTGTGGATAAGGTGCAGCTGTGGCTGGTTCCTGCTAAGTAGTTAAATAGCTCTAAGGGGTATGGAAGGGGAGCTCTGGATGAAGAGAGACCTGGAAGAAGCAGAGGGAGGAGAGAGAGTGCCCAGGATGTAGGTGAGACAAGGCGAAGGATGGCTGTGCCAGGGCAAGGCGTGCTGCCTACTTCTTGAAGGTAACCTGGTATGTGATGATAAAAAAGCCTTGTTGCAGTCAGCTAGTTTTGATAGTGCTGTGACAATCCAGCAGTTGTTAGTATCTTTTCTCACAACAGATATTCCCTTAAGGCTCCATCACCAAGGTATAATCTTATGTGTTTAACCTGGTTAAGAAACCACAGTGCCCACAACTGCAAAACAGCACTCAATGGTGTTTTCTTGTCTATACTTGTTCTGATCCTTCTGGGCCCTGGAAGTTCAAACACTTGATTGTGTTACTGGGTTTTAGTCCGAGCAGCAATGAGCTGTCCCTTTGACTTGATATACACCTGACATTATGGTTTGCAATTGACTTGGTGACCATTCTGCCAGGCTCTTAGTGGCACTACTTGTAGTCTGTCAAGCACATAAATCATGGCTGGTTTCAGGCTTGGGCTTAAGGATAGAAACTCTCCCCTAGAAAACATGTTGAAAAGACTCAGCTGGGTCTAGCTCCCAGCTGATGATGCTGGTGACGGATGGAATGCCTCAAGAGTAGTAATGGCTCAGTGTCCAACACATACGCTTTCAGGTGATACATCGCTCCTGCCCCATCCCCCTGCCAGACAACCAGCCAGAGACTGGGATCTTAAAAGTAAGCTCCAGTCCCATAAATTCATATGCTTATAAATTTTACAGCCACTGGGAGCATTAGGACTCTCTATCTTTTGTTTAATACAGGCCAAAAAGTCTCATTCAATGAATTCTGCATTGAGCTCAGAAATCTGGAGGAAGCTACCCAAATACTGACAAGACTGAAAAGAATGGGGACATCCCACATTAAACTGTTCTCACGTTGGCTGTGTATTCTCATTTGCCTTCTGTCTTTGTCACTACACACACCTCACTTAAGCTTCCAGCTTTTGCTGATTGCTTCTTTGTTCTTGGCAGATTGAACAGCCCTTTCCTACCCCCACGCCATCCCTCACTTGGGCTCTCTCTGTAATAGTTTGGTTTTCCAAACTACCAGGAGTGATACTTATCTCTACTCTTCCTTGAGCAGGCTACTCTGTTGTCCTTCAAAACTTATTTATTTTCTGTTTCCTACTATTTTGTTTTACTGTGAGAAGCCCTGGAGAGCTCAAAAAAGGCTTCTTAAAGGAGAGAAATCAGCCATTTAGGCTGTATGGGAATTTTTGTGATGCTCATTCCTATAGGTGAGCCTGGCACAGAAGATATACATGTAGATGCTTACCTTGAGCGTTGATCTTCAGCTCAGGCTCAGGTGCTTGGTCCCACCTGCACTGGTTGCAGCTGTTCTCCTGCCTGGCCATGGACCATTTCAACCCTGACCACAACCTGTGGGCTGATGTCTTGGTTTGAACTTGGACTGTCTGGCTGCTGTGGACTTGTCCAGCGATCTGGACTCTGGGCTGCTCCCCCGGGCCTGCCCTGTTTGTCCTCCATGCTCAGGGCTGTGGGACTGCACCTCTTGTCCATCTGTGAAGCCCTGGCCCCAGTGGCCCTGACGCCACTCTCACCTTGTTGTCCCTTGCTGTTCCACGGCACAGTTGAAAGAAAAATCTGTAGAGCAGGCGGCATCTGGTTTTATGTAGAGCATATGTGTGGAGCAACAGAAAAACTGTAAATGCCTTATGGGCACACTGCTGAGACACTGCCACTGCTTAAAAAAAAAAAACAACCAACCAAACCCAAAAAGAAAACAAAAAACCCCCCACAAACCCAAGAAAAAACCCGACCCAATTAACTTTCTAAATAGGCACTCTGATCTCTAATTTTTCAACATGAAATAAATATTTCTTTGCTTTATTTATACTAATCCCAATCCTCCATGCAGAACAGTACATGTGCTCTGTTATTCACTGTCTGAAGAGACAACAAAAAAATTAAGTTCAGCGCTGTTGGCCATGAGCAATGAGGATTTGAACACAAAGGCACAGTTTTTCTGCAGCATCTTCTTTTATCTTTATGGAAAAATGTGTTCTAGAGGGTGACAGGATACATAAACCTTGATTAAAAAATGCCTTTTAGTCAACATCTACAGTCCAAAGAAGAAGAGAAAGAAGGTGGCAATGAAACTGTTGAAGCAATAGCTGCCAGATTTCTCTGGGGTTGGTTACAGCTCATCCTGTGTGTTCTTGACATTCTGACAGATATGTGCAAAAGAGTAGAGGTATCCCAAAAATCAAGGCCAGGGTTTTGCTATTACAATTGCTGCCTTTGAAGAATTAAAATACAGAGCTGGAATGAATTAGAACAAATGCTGATGCTGGAGTTATACTGTACTGACTGCACTATGGGAGCTGTAGTTGGGCATTCAGGCCAACCCTATTTGATATTAATCCTTTGCATAGGATTGTTCCCTCTGATATTTTACCAGGCAGAATTCTTTGGGAAGGAGGAAGAAAAGGCAGTTATGAGAGCTGTATACTATATAGAAAGGAACAGAAGAAAAGCCTGGGGCTTTTTTTTTTTTTTTTTACAGGATTGCCTGTACAACAGGCAGCTGCAGGATCCTATACATCGGCAATAGCAGTTTGAAGCTCCCCTCTTTGTGATGCAGCAGATATGGCTAGCATAAACTTTGAGGAAGACTCAGCAACCTAGCAGGTATCAAACAACCTTGTGGATGATCTTTTACAATTGTTTTGATTATCTTCCTCAGGTTCATGCTGGGTCAGGTATGCACAATTTTTTTCTGGACAGAAGAGATACAAGCAGGAGGAAAGAGAGAGACCAAGAGCAGCTTGCCTTCCCCCCCTTTGTAAAGATGTTGTATGAGAGAGACCCATTTCAAGATAGGAAAAGAGAGAGCGTGGGAAATGGGAGCAAGGAGGTAGGAAATAGCACTCTGCTAGCAAGAGCAGTGCTCCGTGCGCTCTGGCTGAGCAGATGAAAGGCAGCAGAAAGTCCTCAACTAACTTGAACTCAAACCAGACAACTGCCAGCGCCCAAAGTGGCTGCAATCCTGGACCCACCCACTATAGCTGTGCCCAAGATCTTCCCCCAGGCATGGACAACTTAGCTTTCTGTGAACCCAAACAGAACTGGATCGATAGCTGCACTTCTAGAGCTCAAATCACTAGAACAAGAATTCGAGATCTGACTTGCTGTTAATAAAAAGTAGATCTTAAACGTGAAACTGAGCATAAAGCAAGCAGCTAAAGTCAGGCTGAGCACAAGAAGGATTCTCGCTATGTGTTGTGGCAAAAAATCTGCTCATCTGTGTGAGCCTCTGTCCTGCTCCTTCCTCTGAGAGGGCTGTGCTAATGCAAGGCTACTCTGCCTGGAGCAGGCTGCTTTCTTGCTCTCATTTCTCCTTCCCAGACTCTGCCTCTTTGCTTAATAGCTCATCTCACAGCCCACACAGTTCCCTGCCCCTAAGCCCAATTTGTATCTGATTTCCAGTCTATCAGCGTTTTCACACTGATGGGCACCTGCTCCAGGCTTCTTGCCTTTCCCAGCCCCCTGCCCATCAGCACCGGGGCAATTCCTCACCACACTGTTCACACCTCCTACGAGTGACTGCAAACTCCTCTTAGAGGCCAGGTGACAAGTGTGTCCTCCTTCTGCTCCTTTTTATCCTCCCCCTCCCCTTGCTGCTTTGCTGACATAACTAACTCCACATGGTGCTTCTCAAACTGGAAATCTGGTCTCTTCGGGGTCTGAGGTTACTCCTACAGTGACTGGAGGAGAGGGAGGCTGTACAGACTCCTTGTGGCTTGCATCAACTGAAAGGACAGCCTTCTCCTTTTCCTCCTGCTGATTTTTAAAATAGTGATCTGTTTTCCACGGAGTGATCCTGCCCGACTTAATGAGCCATTCTCTTCAAATACTTCACATAAACACGTTTCTCTATTTGTTTGCCTGGATGGGTTCTTTCATAAGTGTGCCTTTGGTTCAGGTGCTCCCAGCAGACGCTGCCCTGGCAGGCTGCAGGAAGCCCTCCGTTTGGGGCAGCTGCGTCCCCGAATGCTCTGCAACTGATTGCTTTTGGGGCGATTGCTCAACTGTAATAAGCAGGAACTTAGATAAATTGGACATTTTTCTACAGAACCTATTAACACCATGCCTTGGAGAGGGTGGAATTGGTCTCATTCTTAGCAGTTTTGTTTCTGCGCTATTAGCTGAAGATCCCAGCAGGAGGATTGTTTAAGAGTAGAGCCTAGACCAAGAGATCTTGCTAACCGAGGATGTGGTGAGGAAGGCTGACGGTAGAGACGCAGGTTTGGGGGATAGCTCTAAAAGAAGGGCTGGACACTAAGCTGATTTTATACAGGTTTCATTTTAACATTTAAAATGAAATGGGCTGCTGGCAAGCTAACCCCGTCCTTGCCAGAAAAAGGATGTCTGATCCAGCTTACTGACTCATTGATGAAATATTTCCAATGTCAGGCTCATTTCTGTGACTGCTAGAAGATCTGTGCCTGCAGGGCTTGTCTCCTCTCGTTTGCCCCTGTGCTTGACTTAAGAGTTTCGGCCGAGGTAGCAGCCGCCAGCATGCAGGCAGGCAAAGTAAGCCTGTCTACTGTACCTGCGTTGCTGAAAGCTTCCCGTGAAACTGGATTAGCACTTAAATGTTGTGTGACAAAGCTTTATGTTCCAGGTTTTGTAAAAGTTCTCAAAGAAAAAAGAAAAAAAAAAATCACTTGTCAATCTCTTTCTGTATAGTTTGTGGACAATTAGAGTATTGCCAGATTAATTACAGTGTTTCTACAATGCTCTCCTCTGATTCTACTATTAAAACACAGCAGAAATCAGAGTCTGTTTTGACCTTTATTCAGAGCCTCCTGTTAAAGTGACTTTCACAACAGAACCCAATTTGTCACATTTTATTTGTACTTTAATTTTATTATTAACAGATTAATGGAGCTGGTAATGGGTTTCCCGATGTTCCCTTTGGAAATGTGAACTGTGTCCCTTCCTTACATCAGTCTGCTGTCAGCAGATGAAGTGCATTTGCAAAATGCTATTAACTGTTACCAGAAGCAATTAGTCAAAATAGCAAGTCAGCTTCAAAAAGAGAGACTCCAGATTTCCTCAGTGCGTTAGGAAAAGCACATTAGTAGGATTTAGTCTTGCCAGCAGACACAAGCTTTAGGCCCTGCAGTAGGTGTCTGGGTTAATGACATGTAGAAATGCAAATATATCAGACTTTAATTTGCTTGAAGGAGCAATGCCAGGTTAAAAAAAAAAATAAATAATCACTTTCCGGTGTTATTAACAGCAATCCCCATTGTGTCAGAAACACCCACAGTCTGCTGTAAGATGCTCTCCACGCTCCAGCCTTAAAAATCCTGGCACTCCTGAGTGCAGTACGAGAC
Source organism: Falco peregrinus (assembly GCF_023634155.1). Lineage (NCBI taxonomy): Eukaryota > Metazoa > Chordata > Aves > Falconiformes > Falconidae > Falco > Falco peregrinus. The sequence continues at coordinate 96,999,221 of NC_073723.1, read as the reverse complement.
TGCTGGTGACACGGAGGCCAGGCTTCGTCTTCATTTTCTTGCCCAGACAATTATTTTAAAAGTATCCTCCCTCACCCTCCAAAGCATCAAAGTCCATCTGCTTCTCAGGCAGCTCTCCTTTTTTATGCTGGTGCCAGAAACTCGTAAGAATTCCTAGCGGGACATGCGCAAACCTGGCTGGAGCTTCATCCCCCCCCTTGGCACCAGCTTTACTGCCTGGTCAGTCCTTCGACACGGGGCTGACCAAACTGTGTTATTGCAGCACACAACACATGAAACGTGCTCAAGGAATGGTCCCTAACGGGATGAAGGAGGAGTGTGAACTCTATGGAGGCAGTGGCTAGCACCTGGTTAAAAAGCCAGCAGTCCCCGGCTCCCTCACCACTTCCCTGGATGAACTGACGGGGAGGGATCCGGGGAGGCGAAGCACCAGGGATGATGGCCTACGTGCCCGGCGAAGTTTCAAGCATATGCCCTGGCATGCCTGCCTGGCACCTACAGACTGCTTTCCAGATTGGACAGACCAACAATTCACCCTCCTTTTTCTCTCAAAGGTTGAAAAATGATGTTATCAGTCGTTATTTCCAGTGCATTGCTAATTACGTGTGTATTGCATACATGCATCCAATTAAAGGGGGAAGGTCATGAAAACAACAGAAAACCCACAGATTATGAAAAACAAAAAGATTATCCGTTTGTCCTCAGGGCTGGACAACAAGGTTTCTGTCTCTGTGCAGAAGGGGAATCTTTTTCATGGTATTCAGCCCTTGTTCCTCCAAAACCAGTCCCACCTCCCTTGGACGGCTGCAGTGGCCCTTTCCCGGCTGGGAAAGCTGTGGCAAAGAGCAAGCTTTGGGCTCATTTCAAGTCTCTCACAACCACACCACGTGCTGATACTCCCACACTGTTGGGTTTTTTTTTTTTTTTTGGGGGGGGGGTGTGAGGCGGAGAACAACTCAGCATCAGGTTTTTCCTCAAAGAAAACACAAACAGCTGAACCCCACAGGGACTTGGACAAACTATAGTCTGGATGAAAACCCACCCTTAATTCTGCCAAAACTTCACTGATTAAGAATATGCAGATCTAAAGATTTTGCCAGGTACTTGCAGAGAATATTCCTGCTGGGTATTCCTTCCTCCATTGCCTTCAAGTGAGTGTGCACAGTGTGTAAGGTTAAAAGTGTTTCTTTTCCCCTCCAAGTGCAGAAGACTAATAGAAGAGTTAGAAGTTTAGGACTAAAAGCCCTGTACAGACAACTCTCAGATATAAGGACAGCATATTTTATCCTCCTTTCATATGAGCTTAATGACAGAAAAAGGACAGTCCTTTGGTCCTTCATTCAGCTATTCCCACTGACTGGAGGAACAACTTAATGGAAAACCACAATATATTGTTCAAACACTCCCATAAAAATGGTCTCTCCACCTATCCGAACACATTGTCCGTTGTCTTAGATCAAACATAGCTGTTATTTTTAAATGTGAGGATTAAAAGGCATCCATTAGAAGGAGAGATTAAAAATCTATTAAAAAAAAAATCAGAATCTTAAAAGACTAATTATTTGTGCAAACTTCAAGATCAAACGCTGCTGAAATAAAGTCTTTAACTGCTTTATCAGATAAAACCTGTGTTCAAAGATTGCAAGGGGAGAAGAGACTATTAAGATAATCTAGTCTGACCTCATGACCTTGGGTTTTGGCATTTCGCTGGTACAGAATCTTTTCAGTTGCTTGTACAGCTAAATGGAAAACTGAATAAAACCATCAAGAACACAACAGACTGCACAAACTGGAAAAAAAGCAGACCACATGTTTTCATGTTCATTTAATTTGTGTGTTTGTAGGCAAGGCTCAATACTTCAATGGATAGCACCGAGTCCTCTGCTGATGCAATTAGCGCAGCTCTTGCTGAAGCTCACGGATGTCATTTTCCATCAGAAGAGGATCTAGCCTGAAGAGTTTCCAGCTGCCAGGGAGAAGTAAGTACAAAAGTGCAAATACTTGGAAAGAGTAATTTGTAGAAGACCCTGGATAAACTAAATTTCCAGCGTGCCTCCTTTTTTTCTTCCTTTTTTTTTTTTTGTCTTTCTACTGTTTCTTTTATAACAAGCGCTTAGGGTTGTGTTCACCATGCCAATTTTCAGCAGGACGAGAGGGATACAATTCTTTGTGTGTCTTTTCTAATCTGTTTGAGCTGTCTGATATCTTCATATCTAATACATTCTGGATCTTTGATCTGCGTCGGAGGATGTCTCAAGGAGGAACGATGATTCACGGGAAAACAGGATATGCACAGGGGAGCCAGTTACCCAGTCCAGCAGAATTAATCAGCATTAGGTGTGTGAGCTCTTGCTCTGAAACACTGTAAATAAGAGAGAGTCACAGATGATTATAGGTATGGGAATAAACAAAGAAAGAGAGAAACACAATTTAAACCTCTAAGTGTCAAAAATGGTTTCTGAACCACCCACTTGATTTGTTGGTGGAGCAAAACTTGCCTGGTGTCCGGCTGAAAACATGACCTCTGTTTTGCAAAGCGTCACTGTTTCGACATTGCCTTCTGATCTGGCACCCAGACTGTTTTTGCAAACCAGGGACACACCTAATGCTGGGTAACAGGGCTGAAGTACAGGACGCTGCCTTCCTGTGCCCCACCAAGCCAGCCGCCTGCTTACAGCGCGGTGCTCTCCCTGGCTCGCTCCGTCTTGCAGCCTGGTTTCTCCTTCTGCCTTGTAGCGTGGCCTCTTTCCTGCCTGCAGCTGGCCTAGGCTACCGCACGGGAGCTTGGAGCAGCCTCCCGGGAAAGAGGTGTAACTAATGATGGTGCCCGCTTACCAGGGGAGCTGAGGGGCATCGCCACCCTTGCTGCGTAGTGCCCGGCCGATGAGAGCTGGTGCAGCGAGAGGGCAGTGACTGCGTGGTCCTTGCAGCCCTCGGGCAGAGTGGCAGACGGTGCCACTGCTGCAGTGCCGCTGGCCAAGCATGTCAGTGGACATCACCACCTCCTTTTCCTCACGCTCACGTTTTCAGAATGTAGCCCTTGTGATCGCGCCGGATCAGGGATCTGATCTCCCTGCACGCAGGGGGCCTGAGGCATGGGGAGCCTCACGGAGGCAAAGTTGTTCCTAGATGCTGTGGAGGAGAGCTGGATGCCAGAAGGGCGGCAGCTCAGGCTGGGCAGTGTTAGCAGGAATACAGCTGTAGCAATTAGTTTGGCTTCATGTCAAAATTCCTTCCGATTTGTCAAAAGCTTCTGTCAAAAGGTGGCTTTTAATCTGCGTTTTGACTTGATATGCCTTGGTCATAAGGGATGGAAAGGGGGAAGTCTCAAGACAGTGGCTTTCCACTTAGCCACTCCAGGTCTGGGTAGGTCCTGCGGATGGTGCCCAGCTCCTTTTTCAAAATCTGCACCTGCACGACACCCGGCGCTGAGCGAAGTCCCTACCAGTGTGCCGTGGCCCTGTGCTCCTGGGATGTGGGTGGATGGTGGTGGTGATGCTCCCTCTGTGCTGGTCCCTCACTGCATGTGCATGTCCAACCATCACTCCTGCCTTGCACAGGCTTCCCGGGGAAAGCCCCTTACAACAGCGGGGCTGCTGCTGCTGCTGTGATGGGGACAAGCCCCGTGCAAGGTGAACTCGCTCCCATGGCTGCATCCAGAGCAGTGAGATGAGGGGGTGGGGAAAGATTCTTTAACGCTCAATGTTTTCCTTAGAAAGCTGCAAATAATATCACCTATGGCAAATATTTTGTTTCTCTGAAGGAGGAATCCAACTGTAGAAGTATTTAGGTAGCAAGACCAGAGCACCTTAGACCTGAATTGCCTGCAAACGGAACTTCTGAAGCCCAAAGGGATGTTGTAACCACGTTAACGCAACAAGAAGAGGAAATGCTAAGGGTATTTGACTTTACAAACAGCCTTTAGTTGGCCTGTTTCCAGCACAAATGCCTCATGCATGGTAATGGATTTCAAATACGCTAGAGTACAGCCACAAAACCAAACAAGTCTTAACATTTGACCTTATTGGGGAAAACAAGCCTGCTATTACCAAAGAAAACTAAGCATGCCTTAGCTAATTGACTCATCTTAGGAAAAGTTTTGTTTCCATGACTGAACCGTAGGAATGTAAAGCTTTGCCATCTTTCAGCCAGCATGGTTTCCTTAGATCTCACACGGAATATCTGAAAATCACCAGCCAGCCACCTCCTAATATTTTCAGTAGTCTGACCAGTCTAGAGAGAAGTGGAGGGTCAAACAACACCTGCGACACCTTTACTATAAGGATTTTGGTCTTGGGGGGGTGGGGGGTGTTTGGTTTTTGTTTGGGTTTTTTTTTTTTTTTTCTTGATTCGGTGTTTCTGGAACAAAACACAAACATCAATTAATTACATCCTGTTACATCCTTGTTGCTGTTTGCTCATCCACCCATGGATATTCCACATAAAATTACCTAATAATCAATCTAAAGTATTTTAAAGTAGCTTGTTCTTATCCTAAGACAGCAATAGAGTTAGCAATCCAGTGTCTAGACCCAAGACAGTGATGTCATCCTCAAAGATATAAGTCATAAATGGGTTCTGTGTGGTGTAAATCTCTGATATTTTATGTATTGCTAAAAATGGCCGTCTGTAGGTCTAAGACCCCTTACAAGCAAAGGAAAATTCCTTAAGACATGGAAAAACAATTTTACTTACTTTTTTAAAGACATTAATAATTTAACTTTCACAACTAGAGGCTGACCACAACAGTCACCCAAGATGGATGACACCTATTGTTTGTATTATAAGCCATGAAAGGAAGGTAAGGATTCCCTGCTATGAGATGTAACTGGTCTCAGAAGATCTTTCAAAAGCAACAGTAGCAGTGGCCTGTCCGATAAATGAGCTGAAGGCTATCTTGAGCAAGCACTCTTACTTGTAGATTGTTTGGTTTCCCTGGCTTTTGGCAAGTCACTCGTGCAAAAACTGAGCAATTTTTATTTCATTTTGACAAAACTATCCACATGTTAAACACATGCTTGGAAGGCAGTTTACAGGTTTAAACTAAAGTGTTTATAAAACCTTAGTGAGGATTACCTTGCAAAAAATGAGGACTTCTGGAATAAGCTGTATAGTCACAAATTAATTTCAAATTCTGTTTAACATCTCTGTCAGTAAACTCAAGGCAAGATAAATCTCTTCATAAAGAACCCATAGAGAATGTTTAACTAAGCGTAAAGCATGCTGTGTCTTTGTTCTATGGTATAGATTTGCTTTTGTTGTGGGCCAGACTGCGTTCAGCCGAAGTAGATTGTCTGAGATGAAACACAACGCGATGTGCATTTGAATTTGCTTGTATGCAAAACAGTGCTGTCAGCCTCCCTGGCAGGGGACTGGCTGGTGGGGACCAACTGTGGGCTGCTCTAGCCTCAGCGTGTGATTTATGGCAACCTGAAGCTACAGCAAGTTACCTGAGAGGTGAAAGGAGCAGAAGTATGAACAGCAGCAGTCATTGACGCAGGGCTGGGCATCCCTGCACCTAGGAAATTTGCTTTATTGCAGCTGTGGCCCAGAAGGTGGGAGTTGGGTCCGGGGATGTAATGCTACAGATCAAGAGATCTGAGGCCAGCTGCTGCGCAAGTGGTTGTTTCTGGTTTAGGTCTTCTCCTAGGAAGCGACAGGTGGGTCACGCTGTAGCTTATTAAAGCCCAGACAGGGAATTAATAGAGCCCACATTCCAAAACCAGTACTGTTATACAGACAGCAGCCCTCAAAATGAGATACCCACATCACCAGCAGACATCGCGTATTGCAGTGAGAAATCAACTGAGGTCCAAGTCGAAAGAGAAGAGCTACGGGCTACTGGTCAACTCTCTTTGTACTCAGGGCCTTTGGCAGAGAACAGGGAAGCATCTGCACGGGTCTCACAGCCGTGGGCTGTGCCACGTCCTTACTCTAGCTGTATTTGCACCCAGCCTTTAGCTAGCACCTGCTTGCACCCTCTTGATGAGAACAGGTTGTGTGAAGATGCCAGACTGTGCCTGAGTGCACCAAGGAGCAACACTTGCTCTGGCCTTTTAATGTTTAAACAGCTGTGCTGAATGTGCCAGAGAGTGTCTTACAGAGTCGTTAAAAACTGATCCCTGAGTAAACAGCCTTGGTGCTATTTACTCCAATTCAGCTGCGATAATTTACACCATCTGAAGAGCGGACTAATCTTGCACTGGCACATCTCAGAGATGTTTGCTACTGGCTTGAACGGAAGGATCCTTGTGGCAAGGGGAGTACAACTTCCCCCTCACTTATGACTCTGGACAAGAGAATAGATACAACACATTTTAAAATAAAAGAAATTATTTCAGAATGAAAACATGATCATGAACACAGTGGTCACAGGCTTGAGCTGATGCAGGACACACACATATGCCAACATATAGCATAGATGTTGGTTACATGCATGATTGAAACGGACTGCTAGACACCAACGGGAGAGGTATGGAGTTTAACCTTCTTTGAGGTCTGGTCACACTCCTAGTTTGGTTTTATTCCTGTTGCAAAAGCTGTACAGGCAGCTCAAGGAATATCCATGTGGAAACATGCTAGAGGGAAGGGAAACAGTTCAGGACATAAACATCTCTCTTGTAGAAAATTGTGATTTCCTCCCAACTCCATTTGAACAAGGTTGGATATATCTGCAACTACCCACTAGTCTTTTTCTCTGTTATTAGAGATCCTGCTTCAAATACGGATCATCTGCTTTGCCTGGCTAAATGTGATGATTGCTCACCATCGGTCAGTACTCATTCTCTTGGTCCTTTCTCTCTATTGTCCTGCGATTAACTTACCAAGTGACACATCTTAACATTCCTCTTTATGACACATCTGTTGTCTTGTCATTCTTACTCTTCAAGATACCACTTCCATCTCATGGCCTTGATGTCTTCAAAACACCTAGAACAGAAAAGAGACACATGTAGATCGCCTGATTCACGAGGTTGAATTTTCTGTTGAATTAGCAACTCCCTGGAATTAATCCTTCGAATATAAGCACATCACAAATTACTAGTCAAGCAAATATTTAAGACACAGTAAGTCTCTGGAGTTTCTAAATGGTAAGTAAAATCAGGACTTTGGGGCATGTGGAACAGCAATCTCTTACCTACTGCTTCCTTATAAAACTCCGAGAACCAGTAGTAACTTGTGATGGCATTCAAAATTTTGGATATAGTTTTGCTTTGCTGTAAACCTATTTGATCCAGTCATCATTTTTCTATCATGCTGTAGACAAATATGTTCAAATTAACTAGCACAGTTCTAGTTTTACTGGCAAGTGTAAGTGTCCGTTTTAAAGAAGCTAGAACCGATGCAAAGTTTCTTGAGTTCATTAACTACAAACCTTCACCTGATCCTACTCGCAAAACTTGCAGGCTCTCAAAGCACATGTAATGCAGCAATGTTTCATTTTTTAACATTGGCTGGTTCAGGTGATTTCACGTTTGGTATAAATGATAATGATATAAGACACTGACATCACTACATGTTTATAAAAAGAACACACAAATGCACAGTGACGTTTTACACAGTGGTTGCACATAAGACACTCACAAATTTGAAGTCTGACGCTGTGGGGTGCCGAGTACTCTTAACTCTCATTAAGTTCAATGCGAGTTGAGAGTGCTTCGTGGTTCAGGTGCTCGGTGCTCGGGCCCTCAGTGAGGCTCTGCACAGTAAGGAATTATACCAACATTCACGTCTGAGACAAGAGTAATTTCCTCTTTCTAGTAAGTGTGTTTCTAATTGCTGGATCAGTACAATTGGCTGATAATCACAGTAATATAAATGATTTTCTGGTACTGAAGTGCTCTTTCTGAAAGTTAATAAAGCTCACTCAACATCGCCTACAGTTTTACAACATACCGTAATGGAATAATGCAATGAGTACAATGTGAGTATAGTACAAAAGCCAAGGCAAAGTTAAAAATGGATCTAGGGTAGTGTTGCTCTTCAATACGAGCAGTACAAGGTATGAATTACTTCTTTGAGCTGGGTACAGGAGCTAATCTGTGAACAAAGCAGCCCAGCTCACATTCAGGTTTACTCCTGATTCTTTTTCAAGATTTGCTTCCCACCCTTTTCTTCCAGTTGTTTTATATGCCCTCATCCTTGTTAATTCCATAAAGGTCATCATGCTTTGAATTTACACCTTCCAGTTTTCTACTGGAATTTGGTTGTTAAAATGGTTTTATAAACTTCTGTAAGGATGTCATACAAGGACACAGCAGAAAAGCAACTCTACTTTAAAATTAGAGCATGAATTCCAGGTCAACTTGAAACTTTAAGGTATGTGTAGCCCTGTAACATGAGACTTGTCTCCTGCAGTAGTTGAACACTTTAAAAAAATAACTTTACATTGTTTTCACTATGTGCAAACAGAATTTTATTAAATTTCATTGTTTTGGGATCCACCCATATCTCATATGCCCATCATGATGAGTTTTTTGGTATAAGGGCAGATTAAATTATATGTGTAAGACCTCTAGCCCCCCTTTTTTCCCCTGCACGAGTAAGACAAAGCCGTATTTGGGGAGAACGTGGCTTTATCTACTTGTAAGCGATCACCTGAAATGCAGTCTCATAAGAAGTTGATGGTAATCGGTAATGCCAAATCCTCGTTACAGCAGTGGCATTTTCACTAACTGTATGGCGGATTTTGCAATTAAGAACACACAAAAGAATTATTCCTTTCTTGCGTAACAACATTTTAATGTCAATAAAAAGTGGTTTCATAGTTCAAGATTACAAATAAAAAAATATGTCATCTTGACCCTTTTGCTATTTTCCCTCAGGGAAGTCTTCAAACGTTAGTTAGGAAGTGTTAAAAACACGAGGTGGATGGATGCTCACTCTACATAAAGCTGACGGACTCCCTCCCCGCTTTGCCATCGCCGGATGTTTCAAAACGGAAGGTTTTGCTCCAAGAAGCCTGAAAGGCGAACCCTCTCTCTCTCTCTCTCTCTCTCTCTCTCTCTCTCTCTCTCTCTCTCTCTCATGGCAGGTGAAACCACGGGGGCGTGCACCACCACCGGGTCCTTTCGAGCTGAACACAGCTGGAAGGGTACTAAAAGGAACGAGTCAAGCGCCTCTCCAACTACCGGGCTGCATCAAGAAGGCACAACATAAGCAATGGTAAAGTCAGTAAACAAAATTTTACTGTAATATTTCATAACACAGATACTGTATTTCTCTTTTAAGTGTAAAGCTACCGTCTTACACAAGAAAGATGGACAGACCCTTTTCCAAGACTAATATGGATACAATAAATATGGAGTTTTACATACTAGATCTGTACACAGAAACTTTGTCCCACAGCCATAAAAATTTACATTTAACAGTGCAACATATAATTTAATCCTTTATTTATCTGACATAGGATGTTTACTTACTAAACACAAGCAACTACCTGGTTTTAATATACATATTTTATATATATATATTTTATATATATATATCTTCAACAATCTATACAGGTTTCTAAACATAAAACTCCAAAAAGGCACAATCGTCTATACAACATGTACAAAAATGGCTGGAGCTGACAAGAAACAACAATTATTGGTCAAGAGTTCATGATTGCACGAAGATTAGTAATGGGTTTGTGTCAGAAAAATGTGCTTTAAGGAAAGGAAGGTTTGCAAAGAAACCTGTAAGTGTTATAAAAAGAACCCCAAAAAAATAAAAACGCAATGAAAAACAAAAACTAGGTCGCTATTACAAGTCTATCCTCATCGTCACTGCTGCCATCGCTAAACTGCACCGTGTTTTGCCGCCGGGGCAAGGTGGCTGGCCTGTGTACCTGTCTGTCCGGGGAGACAGTTCGGTGGACCGGGGACTTGGTTAATGCATCGGGATTCCCCTTGGAGCGGGGCTCCGCCGGGGCAGCCCTCTTCACCTGCAGGGAAGGGACGCTGCGCTTTGGCTTGGCGGGGCTGGCGAGGTCAGTCTTTTCAGGATCCGCCTTCCCCGGACCCCTGGGTCGCTCGTAGTCGGTCAGCGGGGCGGGCTCGGGGTGCCCCGTACCGCCGTACCGCTGGCCGCCAGCCGCCGCCTGGGGAGAAGCGGCCCTGCCCGCCTGGCCGGCCTCGGCCGCGGGGAAGCCGGCAGGCGGCGGCTCCGGCTGTGCCTCGCAGGCCTTGGCCTTGCTGCCTGGGGCGGGCGCCTCGGCAGCCCCGTGCCCCTCGGCACCCACGGGGCTGACGGAGGGGATGAGGGTCGGCAGGGCGATGTTCAGTATCTGCAAGCCGGGAATGTGGGCCTGCGGGCTGGGGTTGCCCTGCGGGGCCGCGCCGGCGGTCAAAACCTGGAGACCCACGGCGTTCAGGGTAATTCCCGAAGGGCGCATCTGCGGGGCGATGTTTGTGTTCGCCAGCCCCAAGATGTTCACCGTCTCCATGCCCAGTGGCGGCAGAGTCTGCAAGCCGGGCGTGCCGAGACCCTGGATGCCCGGCACGCTCACCTGCCCTATGGGGATGCACGGCACCACGCTGTTCACCTCGGCGACACCCATGGGGTTGGCAGCGGCACCGGTGGCCGTGCCGCCTGCCTCGCCGAGGGTGCTGGTAGTTCTGTGAATCACGCTAACGGTGGGGATGGTGAGCTGCACTGGTCCCGCCTGGATGGGAACGAAGGTGGAGTAGGTGGCCAGGCCAGCGGGGACCACCTGAATCCCCCCGATTGGTACCGTGCCGTAGGGTGCCTTGGCTTGCCGCTGCGAGTGCAGGGGGAGGTGGCTGAAGAGATGAGTCTGAGGAGCCCTCGGCTCAGTGACGTGCTGCGGGCACCCGGCCAGCTTCTCCTCCGGGCTTTCGGCGTAGGGCGACAGCGCTGCGGTCTGCATGCTGTGGTCCGCCGGCGAGGAGGGCGAGCTGACAGAGGACGTGCTCTGGGGGAGAAAAACACAGGTGTGTCAATGCGGTGGCCGGCACTATCCTCGAGTGAGACACAAGGTAGCTGGGAGGGCTTCCCACACTCCCCTTTAAGAAAAAACAACAAACCGGTTCACAGTATATACTGCCCAGCTTGAACAATGAATTAATTTCCTTCCTTTCTTTTTCAAACTCCTTCCTCGCCCACTAATTGAATTTTCCTCTCCTAATCACCCTGGCTAATTTCTCTAGAACACTGGCAAACATTGATGAATATCCTTTGTATGTGTTTTTTAAGGAGCGAGAAGGCTTTGGAGAACTGTTTTCTGTGGAAATGGCCTCAGGCAAGAAAGTTAAATAAGCATAAGCTGGCATTTTTGATGCATCAGGTTCTTTTCCTGGAGGCATTCCAGCCTCCAGCGGGCAGAGGCAGCATCATGGCACATCTGTCTGTAGGTGCTTCTCATGTGGAAGACAGGCGACACGCAGTGACAAGCGACGGGTGACAGCTGCAGCACCCACAGAGACGGCTGGATACTGGAGTGAGAAGTGGGACCCACATCCCACCGCTGCCTCCGCTCACCATGATTTGCTGCACACATCCAGACCGATAATTATATTTATTTGCTCCCTTTTCTTCTCATACAGCCTGTGCTACTGACCAACGCTGGCAACTCCTTTCCTAAACCCTCCTGAAGTAAGAGGTCTTAACTGCAATCGCAGTCTCGCAGTACCTTTTAGTTTTAGACATATTTAGTCTTTACATTAGTATTTAGACATATTAGACAAGTGGTGCAACCTTGTTTAGTTTTTATTGTGCTAAACGGTAATTCTGTGGTTTTGACCAAACTCTCAAGAAATCTCTAGAGCAGGCACAAAACCAAAACACGAACAGAAATGCTTTTGAAAACTGCTGGTAGGAAAGGTATTGCTTAAAGGAGAATATGATTTGCTGACTATGCAGTGCTGACCAGTCCAAATGGGAAGCCAACACCTTCCTCAGAATTAAGTCCTGCCTGACACCTCACAAGAAATCCTGATAACTGGTATGGATGCTTTCAAAAGAACATACAACAGCCTTCCTGAGCTGTCTCGACCCCTTGTCTCGATTGCAAGAAGTGGGATCCGCAACCTTCCTCCGTAGGAACTGACTAGATTAACCATCAGGCACATTGGCTGCTGCTTGTTTTGGTCTGGGAAAGAAGGAGGTAGTCTGGAAAGGAATTACTGCCTTGTATTACAGGCCTTTTTTATGTTAAATATATTAATTTAGATGATTATTAGAGCTATATTAATGAAGACTTGTCGATTTTTAATTGTGTGAATATTTTCTTGAGGCTTCAGTGGTTCTGTTTGATGAGGGAGTAACGTCAGTCAAATGTCCTTCTGGTATCTACTGGCCACAACTGAAACCCCCAATCCAAATATGAAGGTCCTACTCCTTTTGTGGCAAGTATATACAGTGATCAGAGACCACTACATTTTATCCTCTGTCATACTACAAAATTGTTGCAATTTACATTTGCCACATGGACGGACAGTTCTCATAAGCAGGAATGAACCTGTGTCAAACAATGAAATGCGGCAATAATTCTTACTGTTTCTTCTTGTCAACAGTTCACTATCATAAATTTTGTAAAAAATAAATCCAGTAGTAGAGATTTTTTTTCAAAGAAAAACCAAGCCAATAAATACTTAAACTAGAATGAAAGTTTTACTTACTGTTTATGCTTTTGCAAACTTCCTGCTGCTTATTTTTCTACAACCACATGCATGTCTTATTTGTAAATATTGCATTCATCACAAAGAAGGCAGTAATTACTCCTTTATTTAAACTACATTTTGCATCACATCCTTCTGAGCATTACTCTGGAAAGCTCTAATGCCTTCATGGTCTGCAAGAAGAATTCAAAACTTTCAAGAGGTATCCTTAGGGTCAATCAGGTATGTGACTTGCACCATCCCCGTTACAGTCCATTAAAATATTGCTGAGTTGTAAAAGGCTTAACACCTGCCAGTTCCCCTCTGCGATTTCCTTAGCAGAGCTTTAAAGACCAAAACTACCAAATGCCTCTGCAGCCTTGCACACAGACTGCCCTCACCTTTCTGCACACTGCTCTGAAGAGCCGTGTGTCTAGAACAAGGCATGGCCAAACCTGATCCGTTTCCAATTAAAATGTTCTTTGAGCTTGGAGAAAAACTGAGAGCACCGGGAACTCAGGTCTCAGTTCTGTGCTCGTCTGTCCTTTTGTTATTGTGCACAGGCAGCCTCCTGGTTTCCTTGAACATCTGGTGCTCTTTCTACTTCTACTACTAAGCATATTTGGAGCAGAGATAAGGAACTGCAGAATTTTTTAATAGTGGTAAGGCAAAAACTTTTGGGACTAGATTAATTTCCCTTGGGAATTACCAATTATTCTAGTGTCTTATTTCAGACTGAAATGACTTCTGAATTTTAACACTTTCCTCTGAAAACTTTATAACCACCACTGTCTGTTTGTTCTACATACAGATCTGTTGTATCCCTTCTTATTTGTAATACAATCTACCAGCTCCAAACTTCAGCTGAACCACCGTATTACAATTAATCCTTTTAAGGAAAATACAGTCAAAACTAAGAATTTGAAAAGCAGTGCTCCTACAACATCGTTGTTTCTAGAGTTCTATACATCCGTGCTTCAATTACTTTCAACTCTTCTTTAATACTCATCAGCCAAGAATGGAAGGAAAGGCAAACATTTTGCTCTTTGAAAAACCTCCCAAAAGACCTTTAAAAGGAGGATTTGAAATCCCGCTCTCTCCCCCCGAGTCAGACACTCCTACCTTTGTGAGAGCTGCAGTTGATATTAAGGAGTGGTCCAAGGCTGGTTCTGGATCAGGGTAATCCACAGACATCTGGCGACCTGGAGATGTCGGACCGACGTCTGCCAGCGTCACACTAGCACTGCGGGGACCTGCTCCCCTCTCCTGGGCTTTATCCTCATGTGCTTCCTGATGGGTGAATTCTGCTGGTGACCTAGAGGTCCTGCTAACTGACTGCACCGTGCTAAGGACGGTCATCTTTGTCAGCAGAGCTTTGGGCAGGCCATCCATAGAGTCCGTGTGAACCCCAGCAAAACAGTCGGGGAGCCTGATGTCTTCATCAGTGCTGGCAGCATCCTGCAGGCCATGTCGAGATGGATGATGCTGGGGGCTGGCTGTCACCGAGGGGGTTGTGGATAGGACTGACTCAGCCTGGCTGTCTTCATCATCATCTTCATTGTCATTTTCATCTTCATCTGCACCATCGGACTCTTCCACATCGTATCCCGACTGGTCATAGCCAAATCTCTGCTTCTCACCTGCAGAAGTGGGAGTTAGAAGGTAATCAGTGAAGGTCCTGGACTGATTGGGAAAGAGACAGGAGGGAGTGATTAGAAACACCAAAAAAACACATGGCACATGCATTTTTCAGTCACATCCCATTGCATCAAAGAAACAGGGAAGATTTTAATTTTTGTTTCTGTTTTCCAGTGTACATATTTAATTATACAGCTACGTAATTTTTCATCATCTGCTTCCGTGGTTTTTCAATCTTCTGGATTTGGCTGTTTTCTTTTAAGCCATTTATAACCATTTGCTCAAAGTCACCCTTCACTCTCTCGCCTGGGGAGAAGTGAGCAGATTCCTGGTCCATTAAGTTCCCGGTGACGACATACGGAGCTGGTCTGCCAACCTTAGCAGTGGGATATTCTCTAGCTGTTTCTGACTCATAAGTGGGTGTCCTTGTACCTAATATGATTCACTGCTGCAAAGGTTTTTGAAGGATGCAAACAGAAAGACTGGAGGCTGTTAGTCAGGAATCTGTCTCGTTAACAGGCAAAAGAGACCAAAATTAGACCTTACCAGAATTCTTCACTTTGGTAATGTTTTGAAAGGTTTATTAACAAAACACCCAAGATGTCCTAGGAGGCAAGAAAGCTCTCATCCTGTCAAAACTCACCTATGCACGAAACTTTGCTCATATGAAGAAGCCCTCCTGACTTCAAGTCTTAAAGCCAAACTGCTATCTAGCAGCAAATTTCTCTACAAAATACAGCTCGACACAGCTTTTCACCTTCTTTTATATCATAACTTGGAAAGAAAGAATCCTCTTTAGTACATAGACAGAAAATCCCATCTGCTGTATCTGATTCCAAGCCAGACTGTCTGGGATCATATTTTATAAAAGACAAAATGCTTTGAATGCACTAATATTTTACATTTGATTAAAGGTCTGTCGGCTGAGCTGTCCAAAAAAAATATCAGCATAAAAATCATTTGGCTCTGCAAAAGCAATGATGGCTGGTTAGCTAAAATCTCAGAGACTTTGTTCTAGAGAAAATCTGCACAGGAACTTACCATCAAAATGAACGACTCTGAAAAAAATCAGACCCTTAGAAGAATTTGAAGGTACTACCAATACTTTAAGCTGCTACATTACCAAAACCAAAATAAGCATCTTGTACTCCAGGTATAATAAATGGGTTTAATTGAGCTACCTCTCAGTAAGTTACTCACCATTATAAGCCTTTATGGTTTCAAATGAGCAATGCAATTAGGAACGAGACTAATAGCTTCCTTGAAAAAATCTCTCTGTAATGACTTTGCCCCTCTTTGCCTACACAGTAATTTGTACATTAACTAAATATGGAAACTATAGATTTTCTACATTTACTACAGCAGGCATGAAACTGAAATGTTATTAAAAATACCCCAAATCCTCCAGGTCATTGGAACGATGCTAACAAAAATATTTTTTAGATTTTTCAATAGTCTTCATTTACAATTCTCAACTACAGACAAAGCTGTTCAAAAAAGAAAATGTATTTTAGTGGAAAAATTAATTCAGTAAGGTCCATTCCAAAAATATGGCAAGTAGGATTGTTAAAAATATTATTAACAAAACCACATGGAGTTATTCAACATTTTTTTTGTCTAAACTCCTGTCATTTCTCTTCTTCACACAGTGTTTCTTCATCATTAAGATGAAGCAAAGCAAACACATCTAAAATGTTAGAACCTCTACATATGTTTGATTTCTGAATGAAAATAACCTCCCTTAATGCCGCCGTAACAGATCTTGAAGACATCTCCATGTGGTACAGCTAAAAAGGGTCACACATGCATTTCCTGCAACTCTGAATAATGCATGGGGCATTGCAAAGTCTCGGATTTCAGTCTGGACTCCCCCATAACTTTGGTCTCTTTACCAACATCACATAACTATTCTCTGGGAAATCCTACTGCTTCTTTTCTTTTTTCTTCCTCTCTCCACGTGAATCACATTTTCTGTGAAAGCTGATGTCAATCACGAATGACTGTCTCCACTGGCAGGAGAAACTACCTGAAGTGATTAGACTGACTTGTCACACTTGCAAAGCGAGGAAAACACATGCTCAAACAATGCTCTGATTTATAGTAAGAAACTATTATTTTTCAAATCGACATTTAAAAATGCTACAGGATTTACTAGCAAGTTGCTGCTTATGCAGAAATTTTCTGCAGACATCTCTTTCTGCACACATGTCTGCATTAATCAGCTTTCTAGAATAAAACCATGGAAGGGGAAAGGGGAACTGTGTGTGGGACACAGATTCCTCACATGCAGGACTCTGTGGGATATCATTTCCCTCTATTGTTTCCCTGTTTACCTCCACCCTTTGTGCATTTGCCAGCTTGTGTTTAAGTGTGGTTACCTGGAGCCAGAGCCTGCAGTGTAGGCGAGGTGACAGAGCGAATGTGGTTCCCTTTACTCCCACACGGCTTTGAAGCATCAGATGAGAAAAAACCACCATTCCTGACTTGCCTGCTCTGGCAATACACAAAGGAACACTCTGCTCTGGCTTTTATACCTGCGTGCAAGTTTGCTGAAACAAGAAGTGCCCAAGCTTTCAGAATTAAGCATCCCATTGCAGCATCGCTGTAAATCAGTGGAGTTGCAAGAGAACCTGATGCTGGAGTTTTAAGCAGTGGAAGACCCTGGCAGGTCATGGGTCTTCTCTGAAAGAGGCTTCGCGCTAAGGCTGTGGCCACTGCTGGTGGTGAAGGACATGTTTCCAAGCTCAGTTGTGTTCACCAAGTAGTATTGGCCCAGATCTATTCTGGTAACTGTACGCTGCTGTCGTGTCCAGGTTTGAGTCCCGGTGGAGTCCTGTTTTTCCAGGGGTACAAGAAGCTGGGAGGGGACACATTCAGGACAGCTGATCCAAACTGGCCAGATATTCCAAGCCACACGGTGTCATGCTCAGTACATAAACTAGGGAGAAAGCTGGCCAGGGGCTGCTCTTTGGGAACTAACTGAGCATCGGTCAGCAGCTCGCGAGCAACGGCATTGTGTATCACTTGTTTTGTATATTCTTATTATTTTATCATTATTTGCCTTCCATTTCTGTCCTATTACACAGTCTTTATCTCAACATTTTACTTGTTTTCCCAGTTCTCTCCCCCATCTCACTGGGCGGAAGGAATGAGCAAGTGGCTGTACAGTGTTTAGCTACCTGCTGGGTTAAACCATGACAGCTGCCTACTAAAGTTCCCTTGCAGTTTTAATTGGGGAAAAATTAATTCTTCGCTTCCTATCTTAAACTATGCACAATTCTAACCATATGCTTCTGTAGCTCATACTTACATACATATATAAATAAAATATAAATATATATATGTAAAAAAAACCCCTTAGAACTAACTCAGTTTCCAAAGGAACAAAATGACTTCTGTGTTTAACTTTGTATGAGGTTTTAAAGCAGTGTGGGGTATTTCAGAATGAAGGATGTAAATTTAAAAGCCACTAGCATACAAGGAAACTGCTTTTGGCATGAAAGTTCACAGTTTTTTTTTTTAAAAAAGAAAACAGGTAAAAAAGTTTCACACTATTAAGTGAAGGCTTATGAAAGCTACTTCTCTTTCGAAAAATGTATAACTCTCACCACTTTAACAGAAAGACTGTTCAAAACTGCCTCCATTTTTTTTAAAGAGAGTTTTTGGAAGAGTAGGGAATGTCTGCTGCAATCTTTTTAAAAAACCCTTAGAAAGACTTTTCTCCCTGGACTTCACAGGAGAAAGTAGAACTTCTGGCTTGAGACCTGAATTCTGCAAAAATTACAAACAGCTGGAAATAAAAGTATAATAGAAACGTGGACACAACTTTTGACTGGGGATTTTGCTCGCGTGCCAGCTATAATTATGTTTAATAAACCCAAGGTTTTAATCCTATGTATTGAAGCAAGTGTATACAAATCATAGGCAAAAATCAGCTTAGTCCTTCATTTATTTTGTTGTCAGTCCTCAGTTAGATAATCAGCTCTGTATTGTGTTTGTGGTGCTGATGAGCTAGTTGGCTAAGGCTCTGTTATACTGGCATTTTTCCCCAAAGCGGGAAAGGAAAACCTTCAAGTTCTTTAGCACAATAGCATTAGTTGGAAATACCAACATCCTAGTATGTCCATTAGTGAAGTGCCTGGGGCTAAGTCCACACACAGCTTTTTCCACTTGTGATGCTATGAATTAGGTAACTGAAACAGGTCTCCTGATATACTTTAAAGTTCTTTATTTTAGAAATTTTTCCTAGAGAAATCCTTACTCTCCTTGGTTTTAACAATGGTCATCTGATTATCTTATACTGCAAAGGACTAGAAGAAAGGTTATTCAGAGTCTCAACTTACAGCTTTTAATTTTAACTGCAATAATATCACCAATTAGTCCATCACATGACCTGACCTATCAGGCCCTGCTACAGACTTAGCAATTCCTGCACCAAATCCAGTGATGAAGTTCAACGACCTACAACTTAGTCATATTTGGTTATAACTTAATAACATTTAGGTAGATTTTCCCATAAAGAACAAAATGTTCATTTTCATTCTTTCACTGGCAGGAAGACAAGAAACACCTAAAAATTTAAGTCTGGACTGATGAAGTTTTACACATTCCTAAGCAAACAGACAGTCCCGTCGGTAACTACAGGATTGCTATTAGCTCTACTTATGCAGATTAAAGATATAGCTTACATAGTATCTGTTGGTCTGTTTACTATCTATGACGTCTAAATTTAAATTTACTAAATTTATTGGCTTTTAGCATCTGAGTAATGCAAAGCAGTGTTTATTGCCTCAAATTATGGGAGTATCTTCATTTATGGATTAGTATCTACGTCAAAGCATTTAAAAATCAAGTACCTGTTCTATATTACATATACTCCATCAAACTCAAGAAAAAATACATATGTACTATGGCAATAAAAGCAGAAATATTTTTAAATATGTCATTATCATAAACTTGAAAGTAAGGTCTATATGTCATCAATACACTCCCTATTATTTTAAACAATTAAAAGCTTAGACTCGCCTTTCAGACATCGTATTAGCCTTGCAATAGACTGTTCCACAACTATTCAAACAAATTTTAAAACAGGTAAAACAAAGTCCTGTGAAACAACACTAGCACCTACATCCCAACCTGCTGTCTTCCTGTCTAAGTCTGTTCACAGGCTTTACCTGAGTGATTTCAGCCTTGCTTCAGCTGATGTCCACTGCTCATCACCATCAAACAGGACTCACAGTGACATCTGCTGGGTTAAATTCAGACTGGTAATAGCCACTGCTCCTCAGAAATGAGAAAAAAACCCCAAAGCCTAGGGGCTTTTGACTTACATTCCTAAGGTATGGAAAGTAACAAAGTAAAACTAAACAAAAAATTAAGAGTAACCTCTGTTTAAAGAGATTATTTACACCTAAGCCTTTCTGAGTAACCTACATACTGTAAATCAACCCTAGCGCTAGGTAGTCTATTCCCAGGCTGTAGCTACTGTGGGGCTCCAGCATGCTTAATGTACACCTAGCTGACAACCCCCCCCCCCCCCAAACATTTCTTGTAAACTATAAAGAACCAGCCTTCCATACGATTTGCAAAAGGAGGATATTATTGCAAGGATTTTAATTTATTTTCACTCCTTAAATGTAGGAGCAGTAAAAACACAGAGTGAGTCATGATTAAGCTAATGAAGAGCCATGGAAACTCACTTTAAGATCTACTCTAAGTAATGTATAGCTAATTAACTTAGAACTATTGTATCTTTAGAAGGGTTTTTTTGATACTACAGAAAATGAAAGTGTTTTTTTAATATATGTGTGTGTGTGTGTGTATATATATTTAAATACATATCTGAAACTTACAATTAGGTCTTTTCACTGGTAAAGTAATTAATATTTTGGGATAAATTTTTCCCATAGAGACCATTTAAGTAAGTTCTGCCCATCTACTCATTTCATTATTAAATAACGATCTTGTGCAAGTTTACTCAGGTGTACCACACCTTAGCTTACATATGAAATGTTACAGGTTTAAAGTTCATAACTGTTTTAATTTGAAGAAACATAATTATTATGTTTCTAAGGTTGAATAGCAAAATGTTGGGTCAACACGACCAACGAGGATATTCCCAGTTACCGTCTGCCACACTAACCCAGTTGCCGTCTGTCACACTAAACAGCTCACCTCGCCTGACAATTTAATTCAGATATTAACATTCCTTACATTGTAACCCTGTATTGTGGTGACAAGAACATTCCACAGAGCAGAAGATGAAAGATAAATGGATGGGGGAATGGTTTTGAATACAAAAAGCCAGGCCAGAAAGTATTTACTAATACCCAAATGATGACAAGTCCAAATACAAAGAATGCTGTGTTAAAAGCTCTGATCACATATAGTCTCAGACAGCTAGAGAGCATCTTTATTTTTCCCTAGACATTACAGCACAACAAATTTTCAGCTTCTCAGATTACTGATAAAACAGGCGCTCTGTGTGTGTGTGTGTGTGCGCGCCTGCAGTCAGGATTGTACACTATTTTGCACTCTTTATTCAATCTTCATG
The DNA here is from genome assembly GCF_023634155.1 of Falco peregrinus. Taxonomy (NCBI): domain Eukaryota; kingdom Metazoa; phylum Chordata; class Aves; order Falconiformes; family Falconidae; genus Falco; species Falco peregrinus. The sequence continues at coordinate 96,978,428 of NC_073723.1, read as the reverse complement.
CACTATTAATCTGTACTGCTATCAGCTCAAAGCTGACTTCTATGAATCTAAAAACTTACATATTCAAGTAATTGTGATGGCCTATGCTTTGAAAAAAACACCTACATAAGAATAGAACCCGGAAATTCCTTAGTAAATAAAAGGTTGGTGGCTTTGTTAAATTTCTGGCTAATTCTCTAATTCTAAGCCTGGTGGAAGACATACAGCTTAGTTATTTCAAGCAAAGATGCAGATGTTTTCCCTGCTGTAAGAATAATCAGTATTCCAAATGTTTGGATAAGCAATTAGTTAAGAGACAGAGAGATATTCTATGGGCCAGGAAACAGGCCAATCTCATACAGCCTACAGGAAGAAGAATTTTTTTTTCTGAGGTCATAATTATTTCTTATCAGATTTTCCACACTTTCCTCTACAGCATCTCACATTGCCTTCCAACCGAGGAAAGCAATGGGACGGGGCAGACCACTCCTTAAGAGAGAGATCATTTTTAACAACCACAGAACTACTCAACTACAAAACGTGCATGCTTAAAGACATCATTTTTTCAAGCACCAAAAGGGTATGCAACGAGATCTGCCGGCAACACACGTCAGAAGGAGGAGGGGTGCAAGGGCCAAAGGTGTAACGCCACCAGTGCAGCTCAATACCCAAGGCCCATCATGTTCTCCTTTGTGGGTGACACACTGCTGGCAGGGCTGTCCCTAGGGCCCAGACCTGGCACGGGGGGTGCTGGCTCCAGCGTGAGTTCTGCTGCCCTGCGCTGGAGAAACGGCAGCCACAGAGGTGGTCCAAGCTACTTTGCTAACTGAGACTGACTAGATACCTCAAAAAAATAAATATATTCCATCATATTCAAACCTATTAAAAAAATTAGCATGCACAGGATTTCGTAGAGGGCAACAGAACCACCTACGTTTAAAAAAGCACATATGCAAATATATCACACTCCTTTCCCCTCCTGACTCTGCCCTAAAATTGGGCCAACAAGCAATTTTCTGAATTATGAGAAATACCTTCATGTGTGGCTAGGCGAGCTGACAGATGAAATCACATTTTTAAAGTGTACAGTTACTCACTGAATTTACATGGGTAATTGTAAGTGCCCCGTGTTACACAGCAACTGGAGAGGCTGGACTGGTTTGGCTGCAGTAAACGTGTGTTTATCACCAGTTTAATTTCCCTGCCTCTTGGACAGGACTTTTGTGCTGAGCTTTCTGCTGCACAGCTGGTTTTGCTATGGGTACCTGAGCCAGATCATTTAGAGAAGCTAGGGATTTTACCACCAAGTTGATTTTTGGTTTGGGGTTCTTGAAGAAAAATGTGTTACCTGCTCTATTATTTTTTTTTTTTTTGGAGTGGGCGGACATGGGACGACAGAGGGTGTTACAATTAAATTTCTGGAAGAATTTCAAGGATTATGTAGCAAATTCTGTTGAATGTCTTGTCTTTTTTTTTTTTTCCCCAAAATAGAATATTTAATTTATTAAGTAATTACTGTGCTGAAGCAAAGAATGTATTTCAGGGAATATATAATATATTTATACTGGACACACCTGTACATGATATGGAAAGAGAATCCTTCTCAGCTGAATGGTCATAGAGCCAAAGGAAAGCAATCTTTCAACAAATGTTTGAAATGCCTTACTTCTACTGTGTGTAACTGAAACAACTGAAACATTTCCCATTACATTATAACCACAAATGCAATTTTTAATTTATGCAATTGGGAATACTGATTTACCAATCAATAAAATGTTTTCAGTTCCTAGTTAATGGAAATATCTGTTCAGTTGTACTTTATAAAACTAAATAAAATGCCAAATGCTACAGAACAGTACTTTAAAAAGTGACAATTTTTCTGTCATGTGAAGGCTGAAAATGTTAATGAAAACTGTCCCTCTGTGAGAAAAGGACAGTAATTTGTACTGCTGCTTATCTTCTGTGTTATTTATTTGGTACATCAAATTGCAAAGAGGGACATGTTTTTAGCTTACTAAAAAGGAATATACCGAAGAATGCCAAAAAAGGGAAAATGCAGGTTTCTTTGTACCTAGTGCACTACTGAATCATACCAGCTGAGTCATATTCCCAGCATTATTTAGAATTAGATTCAATCTGATTCGCTTATTCTGCTAGCGGTTGTCATAGGGGAGCAAGTGCATTCATCTTTCTTGCCCTTTACTGTTTAAATAAAGATCCCCACTGCTTTCTTTTCTCAAAACCTCATCCGCAATCTAATAAACTATTCCACTGAAAGAAGAAAAATACGAGGCAAGGCAACACAACTCATCTCCCTGCTGAGAAATGGGAGGACAGAGAAAATGCTCCTGCTGCACTGAGACACGCCAAGATCCAGAACAGTCCTAACGCACAATCCTGTTCTCCATCTCACTGTGTCTGATGGAGCTACATCTTTCTTACCACGCTGAGCAAAACCCACATGAGCCTGCTTTGGCCCTCTTTGTCCTCAATCCCATCTCCTCTTCAGCACAGCCGCCTTGGGATGTGGGAAGTGCAGAATTCCATTTATTAGCAAATACATTCATTTTGATAACACTGTCATCACTAATGGAGAAGTAGAACAGGTCAAGATGAATAATGTTCGTAATTTCTAAGTGATCTCTGTCTGCTGATCTATGGCCAATTATTTGTGAAGGAGGACAGAACTCTACACTGGAAGATGATTAGCCTCCTTGCAAAGCACTCAGCTTTGACTACCTTTTTTTCTAGGCAAACAGCTGCTTTTCTGGTATTTTCAGTCTTGTCATATTTATCTGTGAAACTGATAAAGTTAAACTGCATAACATTTTGTGAAAAATTCAGCAGCAATTTATCTTTAGCATATGCTTGTCATTTCTTTTGGCGAAAGTTTCTCCAGTTTTTTTGCTCCCTTGGACTAGCTTCTAAGATTTTTCTCTATATAACTTTTCTCTGTACAAAGATTTAAAAGCTTTGGAAAAGAAAGGGTAGGAAAGCAGGATGATAATAATACAAAAAATGCAGTAAAGAAAGATTTTTATTTCTTACCAAATTCTTCTTCTCCATCCTGGTCATCTATTAAACCTACTGAGACTCCCAAATCCATGCATTTCTTGCTATGTGCCTTTGACTTCATATGTTTTGTTAAATTTCCTTAAGAAAAAAACACAGAAGAAATTAACTGCTCTGTGACTACAGAAATGTATACAAATACATGCTTAACATGTCTATATCTTATTCACCTATGTTTATAACCACCTGTATAATTTGATTTCACACTTCATAGAACCTTGCCCCTCAATGCAAGCTGTCAAGGGCTGTGGCAGGTTCACCACCCTGAATGCTACTAGCTCTCTGGCTACATTTCATGAAGTCCTTTATTGAAATAAAATAGAATAGGGTGGAAATCCTAGATGATGATGTATTTTGCATTGGTGTAAAAGACCCCTCACATATGGCAAAGTATAAAAAAGGCTGATTCAGCCTTCAAAGTCACGTTGACTGAGAACCATTGCATGAAACTAGAGTTCATATCTTGCAGTTCTTTCAGTATTTGATGGATTCTATATTTAGTGTAATCATGTTCACTGCCGACCTAAACAAATGGATTAATTTTATTCAAAATCAGAGTAGGAACGTATTTGGTCTGAATTTCAGAAGTGAATGCGTAACTGCTGAGAGGCCCCACAGGCTGCTCTCCCCTTCTCCTTTGAAAAGAAAATATGGCAAATATCATCAACAAAAGGTTAAGAGTAGATCAGAGATTTGTAAATGATGATATCTCTAAAATGTATGATACTTAAACTTCCTATTGTATCTCAAAACACTGCTTCTTTGAGGTATTTCAGTGGGAGAAATTACAGTGGGTAGAATCGTGGCTCTTCTGTGGTTACGGAATGCTTTATCCCTGCTTTGAAATGAAGGTAGTAATTCACCCCAGATTTTGAAGTAATTGTTATGAAGCTGTATGACTAGATGGACTCACAAATGGCCAATTTCCCAGCTTTACAGGCTGCATGAAGTCCTGAAGGCTGGTTTACCCAAAACCCAGCAGCCAACTGCATGACTGACTGCCAGCAGTAATGGCACCCGCCAGGCACAGCAACTGCAGAAGAGGAAGCGAGTAAAAGTATCTGCTACAGCTGAAACAGGGAGAATTTCAAATGGGCCGAACTTAATTTCTTGAATTCGGCCAGCACACCTACTCTGCAGAAACCATAATCAGAATTTACTGGGTTCACACTCCGGCATTTCATCTTGAAAGTGACATGATGACCCAGCCTGTCAGGATGCAGCCACAGGTTTTAACACACCTAAAGACTATCCATCCCACTTTCTGCAGCACTGGCTTATCTCTTGGAAGTTTTCCACCCAGCTGCTGGGTACTCTTGAACCCACTAAAATTACAGATGTTTCTGAGGTTACAGCTGGGGGGGATTATTGCTAAATGACATTCAAAGCCAAGAAAAAATTTACTGCTTAGAGTATTTTTGCTGGAAGTATTTTGGCTGTGAACTTCTCCTGTCTGTTTCACTTACTTTGCGTCCTGGATCTACCACTGCTTAATATACTGCTTGCTTAAACAAGGATGCATTTAAGTATCTGGTGTAAACAGGCTTTAAAAAGTTGAGGTCTATCTTTGGGTCTTTGAAGGTCAAGTGGAAAGTGAACCTCGTCTTTCAAGGCCATAAAAAACATTTTAATATAGTGATTTAATAAAGGCCAATTTCCTTCCCTGAGCACCCAGTTGAGTGCCAACAGGAATACATATATGTCAATGTCATACCTCCAAAAGGTCACTGCTAGGGACTTAACATTCCGTGTCCCCATCCCTACTAGGATGAGCAGCTAAGCAGCTCACTTAGCTTCACCTAACTTTCATTATATTGCCGTAGGATTCCCCTCATCCCACTCTAGTTTCTCACACACTGTGGCATTTCATACCCTTCATTCATATAAAGGTGTGATTATCTGAATAAACATAGACTAAAGAAAAGAAGGCAATCAGAAACTACAAATATTTGAAGCATTAAGACAACAAAGCTCCACAGAGAGGCAACTTCTTTAGCTTATGAACTGCCAAATGTAAGAAGAAAAGAATTATACTTTACAACAGAAAGAAAAAAAAAGGGGGAAAACATGCATGGAAAAGTACCCCTACCTTTAGTTTTAAAGGAGAAGTTGCAGTAATTGCAGTGGTAAGGACGGACATCTGTATGTGTGCGAATATGCTTCTTCAGCATGCTGGGTTTCTTGCAACGTATTCCACATTCTTCACAGATGTACTTCCCCCTCCCTCTTCCCCGCACATACACATAGTCTTCATTTGACTTGTACCTAGTAACAGTACCGTAAGGCAATCAGTTGTTATGGGAAAATGATTCTAGTTAGAAACTCTTCTACCAGAATTTTAAAAATAATATAATAGATGACAATGACTGACTGACAAAGCCAACATGCTCTTTTCCTGCTCGACCTCTGCATTTATTCATTAAACTCGTATCTAGATTTTTCACTAGGTAATCACGGACCTGTTTAGGAATAACAGCATATCTTTTTTAATAGAGGTACCATTTGATACTATGCATTTAAAGATTTCAATTTGCAACACAGGAACACACTTTTTTAAACTGTCAGTTCTTGGAAGCAGGTTTGGGCACCATGAGGAAGCTTTAAAAGAGCATTTTTGAGGCTCTGTGTTGGATGCAGAAAAGGAACAACGTTAGTTAGGACAATGGGAAAGTCTTTAAAATTCCCCATCAATGTGCTCTGGACTCAGCCTAATGCGACTGCCTCTAGGTGGAAAAAGTCATTCAGATTTGATTACACCCTTCATATCTCCACTCAAGGACACCAAAGGTTGTGTTTAGCTTTCATGACCTCGTCCCTGGAATGTTTGGATCTGAGCAGAGACACGTACCAATGTTTCACCTGGGCAGCTGGTAATGGCTTAACTCCTAGCCTAGACTGGATTCAAACTGGGAACCAATAAATGGAAAGCCCTAGAGCCCACTACCAATTACGAGAACAATAAAATATGCACCATTTTTGCTCAAAATTTTTAGAAGTGTCACCAGCACTCTTCTGCTATGAAATCTTTTTATAACATGCTGTAAATAGCACAACACTGTGGCTAAAGCAACTGTTATTCACATCAGGCAACCCATCTGAAGTATCACAGCACACGGACAAGGGCTCTCAGTATTTCCATAGGACTTTGCAAATCAGGAGTTCTCCAGCCCGTGTATGCCACCGCACGCTGTCAGACACTGTACCGCACTCTGCTGCTCAGCCCCCAGGCTATATCCTCTCTGGCTACAGTTACACAACCCTCCTGCAAAATAGGCATTATTTATCACGTAAGAAAAATATAGGAAAAGAATTTGCATTGGCTGTATCTAGCTGCCTTTACGGCTGATTAATGTTTGCCCTTTGGGAAAAAAAGCAAAAAGGAAAAAAAAAAGAACTGCACTGCTTACTGCTCCTTATTTCATTACCCCTCCTCTTAACTCTCATGGCTCCACGCTTCTGATGACTTTCCATTTTTCTTGGAAACATAAACCAACATCCACAGACCACAATATGGGAACTGTTGTTTCAAATAAATCAAATAGGAAGCAACATCTCTTCAAAGTCTAGAATCAAGGAAAAAATATCTTCCCAATAAAATTTAGTATACAAAGTACAATACTTGCCCTCCATCAAATATTTTAACTCTTCTTGGTTCAGTTTTGATAAAGGAGTTTTCTTTATCGTGCTCAGTGCTTGATTCAGAGTTTTCCTTATTGCTGAATTCAGTTGCAGTCAATTTTTTTCTATTTAATGCTCGCTGAAAGAAAATGGGATACGCATATCATTAAAATTAAAGTCTTTCATATGCCATTCAAACCTGTAAGTTACGGTGAACAAAAGCATCATAAAAGCCACAATTATAATAACTGATTTTAAAAAAATGTTAAGGTACATGAAACAAAAAATATCTTTCACTAAACTTCTTCTTTACCATCCATTGACAATTTGTGGAGTAGTTAACCTAAATGAAGATTATGGCAGAGTAGGAAACCAGGAATGCTTTCAAACTGCAGTAGGAGATGCATCTTTCCTCTTCTGGGAAGGTGAAGGTGACATTTTTTAGCTCACAGATAGCCTTCTACGGAGAAAAGATGCTTACAACCAAACCCAAGTGCTTCCTGAACGGCCACAGCTTTGCTCCTCTGCCCTGGATGCAGCAGCCGGACCACTCAGCTGGGACTCTGCAGCTGCACGATACACTGCCCCCCGCAATTTGACAAAAAGGGGCAAACTTTAGTGCACAAGCAGTTATCCGTGCCTTCTCCCCACTGCTCCAGCCCTGATGTTTCAGTAGCACATCCTTGGCTCTACCTGCCTGGGAAGAGGTGACCTGTCTCAGGTCCCACCTGCTGACCCACCACCCAGCAGCGCCTCGTGGCTGGCAGGAGCTGCTTTGCCATGGCACAGCAAAGAGGAGAAAAGTGGGAAGGAGGGGTGTACCAATGGATGATACTGACAGGTACCATTTCTGATTGTTAGTATTTTTCAAAAAATATACCTGGTTTGGTGTGGAAATTGACCGTTCCCAATTTAGTGAGGTTATTAACAGGGGCTTCAGAACCCTTCCAAAGCAGGACTCCACACCTCACTCCCATTGCCAGACCAAATTACAAGTCAAAGCATACCAGTTGTCTAGCAGAACAAAAATAAGTTTCTCCATTTCCCCTGATACATTAATTAAGGAACTTTTTTTTTTTTAAAAAAAAAGGAGGATGAGTTCCCCCAACATTTGCCAATTAAAATCTAGCCCTTCCAAGTCTAGGATATTTATAAAATGGGCAACAATGAAGGAATGATCCAATTAGCCGGCAATTATTACTGCTGTATTTATAAACTGTTCTACCCACATAGCTGGCACATTTACCACATTTGCTCATATTGATAAGTGAATAAAATGATGAGGGGAAAAAAAAAAAAAGCCTGGCCTTATGTTTTCTACTCATTATAAAATTTAATGCTGTAAAGCTTGCGAATTCTTGGCAAGAGGAATGACTTCACTGGCTGACTTAAAATGACTAATGAATTACACTGGTCGTTACATATATTGAAGGGTGACATCATTCTGGCACCTAGTCCTCGCCCATGGTCCTCCATGCAGTCTCAGCCACCGCCTTTACTTCCCACCTGATGAGGAATGTGGCTGATGAGAAATTAACACAGATCAGAGGAAAAGCGTCTCCGTATTCAATCCAAAGCCCTAAAATCCGCACAGGTTGCAAGTACTACTCCAATCCGTACGCCTTCATGCAGCCCTCTGATTGATTTGGGCTGGGTTTTCAAATATCTGAGCAGTTCTACCAAAGCACACATGACAACTCTGCCTGTGTGTAGGAAGAAAGAAATTTCACCCTGCATGTTTTAACAGCATTCATACAAGGTGAAAGGAGATGATGTTCTGGAAGAGAAGTATCAGAAGTGGAGCCTACTCCAGTAACTGCAGCTCAGCGATGTTTTAGTTTCTATACGCGACATGGCAAATGAATCGCTTTTATTTCCACTGCAAACAAAGAGTAACAAGGTGACATTTGTAATTTTACAAGAAAAGAGTAGTGGAAAACACAGAGTACATACAATAAACACAATACCACATAAATATCCCCAGCAGCTGGAATAATGCAACTTTCAAGTGCCTGATCTTTCAATTCTAAATACTAAGTATTCTTTCCAGATTTAATTTTCAGGAATGAAGAGACAAAGGAAAAAAGGAAGATTCCAAAAGCATTTGGCCCATGATGTTATCCAAACTATGGTGAAACAATGTTGTAATAAATTGTATATTCACAAAAGCATCTAGTGTGCAAAACCTAACACAAGGCCAAATACCACTGGATTCTGCCCTCAACTCCTTCTTTTTTATTAATGCGTGTTTATATACAGACGTAAGATAACCTAACACAGGTGTTCAAATTACTATTTACCTCCCACTGACATACTTTCATTTACTGGTTAGATGCTATTTTAGCACTTGTTTCAGTGTCTTAAACACACAAAATGCTGCTTATCACAGAGGTGCTCTAATAGAAACACTGAGTTTCTGTCACAAATCTACAGATACACTCGATGACAACGAACAAAGCAGTCTTCTTAGCTTTTATGAAAAATTCCAAATTGACGCTGAAAAGGGACTTGGGTCCTTTTTAACTTCTAAAGAGCAGCCAGTCTCTAAGGAGCACGGGTTTCTTGTGTGGAAATCCTTTAATGTATCTCACCTAACATCCCCCCGAACACCACACCTACTGGTGGAAAGGGTAGAAAAACGGCAGCACTGCGAAATGTTCCTCTCCACGGTTGCTTACGCCTTCCGTTTCTAACAGTCTCCTCTCCCTCTTCTCCCATAGAGACAAGGACCATGATTCATTTCTACTTTACTCATTTTGCTCCAATTTAGCTCCACTGTCTTCAATTACTGGTATAAAACTGGAAAAAAACTGCTCTTGGGGCTGCCCAGAGACCAGAGTTCAATAGATACTTCTGCTACTTTAGGACATCCCTTGGAAAAAAAAAAACATCTTCGCAGCCTGAATCATCAAAGTTATAAATTTCAGATTAGAATATTCATTAAAATTTTTTCCCATTGGCACACAGCCACTTGAGGAAAATGGGTTTAATATCTTTAAACTTTTACTAACTTACACATAAAAATCTTCTGCATTTAACTACTTTCCAGTGGTGAGCTGGACTGTTGTGGCACATCATCCAAGACAGGAAAGCTTTCCAGTCAGGAGAAACTTTCCATTCCTCAGCCTATTCTTGCCCAAAAATCTTCACCCTGGGATACTGCACACATCACTGACTAACTTCAGAGAGGGGAGCCAAGAGCAATGTGGGGGGCTCAAGAACAGGCTCCTGATACACCACCAATGACTTCGCATGAGGAAAACTGGTGAAAAATAATAATAAATAGAATGGTAAAATAAAAATAGCAGGTAGAATAAGCCTTTCCTATGCAAGTGAACCTCCTGTTACATTTTAACGTGCTGTACTCATTCCAGGAGCTTCTTGCAGGGTAACATTTTGTGGTTTGTTCTCTGGATCACTGGAACGTGGCAACTTCACCTATTGCCTCTGAGCAGCGAATTGTGAAGAGCAAACAAAGTCCCTGGGTTCCTTATTGTGTGTATTTAGTTTACATGTCTCTTCATTTCCCCCGGTATCTATTGTTGAAAGAATTGCCTGTTTTGTGACGGTGATTATCAGCGGTTATGCAGCAGTGAGAGATCTCTGTAAACATGACTCAGTTCTGGGGGCAACCCCAGGAACAGTTCAGCAAGTCGCTTTCTCTGGGTGAGAAGATCAGCAGTTAAAGCCCCACGAGCAGAACACACCAAATCACTCTGGAAAGGGCTACAACTGTGAGAGGAGGTGAGGCGTAACAGCGCTGCATTTTTATTTTCTTTAGACATTGGATTATAGTAGCATTTAAAGCTCACCATCAGGTCAGGGTTAAAATGTGCAAACCACCTGAGCAAACACAGCCCCCAGAGACTCACAATCTAAACTGTGGTTCCTGAAGGAACTCGGGACCCTGCCAAGCACTTAAGCAGGAAATTGATCTTTTTTCTTTTTCTTTCTTTTTTTTTTTTTTTTTTTTTGAGAATTATTTGCTAATCTGTTTGTTGGCTTAATTTCCAAAATTAATTTCCAAAAGGATATCCATGGTTTTCCATCCTCAGGCTCAACCAGAAAAAAACAGTAGAATTACCAGGCCTGAACTGAGTGAGAAATCTGAGTTTTTGCTTTCCTTTGACACAGCTTCTGTGAGGAAGTTTCCAAGTTTGCATCGGCTGTTCCATTACCAGCTCTAACTGGAGACTGCTAATACAGAGGTTTATTGTAACAGCAGCATCACCACTCTGAAAAGCAGCTGAAAACCTGCTGCCTGAGTCCTCAGAAGGGAAAGCGAACAAATTTGGGAGATGTTGGGTCATAGTACCTATCAGGTCTTTGAAATTTTTAACTCCTGCCATCTTATATCTTGCTTGTACAATCTGAGATGCCAATTAAACTTTAATTGGTGCTTTCTCGCTGCACTTTCTTCCTTCATAATGGCTCTGAGTAAAGCTTGTAAATCAGCCGCAAGCAGAGCTGAAGAACTCTTCATTTTCACCATGCTTGTGTGCTTCATTCAAAGCATCATAAAGAAAGACTGAAGAAAGATTAGTAACTGTGGCTCTTTTGTGGCAGAAGCACTGTAAATGTACCTGACAGCTGCCTATTACAGCATTTAAGTACTCCTAGAGTGTTTAAAAGGGTGCTGTCAAAATATTTTTTCAAAATATTATTATCCATTATTTATATTCTAAACTGAATTTGTTTATAGACAAAATTGGTTCTTCAACAGGCATGCTGTAGCTTTGTTATCAGAGAATTTCTTCTGATAGGTTTCTTTAAAAGTAAAACAAACATGAGTCAGTGGCACAACTGATGTGAGACTTGCCTTAGAATCGCTCAACTACATGCAATGAAAAAAGCTAAACCTTTTAATCCCTTTTTCCTTTTTGATTTAGCACTATTTAAATACAACATCTCATAAAGTGTATGAGGGAGCAGGCTGGAAAAGGCAGTAAGAGTTTAAACAAAGGCAGCACGCTAATATGGAACCAACAATTCAATCCAATTACAGCAGCAATACAAAGCCAGCAGCCTGCATGTATTTTCTGCACAAAACATTACGGATGAAGTTTTGCCCTCCAATAGCAATGTTAGCAAAATCTCCCACTGATTCCAGGAGGGCCAAGTTTAACTCTAATGCTCTTTTGGCCTTTGGGTTTCAGCGTACCTTCTCGACTCCCCCTATCATTCTGAAACTACCCCTTCCACTTACAGTTTCTCATCCTATTGCTCTTTTTCCCACTGATGACTTTGTATCTTAGCAAAACGTTTAGCAAACACAGAAACACCCCAGGGTGACCGATGACAGCAGTCTGTCGCTCAGTCTCTGTCAGACGCAGTCTCTGTCACTCAATATCCACAGAAATAATCTTTTTCCAAGGCTGTGGTATGCAACTGCCTGACCTACGGACCCTGATTTCCAGCCCAATGCCCAGGAAATTTTGCTGATGGCAGGCTGCAGGATTAGGACAAATTGCAATTGTTTTTACACACATGCTGTCCCACCCCCACCCACCCCCCAAAAAAATTTTCTATGTCATGAAGGACTTCGGAGAAAGGGAGGTCCATGGCTAACACCCCAGTTTTGCCAGCTTCAGAAAGAAGTTTGGCATCAAAGACATGGCAACCACAGCAAAGAGGAAAGAAGAGCGCGAAATCGGGCTGTACGCTTCAGAAAGCTTTACAGCTTCACGAGACGGGACATTAAAAGCTAGTACTGGGCCCATTAAATAGACACATGGACACCTGCTGCCACAGTATAGGGCAGAGAGCCATCTCTACCCATTCACAGAGGCGGTTCAGTCACTAAGGAATGCCAAATCCAGTGCAAACCAGCACAGCTTTGATCCTGTCCATACAAAACCACCCAGTGAGTGAAACCCCGATGACACGTGTGCAGCCCCGAGGCAGGTAAGGGCATTGCCCGTGACTACGCTGCTCTGCCCCATCCGACTCCAGAACGATGCCGTGTTTTAAGTGGGTCACAACCACTGCCTGGAGTATATTCCACTGCGCAAGGTTTAAAGTCATCTTTGAAGCCGTATCAATCCCAGAAGTTGTCACTGGTTTTATGGCAGCTGTAATTTGGCTTTAAACTTTGCTATTTTTTGTCATTATTTCACACCTCAAATTAACCTAGGCGGGAGAAAGGGACTGGTATACGGCTCCTCTCACAGCTGGATGATCAGCGATGGTGAGAAACATTTTCATGGCGCATCCACGGACACCTGTTCAGGCTGAGCACTTTTATAACAGAAAACACTAGCTGACTTTTAAGGCAAAATATGCAATTACGATCTTAAATTAACCTGTTCTAAGTTAAAAGTGTTTTAAAAATATTTGTATCGTAACTATTTTTGTTCTAGCCTTTGCATTTAAAAAATACCCAAACACATTCCTGCCATGATGAACACTTCATATACAGATTTAAATCCAGGAACTAATATCCATGAAAAGCAATAAATCCTTATGAACAGGTTTCTTAATGGACTTACTTAGGATCTTTTTTAGCAGTCTGATCCAGCATAACTAAAATAAATAAGCACATATACTATACCTGTCAGGCATATCACATTCTCTAAAATAGGAACAAGTGCGATTTCCAAAGCAAATCCCCTGTAAACAACCAGTATACATCAAGCATAGCTTAAGTACCTTAGTTAAGCTGTTCTTCCACTTGCTTGAGTAGACCAATACGTCAGATCTGGGGTGAGTAGTTCTCGCTTGAGTGTACAGTGGTTTTTCAACTTTCTGTTTCGAATTGAGGAGGGAGAGAGCTACCTTTGTCGACAAACCAAGTGGATTGGGATTGTTGGGACTAACGGTCCATGTAGAATAGGCTGAGATTTTCTGATCGTTCTGCAGCAAATGCAATGGTTTTCTCTTGAGGAGGTAACACCAGGTAAAACTCGTTGTGGTCTTCAGGCTTGGAAATGATAACCTCTGCATTTCTCCTACATTCATCGCAGCCAGTGTAGTTACAGGTTTTGCTTGGCCCTGGCTACTGATGTGCTTGCTCTCATTACTGTTACCTGGGGACTTTCTTTCTTGACTGCTACTTACAGGCTTGAGAAGAGAACTCTGATTATTCACTGGAGATAATTCAGATGGTTTCCTAACTACAAACGCCGGTGATGCTGAAGACTTAATGTCTTCAGATTCTGGTGACTCCTTTAAGGTGTCCGAAACCCCAGTGTCAGATGAATGATGGTCAGGCAACAGCAGGTCTGAAGCACCCGCTTTGCTGCTTTTTTCATGCTGTGCAACGCCATCAGGGTCTAAGAGGTGATTTTCAAGAGGGTCTGTGGTGCAAACCTGTCTTACCAAAACTGGCTTCTTTTGCTTACTAGTAGAGTCATTAGGTCTAACGTTCAGTGAATGCGATGGTCTAGCATCTGTCATACATGCAGCTCCACTCTCATCTTTAACGCGTTTTTGCTGTTTTTCCATGGCAATATCTAAACTGTTGGCTGGGGAAAGCATTCGTTTACTTGAAGCTGTAGCTTCTGGTTGAGGGAAGAGTCCACTAACTGGCACTTTCTGAATAATATGCAAAGAGCTTGACAAAGGTGAATTTCTGGTTCCACTTTCTGGTTGTGAATTTTCAAATGAATTTGGCAAAGTCCTCTGACGATCTTTGTGAGATTTTGGCAGCTGAGTTTTGCCTTCAAGCGTTGGCACTGTCACAACATTTGTTTTGCAAACAGACTGATTTACCTGATCCTGGGTCACTAAAATGTGAGGAAGGGGTGTAACCGTTGCAAAGCCGTAGGATGGCATACTGCTGTGAATACGGACGGGAACCACAAAAGGAGGAATCTGATGTATTTGACTGCTGCAGTTATTAGGGACAATTTGCTTTAGAGGAGGCACAGAGTACGGATTAGACATGTCAGACAGTTTAGTCTGCAGTTCAAAGGTGGATGCACTCTGGTCCACCCCAACCTGACTTGGAACAGTCTGAGTTGATAAAGTATTTTTTAGCAATTTAGAAGAGTATGGCTGACCTATATGTAATGTTTTAACTTGAAGTTGATACTTCGGAGCAAAACAATCCTGTTTTTCGTTGGGACAAGAAGAAAGCGCATATGCACTCACTTGTTCCCCTTGGGCTGATGTTTTAGTTGATGACTGGGAAGGCTGAGGAGTCAAGGATGGCTGTCCTTGATTATTCACCACATGATTTAGAGGCTGCTGGACAGAAGACAGGCTAACAGGATTACCATCTTGAATTGCTGAGTGAGGCCTGGAGTGAGTCTGTGAATGCTGAGTACTTGAAGGGAACTCCACCGAAGATTTGCCGGAGGTCTGCAGCTGGTGCAATGGCACTGTGGGCACATCCGTAGCTTGAGCCATCTGAAATGAGGAAGTCAATTTAACTTGAGGCTGATGATTTTCTGGAGCAATATTTAAAGATATCTGTCTTACAAATGGCCCCCTTCTCCTTTCTAGCAGAGGCACATGTCCAGTCACTCCATTTGCAGATGATGCTTTCGGAGCGGCTATCTCTACGAGCGGGGCAGGTTTTGACGGAGACACGCTTCCACAGTCGAAAGACTTACTCCTGTAGTCCACAACCTCCATTGATGGCTGCGTGCAGCTGATTTGCTCTGAGGCAGCACGTCTCATTTCCCGGTAATGAGGTCCAGGTACAGCCAGTGCGTGCGAGCCAGCGGGAATCATGAGGAACTCTGACGACTTACTAACAGGTTCTGCTTTGCAAGGGTTCTCAGCCTTTGAAGTTTCATCTTTATCAAGTGAAGCTGAGAAACTGGAGGCATGAGACAAGCTACTCTCCCGACTTAGGCTTCTGGAAAGTGTGGAGTCAACACTTGATTCTGCAGATGAATGCTCCATTTCAGCCAAGCGAATCCTTTTCTTCTTTGGTGGAAGCTTTTCTGTTGGCAATTTTGACAGTGTCTCACTGCGCTGTGGCCAGTTAAACCTTTCCGTCTTTTCCTGATCGCTGCACTGGTTTTCTTGGTCCCTGTCTGGTTCTTCTGTGACCAGTATCTCAGGAACCTGGATGTTATGCTGGCGAACAAGTCTCGATGGCTGAAGCGGTGCACTTCTCTCATTAGAAACTATTTGGCTTCCCTGAACTTCCCCTCTAGGTGCTTCTGCTGACAGGGGCTGATGGTGCTGGAGAGTATTCAGATGACAGTGTCTATCCTCTTGGATGACAACTGTATTCAAAGAGCGGTGCTTTGCAACCTTGTTGGGCTCTTGAGAAGAAACCGGTGACACTCTTTCAAATGACTCTGATTTCTCAAACGAGCTATTTCTGCTCAGTGAATTGGTGTGCTGTATTACTGAAATGCCAGTCCCTTGTCTTTTCAACTCCACTTTTTCTTGCACAACTGAGCTTGCCTGCTTTTCAATGAGTGGAGCCATCTTTGGCTCGGTAGTCTGATCTGTGCCTCGAGCCACAAGCTGAATTTGGGAACTCTGAAGCAGAAGGTTGCTTGGCTGTTGCGATCCTACCACCGCTGTCACACTGTGTTTTGACACACTGGAAGAACTTGCTGGCTTGCTTTGGCCTTCTGCGTTCTTTGATGGTACGCTTGTATCATTTTGCTGTGGGTCATCATCATCGCCAACACTTTTCATTTTTCTTCTTTTCCTTATCTGGGGTGTCTGCTCCCAAACACCAGTTGAAGTAGTGACTCTGTAATGTAGAATTTGAGGCTGTGTACTGTTTGGAACAGTTTTATGCTCAGGCTCTCTGACTGCTGCTTTAGTTTTAGGTCCATGCAACTCTGAACAATAAAATTTCTTGTGGTTTTCAAAATTTTCCAGTTTTCTATATCTGTTTCTGCAGGTTTCACACTCAAACATTGTTCCTCGCACCTGAGGGGACTTCTTCGTTTTCTCTAAATTTGGTCCCTGTGCCAGGGACTTGCTCCTTTGCAATACAGAATCATTTGGTAAATTACACCCCAGATAACTTTCTTCTACAGACCGCAACGATCCAAGAACTTGGCTTTCACCAGTAGAAGAATCTTCTATTGCTGCCTGTCTAACGAGGGTCCGAGGATGTCCACCTTGGTTCAGCGGAGGAGCAGGTCCTGATACAAACACATCATCGTATAAAGAGCCAATTTTATCATCAAATGACTGACTTCCTCGAAGGGGATGAGAGGGAGGTATAACATTTGGAGGTACTGCCGAGTAACTGGTAGTTGGCATGGAATTACTTCGTGTGATAGGTAAACAGTCAAGGGATGGTACAGAAAGAAGAAAAACTTGCTTCGATTTCTCAGTGGGTGTGAAAGGAGACTTTGGTATATCAGAGCTTGAGCTAGTTCTTCTTCCCATGGGCTTTAAATCAAACTGGAAAGAATCCTTAAATATGTAGGATTTTGGTGAATCTATGCTTCCTCTTCTTGAAAGAGATGTTCTTCTTGGTTTCACGCTATCTAACTGTTTGTCATCCACAACAGCTTCATTATCAGAAATTAACTTAGAGATACGCTCCTCAAGAGTTTTTGTTGCCATGGGAGGTCGCATTTGGCCAGAAAGAATCAGATTTTTTTCAGCACAAACAGTTTGTACCACTGATGCTACCACACCACTTGTTCGTGGCACACAGGGCAGGTTTTTGTTTGGATCTTTTTCGGAGGTCAGCAGTCCTCTTGTGAAAGGAGCTGGTGGGCTCATGGTTTGATCGGCACTTTCAGAACGAGAGAAATAACCAGAATCGGTACTACCTAAACTTCTAGGGCTCAAGAGACATTTTCCTTGCTGATCCTGGGAACCATCAGTTGCCTGTTGTCTCTGGAGCTGGGCATGCACCGCTCCTACTGCAGATCCCAGCTGTTCCTCTAACAAGTCCATGTCTACTTTCTGATGCTGCTTTATGTCATTCTCCTTGAATGAGGCCGTATGTGTTAAATTTGACTGAAGAGCTGTCACTTTAAAATCTCCTTTTCTCTGCACTGCAGCAAGCTCAGGTGCTGGTTCCGTTACTTTTGGGCTATCGGCCCTTAATGGAGAAACATTTACAGGATGAACTACTACTTTTGGTAAAGCTGCCCTTACTTGAGGTTCTGTCTCATGTAACGAAGAGTCAGCAGGTATACAGTCTGGGTTGCTTAATGGAACAGGGCTTCCCTTCCGCAAAGTTTCCGCACCCGAAATTACTTTCACTATTTGTGCAGGTTCCAGTTCTTGATCATCTTGTCTTTCATCAGCAGTGCCTTCATCTTCACTTTCACCACTTTCTTCCACATCCGAATGAATGCTAAGTGCTTTGTCCGAGTCATGAGATAGGAAGAGGCCACCTGAATCTGGCTGTGGGACAAGTCCAAGTTTGATAGCATGTGCATGAGATTTTTTGTGCTTGTACAGATTGCTTTTGGTTTTAAATGAAAACCCACACGTCACACAAGGATATGGTCGCTCTCCAGTATGGGATCGGATGTGCTTTTGGAGAACACTTGGCTTGGCACAAGCCCGATTACAATACTCACAGACATACTTCCCTAGCTTTTTAGGCTTCTGGTCTTTCAAGAGGCTACATATTTGTTCTACACCATGGTTTACAACTGATGCTATCTGGGCTGAATTATACATGGGACCTATAGACAAGTGTGTTGAGCTTGATGTGCTAATTGACAAAGGTGAAGACGAAGTAGCTACTAACTGGTTTTGCGAAAAAACCTGAGTTACAGTGGAAGATGAGGTGTGAACAACAGATGAAGTTACTGCTATGCTGTATATCTGCTGGAGTTTGGGGCTTTCCTGACTCTGCTGTTGCACCAGCGACCTAGTGAAACTTGGACACATAACAACCTGGTGATTTTGTTGACTGGTTTTAGTAATAAGGTCTTGTGAATGAGAAACTGATTGGCCTTGTGCTTGTCCAGTCTTGGCTGCTGCTGCTACATGCACATTGTTTAACGTAGACGGGTAATAGTGAGGTCCGGCTGCAAACTCATGCTGTGACAAAGCAGGCTGATTTTGGACACTCATTGTATTGGACGTGAGACTAGAAGAGGTGCTTACAGTTTTATTTGGTCTCAGTTTCTCTATCTGCATCCCATAAGGGGGGCACTCTTGTGCTAAAGTGTTCAGTTCAGGCTCCATAGCTTTTAATAAGACATCGAATGCAGTACGTGTACATGGGGATGACGTACTGCAAGCAACAAAATCAATACATTCATTACTGTCAGTCTTTGTTTTGCTTGATGAGGAGTTTGAGAGACACTTCTTCTCTGGCGAGTTCAGTTGGGTTGCATCAGTATCCTCCACTGCCTGCTTACCTAAATCTAAGGACTGATGTGCCAGTGAAAGCTTTGTCTGCATCGATGTCTCAGATTTGGTTGTTTCAACACTTATCTCACTACCAAGTGCCCCCTCGTTCTGTTTGGTACCCTGATTTCCATTTTGCACGGGTAGGTGATCCTGCGCCGTGGCATGTTCAGAGGCATCTGGAAGGGCTTTTAGCGGTGAAGGGTCTACACTTTGCTTAGCCTTGGCTTCGGCGGGGCTTCTCAAAGGCGATTTTGGTATTTTTTTTAGATGGTTTTCAGTCACAATCTTTTTTCTTTTCACACCCTTAATTGCATCTTGGGTTCCTCTAGTACCAGCATCGGTGATTTCTGTTAAAACACAAAGAGAATAAAAAAGAATATTCAAACTGGATAACGCAGTATATTTTTATTTATAATATTTTATCATCTCCAATTTCAACAGCAAGCCCTGGGACAAGAAGACTGTCCATCTCTCCAGATTGCAGTGGGTTTTTTTTAACACTAAATGTATCTTGGTGAAGATCTATTTTGTTTTCATCTAAAAAGAGCAATGCTTTCTAACTGGTGCTGTAAGACATTACAAAAGTAATTCACTATAGGAAAAGCTTCAAAGGAAATGTAAGAAAAGAAAGGTGACTAACGGAGTATTTTAGCATTTATAGCATCTTTTTTCAGATAAAGCAAAAAGAAACCTCTCCCTTGCACTTGTTTAAAAATGCAAATAATTATAGCAGGAAAATGAAGAACCAAGACACAAATCTGTTTTCGTGTCGTGTTTGTCACTTTTTCCATCTATATGTTGCCATAGTCAAGGAATGAAGACAACTTCCTCATAGTTATATTTGTAAGGAGATTTATCATGGAAATGGCACAACCACCCACACCATCTGTCAAGTACTGTATTTCAGAGCTCCAATTACTGAACTTCAATAGCATTTCAGATGAGCAACTACTGTGGATGAATAAAATCAGTCACACTTACATGACTTCCTATTCGTGCATCATGAAACAGAATAAACTATATTTGAATTATTTCATTACTAACTACACTTGTTGCTGATTTTAAGCAGGCATGGACACAGAGTTTCAGGGATGTAGTGAACAGCAAATGAATTGGGAGTATTATTCAGCTGAATAATTTTGCAGCAAGTAGTTATATTTGTACAAAGTCACATTTCCTCTAAGAAAATTACATATAGACTGAATTCAGTGTTGATACTAACAAACTTATTTAATAATTTTTAATAGATTTTTTAAATAGATGTTACACACCTTTGTTTACCTCAACAGTGTGCTATTTAATCTGTTAGTTAATATCTTTTTTCTTCTTCTTTCTTAACATACACTCAGTCATAGCCAATGCCTCAGCTAGCATCACTGGTAGTGCAGAGGAAGCCAAATATTAAATGGATGTAAATCCATATCCTTAAGCTTTTACAACTCATTCATTAGGCTATTAGCCAAAACCATATTCGTCTGACTGCCAATATTCAAAGCAAAGGAAGAACTTAATGATTGGGCTGATGTCTCTAAAAAGGTTCAGCTGCATATGCATTCTGGGATGCAGTACTGAGTAAGTCCATGTAGTATGTTTACCTGCATAGAGTTACTCAGGAACAGAGGTTTATGTGCACTTCTAGGTAAAGAGCAGCCTGAAGACATCATATAAAGGGACAAAAATCGCACAACTCCACAAAGAGGTAACAAGAGAAAGCTCAGACTTTCCAGTACCCATCAACCCTACGGCCCCCTTTGAGTGGGACGAGGACTATCCTCTTGCAGAAACGCCAGCTGGCTTCTACACTGTGGTGGGAGGAAAGCCAATGCATAGTGTGCGTCTGACAAGAGATACTGGAGCTGATGAATCCAGGGTGAAATTCCTGCTCCATGTAAAGGAAATACAGGCAGTGCCTAAAGCTTCTCTAGCAGAAGAGAATGGTAAGTGACCGGTAGGAAAAGAAAGGCAAGAAGTTGTTATGTTTTCCCAGTGCCAGAGCATAACCCAACTGGGATGTATGCTAATGCCAGACACTTGGAAGTTCAAAATCCCATTTTTGATGCCAACTTAATTGTACACATATATTAATTTAGGGTGAATGGATATTCAGGAGATTTCCTTGCAAATTGGAAGATCAAAGACTACACCCCACACATAATGTATTGCAAATATGCATGTTCTGCAGAACCTGACCTATTCCTCTCTCAGCCCTGCCAGAGGAAGCTTTAACCATGAAGAGTAAGAGCCTGTTTTGTCACAATCAGCAGCCCAACAAAAGAGATGCTCAAATCCCTTGCCAGAATTAATGGCTCCAAATCCTAATTATGGGAAATTTGTGCTCCTTTTGTGTACCCAGGAAGAGATTTCTGCAGTAATCGTTCACTTAACCCATAAATGAACTTTGCATTCATTGCTTTATCACCAAAACCTCTTCATATTAGACTGGATTTAACTTATTCAAAGCTGAGCAGTCTTCCATCACAATGTTTTGTACTTTCCATTGCTTCACAATTGAACAAGTGGCTTACACTAACAAGTTATCATCAATATTACCAATGGTCACCTCTTTATAATTCATAGTCCACCAAAACAGGTTTTTCTTCAAAAACAACAAATAATTTTACACCAAGCAAAAGAGAAAATAAAAAGGTAATTATATAAAAGGGTGCTTTTCGCTATGGTTTGGTGATGTCTCTGAGGCACGGCCATGTTCATTGAGTGTAAGTAATTTGGTTCCTTTTATGCATACACTGCAGCTTTTATCCTGTCACAATCTCGCCTCCACACTGATCATACTGCCGGTGTTTGCACCAGAGCGCTATGGGAAGAGCTGGGCACATTACACATAGCTAGGAAGGTAAGAGTGCCAGGAATTGTAAACATCCAAGCAGACAAAGGTACACAAAAAAGACTAAGGTGTTTTATACTGCTGTATTAGAACAACCAAATGATGTGCTGCTTCCTGATGCCTCAGAATATTAAATAACTACTATTCCCGGGTTTCAACCATATCGTGCAGAGGAACCAGCTTACTCAAGTTACAGCACACTAGCAAACTGGAAACCAACACAGCTGAAAGATGTAACGTGGCTTACAGAAGCCTTAAAGGAAGTAGAAATGTATCTTTAATCTACCAATCAATCAATTAAAAATACAAATTAATTATGAGTACAAGATCAGATTTTTCCATAACCTATTTACTGCTTTACATTTTTAAAATGTTGTTCAACACATGCCAAAACATAAAAATTATCCAGGAAATTGAAAAGGAACAAAAAAAAAAAAAAAAAAAAAAAAAAAAGCAAACCCAAGTTATGCATTTCATTATGTACAGAAACAGAAATTTTCTTTAGTCTTCAAAACCATTAATTTGCTGCTTCTACACCAATAAAATTCCAGTCTACAGCAATCATGAGAACTAGTTTCTGATTGGTATTTCTGACGCTACATCTTTTGTGATTCCTGAGATGGAATCGCAGGTTTGCTTCAGTGTACCCATCCATAAAATCTTGTAAAATGTACTTTCTTGACAATGGTTTTACAAGGCTTAACAATAGCTTAAGTACCGTGCTCTACTCCTGGATAATTCAGAAATCTTTATTATTAATGGAAATAATTGCCTCATGTTTGCTAACAGTCAGATATCTAGCATATCTGGGGAAAAAAAGGAGCCCCCGACAACTTTTTTTTCCCTTATTTTTAGCTTTTTGTTTCTTTCTGCCAGTCTTCTTTTTGTATTCTGTTTATGTTGAAGATATTCCACCACACATTAATCTACAGCTACAAGCTTGCACAAGGATCAACTGCATCAGTATTTCCAGAGGCAACAAAAAATCTGGTGGAAAGCATCAGCCCCGTAATGTTAAACACCCTTCTGCCCTGCAGAGCTACAAACTTCCAGAAGCGTGATAATTTGCCATGGCCATGTACCCACATCAACAAGCTGACACTGAAAAAAAAGAACATAAAAAAGTTGCATGTGGAAAAAAAAAATTAAAAATAATTAAGTTGATCTGCTTTTCTTTCTCTGCCACCCCACGCACTCTGCTCACCTCCCTCTGCAATCTCAAACCCTTCTCATCGTTGGGCGGTAATTCCTCTTGTTCTCAGGTGGTGAAGCGTTGTTGTTAAGAAATGCTGTCCCTTAAATCAGGTGTCTAAAAAGCATCTTTTTCATAAGCTGTATTACACCAAATAGGATTGAGTTACCCAGGCCAAGAGAAGAGGTAACAATGCCACTGCGCTCAGCACCTCACTTTTCACATCCCAGGGACACCAGAGCATCTCTTGTGCTTTGCCTGGTTGGCTTTGTTCTGCTTTGCTACAAAGATTCTTTGTTGAATTCTTTTGCTTTGGTATGAATTCTGCACTCAAAACATGACAAGAAAAACTGATGTTTCTAAACACGATTTTGTCCACCTATAATTTCTCTGCTGCACTTCACTCTATGCATAGGAAATAGAGCAAAAGAACAGAAGTGTGAAGGTGTAGATAGCAACCTGGCAGAGTAACTCATCCAGCAAATAAAGGAAAGGTATAACTGATCTGATTTTTTTCCTCTGAAGCATTTACTGGTGAACTAGACAGTACCTTGACAAAATGATCTCAATGGTTTTGTTTAAGTAACTTCCAGAACTGCCTGTCTCGAAGCCTACGTGTTATTACAACACCCACTCTCTTTCTCTTCCTTCTAATAGAGCTACATGCTTGCACTTAAAAAAAAGATAGTACGAGGGAACTGAAGCAAGGCACCAAGCTCCCTTCTTCCTAGGTCCTACCCTGTGAAACGCAGAGCAAGCAACCACCACCTGCCCCAACAAGTCCGATGAGTGGCACAATTTTCATCTCATACACTCAAAGTTGCAGAATATTAACAGCCATTGTAGGCTTCCATACAGAGACAGATTTTCAAAAGTGAGTGCCTGAACTTTAGCTCCTAAATCTGTACTTTAGTTCCCAGAGCACTGCAAGTAAGATCAAGCCTCTTCTGGAAGCGTTCAGACACTAACTGACGTCTTAAATGTACAGCTAAAAGGTTGCTCTGACATGTAATGACAGCGGCGATCCAAAGACAGAAGGTTTTCAAAAGAGACACACCATCACTAAGGATCTTATTCTGATTAAAGCTAAGCTTCCCAGTGCCTTTAGATACTCAAAAAAAATCTTATTCTTAACATTTGATACTTCTTTAATTTTTATTTCACTGAAAATACTGAAAGCACTCATGAATCACCCCACTGGGTTTGTATCCATGAATAAGAACATCATTATGAGATAAAGAATTAAGTCCTGCCAGCAAAGATAAGACCACTAGAACTTACATTAAACACAGCAGGGAGTAACTAAACTTTCATTCCTTATTAAATACCTCTAGCTTTATACTGCCTCCTACATGTTAAGTACAGCCATGAATATTTTTCCTAAAATTATAGTTTTTCCAAAGCATAAAAAAAACCCAAAATAAACACCCCCCTAAAATAACCTGATTACATAAACCACACATACAACTATGAAAATGTTCACTGTCGACAAGTCAATGGAAGCAAGATTAAACCAAGCGCTGTGCTTCATTTTAAGCACAAACAGAGAGGATTTTAAAGTCAAT
Organism: Falco peregrinus; assembly: GCF_023634155.1. NCBI lineage: Eukaryota > Metazoa > Chordata > Aves > Falconiformes > Falconidae > Falco > Falco peregrinus. The sequence goes on along the minus strand of NC_073723.1, from coordinate 96,953,908 downwards.
CACCAACAGTTTTAACTGCCTAATTTCAGACTCCTTGAGACGGTCGCAGGGTGTCCACTCCCTGTTTCAGAGGCCAGAAGGGAAGTCAAAGAACTTGGGGTGCTCCAAGTCAGCAGCAATATTTGAAAATGTTGGTCAGCAGGCTTAAGAGCTTTGCTGCTAATAACACCAGTCCAAACATGCAGAGGGGACCCTTAAAAACCACTTGATCTATATGTAAAGCACATCTGACATTAATTAATTAAATAACGGAGAGGGGGGAGCATTGATATTCAAAGGTTAAAGCAGTCTGATAGGTATTGTATCAAGTGTTCATCTACGCCAGCATCTGTCCTTTTGTTCCTATCAGAAAATACTGAACCATTCTGTAAGGTATGGATGAGCTAAGTGTGGTTTCATGATTTCATACTGCCTTTAAACACATTATTATTTTTCTTGGTGTTTTTAACAGACAACACTAAGCTCTGGGTTGATAATGTGGCCCATCAACAGTACTGTATTGGCTGTCAGCAAGACAGGTTCCCCAGTCCTCTTTTAAGTGTCATTTCACACCAGGTCTTTGTTCTGGAATGACTATTTTATTAGCATAATTTCTCATTATTAACTAAAATAGCAGAATTCCTACTAACGCAAGCTGCACGAAAGGTAAACCTGTGTTAATATGTGGTACCAGCACTCATTTTGAGTAGTGCCATTAACCTCAATGACAGCATACATTTTTGTGAAGTCAAATTAAATTTTAATGCTCTCTACCACCACACCCTGGCAAGCCCATAAAACCACTGTATCTCACGTTCACACATTAAAGGTAATTGTAGAGAAAATGTATATTGAGATATACGCCCAAGAAATCATACCCAGTACTTCTACCACTAAGTTTCTCAAATTTAAAATCAGTATTTTGTAGCATCACAAGATAATTCCACGTGGGAAGGGACCTCACCACATCTCTAGTCCAACCTCCTGCTCAAATTGGGGCCAGCTACAGGATCAGACCTGGGTCCTTAGGGCTTTGTTCAGTGGGGTGTTAGAAACCTCCAAGGAGCGATTTTACTCAGCCCCCATGAGCAATGCCTCCACTGCTTGACTGTCCTCGTGTGGAACAAGCCACTCAACGTACTCCTGTTGCCTCTCATCCTCCCACCATGTGCCACTGTGAAGAGTCTGGCTCCTTCTTCATGATATTCCCTCCTCAAACCACCTCTGAATGAGCCCCGGTCCCTCAGCTCCTCCTCAGAGGACAGGCCCTGACGGCTGCGGTGTCCCAGTGATGAACCCACCCCATGTTCCTCATGTTCCTCCTGCACTGGGGGCGGGGCAAAACTGGACACAGTATCTAAACATGGTCTAAAGGATTATGGAGTAGGGGAAGATAATCCCTTGCCATGATCTCCTGGTCTCACTTTCCCCTGTACAGCCCAGGATGTGGCATCCCTTGCTGCCAGGCGTGCCGCCGGCTCGCTGCCCACCGCACGCACCCCAGGGCCCTTCCACAGAGCTGCCCCCCCGCAGGGGCTCCCCTGGCCTGGGGCACCCCATTGCACCTGGACCTGTTAAAAACAGACTTAATACTCCTCTGGTTTCCCACCTACCCTGGCCTTACCACCCTAACTTGGACACAAGAATATAGTGGGAGACAGTGTCAAAAGCCTTGTTAAAGTCAAGGTGAACAACGACACCCATGGCTGCCCCCTGAGAGACATCCCCATGTCCTCACATCTAGTTGCTTCGTAACAGAAGCCATTTGATCACTCTTCTCAGTGGCACCCAGTGACAGGACAGGGGCAACGGGCACAAACTGCAACACGAGAAGTTCCATCTGAATGTGAGGAAGAACTTCTTTACCTTGAGGGTGCCGGAGCCCTGGGTCAGGCTGCCCAGAGAGGCTGTGGGGTCTCCTGCTCCGGAGACATCCCACACCTGCCCGGACACGGCTCTGTGCAGCCTGCTCTGGGAGACCCTGCTTTAGCAGGGGCTGGGCTGGATGCTCTCCAGAGGTTGGGCTGGATGCTCTCCAGAGGTCCCTTCCAACCCCAACCGTTCCATGACTTCATCACAATGTTCTTCAGTTTCTTCAGTTGTTATGAGAATTACATAAAGAATGAGAATAGGTAAAGCTGAAGGTCTGCAAAGCACTTTTACTCACATTTATATCCAATACACTGTTTACATGCTTCTGTAAGTCTTCATCATATTAAGCCGTCTGGATCAGAACACACACCAATAATACACTCCCTGGCCACATGGAGAACAGCACCCCCAGGAATCCTGCTTTTCTGTTTTTCTTGTTGCTTAATACCTTTTCCCATTTGCAACTTCCACCATCAAACAAACCACAAAGCAGTAAATTCTGTGCACACTTCATCTCACTGATGGCAAAACTAACAGGCACCTCAACAAAAACAATGCGATCTAAAAACATCCAGTTTACCCCACAGGATGCTTGAGCACCGCTACAGATGTGGCTGGCATTGCTTTATAGCTAAGACTATTTGTATGCAATTTATAGGTTTTCAACTAAATACATTCCAAGAAATACCTAAATTGCTGGCTATCAAAAGTAAGCAATAGTTAAGAACAGGCAAACATTAATTTGATAAGATTTCATACAAATGGTAAATTTTAAACTGTACAATCTACTGCTTCCACTAATTCTATATTAACAGCAGTGAATTGTCACTTTGAAGGGAACACTGGGGAAAGGAAGAAGAAGTATTTCTTGCCTTTGAGTAACATTTTCCCAAAATAACAGACCTGCCTATATTTTAAAATAGCAGGAGAGAGACGAGAGCTGGTGTAGGAGGGAGCAAGAGGTTCCTCAGACCCCGTGTCTCGGCACCTCTCACCAGTGTCTGAGTTGCAAAGGTACGCCAAAGCTGAAAGGGGAGAGTAATTTTCTGGAGATACAGAAATGATCCACTCTTTTATTCAGAATATAAAAGATCCTTCCCCGAGAATCAAGAACACTTACAACCTAGTAAGTGGAATATACTAAATGATGGGTTTAAAGGTGCAGCCCCCAAGGTGTACTCTGGGCTACTCCTCACGCACTAGATGACACACTGTGGCACCATTAGCAAGGTCAGAGCAGATCAGCTTTGCAAATTGTGCAATAATATTTTAGCATAAGGTAAGGGAGACACCTTTGCCCCGAGGCACACAGCTCGGCCTTATCAGGAAGCGCCTCTGCGATAGCTTCATCCCAGACATGAGCACCTGCCAACTCCTGTTTGGCCTTGGGATAGGTAAAGAGTAAACGACAAGTTGCAGTCTGGGTCTGTCTTTCTGTCAGCGTCTTTTAAAGTCATGGCTACTCACATCAAGACAACCTTGGTAGTGAGACTTCTGATGGGGTGGGAGGACATAACTACCTTATGATGCTAGAGACCAAGAATGGTTGTCTTTGGAAGTCTGGTCTCATTTTGTGCATTTAGTTTCTTGGCTTGAGTGAAGAAAGTAACAACCGGCACATTTTTAGCCATAAAAATAGTGTGCTTGATGAGGAAGACCATGAAGATCAAACAGCAATAAACATCTGACCACTGAAGTAATGCTATAGCCTCAGCTGGGAAATGCCAACATCCATATGTGAACAGGAATTAAATGCAACATTTCAGCACATCTGAAAATCTCTGACCAAAGTGAAATGGATTTTTTTCCCAAAAAAGAGTTAATTTCCTGCCTAGCATGAAACACATTAAATGAAACATGACATTTGATATTGATAGAGATTTCCCACCATTACGTGTGTAAGAAACCAGCAGAGGCTGAACCACTGTAACGTTTCACAGCACTCGAGCACATCTTCAAGAGACAGAGAAAAGGCACCATGAGAACAGCAAATGTCAATCACAACCTACAGTTAATGCCTAACTACTCACACAAAATGTCAAGATATGAACATTCAGCAAGGGCATATACTACAGTATTTTAAATATGCTGAAAAAAATAAAAATATTTACTATATTAAGTAGCCCTATGGAGTTTATGTATTGGCTCTGCATTACAGTCATTTAACTCTATATTCTCTACACAGAAGCCTTAATATTAAACTAAGCAAAGTAATCACCACTTAAATGCTGTTAAGATAAAGCACATTGACTATGAGCAGGTGGAGAGACACCGTTACGATAGCAATCCCAGCTTGAGAAGTCCTTCCTCGCTGGGCACTCCAAAGACACGGAAAAAGACAGGATGCCTCCGCAAAGGCAAATTAACAAGGTCCCAGTCAAAGCCTAATTAGAAACCAGCTCCACCCAGTCATCCATTTAAGAATAAAGCTGTTTAAACATAACCAGTTAGAGAAAGTATGTTGCCAGAAATTAAACTAAGGACATCTTTCCAGGGACATCTGGAAATCTTCCTCAAATGTCAGGCAATGTTGTGAACAGTTTCACTACTAAATTATCTGCTGCAATTTAAGAATTATCAGTTGTTACTGCAAAGTTAGGATTTGGCTAATAAATCATTAGCACAACTTCTACCCCTAACACACAGAAAAAGAAAGGCCATTAAAACAGAATTCTAGAACAGCTCATGAAACAGCAACCACTTTAAGGGTTATCAGCAAAGAGCAACTGCTATCTGGCCAGATGAGATTCTGAATATAATACCCACATGTGAGTCTGAGGGGAATAAACAAAAATGAAATGATCAAGATGTTCGCTAAACTACCTTTGCACATCACTATGTTCAAACGGAATGAGCTCCTGAGTCATATTCCCTGCACCTCTTTAACATAGTCCTCCATATGAAGAGCAGGGATCAAATGGAGCGATTTCCATCCTGCCTTGTAGCAACTGAAGAGAAACGAAGAGCAGCGAAGAGCTCACACCTAACAACTGTACTATTTAGAGACAGAGAAAGGAACAGGAGCTCTGGCAAAGCAAGTATGAAAAGTCCCACACAGCAGGTCTTTCTTCTAGGACTAAACAGCGCTGTGAACGTGACAAAAGCAGCAGAAGTTGATTTGATGGACATCTAGACACCAGGCATGGAAGTCTGGTCTGGTGCGCTGGAGGTGGGAAGGATGATCTCCCCTAGGGTAGGTTTGCTTCAGCATCAGTGGGAGGTTCCCAATGCCAAGACCTCTGAGCTACTCAGAGCTCTTTCCTTTCCCCAGCCTTGGCTGCCCTTTTCCACCAACGTACACATGCACAGTCTCTCTTCTCACACACACACACACCCCCACACACACACGTGCACCTTTATAGGAGATTCCTATGCAGGACTCCATCCAGCTCAGACCGTAAGCACACAGCTACCAGAGTGGTACACTGTGTCTAATTCACCATCCATTTATATCTTTTATTTACCCTTCAGAAGGAGACTAAAGGCAACTAACAGCTCCCTGAGCTACAGGGGAGTATCCAGAAAGTATGAAAACCCCCACACATTACTCATACATCAGGCAGACTACAAGGAAGCTAACAAATAAAAAAATGTTGCATTTCCACAATTGGCTTGCTCCCAGCTCACATCAGCTAAAATTAGCAACCTATTGCATTTACTACACGTGCATAGGTATGCCTCTTGAATTAGCTAGTTTGTCAGCTCAGCATCCTCGCACCACAAGAACGACCTTATTCTGGCCTCAGATTTTAGAAACTTGCAAGAAATCCTTCTATTCATTAAAGCAGGGTCAAGCTCAAAATATTACTGCATCTGAAAACACAGCCACTGATTTAACAACGTACTGTACCACGATTTGGAATAGCCACTTTCCATTTACTGTCAGGAAGATGCTTTTTCAACAGTTGTTTTATAATGTGAAGTTGTATAATGCCCCTTCAAAAATGATACTTGCAGGTTGGAATCTCTTTTGCTGAACTGCCACTCAAAAACTTTGCTATATTTGTCAGGAAAAGTCAAAATACTATTACTTTAACATCCCATTAATGTTTTAACCAAGTTCTCTTAATAGCTCCAAAGGATGAAATGTTCAATTTAAAACTGTAAATCTGTTTGTCTGCCTGTCAAAACAATACCAGCTCTTGCTATGTCTAGCACCGGCAGTGGATTTACCGAGCAGATTTCAGCTGCTAGTAGTCTAAACTAAATGTACTAACCAAAGAAAATTAAAATAGAAATACCAGATACAGACATTGACTCACAACCCAGGAGGTTTACAGGAGCTAGAAAACGTCCCTGGGTTAAGCCCATATTCTAACGTCATTTCTCAGAGCATAGAACACATAAACATCTCCATTTTTATCAGTTTGCCCCCACTGGTAAAATGAGGACATTAAAATGTACTTAACTCTTTAAGATGAAAGCAGTGAAAAATGAGGTTAAATGAGATCAGAGACTACTCCTGCTCCCACAGAAGTCAGCAGAGTTTTTCTCACTGTCCTTCGTGGGCACAAAGCCCTGCAATGAATGTGCCTGAAGACAGAAAGGACCTTTCAAGTCGTCAGTGTTGTTACTAACAACATGCAACGTTCCCTCTATGTGAAAACACCAGAGATTTTAAGAATAGATGGTGCTTTATGAAAATGTGAGATCTTGTATGACATGAGCTACCGACACGAACAGTTCCTGCATGAAGCCAATCACAGCTGTCTGAGCTGCTGTAAATATTTTAGGAAGATAATTCAGTCTTCATTTAAAGCCTTACAGTTTGACGTACACAGAATAATTTAAGTAAATTACCTCTCAGACACATGCATTGACATATTTTAATGTAGATACAAACACTTTATAAAGCGAGACATTAGGAAAACACACCACCGAAATGCATGAAGTACCACCGCTAACTTGTAGTTATGAACATCTGGAAAGTAAAAGGTAGGTGGCTCTGGTGTATGTCAACAGAAAAACAAGAAGGCAAGCTAATCCTCTCACCAGCGGTAAGTAGCAAACAGGATGCTACTCCAACTTGCAACTTTTCAAGATTATGTACCTCCCTTTAAAGCAACTGTATTTCTAGTCCATATGGTTGCTGAAGATGAGGATGGAAAGACGAAAAGAAGCAAACGAAACTTTGGATCTTGGTTACATGTCTTGCCCCAAAAGTAAGGCATAGTCTCCTACAAATACAAAATGGAAAGAGAATGTTTTGGACTAATGATGGTATGCGGGTACCACCACAGCAAAGAATCCAGAAAGCTCACATCCTTGCAAACCTACAGGAAAAATTCAGGGAAACATCTGTGGAGGATGAGGTCACTCTTAAGCCAGTAAATCAAAATGCTTAAATTGTTTAGCATTACATTCCTAGACTTTTGTTTGATCTCTCCCCTTCTCATTCAATTTCCTATTTCTCTTGAATGAAGTAGCACAGTATTGACCACAGCTGATGACCTAGGGAGCAGAGTACATCACCAGCACCCAGTGCTCCCACCTGCTCTTTGGCAGGGAGAGGTGCAGCAGCAGGAAGCGGGATGAGGAGTGTCTGCGGGGAAGGGAGAGCAGGGAAGGGACCTGGCTGCTTCTGCGAGGCCAGATGGTGGGCCGATGAGAGTCGTCTGTAAGCTGGGACACGGTAACATAAAAAGGGCCTCAAGTTTAAAGGTATGACGTACGCAACGTTTTGGTTATCTAGGAAGAATGCTGGTGTATTTATAATAATGTATTTGAAACTCCCTGTATAACTTCGTTATGTGCGTTCATTTAACAAGAGGGATGATAAGGCAGGGAGGGTTTGGAAGAACTCCGAGATACAATGTATGTCTACCGTGAATCTGCAACAGAACCTACATTTCTTTGCTCATGCTTCCATTTATAATGACAAACTTCCTCACCTAAATCTCTGTGCCGTTCAATTTACTAGAAAAATAATATTCTGGTTAAAAAAACCCAGCAGATGGGCAAACAAGGTAAAGGGCATTTAATTTCAGTTGCCTCTCCTCCATGCCAACACACTACTTTGAAGGGACTGTAAGTGTGGGAGGGGAACATATGTGCGTGTGGATTGTGCATCTCAGAGAATATCTGCTGCTGGAACGTCATCTCTCCTCCCTTCGCTCTTTCTTTCCACAATAGCTCAAATGTGCATTCACATGACAGGTGGTTCCACACAGCTCCATGTGGACCTAAGCAAGCAAACGGAGAGTCTTACAGTCCTGCATGCCAAGAGTGACCATAGAGCCCTTCCAACAAATGTTGTGTCAATCTTAAGGCTTCAGAAACAGATCAGCATCCCTTGAAAGTGCAGACGGAGGCTTTAGGTAGCCCCCATGACAGAGGCTGGAAATAAAGGTATTTTTCAACAGCACCCCAGAAGTTGCGTGGCCCTTGCTGCAGTTCAAACCAGGGCTTTGAATGGCTCTGTCTTGGTGGTTTCTCAGTAAATAGTGACAGAGCCTGCTGCCATTTAACCAGCCACTGATCAGGTCAGACAAACCTCTTGGACCTGCCAACAATGTTTCTGTATATTGGGATGCAAACGAAGAGGGCACTACTAATATTGAGGCATGAGACTCTGGCAAGAGAACTGATCTGGGTGAAATTCTGATACTGCCTTGGGACAAACTTGTGGTACGTCTGGAAGGGAAATCTATCATCAAGATAACCTGTCACAACTGCTTGGAGTTCTGGGAGAAGCGAGCGCAACTTAGAAATCTATCTTCACAGACCAAGAAGTGAACAGTGATGCTGAGGACCTGAAACGGAGGACACAAGAGAACACGCAGCTTTGGCTTCAAATTCCATGTGCAACATCTCCAGCCACAGGCGAGACTCTGAAAAAGCTCTTTAAGGAATGTGAAAATGATGGAGTGAGAAAGTATAGGAACTTGGTGGACAGGCAAAGGACAGACTCAAACAGGTAATAAACAGACCTTAACATAGTTTAAGGACAGACCCCTTAAGTGGGTACTCCAACATGAGTACTCACTGTCAGAATTGGTAAACGGGAGGGGACCAACATAACACACTATCTGAAACTTAACTGGGACCTTATTCCTTCCTGCTATTTCTGACATTGGCTTTTCTGGAGGTAAGACCAGGAGTACTGTAACAAACAGAGCCACCAGAACATGATCCTCATGGTCCATGCTCTGGAGCAGAGACCTTGAAGAAGGAAAGGTGGTGTTGCAGAGGTGAATCTTCCCATGCTTTGTCTGAGTTAAGTCAGCTGCAATTGTTGAGGCAGCAGGTGGTACAAAGCCTCTGCTGCCTGGGAAGTTAGGTTGGAAAGAGGCTTTTGTTGAAGCCAGAGATATCCCTGTCAGTCCTAGGAAGAGATTGGGAGGGGAAACTGGCGGGTGCCTGCGTGCCATTACAGGGACTGGAAACCTGAGTTCAGGATGGATTTGTTATATTGCACACAGCTTGCAGTGACAAGCAGTAAAAGGTTTATAATTTTACCCATTGAAGAAACAGGTACAGACAGTCTACCCATTTCCCGCCCTCCCGCACGTGATAAGACTTAATTTTCTTCATAGTAGCTAGCATGGGGCTGTGGTTTGGATTTGTGCTGAAAACTGTTGGTAATGCAGAGGTGGTTTTGCTATTGCTGCACAGCGCTTACACAGCATGGAGACCTTTGCTATTTCTCACGCCACCCCACCAGCAAGCAGGCTGGGCGTGCACAAGAAGCTGGGAGGGAACACAGCGGGGACAGCTGACCCCAACTGAGCAAAGGGATGTCCCAGACCATATGTCATCATGGTCATGCTCAGCATATAAAGCTGGGGAAGAAGAAGGAACAGAGAGAGGTTTGGAGTGATGGCATTTCTCTTCCTAAGTAGCCGTTACGCATGATGGATCACTGCTTCCCTGGGGATGGCTGAGCACCTGCCTGCCCGTGGGCAGTGGTGAGTGAATTCCTTGTTTTGCTTTGCTTGCCCATGCAAATTTTGTTTTGCAATTTAAATGGTCTTTATCTCAACCCCTAAGTTTTCTTACTTTTATTCTTCCACTTCTCTCCCCCATCCCACTGTGGGGGGAGCGAGCAAGCGGCTCGGTGGGGCCGAGTTGCCAGCTGGGGTTAAACCATGAGACTGCAGAAAGCCAAAATCTTGATCAAACAAGAACAGCGGCTTATTCAGAGCGATGAATTCACACCTGACAACCAACCGTGACGGTCTGGAAGTCTGAACTACAAGGAGGCTGATGACCTCCTGTGTGTTCCCAGACCACCTTATACTGAGGACCAGCAATTGCCATGACTGAGCATTAGAATGAGGAAATCTATCTTCCACCTGATCTAGCCATTTATCATGGATCCTTCTGGCTGCGACATGGCAAAAAGCAGTTTTCTGAAACGATGCAGCTGAGTCCAGAATAGTGCTCCTAACAGCCAGAGAGACTCCAGGATCAATGGGCATGCAGAATATATACATCAGGCCACAGGATGATTCTTTTGGGGATCTGCCACCCATTTTATGGCAAATCTTGGTGTTGCTGGAGTTTGTCAGCAACTTCAGTTCCCTGAACAGTTTCAGAAGCAGAGACAGAGATCTAGGTGGCAGTCTTAGCGTTGCTAGTGCCAAGTATGGAGATCACCAAGTTATCCTAAAGGCTGCAGTGATGGTGTTGGTGGAGCTGATGTACCTAGGACCCAGGCTGGTGTGGTAGGCAGAGAACTCCTGCAATGGATAAAGAAGAAAAGAAATGCTTACAGCGCTTCATATTGGCCTTCACTGGCTGAACTGGTTCTGGGGATGACCAAATCAGAAGCCTCTGTGGTAATCACAAGGATCTGAGAGGACTTGAGTTTACCAGTCTGGAAGGGAGAAGACAGAGAGACTTTCTTGGGATGGCTTTCTTAGGAGGACAGCCAGCAGCAGATCAAAGATAACGCAGCCAAGATTTGGCTGACTGCTTTCCAACCCACAATACCCACTGGGTCCCACATCAGAGAAAGCTTTCGCTGCCTTCTCAAGGAGAATTTTTCTGTAGCTCAAGCTCACCGTCCCTTCCAGGTATTAAAGAACACCACCTGGAGCGCTTGCTGGGAGCAAGACCTTCTCTGCCACACTCAGGAAACCCTGCACATCTGTGAGAAGATGAAACTCAACCCCCAAGCAGGAGCACACCCAGGCTGTAAAAACAGCCTTGGGACATACCATCAAAGCCAAAGAAAAGTGCAGCTTCTCCTAATGAAAATTCATAGCAGCAACTGGGCAGCTGAGAGAAAATGGAACGACCCAAGAATGATCCACCTCACACACTGGGTGGGAAGGGGACCAGGGCTCCTAAGAAACGTGTTCCTGGTCTCAAGTGGCAGGCCCCCTAAATATCCATGATCTGGATGTATTTGTGGACTATCACTCCAAAAAATAAAAAAGTAGATCTTCCAGTTGCAACTTTATATAAATAACGAAAGTCCGCAAACTTGAAAACGATGTCTGCTCATTTACTGTCTCCTCTGTGCTTAACAGAGTCCTACTCCAATTTGCACTTAATTGGATTACGGCAGCTAATGGCAAAATGAGGTGTTAATTACATATCTTTTTGTACTCAATTAAATTTAACTTCAATTCCACACATGTACAAAGTTGTGACTGATCAGTGCACAACGGTAGTCAGCAGAAACCCAGTATGATTAAACTTAAGAAAAATTCTTCCCTGCAAATACGCTGTGCCACTGACAGCTCTGCTACTGACAGAGCAGCAGTTAACATGATGAATTCCACAAAATTACATTCCCTATTCTTTTCAGATAGGAAATAAACAAATCCAAAGTGATCTAGATGAACTGAAAGACAAAATATATGAACAAAGAGGAAAAATATATAACCATACTTCACGTGAATCTGTATACACTGGATTGTGATTTAAAATAACTTACATGAATATGTGCACATTTTTGTTTACTTGTTTAGGTCAAAATGTGTATTTTCTTTGTTTCGATGGCCTTCAGACTCTAACGCTTCAAATAAATCATTTTGTTTACTTTATATTACCAAGAAATCTATCTATTCAGACATTTAAGAAACTAAAAAAAAATAAATGGCAGAGGACATTTTAAATTTGTAAAGCAAGGAGTAACCTTATTACCTCAGTTATTTCTGTATCAATTTTCTATGTAAAAATTTATTTTTCAATTGCCAGCCATATGGATTTAGGTTAGAAGACAAAAATTAAGCAACGATCTCTTTGATTCTGAGATGCTGAAAGCTGACGTAAAGCTTTGCAACCCCATCCTTTTCAGAGTCCACCATTTAGTTTACACTAGAGAACTTCTCTGCCTTTGTGCGAAGATGTTACTGGGTCACATGTAAGAACAAACGCCTGAAAGCTGTGGTTAGTTCATCTTTAACTTGAAAAGTCCATCACAAAAAATAGTACTACTTCTGCAAGACCCACAGCAACAAGAGCAGACAACTACACCTTACATGCCAAGGTTTTTATGTTTGGATGACAACACCACTCATCTACGATCCACTAAAAAATATATCAAAGCTATTTAGTAGAATGTCTTTGTTGAAAAGTCTCTGTAAGCATTAGAAGAACTGCTATGACCATTTAGCTACTTATTTTTTTAATCTTCCACCTTTTACAAATATGTAGAGCAACATCACAGTCCTCATGCCTGTACAAGACAGTTTCTATCAAACCTTCCCTTGAAAAACTAAAACAGTCATGAGTTTGGAGAAGAGAAAACTGAACAAGATATGGCCAGGATTTATAAAACCATGAAAGCAGTGGATAAGGTGACTGCAGAACTGCTATTTAACAAATCACACAATGCTTGAACTGGGGCACAACCGTTGAAAACTGAAGAAAAATTAGAAATTGATTTAAAAAAAAAAAGATAAAATAAGGTCCTTTTTTATGTGATTGGTAATGAACTTCCAGTTCACTGCCAGAGAATGCTGGATGCAGACAGCAGTTAATCGAAAAGAATCACAGGCAACAGCTCCATAAATGTCTAGTTACTAACGGGATGAGGCAGACATCCCTAATCCAACGTCTGTGGACAGCATGAAAGGAATGGACTAAAGAAAGTGATGTGTTGTCCTTAACCAGTACATCCTATTGCCTGTGCTGGAGGCTGAAGGCTGGGCCAGATGGACCCTGCTGAGATCCGCTTGGGTATTTCTTCTGTTCTCTCATCTTCAGAAAGTTTCGAAGTTTATCGTTTCGAAACATAATAAACTTTGGTTCCAGGACACAGCATCAACAATTTACACACTGTTCACAGATGTATCACAGGCCAGAAGGACAGCTCGCTGCCACCAGAGGTGAACGACTACCCACAACAAGACACAGGGCACTATTAGAGGAACGCATCTCGTGCCAAACCTGGCAGCCCAAGAGAAGTGTGGCTGCTGATGCTTCATGCCCCCAGGACCAGCCAGTAGCAAGGCTGAAAATGTTTTCCCAACAGGGACATGCACATGGAGCACACATATACACCACATACATACACACCCATCTCTATGGCCGGACAGAGAGATCCCAGACAGACGCTCTGAGTACTTACACCAACACTAACTACCTCATCCTGGTCCCTGATCTGGCTGAGTGGCAGGACAGAGGAATAATTATTAATATACATGGAACGTATATTAATGGATACATTCCATTAATAGGAATGTATCTTACATGTCCAAGGTGGACACCACCAGCAGCTGGCCTCATAAACTCAATCTGCACAGTAGCCACCTCTGCATCCCAGTCTTCCCAGCTGCTGCACCTAGACATAGGAGCCCCCAGGGCTGCAGCCCCACTCCAGTTGCTGGTACAGACCATTGCACACACAGCCAGAACTGTCCAGGGCTGCCCTGGTGCCTACAGCCACCCACCTGTGCCGTTGTCCCTACACACCAGCAACCACGCTCGCACGCAGAGGTGGCTCTCAGAGACTTCCAAACCCATCCTGGCCCCCAGCCCACTTCACCTACTCACTGGTTCATCTGGTATGACCTTTGCTAGCAATCACATCCACACTCGCTCCAGTTGCTGCACCACAGACTCCCCTTACACACAGGGACTAAAGAGCTTCTTACTGGAAAACAGTTGAAGATGGAGTGTGATGAGGAGACGCAACACCCTGTGCTGGTTAGGAGCAGAGCATGGCCAGACAAGCATCCTGGCCAGCCTCTGCTAGCATGCAGACAGACCCTTTTATTCAGTTATTCCTTTACTTCACACATTTGTTCCTTCATGTATCATTGAAATTTCTCACTTTTTCTGCCTTCGGTTCATCTCCTAGACATTCCACAATAAGTCCTGTGCGGTCCCCAAAAGCTTTTCCCCTGCAACCCTCAATGTGCCCCACACCTCCAGCCAGCAGTGCTGTTAGCCCAAAAAGCGACCTGGAGAGCTGCTCCCCATCGCTCATGGTGATGGGTTTCACTCCTGGACACTGGGGCTGAGGCTATGTGGGGCAGGGAATCAGGGTCTCCCTTTCCAAGTCCTTCATTTGGGTTCCTGCCTGCCCCTGTGCTCCTCCAGGCTGTAACAATGGACCTTCCATGGCCCATGGTGACTAGCAGTAGCCCAGCAAAGGGTTGTTTGGGCTCCCCCACAGTGTCTCTCTGGGCATCGCTGTGGGTGCGCAGATGAGCTTTACCACACACCCGAACGGGTACCACCGCAGTCCGCCAGCCTCGAAACACAACAACTCTCCAACAGCTTTCTAAGCTCTAACACAAAGATTTAATCTGTCACAGGTCACCTGTATCTTAAAATAACGTGTGATGACCAGTCCCCCTTCAGCATCTGTTAGACACCATCACACATTGCTTGCCATAACCCAAATACAGTTATTAATGAGTAGGTAAATTGTATAACGAACCAACGGTTAGCACAGGCTGTAGTCAGTAACGTGCACATCCCTAAGCCACAGCTTCAGCAGTCTCATCAAGGGCGAGGCAGCTACTCAAGTGGTTAAAACAAAGCTTTTGTGCCCCAGCAAAACTGGGGTGTCACAGACACAGCCCCTGATCTGCAGACAGACAGGCCTGGGGCTGCACCCCATGCCTGGCCCAGCTGAGTCTTTTCACTGGTGCAGGAAGGCTTTTGGATCAGCCTCTAGAACTGCAATGCATTTGTTTTTTCTATTTCGTTTTTCGGGTTTGTTTATTACCTCTCTGTTGGTCTTCTGTTCCATTAAGCTGTTTTTGTGCTTCTTCAATTTTATCTGCAAGAAAGAGAAGTCATTATTAAAATACGTATATAAAAAAAGCAAGATCTTGGAAAGTCATTTACTGAAATCTGTCTTGAACTGTCTGTTAATACGCAGGAGTGATACCATTCACACGTAAATACGCGGTACATTATGAGTAATACAGCCATATAAAATTTTATCATGTTTCACCAGCAAGGCTATTGACATGTTAAATTACACAGAACTGCAGAAAGAAAAGCACTGGCATTGGATCTGCAGTCAACAGCTAATCCTGCCGTGGTTTCGTACCATCTGTAATAATTTATGCAGTCAGGAGATTCTTTGCAATAGGTATTATGGTGCATTACAGAGTATTTTAATACATTTTTGAAAAGTGCTGTTAGAACAAGACAATGAGGCACTAAATAGCGACAGAAACAGCAAACAGGATTTGCTAGGTGAGGCGATGGAGCCAATACTGTCACATGGGAGTAGCCGGGGGCGAGCGGTAGCCCCATGCTTATTCCTCCATGAGACTACCCAAAATACCTACACGTGCAGCAGGAGCAAAAAGAGGCCTCGAGTCTTTTCTCTCACCCTGTTCTTTGCAGATCACCTGTCGCCCCCCCAACACATCGGTGGCTGGAAGGAAAGCCGCTGTTGCAGAGAAGATCCCATGGGAAAGGGGGACCTCATTCTACATGCGTGTGCAGTCGCACGTGCAGAGCAAGAAGCAAGAAAAGGGGCAACTGGAATGAATAAAGACCTGAGACCAATTTCTTTTTGGTAGCAAACAGTCCTCTGAGTGGCTTCAGGATGGTAACAGGTCGTGTTGATATGAAGCAGCAACCAAGATCTGAACTTGGAACGTGGTTTGAGATATAACCAATCGTTTTCCAAAATATCTGCAAAAGCTTATTACTATTTTTTTTTATCTCTTCTCTTTCCCCTTTCTTTTTTTGTCTTTTTTTTTTTTTTTTTCTTGGGGGGTGGGGTGCAGGGCAGGTTTTATTACATTAAATTGAAAGAATAGGACGTAACTGGATTCATCCTAAACCTCTCTGACTCTACTGGTACAACGTAAATACCAGCCCTCATGGGTGTCATACACACGAGGAGGAGGCCAGCCCTGCAGAGTCCTCACCTCTTTCTTCCTGAGCATGGAGGCCGTTGCTCAGTCTGACTTTCACTCAGCGTTCCTATACGGCACAAGGTTTCTAGAAAACGGTCCTTTCTTCAACAGGCTTTTAAATCAGCAGGTTTAAATGACTTTAATATTTATGAGCTGAACCACTGAAGTACATTGGGATCATTTGTTCACAGCTGAAGTCTGAAATTGTTGTTCAATTATTTTCTCAGCAGAAACAAACCCTTCTTGCGGGCTTTAAGGCTGAGGTTTTTTTCAGCTTGCTCCAGTTCTTCATTTCTGCCTTTCAACACTAGTATCAGGTCTCCTTTCTCACTAAAGCTCAATAATTTCTCCCCTGCACATTGTCCCAGAGATTGCACTAAAACATCCCACAAGGATGCTAACCAGCCAGACACCCAGAGCCGGAGCAAATGAAGCCTCCAATGAGGGAGACCACCACTGCAATTGTAAAAGCCAAACTTCTTCCTTCTTCCTCTGAGGTCACCAAGACATGCATATAGATTGAAAGGGCAGTTCCATGCACACTTTCTTTTGTACTGACTGACGCAAGCAACTGAAAGCGAGAAAAACCCTTCACCAGCTCTGTATCGACCCACTGATGCAGGCTTACTTTAAACACTGACGACTTGATATTGAACATCTTCCTGGATGTTCGAGCTACAGTTGAAATACTGTACGTGCCTATACATTTTTGTACAGAAAGGGCTGTAATAACAATTTCTAACAAAAATAAGATGAAACATAAACAAAACATCTTTTACATACGTGCACATGTATCTAACAACCTTATAGTGCTTTCCCACAGATGACTGCTTCACGGAAAGGTGAGGGAATAAACAAATTACAAAGTTCCATGGTGGCTGTTGAAATACATGAACACACAGGAAAAAAAATAAGTATCAATAAATTAGCCATGTAAATGGAGCTATAAGGTTTACCAAAAAGGAATAAGCAATGAAGACCATAGATTGGCTACCAAACTAATTTCCCATCTGTTTAGAGATATATCTAATGTACAAGATTTGGTGTTTCTCTCTTGAGAGGATGTAAAAGATTTTTCACCAAAATTTATATTTAAGAGCACAGACAACCACAGTTTCAGTATTAATAAGAGAATTTTCTGCCTATTTCACATAAACGCTACAAGAAATGTAGGCATTTAAATTCACCATCATCCTATTTTATAAAGAAAAATTACCTAAGTATTTGGAAGCATGCTATGTTAGATTGCCAGAATGATTAAATGCTAAAAAAGAGTTCCTAACAGAAACTCCCAACCACTTCTTTGTCAGACTGTAATCCCAAAGAAAGAACCACAGATAACAGAAATAATAACTAGGTAAACATATGCCTGGTGCACAGCCAGAAAGTCTCCTACACTTCCTGCAGCTCCCGATATGTTTTCCCCGGTGAGTCGCATTTGTTGTGTGTATGTCTTCATACCTATGGAGGTATCTCGGTGAGGAACAGCTTCAAGCGCTGTGAACTGCTAAAAAAAATTTCAGTGGTTGGTTCTGGAAACCGAGAGCACCGAGCCTGGCTGTACATGAGGCACGGGCATTAACACGAGTCTGCTTGTTAAATGTTTCCCTGAGGACTCCATCCTCGTGACAAGCCGCATCACCCAGCTACCTGCTCTTGCTATTGCACTGCGGCACACTGAACACATCACACGGCGTTCGGGGCAGCTGCTTCCCACCTGCCGCGGTTTACAGCTACAGATCCTATAGGGGCAAACGCCGCACAGACCGCTGTGTCTCAGGCTGCAAGGAGGAACTGAGTTATTCCCAAATGGCTGCAGAGCAGGTGGGGAAAAGCAGGGTTTGAACCATGTACACCCCTGACACTGAAACACTCCTGTTCCTCCCCATTCGTTCTGACAACCCGCACGTACGCCAGCAATAACTTGCTGCTAACATCAAATTTATATAATCCTGTCATTTCCTTCTCCCGTGTCTCATTAAATTAGCCATATGTGAAGCACTTTCAGGCAAATTATTTCAGACAGCATACCGTATCCTTTCATAATTATATTATAGATTCTCTAATGGTACACACCTTTGAAAACTCATTATAAGCAAAAATACATTACACAAAAATCATCTGCAAAGCCCAGGAAGAACTGAAAACTGCAAAGTCTGCTAGTAATTGCAAATAATATTATCTGATCCAATACTCAGTTGATACAGTATTATTCCAGATTTAAACCTGTGATACTGAAGATACTGTCTGATCTAAAAATTTTACAAAGGAAACGCTTCTTAATCACTCAAACATTATTTACTCCTGCTAGGATAAGAAAAAGTCATTCAACTAATGGAAATTCCTAATACCTGGCAGGTACAGCACCCTCTGTTTCCCACAAAATGACAGAACAGTACATATCTTGACTACGCTGACCTGTCCTAATGTCCCCAACCTTCATCAGCCATCCTTCTGGAGTAGCACACATGTAGAAGCAAATGACGATGGTGACAGACACACTCTCATTTAAGATGGGACACTTCTCACCCAATGCTTACTAGAGGGGAAAAAGCAGAGAAGCAATAAAAGAGGAAAGCATCACATGCGCCACTGTCCAGAGAGGAGGTTCCATACAAGAGCAGTGCAACAAGCCACTGAGCCAGGCAGGTCATACCACAAAAACGCAAAGCACGGGTAACATCATATAATAGGTTTATATATATCTATACTTAGATATATAAAAATATATATATGTACACACACACACACACATATATACATATGCATGTGTGTAAAATAAAATGAAACATGGGTGCAATGGCTTTTATTACTCCAGTATTAAACCTTTCCACATTATTGTCCAACACAGCTCTCTCAGCAGGTATCTGCTGTGCGGAAATATCATTAAATTCCTCAGTGTATTAAATATATAATGTAACTGTGCTTTTTAGGAATGCAAAGAAGGAGATTGGCACGCAGTAAAATATGCTTCTTGTTTTACACACCTCCTGCTGTGATAGATCATTAAATGGATACCAACAGTCTGAGTGAGATACAGTGGCACTGTGGTGGGTTTTTAAATGAAAAAATAAGCCAGATTTTTCAACAGCTTAACATTCTCTATTTTTTATCTTCACTAAGAGATAAAACCTCACAGATTTTAATTATACCAGGAATAAGATGTAGTTTATAAAGATCGTTACTTTTTTTTTAAAGATGTCAGCACATCAGCATACACAAACTTGAACATGTTTACATGTATTTGAAAGGCATTAGGAATTTCCAACAAAATCTTACACAGCCTTATGTAGATGGTCAGTTAAGGAAGAAAAAATAAAGGTTTAGGAATTTCAGCAAGGAAAGCAGAAATACTGAAAAAATGTGAGGTCTGCAAAATATAAACCCCGTAACTTCTGACAGCCATTTAAGCTGGAGCAAAAAGACATCTTCCATTTGTGGGTTTGTGGGGTTTGTTTTGTTTCTTTCATCTCTTTTTTGCTCACGAGAGTCCCCCTGCCAGTGTAATGAGATGACTTCACCCTGCTGAACAAGTCACCCTGTACCGACAACACACACACAGAAGAATGAAGAAGCGGTCACCGAGGCAGGCTGCTTCTAAGCCACCAGGAAAGCTCACATGGGAGTGGTGGGTGAGAAGCGTTCATTAAGCTCATACAAAATGGCCAAACACAAATATTTTTCATTGTACATATTTGCCTGGGTCTGTATCACTGTAAAAAGGGGATTTTTTTGGCTTCTTGTTGAAGATGCAAAACTTCTGCTCTAAAACAATAAAAAGCGCTTTGTTGTTTTGTTGGTTTTTTTTTTTTAATCTTAAGTCCTCTGTTTATGGAGAAGTGGAAAATTAGCAGATTTATACCATACTAGATGCTAAGAACAGGGTACTTCTTCAAAACTTTAAAAAATATGAGTTCGTTGCTTGCCTGAAAGGCTACTGTTATATATTTAGATGTTTAACCAAAACAGCTGGAAGGAAAATGTCAGCATTTTTTTCCCCTTCAGTTAAAGAGAACAATTCTCAGGCCTTATGCCTGAGTCATCCTAAAAATACCTCCTGCAAAACAGCTTCAGATGGCAACAGTTTTTCTTCTTGCTTTCTCAAAAAATGCACCCTCTCTTACCTTACTGCATCAGAAGACATTTGAAAAGCAATTTTAAAAATCACTGCGTGTTTTGTCAATGGACACAAAGAAAGATATCCCTTTAATTATTTTTTCTTGGGTTGATCATCTAGATCACTAGCAGAGACAAAATATTCTTCAGCTGAAGTGCACTAATGTAATCGCTCCATATGCATCAGGCAGTATTACCGAAAACAGAATTGTAGGTGGGTTTTCATTTTTTTTGGTGGGGGGGAGCCACAGCTTGAGAAAATCACTGATGAAAGTTCAAAACACTTTGTTTTCCATCGCTACTTTAAATTCAGAGAGCAAGTGAAAAGAGGCTGAGCCCCTGTGTGATCTCCATCTCCTGCCTACAGAAACCCACCAGCCAAACGTGCCAGGAGCAAAGCGAATTGCATTTTGCTGCATGAAAAGTGTGTCTGAAAGCAGGTATTATTCTGTAAATAAACCCCCAAACAAACAAATAAAAATACCCCGAGCACCAGGCGGGTGGTGCAAAGCAGCACAGTGTGGAAAGAAGGGCTTCGATTTGAGACAGCGGGACCCGATCCCACCTCCACATCCCGCCTGAGCCGTTTCACGCCTTCCCCGAGGGAAGCCTCATGCTTCGAGCATCCGTGCCCACCCAGCGCGTGCAGCAGGGCAGGTGCAGGAAATTGATGCACCACACAAAGCTGATGCAAGCCTGGAAGCGCTTCCCAGGGCGGCAGGTTCCCTCGCAGTGCTTAATCCCAAGGCACCCTGCCTGCAGCAGTGGCTCCTGCCCAGGGATGGAGGGGATGCAGAAGCGCCCGTGCCCCGCTGCAAGGGGGCTGTGATGCTTGGCTTCTCCCTTTCACTAGGAGGAGGAAAGGCTCTTTACAACCGCCCAAAACAAGAACGCCGTAGTCCTAATGTTTTGGTTAACCGAGATGAATCCCACAGACTTCCTTTAACCAGCTAATTAAAAAAATAGAGGGCGGGGGGGCAGGGAAGAGTAAGAGTCTTGTCTGTACAAGGAGCCCATCAGATTATTTGAGAGCGCGGCGCAGCTGGCAGGGCACTCGGTGGGATGCGGGCTCTTGCCCATCCCTTGGGAAGAGCGGAGCGGCGGGAGAGCCTCCAAACCCCAAGCAGCAGAGCAGGGGGAGCAGGTCCCAGCTGCACACTGGGCTCACTGTGGGAAGGAGGGAGGGCAGCACCCTTGCTGCAGGAGGGGGACCCTGCAGCCAGGAGGTGCGAGGGCTGGCAGACTTGGGCACCAGAGGATACCTGTGATGGTCCAGAGCTCCTACCGCTGCCTTCCTGCTCCAAAATGGAACACGTACAAAGCTGGCAAACAGCAGCAAAAAGACATTTCACGAAACCCACAGGATGAGGCACTCTTTTCCCTCAAATTGAAATCTACTTTTAATTAGAAACCACTCTCCTGTCCCCATACATTTCCCTTTTCTAATTTAATGAGGAACGCTCGAGATTAAAAGGAAGATATCAGATTAGTAAAAACAGTCCCTGCATTTTCTCTGTAATTTTACAGTGTGGGAACTTGACACTTTTTGGTGTACGGTTTGTTTTGTGGTTTGTTCTTTCCAGTTTGGGGCTTAGAGAATCACAGCATCACTGTTTAGTGGGTTGCCAAACACTGAGCCTGATAACTGATAGCATGGATGTCTCCAGCCTACCAAAAATGCAAAGCAAAACAGATTAAATCTTGGTTTGCCAGGTGCTACCAGGTTTGAAGATTGCTGGTACAGAGGGCAGGAAAAGACATCTTAAAAATCATGTGAATTCAAAACTCTTAGCAACAAGCAAGCTGATGCAGGAGCAGTTATCATTTTAAAAACTATCAACGACTTTTTCAAACATCTAAAATGAGATTTAAAACATCTTAAAATATTCTGCGAGTCATTATAACCTTAACTAATGACCTGTTTGATCAGTTTTTCAGGAAAATTTTATGCATTTTCATTTCAATGTCAACTTTGAATGCTCATCAACTCCCTGCCATATATAATTATTTGCATTTAAAAATGAAGAACCTATGACAGATACTTTACATAACTCTGTTGAAAATAGAAGACAAAAATCCTCCTCTTGCTATTCCTCACTTTAAGATAAAAAGAGGATTGCATATTTGAAAATACAATCTGCAGACTAAATTAGTATCAGCAATGAACTGCTATGCTGTATATACTATAAAACAGTCAATGGAGAGGCTGTATACAAATATATAACAACTTTATCGTTGCCATCACATGTATAACTTAAACATGGCAAGGGTTCCTGATGAGGTTGACAAGGTGTCTAAGCATAAATTACACTTATTCATATTCACTTTGCATATGAACCCAAACTCGGTCCCTGTGTCATCAATTTATGATTGGAGAGCTTTTAACTTCTTTTTTTGCTTACATGAATTTAATTTTTATTATGAGGCTTTTAAACCCATGAAAAATTGAGCACAGGAGGGCGTGGGGTGGAGGGAAGAAGATTTTTGGATGGCTGTCACCTTACAGAAGGACAAAGCAAGCAGTGAGACACCCATGGGGTTATGCACAGCAGCTGCCAAGCACAAAAATTCAGAAGTGCAGGTGAAGCATCTCCAGAAATAGCCCCTGCCTGGTACCTTTTCACCCTGAGTAAGCCACCGTGCAAGGGGGGCACTTTCCACAACTAGTCCCCTTTCCACCTGTCCCACAAGCAAGGAGATCCTATGTGTATTTCTGAGAGCCAGGAGCTCTGCCACCAGAGAGAATTCATTTACACATTGTCTCCCTTCCATACCAAAGCACAAACAGAGGTACTGATTGCACTTCCATTTGCATAGCTCCTAATCAGCCATCTAGCACAACAATTACACCATTGCTATGCTGATGTTAAAGCATTGTGCTGCCCCACTGCCAAATTCTAGCTGTGTACCTAGGACAGGGTGATTTTTATCACTAAAATCTGCTCAATAATTATTTAACAGCCTCTAGGGCATTCACTGCTCCATGCTTAATTTCGACTTTCTGGGTTTTTATTTTCTGCACCTAATCCAATATTGAGGCTAAAAGTTAAAACAAAATATTAAAGCTACGAGTCGCTCTAGTTCATCACCTTCTCCAAGCTGCTGCTATGAGCACCTCCATACCTTCTGCACTGAGACAGGATTCCTCCCCCTGGTAGGTTTACTGCCCTTTGACCTGATGCCTCCAAACTGGAAAAAAAGTGTGGCTTTCATTTATTCATTTTTTTTTTTAAGCCCGATATAGAAATTACATAAATGCCAGTGAAAACCTGTGAGCATTTAAAAAAAGAACCCAAACCCCAAAAACCCCAACTTTGCCACCCACCAGAAACAAATGTAAAAATAAAAAAACATGGGTCCCAAAAAGGTTTCCTTAATTCCTGCATTGTCTCAAATACAGATCCTATAGCAAAGCAGCAAACAGCTGAGCCAGGCACTCACCAGCCAGAGAGGGGAAAAACTTTCCCCCCATCTTTCTGGTCCTCCAAAAGCACTCATCCTCATCTGCAAGGGTGCCGAGAGGGCTTGCCCAACACAGAAAGGCACAGAACTGGTTCAGCAGGTAGAACAACATCAAGAGCTTGTGTTTCATCATCTGACACGAAGGCTTTCTGCAGGTTCTCCGAGGGGTCAAATTGCTCTGTAATTTCTTCTTCTATTTCTGGAGTTCCTCAAACGCTAAGGAGTTTATAGGGCAGAAATCATATAAGCAGAAGCATTCAGCATTGAGGAACCTATAGCACCAATGGCCTTGTTAAACACAGATTAATTGCCTTAGGCTTAGCAACGCAGATTGTCTTAAACATAGCATATACCTTAAAAATTCTCTCTTTACCAAGATCCTCAGTCTTGACAGAACTGGTTTAAATAGCTAGATCTTTAGTAGAACTTTGGATACTAATGTTCTTGTAATTACCTGATATTAAGAAGGACAATAAATGGTACTGCTGGCTAAGAAATTTTATTTTTCTGATGACACTAACAAAAAGCCGACAAGTGAGCCAGAAGTCCAGCCCAACATGTTGTCTCTAGCAGCAGCCAAGAGCAGGAGTCAGGGGCAAAGCAGAAGAGGACACATGGTAAATCCCAGACTCTAAAGCCACTCTGGAACAAGCCCCAGAAGCTGTATTTGAACCTCACGGGTCCTGCATGAATGGGACCTATCCCTACGTTAGTTTCACCATGGGTGCTTTGAATCCGTGTGAGCTTCTCACATCTCTCTCCTTCAGACTGCAGGGCCTCATCTACTTTGTCGTTCCTTATACAAAAGCTGTTCAACAGATTTATAACCCTTGAAGCTTTTGCAGTACTATTTTATCCTCTTTGGAGGTGGAAGTGAAGAAAGGAAAGAGAATTAAGAGAAAGATGCCAGAATCGATCCCACTGTTCAGGATGAAGGCACACCACAGATGCTACTCTGACAGATATGTTTTTCTCTACACTGTCATAAACATTCCTAATGTTTTATTTGCTTTTTGACAGCTAATGAGTATACAGTTGACTTCTCCACACAAATATATGACCCCCAGATCTCATGCCCGAGTGTTAACAAGCAACTCAATTTAAATGAAAAGTTAGAATATTTCTCCCGTGGACATCACTTTGCATTTATCCGCACTGAATTTCATTTGTCATTTTATTATATGGTTGCACAGCAACCTAATGTCATTCCAAAATCCTTTGCATTTTCATTTGCATCTTCATCTTCACCTCCATGGACAACTCCATCAAATCAGCAGCAGTGCCACTTCACTATGCAAGCACTTTCCCAGATCACTCAAAAGAATGAGAATCGACAGAGGCACATTTTTATTAACTGTAAAATGGCAGGCAGTGTTTGTCTGCTAAAGAGAGGATATCGACTGCCAAATGTGTAAATATCAGCCTCTCAATAAATTCACAAGAGATTTTTCTTCTGGGATGTGGTGGGGGAGTTCACTCGATACTCTGTCTTTCTCCTTTAAAACCCTGTCCTTATTTCCAACCCATCTTTAAAACCCAGCCTCCCCAAACACCACTGTCCCTTTGCCACACAGCTCAAGGAATGTGCCTCTGGGACCTCACCTCCAGCCACCCTGCCTACTCCTTCCTCACCAGCCCCTGCCAGCGCTGAAGCATCTTCATGTATCGTCCTTACAACTGGACGTACTCACACACAGCTCAGGGCTTCCTCCAGACCAGCCGTTTGCTGCTGTCGTATGATATTCAGTAAATTCATTTTGAACAGGTCTGCAAAAATCATACTCGCCGCCAAATTCAAAATCCTTCTTTAGGGTTATGTGAATTAAATGTTAACTAAACATCACATGCAAAATTAACGCTTTTCATTAATTTCACCAAGGTATCTCATCTTCTTCTTGCTTGTTTTTCCAAGAACCTAATAGGTCTTAATGTTACAAGCCAAAGTGTGTGAATACAGTCCAGCATATGAACAGTCATAATGGCATCAGTAGCTCTTAGTGCTAAAAAGCCCCAAAACCTAAAAATCCACAATTAACTTGTTATGCTAAACCTTGCTCTGTGGACTTTGCCAAGCTTACTTTTCCATAGTAATCTTCTATTTTTGCCCTGATTTTTTTTATACGCTGAATGAAATGTTACTAGCTGTAGCTTGAAAGTGAGAGAAACAAGATACTGGATTAACAAAAAGAAAAACACCTTTGAAAAACTAGTCAATACAAGCTGATGTAGGACTAGGTGTACTAGAAACACAGAATTTAAGTGATATTTTCTTGCTAATCCAGCCATGAATGGGGGCTTAGCCACCCTAAGAGGCTTACAAACAAAACAGCCCTAGGCAGTTCTGTTCTCAGGGACTACACAAATTTGGGGGGAATATATGTATTAAGCCAATACCCACTTCAGTCATTTATTTTACTGTTTTCCTCTAGCTGCTCCCATCCTCCCTCACGACCTAAGACAAAAAACTAGGTTTAGAGTATCCCATTGAGTACTTGGGTGTTCTCCAGTCCTCGCGCCATTCCCATCAAGGACAGTGGGAGCAAGGATAAACCACTACTCCAGAAACCACACACACCCTACGCAGGGTTCAATGGACCTGAGAAGTTGTGGGCTGATCCCTCGAAATCATCCAGATCTGCCAGATGCTTCCCAAGGTATGACTTTGGGAAGCAGGAGCCCTTCGGCAGGCACGCCGAGAGGAAATCAGGCACGTCAGGATGTACTGAAAGGAAATGAAATTGGATCATATGTTCATCAATATAGTCCCAGCAAGCTGGGATGAGCTGAAACTACAAACAATCCTGCAGCTTTGCTATTATACTACTTTTAAAGTAGGAGTAGAAAGGAGCTACTAAGTTGCTAACCATTAATTTAAGTCAAAATTGCATGGTGACCTTGTGGAGCACCCTATAGCACACAGCAACAGGCCCTACACCACAACCCCTTGGCAGTGTAAAAACTTAGGTGTCCTGCTATTTCGGTTGCTTATCAGGGGCTGAATGGCAAATCAGCCTTGTAAATTAAGGCTGTACAAAACAACTGGGTGGTTTGGGTTTGTTTTTTTTTTTTTCCCCAGGGAGAGGGGATGGAGGGGAGGAGAACATCCCAGGGCCCAGATTCATCCTGCATCCTGCCAGCTCCTAACCTCCCATCTGAACAGGTATCCGTTTCATCAGGAAAAATCACGGACTTGTAAGTCTTCTGGTACAGGAGGACAAGTGACAAACGTCCACGTTATTATAAAGGGATTATTTTCTGGTCACAACCACACACCAGCCTGTGCTCACCCACAACCACCCACCTGGTTACCCTGCAAACCGCACCAGCCGCTTGCAAGCCCGCCTGCTCCTCTTCCCCAAGCCCTGTAAAACCAAAGATTCCTGCTAGAAGCAGGGCTGCGCTGCTCCCAAGGTACTTGTTAAAACCTGTCCCCAGCACTGCCAGCTCACATCTTGTCTCTCTCCTCCTCTGTGCCTGCTCTGGCTGCCCCCAGGGGACACGGCTGCTGCGGGCACCCCGTGCCACCTGCGGGCACCCTGCCCACCCCAGCTCGCCTATAAAGGCCAGCACTACCCTGGCTCTGACTGCTGAAAAAAAGTCAAAATTGCTCGGATCGTACAAACCTGCTAAATGGGAGCAGAGATGAAGAACGCAGCATGATTTAAAAGCACCACTGATGCATAAAAACGTGTAGTAATGAAGCCCCAGAAGGTCTCTTCTGAGGCTGAATTTATAGAGAAAGGGAAGGAAACAGTGAAACCTTTAATGACTCCTGCAAAGTACAGTCCTAACCAAAATTTGTTTCCTTTTCTTTCTTTGGGGGGTGGTGGTGGTGTTTAAAATACTTGCTGTATGCCCTGGATGGTAATCAGCATCAAATCTGAAGAAAAAAATTGAAAAGCCCCCCTACACCCCCCCACCCCCCCCAAGAAATATAATTAATTTCTCCCCTCAAAATGAAAGAAAGTAGGCTGAAGTATCTTAATGGCATTATTTTTCTTATTATTTCTGAGGTATATCCTTGGACAACAAATACACTCCTGAAAAAAAAATATCCTGGAATGCTGACACTGCACATTTTATACAAAAACTTAGTTACTACAAGAAGCTGAGGTGGTTTTGTTCAGTAAATAAGGAATAGGAAACAAATCTGGTAGTATACAGATTGTTAAGTGTGTTATTAATATGTAAACAGTGTTTTGAAAAATGAAGCAAAAATTATATAGACCCACTCACATTCACCTCATCCCACAAGAAGTACAGTTCCTACTGCCATGGAACTGGACTTCAGAATAATAAACTATTATGATTTCTTTAAGCAAAACAAGTCAAATCTAAATGAAATCCTAGCCCTCTTCCCCCTTTTTCTAGGTTCGCTGGTGAAATTTTCCTTCTCCGCTTGCAAGCTTAGGGAGGTAATTAACTAGCTGCTTCTTATACACCTACAGAATGATGGCACTCTGCAATCTGAACATCACCCGGGTGTTTTTTCCTTTTTTATTTAGAATTCATGCTCAATTTTGCATCGTCTGATTGAAGATGGGAGGGGTAGTGAGGAACGTGTGGGAGAAAGCCACAGCAAGCTGCCGCACACACCATCCCACCCTGCGTTTGGAAGCGAACAATTCAGCCTGGAGCTTGCTCGCTTCAATAGCAATGTGCCGAAGCAAGCATCCAGGGACTTCAAGTCCTAAAAAAGATATATTTTTTTTGGGGCCTTTACTAAAAAGATTTTACACAAATCAACCCCGTGCCACAATAGAGCAGCAAGACTTGCATGCAACTTTATGAACCCATTTACAGTAAGACTTTTTGTTTGTTTTGTTGGAACAATGATTACTGGAAAATACGGTGAGCAGGAGAAGAAATTATTAGAATGTGCAACTTGACTAAAACAATGAAAATGCAAACCCAGTATAATGTCCTGAAACTGCTTTTTTGGGGGTTGTTTTTAATGTGCCTGTCTGGACATTTTCTTGGTAGCACTAAAATTAATGACTTAAGAAACAGCCCCAAATTTCCAAAACTATTAAGATTTTAAATGGCATTCCCCCCCCCCCGCCTCCCCCCATATATACCCTAATCTGTTTATTTCAGCTTTAAATATCTTACCTATTTACAGAAGTATTTTTCTCAATTTTTTTTTCAACAGCTCAGCTAAAATAAATTTCTGCTCAAAGTTTCCACTTTTCCAGCCAGAGAAAGGGTAACTGAGACAAAAATTTTGCATGGTTAATAAGAAGAAAAATAACATTGGAAACTTTGTACTCACAAAGAAAGGAAGGAGGAGAGAATGAGGCCAACCTCTCTCATTCTTTAATTTCTCTTCTCTGAGGAGGTTCAGAGTGACTAGTAAACCACGGAGTCTCCCTGACCTAGACACCTGGAGTTGTGTTGAAGGAAAAGGCTCAGCCAACTTCTCACCAAAGCTTATGTTAAACAACAGGAACCTTTCACCCAAACCTAACATACACCAAAGGGGCATTACACAAGGAAAGAGAAAAGGTGCTGAAAAAGAAAAGGTGTTGGGGGAGAGGAAGAAACAGTCCACAGCTGTCAGTCTAGTATCTCCTCCTGCCAGCATCCTGCGATGGAACAGAGATGCATCACTTCTCCATGACGCACACGGCTGAGCCAGGCTCCCAGCGATGCACCAGGGCAGCTGCCTGGGGAGCAGGCAGGCACCCGGCTGCAGATCTCACCTCCTGCCTCTGCACTTCAGGTCTTTCCTTGGAATTTTTCCACAAATTGTGATTGCCTGCCAAGGAACAAGTGCTGCTTCCCTGATACTTGCTCTTCTCCAAATACTTCTTCTTCTCTTTAATGCTTATACCTTCTCCAAATTTACTTAGTTCATTGTTCTAAGCCATCATGCAAAACTGCTGGAATGACTAGATTTTCCAGTGCAAAAAAAACAGGAGCAAGGCTGGGCTCGGTGCTCCTCACCCTCCCTCAGTTTTCCTCTCTTGCAACCCAGCCCCTCCACCCCTGCTAATAATCACATCAGCAAGACCTTCCTGCTCCCAGATTCACCCAGTGCTGGTATTCAAGGCTGTAAGCAGCAGGACAAGGTGGGCATCCACCAAAAACACGTATCTGGTGTAACACCCCCACGTGAACCACAGTAGGTCAAGGGATTCCAATGCCTCTGACGTGGGGAAGACCTCAGGCTGTGCACAGAGCTCAGACAACACTTCTCTTTCTTTGTGCTTCTCAAAAACAGAGGCAAATTGTTTGTTCCATGTTGAAACAGGTGAGGGAGAAGGAAAGGAAACAGAAGAACAAAAGCAGGATAAAAGATAGTATGGGGGAGAAAAAAAGAATATTATGAAGAGCAACACAAAGCCAATAAAGTGTCTACACTGTAGAAATGATGCACTTAAAATTATTTTCTTTTGCTTTCTCTTTCCTGAAAGGACGATCAGTTCATACTGTGAGGACTCGACTAGAGAAATCACAGCACGCAGGAAAACACTAAATGCGCAGTTTCCCTTTTCTTTTCCCTTGTAAATAAACATTGGACAATATTTTATTGGTGACTACATTTAATTAAAATATATACTCCTACAGCAGATGACCTGATGTTTTCATATCTTTGGCAGTCCTTCTGTCCAGCTCCTCCTTTTCTGTAGCTACAATTCATAATTGCAAACCAAATAACCTCAGGTTAATCCTGAGGCACAATTAAACAATTTCTTATAGGTTCTCAGGTATTTGGCTTTTGGCTTCATGCTTTAGAAAAAAAATTAATCATACACTACTTAAAAAACCCCACAACAAACAACAACAAAAACAAAAAAAACCAAACCACCACAACACCCAAAAGCCAACACCCACACCCCCATTCATGTCAGGTTTATGGTTTAGGTGTTCAAATAGCTTAGATATAATTTGGTTTAACTGATTTAGTAATTATTTCCAACTATATTAAACTGTGACAGTTTTATGTTTAAGAACTTCCAGAAATTAAGTTTTATTCAAATATTCAACAAGCATTCATTAACAACTCAAGCCAGGATTCAGTAACTGAATCTGACCTTAATTATCAGTTATCAACTGGATAAAACGTACACTTTCACACTCCTGGCAGATAATTCTGAAGATTTTGGTGGCTGCAATTTCATTTCCTCACATGCTTCAGGAAACGAAAGATTTGGAAATTGTTACTCCACATTTAGCACAAGAGCAGGGACAAACTCAATGGCCCTCATTAAAAAATCCTTGTAAAACTGGGATTGCAATAGGGAAAGACAGATAACATTTTTAAATTATTACCAGGATATAGTTCTGAGCATGCAAATAGTTTAAATCCCTGGCTTAATCCACAGCTTAACCACAGTCGATGGTGTGACACCTTAGGAGTCACCTCCCCATAGGACAGCTAGAGGCAATGCCACCCAACCAGTACATCAGCAGCAGCCTGAATTGGGGACTATGGAGCATTTGAACCTGGAATGCTGTGTCACAACAAGCGTGGCTAAAGCAAAAAGCCATCATCAAAGCACTGAAATACATAAAGAAAGAAGTATCTGTTTTTAAACTATTCATACATTCAATTTATGACCTGTTGGTGTGCGGCACTGAGGAACTGACCTGCAGGTCTCGATGATTCTCTGAAAATAACCACATACTGCACAAGGTTCATTCCTGGGCGTTTTGCTGATTTATTTTTTTAATTCTTTGTGGAAGGGGGCGGTATTTGCAGATAAAATGTTAGGTTATTTTGGAAAAATATAGACAGTAATAATACAGCTATTTTAGAAACAGAAAAAGTTCAAAGAGCAACACAAATACTTAGAAGCCTGATGATGATTCTGTATGAGAAGAGTCTAAAAGATTGCAGCAATTTAATTTACAGAGAGGTGGAAAACATTTGACACAACATGGGTATATTAAGTAATAAATGTTACAGGGAAGGTCAAACTGAGTATTACTGGAAAAAAAGACCAAACCGAAACCTCGTAATTCTGACTTCTAATATCAAGATGTAGATGTTGGGAGCTGAGCTTCTCACTGGTTTTGCTTTACCAATTTATCTCAGCTCTCATTTCCTCCCTGCTTTCAGGCAGATATTTAAAATATACATCTTTGAGATTTAGCTTTCGCACTGCAAATGAATTCATCAATCAATTCTGTTGGGAAACACGAAAGAGAAACCCTTTTAAACACAATGAGATACTAGCTCTTGGGCTTTTGTCATGAAATATGGAAGCTGCGTACTGGGGAATCTTAACACTCACTTTATTAAGAAGAACACACCCTGGTAAGGGCAAACAGATAACGTTCTGGATGGCGATCTACTGTGATTTTCAGAACACCACCCAGCTAATTGCACTGCACGAAAGGTTAAAAAAACCCCACAGAACAAAACACCGTGGTCCACAGCCAGTTCTTGCAGAATTGCCCACTGAACCACTTGTTATTCTCCCTCTGAAACACTTTGCAAGGGCCACTCTGAGACAGGATACTGATGAATCACTCTGAGTTTGTTTTAAAGAAATGAGGAAAGAGTTAAAAATAATTCTGGTTGCTTTAGAAACTGACATCCTTTGTTTTGATTGAGATGAAATACCATTACATGCATGCAATACCCTTTAAACTTGCCACTATTCCAACAATAACTAAAGCTATTCTAAGAAATTACCACCCAAAGGGAGATCACCACAGATTTACAGTAAGTTTGCCGTTGCAGAGCTGGAGTATATTTGCAATATTACCAAAAATGCTCAGCCCAGCCTAGTTCAGAGTGACCTGACTGTAACCACCTAGAACACGACAGTAACTCACTGCCCACCCACCCCAGCAAAACCACGATGATCCAAACAGCGATATGGGCTTCTCCATTTTCAGCAGCAACTGGAAGCTAACCGTAGTTTCAGCAAATGCAATATTCAAACCAGAATCATTAAGACATCCTTTCTAACACAAGAACAAGAAAATACTGATAAATTTGAATCATGAAGCTAAAACTCCAGTGGTTTTACCATCATTTTAGCTTTACTGTTGCATTTTGCTCACCCTTTTAGGCTGCTGAACTCAGATTCTCCCGTTTGCCAATACAGACACTTCAGTTCCAGCCACAAGCATACCTGACCGCTGACCCTTCCACATTTCTTTTAAACAACACAGACTTTTAAACTTGTAAGCTGTTTGCTTTGAAGCTGGCACCGCTCCATCTAAAACGATCATAATTATTAGAATTCAAGCACGGCCAGGGATTTTTTGTTTTGCAGTATTTCAGCAGCAACAAACCCCTTCCCAAGGCCATCCATGCAGAGCCATCTCCTGCGTTTTCCCTGCTCTCTGCCCTGAGTCCCAACAGCCGCTGATGGCTCGCAAGAACACAAACCTCTCACTTTGACATCTGTCCTTACCCAGGGGAACCTCAAAGGACTGCTCTCAACAACCCTGCCGCAGCTTTTAAAACAATATACTAGAACATACTGATGTTTCAGTAACAGCCAGCTATATACAGTATATGATGCTACCTACATGTGACAATGTCTGTGACCCGACTTGTAACTCTCTTGATCTGAGTCTATCTTAACATTTTGGAGATTGTTCTGACTCAAACTAAAATTAAAAACACTGATAGGCAAAACGAAGCTCAATAGTTTGCAAACTAAAATTGCCATCTCTCCCTCTACATATGCGTATGAATGTACACATTTTTAAGGATGCATAATTAACTGCAAGAAAATAGTTCTCAGAAACCAGAAAGCTAAAGTATTTATATCAAAAGCTGAATCCTTCTCACTCTATCTGCACAAATAAACCCACTGAAGTTGCCAGCTTTGTCAAAGTGAGCAAGATTAGGCTCTAAACATAAATCAATCTGAGCAGTCAGAAACCTACAAGAAGTACCAAAGTTGCTTTCAAATTCCTTGCAGATTTTCACCAATTGAAAGCCACCGACTTAGCCTGTGGAAACAAAGTCAGCATTTTGTAATGCAAGACAACACTGCTATCACATGCAACATAGTTTCTATTAGGGCCACTTAAAATCAGAATCAAAGTATGGTATTTGTAGACAGCATTGCAAGGGTGCTCTGGGGAGGGTGGGGGTTGAGTTTGAGTGGGGAGGGTGAAAGGGGGTCCTAATCTTATAACTGAAATATCGTCCAAAATTCCAGCTATCCACACTCATCAGACAGCTTCGGGTTGGTCTGTTTGGTTTTTTTGCTTCCAAATTTCACCATGTATTTATAACCGTAAAAGCCAGTAAAGTGACTTGATTTGTGAAAGGCACTACAATCAGACAGAACTAAGACAAAAATAAAACTCATTCTCTATAAGGTTGCTCTCAAAAGTCAACTAACACACTGCCATTATAAGAAATTAATTCATCAGTATATTTTTGACAAGTACAGTGTTTTCCTCTGAAAGGTCATTTTTCTAAATTAAGCAAAGTATTAAATATCTTTGCTGTTCTGCTGCACATCCCAAACTTAACCTGTGAAATGTTTTCACAGTAAAATCAAATTACATTTGAAATAAATGGATGAAATAAAGTTTGACATGCATTTAAATTTGACATTTATGCTGTGAACAATGTAAGCAAGCAGTAAGGCCTGTTCATAAACTGCGTTAACTGAAAACGTGCATACTAAGTAAATGCAGTTTAGCCTAATTTTCCCCAGAAAAGTCCTTCTTTTAGAACTCCCCTAAATGCACACTGGTAAGCAGGAAAGGTACATCTGGACATCGCTGCCCACTGCTTATGATTGGAGTGGGTCTTTCTTACTGAACCAGGAAACCCAGACCAATGTTCTACACACCATGCTCTGCTGCGTGCTGCCCCTGCGTCCCTCCGCATCTTTCTTCTCTCCCATCAAACAGCGCTGGGTTGGAAGCCACCAGAGCTGCCGCCCAGGGCTTTGCTGCTGACTCCCATCCTCCCTCCACAAGGAGCTTAAGCTGGACTCTTTCAACCGGCTGTGGCGAAGCCTCGTGATGAACTATGGAAAATACCCACCTCTCCCGTTCCACGTCAGACAAGGAAACTTCTACCCGCACCGCCAACAAGAAAAAGCAGCTCCACAGGATAAAAGCTGGGGCTCCTTCGGTGCCAAACAGGCATGCCAAAGACAACTTCTCTTTGTGAATAAATACAGCACAAAGGATAGAGTGTCTCCCCTGCCATACCTACCGGAGTTCTTCTGCGATGAGTGAATTTTCTGCAGTGTCTGTCCTCCTGGCAGGCTGCGGCGGCAGGAGTGTCCTCACTTATGTAACTGCACTTCTGGAGTACACAATTACCCAACACACCCAAGGCACTCCAAAGCCTTTTTTTTTTTTTTTTTTTTTATTAAAGAAAAATCAGTTTCTTTCCAGCTGCAATTTTTTTTTTTTCAAACTGCAGTTTCTGAAGGCTCAGAGGCGCTTTGAATGTGGCACACCAAGACCCTCAATATCCCAACATAGCAGAGATTAATTTATTGGCAGTGCATCTCTCCATGTACAGGAACACAGGCTGAGGTCCAGATTTGCAAGAGACCTCGACACTCACAAGAACCTCCTCCGTTTTCACCGGTGCACCTTTTTCCTCCTATGGCAGGGCATCAAGTATCTGCTGAACATTCCTCCCAAAACTACACAACACACCAGCAAGCCCCAGCACCAGAAACAAATGCCCTCTCTGCAATATTTGACTGCATTCTTAATTCTTAAACAAAACGCTTTAAACTAATTTTACAAGAGAAAGACAGGTGCAAAGAGCAGGATACAAACTATTAAAGGAGTATTTGCCCATGAAAAGGCAATGGGACATTGTGTAGGAAGATACCTGCACTCAAGGTACACTCAGCTGCACTAAGACCTAGAAAATTAACCTCTGCATTTGAATAGCCATCTGTGACGTCAAATTCAGATCTGTCAGGCAGCGCATACACAGACCACAAGAGCCTTATTTTAAAGATCTGTACTTGCCACAGTTTACTTAAAATACTGTCTCCCTCCTGAACAGGTTTTCAGCTAAAAGTCACTCAAAAACTCTGGTAACCTTCCCTTTGGGAACACATTTGGGAAAAGACACAGCACGAATGAACATGCTGTGAAGGTACCAGCCACATCCATCATCAGATCTGTGCCAGGCAGAGCACAACAGAGATCTTGAAATCACTTGTAAGCAGAAATGGGACTTTTTAACTGGTAACCTGAGCAGCTAAAGCCACAAAGGAATCCCAATCCCCGCGATGCTGATGTAGGATTATAATCACACAGGTCTGAAGATGACGGGGACATCACTGGTGTTCATATCACAGCCTGCTGGTAAAGGATCAGGACCCTAAAATAGTTAGTCCCCTTCTCCCAAGAAGCTTAACTTAAATATACTACTAACAATTACTGATTCTATTCCACAAGCATTACAGATTCCCCAAACCCATACCTCTGCTCAAGGTCCTGCACATCCCGACAAAGCCATCGTCGCTGTTCAACTATTGGTCATTCTTTCACCCAAACCACTATTTTTAATCATTTTATCCAAAGTGAAGTGGCAGAACTTCACAACCATGCTGTGTTTGGAGGTACTGTCAACTTTCCTCACTTCATCACTAGGTTACACCTCATCATGGCTGACAGGTCTGGTACAACACATGCCATGTCAGGAGAAAGGAAGATGCAATAGGTAACCGACCTGCAGCCTGCTCTTCACCTCGCTCCCTCAGCCACCCGGGGCTTTGCCAGGGTGGGTAAGGCAAGTCCCCCTGGCGGCCCTCTGAGCTGGCAGTGACACCCCCGTCACCATCAGGGCTGCTGCAGAGGCAGACAGCACATTCCCACCTCTGGCCACCCCCTCAGCTGAAATGCTTTTCCAGGCTTCCAAGACACTGCAAGAGCAGGGAAACCATCCGGTTGAAGGGATGCTGACAAATATTTGTCCTCGTCATTATTTCAAGTGGAAGAAAAAGGTTAACTTGTCTGAGGGAAATAAAAATGTTTTAATTGGAACAAGAACAAATATGAAGTTGTCAGGATGTAAAAATGCAACCTCCATAAAACTGCTCGAGTTTTGATCTATGCAACCAATAAAGATACATTAAAAAAAAAACCCATGCTACACTGTTGTTGACATAAGATCTATGGGAGAGAAACTAAAAGTAAATAAACAATTAGACTTGTTACAGTGTTGATTGCTGAAGATATGCAATGGGAAATGATACCTCCCATCTCATACAATTCAACAAGACTGAGGCAAAGCAAATCAAAATATTATTTGTAATATTTCATTTCTATTTCAGATTTGAGATGTCTGGCCATACTAATTTACAAATTTTTGCTTTATAACTATATGACGTCCAATTTATATTTAAGAAACTTGAAACCAAACAGTGACACAGTAAAGCTTCCTTAAGGCATAATGCCAAAGAAAACCAGAAGGCTGCAGTAAACTGCACTAGTAAACACATTTTGGAAATACCTTGTACAGGGCAGCAAGAATCTCCCTGCTGTATTGTCAGAAGGGCTTTAAGAATTATACTGCAAATCCTGTGTAACAAGAAGTGGATGAAGCATATCAAACCATATACTGTCCTTTAAAATTCCCCATATAAAAACCAGGTTTTAAGAAATCAGGTTGACATTATGTTAGTACTGGAGAGTAAAATGCATTATGTGGCGCGTTATCCTCACAATTATCCCCAAAACAAGTAATGCATATCCATAAAATCAGAGCCAAATAAACTGAAACACAACATGGTTGGGAAATGCACTGTTAAGGTACATGGAACCTTATCAACACCAGAGTCAATATGGGGACTCTCATTACAATATTCCAGTCTTTTGAAACCCTATATTAAATTTTATTTAATAATCTACCGGCCATTTCTCCCATTCTAATATTACCAAAGGGCACAGCTAGCATTGTTTGGATGTAATAGTTGACTAATTTTCTGTAGCTTAAAATGGCCTACGCTGGGCTGACACCTAGCTTTCCCAGGAAAACTGTAGGCTCCTGTGCTGCTGATAAGAGGATGCTGACAGAGAAAATCTGCCAAAAAAAAAAAAACCTTCTGCCAGAAAATTCATTACCAAAATATAAGGTGTCCGTGAAATGCATGAGTTTCAGCAAATTTTATATTACTAACTATTTTCTAGAATGGTCAGTTTCATCTTTTCTCAAAAAAAAAAAAAAGAAAAAAAAAAGAAAAAAAAAAAGGAAAACCCCCACATTTTATCCAAAGCCATCTTTCACATTTTTATTAATTTACACTAAACTCAGAAAAGCCATGCAGAGTTTGAAAAGCCAAGTTCAAAACAAAGTATATAAAATTTATAACAATGAAACTGATCTAATACACATTTTCATTTCAGAAAAATTACAGAAATGTGGCAAGTTTTGAGTTTTCTGACATTTTAGGGTTTGTTGCTTTTTCACATTTAATACAAGTTACAAACAAAAAAAAAAAAGGCACACTTCTAAAAATAATGTCAGCAAAGACCTAGGAATCTAATTTCAATGAGCTTTAATTGCAGGTGTCCGAATAGAGTACAGATCTACTCTGAGGATCATCTGACATACCCACAAGGAATAGCTTGGCACACACATATTAAGTGTAGATTTAACATCTATTCTTCATTCAACCTATGAACAAATTTACTACTGTTCAGAGGACCCCCTTCTGAAAATATTCTGGTTGAGGTAATTTCAACAGGGAGGTGTTTTGCTTTTGCACAAGCAACACTGTACCCATTGTAAAGCTATGAACTTGATTATGGATCTCAAAATGCTGGTCTTTTTCTTTGTTATATACACACCTGTCCCCTGCAATGGTACACAGGCACACACAGATGACTGTCTCTCTGTTGCATGGAACAAATCAGATGAAGCTGAAAAGCCTTCCCCAACCCCATGCTCCAAACCTGGGCAAGCATTTGACTTCCCCACCAACATGCTACCAACAGAGGACATCAGATTAAGAGCCCAACCTCTGAATTTAAACATCTCCAGAGCAGCAGAGAGCGTAAATATATTAAAAAAAAATGGTTAACCCACAAAACCCCCTGCTTCACCAAAATTCAGACCATGCTCAGGCTGACCATAAAGTTCCCAAGGACTTTAAGAGAACCAGAATTTCATCTTACAATTTTATTAGGAAACCAAAACTTTCTGGCACAACCCCAAAACATCCACCTATCTGTGGGAACTCCCTTGTTATGACTTCCATTCCCCCGTGGCAAATGATTCTGCAAACCAGCCAAATCTCACACAAAGGTTTGCTTCTCCATCACTCCTCTGGAATCCCAGGGTGTAGATGGAAGTAAGGACTGGCTGCCTTGGAAAGCATCCAGGCACAGAGCAATAAAAAATAAATAAATAAATAAATAAACAAACAAACCCAAAACAGGTAGCAAGACGCCTACCAGCAGCAGAAAATTCCATCTCCTCTGGCAAGTGGGAAAAGGGATGGGGATGCTTGTTTTCGACTGCAGGGGTCGGTGATGGGAAGGCAGAAGAGTATGTGGGATGATGCTGGAGAGATAAGGGTGAAATGTCCATGGGAAGTTCTTTAGGCGGGGGAAAAGTCAGGTCTCAGGGTTAAGGAACTTGTTGTGGGATATGCAAGTTCAGTACCAGCGCCCACCACAGCTTTCCTGCATGCCTTAGCTCCAGTCCAATGTTTCCATGTTCCAAGGATTTATTGGGAAAAAAAAAAAAAAAACAAAACATTCCTGTACAGCTGCTGCACTCATGAAGTCTTACAGAGATATTCAGACACTTTACTGACAACTACTTACATAGAACATACTCTTGAATTAACCCCTTAGATGCCCTCCTGAGCCTATCTTCTCATTTACTGGTGCCTTTTCCAACAGCACACAAAAACTGAAAGGCAGCTTGATTTGTTGCTATTTCATCACATATTATTACTGCATCCAAGGTGGGGGCACAAACTCCTCCTGCCCTTACACATTCTGACAGGTTACACTAAATAGTTGAGACCAACAACTTCAAAAGCAGCTAATGAGTCAAAGCACCCACTGACAGTTCTCAAACCAGCCCAGTTTTCAGCAAGGGACTTTCTGAAAATCAGACCCTAATAAACTGTCACAGACTGAGCCCACACAAAAGCTACAAACCACACTAAAACCCTTCTGCAAAAACACATCAGACTTCTGCACGCATCTCCTAAATCCAATGTAAACTAATGATTGTGTGGACAATGCAAAATTAGGGTAGTTAGAAAGTAAGCCTCTTCTTCCAACTTGTAGCAATTAATTCCTAAGTAAAAAATCTTCATTCAGTTTGTTCATTCAGTTGACAATTTTCAATGGCACTGTGATGCTGGTGACGGGTTTTAACTAATTTTCCCACAGAAGCTGATAGCAAAACTCCTGCTAATTAAAACCGCATTCATCTAACTCAACTTCCAAGTGCTCCCAACAATCCCACTCATAACTCCTAGGTGAGCTAACAACCCATTTCAACCTTTTGGAAAATGATCTTTAAAGATAAAACTTATTATGAAGTAATAAAAACCTGATATTTATCTTGCTGTGACAATGAAAACCTATAATAAAGCATAGATGTTCAACCAGAATAAAATCTTACCGTGCTCAGTATTAACTGGTCTGTGACCATGCACCTTACAACATACAAAACCTGAAGAGTAAAGACCGGACAGCACAGTACACCTGTACAGTGTCTCAAATGGACACTTGGATCACACCAAAAGAAATCCACGTACTACTTTTAAACCAGCTCAGCCCCCCACCTGACAGTTCCCCTCTGGATGGGCTAGGAGAATGATCTTTAGATCCAAAAGCCATATCCCTGCCTGACCATGTCCCTGTACTACACACTTTCTAGGTGAAAGAGAGCTTGCAAAGGTTTAGGGTCACTTTTGGTAAAATACACTACACAAACTTACACCATCAGATTTAATATCACAACAAGATTTCCAAATATATTAATGGGAAGATTTGTGCTTGGGTTTTCTTCTGGAGTCTCCCTCTAAACAGATTGCACAGTTGAGTTATAGATGCCTTCTCAATGTCTTTTCAGAAGACAAGCCTGGGCTGGATGAAACAACATTAATAGCTGATCCTCCAGTACATACTGTGTCCTGTCACCTACCTCCAGGGCCATCGGCACTGCTGGGATTTATAATCAAATCGTGATACATAA
The DNA here is from genome assembly GCF_023634155.1 of Falco peregrinus. NCBI lineage: Eukaryota > Metazoa > Chordata > Aves > Falconiformes > Falconidae > Falco > Falco peregrinus. Next base: position 96,913,066 of record NC_073723.1, on the reverse strand, counting down.
CAGACAAATGAGCCAAAATTGTTCTTCATTTAAAATGTCATTAATTCCATTATAATTATATTGACTGTAGTAAAGGTCTGTCATTTTTGAATGGTGCACAAACACTTAATTCCCTGTGACAAGCAGACACATTCAGAAATAAAGACGCAGAGATAAGCTGACACTGGTTCCATGTCAGGGAAGTGAAAACATCTGAAAGGCGTAGCTACACAATGTTAATTAAGACGACTCATAAATCCAGCGAGCTCCAGAAGTGAGGCAGACGACAGGGCATGTCTTACTTCCTCCAAGGAAGAAGCATTTACTGAAACCCTACACTGACAAAGGTAGTTGCCAAAACAGCAGCAATTAATGCTTTCAGCTGCATATGCCCAGCCTATCCAAAGTAATTTTAAGGTCAAGCTTCATCCATCTTCATTTGTTTTTAATTTTGCCAAGGTAACTGCGATTAACTTATCAAATTTCAGGCTGAACTACTTTGGGGTCAGGGGAGACGGGAGGGAGAGAAAGGTTAATGCAAAGTCATGTGTTTGCCTTACAAGCCTAAATAAATAACTGCTGGTGATGCAGAACAATACTGCATTTTAAAATAAACAAGAGTCAAATCCCTACAGCTGAAACAACCAAAACACAAGTTACTTTATCTCTTAGAAAGCGGTTGTCAATATTAACAAACATCAGACATATGCAACAGCTGAACTGCACAGAAAAAAAACCCCAACCAACCAACCAACAAACCGAAACCACCAAACCCTCACTGTACTCTTTTACTTACAGAAATGCAGCAGAAGCAATATTTCCAGTTCCCGAAAAGAGCTGTAAGCTAGTCTGGGGGCAGCCAAGGGTGCTTAAACCCAAGCAAAGTTCTCGTATCCAAACACCTCAAGCTCCCCGAGCAAACAACAGTTGCTCCTATCCAAAGATGACAGCGCCAGTGTTGCAGGCTCCTTCAACAGATACGAGGCCTGCTTTGCTAAATCAACACTCCAAAAGCAAAAGTATCCAGCAAATTCTTGACTGGGAAAGTTTTAAGGCCAGAAGCCACCAGAAATGGCTGCAGACATAGCTGCCACCCTCCAGCGACAGGCAGGCAGTCCCACGTCCCAGTCAAGGCACTCCATCACTCAGAAATGTTTCTCCCAACTCCCTCCCGCACCGCCTGGAGCATGAACTATTGCATAAACCTGCTGAAATAAACCCCATCTTCTGGCTCCCCGTGCTTGCACAATTTGGTATGGCTGTATCGTCCAGCTTTATGTTTTGCCAGCTCTGACTTTTGCATTTTTAGAATATCTGCACAGGTAGCAGGTAGGCTTTGCTAACTGAGGCAACAATGCTTTTCTCTAATGTTCTCACGCAATAAATTGTTGGCTTCTGGAAAACTGGTTTGGATGTGATTTTGTTGGGTCTGCCCCCAAGTACAACTTGGAGATAAAGATCTTGTCATAGCTGTAAAACGCAACACTAAAGCTACACTACAGCCTAAGGTTAGGCTTGTCTATTTATACAACGGTATCCTCAATTTAATGTTCTTGTAGTCCATTTTTGTCTTTTCATACAAATAGTATTTGCAAAAGCGAAATGTATTTGTTCACACAGACCAAACAGAGCCTTTTTCCCATTATTAGCCTGGAAGCTAACAACTACTTTAGAGCAATTCCAGTACAACGAAATGCTGTTATTGGCTGTTTATGTAACAGTGAATTAACACACACCCCCCTCCCCGATAACTTTCAGGAATTCATACCCATAGTGCATAAAATGTACTTTGCGAGAGCTTGTTAATATGGTAAGTGCAAAAGCTGCCGCGATTCAGCAGACTGTCTTTCAAAGCAAACATGCTTAACCTGCAGTTTCAGTCATGGAAGAAATTACTCAATTAATTGCAGACAACAAAAACAACAGGGTTATAACTAATGTACAGTAAATGCTCTGTGGGTGTCATGCAAGCTCATTTCCCAGTAGCGTACTCTCTTACATTCTAACACATTTCTTACCCCACTGCTGTAAAACAGTTTAAGAATGTTAAATATACTTAGATTTCTTTTTTTCCCACACACATATTCGTTTTCTGGCAATGAGTAGTATTATTAACCCAGGTAGGGTTTGTCCTCTTAAGAAACACATTTACCATACGCTGTTTTGTAGCACGGTGTTTTTCACACTTTCTTCTAGACCATGCATCAGCTTTTCCAAATTGAAAACCAAGCATCGGAATTTATAAAGTTTTTGCCTGCACTAATGATATCGTTGCAGTGACAAAGGAAGAGACCACACTTTGAGGAGTCAACACCTGCCTCTAGGAATACAAGCAGGCAAAGAGGAGCAAAAAGCTCCAAAGCACAGAAAGACCCATCAGTGGCAACTGCTCCCACTCTGACACCGAGCAGGGGATGGAGTACAGCACTAGTAACGAAAGATAATGAAAAGCAAACTTACCAAAGCAGACACTGACGTCTTCTTCCGTCATTCCTTCCATTCATCTTAAAGACATCTGTCAGTGACTCGATCTAGGCTAGGTATTGGCGCGGGGCTAACGCTTAGGCTCGCTGCCTGCTTACTGCTGGCGGGTTTGCAGGGTGCGTTTATACACACAGCTCACGATTAGCACGCTAACAACTAACTGCCATCATAAAATATGCAGATGCACATTAAGAGAACCCCCTCCTCGCACGTGACACTAGCAAGACCCAGAAACACTCGTGTCACCCCTTCCCCTCGCCACCAGCCCAATGCCTCAAACCACACTCCCCCCCCCAGCTTTGGGATACCTTTCCCGGCGCAGACCCCCTGCCATACCTCAGCCCCCCCCCACCCCCCAGCTTTATTTTATTTAACACGATGCCCGCAACAGTTGGGAGCTGCCGGCTGGCTGCCGCTGCCCGGCAGGTCCGTCACCCCCCGGGACACCCCGGCGACCCTGCCACATCACGTCAGGCGCAGCGGAGTGCCGGGTTAAGACGTAATCTGCCTCCCCGGCTTACGGATCCCAGGAATCCTCCCCCGCCATCTCGCCATGGCAACGGCAGCGACGGGGAAGACGGGCGGCCGCTTACGCAAGAGCAGCGCGCCGAGCCCTGCCGGCAGGCACCGGCCCTCCGCTCCGCACCGCTCCGCGCCGCTCCGCGCCCCCCCTACACCCCCGCCCCGCTCCGCGCCCCCCCGCTCCGCACACCCCCGCTCCGCGCCCGCGGGGCAGGCGGCAGAAGCCCGCGGGTCGGGTTCTGCTCGGGGCTTCTCTTTGTGCGGTTGGTTGATTTGGGTTCTTTTTCCTGGTTTGGTGGGGGTTTTCCTTTTTATTTTCCTTTTACTTTCCTTTTTTTTTTTCCTTCTCGTTGCCTTTCCTTTTTCCCTTCTCCTCTCCTTTTTTCCCCCTCTCTCCTCTTCTCTCCTCTTTTTTTCCCCTCTCCTCCCCTCTCCTTTTTTCCCTCCTCTCCTCTTCTCTCCTCTTTTTTCCCCTCTCCTCCCCTCTTTTTCCCCTTCTCTCTTTTTCCCCCTCCTCTCCTCTCCTTCTTCCCCCAGCCCCCTCTCCTTTTGCCCCCTCCCCCCTCTCCTTTTCCCCCCCCTTTTCCCCCCTCTCCTTTTTCCCCTTCCTCCCCTCCTTCCCCTTCCTCCCCTCTCCTTTTCCCCCCTCCCCTTTTTCCCCTCTCTCCTCTCCTCTCCTTTTCCCCCTCTACTCTCCTTTTTCCCCCCTTTCCTTTAGTTTCCTTTCCCCCCCCTTACCTTTCCTTCCCCCCCTTTCCTTTCCTCTCCTCTCCCTGCTTCGTTTGTTTGGGGGTTTTGTTTTGGGTTTTGGGGGTGGTTTTTTTTGCATTTCCCACAGCCAACCACCCCCAGCTGGTGTAGATGTAACAAACTCCAACCCCATCTCCCCACCACGCCACAGGGACCACAGCAAAGCCCTTCATCCACAACGCACAATTCCCATTCCTACTTCCCATTAACGGGTGCAGCAGAAAACTGTTTGCGCATTTCACTTCTCCGAATCCATCACCCCGGGAGGGCAGGGAACTGGCAGATGAAAGGCAAGGTGCGGACTTTGATCGTGCAACCGGACCCATGCGGGCTGGATGTGGAGCACCGTGAAGGTCAGCCTAGGCCGATCAGATTGCAGCGAGCGAGCCGTAGCAAGCAAGCCAAACGGAGGTGGAAAAATCTATACACCCAGCTATCTGCCAAGAGATGAAAGAAAAGTTTGCCTTTGGTGCTGGGATTTATGATAAAGGTAAATGAAACTGTAATACAACGCTTGCCAAGACACTTAGGTCTTCCTTCAGGAAAACAGTTAAGCATGTGCTTAAACCCATTACTATTCAGGGCAGCCCATAAGCATTTGCTGAAGGTTAAGCATAACGTTCTTACACGGGAGCCCTTAAGTACCGTGCTGATTAAGGAGGTTTTTTCTTCTAAATCTGAGCCACTCTGAACCACAAAATGAATTGCCCTCATTATATTTTAATATAATCTCTGTCTTCTTTCAAATAAAACCAGAGAATGCAAACAGAAAGTAAGTCTTATTTTACATTAAGAGGATAAAACCCAACTTTACATTCTGTTGTGTTGGGTTTTATTCCTTAAGATCAACAGGCTGCACAACACCATGCATCCCCATAAATGAGCAGCTTTCATGAGGAAGAAAGCGAGCACACAGAAAAGTGTTTGCTCTGCTACTCCTAAACCCTGGAATTCCCTTGATGTGCTGTTACAAGCCAGAGAGGATCACACGGAGCAATGCATACATACATACGGTTTATCCACTGATCTCTTTGAAGCAAACCTTAAAACACTGTAGATGGTGAACATATTTCAGCTATTAAAGGTCGTGGATAAGACAGCTATTTATCAGTTCAAGTAAGGTCACCGTTACATCCACAGGCAGAGGGCTTTGCCTGTTGCACAAATGACACTGCCTGCCCTTAATGCCCCGAGAAACTTTTGAGAAGCTAAGCATAATAAACTACAAACCTTACACATAAATGCTACATCTCATTGATGGTCAGCAGGGAGGTATCGTATCATGTCTGCAATGGCTTCAGGTTCTGTTTCACAGCACACCACCTCTCCTCAGAGCTCTCCGGCCAGTCATTTCTTACAAAGAAATTGTATCTCCTGTTGGAGGTAGCAACCTTGCCAACTAGTGAATCGACAGTTGTGGCTTTTCCTGAAAACCTTGCTGTCATTTAGAAATACCCTGCTCCACATACTAAATAAACTATTGGTTCGTTTCTTTTCTTTATATATGCAGAAAAATGGACCTTGCAAAATTGCCTGTGCCAGTTTTACCCTTCGACTGGAGCTAAAATCAGGGTGTCAGTTGAATTCTTTAATATACAGTTCTGAAGGAAAACATTTTTAAGTTAACTCTTCTGTTTCCCTTTCTGGGAGATCTTGTGAGAGGCAGCCAAATCTCCTAGTACAGGTCTTGAGACAGACAGCAAAGTACCAGGGCAGAAGGTTATGTTAAGGGCATGGTGTTTCCCATTCTTATTAGCCATATCCAAATGCTATGGGCAGGCAGGAACATCTTTACTATATTCACCTCCAAGAAACTTTACCTTTTCTCCTCATTTGCAGTAATTTGCCCTGCTAAATCCTAAGCTAAAGGCATCACCTTGCTGGAAATCTTCTTGTTATAAATGGATAAGGAGAAAGAAGCAAGAGACAAATCTCAGATGTCTGTCCCTAAATGACTAAGTTACCTTTCAGGAAATACAGGTCTTGCCATGCTCCTGTACCTTGGCATGGGACGGGAGGTGGACAAAAGAGATAAAGTTTGAAACCCCAGTGCCCCAACTGTCCTCATGTGCCCCACAGCTCTTCAAAACAGGAAAGCAAACCGAATACATATGTTAATGACCTTCTTTCATTTAAAATAAAATAATATTTTTTTAAAATTGTTCATAAAAACAATAAAAAGAATGCCACGATCATGCTGCAAAAAAAATGAAAGTGCTTTCAGCTGTCCATGGATAGTAAAATTACCTGTGAACTTCACAAAGTGCCTCCTGGCAGTTGTGTTTAATCACAAGACTTCTGTTTAAACACAATAGGGCTGCATAAAGGGAGAGAAATTAGATGTCCGAAGTCTTTCCCACCGCTCTCACAGCTTAAATACCTACAGGCACTAAATCGACACAAGTAACATGAAGACATTAGGAAGTAAATAACTACAATTATCACCACTGCACAGAGAAGCTTGAAACAAACAAACAAAAACCCAACAAAACAACAGCAACAAAAAAAAAAAAAAAAAGAAAGATCAGTATGAATGCTCCTAACTCTAAATTTGTGAAACAAACCTAGAAGAACATGCTTTCTTATGTGGAATCATAGCAGGACCCTAACGGCTTTAAGACAAAGTGTACATGAACTGCTCCCTCCTGTGAAGGCTCAAAATTGGATGCTCAAGTCAACTATCTGTGACTTTTCCCACAGAAGTGGGACCTTCAAGAGACCATTTCCACTGCCACCTGATTCACAGCAATGACCTGGTAGCATGTGGTTACCATACGAGCTTCTCTGTCCTCCCAAAAAACGGGGCACAAAACGAAGGATGGTAACTGTTTTCAGTCACTAGTGACTGGAGATGACAGCACCTGTATTTCCGTATACTTCCTTCTTGGAAGAGTATTTTAATGGTCTATTAAAAAATTAACTAGTCATGAAACAAAAAGAGATTACAAACTGATGATCCCTATTTTCTAAAGTTGAACTTCCAATCTCTTCTACTGGAGTGAAAGTCCGACTGATGAAATAAACCTTGAACTGTGCCCTAGTGTTGCTTTACTCATCAGTTTTGGAAACAAAAGAGCACCTCGTCCCAGACACTGCAGTTTAGCAATTCATCTGTATACATGTCCTGATGCCAATGTCAAAAAGGGGGAGCAGAAAGCTTCAGCCAGCCAGTATCCAAATGTAAGAATTCCCCCAATCCATGACACTGACTGGAATCACACTTGTAAGGGATGCCAGAGCAGTTACGGTCATGGCACCGTGACCTGACCGTGCTCCCAACCCAGCAGTCTTCAAAAATGGGTCTCGGGAACAGCAACCAGTCACCTAGATACAAAGTGTGCGTGTGGAGAGTAAAAAGGGGGAGTTATTTACCATCAACACATTCAGCAGAACTCGGACTGCACCACCCCATTAGCTCTCCCAGCCATCTCCAGGAGCAGGAAAGCCGACCAGAGAAGAGCGCTCAATTGGAACTCATTGGCAGAGGGAAGGGGAGGGGGGGGGGGGGGGGGGGGGGGGGGGCGGGTCATAAGGGCCATAGTTCTTCTCACCTCCCAAATTCCCCAAATAAAAAACGGGTATGTTGTGCGTGCATATTGATTCTCTCTCTAATCTCAGCCACTTCAACTGTTCCTGAATGCTAAACTCTGTCTCAATTGAAAAAACAAGGAACCCAAAATCTATGAATTCATAATGTATAACATCAGCTGTCACAAGAGACAACACCATGGATACAGGAAAAGAGAACTATTTAACGGAGTATTTTTTCCATTTTTATCTAAGGAACTTCCAAACAATGAACAGGTGGAGAAGAGTTCATTATACTGCCTAGTGTCACCCAAACTCAGATTGCAAGGAATGTTATAAAAAGACAGCACTTCTTTGGAACTGCTTTAAATATGACCGAATAAAAATTCCTCCCTGGGTTTGAAATAAACTTAGATAGCTTTTCCGATAGTTTGGTCCTGTTACACTACGATGTAAACCAGGTACAACGCAATTTTGAACCATATTCAAACAAGGTACCTCAACCAATTTAAACTATTTTTAGACTGCAGTATTTTTACTATGAAAGAAATCTAACAGAGGAACAACATGCTTGGAACATCTGTCGCAGTGATTGAAAGAACTCTACGACAGGAATAGCAAACACTTATTTTCTTTTCTGAGATGCTGTCAATCTGTTGAACCAAAGTACCAGTGAAGTAGATTGTTTCTAAGATGTACCTCACTCTGGTCTGTCTTCTCCAAAACAAAGACGATTAAAATACCCCCTTGCTGCACAACCTTGTCTGCTTGCTTATTATTTAGCTGCTATCTCTGTATCGGGGAAAAAACTTTGTCAAAGCTAGTAAGCATGTTACAGTATTTTATATATATATATAAAAAAAATCATTTGCCCCAGTCTAAAAACCTCCACCTAATGAAATCCAAATTTTAACATGTGTCAATTATTATTTACATTTAAATCATCAACTGTATGACTCAACAGAATTCCTAAGAGACAGATCCCTAAAGCAAGGCTGTGTGTCACGCAGAGTATTCTGCAGAGACAATGAGAGCCACAAGTATTTATGACAGAGCTTTCCAGTTAATCTGTGGAAGATGACAACGGAATGGCTGCTCACCCTGGTTGATGGCTGGTTCTCCCGGATGGGTTTCTATGTTCCTTGCTCCTTAGGTGGTCCAAATCAAGGTTCTTTCCTACAAGCGTCCTGCCTGCCCAGACCACACAGAGGTGTCTTCTGCGTGAGGGTGAAGGGAGGAGTCTCTGGGGCTGTGTTTGGGCTCCCTTTGAGTACAAAGGCAAAGGAAATTGAGACACCAAAAAGCCATGGCGTGACTCATAGGGTTGTTCTTGGTGCACTGAAGATGCTTTTAGTGTATTGTGGTGGGCTCACAAGTTCTCAGTCTTCACAGCCACGGGTCCAACCGTGGGCAACCAGCAAGCAGTACCTCTTCTCCCTGTCACCAGGCTGAGGTTTCAACCGCATCACCCGGTGACAGCCATACACACTGCTCTCCTGAGCGAGGAGCTGCGGGGGGCCCTTAAGTCAGGCATGGAATAAGCGATCAAGACCACTCCACATTACCCCTGCCTGACTGGCAGCAGGAGAGCACAGCAGAAGGAGGCATGTCTCCCTTGAGCTCTGGTGGAATAAACCCCGAGGCTCAGCCAGTAGAAGACGGTCCAGTAGGCTGCCAAGACGAAAGAATGCCTTTGCCAACCAACAGTGGTGCTGCCTGACATGAGACAACGCAGCCCACGAAGGGCTGGAGGCGGCTGCTGTTGCAGCCTGGGTGGCTCCCATGTGCTTGGTGGCGAACTGGGTTCAGGAGAGGTGACTGTTACCATTACTGATATTCTTGGACCAGCCTGGGAAGTTTTTCACCAGGTCACAGCACTGCCAGCTACAGCACCAGTGTTTTCAGCCACAGCTGAGAACACCACCGGTTTTCTGTCCCAAGAAAACAAGATGTAAAATGGTTTAGGAAATGTTGTGATGGCAATGAAGATGGAGACTTCAAAAAAGCAGCCAAGCAGTTTCTGAGCAGTAGATATGGTTGTAAAAGCTTTCTGAGAAACTTCAGTATCAAATAGCTAAGACAGAACAAAGTATCAGCACTCAAGGACTGAAATTACTGCGCGAAGGGAGTGAAATGCCAAAGCCTTGAAATTCTCAGCTGATCATTTGGGGGGTATCAAACAAGGACCAGAATACTTACATATTCAGCTAAATAATTTAAAATCCTACTTCCTTTTCATATGTAAATATTCATGTTAACATATATTACGCTAAAAAGATTCATAAGACATTTATATATAAAGCACAGACTTAAAAGCAGAATTTATCCCTCTGCATAATGTTTTCTTGTAGATACAGGGCTCTCTACTTCAAAAAGGACTGCTACACAAAGGCATCATTGTTAACTTCCAACCACTGCATCAAAAATATTTAGTGTACCAATACAAAAATTTTCACAATTCATCTACAATTGGGAGCTAACGTTGGGTTCTTCTGCAAATGATTTTGGAAAAGACGGTGGACGTGTAACTTAATGGGGTGACCCCAACACCTGCCTTATGGCACCCTCCTCCACCCGTGGCTCAAACCCTACCGTACCTTCATCAGAACCAATGGATACAGACCCCACCTTCCTGAGAGCAAAGACTTGATTTCTCCTCACATCCATTGTCCTTTTGGAGTGGTCTCCTTTGAGCTCTGCAGGGACATGTCAGCTTTTGCTCCTGCTCTTTTTACCCCTCCTTAAATTTCAGCAGAGGGACTTCAGTATTTTAAACTGCTTGTGGAGAGACCTGGATCCACATTTCCAGAGCAATAAAAAGGTAGGACAGAATTTTCTCTGTAGGTAGCAGACAGGCAGAGCTCCTTTTTGACTAATTATTTTAATGCTGCTGTGGTTTTGTTGTAGTATTAATTATGCAGTAAGGCGCCCACAGCTTTGTATAAGCATCTTTTTGAATTATTTAAAACAAAATAAAAGGGAAACAGCAGCAGTTACTCAGCATTTCTGCAAACTGTGCAATTCAAATTTTATCACCGATCACAGAACATGCTCAACAGCAAATAATGTAGTCACAGTATACAGGCCTTGAAAGACGAAGCACAGGTCAATTCTATAGCTGATTGTCCCTTCATAGCAATGCACATGCTCAGGGCACATCGTAGGGTCACTAAGTGTAGTACTTCGGGGATTCAGCTGGTTAGTTTCTTTTAAAAAAAGCAACAACAAAACAAACAAAAAACAACCCCAACCGCCTAAACCACACCATAGCATAAGTGGAAAAGACATGTTAAATTAAACAATATCTCTCTATACAACTCTTGAAGTTCTAGTTCAAAATAGCCCAAAGTGAAAGACTGAAAGAGAAATAAAGCTCCCAGATTCCTATGCAATTTCAACCCAGTCCTTGGTCAACTCAGTAACAGTTGGGTCAAAAATGATAAACTAATACAGCCGATATTTGACAACACTGTTTTCCAGCCACAGTGGAGTGCCCTTCCCTCCTGCTCCCAAATCCATCCCAGCCCCTGGTCCCTGCACAGCTCTGAAACCATCCCCTTTCACGCCCACAATGGAAGCCGCATGGGGTAGCAGGTTTTAGAGAGTTCCCTTCAGGCTAACGAGGAAATGTTGAAATGAACCCGGGTGCAGTCATAGCAGTGTGACTCTCCAAAAGAAAGCATTTAGAAACAGATTCATAAACAAGGGGATTGCGGCTGTCAGTAGGGGCTTAAGGTCCATAATCAGGATCAGACAACACAAGGCGAACCGCAGCGTTCGCCGCAGGAGTTACTACACCTCTGTCCTTTTTCCAGCAACTTCTGCTGACTCAGGACTACAAACCGCTGACATCCCTCCTGGGAGTGCTCACCAGCACACTCCTTTACACACACACAAAACCAACAATGTGAACATGGAATGGAGTTTGAAACAAGTATATGTCAAAGAACTTTTTTTAAAAAAAAGTTCCATGCTTTAACCATCTCTCTTTTTTTCAAATACTCACATTAAGTGCTACACTGAATAAAAGCAGCTGAACAAACAATCTTGGGATTACTGGAAAAAACACAGTGGTGAAATTTTGCAGGATTTTAGCCCACTACAGAGACCCACAGTTTTTTGTCCAATGTTGAAGACAAATTGTTTCAATGAGTGAGGCTTTCCCCACTTTCCAGGAAGGAAGAACTCACTGTGTATGTGTGGCACATCCTAAATAACCACAAGCATCACGGGAGTTATTCTGCAAATGTACCCACCCTGGACACTGCACAAGCAACCCTGCCATTCAAAATGTGGGATAAAAAGACTACAGGGAAAGTACCACTTCTTGAAACTTACAAAGTTACTGTTACATAAAAAATACATACAAACAAAACCAAGAGAACTTATCTAACACTTTATAAAAAAATCACTTGAACTGACATTGTTTTCACAAAGAATATGGAAAGGTCACACAGAAAAGCAACTTGGGCTACAAAGTGACAGATTTCAGCACGCATCAATCCAAGCAAGCAAATGTTAGTGTTAATAATAATATTGCTAATAATAGTGTCTTCCATACACAAGGAAAACAGACTTCTTTGGCTATCTCCTAACCTCAACCAGGTTGTAACCTTGACACCCAAACTGAACTTAAGCAGACATTGCCAAAATCCTTTTGACATCAGATTTAGTAACAGTAGAAAAACTATTCCAAGCTTTGTCTTACCCCCCTGTGAAATATTTTTACAGTTTCGTTAGTTGAGCAGTTTTCCTATAAGTCACTGTTACCTCTTCTTCTATTTCATTATCCCATGTTAGACTCACAACCAGTATTCCATCTCTCACTGACTGCCCAACTTGCACTCTCCCAGCTAAGCAGGAGTTCTGTGGAAGAGAGCTAGAAGTTAGAGCGCACAATAAGCTAAATATGCATCAACAATACTGCACTCTTGCAAAAAAGCCAGTGTTGTGCTGGAACAGACAGACAGTAGTGGAGGCCCATGTGGAAAGCCTTCTGTTGGTACTCACCTTTACTGGGATACCAGCAGGGGGATTTTGGGCAAGTTTCACTGCTGCACCCCATGAAACACGTGGACAAGCCAGAAGACACTCAGAGAAGAGTAGAAAAAGGACAGATTAGGTATCTAATCTAAACAAAAGGAAACTGAAGGGAGACAATGTAGCAGTCTTCAATTCTTCAGAAAGATGATGCAAAGAGGAAAGGAACTTATTTTCATACTATAAGAAGGAAGATTTTACCAAGACACTGAGAAAAGCCTTTGGACAGAAAGAAAAGCACTTGAATAGAATATATATGGCACATATGTGTATACACAGGCATCATATATAGATGATACATATTTTATCTTTTTAATAGGATAAGAACATACATCTTTATATGAAGATACCAGCTGCTGTCAGAAATGACCAAGACTTTGCCAGTCCTGTCTTAGGGTAAGTGGGTTAGATCCTTTCTTGCGGACCCAGTCAAGCCCTGTGATTCCGCGTGCAGGCAAACCACTTCACCCTTCTCTCAGCACCAAGTGCCCGCTGAGGGGACTCTAAGAGGAGCAGTGCCTTTATTTTAGAATGCAGAAGGAAGAGAGGCTTTAGTCCTGCTGTCCCTGGTAATCCTGTGCAACGGTCAGGTACAGCCTGCCCCTCAACAGTAAGTCTAAGGCAGAGTGATGAAGCGACATGTGCAGTACTGCAAGTCACCTGAAATGCACAAAACCCCCAAAGTCCACGCAGTTAGCTACAATGAAAATAAAAGCGGGGGTTTGCAGTTAGATGCTAAGAGGGCTACAAAGAGGAAAGGGCAAAAATCTGCTGGAACCCTGCCTTTCACTTCTGTGCACTGCACCAGCACATGATGCATATTCTTTGAGGACATCAGGTTCCCTGCAGTCTGCTCCTAGATAAAGTATGTTGCTTTTCCCTCTCCTTTGGGTATTTTGTCTATACAGATTACTAGTAGTTTGGAGTTAAAACTATTTTACTTATTTACACCACCTCTCGAAAAACAGGGATCTCTGAGTTGATTATAAGCATTGACCACCCATCAGCTGTTCAAACAAGTTACATCTCCCACCTCACTGTGATTTAGCTACAGCTACAAGCTCGGGTTCAAGCTAAGTAAGTTATTTTTCCCATGTTCTCCCACAACTTTCTGCTAAGTTTCCAGGGTGTTTTTTTAATCTACCATTTTCCTCTTTCTCTTCTCTCTTTCCTCCTTCCAACCTTTTCTGTTCTCCACTAGCTGCTGTTCTCCACTGCTGCTCCTAGTTTCTCTACACCATGCCACAGGACACTCCTGGTGTCCCCCTCCTCCAAACATTTAAGAGCAAAGGTCTCCAACCTTCACTGACCCATCACCAATAACAGCACAGACTAACACTGAAACACCGAGGGCAACAACAGATTTTGGTTACATTATCAAGGCTGACTGAATTAATAAATATTTTGCATACAGACACTGTAAAAAAGAAGCAAGCCTGAAGGACTGACTGAAGATGCAGAGAGGTACACAGTTTGGGCTAGTCTTGTGGGTAACACAGAAGCACCCATGGAAATGTTACGGTCACCCTACAGCAAAGCTGTGAAAAATTACTGTGATTTTTATCCCAACCAACTTCAGTCCTTGGGCTGGGGAAAGAAAGGGGTATAGATGAAAACACCTAACAAAACTTTTTAAGAACAAAGTCATTGCAATAATATCTTAAAAATGAGGGGGCAGAAACTACTGTGCCTCTACGGGACAAAGCACGGGCCAGAGAACAACACAGGTGGCTTCCAAAACATTTTGTGTTCTCCTGTCTCTGGACTGCTGTCAAGGTTGGAGGGGCCCTGGCCTGATCTGGGTGCCTGCAACCCACCTGGTTTATGCCAACCATTGCGTATGAACCGCTGCATCCTGAAGGCTGGACCGCCCGACCCCACTCACCCTGACTTCCACCACAGGGCTTGCTAGAGGAGCCCAGGGCTGAAGCACATTCTCCAAGCCAGGGAGATGTCAGTGATCCCATTAAAACCTTTCTAGATTTTTTTTTTTTGTGAAAACTGACAGGTCACCACGCACAGATGTTCCTTTGGTTTTTCCTTTTACAAGGAACACTGAAAGTGTCAGTGTTTTAAGAACTGAAGTTCTCAAAAAAAAAAAACAATTCAGGAAGAGCAGAACACCTCGGTAATTACATTACTAACACACTCTTCCCTTAGCAAAGCCTGGTCCACAGCACATATATAATTAAGTTTCAGCAGGTTTTGGAGTCATGTCTCGTGCAAAGAGCAACTGTTGATTTTAACTACAGAGGCTTTTGACAAACAATTTATCAGAACCATTACAGGGCAATAACTTAGTACTTTGTTGTACAGCCAGGACCAAGGGTGCTTAACTGAAAAGTTTATTTCCTTTTGTTGTTCCACACAGGTCCATTAGGATTGCTGTAATACTAGGCTTTGTTTGGTGGAACGTTTCTATATGTATATGTATCCCACACATGCACATATGTGCCAGACTCCAAGGAAAATAAACAGAAACTCAAGCTGTGGTCGTACTTTTATTTACACCAGTCACAGCAACCCTCCTTTTCTCTGAAGGAGCCAAAACCTTATGCAAGGGCAATGGTAGATATGGGCTCTGGCTTCACGAGACATACTTGACAGGGTAACAACAGCTGGAGTGCGCGAGGTTTGCACGGGCCCACCACACGGACATCGCACTGCACTCATGTGGAAAGTACCGAGCAGCCGTGCCTCAGCTCATGTTGTAATGAGAAAGGCCACTTCTTCCTGGTTTGTACAAAGGTTATCAGAAAACCACAGGAAGTTCCCACAGCAGCTAACAAACATATGCTTAGGGGAATACAAAAAAAATAATACATATTTAGATATGCATGCATGTACAAAGCTGTTTTCTTAAACACAAAATAGAGAACTTCACGGGCTAAACTCTGGCAGAAGGGTGGACATCCTGCAACAGCTGCTTTACCAAAACCAGGTAGCTAATATGGAAGTTACCTATGGAAGTTACCTCCTGTTTCCCAAATACAAACTGCACTAGTATCAACAAACTAATGACCAAAATTAAAGAAAAAAAACCCCACAGAACAAAGGTGCAGTGTAGATTAGAAGAAGTGCTGCCCAGCTAAAAATTTCCATTGATCTTAACAGAACTAAGTGTATTTATATAGACATCTAAAAGCTAACTTGAAAAAAGCAGACATTAAATTCTGTTTCTGAAGATGTGAGCTAGTGTGCTTGGTTACACAACATGCTATAACTGAGTTTCTTCTACTTGGAGCATTTGGCAGTTATAAAAGGTGTTAGTAAGCCTTTAATTACATCACAAACCTTGTCAGTGTTTGATAATTTCTTAAGGGATTTCACAGAGGAAGCAAAAGGTTACAGAAATCTCAGTTTTTCTTCTTAAGTTTCTAACTTTCACAGCAGCGCAATCATGTGGAAGAAGCCAACATGAAGCACCAGATGAAAGAAGGAAAGTAAATACATTTCAAGTTCCCCTTTAATTTCAAAAAATCTAATAGTTTAAGCCAGCTGCAGGAAGCTCTGGCTTAAGACTGAGCACTCGAGGTTAAGAACACTGCTAAGCATTAGCGTTTTGTAAGCAAACCTCTAATTTTGTGCTGTGATAAAGCTATCAGTTACTAGCTGAATTACCTCCCAAGTTCAGTGCTCCCCCAGTTTGGCAGCAAGGGCTGCGTGGACCTGTGGCAATCTGCCACTGAAGACCAAGAAACACTTGTTCTATCCCAGCATACTCTTTCCCAGCTGGGGTCTGCTCCCCACCTGCCCCTGAGAACATCCATCAGCTGGGGGTGTAAGGCAGGGTTTTTCTCCAAACACTGCAGTCCTTCAAGCTGCTTGAGCATCATGTCCCATCATTTCTGCACAATGCACATTGTAGAGGGCTGGAAAATCTTGCACGGCCTCTTTTATTTTAGCAACAAGAAGAGATGTTGCTGACTACAGAATGACTTAACAGTGCTGCTTTCAGGGGATGCTACTGGCTTTACTACTTTGGGTAAATGTAAATTTACAATGAAGGATGAAACTACTGCTCGTGTAATGGCAGTAACTAGCTGTTCCTGCCACATAGCTATGTCCTGCCTTACCAGGGAAAACATAAATATGTACCAAAGAACGAAGCTCTGTCCCTAGAGTCCCCGTAACCTAAATCCAACAGGAAGAAGCACGCTCAAGAAAAACTCAGAAGGGGATTGTTCCTTCAGCTTTTCTCATATATGCAATGTATGCATGTATAACAATATTCCTGTTTTTGTAGCTCTGGTATTTGTTTTCCATTAGGCATTATGAAACTTACTTTAGCAAATATGTTTTGCGGGTTGTCATCCATAGCTTGTTAACCACTATATTCATTTAGGGACTACACATATGCTTTTTCAAATATAGACATAAGGGGAAGTAAAAATCATGCCAGAGAGCATTGGTTAGTTCCCAGGAAAGACGGCATCTAGAATTTGGCAGCCTTCAGACATGAGAAAAGTACATACACAGTCAGACTTCAAATCTTAAGTCATTTGTGTGGGCCATTTCTTTTGCCTTGGCGACCCCAACTTCTACAGTTATGAGTAGCTTAAACTGGCCTTACTTTTTAATACAAAATACATAGAGTGGTTTCCTTTAGCTATAGCACTATTGTACTAGAAAATGATGTTTGCAAAACACCTTCCCACAATTCAGAGTGCTTCCAAAAACTTGTT
Source organism: Falco peregrinus (assembly GCF_023634155.1). Lineage (NCBI taxonomy): Eukaryota > Metazoa > Chordata > Aves > Falconiformes > Falconidae > Falco > Falco peregrinus. Next base: position 96,896,078 of record NC_073723.1, on the reverse strand, counting down.
TTTACTGGACACCTGATAAAAATACTGCTGTAATTCATACATTGCTACCGAACCTCTTAGAGAAGGGCAATATGGTCGGTAAAGATAAAATAATGAATGAGTTATCATTGGGTTTCCATCAGAGAGGGAAAAGTGGTCACACCAAATCACCAGAACGCACCGAGACCTGGCCTCAACCACCCGATGGAAAGCAGCACACAGATCCCCGAGGTCATGCTGAAATGATTTAAACTACCTTCACACATCAGAGAGGCACAGAGGTCATGGATCTGCCCAGGAGCCGCCGCCAGCAAAGCCGCCTGTGCTCCATGAGGCCTGGCTCCCTGCTCGGCCAGCTATCGGCTTCCCAGCGGGAAGGCCCAGCCCCGGCCGTGCTCCCCAGCAGCCTCAGTGACAGCGGCCACATCCAAGCAAGGAACCTCTATCTCACATTCACACACAGCAAATAATAAACTCTCTATATTATGCTAACGACGAGGCTTCCTAATTGGGAAAAATGCACCCGCTCCAAGCTAGCTGGCTGGTTTGTTGGTGTTCTCCTTGGTTTTGTTACAGCCAAGGTGAAAGCATCTTGGATTAAACTTACAGCACGTTTTTTTTAAACAAAAATGTACTGTTGGTTCTGTAAAAAACCCAACCCAACCAAAACAAAAAACAAAACAAAAAAAAATCCCAAACACCTGCCATCAGCAAGAGTATCTGCCTAGGTGTGGACAGCAAGAGGAAGCTCCCACCAACCGCGCCCGCCATGCTCCCCCCGCAGCGCCACTGCCCCCATGGCGAGGGCCAGCTGTCCCCGGGCTCCCAGTTCCCTGCCCCACCGTCAGGTCCCTCCCCGACTTCAGGGCACACTCCCCCAGCCAAGATGGGGTTAATCACGCACACGCAGCCCTGTGCTGGAGAGCATCGCTGTGCTGGGGAACCAAACACCATGCCAAGGCCAGTAGCATAACCGTCCCTCAGCCGCAACTCTTCCTCTCAGAACTGCTCCATCCCTTGCTGTGCGGGAGGGGCAGCCAGCCATGGGCTGTCACAGAATCACAGAACGGTTGGGGTTGGAAGGGACCTCTGGAGAGCATCCAGCCCAGCCCCTGCTAAAGCAGGGTCTCCCAGAGCAGGCTGCACAGAGCCGTGTCCGGGCGGGTGTGGGATGTCTCCGGAGCAGGAGACCCCACAGCCTCTCTGGGCAGCCTGACCCAGGGCTCCGGCACCCTCAAGGTAAAGAAGTTCTTCCTCACATTCAGGTGGAACTTCTCGTGTTGCAGTTTGTGCCCGTTGCCCCTGTCCTGTCACTGGGTGCCACTGAAAGGAGCCTGGCCCTGGCCTCTTGGCACTCCCCCTTAAGATGTTATTAAACAATGATAAGGTCCCCTCTCAGGCTTCTCTTCTCCAGACCAAACAGGCCCAGCTCCCCCAGCCTTTCCTCATCAGGGAGATGCTCCAGCCCCCTCACCATCTTCATAACCTCTGCTGGACACTCCCCAGCAGTTCTCTGTCCCCTTTTTGCTGCTCAGGGAATGGCCCATGCCCACTTTGGCTTGTTTTTAAGTCCGTTTGGAAAGAGACAATGTTTAAAGACAAGGCTGGGTGCTGGAAGGTAACGCTGTTGAGGGCACAGGTTTAATAGCCATCACTGAAGAGTGAATTTATTTTCTGTTGATGCATCTACTTCTTCATACTGAACTCCGGGAGGGCTCTAAGCAGTGAACTCTAACGTGTAACACATCTGCACGCACGGCTGGGCCCAAAGCACTTAATATGTTGCAATCACAACACGCATCTGTAGGAAAACACATTCTTATCACCATTTAAGATGAAAAAGATATTTATATTGACATTACAGCAGACCTCTTTGGGAAAGAAGAGCCTTCAAATATGTTCAATGTTTTAAAATCAAAACTAAAGAGTTTATTCTACAGGCAGTAACTGCATTGTAAAAGGGAAACAAAACCATTCAGCATGCTTCCTTAACGTTTAAGAAAGTAATTAAATACTGTACAGTTTGTAATATTTAATTTGCCTCAGCTTCTGGGAAATAATTAGACACATAGGGGTACATATTCAAATTTCTGATCTAGTCTGCTTGAGAACTATTTAAAGGAAATATTAACTGATATATACATTGCTGAATCCCTCTGCCAATACTTGTTATCCCAGCAGTTTTCCCTCCTATTGCTGTATGAAAGAAACAGCCAACTAATTCATTAACCAGGAGGTGATGATTACATACATATTGTTATCAAAAGCACAAACTACACTTTTTTCCGTTCTCTCAGTTACAGTAATTTTAGGTGCTTGCAAAACAAGCAGACTGAAAATATTCAGCCTGAAATGTGATACTTGAATAATACTTGGGCAATGCCTCCTTAGGAACCAAATAAGACACACAGAAATTCTGTACACTCAAAAGCCCAGCTAACTTCACACAGCTACCAGCTATTCTTGATTAAGTATTCTATTTTAAAAATGGGTAAAGCTGAACAGACACAGAGCACTTTTTTTTTTTGTCCCAGAGTAAGTACGTCCACAGAGCTGGAACATTCCCTGAATTTTTACATTTATGCCGCCTTTAAATTCAAATTAGTTTTCAAATGCAAAAAAAGTCCCCGTTTTCTTTTTTGCGTGGAGTAGCCACAGAAGACTTGGTTATAGGTATAAGGAATGAATGATGCCTCCTAATAAACTGATTCAACTGGGTATTTTTGATTTTACAGCCAACTGAAACAAGCCCCAAAACCACAAAAAATGACTTAGCATTTTTATCAGCACTTCCCACCCATACATGTTTATAATACCCAAATCCGTAGTTACAATAGACTCTCAAATTGTTCTCAATAATTCACCACTGGGATGGCCATAGCCTCATAAAGAGGCTCAAAAACTGCAGGACAGGCTAGGAGCTGAAGACAATTTAGAAATATCACCCCCCAAGGCCAAGTCTGTCATTACTTTAATACGTCAGGTTTGGTCTCCAAGTAAAACTAACAGTGCATGTTACTGTCATACATAATCGCAATAAAGTGTTATAGCTCTAGAAGACGAAGTGCTACATGATTCAATAAAACTCTTCCAGAACATGATGTAACTGAATTATTAAGAGGTAAAGCATGGGCATTTTCAGGACCCTCCTCATCTGCAAGACCTGTTCCCAGGTAAGCTTGAAGAATATGATACAACCAGCACCTTGGCTGCCACATAACTAAAGGCAAGAAAAGAGAAACACAATCCGAAATTTTCTTTCTTTAATTCTAGGAAAGGCTTCCCTTAGAAAGGGAGCATTATAGAGGCAAAGAGCACCTACACAAAGCTGGATCCTCAAGATTTCTGCAGCTATGAAACCCCTTGGAAAAAATCCTAGTGAAACAGGTTGAACAGAACATACGACAACAGTCTCCAAGACTGTACTTTGTTGTTACGCTTTACATTTTTTGTTTGTGCTAACTCAGTAATCAAGAACTTAACCCACCACCTGGCTGAAATAAAACTAGTTTTCGTTTGAAGTTTCTCCAGCATCTCTAGTCGCTTTGCAAGGTCACACTGAGGAGCAGTGGTATCAAATGCCAAGAAAAAGTAAGATGTTTTGCCAAGCAGGCAGTATCCAGGGCCTCCCTGGCACAGGGCAGACAAAACAAAGGCAAAGGCAATCCATGACTCTGGGAAACGCCTGCTTTCATTTATTTAATTATTTTTTAAGTCCTCCAAAACAAAACGCAGAGACTCATGCTTTAACTGAAGAGCGTTTTATGCAGCATCCTACTTCTTTGTCAGACAACATTCAGGGTGGCAAGGTAGTGCTTCCAGTATCACCAGCTCCTGCGGTACCTCAGCTGCTCTTTTTCCTTCTTTCCACTGAAAGCAAAACTATTCCAGTTAACAATATTCTGCACGCAGAATGTTAACTACAAAAGGCAGGCAGATTTGCCTTCAGGAAACACAATACCTAATGGCAGGAACTTTTCAGAACTCAATGACAAGCACCTTATCTGCTTTATAGTTCCTAATGCCCCACATCACTGTTACACTGCGAGGCTGGTATGTCACGTAGTATTTTCAGAAAAAACTTTCTCTTACCAGCTCAGTCTGTGCATAACTCACAGAAGACATGAGTTGGCATTAGGTTCATAAAGGGCAAAACTGAGTATTTTTGTGCAAGTAGGAAATCTATTGCAGCCGCTCAGTATTGCTTCTAGCACTTTATCGTACGGTATTGCTAAGGGAACGCGTCTCAATTCTTCGGTTTGGCTAGCTTTTGAAGGTCTGTCCCAGCAACCGACTGCAATAAGGTATCTTGTTTCCCTTCTCAATATCTAGCACAACAGATGGGATATCCATGCCCAATATTATTCTGTGCAATGTCCTGAGTTATACCACAAATGGCTTATGTAACGCAGCTAAAACAAACTCCTCTTCAGCGATGAATGGGGACTCTGTTGTTGAAGGCTTTGCCAACTACATGCATCATTCTTGGTTCCACTAACGTTGAGCGGGGACAAAGGCTATATTCTGTCCTTTATGGCAGCACAGCACAGAGATGATGCTGTAAATTAAAGAAAGCACAACACGCTGACAACAGAGTCATTACTACTTTCTCACTCTCGGTTCCAATACAGAAACGTAGCATACAGTTCCTCACATTGTGCTGAAAATAATGGGAAAGAAGGATAAACATGGGAAGGAGAGCCTTTCCATAGCTCAAGAACATAGATGCCACTTCCTCCATCTGGATCCAATTTTGTTGGGTGTTTTTCACATCAACCATCTATCCCAGTTCATACATTTTCTTCTACACATTTTCAGAGCCCCTGTTCAAGCGTAATAAATAATTTAAAAAATAATCTTCTCCAGACCAGCATAATCTATACTCCTATGAGAATCTGCTCCACAGTCTCTGGTAATATCATATTTCTCTCCATTATCTTTATTTCAGGCAAATACAAAAAAAAAATTAGGTTTGGGGAAAAGATGTAAGAAAGTTTTATCTATAACTAGATGTAGAAGTTTCCCATACAGGTAAGTAAATTACACAGTCTTGATTCCTCCACAGCCCCTTGTTCTACCCCCGTTCCCTGACTGCCTTTTCCCCATACAGATACATGAGCTGAGCTGTCTGGCTGCTGGGTGTGACCTCAATATCATCATGATATTGAAGATAACCTAAGTAGAGACATCAGAAAGCACACATCTAATAATAAAGCTGTTTGCAGGAAACTGTGGGAATTCCAGAGAATATTACAAGCCTAGAAGGACAGGTATGCATACAGACACAGCATGAACCAGACTTGATTCTGATGTCCCAAGAGGAAACACTTCTGTATGAATATTATACTTGCCTGAGGAACAAAGAAATGCCTATCAGCATCCTTATTAGCTTTAGAAAAAAATATAATGCTGGTATGTACAAACATCTATTTTCAGTAAGTTTTATCAGGATTAAACAGAACAGTATTAAATACTACAATGATCAAAGGCTAAAGGGTACCTGACCATCCCCAACACTGCCAACTGCCTCTGGCTCAACAGCCCCACTTATCCCCAGCCTAGATGAGCCATTGGTTAAAGAAACAACTCAAAAAAACTCCAAAAGTGTCTCTTATGAATGGCAACCTCACATTTCGTGGAGATGATTACATTACGAAACAAATTCCTCCCTGTAAACTCTGGATATATTCTCATGCAAGCAGAAATACAAATTAGACCGGTCACTAACAGGAAAATGTTTTCCTTTTCCTGTGTTTCCAAAGGAAGCAGAGAATTTGGTGCAAATGTCACCTGCTTCTCAGAACTGAATTTCTACAGAAGTTACGGTGAGCAGAAAGTCACTATGAAAGCTTCACAATACAGAAAAACACGCAGCCTATCCCAGTCTATGACAATAATCTAAATACTCCACCAAAAAATAGCTAGCAATAAGCTTAGAAAGAGTCTGAGCATTATTTACAGCTTAGACTGTAAATACACAAAGTGAAAAATACAGCTACTCAAGGGCACATGCTGGGCTACAACAGCTGCTGGTGTAAGCAGTGCCTGATGCCAGTTTTAAACTGGATTTGTTACGAGTGGCAAAGACAGACCTGAGCAGGCTCCGGGCCACAGTTACTGACCTGGGTGCCAACGGGCAGCGCCAACGGGTCTGCACAGGTCTTTTTTTATTTGGTACCAAATGATATAATTATTATTATATATTATTATATAATAAAATATCTATTTTTACACAGCTGAGACCTCTGCTTTCAGAGGAGGTCTCAACTATGTAACAATAGAGATTAAAACTCCATAAACAAGAGCTACTGAGCTCTCCCGTGCTGCTTCCAATTATATATAGTCCTTGAAACCATTCTGATATAATTAAAGATATTGGTGGAACCAGCCCCATGACAGCACACATCAATTCCTTTGCTAAATGAACGAGTACATGGTTTGGGCGAGCGAAAAGACCTGCCTCTGCCACCCTGAGCTACAAGAAAGCTTGTAGCTGGTGGCCATGGCCGTGATGCAGGGATTTAATTTGGAGAGAGCTGACTTTGACATGAAACTCTGCAACCACTGGACCAAGATTTTTCCCCAAGGAAATACAGTATGGCAGCAGCAGGCAGAAGAAAAATAAAAGTTTTTGATCCTGGGTAAATACACCTGTAGAGCTACTGGATATGAGCACTGAGAAACAGCTGAACCCACAAGCTTACTACCTTCCATACTGAACTTTGTATTTCAAAATAGCTGCCACTCAAAACTTTCTGTTATGTCGAAACGTTCCTAAAATGAAGGACTTTAGGTTCCCTTATACAAGATATTCTACTGTTTCAGAAGGACTGTTGCCTGCCCTGTAAAGTTTCTTTACTCCCTTTGGGTTTTCCCTTTTGAATTTCCCTTTTATTTACTGAGAATGTTTTGAGGGATTTTAAAAAAGATATGTATTTATTTATTTATTGAAAAACCCCACTGCAAAAGGACACCACTGATACAAAATTATTCCTTTAAACCAAGTCACACATATCAATAGCATGTAATTCAAACACTTACCTTGAAAAGAGGTCTGACAACTTTTGTTTACATGCCTTAACTTGCTCATTTGCATTCTGTAAAATATTTTGAAATCATTAACTGGAAGTTACTGTATCCTCTACGGTACACAAAAGAAACCTTAATCCTGCAGCTACAGCCACTTTGTATCATTAATCTGCTGCATGATTCAAGCACATCTGGATTTTTGGTAAGAGCGTATAACCAATAATAAAAACTATATATAAACTAGCTCAACTTGGACTCCTGCATTCATTTGGGAAATCGTCGGCAGAAGCTCCCTCCTTGGTTGTATTGCTCAATGTGCAGCAATTGTTTGTGGAAATATTTGATATTTTAGGTCTGACTTCTCAATGGGAATTCCACACTGGAAAAAAAGGTATCATTTATACACTCAACCCCCTCATTGTGTCCTCCGCTATGAATTTACATATAGGGGGTAGAGGGTGAATTGCTTAGCTATAAGCTAGAATTTACAAATGTGTTTAAGCACCTGCTGAAAATAACTAGGAATTATGCTCTTGACATGAGTACATGCTTTTCTTTTTCTGCAAAGTAAAAGCCTCAGCTCAATACAGGAGTACACATAAAGTGAATCACTACTGAATGAAAAGCCACAAATCTGCTTCTCTTACTTCCAGTTCTTGTCTTAGTTGCACAAATACGATCTTTTAAGCCAGTTTTTAAGGTAAGATACTCTGTGTATAATTTATCTTGATTAAAAAAAAAGCAAATAAAATAAAGTAAGGAAAAGATATTTCCATGGGCATTAAGCATGAATAGAAATGGATAATCGGGAAGAAGCAAAGACGACTCAGCTGGAATATTTAATCTCCTCTTCCTCTCAGCTGAATGCTCCAACACTGGGATCAGATACAGACAAGTGTGGACAAAGTTGCCCTTGGGGAATATATTTATCCACTTAACTGCAAACTACTAATTTTTTATATTTGGGGGGGGGGGGGGGGGGGTGCGGGGCTGTATGGAGGATTTTGTACACACTGTGCTCGGGAGCATTGCTGTACGTGCTCAGCACCACAGGAGCACAGTCACGAGGAAGGGAATGAAGCAACCGCTGTGACTTGGAAGAGCACTCGTTACTGTAGCAATTCCCGAGTTCCAGTTTCTGAAGAGAAAAAACGGGTGGGGTGATTGGATTTGTCTCCAGAAAAAACTCAGCTTCTTTTTCCAATGGACTTTTTACTTAGAAGTCTGCATTGTTGTTATAACGATTTTTCAGTATAGGTTGTGAGAGTACCAAGTAAGCGATGCAATCATAGAATCACTTAGGTTGGAAAAGGCTTTTAAGATCATCAAGTCCAACTGTTAACCCAGCACTGCTAAGTCCACCACTAAACCATGCCTCTAAGCACCACATCTACCCGTCTTTTTCCAAACACTTCCAGGAATGGTAACTCCACCACCTCCCCCGCAGCCTGTTCCGGTGCTTGACCACACTTCCAGTGTAGAATTTTTTCCTAATATCCAATCTAAACGTCCCCTGGCACAACCTGAGGCCATTTCCTCTTGTCCCATTGCTCGTAATCTGCAACTGTGTATCACACAGAGCTTTCTCAAGGGAGCAGAGGAGTAACGTGCCGGGAGAGCGACAGCCCCTTCCTCCACCCGTTAGCAGGCTCCTGGATGGTTTGCACACCCCTGGTTGCTGCTACCACACAAAAAGCTACAGAGTGCCTTCACGCCCCCACGCTGCAACATCGTTAGCCTTCTACAACTTTAGAATGCTGAGCAAGCATACATGCAGTTCCCACGTTGGGATTTACATATGAAGCAGAAGGAACAAACCAGGCATTTTAAAATTTGTTTACCAAACACGTATTTCTCACGTGGGCACACATACAGGGATAAACCCACGTCAACTTCCACCATGCAGCTCCACGCAGAGTTCCTCAGCACTCCTGGGCACAGAGACAGCAACAGTGATGGAGAGCAAGTTTTCCAACCTTTAGACAGCCAGCAGTCCATTCCCTTTACCTTACCATGAGGCTGCAATCCCTGTGATTCATGTTCTGTGGCTCCTAGGCTAGTGCAGCTCCCCAGGCATCAAGTCAGCTGCTTCACCAGGCTGCAGCCAGAACAGAAATCCACAGCTTGTGCATAACTGGGGCCAGGCTCCCCTGAACCTGCTAGGCTAGTGCTTCAGAAATTAAGAGTGTAAGCCCCAGTCCACTGCACAGGCTCACCATACACACGGATCTGCACACTCAGGGCACGTCTGCCATATCCACTGCCAACAGCCCAGCCGAACTGGAGACACACAAATGTTGTCGCAGGGACACAGAGGAGGACGTGGCCACTACCAAAGGGAATTAATTCTCAGGAGACATCCAGCTGTTAATTACTTCTCAGGATGAACGAAAGTCTAACAGTATCTTCAGGCGCTTCACTTCAGTAATTCATTCACCACAGAAAGCTTCCCTCAGAAGAGATTCACAAGAGGGAAGAGCAGACTGGGCAGCTCCTGGAACCAGTGATGCTGCTCAGAGCCATGTCCCACGGGCGCAGCAAGGCACGGGCCCCTGGACAAACACATCTAGATCTCATTTATCTACAGCTCACACAACTAGGCACAAATACACGATGGGGGTGGTTGGGGGGTAGGTCTTGTGAAGACGGCTACATAGCTCAAAAATTTTAGGAGAGGGTTCTGTTGGCAAATGCTGACCCCAGCTACCCAGGGCAGCCAGGAGAGACCTGGCTTCATTCCCCCAGCATGACCGTAACCCACCATTCCAGGGCCTGATCCAGCAAGGGCTTTGGGTGCAGCAGTTCCTTGGGCATTAGTAGAGTGTAGGTGCCTACACACCTTGCTTAAGCTGTCTCTAAATCCTCCTGTGCCTCCACTTCTTGGCTTTGTGGTAGTTTTAACAGCAACACCTTATTTTGAAAGGTCTGTTGAAAGAAGTGTAACAAAAAATACGGAAGCCGCAGTAGTTGATAAAAAGTGTTACTGTCAAATTGGTTTGATTTTGGATAACTTCAGGGAGGCTAGAGAAAAATGAAAGGATGAACGCCTAAGTCAGTTCCAGCTATTTTTTTCATTTTTCTTGTAGCAGAGAGAGAACTGGCTGCATGAATGCTAGTCCAACACCAATGGAAAACACAGAGTGCCAAGTAGTTTGGGTATTACCTATGCTGGAAAACTGATAATTGCAAATTAGCTGGGTTTGGTACTACTGCTTATGTCTAACAGTTTTAAAAACATCTGAAACAGGATGGAGGGGGGGAGGGGAAAAAAAAAAAAAAAAAAAAAAGAAAAACAAAAGAAAACGCAAGACAAAATAAGCCGGCAAGGTCAGTTATAGCCTTGCTTGCCGTGAGAGAAGGGTGATTGTTCTGTTTTTGTTGCTTGCCTGTGTTTACTTCCCATCCCTTCACAGTTTGCCCCTTCAGCAACAACAAAACAACAGCAGTCTTTGCTTTATGAGCCCAGATAGAAGGCTAATGCAAAATCCTTGCAGAGGATAAAAAAAACCACAATGCAACAAACATGCCAGGTGGAGAGGGGAAAAGGTTTGTGCCATCAGAGGGCACAGAAAGAATATTGAGATTCCTTTGGAAGAAAGAGAGTCAAGTTATCCTGCACAGGAATTCCCTTTCCAATGCACAAGTACAGTGTGTTGTCTCTCCTTTTGGACAGTTAGGTTAAGTGGAAGAAAACCCATGGCTTTTCAAAAGCGGCCCACCTCCCTGATGTTATCTCCAGGTGAATATTCCCCTTCCAAGCTCAATAGTTCTACCCAAAAATTATTTGAGGAACTGGTCAATCCTCATGTAAGATGTCAAATTTTAAACAGGAATTGTTTAAAAGGCAAAAGGTGAGAAGCAAACTTTGTAAAAACAGAAAGTCACAGGAAAGCAAAGGAGGGAGGAAGGGAGGGAACGGATTTGGTTTTGCCTCTCTACAGAAATTGTTTTGATACAGTATCCCTGTTGCATGAATTTTCCATATGCCTGTGTCAGATCCACTACTTCAAGCCACAGAGCTGTCAGATGCTCGTTTTTTATGGTGCGCTTACGTGGCAGGCCAACCTTTCTGCTGAATCAGTCAGTTTTTGACAAAGCCAGGTTCTGCAACCCAGAAAGATGTACATGCTCTTTTGGCCAAAAGTCTCAACTTTGCAGCAGAAGCAAGCTGGCAAAGCAAACCACTATATTTTGGTACCTAACAACTGTTATCAGAATCGGTGGTTTTATGTGAAAAAAATAAAACATTATGAACAACATATGGAATAGCAACTATTCTGCACACACATACATGAAGCAAATATCACAATGGAAATGCAGATTTAAATGATCAGATGCTATCATAAATTGGCAATTCTTAAAATAATCCAGAAAAATCTCACAGACTTTTGTACATGCTCAGCTTCCTCTGACTTTAACAAAACAAGGAGCAGGAGACACTTAGTTTGTGAACAAATGCTTTAACACTTCAGTTAAAACTTAATTGTAGACTAAGTAAAAATTCCAAAAAACCCCGAAAGAAAATAAAACCAACCCACACATACACACAGTTTTTCCTTTAACCATATCTGATTTAGAGACCCCATAATCTCACAACTAAGTGAAAATATCAGTCACGAGGTATCCCTTTACAAGGCTGAGGGAGGTGGGTGCATCTCCTGCAAGATTCTTACTTCACATCCCCAGCCTTTAGCATTTGAAAGATTATCTCCTTTCTCCATGCCTCAAATTCTCCTAAAGTAAAACCGCATATTTAAATGCAGCATACATGCTAATCAGGACGTAAACATTTAAATAACAGAATGTAGACCCATTAATCAAAACTGATTACCAGCTCTCTTCCCATTTACTGGAGGTTCTTCTGTAAAATACCATCTTAGTCACTGTTGCCAAAACTGTGTTTTTCAAGCCTCTTGGAGAAAAAGCTGATTAGTTATAACACTGGCTCAGGAGACATGTTTTACGTCAGTGTTTACTAGAAATGTGAGACTGAAATTAATTTGCAGGTAGCCAGCACATAATTGTGCATTTACATTATCGCTTTCTGCTAGCTTAAAAACAGGCTTTGTTTCCTCTGCCCCTCTTCCTTCCATCAGTAGATTTTAAAGTATTCCAAATTTCTGAACGCCCTTGCAGAAATACCTGGTTAACCAGAAACTTTCAGCTCTGGACAACACTGACCACTACATCCTTTTCAGGCCATTACTTTGCACCAGTAGGACATCAACATTCAGATTCCTCCCTGTTTCTAAGTAATTTTTAAATAGCTTTTTGTAATTAATACATCAAACTGCAGAAGACCATCATCAGTGGGCTAAGGCTGTGGCTGGCCATGATGTGCAAATTCTGATTTCCCAGCCAAACCGAACACCAGAAATTCACAAGCTGCATTGATAAGCTTTTAATACCTGAGCACAGGTGACGTACTAAGGTCCACAAGAAAATATCTCAACGGGTTCAAGGTATCTTTTACCCTTGATGCTACAGACAGACCCAGGAAAGGAGGCTGGGAGGCAGGTGGGGCACGGCAGCCTGCTCATCGCACGCTCTGTTCTACTACTTTGACAGTCCAAGACAGTAAACAGGAGAGATCTACTGTGCAAATCTGGTCAGCATTTTGCTAAAGCATGGAGGTTAGGCATGCAAATGCAAATCTCCTAGAGAACGGGGAAATGAAGCCCTTCCCCTACACACTCTCTCACCCCCCAAAAAAGGAGGAAAAAAAAGTAATAAATTACTGTAAAGTTGGGAAAATAATTAACTCTTAACTCCTTATTATATATTTATTATATTTATTTATGTGACTATATATTTATTAAATACATCTTTTTATTTATTATATAACTCTAATAATTAACTATTAACTCTTTTTTTGCACTTCCAAACAATCCTAAATGTGTTTATACAAGCCTAAGAGAAACGCAACCACACGCACACTTGCTCTTTCCTCTTGCAGACACTGTTGGTAGAAATAGTGCCTAAAATAATGGGGACAGTTTTCAGATATACTGAAAATCCAATACTTGGCATTGCTTCCTGAGCATGTTACAGACAGCTACCACACTCTTCAAACCTCTGAACCTTAATTCTTAACACACCGTGCTTCTCTATAGCCAATTTCTTCTCCTGCTTTCTCAAAGCACTGTCAAGATGTTACTCCTGAAGAACATACTTTGCTAACTGTATTTTTTCAGGCCTCATCATGTACACTCTGGGTCACTTCAGTATGAATGTCTTTATACCTAGAGCTTTGTTCAGGCAGCAAACCAAAGCATGGAAGATGTTAGCAATACCACAGGTTTGTGAGGCTTAAGAACAGCAGGAAAAATCAGGGAAGAATCAGACGATGCTATGATCTTGCCTGCTCTAGATGCCCACTAGACTGTTGATTATATCTGCATTAGCAGGCAGAATGGTACAGAAGTAATATTCATAGATAGTGAGAACTGCAAGTCACTCTGGAAAAAGAGATTGAGAGAAGAAAAAAAGCACAGAGGAAGAAAAAAAAATAATAGAGAAACAACACTCAGAAAAAAAAACTTGCAAAGAAAAAATGTTAAAGTTGTAGTTGCAAAGAGGAATGCACTATTCATTTATTTTTGAAAAGACGTGAGAGAAGTCACCCATAAGATACCGGAAAAACATTAATAATTAAAGCCTGTTTTGTGCCAAGGCCATATCCCACCTGGATGCCTGTGAAAACTTCCCACGAGCTCTGGGACGTGCCCCAGTCTGCCCATGGTGCCCACTCACGGTATGATATCGCATCCCTCCAGCAAAGGCCCCAGGCAGGAGCTCCCAACCTGCTCCAGCAGGGAACTTCAGCTTCCCTGACAGTTCTGTTGCATATGCAGATGACACACCAAGACAACCGAAAGCTTCAGAAAACCATAAACTGTTAAGACTGCAGGGCTTCTGAGCGAGTCTAACGACTAGCCTAATTAATGAGCCTAAGAGGATGGAAGATTGACCCTTTCAACAGGAAAGTAGACCTGCATTTAGTAAGCAAACAACAAAAACTGGCTTGCTTTCTACCATGGCGGCAATGGATGTCATGTACGGGAACAGGGATGGCAGCCAGGTTCTCCAGCAAGCCGGGTACCAAACCTTGCTGAAGAGGTGCTGAAGACAAACTGCATTTCACAAGTCTGACACAAAGTAAAATCATCCTATACCAGAACAGCAGTTCCTCTCGTATCTTCAGAATTTACATCACTGTTTCAGGTTACGTTCTAGAATTCTAAGAAAAAAAGGAAAAAGCACACAAAGACAACACTATTTTGAAACATGCTAATGGACACATATACCTGAACATAACATACATACACAGCATTCTAAACTAAACCTAAGATTTTATTGGCACAGAAATACACTTTATTTAAAAGAAAGAAAAAACACCAGGGGAAAACATAAATAAACGTTCCATAAGTCGTTATACAAAAAGATACTATCCCACCCCTGTAACAAATGCATGCAATAGCTGAGACAAATTCAGCAAGTCTGCTGTGTACACTACATAAATATTTGTTTGAAAGTTATTAAATCATCCCTGTAACGAAGTTTAGTATTTTCAGAGTTCCTAATCTGCCTCTTAGCCACAAAAGCGTTGCCCTTACAGTGAAGAAGGCAATTCTCTTTTAAGATTCAAGCCATCAAACTATTGCAATATACATACTTAGCTCTGCCTCTTGACAACAGAGAATTAGAGGAACATTTTGGCGTATTAGGTGTTTTACTAAAAAATTTAAGAGAGTGATTATTTTTTTAAACACAATACATACACCGTTGTGTTCCCTTCATAGATCTGGGACAGCAATACTTCATCCTGTAAGAAATCCTGAAGCAGGGAGAGAGGTAAAATCTGTACATCTTCTGTGTAAGAGACAGGCACTCCTCTTCAAAAAGCAGGATGGCTAGAGATTCCTTATAGGCAAATCCCTTACAGGCAAAACCACCACAGAAATTACAAGTGCCATTTCTAAACACTTCTTTCTTTTTCCTGGCTCCATATTCTGTCTGCATTACAACCTCTGGGGTAAGAGCAAGCGTGCAAACTCCCGCCTGACTTCGCAGAGCTCAGTCGTTAGAAACAATGCCATCCAACATTACCTTACCCTGCTTCCCATCCCCCAACATCAAGCCAAAAATCAGAGGAAATCATGCGGTGTGCTCTGGATATTCCATGACTACTGCCGCTGGCAGGGCGTAAGCCACATATTTCATAGGTAACTAGGAACACACATACAGTTGTTTTGTAGCGACGCTACACCACAGGCTCTTGCTGAACCCCTGCTTTTCCTACCCGCACTCGTTCCAAACCTTTTGCAATTTTAATCCGGGACGTCTGCCCCAGGATTTACGAAGGGGACTTGGTGGGAACTTATCATTTAAACGCACAGGAATTCAGGGGGAAAAAAAACTTTACAGGGTATTTAACATATGAACATGCATCCTCTACTTGCTGCTTCTGCTGGCAATCAAAGATGTTAAATCCAGTTTACTGCACTAACCAGATTCAATTACATGAGTATCCACAAAGTCTCAAGTGAAAGATGAAATTTTCAAGTACGTAGACTCTTTTGACTTTGCCTTAACGAAAACCCACCTTCCACTTTTCACCACCTGCAGAACATTAGAAAGACATTACTTCTTCAGTCTGCCATCAAAGGTCATACAGGAATCACGAAGTCAGCATATTCTCCGAGCAACCTCATTCTGAGAGAAGCTTTAAGGGCATTTAAAAAGCCTTTGCATAAAAACAAACAGTACTGCCTCGCCTACTGAACCAGAGCTTCCCCACTTCCCCCACAAATGCGTCATCAAAGTCTCCAAACATCTGCCGCAGGGGTTTTTCCCTTGCTCCTTCTTCTTAATGTAAATATTCTGAGTTGCGATACATTTAAACAAGTGGAGGGAAAGACTGCACTTTGCCCAATTCATCTAAATTGGAAATTTAAAGTCCAGTTTATTCATCCGTTTTAACCTAGCTTTTCCAACCGAGTCAGAGCTTGAGTTTCTCTCTCCATCATCTCACAAGCCATTACTGAGCTAAAATGCTTACTAGAGAAGTCCAACATACCAAAGAATGAACAAGTCTAGGAAATACATAGTGGTATAACTAGCTTCTTGAAAACGTGTAGCTCTAGGATGTCTCCTTTATGTCTTCCAGCATAAATATTTACAGCAGTTTGCAATTTGAAATCAAATTGTCTGATCATAAGAAGAAACTCAAAATACATGCCATGAGAGGGAATAATTTCAGGATTAAAAACGAAACCAAGACAGCACAGCCCCAAAAATGCAAGTCTCTTTCTAAGCTTACTGAGTACATCAGGGTGGGCTACAGGGTGACTGTTTTGGTGATAATGACTAACTGTGGTTAGGAAAAAAAAAAAAAAAAAAGTGGTTTTTTTACCTCTTCAGCAATTTTGCACATTGTTAGGTCAAACAGACACTACCCCCTAACATGCAGACAACCACGTGCTGTTCCCGAGCTCCCTAAGCAAGGTCCTGCATGCCTCCACCCTGCCAAGGGCCAAGGACTGGGAATTCTTCCCACAGCCCAAGAATCCTTGCCTGGAGCTGCAGGTAAGCATTTATCACACAAACCCTTTCAAGCATCCTAACTCAGGCACCACACAAGTTTGAAACAAACAGTAACTATGCTGCAAGTTCTTTTGGTACCTTTTTTATTCAAACAGAATCCACTGCAACAAGGTATTTTTAAGTGGTAACAATATTCTTGGAAAATTTACTGGGCTAGCTAAAAGACTGCACAGTAAGACAGCCGGCAACTGCAAAGGCTAGTGGACCGGTCCCTTCAAAGTTTGAAAATACTGACAGCAATGTCAAAAGCGAAACTTGCGTAGTTTTAAAGCAGTAAAAAGTCAATTAAGAAAGACACCAGACTGTAAACCTTTAGCTTTATTAAAACAGTCATTTAAGATGTAGATGACCGTAAACCTGCAAGGAGACTCTCTTAACCAAGCTTCTCCAGCCTGTCCAGGATTTTACTATTCACACGTTAATTTCTAATGGTTACATATTAGAAGTGGTTGTTGGGGTTTTTTTGGTCGTTAAGTTCACACACACACAGACACATTAAACCCCACACACATTAAAACAGTTACCTTACATATATATTCACAGAAAACCACCATCTATTAGGAGATGCAAGGATTTAAACAAACCGACAGTGCCATATTCTTCTAAATTATCCTAAGAAAGCTGGACTCTTAACAAAATGTAATTCTTCCTGGGCTCAAACGACTGGACTCAGTTTCATCCCAGAGCCAACTGCCTGCTTTAATAGAAACGTTCGAAAAAGCAACTGCTGAAATCTTACTTTTTGTTTCTCTTTTCACAGCTGCAATTTTTTTTTTCATGACCTTCCTAACACACCGGAGTTCATGCTTCAGCAAATGCCAAATCCTGTAGCATTTCTTTCTCCACGCTCAATTAGCAATAAAGAAGATACAGGATGTAAAGGTGAGGCAGAATTACAGATCTGCACTGTTTCCACTTCACTGTATTCTGAAAGAAATCTAACTGGCTTATATGAAGCTTTCAAGCCTCAGTTCATTGCTGCTTTTTTCGTTTCTGTCTGAATTCAGGTTTTTTTAATCTTACCCTTCAGCAACTTCTTCCAGCTCAAGCCTGATTCTAACTGCAATTATAATGATTTTATATTCCATAAAAAAATATAATTTGTTGTTTTCTACTATCAAGAGAAAAAAAGTAAGCTCCTTATTTCATTCTTTTCCTTTCATCAACATTCTTGCAGGTATTTCTCTGCAATCCTGTTAGCTGGAATACCATCCTTTTATCCCTCTTCTTCATGTTATTTTAACTCACTTTGAAAGCACCTATTTTTGCCAGTGTCTGTATCCAGCAGACTCTCTTAGCATTATCCCCATTCTCTTTTCCTAGTATTTAGTGTGCATAAGCAGAAATCTATAAATACATGTTCAAAGCCAGCAGTGCCAGCTACAATCAAGTTTGGTTTTTTGGACCTCTTTTTTACTTGCTTAAATCTTAGCCAAATTTTGTTCATTCTGAATGAAAGTTCTACGCCAAATTTTAGAGGGAGTGTTTTATTTTATTTTCTATTAAGGTGTCAACTGAGACCAGTTCAATTTCCTGCTGTTTTACCAGCACACTAGAATTCTTCAAGTCATCTATTAAGAATCTTCATCACTTCCCAGTTTTGAACCTTGTCAATAGATCAGGGGGGTTCTAGAAGGAAAAGCAATGAAACCAGAAAAAAGGAACACACCTTCTGTTATCCTTCTGAAAATCTATACTTGGTTTTGGACAATTAAAGCGGCTCAAACAGCCTGCTGCTTACACAAGGCAAATAAGAGATTTCCAACATAGTTTCATGACGAGCTCAAGGAAGAGGCTCAAGACAACCCTGTGCTGTCCTTCCTGGGCTGGCACTGTCACCTGCCAGGGAACAGTCCAACCCAGAACAAAGGTGACCCCCAACCTGTGATGCAACCATAGATAACTCTGGGTCCCACTACTTCTTCCACTGCAGGGCCAGCGAACACAAGCGATGAGGGCAACACAACACAGGGAACGAGCATCTGAGATGGCGGAAGGCAGGTTCGCTTCGCTGCTTCCTCCTCCTCCTCCTCCTCCAGACGCAATGGCTTAAACCAGTCTCAAAACCAATTGGGAAACAATGACATTAAAGATGTCCCTCTCTAGAGACTTTTCCTGCAGTAAGTACTCCCTCCTGGCCACAGGGGCTTTCTCAGCAACAGCTTGAAACTCTGCAACATGATGACGAACACTCACCGATGGGAGCAATGTCTTTCTCCGCTCTCCAGCGCCAGGTCCACGCAGGGCACATCAGCATGCCACACGGCTCATGCAGCAAAAAAGTCCGAGGTCCCAACACATCTATGACTCATATGACAAGCACTGTGCTTCAATACGGTGGAACTTCTGGGGGTTTTAGTTTAGTATTTTAAAAGCTAGGAAGTAAGCCTAAAGAATACCTTTTAAATGTTAAGATTGTGAAGTGAAGAAGCAAGAAGTTGGAGAATGCCAAATGCAAGGGTGTTTACGCAAACTAAGCCAGTGCGTAACATGGGCTGTGCTCCCTGCTTGGCTCCGTTTGCTTTTAGTTTCTTCATCATCTTTTCCGTTATTTAGCCACCAAACGTCTGCTTTACAATGCTAACTACTTTATCTTCTGAACTCTTAAAAGCTGACGTGGTACTGCTATCTCCAATTTACAGGCAGAAAACAAGAGGCATACAGAGATTAAAAGATTTGCCAAAAGTGCTGGCTAATCTTGGATCTTCAACTAAGTTATCTAGACCTCTATTTTTTTATATTTTCTTTTAAAGGTATGTAGAATTTTTGCAGTGTTTTGCATCCAAACTGTAGCCATAGCAGACCGACTGCAGCAGCAAAAACTCAGAATTTGTGCCCAGGTATCTCAACTCTGGCAAAATGCAGCACATGCAATTAGCGGTTCAGTCTCACACAAGAAACTCAGTGGTAGAGGCAGGAGTTAAAAGCAGTTGTCTCAAAGCAACGCTGAAGAGTCTTATCCACCCTGCTGTTCTTTCCCTTCTTGCAACCCGCTCTCAATGGGCTTTTGTCCATCGCTTGTGGCCACTGACACTAGCCCCAACTATCCTGTGCAGTGAATAGGACCAGACCCTGCTGAAAACCCGTGACAAAATTTAGGTACACGGAACAATACATGAACAGGACAGATGATGGGAAAGGGTTGCAAACCACATCTTTAAATCCAGCCCTTCTTACACTGCAGAGTATTTTAGATAGTTTTTCACAGGTAAATCAGACATTATTCACATTACAATAAAATCTAAGGGCTGCAGCCAAGAAGATACCTAACATGCAAGATGTTAAACCATTCGGACTGCAAGAAACAGCCTAAAGATTTTACACTCTAAGCAAGTAAAACAAAAACAAACATCATCATTCCACATCCCAGATGAGAAACACAAGGCAGAGAGTACCTCTATGGTCTACAAGAGAGCTGGTCTATTCATTGCATTACAGGTGGATCTCCTGGTACTCCAGCTGACAACACACCAACAGAGCCGTGCACTCTCTCTACCTTCATGAGGGAGGTTTTGGGTTCAAATCTGGTTTGCAGAAGTCATCATACAAAACAATCTGATATACAGAAACAAGAACTGCTAGCCAAATCACAGGATATTTCTGTAACAAAGCCACCGAGTCAAAACTCTTGACTGCTTGTTCCACCTCAGTCTCACATTTGTTCCAGAAATTTAAGACACGTATACAGCATCATTACAGATGTCTACAGGTACGCTGCAGAGCGCAGACCACTAGCACTTCTGCTGTACCAATACTGCATCTACAGCCCCTCAAAAATACCCTGAAGTGGGGTATTATTTTTGCCTCCGAAACAATACCGAAACCCAAAAGTCAATTGTTGTTCTTGCACTTTTCTTTTGAGCCAAGCCAGCACAAGTTACAGCAGCGAGCCTTGAGAAATCTCAGCACTTTTTTCAAGTCATTTGATGCAAATCATGAACTAAAGCACAGCACACCAATCGATACTCAAGTTTTATAGAGTACACGACCAAACACTAGTAAGAAATATCAACCTGTCAACTTTCAGTCTAGACAGGCCTGTTTTCAGGAGCAAAAGCACATTACAATTCTGAACCAACTCAAGGAGTCTTTGCTAAATGACCCTTAAGACACAGCAGATGCCTAGCTCTCCTGGACATCGTAAGGCCCGGAATGTATCCAGTTTTCCAGCAAACTTAAGCACAGTTTTCAGACTGCTGCAATGCTATCAAGCTACTGAGCAAAGCTATTCATATTATACTTGCATTTCCTTATCAAATGTGAAGTGTTAGGAGATGGCTGTTGAACTTCATGGGCCTGTCCACCATTTGTTTCAAATAGAAATATTTGACTGAGAAGGAAAAAGAGAAACAGCAACAACTTGCCTTCTTAAAAATAACAGAAAGCTTATCTAGAAAGAAAGTTCCAAAATATTTCTGTTACAGTTCTGTATTGGTGAATCAGAGCACCAAGCTAAATGCTGTACACATATTAAATTAGTTTTCTTTTTAAACTCTGCAACTGGGTACTTCTAAGTAAACAAAAACATGAGTTGTTTTTCCTTCTGTATCCTCACAACCATCTGACAACAAACCAAGCCCACTCAACCCTGCTAAAAGCATGATTCACTAATGTAACTGTACTTCTGGGAATACATTACAGCTTCTACCCCACGTTTTGTTACACCTGTGTATCAATTGGCCATGTAAATACAGGGTGTAACCACAAAGTCACCTTTTTGTTAGCTTCAGCGAGCTACAATTTCACGCAACAAATAAATTAAGAAAAGGCAGCCTCTGGATATCTGAATAAGCACACTTTTGCAGCACACTTATTTTCCGCAGGGGGAGTGATGATGCTTTTGATTAGCAACACAATATGTATCTTTGCTATTTAAGAGACCATCAGGAATACCTGCTTATGAACTCCATTCCAGCCACACGGCTGACAAGTAGCCCATGCCAGACTTTTCCTAGGCATATCTTTAGCCGTCACCTTCAAAATTACTAAGCATTTTCCAACCCATATCCTTTTGAGACCTGCAAAACTGTCATTTCTCTCCTATTTTAGCCACTCACCCCTACTTGCTGGGGGCGACCACGACTGTGAAATTAGTCAGGAGACAGTCGGACATTGTGCACAACTCCTCTTACCAAAGTGGTCCGCTGGTGACGGTAACATTTCTGACTTCAGGATGTATGTGCAGTAAGAAGCAGGGAAGGCTGATGTGACAAAGCAACATAACGAAACGAGCACGGCACAGCAGATGCCTTAGCGGTACCCTTAGCTACAACACGCTCGTTCAGCCACAGTCGGGCATTAACACCATGTCACTAACGTAGTCATGAAAAACAAAAAATTAAATTAGTTGGCCATTTGTTATTTGCAAAATAATGCTTTCTGTATCCTATCCTCTTGATACAGGGTGGTTGGGGTGGTTTTTTCCTGCTGTAAAAACAGGTTAGTAAAGCGCTATATTGACTCATCTAAACAGGCAGCAAAAGCAAAGAAGGGGGAAAGGGGAGAGGACCTCAGCACACAAAACAACCCACAAAAAATAAACCTGATCTTCACTGATCCCAATACTTCTGCCAATCGCCATCAGCTCTCTCAGAAGTATACAAAATGAGTAAAATCAAGCCATGTCACAAAAAGAGCAGCTTTAAGGTTTCCTGCCAGAATCTTAAATTTAGCTCTTTATATTAAACAACACTCCTTCCATTTTCCCCAGACAATAAGGTTGCTTACAGTAAACACAGGCAATATTAAAACCTTCAAAACTTAACTCCTATGCTGCAGCAAACCTCAAATTAATTAACGGGAACGTGTCGGGGGCGGGGGGGGTCTGTGTGGTTTTGGGGGGGCAGCGGGAGAGCTGGATCACAGTGGGGTTTCTTTAGAGGAAAATACTTGAGGTTCTTGGACTTGGTTGTTTATTCTCCAGGCTGACTTGGACCGCAAGTACAACCCAAGCAACCCATCTGATGCACAGCAGGATAGTGTCAAGGGTTGTTCATCAGTGATCTCTCAAAAAAGTTAAACATTGATGGGCTCCAGACAACTCCAGTTAAACTCGCTATGGGGCAATGAGGGGAGAGAGAGGGAGAAGCCAGGTAAGGCCACGGAGCGTTCTTTGTACATAGTACAAAAGGTGACAATCAGGTTTAGAGAAATTAAAAAAAAAAAAAAAACACACAAAAATAAAACCCACCACCTTTTAACCTAAAAATGCAGGTTACTTAATCTTGCATCTTTGTCTTTCAAAAGTTACAAGAGTTTGTAGATTTTCACCTTTGACCACAGACATTCATTCTTTTTGCGCATTTAGTTATTATTGGTACTAATTATCACAGATTGAACCACAGTATTAAAAAATGGCACTTTTTAAAGTTCTCATGGTTAAGAGCATCGACTTAAGACAGCTCTAGCTTTGCATACGTACAAATACGCTGTCACAAACCAGACCTGTGAAACCTTTCAGCCTCCACACGTTCCAGCAAAAACTGAGGGGTTAGGCAAATATTCTCTGGAATATTCTCAGAGACTGATAAAATGACTAAAGAAACTGAAATCCAGTTTTCCTCATTATCTAGACTAAAAATGGAAATAGGGCATAACTAATGAGAAGTAAACTGATTTTTCAAATCACTTCACCTCTAATAACTCACAATAGCAGCAATATATGCCCACAACGTGCTGAGGTTTGCAGCACCTGTGTGCTGTTTTAAATGTCATTTAACCGCTCCAACATAATTTCAAATTACGGGCTCACTGTATACCTCTATTTCCCTTCTCAACATTTAACTCATCGTAATTCATTCAAGAACTCCATTAGTTGTGGAAAAAATAGGAACTGATGAAAACTGCTATTACAGGGGGCGATAAAAGCTAAATGACTGGGGAAATTATGCAAGGGGAAAAAAAAAGCAATTAATTTCTTACACAATTAAGAGTTTAATTAGATTATTTATTTTAAATGCATTTAAGTGAATAGAAAGCTTTACAATAGATTTAACTCCTATTAAGTTTCAGGCAATACAAGTGCAGATATCAGACGGAGTACTAAAATTAGACCATTCTCATATTTGATCAGAAAGCATAAGCTCAGCTATGTCAGCAACCTGGTAAGCAGCAATATTAAAAACTGGGCTCTATTTTATTGCTTCACGTTCCGTGAGAAGGGGAAACAGCATCAACCTGAACGTGAAACTCCCCAGCTGTGATGGAGGTTTATCCATCACACTGAGCAATACTACTCAGCGCTTCCTGAACAAAGACACTGCAAAAAATGTCTTCAGTGGTAGCAGTGGCAGCAGTCCACAAACATGAGGTCTCGGCTCCAGCTGTATGCACTAGCACTTGAGAGCCTCTCAGCTGTAAACCAACCGAAACGCACGTGGATGTTTGTTGGGTTTTGGCATAAAGAAGTTAAAACTGGAATCAAATGCTCTTCCTGCCCCTAAAACTTGATGTTGGGTGTTTTGTAATCGCTCGTATTCTCTGGAGGGATGCTTCCATACTGCAACTGCAAAACTCACGTTACAAAAAGCTGATGACAGCTACACGTGAGGGTGCAGGTGGAAGCACGCTCTCCCAAAAGCTGAGCACGAGGGTGGGGATGGAAGGGTGTTCTCCCTCAACATGCACGTCTGCTCGTGTAACTCCTCCAGGGCCACTTCTGCCCAGACAGTGATCAGATTCCTCACATTCATCTGCCAGTCCTGGGCTCGGTTAAGTGCACTGGGATTTTGTGCAAGGAAACGCCTGGACACGTACACTTGCCAGTTCGTGGAGCAGGTCGCTTGCCTGCTTGTTCCTTTCAGTAGCCAACGAGCAATCACTTGGCTGTGCAGAGGCAGGACAGCCAGGAGACCAAGGTCAAAGCTAGCAATGCCCGAGGTAGTATGGGTGACAGATGATAAACAGTGAGGAGGCATGCATGGGAGGAGAGTTTCAACCCCTCAAAAGGCAAGCCAAACTGATTACTATTAAGAAAAACAACTACCGGCTGTCAGATCTGACACTGCTTCTGCATTACACGCATTTCCCATCTCCCTGTATATTTTGACTGTAAATTCTCTGGTAAGAAAGCTACATCTTCATTTGCATTTTCAAAGTTCATGCTGGTTATTGCTGTAAGCTGCAAGAATGCCATCAAGCACACAGACTGCAGGAAAAATAACAGATTCCACTTATTTCTCTCAAAATTAGAGCTGTCTCGTGGACAACTCCTAAAACTTGCCTGCAGACTATTTTTGGATCAAAACAGACTTCTTAAATACATATTCCTCTAACCTCATAATTGAAACTGCAGTCGAGTTCCCCAAGAGCTTTTCTGTCTCAGCTGAGAGCTACATACCTCTCAGATTTCTGGGATGTATCTGCTTTGTCCGAGGCATTTTCCTCTATTCTCATACACCACTTTCTCCTCTCAGAAATGGAAAGCACAGCAAGCAGAGAGATGGCAGCTCCATAAACTTGTCAAAGGGGTCAGTTAATCCGTATGCTAAAAAAAGAGAAAGAAAAGTTGTGAGATGTATGCGTTAATAGGGAAAACAAAGATACCTATCTGCCCCCTTCCATCCTCAGGAGGCTATGGAAATCAAGCGAAAAGCAAGAAATATTTCTGTACCTATCCTTTTACGGAGTGAAACGTTCCAGTATCTTAAGAAGACTACATGAGGGTGAAACTCCTTTTGGGATTACTCAGGAAGCATGAGAAAACTAAGACACTTTTCCACACTTGTCAGCTGTTTTCTAGCCAGAAAACATCTTCCAGCAACTCGTGTCCCATGCAAATAAATCCAGAAAACTAAACCAAAACTTGACATCAGGCTTTCAGAGATGGGATCTTCATTTTGGGGTCGGGGAAGAGCAGAACGAAGGGCAAACACACACAGCATCAGCAGTAAGTCACCCTATTTGCAACATCAGCTACCTCCGGGTTCCTTACACGGAGTGTGCAAGGTCCAAAAGAACTCCCCATGGAATATTTCTGCCAAAATTATCAGCATACAGCAGAGCATCACACTGGCTCTTGACTCACCTGCAAGCTGCTGGACAGCAAATTTCTGCCCTGGTGTGATCCTATGTAGCAGCAGCAGCCCCCGTGCATTTGCAAGAGGCTGCAGCCAGCAAAGCCCCAGTACAGATAAACCCCACGGACCAGGGAATTCTTTTAATAGCCCAAGACACAGATCTGCTGCTAAATTGGCACAAACCTACATCTGCATCCCGAAACCCGCATCTTTAAGATTAACAAAATTTGCTCACTTTTTCAAATATTCTGGCCATTTGATTCCAGTTTAAAGGAGTATTTTGTTTAGTTTCTGAAGTCCTACAGCATGTGAAATCTCTCAAAGAACTATGGCAAGCTACTTACATAAGAACTTAAAAAAGAAAGTGACCGGTGTAATTCCACCCTTCAGCTAAAAAAAAAAATTAACCACTTTTCACTATTTTTTTATAGTAGTACTACCTCATGCTAACAGGTTATTTTAGTAAACACTGGGAAGAAATTTTAAAAATTCATAGAAACTTCAGAATGGCCTCTAATATGGACAAGTTGATTAGGCATAGCTACTCAAAGGAAGAAGTACGTAGAATTTTTAACATTTGTTGTAAGTATTAATTTCAGAGGGGGGTAATGTTTCTGGTTTTTTGGTTGTTTTGTTGTTGGGGTTTTTTAAGACAACCATGTTTTTACAAAAATGGAATGCAACCCCACTTAAAATAGACTACTTGCAACCACCCCTTCAGCGTGCGACTGTTGAGGAATACAGCCATTAATTTTTAATGTTTCTTTTGTCTGTTGCTGCATAAAAAGACCCAAACAGGAGAAGAAACTGACTGCAACTGACACAAAGGAAGGCTGGAAAATGTTATTCTGACTAATGATTCTTCACTAGGGTATTACTGCACCTTAAAGGAAAAACAAGGAAAAATCCAAAACAGAGCAGGCAGCCTGTCAAGTTGTTCTCCTCGTACCACTTTATCTGCAAGGGTAAGAGAAAGATTTAGCAATGAAATAAAACCTTAGAGCTCACAGGTCCCTTTCTCCCGGTGTCGGGCAAAAACTGGAAATGCAGAGAAGTGGCTGGATTGCTGGAAGCAATGCACACCCCCTGAACCCCAGTGTCACCCCTTTGTTGTGGGGGTGCCGCCGGGCCGAGGTTTTTAAAGATTATAATAAACAACGTCAGTTCTTCACGCAAGTTATTGGGAGCAGGAGTTTGAACCCACCCACCCCCCCCGCCGGGTGCCCGTAAACCATAAGCATCTCCCGATGCTGCCCTGCAGCACAAATGACATCTCATTTTAGGCTGTAAAAGCACCGATTTCCCTCGCTCCCAGCAGGACTCGTTTTTTCGGGGGGGGTGAGGGGGGGGGGGGGGGGAAGGGAAGAGATGGCTGTGTGAAAGCCACGGTGGAAACACCGCACAGGACCCAGGCGAAAAGTCATTCTCTCCTTAATTTGAGGGGAAAGGGAGGGGGAGAAGCGGGCCTTTGTAAACACGGCGGACGCATCCCCCTTCAAAAAAAAAAAAAAAAAAAAATGCAGGGTCGGGAGCGGTGCGGGGAGGGAGGCGGCCCCGGAGAGCCGCCGGTATGTGCGAGCAGGGATGGAAGGGAAGGGAGACAGGGAAGGAGAAGGAGGAAGGGAAGGGAAGGGGAAAAAAAAAAACCCAACTGAAAAAAAAAAACCATGAATGAATAAAGAGGGAGGAGCCTGGGAAAACCCCTCTGCAACGCCGCACCGAACAAAGCGCTGCACACATGCCGGGGGGCGCGGGGGGGGCGGCCGCAGCCCGGCACCCCGCGGGGACGGCGGCGGGGCTGGGGCGGGAGGAGCCGCGGGGGCTGGGCGCACCCCCCTCCCCACTCACACACACGGCCCCAGCCCCGGCCGCGGACCGGGGGGAGCGCCCCGCAGAGCCGCTGCCCGCCCGGGGCCGGGGGTGAAGCCGGCGGCCGCGCCGCCAGCGCGGAGTCCCCGCACGTCCCGCAGGGGCCGCGGCGGCCCGGCGGAGCGGGGCTGGGGGCGGGGGGGGGGCAGCGGGGCCTTGCGGTCCTCCCCGTCCCCGCCCGCCCCCCGCCGCCGGCGGAGGGCACATTGTGTTGTGGCTGCCGCAGCTCCGCGCGAAGGGGGCGGCGGGGAGCGCCCGTCCCGCCCCGCACCCCCCCATCCCCCCCCCAGCGCGACGCCTCCCGAGCCCCCCTCCCGCCCCCCCGCGGGCCCGCTGCAAACCTGGCGGCGGCGGCGGCTGATGGCGGCGGCGGGGAGCGCGGCGACCCCTGCGCGGCGGACGGCGGCGGCGGGAGCGGGGGGGGGAGGGGGGGTGGGTTGGGGGGGGGGGCAGCGGGGGGGGGCCGGGAGCCTCCTTCACTTGACAACCTCAAACACAAACATGACCCAGCGCCGCCGCCGCCGCGCCCGGCCCCGCGCTCCCCCCACACACACGCACACACACGCACCGCCCGGCACCGACACCCACCCCTCCTCCATGCACCGTCCCCCCGGGCCGGCCAAGGCGCCGCCCCCCGGCACGGCCCCCTCCACAGCCCCCCGCCGGCCGGCCCCCGGCCGCGCCCGCCCCCCGCGCGGCAGACCCCTCCCCCGGGACCCTCCCCCCCCCCATGTCCCACACGGGAGCCCGCCGGCCCCGGGCCCGCCCCCCCCGCCGGGACACACACAGGCACAGGGCGGGGAGGCCTCCCCTGACAGGCGGGCGGGGCGGGGCGGCCCGGCGGGGGAGGGCCGGCGGGCACGGGCGGCCTCGGCGCATCCGCCGGGCTCCCCCGGGGGAGAGACGCGCTCCCCCGCCCCGCCCCGCCCCCCGGCGCCCCGGTCACCGGTGGGGGGAGGGGCGCGGGGGGAGGGGCGCGGGGGGAGGGGGGTGACGCGGGGGGGGGGGGCGGGGGGTGTTTTACCTTCTCTCACTTTCTATTGCAGGAAGCGGGGCCGGAGCAGTGACGTCACCGGGTCTCCCGGCCCCGCCCCCTTCCCCGGCCGGGGCGGGCGGGGGTGGGGGAGGGGTCGGGGGAGGGGTCACCGAGGGGGTTTCCTCGCGGCCCGGGGCGGGGAGGGGGGGGGGAGACGCCGGCGCGAGGCACAACAGACGCGCGCCGGGCCAGTTTCCCCGCGCCCCCCCCCCGCCCCCCCCCCACACACACACACCACGGGCGGGACCCCGCGGCGCCCCCGGGGGAGCCCCTCGCCGGGGGTCCCGCGAGGGGAGGGGCCCTGGCGCACCCGGGCCCTGGCCGAAGCGGCGCCTCCCCCGGGGGCAAAAGTTCCCGCTGCCCCCCCCCCCCCCCCCCCCGCCCTCCGGTGCGCGTCGCGCTCCCCCCCCCCCGGCCGCGGCCCGGCCCCCGGGGCACCGGCACGACCGCGCGCACACACACACGCGCACCACACACGCGCACACACACACACACACGCGCGCGCGCGCACCCCCCGGCGCAGCCAGCCGCGGCTGAGGCGGAGATCCCGGAGGTTCCACCCGCGCCCCCCGCCGCCCGCCGCCGCCGCCGGGGCACTCACCGCGCGCCGCGCATCCTGCCGCCGCCGCTACAACTTTCCACGCCGGGCGGCAGCCAGCCCCGCCGCGCGCCCCGCCGCGCCGCGAGTGGGCGGGGGAGGAAATACGAGGGGGAGGCGCGTCGCGCGCTCCGCCGCGGCGCCCCTTTTTTGGCCCGGGCGGCGGGTTGCGCCGGGGGTGCGCCGGGGGACCGGCTTCCTGCAGCGGCTGCGGGGGGAGCGCACGGAGAGTGCATGTATGTGTGCACACAGCGTGTGTGTGTGTGCATGCAGCATGCGTGTGCATGTATTTGTGCATACAGCGTGTGCGTGTATGTGTGTGCATACAGCCTGTGTGTGTGTATGTGTGTGTGCATTACAGCCTGTGCATGTATATGTGGATACAGTGTGTGTGTGCATGTATGTGTGCATACAGCCTGTGTGTGTGCATACAGCCTGTTTGTATGTGCATGCATGTCTGTGTGCATTCAGCCTGTGCATGTGTGTGTGCATACAGCCTGTGCGTGTGTGTGCGTGTATGTGTGTGTGCATACAGCCTGTGCAGGTATGTGTGCATACAGCCTGTTTGCGTGTGCATGCATGTCTGTGTACATACAGCCTGTGTGTGCATGTATGTGTACATGCAGCCTATGTGTGTGTATACATGTGTGTGTGCATACAGCCTGCGTGTGTGTGTGCATGTATGTGTACATGCACCCTGCGTGTCTGCATACAGCCTGCGTTTTCCCTTCCCTTCCTTCTTCTCCTTCCCTCTCTCCCTTCCATCCCTGCATGTATGTGTACATGCAGCCTGTGTGTGTGCATACAGCCTGTGTGTGCATGTGCGCAGCTTGTGCATATATGTGTGCGTGCAGCCTCTCTGTGTGTGTGCATGTATGTGTGCATACAGCCTGTGTGTGTGTGCAGCCTCTGTGTGTGCATATAGCCTGTGCCTGTATGTATGCATACAACCTCTGTGTGTGTGCATACAGCCTCTGTGTGTCTGTGCATGCATGTATGCATACAGTCTGTCTGTGTGTATGTGTGTGTGCATGCAGTCTCTGTGTGTGTGTATACAGCCAGTGCGTGCACAGCCAGGATGTGTGTGCATATAGCCTGTGTGTGTGTGTTCGCACAGCCAGGGTCAGGTGTGCATACAGCCTGTGTGTGTATGTGTGTGCAGCCTGTGCATATTTGTGCATAGCTGGGGAGCATGTGCATACAGCCTGTGTGTGCGCATACAACCTGTGTGTGCATGTATGTGTGCACAGCCTGTGCATATTTGTGCATAGCTGGGGAGCATGTGCATACAACCTGTGTGTGCATGTATGTGTGCACAGCCGAGGGGTGGTATGCATACGGCCTCTGTGTGTGTGTGTGTGTGCGCGCACACAGCTGGGATGTGTGTGCATATAGCCTGTGTGTGTATGTGTGCAGCCAGGGGTGCCCGTGCATACAGCCTGTCTGTGTGCATGCAGCCTGTGCATATGCACAGCCAGTGTGTGTGTGCACAGCTGGTGCATATGTGTGCATACAGCCTCTGTGTGTGCATGTGTATGGACGCAGCTGACATGCATGCATGTGTACCGCCAGCCTGTATGCATGCACAGCCAGTGCACATCTGTACATACAGCCTGTGTATGCATGCGTACAGCCAGTCTGTGCGTGCAGCTGGGGTGTATGAGTGCGTACAGCCAGTGCGTGTGCACAGCCAGCGTGCATGCTCCATGCAGGGTCACCCCGCCACAGCCGCTGGGAAGCACCATGCTGTGTGTCCCTGCCCCGCCCCCCCCCAGGCAAGGTGCACGGGAAGGGGCCCCAGGCCGGGCTTTCACCCCTGAGGACGGGGGACTTTGGTGTTTTAATTTTTTTATCCGAACTCCCTGACAAACAGGTGCTGGCAGCTCTTCGTTACCGCTCGGGTTTTCCATCGGGTTTGCATTGGGAGCCAGCACGTGATGTCTTTAGCAAATAAACCCAATTAAATATTTCTTGCATCACCTCGCTGTTCCTCCGCCTCCCGTGCCTGCGCTGCCCTGGCCACCCTCGTGCCCAGCTGGAAGCGCTCTGGCCATGCTCCATCCTTCCCTTGTACGTTTGGTGTTCAGACCAGACCCTGCCTGGAGAGAACGCGACCACCATTACCAGAGCCTTTGAGTTTTTCACAGGGCCATCTTGCAAACCAGTTATTCTCGCAGGGTTTGCCACAGGACGGATGAGTACTTTGATCCTCACTTACACAGGGGAGAAACCGAGGCAGGAAGACACAGAGTAGCTCATTGCAGAGCTGTGTACAGACACGAGACCGCTTCTGCACAAGCTTTTGGCCACAGGCACTGTCTCTGGGCTATTCTTCCTCTTGAGTTCACTTAAATTATACCTTTAAATTATCCCTGTGCTGCCTCCTGCCCAGAAGGAACAGAGGTATTCGCTACACAGAAGGCGAAAGTCAGCGTACACACTGCCTGCAACCTGGCGGTTCAGGTGAGGGATGGCATTCATCACAGACAGACATACAGGAAAAAAATTAGACCCTCGAGGAGTATCTTCAGGGGAAGCATCGTGTTCTGCTGCTCCGGTTAGAGAAGAGCCACTCTGTTGGAGACCGCACTTGTCTTCCCCCTCTGGGTTTCATGGCTCAGGGCTCCGACTTGCTGAAGAGGAGAACTGCCATTTGCCCGAGCACATTGACGTGAGCATGAGCCTGCAGGTGCCATAAGCTCCCATTACTGTACCACCAAGCCTTACCAGGTCACAAACCCAAGATCAAGTGACCTCTGAAACTGGATCTGGAGCTCTACTTGCTCTTTCCAGCTGCCCCTGAGAGTCGGTCCTGCTGGCCTTTGCGATACATGGCATCTGACTCCTCCTGCTACTCCTTGTCCCAAAACTTCAGATAGTTGTCACCAGTCATCAGCGAGGAAGCATCAGACCCTGGCCCTTCCTAACAAGATGCCCAAGAATAAGGGACTCACCACAGCCACTGCTGGTACCAAAGGAGACAGTCCTAGGTCACCCATCTCTTTGCAAGCATCTGAGTAAGTTAAAACCAAACACTCCAATGTGTGAGTTGAATTGAGAGACCACAGCAAAACCCCTGGAGCCAGGAGGAAACCGTTCTTCTACTAGAAGTAGTCAACCTGCACCCCACCCAGCAGCATGAAAATCCAGCCCTCCCACCACATGGATGGGCACAGGAATGCACTGGGTGCCCTTCCTCTGCCAACAGGCACAAGTGTCCTCACCAGGATGCCTCAACGAGGTGTCAAGGAGGAGACAGGTCCCCAGGAAGGCCCGAGGCATGTCAGATGGTGCCAGCTGATCCCCCTTTGAAAATAAATAAAACCAGTCCTCTCCAAAGAGGTGGCTGCAAGCTGGTGATGCACCTCAGCCAGCTCAAACTCAGCTCCGGTGAGCAGAGCCAGGGGCTGGAGAGCTGTGTCTCACCTGGCGCCGTGTCGCTCCAGCAGGCTCCTCGGGGCAGGTGGGAAACACGGTCCCAAGGGCTTGGGGAAAGCAGCGCACGAGGCTGTTCATCCTGGGCAGACCGCTTCATCTTTGTCTGTTTTTCCATCAGTAGAAAGGAAGCGCATACCCACTCAGCAGCGTGCCTTGGGAGACGAACTGTGGAGGATTGCTAGTAGGAGGCACGTAGTAGTCAAACCTGCAAACGAGGGAAATTTTTTAAAAGTTTTCAGCAAGATCCAAAATGCCACATCAATATGCATATCGGGGAAAAAAAAATCCTTTGCAGCAGAATTTAGAAACTCTTAAAATTCCACCTAAAAGGAGCCCTACAGGATACAGATTCCCTTTAAATGACTGTGTGTATATCTGAACGGAGAAGGTTATTAAGGCTTTTTTCTTTCTGAAACTCCACTGCATTTTCAGGAGGACACCTATTTTTAAACATCCTCTGCGAAACCCCTACGCTCAGAAACTGGTATTCTGTAATGGCTCACAGGTATTTTATGCATTAATATATACACAAACACACATTAGGCTCTCAGGAAACCCTGATACATTAGGTACTTTTAAATAATTCATTGTTAAGCACCCCATGATAAATCTCATGTTGAACAGTATGTGATTTTGCTAGAATTCTTGGGATATATTGAATGTGAAGCACTGTGGTAAATTTTAACTATGCTGAGCATCAAATGAGAAAATTTTATATTGTACATTACATCCTGACACGCAACTGAGAATCTTTATTATTAAGGCTTCAGGGAATTTCTGAGGTAACTTCTGAAGTTCTGAAAAGAAAAAAAACCAAGACCAAGCGTTGTTTCTCTATAGAAGTTGAATTTGTCTCAGAGAAGGGAAATTCCGTCAGCAGTCAGCGTGGAATGAACACCAAGGTTTCGCTGAAGGGACCGCTGTCAGCTCTTCCTCTGAGGCTCCTCTTTCCACGCTGTTCAGATGAAAGTCAGAGGATCTTGGCTTACCTGGTAGGAGCTGGGGCTCGGAGCCTTTCCAGGGCTTGCCGCTCCCGCAGCAGGGCTGGGGAGATAGGGCAGCAACCGCTGCTGCCAGGGGAGCTCGTGTTCCCCCTTTTTCTCCAGCAGTAGCTGTCACCCCAGATACTCTCGACCCTCCCTTGTCAGCAGCGGCCAGACGCTTTCCTGGAAGCAGGATCACAAAGACCACAGCAGGGACCTGGCCATGCCCTGCGACCCTGAGCGAGGAGCTGATCCCAACTGGCATGTTTTGCATGGAGACATCCTCTGTCTTCTCCCCTCATAGGCTGTCCTAAAGGGGGGTTGCTTTTTTCTTGTCCCGTAAGTTGAATCGGTTCCTTCTGATTTGGAGAAACTGGTATTATACGTTGAAAACAAAACATTATACCAAAAAAAAAAAAAAATCCAGCAAAGATTTTTGGCCCAACCTTACTTTTTACTTACATATATACACTACAGCTCTGTGTGGTGGTCACTGGTGTGGACCCCTGAAGCCAGGGAAAGGTGCAGATCTGTCCAGCTTCAGGTTAATGGAGTGATACAGGGCAGCAATCACTGACAGAGCTTCACCTTTTTTCCCCAGGTATTATTAACCAGACATTTCGATGAACTTCACGATCACCGATGTCACATCTGGTTATTTACACCATGTTCATCTTAATGACAGCAGAGCATCTCAGACAAGAACACCTGGGTTTAAGATGCCACACTAAGTAAAGTTGCTAAGTAAAAGACTAAGTTAAGTTTTTACTGGCTTGTTGGCTATTTGTTCTTCTCCCTTCTTGGAAGGAGCCCCAGCCTCTGCGATGCCCCCCCAGGGGTAATCACAGGAGCACTTTTCCAAGCAATAGCTCCTCCAGGCAGGGGAAACAGCCCTCACCCTACCTACACAACCGCAGCCCAACATCAGCCGTCTTTCCTCCCAGCACACAAGACCTCACATGTCTGGTCACAGGACAGGGGACTGGCCAGAGGAAAGCATCCGCTGAGGAGAACACTTTCTAGCAGAATCCCTTTGAAGGCTCCTTCGGTACTGCCAGCTCTGGCGAAACTAGTGCCATGTCCACACCGCAAAGAGCATCCTCCCTGCAGAGACACATGATGAGGGCAAGAATGAGAGATCCCCAGTACTCTGCAGACTGGCTGCACTCCCTGCCTGGCCAAATCTTCCAAAAAAAAAAAAAATAATTAAAAGCAGACTGATTAAAACAATGCTGCTTTTTTCTCCAGAAGGCAACCCCAGTGGCCGGCACATGCTGTGCCCGTGCTGCTGCTGCCCCGCATGGAGCGGGATGAGGAGCAGGCTGGACCACTGCCATGTGATGAATGCCTTGTGCTCAGCACACCACACATCTCACGGGGCTCTGTGGGATGTGACATCCACCCTCCCGGGAGGGAGGCGATTACCACACAGGGTTATAAGATCTGGGAGATGGCAAAGGCTCACTTGCGGTGCAGGATGTGATACTGTTGGCATTACGTTGAAGGTCTGCGCCAGCTCAGGCGCCCTTCCTCCTCCCCGAGATGGAGCTCACCCAAGGCCCTGAGCAGTCTCTTGTGTCCAAACACAAGGCAAGTTTGAGCTTGGGCCGGTGCTCTGAAGTTAGTGTAGATGTAGCTGTGAAAAACAAATCTCAGAGCTTTTTGGCTTTCCACTGAAAGCTTTTCCACTCCTATCTTTTTAGAAAGATCCGTTTCTCTGCAGGTCAGCAGGCTCTGTGCTTCACAGCCCTTTTACTCCCTTGCACCCGTGTATTTTCACTCCTCACTGAGCTGGACTGGGTTCTTGCCATCTCTGAACTTTTTCATGAAGTTGCTCAGATTTTCCACCACATCTCCCCTTTACCTCAGCTCGACGGTTCACTCTGATCTTTCTTGCTCAGTAGCTCTAGGTTCTGAGCTGTTCATTTAAATATGGTGTGGTTTGCCAGCATTTTTTGCTAAGCCTTTTATTTTATCCGTTAAAGAAACAGAAGACACACATGCACTTAACAGAAGTGCACCTTGCCAAGATGCTTTCAATGGTATGCTTATTCTTTAGATTCAACCATAAACATCTAAACATATCTGAATGATTAAAAAGCATTTCATCCCATGCCTTCTCCCCCAAGTATTTTTTGCCATTCAACAAGACCCTAGTGTTATGTTTACCACAGACATAGATGGGAGAGGTCTTCAAAGTATCACATTCTGAGCACATTGAGTTCGCTTAGCAGCTCAAAGGTTGCAGGGTTAAAAGGAAGTAAGCAAGACATCATTATTTTCTCTGGAAATGTTTTCCCTTGCCTCCTTTCCAGTACAGATGTGAATATAAAGAAATCCACCAAGAAGGAAAAAAAAAAATAATCCCTGTTCTATTGAGATTTTTTTTTCCTCCAAACAAGTTAAAATTTTCTTTGATTACTGGGATGTTTATTTCACCAGGCATATTGCAGATCATTAGGCACAGATCAACAACAAAGCTTCAAGATCCTTCAGCCTTGTTCCCCTGACTATGAAGTGGCATTCAAATAACACACACAGCGTTTGCAGTGGTGCATCACAAGCAGACACACAGCACCCCTTGTAAGCGGTGCTATTTCCATCTTCTAAAGATGTTCAGTCCTCCTTAAATCCAAGTGGTTGCAACAGTGACTAAACATATGCTTTTACTTTGAATTATGTTGGTGCCTTTCTGTTAATAATCCTGCTAAGTAATTTCCCTGATTGTGGGGGTCTCCTGAAAAAACATTTCCTCTAGCTGTGGCCAGTGATTTTTGTTAAATTTTTTTAAGCTACAGCTAACAAGTGTCAGGTTCCAATGCTGAAGAGCATAGAAAGTTTTCAAAACATGCTTTAGCAAACAAATGCAAGTTAAAAAAAACACAGCACTTGCAGTCTTACAGCTGTCCCAAAATTTCACAAGGCCAACGCTGGAAAAGCCATGGATCTCATTTTCCAAACCCCTATCACAGCAGCATGGCAGCATCCTATACATGTTTTCACACACTGATAAACAATTACCCATGTGGTGTAGAAGACAGAGGAAAGCCAGGCATGGGAGAGCAACAGTGATATAAATGAGAAGCCTTGTTCAAGGCTGGCTTCTCAACACAGTAAGGAGAGAAATATTTTGGGTTTGGGTTTTTTCACAGATCAGTCAAAGGCTGCTAGGCAGCCCAGAGAGCCAACATCCATCCCCGTTTCCCACCTGGCTGGGCTGTTGTTCCAGGCTGGCTTGGCAGCCTCTGCTGGACTTGCAGCCTCTGCTGGACATTGTACCCCTTCCAGAAATTTGTGCCATGGGCTTGTTGCATCCCAGCTGAAGCCCCTTTTCAAAAAGGAATGGATAAGACATCTCACAACTGATGATGTCTTTTATTTAAACACTGCAATTTCTTGAAAGGCAACATCAAAACACGCTCCAGGGTGCAACAGCAGACCTCAAAGCTGCTTGTCTGTTGGCTGAAGAAGTGGTACAACAGAAAAAGTACGCCATCTCCTTCAGGGGCGAGTCGTTCCTCAGCCCTGTCTTTAAGGCAAGTGTTAAGGCCTTTTCTAAAAGTTCACACAAATATGTGTCTACAAAAAAAAAATAATCACACAAATATGACACACATCTTATTTTGATCAAACCGTGCAATGGCCACGTTGATGAATGAAATGTGCATACATTTACAGAGAGGAGAATCTGACAGTTAAGCTTGCAGACAAGCTTGAGGCAACACAAGCAAAAGCAAAAGTTAAGAGAGCAGAACCTCCACTGGCTTCAATTGGCATAGCTCCTCCGAGAGATGTCAATTGTATTATTGCCATTGAAGTCCTACAGAGGAGAGGCTGGCCAGCCTCTAAACCCCCCAAACACTGCAGGCACTCGCTTCTTAAAAGTGCTGAGCTTTGCAGGGGTTGACCAGAAGAAATCCAGGACGGAGGCCAGGCCTGCTGAGATAAAGAGCGCCAGCCACATGAGGCAGATGCTGGGCACAGATAGGAGAGGAGCTTGCAAAATGTGGCTCGGCTCCCCAAAGGCTTCGGGCACCAGAGTGCGGAGAGGGGGAAGAGTACACAGCACAGCTGTGAATCCCTCTCTAGAGAGGCATTTCCCTTGTGGAGTGATTTCCCCTGTGCCTATCTTCAGGAAGGAATTTACATGTCTGTAAAGTCCCACCAGCGCGCTCTCAGAAAGCCAGAGCATACGCTTAAAGGCTCCTTGCGTTGAGTTTTACAGGCATCATTTGAGCATGTGAGTTATCGCCTCGGCTCCGTGGGACCACTCATGCCTAGAGTCCCCCATGATCTTCCTGCAGCCTCCACAGTAAGCTTCACTTTCTTTTTCCGTTTGAATGTTACTGAACCAAAAGAGTTGGTTGAACTTTTGAGAATCGAAACGTGACTGAACCCCTCCTTCCCCCATCTAAGGATCCATTTGGTGGATCTGATCTCGTGCACAGCTTGCACAACAAGGCACCGAGATCAACGAGGCTGACAAACCTCAGGTCGTGTGTTTTGTTGAGTCAGAGGCATTGTCTGCAAAAAGCCAGAGCCAGTTCTGCAACGCTCCACCGTGCACGATCTTATCGAGACTGTAGCGCCATTCTGCTGTAACGCTTTAGAGATCCTTCTCTGGTAAAAAACACAACTGTGCATTACTTTTGTTGTCTCTTAAATAGAAATACACAAAGCTGTAAAAATCCTTCTAATTATGTTTAAAAACCAATCACACTAAAACCAAAGCTGATGCCAAGAACATTTTAATCACACAAACCAAGAGATGCAGAAACACTTCACTCCGCTGCTACAGACTGTGGAATGAAGGGAGCATGATAATTTCAGCCTGGTTTATGGAGGCCAAACTAATGGTACCCACCTTTCCATCTCCCCTTTTTCCTGCAAGCTTTTTTTTTTATATATATACACCTTTTCCACTTGCACACGCTCTTTAATTAGTCCTTTGTTCCCTACTCCCGTTCCCAGGGCCCATCTTGCTATTGTGTTTTGTCTCTTTATCCCCCTGTTCTGCACACTACTTCTCTCCCAACTTCTAAGCATCTTTTCCCTACCCAGGCTGCATGAGGAGACATTATGCATTCCACCTTATTTTCCCAATCTGGATGCATCTTTCAAGGAGTTGCAGGTTAGGAGAGGAAGGACTAAAGCTCCTGTCACTCACTCCTTTACCACCCTGCCCCTGGGCTGACTGTTTGGTGCACACCTCTGAAGCAGCTCCCAGTAGGAGTGTGGGGAGGACACGGAGGTGCAAATGGCTGCTCTTTGTTTTCAAATTTGGGACCCGCCACCCACTACTGTCACAACTGAGACCAAAAGCATTCCTGGATATTGTGGAGTTGACTGGATGCAGTGACAAAGAGTGATCAAAAGCTGAATCTGAAAGTCTACTGCAGAAACACCATCAACTGCAGAGCACCAGTCCTCTTGACCTATAAAATGCAAGTGCATTGGTCTGGCTGATAAGACACAGCGGGTACAGCCTAAACAGCAAGCTCTGGAGATGCTCGCATGAACCACAGCAGTGCACATCTCTTACCTAGGCAAGCAATGCTTTACAGGCTCAAGCCAGCAAGGTGAAACATCAAACAGAGGATTACCTTTACTTGTGGTCAAAGTTCTCTAGCCAAATCTGAACCACAGATCTTGACATCTGAAAATAAAAGCATTATCTAGATTTTCTCCTGTGCTGGAGATGCTATAGCACCGCTGGCAGAGACTTCTGTTCCTTACCTCCACCTTCTGTTGCTACTTTTCTGCCCCCAGAGGAAGAGGAGCCAGTTAGAGACAGCTCCTTCAGCAGGCAAAAAGCAACTTCAGTTAGAGCCCTTCTGCGGGGTGGACAGGAGTCACCATCTTCTGTCGTCTTAGTTGTGATGGCCACAATAGCTCACCTCTACACACTCACGTGTGTACTTGAGGAGAGCATCAAGAAGAGGTCTTTTCTCCAAGGGATGGCAAGCCAGGAGCTGAGGTGATCCCATAGCCTGTCCCAGCACCCTGAGAGAGCCAAGCAAGACAGGCCCAGAGATGGTGTCCAGGTCCAACCAAGAGTCCAGACCATAAGGCAGAAGCACAGTGATAAGGCAGGTCCAAGATCAAGCCAGGAAGCCAGTTCACAAGTCACATCCAGTGATGTCCAGGTAGGGCCATGGTGACAAGACAAAGCCAGGTTGAGGCTGGGAAACCCATCCACACATTGATCTCCATCCAGAGAAAAGGAGTCGTGCTAAGCCAGAGACCAGCATATCTCCAAATACCTCAGGCAAGAGCTGACAGTCCTCAGCTGAACTTAAAAGGGTTTCTGGGCCCTTTTTAAGGTGGGTGTGTGTAGGTTCCAGGTGGGTCTGCTCAGGTCCATTAAGGACTGTCAGTGATCTTGGGCCACTGATGGGGAGTATGAGCAAAAGAAATTGGAAAATATACTTGTGTATATCTAACATATACAGGCACATGTACATCCCTGCATATATAACATGTATATGACACCATGTTAATATTCTGTTTCTTAAGCCCCCTCTCTTCATTTCCAAGCATCTGGCTTATGACTTTAGTTCCTCTAAGGCTTGGAATAGACCTTTTTTAACTCTAAAAATGTATCTGATGCCACACAGCAAGCAAAGGATTAAAAAGTTGAAGAAGGCCACAGCTGCAATAAATGGATTGCAAGTACTTTTAAACAAAAACTCCAAGCTGCAAATGATATGGCCTGCATTCAAATTTACATCCAGGCTACTTTAAAATCTCTCCTTCTTGGTTTGCCTGGCTACAAGTCATTGTAAATCTGGAAAGAACTCTTCTGCACTTCCTACATGCTTCCCACATCCCTCCTACATCCTTTCTCTTTATTTGCATTACTGCTTTCTACCCCCACTACCTGTTATGATCACTTTTTAGACTGAATTTTGCCTGCATTGATTCTCCCTTTGATCTTTCCATTCCACAAGAGTAACCTTTCCAAGCTGCTCTGCATTATTTGTGGTCTTTGGTGGCACCTGTAGTTCTTCCTAAGTTAAAAATCAACTGAAAAATTAATTCACTTGCTGTTTGCCTTCTCCCTGCTCTCGCTAGTGAGTATCTGACACCAGGCTGGACCCCACACCAAACCCTGGAATAGCCTGAATTTTGAGAAAAAGTTCCATTCCCAGGACTTGCCTCTGCGAGCTGGTTGTTACAGCCGGTGTACAGGCAGACATGTACGCACACAGACACAAGACCAGGCTTGCAACTGTTGGCTTTCCTGGGATGAGGTTATATTCTATTTATCCTGCAGTAAGGCATTTGAGGGTTGGTGAAAAAAGTCTATTAAATATAAACCAATTATTCTTATGAGTAACTTCCTTTAACTCATGTCCCAGCCTAATTTGGTTTTTTGCTGTGTTTTATGCCATAATTATTCCTGGCCAAATCATCTGAAACAGTTTTTAAAACATTTAATTTTGCAAATGTTCCCATACAAATGCAAATACATTAATAGAGTTCAGATATTACATTTATTCTTCCCTCTTCATTGCAAATTTGTGTAATTAGATTTTAGTTGACTTTATGTTGGAATTTTAAATGTTTAAGATCCCACCCGTGTGCTAGCATCACCTCCAATAGTCCAAGTTGAAGTCAGGTGGATTTCAAGGCTGTGGATGAATGTCTTCTACTCATTCTATGTTTTCAGCTGTGATTGAGTGCACTGGTGTCCCACAGGGAGTTTACAGCTCCTTTGCCAGCAGAAGGGGTTGCCTGGACACTCCCTAAGCTGCTCCACTGCATGTGGGGCCAGTTCAGACAGCCTTCTTTAGCAGTTTAATTTAACTAGGTTAATTCTGTAAAGAAGCAAGTGGTGTATGCAAACATATTTCCACCTGCTGACAGACCGGTGGGAACGGGGACCTCTGGCACAGGAGCAAGAACCGATACCTTGGGGCAGTGATATCTTCAAGCAGCAGAGACAGTCACAAAGTAAACACCTGCTTATGCCCTTGGCTCAAGTAAAACCTGGCAAGCAAGAATGCTGCTGAGCTGTCTTAAGTGCTGAGAAGAGAGATGGGGGTGACAGAGAAGAAGGGTGCGTGGTCCTGCATGTGAGCATTGTGGGACACCACAAGGAATCGCACAGGGCAGTTCCCTCTGGGTTGCTCTGGAAAATGCCAGCATGGAGCCAGCGTACAGCAAACCCTCCCAGATTGCCCAGATGACTCAACAGAACTTCAACACCATCTATATGGAAGAGTTGTTCAAGGGTGATTCATGACCACTGGCAGAAGGGGATTTTCCAGGGAGAGAACAAGGGTAGTTTCATATTCCAGAACAGCTTCAGAGAAAGTGAATAGGGTTCATGCTGAACTCTGGCCACCACGAGTGGCCATCATGCTCTGATCTGTAGGCGCTGGCAGCTGCATGGCACGTTTTAATGGAGGAGGTCTGAAGTATTTTAGAAGCTACAGAGCAGCCCGTAGCTCTCACAGCAACAGTTTAACATGGGTAGTGGGTCTGGGCAGGGACTGCAGCTAAGCACCTCCAGGAGCACCCTCACACACTGGGGAGATGCAGCGAGTGCTCCTCTTTGCATTGCATAAGTGTGGTCCTATCAGGAGAGAAGCTTCACATCTGAGAAACTAAAGCTGAGAGTGGAAAAAGAAAACCGAGCTTGATGGAAAGAGCACCATACACGCACGTTTGTGTCCAGGTAGCTTCTTGCACCCTTTTCCATCTCCACAGTTATGGAGGGGCTGCCAGGATCCAGCCTTCAATAAAAGGCATCTGTTTCTGAAGGGAAAACCAGCACTTAGTTGCTAACAGCGCACAGTAACTCTACACATCAGTGCTGAGCAGGAAATGAAAAATGCCTTTTCTAACTATGTTATAATGGCAAATTTAGGTAGATGGAACATTAGCCGTGGATGCCAAGCTGGAAGCTGGCCACCCTGTTGGCTTTTCATCAGCAGCGTTGGTCTTTGGAAGCTTTTCACAGGCCGACAATGCTTCAGAAGAGTCTACTTTTGTCTGGGATTACAAAAATCAATCACCCCACTTGTGCATAGCATGAGTGGTTACCACATGGATAGCCCCTTCAACCAGCTGATGCTTCTTCCAGGTTATCATACCCAGTGTGCCACAGGAAGCTTTCTCCAGCTTTATGGTACTGTTTGTTAGGAGGCAATTCCCATTTTTAAACTCTGTTTTCCTCTTTCAAAGAATAACAGATTATTTTTCTCCTGACAGGCAAAATTAGTTCCCTCAGGGAAGGTTTAGGTGCTGGTAAACTATCCCAGGCCCTCTTTGTCTTTAAGACCTGCACACAACACCCACGTCACCATAGTGCTGCACCTCTTCTTTTAAGCTTCCAGAAAATGGATCTTGAGCTGTAATACCCTTCAGTCCTTCTTTCAGTGAAGAAAAGCCATACCTGTTGGTGGAAATTATAGTTCTGCCAATGTTAAACCTCCTTTCAGTTGGTAAATCCTTCTCAATCAAAACAGAAGTGTTTTATACCTGAATATCACTCAAGGAACACCACAGAAGAGGAAAAAGTTTCCCAGCTCAGCCCACGTATCTGTGCTGCAGCCTTTTGAAGTAACAGAAACAACACAAAACATCCTGCAAGCCATCCGGCTTTGCTCTGGAGGAGCTGCCCAACTGGCTACCATGAGGTTAGCAGAACACCTGATGTATCCTGGTACCTTCTCTGCAGGTGGCATAAGGATCAAGACCAGGACATCCACACTGCCAGTCAATGCTTGGTTGCTGCACTCAGCCTATTGCTTCTCCTTTGTGACTGTCCTTGGGGCCACCAGCAGTTGGCACAAATCAAAGAAGCTTTCAGAGTCCAGTTTAAGCTAGGACACTGGTTTTGTCCACCACTGGCCTAAGATTCAGAGTACGAGCATGGCTCATGAGCGTGGCTTTCCCTTTCCTACATCCCCCATCGTCGCCCGCACACCCCAAATAACACCTCGTATCTGCTGCAAAGACTTATGACATGCTACTTAGCAACTTCATGGTGAATCAGATGTGTTACACAACGATTCATTAAAAGGAAGCATTCCTCTTCAACTGAGACACAGTTACGTCATGGATCTGCACAGAAAGCTTTTCAGGCTATCCTTCACCCAGCAGTCCAGAGCAGCTGTTAATATTTAAGGAGCACCAGAAGTCACTAAGTGTCTCTAAAATACCTATGGGATTTAAATGTTCCCTGTGAGGTTCACTTGATAGACTCCTCATGATTTTGGCTCTGCCATAGCACTGATTCCTGTGCCCCTTGAGCATTTCCTAGTGCATGGCATAGAAAAGGTAGCAAAAATAGAGTTTTCCGGGGCAGGTCATACATATGCATGATAGACATATATTTTACACAATGTGCATTTCCGTATGTACTTATACACAAAAATGTGCTCAGAAAACACTACTGAGGCTGTAAAGTTCACGGCTGGCTAGTTAGGAAGCACCACCAGGCAGGTTACCCGTGCAGCAATAGCCTTGTATAGTGGGTGCTGGAGACCGACGTGACACTCCCTTGCTCTGGGGGAAGGCCATTGCGTCCGCTGCGTGTTGCTGACGGGTGGGGGACTCCAGCGGAGCAGGGTCAGGTGTGTTTTGATCACAGCTCATCCCAAGTAAGTCTACTGCTCTGGCCCTACCACCAGCTACTCATCACCCCTTCTCTGCCAGGGATATAATCACACTTTCTGATCTGCCAGCGCAGCTCCATCTGTAGTCATTTCCAAACTCAAGTTCCATCAAATGATCTGGGTTTTTTT
The DNA here is from genome assembly GCF_023634155.1 of Falco peregrinus. Classification (NCBI taxonomy): domain Eukaryota; kingdom Metazoa; phylum Chordata; class Aves; order Falconiformes; family Falconidae; genus Falco; species Falco peregrinus. Next base: position 96,851,766 of record NC_073723.1, on the reverse strand, counting down.
TGGGGGGGGAGGGAGGAGGTGTGTGTGTGATGGTGTATGTGACTTCAAAGGGCAGGCAAAACAGTTTCCCCGCTAAGCCAGACCATTTTTGCAAAACTGAGGAATAGCGAGATGTGCTATTCTGCTGGCAGATCTGAGAGGTCAGCAACCCATGAGACAGGATCCAGTGCAGCCAGAACATTGTGTCTGATTGCAACATTAATGAGCTCCTGTTCAATATTTCTTATTCCCTGTATTGCTCAAGGCATGGCACAAAAGCCTTAGTAATGGTGCCATTCAAACCCTGTGGTGGAGACAGAATTACTAATATCTATAACACCCACCAGCATAGTATCACAAATACCCATTTGTTCATTAATTTTAAATGCCCAGTTTGATTTTTTTTTCAGAAGCTTTAGCATTATACAGCACTTTACCTGATTGGGGAACAACTTACGTTGACTTCTGCTGCAAACGTAAGCATCAGCACCTGAAATGTGGAATATAGACTATAAGAAACACAATTTCTTAAATAAGCTGTCAAACTGTCAAAACTTCATTAACTTCATAAAGGAATTAGAGCAGAACCAAGGATAGATTTTTATTTTCCGTGGCAAGATACAGCTCTGACAGTCTTTAGTCTCCTTCCTCAGTTCTTTGTCTCAGGCAATACACATTTGCTGATTTCTATACTGAAAATGTTGGGGGACCTTGCAAGCCCTGGATCCATCCCAGAGCAGATTCATCCTGCACCTTCAGCAAAGAAGAGTCCTAAGGGAAGATGATGCAGTTAAAGGTGTAAGTCACATGGCTGAGAGGACTTTGCAACCTTAATTCTAGCATTGCTCGAAGATTAAGGCCTTCATTTTTGGAAATGTTAATGAAGGAAAAGAAACCAAAATTATGTGACCATTGTTTCCTAGGTTTCTGTAAGTATGTTCAAAACCCAGACGTGTGTTTCTGTTGTCTCTCAGTACCTCAGCACACAGGAACCTGCATAATGGTCTTGAAGACATTTGCCACTTGAGCTAAAGGACAACTTCCACCAGTGCTGGACCGTTGCCCTGTGTATCTGACAGGGTCTCTCCCTGTGTGCACTTTTCTGTACATGTTTGTGTGTATGTGAGCACACACACACATTGCCAACGGGTTTTAGTGCTATTTGCTGACACCAAAAAGGGTGAACCAAAGAAATATGTGCTACAAGAGGCATATGCTCTTCTGCTTTTCCTTCTCAAGCTTGACTGACTCCATCCCACCCCACTACAATGTTCCTGTTTTGATTCTTCTCTGTCGGTGCACTCCTCACCCCTATGTGTTTCTCCTTGCCAGTCAGTTCCCTTCCTTCTTCCCCCTCACAGTCCTTCTTCACCAGCATCCCCTTCCTGTACAGTCTCCCTGTCCCAGGAGAATTCTCTGCCTTCATCCTCCTCGCCCAGACAGTCCCAGCTCTATCCCAAAGCTCTCCTCCTGAAGTCTTTCAGCTTACCAGGGACCTTCATCCAGCTCCAGTTTTCTGCCTTGTCTCAGCCCAACTGTTTTCCCCTGTCCCACTGCCAGACTGATTTTCTAATCAGTCTCACATCACATTGGTGAACCAGTTCTGGCTCCCCTTTCCCAGTTCCCATTCTCATCCTCCTTTTCCATTAGGCTCCATCCCCTCTTCAAGCTTGTCACCTTCCTCTTAGCTTCATCTGTCTCAGTCATCCTGTAAAGCCTGGCTCCTGGTCTCCTCTTCCACGTCTCCTCTCCCCAAGCTGCTTGGCTGCTATCACGCAGATGGATTACCAGTGGCAGGAAGAAAGGGGTCTGAAGACTTTGATAACCAGGTCTGTCAAAAAAAGCCTCCAGCAGGAGCTGCAGAAGCAGTCTGGCTTTGTCCCTTCACCCCAGGCCTGAGTGGCAGCTGTTGGCTCTTTCCACACAGACATCCTAACCTGATCTCAGACACCTTCAGCACCTTAGTCTGTCAGTGGCACAAATAAAATTCTCTTGCTTGCCTAAAGCTTGAGATACAAAGAATGAGCTTTGTCCTCTGGGAATGGCAGGCCAGATCTTGGGGTCAGAGACCTGACACTTACACTGCTATAAAAATAGCCAGGACTGCCTTTATCTTTCTAATACATTACTATAAAACTTGCACTGAGTATCAGTTATCTGCCTGTACTTCTAATAGGCATAGAAGAGTGCTCCAAAGGGTGCACAACCTAATTAGAGCAAAAAACCCCCGACAAACCAACCCCCAAAAACCCCAAACATGAATGGAAGTGCTGTTGCCTTAGTGTAAGATACTACTATTGGACATACTTAGTGAATGCTAATAGCTTGCTCTGCAAGATCATTTACACAATGCTCTGAAAATCCTCCGAGGTTCCCTCCTGAGCAAAAGCCCAGAGCCTGGAAGAACGCCATAATGAGTTCCCACCTGAACCGAAGAGCTCCACATGCTTGTCTGATTTGTAATGGAAAAAATGTCACACAGATTCTCCGCCTCCCCTTTCACCATGGCAGTTGAGCTGGAGGAACGATTCAGACCGCTTAGGACATCCCTTCCCAACCAGTGAGGGAGGTCCACATCCAGGGTGAGGTTTAGCAGAGCTCAGGGGCCAAGTGAACAAGCTCTGCTGGGGTCTGGGGTCTTGTTCTCGGAGAGGACAGTAAGAAAAAGCAGCAGGAGCAAGGGGAGCTGGGGCATGGGAGAGGAAGGAGCAGCCAAGGCTCTGGCTGGTGGAAAACTGAAATGGGAACCTGTGGGCAAAGGTGGGAGTTATCCGCTGGGGACAAGCGCCGGGAAAGAAAGTTGCCAAGAGGCTGGCTCCAAAAATGTTGGTAACCACTGCCCCAGAGACACTGGCAGCTTGCAGCAATTAATGTATTCCATTACCTCATGGTTTTATGCTTCAGATGCAGATTAATAGCATTCATTCAAAGAAAGAATGACATCATCTGCATAAAATCCTTTCCAGTGTCATACAGTATTCTCTGGCTTTCTGATTATTGCTGGTCTGCTGGGTTAGTGATGGTGTTTCAAATTTTCATTTGTTTTCCAATTTAAAAAAATAAATCCTTCAGTCCTCCATTCAGGTCTGTTTTGCAAGAATACTCTTAATGGAGAAAGGGACTCTGCATCCAAATCTTTTTCTGTCATCTCCATCTGCTCCTTATGTCTCCTTGCAGTGTTACTTTCATGCATCTATATGGTTCTCCTCAAACCTGTGGTGTGGCTTGCATGTGGAGCCTTGACTAATGGTTTATCTTGTAGGTCTCTCTTTCACTAAAGGCCACAGTTTCACTCTCTCCTATAGCTTAATGTCTTAAGTGACTACGTGCCCTTCTCATTTCTATAGAAAAACTTCCACAGAGGTGTTTTGTGTCTTCAGCCTTCATCCTAGCAAGGGTGAAGGACTCCAGCCAGGGGCAGGCTGCATGCATGTGGAATCTCTTTTTTTGAGGAAGAACACCCAGTAGACTCCTACATACCATTCTGCATAGGTGGCACAATCTAGCCCTGCATTTTTTTGATGCCATTGCCTTATCAAACATCAATAATCTCCAAAGATAATAGGGCAAAGGAAATAAGACAGACAATATTTCTTCGAATAGAAGTCTCTCACGTGCAACCCAATGTCAAAATACCACTTGAATATTGGAAAAGTATGGTCATTTCTCAGCTTTTTCACAAAGCTTCCATATAAACACCAGTTGGGTTTACATGCACATGACAGGAGGAGAATATATGCAAGAGCATGTATAAAAAGTGAACGAGTGAAACAAATTCTAAAGATTATATTGCTTTATTTGTCTTTTCATTTTTTCAATCCGTTTCCAATCTGAAACATGCAATTAAGAACATGTTGTGCTATCTGAAACAATAGGCAGGGTTTACATATAGCCGTCAGTTATCTCAGAAGCTGCTGGGAAACATGCCGTAAAGCTCTGTCTACACTGTGCAGAAAGGAAATCACAGCTGTAGCTAACCAGGCAACATAATAATAATTACCCTGAAATCATCTGCTTGAATTTTCAAATGAATTCACCATGAGCAGGCTTAGGCTCAAATAGCGTTCCTTTTCTGGCAGCTTTCTATCCGTTCCATAGCCCAGGCTCTGGCAGAAAGGCTACTTATAGGACCTTAGAGCTGGGAATATTTTCTGGGTGTCTGATGTTTGTTCCCTGCTGTGGCTAGCAGGCATGCTGTATCTCAATCTGAATAAATGATACAGCTCTGTCTTCAAAAAGAAGAGGGTAGACAACTCTGTTATTTCCCCTAAAAAATTACTGTCCATTTAGAAACACTTTGTTTCCAGCTTGAGCTCTTCTTAGCTAACATAGTCCTTAAGTGTCAATGATCTTTTCACTGTCTACCCAGCATTTGTACACCAGTCCCATAACCTCTTGCAGCCTGGGTCTTGGCGAGGTAAACAAGCTAAACTCTTCTGGTCTCCTCCTGTAGAAAGTTTCTAGATGGTCAAACAAAATCAAAGAGAAAGCAGACCTGTATCCAGACCTACACATGGAGGTTTCAATCAAATGTCTGCCACCGTTCAAAAGACATATAAATTCTGAGTGCTGTCCTGTGTTGTTGCAAGATAACAGATGGGCCCAGAGCTGCAGAAGGAGGAAAAAGACCGTGCTGCGCAAGCTGCTGGCTAAACACCAGCACAACCAATCGCGTGTTAGACCTATTCTTCAGAAATGTTAAGTACCATCAACCCTTATTGACTTCAGGTGGAGCTGAAGATGCTCAGACAAGGATCTTAAAAGCATGATTTGGCTCTTGAGGTAAGGGTAGAGCATGTCTATGTTCACATGATATTCTACTGGGGCACCTCGTGTCCTCAGGCACATTTAAAATTGAGAATGGTGGCAACATTTCACATCCTTAGAAACCTTTTTCCCTCTTCCAGTCACTTCAACTTGGCATGCTCATTCTCAGAGTGAACCACAAGTACAGCACTTAATAGTCTCTGTGGTTAGAAACTGTCTGAAGGAACTATTTTCTGCCCATTGGAGAATGTTGACTCATCTACACTGAATCCTCTGAAGAGACTCTGATTACAGAAAATGTCCAGTTGTTGATTCCTGTGTGACCTCTCGCTTTCAGAGACCTTTCCCGGAGCTAGTGCTTGGGCAATGGATGGATGGATGGATGAATGAAGTGTGTATATATGTGAAAGAGAGGTGAAGGTCTATCTTAGGTAAGGGACTAGATGGGTCACTGACATTTTCAATAGGTTTAGACAGTGGGATAGATGTGCGAGAGAAAATAGTGCCAAGTGGCTTCGCTTTGACTGTCTGATGTTAATGCTGGAAGAAAGAAGGGGTTAGAGTTCACAAAAGTGAGAGGAAAACTGCTGTGGTCCATGTCGTAGGGTCAGGTCCAGAGAGAAGAGGCTCTGCGTTCCCAAGAGCGCAGCCCCGGAAAGCACTCAAGAATGTCCAGTATGATGAGAAAATCGAGGCATGATATGGCACATAGGCATGTTATTGTTTTGCTTAGATCTGGATTTCTCTTGTGCTGCCTAAAATAAAAAGTGTCGGGGTGGTGGTGGTAAGGGCAAGGGGGGAAGGGGATATGGTTGAAAGCCTCATGCAAAGGCTGCAGCACACACTTCAGCTATCACGTGTCCCTGAGAAGGCAATCTGCCAGATTGTCCACAGAACTGGTGCCCTGGGAAAGGGTTTGATTAAGCCATCAGGGAGTCTCTGAGACTCGACACCAGCCTCAGGATCTGCATCAGTGACAGCAAACCATTACACGGAGGTCAAGTTCAGCCCTGACAAAGATTTGAGCTGGCACCAAAGACAAATCAGCTACAATGTTTTTGCACGTAAACTTGGAGCTCAACTCCAAAACCCCTACAGAGCTGGATACCAAGGTCTCAGTTCTCAGAAGGGGATGCTCAGGGAGGGTCTGCACTTTGGGAACGCATTTAGAAGTCCAAAGCCATGAAGCAAAGAGATGCAGCAATCTGGACCAACTCACACACAGAGGAGGGAGAGCAGGGCTAGGGCTACAGCACCAAGCTCTCCAGAGATCACCACTCAGGCTGCTGCGGAGCCATGAACTGGATCACCAGCTCACAGCCTTGCAGCTCCCTGGGAAAGTGGGAGACCCTGTGGCTCACAGGCTCCCTGGTCCCAGTCCTGCCAGCCGCATGGAAAGCCCTGGGATGAGAGACCGAGGGTTTCCAGCACCCTGCCTTCCCCAGCAGCCTGCCAGAAATGCAGTGACCCCAAGGGTTTTCCCTTTCATGGAAAATGTTGAAATTTAGGTTTCATTCCAATTTGGAATGAAACCAGATTTTGCAATATCAAAATCCTCTGTGAAATGAAATGACTTTTCATGGCACAGCTTTACTGATTGATGCAGACTGCATGTAACTGAGAAGAGCCTCCTAAATGGGTGTTTCAATCAGAATTTCCTGGTCTGTCACTTCAAGAACACAATTAACAGCAAAACTGACGTCTGCAGTTTTGCAGGAAGGCAGCAAGAACAAGAACGGGGCACAGCATCAGCAAAACCTCACATGATGTGGTGGGTGCTGCCGCTGAGCCGACACTTTCCCCAGAGAGGTCGCATTCACACGTGGCGCCTTCCCTTCTCAGTGCACCTGGTTATCCAAACCGCCGCCAGAGTCTCTTTCCCACCGCTCTTGAGCACGTGCACGGTTGCCTGGTTCTCTCGGCTCTGAGGTTTTTGCAGGGCTAATACAATGCCACAATAATTTCGGTTAGCACGTGCTGCTGCTGAGCTCTGAGCAGCCGGCGGCTTTGCACACTTTGTTTGCAGGCAGCTTGCGGCATGTCCCCTTGTGCTGATGAGCAGCAGGAAGGGGAGGTGGCTGCAAGGCGGCTAGCAAGCTCGTTTCTAGTCCGCTCATTCGTTTTAATCATGGTATTTTTGCCAGAAAAAGATCTGATTTAAGGGGGAGAGGAAATGCAACCTGAGGATGGATTCTGTAGATGAAGGAACGCTGCATCAAATGCTTTTGCACAATAATTACTTCAGTTTATCACAATGAAACACATGCACTGGGCTTCAGTTTTTACAGCAGTTGCCCAACTTACCTGCTGCGTATGGGTGATAAGATACTCGACTGTGAGGAAGGGTCAATTAATTCTACTTTGCAGTTAGTTTGGTAAATTCATTTGATAGTCTGGTCTGAATGACACAGGGTTATTAACATCTGCAGGCACAGCAGAATGTTGCAGAGTAATATTTCTGAAACAGAAAAGCTCTGAGACACGATTGAGACAATACAACTTTTCCCTTGTTGTACAAGATGATTACTTTAAACTCACTTCTCTAAGTACTGAAAGCTGGAGGCACAAAAGGAGATTAAAAATATTTATTTTTACATTTTATTTTACTGGAAGAAGAGTAAAAGAGAATAAGCATAAACTTTAAATTCTGTGTTTCAAAAAAATACAGCTTACAAAACAAAGGGACAGGCTTTTTTCATATATTTGCCTCTGGAAGAAACCCTGACTTTAACTACATGTATGTGGTGTCCTTTTTGTTGTAAGTTTTGCTAGCTTGCTGTATTTTCCTTGCTTGTTCAACACGAGAAGTTCCATCTGAATGTGAGGAAGAACTTCTTTACCTTGAGGGTGCCGGAGCCCTGGGTCAGGCTGCCCAGAGAGGCTGTGGGGTCTCCTGCTCCGGAGACATCCCACACCCGCCCGGACACGGCTCTGTGCAGCCTGCTCTGGGAGACCCTGCTTTAGCAGGGGCTGGGCTGGATGCTCTCCAGAGGTCCCTTCCATTCTGTGATTCATGTTATCAATTGATTTACCTGCAACTGTGACAAAGCAGACAACATTCCCCCAAAAGCAAGCAGAAATGGGTCCCCCTTGAAGGAGTTCCCCACCTAAGGGAACCGGGGCACAACCTGTTCCTCTGAGCTATTCAAGCACAGGGAGAGCAGATTCCCCACAGGCTTTATTTAAACAACCCACTACAATTTAGACTCTTGAGATTCTTCTTGAGACACCAAATAACAAGACGTCCCAGATTGTTTAAAATCTGTCAGTCTGTAGGTGTTTATTAGTACAGCACCCCTGCTTCTCCATCTTCCCAAAACATTTCTTTTCCAGATGCAGTTTTATGGCCAGAGCTCCAGCCCTGCAGCCCATCCTTAAATGCAGCACTTGCATTAGGCATAGACCTCTCTGCTGTACCCCCCTACTGACATCAGTGTGGCCAAGGCAAGGGAAAATATGCTTCCAGAGGTTTTTTTGCATTCAGAAAAGAGAAAAATCTGTATTAAATAATGTAAGCAAGAATATATGGTGACTAGTTAAAAATCAATATTCTCTGGGAACTTCACATCATCCTTACGGTGTCTAATTACTTGTAAATTTCCATTCACAGTGACATAGGTGCTTCGCAGGGGGGAAAGGTAATGGGAACTCTTGGTCTTCCTTTATCTCCTAGAAATACCAGGTTTTTAAGAGTCACATTTGTTACAAGCATGCTCCTTCCTTTGGGAAACATTATAAATGTAATCCACTTAGCATCTTGCCACGAAGACAGGCACCGTTTGGAGTAATACATCCCTTTTCAGCAGAGTCTGGGATCTCAGTTAACACCTGAATAACATATATAAAAAAAATTCAGGAGAGGGCTTCTCTTTGGCCAAGGCTGTAAGGCACACAAAATCCAAGTGTCTAGCTGTAGCATGTTCCCCCTCTACCCTACCAGCACTCACAGCCATTAAAAAAAAAAAAAAAAAAAAAAGAGGCAGTAATTAACACAGTGAGCTCATTTTAAAAACATCTGAGAAGTTTCTAGGAATAATTCCGTTGACCAGCTCTTTCATACCAGACATCTTTTGCTCCCTTCCTCTTCAGGCTGCAAGCTATCCATGAGTACTTACACGTGAGTAGTAGTTTACACTGGAACAGTAACATTTCTCCAAGGACTTCTAGGTGTCTGCACAGGGAGTGAAGGCTTGTGATTTATCTGGAGGAGTACTTCCACAACAGACCAATTAGCTGCTTCATTAAAAAGCAAGAAACATAGCTGGCCATTCTTTTTTTCTCTTTTCTTTTTGCCTTTTTAAAAAAATTTATTGTAATTTAACTTTACACGGAGTGCCAAGCAAAAAAAAACCACTTCCCGTGGAGTTTTAAGGAATGAGAAAATAAACTATGGAACTTTAAAAACCAGGTAAATAAACTGATAATTCCCTCAGGTGTGCTAGGGAAATTGGTGGAGTAACCCAGGTAAAATTATTGAAGTTATTTCCACAGAGGGGAGTAAATGTGAATTAGGTTCCACCGTGCTGGGAAGGATTAAAGGAGAGGAATGCACAGGCAGGAGGAGGGTGTTCAGACCTCACGTGTAGTAGTGTAAGAGTAAAACACAGAGGAAAGGGATCAGCCGCCCCGTTGCACAGGGCAGCTGCAGTGCTGGGGAGCCGGCCCTCTTTATGTTATTATTTGGATGAAATGCTCAGCATCGCCTTATGGGGTGTGCATGCCTGCAAAGGCCAAATATATTTTATGTGGGACTTATCTGGCCTGGAGGGAAATTCCTGGTGCCCCTATATTTAACTTGTATTGCAGCAGGCCGATAAAATTCCCCATGGTTTTAACTCTCAGTAATGACTGCACAAAATTAGCCAGCAGCCTTTTTTTTTTTTTTTTAACAGTTTAGAGCTATCTGGAAGAATTTTACTTGATTAATTAATATTTACCCTGTGCTAAAGAAGGATGCCTCTAGAGAGGAGCCTGGGCTGTGGGTGGGAAGGGTGTGTGAAGGGCAGCCAGACCCCCATGACTGACCCCCCCTCCAAAGCAAGTGGCATGGCCGGGGTGCGCTGATGATGCTCAGGGAAACGCTCCCGGCTGCATCGCCTTCTGCAAAGGGGGGATGCTGCTTGTGCCCGGGTCTTATTCATATTGCGTCCCCCCCCCCCCGGACACCCTAACCCACCCGAGAGCAAGAGGCTCCGCACCCACGTGCAAGCCAGGAGGTGGCTGTCGCTGGGGCAGGGCGAGGGGCAGAGGTGTGCAGAGCAGGAAGGTGCCCACCAGCCCTGGGAGCGTAACAGAAGCATCCCTGCCACTGCTTGTGGGCTGGGACAGGGTGGCAGGCTGTAGCTCTTCCTTGTTACCTCTTCTGCTCCTTCCTTGGGAGGCCAGCAATGTGCTTACCGGTTCCTTTGGTGACAGTGAGGTGGCTGCAGGTAACACTGCAGGAGAGGATGTTTTGCATTCCCAACTCCTGACGTGCTGCACCCCAGCGACACCAATGTCACCAAATCACAAAATTGTTGGGGTGGGCAGGGACTTCTGAAGATCACTCAGTCCAGCCTCCTTGATCAAAGTAGGAGCAACTGTGGCTGGTTTTTGAGAAGCAGGTTCAGTTGGGATTTTAATATCTCCAGGGCTGGAGACTTCACAACCTCCCTGGGCACCTGTCCCACCCTCAGAGCGAAAAAGCTTTTACTTGGGCTTAAACGGAATTTCCTGTATTTCAGTTTGTGCCCATCACCTCTTGTCCTGTCACTGGGCACCAGCTAAAATAGCCTGGCTCTTTAGACCTTTCCTTCAGATATTTATACGCATGGATAAGGTCCCCCTTGAGCCTTCTTTTCTCCAGACGGAACAGTCCCAGTTCTCACAGGAAGGAAAGCAGATGCAGGGCACAACCAGACAACCATACTGACCAGTCAACTGACTACACAAAACCAGCCCTTTTCATACTTTTACCCTTCTATTTTCCCACTCTTATTCCTCCCAAAAGCATTCAAACCCCTCCCTTGTCCTGCCTTTGGTTCCTCCCCTAAACATCCCATAAAAAGTCCTGCATGCTCCCCAAACTGCTTTTCTCCTGTATCTCATAAAATGTCCCACCCTTAGATAGCAAACCCCTGAGCCTGAAGGGTGACCCAGAGAGCTGCTCTCCATCACTCAGGGTGATGGGTTTCATGCCCTGACTCTGCTGAGACAGCCCTGGAGAGGGGCCCAGGCAAGATGATGGTTCCACACGAGTCCTCAGTTTGGGTTCTCACCTGCCCCTCTGCTACTCTGGACTTGTGCAGATGGGACTTTGACGAGCTGATGGCCCTGGGTTTAGCCCAGCAGGACATTATCCAGGCTCCCCTGCTGCCATTGTCTCCTTGAGCTCCTTTGTGGGTGTGCAGATGAGCTTTATCACATCACCTAAACCATTGAGACCAATTTCACTGTAGAAGGCTATCAGGTTGGTCGAGCACAATTTCCTCTTCTCAAGCCCATGCTGACTACTCCCGGTCACCTTCTTGTTCTTCAGATGTTTGGAAATTATTTCCAGAAGGATTTTTTCCCATCATCTTCCTAGGGGTCTAAGTGAGGTTGGCTGGCCTGTAGTTCCCCAGATCCTCCTCCCTGAAGACAGGGGGTGACATTTGTTTTCTTCCGGTCCTAAGGAAGCTCTCCCAAATGCCATGGCCCTTCAAAGGTTATGAAGAGCAGCTTCATAATCATGTCAGCCAGCTCCCTCAGTGCTCCTGAGTGAATCCCATCAGGTCCCATAGACTTGGGTCTGTCGTTCACTTAAGTGCTTCCTAACCCAGTCCTCCTCCAGTGAGGGGGCAAGTCTTCCTTGCTCTGGATTTCCCTCTGGTCTCAGGGGCCTGGGATGGCTGGCATCCAGTATTACAGTAAAAAGCAAATGGAAAAAGGCATTGAGAACTTTGACCTCTTCCACATCCTTTGTCACCAGGTCTCCTGTTCCACTCAGCACCAAGCCCATATTTTCCCTAGTCTGCCTTTTCCTACTAACGTACCTGGAGAAGCTCATTGCCCTTCACCTCCCTCACCAGATTCAACTCCAGACGGGCTTTGACTTTTCTTACTCCATCCCTGCACTCTCAGACAGTGTTTCTATGTTCCTCCTGGGTCACCTGCACCTACTTCCACCTCTTGCTCGTACTTCCCTTTCATGTCCATTTTGTCAGGAGCTCCTTGTCCATCCACGCATGCCTCCAGCTGCCCTTGCTTGATGTCCAGCTCATTGGGATGGACTATTCTGGAGCCGGGAGGAGGTGATCCTTGAAAATCAACCTGCTCTCCTGGATCTGTCTTCTCTCCAGGGACATTTCTTGTGGGATTCTTCCAAGCAAATTTCTGTAGAGTCCAAATCCTGCTCTCCTGACATCCAGGGCTGCAATCTTGCTTTTAGCCTTGTTCCCTCCCCACAGGATCCTCAGCTCCGCCATATCAAACACTGAAGGGCAGACAGGCACTTTGGTCCCAGCTTGGGCTCTGGCACAAGACACATTTGAAAAGTCAATTCTTCATGTGCCTGAATGAGGAAAAAAAAATGAGTCTAAAAATAATAATAATAAAAATGATAGATCTTCCTTTGGAAATGTTGGCTGAAACACTTGGTTTTGTCTCTTTTTGTGTTCCCAAATGGCTTCTGTGAGAATATTTCTTAGCGCTTTTACATAACATTTTATATTATGTTAAATCACTGATCAGATTTCTTTGATGGGAATCCTTGCGGGGCTTTTGCAATGCTAGGAAAAGAAGAAGAAAGGAAAGCATATTCTTTTCTTTCTTTCCAGTTGGAAAAAGCCAACCCAAATCAACAGGGAAATGGTTTAATTTCAGACTCCTAAAGCAATATTAGAAACACTGGCAAGGAGAAGAAAAAACACTTTAAAAGGTACAACTGATACTTCATTTTCATTTATGAATATTTTGAATTGCTTTCCCTGTCTACTAAAACAGTGTCAGCATTGTTGGTGGCTTTTTGTTGGGTTTTTTTTTTTTTGAAGATGCAGATTTAAAATATCCAGCTCAATCAGATCCATAGTCTTTTTTTTTGCAAAGAAGAAAAAGCTTGTGTTCCTGGGAGGAGACACAGTGTGATGGATCCAGATTGCCACCGCTGCCCTGCTTTTTGCCAGATATTGCTGAACCGGGGAATATTTTTATTTCTTTTGATGAGTGCTGAGAATAAGGTGCAGCTAATTCTGCCCATTGCTCAAGGCTTTTAAACTGTATACACCTAATTGCAAGTTAGTCGAACTAAACTTCTCATACAAGTCGTGCCAAACAAAGCTGATATTAGATGAAGGATGTCTACATAAATACTGCCACAAAAGTTTGAGAAAGTATGCAAAGCAGTAAGCGTGGTTAAAAAGTTTACAGAAGTTTCTGCAAAAATTGGCAGTTCTTGAAATCTGGAAGTACAAAAACATTGCTTGAAGGAGCGTTTCATCTGTTACACTAAAATGTGCAAGTTAAGTATCACCGGGATGATTTTCCTTTCTGTCTTGTAGCCTTTGGGGAAAAAATATAGAAACATCAGAGAATACCATTGCCCTTTCCATGGCCATGGGAATGGTGGGCGTTGCTTGGAATTGCCAGTTTGTGCCTGGGGCTTATTTTGGCAACTGCCTGCTCTGCCCCCCGACTGTACACTGTCCATTTTCATTCCCTGCTTTCCCAGACTCCTGTGCAAACTATTTTCATTCTGGGGCCAGAATGAAAACATTTTCAGAAATACTAAGTACCCAGCCTCTTTAATAAAATAAATGGCTGGGTTTTCAAACAAGTTCAGTAGTTTCTCTGTGGAGGAACTACAAATTGGCAGACTTTCTTCCCCCCATTGCCCCAGTTTGGCATTATCATTTCAACATCTCACAAGCTGAGTACTGGTCCCTAACGAACACTCCTGACTGGCTTTCTAGTTGGAACCATTAACAAATTTTTGAGTTCTGTAATAAAAATAAATATGATCTAAATCAGGTTGCAAATGTATTTATTTTTTATATATCTAAAAGTAACTCCAAACATCAGAAAAAGAGCTGGCGTTATATCCAGTATAAGTCACTGGAACTGTACATTGCAGCAGATAAATGAAATCACTGCTGCATTAAACGGAGATAGTGAAACACAAAGAAGTCTGCTTATAAATCCAGGGAGATTTTCTTGCATAAAGGCAAAGCTGCTGAAGTTTTAACAGGATTAAAAATCGCAAAAATATGCAATTACAACCAAGCATTGCAGAAAATACAAGTTAAAATTATTCCACCTTTTAAAAATACTGGTGCCTATTAAAACACATGCACATTCATGTGGCTTTCAAATGCATCCCGGTAGAGCGTAAACTGAAAAGCTGTTGCATTTCTTCACACAATAGTCAGAAGTAAAAATGATGTCGTCTTCTAAGCATTCATTAAATGTAGAAATATGCACTGAGGATGTAAATGTTGACTAGACTCTCAGGGAAGTGTATAATTTATATTCAAAACTAAGATTCATATTAAATACCCCGCTTCAAATCTCCTTGGACAGCATCTCTCAATAGATTTCTAAAAACGTACATTTATGGAGTAAACAGAATATTTAATGGCTGCTAGCAGTATATCAGATTTGTTATGCTTATGGCAGCTGTGGTCATCAAATATTCATGCTGATGGTTCTTACTCAATGCTGACAGCTTTTTAACTTGTGAAATAAATAATGGGTGAGTGGGAATTGATGAGATAAGTAGACTGCTTTATCTGAGAAGGGTGACCAAGCTTTTCCATGGCACCAGGAAGATTAAGAGTTGCATTCTTGGAGCAAGAGGGAAAACCCGAAGGTGTATTTCTTCAGATTACAAACCAGACACATCTCTTGATCTGGCTATATGTTTTCTTATTCTTCTCACTCTAACTGTCCCTTACAGCCCGTGGGATTTATTTGCTGGTGTCAGGGTCAAGCAGTGTGAAAAATGACTCATAAGTTTCTGCTACCAGAGATACTGGATTATTTCCAGCAGGGTGGGGGGAGGTTGATAACAGATACATAAACCAGTCCCATATTTCTTACTTAGGCGGCTTACCCTTCCTCCAGTTAGGGCAAATCAAGGATTTTATTTCATGAAGGGACACGGGGGAAGGTACATGAGAAGTTTTGGTTGTTGGTTGGTTCTTTTTTTAATGGACTACACTCCTCAGGGCTATTACATCTTTAGTACATTGTCTGGCGGCTACTACTGCTAAACAGTATACTCCGGTTTGAATAATTTGGTATAACTTCACTGGAAAAAAGTTGCAGGTTAACTAGTTACGTTGTACCATAAACCAAGATCAGACCATAGGACATTTACAATGCAGATGTTCTTCACTCTCTTAGTAAATGTTTATTTTATATGAAAGCCACTATTGTGCGGTTGGTACACATCCTTCATATCATCTGATCTTAGCACCTGGCCTTCAGCCTTCTAATTCCTGGAATATCTCTGTACAAGTCAAGGTAAGAGAAAGTACCTCCACAACAGTCTGGAGAAATATGGTGTGCCCAGCACATTATAAAATCAACAGCAGTGACTTAGTTGCCAGTTATGGTTTTCTAGAATAGAACCACTCAAATTACCTTTAATTCTTTCAGTATGAGCTTCCTTTTCTGTGAGACAACACTTGAAATAATTTTGGACCTCATGGATTTCACTTGTTAGTTGTTTGAAGTGGTAAATTACAGAATCTCCACAAAAATACTTCCGAAAGTCCATGTAGAGTGTGGTACAAGTTTAAGCAATACTATATATGCAACTCAAAAGTCCAGTTTTCAACTGTTGGATAAAATGTTTCAGAATATAAGCTGATTCCAGTGTTCCTTCCAATAAAAACAAAAAGCAAATGCATAACGAGATGAAGCAGAATTATATTGCACTCCCAGGAATGACTTGCCTCAAACGCAGATAGCGATGCAAGGGACCCTGGGTAAGCCCGACCTTTTATCACAGACCTTGAAAGATAAGCATGTTAGCGCAAGGATGAAAGCCCTAAGCCTTGGTGCTAGTCTCAGATTTATCATCAAGCATGAGAACTCGTAGCCTAATCTTGCAAATTCGACTTGGGCAGTGCTGTAGGACAGACCGAGCAATACAAGTAAAGGTACGATCTGAATCTCCAATTTCTGTCACACGGTTCTTTGCAGCATAAACTACCGTTCAGTGAGAACATGCAGTGTTAAATGGTTCCATCAAAATCTCTTTGCTGGAAGTTTTGCGCTTTTTTTAGCTTTTTTTTTAGCTTTTTTTTTTCTGATGTTGCCTCACGTCTTGAAGAAGGACAATCTCTATTCTTGCCAAAACTGAAATTGTTTGCTTCTTCTTCTTGCCCCAGAATCTATGTGCTGTATCTTTTTAGACGAGGGGTAGCTAAAATTTGATGTTATGACCTAGGTGAAGGCATATCCAATCACTCACACTGTTCTAAAATCACTTTAATTTTAAAAATTGTTCACTTACTATGGAACACTATTACAAATGTAAGATATGGGGAAAATTAAAACTGCAGTTATCTGCTACTCTGTTTTCTCTTCCAAGTACAGATTTAGAAGATCTCTCATCCATATTTTGAAGTACTCTAGGTTGTCTTGAGCTTCTTTTCACCAAATGCCAAACCCAGGGGAAGTCACCAGCACAATTTCACCACCTACCAACACCACCTTAACGCTGTTCTGATTTTCTGCAGCCTTTCTGCAAATACTCTTTCCCTACAGCTCCATATTCCTTTTTTGCCTTCTCCACCCCAGACTGGTTAAGGTTGGCAAGAATAGACCAGCAAAGGTTTAAAGACAGAGAGACAAAGGAAGACAATTTGAAAAGCCTAACTTCTGCACCCTAAGGGTGATAGCTGTTCGGCAAAGGTCTTCTCGAAGAACAAATCCATCCATTCTCTCCACTGATCCTCCACCATTTTGCCTATCTACTTTTTACTCCCAGTTGTGATTTTCCTGTTGAACGCCTCTCACATTACCATCTCATTAGCTGGTTGTCAAATTCTCTGATTGCCGTATCTTCCAATTGTTCTGTGATCTGTTGTGGTTTAACTTACCAGGTTCACAAATAAGAGCTTGTGGTTTGCAGTCATCTCATTCCCCAGAAAAGACTTTCAAACCCCAGGGACACTTGACACCTTCTAGTATCCCAGGATAATGTCTGTTTGGGTGATGGACAAATGCTCTTACTACTAAGTCAGCCCTTTTGTAATGTTTATGTTTCAACAGGCTTAAGAGTTCTAGAGATTTTCTACTCTCCATTTTTTTCAGTTCTTTCAACACATTTTGATCTGCATAGTTTTGAATAGTACCTTTAGCCATATCAGAAAAAAAGAAAAATAAATCACTTTTGAGTGATTTGAGGTGTTGTCTCAGTGGCTCACTGACATCGATGTATCTGAAGTGATCATTTTCACTATCCATAATCCAAGTCTTTTCCAAGTTCTGTCCTCCTGATACACTTCAAGGATTTCTTGCTATTGTTTTTCAGTTTTGTGCTTCTTTCCCTGCCTCCCAAATACCTGTACCATTTGCCCTTTCCATTTTAGTTCTTCTGATTTCCTTCCTTTCCTCCTCCCTCTGTAGTGTATTTTTATTGGCTTAATACAGCAGAACTTTCATTTTCAAATGGATTGATTAAAATAAGCTCCTGGCCCTTGCCTACCAGGTGTCCTGGAGTCCATGCTCCTTGTTTCATTCAATGATATTCCTGCTTTCTAAGATTCTATGCTGGGTGAGGGGTTTTACGGTGGGGGGTAGGGTGGGGGCGTTGGGGGTGTGTGTCCCCTCTGTAGGATCTAAAAGATTTAAAATTTTCTTTGCTTTTTATCTTTTTTTTTTTTTTAATCATCCTTCTAAAATACTGTTACTGGGCTAAACCAGGATACATTTCCTTGCCCAAAGATGTAGAACAGAATTTTTTAACGGGCAAGCAGTTCTATTGAAGCCAGGCTTACACTATATTAATGTAATAACAAATATTGGTATAGATTTATATATTATAAATATTATTTATATATTATAAATACCAAATACCCACTACGACTATTATTTTTATTCTTTAAGACATCCAAGAATTCTCCACCAGCTCCTGTCTTTCACAGAGCAGACTAAGTTCATCTGCTGAACAGGGCACCATTTGCCCTCACCTTCTACTTGCAAAACCTACATGGATAAAAAGTTCAGCACCTTCCAAATTAGCTTTTACAGTGGGAATCGGTACTGGAAGCAAATTGGATCCTGCTGAGACAGCAGCTGGCCAACACACATGCGATTTTCTCCAGTGAGGTTGCTGCTTTCTCCTTCAGGTGGTTTAGGGGTTTTATATAATAACTCATGTGTGAAAATACTTGACTAGCAATAAAACGTGATGCAGAGCTCATCAGCACAATTAAGCAATTGAGCTTCCGCAGCATCTCATTCACAGGTCTGCAGTGAGGGTTGTGAAAGTGAGCAAAAGCAGGAAGGCAGCTTCCCACATCAGCCTCCGCTTTTTATACCTGTGCTTAGCCTACAAGTATGGAAAATTATTTCGCATTATCTTACACAATATTTTTATTTCTTTTCCTAGAAAGACTGAGCAAATTCACACAATATATTGAGTTGGTTTATCCAAGTCTACTGCAAATTCTGCGAAACCATATTAAAGCAGGAAAGGGATGCTGTAACAGGGACAGGAAAATAAATCTGATATAAGGTAATGCAAATCTGTTAGCAACCTTTGCACTAGCAAGATTGATTCTCTTCTCACCTAAATCAGCATCAATCAGCTTATTCAGCTGAAATTAGTAGAATTTAGTGGTGCTGGCCAGAGGGGGGTTGGCACCACTGTGTATTTAAAAGACCAACATTCCTCCTTCTCTTGCAATGGAATGAATCAGGAGAACCCTCACTTGGAGCCAGCAGACCAAGAGTAGAGAGGAGAAGCTGTCCCATTAGCAGCCTGGGTGTGAAGAACAAGATAGAGGGTGTTTGCACGGCTTCTAAGGAATCACCACCTCCTGCTCCCCATGCAGGTAGTGCCCTGCGTGTCGAGTCCTTCATGAAGAGTCTCGCAGGGCTGGTACAACAGATATGAATAACAACATAAAAATCACAGCGCCCTTTGGTGCATATTTCTGTGCAGAGCCATACGAAGTCCTAGCAGTCGAGGTACTGATAAGGTGGGTGCTGATAACCTGCTGTCTCAGACCCTTAGAGCAAGCAGCTGGCAGCCTCTGGGACCTGCAGGAAGCAAGCACAGCCAAGCTGAAATAACTCAAATACACAGGGATGTTCTGTAATGCTTCCCCATAAACAATCCCATTTGGCTAAAAGGAAAATGAATACAAATAAACTAGCTGAAGCACAATAATATCAATGATTTCCAAGATCCTGAGGAGAATCTAAAAATGTTTTACTGGGAGAAGATAGAGACAGAGTATGTGGAACGAGGGACTGCATTATGTTCAGCGGCTTTCTTCTCCTGATGGTGACTTACATCCACGCCATCCTTTCCTTTTCTTCCTCTCTGTCTAAATGCATTAGGACAATGAGGCTTCAACACAAGAAAATAAACCTTAAATTAATAGTCTATGAAAGAATTAACTTAACCGTAGTGTGCACATTCTCAATATGATTTCTCCACATGATCGTTCCCTCTTCGTCTGTCTTCTACCTCTACATTCCTGCCTTCGCTATTCTCTATTTCTCACTTTCGTGACTCAACTGATTTTTAAATCTGACCTGAAATAAATGCTAATTCAACATGTCTGAGTGGCAATTACACCACTTACCAGGTCAAGCATATATAAGCTATTGTGGCCACCGAATGCATTCTCCATGTGATTGCACCACAACCGTATCTCAGATGCATTGCCGATTTTTTTATCTTTCTTCTCTCCCCCACCATGGTTTCATGTTAATTTTTTTTCTCCTTTCTGTCGTTTTATATCCTGGATTATTATAATTTCTAGAAGATTTCTCTAGAAGGAAATTATCAGAAAGCTGGTTCCATACATACCAGTTTCCAGCCAAAGAATACAAGGTGAAGATCAACTGTTATATCATACACATGACCTGTGCTTCTAAATGAATTTCAGTAAATTAAGAAAATATGAGGCATATTTTATGTTTTCACTTACGACAACTTTTTTTAGTGGAAATAGATCGAAATTGAAAGAATAAATTACTGCAGCCTCTCAATGTAAAATGTGTGTAGCCGCTGAAGTTACAAGTAATATTTCTCATTTCTGTGGATTGATTCTGAGAAGTGCCGAGCATAAGGCCCCTAAAATCCCAGAGCAAGTCTTGCAGATACTTGAACATGCCCCAAAGGCTGGTCCATGGAGGTCAGCGACTGAAATCACCACAGGAGAAGGGCTGGGGGTGCAACCTGGGTCCTCCAGTTCCTCCCTGGGGTTGTATGATGGACCCCACCAGACCTGTGCAGCAGCAGCCGATTTCACATCTGTTCCACAGACAGGGAACAAACCCTCTTCCTGATACCGACAGGGAAGGTGGCCACTTCTCCCACCCTTCCCACCAAACCATCTCTCTGAAACAAGTGACAACGTGCCATCCCAGGGAGACGACGGAGACATCTGCCTCTAGCTATAATATCATCTTGAATTGCGAATGAATCAAATCTCCTGAGTTGATCTTAGGTGTTACAGACTTCTCTGGGGAGCTCAAATTTACCTGAAAGAATTCCAAGTGTTTTAAACAAAATTATAGCTACAATTTAGCACAGGAAACGTGTAGAGTTACATTTCTTGTCGCTGGAGTGCTGTAAAATTGAAGCGAATTTTCAATCTGATTAATTCATTCAGAATGATTCCTGTTGAGTAATTATCTTCAATAAAGATCTGTCAATACAGTTTCAAGCTATTGTCATTTTATATCAAATATAAATTAGGCAGTATAATGAAGTTGGGTACACCTAAACTCAATGTCAGATGAAACTCTTGTATGATAATCAAGTGAAATAAATCGTTCTAAGACGATAAAAACAAAAGGACTTAACACAGTAACAGTAAAACTCCTTTTTCTTTCTGGATCAAGACAACATGGATGATTTTGCAAAATCATCTGGGATGTATGTCCTGGGTAAGTTCAATCTAATAAAGCTTTCAGGATTGCTTGCTGGAAAGGAGCCATTATTCTGGCTGGTGCAAAACAGCATAGCTTTCACGTAGATAAAACCACGTCTATTTAAACCAGGTGAGGATTTGGCACAGAAACATTGATTTAAGCACTAGTTTGCCAATGTATTTAGACAAGGGCTGTGTGGACAGAAATGCTGACATGGTGCACTGCCCCGCTGGGTTAATTTAACAAAATTAATAACTTCTGAGACATGGAGAGAATCGTTTAAATACGTTTGGGTTCGGGCATCACCAGCTGATGCATGGCCTGATACATCTGAGCAAGAAAGTGTTTCGGTTCAGCAGCTTTTATGCCTAAACCTTGTACTAGGAAAACAGGACTATGCTGGACCAGAGATTAGGTCACAGCTCTCATGCATCTAAACGGGCACCCCAGTACTTTTTCTGAGAAGAAAATTTTTCTGTCCTACTCAATAGTTTATAGCGAATTGACACAAAGCAGCAACAAAAATAGATCTGCGTAGCTTCACCCCACTGAGTAAATACAGGATTGCCTTACAGCAGAACAAAGCAGATCTCCACAGAAGCTGCAAAGACTCAGCACTTCTGGAGATCAACCACCCGTGTGGGGCTGCGGGGGCTTGACTCTAAGACAGGTTTGTACATTTAGGCTTGACTGACCCACTTGAGTTCAGAGAGTGAATTCAAGCAGGGACAAGACCCCTGGTCCCGTGCCCCATCCTCCCCCGTGCCGCACGCTGCCCTCCATACCATCCTCCAAGGCCAGCGGCAGCACGGCGGCCGGGTTGGTATTTGAACAATCTTTTTAGTGCTAAAAGTAGTGAAGATTTTTAAGGAGATGGATTCTGTGCTTTTAAGTCCACGCATTGTTATTCTGCTGTCTTTATTCTTTCTTTCTCTTTGTCTGAATGCTTCTCCAAGCCAGGCTGCCTGTGAATAATTTGTAAATTTGCTTTAATCTGTAGTAGCCAGATTGCCCCTACATAGCAACAACAACTCAGCAACTTTTGTTTCTTAATAGAAAATTAAGCTAAAAGCCATTGCTTTCATACATGCATAGTTAATAAACAGAGAAAACCCGGGGATAGGTGGAAAAAAGGGGGCACATTTAAAGGCTCTTTCTTTACAAGCACAGCAGCAGATTGAAGCATCGATCATCCAAAGCAGAAAAGCCAGCAGCCCCAAGCAGTGCCATCCCAGAGATCAGAGACCGGCATTCAGCTCCCAGAATACCCAGTAAAAGTTATAAAGAGAGTCCTCTCCTGGTGCTAAGTAACAGGGAGTGGTGACAATGGAGTCGGAGAGACAAACGGCTGTTGAAATGGCTTTTTTGGTATTTTTTCAAGTTATTAATAACTGTTCTGCTTTAAAATCCTCCTTGAAGCGTGGTCTTCTCCAGCAACAGCATAGCTTACATGCATTAACTAAGAAAGCGCATATGACAGGAGTGTCTGCCTAGTAAATAAAACTCATCTCTCCAAATGGATCTATTAACAAAGCATTTTTAACTGAAGTTTGAGTAGCCAAATCAAACCTAAGTGGGAGATTGGCACTGCACGATGCCAAGAGCTCTCAACCTCCAAGTATGTCCTTGGGGATGCCCAGGGCCTTGCTGGATTCAATCTTTGTTCAGCCTGCATTTGGGGATCGTTGAGGTGGATGCCAGCAAACACTTTAAGGAACAGGCAAGCGTTTTGTGCAAGTCTGCGTGGACACATGCCATTAGCTTAGCTCCTTCGTGCTTTGCACCTGACATCAAGGCTTAATTATGCTGCAACTTGCAGTTCTCTCTCTTCCTGGCTGCTTTAAATCCTTGCTTTCCGGTTGCTGTAAATCCCTGCTTTGCTTCACGGTTCTCCTTGGCTTCAGTTGGTCTATTATTAGTGATAGACTTACTCGTGCAGCAAATCAGCTCAGACAGAAGGACTACAGTGTTATTCTTACACTTACCCTTTGCCCGACCAAGGACCGGCGGCAGTCACATACGTCCAACTACCCAACCAAGCTGGTTACCGACAGTTCAAAGCAAGGTATCGCCTGCAGCGCACTATTCACTTGTGCTTGTGCCGTGATAAAATGTGTCCCAACAGAGACAAAAGCAATTATGTTTTGAGATATTGTAACATTATCCATTGTAAAACACCGGAGCAAATACTGATTAAACCCTCTTTGCTTGCCCTCATTACTACATGCATTTGGTATTTTAGAGTAGGGTGGTGAGAATTGCTATTTTCCTGCTTCTTTGACTTGCATTACTCATTACACATTTTCCTGTACCCAGACAGAATTCTTGGAAGATTCTTTCCTCTGAAAGAGTTATGTGACCAGCTATGAGTATAAATACACAGATTTATTTATGGTTTTGCAGACTGCAATATAAGACAGCACTTTTATAACCATAGGAAAGTGAAACAATGGAATTCCATTAACTTTTAGCTGGACATAAAGGAGGTTACGCTCCACGCTACCTTTAATGTTGTTTTTATGAAACAGAAATTCACAGTTGTGTTACCATTCTATAGTTCAAAGGTAGAGAGAAAAAAAAAAAGCTCTTGAAATTAATTTCCTTTATGTAATTTTTGGAGCCAGTTGAACAACATAAAAAAAAAAAGTTAAATTCTGTAAAAAACCCAAGAATATTTGCTATTTGCTGAATAATGTATGATCTGGTCAGGAAGCTCTGATTTTTTGGGAAAGAAATTACTTTGGTATAATAATATTAATCAACAGAGCTAGAGCAGTGTGAGGTAAACTGGGAATGATTAAGACCTCTGCCTTTCTCAGAAATTTGTTGAAATGAGTAGCATGACTATGTACATTTATAAAAGCACATGCTGTAGGGGCTGAGCTCGTAAATGAGATTCTGTTACTCCTGATGCCCACCCAGGGCACCACCTAGATGTCCTGACCTCCAAGCTAAGCTTGGCCACACCAGCAGCGTGGTCCCTCATGACCGTTTCTTCACCAGCCGATCCCATCTTCTCTCCTGCTCCTTCTCATCCCTCAAACGTTGCACAGAGGGGAGGAGTGTTGCTGCTCCTCATTTGCACAGGGGCTTAGAGCGTTTGGCCACTGCCTTGGACACCTGCACTGTCCTTGGGCACTTGAGTGAGCAGCATCAAGAAGCCACAGCCAGAGGTGACCGTGTGACCACTGGGGTCTTTCTGCCTTCCCCTCTGAAGCCTGGATACTGGGACACTAACTGGAATATTGACTACAAGCTTGTTTTTCTCCAGGAAAAGTGAATACACTTGCACAGTTGTTATTGCACTGATAATAACTATCCCAAGCAGCACGATCACTGCTCCGGCAGCTTAGTAGGCAGAATATGTTCCCTTTCTGTTTATAACCCACCTCCATTTCTCTTGCCAAGCTGGGTAGTGGAGAAGGCATCTGAGCAGCTTGGACGCAGGCTGTTTTCTGAATGCAGCTGGGTTACTTAAGGGCTACACAGCCCTTCTCAGGCAGAGCTGGTGGCAGTGGCAGGCAGGCTGCCCTCGAGCCAGAAATCAAAGTCCAGCACTGCAGTGGTTGCTGTCCTGACCCAAGAATCACTTTTTTGGAAAGCAGGAGGCAAATTTTATTGCCATTTGCAACAACTTCTCCAGAAAGAAACCCTCTTGGAGGTGACAACAAGGTTGTCTTCTGAAGCTTGAGTGAAACTAGCGTGTTGAGAGGATGAAGATACGAGACTATTACAGCACCGTTTGGCAATCCCCGAGCAATGACCTCACCTGTCTTGCATCATGAAAGCAAATATCTATTGTCTTCAATCTCAGGGTCAGACATATGGATGGCACTGAAGAGGCTGGAGAACTGCAATCAATAACAGGCAAAGACTCTCCATCCCTTTCAGGACCCTTCACAAAATTTAAGGACACAAGGGGTGCAGCAGCCACTGGGTGCCTATCTGAAATCCCCCAGCACCAGGGTCTGCCCCTGAAGTTACCAGTTACTATCTCACTTCCCCACAACCTGTGCTTGAACCTGGCGGAGAAGCTGAGAGCTTTAAATGGCAGCTGTTTATCTCCACCGAGCCCCCACCGGTGGGTGTCCCGCTGGGTCAGGGCAGCCAGCTCGGGCGCACCTTGCTGGGAGCCTCCTGCGTGATGGTTGAGGAGCCCCAGGGCTGAGCTACAGCAAGGGCACAACTCAGCACACTGATGTTTTACCAGAGAGCGGCTTCCTTCAGTGAACTCCACTTTCCTGCCCCTGCAACTTCATTTCACTTTTGGCCTCCGTGGCAAGCTCAGTTGTCAGAATTTACAAGCTTTTGACTCGTCAGAGGAGTGGGCACAGCCACTGGGTTGTGGTCTCTGCAGAAGGAAATCAAATATCCCACAGCAGCAATGGTGCATTTTGGGCAAAACCTGCTCACTGAGGAAAGAGCTGAGCAGGTACACGCGCAGACCTGCCAACGTGTTTTAAAACAAGGCAAACACAATGGGAAACCCCTGTGCCACAGTCACCAGGTGGTCTCACACCTGTCAGTATCTTCTGCTGGTTTCACGAGGGTAGCTGCAGAGCTCTCCCTTCTTCCCCCACTCCATCACATCTGCGGAAAAACAGCTGCCACCTTCCAGCGCATCCCCGGTGCTCAGCATCCTGTGAGGCTGTGGGCCACCACGTAAGCTGGTGGCAGCCCCCTGGGACAACGCGCAGCGCTGAAGTGGGGCAGCACGGCTCCATAGCCACGGTGGTGTCCGCACAGATGTCCCCATACCAAGCGTGTTCCTCCACCATCTGCTGCCAGAGGAGAGCAACAGGTTGGAGCTGGCCTCTCCGACTTCTCACACTGATACACGTGTTAAGTTCATTATCGTATTTGCAGTGCTTTTTCAGGATAACCGAGACGTGAACGTTTGAGCTGTGTCAACAGCACACGCTGTTAGACCTCCGAGGGAATTAAGGCGCTGAAACGATTGCAAATGGAAATCCTTGTTTTGCCTTTTAATTAGTAATCCAACCAACCGTTTAATAGAGAGCAAAATAATCACAGAGAGGTGAAGGCAAGGTATGCAAACTAGATTTCTGCTTGACTGGACGTGCTTTCTTAGGGTGCAATTGGTAACACTCATATGCATTAATAAAACAGTGCCTACTTGAAACACACGGGAAAAGCTGGGGCAGAACGTTGTTGCTGGCTTTTACAAAGATGTTTCTCATATTCTTATTTGTTTCCATTTCTTCCTCAAAGGCCAGCTTTGATCCCATTAAGAAGCGAGGATTTCTACATTAGTTTGAGAGGATTAAGAATATGTTTTCCAATGGATAATTCCACTCCTGTTATTGAGGTTCGAGGTCTTCGTTAAAAGCCATTAAATCCTGAGGAACTGTTAAACTGTTTCTCCCTGGGTGAGGTCTGTGCCAGCAGGGCTTCTCAGTTGCACTTATTTACAAATATAAGTAAACTTTTACAAAAAGAGTCCTTAAAGATACTTTAACATCTGCATATCTTTCAGAGTAATATATTACATTATATTTTAGTTCATATATATACCCCTGGAGTCCTCCTTTAAGAAAGAAGCTTTTCAAATGCACTTATCCATATCTAGCTCTACCCTCTTCCTTTGCACTTGATTTTTGTTCCTCTTTTTTTTTTTTTTTTTAACTTCTTTTTTTAAGCTAACGCAGCAGGAGGTATTCTTGCTGAATATTTCACCTAATCTGCATCAGTTCCTCTGCATTGGATTTTGTGGTGGTGGTTTTTTTGGTTGGTTTTTTTGGTTTTTTTTTTTTCCAATTTTGCTCGTCAAGATTGCTCATTGTTAGAAGAGATATTTTGGGGACCAGCCGAACATGGAGGGAAAGAGCTGGTGTGTCCCTGGTGCTTTACCTCCTTGATGTCAGCCCGGTGCTGGTGTGGTGGGCTGCTGGGTCCCAGCCTCCCGCAGAGTGCCCAGGGGAAATCCTGGATTTCGCTTCCTTCTCCACTGCCTCTCCGGCGGCAGCCCCACACACCGGTGCAGGGAGCTCTCCCAGCTGTGGGCATCTGCGCCCTGCCAGCTGTGGGGACACCAAGCAGCTTTGCTGCCTCCTGGCTCAGGTCAGACCTCCCCATACTGGAGCGTGACCTGCCACGTGTTGCAGATCAGACACCTACAGCCCCCGGAGAGGCTTTCTTCCCTTCAGCTTCCCTCTTTCCCAGCCCTCAGGAGCGGGGAGGCTCCTCTACAGGCTGTCAGAGGTGACACATAGGAGGGCAAGATTTAGAGGCAGTTGGCAGGGAATTAGCACTCGGGCTAGTCTGGCAAAATGCACGTTTTAAAGCAACCGAGAAAAAAAAAAGGAGGAGGATAAAGCCCACCGCTTTACACTGCGGCGTATGTTTAGGCAGAGATCTGCAACGGGCCCGATGGATCAGCATCGTTCCAGTTCACAGAACGAGAAAGCAAAGCTTCTCCCTTCCAAATCCATCATGAACTCCAGGAAGGGAAGATTATAAATGCTGGACGTACGCTAGAAATAAAACCATAAATCTGCCACGGAGAGCACGCTATTCAAACAGAGCATTAGTCACAGACCTACACCCTGTAACAGCCCCACCGTCGCTATTTATAACACCGCAAGTGTCCCTGGAGCTACAGAGAAGCCAAACACCACCGGGACAGGTATTTTCCCACTCGTGAGAACACAGAACCTGTTTGTGCGACGGTGGTGACTCAGCAGCGGCCAGGGCTTCTCCACCGCCTGTTTGCAGAGCGATGGGGGGAGAGAGACCTTGTGTGCACCAAGCTGCGACGTTGCAAAATCAGATGCATGCTTGCAGAGTGGGTTTAGGCTCGGCACTAGAAAGTAATGCAGGTTTTTCAATTAAAGAAAACCAACCAACCAAACAAAACACAATCATGGGAGGGTTTATGAACAGAAACATATCCAGAAAATTATTTCTGTGGTTTGATGCTCAGTCACCAGCTGTCTGTGCTTGTGATGGGAGCTTTTAGAGGTCTGCAACCCCCCTTTCTCTAAGAGGAATTCTGGCTCCCTTCACCTTAAGGGCACATGTCCTTGAATTTTCCAAAACAAAATAATATCCTGTGGCTTTGCCAAGAATTTTGTTTGGCCATTTTAAATTTGCCATTTCACTTGCTCTAGTCAGGGGGTTAGTAGCAACAGTAACACCCTCAATGCTGGAGGTATTTAATAAGCAAACACCCTTCTCTGGTGGGGAGGGCTGTGTAACCAAGTATGAAGTACAGCCCTTAGAAAAAACTCTCCTAATTCTCTCCCTCTCGGATCACAGAGTTATACTTCTGAACTCTATTTTGTTTCCGACTTACCTTGAAGGTACCTAATGCTTGAGAACGAGAAGGTTTATCTGGCTGAGCTCTGCAGCTGCTGTCTCTTGGAAAGTTTTAGCTGTTGCAGAAAATAGTTAATGGTGTTGTACAACTATGATTCTGTGACTATTCTTCTCTCTTTTTTTTTTTTTTTCCCTTCTGAAACCCAAAGACAGGGTTTTGGTTTGTATGTGGAAATTTTGTTTTAAACGGGGATTGTATCTAAGGGAAAATTCAATTCCTGCTCCAACCTTAATGTCAAATGAGAAATGGAATTTTGCAAATTTTTTGTCCTTGAGAGCACCTTGATGGAACAGAACCTCATCACCACATTTCAGAGTAAATATGCAGATATACATATCTGCCAGGGGCAATGATTTAGGAAACAAGTCACCAGCTGCAGAAACCACAGCCTCCAGCTCTTGCCCCTTGGGGCCAAATCCAGTAAAGAGAAAAAGGCAAATGTCACATTTCCCTGCCAGCAAAGCTCCCGGCCACCCACAAGGCTATTCAGCCCAGGAAGAAGCAAGCATTTTTTTTCTGCAACTCCTGCAATATCTCCTCCCAAGCTTATTCAGACACTCACCAGGCCTCTACAGGCAACAAGCAGGCTCTATGGGGGCTGTTTTTCTGAGTTTGACAATAAAGTTAGGAGGTCTCACAACAGTGTCCACGGTGGCAGGCCCTACAGGAACCCATAACGACAGGTAACACTGTCCCTGAGGAGCACCAGAGCCGAAACAGAGAGAAGAAAAAGGAAGCCCAGTTTGGTGAGGAAACATACCCAGGATGACTTCAGCCCAGCAGCCAAAGACTGGCCAGATGAAATGGATGGGGTAGGGGCGAGCTAAAGCAAACCTATGTTTTCTGCGGGTTTTTTTTGCCACAGCTTCTTCCTCTTATGCATTATACGGCCATTGACTGGCTTTTCTGGTCTTGACCCAAACCTGGTCTAAAGCTTACCATCCTCAACACAGAGGACAGCAGCCCTCACCCTGGCAGAAAGGGGCATCCCAGCAGCCCCCAGACCTGCTTCAAGCTCCTACTCCAAATCCCAGGGGATTTTAATGTGGACCTTCCCCAGTGATGCCCGAACCACAGGACTGCTGGCTGTTCTGCCTTAAGGCTCAGCAGTTCCAGTTGGAGCTGCTCCGCTCCGTGCAAATCATTACAGCGTGAACAAATCTGGTTTGGTTGCTCTCACAATGCTTAAGGCAAAATAAGACTAGAAAAGGGTTTTCATGAAGATGGTCATGATCCACATCACATCACACCGTAAGGAGAAGTTGCAAGTTTCCTTTACACTGAAAGAAGGAACTGAAGTGGAAAGCCCAAACCCTGGGCAACCCGTCCCAGTCCAACCGCAGAGCAAAATGGAAACAAATGCGATTGAGGGAGGAAACAACCCAGCCGGCATAATATCGCATCAGTGGAGCTGGCCTGGAAAGCTCCTACGCCAGGTCTCCTGCCTGCGGATGGGAGAGGACTGAAGGAGGCAATGAAGAAGAAGCAGAAACGTCTGCTCGCTCCGCTTGACCTCAGCGGGGTGTCTGAAAAAATTCTGTGCGTGCTCTGGATGCGCACCCCTTTCAGCATCCACTGCCTTGCATGGGGAAACCTTAGATGTTGGAGAGACGTTCAGGGATGCGGAGCAAATCAAATGATATAGGGATGGCGCTGGCAAGGGGAAACACAGATGATTGAAAGCTACTCCCTCACACACCCCAATATAACATAATCTGGCTCCTTGCAGATCTGTGTCTTGTGGTTGATTTCAAGCTCGCAGGGAAGCTTTTCCTGTGGTTGGGACATTCATAAAGTGTCTCTCTCATGTGGGTGTTCCAGCAGTTAACACCATATGCAATCGTGTTGCAGACGTTGCCTGAACTGGGGCATGCATCTTGGCTTTTTATTTTACAGGGGCTCTAATTTTCACAAGACTGACAGAATTTAATAACGCCTCAGACTTTTTCCCCTCTGAAAAATGTGCTTGAAAAGGCCAAAAGATTCAAACATTGAGAGGCCCAAGCCAGGCAGCCAGCATGATTGCATAAGACTTGCTTCCTTAGGAAAACCACTCTAGAAAACGATAGAATTCAAGTAGCTGCTTTCTGTGCTCCAATTCTAGCAAACTAGTTTGCCAGTAGGACTGGAAAACTTTTTGTTCACAGAAATCACAGTGTCTGTGTTGGCAAGGTCCTAGGGATTCAGGGGCTCTGCCTCAATTTACGGGTGCCCTGTGTTCTACAGACGTGTAGAAACCAACCCTCCATTCAGCCAAACCTCCCCCCCTTTGCCTGCACTTTTTGAGAAAAAGTCAGAAAAATTCTGTTGACTATTTTCACAGCCCAGTTGAAAAAAAAGATACAAATCCTTGCAAAACTGAGTAGCCTTCTCTTCACAATACTCTCCTCAAGAGAAAAAAATACTAAAGAAGCAAAAAAATGTTGGTTGGCAGTGTTCATCAACCTATATAGCTGCGGTGAGTGAAAACACATCACTTGCAGACTGACACTGTTGTGAAGAAGAGGAAGATGAGAAAGCAAGGGAGACATATCGGCTGTGTTCCATACCTGCCCGATGGGAGGTGGACCTGCTCCCTCTGAAGAACCTCAGACAAACTTGACCTACCACAAAAGCACCCGGGAGACTGGGACTATGTCAGCTTCTCCAGGGACCAGCGCTACAGGGCTGGACAGCCTGGATGGCATTTCCCATGCCACCTGCAGCCTTATCGCTGCTCAGAGCTGTCCCTCTGAGCGAGGCGAGATGAGACGTGCACACACACGTTGCTGGCACGAGGGACACGGCTGTGGGTCTAGGACAACCCAAGCTAGCAGCTAATGCCAGCCTCAATCCCTGGGGCTGGGAACACAGACATTTGGGAGGAGGAGGAGGAGGAAGGTGGTGTCAGTGACACATCTCACACCACG
The DNA here is from genome assembly GCF_023634155.1 of Falco peregrinus. Lineage (NCBI taxonomy): Eukaryota > Metazoa > Chordata > Aves > Falconiformes > Falconidae > Falco > Falco peregrinus. The sequence continues at coordinate 96,820,692 of NC_073723.1, read as the reverse complement.
TGTCGCAGCAACCACAGCAGCTGAGAAGGCTCCCGTGTCAGGGAACTGGATTGCAGATAACTGTGAGAGGTTTCGCCCATGTACTGTGGGTCTATAAAACTGCACGTGGGTGCGTTATCTGCCCTGGAACATGCCTTTTCCCTGGACTGAACCTGCACCAAGAGCCCACCAGCACTCAGCTTTGCATTAAGAAGCAACATGTAGCTTGAAAAGCGTCTCTGTCATCCTACATGTAAATAACAGGCACAGCGCAAGCCACATCATTTTTAACCGAAAGACAATCACAGCTTCTATAGATTTATTGTTGACTGTGTACATGCTAACATGAAAATACATTTTAAAAGCCTAAACGCAGTACATGTTTTCTTAGTCTATGTTCTTAAATTGATAAAATACATCTGCTCTGAAGAGCTATTACAGCTTATCACAGAAACTTGGATCTAATTTACTGCCAGCAAAAAGCTTTCTTAAAGCCCCTCTTTCTTTTTCAGATGCTCTACCATAAAACATGATAATTCACATTAAAAATACATTTAAACACAGCTGAAAAGGCAACTTGTCCCAAATAAAAGGAAACATTCAGGATGATGGCTAGTATAAAACACAGCCAAGATTGGAAATACAAACTTCAGCGATATGGAGTGCTTCAAGTCTTGCCTGATGATCCTTACATAGCCAAAGTGGCCTAAAGCCTGATGAAAACCATCACTTATTAAAACAGTTCCCTTTTGAGTCCTCAAAACCACCCAGCAGATGTCCGAGAACCCCAGACCCATTGCTTTCCCCCCATCAACCGTCTCCTCACTCTCCTTTGCGGCTTTGGGAGCCTATCCACCAGAGACTTTGCTCCTCAAAGGTTTTAAAATAAAATCAAATAAAATCAGAGGGGGGTGCAAACACCAAGTATATACTCGCTGACTGTGGCCAAAAGCTGAGGATAGGCACAATGGACAGCCTGAGCTCTCCTCTGCCCCAAGGTCAAGCAGATACCACTGTACCTTGAGGGAAGGTTAAGGGCAAGAGCTTGTGGAAGAAGCCTGAAGGGTGGATGGGGCCTGCATGAAGCAGTCCTGCTTGCCCCTGAACCAGTCTTGCCTGGCCCTGCAAGAGGTCTCTACGCACTGGAGGATGCTGCTACAGCCCATCTGTGCTCCATGGCGCTCACCCAAGCTCCTTCTCATCCTTCCCAGCTTTCTATACCTTCCTCCCACATTCCCCACCCCAGCCTTGGCTCTTTTGTTTTACTTCTCCCTCTGGATAGTATGTCAGCACAGAGCAGGCACTGGGGAAAGGTGATATGCAAATACACCTGGCGTTCCCAAGGAACACATGCTTCCCTAAGCAAACCGCACCCAGGCAGCTGCCTGCGGAGCTGTGCTTCTGGGGGAGCCGCTCCTCTTGCTCCTCCACCACGGACGCCCTCCAAGACCAGCACCCACCTCTCCGCAATGGCTCTGCCGCGTTTGGCCGAGGAGGGCTGCAGTCGCCTGCTACAGCTGGTGCTTGGTCACTTGTCCAGGTCTTCTCCTTGGGATATCTCCCAGCGTTCACGCCACGAGTGTTAAGGCAGCCCCTGGCACAACAGGGTAGCAACTTCCTTCTCCCAAAGAGAGAGGCTGAGGGTGAGCAATATAGTGACTGGTCTCTATCCCATGGCATCAGGGACAGGCCCAGCCTTCCTGACCATCCTGGGGCGTTCCAGGCAGCTGGCAGCTTTTTGCAGCCCTGTCTTAGGCACTGGTCCCCGCTTGCATGTGGAAATAAACCACTTGCCCCAGGGTTCAAGCAGTGCTGAGGTGCTGCTGCCTTTGCACCACTCACACCTTGGCGACTGCATCCCTTTCCCTCACAAACGCTCCCCAAGCAGGAGGTGAGGCAGGGCAACCCGACACACGTGCGACCACTGGGAGGGTGAATGCTCTGCCAGCATCTCCTCAGCCACCAGGTGAGGCCAGATTGAGGCAGTCACCCCCTCGCTCCAGAACCTACTTTCAAAGCATCCAACAGCCTCCCTCCCTCCCACCCGTCCACTCAGGGAAGCAACCACCCTCCTGTGGCTGCTCTACAACCTGGCAGGGCAGGAGCATTGGGCTTGGCCACACTTTTAGGTTTTTTTTCCACCTCTGCGTAGCCCCACTAAGTCATCCCAAACAGCTGCTGTTCAAGTACACATCCACATGGCTTTAACTCACTGAAAACACCATGCTGCTCCGCAACGCTCAGCATTGTTGGCAGATGTGCTTTTGCACAAGGTTATTCTGCTAACGTCAGTGTTTCTGGGCATCACCGGCCAAGCAGGGTTGCACACAAGCAGAGAGGCTGCAGGAGGCACATGAGTGTTTCAGGTTAGAGGTGCAATGCCATAGATGGGTAGAAAGAAGGAAAAGAAAAAACACGTAGGTAACCCTGCTCCCCCAAAAGGATCAAGTTCACTGGCAGATTTTGAAGTTTAAACATGACAAATGCCCTTGCATTATTGCTTGAACAGCTTGGCCAGATTCTCTTCCTCCCTCTAAGCAGAACTCAGACTTTCCTGGAGACCTCTCTGCAGCCATGGGTAAATCCTATTTTTTTGGCAATGCGTAAGCATTACCAGGATCTCTTTGCATGCACTCAGGTGTTCATACATAAACACCACCACCACCTACCCAAAGCATTCCGTGCCAGGTACCTAGCAAAAGCTGAAGGCATCTGTATTAAATGCTTTGGAAATGCCACCGTGGAGCATGCTCCTCAAGACACTGACTCCAGCTATTCGCCTGCTGTTAGAAAAGGGCCTGCACAGCCCAACATCCACAAATCAAGTGCTGTGCTACAGCATTGTTCACTGCAAAGAAAAAAAAGGAAAAAAAAAATCAGATTTCATCAATTCTTCATGTATTACAGTTGTTTAAACGAAAGACTTCAAATTTTCCTGCAGTCATTTTTCTGTCTTATTTCTGTTATGCTTCCAAATAACAGGCATGCATTTGGGAAACACAAGAAAAAGGAAGATGTTGAAAAGCTACTGATCTGCCAGGTGGAATATTCTACGTTTCATTTCCAGGACTTTCCTTCATCTTGGGAAACAACACATCATCCCTTCAGTAAAACAGTGGAATCATCACAAAATTGTTTTAGAACTAGAACAATCACAAAGACTATTTGTTCTTTGAATTTCTTTTTCAAGCCTGCACATCTATTGTATGCCATATGCTTATACGTATAGTCAGTGGTGAATAGAGTTTTGGGTCTTGCTCACAGTGCTGATTACAGCCAGAGAATAAAAAACTGCTAGCAACACTGACACTCATCCCTATGGAAAAAGCTTCTCTAAAATAACTGCTCGTGTGCCATGGAAGATGCCAAATTACAGTACCTCCCTTTCCATTAGTCACTCCACAACATCGTTCCCTGTTGCCACATCTCATACTTCCCCAGCCAGAAAGCAAAGATGCCACCAAACTCCCTGCTATCCTCAAGTGACAGATTAAAAACTTTTTTTTAAAAAAAAATATCTATGTTTCAAATATTTTCTCCAATTAGTTCTCAGCTTATTGTGTCACTTCTCTCCAAAATAAAGTGTCTGCCCCACACACCATCTCGGGCAAAGCCTATTCTAATGTCTCCTGGGCCTTCAGCAATTTATTCAGCAGCAAACACAGAAGCAGCAGCCGATACCTGCAGGTCCCCATTAATTACCTACCTCAGCCATCGCTCGTCGGACACGAGGGGGCTGACATCACCTCTTTCTCTAACTTAATGAACACTCTGTGCATTGCAAGGGTCAGAGAAACCCTAGACGGACAGTACCTGATGTTAAAAAAGAGCTTTAAAAACCAGTCAAAATCCCATTCTTCCTGTAGTTGCTTCAGAATGGGTGAAATTCTACAGCAAGGACAGCTTTTAAAGGCACGATGTGGATTCTGGCATGTTTTCCCCTTTTGTGTTCCAAGCTTTGGGTTGGAAAAGGCTGCGCTGAGGGTGGGGTTTTTTCTTGTTAGTTTAGTTATGCTGCTAGACATTTATTTAATCTTTTTCCCTGATATTCCTGTTATGAGAAGTTGCAGCCAGAGTTAGGGAGACATTTATCAATAGAGAAAGCACACGCAGAATTACTGCAGCATGGGCTGAAACAAAGGGAGCTCGCTTTTCGTTACCCTGAGGCGTTGAAAAGGCTCTGCTATTCTACGCTTATTCTCCTCTCTCCTGCCAATATTAAGCTATTGGAAACTGGCACCCACTAACGAAGACATGGGCTCCTTGCAAGCATTCCGTGAAAACACTGGAGGTGGACCACATCAGCATGGTTGAGTTGGGAAGGGATCTGTGGATATGATCTGCTCAAGCCCCCCCACTTAAGCAGGGTCACCCAGAGGTGGTTGGCCAGGTCCCACGTCCAGAAGGCTGTTGAGTATCTCTGAAGATATATTATGCACTTAAAAGTATTTGTTTTCCTCTTGTAAATGCATGAAGTGCCTTACTTTACCCAAGCCATCCTTCCACAAGAAACAAATCCCATCGGTGGTGGAGAGGTGCCAGCATAAGGGAAGATCAACCAAGCCTGTGGATACTGCGTGGTCAAAACAGGCATTAATTCCTCCCATGGCAGAATCAATCCTTTCATTGCTTACGCGAGAAACCAATAATCCCACTCCTCCTTTCCTCTGCCTTTTATCTTTTTGCCCCTTTGCACCCCGACACCTTGCCTGTGGCGCTGGGTCTTCAAAAGGGATTACGGAGATGGAGGGTTCCTTTCTCCAAGATCCTCAAGAACCGCACAGCCAACTTTCAAATCATCTTATCCCATCAGGAGGGCCGTAGGGGTGACACACCTGGAAATCTTACCCAGGTCAGGTGGGTGGCTTTGTGGGCAAAGGAGCACCCAGCAAGTTTCAGTTCAGCTGGCTTGCTGCTCCTCCCCTGGGGAAATACAGCTCTCATGTACGAATCAAGAAGTGGTTAAATATGAGGTTACCTGACCAGGTCTCTGACCCACCTTCAGTATTTGGGGATTGCTTCAGGCACTGACGCATGCACTGCTGATTTTTGCTAGCATGCACGAGTGCAGTTCTGCATATTCTTGTTATCTAGGTAACTACCCTGTGGCTGGTTTTTTGGGGGTGCTGAGGTTTTTGGCATTTTTGTGTTTGAGTTTTGGTTTTGTTGTTTTTTAAAAAACAAAAAAAATTTAATTTCCAGACTTTGCTGACTTGCTGCGGTTACAAGCTTTGCAGACTGTTGTCCCTTATGTGCTGCTTCACCATATGCACAGCAACGTACCCTTTGGAAGCTAGCATGGATTCCCCAGCACGTTCTCATTTTCCTTTTAGGTGCAATAAATTCCCTGCTCCAGCACTAGTTGAAATAATTAGGAGCCATCTCTCTGGGCTTCGACAGGCTACAAATGAAGCCTCCAATTTGCTGTGTGAGACTTTTTGTAAAAGCATAGCATGGCGAGCTGCCCTGCACTGCGAGCGAGGCTTATTCAAGGAGGTGGCTGGGGCAGCAGGAGGCTGAAATTGCAAATTTCTCTTGCAGGATTGAAGCCTCCTGCTCTTGCCTCTAGCAGGGAGATTACGTGCTGTGGCACTGCAGTGCCTGCATTTTTAAACCATCTTGTCTTGTTATACAGGTTTATCCCAATTGCTACCATACTTAATTCTTCGTTAGAAAGACGGTGTGACTTTAACAGCCCAAATAAATGGGCTGATAATAAATGTGCTTGCTCGGTTGATAACTGAAAATCCTATTAATAAAAAAAAGGCATGATCTATTTGGCTTGTGTCAGCCTTTCTTTTTTTTTTAATCTCAAATTGGATAATCAAGTTTATTTCATTTTCATTTCAGTCAAGTTTCACTGGTGGGTTCAATTCAAAAGGCTGAAGCAGGGAGGGGACAGAACCCTGTATGAAAAACAGCTGTTGACATCAGAGTTTTTTAAAATGAAAGACATTTTCTGCATTTCTTTGCCTATCATTGCCTAATTTGTGGCAAGTCACAAACACATTCCTACAGATACAGACGATGACAGTATCAGAAGACTCTCATAGCTCAGGAGGTCACAAGAAGTCGATGGCAATGGGAGGACCCGGGGTGCCCCTGCAAAGAGACTTCTAGTGGTTTTAGGGATTTGTCCTTAACAGAAATCTAGGGTGAAATTTAATTTGACAAAAACTACTTCAAAAGAATGTTTTGGCAAAGATATTGTGTATGTTATCATTCCTACCATATACATTTGATAGCTATGTTAGGTTGTTTTCAGGCTTTTTTCCACAAACACAAATTGTGCCAAAATATGAAACTCCCGATTAACTGTGCAGTCTATTGTGTAAGTAATCCAAATCCAAAACACAGCATTACTCTTGCCCTTAACCCTATAAAATGCAGTAGAAAGTCTGAATTCACATGTTTCAGATTAGCTGATACCCTATAGATGGGCTTGGGCTATGATACACTGGTACTGCATACAAAACATCCCTCCTGCATGATGCCGCCCAGCCGAGGGGCACGAAGGAACAAGACTACAACCATGCATGCTCAGTGAACAAGAAGGGAATCACTGTAAGGGGCAGGTGCAGAATTTTCCTGCCTCCACTGAGAAGAAACACAATATACAAGCAAACTTCAGGGATGCTAAAACACTTCGCTCCAAGGAAAGGCCAGGACGTCCCAGGGAAGGGCACCAGTCAGCCAGACTCCATTAAAACACAGCTTGCCCCGTTTGCACAGGGAGAGCACCTCAGCCACACTTTCAAAAAAATAAAAATAAAAATGCACCTTTTAACACAATCTACCCATGCCCTGGGTACAGCACCGTAGTTTACGTCTTTTTTCCTGAGGACTTACATAGTGCCTTCATATTTGCACTTGCTCCATCATTCACTACTTAATTGAATTGGTGATGAAGCCCTGCATTTTACTGGCTCTCACCTGCTGACTCATACCGATTTCTTTAATCAGGCCATTGCTCCTCTCTGATTCAGCAAGCAACTGTTTCCAGTTCCTAGTTCCACTTCATTAACCATCAGTGTTACAGAGTTAAGGCTCTTTGTAGCCCGGTGAGGTAGGCAGAGCTAGTAAAAACATCATTGGAATCTTGAACTTACAGCAGTAAAACAGTCATCAGCAACACGAGAAGGAGATGCAAGACAAGCAGAGCAAATAGGCCACAGCTATGCAGCTCCTAGGAAGAAGCTCTGCAACGTAACAGCAGGTATTAGCTTCTGATGCCTTGACTGCTAAGGGAGATGGCTCCCCCATAAATGTAACCCAGTAAAACATCAGTCATACATTAACAGGTATTGCTGAAAAATTAAAATCCCTAGGTCTTGGAATCAAACTCAGAAATGAACAAACTCTTATAGGAAATTATATCATGTATTCCTTCAGACCCATTTCCTCCCCGTTGGCAGATTGTCCACCAGCATATCCCAGCTTCCAGACATATGTGTTGTCTGACATAATTCATAAAATAACTTAATCTGCATGACAAAAATTATGCAGATAATTTGTAAGCAGACTTCACAAGCATTTAATATTCAAAATTCAAGCTGTGGTGATTAGTCTTGATTGAATACACAAATCAGCCAGCATCTTGCTGTGTTTGAATGATTAACTCCTTTTTTGGGGGAGGTTGCAGTGGGGAACCACTTATGTTTGAATGATTAACTCAGATTCTGCCTTCTGGGACTACTCTGACTTTTGCTTGGGGTTTTGCCCCATTTTTTCCCCCCATTCCACAGTGCTTTCGCCAGTAAAGCCATTTGCAGAAAGTAAACAGAAAAGGCAGATATATTTCAGGAAGTTCTTGTAGAAATTTGGAATTTACTTTCACAAAAGTTTTCTGCAACACTTGCTCTGACCCCTGATTTTTCAGACAAATAATGAATTCATGCTGATGAACAGCGGACAATTTGCTGACACCAAGTCAAAAGTGCTTTAGAATTATTTTCTTCCTCCTGCTCTGTCTTTCTTGCCTCGGATCAGATCAATGGATGTGAAAGACCATAGACTGGGTGTCTTCCATTTAACTATTTTCAGAGGAACATCTTGAAAGTTTCCTTTCTCCTTCTTATGATGAAAAATCCTTTTGAACTCCATTGTCGCTTCAGCACCAGTAATGAGATCAAAGTGAAGGGTTTCTTACTTCCCCCGCCCCCCCCCCCCCAGCATACACCTGGAAGAGACTATCACCAGCTATTTGATATTCTGAATATCTGCCACATTTCCTTTGGTGGCACATGTTATCTTCAACCTTGGACACTGCTGTCCTTTACTACACTTACAAGCCTGGAGCCAAGGAAGAATGCTCTAGAACAAAAAATTCAACCATTAGAATGCAAACAGGAGTATCAATATCCTATTACCAGCCTCATTTGTAATCAACTGTATTGCATTGTTATAGCAAAACACACACATCACCTACATGTGGGAGACGACAGAAGCAGTAAGTATCCAGTAAAGGAAAACTGCCATGGGAAGAGTACCAGTTCCCTTGGAAAACAGCCTCCTAGCAAAAGCAGAGGAGCACAACTTCATGCCAAGACACCAAGTTTCACTGACATTTTGTTTTGGAGATAACATCAAAAAATGTTGTCGATAGCAAAAAGGAACCTGATAGTAGTATTTAGAGTTTCAGCGTGCTAAAATTAAGTTGCTTAACTTAATTTCAAACCCACCTTTGCTTCAGTTTTCAGTCAATCAGGTACAATCAGTCAATAGGTTCAATCCCTACCTATACCCTCAAGAAAAAAAAGAGTGGGATGGAAATGCTTTGGTTACTCTGAAGCATGCTGGGAGGAGGATTCCAGGTAGTTTTTATTATTGTAATTATTTTGGTCAACCATAGTGCAGTCTGGGGACTTTATTTTGAGTCAGCATGAAATCACACCTGGAAAAAAAAAAAATAACCAGAAGTGATGGTAGACCACCTCTATCCTGCATCCAACTGCTGGTGCAACAGCAAGGGGAGAGCTGCCCCAACGCTGCACGTGTTCTGGCTCTGCCTGGCAGGGCAGGTCTAAGGATCTTTGGGGTTTTGCAGCTTCTGCCCAAGGGGAAAGGAGATGCTCAGCCTCCTACTGCTGGTGTCGGAGCAGGGGCTTCCACAACAGAAATCTCCAGAGGGCAGGAAGGGCGGTGGGGAAGTCTGTGGGTGTGTGGGAGAGGGAAGGGCGATGGGGGCAGCTGCTTCTGGGGACAGGGCAAGGGTGTTTGACCGAGGTTTCTACAGGAGGGAATTCCCCAGCAGCTATTTACTGCCATTTCTGACTGAAAAAACAGGACTTGGGGAAATTTCAACACCGGGTAAACGACAGTGAGAAATACCCAGCTCTCCATCTCTCATTTCTGCTTTAGATAAGGAAGCCAGCCGAAGCCTGCTTCTGCTCCTCAAAGCAGCTGCATCACACGCACACGCACTTTATGTGCATCTTGTATGCACCTCTGTGTGCCCAGGAGAGGACAGGGCGAGGGGAGGGATTCCATTTACAGAGATATAAAGCCTGGATTTCCCCCACACACACCTCAAGAAGAGCAAGGCAGGGCCAGACGAGGTGCGCATGGGCAGAATGATGCCTGTTTACACCACAGTGTCACTTTTGGCCCCTCTGAGGGGGGATCCCAGTTTCAAAGTAAACGCTGTCCTACAAACAGAAGCTGCCTTACGATGGAGAGCCCATCTCACTGGTGCCGTAGGGAAGCCACGCCACGCCCCAGGGAAGAGATGTCTCCAAAACCCAGGCAGGTGGGAGGGGAAGTTGGAAGGGGCTCCTGAGGCTTCCTAACACACACCGTGCCGGTGCAGCGTGGCTGCCAGCACACGGGCTGTGGTCTGCCGCAGGTCACCGCTGCTGGGGGTCACTGGTGACAGGGGATGGTGCACCCAGCAGCCCCGAGCCCAGCAGCCCCCCAGTCCCACAGAAACACCCCAGTGCACGGTGGGCATCGGAGCCCTCCCATCCCTAGGAATACCCAGGCACAGCAAGGGCAGCCCACCCAGCATGAGCGGGCATGGATGGGACCCTTTGCTGCCACCTTCGTGCGATGTTAAAAGATGGTACCCAGCAGCATTGCTGTGACACCCTTTTAGGATGCAAAAGCCCAAACCAACCACTTTTCACCTCCGTCAGAGGAAGGGGGCTGTGCAGGGGCCAGGAATGGGGGTGAGGAGCTCTCTCCCACACCAAAACCAGACCCTTTATCCCAGAACGGAGTAATTTCATACACCGAGTGACCAGATGACAAAGCTCAAATGTTGTACTAGCCTGTAACAGGGCAAAAAAAAAAAAAAAAAAAAGAAACCCCCCAAAAAACCCAACACAAAACCAACCCAAGACAAAACTGGCAGAGCAGAGGGAGCGTGCCATGTGAGCGCACGCACCCACTCACCAAAACACAGCTGGCTGGGGTTATTTTTAGACCCACTTTGACAGCGTCCCTTTAAATTTCACTGGCTTTTGTCAGTTTGTATCACAGAGCTAACCTTGTTTAAACAGAGCACATTATTTTTGGCCCGTGAATCACAGGACTCGCTCAGCAGCCCTTCCGTGCAAGCCCTTGAGAGGCCTCTGTTTTCTCTGCACCGGATTATTGCAAAAAAACCCAAAACCAAACACCAAAAAAAACAACCCTTAATCACCAGGTACGGCAATTGGCTTCAAAGATTTGCAAATTAGGAGTAAGCTATCAAATAGCTTCCTAGGGGCTGTAAACCACACAAATCCCATTGCTGTTAATGAGGGCTTATGCTGCTAAATAATAATATCTTTTCTATACACGCACATACATATACACACACACAGCATACAGCGCCTTTCAGCCGAAGGCTGCCGCAGTGCCTGGCTGGTTTACCCCCAGCAAGGGGCCATGTGGGATTTCCCCGGTGTAGCATCCTCACTCAACCCAACCGGCAGGCAAGCAGGGAGGTCTCCCCGGGACCCCTCGCTGGGACTGTCCTCCGGGAGCCAGCGCCCTGGGAGCAGCGATGGTAATTGCTCAGCTGTGTTTTTAAGGGAGATGCTGGCAGAGGAGCTGTGGGAGCGTTACGAGGGAGGGTGAAGCACCAGGGGACTTTTAAGCATTGCAAGAAAAAAACACCCAAGAAGAAAGGAAAAGAAAAAAAAAAAAAAAAAGGGGGGGAAGACAGTTTGTTTTTCAGCTGTATTCCCAGAGACCTCTGTAAATATGTATGCCTTGTGCCTAACCGCTGTCAGTAGTGACGGGGATCTTCCCGGCTGCTCTGCGATGGGAGGAGGAACATCCCCAGCCCCAAGCTCAGCGCCTACGTAGCAGCGTGGTTCCCCGGGCAGGCTGGGCTGTGGGCAGCCCTCCTGCTGCCCTGGAGCATCACCAGCACCCTGAGTCACAAGCTGCCGGGCGCGGTGCCTGGGCCAGCAGACCGCAGCCTGCGCAACGCTCGGGGAAAGCAAAACAAAAACAAGCCCCGCGCTCCCCTCCGCTCCATCCCAGAGTTCGCTGCCCTCGGGATGGATTTACCAGATCATTTGCAGCTGTTGCACAAGGCCGTCAACCCTGGGAGGCATCGGCCCCTTCGCAGCACCGAGGGGAGGGCAGGGGAAAAGCAAAGCCCCGAGGAGGCCACCGCTCTCGGAAACCCAGTCCTCCCAACGAACCGTCCCAGTTGTTACTGGCTTTTCTCAGCTTGTCCACATTCAAACCCGCTATTTTAGAACAGCAACAAAATCCAAATCATTACATATGTGTGAAAATGAAAGGAATGCAAATGTTTGGGGTTTTTGTTGTTGTTGTTTTGGGTTTGGTTTTTTTTTGCTTGGGTCTGGAGATTCTTTTCTGCTCTAAATAAAAAAAATAGAGAAGGAAAAAGAAAAAAAAAACCAAAACCACTTAGCTTGCATTTCCCCTGTTGAAATAAAATAATGCATTTACTCTTTAGCCCTGGGGATTTCCAGGCTCTTCCTCACTCGGTGAAGAGCAGCCCCTCGGAGCTGCCAGTGTCCCTGGCACAGCTGGAGCCTGCAGCAGGGCATGGGCATAGGGGCAGGGCATGAGAGGGCTGTCTCCAAAATAACCTCAGCTGTGGCCACATTGCCTCCTCAGCACCCTTTATGTGACAAGTCACGAGCCTTGCCCAATGCTGTCTAGCCTGATTTTTCTTAACCAAGGCGAGCTGCACTAGAGCTTGTCCGAAAGGGGTAAAAAGAAGGCAGTGAGGAGGGATGCAAGAGAGCCCAAAAAAACCAAGAAGGGTGGGAGGGATGAGAAGCAGGATTAAAACAGCAACAAGCATTCCCAGAATAAAAAATGGTAACTCCTGAGAAATCATCATTTCTCTAATGAAACAGAGAAATTTCAATGGAGAGACTCCAGGCAGATGCAGACTCTCAACACTTTGTATTTTGTTATTAAAAAAAAAAAAAACAAACAAAACAAAAACCAAAGCAAATCCACAAGAGAAGCCCTACCTAGCCCTCTCCATTTTAAAGACCACTTTCCCCACACGGCAGCAGCAGTCATTACTTTCACTAGCTGCACAGCCCCGTGGAGTGGGCACTTCACACCATAACCCAGCAACACATCCAAACACAGCCCCTCTCCTCATGCACTTCAACCAACACCGTCATTCCAGCATCTCAGACTCCCCCACCCCCGAGGAGCCCAGGAGGTGGGGTGGCCCCTCAGCGGTACCTGGGGTGGGATGCTGAGGACATGGTGGCATCACCCACAGCACGGCTAGGACACAGGTAGCCAGGGGCTGCAGGTGAGGCGCTGGCCCCTCCACACGCAGGTCACCTCACCTCGCCTTTCCTTGCTCTCCCTACCACAAACGGTGGCAAAATAAATGCATTCAATCAGAGGAAAGTGTAACAAGTACTTGACAAGGGCTGCAAGCTACAGCAAGAAGTGCATGAACGCAAGATCAAGCGGTTTTTCTTTCCCCCCAGCAAACGCTTCCATTTTGTTCACCCTCCGATGACACTTTCCCACTTTTTAAGGCAATCTTGGCCCACACCAGCATCTTCTTTGCAAGACATATCATCATCTGGGACTTGCGGATAACTTATCCACTTAAAAAAAACATACGTATTACATACAACTACCACTGTAGCTTAATAGGGAACATATTCCTTCCAAAATAAACACGTTGGGCCAGTAAGCTTTGAGCGACTTTCAAACAAGGCTTACCAAAACAGAAATAAAGCAAATGTGAAAAAGCATGCCTGCTTTGTGCACCACCACCCCGCCCCCACCGCAATAAAACGGGTTTGTTCCTGATGGAAGATTCCATGAGAAGTCGAGGAGAGATAGGATTAAACGGAGAGAACAAAGCCTCCTTCACGGGGTGGGGATGTCCTAACAAGAGAGGAAGAATCTGATTTTTGGTAGCTGCTATTTCACCTCAACAGCTGAGTGACAACAAGAAGGGAAATTTAGTTTTGCTGTTGAGGACACCCAAACCTCACTTTCTAAGCGCTTCGCACAGTAGCCTGCCTTGGAATTTATGTTCTAGAAACCGCTGCTGTAACTGCAAGTCTTACACTGGAGGCTGTGTTTTCATGCCCTATTTTTGTACTGTTTTTTGAGAAGCACCAGTAAAGAGTTTATTTTGTGTGTGTATATATATATAAATACAAAAAAATTCAGAGGTCCCAGGGAGTAGCATCAGGAAAGCTTTCCATGAGGTCCCTGGGACAAAACTACAAGGGAAAAAAAAAAAAAAAAAAAGTACAAATACAGGGAGAAGGAATTAACACCCTAATGCAGAACAAGTGTCTACACAGCCAGCTACTAAATCACCCGAGTTTGGGAGCAGGTCAGTAAGTGACGGGACAGTTTAGCGACTTGCATGGCAAACCCTTACGAAATCCCTAAGGAGCCCAGATCCCTTCCCTCCAGTGTTTCACTTGAATTTAAAGTTGCTGGGCTGTGCCTCTATTCCCCCGCAGGAGACAACCAGCATTGGAAACTTCTCCCTCCTACCCCAAAGACCTAACTGGGTGGAAGATAAACCAGGCAAGAGAAAGGAGAAGGTCTGCTAATGATCTCCCACAGCTTTTTCACAAAGCAGCCCACGCCAGCAGCAGGCAGACACGTCGCTGCAGAGGACACGTGCAGTGGAGAAGGGATGTACAAAATCCGTCTCCTCCACTGGTGTCCCTGAAACACGCTATTTCTGTGAGAATTACATAATGCCAAAAAGCTGAACTACCGGAGAAAGGACAAGACATCACGTCACTTCTGTTTCACCAGCATAAAGCAGCTGTAGTTGTTAGAAGCGGTCAAACCCAACGGTTATCCCCTTCAGGTAAATCTGCATTTGCTGACCACATGTGCACATGGATAGGTGAACTCTGGCTGCTGAAACCCTAAAAGTGAGAAAAGAAAAAGAGGTATTTGGGGGCCATCGGGTGGGGAACAACACACAAAACACAAGAAATCCTCTTTTTAAGTAGCTCAGAGGCAGCAATGCCATGCAGGTCACTGGGGGCAGCCCCAGGAGTTTCCCCTAACAGGTGGCAGCAATGGGGCACAGGGTGCTGGAGGGGAGCTGGGGACCTCAGCCCAAGTCCAGCCCTGGCCTGGCATCTCCTGAGGATGACGCTCTCCAACCCACAGCGGAGGTGCAGCCCAAAGCATCCCCAGGGAAGGGGATGAAGTGGGCAGAACTGGCTGTGCTTGGCTGGGTGTGGAGCCCATGGCATCCCAGGTCGGGGCAGGGGGTGGAGGGGGGTGGGGGTGGGGGGAAGGGACAGTGTGGGGGGCAGGTGACAAAGCCTGATTTTCCATGAGGCTGGTATATTGCCCCTGGAGAAGGATGCAGCTTTGTGCTAACGAGCATGTTCAATCAGTGCGGCTCCTCAGCTAGAAGAGGCACGTTGGCCTCTAGAAGGCTCCACTAGAAGGAGACTCAGGCATGCAGCAGGAGGGAACTTCAGCTGGTTCTGTATGCATCTGCTGGTGGCAAGAGAAACAACTCCGGTTCCTGGGCATTGCTTCTCTGCTCATTCTGTGTTCCTTCATCTTAGTTCAAACGGGTTGCTGACGGCACGTAGGACCCTGGCTTTTAGGATGAGGCTGATGGACATGAAAGAAAATGGCAAAGCATGCACCTAAGAGCTACCAGTTACAGCTGCAGACTCTAAGCAGCACTCCAAAAATATACTGAATTTACTCAAGCTTTCAGCTCACCCTGCTTTAGGTAGAGGCTTAAACACAGAATAATCAACCTATAAGTTAAACACGACTTCTGTCTGCAGAGTGGTTAGCACCACGGTCTCATACAGAAGTCCAACCCAGCAAGATTCCCCTGTCCATCACAGTGCTGTTCCGATGGAAACGAAACAACCCACCTAAGGCCATTCAGCACATGGCCACAATTGTTTTATTGATATATATATATACATATGTGCACACACACGAACATATAAATAAATACAGGGGATCCAGAAGACAGAACCCCCTCCCTGCTTCACCAAGCCATTTTTTTATTCTAAAGCAACAGCCTTAGCTGTATATCCTCCTTCAGGGACTCAGTACCCAAAGGTAACAAGGCCGCTCTGAACTGCTGCTCCTGTCATAGTTACCCACTTGCCCAAGTGACCTTCTACATTTGAAAAGCAAAACAAGTTTGAAAAAAGTTATACTCCAGCTTCCTGGAGACTGCTATTTCCTTTTTCCATTCCTTTAGGCTGCTTTTCCCCTTGCCCTCCTACTTTCTTCCTGTAGTTCTCATAATATTTTTCATTCCTTGACTTCACCTTTTTTTGCCTGCCAAACTTCCCTCCGTGGCCCAAATGCAAAGCTACCCATCGAGGCTCATTGAAAGAGAAGGTGTGCTCAGTGAGACCAATTACACAGAACACAGGGCTTTTTTCTCCACTGCAGAAATACACTTCAAATAAATTTTTAAGAGTCTGTACGTGCCCCACAGAATTATGTGGCTAACTTCACATTTGCAAGAGCAATCCTCCATCCCATCATTTAAAGATGCCCAGACTGCTGCACTACCGAGTCAGTTCAAAGAGCTCGCTTAAATCTATATTCTCCTATATGTTGCCACATGGTATTTCTGGCAGCATTTCATATTTTTGCTATATATCTAGAACTAAAGACTAAAGAGTAAACAAGATATCCCATTTGCTGTTGACTGTATGTATTCCAAGTCCCTGTACATTGAAGTGCAAGGCTCCTGTTGCAGACCTAAAGGGCTTTTATTCTCAAACCTTGCCTGCTTCCCCGCACTGTACGGGCCTTGCTCATGAAATCTGTTATCTCCACTCTCACGTAAGCTGGGGTCGGTACTGGAGTGGCTTCTGCATGTCCAGTGCAGCCATGACTGCCGTGGAGTCACTGGGGAGCTGCAAAAACAAGTCTTGTGGAAGAAACAGATTTGGGATTTTAATGCCAGGCAGCTTAGCTGTTTTGGTTTTGGGCTTTGGCAGATTATTTTTTTTTAAATTAACCAATTACTCCCCAGATAATGATTTCAATAATCTACAGCAAAGCCCTTACATGCCCTGACTTTTCTGTTGTTGGGAAACAAGACCCTGTTTCATGAAGGTGCAAGTCTTCTGTGGTGCAAGTCAGATCTACTCAATATTTTACGTATTAATTTCACTCTGCTCAGGAAGACCTCCTCTGCAACAGGCTTCCAGCAAAGCAGTGCAAAGCTGCGCTAGTAAAATCCCTCTGCCAGCTCCAGGTTCTGCAAAGCTGTCCTGTGCATGATCCCTTTTGGTCCTTTGCAGGACCTCTCCTAATTGACTTCTGCTGTGCTGATGGAAACCATCTCCTGCATGATCCAGCCCTTGCTCCTTCCACAGGTCGTGTTCTGTCTGTTCTGCACGTGTGCGCACACACACACCATCACGCTGCATTTCCTGGCTCTACTAGAAGGAGGCTCAGGCATGCGGCAGGAGCGAAGCTCACCAGCAAGCCTCATCTGGATAGCCAGGGGAGCAGGGCTGTGGGGTGCACCACGGCTCCTACCTCCCACACAGTACAGATGCAGCCCAGGTGGCTTGCAGCATCTTTATTACTGCACTGATAGAGAAGCTTGAAGGAATGCAGCTTTGGACAGTCTGGAAGTCATTATCCCATGGCGCCGTCTTTGGAGCAGCTATTCCGCCTTGAACAAAGCTCTCTGAAAATGTATGCAGCCTAACTTTTATGCTTTAATAAGTGAAATACAGCTTTACTCGAAAATAGCTGCCAGGGTACATAGTTTGCTCTTTGAGAGGGATACGTGTTTGTTGAACTAGAGGAACTGTTGAGGAAAACAGAGATGCTCTGCTCGAGGTCGTTACTATCTGCAAAGAACCAAAAAAGCCCAACACCATTTAGCACCGAGCAGTGCTGTGCTGTACAGCCGGCAATATTCACACGTGATACTTGGCCTTCCTGAACTGCATGCTTTACAGCTCAATTAAAAAAAAAAAAAAAGTGCTGGGGGGGAGGGCAAAAAAAGGCAGTTCAAAGCATCCTCAGCATGTGCTGCAGTCATGTGCCACATCCTAGCTACAGCTAAGGGGATTGAACCAGACGTTTTCAGCAGACAGTAGTTTGATTCAGTTGCTGGGATTCCTAGCAAAGCCACCTTCTAGCACAGCGTTGCCTTGCTTCAGCTCCAACACCAAACTGGCTAGCAGGTTACAAAACTCAGAGCCTTTCATATGGTAAGAGTGTATTTTTCTGTTTCCCAGTCACATGTAAAGGAAAACTTCGTTCCCCTTTCAGTTGTCCTAAAATAATGTTAGCTTTTTTGCTTGGAGATTCACATCCCAATGGAGAAGAGAGTGAGAGAGAGAGAAAAAGGGCAAGAGAGCAAAATAAGTGAAACTGGGAATTATCATCCTTTTAGCTTGCCAGTCTCCATCCCTCCCATTCCGGTGTGAACTTCACATCACTTCCTTTAACTAACTACAGTTGCTATACAGTTATTCCTTCGTTTCCATTCATTACTACAGACAGCCTGGGTTCTCCTGTTTTGCTTCTGGTTTCATCATGGAGCATACATAATATATCGTCCGGTTTCCTAACACTAAGTCCACTTAGCTGACATCACCCCCTTCCACTGCAGCCATGCTAGACTAAACCAGGTCGTTTCATTCCACAGCGACTACACGTTTAATTAGAAGAGTGGCACCTGAATCCATGCTTATTGCATGACCTGATCTGCAGGCATGAGGAAAGAAACACAGACTGTGCTTGTGTACATCTGTGCAAGTGAGAGCTGCTGCCACCGAAGCGAGTGGAACAGCACCAAGCTAAAGCCAAGGGCACAGGCAAGTTCTGGGCTCTCAGCATCAGCGCAGGATCACCTGCTTTCCCCTCCTGTGCTCTCTGTATACGTGCAGGGCTGAACTCCAGGGATTAATTTACCACCTACTGTGCAGTTTTGCAGAGGAGGAAGGGTTCAAAGACTAGTTCAACAACATGAAGCTGTCACTAATGACGCAAAGGGCGATATTTCCTCTTGGCAGCCCAGGGCACAGAGAGGTGGCACTGGCTAGAAGGCAGTGCTACCCAGCCCTGGGTACATTTGGCTACAAGAGCAGCTTCAGGCTTGGCATCCCAGCAAAACTCCAGCTTGGCTTACATGAGGCTGGTGCTGATGGTACCCAGGAAAAGCCTCATCCAGGTTTGGGGTCCTTTTGATTATTTTTCCATTCTTACCCCTTTGTTTTCCCCTCACCGTGTATTATCCTGCCTTCATCTCCAGCACCAGGAGTCATCAGAAGTCAAACTTGCCCTCACAGCCACCTGCAGCAGCAGTGCTCAGCATCAGTGTACGCTAGTGTGGGCAACGCCGCTAGCGTGGGGCAAGATTTGGGAAGAAACAGGACTCTCTGAACTCCTACCTGTTCTTTGCCCTTTCACCAGTGTCCATCTTGCGTATTGGGACCAACACTCCCACACAGCTTGCCTAGAAGCTCAGGTTTTCTCCTTCAAGGCAAGGGCGATGATAGCCCCCCTTTATACAGCATCTGGAAAGGCACAAGCAGAGAGCAGTGCTGCAGGTCGCTAACGAGGCAGGAGCTCTGTCCTGCACACTGCGATGAACTCAAGCTGACTGCCAAACACAAGCAGTTGTTTAGATGTGCAAACAGTAAACAGTAGAATTAGCCGATAACTAGCATCTTGAATTTGGCAAGGGCAGGTTCCTTTTCTGCCATTCTCTCTTTCTAAAAGCAGGGGGTGGAAAACTCCAAGCCTTGGAGGTGGGAAGCTAGCAGCAAACACCGCCTCCCCCACCGGCTGATCCCAGAAACAAAGGTATACAAACCACCTATGTTTTCACTAAGCAGCTAAAGCACATGACCGAGAAAGTTCAGATCCCTCAAATGCATTTAGCATTAATGAAACACAATGCGTTTTCAGAGGGCGGTGAGAAGGAAGGGGTCAGCACAAGAGTTTTGTGGCAAATGGCCGTATTCCAAACTCAAACGCCTCACAAATACATCTGATTATCTGACCGAGAACCAAACGAAGTGTTGCAAAAGCTGGAGGCACTTTTCCTCAGCACTGAACATAGCTGTAAGGAAAGAAGACGTGCCAAGGCACGTCACATAATGGAATTGACAGTGGCAGAAGGAAAGTTAAGGTGGATTTTGTCAAGGAGGAAAAAATATTGAGGGTTTTGTGGTTTTGGTGGTGTTGTCCATCCATCCATCCATCCCCTCCTTCCCCTCACTTGAGTTCATTTCTACGTAGGATAACTTTTGAGGAAAAAAATTTTGTTACAGGAGACAGCCTGCCCCCTGTAAACAGCTACGGCAAAACACTCTGCCAAAAGCCACCGCTAAATCAGCCTGGTCAGTGAGATGGTGACTGCTGCATCAAGCGAGGCAGCCCTGGCTGCAGATGCAAAGGCAACCATGGCCATGCAGGAGGCCCAGGGCTCCCGGCAGCATCCCGCTCCCAGGCAGGGGGAGAGCCGAGGCTGTGCCCGGGGCAGCCGGCAAACGGAGAGCACGGGGCTGAGGAGCGGACAGAAAGCGGTCTCTCACTGCCGCCTCCATCACCCATCACACCGCTACAGCACAGGCAGGTCTCCGGTAGGTGCTGGGTGTCAGAACTGGGTCTCACCCAGCACAGCTCTTTGGGTAGGTAACACATGCCTCACCACCTCCTTGAGGAGGCAAAGCCACCCGGACGGGAACATCCATGCAAATTAAGAAATACAGTGAGCAGGCGTACGTGAGAGGTAAGAAGCAGTGGACTGACTTCCTCACAAAGGTGCTGGTGATGTGGAACACCTTTATGTGGGGTTCAGTCCTAGGGATCAGGATAAGAAGAAGTGGAGAGGAGGCAGCAGGCCACTTCAGCTGGGGAAGCAGCGTAGGGCTTGCTCTGAACATGACCCTCCCCCATCCCATCTCCAACAAGAAAATTCAGAGAGCTCTTCCCAGGGCACAAGCGCAATAGGGAACAACCTGCCAGCTCTTCCCAAGGAGCACTGGCCCTCGTACATCGCTGGTGAGGAGCGGTAGCTAAGACACTGAGGTACCACTGGTATCCCACACAGCCCCTGCTGCAGAGTTTGCTTTTTTTGTTTGAGAAGGAGCTGAAGAGCAGCATTGACGCAGTAAATTGGACACTTGCACCTGGCTCCAGCCTGATGGCCAAGGCAACGCTTCACCCCAGGGCTGTGCAGGCTGCACCGCTCCGCAGCCCTCTGGGTCACTCCTGCTCCAGTACGGAGCCACTACCACCTGGCTGCTCGTTACACAGGTAGGGTCCGGAGCCACGAGCTGCATCAGGCACGCCGATAACCTTGTGTGAACGCCACAACAACAGTGTGACTGCTCTTAGGTAGGGACCCTGCTTTCTGCCTTCACTGCTAGACAGGCAGTCTGACCAACCCACAGGTTCAAACTGTGGTATGTCATTGACATATTGCTGTTAGCACCATTAAAACATCACAATCTTCACTTTACCCTTGCCTTTGACAGACTGAAAAACTTACTTTGCTCTTTAGCGCTGGTAACCAGCGGGAACCGGACATGACTTTGGTGTACAAAGGATATTGTATACCAAGGAGAGAAGAATCTTGTACTTGCCACTCTGGCCAACTTGCAAGGTTCCCAGCATCTAGCAGGGTTTGGGAGGCTCTTGGGGTTGTGACATGTTTTATAACCTATTGAGTCAAGATGCTAGCAGTGGTGGGGAGCGAGACAGCACCTCTTCAATATCTCTTGCAGCATTACATCCTTTCCTTACAGGTGCTAAAGGTGTTATCAGGACTGCAGGAGAATGACCATTAATTTGCATTTCAACAGAGGCTTTCAGTGTGACCCTGAACACACCAAGTCACTGCTTTGGGTTGCACTTCTCCATGCACACGGTGGGGATGAACAGTTCCTTCCTCTGCCCAGCATTTGTTGCAACCCGAGTACTAAATGTTGTAACAGATTTAGGTACTACGCCAATATGGGCTATAGCCATACATAGCCTTTATTTTATTATCTAATACCCATTTGTGACAGTATCTGCTCTTTAAGGTAGATTTGCACATAAACTACACCATTTCAGCAAGCACTGGCTGGTGGGGTCAGTGTTGGATGATTATTGCCTTATATATGGAATATTCATTTGCAATTATACATAGCCCACAGAAAGGTGGGAGTAACATACACTAGATCTGCTAATATTCTGAACCACAAGTGGAAAAAAGCCACAAGTGATGTCTTCTTGGAGCCAGCAAAGAAGAATGACTTCCCTACCCTGCCATCCATCAGTCCAGCAAGGTGTCTCTATGTCATAAATCTTTTGAAATGCTTTTGCCAAAGAGTTATCGTGTCCTGCCCGAGAAGTTGCTGAGTTTCAGTGGTAGAGGAAGAAGCCCCCCACAAATGAAAATATTTTGATATGCAGTACATTTTCAACGCTCATCTATTTTCAAGACAGGTGGTACATTCTTAGCCCCTTCTAGAAAGGGCAAAGGAAAATATTTTAATATAAATGCATTTCTTACCTTGCCCACCACAGTTAGCTAGCAGGAAGGAGTCTAATGAGAGCCAGTCATACCTTGTGTATCCAAGACCTAAAACATACGCCCGGCATTTCTTCCCTACTACACTGTGGTGTGTTTGTTTCGCTCTGAACTTCAAGGTGTTTGTGCACAATCTTCCTAAATGGCCAAAGATTAATTTTGCATCTCTGACAGAAAAGGGAAGAGGTAAAATTGAGGATCAATGTTATATATCACTTCAAAAAGCACGTATGTTCTTGGAAACTGCTGAGAATCAAAGAAAAACAAGCCTTTTATTTCTAAGAAATAGTCATCTTATCAAGAGACAAGACACTGTTGGGGTTTGGCAATAAGACAGTCACTTGTTTCCACTGCAAGTTGGAGGTAATGAGATAGGCAAGCATTTTCCCAATCAAATGTTTCTTAATTTCAACGTACCTACTTTTAGAACCCAAGCTGTTAGCTGAAAAGGTTTTGTTTTGATTAGTGTTATAATTTTCATCCTTTTAAAAAGTGTCAGAAATGTCAAATCATTGTTACACAGGAAGTTTTGTTTCTGGATCAAAGTGACATTTCATTTGGCAGCCTGAATAAACAGACAGTCAAAAACCCAGTTGGACTCAACAAGAGGGAGCAGCTCTGCCATCCCAGCGAGTACTTTCAGCTACCGCATCCAGTTTCTGCTTGTGCACCAGTTGCCGCAAAATCCCTCTGGATTTTGGCATTTTGGAATAAATTGTTAAAACAATTCGGAATAAACATATCAAGATGGGATAAACCACTTCCTGTCTTCTCCTTAAAAAAAAAAAAAATACATTTTTAAACTGTCACTCAAGAAAGAGGAGAGGCCCATGCAGGAGCACTTTCAGTGGTGTAACTTTCCTGCTTGCCGTACACATGGGCAGATGTTGCAGCATTGCCCGTTCTCAGATTTTTTAGTGAAATAACTCAAAATATTTTTGTTGATCTTCATTAGTTGTTGCTCTCACTGCCACATTGCCGGGCAAAGTTTTATTAGCACTTAAAACATTTTGAC
This sequence comes from Falco peregrinus, assembly GCF_023634155.1. Taxonomy (NCBI): domain Eukaryota; kingdom Metazoa; phylum Chordata; class Aves; order Falconiformes; family Falconidae; genus Falco; species Falco peregrinus. Next base: position 96,797,722 of record NC_073723.1, on the reverse strand, counting down.
ACTTGTTCACACAGCCCTGAGGAAGAGCTGGGAAACTCAGACCCCTGGAAGCCAATGGAGCCCAAAACAAAACCAAAGAGAATGGAATCTTGTGAATTACACTAACCACACGATTTTTTTGGGAGGTGTCGGGGGGTGTGCCTCAGGATTTGAGGATGCCTGGAGCAGGCTAGGCGAGGCTTGCAATTTTGTCAATTGTGTTTCATTTTATACATCAGAAACGTATGATTTCTGACCACTGTGTCTGGGGGACACCGAGCTCAGTTAGCCACCTACTATGCGTTACAGAGCTCTCTTGGCCAATGTTTGTCAGAAAATGCTTCTTCCGCACAGACCCCTGCATCAGCTGAAACTAAACCAGAACACGGCAGAGATGAAGGCTGTTAACTCCAGCCGTGTTCACATAACACACAGAGGATGCTGCACAAGAACATCCCCAGGACCCACGTTCAAGGAATGCCACCTATAACACAAGCCAGGTGCCAACAGCAGTAAATTAAAATCAAATAAATTATGGAATCCACACGTGATAATAGAACCACACTGAGGATAGAAACAAGTGTCAGAAAACTAGAAGAAAAATGTACTTACCCAGCTCCTTGCATTTTCTTCACCCTGTGAAATCCCTCTGATGGAGGCAAGTCCCAGGTGCATATCCATTCCTTGATCTTAGATTTTGCCTAGAAGACAGAACTAGGCACAAAGACACAATTTTGCTTTTTGAGACCCCCAAACCTGTCCTAGGGCTTTGTTTGGCTTTGAACCCTTTCCTCCCACCTGGCTTAACTGCTGTCACCTGCCAGTAATTTCCTGCCTCACTCTCACTTGTGTTGCCATCACTGGATGCTGCCCTGACAGAAAGGAAACCTTTGCAGTGCAAAAATATCAAAGAACATTTGAAAGGCTCCTAACTGGCCTCTAAATGAATTGTCAGCCCATGAGAAAGCAGGAAGATTTGTTTCTGCCAGCTGCCTCATTGGCGACAGGCTGAGGTGGGAACTGAACGTTATATGGTAGTAATGGACTTATGGGGAGCTGCTGGGTAGCCTGGAAGTGCCGTGCCCATCAGCATAGACACACAACTGTGCTGCAAGCAGGTGTGTTGGCCTAAGATATTACCAGTTTACACTTTGCTGTTGTCTCTGTAGCTGAACCATACTAATAATATCAGTGAGTCAAACCCATTGCCGTGTGAAGTCAGGCAAGCTGGCCTAACTCATTCCTGTAGAAGAGGGCATGAGCAGGGGACATTTTGCATAAACAAAGTGATTTACAGCTCCAGTTACTTCTTACTGTTCTTCAGCTGAACCATGTTGATGGACTAACTGGGAGCTCCCACTTTGCTTCAGCCCAAAGTCTGTTGCTGCTCCAATGGGGTGAGCCCCCAAAGCGGACTGGGAGCACTGGCAGAGCGTGTGAATGTGGCTCAGCTCCAGGGGAGCAGCAGATGTGAGCTGGGGTGTGGTACCCAGCAGATGGAAACCAGTTTTGGTCCCAAACCATCCTTCTAGAGCTGCAGCAGCACATCTGCCTGTGCCCTGATGTGCTCCTTCCGTCTTCCTTCTCTCCACTCCCTGCAAAAAGTTGTGGGCTGCATTTCCTATTCCACAGAACCTGTGGTAGATGTTCATACCAAAGGAGAGATGGCATAAGATACAACCGTTCCAGTGTATTCGCTTGCTGCATCACCCTGGCGGTGAAGTAGGAAAGACCACATGAAGTGTGGGATGTTAGACTTTGGATCCTATCTGGTGCTCATCCTTCCTTTGTGATGCTTCTACAGCCAGACTTCATCCCTTATCTAGGCTGAAGGATATATATCTTGCTTCTTGTGTATGGGAAGACAAAGCAGATGGTCTCAGTCTATGGGACAGGTGTCCGCATCAGAAAACTGTCACCGTACTTGACACCTTCCCAGCCATACTGGCCAAGATCCTCCAGAAAAGAAAAAACACACCTTGCCATTTTGCATACATTTGCAATCATTTGCATGCATTCGGGCACCTACTGAGCAGAGAAGCACATGCCTTCCCATTTTTAAAGCTGCACTATAACAAAACCTCAGAAAGACTGGTGTGAAGATAACTTGTTAAGTGCCGACTGTCTGGTGCCTTTGATATGCAAATCACTAATAAAAAGGGCCCTTCCATGCCACAGTCCTATTCTCTTCCTGCCTTTTGTCACATGGATGAGCCTTGACAAGGAGAAGCAGCAGAAGAAGCTCAGCACGGAGGAAGGAGTGACAGCACTGCCTCCCAGAAAGGCTGTAAAGGCAATCAAAACCCCTTTCCTGCTAGATTTCCTAGGAAAAGACCAGCAACATTGTCAGAGTCCAAGAAAAAAAATATTCCCATCTTTTTTTTTCTTTTTTTCTTTTTTTTTTTTTTGCAAAAGATTTTCTCCTCCAACCTCAAACCATCACAAAGGGATCTACACCTTAGTTTTTCCTAAGTGAGGCAGAAATATTGTTTGGGGATCGTGATGGCTGGAATGCCTAGGGAATCTGGATGCCCGCAATCTGAATTAGGGGAGAAGTCAACGAAACACAGGAGAATATTGAAGTGCCTTCTTGCAAGGGCCCCAACATGCATGCACGCCGCTGTCTGAGTTCATAGGAAATCATCCCACATGGAGCCTTACAGCCAGTGCCAGGCGGAGGGGTGGGGGGGGAAATCCAAGGGAAAACCCAAAACAAACCAAAACACAGCAGATTGCTCAATGGTTAGAAGGGAAAAAAAAAAAAAAAAAAAAAAAAAAAAGAGAACCCTTTACACAGTTTGCTTGGCCAAAGCCCAGCCCTGCCCACAAGAGCAGCCCTTGTCCCCGTCCTGCGCGGGGAAGGTGCGGATGCTGGGGCTTGGTACCTGCTCCCCACCAAGGGCCCTGTGGAACACCCAGGTGACAATTAATGCTGGCAGCACGGCGGTTACCCACCCTCGAGCCCAAATAGGAAATGCTCTGTGTGTTTTTCCAGGGCTGCTTGGAGAGGCGGGAGGGGAAGGAAAACCAAAAATTTCCACCGGAACTTTTCTGATCGCTTCACTTTAGGGTCGTGGCATGAGTATCAGTCCTTCTGTCCCTTACCCCAGCCCCAACAGCACGGCAATGTCATGCCAGGGAAGAGGGGCTCTGGCGGTGAAGGGCAGCAGGTAAAGAAGCAGGCAGGTGAGATGCCCTGCTCAGTGCTTAGCTCCAAGGCCTTTGCCCTGAACCTCCATCCCTGCCAGAGCTGGAGCTTTGGAGCGACTCGGGGCTTGGCCAACCTGCCACGCGCGGCTGCGATGGATGGCTGCATGGAGCAGTGTGAAGGCAGCCAAGCCTCTTCCCATGCAAAAGTGTCAACGCTCGCAGTGATTTTCAACCCCCAGGACTTTTGCCTACGAATCCTCTCAGCTTCCCTGCCACCTCCGTAGCCTATCAACAAATCAACTCTTTTTCTTTTTTTTTTTTTTTTTTTTCCTTTCACAGACCACTGTGTTTCCCACTTCTTCCTTTGGAACAAGGAAAAAACACGGTCACAGAGGCTCCCCAAGCTGAGCTGGAGGCACGGCTGCACCCACAGCTAGGAGCGAGGAAAATGCCGCTTGTTTTCACTCGCTATCCGACGCATGACAGCCCGTTACACAAAATCAGCAGCAAAGCTTCCCCCACTTTTGGCGGGGAGGAAAAAAAAAATCCACTCAAAAACTTATGTAACTCTGCAACTAATCTTTGCTAATCTTGAGGCATTTAAATCTGAGGAATAAGCCTATTCTTCTCACACACACACAGAGAGCCCATCTGTACAGGGAAAAGGGAAACAAATCGAAGCAAAGTTCACAGCCTTGCGATTATTCCCGTTGACGAGAGCAAAGTGGCAACGTGTCCCGAGCTTGCTCTGCAGCAAACCCTCCTGCCCTGCCATTTCCCATGCACAGTGACCAAGGACCTTAAGAGAAAATCTGCTTTTGGACCGATTATCACTTGCTTTTAGCTGAAACATGGAAATCTCTACCCTTGCAACGTACCATTGCTTCGCTTTTGTCTGGTATTTTTTCATTGCCTATTCAATTGCACACATCAGAACAGAAGAGCGGCCATCTGAAGTGTTCCTTTACGGTGGGCAGTGGAAATATTTGACAGTCCTCAATCTGGTAAGCAAACCGTGTTGTACAGTGATACCAATATGTCTATTTGTTTGGCTGCCATCTGTGCCTCAAGACATATGCAGCTGGTAGATTTGCTGCTGTTAAACTGCTTCCTTTAACGGTTTATACCCCACAGGAAACTAAGTAGGGATCCATGCTTGTGCTGTGAAATGTATTCACAGGTTTTATGCAGAAAGAATATTGGCTGGCAAGCTGCTTGGCTTTCAGAAAGTACTCCAGAACTAGCTGCCTCCTTGTAAAAGAGACAAGCCCTCAGTGAGGAGAGGGGCAGAAAGCTAGCGTATGTCCAGCCAGCACACGTGCAAGTTTGATGCATGTTATCTAACCCTTAATTCAATACACATTATGATGCTGCTTGGAGTTTTACTTCATTTTTTTTTAATAGGTTTTTATGTCCTGTAAAAGACAGAAAAGGTAAAACAAAGCATGGGATGGTGTTAATTTAGCCGCTTGGAGTACATGCTTAGTTTGGCAATCGGTTGAAAGCATGAGAAAGAAATTCCAGGCTGTGGAGAGAGGTGCTTGTGACATTATCTCACGTGTTTTAACAGTGTTATCAACTGCTTGCTGCATTTCATAAAAGTATATAGAAAAAAATAGACCGTAATGTGTTCTGCTTCTCCTAAATATGCTAACATTTCACCAGATAGAAATCCAAAGGAAAGCACGTGAGATAGATACCCTGGGGGGGAAGGCTTGCTCACAGCCCAAGCAGTTCGTTGGTGACTCGTGGCAGCAGTGGCAGTGGGGTGGCAGGACTGGGAGTGTGGAGAGGGTTCCTACAAGGGGAAAATTTCAGGGACACTTGCTAGTCTGAAGGATGGCCACAGGGACCTCCATAGCCTTTCGTCCATTCTTTGTGACCATCAGAACTCAAGTATCAGTGGGAGGTCTGGCCTGGGGTATGTTCATCTCTACTTTTATTCTTCAGAAGGAGATTTCCCATGGTGGAGTTCAATGGAAGCTCAAAGGTTCCCCAGCTCCAAGTGGGGCCTTTGGAGACTCTCAGGGGTTTGGGAAATTTGGGTCCCTTCCAACCTCAACCATTCTGTGACTCTGTGAAATATTTGCAACCAAAAGGCGGTGAATGGCACGTGAGGTGGCTACAACAGCCTGGGCTTCGGGGATCCACAGTGTCCTTCTCAGCGGCCAAGCCAGCTGTGGAAGGATGAAGGCACGTATATCACTGCAGTCAGGATGGCGTATGTATGGTTTGTTGCTACGTTGTCTTTGTATCAGTACTTCTAGGCTTTTTGTGATGCATTAAAAATTAATTTCTCTGAAATGCCAGCGATAAAATGGGCAGGATTCAACAGCCTTAAGGATATTCAGTTCATCTGGCTGGGACATATGTTAGTAGACTAAAACACCACCAGCCGAGTCCCAGGAAAAGGACTGTGTGCCTAGCTTCCCTCCTTGGTTTTTGGGGGAAAGCCGGCCTCATTAAAGTAACAGGCAAAACCGCATCTCCACCCCACCCCTTGGCACCATTATGAGTTCTATCACCCAGTGTATGACACAGCTCTACAGCACGAGATCCAGAGGAGAAAGCAAGAGACCCATCTCTTAGTATCTGGGGATGCAGAAATACTCGTCGAAATTATCATCCAGCTTCCCTTAGTGACCAGCAGCAGATGATCAGGGGAAGACTGTACAAGACAAGAGGACGTGTAAGCATCAAATGAAGCTCCCATGGCTCCACCCTCACGCTGCCATACTGACATACCCCGCCAGGAAATAAATTGAGGCCAAGGTAGCTAATACCTACTCAAAACCTTCCCTTCATCCATCCAAAGGAAAAACACGCCTGTTTATACTTCTGGTACCTTCCTTACCCCACGGCAATGAGTAGCACAGGGCAAGCGTGCCTTGTGTGAAAGAGCAGTTCGTTTCGTTGGTGTAAACCTGCTTCCTGACAACTGAATCAGACGCCTCTTTCTGCGTTACAATTTAATCGCCTGTCCCTGTTCGCTTTTCCTTTGTCGCTCATTAGAGACCTCTACCAGGTTTTTCCCCTTGGTTATTCTTTTCTGCAAGCTGGAAGTCCGAGCGTTTTTCATCTCTCCTCACAAAGGGATGCTTCTTTCATTAGAGCATCCTAGTTGCCCTTTGCAGTCGGTTTTCTGGTTTCAGGAAGGGGTAACTAGGGCAAGCGGCAGCGCTGAGCTGTGAGCGCAGCATGGATTTGTACAGTGGCCTAACGGTGTTTCCTTGTCTGTTGTTTATTTCTTTTTAACAATTCTTAACTATTTGTCTTTTTTGATTACTGGTGAGCAAGGAGCTGGCAATTTGAGAAAGCTATCCACAGTGAGTCCAACATTTCTTTTCTGAATTTAGAAGCCACTGTTGAAAAATATATAATTGAAGTTGCTTGGGGTTTTTTGGTTTTGTTTTTGTGTTTTGTTTTTGTTTTAGAATACATTACGTTGCATTTACCAACACTGATTTTTGCCTGCTATTTGATCTTTCAGGCACTCAGTATCCTCAGATTTTTTGACAATTTTGCAGTCAGGCTTCGCTTTGACAGCAAAAAGGAATTAAAAAAAAAAAGAAAAAAGAAAAAAGATTTACAAAGCTTTACCCTCGGTGTTTGCTCCCTTCCCCAGCTCATTTATGGATCTGCTGAACAGCTCAGGTCTCATTAAATCTCCGTGGGCGGGGGCCCTTGCTCCACTTCTCCAGTTCTGTCTCCCATCTTTTAACCACATACTGATCTGATCCTGACTGGATGGGACGGATGAGATGGAGCTGTCAGCCAGCGGGGAGATGGTTTGGGCTGAAGGTATGGCCTATCTGTCACGCAGAAAATGTGGCAATGGGGGCCAGGGTCTGCAGAATTACTCCTTTAAGGCTGGCAGTCCTTCTACAGAGATGTGGGTTTTTTCAGGAAAGGATTACCAACATGGAAAGGGGTCCAGGGAGATACATGCCCTCATCCCCATTTCTCCCGTTGATCTGGACGGTGCTTGTCAGTATCTCCAGGTGGAAAAAAGGTTCCTCAGCTGCTGCATAAGAGAGGAAGAGGTTGAGAAGGGCTCCCTGTGGGACACAGGGCCTAGAAGAGTTGTCCTATGGTTTGGCATTAAACCACTCCCCATCACTGCTGAAGTCCATCAAGGAACAAGAGGTGGCTGTCAGCCACAGAGGTCCATCAGGTGCACACCCAACGTGTTACATTTCTAAGCCTTTGAAAGTAGCCCCAAGAAAGATCTTGGGATGCCAGGAGGTACCATCCCAGAGAAGAGCAGGCAAAAGCTTCCCACTGGGCTCTGCTGGTTTAGTGGATCGGCCAGGCTGTGCCTTGGAGGCTTCCCCGGGGCCAGCAGGCAGAGCCCTTATCCAGCTTTTCTGCTTGTCTCCTGCCAGACTGCCAGTGCCTGGCTTCTGGCACCAGCTGGCTGATTCGCTTGGAAATTTCCCCCGCCCCCCCCCCCCCCCCCCCCCCCTCAATTCCTCTTAGCTCTTTGGAATTGCATTTAAAAATTTCCTTCTGTGGAAAGCTGCTGTGGCCAGCTCACTCTGATCTGAAATGGAAATACTGGGAAACATGACATTTACCGGGGATGGAAATGCAGCCTGACTCCTAGCTCTGCTGGAGGGATGCTGGAAGAATTTCTTCTAGATATGACCCTCTTTTAGCACCTCATTCAATTCCTTGCTAGTCATGTGGCTCTCCCAAGAGAGCTAAGCTCTGACGTTACTCCAGATTCATTTATCTAGTTAATGATCATAGCAATCAAGATTCAGAAAGGAAATATTTTTGTAGTGTAGTAAAAAAAAAAAAAAAAAAAAAAGGATAAGTGGGTTTGGTATCAAAGGAGTTCATTGACCGATTATTGAACAAGCAGAAATGAGAGATAAAAACAATTTTGTATTCATTTGTCCGTGACACAAAAGAGTACAAGCTGAATCATTCATCGCCTGAAATATGAGCTCATAAAAATCTGCTCACTGCTGTAAATCTACTAGTACATCATTGCATAATGAGCACGCTGCACCTTTAAAAACTATTAATTGCATTCCTGCCCCATTTTATTCCTTACGCTCTTGTCTCTCATAATTGAAATACTTTTCATCTCTCCTGAAAGATGTTTTGTATTTCAAAATAGACCCAGTATTTACTATACATATTTTCCAGGTCTCTATCATGTGAATGGATGTGTCTCCACACTAAATGTTGACTGTTATGTCTAATAGTTGAATATTGGATATCAGAATATTGGATTTATCCCCCCTCAAGGGCAGAGCTTGGAGCCCGATTTATTTGTACTAGTTGGAGATTTCAATATACACATATGGCCAGATCTTATATGCGAAAGTAAATCATGTCAGGTTAGTTAAACAGAAACACCCTTTTGATCACTGCAGCAGATAAAAATTAAGGTTTGTCTTTGTCACTACGACGCTCAGTTTGGAAAATCAATCTGGCCAAATTAAGCATTTCTACAGCACCCAGCGCCATGGGGCTCCGCGGGGTCTAGAGGGGAAAGCAGCATCCCTCCAACAGGGATAATCACATCCATATTCTCCTCTTTGGGTTAATCGTTAGCTTTCTGAACGCTTCCAGTCTTCCTTCTGTTCGTGTGGGAATACATTAGGGAATCTTCTTTATTTACAGCCAGCGGATTTATGTTCCATGAGCGGTCACAATGGATTTGTGAGCACCAGCACTGCTGTTTGGGAAATTCACAGGACATCTGGAATAATCTGATGTTTTGCTGTCAACTTTTTTTTTTTTTTTTTAATATCAATAATTTCCCATTAGTGAAGGGCTGATATTTGGATGCACCTTTCCTATAGGAATAAGCCTGGAAAAGCACGGGTTTGGAGCTCTGACTCAACTCTACTTGTGGTGGACCCTGCCAGACTGAGCGTTACTAGGGACAGTTCTAGCTAGGTTCAGGTTTTGGCTTGGGAATGACTTGTATATTCTTCCATTGCTCCTGGAAATACAAGATGATCACAAACTGACTGAAAACCCTTTGAACCTGAGGTGACAGTTGCACAAGCAGTGCAAAACCTGGTCTGAGACTGAGTTTAAACTTCTTCAGGAGTTGTTCTTCTCCACGTTCAGCCAGAGAAACGGGTCAGGTTATGCATTCAGATAAGCATTTTCCACACGGAAGATAATATTGTCCTCCCCTGCATCTGACAGAATATTTACCAGGCTGAGAATGTGGCTGTTTTGGGACTGTTTCTTTTCAGAAATGTTTGTTTTAGTTAATTTTTTTTTTTTTTTTGGGGGGGGGGGGGCGGGAAGCAGCCTCTCCCTGTCCCATGATTAATGTAAGGCTGACCATGAACAAGATAATAATAGCCCCATCCTCTGGGAACCAGGCCTCTCCCTAATTGCTTTATTGGCAATTAGTCACCATGTGTCACCAGACTGTCACCACCCTCACGTTCATTTTTCATGCTTTTTATGGAAAGTTACTGCTGACTCTACAGGGTGTAACAAGAGCTTCTGTTTGTAACCAGGCTTTTCTTAGCGCTTCGGGGACTTGAGTCTGGTGGCCTGGCGAGGCCAAGGGCTGGGACAGATGTTTGGGTTGAACGTGTGCTTGGGTCTAGGTGCTGCGCCCCGGTACAGGCTTTTCTGAAAGAGACCCCGTGACTTGGAGGGCTGAATCTCTACTGACCAAAAGTGTGCCTGCAGTTACAGACGCTAATTGTGGTAATGGGGAGAGAGGGAGAAAAAAACCACATTTAAAAGAGCTGGTTTGGGTGCCTCAGAATTGACCCAAACCATATGTGGGTTCTGATGAAGCTGCTTGGGGGGTTTTATGTAAAAATGTGGCTGTTCACCCCATGCTTTTGGAAGGAAACATGGGGCTTTGCAGCTGACCTGGGTGATGCACGACCTCCGATACCTCCCGCTGGGTGACCCCGGGCCAGTTACCCAGCCTGCAGCAGCACGTCCCTGCCTCCACCACTGTGGGTCTGTGCAGGCAGGGGGGACACTCCACCGGTGGCACCTGGCTGCAGTCTACTATGGCGACCACCTGGACTGTGGAAAGGATAGGCGAGGAAGGATGTATCTTTTCTCTTTGCTGGGAAGCCACATAATGGATGGGGAGGCTTACAGATAACTGCAAGGATGCTTTGGTCAAATGCAAACTACTGTCGTTTTGATCCCCAGGAAGACTCAGTCTCTGCAAACTAAAGCTTGTAGAAACCCTTGTGTAACAAATGGGCACGGCAAAATCGTAGTCCCTTCCTTCCCTCAGATGTTTTGATAATAAAGGAATTTCTGATGAAAAAGCATTGCACTAATTCTGTCCCCTCCCAAGCACCACCCTTCTCGGCTCCTTCAGAAACTGATGAAGTAACCAGCCACAATTTCAGACACTTTGCTCTACATAAATATCTGATTCAGAGTAAGATCATGGCAAAAGAGATCTCACCCTGAAAGCTGTAGCAGAGCCTCTTTCTGTTTAAGCATCACTAGCTGGTCCAGTGCTTGCAGTAGGCTGCACTTCCAATATTGCATCACGCCGGGACAACCCAGCCTGAAAAAGCAGAGGCCACCTCCTGAGTTAACAGAACCGAACTAGACTCAGTGCTGAATGCAAGGGAGCCCGCGGGAGAAGTACTTTTCTGTAGGGTTTTGCCTTTGTGTGCCTGACAAATTGGGTTCAGCTTGAACCGCTGTGTAGCATTAGAAGAGAAAATGAAGTAATCAGAAAAGCAACACTGGCTTGAGCCACAGTACTGTGACAATTTCATACACAATTTGCGGAATTCTGTTTTGTCACTGTGCACATACCTAATTCTTTACCAAATCCTCCTAGCACTCTCCCCAAACAACCCCACCCTCATTGCCTGTAAATGATTTGAAGTCAGAAAAAAAAAAAACAAAGCCCAAACACCAAAACCACCACAAGCCACCCCCCCGACTCCAACTATAAATGGTTTAACTTTCTCAGTTTTACTTAGCGAAGTCTGGATCTCTGCTTCTAAGCACTTGAAATCCTTTCCTGAACCCCCTGGAGTTCAGCAGAAGAGGGTCCGTTTTTGAGCACTTCTACACCTAATTCTCACATTTAAACATTTTGAGCTGCTCAACGCTGAGATCAGCTGCAGCGCGAGTCCCCGGAAAGCAGACCTCGTGTTGGGTAAATGGTGGGAGACACTATCTAGCAATTGCTTTACAGGAAACATTTCCTGGCGTATTTTGTTTGCTCCTGCTCAATATACACTGAACCCAACAATTAACATAGGAAGTGTGAAGGAGCTGGCTTTCAACATGTTCTTCCACCTCTCCCATCTGAATCACATCACACATCTCTTGTTTAGTCTGTTAAATGAGATACTGTTAAAGTTATCTGCTGAACAACTTTATTTATTCAGTCACAGTAAAAAAGATTTAGCCAACAGCTATTTCCCTCACGTGGGCTTGCAGCTCACGAACAAAACGGCTCCCTGAAGAGCAAGAACAGAGTTCATTGAGGAACGTGTTAATGAAAGCTGGATGAGTTTCCCTCATTAGGTGTAATTACTTTAGGTTTTGCAGGCTGCCTTCTATGGGGTGTCCTTCCTGGCTGATGTGTTGAGACTAATTAAGAAACTGCGATGTGCTAAGTGCGTAATTTCCAGCAGAGACCTTCTTTTCAGTGTCCTGGCTTTCCCAACATCCACAGTAAGTAACCTCTGTAAAAATAATGTTTGCATAAATGATTAGGGGTGTATAGCATAACATGCACATGTCCAAAATAGATAACAACTGCGGGCTTTCTTTCACCATTGGAAAATGGATTTGGACCGTTTAGAAGAAGAAACAGTGCTGAAGCCTGTCATGGTTGAACGCAAAGCCTCTTGCACAAGCTTCAGGGTGGCTGTCCCCAAGCGAACACAGCGTGACCCCAAAGGGTGAACGAGATGCAACCTCCCCGTTAATCTCACAGTTCAAATAGCTGTGGATTTATTGATTTATTGATTTAGGGTGCTTCTCTAAAGGGCAGCATGGACAGGAGGACATGAGAGAGTACCTAAGAGGCAGCAAAATCGCACACCTCCTTCTCTGACTCCAGGGTGGCTTTAAATAAGCACTGGAGAGAAGCAGATTCACAGGACAATTATAGGCACAGCCTATGTCAGGTTCATCACAGATCACTTACTCCCTCACTGACAATGCTGTTTATCAAAATGCTGTTTATCTGGTGCTGAGGCTTGGATGGGAACTGATGGGCTACTTATACATGTAGGTACCTCTCTGCATAAGCGAAGCCTGCAGCCACCTCTGAACCCCAAAGGGCTGCTTAATTTTAGTCCATGAGCAGCTCAGCCAGCTGGCTTACTAAAAAAAATCCTGCCAGGGATGGAGACAGAGAGACTGGCTGATTTATCTTCCCTGCACAGCAGTATTCATGATGCTGCTGTCATATCCCCCTGCCCCAGGCATCCTCACTGTGCCCGCAGGACAGAGGCACAGGGCAGTCTCATTCTTCCAGCATCTCACGCCCCTGATTTCCAACTCCAAGCACAAAGTGTGCTCAAAGCCAGGCCAGAAATGTGCAAATAAGCTTCCAGGTATCGGTAACCAATACCAGGATTCATTTCCTCCAGTTAAGTTCTCCCACTGCAAATCCTCCTCTGTTGGGAGAAAAATGGGTGCCCACAGTGCAGCTTGCACCTGCAGTTTAGGAATTAGGCTTATGAATTGTGACGGTAAGGGTAAGTTTTATGTGAACTGGCCTACCAAGATCTGTTTTTACTTTGTTACTGAGCATAACAAACACCGTGGCTTGACAGCCAACCCCTTGAGCAGAACTTCTGGACCATCAAAAGATCCCATCTGCAAAGGAAGAAAAAAAAAAGTTTAAAGCTAATCTAGTATTCCACAGAAAGTGTCAGTGTTGGCAGTTTATAAAGGAGGTTTTTCTCGCAGTATCAACACAGAACACTGCACCTCAGAGTAAATTCCTTTCTTTATATTGTAACGTGAGATGCGTGAGTTTGTCTGGCAATATCACCGTTCTTCATGTAGGAGATGTTTTGCCTTCCCAGAAATGAAAGCATTAGCCAAATTTGAAATTTCTTTCACTGTGTGTTTTGGTTCCAGTTTGTGTCTATATCCTTTTGGACACTATATACCTACAATCGGGAGCTGGTTTACCCCAAAAGCCTTGATGGAGTCATCCCAATCTGGTTAAACCATGCTATGGTGAGTAAGAAACACCCCTGCCTCTTGCAGAGAAGAGAGAATTTGCAACGCGTGTCCCACCATTGCATTGTGTCCCTTTCCAGAAGAGTTTCACGGCTTCTTTCTCACCTGCTCCTTCCTACCTACCTGAATCTGATGCTGAGCTGTACGCAGCAAACAGCTGCATGTGCTTGAAGCCACCTCAAGAAGCCTTTTAGCACACAAGGAATGTCAGTGAATCAGTGCTTGTCAAGCCTCTAAAGTCAATGAGGTGATGTGTAGTCATAACCAAAAAAAAAACAACCAAAAAAAACCCCCAACAAACCCCAAACCTCACTTACTGTAGCTCAAAAAATAAATTTCTGCAAACAGAGGTCTATGAAATACAAAATGGCTGGGAGTATAACAAAGCAGTTCTTAATTTTTTTAAAAGGTGAAAGAACCAAAGAACATCTGACAGCTCTACAGCTAATAAGCTAATGTGTGCACAGCTTTGAATAGCTGAATTGCAATGATTGTTTACAGATTTTCTATAAATACTTTCCAGATTTCTCCTTCATTTGCTCTGGCCGTTTTTATGATGTGTTGAATAATCACATATTTCTCATCAGTCAAGTGTAAGGAGCCTGACAGTAACATGGAAACCGTGGGTGGATTGTAAGGTCAGGGAGGCCTCGTGGGGCTAATGGGAAGGGGGAGAGAAGGGAGAGGTTCAGCGCTAGACTGAATCAGAGAAGCCAAAAAGTATGAAATAATCGCATAGAAGGCTCACTTCTCTCCAGCCTCCATTTCTTAAGTACAATGCTTTGCAGCCCGCTGCAGCAGTCCCCGATGCATGTTGAAGGTAAATGCAGGAGGCTTCGGGGTTTCTGGCTGAGGACACTTGGTAAAGGTTTTGAGCAGCCACTTCATTTACACAGGCGTATCCAGATACGTGTGCCCGGAATCCAAACACACATAGGCATGTCCGCATTGCTGATACCCGAGCGATAAGCTGCAGCCGTCGTGCACTTTTAACCTCATCACCTGCTCTCTGCCCACCAATTCATCTCCACCAGGGCCTTTACGTCGCTGCCCAAACCTCGGCATGGATGCAAATGGGCACCGCTCTCTCTCAAAACCATCGGCCACCAAAAGGAAAGATTCCTTGTGTCCTCAGCATCACACTGGTTTCAGGTCTGGGACCTGGTGTGGATGACTGGTTGAAGTTTAAAATGTTCACGGTAGTGGAGGTGGTGGGGAAGGGGAGGCACAGGGTGCAGCTGAGAGGAGATGGGCTTTGCTGCTTGGTTTAATCCCGGCACACAGCTGAGAATTTGCCCTTTCCATTTCCACATTTGTTTATGACATGGGAAGGTTGAGAGGTGCTAGGATGTACGTTTTTATTTCATGTGCAGAAACGCTTTGCAGAAATCCGTCAAACGCGCTCGTTATAAGTTCTTTCTTACCCTACCTACACCTACATTTCATAACAGAGTCATTCTGACAACAACAAAAAGCTTTTCCTTTTCAGAAATGTCAAAAACAGGTGTTAAAAAAAGAAAACAATTCTTCAAAATTATTTTGACGAGAGACAAACTTCACAGAAAGCAAATCTCTATCACAATCTAGTACTTTATTTCTAAAGCTCTTAATACACTGCAGACATCTCATGCTTTACAGACCCTGGGTGGGAAATTTTCCTCCCAGTTACTACTGAGCATAAAACATCTGCCACCAGCACAGACTGATGCTCGCTCTTGATGACCCCCACGACTTGGGACACCTTCCAACAGGTGCCTTCAGGCTTATCTGAGGCATTTCTTTTATCCAACCCAGAATATCTACTGGGAACACTAAGAAGATCCAGGCAGCTACTGACACTTTAAGGGACAATCTCCAAGTTCTGATTGCCAAGCAGACACTTTTTGGGTTCGTTTCCTTGCACGTTGCTACACTTTATGGCTCTGAGATTACAGACATTTCATGGCAGATTGAGGCAGCATCTAGCTGGCTTTGGTGGAAAAAGACATTGGCGTATCAGTAGTAGATGTCAGTGCCATATTATTTGCAGTGGGAGTATTTTTTTTTTCTCGGTCTATTTTAAAGTTGTAAATAAGGAAAGCATATGTTGTTATGTAACTGAAGAGCAAACCTAAAAAATAGGCATGCAAAAACACTTCAAGAATACCAAGCTCCTTGAGTTCGTGGTGATGCTGCAGCACCTTCCTTGCAAAAACTGAACTAGCCATTTATTTTTCTCACATTTACTGCTCTTACAGTGGGAAAGTGTCGTTGCCCACCTGGTAGCCCAGAGTCATACAGAGAGCGTTACAATTTTTTTACATTCTGAGCAGAAACGTTTTCTGTTTTGCACAAAGGATGGCTAATGCAGAAAGGACTCTTGCTCATATTTGAAGGAGGCCAAATATTTTGGACTGCCTGGGTTTCTCTCTTTGCCTTCTGAGTTTAACCCAAGGGCTGCAGCTCAATTTCCACTTATCTCTGCCTGGGATAATTATGTTTTTCCATCTTGATATAAAGCTTTGAGCTTTATGGATGAAAAAAGTGCCCCTACTTATGTCTCAAGCACAATTATCTTACTTGAACAAGATTTTCGAAGTGGAAGACGGCTGAGACAGAAGATACACTGGCCAATTCCTCAAGTGAATTTGTTTATTTCTTTCCCAGCCATCTCTTTTCAAGCAACATCTGGATACTCTCCAGAAGGCGACTGACTGCTGGAGACAGCTTGGATTAAATCATATGCATGTATTATTCAACTTAATGGCAGTATACAGGAACACTACATTTTGAAGGGGCTGACAGAATTTAACGCTAAACAAAAAAGGACAGTGGTGGGTCAGAAGAGATCACTCAAACCCATATTAATCTATAAGAAAATATCAGATACGCACCAACATTGACCAGATGTGTTCACAAAAATGGTAATGGTACAATTGCCTTTTTGTAAAGGAGGTTTATCTTTTCAGCCTGTAAGGCACTGCTGTTGTAAAACACAAATGTTCTTGTAAAAAGCACAATTTTCTTTATTTTCAGGCTGCAGCTGAGTTTAGTTTAGCCATCTCTTCTCCTAATTTATTCTGTAACCGTCTTGCCCTCCCTGCTTTCCAAAAATCAGCATTTTAGTGTCCTGGGCACTTTACTGACATACAGTTGTGAGCCATGCATGTTCTGCAGACCTTGTAAGCTAAATAACTAAGAATAAAGGAGGAGGGATGGTAAATGGAAGCACAGAAGAAAAATTACTTACCTGGCAGACTTTCAGCAAAAATGACAACAGACCCCACAGGGCCTGAGCCTCTCAAGCTCCTTTGCGCTTTGCCCCAAGGTAGCCAAGCAGTATCTGAATGTAAAAAGAAAATGTAAGGGAGTGGAAGAACAAGCTGGGTGCACACAAGTAATTTACCTTCACTGAAGCAAGCCACCGATGCCCTGGCAGTGAGAATACTGGCAAGACTCACCATGTTCCCTCTCATCTTGGAGCTCCTTGGTATCTACAAGCTGCTCAGGCTCTGCCCACCAAGCTAAACCACTCCTTTCCCGGTGTGGACACAACTACATCAACAGAAATGTTATTTTGGATCAGTATGCTTTACTTCTGGAAAAGAAAACCAGTTATATGAATACAAATTACTCTCGCTCTGTTGTGAGGGCATCTATGTGAAGGATTATATCTATCTACCGCTATTTTAGGAAGCTGCCACAGCACTAACTAACAAGGGGGTGCAAAATCTGTGTGTGGAGCAGAACCCACTTGTCCAAGCCACTCTAACTGGACTCCTGCTCCAGGAGTGTACACAAGAACCAGCTCAGGCTCATCTTTGACCATCCTAAACGAGTCTCCTTGCAATTGGTATTTAATGCCTAATAATTCTTGCAGATTTACACAAAAGAGAAACATTTCCATTTGTTTGCATTTCACAGCATCTCAATTTTAAGCTGTCTGGCAACCATGGACATTCATAGGCTTCCAATTACATTCAGCTTTTGGCAAAGAAGAAGAATGTGTGTGTGAGGGATATGGCACATGAAATTAATCACCCCACACATCTAAGAGCAAAGATGCTTAGCTTTTCCCAGCGCTACATATCTACTTTTTTTGAAGTTTCCATTTCTGTTGACATAAGCCCATTTCCTCAGGGAGAAAGTATGTGTTTCACAGAGAAATGTTATGGCAGGGATTCCTCCCGGGCTGCTGCTACCCCGGCGTGCACAGGTGCAGTCTCTGTAACCCATCCCACGAAGGAACAGCTGGAGACAAATATTCCACAGCAAAGGATGTGTCACTTCAGTCTCAGGTCAGCTTCCAGCTGCAGTGCAACATCAGTTTCTTAGACTACGTATCTAATGTCAGGGAGAAATGCAATTAAAATGCTGGCATTGACACAGAGACAAAACATTTGCTAGTAAGCAATAGGATATTCAGCCAGGGCCTTATTTCCAAAATGCATGCGTGCATGCAGGCAATCTTATCTCCAAAGCTCTTTTAACTTTGATCATACAACTGGTCTGACGTTTCATCCATTTTTCACAAGACTGCTTCCAAACCACCTAAACATCTCAGAAAAAGCAGGGAAAAAACCCCAACGGTCCTTTTCAGCTGAGCATGAACGGACCTGAGAAGGGCAGAAGCAGTTAGTAGCTGACAGTTCGGAGGGGAGTGCTGGTGGACTTCAACCGAGCAATGGCTTCCTGGCTGCTGCCACCGCACCTGCTCTGTAACAGGACTCCTTGTGCCTCCTGCTCCAGCCATAAAACAAATTTGTGGTTCCTTCAAAATCCACTGATGTCTGGGAATATAAAAGACAGGTAGTGACTCTAAGAGAGAATTATATGTTTGACTAAATACATCAATGTCCTAGTTGCGCACATAAAATGAACAATAATGCTTAAGCTCCGCCCACCCTGAAAAATAAAAATTAAGAGAGGAAGAAAAATGTGTAAGGACAGATTACAAAAGGAAATTTTAAAGAAGGCGTTTGAATGAAGGCAGTATCATAGCAAAATAAATCAAAAGAGGGAACTTGTTCCAAAATGAAGCCATGAAAGGAGAGAGCGTACAGAGATCCAGAAAATTATACAGAGGAGTATAAAACTAAATAGAGGTTATGGTGACAGGAAGCCATTCAGTTTTATTATGCTCAGATAACACAGGCTGTAATCGTTTATGAAAGCATCCAACCCAAGGAAATTTCCATAGACAAGAGGACGTTTCCCAACAATGAGCTGAATAACTGAGTGAATACCTCAAGGGTCAACTGATGAACGTGGGCTTTGCGAGCCTCATAAGACAGCACCGAAGTGCGTTTTTACTTTTTCTTTGCAGTAACCTACTGATGGAGAAGATACAAGCATGAGTATTGGCCACAAGTGGCTGCCAGCACACAAGCTCTGTGGGGAATTTGTCTGAAAGGAGAAACACGGGCAGTTTTTCAAAAGCACCCGATGGTGTCCAACTGTGCCCAGTGGAGTTTAGTTTGGCCAGTGGTAACTGTTTGTGAACAATCCCCTGCTGAAGTCTCACATGTTAATGGAAAGCAGACACAGAGGATATGTAAATGCAGACGAATTAGAAACAAACAGCTATGGTCAACTGAGGCATCATTTCCTTCACTCTGGAGTCAAACAGGGTCAAACTGCGACACACGCGTTAGGCAGACGAGTGATCTCAGCAGCTCTGGGGAGATTATTCATGGGCTTAAAACTCAGCCTAGGCTGGAGCCTGCAGCTGAACACAGACTCTACCCAACCCTGTCTCCTCAGCCCCAGGAAAGTTGCTTTTACTTATATTCTCAATAGCAAAACGAGGATGAAACTTTGAATAAACAGACAAATTACTCAAAATACGGGAAGTAAAAATTCCTTATGGTCTTACTAAACTGTGGAAGTAATATCCGGAGAGGACTATTTATCTCAGTTTAAACTCATGAACCTGAAACGTATCCTGGGAAACATACAACGTAGGGTAGGAAACAAAAAGAAGCAGGAGAATGTCATAATTTCATCCTTCTCCGCAGGAGATGAGTTAACATGCCAAAATTTCAGATAAAGTTCAGCATACATTTAAGAAACTTTGTTCCCCCTGTATTCATACGCCAGAGTTTATGAGCAACAAAAACAATTTTGCAGTTTTATAACTAGTTCAAATTTACCTGAGTTCGTCAAGAAAAAAAGCAAAGAAACCAAACTAAAGTTAAAAATCATAATAAGTGCCAAAAGGAGCCACAGAGGATTTTTAAATCAAATGTTTGGAGTCAGACTTCAGATTATAAGTGCAATTCGTTAACAAAATGTCTCTGATAATTTTGAAAGTCTCATAACTTCTTTCCACTGTACAAATTTTTTTCAAAAAGGCATTTCAAATACTTCTGTCCTTAAAAAATCTGTAAGTTGAAAGCTTTCTTCAACAAACAGAGGCTACTACACAAGTAAATATGTTAATATTTAAAAGAATGTAAGAATAAGTATTTAACAGGATTCCTGGCAAGAGAAGAAAAAACCTGTCTGATTCAGTTCGGTTCACTGATAGCCTGGTCTGTACTCTCAGCTATTGTTTTAGCCTGTTTTCCTTACCTTGGAGTGAAATAGGTTTTTCCTCCCTGTGATAATTATTTTTGACAGTTTCACTGTTTATATGTGAAACTGAGAAACTGTTAATTGAAATAAAAAATGAGTCACTGTTTCCAGCAATTTTTGCCAATGTTTTGATCTGTGTCAATCTGAGCTTAATTATTAAGTTTTCTTTAAAGCAAAAGGCAAAATTTCGTATTTTAATTTGGCCCCATACAAACACTTCACTCTTCAAACATATGTCAGTTTAAGGATATAAAGCACAGCTAAATAGGGTTGAAAGTATATTTAACGAGCACGCACTAGAGACCTATGGTAAAAATAACTTGAATGAGAAAATACATCTTTTTTATTGAGAAAGATACGAGAAGTCTTTAAAGCCTTTCAGCAGATATGATTAACCATGATATATGGTCTATCACTAACGATGCTGCCAAAGTCAACGTCTATCAGCTGTGAGAGGGAAATCATTTGGAAAGCCAACTGCATGTCATAGGCAAAGGGCAGGCTTTGCACCACACATTCCTCTGGTGTCTGCTGTATAAATATGCATCTGCTTTTGTAAACATGCTCGGTTATTCGGTAGAAATTCCACCATGATTTTACCGTTAATGGACAAACTGGGCTCAGCAGAAATACATGAAGTCACCAGCAGACTCTTGGGACAGCAGAAGTGCAAGGGAAGATTTTTCCACAGATTTGGCCTGGGGGTGTATGTGTACATAAGAAGGAAAGGGGGAGGTGGGAGGAGAAAAAAAAAAAAAAAAAGCTTTATATCCACAAAGTAAAAATGCTAAACCAAACAAATTTCATCCTGGGGGTGCATGAAGCAGCTGAGAACTGTTGTACAAATCTGTCTCAAGAAGGCAACTGTATGGCAAGTTTAAATGGCCCAACGTCTAGTTAATTTATACAGTGATTCCTTCTAACTAGGAATAAGCTAACCATCTATTAATAAATAAAATTGGATTAATAGATAGCGAAATATTTTTAAAAGATATGATCATGTGTACAGCACACACTTTAGTCATGTACCAGTGTCACCATTGGACTGGGGAAGAAGGGAGCCTTCCTATGCCACAATGAATTTCTTTCTTTTATTTTTTTTCCCTTCCTCCAAATCAAGATAGATCCAAGACCTTTAAAAAACTGTTCACAAAACTGTTCACAAAAATCCATGCCTGATTGCTTTCGCTGCTCTTGGAGGTGGAAGCACCCCTCCAGGTGGTGGGAAGCTTAGCTTCAAGCCTCTGTAAACCAGGCAGAGCAGAAATTTGAACCTACCCCTTCCACTAAACTTTTGGTTCTTTCTAAAAGCAGCCAGTTTTTCCAGATTTTTCCATAACTTTCAAACCTCCTTTGATTTATGGGCCCCTGAATATTTTCTCAAACTCTGCCATAAGTGGAAAAGCCCACCAAAAAAATGACTAGTTAAGCAAATCGGTATTTTCTAAATCAACACGGCATAAAGGGAAGAGCTCCCAACTGTCTTTCACAACCACTACCAGTTTGCTTCCCGTCTGCAGTGCCACTGTGTGTGTTAGAGCCGTGAGTTCCCCCCGCCACCCCCAGCTTGTTGCTCCCTGTGACCCTATCACGCTGTCCGCATCATCATCATCCCGTGCAGTGCTGCTCACTCCTGTGAGGCAAATGAGAAATCGTAAATGAGGTGCAGAGCTCCGCTTTTCTCCCCTCTTCCCCTTTCCTGAGGGATTCACATATTGTAAGGCAGCACAGAGATGTATGAACTGAGAAAGAGAAGTTGGCTAAACACGTGGAGACGCTGGTGGTCTTAGTCACGATAGCTTGCTCCCGTCACAAGAGGGAAGCCCCCGTTTCTGCATGCTTTCACCCTCTGCTTCTGGACACACGTGCTTGCCCCAGCTCTGGAGTCTGCACGGCCCTTGGCAGCTGGTTCAGAGGAAAGCTGAGGCTGGGTCAGAGATGCCCAGAGGGCACTTGGCAGAATCACAGTCAACTTCTTGTCTAGCTTCTCCTGGGAAGGGCTTGCCCAGCTCCCCTAGGTGGTCACTTCCCTGCTTGTCTGTGCTACATATTTCCCAGTATAAAGCTACGTTTCTCTTGAGGAAAACTGAGCCAATCGCCCTTGGTCCTACCTGCGATGGATGCAGAGAACTTTCCCATTGCAGTTATCACTGCATCAACCTCTCAAGCCTTTGAAACCTCTCTCATTTTCCTTTTCTCTCTACGCGCAACAACGCATTCAGTCCTGATTTCTACGTCTGCCTTTGGGCTGCTTTGTTCTTCACACTTTCTTGCTGTTGGTGCTGTCCTTTTCTGGACATGCTCCAAACTATCTGCACCTGTCAAAATGGGGTACCCTAAATCAGAGGCAGAGTGCCAGCCAAAACCTCATCAGTTCAGGTGGAGCAGCTTCGTTACCTCCCAGGTCTTGCTTGCACACAATATTCCTGTTAATACCATCCCAGTACACTACACGCCTTTTCTATTTAAGCAGCATCATATTGCTGACTTGTGCTTATTTAGCATTCCTCTGAGAACAAGAAGTCCCAAACCCGAAAACTGAGCATAAAAACCCCCTCTGCCTAAAAACTGTTCACTTCAACACAGGATTATCTCACCTAGTAACTCCTAGGACAGCAGTAATACAGCTGGAACAACCAGCTTACAGTTGTTAAAAGTGTTTAAATTAATTAAAAGACTAGCAAGGACATTTCATGAGTCCGAAAGGAATTTTGTAGCCCACTGGATGTCAGATGAAAACCAGGACTTATATCCGCTTTGCATAATGGACAAATGCACCGTGAAAGGCTAAAGCCTAGAAATGAGGACAAAGTGCAAGTTTCCATCACTGCTGTCTTGCATAGGCATTTTGGTTTTATTCAAAGACAAACTATTGACCACCTGTCGAAAATAAACGTCTTTTTTAATCATTCTAAAAGCAGCTTAACACATAGATTTCTGACTAAAAGAAAGTTACAGGGATTATATATGAAAACTGTGTGCACTGAACACATTCTTCTGGTTAAATGAATCCAGGCATCACTTGTACTAATACAACGAGAGCTCTGCTATCAGCCAAGCAGGTTGTAGAGCTGAAGAATATCTTTATGAAACAGAACAGACGAAAATCTTGGTGCCTGTGAGTGTGAGGGCCCGGAACATCAAATAAAACTTTCCTATCTCTTTTCTCTGAAAAATGATAACTGAGATGAAAGGGTTATTTTGGCAGTAGGACAGCCAGGTGTGAATAGCAGCTCCTGGGGGGCCTGAGGGAGGACGTGTAGCTTCCAGTGAGCAGTCACTTGGCAGCAGCAGACACAAACGGATGTCTGCCTCTTAGCCAAATAGGTAAAGAATGCATGCTGTGTGTAGCTCAATGTGCATTTAAAGAATTTCATGTGTATTTGTGGCAATTTGTACTATAAATATACAGCAATAAAACTTTGACACCATACTCATACCAGATACTCAGCACAGCTTCTGACAAATACGTACATTGAAGGTACTACAACCATTCCCTTGGGACAAGAGGAAACGTCTCACCATACACCCAGCAGGCTGTGCCTTCAGGGAAAACCAAAAAAAATCATTAGTTTGGTGGGTTTTTTTCTATTTAAAAGTCTATCTATCTTTCTCTGCTGCCCTCCCCCACTTTCTTCCCCCATCTACCCATGAAACTATTTGCTAAATTAATAGGAATTTTACCAACTGGTCAGCTACAGTTGTTGCTATAATTTTCTCCTGTTGCACCTCATTGACTGTTCTTACTGTGTCATTCCCCAGTGTTGTTTAGCCCTTCTGCCCTAGGTATTGCTACTTAAGACTATCATTTGCTTGCACGGGGACTATAACAAATTTTTTAGTGGGGAAATTTCACCCCAACAGATTATTTTCTGAAGTTGCCACAAATCAGCTGACAAGTTGAGGTGTCCCAAGAACCCCACAGTGTCTGTTTAACATCTGAGCCCAGAAGGATTTTCGCAGTGCTCCCAGCCTCCCCACAGAGAGGAGAGGGGCATCACTCTTGGAGGCAGCTCCCCACCAAACAGTGCCACCAAGGTTTCTGCACTGTGCTGAAAATCCTCTGTGCTCAGACAGTCGCCATCATAAAAGCCCTTGAAACTGAAGCTACTTAATACAAATCAAACTGACAAAAAAAAAAAAAAGAGAGGAGAACAAAAAGCTTCTCCAGCCAGCTAACTCTTTACTAACTCTTGGCTAAGCTTGTTTGAAGTTCCTTCATCATCTTGAATCACCACTAACTTATGTGCACTGTATGTTTACAACCATGTTTTTCAGTTTACAGAGAGAAGTACAACATGCCGCAATTGCACTGGAGTAAATAATAAATGACAATATAATACAATACAGTAACGACTTGAAGAGAACATGAAGGCAGTTCAGCAATTGCTTAATGAGTTCAAGGAGGAGGCTTCTGACATCCTCAAGCACACATAACAATAGACGTCGATATCTTTTGTACTCTAATGGGAATTACCAAAAAATTTATTGCATTATAAAATGTAAAAGGAAAGCTCACCTATTATAAAGTGATGCAGATCATTCTACAGGCAGACCTCATTAGAGTACTTCTTAGAGCATACTAACAACAAAATGTCGGTGCTTGTTACTGAGGGGTACTTCTTCACTATAAAAAAAATGAAGTCTGCACATCTGTATACGGTTACACTCAGGGGCAGGTTCTTGGGCTTCATGATCAGCAATGTCCGAAGGCCAGGCACTGTGACAGGTCAGTGACGGACTCTCTTTTCTCCTCAGCACACGGCTGTATTGCCATTTGCTGTCCTGGAAATCTTTGCCACACCGCACCGTTACCCAGCAAAGAAGAAGGGATTGATCCTATTAGGATTTGTCACTTTTCTGTATATCAGTTGGTAAGAATTACGTATTTTAAAACGTTTTCAAGTGATCTGCTTTGCAAACCAAAGCCAAATGCTATACTTCAATCTAAGTCCCCTCCCAGGCACACGGGAGACAGCAGTCTGTTCTGTGGAGAAGTCATTTAAACTTCAGCTGAGACCCAGGAAAACTATTTCCAGACGTAGGCAGAGCAGGTTTCTTCAAACACAATACAGGTCCTGAGCCCATACATAGTATCTCTTGCTCTTTCTAAGGCCTCTTCTAGGAAAACAACTAAATTGCCATAAACTTTGGGTTACTTTGAGTTATTTCTACTGGGCTGGAGTTTTTATTTCTACCAGTACCATCAGATTTACCTCTGCTCACTGTCTTGCTCACTGCAAAAACACAAAACCCCAAAGGTCTGGGGGTCACAGGAGCAGAAGAGGAGTAAAACACAGTTTGGTATTTGGCAGGGACACATGGCTGGGTTTAGAAACTTGAGATAGAAAATGATACTCAGAGCCAGGTGCAAAGTGACGGGTAGCAAGGAGGCATCTGCCCCACTACCACCTCCCACTCCACCAGTGGACACCGCCTACATTTCCAGCAATGTACCGCAGTTGATCTCCAACCTGTTGGAGGGCGATCCTGACAGGATAAATGGTATCTAATCAGCTCCCCACCTCCAGCCCACAGCCGTCCACCCACCTCCTGTGTGCATCATGCACCCCTGGAGCTGGGTTTGCATCCGTTCCTGATCACTGCACCGAGGCTGCGGGGCCGGGGTCTGGAGGCACTGCCTGCTCCATCTAACTATGGGCAGCTGCCAACACTTCAGACCCCTCTCAGCATGCCTTATGTTGAGACTCTGCTCAAGAACAGGTCCATATAGTTTCAGGGTATGCTGTGATACCACTTTTCAGAGCTCAGGAAACACATGGCCCCTGGGGATGGTGGGGGTGAGATACAGGACAACTGGCCAGCAGGGAGGTGGCTTGTCCTCATGCAAAGATTTCTCAGAAGTGGCTGGGATGATAAGAGAAACCATCCTTCCCATTCCTACCCACCACTTCTCACTCTCAGCTAGAGACTACCTTCAGCACACCAAATGAAAGTCTGGGATAGAAAATAAACTGCTCAGACAAAACACTTCTGTGACTTGAATCCCATCAGAGCGGCTGTGGGAGCGATGGACTTCACTGCTACCTTACGTAACCAAGTTAGGAGCCATTTATCCTAATCCAGCCCAGAGCCTAATAGGATTACAACCACGGCTTCCTAAATTCCTTTTCTATGTTCTGGTTCACCCAGTTGCTTAATGCCAGCTTTGTTTTGCTCGTCTTCAGACAGCATTTGGGTTTTACAGTCTTTGAGACCAGACAGCTCTCCAGGCAGCTGTTGCAGTCGTGTGTGCCATGCTTTCCCCTAAAGCCCCTATCGGCTCAGCAATTTCACCCCACAGGAGACACAGCTCATGCCAGGACCTGAATCCTCATCAAAGGATGAGGATCAACACAAGCATCAACACATTTGAGTCTTCCCAGTATCTTCTCTGATTGACGTTGCATGGTGCTGCGGGGGTCCTGAGTGGAAGGCAGTCCCTTAGAGTGCTTGTTCCCCGTGTCCCAGGGCCCTAATAACTGGATAGAAGACATCAGGATTTCAATACTGTTGCTTTCTCTCCTCCTGAGGCAGCAAGGAACCTCCTGGCTGCTTTCTTTTTGCCTCCTTGTCTTGGTTCCTTGCAACCACAGATAACAGCTTTCAACTAACAGAACACTTTTTTAGCCTGTGCAAGTTAAAAACCACCACATTTTACTGTTGCTGCTGCAGCCTGGTGATTTAATAGCCTGACTGGGGCACCTCATGTTTCACAAGCAACAGAGTCCTTCCTAAAAGCCTTGAACTGTCACCGTCATTGCTGCGCTTCCCCAGAGTTGGTGGCCGGGGAAATGGCTGGTCCCTGCAAGGCAGTAGAGAAATGGAGTGGCCGGTGACACCCTGCGCCAGGTACCTGCCTCTAGCGGGGCTTCACTATAGCTCTGTTCAAAAAGGAAAGGCAGCTTCGGTTGCAGAACACCAGGGCTAAGGGAACCATCAGGCATGTTACTTAATTCTTGCAAGGATGGATCTTGCATCTCCTGGTTGTGCTAAGTAGTGCCTTACTCCTGGAGTCATCAGACTGAAAACAGTGAAGAATACATAAATTTTAGAACTGGCATTTTAAATCTTAAAAAGGAAGTAACAATAGATTGTTCTTGCCCACTTCAGTGGTGATAGATTGATTTAAAATACATCTTAATCTTCACAATTTTGCATGCGTTTTCGGAGAAAAGGTCAAACTACCTTTGCAAGGCAATATAAATCATTATAGATTGCACTCTGTATATAAAACTAAAAGACATAAAAATCCAAACCAAATTAAATCTAGAGACTGATGGCTTTCTTGTAGTATGTCCATTTTCCACCTCAGTTAGGAATCAAAATATTTTTCCTCTACTGCATGCTCATTTTCAGTTCACCACCTTTTAATTTTGAATTAACCACTGTCTCAGAGAGCTATTATGTGGCCTACATTCTTTTCTCCTTTCTGAATCTTCCCATCTAATAATTCCCTAGATATACTTTTTTTCCCTTCCGTAAACACAGTGGTCCCATTAATGTTAACGGACAGAGTAAGTCTCGCAGTTTCATCCAGTTGTACTATGACAGCACATCACCTCTCCCTGGTATCTATATGCTGTCCTATATCTTATAGCCATTTGGCAACCTTGGTTATACCCAGGGCTGTTATCTCAATCTATCTTCCCCATAATTCTGGCCATTGTCTGCTTCTGACTCACTCCCTGATATCCAAGGTAAAATCTTGGTAAAAAATGAAATTTGGTAAAATGAACTCTTCAGAACAAAAAACAACTAGAACCAAAACCTGACAAGCATTCTGTGCTTCAGGAACCTGGCAGTATGACCCAAGATAAAAAAACCTGGTAACACACAGCTACTACCAAGTCAGAAAGCTGAAAGTGCTTTAGCGCTCCTGCATAGTCATTTGTTTAGGTTTGAAAATACAAGTCGGAGCACCTCATGTGAGGTGTGCCAGCTGGCCAAATTGCATCCAGATCATCTAGTTCCTCATTGCATGAAATAAAGGCGGTTGTCACTCTCTGTTTTACTGGTTGAGACGCATTAAGCAAATAGTTGCCCTGTGCAGTGAAGAACACATGCTCACATTTGCATGGGCTCCAGTTAACACACAGTCTTCAGTATTTCTGCTCAGCCTCTCTGTGGCCTTTTGTGCAGGCTTTTTTTTTGTTGTTTTTAATTACTTAGCTGTTTCACCGCCCTGTTTGTTTGATGAAAGAACCTTAAATCATGAAAATGAGTCTCTACACTTAACGTTTCCATGCTCATCCCAGACAGCTCCAGTACCACCCCTCTCCATTTCTCCACTCTACCCCTTAGGTGGGTATTAGTAAATCTCTCTTTACAGGCAAGGTAAAAACCCATCATTTTTTATGCCCTACCTCTTCCTTCTCTAACTAGAGAAAGGAGAAATCATCTTTTCAGACTTTTTTGGGTTTTTTTCTTAGCGCACCCTCATTCCTCAGTTTCATGACACAGTTTCAGGCTGGTGGGGCAGCCTGTTTGTCACTTCTCTTTGAGGCGTGACACTCTGTGAGGTGGCAGGCTGGGTGCCATCAGAGAGAGTCTGCATTCCCGTGTTAGCACTGGTGGTGGAAATTACAGCATACTCCTCAGATGAGGGGTTTTTAATCGAGAATTAAACCTTTTAGGACTCTCTGGACCCAAAGGTACTTTTTAGGGAAGTGTTGCCCATCGTTAGATTGGCACATCCTCTTAACGATCACTGGAGACCTGTCTTTATTTTTTATGTTCTTTACATATTCAATAGAAATGCATATAATTTTATCCAGAACAATGTATTTTTCCCTACATTTAATATATAAAGGCCTTTTTTATATTCTGAAGTCTAGGCATTTGCTACTAACTGTTCTTATGAGCCGTAAACAATGAAAATAGTATCAGCGAACTGGCAGCCACTACAACATGGTTTTTGAAAGAAGAAAAAGGCAGAAAGAGAGGGCCTAAGTAAAATAAAAGAAACCCTATAAAGCAGGCAAATTCTTCCTTTCCCTTCTTTTTCCAAGCAGTGCTTTGCAAATGGTTCTGGCACAAAGGAGCAAAAGAGCTACCCCTGTTTCCCACCTACCTGCCCTCCTCTCCCCCTCCTCTTAGACTAAGAGAAAATGTGCTGGAGAATTCCCCTTGCCCTCTTGCCTCCTGAAAACTTTCCACTCTGCTCCCCAAAACAGCAGTCAACAGCAGCACGACAGGATAGAGACAGTGAGAAGCAGCACTTTGTCTCCACAGACACTCAAGATGTGGATAGGGGCTGAAAAGCTGTTGTAACCAAAGAGTAAACACACATGTGAGAGCTTATTTGACTAAGCTTCACTTAGAGTAGCCAAGTGCACATCCCTATTTCTGAGAATTTTGCTATTTTACTGTTATTTTACTGCTGTTAATAGCCAATGCAACCAGGATAACAGCAGAACTTTGTGTGCATTTCAACCTGCACTGAAACCCATCTAATTTAGCAGCGGCTCAAGTGTGCTTCACAGCAAATAGCCCAAATGCTGAGATGTATCAACAGCTGAGTTAATTTTCTCTGTATCGAGATTGTTTTGATAACTTGGCCCTTCAGGAGTTAGAAATCATGAAGTGGTTCTTCTAACTGAATGGTCCTAACCAAAGGTCATTTCTCTTCTTGCCTAGGGTCCTGTGGATTTATTCTGTAACGGGAGAGTGGGTATATCCTCTCTTTGCTTTGTTCAGCCCAGCCGGCCTAGCAGCATTTTTCGCTGGTAGCTTTGCCGTCATCGTCTCTTTCTACAACTTTGGGGAGTTCCTCAACCGTATGATATGGGGTCAGTCCAAGCTTTGTTTTTCACTTCTATCCATATGAAAAAAAATAATTATCTAAAATGAATTCCTGTGATTGCCTAGGCAGGGGGGAGAGAAGGGGGCACTTGTACACTGCGGGGTGCCATCTGGGTGTCTGGTAGAGATTGCCGGGTCCTAACCAATTACTAGCACACACAGAACAACTGGAGCAGGAATCCCAACCCTACCGGATAACAGGCTGGGCCAGGTTTCTTCAATGTAGCTCAAGAAGCACCACTTACCAGCATTATCACTGGATTTTGAATTCCTCCTCAAACAAAAGTCCAGAGAAGCCAAATCTCCCTGGCTAACACTCTTACACCAGCATCATGTGGTGTTTGTCAGACTAAGGAATGGCACTGTTTACTAACAATTTATGGGAAGGCATTAGTATATCCAAGTGAAAGCATTGCAGCAGCTCCATGAGTAAAACAACACTTCAGAAAGTTTTACAAACTGTTGAGAACATCTCCCTTCTACTTTGGTAGTGGTTTAAACAGTAGTGATTTAAAGAAAATGAAAGACAGCTTCCTTGGACAAATGGGCAGTTAGGAAAAAAAAAACCTAGTTTAAGATGACACATTCAACAGGTAGAAGAAAGAACTGATGAAGCAGCTTCGGGAG
Source organism: Falco peregrinus (assembly GCF_023634155.1). Classification (NCBI taxonomy): domain Eukaryota; kingdom Metazoa; phylum Chordata; class Aves; order Falconiformes; family Falconidae; genus Falco; species Falco peregrinus. Next base: position 96,767,422 of record NC_073723.1, on the reverse strand, counting down.
TTTGGCATAGGATATTATGATGATGATTGATGATGATTATTATTATTTTCCCTTCTGGTTTCCTCTCTCCTTTTTCATTCAAGATTAAGTTTTTGAGGATGAAAGTGTTTCTGTCAGGAAAACGTGTGTATTTTATTTAGGACAAATGTGTGAACATTTGCAATTTCTTAAACTAGCTTTCTGATGAAAGAAAAAACACTGCAAAAACACCTCTGAAAATAAATAAGACAACCTCCCTCTGTTCTCAGGGAACATTTGATGCCTGATCCATTTTGTGAAGTCTCACATGCCTGTCAAGCCAAAGTAGAGTGTCTGTAGCTTGTCTCTCACCATCCGTACTCAGCTACCTAAAAGCAGCAGATTGACTTTCAAATGTGCTGAATAACCAACTTCACCGCTTGATACCTTTGCAAATAAGATGCTTGCTCTACATGTCCATGTTTGGAAATTTTGGCTGAATTCTATTCTGGCATAAACACGATGCGAGATGAGGATTGCTGGTAAATGAAAACAGAGCTGCAGCCTTTCTGCACTAGCTCTGGTGTAAGAGGCATCATACAAATAGTAACTATATACTAATCAAAGACCACATCAGCACTACAAGACAGTGTAGGTCTTTCTATGAGGTCCAATATCTGATACATCTAGGTATCAGATTTTTTCATCACCGAGTATGTATGAGTAATTCCAGGCCGACAGTATGCCTGATGGATAAGTTGGAGATAATCAGAATTAAAAAAATTTGATTCCCAAGGTGTTAATTGATCAGATAAAAGGTTGTGCCGAACAGAGATCAAAGTAACTGCATAAATTAGACTAATTTTGAACAGTTGAGTAAATATACTTGCTTAAGAGATGTTCATTTAAGAGATTTCTAAAGAAACTGGGACAAGCACTCAACTTTCTTTTCTGTGTGCACAAAAAGGCTGAAAAGCACTCCCAGTTGTGATAGCATGAACGTAACCTCAGAGAATACATATAAACATGGCATATGTGATATCCTCCATTGATATCTGGTGTGCTCTTGCAAGCCACAGAGGCCTCCTGTGTGTGGTGGGTCTGCCTCTCCATACGTACTTGATATTTTTCAAAGGAGCCACAAAATCGTGGCCATAATGATTACATGGTATTTTCATCCACGTGCAGGACACACCCCCTGAGCTACAGTTCCCCATGTTTGTGCACACTCTTGCTACTTCACATGCATCCTCAGCTCTTTGCCCCCAGGACAGGCAGTATTCCCTGGATTTGCTGCACACTGATAGAAGAAGCTGCAAGCTGCACCCCAGTAGCTGGTAACTGCGATATCTCAGGCTGCATTTTGGTTATACAGGGGATTTGGCAGCAATAACTTCTCAATAAGGTCCTGTCTACCACCCCTTACTCCTTCCCACTCCACCACACACCTGTTTCCTGCAAGTAGGAGCTGTTCTCAACCTGGATCTTTTTCCCGATCCATTTCCCAGCTGTGTCCACCCAAGAGAAGGGTAGGACTTCTTTAAGCTGGTACTGATAACAAGGTCCCAATAAGCACTGAAACACAGCCAGAGGGAAGCTATTCCAAATTACAGTGTGCCAGAATCTTAATATGTTCCTGACTGAGACAAATCTCTGGCTCAGCATTGCCAGAGTAAAAAGAGCTGCAAACTGAAGGAAGATGCAATTCCAACATACCTTTCTTCTCACAGCAAAAAATGGCTCCATGTACTTTTTTTCATCCTACCCTTTGCTGTCTCACCTTCCCATCACAATAAGGGAGATGACGCAGTTAAAATAACCCTGCAGAAAAAAAAAAAAAAGAAAAAAAAAAGAAAAAAAAAAAAGAAAAAAAAAAAGAAAAAAAAAAGGAAAAAAAAAGGGAAAAGGCACAGACAAACAAAACAATCCTTGGTGGTAGAGGACGGACCTCAGTCCCCTGAAGGCACAGTTTGAGTTCCAGAGTAATGCAACTGTCCGCTGGGTTCCTCTAGGCACATCTGGAAACACCTTCTCCAATAACATCTGTAGCCACCAAGCAATCGGACCTGATGCTGGTGGCATCTGCCAAGGCAGAGCGCCCTGCCTGGGCTGCTGCCACCAGGCTTCTCCCCGAAGGCAAAGGCTCTGGGGCAACTTCTTTTTCTTTCTTTCTTTCCCACTTCAAGGAAGAAAGCTGGCTGAATTCGTGCCCAGATAAGTTGTGTTTATTCGAAGGTGCAAGGAATGATTAACAAATAGCTCCACATGAGTGGTAAGCCTGGTTTCCTTCTGAGCTTACATGCTGTGGCCAGCTGCAGGCTGCAAATGAAGCTTGTCCCACAGCATACCATGCTTCATATGGGCTCTTTTCCATGTTCCTTTAGTTTCAGGCCACTATCACTTTTCCTAAAACCAGCTAAATAAATATTCTACTTTTTTTCACCCTTAAAGGTATACTCAGTTTCAACTTATTCCAAAGTCTATGGATGGCAGCTTTCAGCTTCAAGCAAGTCATTTTTAAAGCTCTGTCCTGCGCTTGACCAAAATGATGCAGTATCATTTCTGAGAGCTGGAAAATCCAGGCTGTCAAATAATATAACCTTGTTATTCCTTTTCAGAACAACTGAAAGATGCCAGACCCTAAATTTGTTTTATTATTTATAGACAAACTGTTTCATACAGTATTGGAGGTTTTAAAAATGTATTCTCTCTCATGTGCCTCTCCCTCCCCTTGCACAGTTGGATTGATGGTAACTAAGGCAACCCAGCTGCACAGCCTGAGAGGCACAGAAAATAGTACCAGTAATGACCTTTTTTTTGTTTTAAATCCCAGAGTTTCTAGAGAACTAGACAATGTTGAGCAATACAGAAACTCCAAAGAGGATAATTTGAAACAATGGGCTGATTCTTTTGCTGCCATAAATTTACCTCAGCCAAGAATTTGGCTGCAGGGTCCGAGTACCAAAGATGAACCATGCAATAGCTTCTCCTGTTGCCGATGGGTAGAAAATATAATGCAGGCAACTGATCATGTCACTTTGGCCAGTCAAACCGGAATCCTCAAAAATGAAGCAAAGCAGTTTTCCCTCGGGTTTTGCTCCTGGTGAGACAACCAGATTCTCGGGAGAAATTTGAATCAAAGTTCTTCACAACAGGCAGAGTAAGATTTCAGGCAAGGGCTCTTCTCTAGCACCAGCATTTGAAGATGGAGCAGATTCATTTGTCTTCCATCTAGGGCACCTGAAAAAAAAACCAAAAACCAAAACCAAAAACCCCAAAACATTCATCAGCTTCTTCATTTCAATACTTTGAGATGCAAGCGGATAGCAGCTACAGCTAGCAACAGCCACCCGCTCCACCAGTGATTTAAATGCCTGTTGGGGGACACTGGCAAACAACTTGTGAGATTTTACAGCCACAAGGCCTCTGCCAAGTCCAGAGAAATGCTCATCCCCAGGTAGCGGGGCTGTCCTTCGGGAGAGATACAGGGCAGAAGGCAGCAGCTCCGACAGCCCCACGCCTAGATGCTCGCTGCCCTCCAGAAAGGAAACCTTTGTCCAGCAGCTGGCTGAGGAACATCAGGCAGGGCAAAGCCAGGATTAGATACTCTAAAGCAAGGGATGAGGCAGTACAACAAGCCTAAGAGCCATCGCTCTCAGGAAAAAGAAGAGACATGGTGGAATAACTTCCTCATGCCAAGTGCGTGGATGAATGTGTTCCTCCAGATCTTCTATGAGTTCTTGAGTGTCCTTGCAAAGACACTGGTGAAACATAGTCACCTAAGGCTGAGCTGAAGTTAGATAGCAATCTTTAATGTATTTTTCATTTTCTTCTCAGAGTACTTTTGCATTCAATGTGTCTTCCAGAAACATATAACATGATTGTTTTCCCTGGATTTTATTGCTGTACTTCCGTGCTTGTGAAACCAAGCTCACTTAATCCCCCGTAGTCACCTATTGGGAAACCCAGCCTATGTGACAGCGCACGAACCTGCGCAATACAAAGCAATACTATAAAACAATTGAATCCTTGATGCTCTCATTCTTCTAGGCAGCTGCTGAGATTTCAGAACCTCAGCTGGCAAATAAAGGGATACAAAGGGCAACTGTGTGGGGTACGAAGCCATTCTACCACGGCACTGGTACAGGCTTATGAACAGCAGGTTTTATATGAAAGTTAAAAAGGTCACGTTCTGCAGGTAGTTATCAGTCCAGACACAGGTTCCACCCTTCAATATTACAGTATCCAGGAGGGATTTTTAAACTGAGCCTCCTTTCCAGAAGATACTTTCTTTTGTTCTATCATGCTTTTAAAAACTAAGAATAAGAGTCCAGGGTATATTTATTTTTTCCAGTGAACAAATAATGTTTATACCTACAATATCACTACATTGTCAGTGATAAATGGAGCTGAAATTTAAGCGGATTTACAGCCCTGAGTTTGCAAACTAAATACAAATACTTACTTTTGTCTCATCCGTTCATCCTAGTCGTGCCACAAACCTGTGATGGTGTATTTATATCCTTCATATTTGTCACTCCCCCAACTGCAGTTTACCCCTCGGGTAGAGGAGTCTAACTATTTAAAGGAAACCTGCACCATCTGTCACACGCCCTACTCTTGCTGACAAGTTTATCTGATGATCCACTGGAGGCAGACCGGATCGGAAGCTCTGGCAACCCAGGGCTTACGATTTCATCACTGGAGGCCAGACATTAACAGGTGCTTGCTAATATGCTGTTCCCTGGCCTAATAGGCTAGTCTTTTTTTTTTTTTTTTTTTTTCCATTTTTTTTGTTCTCCCCCATCTTTGAAATATCTATTTGGTCGGTACAAAATACTTACAGGATCATTTGGGAAGGAAGAAATGGCAGGATTTTGTTCCACGTCAGGTCAATTGCCAAATGCTACACAGGCTGGAGATAAATAAAATATAGCAATTAGTGTTTCGGAGCCTCTGAGGTCTATGGACAAGGAAAGCACCTCTAAAAGAAGGTTCCCTGCAAGTAAATGATCATCAACAGGGAAGAAAAGAGGCTGAGACAGTGCATTAGATAAGGTACCCAAATATATTTGGTTATTGCCACACTTGGTGCCCCATGGCAGCATATCTGGTCTCCAGCTGGTGCTTCAGGAAGCTGCGGGTCTTCAGCAGGTCCTGTGCTGTCCTGGCCAGCCGTGTGGGGATGCTCCAGAGATCTCAGCTGCACGGATCAATTATCTGCTTGCTGCCTTTCCAGACAGGCTTTATTTTTAAAGCTTTTCACATATTCTTACACCAAGCTAAGTTTCTTTATTGACAGGTACTTTTCTCACTAGCAAAGCACCATTATTCTCAGTGTATACAGCCCGTGGTAGATTTCAAACCATTCCTCAGGAGTCAAGTAATCCCTTACTCACTGGGGATACCCCAGGCTCATTTGACTCCTGCAGCACTTCGGCACTAGCAGCTAGTCCAAGCCACACATTCATAGCTTACTCCCACTCCCAGACGGGTTTGGTTCCCCAGGGATGTTGGGAGGCGGGAGCCAGGTTCACGTCCTCCTCCTAACAGCATGCTTGACCTGCAAGAGGACTTCTCTATTGTGCCTTTTTTTTTTTTTTTTTCTGCTCCCGACAATCTCTTCTCCTCTGCCTCTATACAGGAGATTCAATAGTAATACTGGACTACAGGCGGAAAGGCAAGTGAATCCTCCTCTTCAAGCCAAACAATCTCTCCATGAATGCTGAAGCCATGAAGTAGAGGAAAATAAATGCAGCTGTGATAAATCCTTTCTCCAATGCATTGCAGCTTCTGGTGAAGCCATTATGTCATCAGACATATGGAAAACTGGTGGAAAATATGAAATGTTTGCCTCTTACATGATAACTCTGCAACTGCTATGAATAAGAAAACTGTGTTCATCTGTTTACACAGATTTCTCATCTCTTGCACAATGTACGTGAGGATGTGTCCATGGTTAAAACTCGTCACTGGTAAATGAACTCCCTCATGAGCTTGGCACCACTCTGTAAAAGACCTGTGAATGCAAGCCAGCTCTTGTTTGGATTGCCCTTCATCAAGTCTGGAAAAAATTAAGAGGAGGGATAATTCTAACAGTGCTGTGACTTCCAAGCTAGCTAGATAACAAATTGGGCTAATAAGGACTGTAATTAGGAATGTCTGCTCAGAAAGTTCACCATGAAGCCAAGTTCTTCTAACGAGAAACTTTCTGGAATATTAATATGCATAATAGCTCCCCTCCATTTTAACAGGAAATCTGAATGCAACACTTTCTTCCGTTTTCTTGGTTTCAGTTAATCTTGCAGCAAACGTAACCTCATTATACTGACTGTATGATTGCTTCGACAGAAAGCATGTTAATTTAAAGCACTGTTTAACATAAAGCTGCCTGCCATATAATTACACTCCATTCACATGTTTACTAATCTTCCTCAATATAGTTGATTTCTGTTATTAGCCTCAACATTTTGTTAAGATCTAAAACACTGGAGATCTGCTTTGCAAACTGCAATAAACAGGCAAAACTGACAGTAGTCTAAGTGTTCCTTAATGGTCAATGTGAAAAAGAAAGATCTCTGTTATTAGCCTCGCTTTTAAAAGACGATTTGAAACTAGTTGCAGTACTTAAATGTCTAACTCCATCTCCATTGCTAAACCCCCTAGCTTAGAGCTACTGTGTATGCAGTTCACCAGGGTGTTATTTTAATCTTTCAAATGCTGCTGGAGCTTAGTAAAAACGAAACACATTGTAAGCTGCCTGTGAGCAATAAAAAGATAATGTGTATACATAAGGTTGTTCTTCTCACATGTTAAGCACCTGATAAAATTCCAGTCTGGGAAGTTAACATACTAGGCTAGACTGTAAACTAAGCTAACTCAATGAAAGACACGCACGCATTCAATAATTCCCAGCTTATCTAGATAACTCGCTCCAGCTAACTTTGCAAGGGGAATGTAAGCAATTACACACACACACATCCCTCCCTCCTTTTCTGTTGAAGCTAAAGGAGAACATGGAAAGAAGTCAGCTGAAAGATGCTGGTCAAAGGAAACGTGTCTGAGAGACAGACAGAAGAAAAACCATGAAGGTAATTAGGGAAGAGGGAAAAGTTCAGAAGACTCTCTGTACAGGTTTTTTGGTTTTTCTCTCTCTCGCTCAAATTATTTGATTTTGTAGCAATAGTCCAGTGCAAACAGTTTTAATGTCAGCAACTCAGAACAAAGCCTGGCCTCTGACATGGAGGGTTATAGTTCTTTCCATGTCCAACCAGAGGAGGTGAATGCCAGACCACATCCTCAGCTCCTGCTCGTGCCGGGACTGCCTCTGGGATCTGGCATGGTGACTGTGCTGCTGCACTACAGGGGTTTGAGAAGAATCATGGCGGGGTTGTTTCTTTCTTTGAAAAGGGCTCAGAAGAGGCGCTGCTCTCTGCTGCGTCCTGCATGGGGAGGCGAGATCCCAGTCATGTGCTTTGGGAAAGCAATTAGGAATGCCTGTCCCTGAAAGACAAGTGTTGGGATCTTGGGTTTGTTTTGCTCCTTTCCCTGAAGCACACGGAGCCCTGTAAGGAAGAAAGCATGCATCGTTGTTCACAAAACATTTTCCCTGGGATTTCAAAAAGGCTTTACTGAAATACTCCAAGTAAGGATCTGGCTTTTACGACATTTACACTAGATTTCTCTTTCCAGTCTGTTTCTCTCTCTCATTCTATTTTGAGTTAAGTATGCAAAGTCAGTCAGAACTGTTTATTTATAGCTGTAGATTTTCATGGCTGTATAAATTAGATGTTATTACTGAATGAGATGCCCGCCCACTCACCCAGTGCAGCTGTACAGGAATCCTTTCCTGCTGCTTGATGGTACGCAGCCTCAGTCGGGAGAAAAACGACATGCTCCCGGTCAGATGAAGGGACCGCTGCTTAAACCCTTGGGCGAAAAAACCAGCAATTAATTTTTTCCACAGTACAATGTGCAGTATGACAACCACAATTACTTAATACTATTTAGACCTACCACTTCTGGTTGGCAGAGAGAGAAAATGAAGGTTTATATTCACCAGAGTAAAACCCCCGCAAACTAGAACCTAGCCCTGCACTTTTCTTTTTACAGGATTAAACATTTTTTTCTTTGGAGGGAGTTAGGGGGACAGGGACAGTCGGGGAAGTAAAATTGGTTGTTATTTGAGACAGAGCACCACCAGAAAGTAAGGACCCATCCCATAAACACACAGAAAGCTATTTCCAGCAGAAACGGCTGGAAAGCATTATCCACCATGCTTAGGAACTTTCATTTTAGCTCACACCTTTGTAACAGTTTAGTCCCACAAAAAGCATAGGCAAGTGCTAATTTATTCCCTCCCCAATTTCCCACACAAATTTCTTGGTTTGGGTCTCTGCCAGAGCTTCAGGGTCACAATCTGACCTCAATAACGTAATTTAAGATTGTTCCAAGCCTTCAATGGAACTACTGGAGATCTACTTTGATGGATATGGGTCCAGGATCTGGCATGCAGAAAATATGCATTTACATTCTACCAAAGTGTCTAAAATAGTTGCCCAGGGATGCTGATATTCAATTTGAGACCTTGTATTCACTTGGCAGAGCACATAATTAAATATTTTGTGCCACAAAATTAACCAGCGTCTCAGGGGTATTGGTAAGAGGATGCTTGGAATCAACCATGAGAGCCAAACTAAGACCCATTTCCCAGGCAAGTTACCAGTAAGTACTGGAAAAAAATCATTGCATTCATATATGGGTTCATAATAATTTTTGTTAGCATTTAACCTTACTGATTATCTGTTTACCTCAGAGGAAGAGGTTATTGGCTGTGTGGATTTGTATGAATAAACCCAGTATCAAGTTCTGCTCTTGAACTCAAGCTACTGCTTACAGCTAAGAACTGTTTGTGATCAAATTAACCATTTGGAAAAAACAGCAGGTAAACCCCAAATACAATTACAATAGGCCAGACCTTGTAACAAGTGGTTGAAAGCTCCAAAGTGAATTTTTTGCCTTTTTAAAGTCTCCAGGGGACCTGCCCTGCAAGGAGTTCAGCAATTCTGAAGGGCAAAGCAAATACCTAAGGTGTTTGACGTCAATATGCTTTAATTTAACTTCCAGACATCGGTGTTTAAAAACATAGTTTTGAGTAAAACCTCTAGGATATGGCCCAATAATAGTTCTGAGCCATAAGATTTAATAACAACACATGGTGTTTCAAATGTCACCTTCTCTCAAATGCTCTCAAAACATTTAAGCAAACCTTCATGTTCCTTTCACCTCGAGAGGGTGATTTCCCTCACTACCCAAAGAGCAGCACACCTATAAGAAAATAACACTTTTTTCTACACCCGAGACAAACAGAACTACCTCCTCCGAGGATGCAGGGTGATCTGGTTTCACTGTCAGGAAGGACTACGTTCCTCAAGGAGGAAGGATAGAAATCTCCATATACCAACACACACCTGTAATTCATTTAGAGATGTTCATTAAGGTTTGTGGTGTGGAACTGCCTAGCGATGATGCCATTGCCAGCTGGCAGGTAAAAGCCACAATTCGTCACTTAGTCTACTAGAAGTTTGTGTGCTACAACACACCATGACTTCTGTCTGGGTTTGGAAACACCAGTTTTTCCTTCTGCTGCTTTTCTTCCACATCGGGATCAAAAGCTCTGGTAGCAGCATCCCCTGGCTCTGACACAGCACTCTCACCCAGGGGGCCTGTCTGTGGGGAGTTCAGGCTTCCAGCTTACAAGCTCTGTGCTCCAGGGGTGACCATCCCCAGGCTCGGAGGTGACTGTCCCCAGGCTTTGAGGTGACCTTTCCCTCACAGGCTCAGAGTGACCAACCTCAGGCTCAGAGTGGCCATCCCCAGGCTCAGAGGTGACCATTCACTCACAGGCTCAGTGACCATCCCCAGCCTCAGAGGTGACCATCCCCACGCTTGGAGGTGACCATTCCCTCTAAGGCTTGGAGATGACCAACCCCAGGCTCAGAGGTGACCTCCCCAGGCTTGGAGATGACCATCCCCAGGCTCAGAGGTGACTATCCCTGAGCTCGGCACGACCATCAGAGGTGATGGTTCCCTCGCAGGCTGAGGTGACTGTCCTCAGGCTCGGAGCTGACCGCTCCTGTGGCGGCTGCAGCCTCCCTGCCTGGCTGTTGGAGCTCTCACCCAAGACCCCTGCAGGAACTCTGGGCTCTTCTCATCTAGGCCCACCATCACCCCTCCCTGCCTCGGGACCTGCCGCCACCACGGGCACAGCCCCAGCGCTGGAGCCAGGCAGGGACGGAGGACGCCTGTGCCCGGGCGGCAGGGCCGGTGTTTTGGCCGTTGCTGCCGCCAGGCCGCGGGCAGCGGGCCCGTTCCGGAGGCCTCTGCCTCCCACCGGCGGCACAGATGCCTTCAGAGCGGGGCGATCGCTGCCGCCGGGCTCCCACGACTCAGAACACGGGGGGCAAAACGCTCCCCCGGCCCCGCGCTCCTTCCGCGGCGTCTCCACAGGCCGCGGCGGGGGGGGGCGGGGCCGCGGCTCCCGAGGCGCCACAGCGCCACCTGGCGGGGCCCGCGGGCGCCCCCGCCGCTGAGCCCCCGCGACAAGCGACAAGGGGGAGCGCGAGCTGCTTCCCCCCCCCCCCCCCCGCAACTCCAAGTTGTTGCAAGCTGTGGGAAACGCTGCAGCTGTGGGTTATTTTAACGTCACCGGTGACGTTCAGGGGGTGCCACAAGGGCACGAGCGGTGTTAATTAATATTGCGGGACCCGCCACCAACGCAGCAGGCTGGCCTGGCTGGCACGAGGTGGGGGGGCTTTGGCCATTGCCCACACGCATCTGCGAGCCCACGCCGAAAGGGGAGCCCCCACTCTGCCCCCCGACCCCCCCACAGCCCACCAGCGCTGCTACAGCCCCAGCCACAGGCAGAATAAAGAGCAAATTGGTTATTCTGCTCAGCACATCCAACAGCTGTGTGCACGAGCAAAGAAAGAAAAGTTCATAGACCACGTTCTTTCCACCCACGGTCTGAGCTTTGGGGGCGCTTTGCCTTCTTTTATTATTATTATTCTTTAAACCACATGTTGCCAAATGGCTTTGCCCTTGAGTCACTCATGCCTTGAAATGGGCCACCACCTTTTGAGGAACAACCCCTAGGCTCTAACCCATGCAAGGCACCTTCCTCTTGCCAGCTGCCAAACAACAGCCGTTGTTCCTGCAGCATCCTCGCCAAAAACCATCCTCGCCAAAAATCATCCTTGATGAAAACCATCTTCACCAAAACCCATCCTCGATGAAAACCATCCTCGCCGAAAACCATCCTTGCCAAAAACCATCCTCGCCAAAAACCATTCTGTGTGCCACGGCCCTCCTACTGCTGCCTTTGCAAAAGTACTTACAAGCTCCAGAGGTGATTTTATGGATGGTGTGCTGCACAAATAAACTCAAAAAGAGCAGGGTAACTTGAAAAAATGGGTAGAAATGTTGGAGGTGGGTGGAGTAGGAATAAGAAAGTGGTAGGGAACAGAAACACCACCACCCCCATTATAGGGAAAAGTTTATATCAAAAGATAGTGTTTAACTTAAGCAGCTGTTTTTATGCTGTTGCATAAATGAAAACAAAACACAAATATTTGACTACTCTGTCCACGTGCTTGTATCACTAAAACTTGCATATTATTCTTGAGCAGGGTGGTTGCACGATGCACCTTACATGACGCTTTCATACAGCTCTGATTTTAGAAAGAAAATGAGTTGCAAAGAGGGAAAAAGTTACGGAAATAGTCATCTTTTATTCCCCCCACCACTCCTTTCTTCAATTTTTACTACAACTATGCCAGTGTTGGTTCTCAAGGCACAAACATCAGTTTGAATGAGTATTTGTGAGGGAACATAAAATGGCCACCCCTCCTGGTTGGGGAAAAACGTTATTTGAAGATGAAATAGCTGCAAATCATAGGGATCGCAGGCACACAGCAAAATTTGCACAGCCTGCGGCTTATGGGTGGTCGGTACTGAATTTAAAACTTTGCAGAAAAACATAATAAAAAAAAAGAATAAAGAAAAAAGGGAGTTATTTCAAAGTGCCTCCTTAATAACTGAATTTATTTCCTACATATCGTTCAAAAAATAGCAGTGAAGGATCAGCTTAGCTTTTCTGCCATCAATAGTCCAGGCCACAGCAGAGGCATCTTAGATAAAACATGGAACTTTGTATTGTGGTTGACTGTGTTGTACATTTCCTCATATAAAATAAAGATTGCTTGTTTCTATCAGTAATATATTTATCTTATTGATGAAGAAAGCCCTGAAAGAAAGGACAAATCCACATGCATGCTGTGCATGGTATGAAAGTTTGACTTTCGAGTTCTCCTTTACATTTCTGCTTCTAGTCATCAGTCTACTTAGTCATCCCAAGTCCCAGTTCTAGACTCTGACACAAATTTAGAGCTCAACTTTGACCCGGAGTCCTGAATTATAGGTGTAGAAAAAAACATAGCAGGCCAAGAAAAGTCACCTCAGCTATTTCAGATGAAAGCTAATTTAAAAAAGCCATTTTTTTTATAGTCCAGTCTAAAATTCTGGCATATACTGAAGCCAATATTTCCACGTAATGCTATCCAATTACAACATATTTAATAACCACAGCATTTTTATTGCTAACAAAACGTTGCAAATGACTGCTCTAATGGGCCTCTGTTTAGCCATTACCGGCTATTTGATAAACGATCTGCAGTGTTAGAAGGTCACAGAATAATAGACAAACACTGGGGTGGGGTGGGGGAGAAAGAAAAAATCAAACCCCAAGGGGCCAGCAAGCCCAGGCTGCGGGAGAGCCTCGGTTACGCTTGTTTTCCATATGACCATCCCTTAAAAGGGAGAAAAACATGAGCAACGTAAAGCAGTCTATAGGCAAAGCCTGCATCCCCCAAGCTCTGTCCCTGGTGGCACATCTATATACTCATCGTACAAGCATGTTCCACGGAACGGACAGCTGTAGTAACTTCCTCCTGGGGGGAGCCAGCATCTATACATCTAGAGAAACCAGCAGGTGGGTCCAGGTCTGACCACCCGAGTCCACCCGGTGCAAGCTGCTTCCAGAGCGGAGGGAAAAGACACGACCTGGAGGAAATGGTGCAGGAGGTCACTCTGTTGTCATCGGCTGGGGAAAAACCCCCAAACAAAACAGTCACAATGGAAACGGGGTTGATCTGGTCAATAGGCGGACAGAAAAAATGCATTTCCTTTTAGGAGTTTCTGGTTTGTTTTGCTTAATTGCTGGGGGCTGGAGTTCCCCAATTATCAGAGCACTCACAAAGCACTCCTACATTTTCTGTCTGAGCGTGTCAGTGCACTCTCCTATTCCCCAATGAGAAAGACATTTTTAACAAATTGATAAGCTGGAATTTTCCCATACAGTTGCTATCAGGCGGTCGGAGCGCTGCATGGCATGTTAGAAATGAAAAAATGTGCTTATGCTCTTGTCTAACTTGGACTAACCCTCCAGTTCCTCCTCCCGCCTCATCTCAGGGCCAGAACCAGACAGGGAAACATCTCCCAGGCTACAGCACTTGCCAGATTCTGCCTTGTGCCCTGGGTTGGGTCCATTTGCACATCTACCTTAACAGATGGGGAGTTTCAACAAAACAGAAAAAAACAGTAGCTGAAGGAATGAAAAATACGCCGTCGCATCAAACATTAGCAACAGGCTCGCAAAGCCCACCACCCCCTTTATTTCTGTGTTGCCTCACACACTCCGAGGAGCCATCAGTCCAGCGTGATTGCCCTCAGACAGACTGAAAATAGCTGAGACCTGGGTTTGTAAGGGAAAGCACGCTCATGGGGGTGGTGTGGGAGGGTTTTCCTGCGGGAGATAAGCAAGGAGCACAGGGGAACGTACCGCTTGCTAACATACATACCATGGAACACCTAGAACTCCCAAAGTGCTGAAGAGGAGGTTTAGCTTTGGGCAAGCGGTACAGTCATAGAATAATTTCGTAATTAACGGAGGAGTTCCTGCGTTTTAGTCTACTTGTGGTGAGCTTTCGGTCCTCCACGGTGTCCGGAGCAGCCAGGGATCAGGCAGCAGCGGGTGGCACCTCCGGCAACAAGTCAACAACGTGCTGCTCCAGGTGGCCGGCATGGGCCAGCTCAAGGACCCCTCTTCCTGCCATTGTTATTCCTGAAGCCCTGGAATTTCATCCAGATGGATTTGACCCCTCGCTAAACAGCCGGTGCATACCACCCTGATGAGGGTATTCCTGTGTGAGGAGAGGATGGGCTGGGGGGTGGAGGATGTCTCACTCCATCCCTGCCCAGGTGACAGGACATCCCTGGCTGGGATGGGGAGAGGATCTGTGCACCTTGGGTGCACTCCACCTGCAGCGACTGCTAAAGGGGAGAGAATATAATGCAAAGGATGCAGTTCTTCACCCAGCTTGCGTTTGCTTGTGGAAGAAATTCAGTAAGTGCCATTTATGCCCCATGCTTTAGGAAAAGTCTGTTACTATTTCAACTTTTCAAGTCTGAAGTACATTGCCCTTTCCTACAGTGCAGCTATCAGTCTGCCACAATGTCTTGCCACGCTTGCATATAGTTTTTATTTCTGCACATACCTTATAACATTTTTTTTTTTATTTCTGCACATACCTTATAACAACTTTGCACAGCATTCCCCTGCACAAGCACTGGCCTTGGTTTCTGCCTGGGAGAAATACTCGCTTTGCAGGACAGCTGATTATTCTTTGTGGGTTTTTTCAAGTATTTTCTGTCCATAGGATGATGTTCATAACAGTTTACTGCCACTTAGCCTCTGACATCTCAGATGATGCTCCAGTTCCACACTACAAGAATACATCCGAGTGGTCTTTGCCTTGTGATTTGATGGATATAGCCACGCCAAGGATGACTTCTGGTTTTATGTTTTTCTGAGCCTCACACTCCTAAAAAGCTTTGTCCTGTTCTCAAACCTCTCCATCTGTGTTTTTCCCCTCATATTTGTACCAGAGTATGCCCTGCTAAAATTGTCTTCACGCTACTAGACCTCAAAACGTATGACAACATTTTATATAACACAGAATGATCACCAGTTGGTAGCACAATCTGCTTCCAGCTGCCCCACTTTGCCCTTCACCATTCTATTCCTCCAGCCTTTCTACAGGAGAAACTTCACAACTTATTCCATGACAAGGCTGCTGATGTCCAAGGACAGGTCACTGCCACCACTTCAACCTTGGTCACCCAATTTATCCCTCAGCCCATTCATGAAAGCATTTCTAAAAGCCAAATATTGAAGAAAGCACCTAAATTTGAATCCAAGTTTTGCCTTCATAACTGGTTCTCAATTTATACTCAGGGCATCCCCTTATCCCCTGGAGGGGTTGGAAAGATCGGGACCACCTCAAACTTTCCTGTCTTAAACAGACTGAGTTAACAGGAAGGCTTCTTACCTCTTTTTTCTCCCCTTTCCTCCTCCTCCATCCTAGACTTGACTCCCTAGCAGATGCCCATCACCCACCCTCTACAAAACGCCATATTCCCTCTCAAAGTTTCCCTCCTCCTTCCTCTCAGGACCTCCCAGAAGCACCATTCCTCTTCATTCTCCTGTTCCAAACTTCTGCTCCGAGGCAGACATGGAAACTTTATCAAACATTATTAACCCTAGATAACAAAGAGTTAGTTATTCAGGAAAAGGTCCATAGTTTGTTAAATATTAATAGAGGTTTTGGCATCCCAGGGCCACGGCTTCTGTGCAGCTTTAAGCAAGAGGGAAAGTCAGAGAATAATAATCAGAAATTCTATTTCAGCAGATTGACTTCCCTCCTAAGGGGATGTTAAACAATCTTTTGTTTGAACAAATCTCCAGGTACTTTGGGTAGGAACTTCAGCTGGGTGTCAGCATAGCTCTGTCTGAAGTTAGTGGGATCACGTCAATTTAAGACTGGAGTTGCCAGCCTCGCATAACGTAACTCTGTATTATGGCTCTTTCATCTAAGAAAATCTAAATATCCCCAAAATACTAATTAAGCCTAAAAATAGGACAAATACTTTAATACCATATGTAAAAGCAGGGAAACTGAGTCTTGAGAAGACAAGACCCCGGTAATCCATGATATCTGCTGCTTCTGGATGGGTACACATGAAAATGCCTCAGGATAGGATTTTCAGTACAGTTTGGCACAACAGAAGTCAGGGGAAATGGTTGCCTGACAGTACTTCTGATGTCCAGGTCGTAGAGGTCTCATACTGGATTACCCTCAAACAGAAAAAGCACATAAACCAAAAGCTACTTTTAAAACACATGAAGCTAAAAGGCCCAGTCAGAACGCTCCAAACATCGGAAGAGGATCTGGATCTTCTGCCTCCTGGCACAAGACCCTCATTTCATTCCCTTTGTCTTTTACTGGGCTTTGGATCAATACATGCAAGAAATGTTTCCACTGGGCTTTAACTTTGGCCATCCACTCAACCATGCGCTCCTGTACAGTCGCGTGCTATCATTATGGTTTTAATTAGTAAAGGTTACACCGGCTGCATCTATTGTTTCAGTAAAGTTTGGGCCACAAAGTTCACATGGTCACACTGAGCCGAAAACAGTGGTTATCAAGTAATCAAGCTAAGCACATTTGTTGCAATTACAGCTCCCTATTTGTTTTATTCACACTCACCTTCCTCCCCTGCCTTCCCTTCCCCCGAGCCCCACCGCCAGCTTACCAGCCTGCAGCGGGACTGTTGCTTTGTTGTGAGCAGTGACCCTGCATCATGTAGACAGCTGAATTACGTCCTATCGCTGTACCGATCTAAAGTGACATTTTGACAGGGGCGACACGGGTGTACCTTGGCAACGAGGCTGCGGTAAACGATGTTACAGCAAAGAGACACCATTTAAACGGACAAAGCACATTGTTTGTAGCTGTGCCGCATTGAGTTCAACCTCAAGCCAGGCTGCTCTTAGCCGGAGGATTCAAATACCAGAACTGACTGAGAGTTCTTCCTGTGCCAAAACAATAACGATAGATAAAAAGGGATTTGGACATTCTTCCCCTTTCACTTCATCCCGACTCTAAAGAAACAAACAGCTTGATCATACAGGCACGCAATCAGGTATTTTGAAATAAAAGTGCACACAGAAGACTGAAATTGTAGAACAAATTCTGTTCTCAGTTGCACTGGCAATGGTCACATGTAAACTACATCAACATTTTGGCCCCTGCAACTTAGCAGAACTTCCATCTTCTACTGGTAAAAAAGGTTATGTCTGATAACCTACATAAAGTGATTATTACCTGATACATTGCTCCATATGGCTGTTTTCTTATTTACATTTCACCCATCTTGGACTGTGCCATTGAGCAAGTCCATTTTACTTCTAGATTCAGCATGTCAAGTTTTGGTTCTTAGGAATTAGCATGAGGTACTAATGCTCAGATCACTGCAATGAATGCTGATATTCAAGCTTTTCAATAGGTTAGTTTAAAATGGCTTATTAATTGATTGAATTCAATACCTGGAAACTTAGATGGGTAGTCTTACCTATTTAAGCCTTGCCTGGTTCCATTTATTTATGCCTTTTAGAGGTTCAGCTTACTCATAAGTGTGGTTTGCCACTCCACTCTGCTTTTCACGGTCTTTAACCCACGACATTAAGAGTACTTCAGCCAAGGTTCTTTTTGTTTGTATTCTGCCCCAATAACCCATTAAGTCCTATGCTTTTCTCAGAAGCAAAATGAAGATCAGAATCTCTTTCTCTGTCTTTTATGCTCTATTTATGAAAAATCAGTTTTTCTCATAATTAAATGACACTAGAACTGTGGAGCCTAAACCAAGCTGCCACCATGATTCACAGAAAAAAAAAAAAAAAAAAAAAAAAAAGCAGGGGCTTGCAACACAGCTATTTACAACAGCCTGGCACACAGCACACAACCTGCTCTCCTGCTTGCACAGTCAAGGATGTGCAAGCCCACATTTGACCTTAGCTTCATGGCAGGCTAAGAGTACACGTGTGGTTTGGTACTCGGGGGACACAGGGCAGTTGTTAAGGCCCTTGAGCATCTCTGGAATGGAACCAAACCAGGTGACCCAAAGGTGCCTTCCTGGAGCAATAGCCTCTTCCCAGAGACCAGCTTCTCTTCTTTAACTTCCCCCATGAGTTTATCTCTCCACAGCTTCTCCATATAGAGGAGCCTTAAGTAGCTCTTCTTCAGCTCTTTAGCTTGGGAGAAAAGGATGCCAGCTATCTTGAAATCCAGCAGTGAGCCTTCCATCAAAACCTGTTTAACACAAGGCGTATTCATGGGCCACACAGGTCTATTCTTAGCAGAAAACTTTGTGTCTGTCACAGGATAGTTATCTTCTTTTTCATAAATGCAACCACAGAAAAATCACATTCAGTTTAATTAAACAGTAAGCTTCACCCTTTTCCCAAGAATTAAAGAGGTTTCAAATACGGTGGCAAAACCAGACTTCTCTAGATCTCAGAACAAATGAAGCCAAGGCCCCGGAGACAAGTATTCTTGGAATCCCCCCCAAAAAAATTAAGGAAAAAGATGTAGGCAATTCTATGATAAGAGATCAGAGGTCAGATCTGATAGAGCAAACGGACTATTTTTGTTCTTTCTCAAAAAACAAGCAGGACGATCTGGTCAGGATTCCTCAAAAAAATTGTGCAAGAACTAACTTTCTTCAGAAACAGAATGGCAGGTAGTATCCCTCTTCTCAAGCATCTGTTCTGCTTTCCCAGCTAATGTATTTTTAAGCACAGTATTGATCAGCTTTGATTCAATAGCAAGTTTTCCTGTGACTACTCACCCATAACGATGAAGATTTTTCCTCTTCAAATGCAAATAAGCAGCAATATAATTTCAGAACAGTAGGTATCAAACCATACGATGACTTGTACCTGGAAATTAACAGTTCAGAAAGAAAAAGAAAAAAATATTATTTATTCTTAATAAAACCAGATTTAAATACTTCTCTTTTTTTATACCTACTTTTTTAATGCCATCCCTGACCTTCATACTAATAATGGCTGTAGGTATCTAAACTGGGTAGCTGATAGAGACACAAAGAGGTTCAGAACCAAGTTACAGGGTGCTGTGCTGTAACGCTGGCTGGTGACTCAGCCCCACGCAGCTGCTTGCTCACAGTGGGATGGGAAAGAGAATCGGAAAAGTAAAAGTGAGAAAACTCATGGGCTGAGATAAAGACAGTTCAACAGGCAAAGCAAAAGCCATGCACACCAGCAAAGCAAAACAAGGAATTCATCCACCAGTGCCCATGGGCAGGTGGGTGTTCAGCCATCCCCAGGGAAGCCGGGCTCCATCGCCCATAATAGTGACTTGGGAAGACAAACATCCCCACCTGCCTTCTTCCCCCAGTTTATGACACCATATGGTATGGAATATCCCTTTGGCTAGTTCGGGTCACCTGTCCTGGCTGTGTCCCCTCCCAATTTCTTGCCCTCTCGCTGGCAGGGCTCGAGGAACTGAAACGTCTTTGACTTAGTACAAACATCACCCAACAAGGACCAAACCTATCGGTGTGCTATCAACACTGTTCTCACACCAAATCCAAAACACAGCACCGTACCAGCTACTAAGAAGAAACTTAGCTCCGTCTCAGCTGAAACCAGCACACAGTGGTAAGTACCAGCCATATTTCATTTAACTCTGTGTGAAACACCTAGTTTGCCTGACCTCAGCAACCTTTTGTGTTTCTTTTAGAGCACAGAACAGTTTCCATTTTCTTAAAAGTGGTGCCACTAATGGAAAGAACTCAGTGCTACTCATTGAGCATGATTTCTAATACAATTCATCTGTCACTAGAGCAAATTTGTAGCACAATGAAAAATGAGTGGCGTAGTTTCATACTGGAGACTTTTCACTAGCTATTTCATTCCTGTGGTCTGAAAATGCTTATAATTAAATCTGACAGACACAAGAAATTACTTAACATGAGGCTCACACAACACAGGCTCCCGAGAAAGGCCAGAACAGCAGATACTCCCGTTTCAGGCTCCTTTTGCTTCTCGATGAACAGTGACACGAGCATGTTATTGCACGAGCACTATTTATTGATTGAATGACTCCAGGCTCTGGTACAGTCTCCTTACATGAGGCATTCGGCTGCCGCGAGGCTATGCAGCACGGAGGAGGGCGGCACGGGAGGCAGGATGCTATCCCTGTGCCAGCTAGTGAGCACCAGGGTACCCTACAGCTGACATACAGGTGAAAAAAGACTGTGTTCACTTTCTGCCCCTCCTGGCAACAATGCTAGGTTCTGTTTGTTTTCCATTTCTCCACCTCTTTCACACCAACCACAGAGTAAGAAAGGAGCATAACGGAGAGACCTTGGGAAGTTCTGACAAACCAAACTTTTATTTTTGAAGCTGCATCTGCATCCACGATTTCTGCAAGTGCACGGTGAGACCAACAGGAGGACAAAGAGGCACCTGGAAAGTACAACGTTATTCCACTGCCTTCGAGTCAGCTTCTCAATTCTTTCCTTTGTGTGCAAGAGTTCAATGAGCCTAAAAGAGCATTTCTTATTAGAAATGTTAAGAACTGCTTAAAAAAAACCCCACAGTGGTGTAGGAGCAGGAATCAGAATTTTGCGTAATGGATACACAAATATTTTAACAGTGAAGCTGGTGACATCGACTTACTTTTTACTCCACAACTTGCTTTTGCTTTCTTCCCTTATGGTCTTCTGTGTGTTGTACATATGCTCTTCCAGTGTGAGGTTGTGGTGGCAATATGGACAGCAGCCCTCACCTGCAACAATAAGTGAGCCTTTACTTACACCGTCTATATCCCATGCCCCTTAAAGATGCTGAATTGTTTGCTTGTGTGGTGGTGTTTTTTGAGGAGTATGTGATTTAGAAAACATGCTTGCTTGCTCAAAATGCTGAACAACTTCACAGTGTCTCACAGGGAGGAAATATAACTAATAGTCATCTTTTTAAACTGGCACATGAGTAGCAATAGTGCCTCATGCAGTGTAATTGCTGCTGTTTCAAAAGGTGACTGTAAGCACGGATGCCTATATGGCACCCTGCTGGCTGTATGCTATTTGAAAGTTGCTGTGGTTTTGTGTGATTTTCTTTTTTTTTTTTTTTGCTTTTATCTTCTCTGTAAAAGCAACAGTTTGACTTTAAAGCAGAGCCTGGCAGGCAATTTAACTTACCAGTGACAAAACTGCGGTCTCTTATAGTGTCTGATATCAGAAAAGAGCAAAGAAAAGGGAGATAAATTCTGAGAATTATAACCCCCCCAAATTCTAAATTCCTGTGGCTCTTCGTAAAAAGACAGCTATGCAAGGCAGAAGCAGACAATTCATTTCTTCTGAATCATTTATTACTGCCATTTCCCCAAGCAATGTATCTAGATTATCCACTGTCACCTCAAACAGGTTCACAGGGTGATGGGTTAACTCGGGTTGGGGGGAACCTAAGGAGATCACTCCTGCTAAAGCAGAGGCAGCCATGAACATGGGGATTTTAAAAAACAAATCTCCCACTTCTTTTTGTTTATATCTTAAACACCACATGTAACTAGAAAGCAGCCTCCTTCTCATCCAGCTTTTGAAAACAAATACATCTTAATGTTTTGGGTTTTTTCCCTGTTTAAAATACAAGGGTATTTATTTAACGATGACAGAATATGAAGCTTTCCTATCATCCGGTACTCAGAGGAGGATGCAGGGAAAGAAAACCCTCTCTTGGTAAATAGATACATTAGCACATACAAGAGAGGACATGTGGTGACAATGGAAATGCTGATATATGATTTGTACCAGTTAACTCCAGGGAAAACAGGTAAAGCCTGCTATTGCTTTCAACAGAGTTATGGTTTTACCATATGGAATTACAATGATGTAAACCCAGACTAAGTGAGCTCATAATCCGTCTTTTAAATCTAGTCAAAAGACGTGTTGGGGAGAGGTAACATTGACCAGTAATTATGGTTTGACTGAGACAGTATTACAAACGAGAAGTAGCAGAACAGCTCAGAAAAAAAAAAATTCTCCACTAACCCAAACCTCCCTCAAACCAAAATCTTTATTTGCAGATCTCACTTGGTTTGCCATGCTGTTGTTCACATATAGCAAACTTGACTTTAAGCCCAGGAGAGCTTAAGAGTTCCTAGGAAAGAAAGTGGCTCAACAACAGAGTAATAAAAAGCTAAGAAACTCCGCATCATGCGCTGAGCTCGGAACCGAATGTCTGCCCAGGGAGTGAGCTAATGCACAATGTGATGAAGTAGGAAGTTGCTAATGACAGACAAGCTCCAAACTGAATTGTTACTGGGGAGTCTCAAGTGCCTATCAGATGAAAAAATAATTGCAGCAAAGGAAAATATAAGAAAACATCAGGAAAAGAAAAAAAAAAAAGACTATTCTTATGCTGTATTGGATGTGGAATGGTCTCCCCTAGCGAAGAGCGCTTGCCTCATATCTTGAGTCACTTTTCCAAAGTTTTGTTAAAACAATTGTAAATACACC
Source organism: Falco peregrinus (assembly GCF_023634155.1). NCBI lineage: Eukaryota > Metazoa > Chordata > Aves > Falconiformes > Falconidae > Falco > Falco peregrinus. The sequence goes on along the minus strand of NC_073723.1, from coordinate 96,744,967 downwards.
TCTTAAAAAAAACAGAATTGCATTGGCGGGGGGAAAGACACAGTAATCCAAAGGGTCTTTTCTATCTCTAATTACCATGACCTCAGCTGGACATGCCCAAAAACTTTTAGAGAGGAATGTGTGTTAACATTTACATGAGGACATGGGCCCCTGGGGAGATGAATGCATAATTGCTCCAGCAAAGAAACACCACCTAACTAGTCAGGAATGAAAAGACATTGTACACACAGCCAGTATTAGTCCAGTCGGGAAATTTCTTGTCTTTTCTTATTTTTTAATTACCATCAGCAGCCTTCCAGTGTAATCCAGGTGATCAATTTCAACTATGTTTCCTAGCCCAGTTAGCAAGGAACCTCCCTGATTTCAAGTCTCCTTAAAGTTCAGATTAACAGTTTAATTTAGCAATATTTTATAATGATTAAAAAAAAAAAAACACAACAAAAACAACAGATAAGCAAAAGGCTCTTTTGGGAAGAAATTGCAGCATGTTTCAGATATTCTTTTCACTGAATATGCCCGCCCTCCAAAAAACAATGCCCGTAGTAATCAGGGTTGACTGAACTCCTATTGTTAACACTACTTAAATCAAAAAGAATTTTTCAAGCAGCGTTATAAATATTTATATGTTGTCTACTGGAACATTTTTAGCTGCAAAAAAAAGCTTTTGGCAAAAATATTTCTATTTTTGCTTAGTTTTCTAATATTATATAAAATTGTTACCAAAGGTTTTCAAAAGCATTATATGTAAGTTTTTTGTTTACAGCTTTCAATTCAACAGGCACATAAAAATGTCATGAGAGATTAAAAAAACCAACAAACTTCAAACCACATCCATTAAACATTTCCTGAGAGGGAAAAGGAATTACTGACATTTTTATTGTTTTATTTTTAATAATAAGAAAGCACAACTGTTTTGTTTCAACAGCAAGTTCTGAGGACTTGTCAGAACAAACATTACTAAGCACTAACGTGCTGATAGTTGACTGCAATTAGATTCAGCCTTCCTAACTGAAGAGCTTATTGGTATAATCAATGTAAATCTACGTGGTTAAACCAAATTGAAGGATTAACATCAAAATCAGCACGGGATCATATAACCAGATGAAACCGTAGGCATACTACATCACTGGCTTTTAGTATCCGAGGCAAAGACCTGGGAATAATATCAAGAATGGAGTTTTGAGCAAGGTGAGGAGGCTTCCCTGGCCTCAGCTTGACATGGAGCTGAAATCAGGGAAAGGTTTTGTAGTTTTAAAGGTTTTTTTGCACCCCAAAACCTGCCCACCACCATCAAGGCAGCGCTCAGCCCTGAAACTTGCTGAGACTGAAAGCACTGGAAAAGCGCTTAACCTGCAGACATAAGCCTCTGGCTCTCGCTATCAACATTGTCAGTGCTGAAGATAAATATCTGAAGAGAACAAAATTTACAGTTTGGGATTTTTCTGGTGTTGAAATGATAAGGGAAAAAAATCCTGCCTGGTACTCCGCAGTGATATAACTTTTTTTTTTAGTCATTAATAGCATCCAAATTGCCTTAAAAGCTATGATAGGGAAAGGGTAATTTGAAAGAAAGATCAGAGTATGAACTTCTACCCAGTCTCTGAGGGAGGTGGAGATTTTTTTATTATCATAATCATCATTACTTTGTTATTGTCTTGAGATTAGTCTTAACGACAAGAGCTATTTTTGAAACCAAAACAACAAGTGAAAAATGCTTGGGTAGAGAGCCAAGGTTTCCTAGGGCACTGTTCCTTAGCTTGGTATTTAGACATTCTAGAAAACACTTAAAAAAATAAGTAAATTGCTTTATAGCTTTTTTCTTTAAAGCAATATAGCTGCTAGCCACAGTGCAACACTGCTCGGTGAGGCTGAACCACACCTGGGGTGGAGATGCACATCTGCAGCGGAGCTTGGGGTGGCAGCTCCAGCATCAGCACCGCTGCACCAGCATCAGCACCAGCATCAGCACACCTTCCGCACCCTGCTTTGGTCAGAGACCCACCCAACCATGCTTTTTTACCATCCTTAACTGCTTAGCAGCATCTCTAATCCCAGATATGCAGCCCAAGTAGAAGTGCAGTAGGTACAATAAATCGCTCCTTTCTTCTCTTTTCCCTAAGAGACCCTTGACAACTCTATAATTTGGATCTTATGCTTTATATTGGCCAGCCTATACCCACTAAAAGCATGATTATATTTTTTTTCCTGAAGTCACCATAGGTCTATACACTGCAGAGACTTCACGTGTACACTCATATATGTAAGTATCCTACAAATCACCATACACATGCATATGCTCCCTGCAGACTGTGTTTGCACACAAGCAATGCTCTTCTAAAACGCAGCTAGACTGTTTTTTGAAAATATCAAACTTAGTAGATTGCACAAGATAGATGCATATCAGCAAGGAATTTAAGTATGTACCCCAACTTTAACTCATTGAAAACAACATGTGTGCAGCTGAATATATGTTTACCCATCTTGCTAAACTGGAAACTGTAAGATTTGCAAGGAACTGCTACAAAATAAATTAGGAATTTCTTGTTCCATTTTCTCAGTTGGGAAGGCATAGTTAAAGATTGGAATGGCAGTGTAATGAATGTAAGATGAAAGATATTTTTCTGTGTCATGAAAATTCTCATGAATAAAAAAATTACAACTGACGTTTTTTCTAGAGATGGTTAGGGAAATTAAAGAGTTTTTGCTATCAGCAAAATGTGTTTTTTAGAGGGTCATTCCTCTGTGTAGGGGAGATAGTGGGCACCTGTTCCCAAAAATATAATGGCTTGACTTGTGTCCTTAATTAAGATAATTAAGTGCATACTGGATTAAAAATGCTGTTCTACAGGGATCCTGCCAAGCCTACAAATGTCTTAATGTCTACAGTGTTACCATTCAAGAACTGCAAGATGGTTTGGCAATGAATTCCTAAAAAGGGATTGTTTATTTTCTTCCTCTCAAAACTCATTTTTTAAAAAGCCCAAAATAAAAAGGCACACAAAAAAACCCCTGGCATCTGCCCAACTGTATGTTGGAAATAAATTATGAATTTGCACTTTGCAAAGTGCAAATTCAGCCCGTGTTTTGGAAGCCAGGGGTTTTATGGGTTGCCCTTTGTGTGTCGCTGAGCTCCTCTGCACCTGTTTCATACTGTACATACTTGGAATTTTTCTGTATTCTTTATCATTTCAAAGACAGGAATATAAACAACCCTGCTTTTCCTGCGATGACTGCCTCTCTGTGTGTATGTATATGCATCACTGAAACTTCCTAGACTCCAGTGCTGTTTTCTCTTGCCAGACACCCCTGTGGGTCTTCCTGAACAGCAGGCACTTTTTCAATAGCAACTTGGAGATACTGGCGGAGAACAGAAGGTCATTTTCTAAGACAGGATGCCAAGAGGACAGGAATTGAATGGTGCTGGCTGGCCACGAGACGCCATGCAAATCAAGAATGCAGTGTGGTCCCCAGGGAAATAGTTTATGAGCCTGGAGTATATGATAAACCTGCAACCAAAGCCTTCTTAGGCAACTGCGATAACAATGTGTCACATTCCAGAGCAGTTAAAAACAAAGGTTGTAAAAGCCCCTGCAAAGCAGCATTCCCTTAGACATTTGGGCTTTCAAGGAAAAGGAAAGATTTGGCAAGTTTTGTCACTTCTGGCTATTTTCTGAAAACAAAACAGAACAGTTTAGGGTTAGTCCCTCTCAAAACCCCCAAGCAAGTAACAGCAGAAAGCAGTTCTAAGATTCGCTAATCTTTAACAGGTTAAAAAATACGTATATGCACCCACAACACTGAAAATTAAGTAAATGCCACAACACAAGTGGTAAACGGATATTTCCATAGTATATTACAAATAACTACCTGCCTGAATGTAGTGTTAGCCACCAGCTAGGAAGATTAAACCCATGTCTTTAAATTAGCTTTCATACCCTGTTCATTTAAGCATCTTTCATAGATAAGGAGTCAGTTCATTGCTGTTCATAAATTGAGCATCAACAGTCCAAGATACTTGCTGCTTCTATTTGCCATTGCGCAGTGACTAGTCTGTGCAAACAAGCAGATCATGAATTAACTGCAACGAGTATTTGTTGTTCACCATTAATTATTGATGTTGACTGACTGGCCAAGTCCCAGGCTGCGGGAGACAGGCTTGGATGGAATGGGAGACCAAACAAAACACCCTTGTGAAGGTGACAGACAAAATCCTGCCATGCATGTATGAAGTATGTGATGCAGCAGATTTCACAGGAGAAGCATGACTCATGGTGTCCTACGAACCAAGGAAGGAAAGATCAAGAGTGCCTCAGAATTCAGAAAGCAAATACATTGCACTTTTGTGAATCAGATCAAGTTTACTACCTCACTCTGCTTTCAACCTTGAGGTTTGCTGCTTCCCTTTCAGATCCGAAGCACCCGAAAGCTCATTTGCTTCTTTGTTCCAGATATTCCTGCCAATAGCAGTACAAACTACACAGATCTTTCTGGTGTTGCTTTGTAAAAATTCTTTGATATCATCAAAGATCAGTTCTCCCGAGCAGAGTATTACAGTGCACCTCACAACACACCACTTCAACAGCAGGATAAAGGCCTTTGTGATGGAGATGATTAGCTGAAGTGTACAAACAAACAGCCAAAAAAATGCAGAGCATAAGAGCAGAAAAATAGTTTGGAAAAAAAGCACCCAGATTATTCTATGCCAGGTAAGAAAGCTGTATTTAAAAAAAAAAACAAAACAAACAAACAAAAAAAAAACCCAACAACCAAAAAAAGTGCTGGGAAGACAGCCAAGACAGCAGCTGTGTCAAGGCTATGTCTTTCACAGAGAACCCAAGAATTAGTAGAGCTGTGAAGTCAGGCTAAGGGAAGCACTGCCTCCTTAGTCTGCAAAGGCATCCAGAATGCCTACATGGGTGAGTACAAAACACACATCCACAACAGAAAACAGCTACCAAGAGAGCCCCTAGGAAAGGATCTGCTGCGCAAGTGTGTAATGCTGACCAGAAAACCATCAAGGTTCAAATGCAGTGGGTGTCCTGCACAGTAAGCTCTCTCTCTGGCACTGTTTCTTAAGGCATCTTTTTGCCTGGCTGTCAGTACTGCTGTTTATGTAGTGCTTTATTTCTAACACCATTTACATGACAACCTCTCACAGACCTCAGAAGGCACTGTTTAGACTACCATATTTAAAAAATTAAATAAAGATTAGCAAGTTACCAGGCATTCTCATCTTGCAAGGACCGAAAATTATCCGCAAGCGCTCTAGCAGCCTCTAATTAAGAATACCAAAAGTGTCAGCCTGATCAGAGAAAGTGCTAAAAAGCTATTTAACAAGTGCAATTTGCCTGCATAACTGTTTCCTGAAGAAAAAGCCAAAGGTTGCGATTAATTCTGCTTTCTGTTTTCAGCAGTGCATTTAAGGCGATCAGCCCTTTGCTTCACTGGTAACCCACATACTGACAAAGCTTTCCCCTTCTCCTCTGCCCCACAGCTGTGCTTCCGAAGGAACACGGAGCCAGAGAAATAAAGTTGCAATGTCACTCACCCGCTTCCATAGGCTGTTCCTTCCCCCCCCTCCCCAAACAACGTCTGTCCACAGCAGTGTGCCCGCTCTGGAGAGACAGCAGAAGCTGTCCGGCCAACGGGCAGTTGAAAGCGCTTCGTGGTTTGGGAAGTCGGGATGTTCTGCTGTTCCCATGACCAGAGCGAATGCAGCCCTCCAAGTACCTGAGCCAGGCAGGAATCACGGGTCTCCTTCCCTCCATCCCGCGCCCCCTCCACAGCTCCCAGGCAGCCCGGTGGTTTTCCACTGAAGTTCAAATCTCCAGGTGATTCTTCCACTCAGATTTCTCGCAGGCCCCAGAGATGAGTCTGAATCCCATGTTCGGATTTGCAACCTCAGTTTTCCCCAGCATTCAGAGTTGCTCACGGGAAAAACAAGGACAGCACATTGGAATGGTGAAACAAAGCCTGCAAACAGAAATAGATCAATTTTCTGTGCAGATACCACTTATAGCTGAACGTATGCATTAATCACAAATCTATTATAGAGTCAACTCTTGGTTTCTGCTTCCTCATGCTAAAAAAACATCCTACACAATTATTTCCTATATGATTCTTTCCTTCCTACCCACCCCAGCCACTGCCCTTCCTGGTAGCGTGCCAGTTTTGTTATTGTTCAAAGGTGAAAAACAAAAAAAAACTACCCCAGGAACTCACTTTGGCCAGGCTTCACCTAAAATGTTTAATTTAAGAAGAGTGAAGCAGCCTGGTACAGGGGCCTCCACACAGGGCCAGTAGCCCTGACACGGCACAGAAAATCACACACATCACCCTTCCTTCCATTTACTTTACAGTGATGGAGCTGACAGTCCTGCAAGTACAGAAAGCCGCTCACATTCAAGAAAGTTAAAAATATGCACTTACACTTGTGATTAACTTCCAGGCAAATAATAATGAGGTTGCCATGAGGATGCCGTGGGGTTTGAGAATAAAAAGGGGAGTGAGCCATTCAGTCCTGAATGGAAGTGATGCTTCCCTCCCACATAGCCTCAACACACAGCTAAAGATTTTCTCCATTTATACAATTTGTGGAAAAAATTTAACTAGGCATCTAGGTTGCCCAGGGGCAACCTACAGCTTCTGTAAAGCCACCTACAAAATGAAGCTGAATAATGAAGCTCTGATTATTTGTACCAGCTGGAGACCTGCTCCCCCAAGGATCATTGGCACTCTGTAAAAATCCCACTGTTGAAATTTCACGCTTCCCTTTTCAGCTTACAAGATCAATGTCCTGGTGCTTTGTTTTATTTTATTTTTTTTTTCTAAGAAAATAAGCATCAACTGTATGGAAGCGAATTAGCCTTCATTCAAACTACGTTTTGCAAAAGGTCTGATTTTATTCAGTGCCACCCAGAAGACAGACAGTGATCTTATATATGAGAGTGATCTTATTATATATGAGAGCCGGATCTATTGTCTAGGTTTAATTAGCTGATTATTAAACTTCCCATTTCTGTTATTGCAGATCCTTAATTCATTTCCTAGCACGATGTGCTTTAAAAAATGTTTTCCAAAGAAAGCAGAAGACATTTCTATTCATTCTAATTGTTCAGGAAATTAAAACATGCCAAATATTTTCCAGCTAATTAGCTTGAAATACCTCATTTCTCACTGCTGTAACTGACCTGTAACATCTTTCTCCCTCTCTCTCTAAATCACCAACTGCTCGTTTGCTTCCTTTCACCATCCCACATCACTCAGCAACCTTTTCCACTGGACATTCCCTCTCACCAGTTGTTCATTTGCCCATAAGAAAACATACCCTAACCGACACATTGGGCTTTTTTCTTTCCAGATATTGATCATGGTGTACTGCTGGTGATGGCAAAAGTCACTTCTGGAGGACTAGAAGGTGCCGCTTCGTCTAGGCGAAGGGCGGTAGGGGTGTGCAACATGCCACCACACTGCCGGCACAGCTAGGTAGAACGGTGAACAACTGCTACTTCATTTTCACTGGATTCTTTAAATATTGTAAACGTGGAGAGTGGGAGGAAAGGTGAAAAGTTTTAGGACTTTGTCATTGCTGCTTTAGCCAGTCATTAGTGTGATCAAACACTTTTTGGAAGGCATCTGGGTCTTTAGATATCTCTGTCAGCATCGTATAGGACCCATCAATTAAGTCTCCCGCAAGCTGACCATTAGCACACCAGTTTCAGATGTTGGTTTTAACAACACTTGTCTACACATAATCTAGGTGAACCATTCCCACCTAATTGTGTATGCAGACCCTCTTACTTCAGAATTAATTATTTTTCAACCTAATTTCACATCATGGAAAACATCCATAGGAAGCCAGGCCCTACACATCTTACCTTGCAAGCCCCTCTGGTTTTTGAAGAGTTTGAGATTCTGCCTGTCCATAGGCAATTTGTTTATGTAGCCGTTGCACATGGTATGTTTTATCCTTCACCAGAGCCTGAACCGCTATCACAAGAGTAAAGATTTAAAACTAAAGTTGACCTCTACTTTTGACACTGGATCAATGCACCCATGAAGCGTGCAGCAACAACGAACGAGTGAAATGCATTTGTTAATGTATGGTTTGCTTTTACTGCTGCTTCAGCAAAACATGGAGCGCTTGCTTACAAATGTCAGTGGCACAAAGCATCTACCCAAAAGTCTATCCATGAAAATAAATCAGAGCCTGTTTAAAATCACTGTAATTCTCCTGAAGAGCTTGCAAATGCTATTCAGTAATGAGAGAGGGAATACTCTCTCTACACATAAATAAGATGCCACAGAAAATAGCAATGGAACTTCCTCATATTTCTCTTCCCTACCCCTTCAGCCCTTGTGATACCACTGCCCCGGGAAAATGAAGAAAGAAAATTTCTTCTTACAGGAAGAAACTGCCAAGCCCGTTCAATACACATAATCTTTCAAAGTACACTAATAGCTTCTTCTGGTGGCATTTGCAATACGAACAGTCATCTGCAAAGGATGAAATCATCAATATATTTCAAAATACATCCTGGGTCATTGAAAAGTTTTCAAATGGCATGAGTGTCTGGGGTTTTTGGTGGTGGGGTGGTTTTTTTTCTTATTATTTTTTTCTTTTGAAGTGTCATTTGGCTTAGGAAAAATGTACCAGAGATTTTAGGATATGTAACTCATCAAAAGTAAATTTAAAACACTATATTTGCTAACTAAAGCTGTGATAGTGCTCATCTAGCTAAGGAATATTGTCAACTTAAGCCATTATCCTAGAACTGCTGTTTTCTAAGACAACCCCAGGTCTCAGAATGAAACATGAGGGCACACCAACAGATCTTTTCCCCTTTCTCCACTCTAGCTGCAACACAATGGTCTCGTGGCAGTAAAGCAAATGAATAACAATACCCTGTAGACACCCTTGCAGAAATCTTCCACATCTTCATCTTGAATTTCCCTACTGCTCCCTAGCAGATTGCCTTTCCTAGAGTACCAAGGAACAAGGAGGAGAGATTTTGCTACTCTATGCCCAAATGATTCCTAAAAACCAAGAACTACATTCTCTGTACAGATGCCCTTTTGTCTGGCATGAGTCAGTTATCCCCTTTCTCTTCTATAGCTAAAAGAGTCATAAATGCATTCAGACAGCTACTGCACGTCCTTAGGGCACCTGGAAAAAGGTTCCCATGGGTAGGGAGCAAACAATAACTTTGCTTGCCCTTAGTATAATATTGGGTTTTCTTTTAATTCTTATCTTGCATAGATTTTATTTTTAAAAGTTCGTTTTAGGCTGTTTGATTTCTGTCTCAAGCTGCATGAAGGAAAGGTTCTCTTTTCCATAGCCCATTTAAGGAATCCAGCCGATAAGATGCAGCCAAAAGCAAATTTGGAGAAGAGAAATATTTGACAGTGCTTATGCTTAACATCGTATTTGTAATATCAACTGTCCCAGGCAGCCCAAGACAAATAATTTTGGATATTTTGAGGCAAGCTTTATTGGAAGTGGGGGAGGAGGGGGAAATTATGCAGGGACATGCAAAAGCAGCTGTAATTCCATATCAGAACATAAATCAAACCACTAAAAAAAGTGTCATCTTAATTAAAAAATGGGAAGCCAGAGAGAAGCCTCCAGCGGGAATTAAAAGGTATTTGAAAGAAAATTATCCTCAATGGAAAAAAAGGCACATAGTCTGCACAGGTGCCAGCCAACATACAGCATGAATATGACCTGGCAGACTACTGAAATTTAGAAACCCTTAAAAACCTGTTCAGAGCAACTGAGTAGCATCGTGTGTGATGCAGGACTGGTACGCACCAGGAATTGCTCCTTCACTCCAGCTTGCTTTACCCTAACTAGTATGTATGTATGAGAGAGAGCGTGCCTAGTGGATTTTTGCTTCATATCAAAAGACCTCAGCTGGTCGCAGCAATGAAAAAAAAAAAAATACATCCCGTATTTTTACTTAATCTCATACTCACTGTAAAGATTGAGTTAGAGGAGGCCAGGGGAACCAGAAGGGAGCAGGGAGCAGTGCAGGTCGGTAAGAGCCTTCCAGAAGAGCGCTGCTGCAAAACCCACATCAAGAACCTGTGAACCAGAAGGCAACAGAGTAGCACCTGTTGGTGAGCTTGAAGTATTGAGAAGCAAGCTGGCCCCAAAGGGGGTCCCACCTAAAGCTTAGGTCAGGCTTTTAGGACACACTTTATACAAAAGCAGAGACTACGCAGGTGCCGGGGAGATCTGGCAGAATATTCACTGCAGTAGAAAGGAGCACCCAAAGCTAACACCAAGTTCACTTTTTGCAGGGCTCTTTTTCACTAAGGACTAGTCATAAATGTTATGACCCACCACCTCATCCCCCAAAATTGCACATGCTTTTACATTCTCGAGCTCTCAGCCTTCGTCTTCATACAACCATACATGCCAAGCGATTCAGCCATGCCCCTATTAAATTACAGGTTTGTGAAACTGAGCCTGGAAAGGGAAATTTCCTGGCAATTACAGAAGAGAAGCTGGAAAGATCAATCGATATAACCTGGTCATGACCCATCTATTAGTCAGAGGAAGTAATTGGGCAGATAATGTTACCATCACTAATGCTTTCACACAGGTGCAGCACCAGCTGCTTCTGCTCTTTTTGGCATGGGGCTATTAGATGTTCAGCTTTAAGTCCCTAATTTAGGTATAGGGTGAAATTAGTAGGTTCAACCCTTATGAACCAAGGGAGACCAGTGTCAAACATCTGAAGGAAGGTCAGCAGAAGACTAAAGAAGCCTGATACCGGGCTGTACCTCGTCGACATTTGGTTTAAGATGTGTAATAGCCACTTTATCAAACAGCAACTATATTCTTCCAAGTCTCAAATGGACATTTTTATAGTTGGATAGGGTTCATTGTTTAGCTAACACAGAGACTTCGCTAAAAGAGACCATCCCCTTCTCTCACATGGACATCCAAAGTCAGGGGCAACAATCCCTTGTTCAGCCATAGCTCCAGGTTTCCATACTGACTGAGGTGCTGATGGGTGCTGGGTATGCTGCACTGTTTGCTCCCAGAAGATGGCTATCAGCACTCATCCCACCTGTGCTTCCAGAACTTCAGTCTGACCTTCAGGTATGGACTTGTTTGGCAATAGATCAGGCTATATTTAGACTTTCGTTTGTTTGCTTTGTTTTTAAACATAGGCATTATTTCTTCAAAACCCACAGCTCTATGAGTTTCATGTTCAAAATTGGAACTGTTTGAACCTAATGAATTTTCTTCTACTTCTAAGGTAGTATTTTTGACAGCAGGAACAACAGCCCATCATGCAACCTGTGGCATTTAATAAATGCTTGTTTTACTCTTGCTGTTTAATTATTGGGGTAATAAATCTCTCCCTTACAGTTCATTTAAAGTACCTTTCAAACACACGATCCACATACTACATTGTTTGTGCTCAGAGGCCCCTTAGCAAAAGCAAGAACATTCAACTATTGCATTGCAAACTTCCTAGAAAACTCACTATTCAGACCTACGGTAAAAGGCAGAATATTGCTGTTCTTGGCATTGTTGTAAGTTTACAACAGGGACTCACCATTTATTTTTCCAACTGGAAGTTTCCACAGGATATCTCAAAGATGTTTATAGCTTAGATTTAACCCTGTTGAAATAATTAGTTGGATGACTTCAGTTAGCAGAAGCACTCCAAAGAATGTGTAGCCTGGTTGGAAAAAAAAAAAAAAAAAACACAAAAAACCAAACCCACACCTTTTAAATTAAGAGATCTGAAGTATTTTTTATATTATTAACCTACTGAAATCTGTACTCAGAAGCTGACAAAAGTAAACATGAAGGTGCAACTATCCTACTGATCCAAAAAGGAATTCACTTCAAATACAAAGGCTGAAGTCCTTCCTCCTGCCCCCACCCCAACTCATTGCAGGATAATATACTATTATAAAATAAATAAAAATAGCATGAACAAACTTGTCTGCTATGTTCATTAATACTATACCATAGCATGCTTCTCAATCAAGATACAAACCGTCAGGTACAGAAGGCAGTGCAAGTGCTGCTATTTCTATTGTGACGGTGGCAAAAAGTTTCAATGAAGACTGAGATTGCACATTAAAACAAATTGTGTAAAGAAAAGCCCCTTCTGCATTCAGTCACCTAGTCTTTCTGATCCAAAACAGGGTTGAGGTTTGGGTTTTGGTATTTTGGTGTTTGGGTTTTGGATTTTGGGGGGGGGGGGCGGGGGGGGTTGGTGGATTTTTTTGTGTTGTTTTTGTTGTTTTGTGGGTGGTGGCATTTGGTTTCTTTGAAAATGTATATATAAAGAAAATATATTCTACAACACTGCGTCCTCAGATCACTATGTTTGAAAACCAATCTGCCAAAAGGATAACCTGGTCTGGAAAATACTGAGCAGAAAAGTGATAATCATCAAGTCCAAGACAGACTAACTGGATGGTTCAAGTATCTGTTTTTAAGAGGTCTTCTGAGAGGTGGAGTCAGGCTTGAAGTCGTAAGTCTTAAATACAAAATTGAGTGGCTCAGCCCTGGGCATAGGCAATCACTTCAATTATGTGACTCTTCAGGCAGATAAGTGAAAGTCTGGAGGTCTGAATTCTTATATCAGGAATTTCAGGCAGTTTCCTTTTCCACTGTAATAGCTAGCGGAGTTGAAGTTCACTACAGGACTGTCTGGAATCTTCCCCATGGGACATTAAGTCCTGCAAAATAGCTCTAGTTCCAGTGGGAACTGGTAAATTTCTCTTGCAGCTAACTTTGAGATATTCATGTAATTTTGACTGATAGCAGTTGCTTAGACCCACCAGTCGAGGTATTAGTTGACCAAGACCATCTCTCTGTGCAAAGAAACTACTCTGACTGCCAAACACACGGTTAGTCCTTTGCAAAGATTAACATGCACAACCCTGTCTTGGCACTGAAGTGTTTCTTCTTCAAGTATCTCCTACCTGAAACAGAACTCTTGAAGTTCTGGAGGTGGGAGAAATGAGATATACAAGTCTATAACTCACATTAAAAAAACCCACAACCACAGACCAGCACCCTACCACCCACTGCACCGCATTTCTCAGTGTTTGGTTTGTTGGGTTTTTTTGTGGTGGTGGGTTTTTTCCCCTCGACCAAATGGGCAATCTGTTTAACATTACACAAACTAATCACTACTGCTACCCAGAGAATGGCAGACAAGTAGGATAACATTAAAAAAGGGGTTTCTTTACTATGATAGGATGCAGTAACAAGCTGAAGGATAATTAGGTCTCTTCAATTTCCCCATCCTAGAGCTAGGGAGAAGAAAACTGCAAGAAAACCTTTGCACATCAGTTATTCTCGTAGATACAACTGCCAAAGATGCCAACTTGTTAAAGTTGGGTATGTAAGACTCAAAAGGGAATTCATTAAAACAAAAATGTTCAGAGGACAGTAGAAGAAAAGGGTCAACAGAGCTGTAGCATGAAATTTTCCCTTTTTTTTTTTCTTTCTGTTCACAATGTTTTCTTGTGCAGGAAAATGGCCAACGCTATCTACACAAAACTGAAGAATTAGCATTTGAATTTTGTTCACATCTTAATACATCTGAAATCTCAGCTTTGGAAACACGTTTCATATTTAGAAGCAGAGGAATCTGACCAAATAGAAAGCCAAAGGGGAGTTCACTTTCCAAAACACACAATGGAACGATAGCAAGTTTTAATGCCATGGCTACACGCTGACCGAGGTGAGCCTAAAGCTGGCCTGGGCGAGTCTGAGTTGGGACTTGCACTAGCAAATACAGAAGACAAAAACATCACATCCCATTCCTGAAAAAATCCCAGTTTTACAGGCCCACTTTGTTGGTCTGTAAGAGGTGCCAAGTTAGAGCTGCACTGCATGGGAAAAAAGAAGGTGTACCGGAGCAAGCACCGGCTGGAGCAAGTCCAACAGAAGCCAAGTCTCAAGGAGAGATTCCCTTCTGTCCCAGTTTGTTGCCCACTCCCATTTTTACTGTTTCCTTACTACCTGTCACCAGGCAGAAATTTTTGCCCTGGATTTCCAAACCAACACACTACCACTCTGTTCTATTTTTAAAGAACTCATTTCTTCTGCTGGTCATTTAAAAAAGTCATTTAACGTTTAAGTTTTCCAGCTCTGTATTTTCTCATCTACTCTTTAGTCTTTATTTTGACTTTTAAAAAGTATTCATGTTGTGTAGCACAATGTTAGACATGCTACCAACCATAAATAATAAATAATGCCTTCAGTACTGGGCATCATAAGCAAAGATAAAGTTGAAAGGCAAAAGATGCGGATGAATAGTTTCAGTTTGCCCTAAGCCTTTAAATGCTAAGACTTTTTACCTTTGTAGACATAATATTCAGAAGTAGCATTAAAACAGAATTATTGCTTTAGTCATTCCCTAGAAGTGCAGTGAGGGAGGAAAGGGGGAGAGAAGGGAGGAGAAAGAGAGATGCACAGGCTAAGCCCACCATCTAGTGACAGAACTTCAGTTTTGCAGGTGGTTTGCTTAAATATTAGACAAGTTACTGTGCCAGGGAAACAAATCATCCAAACTTCTTACAATAATAATCCTTAAATGTAAGGATTATATATATTCCTTCACGATTAGGAAGAAATTCAAAGCATATAATCTATAGCAGTGAGGTACTTCATACTTGGTTCTTTTTGTTGGCCTGTTTTAAAAACAATCAAGAACAAATATTTTCTTGCATTTGTGGAAGGTTAATTTAGCAAAGCACCTGTTCCAACATTCCCTAAACTAACAATACAGATAACAAGAAGTTAAATATTATTTGAACCTGAACATTTAAAAAATAAATTATTTTGCCATTACTCAACAGAGGCAGTTTTCTGAACTGTTGGGACCTCAAAAAACACAGAATAAGAACTCCCCGAGAGAGGAAGCATTCCTCCTCCATGAGGGCACCGGCCCTGGGCATGTACCTTCCTACAGTATGAAGATGCTTCATGAAGTATGAAAATTCTCTAGAATTTGTCCCTAATTCTTCCAGCAAAATACATTATTCTTTTCTTTCGTATCTCACTACTTTCCTTCCCTCCCCATATAACACTGCCATCATCCAAAATGGTAAACTTGAGGCGTGATCTTTGATGTAGAGACCTACATTTTTATGTTCCAAATAATAAATCTCTCCTACACACAGGACAGACGTGTCGGAAACTAGCCTTTCAGATGAAGCTCCTGTCACCTACCTTCTTGTTACTGCACTACCTTTTTCCCCCACTCCTGAGACATGCACCTTTCCTTGTTCCCTTCCTTTCACACACTACAGAGCCTTGCCATAACCCAGCGCATCCTAGTCTTGGGCACCCCATCCCTTGCACTGCCCCTCCATCCCATCTAAGTTCCATGCTTTTGCTTCAAGGTATTCCATAGCTGGTACCACTCCAGCCATCTTATATACCAACAGGGTATGTTCACCCACATCCAATGGGCTTATCATGTTGCTATCCAGCAGCCATTAACTTCTCAAACCCTGTTATGCTTTATCCTTAACCACCCAAGTTACTTAGCTTTGTGATAAAAGGTTAAATTATGGCTTTTAAAAAATAATTATTTAAACCCTACCATTTTAGCATGCCGAACAACGCTGTCTATCACCTCGTACTTCCCATCCTGTCTTTAGAGGACTGCTTTCTACCGCCTTACACTTAATCCTAGCCTGTTAGCAGCAGGTGAGCACGCTAGCACAGCAGGGGAACAGTCACAGGGACTCAAGCTCTAGGCTGTCCAGTGCTAGAAACCAGGCTGCACACCTCTCCCAGGTATGGCTGAACAAAAAGTGAAGCAATGGTTCATGCTGAATAGTTAAGAGGACAACAAATAACATCTAAATCCTAGTGAGGGAGGGCACTAGGAATTGCACTACACGCAGCAGCTACGCCCAGCAAGCTTGTGAAACAGAAAGGCGTGCATTAGCTGCAGCTGCTGCAGCACTGAAGAAAGAGTGCAGGCATTAGAAACTTCCTTTTTCTGAGACAGCTTTTTTATTTTTTAATAGCTCCAAGGACAGTTTAGACAGCTCTGAAGTAAAATGCAACCAATGTACAAAGGTACTGCTCAGCTGACATTTAGGTGCTGTGCAATGGAATAGCTTTGTCTGGTTTTGGAACACTACGCATTAAGTAGGAAGCTATATGCTCAGACAATTAATTACTCTGGCTCACCGTCTACTGATAAAAATTTAAGCTGCTATTCCACAACAATATTTTCATTCAGCTTTCAATGATTTTTAAAAAATCTCTGCTACTGCTAAGATCTCTCACGCCTGGAATGTCAGTAATCAGTGCTATTCTGTAATCCGTCAGCGCAGTTGGGCTGATACAGGCCATAATTAATTGGGACAAATGGAACATATTTGAAATAAAAATCAGGTCTTCGTGCTCTGAATAATTTAAACACGTATCCTATTTTACAGCGGAACAAGCTCCATCTACACTACACTTCTGTGCCCAAGCTTCCTAGAAATACTTTAAAAAGAGAAATAACAGGTATTATTCTTAAAAAGAGGGTAAACCCCACACACACACTATTTACACAAGTATAGCCAGTTCAACTAAACACTGACATACATATAAATTCTGTATTATACATCTATATCCACATGTATTATGTAGACATGTTATGTATTTTATAATAAATAAAACACATTAATTTAGGGTTTTATTCTGGTAAAATTCACCTTACCAGGCTAGTTTCAGTATTTTAAAGATTAAACTATTTCTTTTGTATCAGAAAAAGTGAAACCGATTTAAAAACCTTTCTGTGAAAAGAAAATGTATCTTAAAAATAAACACATCTGATTTGTCAAGAAGGAAAACGTGCCCAAACTAGTTCCGAATGAGCTGTTTAGGCATGCTAGAAATGGCATTTGGACATCCTTCCCAGAGGGAAGGCTCCAGTTTGGGAGCAGAGATGACTTACCTCGGAGCAGCTCTGGCACTTTCCGCTCCTGCTGTACCCCTGGTTCCTGATTTGGACACAGCTCAGTTTTCCACAGATGTTCCTGCAGCGGCCAGGGCAGGCAGCCAGGCATCCCTGCTGCGGTCAGAGGCGGATCCCAAAGGTACCCAGATGTTCTGCAGAGGCACCGAGCCCACGCAGGGTACAAAATTAAAGTAGCTACTTGCTTCTGGCAGTGGCTCTGAAAGCTTAGATTTTTGCACAATATGGCACTGTATTTTACACAAGTTCTCTAGAGTTTATAATCAGAAGATTCAGGCATTGTGAATCTTTTCCTCCAGACTGATTTCCCTTCTTGTGCCTCCACCGCTTGCAATAAAATCTTAATTTGAAAGCAACTTTAATTTACAAAAAACAAACAAAACCCCCAACACCCACCCACTTCCCAAAAACAAAACCAACCACCAAACCTCAAAGACACCCAGCAAAAAAACCTCCCACCACTACTTCAAGACATAGCAACCTGGTTTTTACACTCTATTTAGAGCCCCTTAAGCTCTTCATGAGAAATTAGCTACTGTGATGCCTTCTCTAAAAGCAGTACTTTCAGTCTGCATGGAAGAGATACAGATTTACTGGTGAACATTCTCAAACTGATTTAATAAAATCTAAAGCAAACAATACTAACTTTTATTTAAAGTAAGTACTACAAAGCTTACATTATACTTGGTTAAAATGGCATCTCCAAGACGTAACAACTGATAACACTCACGGTGAATTACACTTCCTTAAAAATAAAGCACATGTGACAAAAGCAGAAATAAGTATCATCTATATACCTCAGCAGGTCAACAAAAAACTAGATAAAAACATTTACATCATGCTGACTAACCATATTTTTCCCCAGATAGCATTCCATTGTGAGCTGGCTGAACCTGATGAACTAAATCAATCTGGTTTTCCTTTCTGCAACCAATTTGCTTTCTAAACTATGCATACCCAGTTGCATAAACAAATCCTTATTGTAACTGCAAAAGCAGCTGCCTCAGTTCCACTTATAACTAGCCATTTACATATGTTTCATTTGCTCAGGCACTTTATTTCCACATGTTAGAATTTAACTATCAGAAACGGAGGCAATACGTATTAATATGTGAAAAAAATGGAGACATGGAAGTCTCACCCACAGCTCACTTCAGTCTTGTGACAACACAGGTCCCACTGAGGGTTTTTTCTCTCTATAAAACAGAAATAAGACGCTTGCAGGAACACACCATTACAGTCTAGAAGAAAGTACATCACTTAATTACCAATTTTAGCTTTATTTTATGTGTACATTTGTACACTTCAATCAGGCTCACAAAATGTAAAACTTTTGTTATCAGAGTATTTCATACAGAGGTCAACGCATAGTTTTATGATTACTTATAAGAACATGCAATAAGCTATGGAAGTTTTATGAAAATATTTTAACAGAAACTTTTAATCAAATAAATGAGCATGAGAAATTGTGTTTGACTTGTAAATTCTGTATATAAGCTGCTACGAAACATTTCATATCCCAAAAGAAAAAGATAAAACCTCCTTAAAAGATCCTGAAATCTTACAATTGGGTGAGTGTTCCACTGCGCCTCCACTCTGAAGCATGGAAGTGGAAATTGTGCAGAACAAAGTTTTACTCTAAATAATTGTTCAACTGTTATTGCTGCTTTTCAAAGAACCTGAAAGCATACCATGAAAACTTGGAACTAAACAAACAGCTGAACGGACACATTTAGATCGTTACTGCAATTAAATGCAGAAGGTAACTAGAAAAGTTTCTCAAAAAGTTCTGGTCGGTTCGTGTTTTTTTAATATATACATAGAGAACTATACACAAACAGGGAAATAAAAAAGTTCCTTAAAAAAAGGAAAGATAATAGTATACAGTATTTACAGCTTAAATTTCACCTTTTATTTTTAATTGCAGATAAACTGTTACATGAAGAACATCAACAACTCTGAATGAATACCTTTTTCGCAGTGTAATATAGTCCTGTATGAACATAAATCAACTATATGTTAAATCACTCTCTCCATCACTGTTGTCACTACCTTCGAGCTTCGTAACAATGCCTAGCTCACGATCCAGCTTAGGCAACTTCACCAGGTGAAAATACAAACATTTATTTCTAATACAAATTTGCAGAATGCATTCTATCCACAAGACACTTTATGGAGAGATATTATGCGAGATATTATGCTGCATTGTGTATGATCTATTGTTTAAGTCATGCTTGATGAAAAACAGTATTGGTGGGGCACAATTTTGTCAGTGGGCTAATGGATACTTTTTGCTTTTTTCATTTTTAAAGATTTTCAAAATCCCTTTTTTCTCTCCTCCTTATTTGCTCAGCCAAATCCAAATGGTTAAAATACTGATTTTATTTGTATTTGTAAAGCTTATAGTACAACTGTTACAGTTATCAATACAGATGTCAAATACTGTAGGATTTTTCTGATTGTAAAATAGGTATCTATCTTCAGTGGTTCCTGTAAGCATTTCTGAAGAATTATGTGCTCTTCTGTATATTGGCACAGTCAAAAGTTTATTTACATGAATACCTGATTACTCTCTAAACCCCTAAAATATTACAGGCCTTCAAAACTTCATTACCTGTATAAATTTAAACACGTTTCAAACAAGTAAAACCTCCAGCCAAGTCATTTTAAAAGGTTTTAGATTTTTAGCTCCTATGCCTTCATCCATCCATCTTATATTAATGGATAATCCAGAAACAGATTTTACAATGGTGATATTAAATACCTGAATTAAACTTAGATTTGAATAAAAAGAAATGCCATTTATATCAAGTATTATTTATTTTATTGGAAGTATCTCTCAGTATTTACTGTGCCTTATAGGTCTGGCTTTTCTCCAATTCACAGAAGAGGCACAAAAGGACATAGTATCCATTCCCTTTAACAACTGACAAATCCTACTAGTATCCCTGCAGTAACTTCCTAAAGTGTTCAGTATCTACAAGATCAACAATTAGAAGTGAAAAAATGGTGTTCCTGAAAGAAAACACTTCTTTAGGTCGTTACTTTAGAACTGTTTTTACGCCTGCTGTACTGTACTGCAAGAATACCCTAAGCAGTAACGTGTCTTTGTGGACTTTGAGATATCTGTGTGATTACATGTAAACTTAACACGCAAACTGATTTCCAGTGTAATTCTAGGCACAAGTTTGGGAAACAGCATGCTGTCGGGACACAATCTTTCTCACTTACAAGTGAGTGGGTTACTCTTGGGTTAAAGTCTAACTTCTATGACAACTTCATTTTCATCAAAGGATTTACAGTTAATTACACAAACTAATGCAGCTCAGCTGAAGTTTCACCGCCGTAACGGAGTACAGAATACTTATCTCACTGACCTTAAAGGCTGTGGTGGTGGTAATGAAGGGGTGACAGATATCTGACTTTCAACCCAATACAAACTTTCAGCTGTGTTAAATTCACCTGTACACAAGGAACACTTACTCCTTCTGAAGCAACAGCTGAGGATTTGAACAGTCTTTTCACCTTGAGCTGCTCCCAATCTAGAGGTTGAAAAAACAAAATAATTCAAAAGGTATTCTGTCAATATGCTGATGCAGTTGTATGCTAAATTCTGGTCACACTGGAATAGGGTTATGTTCTAGCATTTACATATATGTAGCACTCCGTTATAATTTATGAACAAAATTCAGAATTTCATTTTACCTCAAATTGCTTGGAACTAGATTAGGTTGCAGCTGTCATCCTAACAACTAGTTTCCACATTTTACCCCTTAACTGAGAAACACAAGATGAAAAAGCATATTTCTAGAAACAGAAGAGTAACTGAAAAAATTCTTATGTTCACGATTGTTTTTCTAAGTGTTATTAAAGTCACTCTTTTTTTTTTTTTTGGCCTTAACTGATTCATCCACACTTTGTTACACTTAGCAATACTGTTCGTGCTTATGTGGAAATACACGTGTGATGTTGAATGGCTGTATACAAAACCATGCAGCTTAATATACTCGTGATATCATATTCAGATTTAATGCAGGAAAAGCATTATTAGAATACACTTAGCACAGGAAATACATAAATTAAACCAGAAAATAATGATTAAATCAGTTCTTACAGTTATTTGAGCTTAGACTCCACTACAGCTTCCACTCAAATGGCATTATATATGCCTCCCCCTCCAACAGAATTCAAATGGAACTTGTAAGCAAAATAAATATCGTTGTGCAATATGTTGAAGAGGGAATATTATTTCCATCAGAGTAATAAAACCAGTGTACTTCAAAAATAGAAAGCTACTTTACACAAAATCAGGACTACTCTCTTTGGTCCATGTTGAACGTTCAAAATTGCCTAATTTATTGGTTTCTTTAAAAAATTATCAACAGCAAACTTCAAATTATCTCACCAGTCATGGTACATAGATTAGTTTCATGAACTCTGAATTGCCCATAAAATGAAAGACAATAATTATTTGGAAGATTTTTTTCTGCAGCATAGCTGGAGTTTTGAGTCAAAACAAATTTTTTTGATCTGGGGAATAAGCCAGGCCAACCAGAGCAGCGAGAAATGTTCCTCAGCTGCCTCCCAAGATGAGGACCAGACCAACAACCTCAAGTGTATGTATAGCAACGCACACAGGCTGGGGAGCAAAGAGGAGGAGCACTCAGACAGTTCTGATATAGGAAAAACTGAAATGTGTTGGGACAACTCACATGACTGAAGGATGGTGATGTATGGCTATAGGCTGTTTCACAGAGACAGACGGGGAAGAGGAGTCGTGCTCTATGCTAAGGACAGTCTTGAATGTATAGAAGCCAGCTACAGTGATTGTGGAAGTCCTGTTGAATGCCTCTGAGTCCAGACCAGAGGAGCCATCTCCAAGGGGGATCTTACTAGGCATCTACTACCTACCTCCAAACCAAGACGACAAGGCCAATGAAGCGGTATTTGGGTCACTTAAGCAAGCTTCAGGTCAACAGAACCTAGTTCTTATGGGTGACTTCAACTACTCAGGTGTTTGTTGGCAGAACAATACAGCAGCTCACATCATCCATCAAGCTCCTGGAACGCACAGAGGACTACTACCTCATACAAACGTTAGATACACCAACCAAGAATGAGGCACTGCTACACTTGCTACTCACAAACCAAGACAAGCTTCTTTGTAATATCTCAGTGGTAGCCTTGGCTGCAGTGATCACAACAATGGGGAGTTTGGGATCCTGCTGAGCACACCAAGTGTTAGTACTAAAACAAAGGTTGATGCAAACCCAGGGCCACCACCCGTGAAGAAAGAGTTGGTACGTGAACTATTACAAGAGCTTGACCCCTACAAATCAATTGGCCTGACCATTGTCCACCGGAGGGTGTTCAGAGTGCTGGCTGACAACATTACAAGGCCACTCTCCATAATCTGTGAGAAGCTATGGAGAACAGGGGACATCTCAGAAGACTGGAAGAATGCTAATGTCACCACCATCTACAAGAAGGGCTTAAAGGACAATCCAGAGAATTTAGGCCCATCAGCCTTACTTCAGCCCCTGGGAAAGTTATGGAACAAATCTTCCTGAGGGCTATCGCAAGTCAAATGAAGCATGTGACTGGGAAAAGCCAGCATGGATTCACGATGGGCAAACTGCCTGACAAACCTGATCACCTTCTATGACAAAGTAACCTGCTTCGCTGATGTGGGGTGAGCGGTGAGCATTGTCTACATGGATTTTTCCAAAGCTTTCAATACAGTTTCCTCCAGCCTCCTCCCAGAGAAACATGTGTTACCGTCTAGAGAAGTGGTCTGTGTGGTGGGTGGGGAATTGGCTGACAGGCCACATCCAGAGGGTGATGGTAAATAGCTCCTTTTCAAATCAGTAATCTGTCACAAGTGGGGTCCCCTAGGCATTAATATCAGGCCCAATGCTCTTCAATAGCTTCATAAGTGATCTGGATGATGGAATCAAGCGTACCCTGATGAAATCTGCTGATGACACCAGAGTGGAGAAGTGGACACTTTGGAAGAGAGCGCCACCCTGCCAGAAGATCTGGATAGGCTGGAACAGTAAGCTAACGAAAACTTTATGAAGTTCCAACATGGACAAAAACAAGGTCTTGCACCTGGGAAAACATAATCCAGGAGCACAGCACAGGCTGGGATCTACCCAGCTGGGGAGCAGCTCTGCAGAAAGGGACCTGAGGGCCTTAGCAAACACAAGGTCAATATGAGCAAACAACGTGCTGCTGCAGCAAGGAAAGCCAACAGGATGCTGGACTGCATCAACAAGGGCATCATCAGCAGAGGTAAAGTCATCATTATCCCATGCCAATTCAGCTCTTGTCAGGCCACACCTGGAATACTGTGTTCAGTTTTGGCCCTTCTATGCAAAAAAAAAAAAAAAACCAGACAGGCTGGAGAGGGTCCAGAGGAGGGTCACACAGATGATCAGAGGAGTGGGAAGCCTGCCATGTGAGGAAAGGTTGAAAGAACTGGGTTTGTTCAGCCTTGAGAAAAGAAGGCTTAGGGGAAGACCTTATCACCATGTTCCAGTATTTAAAGGGTGGCTACAAAGATGATGTAAATAGGGAGCCTCCAAGGAGTCACACGGAAAAGACAAGGGGTAATGGGTATAAATTCTCCTGGGGAGATTCTCACTGGGGACAAGGGGAAAGTTTCTCACAGTGAGAACAATCGGCCACTGGAATAATCTCCCCAGAGAAGTGGTGGATTCCCCGACATCAGGCACTTTTAAGATGTGTCCGGACAGGGTGCTTGGCTAGACTGTGCTTTTACCAAGAAAGGCTGGGCCAGATGATCCTTGAGGTCCCTTCCAAACCTATGATTCCATGTTCATACTGATAAATTGGAAATGTGTGGAATGTTGCAATCATTAACAGCAGCACCTTCCAACAAAGCAGTAGAAGCTTCTTCACATTAAATATTCCTCCCTCCTCCAGAGATTGTGTTGATGTATTATTTGTTCTTTACTAGAAACTAATCATTAACAATGCAGAATGTGCCTGGTGATATGATGCAGAGCCAGGCAGAGCTATTTGAAGATAGCACTAAAAGACCCTGTGTGGACATCTGCACAACGCTGTATTGTCCAAAGGGACCCAGAGTACTATCAGTGCCATTCATACACAAGATATCTTTGTAGCCTAACAACTAGGGGTGGGGGTGGGGCGTTAGGTGCAGTGGGGAGAAAAAGGTTATCTGAAATAATTTTTCTTTTTCTTGCAAAAGTTCTCAGTTGCATGTGTAAGCTATAGAACACACTCCAAAACCATCATTCATATATACACACACACATATATACACACATACACTGCACTGACTAGAGCACCTTATGTTTAACAATGTTCTTTCGAAGGATGTGGAATGAAATTTTAAAGTTTCACAGACATAAGGCCACTTACACTTCCTTTCACTGCTGGAATTATTATGCAGTAAATTCATGCTATGATCAAAGAATACATCATAGACAAACTATTTGCCTCATCTATTCTTCACAAGAAATAGTTAAAAACAATTTTCTACCAAATACATAACTTCGTCTCTGTTAAGCCACTTAGGCATTACATTACCTGCCTCTTCATGGTTGCCAGGCAATAATGCCATATAAACCAGAGACAACTAAGCACCTAACAATGTCTTAAAAGTGATTACAATGATCTACGCAATAAAAAACAGCTGGGAGGAAGGTAACAACATCTGCAAAGATGCCTCCTTGTCAAAAGGGGAAACTTACAACAGCAATTTCATTGGCACTGCAATTAAAATGAAGAATGACGTTAATAAAAGTTTTGTATATGCATTTCGTAAGATAGCAGTTGTCCGTTAGTTTAACTTGGTGAAAGACAGCAAGCCATTGATCAGTGGTAGCATAATAGCCTTATACAATAAATAAGAATCAAAATTTGGAAACTGGGAAGAAGTTCCAGTGTGAAGTAAAATCATGAGAATCTAAATTACTGAATCCAGTGTTTCATTAAACTGTTGGGTTTAATCCAGACAAGCATTTCTAGGTTGTCAAACAGAAATGTGTTAAAAGTTTGTTAAGACATCAAATAACTAAATTAGAAATAGCAAAAATAGAACAAGAATGAAGATAAGGTAATTTGATTTTTTTTTAAAATCCTCTCCCCTAAAAATGTATGTAACAAGGCACATTACGAGAAATATCTTCATTTACTTTATTATTCAATTTGACTTAAATACCTGAAAGCAGTTCTCATAATTTAAGACAATGGGGAGAAGCTTAAATTGCCTTTTACAAAAGTAGTAATTTCATTGTCTACTAAAGTGCAATGATTGTTATGCCAAAAGTATCAGCAGAAAGTAAAAGCCACAAGACAAAACCCCCAAACCATGAAAACTAAGGTTTTGAAGACATTTAAAATAACAAATATATATATATTAAACCACATTTTAAAGTAATTCAAAGCCAAAAATATAACACTGAAAAGGTTTATAACATTTTACATTGTTCCCTGCAAAGCCTGTAACTTTGTACATTTTTCAAACCAGACTTAAATACTTTAAAAGAAAAGAAATAATATTAGCATCCTCAGCACTTAAAAAACCAAAACAAACAAAAACAGTGTACATGGAGTAAAATAAAGGCAGACAGGTTAATTCATTATAATATCTTGAAGCACTAAGCAATATGACTCGATTGTAAGTTATGTTTTAACTATATCCTGTTTCAACAGTCCTAGAAGTCTTTTTGATATCTTAACAGCAAAATGTTTGAGCAATTTACTGTCAGCATTAAAAGCTGACTGCTGAATAGCATTCAGCTGAGAAAAGATGTAAAACATCCTTATTCCTCACACAGAACTTCGTGCCCTTTAAATTTTATTTCATAAATATTTACTTCAAATTTCTATTCACTCCAAAACATTCACATTTAAGACATTTCACATGCACAACACTACTGTCCCTTTTAAACTAGAAAAGCACAAACTCTACTGAAAACTAAGTATTTCGAAGTTCCAGGTATCATAATTTTCCAAAGATACAAAGTGTTCAGAAACAAGGTAGTAAATACATTAGCACTGCCCAGTTGCAAACTCTTGGAGTATAGAGACAATTTTATTAAATTTAATATTTTTTGTTCAGTAGAAACCCAATATCATATTTTTATCACTTTCCATTTTCCTCATAGGTTTAATTCTCTTCAAGTCTGTTATATTTGTGTGTTCTTGGAAGAATACGTGTAGGGTTAAGAGTCCTATCAGTGCTTAAATAAATACAGGGAGCTTATTTGCGACAAGTAGCCTTTTTGAGGTTTTCAGAAGTGCTGGTAGCTTATCTGTATGTTTAAGACAAAGTAATTTTAAGGAAACCATCAATTTAAGATTTGTTTGTGCATACGCAAACCTTCATACAGTCTCCTTAAACTACTGATATCTGACAAGCTAAAACCATAAGGGAATGATGTGCTCAGAAAACCACCATGAGCCGTTCTACACATAGTGCTAGTGACATCACAGCTGCTAAAGCTGTTTCTTAAGCCCCATCCAAATCCACCTACACTTCAAAACAGGCCTAACAGTTGTTTTGAATGCTAAATAAGAATATTCAGCATTCAGAGAGACTCTGCTGATACAAAAGTCAGTTATCTTGCTATTTTACCTGAATTCAAGCAGAGTGTGTGTTCACAGCATTTTTCTATAATTACAATTTCAAAGCTTACCCAACCAACAGTTAAGAACTAAGACTCCAAGTTTGGCACATACAGCAATTTTGTGGAGCGCCCCTTTATTTTATTACAACACTGTCAAGCACAATGACCCCATCCCCACACATCAACCTGACTGGCAACTACTCAAGGTGCTTCATCTGAGCTTCGAACACACGACTTGCACCTTGCCTGCGACAGAGGCACATCAGGCGCAGTGCAGAAGGCCATCAGTTCTGACATTAGAGGGCAGTCTGCTCATTTGACTGAACCTCTGGATTTTGTAGTGCACATTCCACATGCTTCCTTTCTCTTGCACTAGAATTCACGTTCATCAACTGATGAATCCACTTTCAGGAAGCTTCTCTTCAGATTAAAGGTTTCTTTGCACTGGTTGATTTTTTTCCCCTTCTACATAAGTCTCAAAGCGTTGCAAGAATCCTTGAAAATGATATAATTAATGTCAGTACTGTCTGTCCAACACCAAAGACAAGCGCTTCTAAGGGAGCCATATTCTTTCCAGCTACTCTGTAAATTCCAGCTACTGCAGCACCTAAGAATCACAAGAAAAACAACGATCAAATCACAGAAAAAGCCAAGGCTTAAATATGTTGCTGGTTTTTTTTAAAAAAAAAAATATTTACTGTGCCTATGCATCAACTATTTATAGAACATTACCAAACACTGCATTACTTTCTGGCATTATAAAATTATTAGCCTTGCTTTTATTTGTCTAGTTATGTCAGTCCTTCAGGAATGATTTTCCCCACTAAAAATGATTAACTTTTCCAACATCAGTGTGATTTAAGAAAACTGAATCTCGCCATTTCCCTGCAGACATCTTCAAATCTTTTCTTACATTTTTGCCTCCCACTAATTTGACAAAGTAGCAAAAAATCCTCTAAAAACTGCTTGTATAGGCAGGGAGAAGACAACAGAAAAACTTCTAATGTCTACAAAATAACTGTAAACACACATCTATCAGCTTAATTTAATATTTTGGTTGAATAACTGAGTCACATTCTACCAGTTTAGTTTTGATTTAAACTACTAAATTGTTAAGAAAATTAAGAAAAAGATCAAAGTATTGCATTCTTATCCATGAATATGTATGAAAGGAAATTTCTAGCTAATATGATTAGATTTTGAGCTATAACACATTAAAAATTAAGAAACCACTTTTCCTCTACAGTTGTAATGCAAATCTTCAATGTATAACATCAAATGGCCAGGATAAACCAGAAATAAAATACTGCCGTGTAAACAAAGCCAGGTGCTACTAACTGCCTTCTACTCTCTTTTATATACTGAATTTATCACATGCATTTGAACAAAAAATATTCAGAGCAAATGTACAGCTGTGATGTCTTAGAGCAAATGCCTGAGAAAGAGTCTTTGCATCAATCAATCAAAAGGATGTCAATACAGAACAACATTTTCTGTGCAAGCAACTTCTGAGCTTTATAAAGAATCTAAAATGTTCATTCAAAAAACTCAGACAGGCTTGTATACACCTGTGTCCATAGGTTAAAAATTTACTCAATCTAAACCTCTAGAATGAAGCTTTTGATACTTTCTGAACTAGTGATTTCTATACAGTGCTTGCTTTCCTTGCCTGAAAAACAAACATTAAGTTTATTGTCCTTTATTTCAGAATGAATTAATTTTTCCCAAAGACAAAAACTCAACATTCAATTACAGATCTTTGGTGTGTATGGCTCAGATGCTATCTAGTCATAATTAAATGCTTTCAGAGATCACAGAGCCTTTTTCAGGCTCAAAAGACAACTAAAAAGCCACTGTAATTTTTTAGTTAATAGGCAAGAGTTCATTTTTTGAATTTTCTTGGTTTTGCAGCATCATTAACAGGAATAGTCTGCTGAAGTAATCAAAAAAACATTAATGACACAAATACATTAAGTTCCAACAGATTTTCTGAAAGCACAATGTGTATTTGACTCATCGAACGCCTTAAAAAAGTAACACTTCATTTTTACAAAAGTTTTAGAAATAACAGAATTCACTAATAATTGTGGCCATAACAGTGTCTACAAACAGTATTCATGAGACTGTTAGGCGAGTAAATTTGGGGGTTTTTTTTATTTTTATCGTTGTTCTTTTAAAAAAAACATTCTGTAAAGTATTTTTTTGTCAGAAATATCTCACCAGAAGGCTAGCCTTACATTATTTCACTCAGCTACCTTGCATACGCTTTTCCATTTTTTCCTTGAGTATTTGCTGTCAAAATCGAAAAGAGATCCTTTAGACTGAGCCCAGTACTGACACTGAAATTATTTTGATGATTGAACTCTCAAAGTGAATTCAAATTGACCAAATTGGAATACCAGATTTTGATGCTATTAGTTAATCAGTAACAGAAATTTTTGGCTTCTTATGAAAACACTGAGCTATTCTGGAAAACATCAGTAATAAAAACATATTTTTTTAGTTTAATTATTATGTTTTTATAATCAAGTAACAGTGTACAATGCAGACTGTAATGCATAACCCAGCACAATTGGTACAGAGCCAAAGTATACCACAATAGGCTGCCAATGAGGGAAATGAGAATAAGTCACCAAAAAGCTTTGAGTGTGCTTGGAGACAGGAAGAACAGACACTTCTGGATAAAATACAGCTAAAAACCTTGCCTCAAACTGCCTGACATTTATCTGTGGTTGGCTTAGGTTTAGGTTTTGTGTTTGGTTGAGTGGAGGTTTTTTGGACAGTATCCACTGCTATTTAGTAAATCTCAATACTTCTTTTAATAATCATAAATTTCCATGGTTTTTCAAAGCCTAGAAACTGAAGGGTTTCCTGCTTTTCTATATGCTAGTAAAAAGATCCCAGAAGGCCAGAAAGTTTGACAGATCTACCTGAGCAAAATTAAACTTGCATTATTTAATAATCTATACTGCATTCATTCACCTACACAAGCAATGCAGAGGACTGGAAATACAAAATTAAAGTAATCTTGCTATTTCAGTTTTCTAAGCACTGGACCAGGCATATCCAAACAATTAAATACTTCAACTTGCAATCCCAGTTTGCAGCACAATAGCTATTAAAAATCCTCTCTAACATTTTATTACCATAATTTGTCTTTAGAAGCTCCCCACAGAATTTTTTCTGCATGAAACTACCCAGTGCTGTCCAGAAACAAAAATATCTGAAAGTAAAAGTATTCGGCTAACCAAGTTGCAGTGCTCTGTGCAAAACCTCTCGAAACAGCACAACAAGCCTGCAGTCTAAGACTGGAAAAAGTTCCAGGTGAATTTACACATAAACAGTACTGCTTGCTTGTTAAATGTTTTGACCTGCAAAACTGGGATGCCAAAAATAAACTGTGTTGCTCCTCTTCTTATGCACAGATAAAAGACAAAGTATTTTCATCTGAGAAACACCGAACCTTCCCCACTATAGAATACTGTAAAAGCCTCATATTCCAGCATCACATTTCCTATCTTCAGTTCTTCAGAAATGCTCGTACACTGCTGACCTTGTAACAGGGCCACTGCCATTTTAATCATAGGACAAAAATCAGCATAACATGTAAGGTAAGGCACTCAACTGCTTCCACCTCACCTTAGCAAAAATACCAACCAGGAGAGTTATAATACTGAACTATACTGTGTTACATGATGGCAATTCTAGGCTGAGAAATACACAGCAATTAAAACAACCTTCTTAGGAAAGTCTTCATGAAACTTTTAATGAAATTTGCATTTTTATTTAATCTTGAAAACCAACAAGCAAGGACTTTCAGTAGCAGTAAGAAATGATCTGTTGGAAATCTTCCATGAATGTGTGTAAAGTTGAAGTGATACCACTGTTCCGATAATCTGGGCAATACGCAGAAAAATGGGAATGAAAGGCAGAAAGGCTTGCCTACAGACTATATGATGGTGGTTAGCTTTACAATTCCTTACCCTCCAAGGCTTTTCAGGATAGACTATCTTGTCAACAAGATCTTCTGGCAGAAACTACTGCTCGGGTTAACACAGGCCCCATTCAATTAACTGATTTTGATGCTGAGAACTCCTTACCAGCGTTGTTTCAAACAACAAAGCACAAACTTCTTTCCTGTAAAAATAATATTCACTACTCCTCACCCCCCATCTCCAACAGAAAACTCACCATGGTTCTACTTGCTTAGGAAAGCTACCGTAGTCTATTTATAAGTTAGATAAACACGGCTGGATATGATAAAGCCAAAGCGTCCTACTGATCTTATAGTACATATTTCATCATTGACACAGGTAACAGAACTTCTTAGGAAAGATGGAAGAACAGTATCGATACTTTGATGAAAATTTCAGCATACTGCTTTAACAAAAAATGCTTAGCGGTTTATCTGTGGATACAATGCCAAGAAATATAAAATGTCTAAAAAAATATATCAAGCGGTAGGCATTAGACTAACAACATAAACTCTGTAACAGATGCCCTTCCCAAACAGCATTTTATTTTACCTAAAACAGCAGCATAGCTTAATTTATTCGAGGTGGGGGTGCTTGCAGGGGGGTGGGGGGAGGTGGGGCAGGGTGTCTAATGGCCTTCCTCCCTTTCCTCCTTACCCCAAATAAAACTGAAAGGAACATTATGGCCAAGTCAAGACTGGAAAGTTCTTTCAAATCCATGAGCCAAGCGTAACTTCTCCAAACATATTTTCTTAGCTGTGAATCACTACCTACGTTGCACTTTAATTTCTTTTAAAAGAGCAAGGTACTATACTATCCAGGTGCAATTTAAAAACCTCCAGCAGACCCAAGAAAATGAGCAGGAATTCAGTCTTGCAACCAATGGAATCAGGGCCTCATTTCCAAAAGAAACTCATGCCTTTAAGGCTACTAAGAGGTGATCTTGATCAAAAGCTTCTGACAAAAAAAAAAAAATAATAATCTGCAACAAGCACAGCAGGGCAGGACTGCTCTTCCTGATCCCAAGAAGATATTACCTGCTGAGTATATACCTTTTGAATAGTTTGGTACCCAATGTTTCCAAAGTGAGAAGAGTAGGATGATTTCTGTACTCCTCCGACAATTTATAGTAGTTTTATCTTTACACAATAGAGGAGCAACTCAGTTGTCACTATCATTAGGATAGCTATATAACTAAGGCAAAATCCTTAATAAACAGTTAAATAACTATGAAAAAGTGGGGTTTTTCTTTTTAGAAGTTAGATTAAAAAAAAACATACAAACACCAAAACAAAAGACGGACTTACTGGTTATCATTGCTCCAGTTACAGAACCCAGAAATCCAATGCTGACCACAATGACAGAGATCAGCCTCCCCTGCCTATGCCTCTGCAGCATCACAAACATTAATACTCCCACAGCACCATGGACAAAGAGAGAGGAGAAGAGAGCCCACAGGAAAACCCAGTACCACATCTCTGAAAGAAAGCAGTCAAATAAAGGGTTAATATTTCTGAGACAAGTACTTTGTAAGTAAGAAACTTTAAAACATTGCATACAACCAACAGTAAGGGAGCAGCAATACTGATTTCAATCTTACAAGGAATGAATGTGACAACATCAGCATATGCTCAAGACACTTTCCCACTTCTAGCAGTCTATCAAAAAGCAACAATACTATTATGATCAAAAAACTATAAAAAAGATTTGTCACAATTCTTAACTCAGATGTATTATTACAAGAATTCTGTCATTCTTTTAATGGTGTCTTTAAACAATGTTAATTGCAGCTTCTTACCAGGTATTGTAACTACTCCCGAGGAATGAAATATTCTCTGAAACAAAAACCGAACCAGAAAAATAGTCAAGAATTGCGGGTTGTTTCTTTGTTTGGGTTTTTTTTTTTGTATTAAAAAACAGCCAAACAAACAGAGACAGCATCAGGTAACATCAAATGGGAAAACTGAGATTAAAGACTTCAGTTTATCTACCCAGGAGCTGTAACAGTGTCCTATTGAATTAGCTTCAAAGGCACAAATAAAAACACTACAATTTCAACAAGAAATTTTAACACATCTAACTCCTTGCTTCCAATTGCTTAGCAAAGAACTTCAGAGAGACAGGTAGTCACTATTATTTAAACTACTAAGCAAGGAAATAGATCGTGAGAACATGTGGAGTACAAACATTTCACTGAAGAATGGCAGACATGACCATTACCTTCAAAGAAATGAGCAAGAACCATCAATGAAACTACATAAGTAGTAAAGAACCTTTCTCACTTGGTTTTACTATAACTTAGTAGGGTGGCAAAATGCAACAAAAGAGAAAAAAATAATTTATTTTTTAAGTCAACTACAGTAGGAATAGATCATCACAGAATTCAGGAAAATGTGCCCCAATTTGCTGACTGACATAATCCCACAAAACTGTCATTAATTCAGATTTTTTGCTGCAGTTCCACCTCAAAAAAATAATACAGCTTCCTTACAACAGCAAGATACTTGCTGTCTATGAGGTGAGCCTGTACTATTTATCACAGCTTGACACACACCAGTCATTGGAGCAGAAATATGACTCAATTAGCTAACTTAAGTACTTAGCAGTTCTAACAAAACATACTGTGAAAGGATGCTGAGAAAGAATGGTTGCTACATGATAACCACAGCCCTTTGGGTCCAGTGTCAATATTGGATGTATAATCATAGCACAGAGTTTAAGCTTTTCACTTAGTACTTAGAGTAACTCAACCCCTTCCCGTTCACACAGACATAAAAAGCAGAACTATGTCACAGGCCTTAAAACTCCTCTGAATTATGGCAACCAAAAGGCCCTCTTCAGAGAGCAGCAAGGAAGATGGGTGGTAAATTAAATTCAATTAAGATTTCAGCTGTAGTTCCAGAACTAAATTTCCTTCCCAAGTGCTTGGATATACACACGCATATACCGACAGGGGCTCCAAGCAGCTCTCCTCAGATCTTCCATCCCTTCACTCTGGCCCCAAGTTGGGTGCCAAAAATCCTTGCAAAAGGAAAACGACTGCAGTACGGTTTCACTAGATGTCTCACCATTCTCAGAAGCTACTGTGACAGAACAGTGGCAAGAGTGCCAAGTCGTCACTCTACAAACACCTGACAAACCCTTCTACTAGCATTAAGAAAGATAAACTGCTGATATCTAATCTGCCATGGTCATGGGGAGTCTGGGAGGGGAACCTCTCCTGTAGTCCTAACAGGCCTCGTCTGTTACTGGTACAGCTTGGGTATTCCCATTGTTTTTTTTCTAGTGGAAGCAAATCAGCAAGGAGAAGAATCAAAGGATCTGTCAATACAGAACCCAGCAGGATCTGTCAATACAGAACCCAGCAGTCCTGCTAGACCTACAGTTTGGCCATAGAGAAATAAGCCTTAGAAGATAGTAAAAAAAGTTTACTTCCCTGCAAAGTAAATCACATACAATTTCAGGTGGGAAAACATTGTCAGGAATGAACATTTTCATTCTTCTAGCATACATCAGAAGAGCTGCCAGGGATGACCCTTTCATCGAAAGATGTCACAAAAACAGATTCCTAACAGCTCAAAACACTATTCTATTAAAATATCAACTAAGCTCCTGTCCCATGGAGGATCATTTCCATGAGGACCAAATAGACTGTTCACAGATAACAAATAATAATTTTAGAGGTATGGACTGAGCAGACTAGTTCAGCAATAGACTGAACAGGTCCTCAAGTCTAAACTGCTTTGGCAACACTGGCAGTGAAATCACCCACAAGGTCTATGCTCCATTTTACCATATGAGTAACCATGAAGAACAGAAATTAGAAAGAATGTATCTAGTAGGCAAGACAAAGCATTTCCTTGCTTGCAGATGTTGATCTCTGAAGACCTTCCACCTACAAGGTATTATGTGCCTATTCTTCAGTCTCCCAATTTAGTTCTCCACAGTAATGTGGTTGAGCCCATCTCCCAGATTACTCAGAGAAGCACAAAATTAAACTGTTGGCAGGTGAACGTGATGCTGAATGCAGCTTTAAAACTTGTTCTTATACAAAAGAGGGTGTTTTGCTTTGTGTGCCAGTAAATACTGTAGTGGAAATGCTGTCTATTCTCTGGACACAACATCCTTTCCTGCAATTAAGTCTGTCACACAATTTCCATACCACTCAGCATACACTAATAATCCAGGCCTCTTTTACTGAGTAATTTGCTTATCAGGACAGTGCTGACAATATTCTTGACCCAAATTTTCATTTCTCTTGAGTAAGGCAGATTGCAGGAGATGAATCAACTATCAAAAAAAAAAAATCAAGGACCTCTGCAATATTACTAAAGTAAAGATAACCTGATACTCCAGAGATACTCTGAGAACACATATTTCAAATCTGCAGTTGAAGAAAATGCTTGGTTCTTAGGTAAGGTTACACAACAACTGCAGGCTTCTAAGACTGGCAAACACTCCATAACTATGACAATGGGGTATTGATCAGTATCATCCCACCAGTCCTTCCACAATCTATAAACAAACTTCTGGAAGGTGTGCTGTCATGGATACTGACTTCAGGTACATATCAACTGATTTCATAAAACTGCATCAGAATGAGATAAACTCATCCTCATTTAACATGAATCCAAACACTGGCAGACTCCATCATTCCAGGTGAGGGGGACCTGCAATTATGGCAGCCTATTCAGCAGCCAGTTACTCTAGAGTGAGCTGCCAATATATAGATATGCTACGGGGAGAAGCAGCAAAGCTCTTGACATTGTCTCTCAGCAAATGTACCTGGGGGATGCTCTAGACACTGAAAGCTGCACTTCCAGTCACTCTCTCCTAAAATACCATTGCAGCTGAAAAGCTTGAAACTGGACCAAGAAAGTGTGACTCTTGAGACAGTGCCATTCCCTGTTAACATCCACAGAGTTTATAGGCATTGCACCACCTTTTAGGAAATCAGTGTCTGCAGACATTGTCAGCCCTCAACAGCTAGAAAAGGCAACCGATTTCCAGTCTTTGACCTTTCCAGACTTACTAGGATGAGTCTATTTTTAGAAGAAAAGATTATGGGAAAGCTAACTACTGCTCTGTAACTAAGGAACCAAAAATATTTACAAACCTTTAAACAAAATAGCTGCACAGTGAGCAACTATCTTAGGTCTTTTTTAATTTTTTCCTGGTTTCAGCAGGGATGGAACTAACCTCCTTCTTAGTAGCTAGGACAGTGCTGTGTTTTTGGTCTGATTTGAGAACGATGTTGATAACCCACTGATGTTTTTAGTTGCTGCTGGGCAAAGTTTATACTAAGTTAAGGACTTTTGTTTTCTTGGGCCCTGCCAGCCAGAGGGCTGGATGGGCATGGGAAATTGGGAGGGGACACAGCCAGGACAGGTGACCTGAACCAGCCAAGGAGGTATTCCATACCATGGGACATCATGCTGGGTATATAAACTGGGGGGGGAGGTTTGGAAGGTGTGATTGTTGCTGCGGGACTTACTGGGCATCAGTCAGCAAATGCTGAGCAGCTGCACTGCGCATCACTTGTTTTTCCTTCCTCCCTTTTCCTTTGGTTTTCATCCTTTTCCCCACCTTTCCATTATAACTGTTATTATTGTTGTTACCTTTTTATTCTGTTTAAATTGTTCTTATCTCAATCCTAGAGTTTTACATTTCTTTCCGATTCTCCTCCCCACCCCTCTGGGTGGGGGGGAAGTGAGCAAGCAGCTGCATGGTGCTTGGTTGCCAGCTGGAGTTAAACCACAACAACATTCCAAATCGAGCTCAAGGAAAATCAGCATCACCTCTCACTTTGTATTTAAGCCACCAGACATGAGACTAGAACCAGCCCCAAATGTCCTGTTGGGTAACAGAATATAAACTTGAGTTCTTTGATACACACTTCCTTCTCCTGGTCCTTAAAAGCAACACACATGTTGGATTCATTCAGAAGGAAATCAGAGAACACCCAGAAATATTCCTTGTTGCACACAAATGCAGCTGTAGTGTTTAAAGAAACCAGTGAGAAACCAGCACTTCAGAGGCTTAGGTTGCCAAGTCAGTAATATTGTCAAGTCAGTGATGCAAGAAATACAGGTAGTTACACACACCTGCAATAACCCAGTACTTTCTTACTACAAATTATCCATAATACCTTATAATGTTGCCAAATTGACTGTAGATGCTAAAACTTGTAGGTATTCAGAAGACTTGGAGGCGAGTGGAGTGGAATGGGGGAACACCTTCAAGTCCAGCTGAAGGCAAGAGGGAGGAAGAATCAAAACTTTGAGAAGGAGACAGAAGGGGGAAGTGACAGTTGTGGACAAAAAAGTTAGGGACATACACCTATGATACTTCTATTTGCAGAGGGCAGGCAGCAGTGTAAGGGACATAGCAAGCAGTGGAATTAATTGTCTTTGTCCTGTATGTAGGCAAATTACTCAAGAGTTCATCTTCTATTTGGAGTTGATTTGGGCAACTCTATCAAATATACATGCTCTAGATTATGCACCCTTTACCAACTGACATACTTAAATCTGTTAAATGAAAGTAGCTGAAAAGCTTTTCTTTATCAAGTTACTAGACAAGCTATGAGCAGATGGACTAGAAGGGTTGGGTTTTTCATTCCTCCCCTGCCCTCACACACACACACATTCTCACTAGAGATCCTCACCTGCTGCAACAAGAACTGGATTTTAAAAGCAAAGGAAGACAAAAGTCTCCCTGAACAGGAAACAAAGTACAACTCTGCTACTTAATCTTGCAGTTGGAACTATTCTAGCATCTTCCCTCAGTACCAAGATCCTCTAAGTTTCCTACAGAGCCATTATAGGATATTTTTTTGAATTGTTATTAGCAATGAATAGACAATAATTTATATTTTGTATCAGGATGCAACAATAGAAAAAAGGAATAACCACACTACTCAAATATTCTGGAATGACAGCTTACCTAATCATCATATGACAGTAGCATTTCAAAATCCGATATCAAAGAAATTGAGAACTTGATCACACAAAGCTTTTTAATCATTCATTTAGATCATCTCTTTCTTCCTCTTGCAAAGGTGGCTTTTCTTGTGAGGGACTCAATTCAACAGCAGCATAACTTTCAGAAAACTTACAAGACATACAAAATCAGAGCCTTATAATAATTTATGAAC
This sequence comes from Falco peregrinus, assembly GCF_023634155.1. Classification (NCBI taxonomy): domain Eukaryota; kingdom Metazoa; phylum Chordata; class Aves; order Falconiformes; family Falconidae; genus Falco; species Falco peregrinus. The sequence goes on along the minus strand of NC_073723.1, from coordinate 96,707,241 downwards.
CTTTTATCAGTCATCTTTGTCATGTTAAAGTTGCTGTTAAAAAACAAAAAATCTGCAATTCAGAGAATTTTATCAATTGACTATTTTACATAAGTGTTTCCTGTTCTTTAGGTACAGACTACACATTTATTAGCAATTTTTCTGAATCCAAGAATTTTCTTTGTCTTCCTGAATAGGTACTATCCACTTGGTTAAACCACCACCTCACTTCATTAAAACATCACCTTAGTCTGGGAAGCTGAAACAGGACAAATCACTTTTTAGTACCTTCCCTAGGAAAGGCAGGAAGAATCATCCTTTCTTATCCTGCTTTATTTACTCTTTTTAAGCCTGGTAGTTCAACACACTCACTTATTTACTTCTGCTGATTAACTGGGCCAGTGATGAAGACAACCGAGTAAGGTATTTAACACAGATGACCAAGGTAAGGAGGACAGCCCATCTTTTAAGCAAACTAGAGGAGGCTACAAGCTCCACAAACCTAGAGGACAATACAGTCATTCTTATCCTGACATGCTGAGGGCAGAGAACTTGACGCAAAACTTTAAGCAAAGAATGGGCTGGGGATAACACTGAGAGATGCCACTAGGAAACAGAGAATGTGGACCTCTGAACACAAATGGGCCAAACTTTGATTGCTCAAAAATACCCGAGTAGTGAGAACTTTTTTTGCAATACCTATACAGGCAAGGAAGTGAGACTGAAGTGTCTTAAACAGCTGTACCAGCACGTTCTTATGTCCTATATACTAACTGATTGACACTTTAAGAGGTATAACTTTACCTAAATGATCACTGTTGCTACCTTGATTAAAAAAGCACACTGTCAAAAAATTTCAGTCTTTGCGTAGCTAATACTAATTAGCTTGCTGTTTTGGTGATACAAACATTCAGTCAAGTCCTCATAGAGCTAGTGAAGAGACATGAATAGAATAAAATTTTAAAAAAACCTTCCAACTTCTTTTGCATAACCCTAAGAGTTTCAAAGCTTACTTTCAGTGTATCCAAATCACTTTAAGTAGCCAAAACACAACTTATTTGTATCAAAATTCTACAGTTCCCAAAGAAATACAGGGAACTAGGAAAGATCCAGTACTTACTGGCTTACAAGCACATCCAATTTATTGCACAGATGCCATAGGTTTTCTAATAAGGACAACCGTGACCTATTTTTCAGGTTGATTTTAAATTCTCAGCACTTAACCACTACCTTAAACCTTGTTTTCAGTTTATGTTCCTTTCCACTGGTTTGATTTGGGTGGGGATTTTTTCTACCAGAAAAGCTGCAAGGCTCAAATGGCTTTTAATTCATGCCCTATCACTCCTGTTTTAGAGGCATTTTGTTGATTTAGGTATTTATACATATTGGATACATATCATACATTATGCTTGTGTACTATATATACACATTATACCTATATTAGTGTAGGTATACACAACCTTCAAGACTAGAAAAAGAGCTTTTAAAGCATGCCACAGTTTAGAATAGCATTCATATCACTTCCATCATATCAACACTTGAAGTTGCACATTCTATCAACAGCTTCATCCTGGGCAAACCAAAATGCAAACACACAAAGTCTATAAATGCTAACAATTTCAAGTATTAGCTATATAAATGAGCATGCTGTCCTACTGCCACTCAGCATCAATAAACGTGGAGTACCTCCTTAGCTCTTCATCTTCAGCATTTTTCTTTTCCTCTAGTCCTTAGCTTGTTTTGCCAAATAAATAATGATCGCCTATAACATTTCATAAATCAAAACAGATTACTCCAAAAGAAATTATCTCTTGAGATTTTGATCTATGCACCCAGCCTACCATCTACTACTCAGATAAAGAAAGGACAGTATATTATACCTGCAAATGTAAATCAGTTTTTTTTACATACAACAGTATTTCCTCCATCACTGGGTCCCTTTCCTTAATTATTGTATTAACCAGTACTTTCAAAGTTAACAGGACTATACAGTCAAACTGTTCTTTGGAGATGCTGATTGTTTTGCTGCATTAAGCAGAAGAGAAGCAATTGCTCAATAGTATTTAAATCGTAAATTACAGATTAGTCCTCTCAGGTTACAGGATAGGGGACAAAGACATCATCCAGACAATCAGGGACGAATATGTAGAAGATAGAACTTTGGGGAAAAAAAGAATAAAAATTTAACAGACAAGGAATATCTTCAATGTGGCACCCATAATCTCTTACAAATGTTCACTTTCAACAAATTCAGGAGTTACTAGTGTCTAGCACTTTAAAATTATGGACTTTTATTTCAAAGTGTATAAAAACAGTTGCTGGAGTCTTGAGCTCACCACCTTAGGACACCAGGAGGAAGAAAACCCTGACTTCAGAAGTCAATACAGTACAACACATGCTTTTTTCCCCCATAAACTTTTCTGCACGCAGTGAAAACAACATTCTCCCCACACCTCCTCAGTGGCTAATATAAAACCTACTCAGACCAGAAGCTTATACCTTTTGCACATGCAATAACCAGATGCAAACAAAACATCTATGTTGGTTACAGGAAGAGTAGAAATATCACCAAGTTCTTCATTGTGGAAGTAGCCTTTAAAGAAATAATTTATTTTAATGGGTACTCAAACTGGGATTATTATTTTCTTTTCAGTTCAGATTCAGCTATTACCCAACTTCTTCTAGCAAACGCTGATCTAACACTAACTCTAAAACACAACCCATTCACACAAAGGGGCTGTTCTTGGGATTTGCTGGAGGAGGTAAAACAGGGTGATGTAAAAGACACCTCTCCCATGGTTACTACAGCCTTACCTCCACCTCCCACGTCAAGGCAGGAAAACACAAAGCAAAGTACATTGTGTTGGTAGGCCTAGATTCAGCTACAACGAACAGTGCTTGCAGGTTTAGCTATTGCAGTGTGTTGTGATTGTGGCAGGAATTAAGTTGTCTGCGGTCTCCTGGGTACTTTGGGCCATATATGAAAGACAGAATTTCTTTTTGTTGAACCTAGATCAGATATAAGGTATAAAAAAAATAATGGCTCAGCTTCTCATTAAGAGGAAAAAAACACCAAAATTAAACCATTCATGTTTGTAGCATTCCTGATTTAGGCTGGAGTTCATATCAGGTTCCTGTTGGAAGTTTTGACAAAATAATGAATTTTTAAGAAGGATGTTGATAAAATTTTAAAGCTTTGTGCAAACATAATCAACATTGTTTAGATAAACACGGTAAATTTTTACTTGTGCAACTTACAAGCCAAGTCCAGACCACAGCTTTTTATCTAAAAGTATGTACAACACAGTCTTAAAGAATATTCATGGAGCACTGTATATTTATGTATTTTTTTTCCCAGTACTCTGAAGGAGTTTCTACTTATACTTTACAGAGATGGAAAAGCAAATAAAATTAAGTAGTCAAACAAGACAAACTCATTCACACAGCTGTTTTCTTAGCATCGAAAAAAAGAATTTATGTTTCTGAACAAAGAGTTTTCTTTGGTAAGTATTTCAGGAGCATTTTACCTAAGTTTAACAACAATTATTTGTTTAATATTAATTCTTCTATTAAAAACAATCTCCTAAGATATAATCTGTAACAGTGTATCTTATATAGAAAATCCAGTGAAATTATTAACTGTCAACAGTCCATAAAATACAGTGCAACAGGCTGGCATTCAAGTTCCAATTCAAGAACTGTAGCGCAACTACAACTGACACAGACAATCTCCAACAACACTACCAGGAATAAATCATTTTTCAGATTCTTTTAATTAAAAAGAAAACCCATTCCACATTAAAAATACCTTGCACAACCCCTCGTTATATTGCAAAAGTGTCAAGAAACAAACTGGCTTATTGCAAAAGAATGAAGAAACAAACTGTTTTGCTTACTTAACACTCAGCACTGAATTTCACAGAAATGTGTATGTTGCAAAATGTTCTAATAAGAAAAACTTTATAGAGGATGTCTGGCACAAAGAAAAGTTAAAGGGGAAAGTTCACAATGGATTTAAGAGTACAAGATGTATTTTTATAAGTATGTAAAAATACTCAGAAAATGAGTTGTATTAGTGTGGTGACACACTAGTATCTGGAAAACAATTATCAGACATCTTAAAAAGTTCACGGATCAAATAAAACAAAAAAATCTCTATAACCTTTTCATTACATTTACAAGAACAAGTAAAGTAATAAAGCCTAGGATGATCACTTTTTTTGCTACAGCTCCAACTTCACCTAGACCTCTATTTTCATCATACTTCTTCCACCTTGAATAGATTTTAAATATATTTATATATATATATAAATCATTACCATACAGGGGGGGAAAGATGGCATAAGAGCGTCTCATTAATATTAGAGTATTTTCATAAATATTTAAAATACATCCCCTTCATCAACATTTTCCACTAATCCATCACCACCTGACATACCCCTATACCAAGAAGAAAGAATTCACCCAGTAACATCTCTGCTACTGACACCAAATCTCTGCTTATTCAGAGCTGGAAGCTTATGATTTTGTTTACCCCTGGGCAGAATAGGAGATCAGAAGATACACCTCTCCACTACATGCCATGGGTCTCACAGAAGTCCACATCCAAGTTTGAGCATGAGATTAAGCAGAAAAAAAGCCAGCTCTTGCCAAAGCCAGCTAAAGCTCCCCTCTCCTAACAGAGGGGGAAGCCCAAGCTCTGCTTTGGTTCACAGAAGTCTTTCAGAAAAGCACAGTCTAAGAACTCCTGATGCTCAAGATCATGTCTATGAGTCAGGAAACGTCTGCCACCTCCTTAACTCCTACAGCTCCCATTGTCCATGGAGCTGGTGGTGGGGTGGGGGAGAAGCCTCCAATTCCCTGTTAATTTCTCTGGGTTTTTTGTAGTTGGTTGGTTTTTTTTTTTTTTCATAGCTGTCAAACGCCAACGAGCATCTATCCAAAACCCACCCAAACCAAACCACTCCCCCAAACATACTCCAGCCTTCCATACATATTTATATATTCACACATGCTTCCTACAACCCTTTACTCACACACAGGGATCTACCAGCTCGCTCATATACACATACCCTATACCATTAGCCTTTTATTATATCTATACTACAAAAGTGAGCGAACACAGTCACACCCTCGGCCTCTTTACTCGTGCAGACACCGGGCACACAGCCCAGTCCTCCCGCCGCCGGACACGCGGCTCCCTCCCGTTCCCCCGGGGATACACACACGCTATGTAGGTGCCCAAGGAGCACCTCGGCCCGCTCGCACACAGCCGGCTCGGGCACACAGCCCCCGCCATGCCACACACCCACGCCCGCCATTGTGTGCCGCGGGGGTCGCTCCCCCGCCCCGCCGGGCCCACCGCCCCCCCCGGCCCAGCAGCCCGCCCGCCCCGGCCCCCACGCGTGCGGCAGGGCCAGCCCCCCCCGCCGCCCCGCACGCCCACCGCCGCCGTTACCGGTGAGGTGGCGGAGGACGGTGCCGTGAGCCCACAGGCTCAGCACTTGCTGCACCGACAGGTTGATCATGGAGTTGTCTCCCGCTTCCACCTTCATCGCGGCGGGCGGGCCGGCGGCCTCTCCGCCGCCGCTCCTCAGCCGGGGGGGACGGGCGGCAGCGGCGGCCTGGCGCCGGGCGCCTCTCGCCGCCGGACCGCGGGGCGGGAGGGCTGCGGCGGTGAGGCGCGAGAGGGCGGGGAGGCGGCAAAGGGGCCTCCGCGCCGCGGGGGAGACATCGAGGACGGAGGAGGAGATAGCGGCTGGGGAGGGGGAGCCGAGCGATCGGGCCGGCCGCTGGCGCTTCCCCGCGGCTCAGGGGCAGGGCGGGGCGGCCCCGAGGTGCGAGCCGCCGGCGGGGGCGGCCGGCAGGGCCCGCGCGGAGCCCGTCGCCGCCTCCTTCTCCATCGGTAACGGCCGCCGCCTCGCCAACGGCGCCGTCACGCCGGCCGCGGGCATCACCTGGAGCGGGGCGGCTGCCAGGCCCCCCCGCCTCACACGGGCGGCTCCGTGCAGCAGCGGCCCCGCCCGCGGCCGAGGGGTGAGGGCGGCGCGTGCCGCCCGCGGCTCCCGCCGCGAGACGCCCGCCGCCGCCGCCGCCGGAGGGGCGGGAGGGGGAGGGGCGGGGCGGCCCCGCGCAGGCGCGGGGCGGGGCGCGGGCACCGCCGCCGCCCGGGTGTGGGGAAGGGGCAAGCGGCCCGGCGACCGTCAAGCAGCGCGCGAGCCGCACGCCTCTGCCTGATTGGCCCCGGCCGCGGGGGCGGGCTGGCCCCACGTGCCGCTGGCGGCCGCTCGGGCCGGTGGGGCCGCCCGGGGCCCGCTCACCTGGCGGGCGGGACCGGCCCGGGACCGGCAGTTAGAGACGGGGCGGCTCTTCCCCGCGGCGTTAAAGCGCCAAGCTCCGGGGAGCGCGGCCGTTAGCAGCCCGCGGCGGGTCTGAGGCTCCCCGGCCGCCCCCGGTCGCCGCTGAGGGGAGGTAAGGAGGCGGTGAGCTGCGGGGCCGGGCCGGGCAGCCGGGGCACACAAGGTGCATGCTGCCCGGGACGGCCGGAGCTGCCGCAGCTCGGGTGATAACCGGTTGTGCCGCCGAGGAGCTGTCATCATGAGGCAGCATCCGGCGCTGCGACATCCCCGCCTGTTCCTCTGAACCCCGGAGCTCTACAGGCCCTGCTGCTGCCGGTTAAAGCCCTCCGAAGTTAGAAAACGTGAGAAAGCTTGCGCAAATCTGGATTCTGTAACCATCCTTCAGTTAGTTCCTTTGCTTTAAAGAATTAATTAAAAAATGCAGTCTTTAAGCTGAACGCTGCCTCTCTCAAAGCCCAGGATGCACAGCTCTTAGTGATTCAAAAGCCAGCAATTTCCCCCTCGTTCTTAAATATGTGTCCCCACGCCGTATTCAGCGCGCGCATTTCCTCACTGGCCTTCCTTCAACAGTGCTTGCTATAGTTCTTCATTTTATGTCAGCATCCTTTGATGTAAGGGTAAAGTAATTTGCAATTTATAGATAAAGAGCCACAACCAATAAATCAGCTAATATCCTGCTTGATGCCCATGACCCGGTTTTTTTTCAGACAGACTATTGTGGGATGTTTGGCTCAGTGGACCGCTCCCAAAGCCTTTTGTTTGCTGCTGACAATGCTTGGCATTTCTGCAAGTAGGTATCAAGCCAGGCAATGAGAAACTCACAGTGAACAGCTCCCCGGAGGGCTCTGGATTTGGCTGATTAAGCACAGGATCACTGCGATGGATAAAGAACGCAGCTCTGAGCCAGGTCCTGTTCTGTGATTGAGGGTAGGTCCTCCCTCCCTCGCCCTGCAATCCCACCACCTTACAGTTGCGTAATTCAGGCCTCACAGAAAATGATTGCTTTCATTACACGCTAGCGATTCATTTTTAGGGCAGAATTATTCCATATGTGAGTAGGGCTCAGTGAGAAAATAAAGTATTACTTACGTTTGTATGTGAAACATCCAAAGAAGTGTTCAGAAACAGTTATTCTGGTTTATTCCTTTTAACTTCTGCATGCTGAACTTTGAGAAAGCAAACATTTTTCAATGTGCTTAGAAATATCCCCAACCTTCAATCTGTACTGTAGACCAATGCCCCAAGAACAAGTATACTCTAAGGGACACTGTGGTGTAATAAGAGAAACTCTCAGACAAAAGGAAAACCAATGTTTTGTGAATATTTTAGCTTAGAAACCCTATCGTCACCTACTGACAGATGTCGGCAAGACCATCTGGTAGGCCAGAGGCTTATGTGGGAGCATGCATCTATCTCTCAGCGTGCCTTGGACGAAGCAGCAGAAACAACCACAATTCATCTCTCCATATTGTGACTACATATGAGCAGGGGCTTGGCTTTGTGGCCAGTGTTTTGTCCTCAGCAAGACATCTCACCTGGGAGGTGTTGCCATGGAAGTCCTGAGAGTATTTGCTCCCTGCGGGGATTCTTATGAGCTCTGTAGGTGGCAACACGCGGAGCAACAGCGGTGACGTCGAGGGGTCCCCAGCAGGGCTGAGGCAGCTGGGCTTAGGTTGCTGCTGGAGCTGTGACCCTGGGGGAGAATAAGCTGGGGACGCCTGGGCAAGGCAAGCAAATGCAGCGATGGCTGGAAAGATCTCAAGGAGGAGAAATCACAAGGGGCAGCAGTGCCCTGGTAGATAAAGCAGACAAGAGAGGAAAAGAAAAAGGAAAGGAAAAGAAAAAGGAACACGATCTTAGTATTTAATCAGATAGGGTAGTTCTTTAAAGTATTAAAGGATTTAAAAAGCTAAGTTGATGTTTTGTGAAGGCCTGATAAGACCACTCCATACCCTTGTGGTACCTTGGGATGGGGGACAACGACGAGGACGGCAGAGGACGTGGGGACAGACCAGGGATGGTGGCTGCATAAGGGGGCTCGGGGGCCTTGCTGGCAGCCTGGCAGGAGGAGGGGGACACCCGGCCCCGATAAACAGAAACGAGTAGGAGCAGAAATTAGAAGGTTTGTAACCGCAAGAAAAGCTGGGGGCGAGGGGAGGCCACCCCACAGACAACCCCCCCTGTGGTACGGGCACAGCCGACGTTCCCACGGCGGGGCGGTCCCGGGCCCGCCCGCCTGCGCCCCCTGCCGGCCGCCTCCCCTCACGGCCGCCGGCAGCGGGGCCGGGGCAGCGCTGGCCCGGCAGGCAGCGCTCAGCGCCGCGGGGTAGTTAAAGCCTTGAAGTACTTTACGAAAGTACGAACGCACCGATGAAGAGGTCCTTGAGGAATGCCTGCACTCTTACACACGGACTAATCCTTATTCCAGACGATCTCGCTTTCCTTCCAGCATAACTCCCGCTCCCCGTTTCCCTCACAGAAGCCGGGAGATTTGGAAGCTTCCCTGAGCTGCGTGGATGTGAAGCACTCCAAGGAGCTGGCCGTAAACCCCGACTTCAGGCGAGGGAAATTAGTTTTACAGGTGGAGGAGCAGGGTCAGCTTAGCTTCTCTGCCCCGTGAAAGAATAGAATATGTCTACATAAGCTGTTGCTAACGTCTGGTATTGCTTTCAGAAGCTGAAGAAATAATGATAAATTTGATTGGAGAGCCCTTGGCTGAATCATTTTCCACTTGGAAAGGTAATGCTGTTCAAAATGAACCCATTTCTTAAGTCACGTCTTTTTAGGGAAACAAATGACACAGAGCATCCTGCATCGTTACATTTTGAAGCAAATATATTCACATTTTTGCATCATGAAATCAAGCTTTTTCGTCATTCTAAAAAGTCAAAATTGAAACAACATGTTCCGGTGCCCTTGAAGACAAAAATTTCCACTCAGGTTTTTCTAACCAGCACTAGCCATGCAGGCTGACCGGCACTGCAGGTAAAGATCGTTTTTTCCTGAATGGATAACCCCAGCACTGTTCAGATATCAGGCCATTTTTTTCCCCCCACTTCAAAAGGATTATTTTTAGCCTATGATTCAAGTTGCTGACATTACCAAGTGCAGATAATAAATGAGTACCTCAGACGTTAGCAACAGATTTCTGCATACTTGCCCCCCCCCCTCCCCCGACCACCATTTTACACACAGCAGCTACTGCTCCATCAGAAGAATTGGCAGCCACAGCTAGTTGTGGCTTGAGAACCGGGTCACTCGGAGCTCGTTGGCCTCGTAATCTCAGCTCTTAAAAGGCTGAAACGCGATCTCAGCCCTAGCCTTGGTGATGGATGAAGACGCCTTGACGGCGATGTAGGAGAGGAAGGAAGTAAGGCGATATCACAGGCTAAATATCGCAACCCTCCCCAGCATGAAAGCAGCCTCACAGGTTGATCTAAGCCACCAAAAATCATTCCAAGAGGGCTTCCAGGGCTGCAGAGGCAGGCGGAGGTGCACAGGAGACCTCTCCAAGCACCGGTAGATGGAGCGCTGGGCACTGAAGGTCCCCCCGCACCGCCGGCTACACCCTGGACTCGTGCAGCATCTGCTGCGTGCTGCCACGGCTTTATTTGCAGTGTTATTTTAATAATAATTGAATCCACGATACCTGTGGATTGTGTTAGCAATCGGCAGTTAGAATCCCCCCCCCTTTTTTTTAATTAAAGCTTTGAAAGAAAAATTCATTAGTCCTGTCAGACTATCCCTCTGTAAAAGAGACTGACTTTTAGCCAGTAGTTTGCATGTATTAAAAGCCTTAAAGATTGGACCCATCATGAAATACATGTCAAAGTCTCACTAACTACTATAAAAAGACTTGTAAAGCGCTGTTGTAAATAAACTCTTGCCTAAACTGGGATCTAAATTTGGGGTTTTTTGCATTTAAGTCCGCTCTCTCTAAAGACCAACCCACGTATTTGTTTTAAACCATACCCCCACTCAGAAAAACAAGGTTTCTCCTACCCTCATTGCACACACACACACACACAGAGGAGTGTGCACTCACACACAGAACAGTTTTAACTCAGGACTACAGTTGAATATCAACTATGCAGCTACTAATAAAAGGATTGTTTTTCACTCTGTGTGAACACTTCTAAAGGAATTTTTTCGTGTGAGTAAGACTATTATCAGAGTTCATATGAAGTCTAACTTATCATTTGCATTTCCCATTTTAAGCTGGTTGAAAGTAGGCAATTACCTGTGAAAACTGTCATTGGAAAACATTTGGAATAGGCTAGCAGAAGCAACCATTGTTCAAAACATAGCTGAATCTAGTTTCACTGTTCCCTCAGGAGTTAAGTATAAAGTAAAAGTGGAGAACAACCCTTGCTCCTTGTTTCTCTTCAGTGCCATGTTCAAAAAGGTTATTGGGCTAAAATGCAAAAAGCTTACTTGCTGCAAGACTTATTTCTTTTAGAATAGCCCCTCCCCACCAACTATTTTTAAAATAATGTACTAGACTCTCAAGATCCACATCAACTTGATGCATGATAGCCACATCAGGTTTCTCATATGCTTAGGTCATTAGCTAGCAAGGATATTGTCAAGTTATTACTTCTGAAATATCCTATTTTAAAATTATTTGGCTTGGAGTTGCTGGAAGCTTGGTAGAGAAATCTGTTCATTCTTTAAACTATTTTTTATTTAACCCTCACATATGCATGTTACTGTCCAGATTGCATATGGGTATTTAAGCGTAGCTTCTATATACAGTCCTGGGCACTGGGTATCTAATGTGCAATACATATTTGCATTTCTTCTGTGATTCAGAATTCAAGAAAACTCAGCTTCAAAATGTCTAAATTTTGTGGAAACATCTGTAACTTGAGCCTGCACAATTAAAGCAATAACTGCATGTATGTATGATCTGCAGCGCCCTTATCCTGAGCTCCATGTCTCCTCTTGTTTGCTCTTCAATCAACGCACTTTTGAACAGGCAGGAGGTGACACATCGGCACCACAAAGCAGGATATTTTCCCAAAACTCCTAGTTTTCCCCCCCAAGGCAGCTGTGCTATGCACAAATCATTTCCATGCTTTACAATACCAGAGTCAGTTCCTAAGCAGGCTCTTTCCCCACTGACCTGGCATCCATGGAAGTAACCTGGAAATAACTAATTGATTTCAGTGGACTTTACATTCAGTTCCAAGTGGTGGAGTTATCTGATCTTATCATATCATCTTTTCATCTGACAACTAATAATTATGTTTAGTAGAATTGTTACAGGTGTTTCTAGAGATTCAGTTGCCTTAGGGAAGAAACAGTTCCTTTCTGCCAGTAAAAAGCCACAGGTATGTATTTTTGTTCCTCTGTAGCATACAACAGTTTTATCTAGTCTTACCCAGTTCTTGATTACCCCAACATGTTTGCAGTGCTGATTTACATAACCTAATTGCTCATTTTATCGATACAGTCTACTTCAGATAATATCTTTAAGGGCATCCACTTCCCCTTTTTTAAAAAGTACAACCATGCCATCATGTTTTTATCTCCCCTGGTTCCTCCAGCTCTACCACCATCCCATGAAATTCAAAATCTGACTCCTGTCTTGATTTTAATTTACTGGTTAATCTGAAATTTTTGGCACCACCACTAGTATATGCGAGTTCAGACCCTTGTGAGGTTCCCATCTGAATTCCTGGAATTTTCAAGCTGTTTTAACAAGTCTTTGAATTTTTCATCCCCTTTAGATTTTCCTCTCCTAGTTCATAGTTCAAGGTGATCATATAAATATGCCACACAACTATGCTTTCCAAAAGTATCCACCCTCTGCATTGCTGAGCAAAATGACTCAGGGTAGAAAAAAGGAAAATAAAAATAATTTAAAAAAGCATCAGCTCACGCGTACAGCAAGGGGATACCAATGTTGTGAGGAAAAGAAAGCCCAAGTCATATGGAACTGCAGGTAGTTGTAACTGTTAAAGCAATAAATACGTGGAGTTTTGCATTTCTTTTGGGCCAGGCCTTGATACTTCATAAAATTCTGCGTGTGTGACCCAATTACACACCAAAGTTTTTCTTCTGAGTGCCTGTTCCTACTGCCTTCAATACTGCCTGACTCTTCAGTAACGTTGCTTCTAAAGAGAAGAAAAAGCCGCAGTGTAACTGGGGTGCACAACCAAGAATCAGGAGACGCAGCTTCTCCAGACTACCCTCTCACTGACAGGTAAGTCACATGGCCAGACTCACATCAGACAGTATCATGCTCTGTGAATAGCCCTCTTGTCGTCAGTGGGTCCCAGAGCCTGGGTAACACTCAAAACACAAAAGACGCCTCCAAATTCTATTTGTAGTCCCTTGGGGTTTTGGTTTCTCCAACTGGAAAAAGAGAGATAACCTTATTTGCGAGGTTTGATTCACTGACTGCTTAAAATGCACTGAAAGATTCAGATAGACAGATGAGAAGCACAAAGTATTGTCAGAGATAAATACTTTCAAGGCAGCTTTGTTACTGTTCTGGCTACCTGCCCACAGTGTTTTCATGCGATTTAATACCACTGGTAGGAGAAATATTTGATTCACTAGATTTGTAAACTCCAGGTGATTAAAAAACCTAAGGGTGGGGAGGTAGGGGAATGAAGTACTTGATTGAGCCAATATTTAACACCCTGTTCAGAAGCATTCTTCTGGACCCTTCTAAGTGAGCTGTTGTGATACTCAATGGTCTTAAGAACACGGAAACAGGTGAGAACGAGAATTATGCTCTCCCATTCAAAGGATGACCTTAGTCACTGTGTTTGGGTTCAGCCTCCCTCTGTGGTCGGCTGTAAGAAATCTCTTTCTTTCAGGAGGGGAAAATTTTGCCATTTGGTTGTACAGAGCACCTAGCTGATAAAGACTTGAACCGAGAAAGCCACACAGTGCAACACCCTCTGGGTCTGGAAGCAGCAGGACGCCTCTGCACGGGGCTGTGCCCGAGAGAAGGAACGCTGCCTCCCACATTTCATTCTCCTGCACTCCCAGTTCAAGCATTAGTGCAGGCTGAACTGGGTGAAAGTAATCTGCACCTGCTCGCGTGGACATGCCTTAGTCAGGGGTATTCTGTAAGCAAACACACTCACTCATGGCCAGGCTTGCTGTCCAAAGCCCTAATTAGAGGTGCAGTTTCACAATCAGTTTAAATATGCCTAAGGCTGCAATGACGCTGGAAATTACCATCTTATATTCTTCCCTCGGGTCCTCCCCGGAGCCTGCACTGGCAAAGCTGTGCACTGAGACCCGAGTAGTGAGCTGAGGGGTCTGAAAACTGAGGTACCTATAGGAGAGGGAGGGAACAGGTAGTTAAGACAGCAGCATTCTTTTAAAACATGTGTAGCTGGATCTGTACACAAGTATGTCCAAAGTCCTTGCTTGTGTGGCAATAATGGAAGAAAGAGAAGGTAAAACAAACTTATCGCTGCTAGGAAAGGCAGGATCTGACCCCAAGTGGCAGAGTGCAATGGCAATAATCTCAGCTTAGACGATGTTAGCTTTTGACTGCAACAGTTGCTATGGCCCTGCCCTAAACATAATTCAAGTCCTGATAAGATGATAGACATCATCTCACAAACATTTTCCTCACCTTCTGCTTGCTTGGTAAGGAACAGAAAGAGTACAGCAGAATTAGTGCATGCAGGTAGCAGTCATCACAGGAATGATAACGCAAAATCAATGCATAAGGTGAAAAAACTTCCTGAAGACATCAGAAATAAACCAGGTTTGTTCATAATGTGTGCGGAATAACTAACCTGCTTTTAAATGATCCACCACTCAGGAAAACAACCCACATGATCAAGAGGAGTCCTACAAAAGACAAAGAACCACAGCCAATTTAATAAGTTGTTTTCTACAGCTAATTTTCCTGTCCCTACTCTGACATCAGGAAGAAATCTGACTCGTTTCAGGTAGACATTAGCTGTCCTGTCCTCAAATAATCTTGGAGAGCTGAGAAAGCAGGAATTCATGTATACAAATACAGCACATTTGAAAAGTATTAACTAAAGCTGGGAATAAACTATTCTCTAATGGAGGTCTCAGACCTGATTAGCAAAGAGAAAGCCGAAGCAGATATTTTCCAAGGGAAATGTGTACAACAGAACTATTCCAGGCTTTTATGACTTGATCTTTAAAACTGGCCAAGAAGAGATTTAATTTCATTTACTTAAACAGATTACAAAAGGAAAATGTCTCACTACCTACCCCTTTGTCAGATGGGTTCCAGAACAGAGGATTAACTAACAGTTTGGTCTTACAGTGTGTGTACACGTACTGCCTTGCATCTGAAAGAGGAACTTGGTCAGTTTGCAAAACGAGGAGAAATACATGTTGGTCCAAGTTCTCTGTTTCGGTCAGCCTATATGGGTAAAGCAGCACAGTGGGTCAGGACGTTAGGGAAAAGGTTTTAAGCATTGGCTTCCACTTCTCACTACATCACATAAAAAAAAAAAAAACCACCCTTTCTGTTTCTACTTGTTCATGTAGAGGCGAAGAAATACAGCTTCTGTAAAAAGCACCACAGTACTGCAAGTACTAATAGCATCAGTATTACAAACGCGTTAGTAACGAAATCCTCCTAACTAGGGGCTGAACCCCTGAGACAGCACGAACCCTGGCACGGAGCCTTCCAGACAGCCTGTCTGTCTGGGGAGGAAGCTGGAGTGAGTGGCTGCAACCTTCCTGCAGCCCAAGCTACCAAAGGAGAGCAGTGCTGCTCACAGCCCGGGTGGCACTAGCTGGAAAGAGCTGTGCCACCGGGGTGCGAGGGCTCAACGCCATCCATCCGCAGCTGCTGCTGCCAGAGCTCTTCTGGAGAGCTGCCCAGGGCTTACAGCTGCCCTGCCGTCACCCACCCCTCTTTCCGGGCTGCATGGCACAGTACTGGTTCGCTGCAAGGCTTGCCCAGGGTAGGGTGTGCGCTGAAGTACCTTAATTGTTGCTGCCTTGCCTTCCTTGCAGATGGGGTCCTGCCTGCAATTCTCTATAGCCACGCAGAACACTTTTTGAACTTCTCTCTCACCTTCAGCTCTTCTGTTTCTACATGTTCAGAGGCAACCCACTCCCTCCAGCCACAGCTAAAAAGTCTAGAGTAACAATTCCTAGGTTAAAGCAAAGTTCAAGCACCTTTTAGTTGGAAATGTATATTCCTAAAGGCTTATAGTGGGTGGTGCTTTGATCATTGTGTCTTTTTGGCTGTATTACTCTTGTTTTGACTTCTGCAACTACAATCTGGTTTTCATGCCAGGGGCTTGCTGATTATATTGGGTTTTGATTTTGCAGTTTTGAAGGGATCTCTAAGAAGAGAAAATCACTGCTAAATGAAGAGGTCATTACAAAATTAGAACATCACTCACATTTCCAAACTGAGCTGAGATCTTGTTGGTGAATAACATAAGCAAGCCCATATGCCTCATAGTGGTGAACTGCATCCAATGCTTTTTAGTAAAGTAATGGAGTAGTTTTCCAGAAGGGTTTCTTGACAAAAATGTAATAATGGTGATGGGAGCCGTGATGTTCAAGATAAGGAGTTTGGGCAAATCAAGACAAGTAAGCAGTTGAAGTGAAAGGCAGAGATACAGAAATCCCCTAACATAATTGAAAAACAGTATCGTTAAAAGATTGCAGAAAAAAGATAATTGCTTTAAAGCAAGACTTCAGGTCTCTGTGCAGAAATATACCTGTCTACATTGTAGATAACATGCTGTGTACAAGTGCAGTACAGCTGGCACCTGCCTGCTGACCTTTGTAGATAAGGATTATCTTATTGATCATACAATTGTTCTATTTGCATATGTGGTAATTATGTGCACTTTTTCCCCTCTGGACCTTCCAAGATAGTCTTCTCGATGAGGGTTGTGATAAAATGTCAACAGTAGAGTTACAGAGTTGAAAGTCTACTCTTCATTTAATCAGTGCGGAGCAAGGACAACGTCTTATTACCCTGCCTTGCCATGAATTCATTGCTGAGAAGTAGCTGCCACGCGTTTGTAGCTGGGTAAGGATGCGTGCACAGCCGGTTACGGCAGGATAAATGAGAGCCGATGAATGCAATCTTAGTTTACTTGCTCCTGGGCACATACCTTTCGCACTGGTCCTAAATGACCACAGCTAAAAAAATAACTTTTTTTCACAGGTAACCAAGGAATCACAAATAAATTCTGGACCCTTTTCAGCTATAGCTTTGAGTTTCATAATTTAACTTCTAATGAAGCTGGTAAAGTCAAGATCTCCAGGGAGCTGTCATCTTTAACTCCAAGTGTCTTTTCCACAGCTCTGTTCCAAAAACGCGGGGAGCTGAGGGTTGCTTTAATCATACGAGTCCTGCTGAATCTGTTAAAGCTCAGACAAACATGATGTCAGCTTCAGGCCCAGCAGGGCACTTTCAGGAGATCAGATTTCTATAAATTACAAAACCACGCTCTTTACAAGGAGCAGCAGACCTTTAATGTCAACGTTTTATAATCCAGGTCACGGTTAGTTTTTTCACCCTGTACTTAGAATAACAATCTTAGCTTGGTTGACCTAACACTGCCATACAGATGTCTGACGTAGAAAATTCAGCAGGAACATTCAGCAGTGTAATTAAAGCAACTTGTGACTTTTGGATCAAGACCAGTATTACCTTATTTATGTTCAGTATGTTACAGAAGATGAAGGCTATTATTTTGCATTCAAATTTTATTTAGAGATATTTAAGCTTAGTCCCCTTCATATTGTTTTTCAGTGCACAGCACAGACTATTGCTACTTTGGGCACTGGTGGCACAATGTGGCAAAAAGCTAATCATATCCTGACTTGTAAGAACAAAACTTTAGAGAGATCTTAAACAACCAAAAAGAGCGAGGGAGGCAGAGGGAAAGGAACAGGTCCTCAGCTGGTGTACATTACGTCACATTTCATCTTTCACCACAGACCTTACAGTTGCTACAAGGTACTGGGAGATGTTTTGTAGGTTCTGATGCATGAGGGGACCTTGGTTTGGTCAGGTGATCACAGGGATGGGATTTAGCAGAGCAGATAATCCCTTTAGTCCTACACGCCAAGGGTGAATCCCTATGCTTTTTTTCCTAAGCAGGAAGTTATACTGATGTTTGATCCCATGGTTTGCAACGTCACCATTACCTCTGCTCACTCTGATCTTCATGGGCTGAACCATAAATACAGTAAGAATCCAAAAGAAACATAGAATCTGTGTGGTGGAAGGTCAGTTTTTGACACCTCAGTTATTTACTCTGTTACAGGCTCCAGTATCGACAGCGACGCTATTTGTGAAATATGAATCGCCCAGCAGAGCATCCCCTGCCAAGGCATTAAATAGGAGATGCTGATCCTCAGTGCTTAAACAGATATTTTGATACAAACTTTTTGTTCTGGGATGCTAATTTGAAAAGCACAACAACAAGAACAATTGACATAATATCATAGGCTGTTGTATGACCACCTGGAGAAATAAGTTACAGTAGCTGTGCTCGTTTTCTGCAGAACACAGTTAGATTTGGTCTTTTCTTTCTAGTAGATGGAACTGAATTTTACCTAAAAGTCTCATCAACTTTAAATGTAGCCAGATAAAAAATGCAAAGAGGTCAGCTTCAGGGAGGCATATTTGGAGAGTGTAGTCATATTCAGAATCAGTTTTTCACCAGGTTTTTGCAACAAAGTATGATAATACAAACCCAAAGGTCAAATTCCACACCAGAGTGAGTAGTCCAAAAATACGCTACTCTGACAGTGTTCCAAATCAGTCAAAGGGCTAGAGCCTAGACGGTCCAGGAGTATTGCCTAGGCTTTAGCCAGGTTCTCCACATAAGGCTGAAATGGCATCTTTCATGAAAACAGAAACAACAAAAAAAGCACACTTTTGAAATTGCTCCATTTATCATATTGATTCCTGTTGTACAGCCTACTGGGTTTTACATCAATCAGTTTTGGTTTCAATAAACTCAGTACCATGCAGATCTCTGTGGCAAGTTCAAAGTTACCTTTGAGATGACGCCAGATGTGCACCAAGTGTGAATGAAGAGCTCTGTGCAGAATTAACATCACAATTATCACCAATACATTGCCCGTAGTCAAAAATATGCCTTCATATTACTAACATAATAATACTACAAGCCTAGCAAAGGTCTGTTAGTGCCTATAACCTGCAACTTTTGATGTTTTAATGGCAATCTCCTGAACTTGAATCCCTTTCTGTTTCTCATACCATATCACTGGGCACAGCCGTTTGCTCCCTCTACTCTTGCCTCCCTATCATCCAGCTGCAACTCATTTTGACTCCTCTGCTGACTCAACCACATACCACAAATGAAGTGGAAGCAAAGGTCAAACTTCAAGGCATGGTATGCATACACCTTGGGCTGGCAGTGTATAGCAGGTCCAGAAACATGCATGCTCTACCTTATGCATCCTATATCACTAGTCAGAAGGAAGAAACCCTCCGTATGCCAGTGTAGACTTTGGCTGAAAGACAATTTTCTTTTGCATTTTTATTCAGTTAATAAAGACAACAAGGCTATTGAGCTCCAGAGGATCTCTTTGGGGAGGGTAACTAAACGTTGATAGAAACGTGACTAATTCAGCATTGACTTTGCAGCCAGCATAGCTAATTACATTGGAGAATTAGTGTTTCATTGCCTAAGAGCCCACTAAAATGCAGCTGGAATTAACAATTGCATGCTGGGCTGCCTAGTGGTAGTGATGAAGGAGATGTAATATGCATTTAGTGCCGTTTGGTTTACAAAGCAGTATTTTAGCGGGGAACCTTACTCACATTGTAAGTTCCTTGGGAGCCAGTGGTTCAATTTGATTTCACAGACAAGTAACATGAGATCCTAGAAACATTTGATCTACCGGATATTGCTGGCACAGCTTACTGGTGCTTTCTAAGAACACAGACTTCTGTCACATACCTTTCCTTAGGGCACAACACGCATTCTGTCTTGCTCGGGAGTAGACTGTTACTTTAATGAAAATGCAGGTATACATTATACTATTCAGAAGGCCACCAAATACTTTGCATATCCTTTGACAGTTTGATCTGCAATCCTCCCCCCTCCCTGCTTTATACTTTGGAACAATTAGAATATTAGCAGACAGGTGTTATTTAATCGACACAATAACCATGAAGCGCATTGGAGTTGTAGAAGACTAGTTTGTGCATAGAGGCTAGGAATTAAGGACAGGCAGGCAGGTTTTCTGCCTGCAGGGCAATTACATTTTGCTGAATTTACATGTCTAAACTTTCATTCACATCTACAGCTTCTACCTCTTGAAAAAGGGGAAGGAGGGACAAGCACAGCTCATAGGGACCTTATTGGGAAGGCAGGAAGAGGAGACATTGGCTATCCCAATGTGTTATTTTGCGCTTCTAAAAATGTGGTAAGAAAGACCAGAATAGTCTTCTGGAATGCGTTTTAGGAAGTGATCTTGCCAAAATTCATAACCCAGCTGTAAGCAGAAATCAGAGGTCCATGCCCTTCTAAGGGCTTCTACTCCAAGAGGTTCTTTCAGTTTTGTTGGGCTTTTTTTTAATAGCCTATCGCTGTGTTATCAGCCACCGCTTTTATGTGACTGTATCCAGAAAAGCCTGTCAAGTTCTTCAACACAGCATCTGCTGCTGCACAGGGGGGTGGTCCCTGGCATTCCATGTCCCTTGGCAGGGGAACCCATCCAGCATGCAGCACCACAGATGGTTGCACCGGCCAAGGCAGAGGCTGGCATATGGCAGCACAGTCGTTGGGAGCGAGAGGTCGGTAGTCTCCTTAGGTGAGACTTGCCAACACACAAAATGCTTCAGGTAACTACATCCTAAAACTTGCACATTTCTAGAAAAAAAAAATAAAAATCTTTGTTTAGGTTTAAGGGAAGACTCTATGCACAGATGTCTCAACCCTTTTCTCTAGACTTCCCTCTCCCCTCTTCCTGTGAAGTCCCCTCCATGTCACTGATGGTTAGAAACCTCTCATACTGCCCAGCAGAAAAGTAGGAAAACAGTTTTAGAATTACCTCATTACATTTTATTAACCAGCATTTCAGTTATGCTCGATGTTGTACCAGCATAATTGCTGGATGGTGATGAGGTTACTGGGCATTTCAGCACGTTTGTCCTCTGCTGTAATTGTCACCAGATCATCATAGTCCTGGTGAACAATTATGCAATATTTGTTCACTGTTTTAACCCAGCTGAATTCAAAGCAGGTTGAAAGAGTAAAGGGGACTCCGTTATATACTCAGGAGAGGAAGGCTCTGTAACAGCTTTCTGCCTTGTATTCACACCCTTCCCCCCAATCCCCACCCCCCCATATTTTCATGTGCTCACAGTTAAAATCTCAACAAGACGCATGTTGACACACTTACTGCAGATAAAGAAGACCTTGCTTCTGCCATACACACTTGCTCCAAGTAATGCCTTGCTATGTGCCCATTGTCAATTAATGCCTTAACTGCACTGGAGTTACTTTCAAAACAAGATTTATGGTGAACAAAACCCACGGTATCTGGTCCATAAGAGGAATTTAAGGAAATACATCTAAAATATCCAGCCAAAAAAAAAAGTTTATTTGAGGGTAAAGCAAAAGAGCATAAAATTTCTGGGTTTAGTTTTCCCAGACTTTGCTTGTGATGGATGAATATTTATAGCTGCCGTTTTCAACTACTTTTTAGGTTGATGCAAGTGGGAATGCCCTTTGCTAACCTGAGGAATACGCAGAAGACTTAAATCATGTTTAAAGCTACATCACACTCCCTTAGTCTAGGCCTTCAGCACCTGCCACCTGTTACATTAAAAGAGGCGAAACAACCTAAGTAAAGTAACCATAAACCATGGGTGGAGGTGGGAGGGAGCGGGTGTTAAACCAACCTACATCTGATTTCCATCAAGGACAAAGTCACTCGGCACTTAAAGGGAAAATAAAGCAGGGATGCAACCAGGCCACCACGGGATTAAGAGAACTTCAGAACACAACAGACTAACTAGGAAAGGTCTTCTCTGCCCTTACTCCCTGCTCTTACTCCTGCTATCAAAGTAGAAATGTGCAGTCAAAAGCATTCACAGAGGAGGAGACTGGTGGAAGAGATGGGGCTGCAGAGAAAATCATGCAAACAAATACAAAGTAGATTTGGTGGTGGAGACGGCACATCACACATACTCTGCTCAGAAGAGGGAAAAATGAAGAGCGGCTTGTTGTCTCTGCTTTTTCTATATCCACGCCTCCCTCAGGCATTCACTTTGCAAGCGTCCTTTACATTGATTTGTGGTTTTGCAAACCCTGTGCAGATCGTTTGAATAGCAAATGCTAGCCTGGAAAAACATTAGGTCGCACCTCTCGCTTATAACAGCCTAAAGATCTTTCTGCTGCCCTATCCTTAACTAATTAATAAAATAGCAGGAGAATTAGTCTCATCATTCTTAACATCCCAAGACTGTTACAGGTGCCAAGTAATACCTAGTTCATGGCTATAAATTTGCTATCCTATTACTCCTTTTTGCTAGTTCATTGACCAGACTCCACTGTGACTTTCAAATTAGCTCTGCCAGGAAGATTTTAATCAGACAGCCAAGCATATTCTTCATTGTATTTCCAGACTGCAAAGAGGATGATGCATGGCTATGGACTCTGGTCAATGGGCAATGCGAGCTGCCAAGTCAAGGCTACAGAGAAGTAAAAGGGTAGTTTTGGTTAACCCAGATCTACTTGTGCTATTCTGCTGCCAGTGTAGTACCAGATTGTGGGGTAGCCCTGCTCTTCCGGCTGGGAGCTGATGCTAGCTCCATTCACCAAGAAGCGATAAAGGAGATTACCTATGAAAAGCTTATTGTAAAGATTTAATTAACTCTGGTTTGCAGATGTCAACGCATTACACAAGATCTCCTCTCCCATTATTTCAGCAATAAGGTTTTGGGGGTTTTACACTGGCTTTGAGAAACTGAAAAAAAAACCCAAACCCAAACTATATTTTTTTTTAAATTACTTACTAATTGTGAGAGGTTTCAATCGAGCCAGAAAGCTTTGTTCAAACATTAACTGTTGCATGTGAGGCTGCGCATGTAGGCGTTAACGTTCACACCAACAGAACCCAGCTCTGCTAGGAACACGACTTCAGAAGATTACAGCTTTGAAATGCAAAGCCTTAACCAAGGTCACTTCTGCAAACATAACCCTTGATTTAAGAACTGGCAGAAAATGTTCTTCCCCCTTGATAGGTAGCAACTGCTTTAGACGTTACACTGTATAACATCTTTAAAAAAAATAAAACCAAACTGCTCTGAATTTTGTAACTTTACAGCCTCAGAATTACATAAAGCATGCTGATACTGGGTAACACCGTAACCCATCTTCCCCATTATTATTTTTTTTTACATAATCAGAAATATATAAGAACGCTTACAACATTTTTTTCAGATATGTGCCAACACAGTGAAGAAATTATCTAGCTTTTCAGGAAGCCTGCTTTGCGTGGCAGTCTGAAAGACTCCTTTTGCCACTCTTAGTAACTTATGCTATCCCCACTGCTGCAATTTTTCTGTTTGTTTCCCCACACCCAATTCCAATGACTGAAAACAAAACATTATGTCAGAGCCGCTGCAGCACCCCCCAACCCTAACACCCTTTAAGGCAGAGGGTAAAGACCTGCACACCGAAACATGCCAGAACTGGTCAGATTTGACTAGTGACATTTCTTCTTGGAGGCACTTTAATTTAGTAGGACTACAGCGGAGAAACCTCCCATGGTAGTGTTTTCTTGGGGCTTCCTTTCCCCAAGGAAGGAACAATACAGAAGAACCAACTCAGTTGAAAAACCAAACAAATCAATACAAAATCCAAATACTTAACAAGAGCAGCTGATAGATGTGGGTACCCAAAGCTCTGTTGCTTCATGAGTCAGGTGTGTCCCACCCCAGACCAGATACAGTCTCCATCAAATGCGCTGGAATTTCTACTGTAGGGTTAGGTGTCTTCTGCAGCATCTAACACCGGGCACAGAGGGGCATTATCAGGAGAACAATTAAGAAATCAGCATCTCAGGAAATACAATGGCAAGAAAAACTTACCAGTCAATATTATTAGATGTATACAATACAAGCATTCCTTAACTACCAGCAGCCATCAGCAGCTTTTTACCTTGCTGCTACCAGCAGCTTTTTAACTTGCTTTGTTAAAAGCAAGTTTCGTCAGCCCTTACACACTTCTTTCCCTACCCCTACAAAAGCTCTGTCAGTTGTAACAGTTTGTGAATTTTGCTGGAAGCAAAACCACTAGCTGTCCCTTTTAAGGTGGCCTACTTGCAGCCTTCAGGGCATCGTTGTATCTCCAGGAGGAAAGAGTCGCAGTGTTGGGTAGCTCTAACCCAACACAAAAGGGGTCAAATCCAAGATTGCAGGTCCCTTGGGGAGAAAACAGAGGGCACATGCCATGATCCCATTTCCTGGACAAGACATTTTTTTGCCACCGTGTAGGGCGCTCTCTCGCTGCCTGACATGGCACAATCTGACACGAAACCATGCACCCCTTCCTCACAGGAGACAGGGACACAATGCCAGGATTGAGACCGGCTCCCCCTACAAAGCCACCTTCTGTTTTGCTGCAGTGGACTGACGCCACCGAGCTGACCTGGAAAGCATCTGAGCGACTTTGAAGGCAAGGGAGAGGAGTTCTGTAAATCACCATGGTTTTTTCTCCAGGCCAGTCTTGACTTACAAGTCATTAAAAATTACCTTGATTTGCAGCAGGAATTTTTCCAGTGTTTGTTATTGCCTCCCTCAAAAGCCTGCTCTGTCCCTTCAGGCTCGCCACGTAGCCTCAGAGAGCCTTCTGTTTCCAGGAGGATTCATACTGGCAGGGTGCATGGAAAGCAGCCTCGATGGTGGGTGGCTTTCAGCTGTGAAGTGTGACACCAGCCTCCGCCTTCCCCTGGCACTCACACCTGCTCTATATAATTCACATCATGCTCCTAAAACGAGTTCAGAAAATCCTTTGATACAAGTTCGTCAAGGTCTTACTCAGCCAGAGGGATACGTATCATTTACTCACAATGAAGCCGCCAAGGGGCCAGTCTCCTTAGCACAATGGGCTGCAGTTTTGCACTAGCGGATTTCAGCGGAGAACCACACAGGTGTAACGAATCGGGCACAATGCGCCCCCCACATCAAACACCGACACCTCCCGAATTAATAAACAGGTCATGGAAACCTCATAAAGTGCTCTGTTTGTCTCTTACTGAATGCAACAGATACATATCCACAGCATGTTATTGCATTTTGGCCAAAAAGAAACCCCAAACCCATCATAATAATAAAAAAGAAAGCAAACAACAGACTGCAAAAATGAAGAGAGACAGGCTCCGGGTGATCCTGCTCCCATTAAAGTTTCGCTGTGTGCATCCAAGCAGTTTGGCCCCTGCTGTCGCAGAGGGGTGTCCTTCCCCCCCGACATCAGCACCTCAAAATATCAGTAAAGGACAGCAGGGGCCAAACTGCTTGGATGCACACGGCAAAAACCCAGGGGTCATCTCAGGTGGATCAGCCTAACATCGATTTACAACTAATACTGAAGCAGGACGATCGGAGTCTGACCTGTCTGTTCTGTGACAGTAAAATAAGCCAAGTCCATAGGTATTGAAAGATTCCCAAAGTGTCAGGCTGAAACGGATGCCAGTAATAATTTGAAAAAGAATTAAGTATGTTTCTGAATAATATCTGGTGTAACACAGTAGATTTATGAAGGTTTTCCAGAGAAGATGACTCAATGCCCCATGAGCAATAAATCGTGACTGTGATTGTCCTCTTAGATTTGCAATACAGATTGCCTCTAGGCTTGTAACTTGTTTCCCTTCCTAAAAGATGCTTTCCTCATTCAATTAGCAGATATTGCTCACTGCGTGATCACACCTAGTGTACAGTTAAGAACTGTTTCTAATTGCTTGTATCTAAAAAGGCCCAGATTAAGATGAGCATCTCTTAACCTTGGAGTTCTTAGCTTTCGAGCTTCCACCATTTCTTTAATGAATAAATGGTGATTTCTTAGGAGCTGGGGGAGAGGGAGGATGGAGCCCCACCCTATTCCTTAAATGCATCTTTTTGCCAGTTTTCTGCCTGCCTTCTCACATGCTCTATCTTTGTCCAACGCCTTTGCTCAGTGAATTTAAGCACTTTGCCACCAATTCTGAGTCCCACTTTCCTTCTGACATTCCCCAGCAGCTTCCAACCTCAGATTTCAGGAGCATTACCAAATTTTCTCCTTGTCAACAAAATTCTCCTTTCTCTCCTCTTTCTCCCCCATACTAGCAGTGTCTCAGGCCCGCAGGCTGGTGTTTTTTCTAAATAAATGCATCTATTTCTAAAACCAAGCCTGGGGTACACGTCCTCTGTCAAGGAGAACATTTGGCCAAAAAGTGAATCTGGTGAAAGATCCCACCATTTCTCAACAAGCTTGGCCAGACACAGCAGCAGAAAGGTTTGGGGAAGCCTTGGCAGTAACCGGTGCCGTTTATTAACCCTGCCTATAATTACACGAGTCAATAAGAAACAACGTTGTTGCACCCAGGCAGTTTTCCGCTGACGTAAGGGAACATGCACAGCTGGCTGAAGCGAGCACGTTCTCTTTGACGAACATTCAGTAATGAATTTGCTGCACCTAAAGCAAAGCTTTATTTCAACACTTATTTTTAAAAAGCAGCAACCGGTTGTCCACACCCCAGCAATCTGCGTAATTGAGTTCATGATATAATATCACAATGTTTACTAAGAAAGTGGCAGATGGTAGTTATTGTGTTTTTTTTTAAAAAAAGGGCACATGTGTATATCATGATTATACTCAGGCTATTCCTGTGGAAAACAACACTTCTTTAATTTGGTAGAGGATATTAAAGTTTATTTAAAAAACATATACTCCATGAGAGGAGTGGCAGATGGAGTTAACAAGCTCACCTGCTGTTTTATTTAAAAACACTGTCTAATAAGAGGTTGTGTGTTTTAAAAAAATGCATTCATGCCATAATATGTAATCCCTTCCTGGGGAGAGGACATAAACACTCTGAGGAAGGTGGCAGGGCTCTGAGAAGAGGGCACTTCTCCAAGGCAGAAGGGATAGACCTGGAACAGGGAAGGGTTGGCTCTTTGTGTAAAGACAGCTGCTGCATCTTGAAGGGAAAGAGAAATCAGGGCAGCCACATCCCGCAGGTTTATGCTCAGCTCTATCAAAACAACAGATCCAGGGGAGGCAGGTCTCACCTGCAAGGTGCCCGTGAAGGACAGAGATTTTGGGGGTGCATATGGGTATTTAAAAGGAAAAACTCCTGAGGGGGAAGTAACTGTCTCAGTAAATCCATAGTTAACTGCACTGGGCTGAAATTGCACAACTTACCCTATGCATGTCCTGGCCCTTCAGGTTATAACAGCCTGTCGGATGGACTGTATTTTCTTAACAGGTCCAACTATAAATGCAAAAGCCACCTTTTTAGGAGCCAAGATGTGGTCAAGATCAAAAAGCAGCAACTTCAGAGTGCTGCTGTGGCACAGTGTTTTGCTGTGTACCACGGGACACACGGCAGATCGGTAAATCCCTGGGTCTGCAGACCCCTCTTGTTCGCTGACGATGCCGATGGGTCTGCTCTTTGGCAGCCACCGGCGCTTCTATTCCTTCCTTCAGCCTCAGTGGACAAAACTGCTTAAACCCTCCCAGTTGTTTCCATTTCTCCCAGACTGGAATCTTCCTTCCCCAGCCTACAGCACCCCGGGGGATGGAGGCAGGCTCCCCAGCGCTGCCTGAAGCAAGTTCAGCACGCTTGCCTTGGTGGCCAAGGGTTTCAGCAGCTGCTTTCGGTGACTGCTTTTCTGGAGACAGGCAAGAATGGTGTAGGTTTGGGGTAATTATTGGTACTCCAGAGGCAGATGGTGTAATAGTTGTCAGACAAAATGATCTGAAAAAAACCCAACCAACCAGGAGAAAAGCATGTATTGTATCATACTTATTTGAGAAAGCTTGGAAGCAGATAGTGATAAAAAGTTAACATGACGCTTCAGATGGCAAGAAGTTAATGGAATGTGTTTTCTACTTTAAGCATTTAAGATGCAATTACTATTCCAGCCTGGGCTGCATATTGCAACACAGAATCATCTACCATGAAATCACTGAAAACAATTCAGGAAGCGGGACGAGGAGAAGATGGCAATGAGAAGATTATCCTTTTATTTTTCTTTAAATGACACAGATGTAACCGAGAAGTATGAGACTGTGTTTATGAAAACATCCCAGCCTGACGCCGCACCTGCTCTGGGCAGGCAACAAGAGTGTTTCCTTTTTGCTACACAGGCTGGTGCTTACCGCCCACGCTGGCTCTGCGGTGGCACACAGCAGGCTTCAAAATGTTTTGCTCAGTTATATATCATGGAGGTTGGCCTTTAGAGTCCGTGTGTTTGTGTATGGACCCAAATGTTGGATATGAATTAATGCAAGCTTTTTTGAAGATTCAATAAGCTTTGTTCCTTTCTGAACCGAACAATTCACTGAATAATAGACGTATAGAAATAAATATAGAAATAAACCTTAACATCCTTGGAGTAAGAACTGGAGCCTACAACGAGTATTTAACAACCACACAGGCACAGCCAGTCTTGTGTGTGTGTCTATACCTTCATAATTATACTTCAAACCAGGAGGAGGTGTAACAAAGGCAGCATTTACTCCAGGGCACTCTCTAGTTAGCTGCTTAGGCGTTCTCCAGGGAAGTGAGATACATGAATTTGAATGGCCTTGGGCAGTAAAGAGAGATGAATGGGTTTAACTCCCTTTTCCAAAATAAGCAGATAAAAAGCAGCCACCACCATTTCATGCAGAGCTCTGGTACAATTGCTGAGGCCTGGAGTTAGGTTTTCAGGTCCCCCAGGACAGCAAAGAGGTTTGGGAGATCTGCATTTAGACAGAAGCATCTTAGACTGACACTAGGTACCTGAATCCTTTTGGAAAAGAGCCCTTTGCCTACCACCTTAGTCACACCTGTTTCCCTCAGGTAAGGCAGACTTAAGCTAAAGTAGGGCCTGAATAAAACCCAAAATATTTTTATTTCCTTGATTTGATTTCTAGAAAGCAAGGATGGAGAGAACCTGTATTGCTTTCATTAAACAGTTTCTTTTTCCAAACAGCTCTGCATTCAGCAGCATCCTGTGCTCCATTGTGTGAACTCTTATTTTTCAATTTTGCAGATTTGCTTGAATTGCCAAAAAATGCACTTTAATGGATGGCTCCAAGAGTAAGGCTGTGCTGTGCCCACCTGGGTTGGTAGTGAGCAGCAAAAGGGTGTCAAGCACATGGCAGGAGCAGGGACTTTGCTGGCAGAAATGTAAACCCAGCAGGCAAGACTCTGCTACTCAAAAAAAAAACCCCAAAGCACAAACAAATAATTAAAAAAACCCAACCAAGCGCTTTTAATATTACTTTTAAGAAAAAAAGTAAAAGTGGGAGTTGACAGGAAACAGAATGGCTGCCCAAACACTTCAGCAGCTTCAAAGGAGGAAAAACCCAAAAACTGGAAAAACACCCAGCCTATATCTGACATGGTTAATGGCAAATACTCATCAAACATCAAAGCTGGACATTTGGGTTCTCGCTCTTTGCCACCACCTCAGGAACTTCTCTGTGAAGTTTTGGTAGCTTGTCACGGCTGCTAGGACAGCACGAGGACACAGGGCTGATGTCCTGTGTTGGTGTCTGCCGATGGACAAGACTTAGCCAAAGAGGACAGGGGTGGAAGTGGGGCTGACCAACTCAAAAGCAATTTGGGGGAAAAAAATAATAATAAAAAAGACTTGCTGAGTTCAGCTCTGATATTTTTCAATTTACGTAAATGGAAACAATAAAATTGAAATAATCTACTTACAAGTATAGTACAGTCGTTCACTATTACAAAAATAAAGCATTTTAGACATCACTGTATAAAAATAGCCCATGACATCAGCTCTGTTTTTCATCAGCTCCAGAAAAAGCCGTGGGCTACAAGGGGTATGTGTGGGGTTTGAGTTTTTTTTAGGTTGCGTATGAGGACTGTTGGGAATAGAATTGGTACTAAGCCTCGCTCGTTCATTCAGGGAACACAGTTTACTACAGGGGAAGGCAGAAAGCCGAAGCAGCTAACTTCTCTCACACCACCATGCTTTAGATGCTTTCCCTGCATCACCAAATGGAGAGAGAGGGAAAAAAAAAAAAAGAAAAAAAAAGAAAAAAAGAAGATAGAGAAGAGCAGCAGCTCCCTCTGGAAAAAAACAATTAATGTTTTCTCTCAGCTGACCTTTAAGGGAGCCCAGAAAGACTAAACTAGGCTGGAAGAATTCAGACTCAGAGAAAATGTTCCAAAGAGCCCCAGGGTGCCAGCAGCCCCGCTGACAGCGGTGCTGGCTGCTCATGTCCCGTGCCAGCTCGGCTACCTCCTCCTCCTCCTCCTCACCTCCTCCTCTCCCACAGAAACAAGCTGTCTGTGACCTTTAGGGGGGCTAACTTCTGTCATGTTCCTGAGCTGTAAGAGATTCAGGGTTTCAAGTCTTTATCTTCAGCTGTGGAAATGTAGTAACCAGGGACTTGAACAACAAATTCTGAAGCTGTGAAATAACCAGACTGAAAAAAACTTAGAGCTACCTTTTTTGCAAAAAAAACAAAAAACCAAAAAAAAAAACCCCAACAAAACACAAAACCACAAAAAACCCAAACCCAAATGCATAAAAAACAGAGTGAAAAAAGAGCTACATTTTCATCGGAAAAAAAAAAAAGTACCAAGTCATTATATTACATGCTTTGTAATGTCATTGATGGCACACAGCATAAGCTTCTTTCTTTACTCAGAAAAAACCCAACAGTAATAAAAAGACACCTTATTTAAGACCCCTTATCGAAGCACTAGTCTCCCACTAAGGGACAGCTGTGTGTTTTCGTGGAAGACATCAGGCTGAGTACCAGGTGAGACCACAGTGTCGCCACGGACAAGGTTTTAAATCAGTTTATGAGAAAGCATGAGCAGGTTGTGACTGCATCTCTGTTCCTTGCAGGAGGCTTCAAAGTAACGAGACACTTTTTTTTTTTCAGAATACAGGACAGGAATATTCTTAAAATAGGAGCTATGGGAGAAAGGAAAGTGGCTAAAGGAAAGAGCTGTCGCAGTCTGCAGATTATTTTATCAAGGAAGTAACCACAGACAAAACGTGTTTGGTGTACTTCTGTCACAGTTACCTTTCACGCAGTGCTTAGCTCACGGCTTTACGTGCCAAATCCCCTGTCTGCACGGAGAGTACTACGGCGTGCACACCGAATAACAGCTCCTCCTTGTCCTCGGCTGTTACCGAGCCTGTGACCTGCCAGAAGCCCGTCCGCCTGCTCAGCCAGCCCTGAGTCACACAGTGGCAGAGCCCAGGCGTGGGGAAGGGGGGCTGGACCCCATCCCCCCCCACCCCCCCACCCCGTGCCCGGCCGCAGGCTGTGCTCCAGGCTGGGGTTTTGCTTCCGTCTGCCTTATCTCAGTTGATACACGCCAGTGTACGACCTGGTGGTGCGTGACTCAGGCGCACGGAGGGGTAAGTGATGTCAAGTGCAGCAAACAGCCTCAGAACAGCCCATTTACTGAACTAGTCAGCAAATACCTACAAATAAGGGAAGAGGCTAGGGAAGTCAGGAATTCTCAGTGAATGAATCATAAACGCTAAAACCTCACCAAATTTAGGAAGTAATATTTTCCAAGCTGAAGTAGCGTCCCAAAGTGAAACATGCAAAGTTTGCAAAGGTAGCTCACTCCCAGCAATTTTTCACAGATAGATCTCAAAGCACTTTGGCAAACAGGTCAGCATCGTTACATTCCCTTTTCAAGCAGGGCGAGAGGAGCTGGCCCGAAGGAGGTCAGCCTGTGAGCAAGGAGTGTGGCCACGAGCGGAACAAAGGTCTCCTTTGTCACCCACCAGTGACCTTCCAGTCTACAAACCCAGATAGTCTTTTTTGCTGGGGTGAGGAGGAAAGGAGGTTGCTTCAACTTCAGATTTGCGTTCTGAATTTACTACGCTTTGAACTTAATTAATTAATTTGATTTTAAAATCTATTACAAAAACCTTCATAAGAGATTCTGTTTGTTTAAACCAAAACCAATCACACCCACCGTGATCAGTCCTTAGGTCCATCAGGCAGGTAGCCAACAGTTAACTTTTACATGGCCCCATCCTCCCTCTTACCAGAAATACGAAAACAGACCATAAATAAGATCATACCATCCTACTGCTGAACACCACATTGGTGACAGGACACAGAGACCTTGCAGAGGTTGCAGAGGCTGGACGCTGGAAGAGTCTCACCATTCCCCAGCAAAAGGCTGGTTTGCCAGCTGACAGGGCAATGAGAGTACAACAACATACAGCAGAGCTACGGGGGGAGAAGGCAGGAGCTGGGACAGGGCAAGTTATCACAACCTTGCCCTCAGAAAAGGAGCTGGGACAGGGCAAGTTATCACAACCTTGCCCTCAGAAAATACCCCATGGAGTGCATCATAATGGTGACTCCTCTTCTGTCACACAGACCTCTTCTGTGGGCAGGCTGCTCCAAGACCACTGCCACCAAGGTAAATGGAGAAAAGTGTGATCAGACAAAATGCTTGAGAGGTGAAGGAAGGAGGTGAAGAGGTGAAGGACGGGTCTACCGTATTTGTCATCCTCAGCTGCTGAAAGCAGGAACACGGAATAATTAAAGTAACTCCATGAGATCTGCCAGCAACGTTTTTACCGGTGACTGTTTTGTTTCGCTGAGTCCATTTTACAGAAGCTCATGGTTGTGATGGTGGAGGGTTGTGGTACACACACCAGGTATACCATTTCTCCGTGTTCCTTTTAACTAGTGTTTCCCAGGAGCTTCACTGGTACTGCAAGCAGGCGTTACTTCATCTGATGCCCAAAGCCACCTATTTTAGTTTACTGTTTCCAACTCTTCCAGTCCAGATTCTTACCACATTAGAGAAATTTCCCATCAAGCACTGACAATAAAAATGGGAAAAGCTCATTGTCCTGCCTCCAGCAGAGCTTCTGACTTGGCCATCAGCCTTATGAATGGTTTGACTTTGAGTTCCCTGAGAAGCCATATCAACAACATCTAGTCCAGCACTAGGGATATTTTGTGATTCCTTCCATTGCAGAAAGTAAGAGTAACAGGAGCTTTTTGAATGGCAAATTGAGGTCCGTGACTCTCTCTGAATAACAGCCATAGACAAGAGCGAATGAAACTTGCTTCTCTGACCCATGCTGCTGTGAACAGCACCGCAGCTTGCTTACAGTGTGAGAACATGCTCTTCTACAACATCAAGTCCATCTTCCTCATGAGCAAGGGAGGGGAGGAAGGGTCTTGGGGAGTCCGTATGTTTTGTGCATCCAGACCTAGCCAAGAACCGCCTGAAAGATAACAAGTAAAATAACAACTAAAAAGAAAGATAACAAGATAACAAGTAAAATCCTTCCTTCAACCAACTTCAAAGGAGTTAGCATCTTTGCCCAGTATACAAACAAGCAGTCTTTTATACACAGTTTAACATACCAAGTAGGAGAGACAGAGATACTATACAGTGACAGTCACATTTCTTCTCCTAGAAGGGCTGGCTGCTCCACCAGGGAAGGTTATCAGCATCAGAAAAAAGGCGACACCTCCTCCTCCAAAAGACAAGCACCATCATAGCAACAAACCGTGGTTTGTTTTATTTCTGGCCGTTATCAGTTGTCTCAGCAGTATGTATCTAACCTCTGTTTACGATCAGAGGTTTATACTACATTGCAGCATGCCAATGTAAGTACATGCAGTGCTTGGACCGGGGCCAAAGTGGAGTACAAGGACCTTCAGCCATTGGTTTTACTAGTAGCTGTGATGAACTACACCAGCCAGAAGCAGAAACCTCACCCTTCCACTAGGAATGGAAAACCACCAGCACAGCCATCCTTATGCTAGTAACCATCAGCTTGTGGGGTAACAGCGTACCAAAAAGGTGCAGAACAGCCCAGGGAAGAGCCACCACTGCCTTTCTCTAGTGCTTTTTCCCTGCTTTCTGAACACTGTGAGAGGGAACCTGCAAGCTTACAGACTCGCCTGCCCTGCGCCTGGCTGCCTTCCAGCTGGGGAAGCACATGGATGCAGCAGCTGGAGACATGAGAAGAATCCGGACAAAGAAGAGAGATTAACTAGGGAATATTTACGCTCCTTTTTTACAGCTTGAAACAACCCCTTGCTAATGGCCCGAAACCAGGGACTGCAGAACTTCTAAGGGCTCCTTCTGTACAATTCCCAGCCCAGAATATTTATTCTCCACCTTTGTCACAGAACACAGCAGAGAAAGGATTTTGCCGCTAAATTGACAAGGACTCATTTCTGAAGGTTCTGCTGTGACGGGGACAAATTTCTCCGTTAGGCCATCCCAGGGCAGTGCTATTTTCAACAGCATCTGCAGATAACGCAGACGGCTGCTTTGCTTTGCTGCTCCCTCCGTTAATTCCCCGCAGCTGCACAGGGAGCTGCACGGCGCTGCCAGCCTGGGGAAACCACATCCCTCTTGGGTTTATATCACGGCCATAATCCTTACGTGGTGGTTTAGACAAGGCGCACTGAATGTTTCCATGAATAGCTGTGTTTTGCAACAACCCAGGGTGAGGTGGTCGCGTGCCCCTGTCCTTGAGGGGCTGGAAGTACAGGCAGCCCAGGGCCAGGCTGAGCCAGCAGCAAGCACCCGTGTTTGAGGGTCTGACGATACGCTCGTTTCTGACAGGTGATGGTGCACCCCTCCACAGGCGACAGGAGCTGTTATGGATGAGACTAACGCAGGACAAGGGTGCAGGGTGACATGGCTTTGAGGTGTTTATGA
The DNA here is from genome assembly GCF_023634155.1 of Falco peregrinus. NCBI lineage: Eukaryota > Metazoa > Chordata > Aves > Falconiformes > Falconidae > Falco > Falco peregrinus. The sequence continues at coordinate 96,673,030 of NC_073723.1, read as the reverse complement.
TGCCCCCTCCCCACCCACCCTCAGGAAAGTGCCTTACAAACCTGAAGGCAAGCTGCAGGAGGCCAGTGTTGGTGCAGCACCCAAGGATGTACCTAGGAGCTCGGTGTGCTGTATTTCTCGGTCACTTGGCAAATAAAACGGGATCCCTCTGCTTTTCCAGGCTTCATACCCCCTACAGCCCTGGTTCCCCTCTGTGGGGCTCCCTGGGGAGGGCAGCAGGCAGCTGGGGTTCAGCTGGTCTCCCCCAGGGTGCAGGCACAGGGAGCAACGCAGGGGTTTAGATCTATGCCTTGGACCACAAAGGTCCTCCAACCCCCCATCCAAAGCAAAACCAGCTAACAAAAAAAAAAAAAAAAAAAAAAAAAGGAATCCCTGAGCACATTAAAGTAAATTGAAAAGGATAATATTTAAGCTAGTGTCAAGCTGTTATGAAATCGAAAGTGGAGAGCAGCAGCTCGCCGTCAGCGAAGCAAATGAACTGGCTCCTGGGGGTCTGTCCCATGTGCAGAGCCGGAAGAAACGGTCTCCTTTTCTACACTGTTATGAACATATTGGACTCTAAAACCAGAATAACTTTAAATGTTATCAGAAATATCTTTCTTAACCTCCCTGTGTAAGGGCTGATACGAAACACTGCATGTGAAATTTGCTATTGGTGCTTTTGTACAAGTCATTTAGCAAGGACAATGACAGGAGGAGGAACCATCCTAAGTCAAAACCCAGTCGGCTTTGCTTAGATTCAACTTAATAATTTCTACAATTTCATGCAATGCAGTCCACAAACTTATTCTCTCACCATGTTTGCAGACTGTAAACAGCTGAAAAAATAATAAATCTGAGTTATTTATTCAGAATTATTTCCTTTAAAATGTCTAACAGGAACCCTCGAGCTGTATATCCTTTGTAATCACATTGCCGTGCCTAGTCAGTATTCAGAGTACAAGCAGGCTGGTTCAGTCTGAATGGCCTGATGGATTACATGAAATTGTTTCTGAATAATTTTTATTTCTACATCTCACCTGCATGTTGCAAAGGAAAGCCCCATTAAGAATAGAAGGTCATAATAACTGTACAAAAATTACAAGGGTGAAAAATAATAAAATCGGACACTTAAAAAAAATATTGCTGACTTGACTGCTTATAGACATCAAATCAATATATGCTATAATGGAAACCAGTATCAATGGATTATCTCCCAGGAGAGTCCTGCATGTATGAGCAGTCTCAGCAACTATGTATTTCCCAGTGCCTAAGACACACTGGTGTAGAATCATAGAACCATGGAATGGTTTGTGTTCGAAGGGACCTTAAAGACCATCCAGTCCCAACCCCCCTGCCCTGGGCAGGGACACCTTCCACTAGACCAGGTTGCCCAAAGCCCCATCCAGCCTGGCCTGGAACACTGCCAGGGATGGAGCATTCCTGGATGATGTGTCCCTCCTTGGAAAGAGAAATTAGAGAAACTTGGTACCAACTGCATCCCCCGCTGCTGGGGTGAAACAGCTCCTACTGCTGCTGCATCTGACATTGCTTCTCTGCTGTGGCAGGGCCAGGAGCAGCGGTGACAGCAGACCATGGAGCAGGAGTAGCAGCGATTCATAACATCAGTGTATAAAATACATCTGAATCTGAGGTCCCTCTTACCCTTTCCAGTATGGGGATTAAAAAATGCACCCATTGTATCAATAAATCTGTCATGATATAAAATAACTGGTGGTGCCAACATATGAAGGCATTTTATTGCATGCCTAAATGTAAATCTGTGCTAATAGGATACTATTTAGCTTACAAAGCTGAGGACCTGAACGTTAAGGAACGCCAGTAGGAAGATTGCCTTTGTAACTGGAGATAGCTCCTCTTGTGTGTGCAGGCGTGTGCACACATCGGTATGAGACTGTTTGTAACTCCAGTTCTCCAAGGCTTATCGGGATACGGGGTATCTCACGTGTTGCCTCCATCCTTCGACATACAAGGCCAGCAGTGGGAGCCGCTTTGCTATCTGCTGGGAAAGGGATGGGGCAAGTCCTACCCAAGATAAAGCTTATAGGTAAAAGAAACATTTTTCATTAGCCCAATTAGTACGGTTAGAAAAAAGAGGAAACCTTCCAGGCAGACAAGTCCTTTTTTGGGTCAGAAAAAGGAATAGCAAGTATAACTTTGCGGGCATTTGCTCTGCAAAACACCAAACACCAAAAAATCCCTCTAGAGCCCTGGGATCCCAGCTCCATGGAGGCAATACCTTCTCCTCAGCAGCTGATGCAGCCCCCTGCAGCAGGGACAGACCTTGCCAAGACCCCCTTCCCCCCAGGCTCTGCTACATGTCTGAGGGGCCTTTGCTCCCTGGTGATCACTGGCCACGGCTGCAGCGGTAGCAGGAGAGCAAACCCAGGCTCCCCAGCTGCTCCGGTGGGGAGAACAGCTAGGGCAGGAGCCGCAGGAGGATGGGCACGGGACAAGGCAGGAACTAATCCCTCTGTGCCCATAACAAGTCAGGGCAGCTCCACAACCCAGCCCAAAAATAGGAACCCCCAGGAGGTAGGTTGAATCCATCTGGGTCTGGGTCCCGACGCCCCTCCCCACCTAACCCCCTGCAGCCAGCATGACCCAGCACGTGCCCCAGCTGCCCATCGGCGCTTGCTCTCGCAGATCTGTCTTCTGAGAAGAGGGATGTTTCTTCTGTGTATCCTCATGGCAATGGCCCGAAGTTCTAAGGATTGCCAGTGCTGCATTAAGAAAAGGAAAAACAGGTAAGTGGAAGGAATAAATGAAATTACCAAAGGGGCAGGCCAGGTGCACCAGGTCACCAGGGAGTCTGTTAGCAGTTTGGGCTGCCTTTCTCATTTGGGAAAGTTGGTTCCAAAAGGTTCAGATGGCAGGTGAATCAGGGATTTACCGGCGGGGCAGCGGGGGCTGCGGCTGGCCTGCCTGCCTCGCTGATTATTTTGCTGAAGCTGCAGCATCCGAATAGAAATTCTTTTCACCTTACCTCTTCCTCTAAACTATCCTATAGGTAGGCACGCTGGCAAGTCCCCTCAGGTGAGCTTTGTCAGGATAACAACAGATCATTCCACATACCCAGCTTTTGGTGTTTCCGAATTCCCCTGAATGTTGAAAGCTATTAAGCTGACATGTTTTCTTCCATGTGATTCTCCTGGTGTGGCTTTGTGGTGGCCTGATGTCATACCTGACCACAAAAGACCATGATCTAATATACCATAACTGTTAGAAAATACAGTGTCCAACACATTGGTTTCCTAACCTCATGGGGAAAGTATTTACACCATAAAACTTAACTGAAAGATGGTATTTAAAATACCATATGGTATATATGGGAAGTAGGAATATTACATGGGTGAGTTTGCTTCTCTTTTTTTTTTTTTAATTTTGAGAAAACAGAAGTACTTGGTACTTCTGTAGAATATGGAAAATATTCTAGAGACATGAAAGGATGCTTTTTCTCATGTCCAGGTCTCTTTTATACCACGCTGGCAATTCAACAGTTTGGCATTGCTGGAGCAGTATAAAGCAACCTCTGGGTGGGAATTCAGTTCAGGCAGCATGGAATTGCAATTTAAAAAGTCAATCATTTGCAGGCTTGAACTGAAGAAAAGACTTATAGAATATAAGGATACACAAAAATGCAATTCGTCTGCTGCAGAACGCTGTCGGTGAGGGTGATACAGCAGAAGGCATTTTCAGGACATTGTGTACAGGCAGGAGACTGTGAAGGGACAAAAGTATAAAAAAAGATGAACCCTTCAAGACACCGACTTCAGCATTACCACTAATCGCTGCCTTGTTTTTAGCAACTGAGTTTCTGCACCATTTTACAAACATGCCATTTGTGTTTAGAGCTAAATGGATTTATCTTGAATGCAGCCCTTTTCCTGAGGGTTTGTGGCCTGTAAAGCTTTCTGCCTTTTTTTTTTTTATTATTTTATTTTTTTCCCCATTTGCCTGGTAATGGCTGCATTCCCACATATAACTAAGGTGGAAGCTGGCAGCACCCCAGAGGCAGGGAAAGGGCTGGAATTTCCCAGGTCATGCTCAAGAATCCAGCCTTCTGCGAGACATGGGATGCTACCTCTGAGCAGGAACAGGAAAGATGCTTCCAACCGCTTTCTGTTCTCCAAGACAAGTTTTGTAGCATCACTGTCTAAACAAATTCGTTCTCTGCAGACTGAGAAAATGTAATCACTGCTACCACCAATGATCTTTAATGCATGCATTTCCATTTCAATGCAATGAGGCAAGGAAAGGGTGCTGTTTGTTTGTCTCCTCACTGACATCTCACAGGCTTCACCAGCGTGAAGGTCGTGATGGTTCTGCAGCTGGCTGTGGCATCTCAATGACCCCAAACCTGGAGGTGAAGCTGTGGGGGCTCTGCTCGCAGCTCAGGCTTTGCCAAAGCTCCACGGGGTGCAGGAATTCCAAATGATTCCTCACCCTGGTCTGATCCCAGGTTGCACACCTGGACTGATGCAAACACAGATTTGGACCTGAGCCACCTGCTTCAGGCCAGCTCGAGCTACAGTGCCCTGGGGCACGGGCTCTGCCTCAGATCCTGCAGGCAGAGCCTGGGGCTGCAAAAGCTGGGAAATCAGTCTAAAAATAGGTGTTTCAGTAAAAGTTTGTTTTTCACGTCTGTTTTGCTGCTTTACAGTGCATCACGCTAGAAATGTGGGCAAGTGGTTTTTGGTACTGAGCCGCCTTTTCATTTTAAAAGAATGTCCCCACCAACCACATCCCCATGTAAGGAAAAAAGCTGCAACTTACTGGTAATGCTGTGAAGTGGAAGGCTGGATCACATTCTCTGTTAAACCTTACTGTCATTTAAGTGAGGCTTCGATGGTTTCAGGAGCTGCTTACCGGCACTGACACGGGCACGGAGGTCAGCACGCTCCCCACCCGCCCATCCCCGGGATGCTAAAGCGCAGGAGCCGTGCAAGGCTGCCAGGCAGAGTCTCTTTACTCCCTGGTGCATCGTGGTTGTTTAGGTCTGCGTGTTTACTTAAATCAGAGAAAGCGTGGGATGAAATACTTCTTTATTAAGGTTCGATGTCCTGCAGCTGGCGTCTTGCCTTCCGATTTATTGGATAGTCTGGCAGAACTGATGTTCTGCATTTACTGTTTTTAAACTGAAGGAGAAATGTCCCCCTGACAAAGTGGAATGCACGGAGACCATTCCAGAAAAGGTGAAAAGCTTCTCTTGCCTGGCACAGAAAGCGTGCCATATGCAGCTGGACACGTCAGCCAAGGGAAGAGATACTCTCATAAGCTGTTACTGAAACTTAAAAGTTCAGGAGCACGAGGCAGTCATTGCTGGGGATTTGGATGAATAAAAACCTGATTATTATCCAAGTGTGACCCTGAAAATAAGAAAAGGGTGGAATATTTTTCATTCTAATTTCATAGACTTGGTTTTTAGAATGGAATCATCTCAAATCCCGGAATCTGGGGGAACAAAGAACAAAAGGAAAATTTTGGGAGATACAAAATCTGGACACAGGATGGCATTTTGGAACACGGATTCATCTACTGTTAAAAACAAAACCAAACGCTGAACTCTGTAACCCAGCCATCGTGTCCCGCTGATTCAAGAAGCCCCTCCATCCAAAGAATGTAAACTCTGCTACGACAGGAGCCGGGAGCTCTCTTTTATGGAGAGCCGGAAACTTTTCTAAAGGCCCAGTTTATGACCTGGCTGGAGAGCTGGAAATAATTAAGTGTTCTTGTCAAAGGTCAAAGTCATAGGGTTAAATTCCTAGGAACTCAAAACAATTCTGGCTGACTGCGCCAAGACTGATCATTTGGCCCTTTCCTACCCGCAGTGGGAAGGCAGGGAGCAGCCTGGGACAGGCGTGAGCCATGCCTCAGGTATCTGCCCTTTCCAATTCCAAGTCTGATGTTTTGAGACTCATCACACACTCGTGGTCTAAAAAAGCGTAGCTGAGGTTAAAAAAAAAATAAATAAATCAATCTGGAAATCAGAACTGCAGCCCAACGACCTATTTATAGCCACACCAAATATGAACTAGATGCCAAATGAAAAACTAAGCTCCTAATTCATATTCTACTCCTGATGTAACCCTGCTGAATTCGACGGGGTGTTAGACTCTGCGGATGAAAACAGCAGCCTGGGTCTGGCCCTGGGGAGCTGTCGTGCTCGGCCGTACATGTGAACGTTGCAAAGCAGCCTGTGTCTGTGGGGACATTGGTCCTTCAGCCTGAACCTGTGCATGGTGTTATCACCGAGCGGCGCTCAAAAACATGATGAGGCGCAAGGGGAATTCACTCACCGGGTGCTTTTTGACCAAATGACGATGTTAGCCTCTCAGAGGAGCAACAGTCTGTCTCCCTTTGTGAAACTTCACGGAAACCTGATGCAATAATGAGTAGTGTGAGTCTGCCAACATCCCTGACATGAGCTATAAGCGCTGCCTGGTGAGATGTATGGAGTGCAGCTCCATTCAACTCACTGGGCTGAAAGCAGAAAGGCAAGCCAGGGTGGGGGTGGCGGGGACCGACACCTCACCCACCCCCCGTGTGCTGGGGGTAGATGTGCACTGCGTTATTGCCCTGAGAGTTGTTTTCCCCATCGCCTTTCATTCAAAGTCTTTTGCCTTGGGCCCTCCAAACAATATTTGACTCCTACTAATGTCCTTTCAAGGGGAATGAGCATCTTTACAAGGCAAAGAATCACCCCAAAACCTGTTGGAAGGTGTTTCTCAGCTCTGATTTCCTATGGGGTCACATTGTTATAGCCCAAATATTTTCCTGCTACAGCCGGAGAGCAGACTCGTAGTTTTATCCCAGCGTTTTAAGCTCAGCAGCATCTTTATTCATCCTTGTGTGAGGAATCAGGTCATTCTCCATTTGTCCAAGTCCTTTGCTGGATTCAAAGCAAATTATCTGGTATCAAATTTCTCCATAAAATAAAGCAAAAAGTCTCAGGTTGGATCTGAATTCCAAACTTGGTGAACATCTCGCTTCACAATGGGATAAACTGAGCCCAGATTACAACCGCTGATGAGATTTTGGGATAGTCCAGGTCCTGGCACAGTAGGATGGGTCAATCTCTACTGCAGATGGCTCTTCTGCCTGTGCCTCTTCTCAAGCTCTTTTTCTGCCAGTCTGCAAGCGATCCTGCTCCATCAATTCATCCCTGTTCATCCCCCTCCTTCCTCCCCGTTCAAATTTCTAAACCCGAAGAGCAACTGAGACCACACAGTGACCTTCTGCACTGACTGCTCTGTCTTTTGTGAATCTAAATTGATTTTCCTTGCATGGGAACATCCAGGATCTACCCTTTGACCTTCAGCCTGAGGTTGTGTATTATAGGAGTAAGAGAGAATTTGAAAGCGGCATTTGACTGTCAGCATTGGCAAGAAATATGAGCCACCCTCTACTAGAAAACAGTCTGTTTCTGTCCAATGCCTGGAAATATGGGAATTGCCAGACTTGCTTAGACACCAGGGTCAATATCCTGTCTCTGATGCTAGCCAGCACCAGATGCTTCAGAGAAAGGCCTGAGAAGCCTGTAGCTGGCAGATACAGGATAATCCCATTCTTATCTCCCTGCTTTGGAGAACAGTATAGCCAGCAGGCACACAAAGACAGGCACATGTGTGCACGCTGGGAACTGCCTGCCTCAGATTGCTCTCTTCCTGGAAATATTGCAGTATCCTGTGTCACGTCAAGTATTGTCCAATACCCACTGCAATAGCGTGCAACTGACCCCAGGGACTCGGCTCTGTTAAGGAGGGGAATGAATAATAGAAGGGATGCTGAGGGTTCAGCAACTGTGTATAGCACCTGGGTTTCTACAATCATCGTGCAGCTAACAATTCAACTGAAAATGGCCAAAACCCCAAAAATAAAAGCAGAGCCAGCAGTCCAGACAGGAGCTAAAATATCATCATTCTGACAGAGGAACAAGGCTGTTGAAAGAAATTGCCAGCCCTTCACCCACATCCCTATAATGTGGGCATACTCTTGAACACGATTTAGTGTCCCTTTTCCGTGCCCCCAGGGTCAGCTGCTGGGCTTCCCAATGGCTTTAGGCAAGTAGTCAATGATCTTCAGGTCTCTAGGGCATGTTCAGCTTGTACTGATGCTCCTCCCAGCACCTACCTGCTGGAAGAAGATTTGGGACCAGGTTGAGCTTGGATATGTTTCTACCCTGCCCTGAACAGATCACCCTTTCTACCTATGATTTAATAATATTTTTTTCATAGCAATGCTGATCCACAGGGAAAGATAGGCTTTCTTTGTGTAAAGCTGCAGTTGGGGATTTGACGTGAGGTTTGTCAGGGACTCTGGAAAGCTACTGCAACAGCCACTGTGGATTTCTTGGCCCAAATTCTCTCTGTGTTTTGAGTTTATCTGCTGTTATGCAAATCAGATGGTTATGAAAATATTACACTGTTGAGTACCTGCACCTCAGATGAGAGGGAGAGGAGAAGTTTGTGTTGACCTGTTAGAGAATTTTGTTATTGATACAGTTGAGGAAAACAGAGATCTCACATTTTGCTTGTTTAATTAGTGTCTGTCTCTAAAGCCTCAGATGTCCCACAGAACTCTTTCTGTAGCAGTAATTAAACAAATAAAATTGTAGAGCGCTATAAGATGATAATCCACATTATCTGATACTGCTATTTGATAGCTCTTCAAAGGACAAAGCAACCTTGATCTTCCTAATGCTCTTTACTCAGAAAGAGGCCCAACGCAAAGGCATGTAGAAGTCTGCTTTCTAAAATCAGTGGGCATAAAAAATAGGATTGCAGTTTCTTGGCAAAAAAAAGTGTTTCCTTGGTATTAATGGAGTAAGCTATTTTTAGTTTTGTTCTGAAGCCTTTGTAAGGGGCCTCTCTGAATCAGTTCAAAACACAAAGTCCTCTTCCCTAATCTGGAGAATATCATACTCCCTCTCTCTTGCAACGTATGTTGTTGAACTGCAAAAGAATCATCTCATGGACAGCTTTTTCTGGAAAGGTTCCTTAAATAAAAGCTCATCCCTCATCCTTTGCAGACACACTTCCACCCAGGGGTTACGAGCCCCTCTCCAAGCACAGCAGTGCCCTGTGGGGAGAGCCAGGGCTGAGCTCCAGGGTTAACTCTCTCCTAGGACCACTGGCTGTGAGTCACATGCAGTCCTCAGTCCTCAACAGGCAAACTCATCCTCTCTTTCTCTTCCTACTCCTCCCCACCCTTTCTGCAAGTGCAGGTGATCTCCAGAGCTGCTTTTTTTCAGGCAGGGCATCATTTATGAGAAACAGTACATTCCCATGCTGCTAGTCCCGTATGTGAAGCCACATGGCCATGCGATGCAAAAGCTGATCTGATATAAATTCATTCTGCTGGCTCAAGCTGGTTAAAAGTTTTTGACAGTTACCCTTGCATCGGCAAGAATAATGCTGGAGCAGACCTTGCCATCAGTGCAAAGCCACCATATGAGCATGAAATCAGCATAAACACTGTACTGCAGGTTCTGGTTGACTTAGCAGAGCCTGGCCTGCCCATCCAAATGTCACCATCTGTCCCTCCCTGGTGGGGATTGAGTATGTACTGATGAGTGACCACTCCACACAGTCTTGCAACAACACAGGGTGGCATTGGGCAGCCCAGGGCCTCAGCAGGTTTAGCAGTGCTGTCCGTCACTGCATCTCTGCACAGTGACTACGGCGGGGGGGAGAAGCAGGATGCCCACCTGCCGGATGCTTGCTGGCCCACCGAGCAGGCAACCCTTGCTCACACCAAGCCGTGGCTGGGTGTTTCAGCCAACTGCCCCCCATCAGGTGGAGGCAGATGCCCGAGACCCCTGTATGTGGGATCCTGAGGACATCCGTCGCTTGAAGGTTTAACTCCCAGCTGCCCCCCAGGGGGTACAGAGAGCCTGAGGTGTATTGCCCTGCAGTACCGGTGCTTGATATAAACCTCAGCTTACATCCAAGAAACCTTTCCTTATGTCTGGGTCCATCTCGCCCTCCCCAGGGGGCACAGTCCAGCATTGCTCCCCACCACTAGAAAAGCCAAGTCTCGCTGGTCCGGAGGCTGTTTCCTCAGCAGCCCCACAAAGGTGTTTGGCAGCGGCTGCCCTGTAACTGATCCCACCGAGCAGGCCTGGGCTTTCCAAAGGGAGCAACCTCAGGCTGTAACAGGAGAAATTAGGGGGCCTCACAGGCTCGGAGCCAGCGCGGTGCTGGCTCCGAGGATGCTGTTCCATGTGGTCAATCCCTGTAGCTATTAAGGAATAAACTGCTATATAAAGTCGTACCACAGTCAAGCACAGCCTCAGGAACATGGTGGTCACCAGAGAGCTATTTGAGTCCTGGTAGCTACTTGCTTGCTGTTACAAACACTGCCAGGGTTATAAAAGCTCACGAGGAAAACATATCCCACCATAAGCCCTGCTGCTGCAACTGGGGCTACGTTAGGTACCTGGTCCTCCTGCTATGCAGCCCATCATCTGCTCTTTGAGCTGAAACGTGACCTTTTTCCACTGCAAATGGCTTCCTCTAGAAAAACTTGGGGTTTGGTTAAATGAAATTATCCGTTGTGTACCTCTAGTAGAAAGTAAAATGTTACCTTTGGGGCAAAAATCCCCATATGCTCCCAAACTCAAAAAAGTTCAGCCAAAATACTGCAGGTTTTGATACACTGCCCAATTCAGTATATTTCTGTGCAAAATGTTAAAAAAAGAAGCAGTGTCTGTTCTAGAGGACCCTTCCTATTTTCTCATCAAATAGTCAGGATCATACCACTGTTCTACTGTTAGCAGGGAAAAAAAAAGTTACATAGGCTGTTCAGAAGCAGCTTTTTTTCTGCTTGTCCATTCATGATAAATTATACTTTGAGGAAAAAGGAAGATATATGATTGTGGAATTGTGCTTTTTTTACCTGGAATAAAATAGAGATAATTGCTTTCTTCTGACCTTGAAATAAGCCTTTTTCCCTCGAGACTGCAGGAAGAATTTCCTGTATTTTTCCCCTAGCAATGCCCTGCTCTGCTTGATACTTTTCCATGGTGCTCCGTTCTCAGGGGCTGCATTTGTCCATGTGTCAAAGCTCTGCCTTTCTGCCCTCCAGCTCCTCACTAACTTCACAGAGCTGCAGAAGGCACGTGTCATTAGGTGGCATAACTGAGAAAGAGGGTTTGGTCCTGTGTCCTGTAAAGTTTCCTTTTAGCAGGGTGAAGATCTTTCATGCTGAAGAGATGAGGTGAAGTGGTTCTCTTAAATTCAGATGATTCCTACAGATGATTCACTCCACCTGTGCTCCCCATCCATCCCTTTTTATCCCTCCCCCTTCTCCCTGCCAACTGAGTCCTGCCCTAAGGACAGTAATAACTTTAGTTTGAATGAGGGGATAATTTTGTTACCTGTGTTGTTGCCAGACTCTCGGTTGATTTCTAACTTTTACCAAACCTAGAAGTCCTTAAATTACAGCAACAAGAACATACACGAACACTGCAGTGCTCTGTTCTAAACAAAGCCCAAACACATATTCCTCATTTCTTTATAGCACCATAGCGATAACACTGAAGTTATCGCCAAAGCATAACTTGACCCTGAAGAATGGTCACTGTTAGCAGTACCCCACTGTGTGTTTTGGGGAACGGGAGGTATGAACATCATTCACATGAACATAAAATATGGAATAATGAAGACATTTGCAGGTATGCACTCTCAAAAGAAAGACATGGCTCTGAAAGCTCTGCACGTAACTTTTTTCCCTGAAAGTGATTAAATGCAGATGGCTACGGGGAAAGCTGGGTTTTGCAACAGCAGTCATATAGGATCCTTCAGACTATTTGGCCAGTAATTTAAGTTAGGAAAGCTATTCGCAGAATGTGACCTCTGGAATGTAGTTATTCCAGGAAGATGTAACATATTATCAGGGAGTGAATTCCAGGACTGACTTATTTCTGGTAACAATTGAAGGATGACAAAAATATTTACAACTAACTTATAAAACAGAAACATGCAAATATTTGTCAAGGAGTTTATTTACAATGACCAGTTTATGCAGATCTCATTAGTTTCTACTTAGGAGAGAAATAAATGGACACAGACTTTGGAAATGATCCTATACGTTCATTTACAAGGTACATACAACTCCCATTAATTTTAAACAACGGGGTAATAAACAGCAAAGACTAACAAGACACGCAACCCGCAGAACTGCTGCAAGTGCCCTTGCACATACTTCAGCCTTTCACAAAAGTTCTCCATTTCTTCACAGCTGGGCTCCATATGAATCTGTAGCTCAGTCTCAGTGCAGACTTTTACCCTTGTCCAAACAAACCCAAAGCGAAGCTAAGTCAGAACAACGGCTCTCTGCAGCTCTTCCCACAGGAGCACAAAATTGTGCAAGCACAAGGCTCTAGAAACACGAGGGAAGATGTTAAATACTGCCCAGGTTAAACTGCCGACCAACTACAAAGCTTTTGTTCTCACTACCAGGTATAGCAAACCTGCTGCTAATGGGGACGTAAACTGGGAAGGACCTCCCTTCCCCACGCCATACAATGCCTTTCCACCTGGCCCTTCAAATGAGGTTCGTTTTTATCACACTAATACCCTCTTCTTGCTTCTGCCAAGGGGAGAGGTCCCCTTTCAGGGCTGGCCTGAGCACTTGAGGTTCATTAGTCCTTGTGTCAAAGCTCTCCTTTAGCTTAAACAGCTCTCTTCTTTTGCTGGTGTGTGTTTGCTGAAGTATCTATAGACAGCAATTGTATCCCTCTGAAGTTTTTGCTTTGCTAAGCTAAACAAACCAGCAGGCTTTTTAATACCTTTCCCTAACAGAAAAACAACCCCTAACCATTTACTTAACGAACCTAATGACCCATCGCTGCATCTGTCCCAGTGCAAACTGATTTTTCTTGGAGGTAGGTGACTAGACTTCTAGATGATAACTTGCTGGTGCTTTACGAAATAGCATTGATATTCCTACGCCCCTCCTGGCAATTCATGCTGAGATCACATTTCCATTTCTTTAAGGGAAGGTCGTGCTAGTGACTTAGGGCGATCTTGTGATCAACCAGTACACAACTAGTGCACCCACATCTTTTCCTGCGTACGAAAGCCAAGCACAGGGATTGAGCAAGTCACATTCAGGCTGCCCCACTGATTCCTTCCTCTGAAGCTGCCCTTACCCCTTACGCCAGCCTTGGTCCAGAAATGCAGCTCTGGAGGGATGTAGGATGTTCCACCCAAACCAAATCTTTACAAGCATCTCCCAGTTAACAACAACCCACAGACCTTAACGCGCACCACATCTACTTTTTCCCTATTTTCTCTTCCATGCACACCACTATCTGATGCTTCCCCCCCAGACAGGCTTCCCCCCCACCCTGCCCACCCCCTCTTGTCAGAACCAGGCGCACACCCCAGCCTCTGCCCTCAGCCATCTGTGGAGCCAGGATTGCTGCTGCCTCCGTGCCAGTCTGGGCTGCTTTTTCAAGGATAAGGACTGGTGCTTTACTCCCAGGTATTCTCTACCGCCCTGCCCTCTTCCTACTACACTAAAAGATACTGAGACAACATGATAAACTCTTGCCCAAGCAATGCTAGTCACGTACTTCATTATTTTAGGGAAAACATTTTGCAGTAGCTAAAGATAGTCCTTGGGTTTTATGTTATTTACTTAAACAGGTGTTGAGCAGCCCAACCTTAGCACAGATAAACAAAGTATCCCACAGAAATTTTAGTGCAATAATCTATCTGCCCCGAGAGAAAGTTGTGCTTCAGAAGCTTTCACTTAGAAAGCAGTAAAAGAGGGAATTTAAAGTGCAGCTGGCTATAACTTATGAAGCTGATCCCAGCCTCCCATTTTACAGTAACTTATTGCTATTATTTCTTTTGACTGCGAGCATCCCAACGGTGGGAGTTGAATCAGGACCCCGAGCATGGCTGAAATGGATCTATCAGGCCAGTTGCAATGGTTTGGCTTGCGCTATACCTTCCCTCCCCGCTGGTCCCAGCCCCGTCTCATTTGCTAAGCCCAGCAGCAGCCCCGTCAAGTGGAGACTGTTCTGCACCGTCCGCACGGTTTCAGGCAAACTCTTGCTGTGTTTAATTCACCCTGGCCCTGGGATCCATCAGGAAGGACTCTGCTTGCCCTTTCATAATGCAGCAGCATGTTGTTCAACACAACTTACTCAGACCATGCCCAGAACCCACCTCCTGGACATGTATTTTCAGTTTTGTAAAACAACACCCAGAAGCCACGGTTGCCTTTTCTCGCAGAGCCACCGCTTTAGTCAGCATCCAAACCAACAGAAGTCTGGGCTTTTCTGTTTCCACGGGGTGAAAAACATATCAAGCGCTTTGTGCTACAGCCTTCCTGGCAAGACACAAAACTCTCTCAACCGTACCCATTTTCAGACTGCAATGTCAAACCAGATGTGGGACCAGATTTACTGTAAAAGGCTGCTTCTGAGCCATGAATCTTCCAGCAAATCTCTAATGCCCTGAGCATAATTTTGAGCAATTATTATAGCCTCACTCGCAAGCCCAGTGAGACTTATCATTTCACGTAATTTTGACATGAGCCCAGCTGAAACTCAGTGGATGGTTTTACTTTTTGGTATCTGCTGATGCTTTAAGACAGCTTCATTCCCCCAGCACAGAAATGAACTCAGTGCCTTGAAATGAGTGGGAGACCCAAGGCAGACGGTATGTACTGGTTTCAATATCTCTACATTTGGGATTCTTTTAATGTACATTTCTGTTCCAATGAAAGAGGAAAGGAGTGTTTGGTGGGGTCAGACCCAACCCCCTGAAACAGATCTGTCTGCCACAGAAGTTAGCTGTCCCTGGGAGCTCACTGAGACACGCTGATGCAAATGCAAACACCGATGAAGTGTAATTTGCGTTTCTTAGGACCCAGTCTCTCTAGTTCATTTTTCGTTACTCCTGTCATTATTCAAGGTTTGTGCTGGGGATCACTTTAAACATCTCCATCTAACGTGCAGGCCAGGGGGAGAGCAAGCAGCTTTTAATGGCACTGAAGAAAATATAAGCCAAAAGTCGACCGTGATACAAAGGGACTTGCAGTTGATATTGCCAAGAAGAGAGAAAGAGGTATTAACAGGGTGCCAGAATATCTTATCAGAGACCACACTCCATGGCAGAGGTGGGAAAAGAGCCTCAAGCCTTTTGACTTTCAGTCCACTGCCTAAGCAGCTAGCTATACCGCTGTTGTGAACCCTCCCGCTTACACTGGGGTGGCACATCCACCTCTGCCTGTGTATCTGACCTGCCTGCAAGCTCCATCACAGGTGAATTTATGTCAGAGCAACTCCTGGACGGAAAAAAAAAAAAAAAAAAAAAAAAAAAGATGCAAACAAGCCACAATCAGAGGCTTGCTCTGTTACGCTTAATTAGTTAGAGTGCTCCAAGAGCATCTCAAGGTCTGCTGTCCCCGGCTCAGAGGCACGTGGGGCTAAACAGGATTGCCTGCCACAGCAGCTGCATGCCAGAGACAGTGCAAATGGGAAAGGAGCAAGATGCAAAAGTCCTCGAGCCTGCTGTGTCATTTTGCAACGTTTGTTTCATGTCACGTTTCATGCAACTGTGCTGCATAAAAGCTGTTTACGTAAAACATCCTTTTCCTGAGGAACTGGGGCGCAGACACATGGAGAGCTCTCAGGGCTGAAGCTCAGGCAAGACTTGATGAGTCTAAACATTACAAAGCACTAATTACCTCAAAGGGGGCTGTAAACATACAGATTCATGGGGCTGTTGGAAGATGATCTGGCGAGAGAAGTATCTTTAGAAAAATGGAAAGAGATGGCCACTGGACTTGGGGAAAATGATTACAGATGACTATAGCAGGGGTGCAAGCTACTCTTTGGGAGAATAAATGGACCTGTTGGACCAGTGTTGAACAGGGAAAGGATTTCTTCTAAAGGCGCGATACGTCTGGAAACAACTTTTGCCAAGCAGCACTGCAGGCTGTAAGAGAGTAAAAGAATTAACAGACAGCAAATTGTTCCATGTTGAACCCACTAGCATTTATAGCAGGAATCTCTCTGGAAGGAGAAGGTTCTGCAAGCCAAAATGCGGCAGTAGCTGGTGTTTGTAGTGTGCATGCAGACTGAAACGTGCTGAAACTGCCTGAGGGGGGGAGTCTGTTTTCTTTTGGTGTTTGAGCTACACTTTGCTGGCATTTTTCACCAACTCAGTGACCATTGAGAAGGACTGCTACATTTCTTTTTGGGACAAGTAAGCCTGGAACTAATCATTCAACCGAAGAATTTGGAGAATAATGGGTTTCACATATGGAAGGACAAGCTGAGTCCATTCCAAATAACAAGACACACACACAGTTGTCATACCTGAAAAGGAGGAGCACCGGTCTGGACGCAAAGCATCAATCTGTCCAGCTGAGGAAAATGAGAGTCTGGGAATGAAGACCTTGACTTGAAAGAGATGGGAAAACTGAAGTAATTATTTTGATGTGCTCAACACACTGCAGCAAAAGCATTTAGGGTTTCCCTTTCATTTGAAGTTAATCTTTCATTTCTGGATGAAGGAGCATACTCTGATACGTTTCCTTGGATTTTCTGTAAAATATCTATTATTTGACTTCACCAGGAGCATTTAAGCACATCCTGGCTAAGATTTCCTAGCTGAAATTACTGCAAAGAGTTTACAAACCTATGATGAGATTTCTGAAGACCAGGCAAATGCTTCACCTCTCCACTGGCACAGAAAACAGCAATCTCCCCAGCGCAGCAGAAATTAGTATGAGATGGCTCATACCCGCAGATGAAAAGGTGACTGGTTTTCACCAGTGAGAGGCATCTTTTGTCAGTTTGTCACAGTCTGCCCTGGGGACTGCGCAGGTTAAGAAAGTAATACTCACACCTCATCACCATAACAGCTCCAGCCTGTTCAGATCTGACGTAGTTGGATTTTCTAAGGTTTCCAAATGCCTGAGGACCCTTTCTGTCTTCTACCTTCCCTGTTCTTCCGGAGGTAACATGCACCCCCAGTGCTAATACATGGCTGCACCTTCTGTCTTTGTTAAGGAAGGTTCATTTCTGTGGAAATCAGGCTTTCTGAACATGGCCCACAGAGGCACCGAGGTGCCTGCAGGCTCTGGTTCACTGTCTGAGGTGGAAAAGGTGCAAAAGCTGGAGAAGTCCTTGCTGCTAGAGCTTGGCACCTGCCCCTGCTTCTGCAGCAGCCCAGTGCAGGTGGGATCACAACCCAGGAGGCTCAGTGGCCAGGTTAAAGCTGATACACTTTGGTACACATGGTCATACCTAGAAATTTAGGAGCAAAGAAGTTAGCCAGGCTGCTGCATCCACAGAGTTGATAACCTCTGGACCAGGGCAAGGCAGGCAATCCATTTTTGTGGACCTGAACCTGAAGTCCTGATCTTGCCACCTTGAAATGAATTAGCAGATACTAGCACCCATGGAGCTAGGAGCTGCAGCCAGCTTGGCTCGTGAAGCACAGGGGAATGCAACTTCAGGATGGAGACCAGCATGACCAGCTGCTGGCTATTAGTGAGCACACAGCTGGGTCTGGGTCATCCTATCTCGGATGCAAAGACCGGTCTTTGGCAAAATGTTCCACAAGCAATTTAACGAGTGTGTTTACGTGGGTGAGCAGAGTTAACAATGTGTTACAGGTGGGAAAAGCTACAACGAACAAACAGGCAGTTTAGATAAAGATAAAAATGTAAACAGCACTTGCTTTGTAAGGTGATTGATCAATCAGCTGTGGTTGCTTGTCCCTTTTGGAGCAAAACAGACTTGGGGACAGATCGAGAGGCTTCTTTGCAGTTGTGAGACACACAAAATTAGTAATATACATTTTGTACTACCCAGGAAGGGCTTCAGCAAGTACCCTACTTGGAAGTCATGTGCACTGAGACTAAGAAGCTGAAGTGCAATGAATTAGGTTTTATCTCTTTCTCACCTCCTCTTCTCTTGCTAACTCCAGCTTTCTTGCTGGCAGCCCATCAGGCCCTGATGCTTCCCACTCCCTCCCGGCTCACCGCTTTTGACCTCGGAGGTCTGGCTCAATTTCCCTACTCACTGACAGAGCTCTTTGGATGTTGTTTTGGCAAACAAATTCGTATAACTTCTTTTTTACTGTCTCACACCATCTCTTCACCTCTTTCCATGCCACCCTCCCTCTCCCTTCAGCCATGCTCCATCATGCATTAAGGGGAGTTTAAAGACGCCTCAGTACTGACCTGTATTTCACTACGGAGAGATCAGTTACTCAGTATTATTTGCATGAGAGACATTAGTGCCTTTCTCCTGAGTTAATTAGGTTTTCCCCTGCCTGCTTGGCCAGGCCAGCAGAAGGGCAGCATGGTTGTATGGCACCTGCTTGACAGATTGTTCCCTTCAGGCCCTGCAAACAGCCACTGGCAAACCTGCCCTCACCATCACATCACAGCTGTTGCTTCTCCAGAAACCACTAGCGCCTGTGGTCAGGAGAACCAAACCATCTGCGGCGATGTCTCACAAGCCTTGTCCCAGCTCCACACCGGTGACGGGGCGCACGCCAAACCTCCATCACACGATCCCTACCTGTGTGGGATAAAACCTCTATCTGCAGCCACCCCACTGTTCCTTAATCCCATTTTTAAAAACAACTCAGGCTTCTTAATCATTTGCGAGAATGACAGCGAGGGTCCTGAAGCACAGAGGTGTTTCTTATGGCCCATGACCATAACCCACCGAGGTGCTGAGCTGTGGGAGCCAGCAGCCATCTCACCATGCACAGCACCGCTGGGCTGCGGCATGGAAAGCTCGGCGCCCACAATCTCACTTTCCAGAGCTACAAAGCTCTCTTTTAGCACCGAAGCAAGGTTAGAAATAGCCTCGGGAATTAGGGCTGCCAAGTAAACCATCAGAATAAAATGAAATTGCCCCTTGGCACAGCTCCACTGAATTTGGTGCCTACAAGACAGCCATGGACGGCCACTGACCTCTCCCCATGGGCTTCCTCATTCAAGAAGCACTCGGCCTGAATTTCTAAGAGCACTCAACCTGAATATCTAAGAGATACTGTCAAAAAACAAGGTTTGCCAAGCGGAGAGGAAATGACTAAAACCGGAAGAAAAACATTTGTGGTTTCTCTCTTTTACAAGCAGGAGGGGAGACAGAGTAAAAATGTACTCCTACAACCGAGCCTTCCCTACGGAGCCAACGGGTGGGCATGGTTTCCTCGGGCTATGTTAAACTCACCAAGGGTGCAAGAAACCCGACGAGAAGGGTTGAGAGAAGGTTGGCAGAGAGCATTAGGAGAGGCATCCCCGGCAAGGTAAGTGCCACCCAGTGACACCCCTCCGCTGCTGTTGCTGGTGTTTCTGAGCCTGAACCTGTACATCTGTAACAGCCCGGTCCCTCTGCATTTAGGTATGCAGCGACCTTCTTGAGATTTTTAACAACCCTACCGATTAATATGAACTCTGTGCTTGTTAAAGGCTAAATTAATAGCCGGTTTGCTCTCATGGGCTTTTTTTGTTGAAATAATATTTTGTGTGACAACTGACCATTGCAATTTGCCTCCTTGGACTATTTGGGTACCACTAAGTTCTTTAGTGAAGATACGTTTCATGAGAAATCAGGGAAGCCCTGCTGCATTTCCAAAGGCAAGTCAGGAAGTTGGCTGGCAGCAGCGAGTTTATTTGCAGAGTTGCCACTGCTGCTGGAGAAGGGGCCAAACCCCACGTACCTGTCGTTTGCCAAGAGGAAACACATTATAAACTCTTCTGGAGACAGCCCACCCTTACTCTAAGCTGGGCATTACCAAACAGATTGTCAGGTCTCAATTATATCATCAATTATGCTTATCAGACAGGAAATATCTAATTTCTTTTTTTGTGTTGAACGTACAGTAAGATCTGCTTCAATCTGTCCTGCATGTATCAGAACATTCTAGTAGTTATCTAAACAGAGGTTTAGGATGTGAGAAAGCTCAAAGATAATTTTAAAATAGGGTTTTAAAGACATAAGAGATCATTCTTTGCAAGCGCAGATTTCACCATAAGTCTGCCTTGGTCATTCCTATTAACTCCTAGGCTTTCTAGCCTGTAGATTTTCACGTGGTTGAATTTACATCATGAATTTTTTGCTTTACTTAGTCAATTCATAGTGATGGAGGAACATAAGATGATTGCTATTTTGTTAGTCTGCGGTGGTGGGCAAGCTGTTTCCTAATGCTGGTGGCATTTGATTTAAACAGCAAAAAAATTTGGCAAGAAAGCATCTGCAAACATTATTTGAATAACAGCTACAAAGCTGTGTCAGCGGTATGTGCCCCTCTCTTTCACTTTCTGCAGCTGTTCACAACTGATCTGCGATTGTACAGAGACCAAGAACGAATACTCAGGAAAGATTACAATGGTGATCTGCACCAGGCAGCCAAGCCTCTTGGAGATACACCATTCAGGGTGCCATAGGATATGACAAGAGGATATGATTTGGGTCACGTTGTGTATTGTAAGCAGAAAATGAATTGTTCTGCCCACTCTGGGGCTATTTGAAGGAATCATTTCCTGGGCTAAAGAATACACTTTGATAAAATGCTTGTAGAGTAAATTCAGCTAAGTAATCTGCAACACCCTGTCAATTTTTAAAGAGGAACTATTGCTTCTACTGCACTGAACAGTTCCCCTGCACTTCTCTTTTTGAGACCTGTCCATATTCAGCCAGAAGGACAAGGAGAGGCTAGAGACACCTGTGTATCTGCCAAATCTCACTAAAAGCAACCCTCAGCAACCTCCCTGTAGGGCGCTGAAGTCCATATCTACCAGCTGCAGACACAACAGCCCTCTCTAAGCCTCCAGAGAACAACAGAGAGAAAATCCAGGTCAGTGCTGAGGCTTCCTCTGAAGCAATGTTGCTTCACAGGGTCACTAAAAAAAGTTACCTATCACTCATATAAACCGTAGGAAAAGCTTAACTAAGAACAGGCATGGGAGTGCTGTGCTGAGGCTAAGTGTGTGGAGCGTGGATTTTTTTGTCTGCTTCTCAGGAAAACAAAACAAGGCTGATAATAGCAACTTGTGTTTCATCAGAGAAGCCACACTGCCCCTTGGAAAGAGCTTAGACTGTCCTTCAGAGCCAGGGGCGCACTGCAGCTTAGGGACCTAGCCCGTACCTGGGAGCAGAGAGGAATGGACATGTTGGGACCAGGCTCTGAAGGTTGGTGAGATATGACACCTTGCAGCAGGAGCATTCAAAATTCAGGCATGTGACAGAGGACATGAGAGGAATTGCAAATAGGGAAGGAGCAATCTGGTGTTTCAAGGGGGAAGGGAGACGAGGAAGGGTGAAGTAGTTTGGGGAAGGTATGGCATTCTTCATCACTAACGGTCCCCATGAACTTCTGCCAGTCATTCTGCCTACTTTTTTCCCCAAAAGCAAATTTTCTCCTTACCACTACACTATGCACTTTGATTTGCATGGTTTCCCACAGAGAGCACAAACGTGAAGGGGCTGTTACATACAAATGTAACTGACTGCTGCACTAGCACCCCGTAAAGCACTGAACTGTAGATCTAGCCTAATCTCCCAAGTCCAAACTTATGGGGTTTCTTTGCTCCTGGAGAGTTTTTCCCCAGTAATCCAGGTGGACTAACTGATAATGATAGTTAAGATGATTCCATAAGTACTCAGAATATCTTTAATTGTAGGTTACAGGTTGCTTTTTTAAAAACAAAAGAATTGTCATTAGCTTTTTCTCACCTAAATTTGCTCTTTCAGAACAAAGCATTCACTGAGTGCTCTACCATGCAGGCTCAGTGGCAGGCATTTTATCAGAAGCAGCAAATTTTAAACAAATATTGGCATTTTAATGGAATTTTAAAGTCGTACTTTCAAGAATCAAAACTGGAAACCATTGTTCTTACCACTCAGTGGAAAAAACAATTTGAATGAATCAATACTCATCAAAGACTATGTCATGAATACCAAATACTTAAAACACTCCTAACAGCATCTGGCAAACAGCCTGAAAAGCAGAGACCATTCTCTGTCTGTGAGTGGTACAACAAGTAGTATAATACATCTATTACTTGGTCTAGAGCACGCAGCTGACTGTGCTCAGACCTTCTGACATCTTGTCTAAGACCAAGTCAACAGTTCCCCTCTATCAGCAGCCACAAAGAGATCTAACCAAACAGACTCCCAGAACGTTTAGTCAGGCCAGTATATTACAGGGCAAAAATTAATGATCTTCAATTACTCTTTATGATCCCTCCGCTTTAAAATTCTGTGGTTGCGTCTACATGGCAGGCCAGAAAAAAAGCTGTAGTTGCAACATGCCCCGTAAGTGATCCACCTTGTATTTGTGTTGGAGACACTCTCAAAATACTGCAAAGACATCTTTCCTGAAGTAACAGCTGGCAGGGATCAAACCCAGGTGTATATTCACGTTCTTCCATCTGTCTAATTACTGATCAAAATCCTCGTGTCCTGTGCCTGAGCTGCACTGGGCTCCCTGCCCAAAAGGGCATCCAAACACGCACCCATTGCTGCAGCTTTGACTTATCTTCCATAAAGAACCTAATCCTGGTTTCTGGACCTTACTTGTTGTTATGGAAATGACTGCAATATCCATGGGAAAGCTCCACAGGATTTTGTGGCCTTTTGGGTTCTTCAGCCTGAGCTGGTCTAAGCTCTGCGACATTCTCCCCTTCTCCAAGGTACTTTCTAAACCTCTTGGCTTCCTCCTGCTGTTTGTCCGCTGCTAGAGAGGGACCCAAGGGCTCTTCTAGAGAGTGACAAGGAGCAGTAGGGACTGAAACATATGAGGAGAGGATATTTGTTCATGTGGTCATGGAAAGAATTAAAGAAGGGAAAAGGGGTCCTACTTTAAAAAATCATCTGAACTGCAAGAAATGACCTCTGTTACAGTGATTCACCAGTTGAGAGAGGCTGCCTTGGCTAGCTGGGCACCAGGGTGCCATTTCTTCATGGGTTCCACATGATGTGTTGGGAGACACAATCGCACGGTGGCCTGGTGCAGGAACATGGCCGTAGGACAGTAGGTGGCCGTATCCCTTTCCCCCTCTTCACCCCTAGGCCACAAGGAAAGAAATCCGCTTTCACTAACGCTTCACCTCCCTCTGGGTCATGGTTTGTTCCACCAGTGCCTTTTCTACCCGAGTAGACAAACTCTTGTTTGCCAATACAGCATCTCTAAATGTCGCATGCAGGATACCTCAGCAGGACTTTATTTTGCCTTCTCTTACTCTTGTATAGCTGTCTAAAAGTGAGACACTCTTGTGCAACGATAGCACTTGATTGTTTTTCCTCATCTTTCTGATTCAAAGCAGTACAAAAAAGATTTTCTTTCTCTAAGCTGCAAGCAAACAGACCATTGTTGAAGAAAAAGCAAAAAAAAATGCCTAAGCAGATTTTTCTGCCACAATAATTAGTGAGTTTTGACCTCTGCAGCCTGTTTCAAATATTGGACAAACGATCTTCTGAGCTGCACGCCTTCGGTTCTCTGCTGAACTCTTCTTTGGAGCTTACTCAGGGTAAGCAGCATCACTGGCAATGAACCACCCCACATGTACATCTGAGGAGGAGCTGTGCTTCAGAAAGCCCCTCTGAAAATTAAATTTTCTCCTTCCCCTAGCATTAACAGCTTGATGCTGATAGACGTGAGTAACAAATTACTCTGTTCTCACACTAATTAAACAGTAAATTAAAAGTAGCACAGAGCTAGGACGCCTCTTGCTGCCTGCCCAGGCCACACAAAAGCATCCCCCCTTAACCCAGGATGCCTTGATCCGAGGTGAGGGAGGAGGAGGAGGAGATTTTATGGTCATTTAAGCCCCCGTGCAGGTACACAGCTCACTTTGCAGCACAACTAAGGACATGGCCCGCTTCAACAGAGATGAGGAAAGGGCTCCTTTTTTGCCTTTAGTGAGACAGACATTCTTCAATTTATTTTATGGCTACAGATGACATAGCTGTCTAGAGGCACTCTGGTGAGGAGAAGCGAGGAGAAGAGCCAGCGTGGGGGTGGAGAGCTGCAGCTCTGCCCCTCCATTTGATGTGGTCTCTTTTAAAGGTCACCCACTGGGACCCGACATCAATCAAATTATTTTTGTAAAAACAACAGTGATCCCAATGAAGATTTATATAACACATTTGTGCTATAGCTCTTGGTTCCTTTTTCTTATATTACTTAAAGCAATATAATAACTTTTGCAGGCATATCGTAGGAGACTGCCAACATCTCAAACATTTCCTTGATGTAGGATGATCACAATTGAAAGGAATGTGAATTTTATCCAGCCGTCAGTAAGGTTTTGTTTTCCTTAATCCCTGAGACTAAATTATTGGGCAGTTTTTATCCTCCCAACTAAATCTTAATTGAGACTTGCTGTCATTTAGGTTACCACATGACTTTTCTAACCAAAGCACCAGGGCACCTCTGAGGAAGGACTGAGACAGGGACCCTCAGCATTTCTCATTGCTAAGAGCTGGTTGTGCAAGAGACCTCTGCAACACTTAGGAAAAGGCAATCAAAGTTTCTTTTCAGTATTAAATTTTCTTTGTTTGAAGCGCTCTCCTAGTCAAACCTGTGAACAGTGTAACCCAGCCAGAATTCCCACCGACTGGAAATAAAACTGGTGGTTGGTGTCCCAGGGTGCTGTCATTTTGCTTTGCGCTGCATACGCATGGGGGATTTTTTTCCCCACAGCTTGAGAGTTCAGGTTCTCTCTCCAGAACTGTACAGAAGAAACCCCAAAACCTTCCGTCCACCCGCAGTTAGGATCCATCTAGGTGTCTGCAGAAGTGCTGAAGAAAAGAAGCGGTTCGGCTGCGGTGACTGGTGTCACTGGAATCAGCAGTAAAGATACTGACGTGGGGAAGAACATCAGGGATATTTCAGTGCCATTTCTTTGGAAATAACTTGGGATACCTCCAAGTACTCTGGCAGCTAAATGGCAACATTTTCCCCAGCAAAATAAGTTAGGTCCCTTTTCAACAGGAGCAGAGTGCAGTTTCTGCCCCCATTGCCAGGATCATCCACAGATGCAAGGAGACGGGAATGGAAACAGCAAGTACAGCCCCCTGTTCGCCTCCCCAGCGGCAACGTGCCCACGCCAACACCAACGGAGGGCAAATGTCCTGCCAAAGGTGGGAGTGAGGGAGGAGGAGGAGGAGGAGAATGGCCTGCTTGCCACCTCCCTCAGAGCCCCCCATCTCCATGGCTTCCCTCAGGCAACATGAGGGATGGTCTGGAGGCTTTGTTTAATTTGGAGGAAAACCTAGAAGCACTCACAGTTCCCTGCGACTAGTCTGGGGGAGAAGCACTTAAACGGTAATGCCAGGGCTTAGCTTTAACCAGGATTTTAGCCCCGAGCCTCAGTTAAAGACTAATAATTCAGACTGACTGTTCAGGTTCTGCCAGCACCAGTGAAGACAGACAGGCCATTCCTCACCCCGAAACAAGCAGGGAGGAGATGAAATCCAGGAACCTCTGGAGGGATCCGTTTCTCCCTTTCTAGAAGGATTGTGGATTGCTAACCTGGGCTGTATGTCTGACTTTCTGCCAATTCAAATTAGGTCAGAGGTGCCTGGGTTTCTGCACCTTGGCTTCCCACTTTCAAACAGTGCGCGTAACTCATTCCTCCCTCGCAAGGGAGTCACAGGGTTGAACGCATCGGTGGGTGCACGTCATGCACACGGTGCACACCAAGTGCCGAAAAGAAAATAAAAAGGTTGTACTCAACCATCCTGAGCACCTCAGCACTTCACGGCTTTCATTCTACTGGAAAGTGTCCCTGCCCATGGCAGGGGGTTTGGAGCTAGATGGTCTTTAAGATCCCTTCCAACCCAAACCCTTCTAGAATTCCAAACAGCACCAGCATCTCCCAGAAATATAATTAACTTTTCTTTTTATGGGAGCTATTGAGAGTTGCCACATCAGATTCTAAATTCTATTTTGTATCAGGACTCAGCTAAACAACAAATCCCTGCGTGCATTTTGCTTTAGGAAAGTATTCCCAATAAATACCAATGGATTTTGATTTTTTTGAAGCTATTCTAAATGCATGGCTTAACAATAATTAATAATAAGAGCGACCGCTACTTCTTAGCGCAGCTCTCTGTCACTACAAAACTTCTGCCAAAATCCTACTAATTGAATAGTACAGGCTGGGGAGCACCTGACTACCCAAGGGATGTGGGAGTCCACGCAGAGCGGTGTGCCAGCAGCACACAATGGCAGCAATGAAAGCCAGCAGGGCACCAGGCTGCACCAGCACGGCCAGCAGATCTGGAGAAGGAGTTATTCCCCTTCGCTCTATGCTCATTAGAGCATATCTAGATACTGTGTACAGTTTCACATATATATATACACACACACCCCAATACAGGAACGGCACCGATAGCCTAGGGTCAGTTCAGTGTAGGACCACCACGATGGTCATGGCTGGAGCACCTAACCTGTGAAGAGCGGCTGAGGGACCAAGGCTCAGTCAGCCTGGAGAAGCAGTGGCTTTGGGGTGATCTATCAATAGCCCCAGTGTACCTACGAGGTTACCATGAAGACTTGAGACAGGCTCTTCAGAGGTTCATGGTGGGAGGATGAGACACAAAGGTTGTAAAACAAAACAGGAGTTTCTGGCTTGATATGAGGAATGTAATTTTCCCCATGAAGACAGCCAAGCGACAGAGCAGGTTGCTCAGAGAGACCATGAAGTCTCCATCCTTGGAGATTTTCAAGACCAACAGGACAAAGCCCTGAGTGATTTGGGCTGACCCCACAGCTGGCCCTGCTTTAAGCAGGAGGTTGGGCTAGTTGTGGTCAAGACATCCCTTTCCTACCTGAATTACTCTGAGATTCTCATGCCATAACCTGTCATTTGTCATTAAAGGTGTAGAAATATTGTCAGTCACCACTGGGTAGCTCTTGAGAGCACATAGGGCAGTTAAACTATAATAACTTATGGTCCTTCTTTCCAAGAGCACCACATCCATTCGGTTAAAGATCTTCTGAGGCAAGAACGCAAAGGTTATCATCATTATAGCTACATGAGTGGTCACGACTAAATGCTGATCTGCCCAGACCTGGTCTGGAGCCAAGTGAAGTAACTGGAAAGTTTGAGTGCACACATCAGCTGACTTGAGATGTAGATATCCAAACCTGAACTCATTACTGGCAACTGAATTACTCCCCACGAAAAGACATAAGCCCACATACTTCGGCAGAAAACTAAAATAAGCCAGGCTGATTAGTGCCAAAACACATTTACTCTCCCCAGACTACAAAGGCAGTCTGATGACTCCAGCTATAGCTGCGTATAGTGCACACACCTGTAAAGTTAGATAAGATGGATCCTACCCTGATCGACTTCGGCAGGGGGTGGATTATGCTTGGAGCCTATCGAGGTCAGCACAGCCAGACTCAGAAGTAAAATATACAAACTCCACGCCGAAATACATTTCTGTGCATTTTCCAGTTTAGAGTTTTAGTCCCACAACTTCACAATTCTAACCGTTATTTATTGGGGAGATATTTTCCTTTTTGACTGTCACGGGTGGAACAGCCTTGAGGACTATAACAAGAGACTGGGTGAAATTTCATAGTGAAAAACATAAGGAAAGCAGAGAAGAAAAATACCTGACTCTACTAGCACACCTTACAAGTTATGGATGCACTGTGGGATCCAATAACTTTTCACTGAAGCCTATGTAGATTGCGCCAGGCTTCTTCCCAATCCCACAACAAAGGCGATATGAGCCTGTCCTCATCTGCCATAGCAGTGGAAAGTACTGGTCCTCCACGTGACTAGGGGAGGTGCTTCCAGCAGATGGGGATGAGCTGCCCAGGGTGAGAAGGGCTGCAGGGAGCCTGAAGAAGTTGGGGTTAACCCTGTAGTTTCACAGTCTGTTTCTATTGGCAGAAGCAGGAGGCCACAGGGTGAAGTGAATCCAGATGCTGATCTGGGTTAAAAATAACAGCATGGTAGGGGAGGGAAGGGGAGGAGGGCAACAGCTGGCTCTGCTCCCAGCCGGGCAAATGCCCCAACGGGAGCAGGGTGAAGGGTGAGACTGCTGGTCTCGGCAGCCACCAGCTCCTGCTGGCTGGGACCCACTGTGGTGGAATCCAGCAAGCTGAGCCTGGGTGGGGGAAGGTGGAAGAGGGTCCAACTGCTGCCCAAAACCACCCCCAGTGGGGAAACAGAGCAGAAAAGAGAGAGTGGCCACAGGTGAAAGATGGTGTTGTTCACACACCCTGAAAATGTGTTTACCCTGGTCAGAAACATGTTTAGAAGGGAAATTAGAATGAGATTTCATTTTCTTTTCACTTATTTTCTTCAGTCTTCAGCATTTTTGCCTCCACAAATAAAACAATGTCCAAACCAGAATCCCTTTGGCATCCACCCACTATTTGCGTTCCCTGCAAAACAACTTCTCTGTCAGCATCCCAGTGACAGGCAGAGCCACAGCAGTATAAAGACATAAATGACAAACAGGTCTCAGAGAAGCAGTAGCTTGTGTGAGGCAAACTGAAATTAAGAAAACAACAGACAAGCTTTCAAGTACACAGGTCTGAATAAATGCTGAGTGCCCAAATTTTACTGGTTTTCTCTTGGAGAATGTGCCAGCCTACTAGGAATTGTGGACTACACCGACCTGCCTTCCCGCTTTTCAGTGGTGTTCACTTTCCAGCTCCCACTGTTCATGTTTCCATTTCATCTGACTTACTTTTATACTGGTTGATCGCTCCATCCTTCCTATATTTACTAAGCTACCTGCAGACACCCACCACCTCTCTGTCCACGTAACGGAGCTCATGAGATAAAATGTTAAAATGGGAAAGAGATGCTCAGGAGGGACAGAACGAGCCACAGAGATCCTCCATGCAGGCAAGATGCTTGTCTTTTGTACTTGGGGAATCCCTTGGTGCAGATCAGTCCCTGAGTATTCAGGTCTTATCTCTAGCTATGTCCCTGCCTGTTTCCCCCTCCCCTCCTGCCGGTATGAGAGCAGACTCCCCAAGACTTGCTCTCTGAGTAGCTGGCAGCAGCCACACAAGAAACTGTGGCTTGTGCTGCGGAGGTAGTCACAGAAAACCACACATGGACAAGCCACACATCTAGAAACATCCCCCACCCAAAGGAAAGTATTACAATTACCATCATTAGCTGCTGCCTAAAGTGGCTTTCCACTCCCAAACACCCAGTAGAAAATTCAGATCCATTTCAGACCCTCTCTTCCCACTTTTGGAAAGTAGCTTTGCAATTCTTGTGTAATTACTCAGGAAAAGAAAAAAAAAAAAAACCAACCAACCAACAAATCCAATTATCTTCTCCTTGAGTCATGCCACTTGCTGGCTGAGCGGCAGGCTGAGTTCCCCAACCAATCCGAACGAGATGGCTGTGTGGAAAGCTGACATGGTGTTTGGCAATGCCAAGCCAAGCAAGCAAACATTTTATCAGAACAAGCTTTTCTAAATCTGTCCCATGAAGCAGAACAAACATATGGGCAATGCCATTGCTATGAAAGGAAGATATGCAGGGCCCCGGTCCTTCAACCTACTCTATGCTTTGGCTCCAGCACAGCTTTGAAAATGAATATATTACAAAAATTCAAAAATGTTGATCATAGCAAAGGCCCCCGTGTAGACCCAATCATACTAACATCAGAAGTCCTTCTGCTGATAAAGATTATTCCATTTAGGAAACTAATCTGAGCTGCAAATGGATGTAAAGTCAAGGTTCTTCCAGCCTCTCCAGAAGTCAAAACACATCAAACAAACATGAGACGTGCCACTCACTGCCAGTGCAAAAAGCCTTGCTCTGCAGTGTTTGAGCTGGAACCAAAAGGAAGGCCTCACAGAAGGAATCAAGAGGCTTTTGGGGTGTATTTGTGCTGCCGGTACTTTTCCCTGGCCCGTGGCCCCTTGAGCAGGGTTGTTTGGGTACAAAGCACTCCCATACAGGATGGATACTCACACACACACATTTTACCACAGCTCACACCAGTCAAGCGTCATAAATTTCCTGTGCTGACCTCTGTGGTGGTGGAGGCAGATCATTTATGAGAAAGCCAGTTACCTCTACACTGAGTAATGGCCCTCTATGCCTCTCCATTCAGCTCCTGTCTCTCTACCCGAGAGATTCGTGAACCCCTGTCCCTCACTCCTATGTTACCCCCACCACACATCACACTCCCCAGAGTGCAATTACTTCATAAAAACCATGTCATGAAGAGAGCTGTGCTTGCTAGCTTACTCCTTTCAGTCTCCTAAGTGAGCAAGGAATAGATTCTCAGGCTACACATGCCACCTAACAGAAAATGCCTCCTCTTGCACCCAAGTGCAGCCAAATGTCTAATGTTTCTGTTCCTATGGCACCTACGGAGGAAGGTTGCTGATGATGAGTCCTATATCACATGCATACAAGCCAGTGCTTTCAGTCACTGACAGGTTCCTGCTGTCCCAAAACCAGCATTCAGATCCCACAGTACACCAAGATGTTCATCCTGATCTAGGCCTTCCTACATATACACACATCCACTATATCTGTTACCTCTCAGTCTTTAATGTATTTATACACAGTCTGCCTTATACTGTGTTCTGCATGATTTATATTCTGATGATACACTAAATTTGAAAAAGAGTTGTAAGTTGACACAAATATTCATTGCCTCATGGACCCACGAAAGAGCCATCCCGGTATTTTATTTGTATTAAGAACTTTGGCCTTTCACTGCCCTTTTGAAAGGCTGTCTTCAGCTTAAAAACTACACTGAAAAAGCTTCACTTTTACTCAGTATTTGCACAAGTACAGCAAACCCAAGCGTAACATCTCGGCTATGGACCCATAAAGATATTGGCAGCCATGAGGTGAAAGGGACTATTCGATCCTGATAGGTCCTTGTTTGTGCTTCGAACAGATTTGAGATACTGACCCAAAGTCTGGCTTGCCTCTCTCCAGGGAATTTAATCACTAGTGTGAAGTGGCCACAGGGCCAGGTTTTCCTCCCTTAAGGCTCCCACACTGCTACCACAGCACAGAACCACCCCAGCGCCCCTTCCGTGGGTCTCCTCACACCTAACAGCTCCTGAGCACATGATGCCCTTCCTCGAGGGAATGAGGGAAAGCAGCCCTAAGTTAGGGAGAGGGGGGTACCCTGCCTGCTTTACCGCACACCACTGAGTTAGCAGGTGACCTGCGGTAAACAGGGCATACGGGATGGCTTGGTGGTGGTTAGTGGCAGCATCCCTGAGGAGCTCCACGCTTGGCTGGCAAGCTGGAATGTGACCTTGCCTGCTCTGCCCCTTCCACCCAAGATGCTCAGATCAGACCAAGTTTCCCTACAACACTGCCTGCAGCAGTCAAACATTTGATCGTTTCCAGGTAGTCAGTGTTTTTACTCCAGATTGCTAAAATTACATGGGGGAAATCAGTTCTTTCTGTCTAGAGCCACTGAAACTAGTAAATCCACTTAGCCTGACTTTGAACTATAACAACTACAGTATTTTTAACACAAACTTTGTGCTTCTCACAAACTTTTTGTTTACCAGCGTCCTATCTTTGTGAAAAACATCCCGTGCTTAGTTAGACTTCATGTAACAGGCAAGCCCCACATCCTGAGTCAAGTGGTTAGCTGCTGATGCTGAAAGCAAAAGGTATTTTTAGTTGCTGTTTTCTAATCTGAATTTGTCCACCTTCAGCACCTAACCACCTTGCTGCATCCAGAGATAGTTTTCAATTAATATCTCTTTGCTTTCAGGCATTAGTGGAAGAATATAAAATCTCACCTTTGACAAAATAAACCAATTTAGCTTCTCTTGCCTCTCTTTAGAGGGCACGGTTCAACTCATGCTCGTGCTGCTCAGCCCTTCTCTGCTCCCTGCCCACCTGTCAACATCCTCTTAAAAGTGTAAACACCAGGAGCGGGCTCAGTAGCTCAGTAATGGGCTCATTAATGCTGTACACGTGGAAATACCACCTCCTTGACCTTTACTCAGCAATCTGCTCTAATCCCCGGCAGCATTTGCTTTCAGGTATACCGTATCACACAGGGAGCACGTGTTTAGCTGACTGTCCATTAGCAATGAGCCTGACTGAGTCACTGGTTTCCAAAACACAAAATGTCCCAGTCAAACAGCGTGGCTCTAAAAGTACACTTTTTGTCTGTAAGTACCTTGAATTTGACGAAATATGTAAATACATTTTTTGTTTGGGATAAGATTAGTTTACCAGACAATCCAGAAGACCCTGAAAAATAGCTCTGTCCTTGACATTATTCTTTATTACTTCATCAACAGTTGCATCATCATCATTGTCTTTGCCTAATGAAATACGACGTGTGCTCTCAAGTCAAAACCCAAGTAACTGGATATCTCTTAGCCTAAGAATGAGACCTTTGGTTTATCTGTCAGGAACATCCATTCCGAATGCTTCCTCATGTATAATTACTTTAGAAAGTGGGACTATTAGCCAGATTGTAATTCATTTAATGCTTTTAATTAGTCTTATATATTTATAGTTTTGTCTTGCGCTCAGAACGTCACGTGGAAAAAAATCATATGCCTCAGAGAAATTTCAATAGATGTACATTTAGGTAGATATCGAAACCATTACCTCCACCAACCAGATGCTGCAATTATTTGACGAGACGGTTTTCATAAAACTACACTGATTACCATTAATTTTTTTACCTCCTTCTAACCCTTTCCTAACTTCAATGCACTATCAGCCTTCCTGTGATTTGCCCCAGAACTTACCACCTGCGCTTCAACTATCTGAGTGGTCTCTCCCATCTTTTCCTTATTTGACTCAGCTGGCTGGTTTTGGCTTCAATGTCTTCACAACTCACTTCATTATTTTCCAATTCTTGGTGCTGAAACATGATGGACGTATGGGCTCAGTAAATGAGAACACATTTTTCCTCAGACCGCAGTAGAGAAAACTGTGATTTTGTCTTGGCCATTCTGACTTCTTCTGCACGTTGTCCCCTCTGCTGGGTTAGAAATAAAATTTCTACACACAGGTGCAAGCATGATTGTTTTAGGGGAAAAAATTAATGTAGAAAACCTGGTTAAAACTTTCAAAACTTTCACCTTTGCTCTTCCTTTGGTCAGGAGAAGGATCCTGCTGCAAAAGGTGCAGGTGGAATCCCTTCTCACATCAAACTCTTATTGAGTTTACTTGAAGCAATGCAACTCCATCACTTCAAACCACATAATTTGTTATGCTTTGTGCAGTGCCTAAGACAAGCAAAGCCCAAAGTGACAGGTCCCTTCAGCAGTGCCGCAGCACACGTGCCAGTAGCAAGAGGATAACCCTACTGCCCTCCTTCAGCACCTTCTTTCCTTGAGAGAAGCAACAGGTTTACTCAGGGCAAGGAAAGCTGGCAGAGGCATTATGGAAAGAAAAAGCTCCCCTCTCTAATCATCTCAGTTCTTGATTCCCCTGGGTCATTCAGGATAAGCTTTCCCTTGCACGCGCTAAGCGAAGGCAGCCACCGGAGGTGGAAGGAAGGGACAAATGACCTTCAGGAGATGTCCATTTGTGCCTGGTGCATCTCTGTGTGTTGCCATTACCCTGGGTCTGCCCAGCTTGCTCCATTTAAAGAAGGGATAAAGCTGTGATAATTTCAGATTGGCTACCTGGGTAAAACGATAGTGAGTGACAGGAACATCCCACCTGGAGCCAGTAAAATGGATTAGTAAAGACCAGTATCCCAGATTCCAGGCTGGAGCCTGCTGCTATTTCTGGTTACACAAACGGTAACACGAAGCTGGCTATCAGGTCACATATCGCTTAGCACCACTACCTCACACTGACTTGCTGCTAAATGCCTGCAACAGGAGCTTAGGTGACCATCCAGATCCAGGTGGTAGGTTTTAAGAACTGAGTTATTACTCACAGACCACAGGAAAGTAACCGATACTCTGGAGTATCTTTGGCTAATGTATTGTCTAACATTTCGTTTGCTCCAAAACTGCATCGGATTTATCACTTCTGGCAAGAAATAGGATCACTTGTGTGGCAGGCTCTACTGATTAAAGTTGAAAACAATTTGTGCAATGTTATTGCCACCTGTATTGAAGAAGGAACAGCTGTTACCACTCATACCAACTTTAAAGGGTAAAGATGGATGGCTAGAAAGCTGTGTGCACGTTTGTTTGGGAAGCATGAGGAAGGGAAAACGCTGGCAAGACCCATGCTATAAGCACATCTGGGCTCAGAGAACAGACATCCACTACTTAAGGAATGGCTCCCTGATGCTCAGCTTTGAAAATCAAACAAATATTTAATGCTGGCTCTGAATTTTCCAGCTTTCGAGTTTAAAACGACATGAAACAGCCTTTGCAGCATGGAGCCATTCCACACCGATTTGCTCATTGGGTTTAGCTTACGGGGCTACTCTGGGGATGGCCAGCCTTCAGGAGGTCACCCACCACACCTCGGCTGGCTCCGGAGTCAACCAGCAAAGAGGCCCAAGCAGCACTGGGTTGAAGCACCATTTTCTCACTGATGGCAATACTGGGAGAACTAGGTAAGAGTTAAGGACTTCCAGGAATTAAACAGGAGGCATCAGGGGTGTGACACAAGATGATGAAGGGGCTTTTGGGAGGGGATCTTGTGCAGAGTCTTGGTCTCCACCTTCTTCTTCCCTTTTGTCAGGGATATGCTTCCTCTCCCACAACCTGCCCTGCCGTTTCCCCCTTGATGAACACACTCCCAGCAGGAAGGGCAGCAACAGCTATCACAGAAGCAGGGCAGCTCAGGGGCAGGGAAAACCTGCATTGAGCTAAGATGCTTGACATAAAGCGTGTTTATCAAGGAGCAGCAGGCAGGGTGACCTGCTGGAAAGGATCTCTTTGGTTGGCCTTTTTTAAATCAGGAAAGGGCGGAAGCTGGGGAGAGCGTTATCACATAAAGCCTCTTTCAACCCAGTTGGTGCTGTCTCCTCAGACTGACGCCTCTGGAGCACTGGTCAGCAGGCGGCTGGGCATGAGCCCCCAGCGTGCCCAGGTGGCCAAGGGGGCCAGCAGCACCCTGGCTGGTGTCAGCAATAGTGTGGCCAGCAGGACCCGGGCAGTGACCGTCCCCTGTGCTGGGCACTGGTGAGGCTGCACCTTGACCCCTGGGCTCAGCTCTGGCCCCTCACTGCAGGGGGGCACTGAGGGGCTGGAGCTGGGGAAGGGGCTGGGGGAACTGGGGGCATTCAGCCTGGAGAGGAGGGGGCTCGGGGGGACCTGGTTGCTCTCTACAGCTGCCTGACAGGGGCTGTAGCGAGGTGGCTAGCCGTTTCTTAAACCGACAGGACAAGAGGAAATGGCCTGATTTGCACCAGGGCAGGATTAAACTGGATATTAGGGAAAATTTATTCACCGAAAGGGTTTTCAAGCATTGGAACAGGCTGTCCAGGGAAGTGGGGTCACCATCCCTGGAGGTATTTAAAAGACACGTAGCTGTGGTGCTCAGGGACATGACTTAGCAATGGACTTAGCAGTGCTGGGTAAGAGTTGGACTAGATCCCCTTAAAGGTCTTTTCTAACCTACACAATCCTACAGTGCTATGACTTCCCCAGAAGTTCTGCTGCCATGCTCCCACCTTCGAGATACTCCTCCAAATTTTAAGTTGAAATTATAAAAACTTCAATATGGAACAAATGAATAATAAAAAAGCACAGTAATGGATGGATTTGCTCAGGCTCTGTTCATAGCAAGCCCTAGGCTGTGGCTGTTCTCATCGTTGGCTGTCAAAGCACAAAAGCAGCGGAAAGCAGGGGGGACAAAAACGTTAAGAAGAAAACTCTGAAGGAGGGAAACAGAGGAAAATCATGCACCAAAGTAAAGGGACAGAGAGGAGAGCTCTTGAAATAAAGTCCGGCAGGAGAGCATAGGAGTAGGTCAACCTCTACCACTTCCCTCATGAGCAAATAAATCATCACTGCCAGGATCTCATCTGGATTATTCACCAGCCCATCTCCCAGGTGTGCCAGCAGCCCTACAGACCACACAGTGTTACTGGTGGCTGTGGGAGAAGCAGTAGGTCGGGAAGGTAAATGATCTCAGTCCCACTTGGTGATCCTGGGTTGTTGGAAAACCCTTAAATGTGGGACACCACTGGCACTACAGCCTACTTGAAAAGCGTTATGTCCACCATAAGGGATCTCCAAGATGCTCCACCTTACTGATGTGCATCTTTTGTGCTATGTGTAGGAAACACCTCCAGTTGTTTCACCCCACTCACTCCTCAGCGTGGCACAAGGGGGTCTAGGCACAGCTATTGTGGCTGAGACCCCAGTTCCTCCAGGGAGGTCTCTTCTCTCTTCCTGTAGGGCGAGGATTTCAGAAAAGGCTAGAAGGGGAAACAGCCACTAGAAGATGGCAGTGGAGGTACGATGGTAGAGCTCAACAAAACTCAGTTTTCATTTTGCCCAGCCTCTGGGTACATGTTTACACATTCAATGGTACTCCACTGTACAACCCAAACTTCTCCATACCCCTCTGTTCAGAGACACCATGCCTTTTTCTTTGAGTGCTGTCTGGAACGCATCAGAGAAAGGAGGTGTACCCACAGTATCATGTCAGAAAGACCTCTGGTTTGAGTAATTCCATTAAGAGACTGACTGGGTCAGACTTCTTTCCCTTCCCAAACAGTATTTGCTGGGTTATCTATTGTGCAAGACTCTTCACTATTGAATCCATAATAAACTGGACTAGAAAAAACCCTTCTACATGGGGGAAAATATTTAAAGCTTGGGGAGAATTATTCTAAAGAAAAATCTAGATTTACAAAAAATGAAAATCTAAACCACATTTATCCCTTCTTTCCCTCATTGTGGTTTTTTTTTAAGCTTCAAGCATTTCAAAACACTTTTTTATTTTTCTTGTTTCAGGGCTCTTATAACTAAGTCAAGTGTTAAAATTGAAGGTAATTTCGAGCTAGAGTTTTAGTTTTAAGCTAGAGTTTTCTACCCAAAAATATCAGGACATTTAAAACATAATCTGAAATTTTTACAGCTAAGTCTCTTATCACTGTTAATTCTCATGGAAAATTTTAGTTTTAGACAAAGTAGGTTTTTGTTTTGTTACAAAAATGATCTCAAGAAAAACATTCCCAAAACACTTATCTCGAACAAGGCTGTCAAACGCCTTGTGTTTGTGTCCCAGGGAAACTGTTTTGTAAACTGAAACTTAACTGCTATTGCAAAAGCAGGAAGAGACTCCTCTGACCTCCACAGCTTCCACGCTTAGAAAAGCACGTTCCAGTGCCACCGAAAAAATGACCTGTCGTAATACTCCTTTGAATGCACAATCTCCTCCTCTGTCATCCGCCCAACAAAAAAAAAAAAAAAATGCTTACATGCAACTATGAGTTTGTGACTGCTGGCAAACCGAAGCAGATGTACTGAAACTGCTTTCTGATTGCCCCTGCATGCATCTGAGCACTACCAAGGCCACCCAAAGGCTACGGATCCCAAGCTTGTCCAGTGTTAATCACTTAGCACATTTGAAAAATTGCCATCTGATGAAAGGCAAATCCAGGTCCTCTCTCCCAAGGTTTGAATCTGCTGCCAGATTTGACAGAGCTGGCCCAGGCAGTAGGTTTTACTCTTTTTAAGGCAGACGGTCCCTACAGAACCAGGGCACCAGCTTAGGGAAAAACAGAGATGCGGTGGTTTAGACTCACTTCCCATTTGTTGCACATAAGGGAAATCACACATTTTTATAGATGCAGCCAGGGCAGCTGAGATGAACAAACTGATTGCTACCCTTTGCTTTCAAAGGACAAAGTCAGCAGCAAATGAAAAGAGTCTCAGCTGCAATGGGACACATGGTTTCCAGAGGCAGATCTCTGGAGAAGGGAAACCACAGCTCTCCGCAGTGCTCCTAC
Organism: Falco peregrinus; assembly: GCF_023634155.1. Taxonomy (NCBI): domain Eukaryota; kingdom Metazoa; phylum Chordata; class Aves; order Falconiformes; family Falconidae; genus Falco; species Falco peregrinus. Next base: position 96,635,160 of record NC_073723.1, on the reverse strand, counting down.
TCCTCCACTGAACTACTTGCAATGAAGACATGAAATCCTGTTCGAGGTTCTGCCCAGATTAGTTGCCCACAACCATACTGCAATGAACTGATCAACTATCAGATTTATCTGTAGCCATGAACCACAAGGCATGCAATAACTCTTCTGCACACAAATTGCTGTTCAAATGGAGTGTAGATGGCCCAGGGATCAGAGCAACAGGTACAACAGCTCTTATTCCCACTCTCGAAATGATGTGGCTGTGTGTGGTCCTGAGCACACCAGGTGAAAGGGACAGTTTTTTCCTCCAAGAGGAGCAGAGGACATCCAGCTCCTGGCCAGAGCTGGGTGGCATACTGCTGGACTGAGCCCTTAAGGCCACGTTTTGCCACGCAGAACCTAAATGTGAAGTAGGCTTACTGACCCGGCAAGGGAAATACTCTGCTTTGATTATCGGACTCTGAGTGATTACAGATTTGCACCGCTGTGGGCAAGAGCTGTGTCAGCCCCACGCTGTGCCATGGCCAGGGCTCTCACGAGATGAATTCCCCTGGAGCACACCCAAGTCAAGGTTGGGCATTAGTTCCTCAAACCATCTCCCAGAGGTGGTACACTCTGCAGCGGAGCTGCTGGAGCATGAAAGTCTCAAGAGTTGCTTTTGTACCTGAGAAAACCGTGAACACCAGGGTTATTTTCCCAGGCTGCTGCCTAACGTGCCATGTTTCGTTATGGCACGGGCAGCCCCGCTTGCCTGCTGGTGGGCGCTGGGGCTGTATGCCACCGTGTGCTCACCTCCCCGTCTGTGCCGTGAGCTCATCCCACCCCCGAGCCAGCGCATTCCAGGCGAGCCTTCCCTGCAACAGCGCAGGCCTCGCTGCAAACGGGTGGTTTTCATTATTGTTGGGGTTTAAGGGAAATGGTTTCCAGAACTTTTAAAAAAAAAAAAAAAAAAACACACAAAAAAAAACCCAAAAGCCCACCACCTTTTATATATATATATAAATTTATGTTAGAGGCTTGCTGAACTTTGAGAAGCATTGAAGCATTTGCTGCCAAGTGGTATGCCCTTCCTTATGTCAGCAAACCCAACATACACATTTGGGCTTGGATGACTGTCTGACTGGTATGCTAGGAAGATGTTTATCTAGGGATGTAACTCACTGTGTTCAGGGGAGGAAAAAAACCCACAAAAACAAAAACACAACCTAAAAATGAATGGCTTAAAATGTCACAAGTTGTGTTTTCACATTTATCCCAATGCTAAAAACAATTACCCTTTGGCTGGTTTTCATTCTGATTATTTGAAAGTACTGCAAGTAAACCAGGGAAAATAAGCATGAAAGGGAATGAACTGGTATTTCTGAAGCAGAACTGGATTGGCGCTGGGAGGGAAGCATACCCACAATAACCTCCAACGATCATATGCACATCTCCTGACACAAAAACGGATAAGGTACTATTTACAGGGCTTCAAATGACTAGTTGACAGTTGACACTTAAGTCTGCATGTTTAAATACATATCTTTCTTAGGTAACCCCTGCCTTTCAAAGAAACACATTTGGTTTCAATAAAAAGGTATGCGAGGGATTTGGAGTTTTTTCAACACACGAGAGTCCAAACTAGTCCTTTTGTCTTCAGTTACCGTCCTGACAGCTCAGACCATAATTGACTTCATTAGCAGTCATTCATCTCATGAGACATGTCACTAATAAACTACTGTCATCTTGGATGCAAGTCCCTTCCTCTACTGTTACAGTTTTTCAGAAAATCCATCAAGTCTCTTCATCTCATATAGAAAACTATTCACAGCAGCAGAGGGAACCAGAGGATTTCAGCCAGCCTGCAGGTATAGGAGCATTTGGTCAAAGGCAGCAGTTACTCCACTGGAACACACAGTGTTTGGAAGATGGACTTTGCTGGCCAAACCCCTTGCCTGCCTTGTATAACATATCCTGACACTATGGCAAGCGTTCTTGTGCAAAGCAGGAGTGGCAAACATCTTGGCCAACAAAGCTGCAGCTCAGCAACCTGCTAGCTTGCTGAAGTTCACATTTAGAGGGGATCTACAAACTAAGACTTCATTTGCCTAGTCTGTCCAAGAGGCCCAGTTTAGTAGACAACTAGAGCGATTACTCACAGGTTTGCATAAAACAAAACTGGAGAAGGTTGTGGTCCTCCTTGTACCCTATAGCTTAGCTGCAATGCAAGGAAACCAACGTTTAATTCTGTTCCTCTGTCTCACTTGATCACCCATGCCTCAACTCTTGTGAGCAAACTTAAGCCACCTAGTTGTAAAGCCTTGTGGGAAAAGGAAGAGGGAGTACTCATCTGGTCTGCCTTCAGCTCTTCAATGTGAACTGGCTGTGAGCCAAGCCTCTTGATCCACCAGCGCCCTCGCACTCAGGCCAGTCACAGAGCAAGTCATCACAGACACAGCACAAAACCATGCCAAGGTTCCCAGTTTACCTCATGTGGTGGAGGGAGCGTAGACACCAAATTTCAAAACTGTCAGTTAGTCAAGTGATGAGACTAATCACTATCCTGCCAACTATGGCAGTTTCTACGTTTTTTTATAGCTCTAATCGCACGCTTCTTCCGCTAGAATGTTCATATTAGACCAGACCACTACCCACCCCAGCATCTTACAACCAAACTATTTAACCAACCAGATTATTTGTCCTCCTCCTGTCAAGTACGAGTGTCATTTACAACTACTAATTCAATGAGCTGATGCATCACTGCTGAAAAAGAAATACGAGTTGTAATGAGCTTTCAATGGCAATTGTGAAAATAGCTCTTGAAGCAACATGATTGCTAATTACTCATCCAAAGCTACAATAAATTTTAAACTTGGATGCTCTGCTGTGGTTTTGCTCATTTTTCTTACAAGCTTTGTTTAGAGCATGGACTTAGGCAGCCAAGAAATCGTAAGAAAGTGGGAGAAGACAAAACCAGGAACTGGGAAGAAGTGAAGTCATAATACGGGAAGTAAACGGACCAGGAGTTTAAGAACATAGAGCTTTTAAGGCAGGGTGAGGGACTGGATCTCAGTGATACCCCCCAACACATGACTTTGGAGCAGGGATGACAAAGTGGGTTCCTCAGAGCTGAGGAAGAGGTGTGAGTAGCAATTATTTTACCTACCGTAATATAAAACTGCTGAGGTAGACCAGACAAGGTCAGAAGCAATGTGCAGTCCCTATGGACTGAAAGCTGCTTCTTGACCTGCTGAGGGCTAGGCAAACACCAGCTACCAGTGCTAAAACAGAAATATTTGGAGCGTGGCTCTCAGCTGCACTCATGAGAGCCCAGCATCCCCCTCCACACTGGCATTGACCTCAGCTGGTGTTAGTGTGTGAGGCTTCAAACTGCCTTGGGGAGAGGGGAGCTTGCTGCTTTGTCATCTCTGCCATGGTGGCAGCAGCTTCTGGCAGAGGTGATGGGCACACCAGTGTGGCAACACCATCATCTGCTGCTGCTGCTAGACCCGAGAGGAATTGCAAGCCACATCTCAAACTCGGGAGGGTGTGTGTGTGTAAATTTAAGCATTTGGTGTTTGTCTTTCCTGAACTCAGAATGGCTTACTCATTCTGGTTAACTGAAGGAGGGTGTGGGAGGGAAAAGGCACTTCTTTCTAGCATGAGCTGTGAAGCCAAACAGAGCTACTGAGCTGTAACCTTCTCTCCTACCGTCAGCACGGCATACAGCAAGTGTCAGCTAGTGCACAGTCAGGTGGAAGAGCAGAGCTGCAGTTCTGGGCTCTGTTCACATACACAACTGCACTCTGTGACGATGACTTACTTGAGGATCCTGTCCATATGCCACAGGTGCCAGTCAGAGCATTCCCATCTCCCTCAAACACATAGGCTTGCACAGGGTGGGACACCAGCCTTCTGGCAGCTGCCTGCTCCTCTCCACTGCCACGGCAACATTTATTGCTCATTTATTGCCCAGGACCAAGCTGGTCCCTGATAAATTGAGCCTGTGAGCCAGAGACCACAGACAGATGCAGGCTAATGGCTAGCTGGCCACTGGCAAACACCAGGGAGGTTCCTGGCATGCCCATGGGAAGAGCGGGGCTCTGGGAGGCAGCTACGGGCATTGCTTCACCTCCCTGAGGCTCTGCTCTACCGCCTGTGACTAATTCTACACTTAAATTAGAATGTGGGGACTCCACTGATACACACACTTCAACAGGACAGCTAAAGCTTTATTTTCCTTAAGCTTTTAACTACGCTACTTACTCTGCTTTTACATTAACTCGTGTCTGCTCTGCCTGCTGTTCATTGGGCTCTTTATTACCTCCTGTTTCATATGACTTACCTCCTCCTACCCCCATGCACAGTTAAAGACTTGGTGGGTGGTAAACTTCATGCTTAAACCATGCTGCGGATGGGATAACAGGAGTCTGTAGATTTGCCCAGAAGCAAGTCCGAGGGCAATCAAGAAAACGGCCTTGGGATGACTGGTTAAGGGATCAGGAGCACAAGCGGTGTTCTCCTCTATCCTTCCAGCCGCAAGCAACGGTGAGGGAAGCAGCAGGCAGAGCCAGCAGATCAATACCTGCCTCCAAGCCTGGTGTCACCGGCAGAATTTGGGGGTTTTGGATCACGAGTCGGTTTACACACCAGGACGGGTGGGGTACACCTGTCTGAAAGCGGGGAAAGGATCCATGCACAGGAGCTAGTGGGGCTCACTGAAAGAGCTTTAAACTGGGTTGGAAGGGGGAAAGGGATAAAACCAGGCTCGCTAGAGATCAGCCTGGGGGCAGCACAGCAATGTTTGAGGGACAATGTGCTGGTGAGGTCCTTCAGTCTCAGTGGAGGTAGAGGTTGGAGATCCATGTGGCAGCAGAGAAGCTGAGGGTATTGATGTGTTAGAAACCATGGAAGCACCTGAGAATGGTCACCTAGGAATCAGGGCTTCCTTGCCCTGCCAAAAAGGTGGTGGTATCAATAGCCCAACTGAAGCGCATCTACACCAATGCACGCAGCATGGGCAACAAACAGGAGAAGCTGGAAGCCATTGCACAGCAGGAAAACCATGACACAGTTGCCATCACAGAAACATGGTAGGATGGCTCACACAACTGGAGTGCTGCAATGAATAAACTCTTCAGAAGGGACAGGCAAGGAAGGAGAGGTGGTGGGGTAACCCTGTATGCTGGGGACTGTGTTGATTATCTAGAGCTTAATGATGGTGATGATGGGGTTCAGTGTCTATGGGAAGGATCAGGGGGAAGGAGTCTGTTACAGACCACCCAACCAGGATGAAGAGGCAGATGAAATATTCTATAAGCAGCTGGAAGGAGTCTCACCATCACTAGCCCTTGTTCTCAGGAGTGCTTCAACTTACCAGATGTCTGCTGGAAATACAGTACAACAGAGAGGAAACAGTCTAGGAAGTTCCCAGAGCATGTGGAAGAACTTCCAGAGCGTGTGGAAGAACTTCCTGACACAGCTGGTCAGTGAGCTGACGAGGGAAGGCGGTGGCTGGGCCTGTTGTTTGTGAACAGAGGACTCGTGGGTGATGTGATGGCTGGAGGCTGCCTTGGGCACAGCGATCACAAAATGACAGTTTTCCGTTGCCAGAGAAGTGAGGGGGGTCAGCAGAACCGCTGCCTTGGACTCCCTGAGGGCAGACTTCAGCCTGTTTAGGAACCTGGTTGAGAGCCTCCCTTGGGAGGCAGTCTTGGAGGAAAAAGGAGTCCAGGAGGACTGGACATTCTTCAGGAAGGCAATCTGAAAGAAACAGGAGCAGGCCACTCCCATGTGCTAAAAGATGAACCAGCAGGGAAGATGACCGACCTGGCCGAACAGAGAGCTTTGGCTCGAACTCAGGAATATAAGGAGAGTTTATGACCTTTGGAAGAAGGGGCAGGCCACTCAGGAGGACTAGAAAGTCATGAGATTATGCAGAGAGAAAATCAGAGGGGCCAAAGCCCCAATAGAACTTAATCTGGCTACTGCTGTAAAAGACAATTAAAAAAAAAAATGTTTCTATGAATATGTTGGCAAAAAGAGGAGGGTGAAGGAGAATCTCCATCCCTTATTAGATGCAGGGGGAAACACAGTGACAAAGGATGAGGAAAAGGCTGAGGTACTTAATATTAAAGACTGAGGCAAAGGCAGCGTTAAGACCAGTTGTTCTCTGAGTACCCAGCCCCCTGAGCTGGGACACAGGGACAGGGAACAGAATGAAGCCCCCACAATCCAAGGGGGAATGGTCAGCAACCTGCTACACCACTTAGAGCCACACAAGTCTACGGGGCTGGATTGGATCACCCAAGGGTACTGAGGGAGCTGGTTGAAGTGCTCACTGAGCCACTTTCCATCATTTACCAGCAGTCCTGGCTAACTGGGGGGGTCCCAGTTGACTGGAAGTTGGAAAATGTGATGTCCGTCTACAAGAAGGGCTGGAAGGAGGATGCGGGGAACTATAGGTCTGTCAGTCTGACCTCGGTGATAGGGTTGGTTATGGAGCAGATCCCCACTTGCAAATATATTGAGAGGGGCCCAAAACAACAGCGTGTACCTGAAAGTTCACAAAACTGCGAAGCACAGAAGCGTATTTCAGAACGTCCATTCACCTGTTTCAGTTGCTCATGCCAAATTTCCCAATATTTCCCTGCTGCTCTGTGACAGGAAGGAAAAAGGCTGCCAAATGCTCCTGATACCTAGTCTAGTTTGTTTTTTCTGAGCACTGAACCAGCGTTGCTTACCAACAGGCCTGGCACAGTTTGCTCAGGCAGCTGGCCGAGCTCAGCCCAGGAGCTACAGAGTGCGCTGTTGACAGAGCATCCGGGTGCTTGCTGTGCCACACGGCACGCGGAGTGAGGCTGCAACGTCCGCACTCATCTGATGTGGAAAGACAAACAAATTCAATCCACCTCAAGGAGACAAAGGGTAGAAAAAATGATCTTTGGTTTCATTTCCCTCCTCTCGCTTACCTCAGGCAAGGCAGTTACCATCCTGGTGCAACCTGTCACCAGATCTAAGCACCTTGCATCAGTAGCATACGTGTTGCCCACTGGATTTTTTTGTGAAATGATGAGGCTAAATAACACAGCCAGCCACCAAAACTGCTCTTCTCCCTTGTCCAAGTGAAGCTCCACTGCAAGGGGAGTCCTGTTGATCCAAGTAGCCTGCCTGCCATCACCTGCACCACACGCAGCTGGTACTGCAGGGTTCTGCATCAGCCTGCTTGCTTGTACCGCTCAGGAAGGCTGAGAAGGTCCAGGTCCCCACTCCACTGATTCTCTCCATGCAGACAGAATACAGGTTGGAAGAACAACCAAGCATGGGGTTTAGACCAAAATATATGTTTTAAATATGCATATATATATATATATGCACACACACAAAAAACCTTCCTGCCACATCTCAGTCTAGCACCCCTAGCATAAAAAAATGTTTAGAAATTAAAAGAATACCATAGCTACAAAGGCAAGGACTCTGAATCCAGACTGTGCAAATAGCCTTTATATCTGCATTTCTTAGCTTTAGCCTTTACCCATATGCATTTTATCACATACTAATTTTCCATAAATCCCATGCCTCATTCAGCGCCAATATTTTAAGTATTAGTCGGGGGCTGTGCCCCAGTAAGTATCCTGTCTAGAAGGCCCCTGCTTTATACGTTGTAAAGTCATAACGTGCTACTGAAGGAGCGAACGCAGTCTGTTGAAAGAAAAATCACGGTCTCTTGTACAAAAAAAAGTTTCCATAGTCTCAGATTGCATCCATAACATTTGCACAGTTCCTAAAAAATGTCTATTACCTTATTTAACCCCAGACTTTGAAAATAGATACTGCATGTTCATCTAGTTCCAATTAATTGTGCTGAAACATTTTTGGCCTGCTTTGCTAGAATGATAAGCAAGCACAACAACCAAAAGCAGAAGGCTATACTTAAATTAATCAAGTAGTGTAAGAAAAATGTTAAGTACAAGTAAAAAGGTTTTGGAATATTCTCCTCTCAATGTCACTGTTCGTTTTGACCTGAAAACAAATCTGGTTTTCAGTTAAGTGAGCCTGTGAGTAAAGCTGGGTCAGAGCCAGAAAATAGTTGTCAGTAGGTACTATCAGAAGTGCAAACATTTGGCTTTACTATCTTCAAAAAAAACCAACTGGTTAAGAATACAGGTATCTAAATTTTGATAGAAAAAGCACATTTTAAATGGAAATGAAAAGCAGTATTTTAGATTTCATATTTATCCCCCGCCCCCCACCCCAAAAAAACCCCAAACCCAACACAAAACAAAAATTATGAAAGAAGTCGATTTCGACTGAAAAGACATTTTAGAAATGTCTTTCCCCATCCGTTGAGAGATGAGAGGCTCATAAGATGCCTGATGGCAGGTGCAGCACATTCTGCCCTGGATGATGCTGAATGAACTTTCTGTGCTTCTCCTTCCAAAATACCATCTCTCATCACCAGGCAGATAACCACCGGGTGGACATCTACAACCGCAGCACTACCTGACAGCCAAACGTAAAAATAACTATGTAGTTCCGGGCTGAGGAGGACATACAGTATATACGGGGTAATGCATGCAGCATGAGAAGGAAACAGAGAGTGACTGAACAATGAGGAGAAAAGTTTTATGATTTAAGCAACTTAAGATTAAGTAAAGTTCATACAGATGAACTTGAATTTGGCATTGATTCATTTTTTAAAGTACCATTAGTATCATCAAAACCCACCAATCAAACAACGTTGATAGGATGCTTCTAACACAGTTTTCTTAATATTTTACAATAAATATACTGAAACAACAGATTTTCACTTGTGAAATCAGGTCTTGTGAGCAACATTTACACTTCCCTACTAAAGCTAGTGCAATAACCTGCCACGATTCCCTTTGTGGTCCTCCTCCCAGAAGGTGAGGCAGACAGCTTCCAGCGGCTTTGCAGCCTTTTGCAGAGAAAGGAAATACAGTCCCGATCCCTGCTTCAAGTCCTGAAGGAGAAATGACCTCTGGTAATGCGCTTCAGCCAGTTACCCTCCAGCTGGCTTAATAGAGGGAGAGGCATTTCTGGTTTAAGTGTGGTGGTTAAAGCTGCAGCCCAGTAGCAGCCATCAGGAGAGACCCATCCCATGCAGCCACTGCAGGAGCAGCTCTCAGCTCAGGAGCTGGGGCTGGCTGCCGGCTCTGTGCCTCTGGTTTGACCCCAAAGCCATCAACCCACCCAGTCAAAGGCACATGAACACCTTCAAGTAGGATCTTCCAAGTGAGAAGCATCAGGTGACTCTCACTGCAGGTCACTCAGGAATTTGGGTACATCCTCCTTAGGTTAAATGAAACGCACCTCTGCAATCTCCCAGCTCCCACACACTTCCTGAACAGCAAAACCAAACCCCCATTAATCAAGGCTGATGCCTCAGCCATCCATCCCTGCTTTTTACCAACTTTTCCCTGCTCTCCTCACCCCTGCCTACTAACACTTTCCTCTCCATCTCTGCACCCAGCCGTTAGAACTCTTCCAACCAGTTCCCTCGTGAGCAGAGCAGGTTAGATGGTCATTTCCAACTACAACAGTGACTTGTTTTCTGGGGTCCCAAGAATCCTCCCACCCAGAGTTGTCAAAGATGAGACCCTGCTGTGATGCAGAAAATGTGGACTCTGTTCCCAACGCCGCCACATATCTTCTACCTGGGTCTTGTACAAGTCACTTCAGGTCCTCATACCAGTGCTTGCTCTCTTGCTGCTACCTGCTCAGGTCACAAGGACTGCCTGTGTAGCCTGTCCCTCAGGCTGTTGTCCTAATTAGAAGCTAATAACTTCCTCCAGCACCTCATTCAGCACAAAGAGGCATTTTTCAGTGCTAGAAGAGCAGATACCTGAAAGAGTAACTTTCGAAATATTTGCTGGATTATTTTCACCAGTGTAAAAGGGAAATTCAGTGTCAAGCAATAAGTAGTCTGTTTGTGAAGCAAAGGCACAGAGCACTTGCTCTTTATGGAGCAAGACTGGTGGGAAAAAACGCTGCCTTATGGCAGATCTGGAAGGCATGTGGGTTGTACCTTATTTTCTTTCCTCAGTGCCGTGAAAGGATACAAAGTAAAGTCACGCAATATGTAGAGGGGCAGTTAGCCCTTTCAGTACAATGTTGTCCTTCTTTAGAGGAGGGGGGCTTTATGTTTGCCTTTCTTCCTTAAACACAGCTGACAAGGATTTCTTTAGTGTTTGTATTTTCAAAAGGATTTTAGTTGGATCTCTCTTTCCATCATTTTTTAGTACTATGATCTACCCTGGTAAACCACGTGGATCATAGAGGGGTAATTTTGCTCTCGGTACCATTTGGTAAAACAAATGTTTTCTCTATACCTCAGACGGCACTACAGGAATGAACGCATTAATTGAAATGTAAGGGCAATAATCCCAAATTGCTCGTTTGAGAAACGCTGTTTTACTTCTGGACTGCTATTTGGTTGCCTAAGCTATGAAGTTAAGTCCTGGCCGAAAGCTTTTCAGCCTTTCCTTCATGGGATTTAGCATGAGGTTACTGCTGCCTAACTTGAAAGCAACTAATGCAACTCCCTTCAAGAGTCTCTTAAGCAAGCATGGGGGATGAATGCTGCAGGCGCTTCACAGGCAGGTTTCATGCCTCATTCTTGGGCAATGGAAAAAACCAAACATACCAACAGATGAAATAACACGCCAACAGACTTCAGACTCTCACTTGATGCCCTTAGCAAAAGGCTGCCCTGCTTTACTCTGTTGCACGGATCCTTCAGCTGGTGATTCCCCCCAGCTATATGTTCCTTCCTGGGCTGAGTACCCACCAGCAGGTCAGTAATGTAACTCCAAAACGGCATTGCTTGGATCAAATACTTTGCCTGCCCTCCCATACTCAAGAGTTATCACTTCAGAAACAGCTCAAACAGCCTGAACTACACTCTTAATCCACAAGCAAAGGAATTGACATTGGCATAACTGCAATGGAATTGACGTTGGCATTACTGCAATGGCTTAACTGCACCCTACAGCTATGCCTGTAAGATTCCTCACACCTAGACCAACCCCAGAAGCATCAGCACATTTCCAGATCACAGGAGACACGCATGTTCAGCAGGAACATGAAACCCTGCACGAGCTGTTGGACCCCGTCACTCCCCTGATGGGAGACAAGGCAGGCACGAACTGCCCTTCCTCCAGGTCACACCTTGCAGAGGAAAAGTTTGGCTGGTGGGAAGACGGAGAGGGAAACAACTTTCCTGCTCTCCACTCTCAGAGGAAAGACCACAAGCAGTGCACGGCTCACACCACAGGGGCTGGAGAGGAGAGTAAAACGGTTGCTAAAGCTTCTATGAAACAGCGACCAGAGAGGTGACCTAAGAAAGGCCAAGAGCGGCAGCCCTGCAGCCAGGCAGCACACACTGCTTTCAGGAAAAGCCCCTCTGAAGTTGTCTCCCACCTGGCCAAACTGATCACATCCCTGAGCACTGAGCTCGTACCCTGGGCTTGCTGCAGCAAGGTGCCTCTGGCCCCTCCACCCCTCAGGGCACTTGCTGTATGTGACACAGAGACGTTTTTGATCCTGTTGTTTAAATCCTCTGCCGGTTGGATGAGAGGTGAGAAACTGGGTTCTAGATGTTGAAGACATTTTAGAAGGCAGGGGGCAGGGAGAATAAACAACAACAACAACAAAAAACAACCCACAACCAGCAGCTGGCTGCTATTTGCACAACAAAAAAATAATGCCTTTTTCTTCCCTGGGAAGTGCTGCTTCTGTGCTTAAAGCACAGACAGACACAAAAAGTCCTTGCCAGGACATCGGTTTTCCTCATTTGTTGGGAGCAGAGAAAGGAGGCTGCTGTGCAGCTTTTACCAGCAGTCTCGCTGTCAGTGAAGGACCCTCCAGCTCACCCAGAGCCTTTGTTATAAATCTCTTTTGGTTGGGAGCCGGGGGAAGCATTAGTGCCACGAAGTGAGTGTATTTATAAGGCAGCAGTCATTTCTGCCTTGCTTTGTGCAGTTGTGTCCTCTGTAATTTTTGGACAAGGCATTAATGTTGTCTAGAAGAATTTGGGGTGGGAGAAGCCATACCTCCTGGGTTCTCTGCATGCTACTAAAAGGACAGCGAAAGGATTCTGAAGTTCAGGAGTCACTGACATAACCTCAGTCAAAATAAGTCAAAAGGAACAGAGTCATTTGTGACAACCGTTTTCCTGGATTTGGAAGTACAAATAGCAAAAGTTACTGAGCTCTTCAAAAAACCTAAGTGCACAGTGTTTCCAAGGTTTCCTTCAGACTGACTCTCCTGGCAAACAGAAAAGATCCCAAAGCCAAGTAAATCTACTCAACTTCTAGCTCATCCTGCTTGTCGCATGCTAGAAGGATTACGTTATGGCTTACCGCAGCTGTACCCGCAGCCTGTCTAAAACTTCACACCCTCCACACATGGCATAAGCTCTTCTCATGTTCCTTTAACTCACAGTTTTCTCAGAAGCGTGCTCAGCTATTTCCTGACAACTCCCATAGGGTTTGGGGTGTCGTCGTCCCCCTCTTTTCCTTTTCGTGCAGTTCAGGTCTTTCTTTGAAACATGATGGGTCTCAGAAACAGCACCCAGAGGAGCTGGTTACCAGCAAGCAGCCACCTCCACACCTGAAGGCTCGGGAGGCAAATTCCAAGCACAACAGCAGTTTGTGTGTCCCTTATCAGCATAAGGGCAGGGCCTCAGCAATGTTATGTTTTAGGATACTCAAGACAACAAGCAGGTTTAAAGAACAAACCAAAGTGACCTCTGAAAGCACGACTGGTCATTTTAAAACTAGATTAATGATCTCTAGCGTAGAGAACAACCCTATGGTTTATGTTTGCATAATCCATATGGTGGCTTGGCTTTAGGCATTGTCTCAGTATGAAGAGCAACAAAAATATTTTTAAAAAGGGTAAGCTATTCAAACTCATAAAGTGTTATATTTTCAATCCATAATTGTGGATTGCTTGTGCTTTGGTTTATTGGCTGCATTTTCTCTTAAAGCTTGTCCAGTGAAGCCCACGAAGTAGCTGATTTTACCCTGGATGAGGTCTGTTTGACCTTTTGGTTTTCCAGCACAGAGCTGCAAGGTTAGGCTGCAGATCTGCAGATGAAGGAACTGTGGGAATAAGCATTCCAGAGCTATTGAACAGCTCTGGATATCAGCCTTCCTGATAAATGCATTGGGAGCAGTAAAGTAAAGGCCATGCAGCATGCATTGGTTTATGATACCTGCCAAAATTCCTTAGCCCTTAACAGGGATATAAATAAAGGTCATGCTGCTGATTAAAAACACGTATCACTGACAGTGGCAAATCTACTTATAGTTGTATTTTAGAGAGGATCAGAGTTTTTCCCTGAGGTCAATCTTGTACATCATCAGGAGAGGCGTGCAGGGAAACCCTGCGCAATGCAGAACTGTTTGAATTGGCAGGACAGTAAGTAAACGGAAAGACATTTTCCTCCTTTGTTCATCTCTGTTTCATTGACCTTTTCTTTCAGAGGAGGGAAAAAAAAAAAGCATTTGGATCCATGAAGAAATATTTGGAACAAGGGAATCCTGCAAGTGCGGAGAAGTCCTACAACTGGGAAAAGCAAAAAACCAGCCAGTGTAACCACAACGCTGGATTTCCTATGGAGATAACCATCGCTGATGCACAAAGCTCCTGTGTTCCTTCGATTAATGTACTATAGGTGGAAGCCAAAAACACTGGATAATGGTAAGTTTCACTTTCTGCAAAGTCAAAAGCTGTTTTAATAGAAGCATAGCTGCCTTTCTTTTGAGTTCAGCAAGCAAAAACTCTTTCTTGGAGGCTGACTGAACACCCACAGTGTTCAGAAGTCAGACAGAGCACTCCTTGTTAGGCTGGGTCGCAACCGGTCTTAGACCAAAAGTAGCAAGAGCTGGTATCCTGAGTAGGGGCAACACTGCAGGTCTTGGCAGTAAATACATCTTTACTGAACATAGTGCCAGGAGGATTGTCTCCGGTGAAGGAGGGGGAGCCTTTAGTAAATGGTATCTCAGGGGATTGGTGCAGCCCATTGGGGTACAGCATCTAAGTACAAAGACATGAGCAACGTCATCCACCTCTCCATTAGAGAAGAACTTTTGAAGATTGTGGTCATCAGTTCTCGTATTTAAGGGAAATTTCTAGATGTCAACAGGAAGCATTCAGCATCTCCTATGGGCAGTCTAAGACATTTTAGGAGGCCTTGTATCCCACCACTCTGAAACCTTCACAAGTTCCTGACTTCATGCTCCCTGTCTGCTGGTCCACGGCACTACAGCAATCCAGTTCCCACACAGAGGACACCACCACAGGTAAGGCAAGCAGGCCTAGGGCTGAGACAGCGAAAGACCAGGAGATAAGAATGCTGCTGACCTACATATTTACAGAGTATTTCTTCTCCCTATCAGCCCAATATGCAAATATACAGGCATGTCTGTGCATTACCACACACCTACTCTCCAGTGTTTGAAGTCTGGATGGCCCTTGAGGCAAGAGTCATGTTGTGCAGAACAAAGCACTTGTCAGCACTAACTCCATGCCATCATAAACGTTTTATCAGTAATGAGACCAAATTGGAGCTGAACAACAAGCTTAATTTTGTTCTTTAGCTTTCACCTCTGAAGAACAGGCTTGGAAGCTACATCCTTACACAGGCGATAGAAAAGATAAGGAAGCACATTTATGATGTAATTAAAGTAAATCATGCTGGCCTCCCAGTAATGAACCCATTTCTAATTATCCTGGAGTCATCTTATCTTGCATGTGCCGCTTCAACACTTGTTTAAGGTGCTGCCAGGGTGCCTGTCATCAGTAGGACAAGGTTGCCAGTAGAAACTGTGCAGCAGAAACCTGAAGACAGGCTTGCATACCTGTCTCTTGACTCTCTAGCACCTTATTCACCCTTGAGAAAAAAATATTTTAAAAGAAAACCACAGTGCAATTTTGAAAGGGATCTGGGTGAAAGAAATCAAACAAGAACTCAGAATCAATGATTTCATGAGCAACATAAAAGATTTCTTCATTTGTTCCTGCTTTGAGGAAAGAAATATTTTCCAGCTTTCAACATCAAACAGCCCCAACATAAGGTTGTTTTTTGGCTTTGTTTAATAGAGGGGGGGAATCTCAAAAGTTTTTCTTGGAACCCCTTAAGTTCCCAAATCCAACCTGCCTCTCTTCATATTTTTCAGTGATTCTTTTAACAGAGGTCCTTTTCCAGAAGCCATATTAGTTTAAAGTTTACTCTTTGTCCTTCACCCCATTTATTTTCCTCACCTTTTACTGTTCCCACTGTAAATGAGTGTCATTATGCCCCTTCTTAAAGGAGATAAGTGCATAAATAACCACCAAAAATGTGCCCTGCATAAGTCCTGTCAGTTACACAATTAAACATGTTCTCTTTTGCATGATGTGTTTTATTGAGGTATAAATCAGGACTAAAAGGCAATTTAGCACAGACAGGAATTTTATGGAGGGGGGTGCAGATCCCCTGGGCTCGTCTGGAAAATGAGAAACATACTCATAGATGATACATCTCGCCGGGTGCAAGATTCACAGGAGCTACAGAGCACTCCGTCTAGACTGAGATTTAACTTTCTCATTTAAATCAAGTGAAATAGGACTGTGCTGGATGCAATTGCATAAAACCTTTCTGTGTTGGATTAAGGAGGTTTTTGCAAAGCCCAGTCACACTGAAGAAATTGTGCGGGCAGAATGGAGTGTTGCCAAATCACAGGGAGTAAGCAGGAGCCGAAAGGTAGCAAGGACTCCCCACGTTTAGCAAGGTTTTAGCTGCACTCACTTTCTTTCTTCCACTAAGCAGAAGCCTTCCTTTCTCTCCTGTTACTAAGGCAGGCAGATAGATGCTTGTGGCAGGCTTTGCTTTCTTCCAGTCAGGACTCAGTTGCAGACCCTCCTCATTTCTCTCTAGGAAAGTATAAATTGAGGTCAAATAAAATACCTAGGCTTGCTTGCATCCAGAACGTACCTGGGAAGAGACAGCAGGACTCAGAGAGAGCTTTTCCCTTATATCTCAGGATCCGACCAAAAGCACGACCCTCCACTTGGGCTCAGTGTGCCCAGCTAGAAGAAAGAAGGGAAGTCTTGCTTTTCAGCACCGCCCAGCAGAGGTGAAGTACATGTCTCGTAGCCCAGCAAGGAAAGGAGCAGGATCACTCCATCCTCCGTTAGTCAATGGAAAAAGGGCAATCACATTTGTCTCCGCATCTGTCTGTGCAGGCATCCCATCTCACTACACCACCCAACCCCATAGTCAGGATTTACAGAAGGAAGGGCTAATCTTTGACCATCTTGCTAGCATCAGTTTTATTTTTCCAGCCAGCCCTGCACTCAAGGGTGTAGTGCATTAGAATCCACCTCACCTAATAAAGTTGACTAAACCAAGTTGTTCTCTCCACAGTCAACAGAAACTGGTATTAGACTGAATAAGCCCTGGAAATACCCAACTCTCAGAATCTCAGCTAGGCAGGATAAATTTCAGCCTCCCTGCCCTAAGAAATATAATTTGTACCCAACACCAGCACCTTCCAAACAGCAGCAGACCAAGCTCTGCCCATGCATCTTAGCGCTTGCATGGTAACGGGGCAAGGGCAATGGTTTGCCCTCTGTGCACAACCCAGCCCGTCTGGCACAGCTACGCCTGGATTCAGGAGAGCTGCGTAACCAAATTAAATTGTCCTCTTAACTACTCATTAGGAGGTAGATGGCAGAACAAGGCACAGCAGTTCATAACAAGCTGGAACAAGTCTGCAGGCTCAGATGGCCCCCCAAGCAAGTTACATTTGAATCAAGTACCTCCCTCTTGACATGCAGCACGTTAAAGCACACAGCATTAATATTTCATCCTTACAAGCCTTCCACTGTCCAGCACTGCCAGCTCACGATACATTTTCTGGAACACAAAGACTAAGAATACGTGCTGGTTTCTACCGTGCCATGCCAGCTCCCAGATTTTACAAGAACCCCAGCATTCGATTATTTTTTGTTTAAGAAAGCTATGTATTTTTTACTCGGCCCTCAGTGCTTTATCTGCTTCTGCAGTTCAGGCAACAAAGCCAACCCACCTGGATTGTGCAGGCAGCTGCAGCACAACAAGCCCTTCCTGAGGATGTCCTCTCCCAATGCGTTCATCAGGGATTTTGGCTGCACATCCCCGGATGCTTTGCACTACAGTAAACAGAGCTGCTCCATGACACTTGCTCAGGAGGTGAGGATGCTTTGCTGGACAAGAGCATCGGCTTCCAGATGAACATATACACCTCACCTAATTGTTAGGGCTTCCAAACAATAGCTAATCACAGGGTTGGCATCATCAGCAGGTCCTGAATCAGGTTTCAGTAGTATCACCTAACCAAAGTGGCAAGGGGAGAGGCCCCTTGCCAAGGAGGGGAGGGAAACTGGGATTAATAACTGTATTAAAACCCACAAAGAAAGACTGGGAGGGCTGGAAGAAGTTCACATAAAGAGGGTGAGAACTGACAAGAGAGCACAGAACCTTTCAACCATCTGTTTTGTTTTGTACTTTAAAGGTGCAGTAAAACTTATTTATACCCAATTCCTTAGTTTACAAGGAAAGCAAGTTGCCTTACAAGTTTTAAAAGTAGCCTCAGCTGAGCAGCAGTTCTCCCAGCCTGGATTCTGGGGATTACATCTCACTCCATGAATAATACTTTAATTCAAGGGGGCCATAGTTTTCCATCTATAACCTCTACCTCCAGTTGACATAGATAGCTTATTCTCCTCTCCGTTGAAATACAGGAAAATGAAGGCCTGAGGTAGCAACTGCCTGAAATACACCCAATTACAAAAATGTTGTGTGCAGAGCTTTACGTTATTTAAAAATTACCATGGGGAAATTTGGGTTTAGTGTCCAGCAAGTAAAGCAGCAAGAAAAACAGAATACCTCATAATGGATCTTGAAGAAAAATACCAAGTACTTGGATTTTTATATTTTTTTTAAGGAGAAAAGAAAAGGGGAGGGGTAAAAAAGACAGTCCTTCAAACCGGATTAGAAGCAGAGTCAGAAAACATACAAACCTGTGATGTGGATAGGCAGTTTTGGTATGCTTTCCATTTGTTTCCAGTCTGCTGCACAAGTAGTTCATCAACACACATTGGCCGTGGTTTATCTAAAGGAATCCCTCCAGGAAGCCTGCCCTTGGGAGCGGCTCCTGCATTTGCTGTTCTTCAATGCAGCAGTAAGACCTCAGAGACAACTCCCAAGTGGGAAGTCCATCCCCTGCAATACAGTAGTCCTCAGGAGATGCTGACAGACAAAAGAAGCGCACAAAAAAAAGTCTATGCCCACTCTTTTTCATGCCTGTGTTCAAGTCAGTAACTCCTAGACTACAGCCAGGTAAAAGTTTAAAGCCAGCTTAGTCCTCTTTCCTTTCCAAGCATGACAAAGCGCAAGCGAGGCACATCTCAAGCTCCAGCCTACTGGAAAGCAGCAAGAACCAGAGCTAGAGAGACTGAGCTGAAGTTTGGATTATGGATTAATACAACCTTGATCAAATGGAGAAAGTATCACTGAGTTACAAGGATGACTGCAGAAGAGAGAGCCCAGGGACACATTCACCGGCTGTTGAGTAACGCAGTATTTAAAGGCTGGGCTGTTCCAGCTTCAGTGACTCATCACACAATTTTTCAATATTACCTTGCCCAATTAAAGACAGCCTCTAGCTGTTATGTTTCATTGTTCTGTAGGGTTACCACAGCGTGTATGTGGATCACAAGAACTCACATGAGAAGCAGCCAAAGTAAATTGGAGCAAGATATAGCATTTTTTGGATGGCCATTTTACATAAACCCCTATTGCATGATCACCATCAGTATTCTGTTGGAGAAGGGGGGATCCAGAATAGCAAACTAAATACAGATACACACAAAAGGGCTGGAATAGATCAGTGCTAACATCTAATGCTCAGAACCAACATTTTCACGGTCAGAAGCATCAGATGCTGGGGGGAAGGCAGGGAGAAATCCCTTTTGCTTTTCTCAAAGTTGAGCTGGCTGAAGCCATTAGTGCTGAATAGCACAAACGGAAAACTAGAAGGAATCAAACCCCCTTCTCCGCACAGTTTCTCTAACCTAATCCGAGCCAGAAATAGTCAGATTTTCTTAAGACAGACAGCTCTATAACACACCCAGCAAAGACTGAAGCTAAGCCACCCGGCGAGGCAGCCCACCCTGAGAGCTGCCCGAGCAGGTTCCCCGGTACCACAACACCTGCAGGCTAGGCTCACACTCAGGGTAAACATTTGCCTTTCAAAACAAAAACAAATGAAAGGCTTTGGGTTGCTCCAAATGAACATAAATATTTTCCTCTAGGAATTCTTCTGTTGTGATGTCTTAGTTGGGGTTTTTGGGTTGTTTTATTTTTTTTTTTTTTTTTGACTAACAAAGAGCAGGCTGGAAGTGAAGGGGCTCTGTGAAAATACCTTAGAGCTGTATTTGCTTTAATCCTAAAGCAAAAGGATCCAGCATCTACTTAAGTCCCATGAATACATGCATTTCTTAGCAGCGAGATTAGAATGCCATTAAAGAACATAGATTCACCAGCAAGATTAAAATGCCATTAAAGACCATAGAATCACCAGTCTGCCTACAAATTATACTGTCTTCGCTCATAATGTCTACTCATTTCCTGCAGTATTTTTAAGGACCCTTATTTCATTTTATTCTGTTTTCTCCCTTCTCTCATTCATGACGTTTCCTTATGCTCATAATTATTTATTTGGCATGGCATTTTGTTGTAAGAGAACAGCCAAGCCCTGTGTGCATAACATAGCAAAGAATTTCCACTTTAAGAGAGCTGGACTTGTAATTTACAGACAGCACAAAAAACTAATTTAAAGAGTGAATAACCTTAAACTAGAAAAGCTGAGAGGTGTTTTCTGTGTATGGCTTTTGGTAAGTCAAATCAAAGTCGTATCATCACTTTCAGCTTTTGACAGCTTTTGCACTTGACCCCAACCCCGACATTGCATCTTGAACCTCTCTCTGCTACTGAGTCTGAAAATACATCTTAACTACATGCAGCTTAAGGGGACTGCAATGCCACCAGCAGCTGCACCCCGGGCCTGCTCAAGGAGAGACAGGAAACACATGAGGTGGCTTGTCTCAAGACCTCTGCTTAATAGCATACAGACAAACCCAGGTTCATAATTGTCCTCCAGGCACCCAGAACTTCTCCCAGACTCTGAGTGACTTTTTTCACAGTTGAGCCCAAAGCCCTTTCCGATTAAAAGAAAGACTTACTCTTTTCACTACGGTATGGAACTTGCCTTAGTGTTATGACCACACCGTACTTGTCCAGGCCACGCAGCAAACAGAGGCACGGGTCCCTCCATCACACAGGCAAAGGATGATGGCAGTAACAGGGGCCATTCCTGCCTGCCCTCAGCTATGCAAACCTTAGCAGCTACAGACACCTGGAAAAGGAACTGCTTCCCTCCCTCTTAATGAACCATTTGAGCTACAGCCATTGTTTATTCAAGAACCTAATAAGAGATGTCTGTGGCTATTTTCTACTTAACATCATTAGTTAAACAGAAATTGATTGCAGATGGAAAACAGCCATTGTGGTTTATTACCAATGATTTGTTTCCTGGCATTTAAGGGCAGATATAGGTTGGCAGATCTGTTCCCTTAGGCTGCAGACATTGCAAGGTGTGGCCATGCTCTGTGTTTACAAGCTATTATCACAGCTCATTGTTGGCTTTTTCATCTTCAGGCATGTCTAGCAAGGCTTAAAGGCTCTGTGTGAGGGAACATGAGAGGAGGTTGGTTTGTCTGCTATCAGCCAAGGATTACTGGTATGCTTTAGCTACCTCTTAATAGGAAAGCTATTCACCACAGGCAACCCCTACTTGCTTTCAGCAGAAGACCTCAGCAGCCTTGAACAGAGATGAGCAAAAGGGAACATAAATGGCCTTTATATGTTTTAAGTCTTTCAAGTGAAATGGAAAAGATAGCCCCAACCCACAAAACTTAATGTGGCTGGGTCTTGCCTCTCGCTGCTGTGCTGTGCCAGACCAGACCCCACAGAACTACACCTCCACTAACCAGGATGAGAACTTGAACTCTGTCAGACCCATCTTTCTGCATTAACACTGAAATGTATGCAAGATGCCACTCAAAATTTTCATCTGGTGCCTATTAAGAATGAGACCAAGCTAATTACAACAAGCAGTGGGTGTTCTATCAAGCAAGCATCTTTAGAAATCTTTACTGGCTCCCAGCATGTAGTGGGAAACAGTGCAAAATACCACTGTTGGAAATCTTCTCTGGAGCCTGTCTCAAATTTCTGTACCACCAGATTTCCCCATTCTCTGGCTTTTCCCCTCTGCTACTCAAACGACAGGTGCCTGTTCTGCAAGGTATGGCATATGCTCCGTTTTGAGGACTTTGCAAACAAATGACAGCACTGGTGGGGTCTTGCAGGACCTGAATCTCAGCTTTTAACTATACAGGATACCTACAGATACTGTAAGAAGTTACTGGCAGGTCTCTTTTACAGTGTGCTTTCACCATCTGACAGAGCTTCCCTACCCAGCCTGACAGCTGGAGGACAGAGGAATCACCGTATTTGATACAACTAACCCTCTGTCTATTCCAGGCACTGGTTTTGATGTAAAACCAGCTGCCTTGATAAGACACAAATAACCCAGTGGTTCCTCCAAGGGAGAAGTTTGTCCCTAACCTCCACTGGTTACGTGTCAGTTCATGCCTCAAGTCTGAATATTTATAGCCCTTCCAGTGGCTTCTAACCCACGCCTACCATAAAGCCATCACACACCTGCTGGTACCCAGATTGCCACTGGGAGAGATAAACTCAACGGAAGCAGATTAATTGATCCTCCTTCCAGATTCCCCATGGTCCACATGACCAATTGCTAGCCTGAACCTGGCCATCCTTGCTCTCCATGACCATCCACAAAGTCATGCCTTCAGAAAGCCCAGAGACAGCAAAAGCCTACTTATCTCTTTCTTTACCTTTTTTCCCCCCAGCAGAAAGTTTCAAGGAAAACGTTTCCAGGGAGTTACCGAGTCCAGTTGCAAAATACTTTCCATAGTGCCGTATATAGCAGCTGATGTAGTTAATGTCTGACATAGATTGTAATGTTTTAAATACAAAACTCAGTGCTGACCCTCCCTAATGTTACATTGCATTTCAGTCTAACATCTGATTGATGACCCAAATTCAGATCAAATTTGCAGCAGGTGATATGCAGGACATGTTTTCCAGCAAATCTAGTTAGCCCAACTAAATCCCCCAGATTTTACTTCTACATGGCTATTTTCTCTGTAGTATAAAGAAGAATATCAAGTGCCATAACTGAAATTTTATTATTTCTCAATAATAAGCACCATAAACAAATACTTATTTCTCAAGACTTAAAGGTATATCTGATGTCACCATCTGCACAATTTGGTACCATTAACAAACGCATTAGCACTGCCTCCTGTGTGAGCTTGTCCAAGGGTATGGCATTTGTTAGCTTGTTCAATAGCATTACAACCAACTTGCAAATTCAGATTTCATGAGTTTTTGTTCTCGAGCAGCAGGACTGCTGGCAGCATTCTGTATGTTGTTGTGTGCAATTGTGTGTGGTGGTTTGTGCGATATCATCTGCAAGATTTTATTTTAGATCATCCCCTCCCCTTGTCCTCACCAAAATATGACTAGACCCTCTAACAGTAAGAATAGATTGTACAGTAGATGACTGCAAGCTAAAACTTCATGGGGCCTCAAAATAAAACTCCACTCTATTTTCTGTAGAGAAAGAATAAAGAGTCAGCTGCGAATACAGTAAGATTAATGTATTAATCATCTGCTGGCATGGCACACTCTGGGAAAGAGGCTAATTAAAAGGGATTTGTGGAAGGTCATCTAGGATTACTTTCTACTAAAAGCTGTGGCAAGACATCTGGGTTATCAGTGAATTTTGGAAGTTCCAATTAAGGTGCTGGAAAGCAGAAGCTGTACCAAGAAACTGAGTCCTCCAACTTCCTCTACACTGGAAATATGCTCTTCATATTGCTTCTGCAAGCATTTCTGGCTTTCGAACACTTGGAAGAACAAAAACTGGGGCTCTATTCTCTCCATACCCTAAATCCTCTTCCCATAAACTATTGGCATAATGACTTCCATTTACATCAGTGACATGGCCTGATGAGGGAAGGTAGTAAAGTTCTGCTGATTTTATTGACTGAAGCATGTGATACGCAGGACTTGTTTCCCAGCAAAATAAACTATCAATCAAATTAGGGAGCTGAAATCCCAGCTCTGCTCTTCTAATGGCACCAGGTATGAACTTTGCCCAAAACACATGGTCTCAAGTTTTTAAAAATAAACACTAGCTAATGAGTCTGAGGGCACCTCCTTTTCCATCTCCTGTCCAATGGAGATACTGCTGTGCACTTCAGAAGCAGGTGTTTCATACGCCTGGGTTAACCTGATGCCAAGAAAAGCCAGCTCTTTCCTTGCATGCAGGGAAGGAAAGAGCTTCCTTATAAAACATCTCTATGCATGATCAGAATTGTGCCTAACGACAGACAGATGCAGTTAGTACGTGTTTTCAGAAGCAGGTGTCCTTCAGAGTGCCATTTAAGAGATACAGACTGTGTCACTGAGGGGGAACCCTCCTATGAAAAGAGCTCAGGTGCTCCGTCCAACCAATCTCAATCACAAGCGCCAGCATCCGTGCAGGAAAGCTGCCTTGCCACCCTTCGGACCATCGCCAGGCTTCTCACCTTGCCTTCAGAGCAAAAGGAGCTGCACTGTCAGGGCCACCCCAGCCCACAGTTCAGCTGAGGAGCAGTGAGGGGTGGTACAGAAGAGTAAATTCAACAGATAATCCTTACAGAGAACACAAACTGTCATGATAGAGCTTCCTGTTTGGAAATGGCAATGTCTCACATCCCCAAGCCAGAAAGAGTAGCAAACCTTCCTTACAGAAGCAGCAAGAAACAAGACCAAGAACCCTTTTTCTTTGCTCAGTAACAGCAAGGAGGAGAGATACTTCATGGTTTTGTAATGCCCTGAGAGCACAAAAGTAGCTGCATGCACAGCTGTGGTTTGGTGGGACGAATGATGATGTGCATTTTATTTATATTTTGAATTACTGAAGGATGATGACTAGAGAGGGTCATCAGCCATCAAGTTCAGACCCAGGTCTGAAGCAGCTCCAAGCATTTCAGAGCACAGGGTGACAGGCATGGGACTTGGGTTTTGCTTCAGGTCATTGGAGAGAAAATGGTCAGCTACACAACTTAGCTCTGGAACCATCCCGGAATTTGTCTAGATTCATGGCCTTGGCTTGCACCCATTAGTGGTAAAAACTGTGAGGGAAAGTGCAAGGGAGGAAGAAAAGATAAAGTAATGGCATAAATTCCAGTAGCTCCTGGAAAAAATACATTTGACCTTTATTATCTACTAACTTCTAACTCTGACGCTTAGCTCTGGTTTTTGCTTTTAAAATATTGTCCCTGGCAGAATGGAGTCCAAAGAGAAAACAGACTCTGGAAAAAGTGTGAGACTCTGGGGAGACAGTTATTTACTGGCAGTTTCACAACCGCCCCTGCACTTCTAATGAAATTTCATTTGTCAAATTCAGTGCAACTTGGTGACAAGCCAAGCTTATTCTGCCTGCCTTTTAGCTTAGAAACATCCTTTTGGTCTCCTGCTCCCAAGCAATGCCTTTATTTCATTTGAGAAAAAAAAAAAAAAGTTGCAGCTTGTAGTTAAAAAGCTCATCTCGAACTCTCATGGACACGATTTCTTATTGTAATATGAAAAAAGAAGTTAAATTTTTGAACTGGTGTTAACACCATGCATAATAAAACATGCTCCTCACCATGAGTACTTCAAAGGGAAATATATTCAGCTTTGGCAAAAAATATCCCACAAATGGTTGTGATTTTATATGGACTCACCACTGTCTGGGATGAGGCCATCTAACAGGAGTCTGGACACAGCATCCTTCCAACTTAGGATGAAAGCCATAGCTTCTACAGTGGGGAATGGATCTTACTTCTTATTGATGTTTTTTAATATGTGAGGCCTGGTTTGTGTACATAGTTTGCGTTACATTCCAGTGGTAGGCAAAACAGCTAAGCTATTTTGATTCTCCTGGTTAAAATACTACTTTAAGCCCTTTTAAAGTTTTTGCATGTTTAGGTCTTAGGGCAGAGTTGTCAACAGAAACAGTCACAGGTTTTGTTTGGTTTTATGAAAAAGGAGAATTAAAAAAAAAAAAAAAGAGTGAGCACAAACAAACTGATTACACTTCCCCCATTGTTCAGGAAAAAAAAAGAAGAAAAAAAAAACCAGACAGTGATTTATTTTTCACAGCCTGAATAGCTGGAGACAGAGAGCTGATATATGGCAAGGAAATTGCCACCCTAAACAAGTTCCTTTGAGCAATTTGATGATTTTTTTTTTTTTCTGCCTGAGTTATGAGCCCTTGGAATGCACATACCATTGATTTGTTTGGTAATTTGCACAAACGGCTCTTCCTGAGTTCTTAAAGCCAATGTATATCCCAGAGTGGAAATATTAGCACGATACAGAGAAATAGAGTCCGATTGTTTGCCAGAGTCAGGCTACCTAACCTTGCAAATGCACATGAGTAGCTCTGGCTTCTCCCACGATCAAAAAGCATACCCATCCTGCAACCAAAATATATGGGTTGTCACACACACAACAACGACCATGAGGATGTATGCATTCATCTGCCCTTTGCTGGAGCTTGAAACTTCTAAACTACCCGAATTCTCATGGAAGCATCATTGCTGTGGTATCAAACACCTCCTGGTTGCACAGCGGGTGGTGTGACCATCTCTGTCATATGGGGTCGCTTCTTCCTGATGGAAATGTTTTTTGTGGAGTGAGGTATTTTCATTTGGCAAAGAGGTTTGTTAGCATCTCCCTCTAAAATATAAATATAAGCATAATCATAAACATAAACAGACAAACACCACAGTTTGACGGGATGAGATTTGTGTGGGTGGTTTAGGTGCCTAATTGCCGTGTTCTGCACAAAGCCTGTGGTTTGCACCCTGAGAACCCAGACCTCAGCCTGCAGACGCTGAACCTTGTTATCTCTTTCATTCAGCTCCAAACTGCTTCGTGCATAATACACATTAAATACTGGTCCTACAGCAGGCTTGTTCAGAGCAACCACCCAAAATCCACTCAAAACCACAAAATCACGCTCAAGAGGAGACTAAGAGGACCATGCCTCTCTTTTATCAAGAGGCTCAATGGCTAAATCTTATTTCTGAGACACCAGAAGTGAGAGCTCAAGCCTTTTTCCACCTGATGTGAAACAGGGGCTGGATGATGGTTTCTCAAACTCCTAGGAGGCCACCTTAGCCATTATGTTACATGTTATCCTGGAGTGGTCCTCCCGCTGTCTCACTAGATGGACTTATTCCACCCTGCTTCCTCACCTAAACTGGGACAGCGATAACACAGAAAGTGAGAGGGTAGATCAGTAACCCAGCTCACATGGGATGTGGAGGCTGGGCATCAAGCTGCCTTCCAGCAAACATTCAATTATGTCAGAGACACCCACCAAGTTCCAGCAGGGAGTAAGAGACCCAAACCTTAGGATCCCTCTTCTTCCAGCGAGTTCTTTGCCTTCCCTAGGGCAGAGTGGGCAGGCTCCCTTCAAACCCTCCTTCTAGTACCTTGCCAGTCTCAGAGGCCAGGGGAGTGACCCACTTTGACTGGTGTTGCTCACACCCTCCAGCCTGGAGATGTATGGCCAGCATCCTCTCACCTCCATGTCTACCTCCTCCTACGGTGCCACAGTTCTCAAATGGAGGGTCTGCTCTTGCCTTTTGGTGCACCCTGATTTCTAGCAGTAGTGGATTAAGTCCAGTGACTCGCACAGCTCAGCACCCTGTCTAAATTGAAAGTAATCCTTGAAAACTAGGGCTGAAAGAGACCTCACGAGATCATCTAATACCATTTTTTTCCCAGAGGCAGCATCTGATATCCCTAGGCTAACCCCAGCATGTTTATCTAACATGCTTTGGAAAGCGTATGAGAAAGATCATAACCTCGTCCGGATACCTGCTTCAGTACTTTATACTCCCAGAATTTATCTTTTTTGTCTTATAGTCAACTAACTAATCTTTGCTTCACATTTGTTTTCTTCCTCTTCCACCATGTATGAAAGAAAATATTAACTTGGTGTAGAAATACTGAAACTGAGTTTCAAAATTAAATCTTCCCACTGAAGCTAGTAGTTAGTGGACAATTTTGCAAAGCAAAATGAAAGGGAATTGCTAAAAAAAAAAAAAAGTCATCTCTTAATGCTGTGTCACTGTGTATGGGGCCTCCTTTTAAGCTTTGCTGTTGATTTGGCAGCTCTTTGTTTATTTTGAAGGAATAAGTTAAGCAGTCACTCAAGGATGGGTAGGAAAAGCCTGAGGCTGAGATTACCATGTAGCTTTCTAATTAGACCGGAATGAAAATAGGTCTAAATCCACTGAGTATACAAAATACGTTTGCATACTTAGCAATTGATAATAATTATGGTTCCTTATAACAACAGTAAATGCCTAGTTGTTATTTTGTAACCTAAGGCAAATGAGTAGGGCATTTGTTTTACTTAAGCTGACAAAACTTGTAAAAGAGGCCACCACAATGACATTCCAAGGCACAGGGAGAGCTGTCATTTTATCTGCTGGCTGGTAAAAAAATATATGATTCCATAATGTTATCCTACCAAATAGCTGAGGAATTGCACTTCTCACTTGCTGGAAGGATCTAAGGAACTAATCATTAGCTGAACAGTCTAATTTGGTCCAACCTCAGCACTGTATAAATAGTCATGTACATCAGCAGTAAAAGAACAAGCAACTTATTCTTGAGAAACCAATGGAAAAGTCTGACCCTCATTTCCTTACACAGAAGAAATCACATAAAAGCATTCAAGCTGAGATTCAAAATACTTTAATACAGACACAAACTATGCAATGAACATGTGTTAACTGTCAGCCAAAAAGTACCTAAAAATCCATCCTAGTTATCTGTGGAGGGAATAGGAAACAACATGTGGACATTTTATATAATGGATGATTGTTAAATGCTGACCTTTTTTGTTGGGTTCTGATTTTAATGGTCAGAACTTGATTATGCAGGAAGAGGCGAGATTTTCAGCTGCACGAATAGAGGTTACGCAATAGCACTACCAAACCCACAAGTCCGGTTAACATGTAGATAAGTAGAGATTTGCAATGACACCTATGTTGGAAGCATTACAGCAACCACACGTACTCCCTTGCTTTTAGTTCTGAAAGTCAACTACCAATGCAGCCTACGCAGATGTGCAACAGGACAAAATAGTACTTCAAGGACCAGTACAGTTTGGTAAACTTGTCAAACTGAATCTTAAATAGATCTACAAAATGTATAATCTGTATGCGAGTGCACCTGTGGGGTGGGGATGTGCTTCCTAAGGCAATGAAAGCTTAAGGGATAACATACATATTTCTTAGAAAACTTTACCATGTGCATGTATGGCCATTTATCTGAACTTCAGAAACTTCAAACTCTTGACTTCCAGGGAGCCAAGGCTGGTAGCTCATCCAGAGCCTAGCCCAGTGAGATGAAATTCCAAATATCCTCTGAAGTCCTTGAGGTACATAAAGCACCATCTTCAAGAAAACCATCTCTTTGGCATGCAGAAATCCCCTTTGCAGCAGTTGTGCAGCTGCTGCATACTGAACATGTTGGGGACTTGTCGGGGACTTTGCAAAAGCAGATGATCTATCTGCACGCAGGAGTACCCCTGCACACTTTATGAGCCAGCTTCTTTCTACACTTTTGGTATTTGGGATTAAATGTTGGCAACAGATGTGGTTTGCAGGTCTGTGAGATATTTAATTTATGGGCATTCTCAAAGCAAACTGCTCAGATTTCCAAGGATTTGGAAGATTCGTATGTATTTAAAAATACTTTATTGCATTTCTGTGGATGAGTTCCAGATATTATGGTGTCCTGCAAATGCTTCTAGCTACCTCCTTTATGGCAGCCTGGATTTTAGACAAGGTCTTATTCACAACAGGCATAGGTCCTTTCTGGCACTACCTGAGAGAGCAAGAACTGTCTGGCTGGGAAGGGGGACAAAGCCTTAACCTTGTTTTGCTAATGTGAATTAATAAACTGATTCAGCTGTAAGAAAAATGATAATGAGTAATAAACATGAAGTTTTTAGTCTTCTAGTGAATGGTGTTTACAGTGATGGACAGTCATGAAAAGATTGGCCTAGAGGAATGAGAGGTGATAGCAGTCCAGGCACTCTCTGGAAGACGGAGAAGTAGAGCAAGAGCTTACATTTTTTTACATGTTAAAAAAAAAAAAAAAAAAAAAAAAAAAGAAGAAAACCTCAGTTATTATAGAGATTTTATTCTCTGTCATTTAAAAATTCAGGAAAAAATCTTTAAAATCTTAGAAGACAAAGGGAATAAACCACTTTCACATAACAGCTGTACTCTTTTTCACAACAGGAAAATCTCAGGCTTAGAAACCCCAGTTTCACCCTCCTCTTGTGCGTGAGAGAAAAAAAGAGAGAAATCCAGTAGAAATATCCCCAAATACAAGCATGGCGTTTCTCTTCCCAGAAAGATAATTACATTGAAATAAAGGTCATCTGGTTTTGTTTTAGAATCTCTGCAAGCAAAACTTAAACAATTTCATGTAGAAAAGCAGGGAGTTCAGCATGCCTCAGTGCTGTTACCTGCAGTATACAGATCATTTTGAATACACAGAATTTATCTGCCATTGTGTCACTGTCCTTGGGGTATTATGTTCATTTGATTTCAGATACCAAAAATCTGATACACTGGAGTCACTAGCTAGGCCCTCATAAGGAGCTGTGTGGATGCTATTTCCCATCCTATCTGCCTGCATTTTCAATATAAGGGGATAATGTTAGTAGGAAATACAATATTCATAGATACAGCATGGAGCAGAAGGAAAGGAGGAAATCTTTTCCTCCACTGTCTTAAAGGTTTTCCTCAATAGTGAAGTAGGAAGTAGGTAATGTAGCTCATAGAAAAATAACATATACAAGGTTAAACATTTTTGTGTCCTAAAGTAGCAGCCATTTATAAATCTGCATCGAGGACCACCACAATATAGATGTATTCCCAAAACTATGTAGCAGTTGGGTACGAGTGGTTCATATTCCAAGAGAAATGAAGGCTTGCTACCACCTGCAAGGGCAAGGGGAATTTCCTGGGTTTCTTAACACTCATTTTTCTGCTAGGAGAATGGCAATTCTAAAACACTTTTTGAAGAAGCATGAGAAGGTAGGGAACAGTGACTTTTAGCAGTCAAATCCTTAGCTTTAAAGAAAGCCTACGGAGGGAAAATGGTGACCAACTTGATGTTTCCACATCCTCCTTTGTTCTATCACCCCAAAGGGGATCAGGTCAAATTTCTCCACATCCATTTATTGCTTTTTAAATGCTGAACTAGAACGATGGAAAGATTCGTAAGTGCAACTTTCAGAAAGGCGTCAAGAGGGACATTCTGTTCCTCAGTAGCCGCCCAGAAGCCCACCCCATCAAGGACTAGGGACAGCTTCTGACCTATTGGAAACTCCATCTGATTTTTGTCCTTTTGCAGAGGACTAGCAACAACTGCAGAAGCCAAAAATCTAAATGGAAGTAGAAGGGAAAAGACAGAGAAGTTTCTTGCTTGAATCTCTGAGTAGAGGCAATTGAAAGGTGGAAGCAGTGTGCACGAGAAGTCTCATATCCATTGCAATCTAACAGAAAGACACTGGACCTTAATCCAGTTGAAATGAATGGATTGTCAGTCATGAATACTGTGAAACCAGAGATCATTTCACATATTTGTAAAGGCCAGGTCCTTGGTTAGCGAAGATGTGTATCGATTCAGTCAAATCAGCGGAACCAGGATGATTTGTGCTAAGCCAGGGGACAAGCCTGAAATCTTCACACTTGTTCTTCAGTCTGCACTTAACACCAAGTGGGGCTTTTTTTATATTTCAGATAAATCACGTTCTAGGGATTGTTGTCTTTTTTTAAAAAAAAGATAATGTTTTTAGCCATTTCTCTTCTTTACTCAGGAGGCTATCTTTTAAGTTGGAATCTCTAAATCAACCTTTCGATAATCACTGTAATATGACAAAAAATAGGAAATAAATGTGTCAAATTGATTTCACACTCCTTTTTATTTGAGGTGCTTGCTGCAAAATTACATACTACATTAACCAGCACAGGTACTTGGGTTAGACTTGGTTACACTTTCTTAACCACAATATTTACTTCTCAGTTGGACTTACGAAAGAAGATAAGACAATTTAAGATGAGTGATATCACCCAACATGAGTAAAGAAAGGAAATACATGAGTAAAGAAAGGAAATACATGAGTAAAGAAAGGAAATACCAGTGCTTCGAATGAAGTGGCAGTCGGTACTTACTGACTGTGTTAAGGTGCACTTATGTTATTTAAAAAACAGAGGAATGTTTTACCACATTAGTTGTAAACAAGATCAACTGTAAAATGAGTATTTTTACATGTGGATATAATTTGCACACATGCAGATATTTTAATATCCATTATAAATTAGAAATGAGGTTACTGAAAGCAGGAATCCTTTTTAGAAGGTACAGAATCCAGTATTTCGTTATTCTGACTGAAAACACCTCAACTGATGAGTAGTATCATTTAAATCACTTATGATACTTCACAAATAAAGTAGAATCCTCCCCTAGAGATAGCTTTAATAATCTGGCCTATGGAATTCTGTAAGACTTCTATAAGAGCTGGTGCAGTCATCACCATTTAGATATTTACATGCCAGGCTGGTAGGAACAAATCAAAATGCAAGTGTTCAGAAAATATTCAGCGACAAGAATGACCTGGGAATAGATCCTCAGTGTGCTATTCAAGGGGAAGAGCATCCAGTTCCCCTGGCAGCCTTTGTTCCATGTGAAATAATTTACACTATTAGCAGAACAAAACATAGTTAAATATAGGTAGAATTAGGCAGGCCTTGGGCTGTCAGAGCTGCTTACTAGAAGGCAAAAATGGAACAATACTGCTGGCTTGGTAGAAAGGTCAGGGCCATTTTCATCTGTGTTTGGTATTCTTTGAACTTGAGGAATGAGAGAGAAAAGAGATGCTCACGTGCTAGTGCATCAAACTGCCTCGCTGTTAAACTGAGGGCCTGGCACATGAGCGGGAGTCCCCCTGGAGCTTTTTCACTGCTCCAGGAAGAAGCTGCACAGTTGCAGAACAGGTCTGAAAATACTGGATTGGATATAAATATTGCACGCTGCCATGGGTACTTTTGGAAGATGCACTGTGAAAATTCAACCAATGCAAAATTTCAGAAACTTTCCATTGCTGAATGTTATGTATGATTCAGAAGACCTGAGGCTATCTTGGGGGGGGGGGGGGGGGGGGGGGGAAAGGAAAAAAAAAGAGTCTGGATAATTTATCTAGTTCCTCCAGGTTAGTGCAAACATGCCCTGAGCTAGTCCTTTGCTTTTGCAGTCCCCATACTACCATGTCTGTCCTGACTTGGGTTTTTTTCAGTATCGGCTGAAATTTTGCCACAACATCTCCTGTATGTAAAACGTTACCTTCTGTCAGGAGAGGGAGAAAATACCTGAGATCTACTAGCAACTACTGTCTCTTAAATCGCCATGTGTGGTCCTCAGCCATACAAGGAGAACAATGAGCTGTTTAGGTCAGAAGCTGTTTCAAAATTGTTGTGCGTCCCATTAAAAACCCAGATGAAATCAAGACCAAAAGCAAATTGTTGGAAGCCCGTGTTTCACACTCAAAACATATACATGGGGAAAAGAACCCAACCTATGTATGATGACTACGCTTTACATATTTTCTTTTGAGAAAAACAGAAGCCACTTCAGCATAAATGAGATGGTCTGGAAAATTATTAAAATGTAATGAATGGAATTGGTCTCATTATTTTGATATCAGCATTTCCTTGAAATGAAATCCTGACTTGTGGCCAGGCAGTGGTTTTAGAGAAGAGTCACTTTTTTTCATTATGGGGTTGCAGACCAGGAATTGTGCAATAATCTCAAGAACTTGTCCTTAAAGAACCGTTTACTAATTGGTGGGCAAATATTTCCTCAACACTTTTATTTGGTAGCAGTTTCAAACCACAACTTTGAGGGATTTTAGATTATAAAGCTTTTTTTTGTGTGTGTGTGTTCTCTATGGAGAAGAAAGATGGAGACATCATTGCCATACTAGCAGTTAAGGAACTCCATGCTGAGTATGTTCAGCAGTTCCAGTTCTGTCAAATCGGTGTCGCTACAGGTTTACCACGGAGCATTAGCCAGCATGGCCCTCTGGCCAAGAGCAGCAAGTATGGCAAATGCTCCCAGAAGGCAGGTGGATGTTTTAATTGCACAGCTGTGCGCATCTCCTAGTCACCTTAGGGCCATCCTCGACACCTAGCACAAGAGGTGTCCACTGCTGGCCAGTGAGTGGAGAAATAGCATTAACATGGTGAACCCTTTTTCTTCTCAATTTATTAGCAAATTGGTCAGGAAGAACAGAGAAACTTTGGTCCTCATGCATAAAGACCTGCAGACTACTGCAGTCCCAGCAGAGAGGAGTGTATCCCTCCCTGAAGATATAAATGCACTGATGATGAACCATGGCTGCCTGCTGGCAAAAAGGAAAGAAAATTGTTTGTGTGTTATGACGTGTAGCAGGATTGGGTTGAGCGAATGAATATAGCTTCTTCAGTGACACAGCTAGTCCCTGCCGAACTAGCCCTGTGTTCCTAGAAATGTGTAGCCCTTTTGGAAGACGCTTCAGAGGAACCGCTGCATCTGCTTTTCCCCACCATTTGGTTTAAGGAGATGTCCCCACCTGCATTTCTTCCATGCTCCTGGGAAGTCTGCTATACCTTTCACAACTGAGTTGCAGACACTAGCTCCAGTGATCATGGCCCTTTGCAGACTCCAAATCCAGAGGGCCCAGACTAGACCTCTTAAGCGCTCTCAGGGACTTAGCAGATGTTTGGCAAGCAAAAAGGTGACATGTAAGGTTTCCTTGTATGGTGCAGCTTTGTGGGTATGGAGTCAAGCCAGGACGTAAAGTCTAGTTAGGTACCTGCCACAGAGGTTGAAAGAGTAAAGATTTATTGTGGTGGCACCTTAATATCAGAAGAAGCCAAAGCAAAGAGTAAGTCAGGGCCAGTTTTACTAAGCACTTAGGCAAGAATCATTGCACTGTATGTCTCCATTTGTTCCTCTGCCCTAATGATTGTCCTATTGTCCTACTGCGCCCAGCATGCAAGTTAAACCTGAGTCTAGCCTTTCCAGCAGGCCAGATGCAGTTCAGAAGACTAAAACGGCAGGTTCCATCCTTTGTGAAGAAAAATGGTAAAGCATTTGTCACAGCTGACACTACACAGCAAGCTTCATCAGAGTGCGTTTTGGTGCAGCTCTGTGCTGCAACATACAGAACAGGAAAACCACATCCTTTCTGAAAGTGAGCATTTCGGAATGTGAGACCTAGAAACTCCCAGTGTGAGGTGTGATTTCGTGCTAAAGAACCAGAAAGACACATTTTGTCACTGCAGCTAGCAAGGTAGGCAAGACTGCTGGTGCAGAGAGCAGGATATTGATGTAGAAGTTACTGAATCAGTAATGGATTTAAGGGTCTCTATTTTTTTATGTATGGCGCAAATTAGTAGAAGCAGAAAACAATTGAAAAAAGTAGTTTCCCTCTAAGGTATCTTTGTCTTCTGTGTGCATTCCATCAAATGAAGAGGATTTTCAGAAGTCCTGGGAAAAACTTACTGGCTACTTTGAGCACTGAGATGGTTGACTGCAGTGAAATAATTTTCTGTTCCTTGGGAACAGAACCAGGGAAGAGGCCACTTTGTATTTACAGGATAAAAGTGGCAGAGGTCGTGGCCGTCTAAGCAAGCAGGCTGTGACAATTACACAATGGATGAATTTTCACTTGGCTGAACATCAGGGACTGGAAACTGGGCCCAGATTTTTCTACTACTATTACTCTGACTACCAAATCTCTCCAGCTCCCAGAATTCCTGGACCAAAATTTTACCTGGAAACAGCTCAAACATACTTTGAAGATGTGATTATTATTATTTTATGTGTTTTCTACTCTGCATGTCCTGTTTCTGCCAGAAGAAATGCATTTGTGGACAGGGGAGATGCAGGTTTCCAAGTCCAGCTCAGCTTTGCTGAGCCAGGACATTCAGGTATCTTGGCCATGATCCCAACAAATGTTCAGGCATCGGATTCAAGAGGCTCATGCACCCAACTCTCAACCAACCATAAAAGGGTGGGTATAAGGCAACGGGACCTTTTGGATACCACTGCCTTCCTGGAGTTGCAGCCATATGTCAGCTGGGATACCTTAAGGTAGACCTGTCCATAGACTCCATGCTCAGTCAGCCCAGTCCCATGCCTGGTGGACCCACATTTATCTTTGGAAGCCTAGCCCTCAAACATTCACATGCCTAAGTGAACCAAACCTCCAAACCACTTTGATTTTTGAGGAGGAGGATGACACAGACCGGAGAGCAAGGGCAATCTAGCTAGGTGTTCTTTGTAGCATTACAACACAGCCAAGGGTATAATGGGGGAGATTCAATGAAGACACAGCAGCGCCACTGAGCAATGCCCATGCTCCCCTATTAAGCACTGTTGTCGCAGCTGAGTAGCCAATTCTCCCTGCCATTCATCTCACAGCTGCCTGTACCTCAACTTTTTTGCATTTCTTGTGTGATCATGAGCAAATCACCAAGTGCCTCAGTTTTCCTTCCAGCAAAATACTGATGATACTACTCTATGTCAAAGCACAGCCAGCAGTTCAGAGATTGCTGACCTACTACTTCCATCAAGGAAAAAAAATGGAGTAGAGGATGCAGTAAATTTTCTTAAATGCAAGGGACAACGTGATCAAACAGTTGTATTACATCTCTGTCATATATAGTTCTAGGTCAATAAATATTTAAACACTGGAAGATGTTCTTTTAACCAAAATTCAGCCACCGTGTGGTCAATATACCATTGACAGGCTAAGATGTATGCAGTCCTTCCCTTATTTTCCTCTGATAAAGAACACAGCTAAATGAACCAACTTTTTCTCTAGTACTCCTTTTCTCATACTGTGGTTGTAGACCAGAGATGGGTTCATATTAGCATCTCAGCAATTGTCTTCTGACCTCATCTGGTCCAAAAGTGGCACTCTCTCCAATCAATTCATTTTTGAAACCTTGAAGAGGAATGGATCATAGAGTCACGAATAGCAGGAAAAAAAATCATGAGATGATTCTTCTATGGAATTGGAGCCATGATACGAGCCAAAAAGCCCCAAATTATTTTGAAAATATATCAGTGAACCCAAGAAATAGTACAATTTTTTTTGTAAATAAGTAATGGAGAAAGAAATAAGCAAAATTAATCCAGCTCACATTAGCTATCTAGCACCAAACTTTGGAACTTAATACTGTTATAAAAAGACATGTCCTTGATTACAGAGGAGATAGTTTCTGCTTTGAAGGCTGGACTTAGTTAAATCTTCTCATACTCTGACATATTTTTTTGTATCTAACTTCACCATTCATGGTGACACTTGGAATTAATCTGGTATGAAGGTATGAAGTTATCTATATGTAGTAAGTCAGAATTATTACGCTACACATACGAATGCCATACCCTGTCACCTACTTCAACATAAGCTTTATCAACTGGACTGGTCCCAAGAGACAGTTATCACTCATAAAACTAAGCAGCTTAAGTATAGCTTTCCAGGTTCTCAACACCACCAGGATCTTGAATGAACCAAAGACAGGTGCAGTCTTTCTTTAGGATGTATGACTAGTTTAATTAAGGGGCTTTATCATATCTATCTATAAAAATGGCATGCCTGATGTATTTCATATTATGTGCGGACACCTGCTGACACACAATACATCTGAAGTCTAGAACCATGACTATATAAACATGTCACAAGTGTGGTTTTGTTTTCTGAAACGCAGAACAAACCCTGCAACAACAAAGGCAAACATTAAAGCAGAGATGAAAGCTCTCCAGAGCTGCAGGTAAAAAAATTCTTCTCTGCATCAGGTGTCTTTCATTCTATCACTGTGTTAAGAAAAGGTGGAAAGATGCAGATGTACTTTTTATTTACCCAGGGATTTGGGCAAAGTAGTGATAAATAGCAAAAAGGGATATAAATTCACAAGTTTGTAAGGAACTCTCTTATTTTTCCGAAGACTGAAATAACGAAATAATCACTGTCAACCTCAAAGAAAGGAATTGAGGTCAGCAAACAGCTGTCTCAAAGCCTGAGGGAAGCAGTCAGGAGGAGCACTTGCTACTCACCATATGAATGGCAAGCAAAGAGAAAAGCAGACCTGACCTTTCAGGGAGACCTGGAAACAGCCCCAAGAGCACTGGTCATTAAAACAAAACAAAACACACAAAAAGGCATTAAGAAAACCTCACTCCAATGGGAAGAGGAAGTGGTTTAAGGGGATTAGCTCCCGAAAAACAAAGCTCCACTTTTCTTCAGACTACTGAGGAGTCCCAGAAATATTCATCTATAGCATTGATGGGGCTGTGAAAACGGGCAAATGTTGGCAACCACTCAGCAAATGATAGTAATGGGAGGTGACATCTCTGGACCTCAACCAGCTAGCACACAATTGTCTCATTTTCATGGTGTGTCAAATTAAATTTAGACTTTAGTGCTTTGCTTGTCTTGCACCGTTATCTCCTTTCCAGAGCAGAACACAAAAGAACATTTGCAACCTTACACTGACTTTGACCTGCAAACACAAATGCCAGCTCACAAAAACTACTGCTGAATCATTTCTTTTCTGAGCTGTGACCTTTTTACCCTCCTTCCCTTTCATGTCAGTCCATTTCTTCATGAGCGGCTCTCATGCATCTATATCACAGAAGCATTTGAGAAGATTTGGTGGATTTGTACTTGATGAGCTGCAGGGAAATTTTCTTAGCATGGAGCCTTTCACACTGAGCAACACACACAGTTACCCTTTTCTAACAGTCCTTCTCCAACAACCATAGCAACATCTACAAAAACTACAATAGTCTAGTACCTGTTTCACAAAATAGAAATGCCCTAAAATCTTGGGATGTTACAAGCAGACACAGTGGCAAGGGATTCATTTTTTTTCATAAAATTCATAAATTTTACCTTGGCACTGTAAGACTGGCATAACTGACTAGGTCTTCTCTATCTTGAGACTAAACAGATAATAACGTGGAGTCACAGCTACATGAGCCACAGCTTTGCTAGGATGAGCATCACACCCTCCCATTCTTTTGCTGAGGTAAGAGCCTCTTCAGCTGTGCAAACCCAACTCACCTAGAAGTATTGCTATTGAGACCAGACACTTTAAAAGCATTGATGCTTTTTTTGAAGCTGCCATTAAAAGTCTGATGTCTTGCTGCATCAAGGCAAAAAAATATCAGTCTTCATTAATTAAGCTTCAAAATTACTCAAAGATTAGGACTTCAAAATAGGAGGGAGTTTATGGACTCAAAACAAGGCTGAAGTTAAAGTCCTTGAACTTGGTTAGTTGGTTGTGTGACTTTAGGAGACTGAATTTGAATCTAAGACTGAACAGAGAACAGTTGTAGAGATGGATAAGAAAAGAGAGGCATCAAAATGAAAGCAGGCAACACAAGTTTCAGGTAACTGTGTGGGGACTTTTGGAGAAGAGGTACTGGTATGACTGCTAGATTTGGTCTGAGTTAGTCTGAGTTTACCACAGCAGAAGAGGAGATGTGTAATACCAGCTACTTCTGCTCAAGCTGGAAATACTAGAAAAATTCCCTCTGCTTGTGGCACTTCTGGGTTCAGTCAATCAGTATACAGAGATGAATAAAAATTAGGGACAGGCCTGAACCAGAGCTCCATCCAGCATCCATAAACTTCAGAACTCACTGCATATGGTGCAAACTTTGCAGATATGTTCAACAGGAGATAGATGCAGGAGAAAAAAACCTATGATGAATTCTCAAAATCTTGAAAAACGTAACTCCTCTGGAATACAATTTTGTTGCACAAGCGTACAAAGCTCATCAAGGACCCAGTTTAGTGAAGCACACACATACAAATGAATTTAAGCCCGCATTCAATCACTTTGCTGAACACAGGGCATAGGTTCCACTCCCTAGCAGTCATTTCCCATTTGGAAGCCCTTCTCAAGGAGAGAAAGGGGAAGAAGGAGGGTTGTTTAGCATGATATTTTTAGATAGATTTTTTTAATGGAATATTTGTTAAGCTTTCTTCCACCCTGACTGCCCCCTGCCCGCTGTCTGGGTTTTGTGTGTGTTTGTTTAATGGTTAGCAATGCATCATAGTACGGCTGCTGTTTAAATATTTGCCTGAAAAAAATGTAGTCTGTGCTTAAGAAAAGTGGTTTGGCACAAACTGGACATTTTCAAACATCCATTTACCAGATGGATTGCTTTGTTCAATTACAAAGAAAAAAAATAGATGGTGAAGGAGTTGAAAATCGAGTGGAATGTTCCTAAGCACACAGCATTGTTTACTATCTGCATGTCTCCTGGCATCCTGTGAGAAACTATCAATAAGCTCTTCAAAAATGTTCCTTTCCTTTAAAGAAGTCTGCATTTTTAACAATAATAAAAAGGCAGTAAATATACTCTACAATAGCCTGATGGAAAAATGTGCTAAAGTATTTCTATAAATCAAATGTAGCAGTTTGGCATTAGCTCTGAGGCAGTAAATTTAGCAAATTAGGACCAGATGATTTTAAAATAGAATCTTACATAACTTTCTAGCATGATATATGTATTTTTTAATTTAACACAAGTTTGTCTGTCTTCATAAAGTTATCTTGGCTGCTACCAGAATGTGGTTCAGTCTTTAAGAACTATATTTTTTGTTATTTATCACGTGCAGAATGTTTTAAATAAGAAAGTGAGGGGAACAGATTTCTCAGAAGACAGAAAAGGCTATAATCTGTTCTGATCCACATAAGGTGTGAGGTGCTTTGTATCCCTAATGCCCCTGACTACTTGTCTCCTTTATTTTGATTAATAATCGCCTATTTCTTTGCCCACCTTCCTTTTCTTGCCCCTTTTCCCACAAATTCAAAGAATTGTCTCCCTCCATTCCACCCCTACAAATGCAACTTGGTCAGACAGACTTTTCTTTCACCCATGTGCTTAGATCAGGAGTCAGCATTTGGGACCTTGCATTTCTTATGCTTTCCCACTTTTCATCTCTGCACCAGAATATCCATCTCTGAGAAATATGGAAAACAAAACGATAAGACCAGTCCAAGGAGTCTATTCCACCAGCTTTAGTCCAAACCTTGTTACCCATCTACACATATATACCCGAAACCTGCTCCCCCAGCACATCTTTGAGTTTCACGTCTCTGAGCCAGCATTTAGATCACTAGGTACTCATGTCAGACCACTGCTTATGTTCTGGGGAGAGGGGATTGCACACGTACAGCCTTCATGGCTTTCTTTTTGGGCAAACACTCATCCATACCATGGTCTTTCGCTGGAAACAACAATTCCTGGAACAGCTACTGTGGACCCATCCCATGGCAGCTGCGCTCACTATGGCACACCACGCTGCCTTACTTTTGAAAGCACGACTAAGGTGCTTCTGCAGTGCCTACTTACTGTCTAGTGAGCCAGAGCCAACACGCTCTGTGTCAAAACTTTAAAGGAGAGCCTCTACAGCACCCTGACAGTCCCAGGGATTTTCAGCAATGGCTTCCAGACATACATCTCCAGGACCTTATGGCACAAGAAATGAGCTAAGCCCCTCCTCAAAAGGCATGAGCACACACGGACACAGATCTTTACAGCTCCCAGACAGCAGGGCTGAACTCTGAGGAGGAGAGGAGTCAAACCCTCGTGTCAGCACTTATGACTCAAGCCCTCATCAGACTTCAGGAGCAAACACCGTGAGTCAACTGCGATGTGAGCGAAAGGGCAGACAGAGAAGAGAACGTAGGTGTTGAAGGACAGACCAGCAAATGGTTGTGTGCAGCCTTCCTTTCATGTCATCCCAAGACCGGTGCTTCTATCAGCTGTGCAAGTGTAAGTATCCAGACTGAAGCAAGCAGAAGAGTAACTGTGGTGGATACTTGTGAGAGCCAAGTTATCTGCAAGCGCTGTCTCCCTCAGCAGAGACAGTCTACTATGAGGAGCCAATTAAGTCAAAGCCAAGGCTTGGGATGCTACACGGCGCAGGCCAAATTCTGGTCCCATTTAAGTCGAGGGAAGCTTTGCCAATGGGAACATGTTCTGTCCTTTTCACCCCGTCTTTGGCTACCCCATTGCTGGAAGCATTCAGAGTTTGCAAACGAGAGCAATGGAAAAGAGAGGGAACAGAGTTCCCACGTTCCTTCTCTTCTAGTATTGTTTCCTGAGTCCTGCAACACGCAGTAAGGCAATGATTTTTTTTCTTTAAACGACATCAGACTGAATTGCTTGTTAAAAATAACAGAAGAGGAGGAGGCATTTGGAAACCAGTCGTTTGCCTTTAAAGAATGATTTTGGGAGAGTAGACCAAAAACAGATTTAGATGGCAGCAAAGATAACCATTTTTGGCAGTTTTGTGGAGATGCAAATTTACACTGAGTATGAGATGAGAGCTTAAACACCAACACCCAAAGAAGAGAAAAATAAGTCAGACAGTGTGAGACATTTCACGTGCAGTTCCCTGTTGTTATGGATATCAACTGACCTCCACAGATCTAGCTGAGGCAAAAGAGAGAAAAGTTGAATGCTTTCCTTTCATATATCCTCGCTCCAAGCACCTCCAAAAGAAGCAAATTTCCCTGAAATTCCTCAAGCCTCAAAACACCTCCGGGCTGAGACTTCAGGGGAAGCTTGGTGGTAAAGGCAAAACATAAGTTTCCCCTTTGGATTAATTGATTTCTTTTTTAATTGCTAACTTGCATTTTATTAAATTTTCATTTTTGCTTCCCCTTCTCCCAGTGGAAAGAACTAGTTGCTGGCTACTGGACAACAACCAAGCTGCTGGCCCTACCAGGGAGAAATGGGTTTGGTGCTGTGCAAGAGTTCCGGGTGAGAGATGGGGAGAGGGAAAACATGAGGATATAAAATATAACGACAGCAGATTACCTTTGCTAAAAGAAGTGTGGGAGACATGCAACAAAAGGTTCCTAAAACCAGAGAAAACAAAAATATAACAGGTTTTGCAAGCGAAATGGACACAGTTGGCTAGTCCAGTCACAGGACGATTCCCTGGATGATGTATAAAACTGATGGACAGTTTATGGTCAAGGGATTGTATTTTAGGGTCAGTTTTGAGTTTTTGCCAAGTTAGTGTGCCTGTTACAAAAGATGAAACGCTGTTTCGGGGGGAAGGGGAGAGTATTTAGATAAGGGTTTCTTTGGTCCTAGCTCCCTGAGATGGGGCTAAGATGCAGAAATGCTCTGCACAGAGGATTCATGAGATTTCAAGGATTTTGATGCAGTATTTATAATCTAACAGATGTGTAAGGACTTCAGTTCACACCCCTCTTTATATGCTATTTTGTAGCTTCATGTTTCTGTGCAACATCCTTGTGATCTTTAGACCTAAATGTTTCCCACTGAATCGCAGGACCTTTTTCTAAATACCACTTCAGGAATAAATGTTAGGCTGTTTCTGCAACAGATGGACCAAAACATCCACAAATTCAGAGAAAAGTGCTGGCACGTGTGTTTGGATTCAGGGCTCTCCACCCCATTGACTGCAGGACTGGGAAGGCAGGAGGAGGTGAAGGAGAGGCAGGCAGGAAGAGCAGGCAGCAGCACGGCACCAGAGCCTGGAAAGAGCAAAGCCATGCACTACTGCATTCAAGACAAAGCTTCTGGGCATGGGAATTGCTGATATTACTCTGTGTGTGCATGTGTGGAGACAAGATCACGCCTGCTGAGAAAAAAACTTAGTGATGATAGTCTAAAAACTATTATCTTCCTAGATACCAAACAGGACGTCAGCAAACCTTTTTAGTCCAGGCCATTGTTTCCTACTTTATTGTCCACACTCGCAGTCCTGCTTTTACGAAGGAACTCCTCTGCGGGTGGCTTATGCGCTACTTGACTCAGGACTTCATTCCCACAAACTAGTATTCTGGATGCATGTATTTAAAAAAAGTCTGGGCTGTTTCCAATCTGGGATCATAGTCCTGTGGTTGGCTGGTTGGCCTCCACCAAAAAAACCCCACCAAAACCCAACCCAAAGAAAAACCTTACTCGACTCACTCCTATTTTAACAATTTTAATACCTAGTGGACTAATGTAACATGATCCATGTGAATAAAATCTCAGCTCCAGAGTTTTGCCCAAACTGGGGAAAGTTCAAGTAGAAAGTTCAGGTAAAGATCTGAGCTTTTGGATGCCAGCACTATGACTAATTACGACTGCATGAAAAGCTTAACACACCTAAACTTTGTGCCTAAGTTTCTCGTCTGAGGCAATTCCGGTTCCAATTCTGGATTCCTTTCATCTTAAACGAGCTGTGATGTCTAAATATACATTTCCTCTTGAGCAACCTCCATGTATTACATTTATCATTTTTCATCCACACAACTGTGAACCAGAGAACAGAATTATTTTGCAGTCTCCATAGTTGTGCTATTTTTCAGCTTTTATTAAGAAAAACAAAAAAAAGCCTCTTTTGGCGTCTGTAGGTTGAATGGCATGCATGCCACACGTCTGGAAGCAAGCCTGTATTTTTTAACCCATATATAAAAAATATTCAGTGCCAGAGGGGAAAATAAAGGAGTGTATTCTGTGAGCACCACTGTTAGACTGGTTGGTTTGTTTGGGAAATGAGTAAGTCTTTGACAGTATCTCTGGAAGGAATAGGCCAGTGCATGCTCCATCCTGACATTCTTTTCCCTCTCCAGTATTCCCCGCATACCTGACATTTTTCCTGCCCTCCTAACATACCAGTTTGTGGGCAGGCAAGCACTGGGAACCCAGTCTGCCACAGCCCTGCACCTGGCTTGAAGCCACCGGCTTCTGCCATCTCTCCCACCCAAAGCACCACCGTTACCTGCACCAGTGCACATACCAAGGGTTGCAGAGCTCTTACTTGCCTCAGCTTTGCAAAGTGTATGTGGCAGCTCAGCTACGCTTGCTGCCGTCTTCACACAAATTCCTCGCAGTGCTGCTGAGAACATACGAGTCCCCCTGACCCGCGTGCTCTACACCAGCCAGGTGGCTGGGGAGCTGCTGTGCTGCATGGACCTGGAAAAGCTTTTCTTATCCATCCTCATCTGCAGCTAGTGCTCAGCACTGGATCACAGATAAATGTATTTCATTTTGATTTTACATTCTCTCTTTTCCTTTCTGCAGGGTGAGATGGGTCCCTCATGCTCTTTTAGTAGCGATTCCATTGTTTCCTTCTCCTGTGTTCATTTTCCCCTGAGAAGGTGACGGCCTGCTTCTCATAACAAATGAAAATTGTAGTGGTATTTATTTTCCTCC
The DNA here is from genome assembly GCF_023634155.1 of Falco peregrinus. NCBI lineage: Eukaryota > Metazoa > Chordata > Aves > Falconiformes > Falconidae > Falco > Falco peregrinus. Next base: position 96,590,624 of record NC_073723.1, on the reverse strand, counting down.
CATTTCTTTCTTTCTTTTTTTTTTCTTTCTTTTTTTTTTTTTTTTAATTAAACAGACTTTTCAGATTTCATTCACTGGGTCAGGCTGGTGGCTCAGTGATGGCCAGTGCCAGAATATCTAAATCCCAACTGACTGCCATAATTTCTCAAGCTAACAAAGGCCGGATTCACTTTCAAAATCTTTTGGGTGGGAGGACACCAGTATGTTTCTCTCTGGCTGGCATTTGAAGCAAAACAGAAAGGACAGAGGGAGCTGAGCTCCATTTATTCCCTTTATCTGAAGGAGGGTCACTAAACAGGGCCTTGATGGTTGACTTACAAAGTTAAATGAGTGATTTCTGAAGAAACACTGCATAAAATGCCCTTCTTGAGAATGTGAACAGCTTTTGTGCTTGACTGTGAAGGTAGGTGGAATGCGTGTAGGATTAGTTCATATATATTAAAAGAAATTTAGAATTCAAGAGCAAGGCAAGTGAACTAGCTCCACGGTTAAAATGCATCTTAGGTAGAATGGCAAAGGACAGTCAAATTTAAATAGACTGTTCTATTAACAATTTTTATCCTCATAATTTGAGAATGTAATAATGTAAACCTGACTACTACAGCGATCACCACTCACCCCTCTGTCTGCCAGGACAGACTTCTGTTACCATTAAATGGAACAGACCACTTGCTTGAAAAGATTTCCATCGCTGGTCAAAGAAAAACAGAGCAGACTTTGTTTTGGTTTGCTGAAATGCAAAATATTCCCTTCTTTGGGTGAGAATGAAATCTTTTTCTCATTATCTCCTAGTGAGGTGGGAGAGGGGGCCTTTCTGTGCAGACAGACACAGAAGCCTGCCCACATCAGTGGTGAATTTTTGTTAGTGTTCTTTTCAGGAAACAGCAGCGTTTCATCTTTTTTAACAGATTTGTCCAAGCAAGCAAATTCCACCACTCTGCGTGTGTATAGAACTATTCTATACTGAAGGAATTCCATCCACTGCATACCTGCTGAACCAGTCTGCGTAGCGTTATAGAGGCAGCAGGACCAAGGCTAATTACCACGACTCCTTTGCTCGTAAAGTGCAGTGGCACTATAACTAAATTAATTTTAATCCCAATTCCCGCCCCCACCCCCACCCCCCCCCCCCCCCCGGCCAAGTATCACAGCAAGAAGTGATGCAGATGCCACACAACATTATCCAAAGGATAGTTAGAGCTTTGTGCAGTGGGGGGGGAGGGGGGAGGGAAGAAAAAAGATAGCTCAGTGTTTCCCAAACACAGAGCTCACAGACCCTTCCTGAAAAGAGTCTCTCAGTTGTAAGGGAGACACTCTGCTGTGTCTCTCTTTTCTCAGGTTGTATCATGGGGAAATAGGAACAAGGGATTTTTGTTTGAGTAACCTTTCAGAGCAGGATATCTGTCTTGTGTTCTTCTCCTATCCATTGTCACAGGGTGATAGCTGGCTGATTTGCTTCAACGGGTATTCCGGACCCGGCTGACAGCTGTTTCATGTTGTGTGCCTAGGGCTGTGGCCGGTGAGCCGCAGAGCCTGGCTGACAAGCAGTCCTTTTGGCTGCCCTACCATTTTACTTGCCGCCATCCCCCAAATACCTCGGAACCCCAAGCAGCAATCAGGAGGGCACCAGGAAGACACAGACCAGTGATAGAGTGAAAAATAAAGCAAGTGATAAGTTTACCAGGATGGTGTATGAGAGTAGGAGGCAAGCAGCAGGTTGCCCAAAGGAGCAAAGAGTAATATTAGTTGCCGTCAGCAGAAGCAAAGAAACAAAAGCCATTGATGTAGGCACAAGACCAAGTCACAGAACCCATTTGCTACTCTGCTAGAATTCCAGCAGCATAAAATATGAGGCAGTGAATCAAGCCATGGCTGTGCTGTGAAGCAAGAAGACACATTACAGGAATTACCCTCCTGAGAACTTCAATAGGATCCTGTAGTTATAAATCCTGGCAATATAGCTCAAGTTGCCTCTACAAGACAGACATCAGTAATACCAGGTCTTGGCTTCCTCATCAGCATGTTCCATTGCATAATTGAGCTGATTATCCAAGGCAACCAACTCAAAACTTTCCTAGACTACGCCTGAAATACAGTATTACATAGTAAATGCACGGCAGTCAAGAAGGTCATCAAGAAAAGCAAAGTGCTTGCGCTAACCACAAATGTGAACTTGCCACAATCCTGACTTCTTTTAGTAATGTGTCAAGGCTAGAGGATCATATTTACAAATCTCCTTTTCAAGGTAGATCTAATTCCTGATATTCACGATAGATCGGGGACCTCTACCATGCTGCTAGCTCTGCTAGAAGTGTTGCACTAAGCGGGAGTATTTCACCCTTGGGGAGATTAAAAACTCCCTCAAAGTGCAAAGAAAACTTGAGACAGTAAACGAAGTAGGTGAGAGGTTGAGGGAGGGTACGCACATTAAATGAGCAGTGGGACTTCACTGAGGAGGAGGTGTGCAATGGCAATCTCTTTTTCTCCCTGTAAAATACCAACTCTTGCTTCTGCTTCTTCAGAATTGTAAAGTATAGCTATCAATGACACGAAGTGTCATTTCAATGGCATCTAATTAAAAGTTTTTAATATGACTTACAGAGAGTGATAAAGGCAAAACAAAATCTACCATAGAACCACCCAACTAGAATTCTACATTAACACATCAGTTACCTTATATTAAGATCAGTCAGGGACATTTTACATACATTAAAAGCAACACAAGCTAAGACAAAAGTAGAAGGCACAGCTTCTCAAATGTGCTTAGGTTTCATAATGTGATTGTAAAGCATTCTGAAAAAGGAAAAAACAACAATTAAAAGTATCAGTATTGGTGGAGTGACTGGAAACCAGATGCACTCCGTATTAGATGAAGTCAGAAATATGATTCTACTTTTCTTATTTTTGTCTCTGATACTTATCCAGTTCTTATTAATGTGGTTTTACAGTCTTGAATGCGTTTATCTTCATGACAACGGTGCCACATAAAGAGATTATTCAGAGCTTGGTCAGGAAACAGGATTTGCATGCTAGTCCAATACCATGCTAACACCTTAGCCATTGCGTCCTCTGTACTTAGGAGAAATTTTTCTCCGCCCAGGAGAAAGTTTTATCCTTAGAGTATTAAGGGGAAAAACATGCAAAAAGAAAATCAAAGGTTAAACTCTACAGTTAAGAATCACTCCAAAGAGATTTGCACTCTCCTAATAGTAAGCTGGTTATGCATAATCACTGGAAGAATTCTTTTCTAAAATACAGTGTCTAAGGACACAACATACAAATGAGCATTATTCTCCTGAAACTAACCAAATTTATTTTGATGCTACACTTAAAAAAATGCTGCCCCAAACTCAGCACATACAAAATGATAACAAGTATCTTCTTGGAAAATGAGAAGAATCAACAACAACAACAAAAATGGAAAGAAAAACCCTTACAAGGGGTTATAGCCAGTGAAGCTATAGCACTGCACAGGGAGCCCAGTCACAGTGGCATGCTCTGCAACACAGAAAGCAGAAGCTCGCTTTTCTCGCTAATAACTGTGACATCTTTTGGACTGACAGGGACTCACACCGATGAACTACTAGGGCATATACTGTCAAGAAGGTAGTCTAGAAAAAAAAATTCACATTCAATTAGTACAAGCATGTATTTTATGCTGAAACTAGAGAACGGAGGAGATTGCAGATAAAAGTATGACATTCCTTAGAAGCCATGAAGCCATTTTAGCAATAGGATCCCTCTCTAGAAGAGTAGTCACATGAGAATTTATGGATATCGCTGTACTATGGAATGAAGTTATGTTTGTAATCTGGTAGTACAAGATTATCCTTTGCTGTTTTTCCTTAGGCCACTAGAAATAGTCTTGCGTCCATCTGTGACCTAGAAATGTTGGGTAAGTTCCAACTCGGGCAAAAAGGAGAGAATTAATTTCCCCTTCACCCAAACAAGCTGGAGTATGCCCCATACACAAAGATTCCTATTATGTGCATCTTGTCAATCATGCCTGATTAAGGGGTTAGACTTAAAAAGCATGGAGGATCAGCACACACTTATTTTCCCCGCTCTTTCCTACCCCCAAGATACCAGAGTTAATTATTACTCTTTTCTAAATAGTTCTTATTTGCCATGGTCACTCTTTATAATGGACAGCTTTCGATCATTAAAGACATCTTGGCCTCTGGTGCCTAACCAGTGTTTAAATAGCAGGCTTTCCCAGGCAAAGCGAACACTTGGCATTTTGATTCCCGAGGTACTAGTTTAAAGTAAAAAGTTAAAAGGAGAACAAAAATCAACAAGGAAACAATGCAAAGAGAAGAACCGAGCAGCATGAAGTAAGTGTTCAAGCCCTCCAAAAGCTGCACAAGGTGACTACGGAAGGGATGGATGGAAAAGGTTTAGCACCGGGCGGGTTTGACAACAGGCTGGGACCCCTGCAAGAGCCTAGCTGGCAGGGCCGGCCCAGGCCAGGCTGCAACAGGCATTAGAAGTGCCACACCACTCTGTCACTTCAGTCACTCTTCCCAGCACTCCCTTCACCGATAGCCCAGGCGCTTTGAACCTCGACAGGCCCAGCAATCCCCCAGCGCAGGAGGCAGTGGCGGGGGCGGCACAGAAGGCCTGTTGTTCAGAGTGCCTGTTTCACGCAGAGAACTGGAGGTGAGAGGCTTTGAAACGGCGGGGGCAGAGTCGCTGGGTGACAGAGAGCAGGGCCGCCGCCCCCGCTCCGTGCGGGGCTTTCTCCCCCCGGGAGCAGCTGGGCTCAACGCCCCCCGCCCGCTCCCCTCAGCGCCGCCGCGTAACCCGCGCTGCGCCGCCGGTGGCGGGAAGGCGGGAAATGAAGTGGGCGGGGGCAGGAGGGCCCACCTTGTTCCCGAGCGTGGCCAATGGGGAGGCGCTATGCAAATGAGCGGGGGAGCCTGGCGGCGGGGCGGGCGGCGGGGCGCAGAGAGGCAGCGGCGATGCGGCGGCGGGCGCTGTAGCAGCCCCGCCGGCCCCCTCAGCGCTCCGCAGCCATGAAGTACAAGGTGAGCCGGCGGCGGGGGCCGTCCCGGGGCCGGGGGTACGGGCGGGCGTCCAGAGCCTGCCAGCGGCCCGCCGTCCTGACAGGAGGCGGCCGGCTCGGGGCTCCCCTCAGCACTCCCGCGCCCGGGTCAGGCAGGTCCAGCCGGGACGGGGCGGCCGAGCCCTGCGCGCTGTGTCCAGGCGCGGAGCCCCAGGGGAGGCGCCCGCGGTGGGACGAGGGGGGCAGCGGAGGGGACAGGCCGGCGGGTGGCGGTGGGGTGGCGGTGGGGTGGCGGGTTCTCCCCCGAGCCCGGCGTGGCGCGGTGCCGCTGCCGACGGCGCTCGGTGCGAGCCCGGCGGCTCGGGAGGGGTGGGCTGGTCCGCGGGGCCCGCCGCGCTCCGGGACAGGTATCGCGGCTTCTCCCCGCCGTGTCCCTCGCCCGTTCGCCAGCCCTTCGTGACTGCATCCTGAGCCCAGGGCACTTTTCCAGGGGTGGGGGGGGGGTCTGTTTGATGGGTCGCAAGTCGGGGAAAAAAACCCCACCAAAACCCAGCCATCTCATTAAAAAATGGGTAGCCTGTCTCCCATGTTAAATACGGTACGTCATTTCGGCTTAACTTTTTATCAGAGGTTGGTTGGTGTTTTTTTTTCCCCAAAAGACACAAATGTCAAGGCTTTCATCCCAATATTACTCAAAAGAACTTTGGGCAAGGCACAGAGTTGCCCACGGGGCATTAGGTTACTGTACAGACATACCATCAGCTTGTGCGATTGGAAAAAAGGGGGAGCGAAGGAAAAACTTTCCTTCCTCTGCCAGAAATAACTTAAGCATCAATAAAAAGGTGATTTGGAAATGTCACACGTTATATGCTTAGTTTGGAAGTGAGGGCCATCTTCTTAGCGGATTTAGGCAGCGTACTGTAAAACAGCCCTGATGCTATAAAGTTCTATAAGGCTTATAAACCTGGGTAGAATGAGATGTGTGAGTGATGCCTAGGTAAATATACACAGATTTTCATGCTTTTCCATATATCTCTAAGCTCAGCCCAAGCTTTCAGGATCTCTCATACCCAAACTTTGGGAGAGGTCACTGGAGTGAAGTTTTCAAAGCTGCTGCCAGTTTCTCCATTTCATGATGGTTGGTTAAAAATAACCGGGGAAAAGAAATTGTGTAAGATATAGACAGACAAAGATACTCCATGAGTTTGAAAATTTTTATCTGGTTCTAATGACCTTTGGGGTTTTTTTCCGCCTTGTATCTCACTACTGGCTGATTCAAAGTCTGAGATCAAATTCATCTCCTGCCCCTTTCTACTCCATCTCAGATCAGTTCAGGTAGACTTTGTACCTGCTTGGAGAAGCTGTGGCTCTTACTACAAAGTGTCAGGCACTCGGGGGTAGAAGAGCAGTATCCCTGTTAGCGTAGGGAATGAGAAGGTGGTTCAAAAGGGGGAAGTTTTCTTTGCCTTGTCTGGTTGGAATGAGCATTTTGGTTTGGTTTTGTGATTACATAATTCTAGATAGAGAAAGCTAGACAAAGAAAGAAAAAGCTATTTAAAAAAAAAAGGGGGGGGGGGGGGGGGAGACGAAGGGGTTTGGCCTCACAAACCTTCTTGTCAGACTAGGGTGTTTACTTTCCCTGAGAATTGTGAAGTAGGTAGTTACACTGTTTAACTTGGACAAACATTCTTAGAGCTGTTTCTTATCCCAGGAGTAACATATAAAGAAAATACTTGCTCATTCAGTCTTTGGCATTTTCTTTCTGTATTTTTTCCCCTTTTATTTTTCTATAGAAAAACAGTGGTCCTGTAGTTTTTCTTGTATACAGAAAATACAGAGCATGCTTGTGGCCTGCCTTCGGGACATACCATCACTTAGCATCACAAGAGGTGGCTTAGCTTTCAGGTGCAGAATTGGGTCTGTTTAACTGTTCCTAGTGTTGTATTGGGGCCTGTCTACTTATGTTGTGATAGTCCATAAGATGTAGCCTCATTTAGTGAAACAATTGAGGTGCTTATTACAGTTTAATTAGAGTATTAAGAGTTGGACAGAACAGGAACTGACTCACGTGTGAGACCCTGAGTATGTCTCTCCATCACTCATGGCTTCACTTTCACTGTGACTAAACCCGAGGTAATTTCTGGTCTAAAAATCCTTTACACTGCTGAGTCTACCTTTTTTTCACTCAAGTGTTTTGAAAACTTGTTCCCTCTCCTCTTTCACCTAAGCTTCTTTTATTGTCCACCCCACTCTTTTAAACATTCTTCCAACTTAATACTCAAGTCTGAATCCTCTGAAAGCTACTGGGAAAATCCCTGTGGATTTAAGCCAGTTCAGAATTTTACCTTATATATATGTCTCTACACGTCTATCTTTTGCGCATCGTGTGAAATTCAGTGAAGATGTGACTGTTCAAAGCAAAGACAGATTTGACCCGATGTTAAGTCCTGGTCTACCAGTTAAATATTGGAGGACACAAAAGTTATTCTAACTGAGCCATGGAAAGATGGGAAACGTTAAGTATAACAAATACTTAAGTGTTGGTTGGTCATATTTCGTAGTCCTACTTGTCTGTAAGCTACTTTCAGAAACTAATTCCTGTAGGGTGCACTTTATTATGGCAACACCCCAGTTCTTCATTCAATGACAACAGCATCCTTTTGCACTGAATCTCCATGTACAAAACTGCATCCCATCAAGTTCTCACAGGATGCCATTCTAATATTCTGTAGTTCAGAATGTAGGATCAATCCTTTCTGAAATCAAACTCGGACTGTGATTCCAAGGATGAGGTAGTTGCAGCTAAAATTAACTATGTAGGAACTGAAATACTAATGGATTGCCATGATGAGAGAAGAACATGGAAGGGAGAGGATATAGCTGGCCAGCAATTCCAATGCCCATACCTCAGCCAATAAAGTGTGACAGAAGCAAAAGGGAGAAGACATTATCATAACAAGGCTTTTGTAGCTTGTTGGCTGTTCACAAGCAAAACAAAAAGAGAGGGGGAAGGAAAAAGGGGGACTTAATCTGTTTACTGAAAGATCCAAACAGTTAGTGAAAGGGGAGAGGAAAAACAACTACATTCCTTACCTCATTTAAGCCAAAAGGAATGACGTAGATGTAAAGTATGAGGTCTTGATTATCTATTTTTAGATAATTTGTTGGGCAAGGAAGAAACCTAAATAGGGTTTGAAATGCCTGCCATTTGTGCTAAGGCACAGTCCTGTAATATATAGACTTGATTACAATGCCTGCACGCCAAGACAAACAAAATAGTGTCCCTGGGAAGAAATACTATATTCCCAACCAGAAATGCTTGTGAAAAGCTGCTTGTAACCCTGGCAATGAAAGACTGAATGTCGGGCCGTGTAAAGGGAAAAGAACTGCCTGTACTTTACTAATCAAATCCTCTCAGTTTCATTTATTCCTCACATTCCTCTTTGTTTCCCCCTTTTTTTTTTTTTTAATACCTCAGCAATCAGAGGGTGACAGTCAAAGTTAGAAGTAAATAGGAACTGTAAAACCTTGTAAAAGGTAGTACTAGAGGAACAAACCAACAAAGGAAAAAACTGTCCAAGCACTGTCTCTGTTACCGTCGTGAATTTGCAGTGCAAGTTTTGTGATTTTTCTTTCCTCTGGGCATGGAGGGAGGGAGGTGGCAGAAGTCTAGCAGCATCAGGCCTAAATCGGCAGCAGCACGAGCGAGATGCAGCAATAGGACTGGGTCCTTCCCAAAGCTTGGAGGGCCACTGTCATTTTCAGATTCGTGCTCTTCCCCACTGTGGCCCCCTCCCCTCCTGCAGACCTATGTACTGCTTATAAGCCTTCAGTTTTGGGTCAAGTATGTATTTGTATACTTAACAGAGGTAACTGCCTCAGTACCTCAGGATATTTGAGAAACTTCCACAATAGAATTTGTTTGCGCTCCTAAAGACTTGGTGGGATGGCAAGGTGCTGTTAATTCTCTTTTATGTACAGATGGAGGTGCTGAGGCTCAGGGATGTTACAGGACTTGTTTCAGAGGAAGAAGAGCCGTCAGAAAGCATTATAGCTAAACAACCTGCAGTTGTTTGCAGATTTTCCAATTTCTATGTTTTAATGCTAATGCCTGCTCCTGAGTAATGTAGCTGTAAATCTGTTTCATCAAGAAACTGGGGTAGCCTAATCTGTCTCTGTCCAGTAGTTCCTAGTATGTGATGGGGAAGCAGAACTGCCAGATGAACAGTCTTCCTTGTATTTTTGATAGTTGCAATTCAGTTTGACCCTAGATAGTACAAGAGGATACTGACCTGGGGGTTTTACTTATGCTTTTAACATCCTGCTAGAGGTTGTAGTCACATTAGACTGTTACTTTGCCTTGAGGTACCTTGACCCAACATTAGTCATTCCAAATGGTGCCATACTGTAAAAAGAGCTGATCAGTGGGGGACCTGCCAGATCAGAGAGCAGAAGAACTCCATAAAGTCTTACTATTAGACAAACATCTTCTGCAAAGGAAAAGTGAAAGTACATTTCAGGAATGTTCTGCAGCCCTTCTAAGCTAATTACCACTATTTTGCAGAATACCGGCTAGACTTGGGAGAAGTCTCATGAAGCATTACTGTGAACTCGTTAAGTAAGTGTTGGAGCACAGTTCCTAAGACCATGTTCAAATTCACCTTTGGAATCTTCTGATCTTAAGCACAGCAACAGGTCGGGTTAGGAAAGATTATACCTGCACCAGTATCCTATCACTGAACGTTGAACTCAAACGTGTGGTGGCTTAGGAGAAGTTCATATTTTTGAACTGCCTGTGCTCCATTACAAATATCAGAATCATTGCAGCAAGGCCAGGTGTGTCTAGTGACCTGAATAAAAGCTCAAGTGAGGCAATCCTGAGTCACATACACCTCCATGCACCACAGCTGGCATGGGTGTACCTACTAGCTATTTTGACCAACTTTAGAAACGCTAGGAGACAACAATCCTATTCTGCTTGCAAAGTCATCTGGCAAATAGCTTGCGTTCATGGTACTCCTTAGCCAAGCACAAGATCCTGTTCTTGCACAGACATACAGGAGAAGAGGACATTCCCTCAGTATCTGGAAACAGTAAACAAACTTGTGTCTCTGTGCCTACAAGAAGTAGAAAACCATGACTAGAGCATAGGGCTTCTTGTCATGCTGCTGTTATCAAAGATGTTAGGGGCATAGGCATGACTTCTGCATACAATAGATGGGTTTAGGTTACTTAGGGGCCTAGGTAAAGTCACTTTTGTCTTGCTTATTTTGTTTGGACTAGCTCACCACAGACATTTAAGTACTTAAATCCCACTCATACTAATAGGAATTAGGAACCCACCTGTCTCCAAGATGTAGAGTTTAATTTCATTTTTAAAGCAACGTAAGCACTTAAGAGCATGCATGGGTGCCTGCCTTAGCTGCAACGATTGTGGAGAACCCTTATCTTCTACTGTTCCCATTTTCTTGGCAAGTGGCCTTTTTATTTTGCCTTTTGGTCTAGACATTACAGTAGTGGAAACTGTCTTAATTTTAAGTTCATTTTTCCACAGCAGATTTGGACATAGCTTGTGTTTGACAAGAAACAGGACTGCTAAAGCTATAATTTGCAGTTTTAGAAACAGAAGTGCATAGCATGACAAAAATTGTATATTTTTTTTTCTCTATAGGGATGAGGCCCATTCTTGCCTTTCTATTTTTGTATTCATTTTAAAAACACTTCATTCACAGTCAGAGAGGATTAGCCTGTCTGGAAAAGGAAGAGTAATAAGAATAAGTTTACAGGAATGCCATCAGTGCATCGGAAGGCCTTTCATAAGCAGGCCTCATTCACAGCAAGGTTGGAAGTTTTAGCAATACGGTGGATCATTTGATGACAACAAACCATAGAAAATGCTGAAGCATCCTAGGAGTAAGTCTCAACTCCTCCAATGAATGTCCTGCTTAGTTGAGGGCAGGAGGAGGAAAATACAGACCACGAAAATTCAATGATTCTCTTTCAAAGGAATTTTTTGACCAAAACTGTTAAGTATAAAACAACTGGAAGCATGCAGTGTTTTAACATGCAGCTTCCAGTAGGTAGGGTCATGAATATCATTGTCCTATGGACTTTACATCCAGATAAAATGCTTAGGGTAATAAACCAATTTTTACTGTTATAAAAGAGCCTATTTTACAAGCAGATATCTTCTCTTTTTTTCCTCTCTCCTTGCTTACACTGCTTTATCTCGTTTGCAGCCCAACTGCATGGAAACTGCACAAGCCAATCTCTCATATGATTAAGAACACAGTTAAAGTTGTATTTCAATCTGAGACTAAGCGTAATAACTAACTGCTTAAAGCACACCTGCACTCTCCCTCCCTCTCCCTTCTCCAGGGGTATGCTTCCTTAGAAAACATCAGCTTGCCAAAATCAAGCTGTTCTGGGGGTTTGTTGACTTCTGGCTGCTGCCTTGTGGTATGGAGAAGACCCTGACCAGACCTGGCAGAGCCTCCTCTGCTCCCCTGGAAGCATCTCTGATTCACAAGCAACTTGCTGCCTCTCCCCCCACCAGCTTGCTGAGGGCTGGCAGGAACCTGGGCACAGGAGTTCCCAAGCTTGGGGTTTTTTTTTTTAGTAAGCTGGACTCTTAAGAGCACCCCAAGTTGTTGCTGCTATGTAGTATCCCAGGTGGTGACACTAAAGTGACAGAGAAGGGTGGCTTTCCCTTCTATGGAGAATTTTTGGAGAGACTTGGGAGAAGAAGAGCATGTCCTGGTTCAGCTAAGTTCTAGATTTAAAAAAAAAAAAAAAAAAAATCATACTTCCCCAAAGCTGAAGACATCAGACAGAAATAAGCTGGTGACAATACCGAGGTCCTGTGTCTGCACAGCTATGGTCTCTTGACAGTCTAGTTGTGAATGTTTCCTCAGAGCTGTACAGAGAAGGGTTAAATTTGGGAGGAGGATGGTGTGGTGTTTTTTTTTTTTTTTTTAAGGAAGCTTTGTCTGGGAGAAGACTGCTCGCAAATGCCAGAAGATGGAAAACTAAGAACTTGAAACACACATTTCAGGATTCTTTCTTTCCATTTTTTTTTCCTTTCCCTTCTCCTCTGCTCCTTCAATTCTTAAGCATTCAACATCCGATCTCCTTTCATTAAGTTTTTAATTGCTTGCCTGAAGGAAAGAGGTTAGGTTTTCCATCTGCTTTTTGATTTTGATGTACTGTGGTTTAATCACAGTGAGATCATATTTACTCTAAGGCTATTGTTTGCATGCTTTATTTTTTCCTCCCTCCCCCCCCAGCCCCAGCTGATGTCACAGAAGGCACACAGCCCTGGGATGGATTTGAAAAGGCCTTTTAAAGTCATGGAACTAGATCACACCCTTCCTTGGGTGGGGGGAAAGGAAACCGGTTACAAGGGTAAAACATACATAGAAAACTTTGTGAGTTAGGTGTGGTGGAATTTCCCAAAATATTAATAGGTCTTGAAGGTAAGTCAGGGGATGTGGTTTGCATTCCCAGAAAGAGCAGAGAAAGTGGTATTTCAGCACTCCTGTAAAACCCCGCTAACTCAGAGGGCAGGGGAATAAGCTCAAGATCAGGATATATCGCAGGAAATCACTGCTCTACTTCGCTGCAAATGTTACTGTCACAAACCATATCAGTCTTCTGTGATGCTCCAAAACAGGGTGGGTGGTCTGACAGCACAGAAGCAGTGGGCATTAATCTCGGGGTGTTCCCCAGGGCTGAGCGGGTGAGCATTACCTCAGATATGCCCTTTGCTAGCGTAGCGATGACCTGTTGCGTCTCAAGGCACAGGCTGCAAACAGAGGGTTGCTATGTAGTAAAAGGGAGTTGCCACTTCTGTCAGACTTCCCCTACACGCTTCTGAGCACCTCGGAGGTTTTACATGATTCAAAGGGTGTTTGTCATCCAATACATCCATCCTTCACTGCGTCAGAAACAGAAGCGGGTAAGTCAGCTCTCCTTATTTAACATCTGACCTCAAATTCTGTTTCTGCGATTACCTTTGTAGTGCCCAGGAAATCAGAGCAGCACACCCCTGCATCTATGTTCTCTAACTTCTCTTCTCTAACTAAAATAAAGCAAAACCAGCCCAGCCAAAACCCAAAACTCGATCAAGAGCCTGGTTTATTGTCCTTCTAGGCAATGTAGAGTTACCGTTTTGTTACTCTTCAACAGACACAGAGCCAGAATACTTCCTTTTCAACTCACTTGTCCAGTTTGAAATGTCAGGCACTTCATGGTGATGCACTCAGTGCAGAACAATGAAGTATTTTATTCACACAGGCCAAAGCTTCAGTTAAGATCTCTAACCTTCATTTTCACATTTTTCCTTTTTTACTTCCCTCCCAGCCTTTTCTACCCTCCTTATTCCTTCTTTTGGATTCACACATTTAGATTCTCTCCCAAGTTGCAGGTTCACTGCCACATCTCAGTGTCACAAAGCACTTTGCTGACTGCATAAAAAAAATAATGGCTACACAAATATCTTGCACTTGCTTAAAACAGAACAGCTTTGCTGAAACAAGAGATGTTCTCAGGCCGGAGAGCCTTCAGTCTCTTGCATGTTCACATTAAGTTTGAATACAAGTTTTGGGTGAACTGATGGACCACAGCAGCATCTTGAGCAGGAGTGTGAAGTGCCTGGGCCCTGCCTGGTCTGCTCACTGCCTGCCTGCCACCTGAGCTGGCTGGAGTGCTGTACCCGCAAAAACTGACAGTAAATATATCCAAAGCATGACAGCCATAAGGCCTACTTCATCTTATCCAAGTACAATCCAGTAAGAAGGGGACATTCCCATTTTTCATCCTTAACTTTCTGTGTAATGGTCATGCTACAAAACAACCCCAGGCAGAACAAACTGAAATTCAGACCTTTCGGGCCAGACAGAGGGGCTGGGACAGCTAGAACACCAAAATAAGGCACTTGCTTTTCTCCCCTGCAGACCCAAGATTTTCCACATCACAACCTCCAGGCATTTTGGCGTACTTGAGCGTGACTGACTGCCTCTGTTCTGGAGATGCATAGGGCTAGAGTGCAAGGATACTCAGGGTGGATGAAGACCTGTCCTCCTTAGGGCTCTGCTGAGGCTGTTAACTCTCATTAGCTGTAAAGCCAAACTTCCAAATCTGCACATGGAAAACAGCCTTAATTTCCATCCAGCAGGACCTGCAGTTATTTGGGCTAGCAATGCTTGACCAGAAAAGTATCTGCACTAAAAGAAAATTTGGTGGAAGAAAGCAAGAAAGTGCCTGAAAATTGGAACTGGGGGCTTTGTCTGTAAGCGTGAACTGAAACATTACCATGGCGAGCATTTACAACCAGGCTCCCTCTTTTGTCGTTAGCTGAGAGCCAGGGAAGCTCACAGTTCCCAGAGCAGACCCGCAGCCTGAACGAGATGCCAAGGGCCTGGCAGAGTCCTCCTGCCAAAGCTGCAGTTAACTGCAACACCTTGGTTGTGCAGCAAGCTTTTTCTACACGCTGTGGTAGCACTTCCTGCCACCTCTGCTTCGCTATCGACTTAAGATAAATACTAAGTGCCTGCACACAGCTTGCTGCTGGCAATTAGCAGTTACAGGTCTGCACACAGGTAGGGGCTGTTACGGCCAAGCAACAAGGCATCATTTTGTAGTTCATTTCCCGTGTTGGCACCCACATGGACATACCTAAGAACATGCCGGTGCATCTTGGTGTGTGACAAAAAGCGCTGCCTGCTTCCAGGTTTGAGGAGACCAGCAACACACATTATTCAAGGTTGCGTGTCTTATTCAGTGACCTCTGTCAACTTGTATTAAGTAGACTTCATGAAAAGATGCTTATTATAGATATACCTGTTACCTACTGTGCCTCGATAGTTTCTTGTGTTGTAAACACCATGCAATAAATTCTTTATTTCAGGGGCAGTGACAGTGAGAAGCAGAGAAGGTGCTAAAAAGCGCCGATGTTAAACTGTCCAGTGACTCTTGCACTGAAGCCCTTATGTCAGAAGGCGCAGAGCACAAACTTGCCTATCTTCTGCCAGTACTGCTTGTAGTCAAAACCGTTTCTCAGAATAAAACTAATTCTTTACTGGGTTTTCAGATCAGTTCTTCAGTCTCACAGGCAAATCATTACTATTAGACCTACTGCAACCATACATGGGTACATAAACGCTTAAGCTTGCTTTTGAATGGCAGTGATTAGTTTTAAAGAAACCTAAAAGACGGGGGAATCTATACTGAAAATTATTATGTGATGGATAATTAAGAGTGAGCCAACCAAAATGAAGCTACTGGTTAGAGCACAGACACTCCTTTGGGGTGTCTCCCCCCACCTTTCCTTCCTTTGTTCTTCTCTTCCTTCCTTCTCCCGATCTAGCTAAACGTAGAAAAGCTGTTTGGCATTTTAAGAAACAGTTTGTCCAATAATAGACTAAAAGGGTCCCACCCTTTTTCATTTAAAAGCAGAGGTGATTTCCCTAGTTCTGTTTGCACATAAAACTCTACATATAGGAAGCAATATTTAAAAACAAGACAAAGCAGAACAAAACAACATGTCCCACCAGCCAAGCACAGCGCAGGGATCGGTATCCACAAGCCTGTGTGCTCTGGAACATCCTAATGTGGCACTTTTGTGGAAGTGACTGAAATTCTTCAAGCTTATGGTTGGTTGAACCTTTTCCTCGAGCGTTCATTCATTGCAGAGCTGGCCGAGGAGTCAAGTCGGCAGCCCTGCGCTAGGAGCTTGGCACCGCGACACTCAGCCCTTAAAGACTCCATTGTATTTAACCTCATAGCGTGTCATTTATTATTCCTGTGTTTGCTTCCATGGCTGTGGGCACCTCACACGCTCTTGTTACCCACGTCACTGGATGTGTTCACACTAATAGAAAGAGTAGATATTTCCACCACTCTTTAACTCTTCTGCCATTCAGCCTCATCAACAAACAACCTTTTCATCCTCCAAACCTCAAATTACAGAATTCTACCAGATCCCTTCACTGCAGGGAAGGCGAACCAAAATAGATCATATTCTTCAAAGTATTTTCACATGTCTTTATTCAACTGCAGGCATGTTAACCATCAGATGCAGTAGGCTAAGGAGAGATTAGACGCACCTTTGACCGTTCAATGATAGACCTCATTTATGCATCTGAATTTGGCTTGTAATTCCTTCAGCATCTAAGAAGAAAAATAGTTTACAGAGGGTTTTGAGGTTTTGTTGTTTAGGTTCTGCAAGTAGAACAGCTGACAGCTTTCAGGGCAGCAACAAAGTCTGGTGAGCCTCTTCCTGCAGCATGTTCCAGCTACAGTCCCCAGGCAGCAGTCATTAGTGTCAGGCTCACTTTGACTTGATGACAATTGGGATAGCACTTTATTTAGCAGACAACTAAAAAACTTCATTTTATTCAGTGATTTTACAGAAGGTGCTTTCTACTGCACTCAAAGAGTCCAAGGTTAAGAGGAATTTAAGCTTCTTGAGAACAAATATTTTCTTTTTGTTTTGCCTGTATAGGGTACAAACACAGTGGGGGCCTGACCCTGGCTTCCACTTCCAAACATCCCAGTATTGCTAGCAAGGCTTGAGGATACAAAAGCTGAACTGAACCTTTCCAGTCAACCATTAGTTGTAGAGAAGCACTAATGGAAGTAATAGCTGCTATAATACAGAGGGCTCAGGATGATAGAGCTGTATATTTACCTATATATTTTTTTTCTCTTTGTATTAGAAATAAAGGGACACCTGTGCAACTTGCCAGCTGTGAAAAACTAGCTTCAAGACAAGTTTCTCAGCAGCCCTCTCTATTGACAATTTGTTTAGGAAATGGTCAAGTTTATTTGTATAGCACTTAGTCATACAAAAAGGTCACTGCTGTTGCCTTACCTTCTTATATCAGACGTGTTAGTGCTTATTCGGTGCCTATTTCACAGACAGGTGAGTGACAGATCCTTGCCTCTAAGAGCAAGTCCAGTTAATTCCAGATAACCCTCCCCAGTCTCTGAGCTGGTGAGACCAGTGAGGGGGAGTGTTCCGAGATGCAGGCTGTGATGCCCACAGCATCCAAAAATTATTTGCATTTGTCAAATCAATCCAGATACAGCCCACAAGTGTTCAGGGGTGCCTTTGATCAGGACTTCTTTTTGTGTGTGTAAAAGTAGGGACTACAGTCTTGATCACCACAGCAGGTCAAAGGTGCTCTGTGGTTTTCAAAAGCTTTCCTGATGACATTCTGTGGTGATAATTTCTTTTTTCTGAAGACTGACTCTGCTGACTAATGAAAGCAACTGTGACAGTGTTCCTGAAGCTCATATTAAGAAATCCTGTGAAGGAAGAATGAAATCAGGGAAATGCTCAAAACACAGGTTTGCTTAGCAGGAACAGTGGCTGTGTTGCTGGCAACAAGCAGCAGGCTTAGGATTTCTGGTCCCAGTTCTTATTTGCAGGAATATTTTGCCGGCTTCAGTACTCCATCAGTGGCTGATGCTGGTGGCATGGGCCATTTAAAAGGCCTTGAGGATATTGCTGTGAAACAAGTGGCAACCAATTAGTATAATTCACATACTGGTGCCTGAGTTAACACTGACAACGAGAATCTGAAGCCGTTTGCAGCAAAGAAGTTCTTGAAGCATATCCAGAAAGTATTAACATGCTGCATGCCAGGTGGTGAGAAGGTCACTGGGACAGAGATAATGAGCAACTGGAAAAAAATTCACATGGGAACTTTTATCTGCTCTAATTCTACCAGTTTTCCAGCTTTGTTCTGAGAATTGCTTTGCTACAGAAGCTAATCGAGCTTTTCAAATACCTTTAATCACTAAAGTATGGAAGAATAAGCGTTGATCTTTGATTTAGCCTGCTTGTTTTGTGCCCCCGCCCAACCTTCCTCCTTTGTTAAATAATACTCTCTGCAAAAGCTTCCTTTAAACAGTCAGTTGCACAGCCTGAGCTAGTCACATTAGTAGATTTATCCTGTGCAAGACAAACTAGAAAGAAATGTAGAAAGGTAAGAGGTTAACTTGAATATTCAGACTGGGCAGGAACTTATCTTTTCTGAGCTCTTTCGACTCAGCTGAGGAGCCAAGTCAACATGGCAAGAGCATAGATACAGTGTTCAAGACGACACCACTGTTTTTTGACCATGCTAAAGAATAGTTTTACAGTTCTGCCAAGGCACGGACAAAACTGCTCCCTGCTTTATCTCTATTTGCATTTCTGAGTGTTGTTGACTGATGAGCTGAGTAGCTGTACAGAGAGAATGGTGGGCCCCAGTGCTGCTGTTTACATGGGAGTTTAAAATGGCAATCCTACTTTTCCAAGCCAAACTTGATTTATGCTGGCCTCACTAATGATACCGATGAAAGGCAAAGCCAGTGTTTCTCATACATTTGAAAGCTGATCCCCCATTCAGAGACGAGAAAACTGATCTCACGCACCCCATTTCAACACTACGTCTTGGGAAAAGCATATTCTTCTACCTTTTATGTGACATCTGAGCTGACCCTTCCTCCATCCACCAGTCAGCCCCTTCATACAGCCTCCCAACTGTATACTACACTTAGGAAAAGTTGAACTGAGCAAGGTCAAATGGAAGCCTGCTGTTTTGATGAAGCACAGAGATGATGCAAAAACATCAGTGCTTGTCAATGGGGAAAGATACAAGTGGGGGATAAAATAAAAAGTTTTGATATGTCCAAGAAGGAGAATAAACACGACAGATGAAAACACTAAACTGAACTTGATGCTATCCCTTTAATAGAGGGAAGATAAGTCGTCAAGACAGCTGCATATCCTATCTTAGGGTGGATTAGCACCATTTCGGTTTGTGTACAGCATTCACATGCTTCAGCTAGAACACTCCAGACCCAGGGCTTCCTGTGTTTTTTTTCAAGTGCTTACAATTAGTTTATAACTGTCTCTGCTGACTGCCTTCACCAAAAAGCAGGCAGGCATGGAACAGTTGTTGCCAATGCATTTGGAAATATCACCAGAGCCAAGAAATTAAGTGTTCACTGCCTTTGTGAGGGGTCCAAGAATGTCAGTGCAGACAGCTTGCCTACTTTCCATTGAATACCGACACTTGGCCAGTTACTCAGACCTGGATGTGCCATGTGGGCCTGCAAAGGGAGCTGGTTCACTCCCTGAGAGTCAGACCACAATCATACATCAACTCAGAGCTGGCTTAAAACTTCTTAGTAGAGGTACTGCCGGTAGCATAGCTACAACAAAACAGAGGTCAGGGCAGGCTGCAAAGCCTGCCTGAAACAGTAGGCAAATGCTTGGGAGTAGATCTGTGTGGTGAAGTTCCCTGTATTATTACTGCTCCACTGACATAGTCAAGCAAAATGAATGTAAGTGTGCTTGAGGTACGTTGGCACAGCTCAAAGGCACTTGACTGCTTTTAGACTCCTCCCAGGTTGCATACAGATGCACTCTATGGTAACGTTTGGAACCTAAATTCTTAACGCTCTTCAACATAAGGACAAGCCCATACATATTGCTACAGCTTTCCCCACAGCAAAGGCATGACTCCATCTGGGGTCACTGGACACCTTTGTAAAAAACGTTCTCTTCAAGATCTCTCTACAGAGAGGGGGACTCTGGGGAACCTTTTCCTTTGAGGTTTTTTGGTTGTTTTGGGGTTTTTTTGGTGATGGTGGTTTTGAGGCAGTGGGGGGAAGAAGCTTTTTGCCCATTAAGCCAGTGCTGTGCTGCACCACACCGCTAAGGAAGTTTACAGAAAGAATGAGAAGGCAGAGCACTACATACCAATGTGAGCATCATAGTTCAAAACCCGTGACATCTTGTCAATTTTTAGTTTTGGCTGGTTTTTCTCATGAGGTGATCTACAGATCCCTGACTTTAAAGGAGCCTACAGGTGACAGCTAAGACAAGCCAGCTCACCGCCTTCACACTAATGGGATCTGCACCTCTAGCAGAAAGGCTTTGGGGACCCTGAAAAACTTAAAAAATGTTTGGAAACAACTGCTCTGGATTATGTCCCTGTTTATTATTATTCAAGTTTTATTTTAAGTATCAGCTGGCTGTAGCAGCACACAGCACAGTTACAGGGAAGTCAATGTCAAGTGATGAAGGTACAAGCCCCCATTCACAGGAAGAGCATCTCAATGCCAAGAGCAGAGCTCTCCTGACTCCCTGTCTGTTCAGGTGACTAGACCACATAAAGAGCTCCTACCTGACCTAGCATTACTGGAAGACTTCTCACTAGCAGTGTTGCTAACACAAGCCTCTCATTTTTCCTGCGTAGGGCAGAGAAATCCTGTGCTGCATTATTTTCCCATGTTATTTTGATTTCCTGTACTCTTTACAAAATAAGTTCTTATTTCTCTCCACTTAGAATGTGAAGTTTTAGAAGATTCTAGTATGTTTGTTCATGTGTTTTTCTTGCCCTTCTTTCTCCACAGAATCTTATGGCAAGAGCCCTGTATGACAATGTCCCTGAATGTGCAGAAGAGTTGGCCTTCCGCAAAGGAGACATTTTGACGGTGATAGAACAGAACACTGAAGGTCTTGAAGGATGGTGGCTCTGCTCCTTGCATGGCCGGCAAGGCATTGTTCCAGGCAACCGTGTGAAACTCCTGATAGGTCCAGTGGTACAGGACAGTCCTTCTGGCCAGGATATGTCCAATTCAGGACTGATGCATCAATCCTTCAACCAGCAAAAGATCTACCAAGTGCCAAGCTCACATGCCTCAGCACGTGATCCTGTCTACCAAGTGCCACCTTCCCATCCAAATCAGGGAATTTACCAAATACCCACCGGTCATGGTCTCGTGCGACAAGATATTTACCAAGTGCCACCTTCCATGCAGAGATGTATTGATGGTTCAGCTCTGACTAACAAGGTGTGTGTGCATTTGCTTTTATGTCATAGCTCCAAAGCAGCTCACTTGTGCTGAGCACCAGTAAAGTAGTTAATGGCCAGTGATAGCCTATGATAGGAAGGATCGGTGTATATTTGCCTGTGGGAGGCAAATAAAAGCCCAGTTCTTAACTGCTTGCTTAATTTGCCACGAAGATACACAGCAGAGGATTTTGGAGCTGCGCTTCCGCAGGATCTAAAGATGAGGGAGAGTACGTGAGCTTGTGTCCTCACAGGCTCCCCAAGGAAGCTGAAGCACGTTTTGCCTGTGGCACTCTTGCATTATAGGCTCAAAGAGAGCTGCTGCAGTAAGATTAACTCTCCCACAAATTAACATCATCTGCCCAAGTAATTTTTGTTTAATTAAAAATGATGTACTGCCTTGCTGGAGAAGTCCCAGTGGGTCTAAACTACAAAGAAAACAGTGATTGATGAGACAAGGGCCATACTTGGAAGTCTGAGGGCGCAAGAGGATGATGATAGCGAGGGATGTTTTTAATACTGAACCTGAAGTTTATAAGGGTGCATTTGATGGTTGTCTCCAGCTAAATTTCTTGATTGCACCACGGAGCTGTTGCAGCTCCCACTTTCATCGCTGCAGCAGCTGAGAACTCCCAAGGCTCCCATGAGAGGCACTGCATTATGTGGGTCCCTTATTCCTGCTGACCCTCTAAGGCTCTCCCCATCCCCTGTCACTCCCTCATTGTACCTTCATGGGGTACCAGCCAGGTACCCCAATGGCTGCAAAGGGTTAAGGAAGGTACCCAAGGGAGGAAGGAGATTCTCCTTGTCTTCCAGATCCCTTATTGCTAAGCCAAAGAGAAGCTCCTACATTCCCTCCATTCCTTGCTCAACAGCTCCAGATGCTAGCATCCTCCTTAACTTGCAGATTACTATGCCTTAATCTCTAAAGGTATGTGAGCAGATGATGTCTCTGTCAAGAAGTTCCTGAGCGGTTTAAACTTTCATCACCTAATTTAGATCAACAAGACAGGCTGTTTCAGGTTTTTCCCCCACCTCACCCCCAACTAAGCCTTTTTCATATCAGGCCTTTGGAAGGCATCTACTAATGCTTTTATTTCCTTGTTACAATTTCATTTTCCCTGGTAAAAATTGATATTTTTTTTCTTCCTCCTGAGCAAGAGAAAGAGACCTGTGAAATCATACTAAGTCAGGTTATAAAGAGGTTTGTTTGCTCAGCTTTTCCACAATGAAATTTTGCGGGGTGTCCAAAAAGATAAAGTGAGAAAATTGCACTTGCTGCTCATGTAGAGATAGGAGTTTTGTTAGAGCAGTTATGCAGGTTTTCTGAGAAATATTACATCTTTTCTCTCCATTTCTCCTTTCCCTACAGACTAGATACAGTGAAATCTTTTTCAGGGGCAATATAGTTTACCTATCCACAGCAGCATTTAGATATCCTCCAAGGTAGTTTATGGGCACCTGGTGAACAGCCTTTTGATGGTACAGCACAGAAGAGATCCCACTTTACTGTACATTGCATGAAACATTACAGCGCTGCAGCAGAGATGCCACAGGAGCTGCACTGAAGTCTGTTGGGAAGCCCAAGCTAACAGCTTGGAGTGTTATGTACTTTAATTTTAGGACCTGACCTACCTAAACAACCACTGGCATAGTTAGCGTAACGCAAGTGTGTATGTGTACCCTGCACAATTTAAGCCTGAAAGGAAAGCATTCTCCAACTGCATGTGAAGTCTGTTCTCTCTGAAATAGGACATTCTACATAGACTTGGTTGCTACAGGGACTGTTAAAACCCTAGATAAATTAAACCAAAGATTTCAGAGTCTCAGTGTAAGTGCAGACTTCTGTTGAGATGCAAAAATCAGAAGCATTAAAGCATCTATTTTCTCCAAGTTTCTGCCTGGAAATTTTTCAACAAGCTCGAATATGATTTTTTCCTGAATTCAGGTCACCTTCTGTAGAAAATCAAGACCATTTATTTGGCTGACTTGTTTCATTTTAATTCCTTGCAACCTATGAAAGGTCAGCTATGCTGTATAAAAACAAATGGCTACGTTGCCAACTACAAAATAAACTAAACATGCACATTTATAAATCATTTTACCCTCAGCAAAGTAGCTACTGATATGCTTAGCACTAGCCAATTCTTGCTACTTAGGGTAGGATCACTTTAATCCCAACTTTAAATTTATTTAGCTTAAGAGCTCTGAGTCTCAGCTACTGTCTTGCTAGTGGCGGGCATGCTAGATGGCAAACCTCATGGCAATGGCTTGCTTCGGCAAGGGGCAGACATGCCTCTACTCCCTTGGAATTGCTAGTCCTACACTTAAAAATAGCTCATTGGGATTGAAACCCTAGTAGACAAGAGAAGTGTAGGGTTATTAGTAAGAGAGGAGTCCGATGCAAAACATACTCCCTTCTTTGTCATCCTAACCTTGCAAGACTGCTTTTTACTGCTAGAGCAGCAACTATCTGCTTATGCCTTTGTGAAAGAAAAGCCTAATTAAGAGGAAGCACTTCAGCACTCATCTCCTTTGTCGGAGGAAACAGTCCATCCTCCAGATTCTCCTCCTCTAGGAATCATTAAAAGCAATCCTTTGTACAAAGGAAAGCTGGAAACCTTGAAGATTTGATTTTGAGAATCTTTGCTTTGGCTTCCAGAATGATTAATCTCTTCTCAGACTTGTGA
This sequence comes from Falco peregrinus, assembly GCF_023634155.1. NCBI lineage: Eukaryota > Metazoa > Chordata > Aves > Falconiformes > Falconidae > Falco > Falco peregrinus. The sequence goes on along the minus strand of NC_073723.1, from coordinate 96,567,078 downwards.
CACCTGTGCCAGTGGCTTAAGTGAGCCACTCTGCCTTCTCCCATCAGCAGAAACAGCTGGTTAGCAGGCTCTGCATTTCAGCAGTTTTCAGGGTGTGGAAGGGGTTTGCGGTGAGGGCATCCTATACGCAAGCCTTCTCCTTCCCCATAGCAGTAGCTAGAGAAGGCTCTAGACACCGTTCTAAGCAGGACCAGCAGCAGTTTCTGACCTATCCATTTCTACACGCATTTGCCTGTTTTCTTTGTGCAAATTGTGGTTTGGCTGTGATACGAGTTTTACAGGCAGAGCTTAGGAACTGCTGTCAGGCAGGAATTGCCTAGCCTTAAGGAACAGTAAATCAACAGCATGCATGTTGTAAAGCTGTGCTGAGGTAACTCATCTTGTTAGCCAGAAAGGCAAAGCAAGTCAAAAAGGAGTCCTGAGGCAGGTAATTATAGTGATTAATTGATTCTGGCCAAGCAAGCTGTTGACAACAGAGCTGTATCAGCTCCTTCTATCACATAGAAATACCACCTTCTAAAACTCACCCTATAAACAAAACCGATAACAAGGGATGGTTTAAAATTAGTCTTGGTTAGCCCCAAGCTTTTATAGCTCTTCTGCAAGTCTAGTCACTGAACGGTTACACCCCTAAGTGTGAAGAGAGTCTGAGGAGCATAAAGATACAAAAGCTGTATCTTAGAATTTTTTCCTTCTTTGTGCTCTGCCTTCAAACTTACTCTCTTTTGCTGCAGCCAGCAAAGAGAAGGAGCCTTTAGACAAATCTGACATTCAGGAGACCTGGGGTTTTTATCCTTGCCAGACTGCTGCATAGTCTTGAATAGTGTTTTTGCACCTCAGCAATCTCACCTGCAAAATATGTGGGGTAATTATGAGAGGAACTTGTTCTGTACAGACTGCTTCGAGAACACCCTTTGAGAAAGATGCTGTCAAAGCACAAAGTCTCTTTTGCATCTGTGTTTAATAATTAGTTTACACATGAGCTTTAAACAGGGAAGGCTATATGTAAAAAAAGTCACTACCGTAATTTAAACACACTTTTTCTGGTGCAGTGTTACCCCTAACTGTAAACACGCTTTTTCTGGTGCAGTGTTACCCCTAACTGATCTGTTGTGCACTCCCTATTATCCTGGAAATAGCATTGGCCAAAACACGCAAGGGAAACATTTCCTTGTTGAAATACAGTTTTGACAAATTCTGAAGGCTTTCTGTAGGAATCAGTAGCTTTCCAGAGAACTTTAGATCAAGGGAAATTGGCACAAAACAGAATATAAGGCTGATGCACCACAGCTGTTTGAGCAGGGAAGAGGCTGCACTGTAGGGGTTACCAGCCCTGAACTGCAGCTCACAAGGCATGGACTAAGCCAGGCAAATAGAGATTAATGCCAACTCGGAACATATCAGCTTTTTTGTTTGTTGTTCTGTTTGAACTAGAACTTTACAGTTCAGGAAACACTCAAGCTTTATCCACCTTTTAAAAGTGGATAAAGCAGAACAGGGAAGGAACTCATGTCCACATGTGAACATCTCTGGCCCATTTCCAAGTATAAACATGCCCTTGACAGATCAAGGGTTTCACACCCCACCATCCTGCTATCTCCACCTTTTTCAAGGGTTCACTGTGTTCAGCAGGAGGTTTTGGTAAGCCACAGCCAAGGGAACAGACCTTGTTTCCTGGTCCTTATTTTAGAGTTGTGTTGGGTGAATCCATGAGAAGTGGAGACACCACCCCACAAGCAGCACCACCCTGACAGTTCTGGCACAGACTTTAGTAGCAGGAGCCAGTTAGCCACGTTATGACGTTTTTCCTTCCAATTAAACAAGTGCTGTCTTAGCCGGGAGGAAAAAACTGCTATATAAAACATTTGTTCTAGAAATAAGCCTGCTTTCACATTATTAACTTTTTTCTTGCCTATTTTCACATTTATGAAGTGAGACCTACATTAAGCATAGTAAGGAGTTGTGTGGCAGGTATATTTTGTCATCAGAAAGACCACAAACATATCTAGTATTCTGTAGTTTGCTGGCAAGATGTATCTATATTACAAGATTGAATGATGTCCCCGTTTACCCTCAAGTCTGAAATACCACAGCTTCCTGTGAAATGGTTTACTCAAATGACCCAGCCAGTCATCTTACAGTCCCTCGTTTCTTCTGCTTTCACATTAGTAACAAAACATCACTTCAATGTTAAAGTGCTGAACCCACAGCAAATTTGCTGAGTGGAGCAGGGGCAGTAACACATACCTCAGCACTCAATGCTCTGTTTCACAAAGTGCACTCTAAAGGGTGAAGTTCTCTCAAATTCAATGCAAACTCAATGGTAAAAATGGCACACAGGCTTTTACTTAGGCTTGAGAGTTCCACTTGTAACTTTCTGGCTTTTCTTCTATTAATGTCACATATTTTACTGATAAAGAGCCTGTGCAGTTAATCTGTCCTCCTGATCTGATCTCTGTGAAAACCACAGAGTGAAGAAACCCTCATCCACAAGACAGAGTAAGCAGCAGTTAGTCACTGATGCTATGTGTAGAGAAGTATTTTAAGAAAAAGACTGCATTTTATTAGGCTGAGTAAACATATGAGCTCAACATTACTCCCCGTTTCTTCCTAAGTGTGGGGCTCTTTTTAATCAGTTCTATTTGTAGACCAGAGGCATGCATTTTTTTTCCCTTTAGTATCTGAAAAAAGGCAAGTCCTGCAATCTCATCCAATAACTGAGGTCCCTTGGGACACAAACCCGCCTGCACAGGGGCAAGTGCAGGATCAAACCTTAGCTAAAAAAACTATAAAAAGAAAAATGCAATTTTATGGGCTCTTTTTGTGGTGGTTAGAAACCTAACCGGACCTTTGGTTACATCTGGAAGCCCACTAACCAAGCATTGATTTGGGGTAATCTAAGTTTCCCTGTAAGGACTAAAACCTAAACACAGCAGCATTTTACAAAAACACAAGTGGAAAACCGATTATTCAGAGAGTGAATTTCATCATAAGGAGGAAGCATGGTTTCTGGAGATAGGAAATGAATAGATGAAGACAGGTTGCTGACAGAAAACAGTTCTATTGCAATCTAAAGGCTTTACAGGTGTTCAGTGATTTTGTAGACATTTTGTTTTGGAGGAAGACTAATTAGCATCAGAATATCATCACTCCACGTGTCTGGCATGAAACATCTCAATTGTTCTTTTCAAAATAGCAGTGCTAATATTTCATCCATTTTTTCAAAAAATTGAATCTAAATCTTTCTACAAAAACAGATTGTTAGAATGGAATCAAAGTGAAATGAATGTAGTTAAGTTCTTAGGAGACAGAAACATTCCGTAAGAGTCCATCCCTAATCCTTAAAAGAAACTAACCTATTCCCATAGGGTCTCATCAGAACATTTTATATTCACAACCAGTCCTGACTAAGGTCTGGGATAATTATTATATAGATGCAACAGACAGTTAAGGATGGCGTTTACATCTGTTTAAAAGGTGTCTATACCTTCCACAAACTTGCCAAAGCAAGCTATTCTAAACACCAGTTAATGGGAGCACTTGTCTGTACAGCTGCCTTGAGGAAGCCATACAAAAATGGAGCTAAAATACAGCTTGTGAGCCAGACAGCCTCTATAAATCAAATTAAGTTGAGCTTCTTCCTGATGGAAGGTTTTCTTAGCCTACTTCTCTCAGCAAGATGGTTGCCAACCTAAAGGCTTTAGGGACACTTCCATTGGTTTCTGCCCAAGTGTACCTCTGAGGACAGTCTTGTGGAACTGAAACTCTTTGGCAGTACTTTATCTCAACCATATTTATTTTTTTTTACCCACTGGGAATTGCCAGTCACCAAAACTGGAACTGTTGACAGGGAAGGATCTGTTCTGAGAAATGTCTTAAAGGAAGAAATAAAATATTTGACAGGAAACAAGTAGTCATGGAAATACCATACTTCAGCAAATCCCAAATGAAGTTTTATTCCCCTCCAGCCCCTAGCATTCCATCTAGAAATTCAGCGTAGAAGGGAAAAAAATAACTGAAATAAGATGAAGCTCCTCAAAGGAATTAAAACAAGTTGTTTGGAGTGAACAAACTGATTTATTGTTTGTGAGACCTTAGGATTTCATGTCATTCACAACAGTAAGACCACAGTGTTCTACCTGTCCCAGCACCTCACCTTCACATCCTTTTCTTCGTTTCCTCTCCTCCTTCAAACTTGCCCTAAGTTCAGGCTTCTGTCTTTGAGAAGAGAAGTCATAGTACTACTGGCATAGAAAACAAATGCGTATTTGCCAAATGGTTCTTAATGTGACAACTTTTTTAAAATGGGAAGACTAGACAGACTGGGACAGCCAAAGCAAGATGCTGCTTTAAATATTTACTACAGGCCAGACACCAAAACACTTTGAGTTTCGCCACACACTTTCATTAATTAAAACTCCAGCTCAAATTTAAGCACAGGTTTCCAGAGAATGCTTTAGCAGTTGCACCTATTTCTCCACTAGAACTTAGCACACAATAATCTGGGGGTTTTCTTTCTCTGTAAGAGCCATCCACAGACATTTATTTCAAAGCCCATGCCTGTTCTATCACCAGTACAGTAACACAGCAGCTCTTTAGTCCTGTTGGCCGATCCATGCAGAAATGGGGATCTCACTGTCTGTCTAAAAAGAAGTAATTGTCACAGGGACAGCGCTGGTAAAACTCGTAACAAGAGTATTGGGCAAGTATCCTCTTTCACACTTCTCTTAGAAATCCTGATAATTTCATAATAATGGGGATATTTTGCTCATCTCTTATTCTCTTCCTCTCCTCTCAAAAATGGGAGATCCTCAGAAATGTTAGTTTGGCTCCTTTTAATCTCATTTTGTAAGCAAGAATGACTCCACCAGAAGCTAGGAAATACCCCTTCTGAGTCAGCCTTGCAATTCAAGGCCAGCCAGCACCAAGCCTGTTCCACTGAAGCAAGCAGAAACATTGCTCATAACACAACTAGCAGAAAGCCCTAGAGTTGGTACGAGAGAGAGCAGAACCAGGTCACAAAAACATCATAAAACAAAGCAAAAAAAACCCCAGTCAAGTCTTGTCAGTGACAAAGTTGTTGAGGTTTTTTGTGCCTTGTACTGCTCATTCAGTAAGGTCTGCAGAGAGACAGACCTTTGTATCTGCAGTTAGTTTGTGATCATGAACACCAGCAGCAAGCAAAAACTCGACACTATAATCCAAAGCAACATCTGATGCAAGTCAGCAGCATTCCCCTACACTTAATACAGCCCTCATGTGAATCAGAGCTTAGGTCATTTATGTAACTCCATAGATTAAAAAAAAAATATTTGGAGAGACAAAATATAGGAGAAACAAAACTGAAAATTAGTGTAATTAACCTGCTTTTGTGTGCCAATTAATGGAAAAGGTCACAGCAGAAGTTAAAGAGTCAGAATTAGGCTAGTTGCAAAGCAGTTGGCTATGGCTATACCATTATCACCAGCAGCTGATGGTTTGAATCAAGGCCAGCTCATGACTTCACATTTTGTGTTTTAAATCAGTTTCACAACTTCAGCTCTACATCTTCAAGACTTACAACCCAAAACTTGCATAAATCTGGTTGAAATAATATGACTTCAAAAGGAGAAAAGTGAAACACCCATTTTCATTGTTGTCATTTGCATTACAATATCACAGGCATTTTTTAAGACTGGGCATCTACTGGTGAGGCACTACAGAGCCACATTTAAAACCTGCTCTTTAAATCCCTGAGCCTGCAATGTTAAGCATTTTTAATTTAACGCACCATGAATCAGCGACATCTGGACACGCTTTAGCCCTAAGAGCATGTTCACTTTCAGGAGAAAAGCAGATCTTTGTAAGCATAGGAGAAAATAAGCAGGTGTATCTTGAAAGCAAGATCAGGAAATAAATCAGTTCTGTATCAGGGTAGTAATTGTCACATTTCCTTTTCTTCACGTATCTGAATCTTCTTCTCAGAAAATTCACTGGGGAACACCCAAAGGCAAGTGGTAGTATCACTGTGTGTGTTCATACCACGTTTCTTTCCACCACACAGAGGTGATAACTCACTCAACCCAGGAAAGAAAATGCAGTCATTTCTGCTGATTTCCTCTTACCTTGCAGAAATGTTTGGGCTCATTGCTAGACACAACTCACAGTGGCAGCTACAAGCCTGGTGCGTTAGAAATGCCTCTACAAGCTTCTTCCCCGCTCTTTCAGCCTGTGAGCTTTGATCGAAAGCTCCTCAATGGTTCAGTTGTGGCAGAAAATATTCCAATGTGACAGTTTATAGTGGCCCAATGTTGATACGTTATTTAGGTTAAAGCATTACCATTTCATAATCCTAAGACCTAGATCAGCCTACAAATACATTTATGAGTGAATATCCATAACACATGTGAGAATGAAACCCCAACCTTTACTCACTGACAGCTGAAAAACACATTGTGTGTCATCATATATAGAAAATAAAGAAGCTGGGGCTACTGATCATAAGAGCGTTTTTGCTCTTTTTTTACAGTAAGCAGTACCAAGTGATACAATAGGTATTACTGTCAGAAAATTCATTATCAGTTATTGGGAATCTTAACGCAGCTTGCAAAAGACAGAGAGGACACCCTACGTGCTCTCTGTAAAAAGGACAGGGTTTTAGCCAGCTAGCTAGGTTCTTTCAAATACCCAGATTACCTTAGAAACTCCGTTCTTTAACACAACCTTCTTGCTGTTCAACTTTGCCACAGGGACTTTCCCAAAGAAAAATGATTTAAGGAGACATACCTGGCTTTCTTAAATACATACAGCAAAACAGAATGGCCAAGAGGCAGCTCACAGCCTGATTTTGCATTGTTCAGTGGCTACTGCCACTGCCTTCCAAAGGACTGGGAGTTCAAGAGAGCAGGAATTACATTCTTCCCCTTAATTCCTCTCTCTTACAATTTCCCCATATTTTCTTTAACTATTTGATTTTTCTTACAAGCCTAAGAAAGCCCAGGTAGCTGTTACATATCCACCCAAGAGGCTTAGGAACAGGTTTTCAACCACTAGAGCTTTGTATTAAACTTACAGAAATACTTCACAACAGAAAACAAACATGCTCTTTTTCCCTTTACTTACATTTTGAGTCATTTTTCCGCACATTCAGGGTTTACTAGCAGCCCCATTTTATACCCCACCACTTGGCCTCCTCCAGGGCAGGACCCTTCCCAGGGTAAGGTACAGCTGGTTTTAATAGATACGGGGCTGACAGCTGAGATTAGCAGCAGCTGGTGGCAATAGCTCATCAACTGCTGAGAGTTACCATGGGGTGAAGAGGGGAGCATAATGGGAGGAGATATATTTTAATACAATTCTTCATCCAGATTTAAAATGAATACGTGAAATTTCACCTCACGTGCCTCTTCTTTTCTACCTCCAAAAAGAACTGATCTATTTTAAAAGTCGTCAGCAGACATTCTTGGGGTTAAGAGACTGTGCTGGGAAATAGCAAGCTGCCCTTTTCAGCTCCCCTGTGTGCCTGTGGTTTGGGTGAGGTGAGGTGTTGCGGAGGTGCAGCAAACCTCAGCTTCAGTTCTCCCACCTCCCACCATCATTCTGCATCTCAGGTATTGCTGCTTATGGGAACAGTCCAAATTCTGCCCTCCACGGTGCTGCTATGAATTCAGAGTAACTCTGTTGGCTTCAGTAGGTTTATTTGCTATTTTTCCTTGTTAAACAATGTAAACTACGCTGCTGTGCATCTGCCATAAGCATGAGAACTGTTTTATTGCTGCCTGGGTTAGGAATGTTCTCTATTGCAGCCTAACATCCATTTTAATCCTGGAAGGAATAGAATGAGTTGGGGTTTTTTTCCTTGTATTTAAGGAAGAAGGATTTAATGAACCACAGGACTGGATGTTTTGCAAAGTACATGCACATTCAGCTCTTTTTCTTGGTTAGTAACATGCCATTGGCATGGAAAAGACCCAAGTAATTGCTTTTGGAAGAGTATGGTCTTTAGCAAGAACAGAACAAACTTTCTGCACAGTTGTCTTTCTTTTGCGGTACTGGAAGTTTGAAGTAGGCTCATTACATGTTTTGCCAGAGCCAAACCAGGTCCCGGTTAGTTACTCTGCATGGATTAAGTGGTTAACAATGTTTTGAGAATGTTCGGCTAGATAATTTGTGGGAACACCATCTGTTTCCCTTAACGCGTAAACAAGGAAAATTGCTGGTTTGAAATGCAGGATTATTTAAACTTAGATGACCACAGGCATTCTTAAAAGAGAACAGGTAAAAGGAGGAAAAATCTTCGCAAGGCCTGAAGTTCAGTGACATTTGTTAGGAAATAAACTCTGAAGTACCAGATGGAGCTTCTATCCCTGTTCCAGAAGTGAGAGAAGAGGACCTTTTCTTTTGCAGCCACCTCCTTCCTTCTGAAGTCCATCTTCAAAATTAAACCGCCATCAAACATTCAAAGCCATAAAAAATGGTCGAACAATGCACTGAAAGGGCTGAGCATCTCATTCAGAAGCAGCAAGTTCATTCAATGTGTTTATGGATGAAGATCCAAAATCAAAAGTTACTTCTGAAAATACTGGGTTTGGTACTTCTCTTAATTCACCTACTCTGCTACCTCCCTCTTCCTCATGCAGAAGCAGCAGTGCAGCCACATGTCCTGGCTCACATGACCTATGAGGAGACATGAGACATGTCTTGGAGACATGAGAATCAGAACAAAGCTCCACAGTTTCACTTTGTGAAGTAGCGTGGATATTGTTTGAATTACTGTTACACAACGTTCGCTCAGGATAGGTTTTGGCGATGAGCTGCTGCTGTTCTGAATGGACTAGGAACAAGCAGTTCACAGGCACGTTTAACCTAGTGAGGAGTGTTGGAAGAGGAGTAGAGGTACAGCAGGAAATGTTCTGGTACTCACTGCAGACCAGATCAGCATTTGCAGAAGATTTTATGTGAAATCGCTCAGAACATGTTGTTACTAGATAATAATCCTCCACACAGGGGAATATACCTGAGTCACTGGGAGGAAAAATTGTCTTTCATGTTAACAACAGCTTGGTTGTTGCTGGGTTTCTTAAAGTTGTATTTTCTGTCTTCTGTATAGCTTTTTCACAAGCCTAAAAAGGAGCCGACATAGAAGCCTCTGATGCATTTTTATTTGGAAAATAAATGCCACCTTAAGTAGAGTGCACCGCTAAGCACAGCGCTGCAGGCAGCTCAGGTCTCCTGCCTGCAGTCACCCTACAGGCAGGCTGTACCCATGAATACCCAGAATCAGGCACGTCGTGGTTTAGCCTCTCGCTTCCTTTGACAACAGCCAGAAGCACTCAGGGCAGGGGGTTGTTTCACCTAAATAAAGGAGTGACTCTGTCTGACCGCTCCTTGGGGTTAGTCAAGTATGGGAAAGAGAGCAAGTGTCAAGATACGTGATAGCAGAAGCCCTGCAGCTCTGGGTGAGACGGGCCGCCTTCATCTGGCCGGTCTGGCTTTAGTGGAGTTATTCAGGATTGTATAATGGCACAGTATATAAGCAGCCCTGCAGTACTGTAAACCTTTCCTATATCATCTGGTGTGTCAGTCTCTTGTGAAAAATGGGAAAGGTCTCTAAGGATGAGCTACAAGAATAATCACAGCTGCATGATACTCCTGTACACAGAGCGAGGGAGGATCTCTCTGTAAATACTGAGCAGGAGCGTAGCTTCTCCACATGTGTTCTGGTCTCCACAGCATAAGGATATCATCTGCTTTGCCAGCAGAGCTTCTTTTTACAAAAGCGAAACACCGTGTTTACCTGTAACAACCACAGCAAGTGCTTTTACTTGTGTGTGCTTAGGAATGTGATTTAGTGGTGGGTTTGGCAGTGTTAGATTTAGGGTTGGCTCGATGATCTTCAAGGTCCTTTCCAACCTTCTGTGATTCTATGCCTTATTCCCTGCGCTGCTCAGCTGAGCTCCCTTTTTTATATTGGAAGCCTGTGACTTTTCTTTGAGTTTGCTCGTGGCAATTAATTCTCTGAGCAAGGAGAGGGTGGTGGTGTCTTGTATCCTGAACGCGCTTAGGCATGAGATGGGTAGGACAGTTAAGGCTGAGCCTGTGGAAAGGCGCTTCTCTAAAGTGCTGTGCAAACCTCGGAGAACTGAGGTGCCATAAAGCTGCTGCAGAGGTGCCATACGTTGCCTCCATGGGCAGGACTGCAAGAAGCATCACACATCTGAGGCCTGGAAGAGATGTGGTCAAATTGTATTCCTGCTCTGGGTTTACGATAAGAGTTCAGCTTCTGAAGCAGACCACAGCTGAGCAAGGGTTTATAAAAATTTCAGACCAAGGGACCAATACCTGCCTTTTGGAGCCTGCCTCCTGCTTTGTTCTGCTAGGCAGTGGGGAAAGCAGAGCCAAACTGCAGGGGTGCCACTGGTGGGGGGGTCTCTGGCTGCCTGCCATGGACAGACTGGGTTTTTTTCCTCTGGAGCGGTCAAGCAGTTTCCCGGCATATTAGCAAGCAGCCTAGTGCCACAGTGTTCACAGTAGCAGAAGGGATCACAGAGACGGGCTACCCAGGAAACAGCCCTGCGTGTTTACTGTGCATTGGCTGTTCTCCCGCAGGAGCATTTTTAAACACCCAGTGACTCATTATTAAAGCAACACTATGATGGTAATTTTGAAGTCCCTGGAAGTCTGAGTAAACATTGCCTAAAACCAAATCTTTCTGTTCCTGGCTTGGGTGGAAAGCGTTTGACTGGCAGCACCCAACTGAAAGAAAAAAGGGGAAAAAAAAAAAGGGGGGGGGGCAAAAAATAGACAGCTAGTCTGATCACCAGCCCTCACCGGCAGAAAAAGCATGAGGAAGCAATGTTGATCCAGGTTAGCAGTTTCTCAGGCAAACAAAATAATCCCAGTATATACATGAGAGTGGCCTGGGAGGAGTAATGTCTGGAGCGATCCATTATGGGAAGCTTCTTCCAGTAATTTAAGGGAGAACTTTCTGAAAGTTGTGTCTGTAGGTACCTTTTACAGTGCAGTAGGTGACTCGGTGGGAGAGAACAGTCTGTCATAAATTCGATACCTTTTTAGATTCTTTTTAAGCAACTCTTGTATGTAAGCCCTATTAACTGCACACCCAATTCAGCAGGAGTTCTCTCATGGGCAGCGAAGTGACCCAGCACTGGAGACCATAGAGCTTCCAGTTCCTTCCTCTGATGCTAATTCAAGGAAAAGCAGCTGCAAAACCCACTGGTTCCCCGCCTGCCAGGCTGAATGGCCTTCCTTCGCCTGGGGCAGTGGCCACACCGCCTTGGGCTGCTCCCAGTCGGTCAGGCGTGTACTGCATACTGGTACGGCAGTCACCCCAGGGGGAAAATCCAGTGGTTGTTTCGTGGCACAGGGAGAGAGATTACACAGCAATATTTGGTACAAGAAGGAAAGCCTGTGTTGTTACCATAGCGGAGAGGGGGTAGCAGGTTAGCATCAGGGGCTTTCCCTGCAGACCTCAGTCAAGCAAAGCTCCCTGTGGAATCTGGCCGGGATACTAGCATTCCTTACAGCAAAAACTTACAGGATCTTTACTGAGCATTTGGGCAGAAACTCTGTTGTATGTCATACATACATTTCCAAAGACAGTTAGGGAGCTGTCATACAGAATTCTCCCCATATGAGTACAGAGCTACATCTTGTACAGGCCTCTGTAATTTGACATTTTATGCCTTTGTGTTACAGTATTTCTATTTTTTTGTTAGAGCTAAATAGCACCAGCAGAGGTTAAGATGTCAGCATTTCCACTGTAAACCCAGCTCTTTCTTGAGGTTAGGTAACATTTGTTTTATACCACACTATACTGAAATTCTGCCATGCAGATGCTGTCCAAGACACGAGGCATTTTACCAAGGTTTATTTGAAGTCATTATGGTAGTTAATGGTGTAGAAAATGTCAAAAAATGAAAATTCTAAGTTAGTTTTTTTTTTTTCTTTCACAGGCTGTTCTTGCATTATATACTTCCAAGAATGGCTTAATGTTTCCTATCTCTTAGCCACTAATATAGGCGAACCAAACAGAGAGGAAAGCTGAACGTCCCACTTTGGAAGGGTTAAGCATAGCTTTTCTATGTAAAGAATTCCCAGAGCCACAGCTCACACCCAGTTATCCAGGATGTTGTGCTATGGAGCACAGTAGCACAAGACACCCTGCCAGAGTAGGTGGGAAGTACCTCCCAGAGCCTGAACGTAGTATTTTAAGCCTCTGCCAGTAAGTGGGGACACTCCACCTCAGCAGGATCAGCGTGTATGTCGGGTGGTGTAACCGTCAGCTGTCAGCTTGTGTGGTCTGTGCTCAGTGGGAGGAAGGGACCAAACTCCCGTAGCCCTGCTGGAGAACCTGTGCTTGACAAACAGAAGATGCTGTAGCACTAGCAAGCAGCCATGTCAGAACATGGTCTAAAAGGAAAAGATGGTGCATTTGTAGCTACTAACAGTCACTTGGTGGTGTTCAACTGTCAGAAGTGCATGTAGACTTGTGTTACTAACGTTGCCACGTAAAGAGTGAATGTTAATAGCACTAGATTGTTTATACCCTGTGCAGTTACAGAGAGAATACGCCAACATCCTCAGAGACGTAGTTTCCTCTTTTCTTTTATCGCACAGGTAATAACTCCAGTCAGGTCAGGACAAGGTTATGTTTATGAATTCCCTTCCAAATACCAGAAGGATACCTACGATATCCCCCCTGTTCGCCCTCTCCAAGGGGTAAGTACCAATAAAACTGCCAGCAGCACTGACAGGGCACAGAAGGTGATGAATGTCTACTGGAAGTTTATGAGCAAAGCAAATTCTCTCATTTCAGAGGGAAAATATGTTTTAATTAGATGCTGTGGCTTATTCACAGAGCGCAGAAGTATTTCAAAGTTGTATTTGATGTTGACTAAGATTTGGCAGCACACCAAACGCAAAAGTCCCATTTGTTTTCTGTGTTTTGATCAAAGACTGTATCTAAACAGAATAAACTTGCTCCCTGGGAACAATCTTTTTTTCCCCCTTACTTTGTTGTTGCATAGTTGACAGTAATTTACTCAGTAAGGGTAAAATTATCGCCTAGATGAACAGCTACTATGCAGGGAGTTATTTTCACCACATGTCTACTGCACCATGTCACTGAACTTAAATACATCTTTGTTCTGGGGAACACCCTTAGCATTCAGTCCCCAAGACCACAGACATCTAAATGCTTGCAGGACCTATAACCCAACGATCCTGCATCTCTCCACGGCTCTTTGAAAGAGCAGCTCCTTTAGAGGATAACGTTGAAGCTCAGTAGTACATAACACAGGCTGACACCGAATGGCCAGAACTGTTGGGAAGTCTGGCTTAAGAGACATTCAGACGGTGGCCTTAGACTACATGCAGAACCCACTGTAACGTTGGACACGCCACCAAACGGGATGCTTGAAACATCTGACAGCTGTACTCTCTGCTAGTGAGACAGCTCACACTGCACCTGATAAAGCAGATAGGTGATGCTGACAAGGGCAGCCTTAGTTTCAGAGTTTAGTGCGTACTAGTACAAGCTTATTCCTCAGCCCCTCTGATCTCTGTCACTAAGGGTGTGATTCGTTCTGGTAACGTGACTATACTGCTCCCCTGTTCACCCCAACAGGTATGTATAATAGACTGGCCTTGATTTAACTGTCAGGACGGAAGTCAGCCATGACTTCATCTCTCCAGCTTGCTGTCCACACAGTTGCCCAGAGGGGGCCCAGCAAAGTGCATTTCCTCCTAACTGTCCAAAATCCCAGGCCAATCCCAGCAGCTCTCCCATACGAAACAAAGTTGAAGAGTTCTGATCATCTTTGAGCTGTATGAGAGGAAACACAGAAACCAGGAAAACTCACCTGAGACCAGAGCTTTCCTGAGGTGACTTGTCTGTATCAATTTATTCTTTCTTTAGATATATGACATTCCCCCTGCATCGGTTAAGGGGCCTGCGCTTCCAGTTCCCATGGGCGAAGCAAAAGCTTTAGGAGTCTATGACATACCACCCGCCAAAGGGGTAAGTATTACGCTGTTTCCACAAGATCCTGTATTTTCATGTCTGACCAAAGACATATTTAAACAAGAGTTCATACGTGATCCTGACGGAAAAGGAGATTCAGTACTTTAAAGATTTCCTTGGTTTTTTAAACCGTTAAAACTGGTAAAGTGATGCACTGCATCGAAGTTATTAATGTTATGGAGTGTGAATTGATAATTAGACCTATATTCTCTTTGTGGCAGCGTGCTGTCTTTGGATTTTGCTACTTTTAAAAATTTGCATCAAGATGAATGCTAAAAAGTGAGATTCTGAAAGTGATGCTCCGTCAGACGCAGGATAAGTAGCTGACTCCATGAAAGTCAATGGCAGGTCATCCACCCCAGCATTTTATAGGCCATGTGGAAGATGTAAAATATTTTTTGTTCTAGCCAGTTTCATGGTTTGCTTTCTGTGATGCAGGTCTATGCTACACCTCCATCTGCATGCCGAGATGATACAGGCCTGAGGGAAAATTTGCAGGATTTTTCGTCTCCAGTTGGCCACAGTGTAAGACAAGAAGGAGTATATGATATTCCTCCTCCCATCACCAAAGCAACTGGGAAAGAACTTAATAAATTTTCTCCTGAGAGCGTTTTATTGCCAGATGGAGTGCCACAGAAACAGAATGTTTATGACATCCCTGTGAACCATCAAAACCATTTTCTTGGACAGCAAATTGCACCTCAAAAAGATGTTTATGATACCCCAAGAGGAGTTGCATTCCCAGGACAACAGACAGGACTCAGCGAAAGTCTCATCCCAGAAGGAAGAGAAGGTGTATATGACGTGCCACCACCAGTCCTCCAAGACACTAAAGGCTTACAGGATGTGACTGATGGGATAAACAGGTTGTCTTTCTCCAGCACAGGAAGCACAAGGAGTAATATGTCCACATCTTCAACAACATCAAAAGACTCTTCTTTCTCAGCATCAACTGCACAGGACAAAAGACTAATCCTTGACCCAGACACTGCTATAGAGAGGCTTTATCGCCTCCAGCAGATGGTGGAGACAGCTGTCAGTAACCTTATGGCCTTCATTACAGCAGACTGGCGGTCTTATGGATATATGGAGAAACACATCAATGAAATTCACACTGCTGTGGATAAGGTTGAGCAGTCACTGTTGGAGTACCTCCAGTTTGCGAAAGGATCAGCAGCCAATGCTTCCTGCCTATCTGAGTTCAGCCTTCTTAACAAAATGAGAAGGGAAGTGCAAAGGTTGGAGGACTCTCACCAGATCCTTACCCAAACCAGTCACGACTTGAACAGCTACAACTGGTCTTTGAACGTTCTAGCTGTCAACAGACTGCAGAACAAGTGTGATGACCTGGATCGGTTTGTTATGGTGGCAAGGACAGTCCCGGATGATGCCAAGCAACTGACCACTACCATCAGCATCAATGCAGAGGTGCTCTTCAAACAGGCGTTGAGTAGCTCACGTTTCAAAAACATACCAGAGAATATCGTGAACGCTCCTGACTATCTATACGACAATCCTCACATGCAGCGTCATGGAGAAAAAGCACAGAACCACTGCAGTTCCCTTCCTCCGCTCCTGAGTAAGGGTCAGCACCCTCCCAGTACCACCAGTGAGAGCTCAGAAAAGAGCTGGATGGACGACTACGATTATGTTCACCTGCAGGTAGGTAAACCCAACACCTTGTTCTGCACAAGGCCACGTAAGAGTTGTCTGGTTTTTGCAGAAGCTGTTTTCAGGGAAGCAAGCAGCAATTAGATTGCCGCACTAATACGTATTACATTCAAGAGTAATTCCACCGGGGTGATATATATATATATATATATATATAGCCTTATATATATAATATATATAAAAATAGCAGTAGCCTTTTGCTGTGCCACACTATCCTTTTCTTCTCCATACTCTTAGTGGTGCACTACCAGTGAAAAAGCCGATGCAAAGCAGCCTGTTATTTGACCTATGAGATGTCATTTAGTGGGTTTGATTTAACACGGTGTCTTATGTTATGCAAAACAGGGGAAAGAAGAGTTTGAAAGGCAACAGAGGGAGCTGCTGGAGAAAGAAAATATCATCAAGCAAAGCAAAATGGAGCTAGAGCACCATCAGGTATGTTTGCTCAGGTGCAGTAATCACATTAATATGCAGTGTTGCTTGCACGTAAGGAGTATTTGTCAAGTAAAGCAGGAGGGGCCCTTCCCTTAGCAGTGTGCAACTGCTAGCATCATGGCTGTGAGGTGTGCGTGAGCGCCAGCACACACAGTTGTCCCAGGTGCTAGATGATGAAGATGACAGGTATTAGGTCTTGGCTAAACAGCAGCTCCAGGTTAGTTTCTTTCCAAGTGGGATTTATACCAGTCAGGCTCCACCATTAATGGATTTATGACTGCGAAGGACAAAGCCGCATACTGTCATGCTCCAAATGGGAAATGATAAGCATCAAAATTTTAGCACCTTCCTGGCACCATGTGTGCCGTGATTGCTTATGCCAAAGAAACCCTCGGTATTTGCTGCAGAGCAGCTATTCCGAAGATCAGCATCTCTGCCCTGTTCATTTCCTTGTTGCCACTCCATACCTGAGCAGAAGCCTAGCCACAGCTGTCAGTGTTTAGAGTGACACCTCTTGTGGCAGAAATAAGCCTTTCCCTTGCAAACAATTTCCAACCCTCTCAACTTCAGAAGGTAATTATTTTTTATACAATGCACCATTGTGGTGGGCCCGGCGCATACATATAAGAAAAAGCAGTTTCTGTCTCCAAAAGTTTACCACAGAGGGGAAACAGACTTCTGCAGTGTCTCACAGTGGGCCAGTCACAAAGCCAGCGTGAGAACTTGGCCTTCCCGACCTGCAGTTCAGTGCCTTAATCACTGGGCCACACTGAATACACGCGCCCCCTGCACGTTTGTTCAGTAAACAGTGATACCATTAATTAAATATCGTGCTTAACATCACTTTAAATGCTAAAAAAAAAATAGGTCATATAAGATGGAGGGCTGTCACTGTGCCCTCATTAATTCTTCAATATGTTGTTGCCATATTGCATGGCAGAAAATTGTATTTGCATGGCAGAGCAATGTGGAGGTGAGAGTTAAAGGTTTGTCATCTCAAAATCCCACGGAGATGGCAGCTTTTTAAAGATTGTGTAGGAGTCACTGCCACTTGGCTCCATCTCTCTCATTTGTGATTTCAGAATATTCCAAATGAGCAACAGCCTGTAAATTCAAACAGCCTGTAAATTCAGGAGGCTGGTTGGTTGTTTTTTTAGTTGGTTTCTTTTTGTTGAAATGCAAATAAAGTATTTTAGATGGTTTTCCCTTCTGAACTCTGTGTATTTGGATTTATGGTAACCAAAGCACTTCAGTGCCCCTCACTCTCCAAAAATAAAAGATCTTAGAAAACATACTTCTTATTTAGCATAAGGTCAAGCTGGGATGCCCAGGGCTGTCCTGAGGCGTAAGGTGAAATCGTAACACATAACAACGTCTTAGGAGAATGCTCTTTGAAGAGAGCCTTTTCATTTGCCTTTCAGATCAATCAGTTCCAACGTCTGGAGCAAGAGATCACAAAGCCAGTAGAGAATGACATCTCAAAATGGAAACCACCTCAAGGTCTCCAGACTGCAAACAGCACTGCCACCTCCCGTGACAGCCAGCTGCTTTTATTCTATTCTGACCAGTGCGAGACTCACTTCAACTCCCTCCTAAACGCCATTGACGCCTTCTTCAGTTGCGTCAATGCTTCTCAGCCCCCCCGAATCTTCGTGGCTCACAGCAAATTTGTCATTTTGAGCGCTCACAAACTTGTGTTCATTGGGGACATGCTTATGAGGCAAGTGACAACTCAGGACATACGTAACAAAGTGATGAACTCCAGCAACCAGCTGTGTGAACTGCTGAAGAGCGTTGTTCTGGCTACCAAGGTGGCTGCCTTGCATTACCCCAACACCGCAGCCCTACAGAAGATGGTGGACCGAGTCACAGAGATGTCTCGTCACGCACAGTTGTTCAAACTCTCGCTGGTCCAAATGGCATCCTCATGAAACCCAGTGGAATCCAATCCATGAGCAGCAAAGCAGACAAACTGGAGCTATTTTTATGTAAATGTTATCTTTTTTTTTTTTTTATGAAAAATTTTAAATACATTCTTACGCGTTAGAGAATCTAATGAAATCAGGGATTTGGGAATATATCTGGTTCTGTATTATGTTTCTAATACACATTTAGGTTTGTATACACTGCATATATGTATATGTTGCTACATTCCTTAAAACATCAATTAAGCACCTTAAAAACTACGCGTCGGGTAAGCAGCGCCTATCTTTTTGTATATACTGCCCGTTTCCTCAGTATATTTGTTAACTGGATGCTGCACTCTTCTTTCATTCCATCTTGATTTTGGCACATGAACTTGGTTGTGAAACCTTCTTGTAGCAATCCATGAAGCAAGTGTGATGGTTCTCATAGAACTCCATTCTCTTCTTAGAAATTACTTTCTATAGGTTAATTCCATGAGATTTAACTCTCCCCTTGATGTTGCTTTATTATGTACAGCATTTGACCATTCTGACTAGCGTATATGCACAACTGCAAGCAGCAACACATCAAGCAAGGCATACAGCATTTGGGAGAAAAGCGTTTTTAGGATATATAAGAAGTAGAGCCTTCTGAGGAGGAAGGCAAAATCGTATGTATTTAATATCTGATGGCATTCAAACTTTGCTATTTCTAGTAACTGTGCAACGTGGGATTTCAAAATGTGGATGAATTCCCAGCAATGTAAATTCATACGTGTTTACCTTGTATGTCTTTGCATCAGCAATTAAATTTAACAGTGAGGCTGGAAAGCCTTATTGTTCATGGACTCAGAGTTCTCCTGAGAGCATCCCAGGATCCACTGGGCTCGTCTTTGAGGCTGCAGATGAGCAGTGTCTTAGAATACCAGTCCCTTCCAGAGGGATAAACATGCACATGGTAATTCATATGGAAAGAAGACAGCTTAATTTGAAATAACAGATAACTTAAACATCTCTAGGCATATACAAAATTTAATGAAGAAATAGCACTTATTCTTCTAGGACATTCTTGGGAATTAATTGTATCTGTTGCAGTTCTGACTTCCATTCAATTATTGGGCTTTTTTTCCAAATTCTGTTGCATAGGTGCTGGTCCTTCTGCACTACACTGTTGTGAAAAATGACCTCCTGTTTTAATGGGGCCATTCCATCACTAAGTACACACAATCCTACCCAGTAATTTTCAATTTAGACCCTTAAAAACTGTTATCAGAGCAGTAGACTGCTTTAGAAATTTCACATGTGCTGGCTGCTCCAAAACACATAAGCTTATTTGTCGCGGTTGCTTTTTGCAAACTCCCTAAAAATAAGTCACAGAACACCATTTGCCTGGGGTCCTCAAACTAAAATCCACGCCTCAAAGTGAGCGATGGCTAAGGCAAATTTTGGGCGATTCTGGTGTTTTTAAAGCAGAAACACTAGCGTCCTTGTGTAATTTGAGGTAGTCCCACACTGATGTGTCCCGAGCGTTTGCATCAGCAAGCGGATCACTGGTAAATACCCAGTTATGAGATCAACAGCACCCAGAAAATAGGCACTCCTGCCTGACCGCTCACCTTCCCAGTTAGTGTCCACGCACATGCCTCATTGAAACGGGATTTGTCGTCTTGGATAACAAAACCATTTCAGCAGCACGTGAAATCTTGCAGCCTTAATGTATTGTCCCAGAGTGAAGGTGGCTCATGGCTGCCATAATATCGCTTCCAGAGTTCCAGAATGTTCCTGGAAGGGCAGCAGGAGCCAGCACAACCTCAGCTGGCCCAGAATGGGCTCCAGGGCTTGGCTCTGGCGTAACACCCCGAAAGGGCAGTTACACTATCGTAACCAACAGCCAGTTGCTGAAAAGCAATCCAAGCAAACCTCTTTTGTGCTAGTGTTGTTTGGGATTCTGTCAGAATCCCTTGTCCATTTTTTTTCGCTGTGTATTCTTAGAAAGCAAGAAGGTGTTTCGAAGCTTAGCGGTTACGTTGATAGTTTGTGCTTTCAAAAGGAGAACCTTTATTGCAAGCTTGTATTACAGTTTGTTATCTTGTAGAGAGTCATTTTAAAATTATTAAATTACTAGCTTTTTTTATATAAAAAAAGGCAGCACTGGGTCTTGTTTTTTCTTGTTTTCAGAGTCCTCTAAGCATGTTAAAAGGAAATATTGTTGCTGCTTGCCAATACTATCAAAAACATTCTAAAATTAGGAGTTTGCTTTCTTTCCATCTTTTCACTAATCAGTGCTTCTAAGTGTGAAGTGAGAACCCGAGGGTATAAAACAAGGGGAAGGACAGTTTCTCTGCCTCTCCAGAAGAAGCCGGTGAAGCTTTTATGCAACTCAGCTACATAAGGCATCAAGCCCAAAATACGGCCGTTGGTGCCTACGGTGCGTGGGGTCACGCTCCTGCCCCACTCCCGGTGTCTGTTCCTGCTGCATGAGCTGCATCCGGAACCGGCTCAGCATGGTCCTCGGGGTGAACGGCAGGTCCTCTCAATGCAAACCCAGGATGAGGGGGGGTGGCAGGACACAGGTGTGACTGTCCACCCATTCTGCCCTGTTCCCCCTCTCCAGCATTTACTGGTGAAGCCACGATCCATGCAGGAATGGGAAGAGCACCTTCACTCAGCATAGCCACCCTTCCCCCCAGCAGTAAGAGGACCCCTTTTCTACTACACGCCAAGTCAAGCATTAGCAAGGTGTGGGTTCCATCTGAAACAGCCACGTGGCTTTAAGGATCACGGAGTCTTTCCCAAAAGTTACTCTCCCGTGCACTGCCCTACCTTCTGTCAACACCCCACGTGTGGAAGGAGGAGAAAAGCAGCCTGGGACTGGCTTGGCTCTGTGCTTACACCAGTTCCCAGCTGCCAACGAACAACATCCCTGCTGGGGAACGTGAGCGCCACAAAAGCCTTGAGAGCAAACCAAAAAAATGGTTTGGCTCATCGTGTCCTCGCAAGGGGACGGCCAACGATGCACGGTTGCTTCCCAAGAGTGCTCCATTTTGTTCCTCTGCTAAATTTAAAAAGGTCAGCTAACAACAGAGGAGGGACTGGACAGCCAGAATGGTTCAGAACAGGCAAAAGAGCCTCTTTGCTCCCCTCCCTGAGCCACAGCGTCCCCACACAGCTGCCAAGACACGGCTGCTGTTTGGCAACCAAGTTGATGACCAGCATGAAAAGATTCTCTGGTGTCCAGTGTGAAAAAAAAAAAAAAAAAAAAAAAGTCTGCCTCACACTAGTGGCAAAAGCAGAACACATTTGGCTGCTTAGTCTAGACATTAAGTAAATATCAATTCATATTAATTAGAAAAATGCTGCCTCTCTTCTCTCGTCCAGGATGATGAGCGAGGGAGAAAGAGGCAAAAGCTAGCCTTGAAGTGAGCGGGTTTTAGAGAAATTATCAGTTCACATCGATGCAGGACATAACTTCATTGCACCCCAAACTGCAGAGCCCCCTGGGGCTACCTCTGCCATTTCTTGCAAGCCAGGGCTGCCCAGCTGCTGTGTTTTCATTAGCTGTGCGCCGCTGCAGCTTGGCAAACCCAAGGTGTAGGAAACCAACGTCCCAGCCCGTTGCCTGATGCTAGATCACACCCCAGCATCTTCACATCCCCTCTAACTTCTAGACCCTAGAGCTTCTGGCGCTCTCTGCCACATACATCTGGGCTATGTTGCAGAAACATCCCTCCCACGTCTACTGCCAGCGCTCTTCGGAGTATTGCTGTGCCAGTGACACCTTCCCTGTGCCCACGAGCCGAGCATCTGTAGCTGTTCTGCTCCAAATCCCGCTTTTCCCTGTTGAACACCACTTCCAGGCTGCCTGCTCCATCTTAACGTGCCTCAGTCTCAACCAAAAGGCTTTAGAAACTCGTAGTATTTACTCCAAAGGTACTAACCCTCCCTCCCTTGCCCCTTTCTCCTCTGACAATGTTCACAGCATTAGTTCGCGTTTGGACAGGAACCTTTCCAGGGCAAAGACAGGGTCTCGCCACCCCCAGAGGACGACACAGAGTGTTCCTCCCAACTCTGAAACGTGGCTGTTCATTTCATCTTAACCTGTTACGCTGGCAGTTTCACAAGCAACATATACACATCACTCTTGAATCAGCCGAGCCCTTTTTCCGCTAGATTTTGTCATCTTAGAGATGAACTGTCCAGATAATGCAGATTTATTTATATTTCTTTTTTTAAAATAATATTTTTTTTTGCTGTTTGCACCCAAATTCCACCTAAGACAGCAGCTTTCTCTGTCTTAAGAGCCCTGGATACAGCTGTGTGGATATTCAACATCAGAGTAAACAGACAGTTACATCCAGCAATGCAGAGTCCTCCCAGATGTTCTTCGGACTCAAAGAGAGTGATGAATCCAGGCTGGAGAGTACCTTGATGAAGTGAACAGCAGCAGGAGAAACATCTAACCCAGCCTTATCATAAACCTGCTGACTTCAGAGATGGAGCAGGAGTGACATGAGGCTTAACCTCCTGGGAGCCAGCACGAGGGCGAGCACAGGCTCTCAGTAACCTGTACCCCCCCGTTTCCCTCCAGCAAGCTGCTTCCTTCCAGAAGCAATCTTACTTTGTTTAAACCGGAGCTAAATCTGGAGTGCAGTTCACATCATTAACAACGCCTGATCATGCTGGACATGCTGCTGGCCACTGGACTCACTTTGGAAACACAAGTATGTCGTTCTCCGTTCAAAACTCAAATATTTAACCTTCACCAGTTATGCAGGGCACGGTGCACTCAGCTCGCAGCCTGACCTCAGGGGAGACACCTTCCCAGGGCATTGCTCTGTGCCTCTGGGGAGCTGCTGGGTGCTCTTCATCCCACCACCTTCCAGGTCAGTGGCTAGGACCACTTTGGGATGGCCTCCTGGAGCAAAGGACCAACAAGGATAGTTTCAGGTCAAAACATCAGGGCACCGCTGGGCACACACGCAGCTGAGCCCACCTCTTCAGCCTCCCAGCGCAGCAGAACATCAGGAGCTGGCAGTTCCGTGGCAAGAAGCAAGGAGACAAAAGCTCCTTGTGCCTCCTGATAAACCCACGGCCACGTGGTCTTGCCTTGCAGTTGCCATGGATTTCTGAGCAGGAGAAGCTGAAATGCTCCGAGGGAGAGGCAATGCTGCGCAGAACATGACTTTCCCACCTCTCCTAGTTTGCGGTAGGAGGTGACTCACAGGACTCTGTGCTTCAGTTCTGTCCTTTCAGCGGGCAGCGCCGAGCTGGGCTCAGCCCAGACTGGATCTGCAGCTTGCCACTGGCTCTTCTGCACCTCTCTGCGTTTAACCTCTGGCCCTGCACCACCCACAAGCAAAGTCCATCAAGTCAACATTTCTCACAGGAGTTCGCCTTGCTGCTATGGACCTCTCCATGAGCCCCCTGCGCCCCTACCCAGGGCAAAGCCCAGCACCTGAGGAGCGCTGCTGCAGGCACCATGGACTGGGCACACGCACCACCTCCCCGCCGGGGCTTGCCTTCCCTCTGCTGCACGCCGAGAGACACAGCGTCTTTTTCTGTACAAGCCACAAGTCGATACATCAGGCTGACTACAGAAAAAAAACAGAACGGGGGAGCACGAAGTATCAGGTCTCCAGGAGATATACAAAGCTCATCGCATCTGCAACGCACGGCCTCGGCATTGCTGCACAAGCCGCCGCCTCCGCAGGCAGTCGGCTCCCAGGAGGTTACACATACCATAAGCCCAAACAAAAATCACGATTCCCTGGGTCCACACACGCTTGCACCCACGGGGTATCAGCTTCTGTCAGCCAAGGGAAGGATGTAAAAATCTTGCTACTGGGTCGGGGGGTTGTCCCCTGAAATCAGAGGGATTTTTCTTTTTCTCCTTCCCTGTAATTTCCCTTAATTACAGGAAAAAATGATTAGAGCTCTTTCTTTGATGCAAAGCTGCAGGAAACCAAATCCAAGAGGCCCTTGGTAGCTTCCTACCCAACGAGCTTTATCTCACACAACACTGCAGGCAGGGCTACCCAAACTGCTGCAAACCAGGAAGGCACAATAAGTGTCCCTGAAGCATCTGCTATTTATATGAAGGCAGACTTAAGTGTGGTTAAATGAAGGTTACAGTGAAGGACAAGTAGTGAAGGACAAAAGCTGAAAGAAGAGAGCCAAGAGAAAGGAGAAAAAAAAGAAAAAAAAAAAAGAAAAAAAAGAAAAAAAGAAAAAAAGAAAAAAAAGAAAAAAAAGAAAAAAAAGAAAAAAAAGAAAAAAGAAAAAAAGAAAAAAGAAAAAAAAGAAAAAAAGAAAAAAGAAAAAAAGAAAAAAAAAAAGAAAAAAAGAAAAAAAGAAAAAAAAGAAAAAAAGAAAAAAAAGAAAAAAAAGAAAAAAGCTTGCTCTGGCTTTAGATTGTCTTACAAAAAGGAATCAAAAGTATATAAAAACTTTTTGTGCATGCAGAAGGCTCCAGGGCATTCCCTGTGCAGTGATTCAAGTCTGCCTTTATTCCCAGTGAGGTTCAAAGAGAAAAAACTACAAGGGTGAGTGGCCACAAACACAAAAAAGGAAAAAAAAACCCCATGGACTTTTACTGTTTTTTCTACCCTGTGTTTTGTTTTTATGAAGGATGGAAGGAGCAGCCCACCCGAAAGCCTTTTATCTCAGGTGATTTAAGCTAGAAACAGGTACCTGTAATTAACTTGCATTCCAGAAGGGGAGAAGTTAACTTACTTGGCTTTTCTTCATGCTGCATTTCAAAGAGAAATTATTTTTTGATAAATGAGAATGAGCATGTGCACTCTGCAGCGCCTGACCTGCAGTTATTTTCAGGCCTCACGGCTCAAGACGTTGCTCTCCGTTTTCCACGCACAGATTTACTTAAGGAGCGAGCACAGCCCTGCTGGCAACTTACACCACTTCCATAGGAAGCGCTACGACGACCAAAAGGACGTTCCTCGAGCAGGGCTGTGCTGCACTGGACACCTCATTCCCCTGCGTACACAGGCAGAAGGTGGATGCGGGATCCAGCGCTTCCATCCCAGAGCAGTGGCAGGTGGAGCTGCCTCTGCACAGCGCGAAGGTGGGCACTTGTCTGTCACACCGTGGGCAGCACACAGAACCACCAGCTCCACCCAAGGAGTAAAGCTGCTGAAGGCCCGGAGATACACAAATGAGGAAGCCTCTTTCTCACTCCCTCCTTTCTTCTCCATGGGGATAGTGATGCTCAGAAGTGCCCCAGTTTGGATTAGCCCATCTCTGCTCCCGGTTCAAGACAACCCAGATGCGATTCATCTCACCTACCTGAAGACATTTGCATGTGAGATACCATCAGGGTCCTCATTAAACTGATTAGAGACCAAGCCATATGTTTAAATCTACTTTAGGATGAGATAAACCCTCGCCGGACTCCAATGATTAGGTCTCCTTAGGTCTTCAAGGGTGGCCGAGAGAAGTAGTTCGGCAGCAAATGACCACATCACAGGCTCCTGAATTTTGAGGGTGATGGATCCTTCCCACAGACCCCGTATCTTCTTCTTGAAACTTGGTGTGGCCATGTACACAGTTCAAGCCACAACCTGAACACCAGAACCCCTCAGGATACCAGCCTGGAGCTGGTATCGGGACCGGCAAATCGCTGGTCCCGAGGGTCCAACGAGTGGGAGCAGCCCTGGAGCCTGAGGCTGCAAACATCACAACCCACATCCGAGCTAATCCCCCCAGCCCAGCCACCTCCCCCACGCGCAGGCAGCCTCCGGGGGTTGGGATCAGACCTGACCAAAGTCCCATCAGCCAAAACGTGCTCTGTGCCAGATGGGGAAAAGCTGGGCACACAGGTAGCTCACACCCCCGCGCCTCCGCTCTCCCGGCAGCTTTCTTGCCAGCTCTGGGCTCATGGCAGCACAGAGCCCAGGTGGTCATGGAGGGCTTGTCAGAGCTCCCAGCTCCCACCCTGAAGGCATTCCCGGGCTGGGCTGCTCTTCCTCGTACTGGGCCCGAGAAACACAGGGGTCAGGACAGGAGAATCCATCAGGTTAGGGTCACAGGGAGAGTTCTTTAGGTGATGTTTAGCTCCCCTTCAATAAGCAGTCCTGCATGCCTCCCTGCCTTGCTGGAAAAAAGTATTTGAAACTGTGATTACACATTTTCAGGGGGAGCATGTGCCAGATGTGGAGCTAAGCGGCTGCACATCTGGAGCAGCTGTCCTTGGCACGGGATGGGCTGAATCACCAAGAAAGACTAAAGGAGCTTCATGCAAGCAAACAGCATTTAATTTTGAAGTCTGGGTTTCAAAATGAGTTTCTGACAAAGTAAGCTTGCTTTTTGTTTGCTTTTTGTTTGGTTTTGGGTTTGGGTTTTTTTTTTTTTTTTTACAAGTTAGAACTGTTTTGTGAAAGTTCTTTTCCATTTACTCTGACTGCTTCTCCACTACCAGCACATATGCCTCATCCCATTTCTGTGCGTTTTTTGCTCATATGGGGACAAGGATGACACAACTGCAAGTAATATTTACCGTACGCAGTAAGCGCACACATCCAGCTGAATGAGCTTTCACTTCTACAGTGTTTGCACGTTTTTGCTTTTCTCTTCATAATATTTGGGAACAAACCTTCAAAGAGCTTATTCTCGATGCTTTATCTAATGACACAAGCAAAGCCCTGTATCAGCAAGGAACTGCCTGTGCAATGAACTGCAGGGGCAGCTGGCAGCACAGGAATAAACAGCCAGGTATTTGGGCTCTGTAATTAACAGTTAACCACACAGGGAAGCATCAAGAGACTCACAAGCTGCTCCTGTACCACAAACCGACAATACTACTATTAGAGGAAACAAAAGCACCTACGTGGAGGCCAACGTAAGATACCAGACCATCACCACGCAACCCAGACTCCTTCAGGTGATGAGTTTTCCAGCAAATTAACCTGCCTTAGGCTGTGCTAGCATAGGGGGAAATTCCACAACCCATGCATTTCATACAAAACCATTACATCCCAGCAGCTACTTGTCATAGGGGCTCTGCTACAGATAAATTTTTTCTGCTCCAAGTCCCATAATAGGGCAGTGGCACAGGAGCCTGTGGCATCTCTTCCATAGCAAACCAAAATCTGTGGAGCAACCCATCCACAAGGAATAACTTTGGCAGAAAATGCTAACCTTTGCTTCCAGGCAAGGCAGCAGAGAATAAAATCTCCATGCCCTTTCGAACATAGCTCCATTTCCCATCCTTAAAAAAAAAAACAAAAAAAAAACCCAAAAAAACCCAACCTCAAAAAAACCCTCCCAATCAGGTAGAAAATTGAAATACAGTGTTTTCTACCTGGATGCATCCATAGCCTCCCAGGAGGAAACTGTACGACAAGCAGCCAGGCAAGCAGTTCAGCAGACTCCCCTTCCTCAGCAATGCTTCTTTTCTACAGACACAAAAATAAAGACACAAGCCCTATGCACAGAAAGTCACAGCTGCAGCCCCATCACCAGCTGAGATGCATCTATTTTTAAAGCCCATCCCATGCACACAGCAGCAAGTCCTCCAGGCTTGGTTTGCCTGTAGCCCTTACACTTCAGGTAAAGAATGCAAAAAAATAAAATAAAAAAAAAAAAAAGGCTTTCTATACCCTACCTTTTGCACAAGTGGGAACTAAGTAGCTTTTCACAGCTTCCTTACACAGGTGAAATCAACTGCACAGGGGGTGGGACAGTCTTGTACCTGCTGACTGCAGCACAAAGCCCAAAAGCAGAGCCTGGCTCTGATCCCTGCTGGTCCTGTTCAGCACGCGGAGCATCCCAGGCCACGGGTGGGCAGGAAAGGCTGCGATCTCCCACGGACTGTACCGAATGCTGGTTTCTTGCCTATCACTTTAGCAGTGAACACAAGAGCTATCTGTAAAACAAAGGCTTTTTTTTAATTATTCATTCTGGACTTTGGAGATTTCCTTAGCTGAGGGGACGTGCGTGTGTGCGTGATATGCCGCTGGTTTTTGTTCTCTGAGCATCTCTAACTATCAGCCTGCCAACCTTTTGAGAAGGTAAGGACGGCCCTGTTGGCTTGGGCCCTGGTGCACACAGCCCTGTATTCTGTTTCTGACAGGGGCAGATGGGTATTTCGGGGTAAAGCCACAAACCTGGCTCTCCCTAGTGCTTGCAATCGTTGGACCAGGCAAGTTAGGAAATACAGCTCTGCCTATACCACCCATCATCCTATGAACTTGGGATGCGGATGGAAGTCTCCATCAGCCTGTATCTGCAGGTTCACAACCGCATCTTCCTGACACCCTGTGGCAGCAGGTTGCAGGCTTTTGTTACCTACTGTAGGATGTACGTTTCTTTATCTCCCTGTGGGACATCTCAAGAAACCCAGTGCTGCAGCTACCACTGCAGTACTTGGCGTTCCTAGAAAAAACACCGCTCCTGTCATGTACCTGTACCTCGAGACAGTGTGCTCGGGTTGTTGTGTCCTCTTCTCAGAGCAGGAAGCCCACACTGAACCCCACCAGCCCCACGCTCTCTTCTTGTCCACACACTTTCTTCCCTTCCCTAGAACAGGTTCATCCCGCTGTCCCTCACAATCACTTTCGAAGCATCTTCCAGTCCTGGTGAGCGTTGATGACAAGCACATCTCACCTAACATGAACTGAGAGGAAGGGTCTTGGAGATGGGAGAAAATCCAGCATGATTGTTGTCTTCCCTGGTGTGATGGATGGATCCTGGCTAGTCAGCCTCAGGGTGGAGTTCAGACAAGAAAAAACCAGAAGCCACATCTGGTTTAGGACTTAAATACACACATGCCAGAGGCAGGCTTCAGCTGTTCCTCCTGCTGGATGCAGGGCAGAGGCTTCTTCCTCCTGCTCAAGCCCCCACGGGGTGGGCAGGCAGCCACAGCTGCAGTGGCCCAGCGTGTGGGCAAGCAAGTCCTCTCCAGAGGTGGTCCCATGCCCCAGCAGTGCTCCTGCTGCCCATGGAGCTGCCTGCTGCCAGGCAGAGCAGCGGCGTAAGAGCCAGTGTCACTCTCAGCCCTGCTAGGTGATTACACACAGCCCCATTTCTAGGCCCAATGTATTCATTCCCAGTTTTGAGCCAGACGGTCTCGCCAGGCACTAGGGATCATCCCATTACCACCAGGGCAGCAGCCCCCCAGAGCCAAACAGTGGACGAAGGGCTCCTCGGGCACGTACCCACACAGCTGGAACAAGCCTCGTTTCCCTGGCAAGTCATACAGGCTGAGAAAAGAATTAATTATTTTTTTTTAAACGCCAGCAGCTCTCTAAGTGTAAATGTTAGATTTGCTAACGGGGACGAGCTGTTACTCTTAAGTAATAAATGAGGGGCTCAATAAAGGGAAAACAGGTTTCTCCAAAGCCACAAAGTGCTTAACCACAGAGATCCAGCGGCAGGGTGACCCAGCCCCCACTGTACCTCTATCTCATTGCTCTGCTCAAGGGTTTGGGGCTTTAACGCAAAGAAAACGGGACACAGGCTCTCTGTCCCCAAGTCTAATATTCATATTATTAGTATTACATTAATAATGTTATACTTGTACTATTAATATTAGACTACTATTGGTCTAATATGAATATTAGACTTGGGGAGAAGATTTTTAAAGCGAGCCGATCACGAGCCCCTGTTTTACCCGCTCGGTAACCAGCAGCACAAAGACCAGCTCTGGTGGGGTGGCATTTCACCTGACATCTCTGCAGTGAAACTGAGAAGCCAGGGCCAGTTGTGATTTCGTTTTGAAGAGATCTTGACAGCAGGCAGCTTGTCCTTGGATTAGCCTAGGGGGAAAATCCCAGGACACCAACCCACTCCTTCAGCTGCCCTTCACAGTGCTGCACTATGTTTGTAACCCTGGAATCCAAAGATGTGCCGCTGTGATGTGTTTTGGGGTGTTTTGTTGGTTTTTTTTCTTTAAGCACGGTGTGAGGTAAGAAAAGCAGATCACTCCTGGCACTTTTGAGATTTCTCTTTGTGGGGCTGATAATTTTGGAGGTAGCTTTCCTTTACAAAGCAAAACCCGGTGTTCCTGCTGTGCCACAGAACAATGCACAAGTCCCACGAGACACAGGACTCCAAGCCTTTTGGGCACGAAGCATACAGCTGAACAAACCCCTGCAAGGAGCTGAGCTGCCCCTCTACTTCCCAGCCCCGGTAAACACTGGGAATTACTAAAACCAGAAAAAACCATGAAGGAGCTCAAGGGATCGGACCTGATGGATGCTCAACGTTTTTCCTGCGAGGTGGCCCTCTACCCGCAAAGCTGGATGGCCCGTGCCATCTAGTGGTGAGTAGCCAGCCCCAAAGCTCCCTTTCTACCAGCTCGGGTACTAAAAGCCTCCAGGGTTTCAGACTGGACCTGCACTGGGAGTAATCCACCTGTTGAAGCAGCCAGTCCAGGGATTGGCACTTTCTTCTATCCACACTCGCTCCAGGATCCAGGAGAAACGTGAAGACATCCTGGAAGTGAGCACAAGGAAAAGGAAAACCGTCCGCCCCTCAGTATATGAATCCTTTGGAAAGCGTAAAAACTAAGGCTGCAACAAATGTCATTGCTAGTACTTAAATGTCGCAGTTGTTAAATACGTGAGAACGAAGGGGCTAGCACAGAAAGTCTGTAGAAGACCTGCAACTCAGAGCCACCAAGTGCAATTCCCAGCTCCCTACCTTCTGCCTTGGCATGGCCCCTCCGCTGGTCTGCAGGGAGGCCGAGCATCTCCCCACGTGGCCGGAGTGCCCCCACCCGGCTGGCACCAGTGGTCCATCAGACCAGTTCTGTTCCTGGAAGGACAAAGGCCAAGTTGTGCCAGGATCAGAAGTCACAGCAGATACGGTGCCATCCAGCCACAAAACCGAGCAGGCTTTTGGGGGTTATCAGCACTGGAGAAGGCACTGAGCGCTGCAGACCTGGCGTGCCCGAGCTAACCGTGTCACCTCCTAGAGCCGCCTCTCTGTGCCTTGCAGACACCAGCACCCTGCACCAAGCTCAGCCCTCTCACATCCCCAGACAGCGCCTCCTGTTTCTTCTAGGAAGTCCTCAAAGCAGGATCTTACAGAACTTGAGGGTAGCAACCCTTTGCATTCTTAAGAAGCTGAAATCACTCATGTTGGAAACAACCAGTGTGCAAAAGACACGTTGATGCGCTCTACCATGGCAAGGATGTTGCTTGACATCTTTAAACACAGAAAGGCTAGCAGCTCATGAGCTGGCATTGAAGGGCTGATTTGAGATACAGGAACTGCAATTAACTCAAAGCAAGAAGTTCTCAGGAGGACAGAAGGCTCCTGATTAGGTCCTTAATCAAGGAGCAGGGCACTGCACTAGGAAGTTCAAGACTGACTAGAATAAAAATTCAGCGTCAACGGAGCCCCAGCAGTTCAACCTAGCACACTGTGGGAGCGAAACTTGCTTCAAGCCAGAGCTAGCGTTACTTCTGAACACACAGATTTGCTGACAGGCTTTCACCTCCCCATACAAGATGTTAAAATACTCTAGGACAGAGGAAATTGATATGACATACAGCAAGCAATCCTCTGCAGCAGTTCAGAGGGCAACACAAGTGACACACACCTTGGCAAGAGTTTCATTTCAAAACTCTGCAGTCATCTGCACAGAAGGTTGGAAGCTTTAACAGCGTGGAAGTCAGTCACATGAATTGTACAGCACACACAGGCCCAGCTGCGAGGGATCCACAGCCAAGAACCTCTCAGGCCACAGCTCCCCGGCAAGGGATACCTTCTTCTGACCCTTCTGCATTCAAAGTACACTGCTAGCATTTCAGGATGAGTCCTTGTGGCAGTACACACAAAGTATGCCAGCAGAGGGAGGTACACCACCGACGGTGCACGAGCAACACTTTGACAATAACCCCAAAATGACCAGTTATGGCCCCATCCTATCCTCCCCTGGATATTATGGTCTCTCTGCTACCAAAGCTAAAGGAACATTTGTGTTACCCATTTCCCATTGCTGAAGCTGAAAAGAAATTAATAGAAATGCAGGAATATAAAGGCCAAGCTGTATTTTGTCTCAGTGTCCCCATTTGTAAAAACCAGGATGTTAGTCTCTGTCCGAGTTCTACTGATGGGAGATCTCACGCCTTTGAGAGACTTCACCCCCAGATTTCCATAGCTGCAACTCCTCCAAAGGTAGCTGCACCCCAAGAACTCCCAGACACTGGCACCGCTTAGCCCTTCTGTTCGCTCCATGATGCTGCTCCGTCCACCCACAGGTTCATCTTGCCATTCCTTCTGCCCGAAGCAGAGTGCCGCTTCGCTACACGTCAACAAAAGTCCTAGACCAGATGCAAACCCTTCTCACAGGCGGTCCATGAAGCAGCGTGGAACAGCCTCCACCCTACCCAGCTTTCAGAGATGACGCTTTGCTGACTACAGAACACCCACTGGGGGAACAGAGATACTGGGGGATCAGAGCTTCTGATCTACATGAAGAATACAGCTGATGTACATCTTAAAGGTTTAACATAAAATCCAGCATGTTCACGCCGCCAACTTCCAACTTAATCCCACATCTAAAAAAAAATAATAAAATTCATAGAAATATTACCCAAGCAATATGAAACACTGCTTGTGTTTTACAAAGATAGCGTATTTTAATCGTGTAGGATCAAGGCCCCAGGAGATACCTGACAACACACAAGTGCCACGGGGAAGGAGCAGAATCGGTTAAAACAGCCCTTGGTGGAACTTTGGGCAGAGCAGAGCTGTACAATGGCACTTGTATAATTCTACTGGAACAGACCACGAAGCGTTCCCTTCAGATCGGTACCAAAGCAGAAAAAGCAAACGTGTTTTACAGGGATCTGACCCCAGTAGCCCATCATCAACTGTTCCCACTTACATTAGCCCACCCAAACACACAAGCCCATGTACAACTCAAAACTTTTTGAGGTGATAAGACCCAAGTGCTTGAGTTACAACATGCCATGGCCGTCTACTGTACTCTATTAGTAGCCTGTTTCTACAGATGAGACAAGCAGGACAACAGCAAAACAGCTCAGCCTCTCAAGATTAAAGATTTTATCTTTGTTTTCTTCAAATTTTACTTCTAATACCTTATTAGTCAACAAAAGAACCCAGGATTCAATTTATGCATTTTACTTAAGAGAAGCAATCAAGGATGAAGCGTGTTCTCATTACTTTCTCCTGTACATCTTCATTTCCAAAAGAAATATTTCCTACTTTATCAACATACTTACTTTTAGAAAAACTAAGAAGTCTACAACCAACCTTAAAAGTATGAAGAATAAAGGAGGGTGGTTTGATTTTTGTTGGGTTTGTTGTTTGTTTGGGGTTGTTGTTTTTTTTTAATTGCTAAAACAAAATGACAACTTTCAAGAAAAAGGCAGGAAAGCCACCTTTAGTAACAACTGCTGTGAAAGATATACACTAACCCGCCCTTTTAATATTACAGTCATCTGTAGGTATTACACCAGCGAGAACATGACTTTCGACAAGTCTTTTGCAGTGCTGCACACTCAAACAAGAAGTCTTATTCTGCAGGCAAAATCCCAAAGTCAGTCAGAAAACCACTTGGGTTGGATATTCATATCAAGTCTGGTTACTTTATTTTTCATCTGTGCAGTCAGTTAAAAGAACAGTTAACGATGAAAACAGACAACCACAGAAGCTTTGAGTACAGTATCGTAACACTGAAGCGAATGACCACATTGAACACATTCTTTATGCTGGTCATTTCCAAACAAAACAAGTACATACACAGGTCTAGTTCAGTGTAAAACCTGATATTAAGCAGCAAGTTGCTCACAAATTGCAGCGCAGTATATGGCATTTACTGCAAATAGCTACAGCAGCAGTGCTTAGTGGATGAACTGCATAGAATTAGCCTCATGGGCAAATGTTAAAACACCACAATAATAACCTTAGTGGCTCCCTAACAGGTCTGAATTATGCAATCCAGCATGAACAAAACTCAAATTTTAGCAATAGCTTTTGTATTTTTTCAACCAGTCTATGCTGTCTGTTCCAGCCTTCATTGCAGTAACCGTTTTCAATTAGCTGTCACATACAACATTGGTAATTACTGCTTATTCAAAGTTACACAGCCCCTGCAACAAAGGTGATATGACTATATTTCAAACAAGAACCCAAAATACATTCAAGATAATGGCTGCAACAATAAGGCAATAAACAGTTTTAAAAACAGATCCTACTAAACAAAACCAGACCAACCGTGTAACCTGCTGCCTCCATAAGGTTTCAGA
Organism: Falco peregrinus; assembly: GCF_023634155.1. Classification (NCBI taxonomy): domain Eukaryota; kingdom Metazoa; phylum Chordata; class Aves; order Falconiformes; family Falconidae; genus Falco; species Falco peregrinus. The sequence goes on along the minus strand of NC_073723.1, from coordinate 96,532,810 downwards.
CTTGAATGCGTCAATTCAAAGTTAAGTGCTTACCCACCAGCAACATTTCAGAAATACATCAGTAAAAATATTCAAAGACGTGAGTATATCGGACTGCCAGCAATCACAACCCAGGTCTTATCACAAGTTACGCTTTCACACACATAGCTTTGCTTTTACAGTTTTGCATGAAGTGCCCTGTACAAAGATTTTACTACAGATTCCTTTAGGAAAAATTACATATTAACAGAAGACATCAGCATTCCAAAATTCTTCCAAACCACATAATAGAAACCCTTTGGCCTGCTACTAATAAGATCATCGAAGTTACACACTAGGCAGACAGCATTATTATTGGCAGCTATGTCACAGCAACATCGAAAAAATAGTGCCAGCTGTTTAAAAACAAAAAAACAGACTGAAAATAACCTGGAGGAGTGAAATGTACACCTACATACAGCAAGGAAGGGAGAAAGAAGTTGTTTGGCTAAAGCAGATGAGCTACCCAGAGGTTCCATGTCCATCTTATTGCATATTTGATCAGTGTCAGCATTCAAACCCGCGTGGATTTTTCCTTCATAATCTTGCTCCAGTCTTGATTCTTGCACCTTTAGAGCTACCCTGACTAGCTATGTATATTGCTATAACTTCACATTTCTTCAACAGCTACTAAAAGCAGAGACTGAGTCAACTGTTACTTATCTCAGCCTGGGATACTACAAGCATCAGGCTTTTGCCATCTTTGTGCACTAAAGTCTAGGTAAAAAGTGAAGTGCAGTGGAGTGTCAATATCCTATGTCAGTACAAAAAAAAGTATCTTTATTTGCAAGCCTATATTAGCAAAGCTCAAGACAAAGATACTGAAGATGCTTCTTAAGCAAAACGTACCAGTACTTGGTCAGCACTACTAAACTGGAAGTCTCATCATGTGAGAAGACATACAGACATGAGAATATTGTGACATTAAGTTGTGCAAGGCAAACTGAAAGCAGCAGGGAATAGAATCCGATTGCTTTTGCTCCGTTTGAATAAATAGGAGTTTTACTAATAAAAAAAAAAAAAGTCATCCTTAGGCATTCCCTTACCAGCAGACAGGATTAGAGAAAGGAGACAATCAGTATTTCTACATGTGTTTAAAGGATATGTGCATAGCACTGCCTAATCATGCTTGAAAATGTAACCCTGTAATACAAAGCATGCTTATATATACATGCTAGTAAACAAAACAAAGACTTTTAGACTCCAAAGGAAGGTTAGGGCCAACCTTACATATTTTAATACTGAAACATCCCAATTATTTTATAATGTGAATGCTCTTGTTAGCTTTTGAACAGTATTCACAGATGACAAATTAAAACATAAAGGCACTAGAAGAGTGCTCTTTTCCCAGATGTAGGCCTACTTGAAGGAAAAGCTAAATGCTGCTGCTTTTAGCTGTATAATTGAACCAAACCACAAGTTTGGAAGTTGTAGGTTTAACCTTCTTAACAGCTGAGAGTATAACACCAGTTTTGTAGTCCTGATAAGTTTATATACAGGGAACAGTGATCCAGACACCACCACATATCCAAGCTTTGAGAGAAAACTGGAGCTGTTCATGACAAGACCTGTTAGTAGTTCTCTCTCACACACACACCCCAGAGGTGGTACATGCATGTTCCTCCTCTTTCCAAAGACCTTGTGCATCAATCTTCAGAGCTGCTAGATAAACAGAAGTGGAGCTCTGCATTCTGAAGTGCCATGTCAAAATAGCTGTATAGCTCATTCTCAAAGAAAACAGGAGCAACTGCTTATTACCAGTAAAAATCAGGAAGTCCTCCACCGAACATGAGGTACCAAATTCATTGCTGTAACACTACCAAAGTGTTACAGTGATGCCTACCAAACCGGTCAGAATGCCTTAACTGGTTCCAGGACAGAAGTTACATGGAGTACCATATACCTGATGTAAAGGTGTATAAAGTGAACTAGAGAAGTGTTTAGTATCCAAAAACCAACGATGACACTTCAGAATACTAAACAATAACCCAGGCACCTTCCCCTCTCCAACACGAGTTGGACTTAAGAGTAAAACGTTAAGGAAAAACATACAGAAACCTAGCAGGACTGTTTAACCTGTAACCCTTCTCATACCAAAACCAAGAAAACAGGTCTTACCACCTGATTCCTTTTTTGCCGTCTTTTTTTTTTTTTAAAAGGAGATAATAAACACCTCCAAGTCATGTGTACCTAATATTGATTTTTCATATTCTGCTTATACTTTTTATATATAGAAGAACATAACTAAAATCTCACTTTAGAGTATTTCTAAAGCGGGATGATCTTGCAACCATTTTTCAAGTTCACATGCATTCTTAAGGTTGAAGGAAAAATATATATTCATATATAGCTAAGCAAATAAAACTCAATTTCATTATATGCTGTTACAGTGCTGTAAAGAGAAAATAATTTAGAAAACATTTCAAGTCTGAAATGCTTACTATGTTCAGACTAACACGAAGGCTAAGCCTATGGTGCAGGACCTGTTTTTAATCTGCGTGCAGAGACAGGAGCTACAGCAGCTCAGCATTTTTCTGATGGAGTTTTCTCTTCACCCGTCCTTTCTCCCAGCACTTTTGCACAGCTTGCTGCTGAAGCCCTCCCTGAACCTCTACTGAAGTAGCATACATTGGTAGTTCAGAACTAAAGGTCCACAGGCATTAATATTACCTCTTAAGTCAGTTTTTCAGTAAGACCAAACCACTGAACAACACAGTGCAGAGGTGCTTAATCATTCATAGTTACTCAGAAGTTCAATGGAGTACTTTAAGTTGTGTCTTCTGTAGGTGCCCTTCGCTGTCGAGCGGATTTCTGTCTACCTCTCTGAGGCGAGGGTGGAGTTTCCTGTTCAGCTTCAGCCTCCGAGGGCTCGTTGTCTCCCTGTTGGGACCCCGTATCACCTATCAATTCTCGCAGGAATTTGAATTTAGACAAAAACAATTGCCAAACCACGTACCAGCCTGCAGGAGAAAGAAAAAAGGTACTGCTTAGTTACTTCACGCAAATTCATAGTCAGCTCTCAGGCAAAGTACACCAGAAAAAGTGAGAAAAAAAATATATGATTAGCTCTCATCCTTTAATTGCCAACTCTCAACCCTAATACCCCTCCACAACACACCCACTCCTTTCTGCAGTCCTGTAAAACCAATTTGTCTCAATAAAGTTCGTCCTCATCCTGAAAGAAACGCTGAAGCACCAGGCAAGGACCTACACATCCTGAACTGTATCGCCACAGCAAGCAGTAGGTGGGTCCTCACCATTGCACAGATAAGGAGAAAGGGAATTTCAAACAAGGACTCAGGATTCATTACACGAGCACTGTAAAAAGGCAGTACTGGCTTCTACCCTCACTCAGCAAACACATCATTCTGGAAATCACATTTTAAAAGCTGCATTATATAATCACTATCAAGTACACTTGTGGAGATGTTTAAATTAATACCAAGTTTTATGATAAATTCTATTTTAAACTGCACAAGGTCTTCCTTATGTTCACTAAAAGGCCGCATCACCCAAATTCAAGGTGTTCCCTCTCTATACCCAAATCCCATTAAATTAAAATTAGCATTCTCTGGTAAATTTAGGTTCTGCTCCACTGCTAACGCTCTAGGTCCCAGAACTATGCAAGTAAGAAGTTGAGATGGTCACATTTCTAGAATATCTCTTGAAAAATATTTAAGATCCAGTTCCTCCTCTCTCTTGTACAAGTGCTTCTGTAACAGGCAAGGAACTTAGAGGTAGATATATCTAAAAAAACAAAGCCTTGCTTTTCAAAGGTCTGCCTTACCTAAGCATTGAGGTCAAGGGTGACTGGAGTTTTATTCACCGGAGAACTAGTGATAGCCCCTTCCCACTAGCTAACCAGTCAAGTTTCATCATCCATAGAAGAGGAATGTAACTTCTCTGTGAAACACAGGTAGTATAAAATTTAAACAGCTATTTGAAAATATATGCTAAATAAATAAAATATAAGCATCATCTGCAACACCAAAAAGTCATCTATCTTGCATAGAACTATGAATTAATACTCCTATTCTCTGTTCAGAAGGTCTTGCTAGCTATTTAAGCCTATACTGATGACCTAAGCAAATATTAAGAGGCCTATTTTACAGAGCTAGGCAAACCCCTCCTCCCAATTACACAGCTGTCAGCAGAAACAGACTTACAAGTGTGGACAACAGAGACGTATTAGGGAAGGGGAAGAAAGACTAATACGTGACACTTGTGTAACCATGGCACCACTATTTTTCTTCCTCTTCTGTAATCAGTCACACCAATATGAGCAGGCCATTGCTTAGGAGGAAAGAAGATCCCATCCTTCCCCTCCCTCCTAGAATACTTTTCACTTCCTGCAGACTTTCGATTTCCGTAACTTCGCTGCTGCTGAGGAAAGTTGGAAGAAAGCTTTTATATGACAACCTTTTACGATCTAAATTACTTCCTAAAGCCTACACCGAGTACTTCCTTTTCCATCAATACCTAAACCTTTAAATGACTTGTGATTAAATCGTATCTGATGTCCCACAAACGCATTAAATCCCCCTGCACCTAGAAAAAAAAAAAACCTCAGTGGCAGATGTCTGGTTTTAGCATCTTTTTTCTTTAAGATCTAGAAGGAAAAACTGAAGTAGCAGCTTTCTGAAAGTTGTTTCCATTGAGGAACATTTCAGGTCTTTGGGACCTTCAATGCTGGGTACCTTCTGAAGACCATAAATCAATCCATTCTTCTCATGGATCTAAACACCATTAGAAATACCATGCTCATTTCTAGTCCACATGGGAAAGAAAACACATAAAATATTCCAAGTGAATATAGGTCACTTGCAAGAAAGCGAGACCTAAGCAGAATATTACAAGCTATTTAAAAGTTTCTTCAACTCACCGATTTGTTGACAAGAGACAAAATTTGAGACGCTAGACTCAGAAGTGCATGAAAAGCATGCAGTACACTCTACTAAATCCACCTAAGCATATGCACATGTGGGGAAACTCTCAGACACAATTTTTTTCAGGGGGGTTGCATCTGTCTTTTTGCTAGGGTTGTTTAAAATCTTAACATCTGCAAAGTTAATTACTGTGAATCAGACATTACTTCCAGAGAACGCTACAGGCGGAGGTAGGGAAGAGCAGCAGCCAAAAATATTTAACGTATTTGGTATAAATAAATACTCCATTGAGAAGTATTTTAACTTAGGCTAGACAAAGCAGACCACATGCTTCCTCTATCATTACAAACAGGCCACTTAACACACAGAATTATTGGGAGGGGAATAATAAAGAACACTTACAGTTCATTCCCAGACACTCTCAAGAAAAGCGTTACTTTTATTCTATGTTTGGTTTTGGTTAGATCACAATGGTCTGAGTATCTAAAATACCAAGTACCATAAACAGACTTTAGAGCTCTTCAGCTGAAGACTACAAGACAGTGTAAACAATCTGCCAACAAGACTGGTTGTAGTCAACAAACCACCAGATCAATGATAATAGCCAAGTGAAACCAACCACAATGCAATGCATTGAAAAGAAAATTACAACAGGCTTAGCCAGTAACAGTGGGAGGGTAACCAAGCCCGAAAACTAGAGTTTCAAGACCTCACCAGATCACCCAGCCTGTACCAAAGACATTTACATATAAGGTAATCACAGGAGAAAGATTTCTTTCTTTCAGTTGCTCTAGTTACAGTGCCAGCTTGAACAGAAAGTTCAAAAAACAAAATCCCCACAACAAACACGCTTGGCTGAATCAAGACTGCCTCTTCAGCTGAGACTCCCTGTCGCATCACTGTCACTACACAAGTAAGAATTTCCTTGGAAATAACGAGATTACTAAAGAACAAGTTATTCTGGGTAACAGAAACTCTCTCCAGCAACAATACCAACTAGACACACCATTAAAAAAAAACACACACACACAAAGCCTGGAGGCAGATTCACAGTACTGAGTTACTTCTGAATCAGAAGGCAATGCATTTTCTATTAGTTTCTCAACCTCTTAAGAACATCGCAGAATGTTAACACCTGACATCATGCCATGCTTTAAAATTACATTAACAGTGTATTTTTTAAAAAGAAAATAATTGCAATGTAATTTAAAATACACAAAAAAGGAAAATGGGCATTTCCATGCATTCTTGCCTTTATGAGCTCAGTCTAGCTTTGCAGCTCTTTTGCTGTAGAGCTCTTACTGGAGCCATAAATGACACCACTGGTTTGCATCTCAAATGCTTCCACTTTGTTCAGTTAAGTCACTCTCAAAGAAGCCCTATTGGTTTAACTTCACCACACACAAAGTATTTGTGTTTATTCAGTCTTCCAGTGCTTGCTTTATTGTTTTTAGCCATTTGATTTACCTTTTCAAATCATCCTTAGCTTGATTGAACCTGTGGATGTCAAACAGCACACCCACAACACACCTTCAGCAAACAAGAAGCGATGACATGCAGACTATAATATTTCAATGTTTAATGTCCAAAGAAGTTGCCTCTCAGAGAAGTAAGCCAGATCCAACACTACATCATCATAATGCAAAACAGGGGCTCCTGCTCTTGGTGTAGCAGGCACCGAAATCCAGAGCGAGCCAGGAAATCCTGCCTACCAAAACCAGATGGTATTTTGCATGCAGGAAAAATAGCAGTCCTCAGCCTTGCAGAGTTCAGTACTCACTAAAAGCTAGGAGCCACTGTCTCACTTCAAATGCCACAGCCAGGTGCTAAAGATACTTAAGCCACACTTGGCACTGTGCCATCAGTATGTCAACCCCTCTTATGAATTGTGATGCAATGTGTTTGTGAAGATGGGACCGCGAGTCAAAGCCTCTTTTCCTGACTCACAGATGTACGTAACATCTATGCAGTATCAGGATGTTAACAGATTTTATGATTTGACTACGCTTTATTAAAGCTACCTTTTCTGTTCCTTCCCACACCAGCTCTTAGATCTTTATAAAGGGAAAAAGAAACAAAACGATCCGACTACAATGTTACTTCCCCTCAAAAGGTGAGGGGTACAAGTGTCAGGTCCATGTATTTCATTCAGCTTATACTGGCTTGTACACAAAAAGCTAAGGGAGGGTCTTTTTACTGGAGCGCATTTTCCTTTTCCATCTGAATCGGGAAGAGCAAACAAAACAAAAAAAAATGGTGCCAATATGGAGTGCTGGGGTAAAGCAAACTGAATTCTCTTATGTCAAATACAAATTAAGCCAAGAAAGGAAGGAAGGAGATGCAGAAATGGCACAAGACAGAGTCCGAAGATCTGACTTCTATTTCTGACCCTACTATGGACTTTCTGTGCAGTCTTGCAAGATCATTTTACCTCTGTATCCATAATGATTTGAAAATAGAATGCTATTACTCCAGCACATTAAGATTAATTTAGAACTGGGGTACCCCCAAGATGAATGTTGCCTGTATTCAAATGCTGAAGCATCCACCACAGAAAATCTTAAGCAGCTATAGCTGAAAAAGAAAGGGAGCCCTGAGCTCTAGATGCTAACCTGAGATTTGTTCTACTCTGAGCAGTGTTAGATGTCTTCTGTGACCATGGACAAGTCACTTCAATGCTGCGCCATTTTTAAGATGTAGAACATATACTGCCCTAGTGGACAGCTTTGCTATGGAGATCAGACTGAAAGAAGCACACACTACTCTGACACTGGAGTAATAGAAGACATCAGGTGACACAGTCCTTGGCTCTGCACAGCTCCTTAAACCTGGTCTCATTTAATGCAACACTCAGCCACACGCTGCTTGCTGACATCACAAGGAAACATGCTCTTCTGATATCTCATTTCTAACAGTTTCAAAATTCAACTTCAAATTAAAGGCTATTTTCTCTTTATTGCAGATCTAATGGAACATGACTTACCTCATCTTTTCAAGTATACAATATGTTTATAAACAGTTTTGTAACTAACACATTAAGTTATTCGGGCAGAATTTAGGGCTCAGATGTTTTCCCATCTGCAACTGAATTCAGACCTGTGAAGCAAACCACACATTTGTGTCAGCACTTTGAGTTACATGATTTTTCTTTTAAGGTCATGTCTCTCAAACCACATCTCATTAGCCTCTCTTGCCAAATGAGATGAATGCTTCCATCTGTTCCACTGAAGGCATTTCTGCAATTTCACATGGCTCCATGCGTTACTATATTGGGAAAAATAAAACACACTGAAGCAAGCAGTACTAGAGTTCACCTTTACTAGTATTTTATCTTATTCTATAAGCTTGGCTGTGCCAGAGTTTCTCACATCAACAGAGGAACATGGAATATACAAAAGCAGCAATGAGACCACCAGAGAGAAACCAGAGAAAGGAAATCAGAAAAGGTGGGAATAAAGAAAGTGGAAGCAAGTTACCTTAGTCACACTTTTTAAAAAAGCAACTGAAAAATTGCTATGTTTAAAGTCCCTGAATGGTTTCTATGTCAGATGTGATCGGTTTACAAATAGAGATGTTGCTAACTGCAAGCCTTCCATGCTTCCTAACAAACTGAGATTAACATTGAAAGTAGCAGTTGCAAGCATCCAGAAATGTTTAAACAAAAATAAACGAGGTTATTTATTTGAAGTACTTTTATAGACATAAATGCCTAATTCAGGCATACACATTTATATCAGCCAGTTTCACAGCCATACAAAAAGCAACTCCTGATAGTTTGTGCTTTGAATTTTATCTTTTCACTTTAGAAAAAATGATAAAATGAATGTTTTCCTCCATTATTTCATTTTTGAGAGTATTTATCACATCATGTCTGTGACAAGCAGCATAAGTCCACGTGATCCTAGAATGTTTCCTGGATATTAAGTCTATTGTTCTCTGCAAGCATTCACACCCTGAGTCCTTTTATAAGCCACTCAAAATCCAAGTTACAGCTCTTTACGCTCCTGTTTCATTACCTCTCACCAGATGGCTGTAAATTATTCTTATCTCATCAAGCTTACTCAAGGTTGTATCCAGCCATTCTTGTGTCAGGTTTGTCCATTAATTAATGTGTATGTCTCACTAGCTGGCATTTACCATCATACCTAGCACCCTGTCTCCCTGGGAGTCACAGGCTGCAAACACTAGGGACCTGTCAGTAAGAAGGTGTGTAAGAAACTGCCCATCACTGGCACAGAGAAACAATTACACTGGAAATAGCTTGTGCTCAGGTTTTTTCTAGTAGTGATCTTGACACTGGTTTTCATTAATATTTTCCATTAATAATCATGGCACAAGAACTAGAAGTGTACCAATATTAATGAATGCTGTATGATGGCAAAAAATAACTACAAATACTGTAAATCATTATCAAGTCCTATTGGGTCACTTCTAACAGGGTAACAGTTCAATTCCCCCCCCCAAAAAACAATGAACATGTCACAGATTTCAAAAGTACTGAACACAGGAAGCTGACTTTTTGTAATTTGAAAAGGTGACCTTTAGCAAACATTTTATAAGCTCTGATACTGATGAAATTGAAGTATAATGAAGGATTCAAAGCATTCATTGAATCCAAGTTGAACGTACAATAGAGAACTCCAAACAGCTACATATTTATAAGCCACTTAAAAATAATTTATTAATTACTTTTGCTGTCTTTAAGCAAGAAAGCACTTAGAGAGATGTTTAAGTTAGCAAGAGCCCTTAGTATTTCAATTCCATTTGTCACATACAGCAAAAGCTGGAAGGCACAGAGAAAATTTCCAATTTTGAATGGCATGATGCAAAATCATTCTAATCTTTCAGCATGACAGTAAGGAAAGATCTCATATGCATAATAAAAACTTTACTAAAGTACCACATTTCACCTTCTAAAGATGAAGTGGCCACACAACATACAACAAGCATACAGAAATTTGACCAAGTGACTTAGGTCACTGCTTAGCCTGTAAAAATAGACAGTACAGGACCCAGGAAAAGAGCACAAGACCAGGGAAAGTATACAAGTATATACCCTTGCAGTCCCAGTTATCTGTATTGCAGAAGTTTCCTCATCTGAGTGTTAGTACTGTGGCTTAAAGATGTTGACCTTTCTTCCATAAACTTTAAATGATAAAGAGTTTCAGCATCCAAAATACTATTTTGTTCATGAGCTTTACACAAAGGAGGAATAAATTGAAAAGAATTTTGTTTTAAGCTTGTTGATCAACTTTATGTACTCCAGTTCCTCTAGAATGATGAAATTTCACAACCGTTCCCAGTTCACCTTTTTCATTCTACTCTGTTATAAAACCATCACCCTTCCTCCAGTCATCTGTTTTCCAGGCTAAACACATCTAACCCATTTAGAGTTTCTTCTCTCTTTTTGAAAAGAAATTAGGACTTTGTTTCAAATAAAGGTAATACACTTTAACAAGAAAATACACTGTTTGTGACACATGCACATGGTAGATTCCTGGAGCAATATAATGACATTTTCCATTTTATTTTAAACTTCTAATGTTTGATTTGCCTAGTTGCTTTCTACAAAGCATTAAACAGATATTTTGGAGAAATGCTTGCAATTATACTTCAGCTATTCTAATCCTTTCTTTGGGATACTAACAGCTCAGTTTGAAGCCATTGTATTTCCCCACATAGGTCATGCATGCATACATTTCACACTTCTGATGTGCATTACTCCATACATGTTACTACTGGATTTCACCTCCCATTTTACTATCCAGTCCCCTGATATTGCAAAATCTTTTCAGAATGCTTTGCTGTTTTGTATTATTACATTAGTATTTTATGTCAGCTGACTCTTCACTTTGCTCCCCTGGTTTTCAAAAATCACTTACAAATCCACTTGGCATTTGTTCCTTTCTCACAAGCCTTTAACCAGAAGCTATGGCAGTTTGAGTTTGGTGGTGGTGGTGTTTTTCAGGGTGTTTTTCTAGAGTTCAGCGTATTGACCACAACATCCACACACACACTACACTGCTGATTCCCTCCAAGAACTCCAACAGACCTGCAACTCCTGCCTCCCATTGAAATAACCCTTCTCTCTGCATTGAAAAAAATAAGGAAAAAAGGCAAGTCAGGGATCCACATAAGAAAAAAACCTCTTCAGAGCTGCCCTCTATCTTTTCTGGCAAACAGACATCAAAAGCTGAGGGATAGCAGCAGGAAGTTTACTTCTTCCATTCACTGGCATTTCAGACCGACGTACAAACTGCAGAGTCTGTTCAGTAAAAAAGCTATCAGCTTCAGATTAGTCACCGAATTAAGCTCTGGAAGCATTTCAAGGCTCAAAATTATGTGGAAACAAAGAGAAGGGGGCGCTGCGAAGCGCACCCGCTCCCCCACACGCCAGGCACGCTGCCCTTTCATTTCCTTCAGTCAATCTGAGCACAGGAACCATCGGGGGGTTGGGGGGGGGAAAGCTGGTGGGGGATGGGGGGATATCGGGGGGAGGGGATGGGGGGATATGGGGGGGAGGGGATGGGGGTCGAAAGGGGTCGGACACCGGCACTACGCACCGCCGCGAGGCTTGCCCTCCCGCACCCCCCCCCGTCCCCCCGCCGAGGCGGGCGGGCGGGACTCACCGCACAGCATGAAGAGCAGCACGCAGGCCAGGGTGGCCACGATCACCAGCAAGGTCAGCCCGATGCTCTGCCACATGGCGCCGGCCGCCTCCCCCCCGCCGGCGGCGGCGGCAGCGGGGGCCCCTCCTGGAAGACGCCTCCCCGCCGCGGCAGCCGCTCGGCCGGGCCGGGCCGAACCCTACCGGCGGCCGTCAGGGCCCGCTCAGCCCCGCGGGAGGGGCGCCAGCGGCGGTCGGGGCCCGGCCGGCCCCTCCGCGGGTCACCCCGCGCCCGGCCGCCTCAGGCACCGCGGGGCTGAGGTAAGGGCCCGCCGGCGGCTACGGGGAGGAGGCCGCGGCTCAGCATCGCTGCCCCCGAGGAAGGCAGGGGCAGCTCCGCGGCCCAGCGGGGAGGGCGAGGGGAGCTGGGAGGACCCGGGCTGAGCCGGCAGCGGCACCAGCCCCCCCCCCTCTGCTCCCGCCGCTTCACAGCCCAGCGTAGCCAGCGGCGGCCGAGAGCCGGGGCGGGCCCCCGGGCGCGGCGGCGTGACGCCGGACGGCGCGCGGTGCATGCCGGGAGTTGTAGTTCGCCTTCCCCCGCCCCGCGGCCGGAGCGGGCGGGCGCCACCTGCCAACGGGAACAACAAATCCCGGCGTGCCCCGCGCCGGCCCCGGCGGCGCCAAACGGCCGGGGGCAGCTGTGACCCCTCGCGCGGGAGTGTGGCGCCCCCGCCCCGGGGGAGGCTGAGGGGGGCTGAGCCCCGCGAGCGGCTCGGCTGGCCCCGCAGCGCCGCCGCTCCCTCGGCCGGCAGGCAGCGGCTGCCCGGCTACGGGCCAAGGCCTGTAACGGTTGTGTGAGGCACCGGGGAGCAGCCGGTGTGGTAACAAACAGGTGTGGCCGTGGCTGAAGCCCGGCGGAGCAGGTGTGTGGGACAGATTGCTTTCCCTAGGGGGATTAGTCAGGGTGAGGCCACCTGATCCCGAGTTACTCTTTTTTTTTTTTTTTTTTTTTTTTTTTTTTCCCCCCCCCCTCTTGTTATTGTTGCCCTTGGTTCCCCTTCTTTGATCAATAAGGGGGCAGCAGGACTACTAGGCCTTAAACCCAGGGCAGTATTTTAACGTCTGTGCCACCCCAGTGGCGTTACAGTTTCCCATGACCTTGGCTCTTGCCCTCTGTTGACATTGTAGTGATTCATCAAAGCTGGACTTTCCCACTTATGAGAAATCTGAGGAAGTGCAATCTTCCAGGAATGGTGAGATAAGTGCGAGAGAATCTTGATTCTGAAAAGGACTTTGCTGTTAGCGCTGGAATAAGGCTGTAACTTAACTTTATAAAGTAAGAGACACTAGTTCCTGTTTCTAACGCTACTGAAAATGTGTGTTTAAATTTGCTACTACAGAAGCCTAATTTCCTGTGGAGAGGTCACCATTGCAGTGAGATGTCAGAGAAAGCTAATCCATTTCTCCTTTGTGTTTGTTTTACAGATTATTTAAAAATCTACCCTTTTAAATGAAGCTAAAAAAATCTCAGTTTTCTGCTCATTGAGCATGCCACGTGCTTCCTCCTTTCAAGGTACCCGTAAACCAGAATGACTTGCACATGCAGTCCTCCATTCACATCCTTAAATTTGCTGTCACTTCACCAAATTGAGGAGTTTTCTTTCCGTTCCTAGCCTTCTCTCCCAACATTCCTGGCCCTCTAGTACTCTGCCTAACCCACTCAGCAGGTGTTTTGCAAGTATTTAATTTGAAACATGGTTTCTGTTATGTCTCGGGAAGTTTGTACTTTTATATGTCTCCTGATCTTTAAATGTCACTCTAATTCTAGCCTAAGTAGTTGTTACACATATTTAAGCAAGGTTTCTTCTGTATTGCAAACAAACAGCAAACCAGGAACAGTTACTACCATATTAACCTTTGAAAAATATTTGTTTCCTCCTAGCTACACTGTTCTCTTTCTCTGAATTTTTACTTATCATCTACAGTTAAAAGTAAGTTCTCTGGGTATGGGACCACCACTTTGTGATTCCTGTAAAACGGTTCTCACATTTTAGGGCTGCTAAAATATTTTGGATACATCATCCTATGGTTCCAAACTGGAACATGGATACACGCATATATATGTATACACTTGCATCACATTTATGTGATCAAATATACATGATACCATCCAAGGCAATATAGTAGGAAATAAAGATGAAAACAAGTAGCAATTAGACTTCTCATATTACACTACACAGTTAAGAGAGCCTTTTAATCAACTTATATTCAGTTTGGAAGAACTTAATTTTATTTATGTAAGTGTCCCATTCTCTAACTCATCCACCAAGCTAGTCACCTTGTTGTAGAAGACCATCAGGTCAGGTGGGCGTTATTTCCCATTCATAAGTCTATGTAGACTACTCATAATCACCTTCATGTGTTTGGAGACCATTTCCAGGAGGATTTTCTCCATGACCTTTCCAGGGACAGAGGTGAAGCTCACTGGCCTGTAGCTCTCCAGATCTTCCTTCTTGCCCTTCTTGAAGGCAAGAGAGATGCTTGGTCTCCTCTGGTCTTCAGGAACCTCTCCCAGTCACCGCTGTGTTTCAAAGATAATTGAGAGTGGCCTCGCAATGATGTCAGCTACGTCTCTCAGCACCCAAGACACATCCTCTCAAGCTCTGTGGACTTAGGTTTTTCCAGTTTGTTTAAGTGCTCCCTAACCTGGTCCTCCTCCACTGACTGTAAGTCTTTCTTGCCCCAGACTCCCTGTAATCTTGGTGTCCTGAGACTGCTGAAGGCCAGTGTGGATGAACTGCTGAAATTGTCCTCAGGACAGACAACAAGTAAGAAAGACTTTGTAGCATAATGGCTGAAGCACTTAAATGAGAGGTAGAAGTTCAAACCCCACAAGCACTGGCAAGGTATGCACTCCAACCAAGCCATAAGATAAAAAGGAGAAACACTTACTCTTCCAGCCATTTGGTAAATACAATCTTCGTTATCCTATTTTTCCTAATATGAAATAAAGCTTTTTATTTGGGGCACTCGGAACATGTTGTTAATTGAAACATATATACAGTTTTCCACCTGAATGAAAAAAACCAAACATAATATTGTATGCATTTTATCTAAGACTTTTCTTCAGATCAATATTATATGAACACATACACATCTGTCCCGCTAGATGGCATTTCACGTGCTAATGCACCAGAAATCTGTACCAATACCAGTAATGATGCATTTGGAATAAGTGAGCTACAATGTGGCTATTATTTTTCAAAAGGCTGTGAAATTTCACAGAAGGAAAAAATGATTAGTGCTGGACAGATGAGGTTTTCTAATCACTGAAGTTCAGAAATAAGGTTGTTTATACAAATCCAAGCTTGTTCTATCCAATTCCTTATGTGTATATGTACAATACAGAATTACAGAACTGAATATAGCTCATCCGTTCCCTGAAGACGATGGCATACTATCAATATTCTACATTTAATACTTTTTCCTATGATACTTAACACTGATCAACCTTTCCACATCTTCTCTCTCGGTGTGTACAACCACATACTCATTGAGATGTGTTTTGGGGGTGAAGGAAGGAGGACAGTCAGGCCATCAAGCAGCAAAGGGACTGCAGCACAAGACCAGTGAGCAGACCTGTGGAGGGCATCTGCCAAACAGTGCACCTGACCATGGGCTGGCTCAAAGCAACAGCATTTGATGTGCTTCTGCAGAGCAGCAAAGCCACACTGTGCTCAGGATAGGAGAGCTAAAGGCTAGTGCCAGGGAAGAGCGCTGCAGATGCTGAGGGCACAAGCCTTATTTTCAGGGTGTGAGAGCAAATGCATCTAGACTAACCAGTTGTTTCACAGCAGTCATTTAACTAGTGTTTGTGTCTGCGTAGCAAGATGAGGTGAGGGATGTTATTATCTACCATTCACCAAGGACTGAACTGAGCTGAAATACACATTTGAACTATCAACTAATTTTGGATGTGCCCCTTTTCATCAGGCATATGGGGAAACTCTCATGTTTCCCTTGCATTTAATTTATTTGTAGCACAGCTTTTGCTAATGTCAAGTGCAGCCGCAAGTGCTCAGCACTTTGACAAAGCTACACTCAGTTACCTTGAGGCAAAGAGCAGAAGGAAGAATAAAATCATTGACTAGCTGTAGAAAAAAGATATTTACATGATATCCTGTAACCACATGGAAATTTTGTTATATAAGGAGTGTATGCTAGTGTTGAAAAGGAATTTCAGCCACTCTAACAGGATTATCTTTTCCTCTTTTGCAGACCCTTGCATCACTCATGGTTTCCTGTTTGTTTATTATCATCTGCATCATGCATTGATGAAGCAGGAGTCTTGCCAAAGGCTATTATTGTAAATAAGGCTTATTAAAATGAATATGCACAAGAACAGCAAGTAATCCAGGTGGTTTTTGTTCTATGGTGTCCTAATTTTTTAATCCTTCTCTTGGTACATACAATATCTTTGAAGGTAACTGGGAAGCATACCAACTACTCGAGCCATAGCAACATACAGGAGCTTGAGTGCCTGCCACTTGTACCCCAGAAGCTGGCCAGGTAGTAACAGTTCATGCAGAAGGTGCAAAATGTAGCCCTTTATTCAGAATATGCTGGGTGACCTTCCCCCTGCTACCATTCTTTTGACATCAAGACATTTCTATTTCCTAGGGCAGGAGTACAGAGAACAGCTTGCTTCCACCCCTTTCCCACTGCGTTACACCATTAGGCATCACACTGTGAGCTCTTTGGTGTAGGTCTCAAAAATACAAGACCATGATCCCAAACTGGGACCTCTGTATGCTACCCTAACACTAAATACTAGAAGGTGTGAGAGAAATCATTCAGGTCCACCATTAAATACTAGCAAGTATGAGATAGATCGTTCAGGTCCACCCAGAACTCACAGCGAGTTAATACCACCAGGCTCCTCACAGAAGACCTGCAGACAGCAAGGAACAGCACATCTAACTACAGTCTGTTGTAACAACGCAGCTGCAGTTTTTGGTTCGGAACTGTTCATCTTTTCCCAGTTTTGGCTGACTTAAATGAGTAAGACAGCCTATTTATGTAAAGATGATAAGCATAAAAGGGATGAGAAAACTCTATGTAAATTTATAGAATACCAAACTACATAACTAAACTGTACCTGTGACTGCAACCAAGGACTTTTTCCTGGTCACGTTGCTTTCCAGCTTTGGCTTTAGCCTTTTAGAAGTAAATACCAGCAGCTTACTTCTTTCCAGAAGAGGGTGCTAAAACATAATATTTATTACAAGAACTGCAAAACTGCCCCGTTGCTCCATTCCATACTTCATACTTCAGCATGAGTTTATTGTGGCTTAGTTCTTATTTTATGTCCTAGCAGCTGGCAATTTAATACAAGTCTGCTGTACAGACATATTACACCAGATGTAGTTTCAAAAACAACAAGCATAGAAAAAGTGACATTATAGAAAGAACTAGCCACACCAGAGGAAAATAAGAAGACAAACTTTCAGATCCATTTTGGTAAATTACAAGGCCTTTTTGCTTTAGCCTGATTACTCAGATTTGATTCAATGCAGTTTTATTACTGACAATTTTCAAGCATTCAGAGCTAACAAAATTTCTGTCACATGGACCTTGTAACTCCCCATCATGTCACTAGCAGACCCGAGATCAATAGGTACTTAACCATTGTCCTGTGCCAATAAAATTAGGAAAAGAATGGCTAATGGAAGAAAGATGATCTCCCATCTGAGCTAGCTGCTAAGGGAAAGAAGAGACATTTTGCCAGTGAGCTGGACGTATGCTATGGACAGGACAATTCCGTGAAACAGGAAAGTCCTGAGTTTAAATTCCAAGTTTTGGAGGAGATCATGACCAAGAGCAGTCATTGTTAATGGTAGACATGTCTGATTTCACTTTTCTTTCCCAAACTAAAACTTTATCCTACTCATTGAAACTGAGCAGGAGCTGAGAGTTGCCAGTAGTTGGCTGATCAGTGGTACCTTATCCACACGGTTTCCTGCTGAGCTGCAAACCCAGTGGGACCTGGTGGCTCCAAAGTCATTGCAACTCAAAGCTGTTTTTCCTAAGGTGCAGAGATATCCAAAACCTGACTGGACACAGCCCTGGGCAACTTGCTGTAGGTGGCCCTGCCTGAGCAGAGGGATGCGACCAGATGAATTCCAGAGGTCCCTGACAACCTCAACCCTTCTGTGATTCTGTAAGTTAGGTAGTTTGTGATGAGGTCCAACCTACACCACCTACACCAGCAAGGCTCAAGCTATGTCTCTGTGGTATTTCACTGTGAACAGTAGTTGTTGTGTAACAGCATCGCCCCAGAATGAAGTGCTGTTTTAATTGCAGCCACTTACTCTCCTTGTTTCCAGGGAATTTCAGCTGGAACTAAGCAATTCCATTTGCTCACATGTTGACTTATTTTTCTGCCTTTCCTCTCAGCACAACATGCTGTTCAACAGCTGCTCAAAGCTAACGTGTGTGGCAGAGGTCTGCTATGCTCAGTGCCCGGGATCCAGCTAAAAGCGTGGCATTGCCCTCCATACAAAACAGGTGAATCCAAATCCTGCCACAGCCCTTAAATCTCCAAATTCAGGTCATTAGATATGTGTTAAAAATATCCATAATACTATTACAGCTTCTTTCAGCTGCCAGCAGAATCCTATTTGTTTCCTATGCATGCCCTCACTGGAGACATTATTGTTTTGACAAAAAAATATATAGAAGGAACTATTATAAATATATAGAAGGAATTACTGTAAAAAATTATAGAAGGAAACTACATTAATTAGTATTAATATAATGTATCAGGTACAAGGAACTCAAGAAATTAAAAATGTTACATCTTTACCAAACTTGAAGATATGTTTCCTTTCTGTTTCAGACAAAGAAAAACAAGAGTAAAGAAAAAAACGTACCATTTTCTTAGGTCTGGATTTGGCTTGACGTACTAACTCCAGCCTGTTTGGACCATAAAGAAATGGGAAGAAAAATTGTGAGGCTGAAGCATTCCAATGCACTGGGTCACTACCACGTTTCTCTAGTCGGCTTCCAAACTGCATCTTGCTCTACAGCACCCAAAGAGTAATCTTTTGGGCAAAGAGGACAATTTTCTGCTTGGGGAACAACTCTGGGGACAGAACAGATAACAAAAAGTATTTTTCTTCAATATTTCAGGACAGTCTGTAGTAACACAGGAAGAATTAAATGAATAACCTAACAAAAAGATGAATTAGAGGAATGGCTGGCAGCTCAACCTCAGGGATTACAGCAGTTCCATATAGACTAACACACCGGAATTTGGGAAGCTCAAGCAAACAAGTCTGCATCTATAAAAGTGGGCTAGAAGTTAGGTGAGGGCACGCTTTCACAGGAAGTTTCTGGCAGTGTCATTTCTGTGCAGGCAGGCAGCCCCGGGAAGACAGCCATTCTCCCAGCCTTTGGCATCCCTCTGTGTCTAGCTCCAGGAGAAAGCAAGGGGTCAAGGAGTACATGAACAAAGAACCTACTGGGAAGGAAGTCTCGAGGTTCAGAATGTCAGCGCTACATTTTGGACAAATATAGGCTGGCTATACATCAAGTACACTTTACCTTGTGAAGATGCTACCTGTCCTGCACCACACATGGTCCCCTTAGCTTCTTTCCACTGCTTGTGCCACTGGAACCGGGAAAGACTGTTCTCTAAGCTCTGGTCAACAAAACTCTGAACAGACAGAACTGAGAGGGCAGCAATGGGAGTGCATGAATGAACTTGTCATTTTTGACAGGTTTTCATTTAGAAAATAAAAATGGAGAATTTTAATATTTTAAGGAAGATCGTTTTAATTTCACATGCCAAAGACAGCTTTATTAAAAACAGGGGAAAGCAGCAGGATGTTTTCAATAAGGTTTGATAGTTTAAATAAATGTTTTATATGAGATACAAGGTTTCGTTAGCAGTTTTGAAGGTGTGAAATTTTGTGTTTGTTCCACCAGGCACAAAGCCTCGCCTCTTCCCTGACCTGTTTTATATCAGTGGCAGAGTTGTGTTGAGGTCAGTAGCTCCTGCTCTGTGTGATTTTTACCTCTCCCCTAACCAACCTAAATAAACAATTGCTTATCAGTTTCTCCCCGATTGACAGATCTCCAGACAGATTACACAGTTAAGCGGTGGGGTGATAGTGGTCTCACTTTGCGTGGAGGATTCAGGGCTTCAGGTCAGAGACCTTCAATGGCAAATATGAGTGCTAGGCATAGACCCAACCCTCTGCTCAATGCAACAGTCATGTCAGGATCAGAGCAGCCAGGCTCCTGCCTCCTCCCAGAGCAGCTCGTTGGTGGACATC
This sequence comes from Falco peregrinus, assembly GCF_023634155.1. Lineage (NCBI taxonomy): Eukaryota > Metazoa > Chordata > Aves > Falconiformes > Falconidae > Falco > Falco peregrinus. The sequence continues at coordinate 96,512,960 of NC_073723.1, read as the reverse complement.
CCTTGGAATGGAATCTTCCCAACAGTTTTGCCAGAGGCTGATGGCCACTGCTGGAAGGGTGGTCAGGCACTGGAGTAGGCTGCCAAGGGAGGTGGTGGAATTACCATCCCTGGAAGTGTTCAACCATCGATACAGCGCTTGGGGGCATGGTTTAGTGGTGGACTTGGCTGTGCTGGGTTAACAGTTGGGCTTGATGATCGTAAATGCCTTTTCCAACCTCAACGACGCTGTGATCCTGCACCTACGCTGACGCCTGGGACAGCCTCACGCAGCCTCCTCCGCTACTGCATCCCACCCCCCGCGGAGGCTCACCACCACCTCCCCATCCTCCTCTTTGCAAGCCCCCCCCAGGAGGGGGGACCCGCAGGAGCCCAGCGCGCCTCGCCCCGGCCGCTGCCGTGGAGCCGGGAGCCGTTCCTGCCGCCCCGTGGGCGGGGCCGGGGCGGAGGCGGGGCCGGGGCGGAGGCGGGGCCGTACGCGGCGCAGCGCGGCAGAGCCGGCCCGGCGATACCCTGGACAGCGCCTCGCCGCCGCCGCCGCCATGGTGAGTGCCCCCGGCCGCGCCGGCCCCGCTGCCCCCCGGCCCGATCGCGCCCCCCTCCCGGGGCCGTGCGGACGCGCCTCGCCGCGCCCCGCTCCTCCGGGCCCCCCCTTCCCCCACGGGCCAGGCTGGGGGAACACACATGCCCTCAGCCGCACCCCCGCACCCCGCGGCGAGGGACCCGGGGTGGCGGGGGGAGCCCTGTGCAGTCCCAGCCGTGCGAGGCGGGGACGGTCCGCGGGCGGCGGGAGGCGGTGCGGGCAGCCCCGGTGCCCGCAGCTCCGCAGGAGGCTTTCGGGAGCCGGGGGGCGCCCCCAGCCCCCCGCCCTCCCCCGCTCCTAGCAGGTGCGTTTTTCTCTATTTCGAGGTGGGTTTGAGCACGTTACGTAAACGGATTATTCCCGGCCGTGTGTTAATAGAAGCTCCTGTGTTAAGTCATACAATCTGCAGCGGAACATTTTGGTTTTTTCTGTGTAATGAATGAACAATGGAGGTTTAGATTCCAGTTTAGCATTTAAGGGAGTTAAAGTGGAACAATGCGGTCACCTATTGCATGAGTAGGACCGTTCCCCTGCAGCACACTGTGTCTTTGCAGCCATAGTAACTTCCCCAAAGGAGCTCACTCTGGTTGTAAGCAGTCGTGCACCCAGTATAACGCCAACCTTACAGACTAGGACGGTATCATACAGGTATTTTGCAGCCTTAAAGCCTGAGGTACAGCGGGGATGAATAACCTGTCCAAGCTTCTTGTGTCAGAAGCTTGGGACATGATTGACAGTAGAACCTAGTTTTCCTTTCATATGATTTAACAACAAAAATACTTTTTTTCCAATGTCTTTGCATCGTGTATAGTAAATTCTGCCTTCCTGGCATAGCAATCAATTTGGAATTTCCCCCCCGCCCCAGCAATTCAAACATGAATAATATTCAAATAGTCTTTCCATGAATTAACTTGAGTTCTCTTCCTAACAGTCACGTATCCATCTGCTGTCGGTCTGAATCTCTTTCTTTTATTTACTCTGTTTGCAATCAGCTGAGACTTAGGATGACAGAAAGGAAAAAACCCTTGTCCTGGTTTTGGCTGACTCCTTCCAGGACTGAGATGAAGTCAATTATACTGGTGCAAATCAAGGAAAAATTCATTGGTAACATATGCATTGGCAACTTAGTATTTGTACTAATGGAAATGATAGCTGACACCTACCCTTAACCTGTTATTTCTGGTTCTTAGAGCTGTTTAATTAACCTTGAAATTATTCTTGAAACAATGGGCAGCGATATCCAGTAATCGTCATTCAGACCTGGGTTTCTATTAGCAGGTTTTGCTCTTCTGTATCTCCAACAACCTTAGTGGTGAAAAGTTGCTGAGCTTTCCTAAGCCTTGTCACTTATGCATACAAGCATTTGGGGAGGGGGGAGAACAGCCAATTTGGGAAAATCCTTAAGGTGGTGTAAAGGCTGAAGGTTGCTTTGGCTCTAAAAGTTTGGAAGAGTGTCCTTGGAACATTAGCTACTGAATGTAGAACCTGAACTGATGAAAACTGTTGCGATGAGGCTAATGCAGGGTTAAAAGTTACAGCACGTTAATGTCTAAAGGGACCTGGATCTTGGGGGCAGGGGGATGCATGGACATGGGAGGACGCTGCCAAAAGTATCAGGAGTAAATGAATAACAAACATAAATTTTTGCCCCAAGTAGTGGGAGTAGTATTTTAGCACTCCCTTCTCTAGTGGCATAGAAATAAGTAGGTGTACGTTGGTAGCGTCCCTTCAACTCAACTGAGAGTTCCCTCAGCATCCTGGAGCAAGTAATCACTATTATTTGTAGCAAGTAGCACAAGAAAACTTTTTTTTTTGTTTTAAACTTCATTTTGCTGAAGCAGCAAACCGCAGCCTTCATCAGGCTTCAAGTGTTTCTTTGGCATCCCCACTGTATGAGGGTCACTACAGTGGGACCGTTCTTCTGTTTATGTAGTTCACTGCAGCTCTACTTGCTTCAGTGAATCTAGGTCAAATTACACTGGCTCAGGATTTGGCTGCACCCTTGAACTTTAAACCGATTATAAATTTTGATTTGTCAGTGTATTTTCCATGGGGTCAAATCCCATTTTTGACGGAGTAAGAGAGTGCATAACCTTGCACAGTGCATGGCAACTAATACTTACAACAAGACTAGGTAACACTAAGGTAAGCATAAACATGAGGACAGTGCGACGCTGTGTTTAATAGGTTCAATTATCTGTACCTCTATAACAACCCAGTTGCAGAGGGGTTATATGGACAGCAGCTGGAATATTTTTAAAATTCCCTGAGAGACTTTGATAACTGGTTATCCTGGTTTCAGCTGGGATGGAGTTAATTATCTTCTAGAAGCTAGTACGGTGCTGTGTTTTGGCTCTGATGTGAGACTTCAATTCCTCAGGCCTTGCTAGTGAAAAAGGCTGGAGGGGCACAAGGAGTTGGGAGGGGCACAGCCAGGTCAACTGACCCAAACTAGCCAAATTCCATACCATGGGATGCCATGCCTGGTATACACTGGAGGGGTTGGCGGGGGTGGGCAGGTTGTTTCTGGGGGACTGGCTGGGCATCGGTCGTGGGTGGTGAGCAGCTGCATTGTGCACCATGTGTTCCTTTCTTCCTTTCCCTCTGGATGTTATTCTTTCCCCTTCCCCTTTTCATTATAGCTGTTATTGTCATCATTGTTATTATTGTTCTTTGATTTTTATTCTGTTTCAATTATTAAATTGTTCTTATCACAACCCTTGAGTTTTACATTCCTGTCCAACTGTCCTCCCCATCCCTCTGGGTGAGGAGGGAGGGAGTGAGCGGCTGCGTGGTACTTAATTACCCACCGGGGTTAAACCACGACACTGGCGTAATCTGAAATCGATGAAGACAGACACCTAACTCTTCCAAGCATTCATAAGTGTCATGGCCGCCATATCAGGGTATGATGCTTGATGTGGTTTTGATTGTAGGACACGCAGAAAGGGCCCTAGACAACAAGAAACCTTTCTTCTTTATTGGCAGTAGCCAAAATAAAATCCTGCCTCATTGTCCATCAGTATTTGTTAATCACCCTGAGCACTTCCTGAAAAAGAATATTGCAAAGACAATGTTCCAGTCCCCAAAGACTGACACACAAAGTGGAAGAGAACATTTTCTGTAGACAGAGATCAATCCAGCATAAATCCGTGACTGAGATGGGAGCCAGCGCTACAGCACCCACTGTCAACAAGACCTCTCCAGCTCTGTCAGCGTGAAAAGGTAGCAGAGCTCAGCAGCCCTGCCATCCACAACCATGGCAGCAAGCCAGGGCTGTGCCAGCTGATACAGAATTAATAAGCTATGAGAAAACATGCTTAGAAACTGCATATAGAACAGGCAAAGGGACCTAAGTACTTCCACAGAAAGTCAAGAAGACACCCTGAAGCCTTTTGCATATGATGGGATTGATTAAAAAAAAACCTTCCAGGACCTGAAGGAAGAGTCCAGTGTTTCATTTGCATAGTTAATATAGATACCCGCTTATCAAAACCTGCATGCTGTCCTTGGTGTTGATCTCTTTCACCTCTAGGAAGATCCTTTGATTCTTTAAGACAGATCATTGCATCTCCATTACAAGCAGGCTGACCTGTGAAAAGAGAGAGCCTCCTGTTGTTTATCAGGCACTTGATTGTACATTCATTTAGTTTAATAGCGTCTCTTCATTTATTAAACAAGAAAGTTAATCAGATGCAAACACTTTAAACTTGAACCTATGACTCAATTAAAAGCTGGTAAAAAACCTGCATTAGTATTTTCTTTAGGTATTAGTAAACTCCAGACTAATGCAAATATAATGAGCTGGTTTATTCCCTGATGTAAGACATCTTCAAGCGTATTCAACAAAACCCCACCAGGCAGGAATTTTGCCTGATACTTTCATGCCGTGCTATATGAGAGTTTTGTTAATCACTGCCTGTAAAACTGATTTAGAAGCTGAGGCATTGATAGATCTCATACAAATTGAGTCTGAGGTCCAATGATAAAGTAATATGTCACAAGTGCAGCCTGACTTGTAACTAAAGAAGGTAAAGAAGAAGGGAGGGAAATTAGGAGGATGAAAGTAAGCGTACCACTGGTTGTTCAGAGCCAGAAAGCTCCTGGGACGAGTCTGCCTTGTGAGGTGGAAGGGCACAAGAAGGATTGCCCAGCTGCAACCAAGAAGAAACACCTTGTGAGACTGGGGGCTGCAGCTCTGCCACGTTATAAATGCCACATTTCAAGCACATCAAATTTATCAGCCCATTTGTAAGTGGCTGGCAGCAACTGAGCTTATAAATCCATTATCTGCACACACACCCCATGGCTTGCCTTAGCATACGCTAAATACGAGGGCCACAATATCTGAGTGACTGGGTCTTTACCCACAGGGCTGCTGCACAGCTGACGAGCAGAGTTCAATATGAAATAAAGTGAATATTTATGTCTTCTGTGGGGCTTCTTATCGACCCAAGTAACAGCAAAACCACTTTAGTTTCTGAGGACTAGTTATGCTCAGATCTAAGTGGGTAAGAGGGAACAGTTTACATCTTCAATAATATGACAATTACCATTATATTGGCATTAATACTGAAAGTACTCCGATTTGATGTCAATCTAACAACAACTGAGTGATTTTTTTAAATATTAAGTTCATCTAGATGATGACTTTTAAACTGCATTGCATTTCCTCTGCCTCAGTCAAAACTGGCCATGATAAAACGGTAAAGGTCAGACATCCCAAACTGAAGGAAATCAAACTCTATGTGGCAGAAGTTTTTATGTGAAGATGTGTAATTAGAGAACCAAAAATTAAGATTGTTTTCATCGCTGTTGGGAGAAATTTTTATTTTTTCCCCTAAAAAGGACGGTTATGGAAATGAAACCAGTACTACTTCATATTCTGCGTCATTATTTGAAAACCAAACACAGCAAGTAATGGGAGTTGGAAGAAGGACTGCCAAGTTTTAAATAAATATCCTAAAACCATGCATAAGGAAGCACAACAAAACCATTCTTTCCCTAGTTCTTAAAGGCTCCCTGAAGTACGTTAGTCAGTAGTTACCATTCAGGACACTTTGCAGCTAGCAAACAGCATGTGATGCAGCAGCCTAATGGGAGGAGGATAAACTTACACAGATGAGAAGTCTACAGCTGCTTTTATTTCCCCTATGTGACAATAAGCGATGCAGTTCACAGACATTTTGTGCCATTAGGGCCTTACCGCGCAGCACAGTCATTAGCATTCTTATTTGGTTTTGAGAAAAGCATCAGTCTGGGTGTTTCCATGGTATAATAGGCTTAAGAGTTTTGGGCTTTAAAATTCCAGTTTTATGTGGATTAAACTCTAGAATACCTACTGTTGGGGCTAATAGAGGAAGGGAACTAATTAGCTTGTGCACCCTCTTATCCTGTGCCAGCAGACTGTGCTCTGTTATTTGGGTTCCATACATTTTTAAGAAGGAGTGTCCCTTGAGTTCATTAGCCTGATTTAGGGTTTTAAAAGAGGTAAATTTTGACCAAAACAGGAGGAGGAGACGTAAGAGAACTTCCATGCTTTTTTTTTCTTCCTTACTAAACTTGAAAATCAACTTCCATTTCCTTCCCTCTCCTCACCCAGTCTTCTTTAATCAAGACTGAAGTCCAAAACATGAATTAGCATTTGAAATCCAGGTTTTCGCATTCAGGGATTTAAGTGAGAAATAGAAGGAAAAAAAAGTTAAGGACCAGTTAACAGAAACAAGAAGATACTTTTCTCTTTCGTTGTTGTTTTGTGTTCTTAAGTGACCCTTTGGAAAACACACATCAGATTCTGTTTATTTCTCTATATTACACATGCATTTTCACAGCCGACTTGAAGTAAAAAAATACTTTGTTTCTTGCATTTTTGCTGTGAGCATGGATAAAACCACTCCGAAAACCAAAGTGCCTTCAAACTGGCAGGGAATAAATGGTTGGCAAAGTTGATGAGGGTCATTTCCATGTCAGGGAATTGGCACATCTTTCGGTAAGGCTGCTCTGAATAGTACCATCCACACAAGCTTTCCCTCCAATTGCTGGCTGCAGCCAGCCAAGCTACTTCTATCACAGTTTAAAAGGTCAGGTGTAAGGTCGTGCAAGCTCTGCATCTGCTAGAAGTCGGTGTTTGTGGCAGAACAGTGGTGTATTATGTACAGTTTAATTTTTTCAGTACTTGTCAACAGCCTGCACAATTCCAGGGGGAAAAAACACGAAGCCTATTTTCATATTTATATGCTTGTCAATCTATTTTTTAAATCTCTTTATGTACTAAGTAATGTAATGAATTTTCACTACTGACTGGCTGCTCAGAATTACCCTCCTCCTCAAATTCAGAAGCTTGCCTAGTATGAAAAAGATCCCACGCAACGCTTATAGGAACAGCTGCATCTGCCCTCTCAGCTGTCAGGATTACTCGCCTTCCTTGAGCAGCATTTCAGTGTTACTTTGCTGTTACACCAGACGCCGTACTGTAGCTTCAAGTCTTAAGATCAGCCCTTCTTACCTAAAGGTACCTTCTCACCTTGACTAGACTTCTTTTCAAGATGCATCTTTTAATATTGGCAGAAGGCTATGCGTGAAACCAAACAAAACCTCCATCTTTTTGAGTTTATGGAAGGGAAAGAAAAATCAAAGACATCAGAAAACAAGGATATCAAAAACCAGTTCAGATTAGCAAGGTGTTTCTAGGTCTCTTTCTTCTTCCCACCTCTTACTGCTGGTGAAAGCAGAAATGTGAGATGTCTCCCAGCCTGCCAGTATGCAGGTGGCTTGAATATCAGCAGTTATCATCACCCTCCAAATAGCAGACACCTTATTTTATATGAGTTACTCAAGAAATCCAAATCTCCTCCTACAAATGAGGTCCTTCCATTGACAAAAGTATTAGAAGACTCTGGATCCACCCTCAAAAACACCTTTGGAAATCTTGCCTCTTCAATTTCTGAAGCTACTGGCTTTACCTGGAAGCTTGATGATTAAGAGCTGTGAGAAGGTAGCACTGAATCAGTCCATCCCCAAAACCAGACAACCCAAGTATATCATGTCTCTAGTTTTATGGCATTCTTTTTGATTTTCAGAGCTCTCTTTTTCTGGCAGAAGGTTAGTTATAGATCCTCCCTAAGATTTCCCTTCCCCCACCCCTGGTATGTGTCAAAAGCATCACAGGATATTCCAGTTCCCCTTTGAAAGCTGAGATACAGCTTGTGATTTCTTGGCGATGGAACACATTTGAAACTTGGCTCAAAAACAGGCAATTTGTGCAAGGAAATGGGAAAGGCACTATTTAGCTTTATGCCTCTGCAAAATACTAGTAGCTGCCCGTTTCAAAGAAAAGTGATATTGAGAACCTTTTTGGTTTCAACGCAGTTATTTCTTTCTCACTGCTGGAGACTTTGTAAGCCAGCATTTCAATAGTATCTGCAAAAAAATTTGAAAGATAAAAGACTAACTAGATGACAGTTATTTTGCTTACAATAACTAAAAGAAAAACTCAAAATATCCCCCACAGCCTCCCCTGGAGGGAAAAGCACCATTTTTTCCCCTTTTACATTTACTAGATTATCAGCATAATTTTATTTCAAATTGGGTATCACTGAAATGTCCCCTCAGGACTACATTTAATATACTTTTTTTCCCCAAAATAATTTATTTTTCATCAAGTAGGAAGTCATTTCCTTCTTTTTGCTAGACACCTTTGGGAGATGGCAGAATTCAGATCAGAAAGTGTTTTGATGGAAAGGTGCAAAGTTAAAAGCCAAGCCAGAGAACAATGTCACAAAGAACAATGTCACACAGCACCATCCTATTTTGCCTCCAGGTGTGTTTTGATGAGTTTAAATGAGTGTAAGTATTTCAACATTCTGGCTCATTAAACCTTGGGTCTTGCTGAAACGCAGCACACGTGCTTGCAAGCGCTTAAAAATACTCATCAACTCCTGAACACTCAGAAAGATGAGAAACACCCTGATCAGCTGAAAACAAGGAACTCATGCCAGTCCCCTGGTCTTCAGGAAATCTAGGGGTTCATGTGATTTCGTGTTTCTTTTACAAAGGCATCCCCCACCCCTCAGTGCTCCTTCTGCAAATGGAAGCGGCATTGATAAGACATTGATGCAAATCTGATTCTCAGCAGTTCTCATTGAATGCAATAAAGTGTTTTTTTAAGTGAAAAGGATACAATATTGCTGAAATAAGGATGTCATGTAAATTAACAGTACTGAGCTAAATAACAAAGTACTCACTGCAACATGGGCATATGTGTTGCAGAAAGCAAAGTGAGATCGTTAACTGCTTATGACACTTCATTCATCAATCCAGAATTCAAAGAGGTTTGAGAATTTGCTACCAGAAATAATCTTGCACTTGCCTCAATAAGCCAGTTTGGGATCTATTTTGATCAACATCCAGTCGATCAGACCTTCAGGTTAATACTGCAGGTAACTGAGTCTAAATTACAAAGGACAAATGTGCATAGTCAGAATGAAGGAAGCATTCAATTAAATTAGAGTCCTCAAATAACACAGTGCTTATACCTAGCTGGGAAAAGTACTGAAGGGCATCCTCAGACATCACCTCCTAGTTTCTTGCTTAGCATCTTCCTAAAAGAAATAATTTCAAACAGATGGATTTTCTTTAAAACCAGTAATACTTGCAAACCTTATATTTTACTTGCTTACTTAACTGTCACGGCTATCACACATTTGCTCCCTTACATTTACAGATCACCCAGACTCAAAGAGAGATGTTTATTTCTTACTATAGTCTGTTTTCCAGGGGAAAGTCATCTGTTGCTGCTTTTTTTCAGTAACACCTTAATTCTCTATGATATTTAATAACTGGATTTACCATCATGACCTTTGCCACATCTGTCAGACGACACATTTTGCTGGCAAATAGTTATTGTGTCTGGTCTTTTTTGATAGGAGCTTCCCATTTTATCTGTCTTTAAGGATATCAGTAGTGATACTTAAATCAGCTACAGGTGCCATCAATGCTACTTCTAACTTGTCCTGTAAAGTAAAATATATTTATTACATTTACTTGTAAGAAATTGTCATCTCTCCATATCTATTCCCAACAACACACATTGAGTGCAAAGTACTTCTTCTTTGAAAGAGTAGTAAAACTAAAGAGACTTGGAGCATCTGCTTCATTTGTTGGAAAGCTGAGCTCATAAGGATGCTCATTTTCTGGAAAGCGGTACTTGATCGGTGCCTGTGATGTATATCAGGTCTCAGACAGCTCAAGCTGACCTTGCCAGCAACTGTTTTCCTCCTGTCCGATATCTGTCCACTACAGGGCAGCGCTGAACCTTATCAATACTTAACCACCAAGGGAACCAATATTTTTCCATGTGATCTCCAGCTTTATAATGGCTGCTTGCTCAAAGAATCCATTAATAATTAAATCCAGATGGGTGTGTCGGTCACCGTGGCACAGCGGTCTCGTGTAGATGTTATGTCACATGGAAATTCCCAGCTTCGATGACACTTGATGTTACAGGTCAGCTTAGGCTGATCCTATCAGATGATCTCCCGGAATGATGAAGAAAGCTGTGTGAAAAGCCTCTGCTCAGAAAGCCGATCTTCTAATACTGGACATAATCAGAAAGACACAAAATGTATTGCAAGGCCAGCATACCCACTGAAGCACTGAATATCTTCTAGTCATGCTTTCTTTCCATAATATTAGATATCATGACATGCCCATCCTTTAGAATTTTTCTGGCTTTACTTCCCTTCTTTAAATCAGCAGTTACTTGTAAATGATACCTAGCACTAAACAATAAATTAGAAGACAAATGTCTATTAAAACTCATAAGCTTGACATTTGTTTGATTTTAAGTTTAATGTACAAGTATCAGATTTTATAAGCAAATATTTTGACCTAAAACCTCAGGTTTCTTTCCCAGAGTGAATTATACTTGTAATGACCCCATCAAAAAGCTTTCTGTACTGAGTTTGGTACCTGCCTTCACCAGACAGCAGCCAGGCTGCTTTGGACGTGGGTGATGACCTCAAAGTGAAATTGAAAGGCTTTGCATGTGTTGGAAGATTAAGGCTGAAACCTTAGAGGCTGGGATCTGGATTCTCTAATCCATTGCAGCATGCTACAAACACTTCCTTCCCTTCCATTTTTTTCTGCCTCTTTTTTCCACTTGCATCCCTATAAATAGGTCAGGAAAGGGTCTCTGTGTTTGAGCAGTGGCTACAAGGAATGGTGTAGCAAATGCCTGCAAACCAAGAAACCCCCATTTCGCTAATGGGCAAATAAACACAACAGGATTTCCTTCACCCAGACCAGAAGAACAAGAACAAATCTTAAACTGAGTGCTGTTACTTTTTAAGGCTGTGGCTAAAGCAGGCTACAACGTGACCTATCTCACCAGCCTCTGAATGGAGAGCAATGGAAAGAAAACACGTGCACACGTATGATGACCTGCAGCACTGAGCTACTTTGACAGATTCTTTCATTTTGGAAAGAAATTAAAATACGAGGGCTCCATCCCTGACAGTGGGACCGTTACACCTCTGTGGAGCTCTGCCAGTCTATTCAGCTGACAGCACAGGATTTACCCATACCTGTTGGGTCACAATTATGCAATGAACATGCCCCCTTATCAACCTGCTTTTTCCAGGTCCACTCCTGGGTGGCAAGGGAATGGGAATATGTCTTGGTTTATACCTCATATAATTCAATAACTTGAGCAGGTTGCACAGGGTAGAATCTCAGGCTAGATCTTGACACATTGTGCCTTTGGGAAGGAAGCTAGCCTGGTTCGACTAAATGTTTATAAGCACAATTTTTCACAAAGGAAATCCAGCTGGGCAGAGTTCATCTCAGTAACTTTACATAAGGATTAAAAAAGACATTCAGGAGAGGGTTTGGGAAAGAAAGCAAACACATAAGCATTATTATACATGTGTTTCTGTGGGGTTTAATCCTTTTTCCTTTGTTCCTTTGTGGGTTTTCTGACTTTACAGAGGTCAGTAATGCTCTTAACTTACAGATATTCCTTTTAAATATAATTCTAGTTTTACTGTGCCAATGCAGAACTTGAAAGTATGACTGTAACCTCTAGAGCACGTGGATTTATGAAAATAAGAACTCAGTGTTTTCCCTCGGTAAAAACATGGGACAGAGGGAGCTTGACCTGGGGGATCTATACAAAAGAAGTTACTACAAAAACCCAACCAAGGATGTGAACATCTGCCTGCTCTAGTTCCAGCTGTGCCAGCAGGTGAGATCACCACCCCCAGCCACACAGCACCATCCCTTTACTGCAGGTCACCGTCCTGCAAAGTTCATGTGAGGAGCGATGCCGAACATCTTTTAAGAACTCCTGTTCGGGTAGTTTCAATTAACCAGAGTCACTTCATCTGAAATATGTAAGAGCTGTACAACCAGCACAGCCGAGAGGTCTGCAGCGGCGTTCCCAGCCCAAAGGATGCGCAGCTGAGAAGCCGGTGGTGGGAAGCCAGCTCTCCAGCCAGCACAGTGATGCTCACAGCACCCAAAATGCAGCAGCTCTCTAGCTCTGATTTGGTTTTTATTTGTGCCTACAAGAGGTTCAGTGCAGTTTAATAACTGCATCGACTTGACATAGTTTTGCTCACGGGGATAAAAGTATGTTCAGGAGCATTATTTTTTCTGAAAAGCTAAGGTATCCTATACTATAATTGTCTATTTGCTTACAGGTGTTTTTATACTTAAAACATTCTCCTGTACACATTCAGTAGCTACAGCAATTTTAAGATACTTCAGGAGCATGAAATTAATAGTAATGAACTTCCAAATTTCATAATACATTGACTATAAATACAGTACACAGTTAAGTGATGCAAACAAAATGTGCTGCATTTCATTCCTTTTATGTACGGTACCTTTAGCATTATATATATTAGAAGCCCATGTCACCTCTTATGTCCTGACTAGGTGAATTTGTTGTTGTTTTGAAACAGGTATTAATTAAATTTACATATAAAGCTGTCCATTTTTCCAACAGCTCTCAGAGTCTTTCTTGTTTCATTGTGTCCTTCACAGGCTGTATTCAACTGTCTGACACTGTTGTCCCTGGCAAAAGTGTGTCTATAAGAGGAATTAGCATTGCAGGAAAAAGTCTTAATTCAACAATTGCTTAGTTAATATTTTACAAGTCAAGTTTCTGATTTACAGTTTTCTGCAGGGCTGCTCACAGTGGCCTGTCAAAGAGCATAAGATAGAAAGAAAAACCCTAAGGCTTTATTTTAATTTTTAAATGTTTATATTTTCATGTATTTTAAAGATAAAACCACGCAGCCCTACTTTGACAACTGCCCAGAGGAACCAGAAACACTACTCACACAGGTTTTCAAATACTCCTGCCTCACCCCCGCCCCAGCAGGCAAGTACCGCACAGCACTAACACCAGCTGTTTAACAAATTTGGGCAAAACCATCCAGTCAGGGAACACATTTTAGAAAATCCATTTCAGCCCTCCCTGGCTGTAACGGGAGGGGCAGGCAGTCCCTCACACGTTAATCCCCAGCACAGGGACACACTGTTATGTTGCAGACATCTGGGATGGCAACCAAGAAACCTGCTTCTTCAGCATAGAGTGCCCTTTGTCTCACTGCGCTGCCAGGGTTGTGGGAAAGCCAGAGCTCTTGCTTTTGGGTTGATTTTTTTATTATTTTATTATTTTTTTTAAGGCTCATTGTCCAACAAGCCATGAGATCCTGTGCCGAGGCTTAGGATCCTCTATTCATCTTCGATCTTGCAGTTTGTTACAGCAGAAAATGAAGGGATTTTCACAGTACTGGAAAGGAGGTGTTGTCTGTCTCTATCACTTTCACCAGAAAAACATGCAAATGTGTACAGCAAGTACAGTATAAAGCCCTACATACATTACACTAACTCATGAAATCATCTTCTCAGCAGTGAGAAAATCTGTCTGCAAAGAGTGAGGAAAACAAAAGTATCAAGATATGGAATACTGAGAGGACTGAGCTGCCTTACAAACTTGTCACTGTAATTCTCCTCTGCCACTTCATTTGCTCCCTGTCCCCATCTCATTTATCCTCTGCATGGGTCTGCATTCAGGATTCAAGCTTTTTGCTACATTTTGCTGTGTAATTGCATACATGTCATATGTCGGGCAGATGCTGTATACCCAAGCACATCTTTGGAGAATATTCTGTCCCAAAACCAAATCATCTGGTAAATCCAAAGTCTTAAAAGGGTAATTACCCTCCCTTGCTCTGGTAGAATTATTTTCCTGTGCTTTTCAAGGTGCAGCTGGCTGTCTTGCTCTTATATGACAAGAAGCAACACGCTGCTGCTTCATTACATATTCTGGTTAGGCATGCTTTAGCAAGCTAGTTGTTTGGAAGCAGGTGTGTTAAGCTGTGCAAGCTTTCAGATAGCTGACATAAAATTATTTCTGATACTGATCTGTCTTTCCAACACCTTGTAAAGTCAATGAGAGCTGAACAGACCATTAAGGAAGCAAGCGTAACGGAACGAACCTCTCAAAATCAACCAACCAACCCACTCACTGGGGTTCTCTGCTTGTAACTTGGATTGTTCTTGCTCCAAAGGAAACTTTCTCTTATTCAAGCCAGGACCAGTTCCCAAGAATTGTTGCTTTGCCTGAGAAAGTGATTTATTCACTCAGACTATTGGAAAAAGGCAGATTTTTTTTTTCCTCTGCCCCTTCATTTTTGACTGATTTCCTCTTCGTTTATTCCCTCACAGTCATACAGTCTCATCACATCATCACTGATGGTAATTATGCTCCATCTCAGGTCATACCGTCATTTTAAATCTGATTGTTAGAGCAAATGAAAAATGAGGTCAATGATTGCTACCATTTTCTTGGGAACTGACAGGCCACATCTGAGGTCTCCCTAGAGAAATCTTCTTTAATTACAAGTTAAGCTGATGTTCCCCTGTGTAGCAAGTAGAATTGAGCAGGATTACTTTTAAAAGGATTGCACTGATCTGCTTTGGTGACAGTTTCATTTTGAAATTCTGATAACAGGCAAGAGGATGGATTATAAAGATACGGTTCTGGGGAGTGTACATGACTGACACATACTGCAAATTGGGCCACAGCAGCCACCCTGCCTTTTCTGCTCTTTTATTAAGGCCAGAACAACTTCTATTTTGAGCAGTGCAATACCCATGTATTATTATAGCAATTACTTAATATAATTGTAAAGAACAAAGGGAAAAAAAATTGGAATTGTAGAAGTGAAATCCTGCAAGCAGCGATTCCAGAAAGGGAATTTTTCATCCTAGAGAAAATGTGACACACAACCTTTCATAAGATAAAACAAAGAAAAACGTGTAATATGCTGAATGCTTTCAAGTATTTAAATTATTAATCAATTTTGAGAAACCAAGTAAATATTAATGGGTTCTTAAATCACTTTTATTCCAACCCATGCAATTGTAGCACAGAAACCTTCCAAATGCCTTTTCCTCGTACTTAAAAAACCCACAAAAACAGCTGATCAATTTTGCAAAAGCAATTTATCTCATAATGATATATGATCTGACAGTAGTGTGGCTGGTGAAATAAGACTTACTTTATTTTATCTGAGAAATCAGTATTTTCTGTGAATCCTAGCAGGTTGCATAGTCCAGAAACAAAGAATGATGTCTGAAATAGCTCACATTAAATGTTTTCATGAAAATTGTTCTGCCTTTTAGATCTTATTCACCTTTGGTGCTGATGATGCTTCAACCTGATTTGAGTCCTGACAGAAGCCATAAATCAGATATTCCTCCACCTAGGTCCTTATTCCCATGTGTGGGATGAGTGCATAGCACTGAGCAGTGCTGCAAAACAAAGTGAAGAGGCACCTCCTGTTAAATAAAACTAAAAGTCCTAAAGTAGAAGGACCCTAAACATTAGTGCCATCTCTCCAGAAGTGAAAAGCCTGGAGCACGTTGGCTCCTTCGCTACGAACAGCTCAGACTTCTTTTTCCTACAGGAGCACACCAACCATCAACCGATAATTGATAAAACTTGAGAGAAGAGCATTTCTCTGGAGTGTCCTGGATGTAAAGCCCTGTCATGCAGGACTGAGGTGCTCACAAAGCAACCCCCAAAGCCAGGCAATCCGGTTTCAGGAGTTTTACACCAAGCTGAAGTGCCACGCAACTCGACAAATACAACTGCACTAAAGCAATACGTGCTGGGGTTTGGGTTTTCTACATGTACTCTTAAAAATTTAGCAGTGCAAGGCAGAACTTGTTATTCTGCTTCACTACAGCTAGAACCTAGGGTTTTCAGAAAGACGCAAGAACTATGACAGTGTGTGAAGCCTTATAGTATCAAGAGTTAAAGCCCAAGGGGTTTGGAAGGGGAAAAAAAATGGGTATCTTTTGAGAACGAACAGACACACACAAAGCTTTTACAATTCAGAATCAGTAGTATCATAGTGTCACTGAAGGTACTGTGCAGGGTGCCTCTGGAATACAGCAATATCCCCAAAAAATGCAAAAAAACACCAGTGGGGGGAAAAAAAAAAGGAGAGGTTCCTTATTTTCAAACATTAACGGGCACAAATGCTGCCATCTGGACTGGAGCAAGGAATATATTCTGAATCCTCTTCATTGGTGTCACAGAGAGATTCCTGTTCTTTTTAAGATTTTTCTACAAGCCAAGGCCTAATGAGGACAGCTTGCAGTAAGGGTAATTGATGAACAAAATACTAACCAGTTTAGCTTCTTTTTTTGTATTTTATTTTTTATTTTTAAACTGACTGTAACTGTAGGAAGGAAGCAGCAGCTTAAGCAATGCATTTGTTTCTAGAGGTAAAGCAGAACGACTTTGAAAATAAAAATGCAGCAAACCACTAATATTAAAGTCAAAGCAAACCAAGACAAAAAAACCCAACAGGCTAGCATTTACTCTTTGAAGTGCTGTTTTTCTGGATTCCTTTTCAAAACTGCAGTTTACATCTGACACGTACCAGCATCTTGACACTAGATTTTTGCTTGGTTGAAGCTCATGTGCTAGGAAACTGCTGAACCTTACAAAATGCTGGCAAAGCAGGGACAGATGTGAAGGGAGAACCAGAGGCTGCACAGGGTTGTTTGTTGGCCATATTCCTTCAATCATCAAACTTCTTTTTCAGGGTGCATACACTCCAAATTTAGGACCCTGCTGCCACGTGATGCTGGAGGCTCCTAAATTCTCTGGGTGTTCACGTCTCCAGTAGTAAGAGCATCTGCATTTCTGCATATATCTATACCGGCCTCAGCCTCTAACGCCCCGGAGCATTCTCGAGCCATGCCTTCCCTGCCCTCCCTCCCCTGTGGGACATGGTTTGCCTAGCCTTGGGT
The DNA here is from genome assembly GCF_023634155.1 of Falco peregrinus. Classification (NCBI taxonomy): domain Eukaryota; kingdom Metazoa; phylum Chordata; class Aves; order Falconiformes; family Falconidae; genus Falco; species Falco peregrinus. The sequence goes on along the minus strand of NC_073723.1, from coordinate 96,496,040 downwards.
TTGAGATTGCCACATACAGACCAAAACTGTGCCCTCATGGATGCCACCAGGCCCACTACCTTACCACTCCTGTTAATTCAGTGCATACAGCCCTCACCTGTTCTAGGGGACACCAAGTGTCAAACCACTCTTCTACCTGACTTGAACTTGTATCTCACATCTTTTTATGACCTCCTTAACTGCTTGGGCTGGCACATCCCCCCCAGATTTTTAAGCACAGTCAGTCATCACCTGCATCAAAGAAAGAGGAAAAAATTGGAACTGAAATCGTTCCTCTCAACATCTGGATTCTAGTCTCTGCTCAGGCACACACTGCAGTATTTCTTAGGGAAGCAAGAGCTGCAGATGAAGAAATAAAGGAAAATAAATTCCAGAGTTAACAGTGTAGTTACCCAACTCTGAAAACAGTCACTGGCTGTAAGCCACAAGCAGGGGGAGGCAGGCAGTCGCCTAGGTACCACCCCCCAGAAAGGGAGCTCCTGTGTCCTCTCCAAGCCCATCTGTCCTTGCAGCCCAGGGAGCCAGTTACCCAGGTCTTGTGCCTTGCACAGGGAGCTCAGACATCTCACCTGGGACCACAGAGCTTGTCAAGACACCTCAGCACCACACACCACACCCCAGACCTCTTTGAGGATGTAATTCTTCCTTGCAAGATAAGTTTGAGTAGAGAGAATGCAGAACTAAAAATCAAGATGAAATTGAAGAAATTCAATTTGCTTGTGTAAGTGACATCTTCTAGCACACTCCTAGTAACATAGGCAAGTCAAAATGTCCTGCTGCAGGCTTAATGCAGATTCTCCTGGCAGCTTGTTGCTTTCCTGCAGGCATTGCTAAACCACATGGTGAATTTCTTTAAACAACAATAAAGAAAAAGAACCTTTAGACACAAGTGCCCTCATTTAAAAAATACAAAGACATAGAAGAAACTATATATTTCAGAAAAAAAAAAAAATATCATATCTATTGTTCCAAGTTAAGCCACCTAGACAGCCTGAATGCAGTAACAGCTAAAGATGAAACCTCTGGCTACATTTAGCTGTGTGTTTCCGTACTTACCAGACTTTACATCCTTCCATTCATTTTTCATATCAGAAATTGCAAGCCAGTCATCTTACTGAGGCATTCACTGAAAGCACAGCATTTTCTTGCAGGTAGCATAACCTGAGCAGCTACCGAGACAAAAATCTGCAAGCCTCCCTCCCCTTTGCAGCTATCTCCTACTTATTTTTTCACCCTCAGTAACACTCATCAACTCTGCAGGGACTAAATTAGCACAGGAGAAGGTGTTCAGCACTTTTGGCTGTAATCACTGTTCAAACAGCTGTTCTCAATCCCCTTTAGAGAAAACGAGCTGATTTGATGAATCAGATCCCCTATTGATTTAGCCAGATAACAGGCTGGCCAGCAAGCTACCAGCCTTGTGTAGGATGCCAGCCTGCAGTCAATCATTTCCAAATATATGCAAAAATAACCCTCAGCTGCAAAGATATTGCCCTTTTTATCTCAGAAAGTGCTGGACTTAGTAATATCACCTGGAAAATGTCCAGAAATTTGCACGTGTGTGCAAGTTTTGGCTGTGGAATGGAGTATATATTGCATAGTATCAGAAAATAATAGGAATAAAATATAATCTGCTTGAAAAACATTGAAAATCAAACAAATTGTTTTCAGACAAGACACGGCTCTTACTGGAATCTTTTAGAAATACTACTCAAGTACAACCAGCACTATTCTTTGTTACCTTCAAAGTTGCTCTTGAAGTCTTTAAATAATTTACTGACCACAATAGTAACGTCTTTATTTTCTGGAGTGCTTACAGTTTATTACGGAAACCTTTAGAAGAAAGGAAATAGGAAGAGAAAAGTAACATATGAAGACCATTCATTTTTTATTCTCTGTGCTGAAGCTGGAACAGCCTTCTTTTGTGGTGTTTTTTTCTCCACCATACCATATTTTCCTGAGATTTTTGCATTAAATTAAAACGTATTACACCACTTGTGTTTCCGAAACAAAGATACAGCTCTCTCTTTTCTTGGAATTCTAAAAGAATAGCTGTATCTTTAGATGGAGTCATCAATAGTTCTTTTAATTAGCAATTCTTGGCTATTTTCTGCAAGATAGGAGCATTACCAAGGACTGTTCACGTATTATACGGACACCTCTCTGGCCCTGGGGTACTAGCAGAACTTCCCGTGCCACAGTGCTGCTCAGCTTTGGTCACTTCTGCCACACCAAATTACGTGCCTTCATAGGGCAAATCCAGCTATAAAATTCTGCCAGCTTCCCAGTGCCACTTGTTGCGAAGGAATCAGGCAGCGAGATCGCTACGCTAGCAAAAACATCCCATGTTACAGCCCCTGGTACGTGGCAGAAGAGCCCTGTAGCCAGCCCGTTCACCGCAGCCAGTGGGCCGTGCTCCTGCCAGCATCGCCAGGCTGGCTGAGGGTTTGTAACGTAGCTAGTCCCTAATCTTGGACAGCCATCACAGCTGAAAGAATGTTCCAGAACGTGGGATACAGAAATTACCATGACAAATAAAAAAGTCCAGTTTCTGTCCCTTGAAATGATTAATCGGAAATGCTAAAAAAAGATGATCTAAAATAATGTCCTTCTAGTTATTTGTTTCCTTCCCTCCCTCCCTCCCTGTGCATCCATGGGACACAGTAGCAGTCTCATCCCCCAGCTGGGTGTCTGGTCTCTCATGAGCTTACTCCAGCTTGTTCCTACTCTCAATGAGATTATCTAGCAGTGAGTTCCGTCTATTGATTATAAATTACATAAAGCCATAGTTTATTATCAACTTCTGGGTGTCCTGTCTCCCAGTTTCACTGAATATCCTGTTATAGGAGATAGACATATATATGTATGTATGTATGTATGTATATATAACCCCCTTGTTATAGTGACACAATACATTGCAACCTCAGGCTCACCTTTCTGCCTTCATCTTCATCTTTTCCTGCTGTTTGTATGTAATAATCCTTACATAAATTCTTTCTTTAGGGATTGTTATACACATATTTCCCCCACAGCTATAATACAAATCACAGAAGATAAAGATGACAAAAAACTAAAAGCTGATCTGAAACAATCTGTGATGAAGAATTGTCCCCCATCGTGCTTCTTTTTCCCAGATTAGTTTTAAATGCGCTGGGCAGTAAAAACCTAAGCAATTTCTTTTATAAGCAGTTATGACACAGTCCTGAGACTTAACTTTGACTTCCCTTTGCTTTATTTCATTCCCTATTTCAGCCATTCTGGAGCCAACGCTACAGGTTTCCAAAACTTTGTTAATATATATATTCAAATATGTGCAGCATGTAAAATTAGTTACTTTAAACACGCTGATAAATTCAGATTACTTCCAGTACTGCTCAGTCACTGACTATTTACAGAGCAGAAACCTTCAGGGAATTAAGGAAAAGTTGCCATCTAAACAGTAAAAATCACCGTACAATTAATATATATGTTCTCTGTCATGATTGCTTCAAACATCACATCTGCTTCCTGGAGCTGTCTTGGAGAGCAGCGGCTGGCACCCATTTCTGGTTTTTGTCTGAGAATTGAAATAAGATGTCTTTTTTATAGAGAATATAATTTTTGTATAGCTGTGTAAGAACAAGCAACAAATTCTTTTGGATTTTTGGGATACTGAATGATTTTCAAGGCTTTTGCACAAAAGAAACCTCGCTAATACAAAAGATTTCCAGCATAAGTAAGATTGAATGCAGCTTACTCGTCCGTAGGAAGTTTATTTCAGAAAGCCATTTAAAATCCACATAATCAAACAAAAAGCCTCACAAGCATACTTCATCATGTATGCCTATATTTAATAATCACCTTTTGTTTGTCTTTTAATCCCAGTTATTGTCTGTAACGGTATTTTATGCACATGAGGAACATTTTGAATACAAGTTCCTCATCCCAGCTCAGGAAAGCCTGGTATCACTGTCTTTGAATTTCAAGGAGCCTTTAATTTTAGAACTAATTTTAGAACATCCTTAGACTAACACAAGTTCTGGAGACCCCATGCCTGTGGGCAGAGCCTCCATCTGAAGGGTCTGTAATTGCAGCCACTAGAACCTGGGACTTCTGGGGGGCTCCCTAGCCTGTTGGTGGTCATTCCTGTTCCCAAATGATCAAAGAAGTTATTTTGGCTATAAACTCCTTGTTTCTAGACTGCAGTATTTATTTGCTGAAGTAGCAGTTGGGACATTTTTGAAGGTTGTCAGTGGGAACAACAGCCAACAGGGACGTGTCCATCCACTTGCTTCTGTAAAAAAAAAAAAAAGGATTTTTTTAATGTTTATATTGGATCCAGGTAGCCTGGTTTATATAGCTTTATAAAGAGGACTTACATCACTTGAGGCAGTGTTTTTAGTGGTCAGTAGATAATGCCTAAAGATAGATCATTGGTATGTTGAGAAATCAAAGGTATTTTGGACAAATCAAAGGTATTGTGATACCTGCACTGTTTAGATAGCAGGTACATAATTTTTGCATAACTTATACTGCTTTTACTAAAACTATCAGGAAGCCAGTAGACATTGGTCTCTCAGTAAAGACCAACACTAACAAACATATATAAGCATATATAAGAATGAGAAGTTATTTTTTTCCATACCTGCTGACTTGGAAATAGTGTTTTACATGCAATCAGCATGAAAACAATAATTCATGTCTGTGCGCCGTGCTACTTACGCTTTTATTTCCATCTCTGTTGCAAAAATATTGAAACTTATTAGGGATCTCTATGTTGCATTATCATAATTGGCTTTATGCTCCCTCCCCATCTTTCCATTTGGGTGACTTGATTTGCTGAGATAACCTAATGTCTTTTTCATAGGTGAAGTTAAATAGGTCTTCCACAAACCTGTCCAAAATCCTGCCAAACTCTCAGCATTGCCAGTGCCCACAGCAATGTCCTGTACAACAGGAGGAAAAACATGAAATACAAGTTAATCTTTAGCCCTGTAACTCATTGATACCTTCATTGATAAAGGCTGTTACAGTGATTTGCCAGAGAGAAGTGAGTTGCCTGGCCATGTGGGTTTGTTCAGGCTGGCTTTATTTGCTTTTCTTTACAAACACAACAGATCATCTTGAGCAAGACGTTTGCATCTAGTCTGCACAGAGGCACTATTTTAAGATGTGTTCTAAACCCCAGGAATACGGTATGGTCTCTTGTAGTGGTGTTGACAGGAAGGTGACAAGACCAGTCACACAAAATTACCTACTTTTTTTAAAGAATATTTTTTTTCCAAACTATTAGTGCTAGTATTAGGTATATAAACAAATATATTGTTTTTAACAACCTTCTAAATCTATATTTTGTAAATCTTTGTTTTTGTTCCTGTAAAGTAAGATGAGTTGTAAAAAACCTAAAAGGGAGGCAAATGCTGGGACATTCTTAAGAAGCATATTTTTTCTTCTGCTGCACCTCCTAGAAGAAATTCTACTCTCAAATTACCACTGAAAGCAAACCCAGCACTGAATTATGTAGTGCTAATTAAGATAGACAGGAGCAGGGTTGGGAGCTGGTACAACTCCCCACTGGGTCACTTGAGCACATTCATAAGGAGGTAGACTTTAAATTTAGAGTGGTTCATCTACTCAGCATGCTGTGTGCTCATCCTAGCCAGGTGTGAGAGGTTAGCTGTCATCAGCTGCGTCAATGAAGACAGTAACCTGCTCAAAAAAACATATTGGTATATTTTGTAGGTGGTATCAAGTTGCGGGGGAGCGTTGATGCGCTGGAGGGCAGGAGGCTCTGCAGAGGGATCTGGACAGGCTGGACTGATGGGCTGAAGCCAACTCTATGAAGTTCAACAAGGCTCGGTGCTGGGTCCTGCACTTGGGTCACAACAGCCCCCCGCAGCGCTGCGGGCTGGGGGCAGAGCAGCTGGAAAGCTGCCCAGTGGGAAAGTGCCTGGGGGGGCCGGTCAGCAGGCGGCTGGGCATGACCCCCCAGCATGCCCAGGTGGCCAAGGGGGCCAGCAGCACCCTGGCTGGTGTCAGCAATAGTGTGGCCAGCAGGACCTGGGCAGTGACCGTCCCCTGTGCTGGGCACTGGTGAGGCTGGAGCAGCAGGGCACTGAGGGGCTGGAGCGTGACCAGAGCAGGGCAGGGGCTGGGGCAGGGGCTGGGGGAACTGGGGGTGTTCAGCCTGGAGAGGAGGGGGCTCAGGGGGGACCCGTTTGCTCTCTACAGCTGCCTGAAAGGAGGCCTCAAGTTGCACCAGAGGGGGTTAGATCAGATATTAGGAAAAATTCCTTCACCAAAAGGGCTGTCAAGCTCTGGTACAAGCAGCCCAGGGAAGTGGTGGAGTCGCCATCCCTGGAGGCGTTTAAAAGACGTGTAGATGTGGTGCTCAGGGATGTGGCTTAGTGATGGACTTGGCAGTGCTAGGCTTACAGTTGGACTTGGTGATCTAAAAGTTCTTTCCCATGATTCCTAATTCTATTATTCTGTTTTTAAGTCTTCATTCTGCTCTTTCTCCTGAATATTCTACAATTCTAATTCCTTCATGTAACTGTTAGAAGAATCCAGTCCCTAATTTCCATCTCAATGCAGCCAAGAGTAGACTTGTCTAGAGTGTTTTAATATAAAACGAATATACATGGTTTCTTATGTTGTTCTTGATGTGTAAGATTTATTTATATAATGTAAGCATGAAAGCAAGTAGCTTTGCGTACTCATTCCTACATGACATTTGAATCCCTTAAAGTATTTTTTCCAAAGCAGTCGGTATAGTCTAACCACAGGAGTAGCTCTGGTTCAAATTAATGTACCAGGTGAGCACATCACAAATAGCAGTGTGGCACTCCCCAGATGGCATGAAAATAATAGCAAAAAACCAGCATAGCTCAAGGATGTGAAAATGGAAGCAGATCTTTTTGCACAGGTCCAGCACCTGGAAACTGAGCTACCTCCTATGACAGAAGCCATCCTTTAGCCTGCCGCGGAAATTGTCTGAAATTAAGAAAACACCTTTCTCCAGGGGCAGCAGTCAGGACCCTTTCCTGAAAACTAGTTTAGCTTTCTCAGTGCTGCAAAAGTATAAAAATCAGATTCATTCTCTCCTTTTTCAGACCAAGTCCTTTAATTTTTTGTTAAATATATATGTATATATACACACACAGTTTTAGTTTCAGGGTTTTGTTGAGTTTTTCTTTAAGACAAGCTGAACACAGCAGCATCTTGCAGACACAGACCTTTACAGCCTGGAATACTGCAAAATCTTGCTGCCATGTATTCACACAAAATCTGCCCACTTTGAATATCCTGAGGACCAAAACATAAGAGGGGGAGAAACAGAAGGGGCTTGGGAACGCCAGGAGCTTCTCCCTGCCCAGACCACAACCCAGCCCCAGCAGGGGAGTGCAGACGCCAGGACTGGACCTACCAGGGTGCAAATGTGGATCTTCATGAGGCAGATCTGCTAATGGTGACTGCAGCCCAGGCATTCAGAGGCACACACGGCCCTTGGCAGCTCTCGCTCTGTGGAGATGCTCAGCATCGCCGTGCGCCTTTCTCCTCAGCCTGGCTGCATTTGCTCAGTGCTGAAATTAGTTCATGAAGCACAGCAAGGCAATGTTGGAAGGAGCAGAAGAAGAGCTGGCTGACCTCAGGCTCATGGCAAAGAGCGGTTCAAGCACCAGCGATCAGGAAGCCACTACTCAGAACTGGAGTCTGGGAAGAAATATTTGAAAGGCCACCACATCCGACTAAGGGAAAGACTGTGTTGATCATGGCTCAGCTCCCAATCCAGTCACAGACAGGCACAGCCTTGCTAAGCCTGCCAACTTAGCGGCTTCGTTGACTTAGACCTCAAAACACAATGTCCCTGTTAATATAGTCTTCCTTTTCTTGCCTCCTCTTCCTCCCTCCCTACATGGCCTGAACTTTCATTGCAGGAGGTCTGGGTTCTCCTGAAGACCTTTTTTTAGGAATGTTGTGCCTGATATAGAGAAATCTCAGCTGGCTCACCCCAAAGGTTTCCTTCTTTAAGAGTAAAGCATCAAGATATGCAGCTGATGCGCTGTTACTAGGCTGGTTGCAACCAGGTGGCTTTGTGAAGCTTATCAAAGGAAATGCCAGCTCCTCTCCAAAATTATCTCTAAAAGAAATAATAATAATAAAAAAAATATTTCAGGTGAGGAAACATAACAAACCATAAAGCATCTTTATTAGAGTGAAGATTATATCCATCACTGATGGGTTTGCTGTAATACTTGTTCTTTTTCATTTGTAAAACCTTAATTTCCCTTCCCAAAGGGTTCCAGTTTGGGCAGTTTCCAGTAAACGAGGCCTCTATTGTTATCTAGACCACAATCTGCCCTAAGTTAATTTTTAAAGAGGTTTGGTTTTTTCCAGTAGACATGATATTGCATACTTTGGAAATAACTCAAGCATGACATTTGTTGGGTTTTTTTAATTATATTCTCTATGTGAGCCATAAGATAATGTCACATATCCTTTTTATATTTTTTAGGAGAACCTGAAAGCTTTTGACCGGGGAGTAAATGAGTTTGTGGACTATATGTTTGGACCTCGAGGTAAGCTGCTCCACCTATAGCCCTTCTAGGTAGTAATACCTGTCCAGATTATGACTCAAAAAATATTCTAGTAAACAGAAGCTGTCAAAATCTTCTAGTGAATAATTTCTCATTGAAAAATGTAGGCTAGGCAGAATCACAGTATTTGTAGAAACACACCATTATTGTTGGAAATCTATCAATGCATTGCATTTATAGAAAGCCATTAGATATTTTTTTTGTCTGTTTGACATAATATTAACTATAATACAAATTAAAACCAATCACAGATTGTACTAAAAGTGAAAGAAGACATGAAACTGATTTTTTCTTTGAAACCTTAAAAAAAAAAATCACTGGATTTTAGAGTCCTTTGTTTCTGAGACTATAAAGGATTTCAGTCTTACATCCTAATGTAGATTAAAAAACTTGAAAGCCTTGATTTTTCTGAAAGTGGAAGATCTGTTTTGGTGCTGATTCTCATTCATAATGCAGTTGTTATTTGCTCCAGCCTCCTATTAAATAGCCTAATTCAGAAGGATGATCAGAGCAAAAGCAAGAAAGGGCCTTCAGCACCCTGCAGGATCATAGCCAGAATTTCAGCAGACCAGTAGAGAGGCTGGGAGAACAGATACATCTTTCTAGTTGCTGTTCTTGCTCTTTAACAGTCTGGACAAGAATAACTTGAATAACTGTAGCTTGGGGGTGCCTCATGCTTTGTTAGGACTGAAAGAAGTAATAGTCAAAAACAAACAAAAAAAGAAATAGGACTGCAGAAAGAAAAAGCTACAAGGCAAGGATGGAGCATCAAAGTCAGGGCTAAGAGCACCAAGCAACTGGAGGAAGGTGGTGAGACAGGAGCTTAGACAGCAGTCACTCTTCAGAGAAGGTCTCTGTAAGGCCACCTTGCTGTTGATAGGGCTGGACTTAAACTTTCAACTTCAGGAATAGCCTTGCAAACTTTTCCCTGCGGTTAAATCCAGAACTGCTGCCCATGTGGATGGACATATGCTTATGTATTCTCATTTTGTTGTAATAATGTCCTCCAGGTCCCAGAAAAAGTTCTTGCTTAATTAGGAGGACAAGTGAAAGAAAGCTGTATCATTTTTAAAATCGAGAAATTCTCATTTTTCATAGTTGACTGGATGGTTACAAAAATATCTGCCATCATCTCTGCAGTGGATGCAAAGCTTGAAGGAAAGCTTTCTGGTAAACAAACACTGAACAGCTTGGAAACTGCAACAGAAGCAATTAAAATGGAAAAAGTTTTATTAATAGCTTCTATAATAGTGCATTTTAATATTAGCAAAGAGATGTGATCACAAGCATTAAAGTACTTTTTTTTTTTTTTTCAAATTGGTATGTTTTCCTTCATTCCTTTCCTCATTGGTCCAGAACAAATTTTTTGAAGGAACAAACTGTAGTTAATCCAATGCAGAATACCACACAGATCCCTTTGGGCTTTTAGAAAGCCCTTCAGTTAAATGAGTATTATTTGTATTGCTTGCCAAGCACATCACCATCCGTCTCCAAACAGCAATGCTGAAGATAGCCTTTGTTTGTCTGTGCCTTTTCTATATGCTCTTTAATTTAACTTGTGGTATAAAGACACAGTATCATACATTTTCTAAATAACGTAGCTCCCTCCAATGTGTTTATACACATAAATAAATCACAATAAACTGCAGTTTTAAATTGCATAGAAAGACCCCAGAAATGAAAAATCTAATGAATTCTTGAGAACTTCCCCAAATGTCTAAAACCAACAAATCGTTCCTCTTCTTTCTCTCCACCAATTTTCACCCACAGCACACACTTCATTCAGCAGCAAGATGGTTTAAAAGAATGGATAACAATGCTCTAGTCTTTTAAAAATCAATCCGATATTTATGGTTTATGTCGTAGGTGGTAACTCCTGAAATACTGGTATCACTATACTGGTTTTAGTCGTCATTAGCAGATGTGGCCGAGGGCATGAGAAGAGACAGAAAGCCATGCGCTGGTCCCAGCGGTCACCTCTGCTCCCATCGATAGTACCAGGTTAACACAAGCTGGAGTACTGCACTACTAGAATAAAGGGCGTATTATCAAAGATCTGAATTTCATTTTTATATAGGCATATTTTGTGCCTTTGAACTAGCAGAGCAAGTCCTTTGGATCAGGAAATAAAAGCCATATACATGCCCATCAGGTGCATCTCTTAATAAGAAGTGGTCTTACAATTTGGTGTTGGTCCATATTATTCCAGATAGGAAATTACCTAGGCTCAAGGCAAAATGAAAAAGAGTGAAATAACTGTGTTGTTCTGTAAGAGCGCTTTTTTCTCTTCTCCGTCATCTGCAGAGTATTGTTTGGTGTTACACAAAATTAAGGAATATTGAATTGCAGGAGCTAAATCTAGTTAATTGGTTGCTTGTTTTATCTGTGAAAAAAAAAAAAAAAACAAACAGAGATGGTCAAGAATAGATATATTTTAATAAAGTTATGATAAAGTAATGAGCACTCCTGACCTGAGTATGAACAGTAGCAAGGCATTGGTGCAAAACTGTCTACCCTCTGCACCTGAAAAGATCTGAATCTACTCAGACACTAACTAGCTAAAGTTGTACAGAAACCTGGATGGAAGCCTGATACCTTTAAAGAGCCTGGGAGGCCTGCCACTCATTTCGAAGAAGCCAAGATTTCACCCCAAGGGTCTGGCACATGATGCCCAGTGACTGTGAATGAGCTTATTCATGGAGCAGTCGGAGCTCGCGGGCGCCTGCTCCTTCCCCTGCTGCAGTCCAGCGCTTTCCCACTGCGGCTTTATTCACTGCCTTGGTCTCAAATTCAGATGCTGTGTGCATCCAGTATTGTAAAAATAATCCTTTCTCCTTTCAACAGCAGACCTTTACAGTACTTGAACATGCAGATCAGTCAGTGAGCAGAAATACTCTCCTTTTTCCGACAACCTTTTTTAAAATACACTCCCTTTCCTCTCCCTTCCTTCTACACTCGTGGGTAAGCCTAAGTGGAAATAAAACAATCGTGTTAATTGGCTGCCTTTTACAAACCACTTTCTGCCCACAACTGTCTTACCTTTCAAGGTCCCAAGGTTGAGGTGGAAAATAATCGGCAAGGGTACACGTTTTAATAATTTCTTTTGAAATGGAAATAGTATAGACCTTAAAAATACTTGATGTGCTGACCTGAGCAAGCCCATGAATTCTGCTTTTGTATGGATCAGCCCACATGCTTGTGGCCACTCACAAAAGAATGAAAACTTTCTGAGGATGTACTGGGGCAGAATTTAATGCTGTCTAACTTGTATTCTCAACTCTTCCCCTTACTTTTCCTTTTTGAGCAAACACGCTGTTTTGTTATCTGCTGATGCCAGCTGGCCTTTGTGCAAGTAACCTTTATGCACCAAGTGTTGCAATCCTCAGGTGGGGACACCTTTCTTTAGGTAGCAGTCTTGCAGATATGACTGCTTTCTACATCTTCATTTAGGATACCAATGAAACAAATTAACTTCTTACGCTCCTAAAACATACACTAGATCAACACTTACACATGCAACCTTTACCTGTCCTATGACTCCTGTGTCCTGTTGGGAGCCCATACGGGAGCAGAATCACCTCAAAAACACCCATTCCAGAGCTTCAGACGTGGCTTGTGAACTTTGAGAGGGTTTTTGGGCTCACACTGAGGCAATCCTGATAGGCATTGAGATCTGAGGACAGCAAACAGGCGTTCTAGCTTGGTAATGCACAACAAAGCAAGGCTGCCCTAAAGGACAGATTGGGCTTTGTAATCGTTGTGCTGTTGTGACTGCTTTAATCCTACACCTCTCCTCTTCTAGGGGTTTTGGGGAGTCCAGAAGGGTGAGTCAAAACCAGGAGAGCACTGATGTTCCATGGTGGCTTAGGTCTGGTTGAAAGTTTCCTGCAAAAGAGCTAACAACCCAGGTAGAGCCCCAGTCTGACAGACGAGTGTTAATAGCCACTGTGATGGAAGAAAGGTGGGAAGTGGGGAGAGATGGTAATGAGAAAGCAAGCTGATGTTCATAGCCCTGTTCATAAGATTACTCTAACTCACTTAAAATCTTGTTTTATGCATACCTGTAGGCTTGTATTTCTGAGGAAAGAACAGTCAGAAAGAATACAGCACGGCAAAACTGCAATCAGCAAGTGTTTGTTCAATGCTTGGGCACATTTGGTTTGTGCATCATCCGTTGCCCAGTCCTTTCCAAATTCCACACAGGCGAGAAAACAGTAAAATGGTTTGTCATGCACTGTGAATACCTTTTCTTCTTTTACAATTTCTAACATAATCTTGGTCTTTGTAAAAGATAAACTAAGTATTTTAAAACAGTTTCTAAGAGCAGAGGAACTACTGTGGCCTGTGCAATAGCTTCGCACTGACTTAGTTCTTCACTTACTCGGTAAACCATGGCAGCTTTAGAGCACCCTTTTGGAAAAACGAGCAGTGGTCCCCCTTGTTCTTTCGACAGATAAATGTCTGAAGATTGTTGTTGTGGAAAATTAACTCTAAATATTGCTGCACCTTAGGGGAAAAAAAAAACCCACCACCACTCTTTTCGCTTATGACATCCAGTTGCTCACAGGCGCCTCCAGATTGGCATATAGGATTAGGCTTTGCTCATATACACTGAACTATCTGATTACTGCCAATGGGATTACTCGTGTGAATAAGGCAAGCAGGATTTGACCTTAATATTTCATCTCAGGACCAGGCAAATGGCACAGAAACTGTAAGAAAGCCAAAGATCTTTGATAACTAACAAAGTAAACATTTGCCTTTTTTTTTTTCATATTTAATGTTTTTGAAAATCCTCCCCTTGTATAAATGTTTTCTAGTGAATGTTATAGACCCTCGTACTTACATGGCAAATGCAGAATTAAAATAATATATGAACTGGCAACTTTACAGGTCCACTGTACTTAATACTACCTACAAATTGTCCATTGAACAAATCAAGATATGATTTCATTATTAAGTCAAAACACAAAATTAAATTTTGAAAAGCATCTAGGAATGTTTTCTTCTTTTAATTTTCTCTTGCCTGTTAAAATGAGGAGATTTACGTGACCTGAAATTATTAGGGAATTCCATACAGTTTTCAGCACACATTCCCTGAATTAGTATGCAGTGTTGGGGAGGTAAAAGCAATGGATTGCTCTTGCGAGCAAAGCGTGGCAGATCCCCTCTCACACTTTTACCAGACTTTTTCCTGATGTGATCTACCTCATTTTAGCAATACTTTGCCATAGCCACCTCCATTGCCTGCTGCGTGTGTTTCTTTTCAGATGCCAGGGTTAGAGGATGGTTCCTTTTGGATTCTTACCTTCCCACGTTTTTCCTTACTGGAGCATACCTACTCTGCATATGGCTGGGCAACAAGTTCATGAAGGACAGGCCTCCCTTCTCTCTCAGGGCTCACCTCATTATATACAACCTTGGGATTACACTGCTCTCCCTGTACATGCTCATAGAGGTAAGTGTTCTTCATGCAGCGCAGCTGGGAAAGGTGAGCAATGCACAGTTTTTAGTAGAAAAATCTTACCAACAGGTAATTTTGCTAGGAAATTTAGCATCAATGGCAAAGTAAATTTAAGATCCAGAAAAGTCCCTTAGCAATTGGACAGTGAGTTGTACAGAACCTTCTTAGCTTGGATCTCGGCAAGTTTTACCTGTCCTTCCTGAGCTACAGCCCACACCTGGGGACAGCTGGCTGCTACCAGGACAGTGTCTCCAAGCATGAATCTGAATCTGCAGCAGTCCCTCAGCTGAAACATAACTACACCTCATCCTTAGCACCCACAAATATGCCCACAGATTCGGGTTTATTTCTATGACTGTCTATGGAATGATTTTTCTTTGAACAAATACCCATGTGTAAATGTGAACATATTTATAGGTGAGAATAAGTATCAATTTATCTATGGTATTGGCAACTCAATGTTATTTTTCTGCTCTCCTAAGAAGCTTTCCTCATAGTCAGACAGTAAGAGACAGGTGTTAAAAACCCACCACTTCAACCAAAAGCAAGTGCTGTGGGACTTGGAGGCTGAACATGGTCACGCAGATTATTTCTCCAGGGCTCATCAGGAAGGAATATAGAGAAATCAGGATCTGTTCAGAACTAGAAGAGAGGTTTGAATGCAGCTCAAAATTCTGCAACAGCAGAGGATTCAAACAGTGCTCTTCAACAAAGACATTAGTGTTTTCACCTCCCCAGTGGGGAGCAGAAGCCAAAAGTCACTATTTTGGTATTATTTGGGAGCTCCCCATTATGCCTTGTGATAATTGAGGTACTCAGTATTAAAGTGTTAACATCCATCACTTGTGGCCACAAAACCCAAACACTAAAAGATAAAACCCACAAAACATTTTCTGACTTGGCTTAGAAAGTGACCCCTGGAGAAGCCTTGGCTGAGGGATGTTGTTGACTTCATGGTGTGACCTGTAAGGCTGTGAGCTGACACTGCTGCCTTGCCTGCACAGCCTCACAGCATTCCTTGCTCCCTGGGCTCCCAGCCTCACGAGCAGCTTCCACCAGAAAAATAAGGACGGACTGTTCTATCAGCTGGACAAAAAACTTTGCAGAAGCCAAACAGGACCCCAAAGATTTCAAGTTTTAAATTAATTTGAGCTAAACACCAGGTCAAAAGGCTGAACAGCCGTTTAGGGGGCATGCCTTTGTGCTGAGGACCAACTGTGCTTCATCCTGGTCAGAGCTCCAACTGGCTTCAGCGGCTGCTGGAGGTGTCAGAGTGCAGGATCAGGCCCAGAGCAAAGGAGAAACCAACACAGTCACTGGAAGGTGTGATAACTCCATACGGACTGTCCTCCAAAATTTAAATTAGCACTTTGATGTTTAAATCCTCATTTTGCTTGAAGGTATACAGATAACTCTTCAGTAGCAGGACTCAGCAAAAAGGATTAACTGAATAGAAAACAAAAATACTGCTCCCTTCCCCTTGCAGGCTGATTTGGCTCACCACAAGTACACGAACAAGCAAAAAGAATTTTAGTAGGTCTCACTTACATGAATGAAGCAAACTCGGTTCTTGCCACCTTCATGTCCTTGTAAGAATTGCGTTGAGCCATCTCCCCACAGCCACCCCACTGCGCTGCCCTCTCTGAGGCCAACTGTGATGCAGATGACCGCTGAGTTGCCTCAGTCCTCAGATTAGTCCCTTTACATCTTGATTCTGTAGCTGGAGGCTGCTGATTTACGCCTCCCGAGCTGCAGCTGGGCACAGCTGGCAGTGGCTCATAGCTCCACATTTGGCATTTTTGGGAACTTGAGGATACGGTGACTGAGCTGCACTGCCAGGTGTTCTGCACCCTTCGCTCCCAGCTCTGGACTGGCAGCCAGACTGGTTTTATACTGCACAAGACATCATTTTTCTGTATTTTTCTGATAGGAACTTGCCTGGTTCCTATCACAGCTTCTCCCATGAAGGAGCAGAATGAAAGTTAAGGCTTGCAGACCTGCCTGAGGGAGCTTGCACATCCCTCCTGAAGGGAAATGAAACAGGCAAATAGGAGAGCAGAAATCATCTTCAGCACTGAATAAAGTTATGGTGACTCAACATTTCAAAGGGTTTCATTTCCAAAGCTTCTCTCTGGCTCTTATTCTCTCTGTCTTTTATGGACTGTAAGCTCTTTAAGGCAAGAGTTACCTATATTTAGAGCATTCTGCACAGTGGTTTATGTAAACACAGCTGATCCCTCCAGCGAGTATGAGTCAGGATTAATTCCTAGTTAGAAACATCTATAACAGTTATCTTAGTCCTCCATTCTCCCACTTCACCTGAACCCCTCTGGTCTCTGTAACACAGGTAAATAAAAAAATAAGCAGCTCCATAATAGAACTAAATCAGAAAAAGAACCCCAGTTATTAGCATTATTGTTCTTATCTCTTCTTGGTTTTGTTTATGAGGTGCCACACACCTTTTCTGATGATAGCTCCAGAATGGAGTGGGTGCTTCTTAGACATTCAAAAGAAAAATACCTCATTCAAAAGAAAAATATCTCGTTCAAAAGAAAGGGTGTATCTCCAACTGCAGACTGTCCCACATGATGGCTTTAGCGAGAAACATGGTAAAACAGCTGATGGGGGTACTTGTGCCACAGTTCTTCATCTCCTCACCTTCATCTCCTGACCTAGTTTAGCTGCCCCTTGACTTCGGTTGATTTGTACAACCTCAAGGCAAGAAGGCAAAGGTTACAGCAAGGAGTCATAACAAAAGGGCCGTTTTTATATCTCCAAGGGCAGATTCCTCTTTCAAGCCAGAGCTCCACACGCTGCCCCACAGGCATGGACTACCAGGGAGCTGCTTTTAGCTCCATGAGCTTTGAGGACAACCAATCCCCAAAGTACTTGAAGGAACAGCTCCAAGAAAACTCTAAGATGTGTCATTAGTATAGGATCAGATACCCCTACTATCCCTGAAGGACAAGGTGTAAAGGAAAACAGCTGTGCCCAGCTGCCCTCATCATACCGAGATATCTCAAAACTTTTGTGTCAAGAAGGAGTTAGGTGCCTCTGAAGGCCTCCCAGAAGGGCAGCTTTTTAGACCTTAGTTTAGATTTCTGAGTTAGGCAAATGCATTTTCTTGAAGTGGTCAAAGGCACTTACCTCCCCCCATTGAACCTAACGGAGAAGTGGGGCACTTGGTTTTGGAGCGTAGCTTTTCGAAGTACCTGACGCATAGACACAAGACCTGTGCTCGGACTAGGCATGCTGCCGGTGCACAGCTGGGGGGCAGAAGGCAGCTCCCCCCACCCTTACTGCTACAAGAGAAACCTGCATCAGAGGTTTGTAACTGGTTGTGTGCTCTTCTGTACCTTGAAGTGTTCACAGACCCGGGTCAAGGCTTATTGATCCAACAATTTCTAGTAACCTTGCCGCAAATCTGTCTGCAGAAAAACAAACACCACTGTTTCATTTTAATAAACCCCAAAACTTTTAGCAATTTCACTGCAGAAAAATATGCCTTGCCTCTACACAAATATCTGCCCAAGATCCTAAAAGTACGAACTGCGAGCAGAAAACCAGCTTACTGTGAAAAGCAATCAGGTCTTTACATCTTTTAAAATTAGTTCATGTGTGAGCCAACCCACAGACCACACTCCAGGGACGCAGTCGGAGATGCCAGAGGCCAAGACAAAGTTTTGAAGTCCACCTGAGGATAAAACTGTCACAACTCCAATGATAAATTAAAACTGGAAACAAAGGAGACCAATGTTGATCTCCAAGTTGTAAAATTACTCAGGTGAGGATACTCTCTTCCATTAATAGGAAAAGACATAATGTTTACCATAGTCTTAGGCTGCTTTCCCCGGCAGTAAGTATCACCTCTGCCCTATTGAAATTAAAATCTCAGCTAGTCATTAAGGTCTTACCCAAGTACTCTTCTTGATCAGGCACTGAGAAAACCAGGACACTTGGCACCATCTGGGTCAGATTAAAAAGGAGATCTAGAGGTATGTGTCATTAGCATAGGGGTGGCGTGATGTCTCAAACTGCCTGTATCCCCAGGTAGCTTCACAGACTTATTACAAATCCTATGGATTTGTAAGCAAGAAACCACATCCATGTGGGGAAGCAGGACTTGCATGTGAGGACCCCTTGATTCAGAGCAAAGGGGAAAGAGCAGAACTCCACAAGTACTGCAATCCCAGTGCATTAACCTTTCTAGTGAAGCCAAAAAAAAATGCCTTTTACCTCACATGATAAAAAAAAAAAAAAGTAAATTACCTGCACTTTACTTGTTTCTAGGAGCTGAAAATTCACCACAGTGATTCCAGTTTCTGAATTATAGTCATGATTTGCAGATCCATAGTTGCCAAAACCATGTGAGGATTCCCAGGATTACCAGAATTGCTTTCTCTGTATCCTCTGATAGCAGGGAGAGGTCAGAAGCACAATGCTGGCACAATCAGCAACCAGTTTTTGAAGAAAAAAACAACCACCAGTTTTAGTTCTATACATTGCAACTAGAATTACACATCACAAATTACTAGAATGTCCAGTATAATGCCTGGAGTTGGGATAATTGTGGGCAAAATGGAAAAAAAAAAGAAAACCAAACAAAAATAAAAATAGAAGGTGCACTTAAACTCTGTTTTGTTCCTTTTTTATGATGGCTGATATTACAAAAATTTACTTCCTGACTGTGCAGGTGTTAAAAAGATAGAATTTGAGTAGCAGAAGGTCTGAGTAAAGTCTTAATAATGCAAGTGATGAGGAAAGGTAAAAAAAGACGTATAGATCCTGGCTGATTTGAACTGTCCTGGAATTTTACTATAGAAATTCAACTTCAACATAATGATTTTTATTATTTTTTTTAAGATTGTAATAAATGATTGGTTACACTCCTTCCTTAATTGTTAGAAGTAAGAAATTATTCTAAATCCATGAGGGCTGGTACTTGAGGTAAAGGCTTCCTTTGAAGTAACTGGGACAGAAAGACTGTCTTAACCTTAGGGGAGCAAGAGGAAAAGAACAAAGTGGGGAAACAGAAGAGATCAGGTGCAATTTTCTATCATTCAGAAGAAGGAAGATACGAGGCGGGGGGGGGGGGGGGGGGGGCGGGGGGAAGACAGCAAAAGGTTACTGAGAGTGCAGTGTAACGCAGTGAAATGCAAGGACAAAAGCAAACAGCTTTTTTAACTAAGAACTTTGTCTGAATAGAGTTAAATTCCCAGGTGTTTTTTTATCTTAATCAAATAATTTGTTTGGAGAGCTGAGGAGCTGACTTTGCTGTCCTTGCCTGCAGTTATTCTAGCTGGACATGTTGTCCTCATGTCTCAGTTTTCACCCTCCGAGTTCTCCGTGCCTTTCCTACCGACCTTTCTGAGCTCTGCGTTTAGTAGAACATTCAGCCTGTTCATCAAAAAGGCAGCGCTCTGGATCTCACCTGCATATTTAAATAGAATTCAGTAAACTTTACTGGGAATTAAGAGTAAAAATTCGTATGATGAGGTTTTTCACATGTGCAAAGCTTCTGATACCACCACTGGTAGCACAAAGTAGCATACAGGAGCTATTCAGAATAGATGTAATCAAAGATTCATGGGAAATAAGCCTAGAAGGGATTTCTTTTAGCCCATTTCCACTATCCCAGACAACAGCAACACACAAAGTAATTATCATTCATATATATCCATATATATATTGATATAACTAATTTTGAAGTCATTAGCTCACTAATCCTTCTAGCAGTCTCCATTTACTTCAGGGGTATTAAATGGAACTGGCTGAGTTTCTCACAACATGGCTTTACTTTTCAAAGAGGTTTTGTTCACAAAAAAAATTCAGCAATTTATCAAAACTTCATTTAGGAAGGGGGCCTTATTTTTGTCACTGTGATATGAACTTTCTGACCTCAAAATAAGAAGAAAGCATGGGACCGCTCACTTCTTCCACTCTGGAATAGCCAGTATCCTTCCAATTATGATGCTCCAGCAGGATGAGAGATCCAGCATGGAGTTCAGCTGTACGTATTGCAGGTCAGGATAGCAAACCCCAGTCACTGTATTACAGAATTAGGCCATCTTTTTCGGGGGGATACTATGCATGCAGTTATTGGACCCCTGACTAGACCCATGGAGAGATGATAAGCCTCACCAAGGAGTAGCTCAAAGCATGCTTTTCATGTTTCTGTCCCCATGAAAAATCTCTCAACTGCATCATAAAGAAGGACAACAAAATATTTTAATTGGGAAAAATCTTGTGGGGTATTTCCTATTCAGCATGTGTTTCTTGTTTGGCATAACACCGCTACGAAGTTGTTACATTTGGGGAAACTGAGGCACTGACCAAGTGGCAGGGATGGGACTAGGCTCTGGGAATTCCCCAGTCCTGAGATGAGCAATCTAGCCCATGCTGGTTTTCCCTGTCAGGGTTATGGTCTTGCCAGATTACAGCTTGTGTGAGATCTTCAAAACACGAATAGCAATCTGGAAACACAGGCTAGCCATCTAAAATCTGGGATTCTTGGAGGCTCAACTGAAGATAAGCAACCTCTATAGAGAGATATTCTTCAACAAATACTATTTACATATGATTTTACAATTGAATGTCCTAGCCAGAACACCTGCCTGAAAGCTGTCTAGGTATTGTTTAAGACTGATTTAATGATAAATCAAGGATGATTAATGGTACGTTCCTCTATTCATCTACTGATGTTGAAGTGCAATGGCCCCAGTAGCACTGCGGTGTGCCTTCACCCCAGCCTCTTGGGCAGCAATTCAGATGCTTCCCGGTGTGACATCTGCTAAGTCTAAAAAATTGCTTGAGTGTCTATCCATGTCCCCATTCAGCACTATGCCAGCTCTTCTCTACTTCCTCCCACGTTTATCCGTGTAGGATAAAGAGAGAAGTGTATAGCATTAAGAAGTATTTCTCTCTTTGTGCTATTTTGGATTTACCTTCTGTTTGCTTTGCTTAGCACCAGGGAATTTCTCGAGGCTAGTTTTGCACAGGTAGCTGTGTTAAGTTTCCATTCATACTGCTTCAGGACAGAATATTCAAGCATGAGATTTAGAGTGAAGATCACTGCATAAGTAACAAGAGATTTTAATAGATGCCTTGAAGGGTCTAAAGCCAGAGAAATGTAAAAGATGTACTGTTTCAGCGTATACCTCCAACACAATGTGATGCCCTTCTTCAAAACAGAAGACACTAGCAAGTTGTCTGGTTTAAGAGCATCAGTTCGTGGAAGGAGCGGGAACCTACCGTACTTCCGTGCTGCTTTTTTCAACAAACACAGAACTGCAGTGGTAAAAAAATGCTACGCCTGTTCATGAGGATAACTGCTCTGTTTTCTGTTCCAGCTCATCCTTGCCACATGGGAAGGAGGCTACAACTTGCAGTGCCAGAACCTCCACAGCGCAGGGGAGGCGGACATGCGGGTGAGCCACAGCAGCAGCTCAAGCCCCAGCATCCATGGCCATCCTTCCCTCCACATCCTTGGTGCAACACTTCTGCGGCCACAGCAGTTATGAGGATGTTATCGGCGACATCTTTAACACAAGGCTTTTAATCGGGTTGCCTAATAGCTGGTAGAAAACAAGAAGTGTTATCCTTTTGATTCAATACAGGTGCATCCTTGCAGTGGAAAGCACGACAGGGAGTAATTTGAAAAGCCATATATCAAGATCTGTTGTCAAAATGGTGTTGCCTGACTATTGGAACAGACAATATGGATCGTTAAAAAACTTGGAACAAAAATCAACCATCTAAAATGTAACACTTATTTAGCTATAGCTGGAAATTGATTTAAACCCCACCCTAAACTCTGGAAAACTGCAGTGACATTTTGCTGGTTTGACTCACCTCTAGTTTCAACCCTTATTTCTACATCACAGAAATTTCATCTCTTAAGTCTGTTATTCCCCATGTCAAGCTTACATTCCAGACAACGTTAAAGCTCAAGTGCAGAAAAACTAGTAAACTTACATAATTTATTATATATATATAAAAAATATAACCCAACCCTCAAAATTTGTCTGTGGTATGGCAAGGAAAAGGTCAGTTAAATACCTTTTCCCATCCACAAGGTGTTTTCCCCCTGTTTTACCTGTCTGTAACTGTCCTAGGACATACCCTGAGCTCTGATAAAGCCTCTCAAGCCCAGAGGAGGGTACATTCCATTGCGTTGAGTGTCAAATTGGATTATTTGAAAAGAAGCTGCCAGCAAAATCACTTCAGTGCCAAGAAAGTGTAAGTGGTAGCACCCTTAAAACAGAAACAACAAAAAGTCGTCGGCATCCCCCCCCAACTGTATCTCTGAAGAAAAAAATAGAACGATTATAAACATTGAGGAAAGGTTTCCTATTTCTTAAATTATATATTTATACAATCACATAATAACTGTTTCTAAACTGTCTCATTCAAAAGGGAAATAAAATCGAAGCCAGAACTTGTGCTTCTCCTTCAGTAGGATATTAATGCCTTTGGGAAAGTTTCATGCCTATGGACAGATGAAGTACAGCAATATTTAAGTCTTTTTATAGACAAATATTGATCTTCTGCTCCTTTGTTCTTGCTTGTACAGGTAGCCAAGGTGCTGTGGTGGTATTATTTTTCCAAAGTAATTGAATTCATGGACACTATCTTCTTTGTACTGAGAAAGAAAAGGAGCCAGATCACCTTCCTTCATGTGTATCACCATGCCACGATGTTTAACATTTGGTGGTGTGTCCTGAACTGGATACCCTGTGGGCAAAGTAAGTCTCTGTTTGCTTCATCTCCCGGGGTATAAGTCACCTGTTGCTGGAGGGGAATCACGTCGCTCTGCAAAGCACGTGTGTCGCTGTGCTATGTGATAGCACCTTTAAGGTTCATTGCCTTTGAGAACTGCTGAACACCTGCAGACCGCAATAAAATTAAAAGCATGGTTAAAAGTTCAGGCCAAAAATATCTGACTGTTAGGTCTCAGATTTTTCACTTAGCTGCCACAGCCTCTTGGATTTACTTCTCTTCAAACCACCTTTAGGCAGGATAACACTACTGCATCGTACACAAGAGCTATCGCATACAAAACCTACTCTAAAAGCAGATCTGGGAGGAAATCATGACCTTAGTAAAGGCAGTGTCAATCACAACAAATTAACTCAATAGCATTTTTACAGGCAAATTTATGTTTGACTCCTGTATGCAGCAATCCAACATTCTGATTTAGCAAAACACCTACAAAATCACTAATTAAAATACCAGTTTGAGTTTGTTTTGTTTTAAATGAGAATACATCTCATTCAAGTAGTAGAACTACTGGACAGCCAGAACTGTTCAATACGGTCTTGCATTTCATATTGCAACAACAGAAGTAGCAGCATCCTTTGCCTTATTATATTTTGGGTACAATATATTTTATACAACAGTAATCTCTAAACTTCTTGGCTCTTGGGAGGATATTGTAATTGTTATCATCTCCCCTGTTGAGTTAGGGAAGATGTATGGTGCCACAAGCCAGTCACTTGGCATTTGTATACTAGGTCCAAAAAATAAAGAACTACTTCAGGTGTCTCAACATGCATGTTTTTCCAGGGCTTCATACAGCCAGAGGCTTCCTGTGGCATTATCACCAGAGCTGGGAAGAAAATTAGTTTTCTTTCTTTGAGCTTTTAAAGATACTCAGTCCACTGTAATATTTTGTAAAGCAACCCGCTGCAGGTGTTTCTCTGAACAGAAAGCAGAATTCACATTTGCTGGCACTCATTACGGACAGCACAAAAATCAGAGTAAAACAGTGTTACAGGTAGAAGCAGAGATCAAGGATTTCACAGCAAATAGAAACTGTTTCAACAGAAGTGTAAACAAATTGATGGGTGTTTGTGCTTTCTTTGTGTCTGAACGTATTCCCCATGCTTCACACTGGCTTTGCACGATTGTAATTAACAGAGCATAAAAATCAGTAGCTAAGTAATTAATCAATCACTATTAATCAGTGGAAAACCCAAAACAACTGGTGAGACCATCCTGTAGTGTTCAAGCACTGCCTTGTGCTCATACATGAGCATATAGGAGAGAGTAGTGCTGCTACTTCTCAATAGTCTGTAAGGTACAGAGGGTAATTAATTTGCTCTAGAATATGTAGTAATTCAAGTGATGAGGTATTATCTTGGGTGAAATTCTGGAAATTCGCACCTAGCAGAAGAGCCACTGAAGAAAATGAGAGCGATGCTCAAACACAGCCACACGAGGCTAGTTTGCTTCAGTGTAAAGCCATTACTACTACATCAGGGAGCCAGAGAGCAGGTGCAGCTACTAATACTACTAAGGTGCAGTACCAGCAGCACAGTCACCCACAGCAGTGTTCAAAGCTTACAGCAATAATGGAGAGACTCACGCAAAGAAGGTTTAGAGGGAAACAAAAGCAATAACCCGTAAACTATGGAATAGAAAAGGAAACTGAAGAGAAAGTGAAAAATATGGCATGAAAATACAATATTCAGCATGAGAAAAAACTGGTAGGAAGTATTATTTAGTTTGTCAGTTGTCCATAGGACAGCACCTCTTCACATCAGGAATGTCTTTAGCAAAGGGCAAGTGCAAAGGGAAGACTTATCATATGCAACAGACATTGCTAGAATAATATCTTCTCTCACTTTTTAGCAGTTGTTATCTAAAAATGTTTCCTTGATGGATTTTTACAGGTTTCTTTGGACCCACTTTGAATAGCTTTATCCATGTGCTTATGTATTCTTATTACGGACTGTCAGTCATCCCTTCCATGCGCAAATATCTCTGGTGGAAGAAATACCTCACTCAGGCACAATTGGTACGTATCTATTTGACTCTCATGTTTAACTACCAGAAATCCTTCAAAATGCCAGAGGGGGCAAAATGAATGATAAAGACTGTCGTTTGCAGAATTAAGCCAGTTTGAATTCAAATATAACAAAGCCACCATATAGAATAAGTCCCTAGTGCAGCCCAGTATAACTTAATAAAGGAAATTATGGTCTGAAATATTTTCTACAATACAGTAGAAAGTCTACAGTCCATAAAATTCCACAATTTTTGATCTCTTGCATACAAAATTAACACCACTTAATCCTGGCAAATGGACTGATTCAAAAGCTATTAAAACTGTCCTATAGAATCAGCTCCAGCTGGCTCCAGGATGGACCCAGCGCTGGCCAAAGCTGAGCCCATCAGCAAAGCTGGGGGCACCTCTGTGGTATCATATTTAATAAAGGGTAAAAAATGCTGCACAGCAGCGGAGAGAGAGGAGCAAGAAAACATGAAACAGCCCTGCAGCCACCCAGGTCTGAGCAGAAGGAGGGGAGGAGGGACAGAGACTCCCCGGCAGCCCGTGGTGAAGCCCATTAATTAATTAAATAAATAACCTTCCTGAAGTCGAGTCTGTTTTGCCTGTGACTGTAGTTGGCAAGTTTTACCAATTGCTCTGCCCTTACCTCAACCCATGAGTTTCTTAATCTTATTTTCTCCCCCTACTCTACTGAGGATGTGAGAGAGCAGCTGGGTGGGCACCTGGCAGCCAACCAAGGTTAACTCACCACACCACGTTACAACTAAAAAATGCAAAATTATGTAAACAAACTCTTAGACAAGACAGAAGTTCTCTGACTTCTTAAAGTCCATTCCAGCAGGTACTGTACCCAAAGAGCTGAGCCACATCAAAAACTTCTATCAACAAGATACAGGGCTTGATATGAAATAGTGTTCCTTCCGCTTTTGTATCTTGGGGCCTTTTCATATTATTTGGGAGTTCAGATGTTTGCAGTGAACTTAAAACACCTTGTAGAAATGTGTTCAGCAAATGCTTCTCCCCTGAGCTGAGACCATCCCTGCAGCTGCAACACGCTGCCCTGAAGCATGCTGCCACTCCTTCTGCATCTCATTTTTGCTTCGTTTGTCCCCATCTTAACTCCATCAATGCAAATGCCAGGCTGCCTGAACTTCTCAGACCTGGGATTTCCATTCTCTATTTAGACTTCTAAAGCTGTTGCCTGGAGTCTTCAGAGTTTTCTCAAGCTTCTGTCCAGCAAGAGACAACACTGTACCTGGCATGACATGGTCTGGAAGATAAAACAACCCCTATTAAAATAAAAGAGCTTACATTTTGCCAACTAGGCCTATAAACTCAGACTTTTTGAAACCTCTGACCCCTTAGGTGTGGGTTTTTTTTTTTTCATTTAATAAGAACACCATTTTAACTTCACCCTCACAATACATGCACAGGTTCAGAAAGGGATAGTTTTTGAGTACTCAAACTTCCCAAGAGCAGGACTAGGTGACGTCGTTATATCTGATTTAGCTAGTATTGATGCAAATATTCATGCATGATCTTTCCTCCACAGATCCAGTTTCTGCTCACTATTGTACACACGCTCAGTGCAGCTGTGAAGCCATGTGGATTCCCATTTGGCTGCCTCATGTTCCAGTCCTCCTACATGGCCACACTGGTCATTCTCTTCATAAACTTCTACATTAAGGTAAGAGTCTTCCAAGAACTCTCTGACAAGGGTGGGGGAGAAAAAGAACTTTTTGGATAGTGGCACTAGTGAATTCACGTGTAGAATGAGCATCAATACTTAAAATATGTTTGTATTACAATATATATGTCAGTTAAGAATGATCAATACAGCAACGTCTGCAAAAGACGGTTGTTCGGTAGAGATGACCTCCCCATCATAGCTCAGCTTTTCTGCACTTGGAGAGCAAGCCAGGAGGTGTGTTCAGGATTAAGAGGTCTGAATTTCCTCTTTGGGGCAACTTCTTGAGTTCTTCTCTCCCTCCTTGGAAAAAAAGAAAGAGGCAGCTGAGTCTTTGCATTGTTTATTTCACCTTTTTTTTAGCAGGCACTGCTCCAGCCTGCCTGCGCACATAGAGCTTTTAGTTAAAATGTCTTAAAATGTCTTTTGACATCAAGAAGTATTACAGTAATACTAGTAAGGTAATATCACCCAGAGCAGTGAAAATAATACAGTTCTCTTAATGCAGTCTGAAGCAAACATACACATCTGCATCAACAACACCAGACAGCTCCATTTTACAGTTAACCATAAGTAGTGTTCGGGGGACACTAAATAAATCCAAGTACTTACTTTTGATTTGGCTTTTATAGACATATCGGAAAGCACCTTCAAGAACAGCTATAGAGGAAACCCCTGACACAAAACAGATCAAGAATGGTTTCCATAAGGACTGCTTTGCTGCTGCCAATGGATTCCTGAACAATAAGAAAGTACAATAAGTATAGTATTTCCTATGATTTTTTTTCCAAAAAAAAAAAAAAAAAGAAAAAAGAAGAAAAAAAGACTGAATTACAAGCTTTAGCTTAAAACCTATTTGATTACATTTATCAGTTCTTTGTACCAGACACTTATTAATGTACTGCTCTTTAGGTTTTAACAAAACGAGTAGAATTACTTGTCCTGTCAGAGATCACCATTGGAAGAAAGACGGCCAAGATCTTTCTCATATGAAAAAGAAAACCTTTCTGATCTCTAATGCTGACACAAAAACGCCTTATAAAACACTTGATGAATGAATGAATCCATCAATGCCTTCAAAAGGTTGGGACTCTGTTCAGACTAATGTGGTGAGAACTTTCTGTGCATGTGAGAGGTCTTGAGGCAAGGCTTTGAGTGCACCCAACGAATGGGAGGGGGAAGAAAGAAAGGGGGGGGGGGGGGGGGGGAAGAAAGAAAGGTGAGATTCATACCTTTCCCATCACCATACCCGTCTTTGCTTCTTCCCCACTGTTCTCCAAAGCACACTCCCTTCCCACGGACACCAGGAAGGTGCAGCCATCCCTTTGGTCCTACGGGAACCCTGGGGAAGGGCATAACCTAGGGCAGAGCCCAGGTGCTCCATCCCATAGTTTGCAGACAGACGTGCACCTTGCTTACTTGCTTCACGTACGTGCAACCTGACTCAAACACCAGGAGCTTGCTAGTTCAGGGGGCTGGGCTGGTAGCACCTGGGAGTGCCCAGGATTATACTTGGAGTACACAATATCACTCACTGATACGGGATGTTGAGCTCCAGTCAGAACAAATCAAGTCACTTGGGATGTGCTGAATTAATAGTTCTGAGTAAACGGATTTTGAAAGAAATAGGAGCTCAACAAGTTAATGAAGATAAATCCTTTAAGTGTAAACATGCGCAAAGTTAATCCTATACAAACACTGCTAATTGGATGCAAACTGATGTGCCACATGTTAACAGACTGGAAGATGAAGAAAATCTAAAAAGTGAATTCAGCAATGAGCAAAGCACATCATACAGGAATTTCTCTGCTAGGTAGGTCTTATTCAGACTGGTCTCTTGAGAAACAGGTGGGACTGAGGCACAGCCCTCTGCAGGGAAAGCACGGAGATGTTTGCTGGCTGCAACTGTGACCGGTGTGTCACTCGCAATAGCCAGTCACCATCTGCTCTGCTCCAGTTCACTGCTTTTACCCCCTACTTAAATGGTTAAAAATGAAGAATACCCAGGGTTAGCTTTGGGGATCTGCCCTCCCCCTTTTCTCATCTCACCCCTTTCAAAACCTCTGCTAAAAGTGGGCACAGCCCTTTTCCTCTCCCTGTTTCACAGTGCAGTAACTCTGGTCTTTTCCAATCTCATGTGTGTAAATTCTCCCAACAAAAATACCTTTCAGAGTCACCCCAGCCCCGCAATCAGAGCCACCTGAGCCCCGCAAGCCCCTTGGACTGAAGTAGTTCTGTAGCAGGACCATGTCCTCTCCCTCCCATCACCCCACAGGGTCCCAGGGCAGGAGGGGGACACAGCAGATGTGGAGCCAGGGCAGAGGGACTGAGCAGCCATGGAGAGCTCATGCGGAGAGACAGCAGCACATCTGAGCATCCCGGCTGCTAAACAGCATCATCACGCACCGGGTAACCAAAATACCGGCAATAGTCAAACACTTTCACACCACCACCACAGACATACACCTAACTGGTGTGTGCTCACATTTGCTCCCCCTTCAAGAAGCTGGCCACAGTGGAAGTCAGCGTTTTGCTTTATTTAATGTTTGAGAAGGAGGGAAGGCAGCAACTAGAAAAAACAAAACACCCAGAGCCACAAAGCCTGGCCCCTGCGTGCATATATTAGTTCTCACCAGCCCTTCCAGAACCTTTGCTTTGTTGGGTTTTCTGGTTGATTCTGTAAAACTCACAAGTTCTAAGAGATCAGCAGGTTTGGCTGAAGGTGTTGTACATGGCCCTAAGCAAAGGGAGAGCTTCAGAGCTCTGCAGATGTCAGCTTGATGCTGGAAACCAAGGGAAAGGCCGAGGGAATCAGAAGAACTGACAATATAGCACACAAGGCAACTAGCCGAATCATTCATCTAAGGCAGGCAACAAAATGGTCGTTGTAACGTTGGCAACAAAAGTGGCCCAGCGTGGATTTTAGGCCAAGTGGAGTCCATAACCTTTTGATGGCAAGGCACGCATTTGACTATCAAGGTGGACAGCGTCAGCATGCGAAGTCTTAGAAGTTTACTATGACAACCAAACCCACAGATCTTGTCTTTTGTTTTCTTAAAACCTCATTCGAAAGAAAGAGAAATAAAGAAATGCCTTACTTGAAACTCAAAGGGCTGGGGAAAAAAAAAGAAAAAGAAAAGAAAAAAAAAAAAAAAAAAAAAGGAAAAAACCAAGCTGGTCTCACCTTGCAGATCCAGACTGGCCAGGAAGGCTGGAACCAGGTATGTTTTAAATTCTTCAGATCTGTCTTAACATCTTCAAAATGCTGCAACTTTGAAGAGAGAGAAACACTGACTTTTTAAACTGATTTTCCTGTAATACATAACACTGTAAATAAACAAA
This sequence comes from Falco peregrinus, assembly GCF_023634155.1. NCBI lineage: Eukaryota > Metazoa > Chordata > Aves > Falconiformes > Falconidae > Falco > Falco peregrinus. The sequence goes on along the minus strand of NC_073723.1, from coordinate 96,466,179 downwards.
TTTTACTATCAGGCTGTCTCCACTCCTCTTTAAGGCATCAGATTGCTGGGAACTGATCAGAGGCTACTTTCATTCTCAAACTTTTTTCAGAAAGTTCTTAGGACATTCCCCTCAGACTGAGGAACAACCTCCACCACTTTTCACACGGCCACCCCTGGTGTTGATGTAAAGCTCCCCTGCAGTTTTTGTACAGCTGTTGGCTGTGCTCTGTTCTCCTCGTCAACTGGGCATTTCTGCATATCATGCTCATATACACACACATACTATTTAGGTTGATAGGAAACAGTTTTCTATAGCATGTAGATGCAGCATGTTTACACTGCCTCCTTAAGATACATTTCTCTGGTATACTGGACATCCATGTCCCCCTCCTAGACATTCCTGCTTTTTAGCAGTGGTTCTACAGGCAAAACAGGCTCCCAGCTTTGCTCCCTTGGGGTTTAGCTCAGATGCATGAAGTGGATGTTGTGAGTCCCTCATACTGAGCTTGCTGTTTCAATCAGAGAGAAAAAACACTTTCCGTTCAATCCAAACAGACTTGCTAACATTAGCCGGACTCTGGTACCTCCCTGTTCCCAGGCTCTCTTGCCTTGCAGACTTCGGCTGGTGAGATCCTTTTGATTCATTTATTATAAAACGGGTGAAAATAGCAGTCTTGACTTTGATGGAGGAAAATTTCCAAATGTTGCACTGGAAGACAACCATTGCATCTCACTCATTAGTTCAGATGAGTTTGACCTCTGGTTTTGATTCACATTTCATGCACTCCATGGTGCCCTACACACAATACCAAAAACACCTCTAGATTTTGCTGTGCATGACAGTGTGAGGGCACAGTGAAGTGTAACTGAAGCATCACGGTTGAGACAGTGGAGGTACAATTTACAGCTCTTCACCCAGACTTACCTACCTGGGGGCAGAGAGCCTGATTCGCCCCTTATGTGCCAAGATGTGGAATCCTGTCAGTCAATCCAGACTCCCTTACTAGCAATGCAGCTTCTTGTGCCTGCTGTTTCTGCTATATAAAGGCTTCAAAACGTCTCATTTGGGAGCTCTATCTGAGAAAAATAAGCAAATAAATCAGCAGTCAACACAGCCAAGAACGAAGCATGTGAATTTCCAGTGACTCCTGTGCAGATTTTGCAGCTGTGAGAGGCTTTTAACCGACGCATATTTACTGGAAAAAGGCAAAACCTAGGCTTGAATGATTATTTCAAACCCACATAAAGGGTAATCTGGCCCAGTTCAGCAGCTGAATTTCAGTTAGGACAGTAAAAGGAAGTGCTGGGATTATCCTCAATATGTGTGAAAATTTTAGGATTTTATCCTCATAAAGCAATCAGAAAAATGTTTCAAGTTGGAGAAAATGCTGAACTATTTCTGAGAGACTCAATTCATTTCTGTTTGGAGTATGTTCACTAAAACCATATGGATGGAATGAAGGACTAGAATCTCAACACCACAAAACGACGCAGGTGTTCCGTTTCTCTTTCCCCTCATCCTGCCAGGTTGCACTTACAGCCCTTGCTCAAGAATATGGAAAATGGACATTTGTTGCTCTGTTTTGGCCAAGGAGACCAGAACCCACAGCTCCCTATTTCCAGGACAATCTTTTTGGGCTTACTATTTGAGCCTGGTGAAGATTGAGTGCTTTGTGGAAATGCAAATGGAGTCATTTAACAGCAGGCTGTACCCGCATAGCTTATAGACTAGCAGTTAGCCACTGCCCTGAAAGGTGGGAGATACAGGGGTTTGGTTTGTTTCACTAGAGATTGAAAATCTGGTTTCTCCACATGCCACATGAGTGAGCTAATCACTCCAACTGCAAGAAAAATAAAAACATTGTGCAGCATCCTTCTCCTTCACCAGGAGAAGCCCACTGAAAAAGCATTTCTGGATTGAGCTGTTCAACCTCAACTTGCCAGCCGTTTCCCATCCATAAAATGCAGCAACCACATGCAAAGGAATCCTTGACACCCAGCTCCAGCCACAAAGGGAAACCTGGAAAACGTTAAGATACTGAAAGGGAAAATGTTAAACGAAGATGCTCCATGGCTACCATGCTCACTCCCAAATGGACAGTGAGTCCATGGTTTTCACACTGGTTGAATTGCAGGAGAAGCAACCTCAGAAACAGCTACAGCAGTTCTGGGTGCTGCCGTAAAACCCTGTACTGGATGTTACCAGCCAGAGACAGCGTCTAGCACCATGGGCAGAAAAAAGTTGGTATTACTCTTGGGAAGAGGCAAGACCTGTAACAGCTGATGGTGGCAAAGAGCATCCCATCTAAACACACAGGCTGAGTAGGGATTCCAACAACTATGTGTTCACAGGGTGCTTCAAGCCACATTCACGGAAAGCAGCACTCTCTGTGTTTAACTCCTCTGCAAGGACTGCCAGTCCTTAAAGGGTTGTGTGGGTTTTTACTCTCCTCTTTTGCTACGTTTAGAAGCAATTTCCACATCTTATCAGCTGAAAATGAAGTTTTTCAGGCATATTTTCACCCAGTAGCATGCTTGGACCACTCCAAGGAATTGGAAAAGGGAAAGCACCTCATCCAGCCCAACAAGCGAAACCACAACCGCATGACTGCCTGCATTCACTATGGAAAATTTGTTGTATGGGGGGCAGGGGGGGGAACCAAACCTACTTCATCATGTTTTACCAAGCTCATCTTCCAGCAATACTCCAAACATGAGGGCAATACCGATCACTGTTCTAGTGTGCTGTCAGGGCATCGCTTTCCTCTGAATGGATGCAACAAGAGCTTTGTGCTGCCAGCAGCTCCTCTGTCCTACAGAGCACCTGTGCCTAGGAATGTTGCTCATACCCATGGCCAGCCTAAAGACTCCAATAAATGAATCCCTTAGGTGTCAGCACTGGCCAAGCAGAGATCATTGACTAATGAAAGCACCAGATAATGCAGCTTTAAGCTTCCTTCCGTCACAAACATCCAGCATGAAACAAGTCCAGCAGCACTTAGTACATGAAAGCTGAAGCAGCCAGATACGCACTAGGACAAGATTCAGAAGTACTTCCAATGCATTGACTGTGAAATAAAGCATCATCAAATATCCCTGCCACTGTAGCGGACTCCAAGGTGCAATTGCTCCTGCAAGTGAGGCAGGCTCATATCTAGCGGTTTTGTAAAGACTGCAGCATCAGAAGCTAAGGCACAAGAAGGATAGCTCTACAGGCTCATGGCCAACCAGTTAACACTTGTGCAAGGCATCACGATTGTTAAGAGCAAGGGCTGTTCACCAACAAGAGACTGGAATTTGGGGGAGCTATGTTTAACTAACAAACCCACCTCTGGGCAATTTAGTTTCTGAACTTAGATACGTGCCCTTTGAAATGTCACGTACATGGCACCTCTCCTAACTTAATTTTAAACTGTACTGAACTACCAAACCAATCCGCATTTTTTTCTCCCTCACAGAGTACTGTAGCTGGGAACTCCTCGTCACACACAGACAGCCTTGCTATGTGTAAAAACTTCTTTTCTGGACAAAGCTAATGTTGCAATAACTTGTTTGTTCCAGTCATCCCATCAAGTCACCCTTTGATTTTCAGATTGTTTTTGGTTGGGACCTGGTGGTAGAAAACTGAGAGGAGATACAACAGAGGAATCAATCTCAAAAATACTATTTCTTTCAGGCTGAAAATGCAAACACAGGGGGGATGTGCAAACACTTGACTCTGCTGTTTTGGGCTCACCAGAGGGTATGTGTGGGACGACAAGGAAGAAAACCTGAAGAAAGCAAGCTATTGAGTTTGATTCACTGGTTTTGGATGTTAGTAGCTTCCCAAAGAATGAAGAGGAAGGAATATGCTTTACTAAGGCCCTTCCAGGAACACCGGAATTAAAGGAGAGAAATCAGGCTGCTGATGCATGCCAAAGCTTTACAGGGCTTCTCTCACAATCCAGCTCTAAGTAATGCTTTCTCAACTCTTGCTCATGATAAACAAAAAACACCCTGTAGTATGTGACCAGGAAAGGCTCTGCTGCTGCGTTTGGTTCCAATACTCAACAGCTCTCAGCTGTTTCTAGAAATGCATTTATTTTCCTCTTTTAGATGCAGTCCTACCGCTTGCAGAAGTGGGACCTGCCCCAGCGTGCTCCAGCCCACATCAGCACACCTTACTGAGACCAGGGCAAGTCAACCCCAGGCCAGGGCAAGCACACACACACAGTTCCTCTGGTCACCCTGCCCACTTCCAGCCACAAAGAACCACCCTTTCACAGGCATTGTGCAGCCTTCGTCGCCCCTAGGTAACAGTAGCCCTCAGACCTTGGATGAACCATCACACTGATACAGAACATGCAGATAAACAAGCACTTGACATCATCCCCTGAAAGAGATATGGCATAAAGATAGCAGGGGTTATAACAGGGTTTAATATTAAACTGGTTAAGAGCTTAAAGTGGACGAAGCAGTTGCTTTAACCTGCACTTTGTATCTCCCATTTCTTTTTCTGGGTACTGAACACACGGTTTCTTGCACTTCAGCACCCACATCATCTTTGTCGTTCTGGCTTAGAAGAACAAACTGAAAACTGAGCTTCATCTGGTTGCACTGAAAGGAAGAAAATCAAATAAATATCTGGATAAGTAGCACTTCAAGAGTGTAAGCGACCAGGCAAAGGAAAGCTGCCAAGGTCAACTACCTGCCTTCCCAAAGGAAATGTTAGGGTAACCCAGTTACAGGTCTGTGTTGCTGGTGTCAACTGGAGAAGCCAAATGGACTTAACACCTTAGGGGCTTTCAGCTCAAACATGCTGAACTGACCCAACAGTGCAGGACGTGGTGTGGGCTAGGCTGTCCAAGATCAGAAAAAGTCACTCCTGCCCGACGTTGTCTCCAAACACAACTGCTACTGACTACAGATGAAAGGCCATTACACACATCATGTCCTCCCAGCTTGGCAGGTTACCAAGCCAGAACTCACTAAGTTCCTCAAAAGGTTACATATATAAATATATATATATATAAAAATATATATACACACACACATAATATATACTTTTTTATATATAATTTATATATATATAATTATATACATATATATAAAAAATGTTTAAAATAAAGGAATAGAAAAAGAAGTGCAAGGGTAGGAGACATCTAAGCTGTACGCTTAAACTGTGTAGCATCCTGTTCTGCTCTCCTGTATCTATTAGTAAAAGCATCTTTTCGGGTTCAGACTTTTCCAATAAAAGTTAAAAGCAAGTGTAGGCACATACATTATGACAATTTTTAACAAGAGGTCCTGTTTTCTCATCTATCCATGACCTCCGAAGTGCTCAGCACTCACCTTCCAAGCTTTGTAGCGGCAGGTTACACAGGGGATTCAAGAGTAAGAGACACAGTATGTATCGGTCTTGTTTCTGTATATTATCTAGCAAAGATACTTGAGTGGAAAACATTCCTAAATTTTTACAGTCATAGGAGACACCAAGAAAGCATTCTGCCAACACACATGAAGGGTGGGGAAACAGAGCAAAGCAGGCATTGCTACACATCTGCTCTATTGTGCTGACAGAGCTTAAATGATTATCAGTTCTAACTTAGAGAGCTATGAAGCCATCAAACAACATCTCAGAAATGAAAGATTAACCATTATTGTCGTAATTTGAAATAAATAAATAAATAAATAAAATCCTTAAGCCAAGGAGAGCCATCACATCTCACCCTCTTCTTGCTTCAAACATTCCTTTTGGGAAGTAAGCTCCTTGGAGATGCAGGTAAGCAAGCCTAAAGTGGCCAAGGCAACCACCACCCCAAGGGAGATGAGATGCGCTCCAAGGATGCAGGTTATCGATGCTGTTCCTGGGGCTTTGCAGAATTTGGTATACAAGAGCAGCCACAGTGTGGAAGTCTCCTCTCCTCTCAATTCTTAGGTCTACTTCACATCAAGCACCTTGTTAGGCCTGGCTTCATCCATCACATCTGGCCAGGTCATGGGGAATAGTGTCACAGGATAAAGGCATTTACCTGGGAACTACTAGAAGACTCATTTTGGTACTTCGGATGGGCAGCAACATCACACAAAGTATCCCTTTACATTCAACTAGCGTGAACTCTGGGTTACAATAGCAAGCAACTGGGCAGTTCAAGCCCTTATCACCTTCCTCAGCTCAGGATCTTACATTACTACTCAGGTAGTAAAAGCCCCATTTAAAAAGTGTTTTCTATTTTGGATCTGGTACAGCCAGGCAATAGGAAGGGATGCTCAGATCACTCAGGCTGATACCTTAAAGCCTGTTTTAGTTGGTGACGTTGCTGGTGTAACCACAGCACACCGCAATACCGGTGGGACACAACACATGCTGAAATCTCTATTACTGGGCTGCAAAACCAGACAGCATCACCAGGCACGAGCAGAGCTGTGCTCAGGGGTTACAGCTTCATCTTCCAAAAGACACAGACACTTTGGCTGAATGCTTTGAGAGAAGATGGGCTGCAAAGAGCAGCTGGAAAGGCACTGAAGAGCAGCAGGAGCATGCAGCATAGTCGGGTCACCAGAGCCAGCTCTCAAATAAATAAGCACGAGGTCGTGGATGTGAAATCACAGTTTCACCCCTTTGCATTGTGAATAGGAGAGGGCAGACCAGTGGATCTGGAGCTTTGGGAAAGGCAGGGTTGATTCTTAAACCAGCCCTGAAGGAAAGTGCTGGCCAATCCTTGATATGGATGAAGGAGTCTTGTACCAACTCTGGTCAGGATTATTTAAGCTAAGGGAATAAGCATAATCTCCAGAAAATGATAAAGCAGAGGCAACAGCAGCTTCTTGCTGCTCTCTGCGCCAGCACTATCCTGCCTGATCGGCTCAAGGAGGAAGAGTTTCAGTCTCCTGGGAGACATTCAGTGGTGAAACAAACCCTGGTAGAGGTGGGCTTTTACCATGGAGGTACATCATGTGCAGGGGGTGATTCCCTCAACTCCAACCCACACAGGAGTCTGATGTCAGGTTTATAAAGGAGCCAGAAACACAACGCTTGGAAACATGCCATGTTTCCACAAATTCATTAAGATGCACCAGCACTAATGCTGTGTCTGCCACGGCATTAAAGGCAGTTTGTGACGAACAATCATAATTAGAGAACTTTGTCAAAGTAGAGGACTATGTCAAATAGTACAGTTTATCTGCTGCTCACTTTCAAGAGACCTTTGATGCTATTTTGCCTGATCCCAGCTTTGTTCACTGTACTTTGAACTCTCTTAGAAGCCAGTAGTCACTGGTTGTAAAAGTAGTTTCTCCATCTCCACTTGCTCTTTTCCTCTGCAATGCTCCCCGTTTCTTGCCTTCCACAGTCTCCAGTTTGCCATCAGGCAGCTGGGCCAATATCCAGTAGATCCCACTGTGCTTTCACCTCTGTAATTCAGAATTGAGTGGCTCTGGTTTCAAGCCAGCAGTTCCCACGTTGCTGCATGCACGCAAGAAACACACCCCATGCAGGGTACACAGTACTCATACCTTTCCAGGCATGCAAAATGCATCAATTTGAAAAAAATGAGATTGTTACCCTATGCAAAATATTTACTTGGAATCAGTCATTACATGCTTTTACATTTGATGAAGATATTAGCAGAATACTCAAAGAAAACCAGTATATGCATCAGTTTAATGACTAAACATGGAATTTGGTCCATTAAATGTCAAAGAAATAAAAAAAGAACTATCTTGTATTTTTGCAGAAAAACTTTGTTTTCAACACAGGGGTCAAAACTGGATCACTCAGCAGCATATATTCTTTTTAGGCCAAGAAAAAAAAAGGGGGGGGGGGACGGGGACTCCACATCAGTGTTATTTCCCCTCCCTCCTCTTCCCCCCCCCCCCCCCCCCCCCCTCTTTCCACTTCAATTAATATCTTTCACAGGACCATCTTCTCTACTCCAATAGAAGGTGCTCAAACGTTAAGAGCAGTAGTGGATTCAGGGGGTTGCTAGTCAGCAGGAATGGTCACATTGTTTCCTACTTCCTTCCTCCTTGGAGTTCATACTGCAGGGAAGGAAAAAAGGTAAGAAAAGTGTTTCAAAAGTTTATACAAATGTTTACATTGCATAAGATCAGAAGCCACAAAGATCCTAGAAGCACGTTTAGACTCGGGTTTTAATTCTCAAGCACCCACCCTGGAGTAAGTGCTGCTGGATGAGCAGCTCCCATGATCCGATTGCTCCTTCCTCAGCCCTGCCCCTCTTTAAGAGCATCCTTCAGGAGCACCTATGGTAAGGGAAAGGCACATGTCCCTGAGCAACTCAGTGCTCCTAATAAAAACATTTCCCTATAGAAATATTTCCCTATAAACTCAGGATCCCAGCTTAAACAGCTAAAAGAAACAAGCCCTCTGTTTTCAGCACCTTTTCTGAAATGCCAGGCCCAGTCTCCCGTAGGGACACACAGGCTGTTCCATCAACGCAGGGAGCTTTCATCAGCTCCATGCAGCGCAGACACACAGCATTGCACACATCACAGCAATCCATCAGTCTTACGGCAGGAATGCTGAACCCCCAAAGCCATCAGGTCCATGCATAAAAGCTGCAGCAGCAGCAGCAAAAATACATGCACATGTGACTGGGTGGAAAAGACGGAAACTAAGCTTTGTATCAAAGTTAGCAAAGTATGCAGCTTCCTTTACAAATTGAAACGGGGCCATAAATTAGTGATTAGGCTCTGAAGAGTTTAACAACTTCAACAGAATATTTAATTAGGATACAAGGTAAATTAATAAATTTGGGTTTTAGAAATTGAATTTGGAGGCATCAAGGTTAGATGTTGATAGACTGAAAAAGCAAATGACAGAAGCACACAAGGTGGTGTGGGGCTGCAGAGCTCCTAGCCACACAGGTGTCACAACGGCACAACTCCAAGGGCAAGCGGGACAAAGGGACAGAAGATAACTGCATTGGGGGTCACTAACTACACAGAAAACAGCCTCAGGACAAAGGAATCCCCGAGATACGAATTCAGGAAAAGCATCACTACCTGATAGTCCTTTCCCTCACCTTCTTCCTTAGGCAAGTGCTTTTGGACCACTTTCCCTAGATGCTAGCAGGGCAAATATGGCTTTCTCTATGCTTTCCATGCATCAGGACCGGAGGCCTCACAAAGAACCAGCCCCACAGGTAGGCTGACCAAAGGTTTCCCCTCCCAGGACTTCAATTTCATTTTCTCACTTCCAACACTTCTCAGTCAGGCCACAGCTCAGAGCCCACCACCCCCACGGCACTGCTTGTGCACCACACGTACCGTTGTATTCTGGATAGCATCAGCAAAACTGTTTGCTGTTTCACCCAGGGCCGAGTCAATGGACTGAATTCTGCAAGAAAAGTGAGCTTGGCTAGTTTGCCTGTGAAGCATTAGTAGTTACTGATGAAGCTTGAACAGAGATTATTTACCAATCAAAATGAACCTGAGGATTCCCCCTTTTGCAGCTTTCGGCCCAGCATTTGCACCAACAGTACCTTTTACATAGGAAACTATTATTACCTCCTTCCACCCTCTTGGACCCCTGGATACAGATGTGACCAGAGGGCGCACCTCATTCCAGATCCTGGTGCAGGTCTCTTGAGGTACATGCCTGTCATGCACAACTTCCCACACAGAGTCCCTCCTTGCACCCTTGTCCCAATGCAAAACCCTCACAAGGCTGCAAAGGCTCCATCAATGACCATCAAGCAGAGGTGCCATACTGGGTTCAAAATACTTCCTGAAATACCAGTGAGGGTACCACCAGCCTGGCTACTGCCCTCTTTAACCATCTTCGAGGATTTGTGACCATGCAGGGCAGCTGGTAGGGACATACCTTTGCTTTTGCTGGTTGCAGAAAGAATTCAGTTTGAGCAGCTGCGTGTTCCAGAAGTCCTAAAGAGAGCCCCAAAGAAAACCCCCATTACTTGGGAAGGAGGTACCTTCATGAGCAGGCGCACAAGAAGTTGTACACACCACTGCATCCTTCTCCATGTCTACCAAGATTTGAGTTTCCTTCTCAAGACTGGCAAGCTCTGAAACAACAATCTTCTGGAAGGTCTCCAGCTTACTCAGCCTAGTGATGGAGAACAGAAGTAAGTTTGACACTTTAACATGCAATAGCACAAGGCAGATGACAACCCTTTCAGCACCAAACCTGCCTTTTAGGCAGAAGAAAATGTCCTTGCTGAACTATGTGAGGCAGTTTTGCTCTCAGGCGTGTCACAGAGCACATGAACAGCAACCAGTAACAGAGGTGCAGGACAGAGCACCCAACAGGGTTCCCAGGGCATATTCTCCTGGCCTCCAGGGATTTCAGCAGAGATTTCCCCAGACAAAGAGAGCATCTTGGCACAAAATTGGATTTCCTACCATGAGTCTGATATACACATACAGTGTTGTGACAGGATGCCAGAGATTTCTAAACCTTCACCAGCAACACCCTAACTCACTTGGGTTTGCTACTTTTCCCTGGTGATGGGACACCAACCCATCATCTGATGGTGACTTCAGAAACTACCCTTCTGGGGTAGCGCAGTTTTGCCTCCACTGTCCTGCAGCTCTAGTTGGCTCCAGGTTACTTGGTTAATAACATCAACGTACAGAGCAGCACCTCACTGCCGCCAACTCCAAAGCATCCCCTGGTTTTGTTTTGGGGTTTTTTTTGTCTGTTTGATTGTTGTTTGGGGGTTTTTTTTGTTTTTATTGTTTTTTTAAACACACTTCTCCATGTACCTTAACAACAAGCAAATTCTGCTTATGGACATCCTGCTGATACCTGGGATTTTGCACTTTTACAGGCTGTCATTTCACATATATGAATATAGGTCATATATTTGACCTAACTCCTGGAAATTGAATGTGTAGAAGATACAGAGGCCTGATAGACTTACTCATATCTTCGGCTGTGCTTGTATTTCACTTAAAAATCCATAACTATTATAATTGATTTCTATTATAATTGATTTTTTTATTTAGCTCCTATCTAAGAAATTTGACAACCTGCAAAGCACAAGGACCTTCTTAAAGCCCCATCTGGTGAGTGCCTGTGAAGTGCACTAGCTGGATATTATTTCATGTACATGGAAACAATCTACAGAAGTGGGTCTATAACAGACCCCCTCACTTTTCTTCTCCCCCACTTCATTAAGTAAGAGTCCGGTCTCTTTCTTAAAAGATGTAGAAACAGAAGCTACTAAGTGTAACAAGAGGGGTTTTAAACAGATTTGTGAACACTGGTGACTATCAGAAGACAGTCTAAGGACTGACTGCTTCATCAACTGCTCCCGACTCAGGCTCGTTTTGCATTAATTAATCCATCCATTCTTCTTTACAGGAAAAAAAAAAAAAAAAAAAAATCACAGGATCTACACTTCTGGAATTCGTCTTACAGAGGAGCAGGAGACACACACAAGCTATTTTGCCTTACAAACCATAATAAGTGCAGTAGCTTACTGTCAGGTTCACTTAAAGAGGCATTCCTTTCCACGTCAATCAAAATTTACACAAAGCTGAAGCTGTTTTCAGCCAGCAGCAGGCAGCTTACCTGCACTCATGGATCTGGTTCAGCAAGGTGGACAAGTTCTTCTCCGAAATCCTCAGGGCATTCTGTGCACTGGTCTCCATCCTTTTGTACCGTGACTAGCCACAGGACGCACCGTTAGCGATGGGCAATGGCCCAAGCCAAAAACTAGAAGTGTAGTTTGCAAAAACTTTGCCTGGAATACAAAACCCCCTGCAGGCTGCCATTCAGCTTAGCAGAAACCATCTTAAGTCACATTTAAGCCGAAGTGAGATGACACGTAGAAAGGGCACTCCAAATATGAACTGATTTCATTCAGCCACACTAGTTACACCAACAAACTCCTATGTAACCCATGCAGCTTCAGGTCAGGGTCATCTTATCCAGCCAGCAAAGCAGTGAGCTTCACCCCATACTGCAACACACTTAACTGCACAAAACCAGGTCTTTGTTAGCACCACTGCAGATCAACACCAATGCAAACCATGTGCATTTTATTCACTACTGATTTGTAACTACCTTGACTCAAGGACTTTGTGCCAAAGTTTAGTGTGAACACTTAGCACCAGCTCAAACAACAACAACAAAAAAATCATGGTTGCACAATATGAAGTGCTGATCCAGTATGTCTGCTCTGCCATGTCTAGTTTGTTCAAAGCTTTTAAACACAGGAAGATGCTGTGATGGGTCAGATACTTCCTCTCATATCAAACTTAGTTTAATGCCCACATTACTTGTTATAGCTAAATCAACAGTAGCAGCTGGCTGCTTGCACTGCATGTCAAGCACATCTATGCAGCTGAGTGAACCAAGAATATACAGCTTGTATACTACCAATCGTGCAACCAGCATCTCTACATACTACTAAGCTCAAAGACACAACCGTGTCCATGTGGATCTTACATGTTCTAGTCAATAGGTACAGCCTGTATTGCTGTCTGTTTTCCATTATGGAAAAGCTGCATAGTCTTGCATCGCAGTGAAACTGCTCTGTGCTCCAAAAGGGAGTTTCTCTGTTTTTGATACATGCCCATGACATTGACAATGACCCACAGATCCAGTGCAGGTACACCGTCACTATACTGGGTTGTCTTTCACAAAAACTTTGATCCTTTCCCTCTGAGGAAAGTATTTGAAATGCCTAACCAAATCTGATGTTCCAACATATTGAAAAGACAAAAAAAAAAAAAAAAAAAAAAAAAAAAGAAAAACCTTATTAAAAATTCCTTTCTGCCTTTCCTGTAACACTTCTCAGAGTATATAGGTTGTGCAGAACACCTCTGGGAGCTTCAGGCTAACCAGAGGCTGCAGCCAAAACCCTGCTCTTGGACGCAAAATATAAATGGGATGTTTGCACCAACTCCCCTGGTGATAAAAAGGTGATTTCACATACTATAGGAAGTGCCACACACAGCACACATTAAGAGAATGCACGTTACCCAGAGCAATTTCTTTAGTTGGCTGATGAAGCTCTCAAATGCAGTAATCACCCCTGGATCACTGATGTCTTCAGGCATTTCAAAAAATACATCATCCACATTATCATCCTTTTCCTGACCTAGGAGAAAGCACATGCCCAGTTAGTACAATGCTGGAGGGCTTCTTGGAATATAAACTCTCCTGCTACTGAAGGCTTTGTCATTCACGTGAATGCAATTTGTGATAGAGCTAGAATTTTAGTCTTGCTCTTCTACAGCCCACAAGCAGGAGGGAAACTGCCCCAAAAGGCATTGAGAAAGACTTGTCAGAAAGCAGCATGGAAGTAGAGGCATGATACTAAGCAAACACAGAGCACAACGTATTTACAGATAACGAGGCAAAAGCACAGCACAAAGGGGGAAAGAACAAAAAGAAAAGTCAGGCCACTTTTCCTGTCTTCCGATTCATTTCAAGGGAAGCCTAGCCCCCTTCTGTTCGGACTTCACAGTGTTTTGCAGTTACTTTGTCCATTATCTGCATGGTTTTTTCAGGTTTTTTTTTTGGTTGGTTTGTTTGTTTTGATTTGTTTGTTGGGGTTTTTTAACAGCTCCAGACAATCACTGTTCAGAAAGACTAAAAGGTGTGGACATCATTAAGTGGCTTCTTAAGTGGATCATGGTTAGTGAACCCAAAATCCCATATTCACACCTCTACATAGGTGGTACCCAATGGCAGCACTGCAACACATGCCTTATGCTATGTTTTGACTTTTGGAGAAGATACTCTCCCTACAGATATCTCTCTTCAAGCTTCCATGTGACTTCTACATCAAAAAGAAAAAGCTGGAAGCATTTAAACACTTTACCTGAATTGTCAACCTGACTTTACCTGTTTGGATCTCAGCTTTGTTCTCTACTGAATCAAAGGCATCCCTTGCTTTATAGGAAGCATCAGGGGACAGATCACTTGCTTCCCACCTGGAAAATTTAGGTTTTTTTATGACAGTGCTGCTTAATATACCTAGAAAGAGAACAGAAAATGTTTCAGAAAAGAGTTGTTCTTTTGCATGAGGTATGTGCTAGTATCTACCAGCTACTTAAGCAGAAACCACCACTTAAACTACCAATGCCACAGAAAAGCGGGCAACTTCATTTTAGGGTCTGGCATCACACTTACAGGACAGGGTTAAGACTGCACCAGCAAGTATTTTTCCCTTGCAAAAGCAGGCAACTAGACTGCCTAGCGCTACGCAGACAACTGGAAAGCCACCATGTCTCCAACTTAAAGACAATTTTGCTCTAACCATTACAATAAATAAATAAATAAATAAAATACACACACACACACACTCTTGTCCAGCTTCTTTACATTCCTTCTTCCAACCCAAGATCTCAATCTGTTTATGCTTATTTGTTCCTAAGCTGGTTTCATCTGCTCTGGGGGAAAAAAGAAAAAAAAAAAAAAAAAAGAAGAAAAAGAAAAAACCAAACCAAAACACATATAAATACAGAAGAGAGAGAAAAAACTGACCACGCCCATAATAGCCTTCTTTTCTGCAGCTTCACTGGAGTTGCCACACAATTTCTTTTAACCCAGGAAATTCCTCAGGAACACTGTGAGGAAGGCTGCAGCCCACATTTTAAGGAAAGCTTACAAAAAAAAAAAAGTCATTCCACTGCCTCAGTGTCCACTTTTCTGAGCTCAGTGAGGTATCTGCATCTGACCGACCACCTCTCTGGAGTCTCCATAGGGCAGGAAGGTGATGGATCCCAGGGCAAGGGGGACAGTCGGATCACAAAGAGCATGTTGAGGTAGATTTAGGGTTCACAAAGCAAAAGTCCAGATGCAGTCGCAAACCACACCTGAAATTTCTGAATGTAACACTACTTCTGCCATTGCATGGTATCAACTCCTCTCCAACTGTAAGACTGTAAAGAGTGATAAAAGTCCTCAGCACTTATCTTTTCCCAAAATTAAGCAGATGCATGAGTGCAGGGAAAGTATATTCTGCAAATGCTGGACAAGTAAAAGACCCATTGGGAACATGACTATAGCCAGCTCATGAGAAAAGGGATGCTTCTGCCAAGACCAAAGCTTCAGTGACTCCATTCATAGTCACAACAACAACTTTAAGACAATCTCTCAGAACTACCTCAGCATCAAGAGCATTAGGATGAAGACAGCCCACTCCTGCTCAGTTTTCCTTGAAGTTCAGTTGTTTCCAGTCACAAAGAGACTGCGCTGCAGTTTTGAATTAGTTTGTGCAAGTTCAGTTTCGTTTAAAAAAAAGCAAATAAATCCCTAAGTGCCACTTACCTAAAAAAAGCTACAACAATAATAAAGCACCAGTACAAGTCACCATTTACCAACTGCTTATAACAATGTTCTGTGTCTATATGCTTAGGTACAGAGAAAAATCAACAGTTTTCAGGGATGCTTGGTTTTTTAAATCGAAGTTGCCACTGTACTTCCAAAACATTAAAAATTAGTGTTCATGTGTCTCTTGGGTCACTGCTTTATAAATCCCCAGCTCTTAACAGCTATGCTACAAGTTCCACTGTGATCAAGGACAGGATTTAATGGTTATGAATTCTGGCATCTGTCTAAAAGCATCTTACCATAGTCTGTCACGATATACGAAACAAAGAAATAGAAGGTATTTCTTACACAAAAGGTATCTCTAAAAACCTCAACACTTACTTGTCTTTGAAAGAAAATGAGAACTTTGACAACACCCCTTTTTACTTTTAAAGAGCTCTTCCACATTACCAAGACTGACAAACCTGAGTCCTTCCGCTTAAAACTGTCTTCTTCTCTTGACAATTTGCCAGACGCGTTGTGAAACTCCTGAGGAGAGAAGGAAAAGAAAGCAAGAAGGTATCCAGTCTGCACTGCAGACAAGCTGCCAGGGTTTCACCCAGTTATAGGAAGCAAAGCAACTCGATGCATTGGTTTTAGGCAAGAAGTAGCCTGACAGCAGGTTAGGAGGAGTTCAAGTGCTGCACACTGCACCTGCATAGCCTTCTCCACATCACTGGGATAGCTCCTGGTGGATGTATTAAGTAGTAGTGGACCCTTTTCGAGCCCCTCCGAGGGCATTTCATCTGTGCAAGAGATCAACCAAATGACACAGGCAGTAGAGGTTGAATCCTATACTGACTAAAAACCTCAATTTAATGACATACATATAAAAAAAAAAAAAAAAAAAAAAAAAAAGAAAGAAACCACCACCCTCTCCTTTCTCTCTTCACACAGGGAACAGACAGTGGCTCAGACTTAGTCCAAAGACCAATTTATTTCTGGCCATCATCAGTTCAGTCAATTCCTTCATGTCATTAGCCCCAGCTAAATTTCTCCCTGGTCAACAGACAATCTACAAACAATATCCAGCCCTCAGACCCAGTACAAGAAATATCACAAGGCAGAATGCTTATGAAGAAAATGCAAAATTAAAAACAAACACCACCAAAAACACACCCAAAAAGCACACCCACACATATCAAAACAACTTCCCTAACTCACTGAAGAAGATTAAAAGAGAAATACCAGCATTATCCACTGTAGGCATATCGCCTCCCTTGGAGCTGGATGTGCTTGTTTTCCTTGGCATCTCCTCTTGAGCATCTTCCCTTGATGCTCCCTGCTAAAACAAAATTGATTCTAAGCATGTATTTATTTAAACACTACTATGAAAGTAAGGGTTTGGGTTGATTTGGGGGGGAAAAGATTTAGTTTGGTTGGTTTTTTAAATACACTAAAAGCAGAAATACACTTGAAAGATGCCTAACAATGCTAGGTCTTCCCAACACCGAAGAAGATCTGCGCCCCAAAGTTCAATGTATGCATAAGTTCTCCCTTTAGCCATTAAAGCTGTATAGCATATAAAGATTTTAATGAACAGAATAAAAGCGTGCTAGTCAAGAGAGAAAAGAAAAAAGCTTTTACTTTCCCCTGGAAGTCTTAACACAACTACTAGTTATGGGGAGTTTAGTCCCAGACTTTCTGTATTTATGCGGGGACCTTTCCTAAACATTTAATGTGCAGCACTTAATGGCTGGGCACTGGGAGTCTGCCACTGCTAAACTGTGTTTTATTTTGCTTGATGTATGCCTGGTCCGCTAATTCCTCCATCAATATAATCTATGGTTAGTTTTCCCAGGGCTATAGGTGAAGGTGGAGAAGGACAGTGGAGAAGGACAGCTGAACCAGGGCTCAGCGTGAGCACAAGACTTGGAATAAAAACCTTGAAAATTGCCAGCAAAATGCAGAGGGGAATGTGAGCTTTCCCAAAGTGCCACAGGGAACGGGGCAGAGGACAGTGTGGGGACACAGCCCCGGAGGCCCAACTGGGATTTCTGCAGGTATGTGGATAGGCAGCTCCAGCTCTTGGCAGGACCCCAGAGCTGAATTCACTCCTGTGGAGCAACACCTGCATCCCCCAAAGCAAGTGTCACATCAAGCAATTCCTGCCCAATTTTCTGTCTATCAAAGGTAAATAGTATTATTACAGAACAACATGCTTGGGGTTCGTGCACAGTTGTTTCTATGAAGTTTCCCATGTTTTGGTAAGTTCTCCTTGTTTTCCCACTCTCTGGTAGATCAATACAGTCTCAGCAATCCTTGGCAGACAAATCAGTTCAACAGAACATTTGAGAAGAAACATAAAACCAGTTTCTAATTCCCCATTCATTTGTACATGTTTTGCACACAGCATGGTTTTAAACCCGAGGCACCTAAGGATGACAGCTCCTTACCTTCTTTGTCGGGTAGTCACCGCCGCTACTTCCAGAAGACACTGGAAGCACTGCAAGGAGAAAAGCTGAGCTGGTTACTGACAATGAAACCGTGTGCCTTACCCAGTTATGGTCTGCATCACAGCTAACTCGGTTTTGAGTCTGATTTTCTAGACATTTACAAGAGAACACTTTGCAACACTTCAAAAGCTTCAAAAAAGACCCCAACCTTTCTAACAAGGCTAGATGCCATGATGCAAATATACACCACTTGCTGCTTCCAGAGCAGCTGCCAAAAATAGGGCCAGCTCAGCAGCTTCTCTGATGGTCCCCAAGTCCCAGCCAGGACACGTGGGCTATCACTGCAGCGAGAACGATGACTCCCATAGGAACACAGTATAAAGCATAATTTCTCCCTCAACTTTCTTTTGCTTTTCCATCCCTACAGAAGCCAACAGCCACCTGAGCAAGGCTCATCCTCCATGAGAGGGATGGAGACGTTACAAATCTCTCAGGGCAATTCAGTTTGGATTTGGAGGTTCCAGCAGCCAACAGACCCATGGAGCATGGCTACAGGGGAAGCACACTTGGTCAGGCCTGAGCAGAGAATGCTGTTGGAGGACACTATGTCTGACTTTGTGCATCTCTCAGAGAACAATTGACCTATCTGTGTTTAAGAAGGGGAGCAGAGCGCAATGGTCTGCAAATTGCGTAGTTTTTCGAGGTCTGTTCCCCAAGTCAGTCGTATTCCTGGAGAGATGAAGAACGGAAAGTCATAGGGAGGAGGTATGGCCGCTCCAGAGAGATCTTCCTCTTCTTGTGTTCAAGAGCGCCAACACAGGCATCAACTTAGCACCCGTGGGCTCTTCAGCCCCACTTGCACAGAGGGCTGTACCCATGCAGACACTCAGGTGCCCGATTTCCACCTGGATGTTTGAACCCCACTGCGGGAAGGGGGTGGGAGCCTGGTCCTTTGAGCACAAGGTGCACAATGCACCTCCCCCGTGGGGCACCCCTCGGGGCTCTCCCCTGCTTGGATCAGAATTCAGCCAAATCATCCCTCTCCAAACCATCATCAGCCGGTTACTTATCTGCAGGACAGTACATCACGCACAGCTAAGCGTCAACAGGGGACCAAGCTTACCTTTTAATTTACTTCTCACCCTGGATCTTTTTCGCGTATAGTCAAGAGATTTTGGCAACAGCTCTTTCTGAGAGTCAAGGATCCAGCTTTTTTCGCTCTCACCAGTGCTTCTATTTTCATCGCTGCTTTCAGAGAAAAGATGTTTCCTGTAACTGGACTAAAGACACTATAAAAAGTGAGTCCTGCTCGGTCAGCTCCCTCCACTCACCCAGAAGCCCCCCGGCTATTCCCCCTTCATCTACTACCAAATTATTCCATTTCTTCCTTCCCACAGTACAACACCTAAAACATTTTAAGCTGTGAAATCTGCCAAAACAGCAACAGTTAACTGTCAAACCAGCAGTGTAAAAAACACCAAGAGGCAGATGGTTGCCCTTTGCCAGCATGGGGTTCACAGCATCCTCCATCCTCATCTCCCCCTCCCTTCTGTATCTAGATAAAAGAGCTCTTGGAAGGAGGAAAGCCTCAGCATGCCTGAGCTGCAGCCAAGAGTGCAGCGAGAAGAAAAAAAAAAAAAAAAAAATTAGCACAGACATTCACTCGCTGGTCTGGCAGTCCTGGTGCACCCTAAGCACTGTTTTCGGTAGCAACAAGCAGACTATTTTGAGGCTACCAGGCTCACATTCCTCCACCTCTGCACTGGCTAAGCCTCAAACTTCAGCGTCTTTAAGGGTGCAATCAATTTGTATAGGTGGATACACACACAGCAACCAAAGGCTCAAGGGATAAAAAAGCACAGATGACCTACCAGCCTTCTCTTGAGCTTGTCCGGTTCCTTGCTCTTGTCTCCTGTTTTCAAACTCCTGCCAAGTAACCGAGAAAGACCCCAGTAAGACGAGCAGACACTGCAATAGCACATCACAGCAGCACAGAAGGGTCACAGCCAGATAGCAAGGACAGGGGGCTCCTCGAGACACCAACAGGAGAACCAAACTGATAATGCCAGTCATTCACCAAATTTTGCTTCTTTGGTTGATTTCTGAAAATAGCGATCTGGGGATACCTGGAAAGTAGCACTTTTTTTGTTGTTGTTTTTTTTTTTTAAAAAAAAAAAAAAAGGCTATGTACTTAGAGATGGCAAGTCGCTGGCAGCTTGCTATAACTGGAGGTAGCCAAGGCAAGACAGAGGGTTTAAGTTTTTTTCAAAAATCGGTAATTTAGGCATACGATCAAGGAGCGGGGGGTGTTTGAGAATTAAAGTCTTATTATTGTCAAAACATACAGAAGTCATTATTCTCTGTAGTAGCTTTTGTATTCTCAAGTACTATTGAAATATTGCTATAACATCCAGATACTGCGACAGCTAAGCAAGGAATTATTTTATCAGAAACTCACACAGCCTTTTTGATCCCATCTTAAAACAAGTTAAGCTAAGGCAAAGAACTTTTCTTTCACAAAGCAAAAAGTTCATAAATGGTGCACACACAATCCCATACCGCTGATTTTGCGAAGCAACCTTCTGGCTAAGAATCTTTGCTTGGGCTTCAGCAACCTGAAAGAGAAGCAGGTATTTGTCTTGAAGTCAAATTATCCCATAAAACAAACCACAAAATTAAGATGTATCAGAACTCAGAAGGGCTAGAGGAATGGATTACGAGTCCAGCAGGAAAATTCAACTTTTTGACAGTGGGATTTGTTGATTGGAAGTGTCAGAAATTATAACAGACAAACATCAGCCTTCTATAAACAGAGTTACTTTCTCTTTTCCTTGCTTTACGAATAACGTTTATTTTAAGCAATAACATCGTAAGAGACGTCATTTGAAGCAGTAACACTGCTAGTAGCTGCAGGTGCCAGCCAGCCTTTGGGCAGGGCTGCAGGGACAGAGGGACAGGGTACCATGGAGCAGGGCTTTATGCTGACACCCAGTGGCAGTAGCAAGGGTTGGAAGGTGTCCAGTTCCAAACAGAAATTCGGGGTGCCCCTTCGGCACCCATCGCCGCTGAGCTGACAGGCGGCAGCGGCAGCACCCACCCCAGGGAGGAGGCTGACAGCCAAAGGGTTTGTGCGTGGAGCCGTCTTGATGGAAGCCATCGGGAGCAAGTTCTGAGCTTCCTGAGAAAACCCACACTGGTCAAACTTTGGTATCAGGCAGAACGATTCGTTTTTATTCAGTTTTTCTAACAGTCTGTAAATATGAGTCAAGCAGAACTTCCAAGAAAAGTTTTGTGAAGACCGGCTTTAACCAGGGATTTCTAACTTGCAAAGCATGGCTCAGAACGGACTTCAGCCTCTTCTGGTTTAGCCTCTAGGAGCACAGTGAAGGACACTCAATCTGCTTTCAGTACCAGTAAGACACAAGCAGAGGCTGGCCTTCGACCTCACAGCTTCACTGCAGCAACAGCTCAAGCTGCAGTTGATTTTATCATACACTATCCACCACAAAACTCAAGTAGTGATGAGCATTCTCCCCACCTCAAAACAAAAAATTGCCACGTATAGCACCATGCAGAAAAAAACAAGAGCCTCGGATTCTCAGTTGCCTGCTCTAACAGTGTCTCCATCCTTACCACATTTCTGTGCTAAGAGATAGCCCCTACTTCAAGTTACTGCTGTTAGCTGCTGGGCTGGGACCTGAAGCGCATCTCCTAACAGCTTCTGTCTCAACTTTACCTTTTCATGACTTGCAGCATCTGAGATTTCAAAGTCATAGATTTCCTTCCTGCAAGACAACATATACGTGGCAATGACTTACAATCATGAAGAATCACCCTATGGAACTTCACTAAGAATATGGGGGGGTAGTGCAGTTTGTTTTCACCCCCCTCCCCTATGAACTCCATTATACAGTAAACAGATACTTTATTGCCTAAAAATGCTGTTTTCTCAGCTTCTAAACAAAAACACTCATTCTTTTCCTACACAGTCTCTATTGTCTGTCTTGATTCTAGCTCTTTCCATTGTAAAATTTTAATTTTAAGAGAAATAAGATACAAGGTAGCCTATCCCTGTTTACATAGTGGACATTTTGTTCCCACATCACCAATAATAGTATGTGGTAGGAAGAAATCATAAATGGGAAAATATTTTCAGAAACATTTAAAAGGGGGGAAAAATCCATTTAACTGTTTTGAAAATTCTAATATTTAAATGTTTTCTCTCTCTAATCGCTTCTCTGTATGCATCTAGATTGTTTTCATGTCTTTCAACACTTAAACTTGACCGTATCTTCAGTTCTTTCTCCAGATTGTAACCATGTTTTAAAAAAAAAAAAAAAAAAGTCTACAATTATTGCTCAACACGCAGCACACCCGGGAGGCGTACTTACTAGTGGAAGAAAAAGAACTGAGCTGCTCGTTAGTTAAAGCTTCCTGAGGGAAAGGAACTCTCGTTTTCAGATGAAACACTAGAGGGAGCAGAATGACCAAACTAAGGAGTCGAATTTCAACTAACTTCTACACTGCTGCTCCTGCTTTACTACAAACTCTATTTGCTGCGTCAAGTTATTTGGTCTTAAAACACAGAACTTGCAGTAATGATGAAGTCCTGCATCAAGTTTTACCATTCTTATCTACAATCAAATAAAAAATTCATCAAAACGCTTGAGTGGGGTTTTTTTTAAGCTGAGTCAGTGGATTGAAGCAGGATGCCCAAGGAAGCCCCGGAACCACCAGAACCACAGGGGAGATCCTTATGTACAGTTCGTTTGCTCTCCTGCCCAGCAGCAGACATTAGCTCGCACACAGCACTGGGCACAGAGCACAGCAAGAGGGTGCAAAAAGGCTGCATACAGCCTTGAAACCCTCCACTGCCTCTGCCCGCAGTGCCGCTGGCTTGGAACACCAGCGGACCCACGTGTGTGCATGAGGGAAGGGGTCAAAGAGACCATCCTGAAACTGTAGGACACGTGGTGCCAAAAATAAGCTTAGGTATTTGTGAAAGAATCATAGTCAAGTCCAACCGTTAACCCAGGACTGCCAAGTCCATCACTAAACCATGTGCCTAAGTACCGCATTTATGAGTCTTCTAAACACTTCCAGGGATGGCAATTCCACCACCTCCCTGGGCAGCCTGTTCATTTACAACCCAAAGAGTCGGTTTGTGAGGTACTAGCAGGGAAAAACACTTGCACCAATTAGCATCAAAGGAGTGGTTTAAAAGGTGTGTAGGGAAGAAAGCTAATCAGTCACTTCACAAAAGTCCAACTCATTAACTATAAGAAATGCTGTCCTGCAAAGTTCGGGGCAGGGGGTGAACTCATGTTCACATGATCTTCCACAAAAGTCACGATCCCCCTTATGAACAGTTACATATTTGGTGAGCTCTGGTTACACAGCTGAAGCTAAACTCCCAGTAATACAGCTGAACACTCATCCTGTACTTGAATTAAATTCATGATGAGAAAGAAAATTCACACCAAAGTGGCAGCCGAGCCAGTAACCAAACATCACAGTTCTGCAGCTCCAAAGTGCTGTAACTCTGAGCAGCCAGCCTTGCTAGCCAGGGTAGCAAGACAAACTTTTGGGTTTTTTCATATAATAATCGATAGAATAAACTTCAAAATTACATGCATTAAAACCCCAGGGGAGGGAAAACAAACAAACAAAACAGAAAAAAAGCCCACCTTGTAACTTTTTGTCTGCGAGACCCTCGCCTAGGCTTAGCTTTCGTCCTTGAAGATGAAGTTTTGGACTTTTTTGCTGAAGGAGGCAAGGAAACTACAGCTTCACCCGCTGGAGCTACTATGAAATACTTTATCTGCTTTTTGCTGTAAGGCCCACAAAAGCAGACCCTTCACCATGTCACCTGGGGAACACTTAATTGGGTCAGACT
This sequence comes from Falco peregrinus, assembly GCF_023634155.1. Lineage (NCBI taxonomy): Eukaryota > Metazoa > Chordata > Aves > Falconiformes > Falconidae > Falco > Falco peregrinus. Next base: position 96,442,620 of record NC_073723.1, on the reverse strand, counting down.
TAAGGAACTGAAGGGAGCCACGCCTGACCTGAGCCTTGGTTAGCATCTTCCACGTAAGGCTGCTGGTTCACTGTATTCACGGTGACACCAGAGTTAACCACTTTCTGCTCGGAGACATGAAACCATGAACAGAGCATGCATACGACTGATAAAGAAGTGAGGTTGGTTGGTTGGTTTTTAGGAACAGAGATTTTCACTGCTAGCCTGTGGCCACAGCTGGATGACAGGCTCATCATCAGCCACACAAAAACATTTTAGGTTGCACATAAGTGATATGATGAACTCTCACTAAGAGCATCCCACCATCCCCTTACAAGGGGTAGCAAAATTTCTTCTTTCTTTTTAATGCACTTTTGCCAAAATTGCAAACATTGATATAAGATGGAGTTTGAAAACATTGCCAGATCTGGGTACAAACTAGTTTTCTTTGAAAGAAGGTTTTAACCACACCTATAAAAAAGGGAGACTGGAGGAGGGCAAAAAAGGGCACAAGGAGTGTTTCACCATACACCAAACACTTACTGCTACGGTGCCTGTTAACTGCTGGCTGTGCTGAGAGGTTAAGTTGTCTGATAGAGTCTCCACGTTCCCAAAGTTTGAAGGATCTTCCGTCATCTGTGGTTTGCTGGACTCTGGTATTGCTGCAGAAAAGCAGTTGAGCGAGAAGGTCATTGCAGTAATTGAATACACACACCACCACCCTTTTCCGTTCTTGCTTACGTGCACAGAAGCATAACGATACAACTTAACAGGCACAAACATCTCAAAATTTTTAATAGAACAGAACCATCAAAAATCTCCAGATTATACAGAATTGCCAAGCGAAATCAACAGCATTTTGAGTGTACCCCTTCCAAGCCCCTCTTACTATATAAATACATATAACTATCACCTTATTTCTACCTTGGCTCTTAGTTCTGGAAGACATGGAACAACCCTTTGTGTCCAACTAAAACAACAAACCAGCAGGATCTTCCACCACCTCTGTTTCCTTCCACTGAAGGTCCACTGGGCACTGCAAAAGTTGTGTCGCTACAGATAAACTACCTTCTGCCCTTTGTACTCCTTGCTTGCTTCAAGGAGTAGTGTCCACCTTGTACCTCTCTGCGTGTTTCATGGTGGACACTAATGAAGGAATTTCTCCCTCACCTGTACCTCCAGGATCTGGAGGACTTCCATTCTAGCTCATTCTGGGTTGTAACTGGAGGAAAATGAGGAGTACTACCAAAGTAGTTACTGCCTCAGACATTTAGAGCTGAAGTAGCTCTTTCTACTATGCACCTGGAGAAATCTGACATACACAATAACTAAGAGGAAAGTAAAAATTTGGTTTTAATATCAGCACAGAAAGAACGCTACCTAAGGGCTCTTCAAACTCGTGATCCATTTCTGAGACGGTGGGTGCTGGCAGTAGAAAGAGCTGTGAGTTCATAACCTTAGAAGATGTGGAAATCTCTCTTAAACAAGTTACACCGAGGAACAATCTGCACAAAAAGTAATCACTTCAAAAACTGAAATACAGCCAGTTTTGCAGCAAGGACATATCCTGGCCTTCAAGAAGGAAAGATCACTGTACAGAAAAAAAAGCCACCTCCCAAATAATTTGAGACTGAAATTGAGCTAAGGAAACATTGCCTGTTGATGATCAATTTGATCATGCACGCCTCTTGCCTTTGTGCTGAAAGCAGCTTTTCCTCAAGACTAGGGGTCACAGCCTTGCAAAGCAGGGTAGAGGGAAAGAAAGAAGCTACTTTCTCTTCCCCTTGGACAAACGCCAGGCTTGGACCTTCCTTTGGGTCAGGCTCCCAAGCATCACATCTGTACTTCAGGCTCTGTGTTCGCTCGACATCTAGCATGTTTTGGATCAAAATGAAACCCATCAAACAATGCTGGAAGGAGATGTCATGCAGGAGATGGTCACTGGCAGCGCGAGAGACAGCACCACTTGATCACAGAAAATTCGGTGTGTCCAGTTCAAAGAAATACAAAGCACTTGCTCTAGGCTGGTGAGAAGAAGGAAATAACGGCTATTCCAGGTCCAGCTAAGAGGCTTTCCTACCATAAGGCACATAGGCACATTTGTAGCTGGGGCACACACAGGGACAGCCCTGTGACACAAGGTATTTCCAGCAGCACTGCCCCTACGCGTGGCAGCAGGTCACCTCCTGCAGACAGGAGCAGCGTAGCCACTCAGCGCTCTACAGACAGGGCCTGCAGGTGAGCGTTTCTGCAGCACCAGGCACCTCCAGGGCATCACTCACCCTGTGTGGGGAAAGAGGACTGGAGCACACCGTTCTTTATCACATCCCCTTGCCGAAAAGGAACAGAAGTCACATCCCTGCAGGAAGCCTCGGCAGAGGCTGCCCCACCACACACACCCCCACCGCGCAGAGGAGAGCGCGTTAAGTGCCAAGGTGTGAGCACTGGTCCATCAGAGGACCTGTGCTTCCACGGGGACACAGATGCCACCGTCCCCTCCTGCAAGGAATCTCCCACAGGCACCTGCATGGCACAGCCAGACCACCAACCATGCACAGGGCGAGCAAGAAGGGAGGAGAGGTGGGTGCATCCCACTGCAGTTGCAGGTGGAGAAACACCACTGCACACGCTTGGCACATCAGAGGTCAGCCAGCAGCAGAGGTGTGCCTTGCCAGCCACCTGCCAGCACACAGATCCTGTCTCCACGAGCAGTTCCCCTTCCCATGCAACCTCAGCAGCCCATGGTCACGGTGCCTCATCCTCGCTCCCTGGGACTCAGCATTTGCATGAGCACCAGTTACCAAGCTCATGAGATACAAACAGTAGAAAATTGAACTTGGGGGTTTCTTTTTTTTTTTTCTTGGGGGGTGGGGGGTGTCATGTGATTGACCACGAGCTGTGGACTGCAAGTGAAGATACTCATTTGAAAGCCAAACAATTTAAATTTCATTAAATAAAACAATAATTTCTAAAAAAAAAAAAAAAAAAAAAAAAAATCACCTGTTTCATTCTGCATGGCTTGCTCCCCAGCATGGACAGACTCCCCAGGATGGACAGACTCCTCTTCAGCCATATCTATCTGTTGGTGTGAATTAATCTCATGGGAAGTGACCTTAAAAACAGTAAAGTCTTTATCTAGTTAAGGCAGCTACTTAATAACAAAACAAACAATTGTTAAACGCCAGCAGCAAATCATTGGATGCTAATTGAGTTGACTATTTAGAATGGACTCAGCTCCTACAAGGATAAATGACAGCCACTATACTACAGCTATTTACCGTCACACCAATATTTGTGCAAACCCCATGGTGTGTAAACAAATCACGAGTATAAGAAATTAACATATTAAGATTTAAAAAAAAAAATAATCACACACATCCCCCACGTTTTTACAATACTTGAGGTTTTCAAGTGTACTCTACTTTTAATCTAGAAGTACTATTGAGATTTGAGTCTTCCAGCACCCCTTTTCTCCAGGTTTTTGTGTCAGTTTGCTCATCCTGTGCAATGTTAGTGCTTCGAGCTAATGTGAGAGCACATTTATATTTCTAGCTATGCAATTAAATGCCATAGGCTTTATTTACTACTTCAGAAACACGACAAAAGTAATCATAACACGTTGAATTGATTAACAAACCAATTTAACCTTCCAGCTTCTAAACCATAAATTAGAGTCCCTTGAAACTTCTTTCCTAAAGTCTCTAATTTCTTTCAGGCCAAAGTTAAGAACATCTAAACAGTGGGTCAAAAATCCACAAGAGGAAGACAGATATATAATGAACATGCATAAATAAACACACACAAAAAACCCCAAACAAAACCACTGATTTTTTTTCCAGTGTATATCAAGTAAAATATAGTTTAGAAAAGAAAAAACATTCATACCAAGAGCTTACCATCATTTTTTCATCACCCAGAACTTTTCCAAGTATACTTGAAATGTCGAAGTCAGCACTGAAAGTTATTTTGATTTTTCTTGCTTCGGTTTTGTTAAAAGTAGCAGGAACCTTCATATAAATTGTAACAATCTTTTGTCCACCATCCTCTGGGCAAAAAAACCCCAAGCAAACAAATAAAACAGTTAAATCTGTTTTAGAGCAAGACATTCAGTGTGCCACCCCAAAAAAATCTTAATTAGTGTTTGGGATTTTTAAAAAGTCTCTTACACCTTGAATTTCCAATTCCTCTGTTCATCCATTTCTTTCTCATTGGATCTAGACAATTATGCTGTTCCCCAATACATCTATAAAGTGACCCCTCAACACACCCTGCTTGTGTAGGGAGGGTGGGCTACTGTGCTAAGGGGGCCCCTAGACCTCCAACAAGACCAACAGGGAGACAGGAGAAGACACAGAAACTCTCCTTGGTGATGGTGAAATTTTAGGTTGGCTCCATGTGTCTTGTGGACCCACAGCCAAAAGGAATACAATGCCAGCTGGGAAATCTTACCCTTCAGGCTGTAACCGCTGACGGCTTCTTTCGACAGCCTCACCGTGTCCCAAAGAGCACCCTTTGGAAAACCAAAGCCATCACATCAGAAGAGCTGAGCGGAGTCAGCGTTATGCTAACCCAAGGCCACCTGGCTTTGCTGTTACCCCGTTACTGTCCACATAGAAAGTCACGCTCTGGCTGCCAGCGTTGAAGTCAATCCAGAACTCCTCCAGCTTCTCATCTGGTGGCTTCTTCACCTGGGGAAGAAAAACAGCTGCACTGCTGCTCCCAGTGAAGGAAAAAAAAAAAAAAAAAAACCAAAAACACACAACAAACACACACCACAACTGCTGCAGCATTCTCAGTTTTCTTTAACAAAAAGTTGGAAAGTGTTGCCCTACACGTGTGTGTATACATATGCACACCTTGCAGAAATAAGACTTGGGATCAACCTGCGAGTTGCCAGCCTGCCGCTCAGCTGGCCATACCCACAGTCAGACGTGGCTCTGCATCAGCCGAGGGAAAGGCGATACACAAATGCTCAGTGTTTGTGGTGAGAAAGACTCTACAAAAGCTTTTAGTAGCTTTCAGCACTTGAAATAAACCTAAGCAGGGGAACTGGCTTCCACTGAGTTGGTTTTGATTCGATACGACTGTAAGGAGTGGTGCCACAAATACATTTAAAGACCAGCAAAGCAACGTGCAGGATCCGTAACTGCGGCTACGGCCTCTCCTACATGGACATCAGGCTGCTCTTGTTTTCTGGCAGCCTGGGAGCAGCTCTGCTGGAGGAATCAGCATTGTCCTATCCTATTTCTTTTTAGAGATCTCTCTTCTGTCATCGCCTGAAAGAGAAGTGCTGCCTACATCGTTTGGCTGATACAAAAGCAAAGTCAGCAGCAAGGAGAGGAGAAAAAAAAACCACCAAACCCAACATATACCACAAAGCAACATTTTAACAGCAATAACACTGTAGGGAAGGTGTCACAGTGTTAAGGACTATTACCTCGTTCACGTCAGCAAAAGCAGACATACAAGGAAATGAATAGACTCTGGAAGAAAAGCAGACTTCACATGATACAGTCAACATCAGAGTTCAACTTTATCAAAGATAAAATCATTAAGATTGGTTATTGATTTTATTGTTCAAGAAATAATTAATAAAGTCCTAAAAGTAAATTAAGCTAGAAGTTCAGACAATACAGTATTTTATTAGTGATGCACTGTCTTCATTGATTTTACTTTCAAAAAAAAAAAACACCATTAAAATGAATAAAATCTTAAGAACTTCATTATTCGTATGTGATTTAAATTACTATTTTTTTAAAATATAACCCAGCTCAGTTTACAATCCTAGTTTTTCCCCTCTGCACTAATGCCAGCACCAGTTTATTCTGTTGGTTCACAGCTTACCTGCTTTCATCCCCAAGCCTTTCATTTAGCTTGTTAAGAAACTTTCTGCAGTCCTTCAAGACAAATGGCATCTTATTAAAAATGAGGCTACATTTCCTTTGCAAAGAGTTATTCTATTGGGCTGTGTAACTTCTATTCCAGTTATAAGCTTTCAACTGGTCAGTTGAAAAGGGAAAGAAACACTCAAGTTGCTACAAATGGCTGGACCCAACTTACAACCAGCAAACCCCCAAACAAACCACAAAATTTTTTTTATGCTTTAGAAGTAAAATAAAATAGCTCCTATTTCTGAGTTAACAATATGCCATTTTATATTTGCCAGATTAAAAAAAAAAAAAAAAAAAAAAAAAAAAAAAAACACCACCACCACACACACACCATCCACAAATAACTACATAGCTTTGTGTATTAATAAAAATCAGTTTTGTAGGAACTTCTTACAAGGACGTCCTGACCGAACTCAACCAAAACTAGCCCCTATACACACTTGTCAAGTATGTTGTTTTCAAAATAAAGACCCTCACCGTCTCAAATTCTCTATCCTGGATCTCTTTGAAAGCTTCAGCAAGATAGTTATCTTCAAACCAATGGTGAACAAGGTCATCCCTCCATTTTTTTGTCATTAACCTACAAAGTGCTTCTGAAAGGGCAACCTGAAGGTCATAATCTAGGTGGTAAACATAAGCACAGGGTAAGTATCACAGCCCAGCATAACAGAGAGTTATAACATTGCTACTCTGGCACTTATATGCTACAGTCGCATTCATCAGCCAGCTTCAGCTTCACCAAGGAAGGCAGCAGAGGGTAACAGCCAAGCGTTAGCTCCAGGCATCCCCAGCTCAGTGAGGTCAGGGTGTGGAGCACTAACCACAACACCTGCATGTGTCAGGAGATGTTCTTGGGGGTCGGGGGGGATGAGAGCGGCGCCTCATCACTGACTCCCCAGGATTAAGTTTCATTTCACATGCCATGCTAACACCCTAGAAAGTGTTGTTGCTAGGAGAAGAAAAAAGAGATTTCACTCAAGAGACTGCAAACCTTGTTAACAGAAGGTTGTCCATATCATGGCAAAGTAGTTAAAATTTGTTTTCTAAAGACTAATAGCCAGCGTACTTTGTAAACACATACATAAAGCAGATCTCATTACCTTTCAACATACATCAGTTTAGCTTTTCTTATTAACCAATATGAATTACTGACTAGAAAGAATTAATGCATTGTCGCATCTAACAGCTTTTGAATAATGTTTTCCTAAAGTACTACCCAACTTTCCTCCTCCCAAATCAACTCTTGACAAGGAAATAATTAAAATTATAATTAATTTTCAATTATAATAAATATTATATATAATAATAAAATTACTGTAATAATTCAATAATAATAATAATAATTTAATAGTATTATATAACATAATAAATAAGCAGATTAAGTAAAGCCAGAGAACCCCAGCTTCACAAGAATAACCACTAAATACTTCTTACCACCAACCTCCAGTATAGTTTTTGCAAGGTCTTTCCTGAAACGACATAATGCAACAAGTTAAAGCAGAGAAATAACTTTAAGTCTTGTTGCAGCAAAGATGCTGTTTAGCTACTGGAGCTTGAGGGAAAGCCACTTACGTGAGCGAGCACATCTCCTCGGACAGAGGGAATTTCTTTCTCTGTTCCCGTGAGACACTGTTGAGTATAGAGTTGAGGGTCCTCAGAGTCTTTCCCCCAACAGAAAAAGGGGCAGAAGGGAAAGTGAAATAATTGAGTAACATTTTTCACATTCCGTATCTAATTACACACACTTCTGTGCACACCTATCTGTGATTTTCTTCTCCTAGTAGAAGTCTTACCTCATGCCGCAGAGAGTAGCAAATGTTTGCTTCTGTCACTAGATGCCCTAGTTCAGGTAAAAATAAATTCACCAGCTCTTTCTTCCCTAGAAAAATCATTGGAAAGGTTACAGCTAGCAATGAGCTGGTCTCCATATAAGACAGTTGAAGCAACTACAGCTTGTTGTGTTGAAGGAGTAAAAATATCCCAGCTGCGGATGAGTTTTAAATTAAAACAAAGCTTCCAACCATTTAATCCTAGCCAGAAAAGGGAACTGGTAACTTCTCCATAAAAAAAGCTCCAGGTACTTTTAACTACGCCTGGGTAACTATTTAAATGGGTACAGAGAGGAGAATCTACTTGCTAACTGCAAGAGATAAATCCATAATACACAGCTTTTGTCAAAGTCCACAAAGCAAACCACTAGAGTATTAACCAGAAGACACTCATGCCCACTTTGGTCCCACTGGAACAAGCTACAAGGATGAATAAGCTCGTGTTACCTGACCCACAATGTAATGTTTAATTTTTACATGCCTTGTGAGCCTGGATGTCTGGACACATGGGTACTTGTGCTTTCTGAAAGCACCTGCTCCCCTGCCTTAATGGACAGCCAGCAGCCACAGAGAAAAACCTACCCACCGAAGTGAACGAGGACAGACATCCCTCCCTCTGCCTTGTCAGGGTGGCTGAAGGAATTACCACGTTATTCTGCAGCGGTGGTTGCCTTCAGCAAGGGAATAACATCTGAAGCCAGTATGAACAGGCGTGCAAGAGCAGAGCTTCTCGCCCAAACTCCCTTCAGAAGCGCCGCTTACTCCAAGCAAGTGAAATATTTGATGCCCCCCATTTAGACAAGATGCCCCAGCTAGGTGTTTTTGTCAGCATATTCAAAACAAGCAAGTAAAGAGAATGGTAAAAGGGTTTGTGCTCTGATCTAAACAATGAAATTTAACGGGAGAAAAGTCAGCAGGAGGACTGAAAGAAGACATTGCAGGGAGGACGAGGGGGAAGGGATCAGAAGGGAGAAGAGGAAGGGGATAGAATTCAAGCAGAATTAAGAAACGTGTTACCAAGACTGAGATTCAGGATATCAAGGAACAGAAGGGGGAAAAAATACTGACCTTCACTGCTGCACCGGCAAATCACCTGACGGAGAAAGCGAAAGAAGCCTTCATTAACACGCCACAGCCCGAGAACCACAGCACTCAAAGCGCTGAGGTGCTTATGCCCCCACCATCACAGCTTCCAGGGGTGAAATAACATAAAACATCAGTGTACCCACATCAGGGAAAACAGTGCCGCCTGATGCAGGTGTGTCACATATTGGTCACCCCAGGTGGGCACTATGTAGGGGGAGTAAAGGGAACAAGGCACCCACTTCCCCCAGGGATTTCAGCAGCACTTGAGAGCGCGGTGCCTTCAGGTCACCTGCAAAACCCACATCGTGGCATCGCTTTGTTACTTTTATTACACCTATGGGCCTATGTAAAAACATGTTTTGCATTTACACACTACTACAGTGCTATATATCATAACGTGTAGTATCTGAAGTCCCTTAAGGAAAATTAAATATAAAATAAAAAAATTAAAGAAAAAAAAACCAAAACCCAAACAAATAGCATTTCGTCCTCCACAGTGAAAGCATATGAAAGAAATGGAAAAGGAAGAAAAAGAGATCAAGTTTTGACAAATCAATAATTTAAAATATTTCATATGATTTCCATGTGGTTAGTAGACAAAGAAGAATATTGGTTTTGCCCAAATATCTTTTATCAAGTCTCCTAAAAATAATCATAAATATGCACACAAATACCAATGCACAAAGTGACACAGTTCCAGTAAGCTACAGACAGCAAGACTGGGGGACCAGCTTGGGTAAAGAAGTCCAAAGTACCCTTCCTACTGCAATTTTACATCACTTAGGACTCCGATACCTTTAAAGTTACAAATATTTAAAATAGAAACCTAAGTAAGAACTGTAAGCAGGTCAGATTATTCTTTAAATCTGCTGTTTCAAACACCATAGGACCAAATCACCAGGACCACCTCGTCAAACACGCGCATAAGGTGCAGCTCAATGTCAGTAACTTATGCTCTAAAAAAGAGCTTTGGCACAAAAGCTTTTGTTTACAAAACATCAGAACTTCTTGCACATTTTCCTGCAAAAAATAAACACTTGGCTTTATGTTAGAAAACAAGAAAATGCTGCAGCCCTGTGCAGCCCCACAGCAGCTTCTCCCAGGTGTGTCAAAACTCAGCCTAACACGAGCCCTGAGCACACTGCTGGGTGCTGCCCCTCCACACCACCTGAGCTGCATCCCAGACTCAGTCCTAGGACCAAGGTTTGTGTAACTATTTGGTTTTTAACAGGGAACTGTTTGCAGACAACGGCTTTCTTATCCAATAAATGTGACCCTTCTGCCCCCTTAATGCACATACGTACCAATGCAGAGTCAAAGAAGTCTTCAAGAAGCGACATCAAAGATTTATTCTCATTTGGGTCGATGAGGTTCACAAATGCTCTCGTTCTTTCAAACCAAGATACCAGGTAAAGTTAAAAGAATCAGTTAAAACCTGGGAAGGAGGGTTGATAATCTTTCAACTAGATACATCTGCAGGAAACCTTATGCACAGAGACAGGTTTTTCAGTCCTTAAACTTCAGAGTCATATGCTGCATCGAAGCTACACGGCATTAAGGAACTAGGATTTTGCTAGGAGAGCATGAGAAGCACCACCTTCGTACCCATTCAGCTGGACTTATTCCCCCCCTTCCCTCCTTTTGTCCTTCTTTCTCATCTCAAGGCACCCACTCTTGGTGCTCAGGACCTCCTTGACACAATGCACACTGCTAATGGCATCGTAACTCCTGTGGAAATTTCTAGAAGATCAATTCACAGCAAAATAACGTTTTAAAAATTCATCCAGCTTTTTCAAAGCCATTATTTTAACACTTGATGTTATTTTAATATAGTGTATGGCATCACACCCCTATGGCTAACTAGAAATCTATGCTTCACTGGAGGTACAGAGCTCAGATTAATCAAACTTCATTAATAATCTCTCTGTACAGGAATCTTGAGCAGCTGTATCCCTGAAAAGCATAATTACAAGGTAGGATTACAACATTTTGGACTGAGGACTCCTTGATATGACTCTGCTAACAGAGAGATGTTAACTGTTCCCTCCTAGCTATGCTAGATCCAGGTATTGCTCATTTTCAGCACTAGTGCATTTCTGCTACTACAAGTATTACCAGCTGAAATCAATATTGTGCCAGACGATAAAATGCAATTGCAAACTAAACACACCTGGTTGACTGTCTACCTATAAAAGAGACTTTCATAAAGAGCAGCCAGTTTTAAAATTATAAAAGCACAAACTGTTCATCATTTCTATTACTAAAATTGTATTTTGTTGGAGCACTTAAAATGCATTTAGAAATTCTATATCATTTCACAAACAGGACTCATCAAAATTCACCCTCTATTTCCACTGTCAGCTTAAAAAACAAACAAACAAACAACCCCATACAACCACACCACAAAACCATAAGTCAGGTAATAAGTGAAGCCAAATGTCAGCTGCTGTATAATGAAAGTAATGCAATGAAAGTAAGTATTTTTTCCCATCAGCTCATGCAATATATTAAAAAAATATTTTTTTTTCCCCCCGTGGCCCAGAAGCCATCCTCAAGCTCTCACTTCCTTGGAGTTCTCTTCTTCACACAGGCAACCTTAAATCACATTAGTAACTTGTATAGTAAGATTAATACTTATCTTTTCTACCAGTCCTTGCTCAATAAACAAACTTTTCCCTTCTTGAAGATCGCTTTTAAAGTAGAGCTGAATACATTTCAGCAGCAGAGACACATTCTGGAATTCATTCCTGTCCAGCTCCTACAGAAACACAGGGCACCGTGCTGCATTACTCCGACACCTGTAGAGCTGGGCATTACAACTGTTCAGATAATTTATGGTACTTGCCTTTCTCAGTGCTTTGTCTAGCTGGTTGAAGAGAGCTTTGCTGTATTTCTGGGGAGGTTCTACTTCTCTCTCTTGAAGCAATTCGCTGATTTTCTGAAACCCCTTCCCCTTGAAAGCATCGGTGAGAAGCGATTCGAGCTGCAGAGGGAGGGGAAGCAAACCACTCACAAGCCACGTCAGCTGGCATTAAAGTGTTGCAGCACTGATGATGAGAAAATAACTAGTAGCACTATTTTTAAAGTTGTAGGCTTTTTATTTGGTTTTGCTTCATTCATTTCTCTGCTTTCATTTTGCTGTTACATCTGAAGGCGAAACATCAGTCTCTGTCTCCAAAAGAGACAGGACCTTTCAAACCGAGTAATCTCAAAGGATGCCGATTAACAAGCAACTCCTTTAGTACACTCATTTTATAATTCTTACCATGTCCCGCAACTGTTACAATCGCTTTTTTCCCCCATACTAACAAAAATATTAATGTGATATGGGAGGTGCAGCAAACCCCTTTCAATAAAAATTCTAGGTCACACCATATCCAGTGAAGACTACATATTTAAATATATATAACTGTTTGTAAGATAAAGCTAAAGATACATTTAAAAGATATTTACGTAGTCTTCCATCCTGGCTGCCATATCACCATTCACTTCTCTATGCCGTTCTTCACTTTTTTCTTCCTTTGAGAGAAAAAAAAGGGGGGGGGGGGAGACAACAACACTTTTCCTGTCCAAAAGCTGAAGACTGCTTACTCGCCCTCTCCCTTCCCAAAGGCTGGTTTTTCCTGCCTTAATTCCTAAGGAAAGTTTCAAATATCCCACACACACACCCCGCCGCATTCCCAGCCCCGATGCTCCTGGAAGCCCCCGCAGAAGCCGCCGCGGAGCCCAGCAGGTACCCCCCGGCCGCCCCCCTCCCGGGCGGCGCCGCGCACCTGGGCCACGGAGCGGCGGGGAAGGACCCTCGGGGGCTGCCACCCGCCCGCCCCCCCCCGCACCCCTCACCAGCTGCTCCTGGATGCGCCCGCGGCGGGGCTGGAGGGGAGACGGTCCGCAGCGCTTCCCGCAGCCCCAACTCCCCCCGACCAGGGATGGAGAGGAGGGGGGGGATAAAGGGAAAAAAAAAAGCGGCTTTTCCCCCCCGCGCTAAATAAGCCGCAGCTGTGCGGGGGGCGGCCGTGGGCATCCCAGCCGGGCTGCGCCCTGCCGGCTGGGGGGGGGGGGGGGGGCGGGGGGGGGGCACAGGCTGGTTTCTTACATCGCACAGCTAAAAGTAAAAAGTTCAGTAGGTTTTTTAGAGCGGGACCAGAGGAGATGGAAGTGAATGAGAAAAACCCTTCGGAACAGGTAGAATTGTTTAAAGGATTATAGCAACACCAGGCTTTCAGCGGTTTTGTCTCTGTGATGTTAAGCATTTATTTTTTTCTGTTGCTCAGAGATAAAAGCAAGGTCCCCCAAAAAAAACCCCCAACCCACCCCCCCCAAAAAAAAAACCCAAAAAAATACACCACAAACACACGACAACGCAAAAAAAACCTACAAAACCCTTAAACCCATCAGCTCTTTCTTCCCAAAAGAACAAAAAAATGATACCTATAAGTTACTAATCAGTTAAAACCTGCTGATCAACGAGATGGCGTTGACTCTTAATGTTGGGTTTGAACTTTTTCTCTCAGAAAAAAGCGTGGAGGGACAACGTGCCCAGTAACACCGAGCGCTCCGCTCCCACCTAAATCCAAAGAGCCGCCGTACACCTGCAGTAGGGGGAAAGCAGGTTATTTTGTGCCTTTGGTTCCCTCCAGGGCCCCTTCCAGCTGCAGGCAGCTCCGAGCCGCCCTCAAAACCCGGCATCTGGGGCACCCCGGGCTGGCAGGGATGCTGGCAGGGATGCGGACAGGGATGCGCCCAGGGGTGGGCACCCCGTGGGCACCCCCCGCCCTACGGCGGCGGGCGGCACAGCCCGGCTCCTGCCGGACGGGACCCAGGCCCTGCTGGAAGTTGCAGAGCTGACGAGCCCAAGTGCTGGGGGGCGGATTGGAGCAAGACCCCCTTGGCTACCCCGCTGCCTGCAGGGAACAGCAGCGGAACCTGCGCGGGAGGGGGGGGGTGGGGGGGAGCGCACCCCCTGCCCCTCCCAGGTGCGGGGGGTGAAGGGCGGTGGCGGCGCTGCCCCGCCTGCGGGGCCGGCTGGGACAGCCCCCCCCCCCCCCACCTCCCGACGGCATAAAACAGCGGGAGTTGCCACCTGCAGTTGCTTCCTGGCATGAAGCTCACCTGGGACATCAACGACCCTAAGCTGCCGCAGGTACCGGGTTGGGGGGGGTGTGAGGGACAAATGCTCAGCTGGCTGTAGCATGGGTCTGGTGGCTGGGGTGCCAGGGGAACCCCTCCTCCCAGCAAAGCTTCGTTTTACAGTTGCTTTATTTCTCCAGCATGTCTTTCCATGTATAAGTGGATGGGCTGCAGTGGTCCTTACACAAGGAATTGTAATAAAAATATGGATTTGATAAGCAGCTTTGGCCAGCTGGGTATGAACTCCTCAAACAACTTTTTGCTCTGCTCTTTGGTCAGTTTCTCTCTCCTGCATTCACAGAACTGTTGAAAAGATGCTTGGCCTGAATATTTTCTGTTACCATCATTCAAGCTATCTAAATATTTTGTTGGTTTGTTGGTGTGACACTTTATTGTCAGGATCCACTCTGCTTTTCTCTAGTTGTGAGCTCCACATGCATTTTTAGTTCATAGCTTTTTTCACCTTAGAGTTTATTTAATTTTACAGAGCCCGTGCAATTATAGAATGGTTTAAAGCAGTAAGTGCTGGTAGTTTACATGCAGTCACTGGGATGGCTCACATGTGGTCCATCTCTGTGTTAAACGTGTATTGTAGGAACTCTTTAATTACACTGCATTTGGAGTTTAAAATATTAGTAGTTCTTTTATTGTGCTTGTAATTATGTTTTTATAAGAAACTCCAGAAAGCCAGTGAAATCCCAAATCATATATTGAAAGTATATTTGTAATAGCAATTTATTTTTAGTTCTGACAGAGGCCTTATTCAGATGGCCATATTAGATGGACTTTAAGAAACCATTCCTTAGCTAAAATTTCTCTTTTCCAGCCTGCAGGTGCACAGTCCCACAACAAGAATCTGCATGAGCAGGGCAGTTTCTGTCCTGCCTGGGTGCATTGGTGGTAGCTTAGTCAGTACGTTTTGGTAACAAGGCTGATCTCTTACAGCTGGATAACCTTGCTGCAAAGAGGCATCTGTAACAGACTGTGTTGTTATGGATCACGATGCAAGAGAGGAAATGATCCTGACTTTAAGATGTGGAAGCTCAGGCTGCCTTTCCCCTTTTATAGAGCATTTCTGATTTCTCTTTCTGCTGCATGGGTAGCCACAGAAAAAGCCCTTTTTCCTCACTATGTGTTTTGTAACAGGGCAAAAACATCAGGTTGAGGTATCCTGCTAATATTCTCTTGCTCTCCCCCTTGCTGCCCTGCCCTCCCACCCCTGCTCACCCTGCTGCAGGAGCCCAAGCACTTCGATGCCTTCCAGGAATGGCCCGATGGCTACGTGCGACTCATCTACTCCAGCGAGGAGAAGAACGCGCAGAGACACCTCAGCGGCTGGGCCATGCGCAACACCAACAACCACAACTGCCAGATCCTCAAGAAGTCCTGCTTGGGGGTGGTGGTGTGTGCCCGGAGCTGTGCTCTGCCTGGCGGGGCCAGGCTGCAGCTTCGCCCTGCCATATGCGACAAGGCTCGGCAGAAGCAACAAAGTAAGAGGCACCCGAAGGGAGGGGGGATGCCCGAGGGACCTCATTCCTTCCAGCTGGGTGTGATTTCTAAATTGGGATCACCCTTACTTGCATGCAGACTAAGGCATAGTTGCAAAGACTTCATTGGATGCATTTGTCTCTAAATTTCACCAATGTCTGTTTGTAAATACTTAAGGGAAAATGGATCTAAAATACTCAAACCCGTTGGCATCATACCAAGTGTGCAGCTCTAGTTCACATCATTCCTTATGCTTGGTGGTCTACATCGTGTTTCCTTGGACATCATACTTTGATTTGAATTTCAGTGAGGGCTGATCATATTGCCCTTGGGCTCAGTTTACTCTTGAACACTGTCCTCACCTTTAACCAGTGGCTTCAGAAGTTTCTTTCCCTCTGTTCACAGAGAAAGCCTGCCCCAACTGTAACTCAGCCCTTGAGCTGATTCCTTGCCGAGGACACAGTGGCTACCCGGTCACTAACTTCTGGAGGCTTGATGGCAAAGCAATATTTTTCCAGGTAAAAAGCATGCATACATATGTGCACACATGTACATAAATTATATAGAGTGAGCAGAGAGATTTCTCCTTGTTGTTTTTGTTTTTTTAACACCAAGCATGGCGAGCACTGTGGAGTTCTCATCCATGACTGAATTCCTCTGTAGTACAAGCATCTCAAGAAAAAATAAAACAGTAACATTTGGCTGTGTCTTTAAAAGCGGTACTTGAGAGTTAACTATATCCAATTTGAGCATCATTATTGATGCCTAAAATTCTCCTGTTCACAGTACACAAATATGGACAAAAAGGTTGTCCTGCATGTCTGACAACTGAGTCTCACCAAGGACCTAATACTTATTTCCTATTAAAATGAATAAACAGGGAAAGTAAAGCTTTACTTAAATTGCACAAGCTGAAATTTGAGAATTCTATTTCATGTGAAAACAACCTTTCAGTTTTAAGAGGATTTAAAAATTTGCCAGAAAAAAAAGGAAATTTAGAAAGCTAAAATCTGAAATTTCACGTTGATTTTTTTTTTGTAATATTAGGACAAAAATTTCACACAAAGCTTCTGTTTTATCAGATTACATTTTCTGCTGGATGGTGGGGTTTTTTTTCCTCAGCCCACACAGTGGTGAATTCTGTTGTCCAGTCAGTAAATGGAAGCAAACTGTCCACCTTTCCAAATACTCACCTGTAGTATTATTATTCTTCAGATATTCCATTAGACATGTGAGAACTGAAGATTTTTACCATCGAAACGTTGATAAAACCTTGCTTAGAAGGTAATTTCTGTTTGAGAAAGGCCAGCATTTTAAGAACAATATTAACTTTCCTACTTTGTGTTAGGGACTATATGTAGGTCCATTCAGGGCAATGTCATGGGGAAGGACATGCAGACTATAGAGTTTCATCATATATTGGTGTAGCTTTGGATGCACAGATCTGCATACCCACAGATGTTTCAATAGCAGAGCATCTTTGAGTAGCTTTCCAGGAGATACTTTTCAGTCCTATTTAGGAGTTGTTTATTGGTTTTAGAGTACAGAACACTTTTCATCTGGTGGCATGAAACCTCTTTAAAACTTATTTATGCTATTTTAGCAATGGCTTTTATAAAGTAGAACAGCTATCCTAGACTGCAGAAAACCAACTGAACCAGATTTATATTTTTTTCCCTTGGTTCTAATTAGTTACTGCCAAATGTCACACATAGGTAACACCTTTGCTTCATCAGCTTTGCAGTAGTCACTGACTTCTCCCTTACTTTTTCCTTCTACCTACCTGCAAATCATGATTTATTGCATATATTTATTTTTACATTTAATCCCTCCTTGTTTAGTTTTCTCCTCCGTGTTCTCTCAGTGTTGGTTCTTGTGCCAAACCACAGGCCATGTTGTGGCTACCTCTCATCCTACTTACTGCATTTTCTCTTCTCTTACCCCATTTTAGTTTGCATCTAATTCTTTGTTAATTCTAATTTAGGCTAAAGGAGTCCACGACCACCCCAGGCCAGAAAGTAAGTTGGAGGCAGAGGCAAGACGAAGTGCAATTAAGAAGCAAATGTCCTCTTCTCACCTTTCCCAGAAAAAGAAACCTCTAAACACAGAGGTAAGTCAGTCATTAGTCAATTAAAAAGGTGTCATAAGTGAAGATTTTCAGTCAATTAAAAAGGTGTCATAAGCATGTACTGGGGATGCTAGAGCAGAAGAAAACTTTATGCCATGCTACGTCTGTGCATCTTGGGCTGAAATGAGCAATGGCACAAGTGTTGAGACACATACGTGTGTGCAGGCAGTTGATCCCTGAATCTCAAAGATCTACTTGTCCTTGTCAGGCAGGAAGGTACCACGACAGTGGTGGCTGCACCAACAACCTACAGAATCTGCCCTGCATGGATGGCCCAGAACGGGTCGGTATCGTCACAGACACCAATTTTTCGATTCCAGCCCAGCCTTACCCTTCGCTGCAAAACACCGACCTCTACAAAGCATCTTATGACTCCGCCAGCTTCCAAGAGGATCAGCTATCACCATACCCGAAGTGCCCCAATCCAAAGATTTACGTGCCCAGGCCACCCAGCTACGAGTTTGGAGTTCCTACTTTTATAGGCTCCGGCCCCTACCCGACGTTTTACAAAGACCTGACAAGCCCTGCCGTTGATGCGGACCCCCTCGGTCTGACTGGATCTCACTGCAGTGCTGCGACTGCCCATGACAAGAGCTTCGATACCCCTGGTAGACATTACGGACTGAAACCAGCTTGGGGGAAAACTGGCAGCGGAGACCGGAGTGACTACGGACAGATGCAAACAAGCACTAACTACCCTTACTGCGGTGGTGACTACCCCTGCCGGTACGGTCCCAGCCCCTCCCCCATAGCCCCACCACTGCAAACAGTCATCACGACCACCACCAAGGTGTCCTACCAGGCTTACAAGCCAGCCACGCTGAAATACAGCGACAACCTCTGCGAGATGAAAAATCTTCAGAGCTATACCCACATGGCAGAAAATGTCTCGGGCGCTATCTATTCAGGGATGAAGATTCAGGAAGACTTTGGGATGATAAAGTCCGCGTTGCTCTACCAGCATGACCCAGGCCCCACAAAGTCCAAACCGGTGGAGAGTGTGGAGACCTATCGGTATGGGCCAGTGCTGGGGAACAGCTACGCTGAGCATGAAGGCCAGACCTTCAGGTTTGAGAGTACTGAATATTGATTACATGGCAAATACGTGCAAATGGGAAAACATATTCTTGTGCTAACCACGTGCATGCTAAGCTCGGTGATTTGGGATTTGAGGAGAGGTGAAGCAGCGGTACACCACAACAGCTTATTCCCCAAAAACGTCTTTCTGGAGCTGTGCTGAGTGAAGTATATCCTGCATACAATTTCAAACCAGCCCCTCCAAAATCTCTAAAAATGGCATGAGGAGCTGAGCCCCTAACACCCTGGGAGCAGGCAACGTGGAGGCACAGCACCTCTGGAAGTCAATACCCTCCTCTGACGGTGGGTGCTGTCCCCTTATAGCCACAACTTCTGCCAGATGCCTCAAGCTTTGAGAGAAAACAGTCCATCTGTAAGAAAAAAAGTTTGTTGGGTAATGGAGGAAAAAAAATGAAGGAAGGTGGCTATAGATTATAGTCAACTGAAAGAAATGACAGAAAATGGAAGGAATAAAAGCAAGACAATTTGCAGAATAATTTACCTGAATGGTCTATTCACCTGCTATGATGCATTTGATGTATGGAAAGAACATCTAGGGTCCTCTGAAATAAATGAAAAACCTGCATGCTGACTTCGTGTTTCTTTTTGATCCCCTGCATCAAGAGTACAGACTGTCCAGCCTTTCTGTGCAAAAAAGAGAGCCCAGGTATAGCCCCATTGCCCCTGAGAACCACTCCCCTGCAACACTCAACCTGGAGGCAAGAAGGCTCAGGTGACCCCCCACAAGCATGCCCAGCATCATGTGGCTGTCGGGGTTAACATATGTGGTCCTGAAAACCATTTGCAGTGAAATTGTTTTTTATCTAAAGGGGTCTGGCAAGCTGGTCAGACCAGTACTGCGCAGGTACTGCTGCAGAAATGTGCTTTACCTGTAAATACTGCTCCATCCTGTCTAAAATGCAACATCCCAGCTGCTTAGCAGTGCAGGTCAGCATTGAGTGCACCTTCCCTGGCTGCCTTTTTGTACTGCACCTCCATTAGACCTTTCTCCTACTTCCAAGGGACTTCACCTAGCCGTTTTTCTCTCTGCAATTGTAACTCCCCATGACAGCACTGTTCTGGAAATGAAGCAACCAACAAAACTGAGAGGTCAGAAAACAAAATTTCCAGACGCCCTCAGCTAAACAGAGAACACATAAAGACTTGCATCCCAAAATTCTTAGCTAATTGAATTATGTCTTGATTAAGCTAGGAAGAAGAAGAAGAAACTGAGGAGTACTGCTGGTTTACAACCGGGATATTTTGAAAGCTGCCTAGTACTGGGGAATGGAACCCATCCCCAAACTGTGCATGCTGAGCAAGGGAGCTAGGTAGACACAGGGTCAGGGTTATAAAATTTATTATTAAGTTACCAAGTATCTTTAACTTTTGAAGTTAAATTTCAATGAAGGCATTGAAATATTTAAAAAAAAAAATCTGGTTTATGTATATTTTTGTTATGTAACAGCATGCTACTGTACCCTTTCAATAAACTTGAAATCATGGTTAAAAGCAAAGCACCATGAAAGTTAAGGTGAGCAGCTGGCTAGTTGGTTTCAACACACAGAACCTTGTAATGCTATCATCAAACTGGCAAACAAATCTTACTTGCAAAGCATAGTGCACAAATACGCAAGTTTTTAAAATAATTATTTCTGGTGTAGTATATTTTTTTTCATTTTGTATTTTTAAGAAAACAATGTGTACAGTCTGATCTGTGAAATTGAGCCCCACAGGAATTTAGCTAATAGCATCCTGTTTCGGCAGTGGATTGGTCAGCACTTTAAAAATTCAAGCCATGTGAAGCTGGAATTTACAAAAAGACTAAGTGAATTCATCTGCAGCTAGCTTACCTTGTTTTTTAGGGTACTTGTTGTATACCTGACTTGGCTTTTGTTAAACTTTTTTGGCAACTTTATTACCAGGTGTTTTAAATTACTGAGAAGAACAGATTCAGGTGAGCAACATCATTTTCAGAATTAGCCCACATACTAACCTTAAAAGAAAAAAGGTTACTACCCAGAAAGACTGGTGCAAAGTTTGAGTTTAGGAATGTATAATGCTCTGCCTGTTTACAGAATGGAGCCTTCTCATCTGTACTCCAAAATGTATTGAAGCATTTGGCATGTAGAATAAAAATCAAGATTTACAGCCCTCTAAGTTTAAAAGAAAAAGCAATATTTTGGAGGGGAATGAGGCCAAACCAAATGACTAAAAAATTTGGAAATCAGGGAAGATGAGAAAGTCAAAGACAATTTTAAAGCTGCAAGTTGCTCCATTTAATATTGATTTTAGAGGAGTTGGAAAACCACAACTCAAGCTTCAAGTGTACTAAAACATTCAGATAAGCTGTGGGGGTTTTGTGCTGTTAATATTACTGGTATAAAACTTGTCACTGTAGCTGTACGCTTAAATCTTTATGCTATGCTTTTAAACACAGCCTTTTAAGCAGAACTTTGTACATCAGTTAAGAAAACTTAGCCAATTCTGTTAAGATGCTACTTTTTGAGCGTGGACTTATTTCTAATAGATGTGACAGCTGTTTAAGCACAGTAAAAGCTATGGTAGCGATGATCTCATTGCATCATCTGTAGCACCAGAATGAATAAAACCACTCTAAAGGTTATTGCTGCCTGTCTTTGCTTTGCTGCCTTTCATGCACAAGTGTCTGGGACAAGTTATCTTTACGTTACATTTTTTCAGATAAAAGACCAGATGGATAAAGTCTAGTGCTGTACATAGTTTTGTCTCCAAGACCTATAAATGTAAAGGCGATGCGAGCTTCTGTAACAAAAAAAAAATGCTGAAATCTAAATCCTCCTTTATATAGGGTTTATATAGCTGCAGGATTGGCTTTAGAAGAGTGTCTCTCAAGTGAAGCAGCATCCTGAAGAATGATGTGCTCTGTTTGGTCCCTAAGTAAGCAGCTTCTCTTCCATTAATCACCACTTTCAAGCCTGGTTTCTGGTCCCACCTTGAGCATGTGAGAGGAGCCTCTCGCCAGCCTGCAGCCTGTGCTGCGGCAGGCTCCTTCATCTAACAAATTCCAGTTGTTATGGCAAAGTCATAGAGGGAGGGAGGAAAAAAGTGCTTTCAAACTTTGGCCACCTGTGGCTCCAGCTTCATATGGACTACAAGGGCTCTACTGAAGTAAAGTGCCACCTGTCCCCATGCTGAGGCTGCCCTTTGTACCAAACCAGCAGCCTCTTAACAGCAAAGTTTAAAAGGTCGAGTGCTGAATGGATGCTTCCCAAAGACAAGAGGCCGCGTGACAAGGTTTTTCAATGCTGTACCCACCAAGTGCAGCCATATGTCACATATCCGACAGGTGCAGCTACACGTGGGCATCGTTCCGTGGTCCCATCTCTTCCTGCTGGGAGGACAGAGCCTGGCACGCTATCCTGTTCCATGGCTACCTGTGTCCACCCAGTCCTGCCCAAGGTCTCCGGGGAGAGTCTGAGCAACCTGCCCAGCCCTTGCTCCTCTTCCGAAGGCAGGTTACCTCTGGGCTTTTCAAATACACTACATGCTGCAAACAAGGTGTGCAGAAACTTGGCTGCCTTGGGCTTACTGAGCTTTAAGTTGTCAACCTCCTTGCTTTGGGGTACAGATTAGCATCTTTAAAGACAGAGACAAGATTTCCTCTGAGCTCCATGGGTGGGAGTCAGAGCTGTTCTGTAGATGCTGATGATGCAGCAGAGCAGAACCTGATTTCTGAGACTGGTTTGGGGTTTTTTTCCTGAGGGTTTTCTGGCATTTTTTCTGGATTTCTAGGGTTTTCCTATGTGTCTTTCAGGGGGAAGCTATCTGACACAACCAATCCACTCCCATTCACAGAAGTAGATCATGTTTCTGAGAGACACCGTTTAGCAGGATGCACAGTGCAGTTCCAGGGATGCATTCAGGAAAGTTCATGTCATTCCCACCCTCATCAGTAGCAGTCACACGCAGATAAAAAAGGAGAACTGGGTCATTTAATGTTGGAGTAGTACCTCCCAACACACAGAGTGAAAAGTTCGTCCAGGTCTGTTAAAACCCCTCGGCCTGAGGAGTAATGAGACCGGTGCACAGTGGTGTGCCACATCTGGATAACTGCCTTCAGTGTTCTGGCAGCATAAACCTCTGACTGCCGCTCACAAGCAAAGGGAGGGTGAACTGGTTACTGCTTTATGTCGTGCTGCAGTTGGGATTGTGCAAAACGGAGAGTGCCTTTCAACACCACACCTCTGAGGGCTCTCGAGTCCATACGCAACGCAAAGATCAGTGGGATGATACAGATGCGAGTATTGCACAGAAACATCGCTCGTTTGGCTCAAACTTGTCCAAACAAACAGAAACCAAACAAAGTTTACACAACCCCTATTAGCTTCAACGTGCATGCTGGCACTCGCCATGGCATTTGGGAGAAGGCAGTTTCAGGTACTTAGGCTAGCATCTGAGCAAAGCATCAACACCTTTAAGGACCATAACCAAAGAAGGTTCTTTCAACAGAAAATTAGCAGTGGGGCTGCTCGTGGTGTTGTGTAAAATGAGCAGGGAAGCAGGTGCATGGGGATGTTCTTGGAGGTCCTTTCACAAGGCTCACAAATGTCGCTGCAGTTGCTGGGTCTCTTTGTTAGCCTGTTGCCTTTCCCTCGGTTTCCTGGTTCATAGCAAGAGCACAGCACAGCACCTCTCTCCTGTCTTTGTGACAAAATGAAGTGTTAAGTGACTGGGTTGAAGTGCTCGTCCTGCAACTCCGCACCATGCTGTAGTTTGGCTTAAACACTGGCAAGTTCTGTCTTCAGCCTTTCTGTCTTCATGCGTGTGAAATGTTTGGGGAGTGTTACAGAAAGTACCAACAACTGACAGACACAACGACCCAGTAACAGAATTTAGACTTAGCGTTGCACCTGTGCAAAACTAACCCTGGAATTATTTAAACATCAGACCCCTTGCTTGCGCCACATCTCTTATAAATGACTGTAATTGGAGGAGAAATGCCCCAGAAGCAACCAAGAACGTTGTTCCAGGGTCTTCCCAAGCAAAAGCACTAAAACAGCTGTAGCTTCCTTCCCTTCCATGGTCTAATCTCCTTGGAGAAGTGATTACAAACCAGCCTTACAGGCCACGTAACGCTCGGGTACGCAAGCACAGCAAGATGCCAGGAAGCCTCATATTAGTGCCCCAGACCTGCAGGTGAAGGTGGCTGGAGGGGTATCTGTGGGGCTGGTGGGGTCCATCCTTCAGAGAAAGGGAAGAGCACCTCCAGATATAGGCTTGCCAAGCTGGTAAGGAGGGTTTTAAACTAAGGTTGCCAGGGGAAGGGAATCTCAATCCATCCCACTCCTACCAGTTTGATGCCCATGCCATCAATACATGCCCAGAGCTTGGAGAAGGATCCCAGGTCAGCCAGAGAGCTCCTGAAGAGTAGTACAAAGAAATTCCAACCACTCTAGCCAGTAAGTCAGCTTCATCAGGGGCCCAGCTTCAATGCCTCTATACAAACACGTGTAGCATGGGGCATAAACAACAGGTAAAGGTGTGCACACCCCTGCAGGGCTATGATCTTGTTGTCTTCATGACGACATGGAGGGATGACTCCTCTGACTGGAGTGTTGGAATGGAAGCATACGGGCTCTTTAGGAAGGGGAGACGAGGAGGGGGTCTCACCCTCTGTGCCAATGACCAGCTGGAGTGCATGGAGCTCTGCCTGGGGACGGGTGAGGAGCTGGCCGAGAGCTTATGGGTCAGGATTAAAGGGAGGGCAGGGACAGGTGACATTATAGTGGAGGTCAGCTACAGGCCACCTGACCAGGAAGACCAAGCAGATTAGGCCCTCTATAGACAGATACGAGCAGCCTCACATTCAGAAGCCCTGGTCCTCATGGGGGACTTCAACCACCCCAGTATCTGTTGGGGTACAACACAGCAGGGCATAAGCAAACCAGGAGGTTCCTGGAATGCGTTGATGATAACTTCCTTCCCCAAGTGATGGAAGAGCCAACGAGGAGAGGTGCTGTGCTGGACCTTGTTCTCACCAGCAAGGAGGGGCTGGTGGGGAATGTGAAGCTCAAGGGCAGCCTTGGCTGCAGTGACCACAAAATGGTGGAGTTCAAGATCCTTAGGGCAGCAAGGAGGGTGCACAGCAGGCTCACTACCCTGGGCTTCAGGAGGGCAGACTTTGGCCTCTTCAGGGGTCTGCTTGGTAGAGTACCAATGAGATAAAGCCTTGGAGGGAAGAGGGACCCAAGAAACTCTTTAATATTAAGGATCACCCCCTCCAAGCTCAGCAGCAATGCGGACCAACAAAGACAAAGTCAGGCAAGAACACCAGGAGGCCTGTGTGGGTGAACAAGGAGCTCCTGGACAAACTCAAGCACAATAAGGGAGCCCACAGAGGGAGGAAGCAAGGACAGGTAGCCTGGGAGGAACACAGAGGAATTGTCCGAGCAGCCAGGGCCCAGGTTAGGAAAGCTAAAGCCCTGATAGAATTATATCCGATCAGGGACGTCAAGGGCAACAAGAAAAGCTCCTGTAGGTGTGTTGGTGATAAAAGGAAGACTAGGGAAATTATGGGCCCTCTCTGAAAAGAAACAGGAGACCTGGTTACACAGGACATGGAGGAGGCTGAGGTACTCAATGCCTTTTTGCCTCAGCCTTCACTGGCAAGTGCTCCAGCCACACCACCCAAGTTGCAGAAGGTAAAGGCAGGGACTGGGAGAATGAAGAATGACCTACTATAGGAGAAGATCAGGTTTGAGACTATCTAAGGAACCTGAAGGTGTACAAGTCCATGGGACCTGGTGAGATGCATCCATGAGTTCCGAGGGAACCGACGGATTAAGTGGGTAATACTGCTCGTATTTGAGAAGTTGTGTCAGTCTTGTGAAGTTCCCACTGCCTGGAAAAGGGGAAACATAATCCCCATTTTTAAAAAGGGAAAAAAAGAAAACGTGGGGAACTACAAGCCAGTCAGCCTCACCTCTGTGCCTGGCAAGAACATGGAGTAGATCCTCCTGGAAACTATGTTAAGGCACATGGAAAATAAGGAGGTGATTGATGACAGACAACTTGGCTTCACTAAGGGCAAATTGTGCCTGACAAAATTGTTGTCCTTGTACAATGGGGTTACAGCATTGGTGGATAAGGGAAGAGCAACCGACAACATCTACCTGGACTTGCACAAAGCATTTGACACTGTCCTGCATGACACTCTTGTCTCTAAACTGGAGAGACATGGATATGACAGGTTGACCACTTGGTGGATATTGGCTGGATGGCTGCACTCAAAGAGCTGCGGTCAATGGCTCGATGTCCAAGTGGAGACCAGTGATGAGTGGCATTCCTCAGGAGTCAGAATTGGAACCGCTGCTGTTTGACATCTTTGTTAGCAACATAGACAGTGGGATCAAATGCAGCCTCAGCAAGTTTTCTGACACCACCAAGCTGTGTCCTGCAGCTGACACACTGGAGGGGACGGATGCCATCCAGAGGGACCTTGACAGGCTTGAAAGGTGGGCCTGTGTGAATTTCATGAAGTTCAACAAAGCCAAGTGCAAGGTCCTGCCCATGGGTCGGGGAAATCCCAAGCACAAAGACAGGCTGGATTGAGAGCAGCCCTGAGGAGAAAGACTTGGGCGTTCGTCGATGAGAAGCTCGGAATGGCCCAGCAATCTGTGCTTGCAGCTCAGAGAGCCAACTGTATCCTGGGCTGCATCAAAAGAAGTGTGACCAACAGGTCGAAGGAGACGATCCTCCCACTCTACTTAATTCTGATCAGACCCCACCTGGAATCCTGTGCTCAGCTCTGGGGCCCCCAACACAAGGACATGGAGCTGTCAGAGCGAGTCCAGAAGAGGGCCACGAAGATGATCAGAGGGCTGGAGCATTTCTCCCATACTATCATTCTATGAAATTGGGTGGCAGCACCAGAAGAGGAGGAGAGAGCCCATCGCTGGGAAGGGGCAGCCATGGAACAAGGCTAAGCTGAAGAGAGGGAGAGGAAAGGACATGAGGGCATGGGGGGGGACATCACAGGGCAACTGCTGCACTGTTTCCACTGATGGTGGAGAGGTACTTCCATAATCTACATAATGTATACATGTAATGGTGTTCAAACTCACCCTTACAGGTGAAGACATGGTTAAATGCTTTGCTACATATGCTCAACTCCTGTTGAATCTCTGCCTGAATTCTGCCTGCGTGGGTGATGGTACCTTCTCCCTTCTCACGTCCAAGTCTCACCTTTGAACTCCACTTTACCCGTGAGGTGCCTCTGATGCTTTATTTCAATAAAGGAAGTGGGCATATTCTGTTTCAGAAAATATAACCTTGTTTTCTTGTACTTATTTCACCAAACTAGGTGTGAGTGGTCAAATCCTTTGGATTCCAGGAAACCAATTCCCACAGCCCCACGTTCCACCCAGTTGACTTGAGGTAGAATCAATTAATCTGTCAACAGTGCTTAAACCGTCATGAAATTACCGTGCCAGTTAATGAGGAACAGGGAGGGGAAAAGAAAAAAATATCCTTCGGACAGCTTCCCGCGTTCACCCAGCAAGCCTGAGCTGCCAGCCCAGTGAAGCAGAGCTGAACCTGAATTTCTAAAACAATTTTCTGCCTTTCTTTCCGTGGTGCCACTAGTAGTCACCGTGTTGGAAAGATCTCCTCCCCTTGGCCCTTGCTCTCAACAAATATTAAAAATTAAGAAGTTCATACTCATGTTGAGAATTAAAGCTTCAAATGAGACTTCAATGCCAAAATTACTCTCTACCTCAGACATTAAATATGCAATTTGTATTAACCGTAACTTCCGTACGCACTGGGGCAATGGGGGTTACAAAGGACCATGGACAGACTTCATGACTATAGCAGAAATACGTATGTATTTTAGAATACATATAACATTCAAAGTTGTCGTCCCCACATCAATATTAGCAATGTGCATTTTAATAAATAGCTTACAATAAATAATTAAAAACAAAAAAAAAAGCTAGGGGAAAAAAACTTCGGATTTCATTACACTTATGAATATTAGAGAAACTAACTTCTGTACAAATCCTAAATAGGTGGTGGCCTGGCTGGTGGCTCCATCTAATATATAATTAGCATTACTACTAATAAAGGTAGTAAGGACACTCGGGATGCTCGCGTGTCCCACGGTGCCACCTTCAGGAAACATGTGACAAGGCTCCTGTCAGGCCTAGCTCAGGTCCTGCTTTACACCACTCCATTTCTTACAGGTTGGGCTTGTCACCGCTGCCCGTGCCGGTGGCCCTCCACCACCCGCCACCTCTGCTGCGTGGTGCTGAGCGCCCTGCTCCGCGCCTGCGCACCGTGGCATCCCGGGGCCCGTGTCACACCCCCGCACCCGCCTGCACACAGACACCTCTCACCCATGCATGCACCCCTGTGCATCTGCACCCCTGCATGCACACCCCTGTACACACAAACATCCCTACAACCATGCATGCACACCCATGCATACACCCCTGTGCATGCACACACACCCATGCACGCACGCCCATGCATACACCCCTGTGCACACACACACCTGCACCCATGCACGGACACATGCCTCTGCACGCACACACACACGTGCACCCACGCATGCACACCCATGCATACACACCTGTGCATGCACACCCCTGTGCACACACACGTACACCCATGCATGCACACTCATGCATGCACCCCTGCATGGACACACCCCTGTGCATACACACGTGCACCCACACATGCACACTCATGCACACTCCTGTGAGTACACACAACCCTGTACCCATGCACGCACACCCATGCATACACCCCTGTGCACACACACACCTGCATCCATGCATGCACCCCTATGCATGCACCCCTGCATGGACACACCCCTGTGCACAAACACACGTGCACATGCACACACCCCTGTGCACACACACCCCTGCGCGCGCACACACACACGTGCACACACACACGCACACCCACGCACACCCCCCTGTGCACGCACACACTGTGCGCACGCGCAGCACGCACACACGCGAGCCCACATGCAGCCCCGCACCCGCTCCCCCCGCGCCTCGCAGAGCTCTCGCGCCCGCCTGCTGCTGCCCCACGTGACCACGGCCAGGGGGCGGGGCCAGCGGCAGGCCCCTCCCGCCTTCCCGGCCCCGCGCCGTCGCCCCGGCGACGCGGCAGAGCGGCCCGGCGGCGGCTGACGGCGAGAGGCGGAGGCGGGCCGGGGGCCGCCCGGCTGGCACCGCCCGCAGCGCCGCAGTGAGTGGGCGGTGGGACGGGGGCTGGGTTCCCGGCGGCCGGAGCGGGTGTCAGTGTCCTCAGGGGTCGGGCCGGCTGGGGGCCGGGGGGCCCACCGGGAGGAGGGAGCTGCCGGCTTAGGCGAGAGAGGCCCGGGGCCCGGCGGCCGTCCCTGAGCAGGACGGTTTTTCCAGGCTGACCCGAGGTGGGCCGGCGGCTGGCGTCCTGCCTTGGCGATGTGAGGGGCCAGCACGCTCGGTCTGGGAGACGTGTGGGTGTGTGGGGGGGTGTGTGTGGTGTGCGGGGGCCTGCCCAGGCAGGCCGGCCAGCCGGCCTTGGCGGCCTAGCGTGTCGAGGGTTAATGAGAGGAGGGGATGAGGTGATTTCTTCTTTCAGAGAACCAGCATGAAACTTCCAGGCTAGGTGGCCTTGAGTTTCGTAGCCTGAGCAAGTGACAGGAGAGCTGTGCACTCCCGTTTGCCATGAGCAGTGTTATCTGCATGCTCAACAGTGTCATCAATGAAACTAATGAAACTAAAACTGGCACCGAAATGGGCATTTACTGAAACTTGCAATGCTGCGTACATGTTGGAAGATCAGTGTTCCTTCTGGACACTGCCCAAGGCTGGAAAACCTAATTGGAAGTCCAGCAGCAGGTCTTGCTGAAACCATTGCAGCCCTGACACACCTCATACCCTCCTTGCGCGGCGGGAGGAGGTTTCCCGGGGTGGGAAGAAGTGACCTTGCTGGCATGGGGTGGTGGCATCCAGGCAGGTCACTGCTGAACCATCCTGAAAACGCTGGTGTGAATCGTTTCGGTTTGAAACCAAAGCTGGTTTGGAACAAAATGAGGGAAAATATTTCCAGCAAACTGAAGTTCCTGCTTTTTAATATGCCCTGTCCTCAATACCTGATACCAGTAAGTGAAACAGCAGATTAGATTTCTGAAGAGACTTTTCTTTAAAAAAAAATACTTATTTAAGGCAATATATTTGAAAGTACAAATGTTTATTGTTAATGTTGTTAGCTTCTTGCTTGGAACTGAGCAGTCATGCTTTTAGATAACCACTGGTCTTTGATTAGAGTAATGGATTTGTACCTAATCCCAAGAACTGAATCCACCTGTTGTGGGACCTGATTACTGTCAGCTTTACTAATATACAGTCACTACAAAGGAGGTTCTCGTAGCAACAATTTGTTGGTTTGTTGTTGCTGGATTTTTTAACTTTTAAAATTTGTGTCAGTATATGCAATATGGCCAGTTCTGATTGTTGAGAGTAGTACCATGCTCTGTGAACGGTGTTGGTGATTTCAGCAGTTACTGTAAACAGGTTGGTGAAATTAGGTTGTGTTTTGCCTGTCTGTGTGGGAGGTCTTTATTGGGTCATAAATCCTAATTTGTATTTTAATTTGAGAGTAGCCTGTTTAGCATGCAAATGTAAAACTTTTGGTGATGCTTAAGACTTGTACTGCAGAAATGCAGATGATTTACTGTTATTAATTACCTTTTGAAATTTAATTCAGACACCTAAAATAATTTAAAGTTGTTGCTAGTGCTTAAAATAAATCATCAATAGTATAGTAAAAGTGAAAATTTGCTTGAATTATTTAGTACTTGTTCAGATTATCTAAACTTACACAAATTACTAGTTCTTTCAAGCTGTTGTATTTTGTCCTCTATTTGTCCCCTGCTTTAATCCTTCCTTAATCCTGTGTGAAGAGATTATGGGCAGTATGTCGTTAGGAGTATAAAACAAGCTGTTGTTTACAGTAGGATTTCTGTTTTCAGTTTGGTGTTTTAGAGCTTCATATCGCTGAGGAAGTAACACCATATGAGCTTTAGGATGGGAAAGGCCACTTAAGAGGCTTGCATTAACCAGAAAAGCTAGATCGAGCTCTTGCTTTTCCCCAAGTTGGTACAAAAGAGAAAACTGAACTCCACATTTGAAAAACACCGAGAAAAAAAATTGCACACCTTCACTGGGTACATGTGGTGCAAAGTACTAAACGTGTGAAAGTCTGTTGTAGTGAAATGTGAATCTCTAAAGCATTTATATTCTAACTCAACATGCTCTGTAATTCCAGTAGAAGTAAAAGAAGCCCCTGACCCTGGTGTCACACCAGCCTGATAAACACAAGTACTTGGCAGCATCGTTTATTCTAATACCAGTGGACAGTGGCAGTTAAGAGTCACCAGATCCGGTGCTGTACTTCTCAGTCAGCAAACCCCTGTCACCCTCCAGCATTTCTTACAGACTACTGTGTGCCATAGCACTGCTGTAAAATTGGCTGTTTAGCTGTCCACAGAACTCTACCAATTTTTTTAGATACTTCTGTATGCAGGATAAATTCTGTATAAAGTTGGAGAAGAGCTTAGAATAGAGTGTGATACCCACAGTCCTTTTTTTCCACTGCATTTGGTTAGTTTTCAGTTGATAATGTCTAACTATAAGAGTTCCCTTGTTTGCCTTTTTTTTTTAACTGTAAGTGACCAAGACAACTCTGTCATGAGAGTCACTCGTGGAATGGCCTAGTGTGCATCAGTGTGGTAGTGAATGTTTGTGGTAAATATGATAGATCCAGGTACATAGATACAGTTGTCAGGGAATATAGTTTTCACAACGGGTTTTGTGCATTTCCATCGAGCAATTTTGACACTCCTGTTTGACTGTTGAAGGAATGTGCTGCCGTTTCTGTACTTCGATTGTTTTCGTACCCTAAAAATTACAGTATACAGCAGAACAGAAATAAGGCAATAACATTTATTACAGAACAGACAAAATGCAGTTTTGTCAGTGATGTGTTACATTACAGAGGACCTCTAGAGGGAAACACTTTTGTGTGATGCTGTTTCAAGTGCACATGCTGAAATAATAGAATTGGACAAAAGGAATAATTGTAAAAGCATGTGATTAATTTATATTTTAAAAATTACTTGGAAAGCTGATAGGATTTAGGCACCAAAATTAGAGGACTTAAAGGTCAAAACTTGAGGCTTGTGTCTAGATCTGGTTCTGCTTATTGCAAATACAGAGGTTTTCATCTTGGTATTTTAGGTCACTTTGTTAGAGAGCAAAAGGTTGGGCATTGAAAGGCATGAGAGTGTTTCAAATTTGTGACATATATAACTTTAGGAGTTCAGGCTAGGGCCATCTTTGTCAGGTACTACTGAATCCCCTTCGAGAACTCTGTCTTAAACAATGTACAATATTTGTTGCAACAGAGAAACGCCGGCACCCAAATCCTGTCACATTTAGCTTCCCTTTATTTTACATGCCTATGTATATCTATATACAAAATACACACGTGGTTTATCATTGCTGATGCTTTAGGTGCAGATGCTGTGTTTTAAAATGTGTATTGGAATACTTTCAGAAAGTTTTTTGTTTGTTTTTTAATGTATATATATCAGAATAACAAATGATAACTTGCAAGATATGTATGTAGTACATATGCTTATTGTATGTATGCTTATTACTGGAGTCAACATATAGTCTTGTTGAAGAAATGGCATTATTCAAGGTATTAAAGACTAGAGTGCATGCAGGCCCTTTGAGGAATAAGATTTAAAACTGAATTCTGAGAAAAACAGCAGGCTTAAATATATATAAGTTCAATTTAAAAAACAGTCATAATTTGAATTGTCTATGATTTTTACTTTTTGTTAAATCTGTGTTTAGCTTTGTTATAGAATATACTATTAACCGGTGATCATATTTTACTGTAACAATGGCTTTCGGAGGGCATGGATAAAAACTTCTTTATTTTTTTCACTACCAAGCGGGCGGTTGTCTGGTGCAAAGATTTTAAGTTGAAATGGTCACTTGTTACTAATATCTTGACTGATGATTTAAGATTCTTCCCTGTTAACAGAAGCAACAGGGAGTAACAAGGTGCACATTATGACTTCAAGGAAGCAACATTTCAAGTAGTAACAGCTTAGAAGCAGCAGTGTATTGTCCAGGCAGATATTTCTTTTACACAACAGGCTAGTTAACTGGCGAATGCTGTATTCACACTTGTAGGAGGCCAGTTTTATTGTTGAATTTTGCCAGGCCTGTAAATCTCAGGCCTGAGGCTTGTTACCAGCTGAATTTGAATTCCTTAATCTGTTTGGACAGCCACACCAGCCTTTAGCTAATTCTAGCATAAGGGTAAGGACTACAGAGTTGCATGTCAAATTCTGCATCCCCTATAGAGGCAGGCTGACAGTGGATGCCAGCTGATTGGAACTTTATTTTACATTTTCAGACAGCAGAGGCAAAAGGAAGAGACAATGCTGGAATTCAGTTAGCAGTCAGTGGTTGGTTTGTGTTATTTGGGTTACAGTGAGCAAATAATACAGTGATTGGTTGTCAGTTTTCCCCTGGTCTGCATAAGTAAGTGGATGACTATTGTGAGTTTGCGTAAGTGTCTTAACATCAGTTTTTAGGATTGCATCTAGTAGGCAGCCAAAGCTAAGGTTAGAATTAGGATTTGTGCATAGGATCTATGGGAACTGGCCTTCATCTGAATTGTTGGTGACAGATAGTATTGTGTATAGTGAAACCTAGGGTCTGTATTCAGGTTTGAATTAGAATTCAAATTAAGGTTTACATATAATTCAAAGATGAAGGTTCAATGTTTAGTGTGAATTCTTTTCCAAATGGCAGTTCAGATCTAGTCTTCCACACCAATGCACATGAGCTCTCTAATTGTCTCTGCAGGCCTTGTGAAACAGAACGACAAACTTAACTCTTCAGCCATTACTGTGCCTAATCCAACAGTGGCTGTAGACTAAGAATTCTATGAACTTCAGAGCAAAATATCCAAGTACGTTTGTAACAACTCTGTTTACACTAGCGAAGAATCCAGCATTTATCTCGCTGCTTCACCTTCCTTCCACGCTAACTTTAAGCATAGCAAGCCTGCTTGCACTGCCAGTCCAAAACACAGCATTTGGACCCTAGGTTTACTGTAACACCCTGTGCAAAATTTGGGTTCTTCTGTTTTCCTAAACTTCAGCCCTGCCTTCGTTACAGATTCGGAACCTACTGCTTTCTGCAAATTATGAATTAGGAGTTCCATCAGAGGACACCAGTCTTAAACACACTCCTCTGGTTCTAAAGAATTATGACAGTAACCTCAACTCTTCAGTCCCTACTTTCTCTAACCCTAATCCTAGACTGGGAGCCTTCTGTGGTTTGAAGGATTTAAAAGAACTAGTTATATTGAGGTGTTATATTTAAAGAACACATACAGATCTGGGAGCTGTAGTTGTTAGATACAAATAGTAGAGTGTCTCTTTCCTAAAATACTGTAAAATTATATATTTCCCTACCTTTTTGTTTTTTTAAGGATCTATGTGAGAATGACCGTGTTCTTCTGTCTCTTAAACTTCGTGTCTGGATCTCAAAGTAGCTGTAATTTGGAGAACAGTGAATATCCTGCTCCAGCGTGAGAAGCCTTTTACCAGCGTAAAACAGTCTGGAAGAAGATTTCTCTAAGAAAATCAAAGTGCATAGAGTTCTCTAATAAAACAGAAGACGTTTAGTATTTCATAAGCTTTTGGCTATACAGGTCTTTAAAAAAAAATGAACCGTTACACAATCATGAAGCAACTAGGTGATGGCACCTATGGCAGTGTGTTGATGGGGAAGAGCAATGAGTCTGGAGAACTTGTGGCTATCAAAAGGTATGTAGCATCTAAATTCAGTAAAGCTACTTGCAAAAGCTTAAAGATTTTAACTTTATTGTTGTCTGCCATCTGTGTAGCATAGAAAAAATACCCCTTTTTTTAAGGAAATTAATAAAATTTTTTTGAGATACTTGACAAGGTGATCATGGGTCAGACTTCAGCTAACAAATCAATAGAGAGACACAGTTTGTATAAGTTACTGATTTATCTTGGCTTATAAAATTGCATGCTGCTTTTGTTCAGTTTGAACATGCTTTGTTCCAAAAATGTTGTTAGGCTAACACCAAAGGAAAAGCAAAACTGAATGTGCAGTTGATTAATTAGGGAGTTTATTTATATGAATTGTAAGAATACCCATTTTAGTGGGTAAATTTGAAATACCTTCCCACCCACCCGAAAATCTTTTTAGGTACTGCATTAAGTTTCGGATATTGCTACAAGGATAAATACCAGATAACAATCTGGTCAGATAAATAAAGGCTGTGTCCTTGAATCTAATGAAGGTGTGTTGTGTGTGGTCATCAGGGCTGTCATACCTGCCTACAAAGATTTTTACAAACAATAAAAATTGTGCTAGACGTGTGGGAAAGTTCCTCTTGTATTCCTACAGAATTGCAAGCAGGATGTAAAGCATAAGTTGAAATACCAGAAATTATGTGTTGCTGAGATCTTTTTCTCCTTTTATGGACTTACTGCTTATAAGTGATTGAATTTTGTTTTAAGAATTTCAGGTTTCTCCATATACTGCTAGTACCGTTACCTAAGTTAATAGTCTTGATCTAAGCTAAAAAAAAAAAAAAAATCTGCAATTGCTTATTTTCGTTATTTTTAGGCAAAAAGAATAACATTTTGTGAAATATTTTTCATGATTTCGGGATCTGGAATGCTTTTGTGTGATTTTTAAGTCTGGGATTTGAGGGGGGACAGTTTTAGTTGAAGATATGTTTATTTTAAATTAAAATCTTGGGTTTAAATCTCTTTGCTCTAGGCACTAGAACTTTACAGAAACACAGCAATGACATTCACAACCCCATCCCAAAATCTGAGCAACACCAAATATCTGTTTGTTTCTATGCAAGACTTACAAATAAATGTATTACACTCTTACATATAATGATTACTTTAGAGACTTCTACGTGTGTATGAGTATTGCTTGAAAAAATGAAATCATTTTTATTTGGTATTTCATACTTTGAAACAGGTTTGTAAAAATGACTGATCAAGTCAGATGCTTAACTGTAATGTAAGCAGTCAAGATACTTTGCAGATTTCAAAACCACAATTTTCTTGTTTTCCTAGAATGCAGCTTAGGCACAAAGAGGTGATTTTTCTGGTTTGAAATATCGGTGGTTTAAGTGCAGTGTCGCTGTTCCTTTCCGTATTTTTAAAAGCACAATTCAAATGAAACAAAGGGATTTTGTCCCTGATATCTTGGAGTATCATGGTCTTTCTGGCTCTATGCCTCTAAAAATATGTTTGCAGTGATTAATCATTAAACACTTAAATTTCTAGCAATTCTAAGAGTTGAGTTTTTAATTATGTTGCTGATGGGTAGTCCAGAATGTTTTAAATTGAGTTCAAAATACAGCTAATGCTACAGTTGGAAAATAACATGCTTAGATTTTTTTATTTTAAAACCATTCTATACTGTTCACTTAAAATACCTTATCTTGGAATTGTATTTCAGAATGAAAAGAAAGTTCTATTCATGGGATGAATGTATGAATTTGAGAGAAGTCAAGGTAAAGTGCTGAACATAGCACATTTGAAAATAAGCGTGTGGTTGGGTCTGCATGAAGGAAAAGGGCATCTGCAATGTCCAGGCATAAGGCCATACTCTGTGAACTCTTTAAATGGGGGTGCAGATTCCACAAAACCATGGTTTTCTGGCACTCCTAGAGCTCCTGCTGCTTTGTGGAATATCCCACTATTCTCAAGCAGTGGCCCCGTCCCATAGCCAGGACTCTTGTCTTTGGGAGAAGGGGGGGTACAGAAGGAGAGAGCACAAAAGGAAGAGGCTGTGTAAGTGTATGTGTGTGTGAGACCATGCTGGTTTTTTATTTTACCAGCAAATTTCTAGGTGCATATCCAGTCCTTGTAACTTGTATTTAGGACATCTGTAGAAAGCCCTGGAAGTTTTGGCTAGCCAAATGGTAGAATAACACTTCAAATCCTGGGCTTAAATTCCCAGTCATCCCATGTTTTGGGCTTCTGATTTTCTGTATATACAAAACTCCCTGACAAAGGAGTTGGGTATCCATAATTTAGGTTTAACTTACTGGAGATTGCATAATCAGTATTTCCAAAAAGAACACCTGTAGGAGAATCCTTGTTCATGAAAGTTGCATAAACAAAAAAAAAAAAAAAAATTGCTGAGTTTTCTTACTAGGTTCTGTGTGAGCAAGAGCTGTTAGAGCTTCAGAATTGCCTTTCATTGTAGGGAATTAGGGTTTTGTGTTAATCTTCACCCCACCTAGATTAATCCCTAGACATAGAAGATTTAAGCTACTATTAATGTCATTGTTGCTTTTATTTTGAAATTAATTTCAAACGCTATTTTGTTGTTCTTTGAAACAAATTACAAAATTAATATGAACTCTCAGATGGACGTGTTCTATAGAAGCTTCTAAAACAGAATTTACATGTTAAAAATTTAGTTCTGATAAGTGAAGTCATTGTCATTATCTGAAGCCGTATTTTGCTCTGTTGCAGTCTCTGAAGAAGCTAAATCATGCCAATGTAATAAAACTGAAAGAAGTCATACGAGAAAATGACCATCTTTACTTTGTATTTGAATACATGAAGGAAAATCTCTATCAGTTAATGAAGGACAGGTACAGTACGTCTTTCACAGGACAGGTAGTGTGGTATCATTTAATTATCCTTATGCTATCTTGAAGAATGCATTGGAATTTCTGGTTTTGGCTCTTCTTGCAGCCCCACTGATCTGAACAGGAGTTGCTGCACCTGCTTATCTGAGGGTAGAATTCTGCATTGCTCTGCATTACAATATTACATATTGTAATGATTTTTGGAAATAAAGTTTGTTCAGTTGTTAACACGATAGGTTGCATGTCTTTGGTGTGTAGAGCCATGAGAGAAATTCCAAGTAATTATTTTTTCTTCATACATTAAAGTGAAGGCTAATAAAGGATTGAATAAACACTGCGTTCTGTTTTTGCTCATGGATTTGGCTTAAGGTGGCGGTGGTCATCTGCATGTACATGCATGCCTGCTCATAAAACAGACCTGTGTGTGATGTTGCAATCTTGGACAAACAGTACACAGCAAGGCTTGCAAGGTGGACTTTGGAACAGGAACTGCCTTTTCAATAGCATTTTTCTTTGCTGAATTCTTTTGCCTTTAATGTGTGTTTCCTTCAGACATTATCATGCACCTTTATCTCCTAATGTGCAAAGCTCTTAGGTTCACATCCTGACATAGCTGCAAGCAATATTAGCACGATGTTACCCTGCAGCTGAGAAGCATTGCTCTCAGTCTTACCACTGGCTAACATGCTTACCACAGTGCTGCGCTGTGTAGTCTCTTCCTTGGTACATTGCTGCACATTCTGTGTTCATCTGATCGAGCACACTACTGGCCAGCCAGTTTCTACAAAGAGGTAGGATCGTGACCCTCTCTGCAGAGAAGTCTCTCTGCAGCGCTTAAGTGAGTTAAATTCTGGCCTGGGCAGCAAGTGAGTTTTGCAATGAGAGCCAGCTGCATCTGTCTGTGTGCAAGACTTGACGGGTCTGCTTTCATCTGTTTATGATGTGTTGTGCAAAATGAAGAAGCACGTGTGTTCTGAAAATACAGTATTTTTTTTTAATTATGTGACGTTGTTAATCTGTTTCTTTGCAGAAACAAGTTGTTCCCCGAGTCAGTCATCAGAAACATAATGTATCAGATACTACAAGGGCTAGCTTTTATCCATAAACACGGTAGGTTTCATACTAGAGTTTAACTGTGTAGCACTTTTTTAAAAAATAGTGCACAATAATAACATGACTGAAAATATCTAGCAAAGGCTATTAATAATCTCTAATAAAAATTATCCTTATCTATTTCAAGTATGGTGCATTTTTAAACCATTCCTGAAGTTACGCTGTTCTTTTATAATCAGATTTTCTTCTTTCTCTTTCAAAGCATTGGCTATTGTTCATATGCTGTTCAGTACTTTTTTTCACCTCAGTTACCAGATGAATAAACAAGCTAAAGAAACTTGTACGTTGGCTGTACTGTGCATTTGTTTTCTAAAAAAGATCTATTTAAGGAGCATTGATATGTTAAAGGTGGCAGTTTCTCCTGTCTTGAGATACTATATATAACTAATATGATACCCTACATCTAAAAAAAAACATTAAAATAACTTCTTCACTAAGAAATTCAAACATTCTCATTATCAAATACAACCTGGACTTAAATATTTCAAGAGAAGGGACTTTTCTAGGAATTACAAGCACAGTCTAAATAAGAGGTGCTGTGTGCTCACAACAACAAAAAGTGTTTACAAAACTTTTAATGCTCATGTTTAATATCTGTCTGCAAACTGCATTCTGAAATACTGGTATTAAGCTCCTTTGCATTAAAAAAAGTAGTAATTTGCTTTCCTGCTTAACTCCTTTATTTTGTACTTGTCCTTCACATCACATTGGGATCCGTAAAACTTTCCAAAGACAATAAAATATTAGCTGAAAATGAAAAAAGAAACGATGTTCCCAGTGATCTCTGATTGGCTTTCATGTACCCTGGTGAGGCCTGTTCATGCATTCAAATAAGTAATTAATTCTTTTCGGTATTATCAAATACCCAGAAATTGCTATTTCTTGTCTTTCTGATCAAGATCATATACTGTTCTCTGATTATTAGCATCCCCTTTTCGTTCTTTATTTCTACATGAAATAAGTGAGAAAATCAGAATTTAAGAAAAACTGGCATTTTTAAGTTACAATATTAATATTTTGTTTTGACCATAAGTGTTTGGGAATGATAGGTATGATAAATTTGAACACTTACATTTCACTGTAATAATTTCAGCCAATTTCTTACAGTGGTTGTCAGTTTCTGCATGCAAAAATCAAATGTTTTATTGTAGCAAGTGAATTTTGATTTGATTTATATTATAACAAATCATGTGTACCAATTAAACCACAGAATTGATTTGCTTAGCAACTTAACTACTGTCGAGGTATATAGGTGCTCAAGCCAACAGCAAGCATTAAAGAAACTATATGTGCCTGCATTAGTAATATTACCATTCCTGAGCGGAATTTTGATAGCTTTTATATGTCTGTGTCTGCAAATTGTTGTTAAAAGTCGTTCAAGGAATTGTATATATCAGCTAAGTGTGTCAGATACTCAATTTTCCATTATCCAAAACTGACAAAGCAGTTGTAGTTTTTGCAGAAGATTTCATTCTGAAATTGATTTGCTATTTGGTAGTGCTGCAAGAGCCAATTCATTTTCCTTAGTGTGTTAATGACAGTTTACATTTGTTAATTTAAGAACACTTGGTGTAATAATCACTGGAGGGAAAATGTGGTGCTTGTTGGGGAGAGGGTTACCATTCTTTTATGTTGATTTTTTTTTAAAAAAAAAAAAGCTATATTTTTTAAAAAACATCCCACAGCAAATTTTGGATTACGCTAACAGAGGTTGCTGTTTAAGAAGTGATGACACAATAATTTGCTCTTCTGTCTTGTCTTCTATAGGGTTTTTTCATAGAGATATGAAGCCTGAAAACCTTCTCTGTATTGGACCAGAACTTGTGAAAATAGCAGATTTTGGGTTGGCTAGAGAACTAAGATCTCAGCCACCTTATACAGATTATGTTTCTACCAGGTGGTAAGTATATTAAGAATTTAATACATTATCTTAACTAGTTACCTTTCTCTTACCATTTTAATTGATCTATAATTTCTTCCCATCTGCAATAGGTACCGTGCTCCTGAAGTTTTGCTAAGATCGTCTATCTATAGCTCACCCATTGATATGTGGGCAGTTGGCAGCATAATGGCTGAATTATACACACTAAGACCCCTTTTCCCAGGCACAAGTGAAGTAGATGAAATCTTCAAAATTTGCCAAGTATTAGGGACTCCAAAGAAGGTAAGACATAGAAAAACTCACACAATTGTATTTAAAAAAAGAAAGTTATATCTTTTATAAAACATCGCATTTTTTCTCTGTCTTGGAATGAACATATAAATTACTGTCTTGGTAAGTTTCCTGCAGACTTGAGGGTTTTTCCACTGTATTTCTTTTAAGTTTCCATTAAGGTATGCAATGCTAGTCTTTTGCTGTACATTAGCATCTGTTGTATATCATACCATTATGTGCAGCCTTGTTCTCCTTTGAAAGCCAGATAAAATTGTTTAATTTAGTTATTTAAAGTTATGCATATGAGAAAGAAAATCAGAAGTTTCCTAGGATTTAATTTTGCCACAGCCAATTTGTTTTCCTTTCCTGAAAGTGTAATTCTTCTAGGCTGGCACCCAGAATTTGGACCTTGTAGGAGATACCATAAATAAGACAAATTATGCTTTTCTTATTTTTAAAGCATAAAGGAAACACTAAATCTCAGACACAGATCTCTCATAAATACTATTAGCAATGAAAAGTAATGGAAAAGAAATGCGCAGTATTTTAGGGAGGAAACAGTTCTTTTCAAGTGTTTTCTGTACAGGCTAAGTACTATTTAAAAATACAAGGAAAGTTTGGGTAGAGCATATAAAAAAATGTGTGCAATTATATTTACTTCATTTTAAAAGTTGTTTTAGCAAATGGTATGTGATCATGCAAGAAAAGAATAAGCTTACCTTCAAAACTTTGAATAAACTGGAAGACCACCATATAAGTATTTTTTGTAGAATATGGTAGGAGGTGACAGACGTGTATGAGGTACTTCATGGGCACAAACAGAACTTGGTGAAATAACTGACTCAACAGTCTTTAGATCTGGAAGACCTAAGGGTGGGAGATAAAAACATCAATTTCATTAGCATTCTACTGATATAAAGTATATCCTAATTCTTGTTCAGTAAAGGAGCTGTTATAAACAGAGAAGTGTGGAACAGAAAACTTAAAACCGAAATAGATTAAGCTTAGCTAGGAACATGCAGAGCTGGAAGTGGTGGGAAGACATCCAAGAGAACATACTGAGAAACAGGTGCAAACTCATGACAGAGCAGAGAGTAGAAGGTCAGAGGTTGAGAGTTATAGATGATACGTTGTGGAAGTGAAAACTGAGTCTAGAGGTCTGAGTGAGAAATTGCTATGGTGTGTAAAACAGTGCTTGCTATGACAATTGTACATCAGAAGTGTGTAATATGAGCAGTGTTTTAAGACATGAGTTTTGAAACAGATGTTAAGTTTCTTAAACAGCTCACGAGTCTTGGATAGTAAGAAGAACCTTTAGATGTATATTAAGAGTATCTGTGAAAGATGTCAACATACTAGCTTCTGGGACATTTTCAGCGTATAGCATAAACAAGTTCTGGAAGTGCAGGGAGATCAGAGAGAAATTTTTCACTGTGTGTAAGTAGCTGAGCAGTGCTGAGTTGACTGCTGTGGCTTTTCTGTAACCTTAGAAGCAGTTTACAGAAGCAAATCATGACTTTATACTCTGTCATTCCCTGACTAGCAAGCTCATTGCTTGGGAAAGCAGGGAGCATTGCCAGCTGAGTATTTCAGAGAGAACTGTACCCTCTTATAAAGACTTAAAGTGTCTTCTAAAGGGTTAGAGTCACTGCCAGTCAGCCCTCGAAGGATCAGGACACTACGATTAGTTCCTTTGTGTCCCTGTCATCTGCTGGGCAGACTAGGGAATTTTATCCCTTTACAACAATGCTAAGGCATTCTTCAGGGAGATTGCTGTGTAAGAAGAGTACTTAAATATTATGATAGGAATTATCACAACAAATGATGCACTTATAACAAGTGAAGTACTGTTCTGCATTCTGAAAAACAAGTAGTTATTTTAATAGTCTGGTTTTGCAGATAGTTCTACAAATAGTATTTTTTTCAGACATGCATTTTCATTTATTGCATTATCCTGCAATAAGGAATTACAGGAATTATGCCTAGAAGCTATATTCATTCCAATTTGCCTTCCTTTGTTTAAGTCTATACTACCATACTAATGACTTCTGTGATTTTGGGTTTTTTAAATAGTGACAGGCAACTATTTTGCTTTATTTTACAAATGAAGTTGCTTTATTTATGTTGTACCATTCAAGTACTGGCAGTGATGGTGCACTTCTAGTACACCAATTTAATGAAAAAACTGATGACAATCTGTAAAGGAAAGATCAATGAAATGCATTTTCATTAGTTGAAGGTTGGAAGTGGCACTCTAATTCCAAATTCTTTTTTTAAATTAGAAATTGAAATTTATTTTTCATTTTTGGACTTGTACTATTTTCACCCTATCCCTGCAGTTCACCAGTTCAACATGCAGCCCTTGCTACTTGGTTCCAAATAATTTTTGTCAGTACCTCTGGCAGACAGAATGTCACCAACTCCAATAAAGGAGAGAGATGCAGCAGAGGAGAGAAGAGTCCATCTCCTTTAATTTAAATGAACAAATTATT
Organism: Falco peregrinus; assembly: GCF_023634155.1. Taxonomy (NCBI): domain Eukaryota; kingdom Metazoa; phylum Chordata; class Aves; order Falconiformes; family Falconidae; genus Falco; species Falco peregrinus. The sequence continues at coordinate 96,399,526 of NC_073723.1, read as the reverse complement.
CTCTGAGGTGTAATAGAAAGTTACTTGAAGTCTTGAGACTTATTTTAACCAGACGTGGTTTATAATTATATTTTGAGTTTTCTTTGATTACCATAGATTGTGTTAACAGAGCTAAAGCTGTTGTACATAAAAAGATGAGTAATAGCTAACATGGTATTTTAAGATCAAATCCTATCAAATCAATCCAATTTACTCCTGTAGCAGTGTAACAAGCTTTGTGGATAGAGGAGAAGCATTAATATCATACATTGTCTTCAGTAAGGTTTCTGATGCTGTCCCTCGTAATATTCTCATCAGCGTATTTATACAAACAAACTGCATGATAAGTGCATACCTGTTTTGAAAGCCTTAGTCACAGAGTAAGCCTTACTGGTTCTCATTCAAAATGAAAGATTGAATAGGACTCATGAGTGGTTCTGCATCTGATGCAATTTAAAAATGTATTTAAAGGCCTTCTGATAGGATAGATTTTACTGCTTAAGCTGCTAGATAGGCTGGGAAGGATTGACTATGTTAGAAAACAATATTAGAATTCAGAGTTTATAAAATTAGAGATGTAGGTTTGAAAAAAAAAATTAGCAGTGTGTAGAATGCTCTACTTAGGCAGGAATAATCAGCCACATAAATCTCTGTGGATAACTATCCAGCAAACATACCTGCAGCAGAGGATGTAGGAGCTATATAGTGCATCGTATGTCAACAGCATTTTGCTGCAACAAAGACAAATACTATACCAGTGTGCAGAGAAAGGAGTATTGTCCACTGACACATGAACTAATCTTTCTGTTCCATTTGCTGTATTATATCCAGTTTAAAGTTTTGCCTTTCCAGAGAGAAAAATCAGAGAAGAAAAAAAAAAAGCCTAGACTTGGGTATTCAATTGTTTGGGTTTCTTTAGCTTACACAAAGGAAGACTGGCAGAAAGGAGAAGAAATACACCTTCTAATGTATAAAAAGGCTCTTCTTGAGAGAAAAGAGTAATAGTCCTTGGTATCCATGGATGATAGCACACTCAACAGTGGTCTTTTATTGTAGTAAGAGAAATACTACTTACTACATGGGTAAGTAGTAAGTAAAACATGAGGGTTTTCTACATTTTTCTAATCTTGAGGAGAATTAAGCTCTTTTAGAGCAGTTGTGGAGTGCCAGAAACTGGAATCCTTCTGAGACTAATACCTGTCAGGAAGGGACAAAGGTATGGACAAGATGATCTCTTAAGGTCTTTGATAATTCTGTGGTTCTGTATTCAAACAATGGAATTATCAAGCAACAAAGGACTTCAGGGTTTACCTTCCGGAAAGTTAAACACTCAAAGAAGAGTTTTCATCTGGTGGTCATGGCTTTTTGCTGTTGTAATAATGTCTAGTTGTAATTTAATCCTTGGCTGTCTCAGTGGTGGAATCAGTGGTATATTGTAGAGGCTGCATCATGGTTACACAACCATGGTATGTTGGGTGGAAGGGCCTCACCTCCGCTACTGCCATACAGAAGGCATGTTGAAGTCAGCTGTTTGAACTCATTTATCTAGTAGAGGGGATGTTTGGTACTGCTCCTGTTACTGCTGCACTCCCTTCTCCTTCAGATACAGTATGTCCAAGTGTGGTATCCACAATAATAGTTCCACCTTTACCTACAGGAGACCTACAGGACTACCATCGGAGACTGATGCTGCATTCACTGGTGTTGTAACAATTGTAATGGAAAACAGGAATGCCTGTTTTCCACTATATAGGAAGGAGCTGCACAGACCAAGCATGACTCAACCTGCATAAAATTAAATTTGATCTAATACCTCAAAGATACATCTTCTTTGTTCTTTCTTGGTACTCATTTTTCTTTCCTTTGAAACAGAGTGACTGGCCAGAAGGACACCACCTTGCTTCTGCCATGAATTTCCGTTTCCCACAATGCGTCCCTATAAGCTTAAAAACTCTGATCCCAAATGCAAGCAGCGAAGCAATACAGCTTATGAGTGATATGCTGAACTGGAATCCAAAGAAGAGACCTACAGCAAGTCAGGTCTGAGCACCTGAATGATTAAGTATAAGACTGAATTTTCTTGTACCGTTAAAAAGTTGTAGATACAAAACCAGATTGATTGCCATAATACTAATGGCCAGAGAAACATCTCTGCATTTTGAACACTTTGGGAATGAGACTAAGTAGTGAGGAGCAAAAGTTCTAAGCCTGGCTCAGCAGACATCAAAGTCTTTAGCTATTTTTGCAATGTTGTCTTCTGTATGGTTACATTCATACATACTTCATACTTCTGTGTACAGGATAGAGAAAAATCTGAGCTGCAAGTTGCCTGAATTGTAACTATAAGTCACTTCTGTCACCTTCTTTTTCCTCCCCCATCTGTACGAAGGAAAATATTGAGAATTAAGCTTTGCTTTTTGTGAAGCTATGGATGGAAGGCAGTGTGAAAGAGCTAAGAATTATTTTTACTTGGAGATTGGACATAAACTGTATCATGTGATAAGGAAAGAACTTCTTGAAGAATATACCATTAGGTCCCAAAGGTCACAGGTTTTCTCCAAGTTTATTTTTAAAAATTGTATTTCAAGTAACAAATATGGTTGCACTCTACTGTTGTTTTGGGGTTTTTTTAGTATTCATACCTAGTGCAGTCCTTGCAATCCTATTTAGAAGGTATAAAAGGGGGATACAAACAGGAAAGAAAAAGGACATATTGCAAGTTATCCTAGGTAGATGTAACGTAAGTGATTCAGAAGTGGTTAAGCAGATGGTACCAAGGAGAGCAAGCATTTCTCCCCACTTCATAAAGCATATCTATTGTTACAGTCACTGAGATCTAACTGTAGTCTAGTGCTATAAATCTCTACACAGAATACTGCATGGTGCTTTATGAAAGCAAAGAACCAGCTTTTGCCCAAGTGAGTTGTCAAGGAAGCAGCTGCACCAGTTGTGTAATCCACATCCAAAAGGGAGACTTTAATGCATATATGTGGAAATGTGTACAAAGCCAGCAATTCACAAGTGCAGCTGAGGCAAAGCATCTCTTTGAGAACTAACAAAGAGTAGTATCGTACCCAGAAGTAGCAGTGTGTTGTTTTGACATAGGAGGAGCTGTGTTAGCAGAGTATGTCTCTGCTGTGCATCTAGTGGTGGACATGAAAAGGTCAGAGGGAAAAAAAGTGAAATATACATCTGCCTGAAGATGGACACCCTAGTTTCTTAATAAACACTGTAAAGGCACAGCAAGTACAGTGAACATACTTCAAAGCAAAACAAAACCAGTGAAGCTGGTCACAAGAAAATGAAGGAGAAACTTTGCTCATTAATATCCCCTAATTGTAAAACCCATACAATTATATTAAATGGCAGTCATCACACTTCTGGGTTTTTGCAATTAAAAAAACCAACAAACTGCTCATTGAGTTGCCAGAACATAGTTAGCAATGGAAACATGTAATAAAGCATGTGGTAAAGGTAGTGGAGACTACCTGTTTTAAGATTGAAATTCATTACTGCATGAATATAGAACTGCGTCAAATGTAAAATTCACATCAAAACAGACTCCACAAAACAGAGAGGTAAAGGAGGGCAAGGAATGGTGTGACTGCTGTAACATGTACAAGTGGATGCATCTTACTAAATTATATGACGGGAATTGTTTAAATTGTTTAAAATACACTTTTAAAAGAACTGACAGTTATCAGTGCACACTGATTACATACGATTTCATTATGCATCCATCTGTGCTGAAGGGTTTGCTCAAATGCTTCAGACACCTGCTTTTAGATCCTTGGTGAAATCAGCTTTTTGAAGTAACATTAGTACGTTGTATCTTCTTCTTCAGGCTTTGAAGTATCCTTACTTTCAAGTTGGCCAAGTTTTAGGACCTCCTCCACAGTACCTGGAGAAGCAGACTCCTATTAAACCAATTCAACCAACAGAGCCAAAGCCAGCTTTACCTAAACTGGAAGTTGTGTCCAAGCCAGAACCTCTGTCTTCACCTGAAGTACCTGACAAAACGCAGTCACAGTCCCTGTCAAAGTTTAACCACCAGCCTCTCCAGCAAATTCAATTGCCTCAGAATACAGCTAACCAGCAAGTACCAAAACAGCAGCAGCCACAAGCACAACCATTTTTTCCAGCCATCAATAAAAACTCGCCAGTAAGTTGTATTCAATAAAAACTTTGGTTTTATTAAAAGTTCTTACTATGTTCAATGAGGTGATCCCTTGAAAGTCATCATACTTTTCACTAGAGGAAGTACAGGTAGGTAATTGGAGACTAATGAAGGATATAACTTGCCACTTAGTGAAATTTTGCAGCAATTCAGAAGACTAGATTGCTTGTAACAACAATGTGTGTTTGTTTACCGCATAAGCATTTCAGTAAAAGCTATTGTAATGTAGTTACAACAGCTATCATTTATTGACCTTTGAGAAACGGTTCACAAAAATATTGGCAATATATAATAGACAAGTGAAAAGGGAGAACTTCGCTTGCCTCAAGCAGGAAAATACCCAAGAAAATTCATCTAATTCCGATGCTTATAAGAATTCAATGAGTAAGATTTTCAGCAAGGTGAATATTGAACTTTGATTTATAGTCTTCATTTTGCTTTCCACTTACACTTGCTGAACTACAGTATGAAGTATGTTAATAGGTATTCAGAAAATACCTGAAAGCAAACCACAGTCCAATGAAAGGACAATTTTAAAATCTAGTGATTTCTTTGGAAGAGAACATTAAGGAAAAGCCTGACTAACTTCTTTTATTTGGTGTATTTACTTTGGGGCCACAGCAACTGACACTCCTAAACCCTGAGTGTGATTGCTGTGAATGTTCTGCACCACTGTGCCCTACTTCTTGACAGTTCATCTATCACTGTTGAGAGCATGAGTTCCGCAAGATACCGGTAGTAGAGGCTGAGCACTGAACTGGGTCTGCAAATAGAACATTGACTTCACTATTTCAAGTAGATTTGAGCGATTTAAGGATGACAGTCCAAAAGAACTACACTCAAAATACCTGCTGGCATTACTGTTACGTTTTGTGCTTCAGATCATTCTGAAACTATGACCAAAATAGGCACAACAGAATGGGAAAAATTCTCTCAAAATTCTTAAGCAGTAGTCAGGAAGTGAACTAGGTACAAAGTATAACATTTTAGAATTTAGTTGATGCTTTGTTTTACTATTTAAAATAGAAACAAGCAGCTAGTGGCCCTCAGAATGGTGCATTAGGTCCTAAAAGCTGCAGAAGACGATGGGGTCAGACTTTGATTAAGGCTGTGGATAGCTTGGATGACTTTGATGACACTGAGTTTGGAATTTCATGTTCAAAGAAGCCTAGCATTGCACTGCTAAAAGAAAAGAAAACCAAGGAATGTCTTTTTAGGTAAGTCCTATAATTACAGAATCACACCTTTTTAGTAAACAGTGTTCAGTAGGTTTATAGACTGATTGAGACGAATCTGCTACAATTTAAGTCACCAAAATTGTGCAAGAACGCCAAGAGCTGTATGAGCAGACTAGCTTTGGGTGTGGGGTTGGTTTTATAGCACCAGTGATATCCAAACTGAATCAAATTTGGTTTCAGGCATTGTATAATTTAGCTGTTTGTCGTGTTAGAATAGAATAGAAGAAACTATGTGTTTTACTAAAATCAGATATAGTAATTTCATTTCCTTTGTGGGTTAAAGTTTGTACTAAGTTCTGCCGCAGTTATCTATGTTTGCTTTTATACCATAGTGTCGGATGTGCTTTTGTCTTCAGACTCTCATGAGATATGAGATCTGGCTGTTACTTTGTGGGAATAAATTCTACCGATGAAAGTAGGATAAGAGAAGAGCACTTTACTTTTCAGGCTAGGGTCAGCTTGTGGTATTCTGAGCTGCAATCATTGATCACATTGTTTGAATATTTTGATTTTTCAGTGTGCCAGAACCAAAAGCTTCATGCTGTATTCAGCCAGGAGGGGAAAACAAGGTTCTGATGAGAAACGATTCTGGAAGATCAAATGCATCAGCAAAACAGTACTATCTAAGACAATCAAGATACCTACCTGGTAAGGATAAAAGTCAATACATACGGAAAATAGAAACTGTCAACAATCTATGTATAGTACAATTAAACTTTAGATTTTATACTGGATAATTTTACTGTTCATAGCCAGGCTAAATTTTCAAGTTTTGGACTAAATGCCTTTCCCAGAATGTATCTCATCACAATTGATGTGGAAGTTCCTGGCTATGTGAACATAGAAGGGAGCCCAACGCTGCTTTTGTACACCATGAAAGTTCACAGGGTCTTTTATGACCAGTAACATACAAAATGCTCAGTAATATGAATCCAACATCTTTTGGATTCCTAGGAATATATCCTGATTGACTCATAAGCAAGTGTATCTGAGGACTAAAGAAACTACCCATATGTGTATCTATATCCATGTATTGCGTAGTTCTCAGCTCTGCAGTGTCAGGAAGTTTGAGGTTTTTTGAACTTAAAGTTCTGCTAAGCACGGTTACCCTTCTTGGTAGAAAGTGTTTAGAAATATGAGCCACTCACATTGGTAGGAATTCACATACTCACTTCCCTTCCCAAGGCAGTAATCCTCCTGAAAAATAAATAGATAGCTTAGTCTAAATCTGGATGATTTTACTAGAATAACATGAAATTATGTAATTGCTAGAAATAAGAATGGGAAGGAGGAGAAGGAAAAGGGAATGTTTCCTGCAGTTAGTATTCTGAATGTTTTCTATAATTATATTATTTCCTTGGGTTCTCACTTAGTATCTTTTCTTTAATACCATGATGGTTTGCACAACTACAATAAGTGTATCATGACTTCTGCTGTAATCCACAGAATTTAAGTGGCTCACAGAGGAATTCCTGATTGTCAGGCAAGTTCTTTTGTTACAATGTATCATGAATTTCCCAGGAGTTCATTAGGCCATTGATGACTTCTGAATATGAAATCATTTCTTGAATATTAAATAGGATGCCCAGAGACTCCAGCAGTTTAAGTCCAAAAGAAAAAAAGGGGGGGCACTTCCCTATCTAAAGGTAACACAAATGGAAAGTTCATCTGTATTTCTTATCTTTTTCTAAGCCTGCTTCTAATGTCTCTCTGGTTTTAGTAGAGTTTTCAATGAGAAAAGCATAGACGTAAAAATTAATTAATTTCAGCACTTAAAGAGCGTAATAGCTCAAAGAATCATATATGTTATTTATCCATCTTACTGTAGTTCCTGTTACCGCTAGATCTGGGAGCTGCTTTCATGCTGTGTAATCCCATTAACTTTTGTAATGCTCATAACATGAAGTAATGAGAACCTCTTTTTCCTACTTTTTCAATTAACCCCTGAGGAAAAAGTTTATTTTCAGTCTGTAGAACCGCAGGTTTTGGTAGGTATTTTTTTTTGTGTTAATTGCTTGAGAGTTGAAATTATCAATAATGAGATTATGGTTTTATAGGAACCAATTACCTGTACTAAAAGGGCTTGTAAAAGTTGACTTGGATGAATTAAGAGAATTCTTATATCAGTGTCTCTGGTATTCATGGTTTGGCTGAAAAAACTACCCTAACCAGTGGACATTGTTCTTTTACATTAGTGATGTTTATGTTATGCCACAAATAATTCAGTGTTGGTTTGCTGTTCTAGAACTGTCCATTTTTCATTGATTGAATTACATTTGAAAATTGCTATTTATAGCATTTTCCATAATTTGTTTTCTAAAGGCGTAAATCCTAAGAGTGTCTCTTTAGCAGCAGTAAATAAGGAAGGATCACATGGAAGCTGGAACAACCAGTTGTTTTCTAAACCACTGGCACGCGCTGGAGGAGTGACTTTCAACAGAAATACTACAGGTAAAAGGGTAATTAAAAGTGGTCATGTTATGTCTCATAAGACCATCTGGTTTAACTTCTGTTGTCAGGCTTAGCTTCTAGGCTAACTTGTTTGTTTTAACGATAGACTCTTAAAGTATCTTTTTCATATGTAAACTAAATATTTTGCTTTCAGAACATACAGTATAGAGCAGCCCCTATTGCAAAATTCTGTCAAGATATATTTTGTCCATAATCCTCTTAGACCACTATGTTACTGTCTTAATTCAAGCAAATAATTTGACCTCCTTACTGCCTGATCAGCGTGCTGTGGAACTGTCAAACAGCAGCCTCAAGTATGAAAACAAGATGGTGGGTGATATGCTAATTTGATAAAAGTGCTGCCTAATATTCTAAACAGGTCTTTTAACAATCTACTAGTCTTGTCCTAAATGCTTTGCAGCATGAAAAGTCCCCTTATTTTCAGCAAGGAACTTGTGGTAAGGTGCCTTTTGGTACTAGGTTTTGTGAAGAGCACTGTTACCAGCATTTTATAGGGTGAACACTAGGACTGGTTAAATGGCTTATCTAAGATTTCACTGAGGAGAGCATCACACTCAAGGTTAAAATCTGTCTTCTGACCACCAAGCCCTGTACTTTAAGTACATGGTCCATCACCCTGTTAAGGGGAGGTTAGCTTCTTAACAACTTTGCAGCCATTGCCTAGCTAGCATGAGTCACTCCCAAATACTGTAATGCTAGTAAACCACCTCACATGCTTCTATAGAAGGAACTTTAGAAGGTTTGTTTCCATGGCACATGCTGCACCCCTTTTTAGTAGCACTTCAGTAGCCATTCTGCAGTGTCAACAAACCAGGTTTTCCCTCTGAAAGTCAGGTGAGCTGTAAGATGTTCATCTGAAGTTATGTGAAAGATTTGAGGAAGGGAAAAAATAACAGGACCTACCAGAATTTTGATGAAATAGAACAGACTTTTTTAAGCAATGATCTTATGTACCTTGTTGTTTTCCAAAATACAGTGAGTGCCTCAGAATTAATTACGTATTCAGAAAATAGTCTTGTAAGGGAATTAGGCACAAAAAGGCGAAGAGCTGTTTCCAAAAGTATGCATCAATAAGCTAACCACCTACATACTGAATTGCACTGAAAATAAAATTAAGATGAATGCTAATGGTAAAAATCCGGCTGTTGTCTTACTGGCCTACCTTGCGTATCTACCAAAAGGTTAAAGAAAAAAAACCCTAAAACTGGTTATTTTCTGTGTTTGAAAATACTTGCCATTATTTCCATCAGTATCTTAATTGCATGTTGTGTTTCATATACTGGGGAGGCAACATTTAAGACAGACACACATGAAACCAGGATGGCTGGAGCACCGATCAAAGAAATACAACACATGTAAATTATATATGTTTTCTTTTTTCATATTGACAGAATTGAAAGTTGACACTGTGCTGTTTACTGTTTAAATAGCTATGTTTAGTTTATTTACATGCTGCTTTTTTTTTGTCATCCACAACATTGCCCTAAGGTGAAATAAGATAAGATCAAATAGTTACAAATGCTTTATTTATGAGGAATTGTAAGGTTATGCTCAGTCAACTTTGCAGATACGCCTGAGTGCTTAAACTTGTGATTTATGTATTTGTGTGACTGCAATGTGATTGCATTGTTGGTAAATCACACTTTATTCCATTATTAGAAAATACTTTGTAAAATAACTTGTTAGAGTAACATTTCCTGCTTGAGAAAACACAGGAAGGAGACATTATAGTTACAAGCATGTCAGATACCTTTCTTGCTTTGTTTTCCCTCATTTCTTTCACATCATCTAGCCAGGTTCTTCATACACTTTTTCTGAAGTTCTGTCTTTCCATCTTTTTCTTCCTCTCATTTTCCTTGTCTACAGATGAGAACTTAATTATGCCTATTGAAAAGCTATCATGCAAAGAAAGGTTGAATGAAAAATTAGAGGATCCAAAAGGTAATTCATAGCAACTGTAGCCTAGTTCTTTGTACATTTCCTATTTATGTTTTACATTTTTGTGTAAAAATTGCACTTATAACACAGATTCCTGATGATCGTGTACTTAATTTGCAGTTGTAATCTGGTTTGTCAAACCTTGCTGTCTTCATTGTGACTTCTTCTGGAATCTTGGCACTTACTGTACTTTAAAAGACAGAGAATATTTTATTACCCTAATTATAATCCACAGCATGTCACTACGCTGCTGCTGGATAATGGTGAAGAAGCAATCCTAAAGCAGCAGCACATATGTCTCTCCTGAAGGACTGCTTGTTCGTAACAGCACTTGGGACTTGCACCATTGACTGCATTCTGATTCCCTGTTGCACTGATTTTACAGCACTGTGATTGTATAGATTTTGGTGGAGTTACCTTAGCGTAAAAGGGTGGAAACAGGTTTCCAGGCAGCCGAGTCTGTGTCTAAACACAGTTTGCTGCGAGCACTGTAAAGCTGCTGGACTTTATCACCTCTCCCTCAGTTTCTGGCCTCTGTGGTGTGTCCTGCCTGTGTGTATGTCTTATTGCAACTGTTCATAGGGTTTTTTGAACTCACTACCCAGCTCAAATGATTCTGTGACTTTATCCTTCATGAAGAATGAGGTATGTGTTGTTTGAGGTAGGGGGTATGGCCTGGGCCACGCTCACACTTGCTGGCATTGTGGCCATGAGTGCTTGCCTGTACACCTGCTGCCGGACCTCCTGGATCCCTGATGGATGAATACTGCTATAGCAAGAACCCCTTCTTTTGTACAGCGGTGGCCAGAGGTAAGGAACTGTGCTTTTCAATAGGATTTTTTTATATTTGTAGTTACTCTGTTATTTTATATTAACTTTTTTTTTCCCCTCGTCCTTCATTGTTCTTATCCAACAGAAAAAAAAATCACCCCTCCAGACCTCTCTGTTTCACCCAGACTGCTCCTCCTGGCTGCCCTCTACCATGCAGAAAGGTTCATAAAGGACATTGGACACTAAGGGGTAAGGAGAACCAAAAAATGGTTGAGCAATTTTTGTCAGATAGGCAGCTTTGCTAAGCTGTAAATAAGAAGCAGACAGAAGTAGTCTTTTTGATGTTATATTAATTGAGGCCTGTCATGTGCTTATTTTCAGACCTCAGAATTTTAAAGAATGCTACCAAGCTGTCAGAGTGAAATAATTAGGAACTGGAGGAATAAGAGTATGTGTGTGTAGGTGCGCAGGCAGGGGGACAAACCACTAAAAAGGTGTTGTTTTGTTTTTCAGGCAAATTCCTGAAAAGGAAGAACAACTTAAAGACTACAAGAAAGTTAAATTTTATTAGAATACTTTATTAAAGTTGTATTTTTCACCAGGACTTCTGTGTCATTCTTTACTGTGCTGGAGAGTGGCATCAACTGGACACAGGGGAGCCACATGGAGACCCAACTATTTGCAAAACTGAAAGAAGTGACAGTTTGGGGAGACTTTACAAAACTGAATTAGTTGAATGCTTTTTGTTAGTGCTTCTCAACAGGGAGGTATGCAATGACCCAACACAACTGTAATTAGCTGAAGATACCTTTTGGGGTTTGTAGATGACCAGTTTTGCAGCTTATAGATCCACTGCTCTGAGCTCTGAAATTACCACAGAGGACTGGGAGCATTTGTGTGAAGAGGAAAATTTTGGGATTACGTGGAGGCCAGAGATTCAGGAAATAGAAAAACTGTCAAATCCTATATTGTGTGCTTTACTGCAACTACCATTGAAACCATGCTGAATATTAATAAGATAAAAATGCTCACAGTTGATAAAGGTCAAATCAAAACTACTGTGTATGGCCTTGTAGTTCACAAATTTAATACTACTGAAGCACACCACTAAAGAAGACCATTTCTCTCTGGACATTGTGCCAGCACAGTCTTAACACTGTCCCAAATGATGACAGATGTAGATAAGAAATTTTCTTGGAGCAGAGAGTCTAAGTGTTGTAACAGATTCCTCTTCCATTGGACAATTTCAGTACTAATTTTGTGTGTAAATGCACAATGTTTCTCAGCTTCCAAATGAGGATGGTTACATCAACCTTCCCAAGGTAGCACTGCTTTAAAGAAAAATCTGGACCAAAAGCAGGTATAATAGAATTATAGCCAGGGTTAAAGAAAGAGGGTCTGACTTTTACAGCAAGCCATTAACGGTGGAACTGGCAAAGTCAACTTCAGGTGGTGCACCACTTCCTGCAAGAGAAGTTTGGTTCCATTATTTTAGATAGATTTAGGCTGAACATGCTGAGCACAAGATTTTAAATACTAGTTCTCAAATACTGAAGTGCTTAAACCAGCTTCCAGTAAAGTAGGTAGCTGTAAGTAAAAGGTAAGACCCTGCCTTTCTCTGAAACTCAGTGTAAACTTTTCTATGTGGTCTAAGTTTAATGAAAGTACTAATGAAATGTTCATCCTGCTCTGTTGTCTTTATTCCAGCTGAAGTGCAGATCAGATGTGCTGGATTTGCAACTTGGCAAGTCTGTCAAGTGCTGTAAAGGGTCCAACTAATATACAAAGCAGAGAATTAATATGTACTCTTTTTCAACTGACAAGCACTGGGCAGTCCTTAAAGAACACTCAGTACTTTTGTGGTACTGCAAATATCTTTTCAAGGGACTATAAAAAGTAGGCAAAGTTACCTGACTGCAGCTGGAAATACTAAAACTCTGTGTAACATCCACAGGAAATCCTGGCTTTGTAAGTGGTGCAGCTTACAACCCATCAGGAGTATATACCCCTTCCTTTCATAAAAAAGAAGTTGGATCAGCAGGACAACGGATACAACTAGCTCCTCTTGGTGCACCTGTATCAGGTAGGAAACATCCTTTTACCATACATAGCTGAGGCAGAATGTTTGTTTCCCATGCATCCTAAAAGATTTAAAGGCCTTAGTAAGGTTTTCCTCAAGTTTTCTAAGTAAAATTCTTGGGCATAAAGTGTTCTTAACCTAAATTAATTCAGTGTAGTTGTTTAGAGGCAGTCCTGATAACTAGAGAAACTATTGCTACTATTTTGTTAGGTCAAAGAGAAGGGTGGAAACCTTTTGTAATTCTAGAAGGTTTGGACCGTTTGCTAAAATCCTGTTCATTAGCGGTGAAGGGCTAAGCAGAATCGTAAAAATATGTACCTCCACATCTCTGGTGTAAGTGGTCATGTAGATTGGACACAAATATAAATTCATTATTCATGAGCTAGTAGGAATTGATACAGTCACCCAACTGGTAAGTATGAAAAATAAATACATTCAAGTTTTTAAAAAGCCTTATGTTTGAGTGGATTTGAAGGAATTTTCTTAACAGTGGCTTTGGTGTAGCTTGGGGCTGTCGTGTGTGGGTCTTTAATCAGTTTGATGTCACTTAATGCAACTGAATGATGCTGATCCATGCTTGCAGTGACCTCAAAAATTTCAAAAAAGGCAAAGACCTTCATTAAGTTACTTAGTAAAGTCACAAATAATGTTATAGATATGGTATAAGCAGTAAACTAAAATTATTTTCTCCCTTATTTGCTGGCCCTATCTAGTTGGCCTGTGGTTTCTGCAGTGGTCATGTAAGGCAGTTTTTCACTATATTCGTCTCGCTGTGTTGGCTGTACACATCTGTGGGTACTGAGGTGACACTACTCTTGTACCCATGAGATATCACAAGGGTGCTTTGTGAAGTGAAACTTTTGATGTTGCTACATTATAGAAGGTAAAAGCCAGAAGAGAAGGCAAGTGGTACCTTAATAGATACGATACGGTCATGATGTAGCTGTAAGTTACGTGACCAAACACATTAAAAGATTGTTCCATTCATCAGTTAAAATCTATGTGAAATCTGTTCTGAATGTAACTTTTACCGTAGATTTTCTAGAGTGAGGATGACATTCTGAGCACCCTCTGTTGGTAAGATTCTGATTCAGAGAAGATGAGTGAAAGCGCTCAGGATGCAGGAGAAACTGGCTTGTGAGTGAAGGTTTAGGTCCAAACCAAACAGCACACTTCTCCAGTTACTTCAGAGGAAATAGCAAGGCCCTAAACTAATTGTGAATTAACTAAAGGGCCTATGGCAGACCAGTCTGATACGGTCCTGCTTAATAATGTTGCCTTTTTGCTGACTTGCTCTTTTGAGTTACCTGTTCCCCTTAAGAACTTGCAAGTGACTTCTGAGGATGAGGGAGGGAGGGAAGGAAGGACATGGTACATGTATAAAATATGCTTAGAAGTAGTTGTATTCTGAGTCTGAGTTGATCAGAAGCCCACCAGGAAAGGCTGGAGCTGCACTTCATTATCTTATCAACTCACTGCTGAAACACAACAGTGAGAGTTTTGATTTGTCACAGTGTGTGGATCAAGAAGTTCACAGAGGGACAAAATCTGCGACTATCTCTAGACTGCTGTGAATAGTGAGAATGAAAAGGAATTATGTATGGTGATCCAAAGGGAAATAAATTCACTGTTAATCTGTAATTAGAAATGGAAAATGTGTAGTAAAAGTCAGAAAGGGTGGCGGATGGAGGTCAATTAAGAGATTCTTCCATGTCCTGGAGAAGAGCAAGAATCCTATTGCTTAAACCCCTCACATTTAGCCTAAACTCTGCAGACTTGCATGGGAAGAGAGATAAGGATGAAGCAAATGGCAGGTTTTATCTCCTATCTGTCAATATTTGAACATTAATATTTTTGGTGATGCTTTGTATTATCCAAACTGAAATAAGTTGTGCTTTCAATTGTTTTTGCTCTCTTCATTTGTTCTATTAAGTTTTTTAATGCCATAATTTAAATAATTTAATGTAGTATAAAAGATAAGTTTTGCTGAGGAAAATGCCAAGATGCAAAAAAAAAAAGTGACCTTCATTGCCAAGAGAGGGAAGGCTGGAATCGTACTTGCTGATGAAAAATATTGAATGCCAGCCTGCGGTACAAAGGAACAATATTAGTTTTTAAAGAGGTGGAGACCTGACCCCCAGTTTCAGTTCCTTAAGATTCCTCTTTTTTAAATGTCTTGATCCTCACCTGTTCCTTAATGGGTTCAACACACTGTTGAAAAACACCACCAAAGATAGGTGGTTTTCCATGAGAAACAGAATGATAAATAGGCACACACAGAGAAAAAAATTATTTTAATGTACCAATAATACCTAATAAAAGAAGACTAAACTAGAAAAGCAGGAATGGAGGGGCAAGATATACTTTAGGAATGGAATACTAAGGAAACAATGTAAGGTATAGCAGGAGTCTGGATAAGAAAGGTCCCAAATGACTGACTTTAAAGGACTGGAAAAATGGCAGAATTGGTGATGAACATGAAGAAAACCATGAGCTGTCAGCCCCCACAGCAGGGCAATTACCTTAATCACATGAAGCTTGAGGAAGTAGTAACTATCTGAAATGCAGAAATGGGAAATCTGAGTAGGAAGGCTGGAAATGCAGTAGTGTACTATTCCCAGTGCTTGAGACCAGGTGGATGTCAATATTAAGGGATAAAAAAACATGCAGACTTGGAACATCTTCCAAAATTAATAGAGAAACGGGAAGTGGAGATAAAGAGGACTCGCCACCAGATATACAAGGAGTTTTCAGTTAAGTAGTAGGGGAATAAAAGACATGAAATCTCAAAAGGAACAAGAGGATCTCCAGAAGCTGTCCTTCAGTCTAGGCTTTTTGGGTCTTAATAAGTTTATCAATGTTATAATTGCATAATGAGATCGAGGAAAGAACACTTCCATTCTGTAGCAGTTTTGCAATAGGAGATACAGAGCTGTAGACATACGCATCTAAATTTCAGTGTCAATGTTTTCTCAAGGGACTGTTGTGAAACAAGTATGCAGTAGATGAAAATTACTCATAAGATACACAAACTGTAGAAAACATTAACCTTATCTGAAAACAAGCATAGGCAGCATATCAGAGACCAAAGCATCCTGCTGTATTAGCATCCTTAAGTACCACAAGTCGTCTTTAAGCTCTTGTCCTTTTATTTGTAAAGGAGTGAAATACCTTTTGAGTCATAATTAATTCAGAGTTCTTGTTCCTTTCAGATTATTCATGGAAAACCAAAGCTGCTCATGCTCAGTTACCAGGTCCTCCTTTCAATTCAGCAACAAAAAACATGAATATTTTAACTCGCCTACCAACAATTCAGTCAATACATGGAAGAACAGACTGGGTGGCCAAATATGGAGGAAACAGATAGAAAATGGCATCCTGTATAGGTATTATGTAAGCTGTGTTCAGTTCTCCTGCACTGGAAACCTGAAATGCCTATTTGTTCCAATTTTTCCTAAGACTATGCAACAGTGAAGAAGAAAAAAAGACCTTGTGCTCTATTACCTGTATAATACTTATAATACCACACGAAATACTGGCTATAAAGTAGGATTTATTGAAGTATTGTATAAAATATATTGCCAAAACTACTGAGAAGTAGATTTCACTTAACACTTTTCTATATATGGATCTCCTAGCCTCATACTCTTAAAACATCTGTTATGGTTGTTCACCTAATGCAACGTCCACTTTTGGCATATGCTTGAAGTACACAAGCAGCTAGAAACAGGGCTAAAGCGGAGCAGCACCAGGCTTTCAGGTATTAGGCTGGTTCTTTACCAGAAAGATGAGACTGAAAGCATGGGTCGGGTTGGGCTTTGTGAGGAACACCGCACTCCTACTAGGATTTCAGAACTCACTTGTACCTAAGAGTTACTTAAGGGTCTCTAATGTGCAACTATTCATAATAGCAATGAGACCTCCTTGTAGTAGGACATAAGCAATCCGCTGATAAATACTGCACAAGGAAGGTCTAAAAATCTGGCCCATATATATGCCTATAGAATGATACAGCAATACTGGAAAACAGCTGAACAAGTACTGAATGCTAGACTTACAGAGTTGTAGGAAGTCTAAAAGTTCGGTTCTGCTGTTATAATGAACTTATGACCATTTCTGCTTGAAGATCTGTGGAGGTTTATATCTGCCCTGTCAAGGGAGTGGCACAGTGACATTTTACGGAGCTTGAATCGCTGCAGACTGTCAGTGATTTTTAAGGGGGAATTAGCCAAAAAGGCATAAATTTTCATTAAACTCCTGTTTCTACATGTCCTTATTGGATGATCAAACTAAACTACAGAAGCTGCATAAGCTCTGTGAGGGAGGATATTGGGCTGTTCTTCAAAGACGTTGCTTTATGGTTTAGACCTTAAAGGCCAACTTAGGTATCTGAAAACACACACAAACTTTAATAATGCAATACCTCACTGTTTATATGCTCGTTCAGTACTCTCCCTGGCTTCTATGCTAAGTCTTATAGTAATAGCCTGCAAAGGACTTTGCAATGTACAATAAATTGCTTTTAGGATGTTGAGCTAGGCTACTTCTGGTAACAACTGCATTTAGAATAGATGCTTTAGAGTTAGCAGTTACATTAAACCTGCCATTTTAAAGTACAAAATTACCATGTTCTTTGAAGATGTAAAGCTGTTAATGATTACTTTAAGCATTGTAAAAAAGAAATGTATTTGTATGGCTTTTATAACTGCATATAAAAATATAAATTCCTGTTGTTGACCTAATGTGCCTAATATATGGGTTATGTTAGCTTACTGGAAATCAATTTAATCTAGAACAGTTGTACTAAAAAGTAAAATATATTGTTATAAAAATTTCTCCTAAAGAAAATACTACTTTAATACTGGAAGAGCTATATAGGGATAGGGATTTGTGGTTACTAATGCACTAGTGAGTTTAATTCAATTGCCATTGGTCTAGGCTTAAGTATTTGTCATTTGCTTAGTACTAACAGATGCCCCTGTGTCATTTAAGTGCATCTTAATTTATCTGTAGAATAGATCTGTAACTGGCTGTGAAGGACAACCTCAGACTTTCTCTAACAGACGTAAATGCACTGATTTTATAATTAAAAAAAAAAAAAAAAAAAAAAAGAGAAATGATTCACTCATCTGCAGTACAAGATGCTAGTGACTTAGCTAAAATCAGGAGTCTGGTCAAGGAATTAATTAATAATGTGTCCATAGCTCATCTGTCCATGTCTCACCTTTCCTAGAGCAGAAAAATAAATAGGTACTATTTATGGCACTAAATATGTCTAGAAGAAACATGCTGTCCTTACCATATGCTAATGACATTGAAAGAGCTTTGACATAACCATAACAGCCTTTACTTGTCCATAATCAAAGCATGACAAGTGTTAAGAAAATCTCCTTGCAAATAGCAAGAAAAAACAGTAATAAGAGGCTAATAGGCTTTGTACAGTAGTTTTAACTCTGATTCATTGATACACATTGAACTGTTAGTGCAGAAATGCCATCAGCTAATGCTTCAGACAATTAGTATATGCTGAGAAGTTCCAAGGAGGTAACAAGTATCAAAGGCTAAAGCTCTCCTCTCCTTCCTTTGTCTGGAGTGCTACTGTTTCTCCTCAACATGGGAAGTGTTAACGCGAGTTCCACCACAAATTCTCAGTCCAAGCTGCTGCTTCCCAAAGCTCATGAAACAGCAGCAAGGCTTAACACTTTGGTCTCTGAGTTTAAAAGCTTACTAGTCGAATTCCATGCTTCCTATTGCCTTTATTAAAGACAACTGCAGCCCAAATTTGCAAGTTACCTGATTTGAGACCAGCATTATACAATTAGAAAACTGCAGGATCGTGGCTATTCTCAGTTTATTGCAGGAAATGCATTTATATTTGTGTTTTACTTCCACAGAAAGTAACTGCTTCAAAAGCAGTATGAAGAGGCAAATAATCTGTCCAGTAGTTAAAAGTGTCTTACATGCTAATGTCTGGCTTATTTACCCTTCCCAGCTAGAGCAAAGACATTCAGACACCTGCCCACCAATGCTGGGTCCATGGCCTGGGTTTAGGAACTCAAAAGGATGATCTGTAAACACACCATCTGCTGTCCTGTGCACCCCTTGCTTCTGTGCAGGGAGGCAAGAGGGAAAAGTAAATATGGGTGAGCACGCGGAGCCGAACTCTGCAGGATGATGAATGAGGGTGCTCGGAAAAAGCCCAGAGTACAGTTCCCCCACAAGAGATCTTGCTGCCTGTGCTCAAGTCAGCGCTGACCCAAGTTGCGTGGCCTGGGAATGCTGCTGAGACCCTTGCCCTTGCTGGAGCTGTGCCTGGCAGCATCCCTGCTGATCTGGAACCCAACCTGCCTGACCTGGCATCCTGGCTTGACCTTGATCCCTGAGGTTTATATTTAGAATTCTTTCAGGCATTAAGAGAATCAACTCTGAACCCTTCAATCTTTAAATAAACTTTCATAGAGCATTTTTCAAATCTAAAATATAAGATCCCTCTCAGAAAAAAAAAAAAAACCCACAAAACCAAAACAAACCTCAAGTATAACACTTGTCTGAATATGCAGTCTGTATGCTTTTGTTCTCTATACCTCCACCCAGTTCAAGGGATTTTTATATTTACAAGTCATTAAATTCAGGGAATGGAATAGAGATTATTTATACAATTCACATTTGCAAAATATATCCAGACATCCTGTGGGAAAGGCACTAAACTGTATCAATCCAGATGAACGATGAAAGAAAAAATAGTTGTGTAGAACACAAGAGTTTGTAATAATAATATGTTGGTTTATTTAGAGTAACATTTTAATTGTCATTAAATGCAAGAGTTCTGCCTAAAATTCAGCATTATCTAATAAAGCATATTTTTGGTTTATGAATAATAATCTGTAAAAGTTAAATGAATGACATTTAGCTGGGCAGTTTTGCTTATAAGTAATTGCAAGTAACAGGTTTGCACTAATTGCATTACAGTTAATTAATTACCTTGACAGCCTGCTCCGCGATTGTGTTTTGTGGGACCAGGTTCTAACACACAGTGCTGGGAGAACAAAGTCCCTGACTGACAAACATCGTGACTGGATAAACTGGCAAGGACAGGGAGAAGTAACGTAATAAGCATGTTTGTTATAGTAATTACTAGTGACAAATTGGCAACTCCTCTTCCCTTGTTTTAGAGGTATAGATGATTTTAGAGTGACAAGTACAGATGTACATTTAAGCTTCAATCCTGCAACTGTCTGCAGGCAAGTGCCAAGAGGCCTTTGCCTACAGTAAACTGCAGGTCCAGAAGCTAAACACTTTATTTTCTTGCCTCATAGTGCAGAAAATGTTAAGACAAATACCATTTTGGAAGACATAACGAGGGCTGTCAATGTCAGTCCTTTAAAAACACAACCCACATGCGTTAGGATATGAAAAATACAATGCACAGGTAGCAGTGCCTCTTCCACCTCTGTGTAGCACATTCAGGCAGTTGCATTTTCAGGCTTCTCAATGACGTATCTTCAGATGACTTGATGCCAAGTTATGGCTTAAGAGGCTTTTCCATGATCTGCAGTCCAAGCCGTCCAACCATCAGTAAACTGTTGAACAGAATAGTTGTTATTTAAAAAAAAAAAAAAAAAAAAAAGAGGGGGAGGCAAAAATCTCGTCAAGAACAAGAAGGAAGAAAACATTGCCATGACTTCATGTAGCTGAACTCCACCAGAAGATTTCATTTCTGACAGAACTTTACCACATGACATTTTTAAAACGATATAATCCACAAATAAGTGGATTCACTTATTCAAAAATACAGACAAGAACACTATGACTACCTGGCACCAGCAATTATCCCGGGCATTGCTTTTCTGGAGTTGTAAAATCTCATTCCCATAACAGTAGACAAGGTTCCAGACGCCACTGTTGGAAAGAAGCCCAGTCAGAACCATTTGAAACAGAAACACCAGAGCAGCACTGCAACGTTTGGACATGCAGCAGTGCCAACCAAACAGGCCTGCATCTACAGACAGGAACAACTCCCTCCTCTCCGCAGAGAAGTGTTTGCAAACATACTACTTGTTGTTAAACAGTAGAGCTATTGCAAGCCTCTCAACAGCTTTAGTAATCACACTCCTCTACTCAGTAGAAGCGAGTAGATCTCATCAGGGTTGAGGCCATTGCCTAATCGCCCACAACCTCCAATCCTCTGGGTAGATTGCCAATTCGCCCTTTTTTTTCCCCTTATTTGCAGAAGAATTATTATTTCCTTGACTACAGGTGGGCTTAAAACTGCCAGAAACCTGGGACAAAGTTCACTATGTGGGAGGCAAATACTATTACAGTTCCCATTTCTCTGGGACATTCTGAACTGGCAGGTGGCACTACATACTACACCTAGAAATAAAACAGTCCCACTTGAAAATACGAATTAGCAAACAGAAAGCAACCTAAGGGATCAAACTGAAAGAGCAACTAACATTTTAAATATTACTCCAAACTACTTAATCTCTTAAGTCTGGGGGGGGAAAAATCCCATCAATATTCACATAAAAGTTACAGGCACATTGTTTCTTCAAAGGAGGTGGTGTATGAACCTTTCTCTAACGCTTCAAGTTTGTTTGCATCAGACAGGGCAAAAGGTAGTCTGTCAAGGTTCTTTTTCTGGTTTTTTTTTACCCGTGATGTAGCATGGCCAACCTAAAGCTCAGCAGGAGCCAGAGCTGCACAGGGCAGCAGGGCTGAGGAGGAACAGATGAAGATTTGGACTAGACTGGGATACAGCATCGCTTTCCAGAGGCCCACTCGAATGCACTACATCAGGATATGCAGAAGATGCTCATCTTTCTGTCACAACACTGCCTAAAAACCTGTGCCGAAGATGCACAGCCACCCCCACGGCATGCCAGAGTGGAAGAGCCAGGTCACAAATGGAAACTGCTTCACACTGAGCTGTGCTTTACATCTCATTCCATACTGGCAAGGCAGTTTGGTCCTCTGCAATATCGAGCAGGGGCTTCCTAAAGGACTTCATCATGTCACGTGCTGACAGGCTGTTGGTTTTAAATAGTCTTATATCGCTGTAATGCTACAGTATCATAACAGTAATAATACTATTGGCACAGTTACAGAGCTAGAAGGAACCTCGGGAGGTCATCTAGCCTAACCTGGTCCCCAAAGGCAGGACCAACTCCTGACAGATACTGGGTTAATCATCTATTAATGTCCTACGGTGATGGAAGTCCCCGAGGTTCACCTGAGGAATCCCACAAAACACACGTGTTCCAGTGCTTCGTAATACTGTCCACTGCCATTTTATCCTTCACCTGAAGCGTTAACCACAAGCCAAACCCACGATTTCTTATCCCATCTACTGTATGTAAGCACCCGGCATAGCTCGCTGCCTCCTTCTACATATTCTTCTGCAGTGCAGGATGCATTAAAACATCTATGGCTCTTCTGACATTCTTGTGCAAACCAGTGTCCCATAAAACCCATAGTACTGCTTGTCCCAGTGCTGCCACCATGGCTAAAACGCTTACGCCACGACCGCGGGCTGAAAACCAAACATTTTGCACGTAACATTTCTCGTGCCCCTGGTAGTTCAGCACAGTGCAGAGGACGTCAGCATTTCTCACCAACATTTCTCACTATGAGTGGGCACATGCTGAGCGATGCTGGTGATGGGCACAGGCACAGTCCCTGACACCACGTGGAGAGCGACGGAGGTTTCAGGAGCTGGTACCGCGCCCTGACACAAACCTGCTCCTGCCACCACTTACGACGTTGGTACAAAGCGAAGGGCACGGAGCAGCCGAAACGTGCCAGGGAAAAGGCTGCTATTCCCGCTGCTGCCCGTGCTCGGGAGCCGAGCGGCCTTACCAAGGGAGAGCCACACGTTCCTCGGGTCCTTGGACTGCTGGTAGGCGCCGAGCCCCGCCAAGCCCCCGAAGAGAAGCCCGGCCGCCAGGGAGGGGACGCTGCCTTGAGGGAAATACAAGACGAAGCCGTCAGTGACGCGGCCCGACCGCAACTCCCACACAGCCAACGCAAACAGCGGCTGCTGGCTCCTGTGGGGGGTTAATTACCGAGACACCCGGCAGACCCGAGCCCAGCCGCGCTCCCGTGCCGCAAGGGTTTAGCGCTGCGCCCGGGCCCGCCGCAGCCGCCGGGGCGGGGGGCTGCCCGCGGGCAGGACCGGGACCCCCCGCCGACACCTACCCGCCTTGGCGTAGCCGACCACGCCGCCCGCCGCCACAAGCGCCGCGTAGCCGAAGCCCAGCCAGTCGTACTCCATCTGCGGGCAGCGCCGGGCCTGGCCCCGCCGCCCCGCTCCGACCTTGGGCCGCCCTCGCCGCAGGCACCGCCCGCCCCGCAGGCACCGCCCGCCACCGGAGGCACCGCCCGCCACCGGAGGCACCGCCCGCCCCGGGGTCCCGCCCACCCCGCAGGCACCGCCCGCCCCCGGAGGCACCGCCCGCCCCCGGAGGCACCGCCCGCCCCGCAGGCACCGCCCGCCCCCGGAGGCACCGCCCGCCCCCGCAGGCACCGCCCGCCCCGCAGGCACCGCCCGCCCCCGGAGGCACCGCCCGCCCCCGGAGGCACCGCCCGCCCCCCGCAGGCACCGCCCGCCCCCGGAGGCACCGCCCGCCCCGCAGGCACCGCCCGCCCCCGCAGGCACCGCCCGCCCCCGCAGGCACCGCCCGCCCCCGGAGGCACCGCCCGCCACCGGAGGCACCGCCCGCCCCCGCAGGCACCGCCCGCCCCCGCAGGCACCGCCCTCGCCGCAGGCACCGCCCGCCCCCGGAGGCACCGCCCGCCACCGGAGGCACCGCCCGCCCCCGCAGGCACCGCCCGCCCCCGCAGGCACCGCCCGCCACCGGAGGCACCGCCCGCCCCGGGGTCCCGCCCGCCCCGCAGGCACCGCCCACCCCGCAGGCACCGCCCGCCCCCGCAGGCACCGCCCGCCCCCGGAGGCACCGCCCGCCCCGCAGGCACCGCCCGCCCCCGCAGGCACCGCCCGCCCCCGGAGGCACCGCCCGCCCCGGGGTCCCGCCCTCGCCGCAGGCACCGCCCGCCCCCGGAGGCACCGCCCGCCCCCGGAGGCACCGCCCGCCCCCGCAGGCACCGCCCGCCCCCGGAGGCACCGCCCGCCCCGGAGGCACCGCCCGCCCCGCAGGCACCGCTCGCCCCCGGAGGCACCGCCCCCCCCGCCCCCCGGAGGTCCCGCCCCCCCCGGAGGTCCCGCCCACCGGCGGTGACGGGCAGCCGGCCGGGTCCGTGCCCGCTGCTTGTCCCGGTCCAGTGCTCCCGCGGGTGCCTGAGACCTTTACTCACCAGTGACAAAAAGTGGCAGGGCCGGGCAGTGCCGCTCCGCTCCGGGAGGCGCATTCGGTTTCTTGCCGTGAATAACACAGCGGGCCGGGCAGGAACAACCCGAACCCAAACCGCCCCCTCCCGGCTGCCCAGCCTCAGCGGCGCTGGGGGCTCCCGGGGATGGCGAGGGGGTCTCGGTCAGCCCGACTCACCCCCCTGCCCCGGCGTGGGTCCCCCCCGGGAGACAGCCCCCCCGACCTGCTCCGAGGTGAGCCCTTCCCAGGGGCTGCAGCCCTTCCCCCCCCTGCCCCGGCGTGGGGTCCCCACGGGCTGCGGGGGCGGATCTGCTCCCCCGGGGGCTCCCCGGGCTGGGGGCACAGCCTGCCCGGCCGGGGGCTTCACCGCGGGCTGCCGGGGAGCCTCTGCTCCAGCGCCTGGAGCCCCCCTGCCTCCTCCTGCCCTGGCCTGGGGGGCTGCAGGGCTGTTTCTCTTCTCCCTCCTCTCCCACAGCTGCCACCGTGCAGTGCACGTTATCCCAGAGGCACCACCACCATCACTGATGGCTCAGCTTTGGCCAGTGGTGGGTCCATCGTGGAGCCGGCTGGAGCTGGCTCTGCCCAGCATGAGGATACCTCCTGGTGCCTTCTCACAGAAGCCAGCCCTGAACGCCCCCACCACCCCTACCCCCGCCCCCCCCCGCTGCCACAACCTTGCCGTGTAAGCCCAATACAGATGTATTTTCTGTAAATATAAGAAGGCATCTTATATTTAAGTCCCCCTTGCTCTGAGCTCCATAATCTGAGCTCTTAAGACCTCCTCTACTGCCCTTAATAGTGGGTGCATGGATGACTGTGGATCACATTTGCTGAAGCTTGTGGACTTTCGTGGAGACGACTTGATTTACATTTTTGTGACATTAGATGCGCTGCAAATACTTGTGTTTTAGGCACACAGGGTTTGCAGTGGAGCTTGAAGCACCTGGCCAATATAGTGCCAATGACTGTCTGCAATGACTTGTTGATGAAAACCAGGCTGGCTCCTTTGCTTTAAAATAAGAAGGCGTCTGGATCCCCCAGTAACTCTGCTGAGGAGAGTGGGCGCTTGCTGAGCGATGGTGGTGATGGGCACAGGGCACAGTCCCTGGCACCACATGGGGCAGCTGCCCTGGCACCGTGGTGGGTGCTGGGTGCAGCCCCAGCCCCACAGGGAGGGTGCAGCTCTTGCAGCCAAGAAGGTGGGTGGCAGGCTGAGCTGCGTGAGGTGCGTCGAGGGAGGTGATTCTTCCCCGCTGCTCTGCAGTGAGGCGCAGCTGGAGTGCTGGGCTTACTGGTGCAAGGCAGGCATGGGCAGCCCGAAGCAGAACCAGCAAAGGGCTCTGAAGATCGTTAAGGGTTTGGAACATCTTTCATACAAGAGGTAGTTGGAAGAGCTGGGACTGTTCAGCTTGGAGGAGAGGAGGCTCAGGGGTATCTTATCAATGCATATTAAATATGGGCACAAGTTGAGCAGGCAATTTCATTTAAGCGTAAGTATAGTCATTTTAATTGTGAAGGTGGCCAAAGAGGCACTCAGGCAGACCATGAAGTCTCCATCCTTGAAGATACTCAGCACCCAACTTGGACACAGCCCTGAGGAAGCTGACCATGCTTTGAGAAAGGGGGTTGGACTCCGTGGTCTCCAGAGGTCCCTTCCAAACTCAGCTGGTCCATGATTCTCTGTGACACAAGCTCTGTGAAATTGGCACAAGTTTCCCAGCCGATCGGTGCCTGCTTCCTTCCCAGCAGTGCTCTGAGAACTGAGCACCGAGATCTGTGCTTATGAGAAGATCTTTTATGTATTTTATAGAAAGGAAAATATCATGAGGCCCATCTGACACAAGAAGCAAACCCCTGGCAGAGCTTGTTCATTAATGTGTACCCAAAGGTTTACCAAACCTGGCAAGTGTCAAGACCTGCCTGTAGAACAACCCAGATGACTTGTTGATCATATTTTCTGCTTTGTGGGGTGTTTTTTTTCCCAACTGCAGTACTGATGGTAGCTGTGCTTGGGCCTGGATATATTTGCAAGGAGAAAAAATATCAGATCTGAAGCTTGCATGCTGCAAACTATGGTCAGACCAAGTCCCTCAGAAGGCAATGAACTTTCTGTCACACTTGGTTCCATACAAGACTATGAAGAAGACATGGGCAGGCTAGACCTTTGTTCTGTTCTATGTGACTGGTTAAGAGAGTAGCACAAACATTTCAACTAAAATAAAGCTAATAATGGCTGACAGCCTTTCACTGAATGAACAAAACCAAACCAGAAAGGGGCACCTATCGCGGTTCTATGAGCTCTACGGCAAACCAGCAGTTTGCCCCAGGTTATCTGGAAAAGAGGCTTACGCGGGACAAGTGACACCACAACAGTATTTTTACCCTGTTCAGCTTATCGGCTCTTCGCGTTCCCAGTTCATTCTCGTATGTGCTGTGTTTAACTTTTCCCATCTTTGTTTGCCTTCTCCTACCGGCTCCCCACTTTCGTTCTAAGGCTTTCTCTTGTCTTTTCAGTTTTCCTCTTCCCCATATTCTCTGGTCCGCCTTGCTCTGAGCTCCATAATCTGAGCTCTTAAGACCTTCTTTACTGCCCTTAATAGTGGGTGCATGGATGACTGTGGATCACACTTGCTGAAGTTTGCGGACTTCCGTGGAGACGACTTGATTTGCATTTTTGCGACATTAGATGTGCTGCAAATACTTGTTTGCAGTGGAGCAGGGTTTGCAGTGGAGCTTGAAGCATCTGGCCAGTATAGTGCTAATGACTGTCTGCAATGACTTGTTGATGAAAACCAGGCTGGCTCCTCTGCTTAAAGTAGGACCTTTGCTTTTGGTTTGAAATACCTAATCAAATCAGAGACTAAGGTTTACCTACTATGTACTTGATGCCACGGTTTTGCCTTGAGTGCCTATTTCCAGGCCTGTTTCTAGTGCCTCTTTTCAGCTGCTCTGCCCAAAAATTGCATTCATACACCAGCGAGTTGTTTGCCATTCCTACCAGTGAGCCTTCATGCTCACACAGCAAACCACCACCATGACACCTTAAAAGCCACCATGAGCTGGCAGGATTTGCTAGGCAAAGACCTTTCCTTGGATGGCCCTCAGTGAGCATAGGCCTGAATGTTCCCTGGCTTCTCTGGCATGGGGAGAGGGAGGAGATGGCAAGCAAAACCCTAGCTGTAGGGTGGCACCGTGAATCTGGAGCAACGAAAATCCATCTTCATTCAAATCCATGAAGAATGGATTTATTTGCAGAGGGTCAGCAAAAGTGCCAATCTGCTGTGGAGTGACGCCAGTAAAACTTTTTTTTTTTAAGCCTTATGTCAAGATGTTACATTCATTAGATATTTGTGTGTTCACAGGCTGGTTCCTGGGGTGTCCTGGTTTCAGCTGGGATGGAGTTAATTTTCTTCTTAGTAGTTAGTACAGTGCTGTGTTTTGGCTGTGTTGATAGCACACTGATGTTTTTAGTTGTTGCTGGGTGATGTTTATACTAAATCAAGGACTCTTCAGTTCCTTGGGCCCTGCCAGCCAGAGGCCTGGGGGTGACACAGGACATTGGGAGGGGACACGGCCAGGACAGCTGACCCAAGCTAGCCAGAGAGGTATTCCATACCATATGATGTCATGCTGAGTATATAAACTGGGGGAAGAAGGAGGAAGGGGGGGACATCTGGCATTATGGCGTTTGTCTTCCTGAGTAACCATGATACGTGATGGAGCCCGGCTGCCCTGGGGATGGCTGAACACCTGCCTGCCCATGGGAAGCGGTGGATGAATTCCTTGTTTTGCTTTGCTTGCGTGTGTGGCTTTTGCTTTACCTATTAAACTGTTCTTATCTCAATCCTTGAGTTTTACATCCCTTCCTGATTCTCCTCCCCATCCCTCGGGGCAGGGGGGGAAGCGGAGTGAGCAAGCAACTGCGTGGTGCTGGGTTGCCGGCCAGGATTAAACCACGACATGGGGGAAGCTGAGGATGTTATTGTATTCCTGCATATCACGGCATAACCCCTTCAGTGTCTTGATCTCTGATTCAGTGTGTGCTAACGAGCAGATCTTGGCACCATCCTCAATGACGTTTGCAGTACCTGCAGCTTCAGCTTTATTCATTGTTGATGTCACTGCTGGCTTCACAGCTCACAGAAGTCAGGTTCACCAGTCTTTGTCACTTTAACTTAATCAGAAGCCAGCGACTGACTCAGAAGCTGGTGAGAAGACAGACCTACCAGCTACTTTAGTTTAATGCCTCCTGTGGCTGTGCAATGATTTATTCATGTGCAGCAAAGCTTCAGTCTTGTAGTTGTGGGTGCCAAAGCGGGGGATTTGTTATAGCTGTGGCACCCACAAATAAACTGAGACAAGGCTTGCAGAACAAGGCAGTGTGCTTTAACAGAGGAGTGGGATATTGCAACAGAGCAAATTAAATCAGATCACGAGCCCATTAAAGTGTGTTGGATTTTGCTCTGTTCTGCAATTTTATTGTCGCCTCTCCTTTCTTTTACACCATTTCTGTTCTTCACTTGGAGGGGGGATGTCCAGTATTGGACCTGCATTATCTGGGGACTATATGACCCCTAAGGTGATAACTAATAGTAGTGGTAAAACTGAAAACATGAATACATCCACATTCCTTCATTTCTTTGTTATCCAATTTTGTAACCAGAATGTATGAGCTAACTAACAAATACTATATGGACATATGGTTTTGTTTAACAGTCCACACATATTCTTTAAGAAACAGAACGCACACATTATTTCAACATAAGATGTCCCATGCAAAGAACTATCAAGGATGATTAACTGAAATAATTGCTGCTTAGGACAAGGCAACTTTGAAGAACAATTACATCCTGGGAAGCTGGCAACACAAGATTCTTGTAAGCAAGATAGATCTGGTACTTGTTGGACAAATAGCCAAAGATGTGTCCTTAAGCGCACTACCTTCATTATAATGCTAAAAATCACCCCCCTCACACCAGATACCCTGGCCCACAAAGAGACCCTTCCCCAATGAGCATGCGTAGGTAACTGGTAAGTTTGTGTAACCCTTATATAGATTGCCGTTCAATCAGTGTTAGAGGGTCGGAAGTTACCAAATTAATATTTGTGTAATTGTATAAATCTGATTGTGGAAACTGTCAAGGTGTGCTAGTTCACCCTAGGACCCAAACTTGCACAACTTTGTATTAAAAGCAGTATCTCATATTGTTAGACTTTTTTCCTGATTTTGCACACTGGGTAACAAACTCACTTTTCAGACAACACCTTGAGCGCACTTAAAAGGATATTTTGGTAAGCCTCTACTTTTTATTTTTCCTTTTTTTTTTTTTTTTCCTTATTCTGTTTGTCTGGGGTTTTTTTTCTTCTTTCTTTTACTGTCCTTTTTTTCTTTTTTGTTACTAGGCTCAGCTTGAGCAGCTGCCTGGCTGCTAGTGCTGGGATTATCTCTGCTGCTCCTTTTGGGCTAGCATAAATTCTGCTTGGCCTCTTGGTGGAGGAATGGATACAGCCAGAATGTGGATAAATCTAGCAGGAGTGGGAATGGGAGCACGGGGAGCCTGCTGATTTAGGCTGGCTTTTGCAGCACTGCCACCAGATATCAAGCCGTGGGCTAGGTCTAAGGCTTGCCCTCCCTTCTCTTCAAAAAATCCTGCTTGTGTACCTGCTGTCCAGGAATTTAATCCAGGCCTCTAGACCAGAGCCCTGGGGCAGGATTTGCACAGATGCCCGGTTTGCAATAGCAGGCTGAAGCCCTGCAGCAGGGAGGCATGGCACTGTATCCGGCTTTTCTTGGATCCACTCTCACAGCTGTGTTCCCAGTGACTCCCTCACAACTGCTGCAGCCTGGCACGCACTGCCAGGCATTCCTGGCTGCTGTGCACACCTCTGATGCTGCAGGCACACATGGAACATACATTTTCCTAGGGATGGGCGATTTTTGGAAGTATTTGGATGCATTCAGCTGAAAGGGAAATAACGTCAAACCCACAAGTTATTCACAATAGGGAACAGCAGACCTGTGGGCACACACGTTGTGTAAGCCCGAAGCTGCAGCTTCTGCTGATCCCAAAGCTGCAGCTCCTGCTGATGCTGGCTGGCTCTGGGGAATGCATGGCCACGGGGTCTCCGTCTGCAGCAGCTCTGCTCATCACCCCACGCTGAGCACCGCCTGCCCCAGCTCAGCCTGGGCTGCAGCCCTTCCTGTGGCTTGGCTCAGCCCCTGGGAGCTAACCAGGATCCCAGCTCTCAATTAACTTCCCCGTGCTGTGCTGTGGGGTGGAAAAGGAGCACCTGGTGGTGCCTACTGGACCTGAAGAAATAGTGTGTCTTAGGAAGATAAAAACTGGGGAACAAACTCTCAACTCCCACATCCAACAGATACTTTAAAACCCAGTAGGAGAAAGTTCCACTTAATTTGAGACTTAGCAAGCACCAGCCGTGTCAGCTCGTATGTCCCACTGCAAAGCCAACTACTATGCTGTAGAGCCATATAGAGGAGCACTCCATGTCTTGCACGACTACTTGCATTAATAGACCAGTTAAAGAAACCCTGATGATAACTCTGAGAGTTTTCCTAGGCCAAGGTGACAGCGAGCAAGGGGTGAAGCAATGGTGATGTCTCTTTCCTGCCACTGACAGAAGGTGCAATGCTAGCTCCTTCAAATATCCTCTCCTCCCTACCTCACATATGGAGTGCCATAGGAGGAACGAGTGCTGCTTCTCTCTTTCATTTTTAGAATATTCAACTGAGATGCCAGGGAATGGGGGAAAAGCATTGCAGTATCTAGAACAGGCACAGAAGTCTGCAGGGTCATGGAGCTGCTGCTACAGCATCATACGGTATGGAAAAACATCCTCAATGTTAGGAATGCACAAAGGTTGGGGAAAGGAGACGGATGATTTTTGTTCATGGGCCTGAATCCTAATCACAAAGTGATGACAGCCTGTGCAGATGTACTTGTTGTGACTTCAGGGCTATGTCCTGTGGGGTCCTGAGCCCCTCCAAAGATGGAGAGTGCACAGCCCCCCTGCACAGCCACTCTCCTCGGAGTCAAAAGGCTGCAGTTGCACATGCCTTACACCTTACAGTGAGATTGCAGCTCCTTGGGCAAGGTGTATGAAAAGTCTCTAGGAGCTCAACAAACAGAAAGGCAGCCAGTGGGTCACATAAGCGAGTCAAACTGACTTCAGTGGTAAGCCCAACTTGCTTGGAAATCCCGTTAGAGACAGCATGTCCCATCCCGGTCAGCATCTCAGTGAATGACTGAACTGAAAACTTTGCTCTGCTGTTCATACTGATTCAGAAAGACAGCACAAGTAGCACTGAGAAAGAGTTTACTTTTTTTTTTTTTTTTTTTTGCCTTGCCAAAATTGTAGAAAACAAGGAAGTATGGGTATGGGTTGCTCAGAGCACCAAGCTTCCTCCATGGAGCTGCACCACGGCTGCTGAACTGAGTCGTTGTTACTGCTGTGCACGGGAGGCAAACCTTCCTTAACATCCTTCCTACCATCCTTCCTCCTCCAGTTTTCCACCTTTTCCTGTCTTACTGCTATTCCAAAGTACCACTAGTACCAATAGGTCTCACTGGTTTAGATGTATTTCTTAAGCTCGGCTGCCAGAAATTCTTTTTCTCTCTCCTACAGTGGCTAACTGTAATATTCTTTGTTTTTCAAGAAAGAAGAGGCTGATGAGGCAGATGTTGCACTCAAAAATCAGTCACACAATGAAAACTTACGAATTTACTTACAGAAAAAAAATTACCTGGAATAGCATTCATGAAAACAAAGCCTCTAAACCACAGCTGGACAGAAATCTGCGAGGTTTTTCTGGGTTCTTACATAAACAGGTAATATAACGCAGTCTTAAAATATCTATATTTATTCAGGCTCAGAGTACAATACCCTTCTATGTCCATAGCTTCAAACTGCCACGCTTATTGCTTCTGCTGTTGGGTGATATTTTGGCACTTGCCTGTGGAGTTTGAACAATGAAATATAACCGTGTTTGTACTCTGGGCTGCTTTAAATATTTATATAAAATGGTGAGAATGCCTTTATTTTGTTTGAGATGTTTCAGTTTTGGGGGATAGTCAGCTTGGGGAAGGGAAAGCTGGGTCCAGACCTCTCAAGATAGATGCCTTAAAACTCCCTTTTTAAAAGATCAGGTTCTCTCTGAAATACTTCTGTCTTCAGCTGCCATCACGGCAGCAAGTTAGCAATGCCCTCTTCTCGCCTCCAAAAAAACTGAACAGGATTTCCACCAAAGTTCTGCTCTGGAGGTAAATTCTCAGTGCCTTTCTGCAGGGATCTGCATTATTAGGTGTTGGAGCTATAAATGCAGAACAAGCTGACTAAGGCAGATCCTGCCTGTTCAGAACCTTCCCTGCGGGTCACCGGCCATGCTTCAGGACATCAAAATATGATGTGCTGTCATTTCGGAACAGTTTGCAATCCAGTTTGTTAGAAGACCCTGAAATTAGCAATGGTTTAATAAAGTTGGTGGTAAAATTGCTGTTATTCAGGAGGTGTTCTTTGAGCCATCATCGCTTGTCCAGGAGACGGGAGAGCAGCACACGCTCCTTAGGTTCAGGCATCCCTATTTATGGCTGACTAGGGTGCTGATGTGCCCTGTAAATACAAACATCATAGCTACAGAAGAAGCATTCCTAGTTTTGCTTCCTTGCTTTCTTCTTAAGAACACGATGACCCATACCCGTAACTTTTACCTTCTGTTTGCCATATTCGAATCCCCCCCGAGCGCTGATATTTTTCCCCCGCTGCAGCACGCCCAGTCTGTGGAGGGTTTGTCTGTCTTTTCTTATGCAGACTTGGAAGGGAAAATCTGCTCAGGTACTTGATGCCCCCCCTCTAGCGGCTGTTATTGGGGAATAAAACCAGGGCTGTGATGAAGCAAACCCCAAGGTTAAGCATGTGCATTAACCATTATATGAAGATGAAAGGAAGGAAACGTAGGAAGAACACTCATGCCTTACCAAAAGGTGACAAAGAATTACTGAGTTATCACCAGAGCCCAGTTACTGCTCTTGCAGTCCTGAAAATATATTTTTTTTCAAATTTCAGAATATTGCTACTGCTTTCCCCGCTTTCCATCTCTCCCTCTGTGTCTTTACACTTGACAATCTAAGGACACTGGTGAGCTGAAATCTGCGTGTAGAGAGCTTTTTTAAGTGATTCAGTTCTGTTAGTTGGCCAAATAAGACAAATATGGAAGCCCCCATTTTTCAGACACAGAGAAGGGCTCCTGTGCCTGAAAGCCTGTCTGGTTTTTCTTGTCACACCCACAGATCTAGTAAAAGATGCTGTTTTCTCTTACAAAGCTTGCTGTGACAGATATTGAAAGAACAGGTATGATCTGGGAAGCAAAGTGTCTTTATTCCATTTCCAGTACTTTTCCATCAGCTCTCTGCAGTAAATACCAGTGTCTTTGACAAAACGGTATCTGTACGTACGGCCAGCAGCTGTGTTCCTGCTTGGGAGATCTTGCTGACTGTGACCTTTTTGCTTACCAAATGTGCACACTTGTCTTTTAGACACAAGAAGCGCTAGAGATGCATGACTGTTTATATTTTGATAGTAAAAGGTGGCGATGGCAGTGGAGCAAGACAAAAGCTGGGGCTGGAAAACAGCACATGCAAAAAGGCAAAAGTGCTAAGCTCCTCCAGCTGCAAGAGGAGCTTTGCCCTCATGTCTCTTGTTGGATCTTTCACATTTTGGCCTCCAGGTGTTAAATTGCACCTCGTGGTGAGATTCGCAGGCAGTGCGAGACAAGCCAATCCAAGCTGCATCTACAGAACATCTTAAAGAAACCCGTCTCATGAGTTTCTGCCTCTGGCACAGCCGAAATTAAGATTGCTGCCGCTATTCTCTTGATCGCTTTTATGGATGTCGTAGCCTGGGGTTGGGCTAGCTAAAAATACCAGTTGGGTTCCACCTGCACCTCACTCTGGGACAAGGTTCTCTGCCGATGCCTCAGCTCCAGGCACTCTACAGTCAGGGGATATGTTTTAAGCTCAAACTTATTTGCAAACATACAGGTGGAGTTAAAAAGCCACTTGAGGTCACCTGTTCCATATACACAAATGCCTCTGACATAATGGCCTGCCAAAAGACAAAGAAAAAAAGCAATGTC
Source organism: Falco peregrinus (assembly GCF_023634155.1). Classification (NCBI taxonomy): domain Eukaryota; kingdom Metazoa; phylum Chordata; class Aves; order Falconiformes; family Falconidae; genus Falco; species Falco peregrinus. The sequence continues at coordinate 96,365,394 of NC_073723.1, read as the reverse complement.
AGAAGCAAGGATCCAAATCATTCTTTTTGAGAAGCTTTATCTGCAAAGCCTCTAGGAATAACCTACAGAGCCAACACGCTAGCAGGCCTACTGGGCATGCAGGGAGAATAACTGTGAACGATGGGATGAAGTGAAGAAAGTTACTGCAGAATAAATAATGAGCAAAATAAGGAGGTAACTCAGAAAAAAAGTGTTAATACTTGAAAGTCTTTCTCAGATAAGGACGAAACACAGCAAAGGGAAATGTCCTTCTTTCAGTGTAGAGAAACCAATACTTTTACTCATACTAGATTTTCCACTGATTAATTCTGGGTGATATTGGTGTAATTTCACTGATTTCAATGTAGAAATGCCAATGTGAAACTGCTGTAATTGAAGCTGACTGAAGTTCTCAAAATTTTTCTCCTTAATAGAAACAACTATGTTATGGATCAAGAATTCTTGAAATAAAATTTGTATCATTAGCATTTTGGTATCCCGTTTCTTGTCGCACTTGGATATGTCAGAAGTAGTAGCAGCATGTAATGTACAAACCAGTGGCTGAAAAATTAAGTGTGCCGTACAGAGGATGATCTGCTGCTAATGTCATGCCCTGAAGTAGCAGGACAGAGGAAAACTCAAAGCTCAGCCATCACCATCAGCCCACAGCTCCATAGGTTCCCCGTCAGCTGTGGCTCCAGCAGGCATGGTACCCAGCTGAGAGCTGAGATGTGTCCAGGTTCACCCAGGACACCTGCCCTGCGCGCTGCTGCTGGCTGCAGCACAACCGCATCCCAGCACGGAACACACGTGTGAGCTGTTCCCACCCACCTGCAAGAAAATTCCCACAAGGTTTTCAAGAACATAGTGGGCTAAAACTCATGTGAGCCTTAAGTGCTGCTAAATATCCACCTTCCCAAGGCTGATATATCTTATAAAACTACTGATGAAGAAGCAACTATTCCAGCTTTCTCTCTGTTTATGTGGCTGCTATCATTCACATACGGACTATGAAGGAGAGGATTCCTTTTTAATGTCATCTCGCTGATGAAGCACTGTCTAAAGACTTGCTCACATTATGGTTAGAGGCTGTAGGAATACAAAGGCAGCAGTCACGTGGTTTTTACTATATGAACAGGTAGAAGAAATGGAGAAAAATGTACACATTACCATGACAACCTCCATGGCCCTCTTCCATATCCATCCACTTCACTGCTTTCAGGTTACCTTCCCACGATGCGTTGGGCATGGACCCTGGGACACCTGCAATTAGGTAACAGAAAACCAGATAATTAATCCTTTCAGCAGCCATGTGTTCAGGTGTATGTCCGCTCTCTGGGACCTTTCCCTACGGAGCTGGGGTGCAATACGTAGGAATATGCATCAACAGATGCCTGGCTGCTAACCTTGTTGTCAAGTTTCTTCAATGAAAGCAACTTTCATGACATAAACACAATGTCAACTCAAGAGATCTAGACATTTCACACGAGAAATAAAATCCCTCTTTTGCAACAGCCTCACTACGATACCACATGCGTGTGTAGTCACCCATGGAGTCTTCCCAACCCGCACGGCCCTCCAAGTGCTATTTGAACACTGGGTCACCGACATATAATGCTTTCACATGAATTTAGTGGTAATTTTTTTTTTTTTTAAGAAGAGACTAACAGAACAAATTCAAACATGATCCAACTGGATGGAACCGCTGAAATTCAATTGTAGCCTATAAAGTTATATAATAATGTATACAAGCCTAGGCAGATCACAGGACCTATCTAGAAGATAAACTAGTAAGAGTGCCTCTCTTTGTCCAGCTATAACCTGGCAAACACTCATTTTGAGTCATTAAGGGGAAAATGCCGAACATTCAGTGGTTGGTAATAGCTGAAGAGTAAACAGGCAACATGGATGCAACGTGTAGGCAGCTGCTGTGAGTCGGGGGAATTGCCGTACCTTCAGCACAAGGCAGTAACCGTAGCACCGTGCCCACGGGGTGAGGTGTTTGCCTTCGAAAGCAAGAGCAGATCAGGTGAGTACAGGTCGGGAGACCGCCTGGCCTGATCTGCACTGCAGTATTGTATTCAATTCAGTGATAGAAGTTTATTGGAATATTTCCTAAAACTGCTGTCAGAATACAGGAAAAAAAAAGAAAAAAAAACCCCACAAACAAAACCAAAATCAAAGCAAAAAAACCAAAGGCATAAAATAATAAAAGCTTTCTATGAACTCATGCCTTTCCGCAAATTATTTTGTCTTTCTTACTGGCTCAGTTGCTGGAGAACAAAGTGCAGATACAGACTCTGTAACCCACCCAATGGACAAGCCACTTCTCCGAGAAAAGCTGAAAAGCCCCGGTTTCTCACGGCAGCACAAACACCTGCGTGCAACTTATTCACCTGCTTGGGACAAACCTACCCATCTTGTACTCTTTCCTGCCCAGCAAGCAGTGCCCCCCACTGCACCTGAGCTGTCAGAAGGCAGAGCAGGCAAGGCGTGGCGAGCCAAGTGGCATGCCAGCAAGTACAAAAATGCGGGCGTCGTTTCTGCTTTCCCATAACAAAGCAGAAAAGCAAATGAAAAAGACTGACTTGCTCAAATGCAAAGAATTACTGCGAGCGTCACCGCCGGGGCGTACCTGGGGCTCAAGCTGTTTAACAAGTGCACCAGCACTGATGGTGGCGGTGGCCAGGGGGGACAGGATTTGTCCCAAGGCAGCTGCTCCCCGCTCCCCCCGATGCAGCAGGAGGCTCGAGCAGGGGGGACAAGGTGAGCAGGGGGGACAAGGTGAGCTGGGGGACAAGGTGAGCTGCCCCCACCTGCTCAGCACCCCCCCAAGCCCCCCCCCCAGCACCCAGCCCTCCTCCCTGGCAACACTCAGTCATTTTCGTCAATCTGTAGTACACACCGGGAGTGGGGAGTCCACCAGTAATAACAATAGTAAGTATTAATAAATACTAATAACCCCTGATATCAGCCTAATCGTAGCTGATGCAAAAGTTAAGCTGTTTGAAAAGCTAGACACGTTCAAGTATTTTTCTTCCAGATTTTTAAAAGGGACATTTAAAGCCTGTTAATCCTGGTTCCTCCTGTTTTCCCTTTAAGGGGAATGCTTGTGTGAGTGGCAGGGAGGGAACCGCGCAGCCTTTTATGAAAACGTCTTCATAATATTTGTATTATTATCTGTCACTTGTACTAACTCCCTACACAGAAAAGACAGCCATTTTCCTTGATTTACTCTGCGATGATAACAAAGACTTTCCGAGCTTGTACAAAATGCATAATAGCACCGGTTTGGGGTTGTGGGACCTGTGCAAAGACAAGGAAGCTGAGCCCTTCAAACATGATTTTAACTAAAATAAAATTGACATTTTAATCTCCAGTTCTGACCTCTCTCTTTCTTTAACTCTAATCAGCTCATCTTCCAGATTGTCATAACTTCATTTAAAAAGTGTACTAATCTAGGCTGTTTATTTTGCTGGTTAACCACAATCCTAAATGAGGTGATTTGCCAGCAGTTCTGTAAAGCGCAGTTTCAGCTGGTGACTGCAGCACACACAAGAAACCCTCAGTGCTGAAACAGCAGCCAAGAGTGTGTCATCATCCTAACCTTGGTGTTTTCTGAAAATAAAAGGTGAAAGCAAAGTGAGATTTTGTTACTGTTTTGCGTTTTTTCTGTTCCTTTCCTAGACGGCAACAAGTACAGTACCTCTGCAGTTACTATAACCCAACAACTATTTTGTTTGTGAGCTTGAAGAGAAGCACAGTGAGGGACAAATGAGACCCTAAAGGCACTGAACAATGTCGGGGGGGGTTGGGGTTGGAGTTCGGGGGGGGTTTAAGAAAATGGATGGGAGAAAGGTTAAACATCAGGGCTGGGGTTTTTTCTGTTTGCTTGCTTTGCTCTGTGTTTTTAAGGATAGCTCGTTCCTGGTAAGTAAGGGTGGTGGTTTGCAAATACCGACTCATGACTTTTATATCAGATGCAAAAAGACTGTATGATCCTCCAGCAGAACCACCACAACACTTTGCCATAAACAGAGATAGGCGGCAGCTGTAACCAGAACTTCATGACTCTATTTTTCCCCCTCTGTATATCTGTATATTGGGTCATTAGCAAATAAAATAACATGCCAAAAAGTGTGGGTTTGTCCTGGGGAAAATTCAGAAAAAGTTACTCTTCCACAGAAAGCATTAAGCTAAAGATAACACTTTATAAAAGACAAAAAGAGGCAGTGATGGCAGGGGATAAACACTTTAAATGGGCTGGAATGTGCATTACCATCCCAAATTAAAAACCTGTTTGTAACAGATGGTAGTAAATGTGGTGTGTGGATAGACTTGGTAAATGCTGACACAGTGGGAAAGCAGAAAGATGACTGACAAAACAGGAACGACCCCAGGACATCCACAAAAGCACTGGAAGGCACTGCCTTCCAGAAATACTGAACTACTGACTCCACATTATTCACCATCACCCAAATTGAGTAAACTAGGCATTTCTGGAAGTTAATTAAAGAGCGGGGGAAAGCATAGCTCAGCACTGGGAAAAAAATGGATTTACCATATTTTCCTTGAAATATTTGTTTCAGCAACTGATTTCAGATTTGTACACTGTTCGGGGGCTTGTTCTTATAAATACAGTTTGTTTGCGAAGTGGTGCTGATGGTGAAAGTTAACAGAAACTTCGGCATGAATTGCTCACTGTACTTTTATCCAGCTCTTTTCCAAACTGCAGCTCCTGCGTTGAATCATCTGATGGATAAGAAGGAGAAGGTCTCAGCTGTAGTAGCTTCATTTGATGATACATCTTGAAAGACAAATTTTCCTGAGCAGTTATTGACCCATAGATTAACCCCAGGGTCTTTGGCAGGGTTGCAGTCCCACCTGAGACGAGCTGAACTCCACAAGGCTGTTCAGGAGACACCTGCTTCCCAGAGTGGGAGCCCGCTGGACCTGTGGGGACACCCTGGGCTGAGGACAGCCAGTGGGATTGCTGCTCCACAGGAGCTGCCGGTGCCCACCCCGGCACCATGAGGCATGGTTCTGCCAGCTTCCACCTCAGCTGCCCAGGCAGGGTGCTGGCAGCCAGGTTTGTCTCTCAACACGTGTAACGTACCTTTAGGAGATGAATCTGCTCATAGGTGGAAGGAGACAGATTCAAGCAGCCTGACTGGAGTTCCCCCCTAACAAAAACAAGGGATGTTGGCAACTCAGCATCTGGGAACATCAAGACAAGTCTCTGTTACTGCAGCTGGACTGAAGTTTAGTTGCTTACATGCAGGAGTGGGAACAGACATTACCTGATGCCAGAATTTAGAAAGAAAAGAATTCTTCCTTAAATTACTCCCATCTGATTCTGTTCTTCAAGGGCTTGTGCTGTTTGAACCTTATTATACCAATGTCTGATAGTTGTAAAGATAATCAAGTAAAGGAACACAAGCCCATTTCTTAGCTGTGACTTTTCAAAAAGACCTGTTGAAGACATACCCTTCCTTCTCTTGTCATCACTAAGTAGTGTTTTAGTAAGAAGCAAACAATTGGTTGTAAAGCAAAGTATTGTTCCTACTGAAAGCAGCGCTTAAAATCCAGCGGCTGCAGACTGCACAGAGACCACAGGCTATTTTAAATTATATCTTCTCAGATGAACCAAATATCTGGTGGACAGGGGACAAGAGTAATTTTCCAGGGAATTCTGCTGTGAAGAAGGTGAGTTTTTGTGACTGCTGCAACTGTGTTGCAACACCTTCGGTTAAGTAAGTTTTTCAAAAGAGAAAGGTTTTAACTATGAGATTACAACAGCTTTGTGGGCATGAAACTCAGTAACAGTCACAGGAAAATCCCTATTTTTTATGCCTTACTCCTATGAGAAGTTCTTGCTCAACCAGGAAGTCTCATTATAATAATGGAGAATATGAACGAGAGAACAAGGATTAGTTATATGAGTAATGCTGCAGACGCAGATACAAAATACCTTTTTTCTAGAACATGGCTTATTCAGCTAGCATCACAGTCTGGAATCAATACTAAAAGCTTCTGCATCTCTGTCTGTCTTTTGAAGGGTGGGCACTAAGCTAAGGAAAAGGAACATTACCAGGCAGAACAGAACCCCAATAGTGCATATTAGTATGATGCATGCATTGAGGAGAAGGTTGTTCCACAGACCTGTCTACAATATACCGAATATACAAGATACCGAAGTAGTTTTGAATGATTAAGTTGCTGTAGTGAGAAACTCAGTGCAAGCTAAATCGTCTGGAAAAAAAACCCCACAGGCCTGCTTGTACAAGCAAATGGCCATATAAACACTTAAAAATAAGGAATTGGCTAATGTGATTGATGAACGTGCTAGCAATGCTAGTCAGAATTTTCCGGTCTTACTCTCAGACCTCACATCCACACCCAAGGGATGTGAATGGAATGTTCCTTGAGAGCCACCAGCTCTTGTTTGGGTGTAAAGCTACTGCTTCAGAGGCACTGCGGTGACACTGCAAGGACACCTCCCACCTCTCGTGACAGCCTGCCAGCTTGACCCCCAGCGGCACCCACCACATGCCTGCCACTACCTGAGACACACTGTGCCAGCTGTCCTCCTCATTTTTCCCTCTACCGTTCAGCTCCCAGCTGAGGACCTGCCACCAGGATGGTGCACATACACTTTCACGGTTTGGGGGTGGTTTAACACTCCAAAGAAAACTATCCACCATTTTAATTCTTTCCCGATCATTGGTAAAATGAATGAAGATGTCAGCAACCTTCATCCTGCTTGGAGAGAGCTGAGAAACATTGCCCTTAGACCCGATATACAACTGCGTCAAAAACACTTAAAATGGTGGTTGGCACAGGTGAATGAATTCTTGGAAAAGTAAGCACCAGCTAGAATGCAACGTCACCTTCCATAGATTCCCAGTTTCTGTGCCAGATTAGCAGCAACAGGAGAAAAAACTTCACTCAAAGATAGGGGGTTGAGGCTGCTAATGTCCCTGGGTGCCTGTGCTCGATGGGAAGCTGCTGGAGGCTCCGTGGTTCTGTGGCCTGCCCAGCGAGCTCAGAGAGCGGTCTGGGTTTGTGGGCTTGCACAGGACACTGTGGGCTACCCCTCTAGTAATCACCTGCCTGGTATTCATGCTGATGCGAAAGTTTGCCTGGTTTTGCAGCAGGTAGCGATGGCATGCTGTGCACCCAATGACCTTTTTGGGCTGGCACAAGAGCAAAAGTGGCAAGGTGCTCCTTTTTTTTCCCCCTTCTATAAGACACGTGATCCACACCTGGTCCCCATTCTGAAGGCTTCTTGTAGAAACCAGGAATAAACGTGGTTCTGCCCTGGCACTTTCCCTGCAAGCCCCCAGCTTCCCTTACACCGAGTGACTGCCAAGCACCACTCCTGATCTCTCTGGAGGGATGTGTGTGACCAAGGCACAACCCAGAGGTGGCACCGTACTGCCCGTGCGTGGCTGGGTGAATTTTGTGCCAGCCATAATGAGTGGGGATGAGAGGTGCATTACTGTAGCTAACCACCTCGCACCCCGTGTGAAGGCAAACCACCCCAGGCTAGTTGCTGTTGCTCTCTGCAGTAACAGGGAACAAAGAAATGCTGAGCATGGCACCGTTGCTACATCGCCAGCATTTTCAGGGAGAGAAAAGAACCACATGCTAAGGTCTTGTCATGGAAGCTTAGAAGGGCTGCTCTAACATGGCAGGATGCATCTGCAGCCTTGCCCAGTTGCCAGAACGTACCTGGGCACTTGTACCAGGCAGGGAATGGGTGGGTGACTGCTGTAACAGCCAGTTGCCACATGCAGACTTTCTCTTGCAGCTCATAGCCTGAAGGGCTTGCTAGGGATTTACCAGCTCTTATATTAGGGCTTGCAATACTCATCACACCTCGGCAAAACCAAGACTGATGCCCCAGACAAGCGATCCCCCAGTAGCCTAGTGTGTTGCCACACTTCCCTGCCATACGTGCACCTGAGTTGGAAGGCATGGGTGCTGGGATGGGGTTATTGGTGCTGGACTTGGGATGAGATGGAAGAAGCAGTGTCTGGATGTGAATGTTCTCATGCAGATGTGGCAACGCAAGTCGAGACGGACATAAAAACACTGATCTACATGGCTGCGTTCTGACAAAATGGCCAAAATGGCATTTATTATTTTTACATATGGTTTCTCTATCTTAGATAGTACATGTGTCAGACCCTGATGACCTGCTGCAGACCCCGACATGCAGGGTGGTTTTTTGTGGTATCCAGGAACAAGGATCCTGGGTGAGCGCCAGAACCTGCAATCTCTTACACTTACCCTCAGGAAAGGAAAGCAAGAGGAAAGGGGAACATTGAAAAACAGGTGAAGTTCAGCATGGGGGAAATGGCAAGAGATGGAGAGCAAAGAAAGGATATTGAAGCAGGAGAAACGTAGAGCTGAATAAGGACCAACCAAAATGGCATGCTGGCAGGAGACAGCAGCTGCGGCAGAGCAGGCATCACCTAGCTACTTATGCAACATGAGCCCATGACATTTTGGAGTCTTCTACTGGCACATACTTGCTAGTGTGCTTTTTAGGACCAGCATTGTGCTTGGCAGTGGTGCAGGCTGCTCCCCAGCTGAGATCTTTGTGCCCCTCTTGGCTGCTGCAGTGCACTGGATGTGCTGCTAATGTACATCTTTTGGTTTGGTTCCACCAAAGAAGGAATCCACTTGCGCACTAAGACCATTATCTGAATAAAACTAGCGTACCATAAGAGGGGAACAGCTGGATGGAAAGCACTTCAGAAGCACGCTTCTGCTCCCAACTAAAACGTTCATTTTCATTCCACAATCAGCAAAGTAAATGTGTCTGTGCAAAGCCTGCGTCAAGAGTGCTATGCTGTGTCTGTGCAGCAACGCCATGCCTTTTGGAGGCACACCAGCTAGCTGCATGGTGGTGATTCCTCAGCTCCTCAGTGACAATGCCACATGAAGCATATTCCTGAAGTTCTTGCTCCTCTTGTTCATGGCTCCGCACAGGCCCTTCAGTTGCGCTGATGCAATTTCTGTGGAGCCACAGAGCGAACCCCAGGGGGAGCAGCACCCTGCTAGGAATAATCCTTCCCCAAAAGCATCAGAGTGCAGATGCAAAACCCAGTTTCTTCTGGTCATAGCTGGGTTTCTTGTTATGCCTAGAAAGCTTGTAGTGTTTGTCCAGCGTGGACATCGCCATGCAACACTCCGCGGCATCTGTCCAGTGTGCTCGCAGAAGAGTCCCCCCAAAACTTCTCTGCTTCTTCACCTGGTTTATTGAGTTTTGACTGCAGTTCACTTCTAAATCCAGCTGTAGCCGTGGCCTCCGATGTAACAGCTCTTCCTAGGAACAGAGATCCTTCATAACCCCTAGTGAGGAGAGTGAAGGGCACCTCAGGGCTGGCTCTGGTCAGAGAGCTTGTGGAGGAGAGAATGCTCTGCCAGCATCTTTTTGTGACTAAATATCTAAGACCTCATTTTCCTTTTCAGTACAGCGTCTCCATGCATGTTGGTGATGTTTTGAAGCTAGAGGCAGTGCCTGTTACACACTGCTGAGCATCAGGAGCCATTGCATGCACCCTGGTGAAGCAGGTAGGAGGCAGCATCTCGGCTGTGTTTCCCAGCCTGCAGTAATAGTTCTGGTCTCTTTGCAACAGAGCAGAGAGGACAGAGACCAGCTTGCCAAGATGTTGTCAAGAGGGACCACGGAAATGGTCTGGATAATATAGGACATTCTTGGTATGCCTGAATTTGGGAGAAACCTGAACAAGAAATTTGCAGAACAGGTGCAGGAGACTAGGAGAAATATTTACCATGTGCACAAGTGTATTCAGTCACAGTTTTGAGAGAAAGGATGAAGATGGTGGTTAAAGTACTCTGGGAGATGAGCCTCTTACCTAAATACATACTGCTGGCCTTTGATTTATTCCCTGTCCCTGGAACACCCTGGCTGTTCCCATAACCACCGAGCCCTTTCGGTCCTGCCAGCACAGCCATTTATAGGATACGTAGTGATCCAGGGCAATGACTGATTACAAATGAACTCTTTTACATTTTCCAGGCTGGTGTTAACCCAGATCATTTAAGACAAAGATCATCTGTACAGATGAACCTGATGCCAGCAGCACCCCTAGCAGAAAGGTCAAAGTGGAAAATAGATGCTATTTTTACAGGATATTGCAGTAAACTACCTGTGGCACACAGGTGACATTTGTTCATCAGACTATGGGCTAGTCCTTTTAACATTTATTTTGGCATTGAGGATGCACTCTTGAATATTTCCTTATAGCTTACTCGTCAGTTGGAGGGTGTGCATGGGATAATCTTGAAGATTAAAGCAGACAAAGCCATGACTTGTTTCGCTGGGATCAACGTGAAAGAACTTCCTATAGACAAAATCTGTAGCACAAAGACCTGAGCATGTGAGTTTTAAACAGGCAAAGTTTGCAAGAGTGATATAACCCATGGGACTTTAAAGTTTGTATCTCCATATCCTCATTTCCTAGAAAAAGTCTTAAATGCAATAACAAAAATATGTTCAGTTAGCAGTACTGCATTCCCCAAATACATCTCGTCTGCATTGGGGTGAAAATTGTAGAGAAACTGTTAGTACCGGTAAAACACATGCAATGCCTTTAAATATCCTGCCCTACCCTTCCAAGTTCAGATGTTAAAAAAATATCTGTACACAGGTGGCATTGTAGAAGGTGGCATGAGCCAGGCTCATGTCTCACTGTCACTGAAAAGGGAAGGTCTGGCTCTTGTTCCTCCTCTCCTTCCCATTTTCCTCTCCTTTTTGCTCACATCTGTGTGTTCGCCCCCAGCTTTAATTTGTGCTGACTTCCGTGCTGGCCAGATCCTCCACCAAGTCAATTCAATTCATACACTCAGTCAGAAAAAAAAGGAGACTTGTTTTTCCTCAGATCTAGTGAGTTGAATTGGCAAAGCTCCTGGCACAGGACTGGTGGGCAGAAGGGAGTGGAAAGAGATGAGCAGGAGAAAATTTCCTGTTTTGGCAACAACCAGCTCTTAGTGCTCAGCCACCTTGTGCACACTCACCCTTAGTAAAGGAGTGGGGCCGGTGCAACCACATGTGTTATCTTGCAGGTGAGCCAATTCCCAAAAAGCAGCTGAATCCAGTGCATTAGACTGGGAGTCAGGTGTCAGTGCTCCAGTGCCGGTTGAAGACCTTGGGAATACCATTTCACCCCTTTCTGCCTGCTGCTGTGAATGGGAAATAATAGTACCGATCCCCCTTGTAAAAGCATCTTGCACGCTCACATCTGTATGAGAAGTGCTGCTATTACTTCTCCTGACTTTATTTTCCCACTTGAACAATGTGTAAGTTACTAGGGGACCAGCGTATGTGTGCATCAACGTGTGTGTCAGTGAGTATGAAGGGTTATCACCTGAGACTGCCTGCATCCCAAGTCATGCATATGCTGTGACCATATCGCATGGAAGTGGAGACAGGACTTTGGCTCGGAAGAGGATTCAGGAAAGTTCCCCTGAAGGACTCTGTAGCATGGGCTGTGGACGCACACCTCTCCCAAGGCAACCAGAACCCCATTTCTGCTCTGCGTGCTCACACTGCTGGCCTGGGACGTGGCCACTAACCTGCACTGCGGTGGTATGTGTTTCTTGTGAGACCTGGGGCAAGTCATTTAGGGCCAGCCACTTCAGGCCTACATATTTTGCAAATGCTTTCCTTTAACTGCCCCGTGCTTCTCTTGCTTATCTGAAAAGTGACTTTCAAAAATTTTCTGTCACACGGGAGTCATGTGGGAGGTAAGTGGCCTGAGGTAAATACCAAAGATAAGACTGTTATTTGAAAAGCAACTGAATGGGAATTGAAAGTCATAAAATCATAGAATCATTTAGTTGGAAAAGACCTTTGAGATCACCAAGTCCAACCATAAACCTAGCAGTGCCAAATCCACCAATAAACCACATCCCTAAGCACCACATCTACACATCTGTTAAATATCTCAGGGATGATGAGTGAACCGCTTCCCTGGGGAGCCTGTTCCAAAGCGTGACAACCCTTTCAGTGAAGAATTTTTCCTAATATCCGATCTAAACCTCCCCTGGCCCAACTTGAGGCCATTTTCTCTTGTCCTATCACTTGTTACTTGGGAGAAGAGACTGACACCCACCTCGCTACAGCCTCCTCTCAGGCAGTTGTAGAGAGCGATGAGGTCTCCTCTGAGCCTCTAGGTCTTTAGCCTTTAGGGGGCTAAAAGAAATCTTGGTCTTCATTGCATGACTCTGGGTAATAAGCATGCTATTTTAAGATTTGGGGGCCAAACAGTCTTTTTTAATCTTTTATCTGAACTGAGATTATCACAGCTGTCTGAAACCACAAATATCTGTTTGATTTAGATCTTTCATGATATGCTGTCCATCCAAACTGGTCCTTAAATGATCTCTCTGCTAGCCTGGGGGCCTCCAGCTATTGGTTCTAACAGCTAGACCACTGCCTGATACCATTATTTCCCTTTGATATGCCTGAAAAGCTAAAAGAAAATGGTTTGGTTAAACTTGGACGAGAGGTTTTTGTTAGAGGCAGGAACTGAGTCCCAGGCTAACACCCATGCACTGGGAGGGATGACTTCTCACTCCAGCATCACTCAGAGCTCTCGATCTGACTCAGACACATTCAGAGGAGTGTCTCACACCCTGTGCTACACTTACAAGATTGGATTCAAAATCCTGGACAGCAGCAGCTCCTGAGTACCTCTGTCAGAGCTTCATGGCCACATTTTACATCCCTAATGTAATGGCAGGGAAAACAAGGAAGAGGAAAAAAACATACCTGCCATGGAAATGTTGCATCTTTCAGATGCAAAGAGAACAAGCACGAAAAAATGTTACACCAGTGTGCCATAATGGAAAGCATACGGTGATATTTGTGGAAATAAACAATGAAATGTACAGCCTATGTAAGCTACACAGTGCAGTACAGCAAAAGGCAACCACCTAAAGCTTTCTGATTGTGGAAAACATCTCTGGTCCCAGGTTTATTGCTTCTGAGGCAATAAGCTATAACAAGATCACAGCAACCAGCTTCCTGGAAAAGCCAGCTAGCTACAAATAATGTATGCTAATGATTACACCATTTGTGTATCTTGTGCACGCCAGATGCAGAATATCATTATGGGAAGAGCAAGCACTGTTCTTGTAGAGGGTTATGTGGTAATTTGAAAGCAGACTGGCCTTGCAAAACGAACCCACAGTCTGCTGCTTAGATTAAAGTAGACATGCCCTGCCTCTCTGTTACTGCCCCATTTTCATTTCCCGCAATTACAGTAGAGAGAAAGTGGAAAGGAAAAAAAAACACAAGAGAAGAAATGTATCCTTGCTTCCATTCCTCATATCCCTGCTTTGGGCTGCTGTGAAGTTCTAGGGAGTCAGGAGCAGTAAATTCCTACCAGGTGCTTCTAAAAGCGACGTGCATGCTGGAGAAGGCCTGTGCATCTTCTGATCCTTTCACAATCATATGAACAAAGTAAAATTAATTGTAGATACATAAGGCAAAGATGAAAATACTGGCTCTGATTCTGTTTCTCTGAACAAATATTTGACCGTGTGCAATGGAGTTCAGGCAACAGCTATGAGCACCTGGGGGTTTTGCAGGCGTTATGGGAGAGCTGGTGTGTGTGCATATACGTGTGCCCACAGAAAAGCACATGAAGACTAGAAGAAGGTTCTAGCCTGAACTCAGATTTTCTGGCTCTGGAATAATAGAAAGAGATAAAATTTTGTGGAAAAATAAAATTCCCCTCAGAAAAATTAATATCTTGCAGAAAACACTTTCACTACTACGTTTACACAGCTTCTATATTTGAATCTTTATTCCTTCTTTTCTCTTCATCTCAATTTTTACTGATAAAAGCCCTAAGCCAGCTGAAATGTCCAAGGATTTCAATTTGAACTTGGATGCCCTGAGCTTCTTGCTGCTCAGACGCAGAACGGCAGTGCACATCACGCGCGGTGCAGTCCACCCTCCCTCAATGATCAAAAAGGGCAATAAGCCTATTGATAGATCAGCCTTTTACGTCAGTTATGATCTGATCACATTTTTCACCGAGGCTTTGTCAAAGTCAGCCTCAGATATGTGTGTGTGCGAGTGCACGTGCACACCTCTGCATGCACGTGTGCACCTATAGAACAAAAAGTGAAAGTGTGCTCACCCGGGATCCTGTTGAGCGTCACCCAGAAGTGCTCATCGGGGCTGTAGGTGTCCTCGGACCAGGCCAGCAGGTCAATGGCACGCTGGTCCTCCAGCACGAACTCCACAAAGGGCCGGCTGACGGCCACGTACGCGGAGCCAAAGTAGATGGTCAGGTTGTGCGGGGGAGGGGGCTTGCGTACAAATGTCCACAGCATGAAAGAAAATAAAGAGTATAATTGCTCCCTGTGCACATATTTGGTGCGGGCGGAGATGTGTGGGGGCTGCAGCACCCCAGGGGTGAGGTTCTTCCCCCCGAGGCCCTTCAGCCACCGGACAATCTCCCGGTTGGTCTTCAAGGGGAAGTCCTGGCCGCAGGTGTTGAGCAGGTAGCGCCAGGGCACGGCCGAGGCCAGCAGGTCTCTCATGCAGTGGAGGTCAGCCCGCAGGCGGGAGATGCCTCCGTAGACCACCCGCTCTGACCGGGAGGCGAGGAAGGCGTTGGGGAAGCAGCTCAGCAGGCGCCGCACCGCCTGCCAGAAGGAGGCCGGTGCCTTGGCGTCCACATGGATGCAGTAGATGTTTTGGGGCATGTAAACCGCTCTGAATAGCCTCTCGAAGGTCTCAAACTCTTTGTGCAAGGTCATGACGTAGGCGATGGGGAAGGCAGCCTCCTCAGCCGAGAGGGTGCGGGTCACGTAGTGGTTCTGCGTGACATACTCTGTGCAACTGGATTCCCTGAATGATGTTTTTAAAGCATTTTCCTTCAGAAAGAACACCCTGTCTTCAATAAGTGCTTTACAGGCTTCTGCTAAAGTTGCGCTCACTGAGAAGTTGAGCCTCTGAAGAGATCTTTGTGCATGCAAATTAACAGCATAGAAAACAAATGGAAGAGAAACACTGAGAATCAGAACAGTGAAGAAGCAATACCTGAGTGTAGTCATCTGCTCAGAGAGAGTCTCCCTTGGCATATTGCAAAGAGATCAGATCAGACACCACAAACGGCTTGTTTTGCTGGTCGTGCTTCCTTTCTGCTGCAGAACGCATGCATCTGTCTGATGCATAGTAGGTAGCTGCTGTTCTTACTTTTGATATTAATAGTTGCATTGTCATTGTTGACATGGAAGCAGCCTAAGTAGTGAACCGCTTGCAGATGGAAGCTGCTCCACAGCACCCTGAAGATTAAACAGACATATTCCATAGTTACTAGCATTATATTATATTTATATGATATTTCAGTGCCCCTGAATTCAGCTTATGGGTATGTTCTTACCTGCTTCCTCCGCATTCTCCCTGTGTCTATCATATAGCTGTAAATCTTCCTGTGTGTGCATGCTGTGACAGGAAGATCTGATGTTTACCTCTAATTCTATTTTTTCACTTACAGGAACTTGGTGTTTTTTTGAACCACCCAAATCTATCAGTCATCACTGTTTCAGAATTATGAAAGGCTGTCCAGCACACCACACTACCATGCAAGGCCACCAGCACTCACACATAAGAAGCAGGAAAATAATTTTTTGCCTCTGTGTAGAGTAATGTCAGAGCCATCAGGTTTTTTGCAGCAATGTTTTCTTCATTTCTAAATTTGAAATTTGCCAAATGGTTTCTGCTAAGTGTCATGGACGAGTTGTGGTGAGCTCCAGGCTTACATCCACCACAAGGAACTGGGTTAGCAAAACCTGCTATTTAAGCTACTTAAGCTAACCTTAGATTTTCTGATGAGACATTCTTGTTTCTAAAAGCCATGCATGCACTTGGTATAACAACATGCTTATGCAATGAGACCTTGTGGCGTGGCTCTGACTAAAGTGAAATACTCGGTAACTCCCTCTCTTCCAGCTGTGAGTCTGTTCGTGTGGATCTCCTGCCATGAGACAACATGTTTGGGGCATATAAACTTTTTCCAACATCATGTTCCTTTGCTCCAATGCGAAGTAATGCTGAGGCAATATCAGATGATCTGGGGTTATGCCAATAGATGTTTTGATTGAGCAATCCAGCCTGCTACAGAGTCAGAAATACCATCAGCTGCCTTCCAGCTCATGCAGACAAGTCACCTCAAGCACTGGCAGGTCCCTCCCAGAAGCTGCACTTTCCTCCTGTCCTGGCCACAGTCTCTGGGATTCTCCATTCAAACAGGCTGCAGGCTGTGGCTTCAGCCTGTCAGGTAGGTCACAACCTGCAATGAGGAGTGCTGGAGAAGCTTTGTAAGGACTTGTGGCCAGAATGTCCCCCAAGAGGGGCACCAGCACAGGACAGACCTGACAGTCAGGCTTACTGGGCAGCAGAGCCACTCCTCACCTGGGAGCCAGCAGGGACAGGCAGGGAGAGCTGTGGTCACACTGGAGATCCAGTACAGCCTGCTTGGTGGACACCAGCGCCCTTGGAAGGAGGACGGCTCCAACAGAGCTGAGGGGCTGGAATGGAGGTGTGCAAAGCACCAGGGAGTAAAGGAGACTCACCTAGCACTGCTGAGAAGTCGTCTGGGAAATGCTGTCACAGCCCAGCAGTACAGCTTGGTAAAAAAGGATTCCGAGAGGTGAGCAGACGCTGAGCTGAGACCACTCTCCAAGTCTAGCAAAGAAACGCACAGCAAACACTGCCATGAGGGGGAAATGTGTCCCGGCTCAGTTACTCGTGAATGCTGTCCTAGGAAGCGCAAATCTGCTTCAAACCCCTGTTCCTTCCTAATTTGATTGTTACAGTGAATTCTCCCCAGGAGCAAACAGCAGTCACCCCCCTGACACCTCGGTGATGCAAACTGCCATGACAGGTGCCTAAGGCCAGCAGCCTCCTGCTCTGTGCACTCCACAGGCCGTTAAGTTTAACACCTTCCTACCTGCTCACAGGGCCAGCTGGCTGCAAGACCATTTCTTCCCCTGTGCCATGGTCTTAACAGGTCCCTCCAGCTGGAGTTAGGAAGATGTGGAAGGAGGAAAACCAGGGGCAGGTGCCAGCATTCCTGCAGAAGTCAGGATTTCCTTGGAGGAGCCTCATGTGGGGGCAGAGAACACAAGTAGCTTTTCCAAAGTACCAAAGGGCTGAGAGATACTCCAAGGCAGTTAGATGCCTTTGAAACTGTCTGCTCAGATGCTTTTAAAACTATCTGGGGCACTGTGGAACCTGCTACACAGCTAGGAAAACTTTTAAGAACTTGAGATATATATATATATATATATATAAAAGATATATATCAAAGGAGACTGTTTTTTCTTAGGTGTTGAAGTTTGCATTAGTAACGTGGTCCATACAAACTGGTAAGCTACGTGCAGAAAACAGAGGTAGACCATCCTAGGAGTGAAATGCAAGATTTAACTTCTGCTTCGTGTGTTTTGGCTTCTTTTTTTTTTTTTTCTTGCACAGACATTGGGCATTGCAGCAATCCAGACTAACCATGATCTTTTGGTACTACCAGACTTCAGGGAAAGAAGGCTGCATGCTTGGTGCTACTTCTTTAATCCTGGTGCTGTGATTCTCTGGCACGGTTAGTGAAAAAACTAAAAAACTGAAAACATACATGGAAATGACTGCTGTGGGAAACCAAGCTCTCAGAACCTTTGGGGTTTTTTGTGGTTTTTTTGTGGTCTTCTTTTTTTATTAGTTCTACCTTGAGCTGCTTTTTGTGAAATAAGATCCATTCTTTGGATTATAGGCAGAAATTGGCGGGGGGGGGGGGGGGGGGGGGGGGCGGGGCACAGCAAAACAAAGAAATAGAGTGTACAAGTCACATGAGCCACCGCAACGGAAAAACTCTTAGGTATTGGTGAGTTGTCAATTTTACAGACTCATCTGAAATTCAGCTGCAAGGAGCAGCCAGATCTACATGTAAATCTGAACCATATTATGGTAAGTATCAGTGAAAAAGCATCAAAGTGACAGGAGACCTCATGATGCCCATGGCTTCTCCTGCTGTGGATTGTATTGGACCTCAGCATCTTTTGGGTGCAAAAACAGACTTACTGGACAAAAACATAACATATTTACTGCGCTGTTTGACAGAGGTTGTGTAAAAGGGGTCTGTGCTGATAGAACTAAAACTGTTGCTGGCTAAGATTTGCAGTGCTGCTCTTTTTTATTGTTCCTTGGACCTGCATTGTAGTAATTCTCATTTTAGCATCCGAGGAGCTTTTGGTGTGGCTTTTGTAGGGGAAACACACTCCCTGGTAAAATTAGTGATTGAAATGGCTTCCTTGTGGATGAATGGGAACAGACCTTTCCAGACAACAAAGATGTTATCTTAGGAATATAGTTAGTATTCAGTAAACTGCTCCTAGCCTTAATAAATGTAGGCAATAGGTTTCAGCTAATTTGATAGTTAATTTAAAAGCAACATGCATGGCTTTGCATATCAGATGTGAGTTCCTTTTTGGTCTGGGTCAATAGTGACAATATTATGCATTTCATGCCTATTGGGAGTCACTTGGCATTTTCTATTCTATTGTTAGGACAAAACCCTCTGCATCATGACATTCCTTTTTGTGAGCCTCTCGTGCAAAGCTGTCAGTTTGAATTGGCACCATTATTACAATCACAGTGAGACTGTCATGAGCAAACGATTTCTCCTCAGTGTGGCTTTTATGGTTAGCAAGTGCAGGTAGCCACAGTCCACTGTCTTGTGCCCAAGCAAAGGATTTCCTCATCCCTCACACCTTATTGCACTGAGATGAAAATTCTTTGGTCTTGTGCTGCTCTGGGATGTCGTGCAATGTGCACAGTCTCCTCAAAACCCTCCTCTTGGAGCAGCCTGCCTGGCAGCAGCCTTCTCTAACATGTGCCTTATTCGCATGTCCCACCTGAGCTGGAAGGTTTATATGCACTGTATAACACAGGGAAAGAGAAAGCAGAGTCTGAGCACAGGAGTAGTTAAAGTTTATTGCTGTCTTTTCTCCTTTGCTCTCCCTTTTATCCTGTTGAGAGCAGTCCCTGCCATTCCTGCACTTCCCAGCCAGCCCCTAATCTGACTATTCAAAGGGAAGAAAACAGAAAACCTACCTGAAACAGGAGCTCGCAGGCAGATGCACTGACACCGGAGAGTCACAACGCAGCAGCACTGGCAGCAAATGGGAGGAGATGAAATGACACATCAAGGCAAATGCTAGCTCAGCTCACATGGTCCAGTAAAATCATGGAGTAATCTAATCGTACGCAGCCAGTGAGCACATCTGTCTGCACAAACAGCAGGGGCCAGACAACACACCACCTCATCCACTTCTGTCTTGCGGTGCTCTCAAGCCCCAGACGCAGAGCCTCTTACGCCGCAGGAGCTTCACTGCTCGTCTGAATCCGCAGCAGACTTCCAGGTACAAAGGTTTCAGGAACAGGGAAGCTACCTAGTCCCTAGCAGAACACTTTGGGAAGTCAGACTTGTTACTGGTCCAAAGCAGAGCGCTCTGCTGCTTCCTTCTCCAATTAATTTCCAGCAGGGATACGTACTCACCTCTGTGCAAGCCGCTCCTCATCAGCTGCTCAGGAGCAACAGCATGGCATTCTCTTCCCTGCTCTTTATCCTCCAGCACAGAGAAAGCAAGACGTAATTAAACATGTCCTAATAGAACGGGCAGGCTGTGGTGATGAAGCTGGGTTTCTTCTGTTAGATATGATTGATTCTATAGGTGACACCGGTGTAGTCAAGGTATGGAGAGAGACCTGTTCTTTTTTTTTTTCAGATTACTGTACTCATCAGTGTACAGTAAAGTACAAATGGATGTGTGCAGCTATTATTTGCACCGGAGGCGTGTCCAAAGGTAGCATATACTGGATGTTGCAAACATTGGGGAACTTACTAATTTTATAAACATGAACCCAAGGTGTTCCCCTCAGTGGGTGAAGTGGGGCAGCTGGTGTCAGACCTTTAGGGAGGTGCAAGGTCGGGGCAGTGTCCCTGCATCTCAGTCCCTGCCTGGCCAACAGCTCACTCCCAACTGCAGGTGTCTTAGTAGCTAGAGGAGTAAAGTAACTCCATTTGCAGGTTGGGAGTAACGTGCTCTACAAAGCAAGGCTAACCACAGCCTTGCCTGCTGGTACAGGTGACTGGCTGTGCCAGAGAGAGCAGCTGTATGGATCATTCCTTTAATTTCTAATAGCTCCGCTAAACAGCTAGCATCATCATGCTCTTTATTCTGGCAATATAACTTGTTGCCAGGTATGAAGTGAGCAAAGAGTCCATAGGGATCTAGAAAACATCACCCGTCAGGAATGACTGAAAAATATACATGGTCGTTTTATTATTAAAATGGAAAAAAAGGAAAAAGTAAATGGGCATAAAATCTGCAAATATGTAAAAAAAAAGAAAACCAGAAGCAAATCCTGATGCAAATAGGAAGGGAGTAGCTGATTCTCCCTGTTCTCTGTGCATAGGGCAAGAACTAATCATCTTAGATAGCATCAGGAGAGGTGAGGATCAGACGCTAGGGAAGCTTTGTAGTGATAAACAGTTAAATGTGGATTAGATTGTCTGGAGAGGCTGGAATTTTCCTGCTGAGGGTTTTCAGGAGCCAGTTAGGCATAGCTTTTTCAGCAGTTTTGCAGGTCATACTGGTCCGGACCTGGTAATTCTCTAGGTCTTTTCAGCTCTCTTTCCTGTGATTACAGCCTCACCTAGCTTGGCTGTAGCTGGGCTGGGGATCCTATTCCACCTAGAAACTGTAACAAAAGGATTTTGTCATCATTTAGAAATACGCTCATCATCTTTGCTAATTACCATAAACTTTGCAATTTAGGTAAGCTCAGAATAGTTGTGAACCCCTCTAGGAGGAAAAGCATTTGTATGATACTTTTGTGATTCATCTTAAGCATAAAGAAAAATAATTTAATAAATGATAAACATGTAACTGTTTATCTCTTGACAAGCATGTCACCTCTCATGTCTTTTCTCATCATAAGACAAATTAGCCTGATGCCTGTGCCATCTCTTTTCCTAGTTTTCTTTCAGTGTATTGTCAGGATCCTCTTTCCGAGGGCTGTGATAGGTATCTGGTGTCCTTAATGTCCTCCTGCCTGGGACAGACTTTTTATTAGGTTCAAGTAGAGCCAAGCCAGGACCTGCCTTGAAAAAGTCTCTTTCCCCACCCTACCAGGCTGTGAGCAGCAGGGAGGTGCCACCTAGTTTGTGGGGCTCTGGAGCCTCCCAAAGGGCTTTAGGATTGAAAACATCCCCATCACACTGCACTCCAGGTCTGCTCAGGAGATAATATTAGACATCCATGACCATTAGAGCCTGCCAGATTCTTCGTGAGTAATGACAAGGCACTGGCAGAAGTCACTGGTGACAAACGCTGGCTGTCAGACTGGGAAAGAAGTTTGCTTCCCACCAGCAGAAATGCTGCCTTTTGTAGCCCAAAGTGCAATGTTTTTCTTAAGGTTTAGCCTAAGATTTTCAACTTCTGTTGCCTCATTTTCCCTTTGGAGGCTTTACTGTATGACAAGGTCTCCTCTTTGTATAACCAACAGTCCGAGCAAAGCAATCTGTGTTGGTGAGCCATCTACCTCACATTGTGTAAGCCCCAAACTTGTGCTTAAAATTGCCACTGTCCTACTGTGAAGACAGGGTTTTTTTATCCCTGTCCTTGCCATCCTTGCCAAATAACCAAATCACTCTTTTCAGAAGGAGCCCTGCTTCAGGCTCTCTCAAGTTTTCACATCCATTTCCATGTCTTTTTCCTAATTATCTTCTAGAGCTGCTGATGCACATCCAAAACAGTGCTCAGTGAAAGCCTCAAACTCCACTCCTGGGTGTTCCAAATGGCCAAGCACCTTCCTGTTTGCTTTTCCTTTGGGTGGAGGCTCATGCTTGTGTGTTGGTCCCTTGTTCTACTGCTTTCGCAAAAACTTTTTATGGCTCTCTTACGGGAAGGGCAGTGGCTGCAATCACCAGTCAGCATGGGATGGAAGACAGACTCTGATGGCATTACTGAAGCTGGGACAATCTAGTCTCCCCATATTGGGTGACTGGAAGGTTGTAAAGAGGCTAGAAAACTACTGGAAATCTCCTGCCTTGCACAACATCACATTCCTCAGCTCCAGCAGCCAGCTTCATCTTGTCTGGTCCCTTCCTGCTAAACTGCCTCTCCCAGGCCAGGGTTTTCTTATTGGGTTCCCCATTTACCATACATACCTGGCAGCTGGTACCCTGGCATGTCTGTGATGGGTTATTTCACAGTGCTTTCTGGGACTCTCCTTTTGCAGCGTGCCTGGACTCTGCAGTCCACTCTGCAGTCTCAAAATTCTGCAAACGTGTGTTTCTTTCCTTCCAGTTTGGCTCAATTTCTGTTTGGTATCTACTTACAGCTTGTTGCCAATTGCTCACACCGATAACACTCCTTGGCCTCAACCCCGAGCCTATATTAGGTTAGTTTTTGCTATACTCCTTTTCATTCACAAAGAACGTGCATAAAGGCTGCTTTTCCCTGCACCTACAGCAAGCAGAGGAAAACAGGCAGCTTTACACCTAAGCCTCTGCTGCTCCATCTGTGTGTGAGCTCTGTTCAATTGACCGGACAAGTTCATGGCAGAAGATCGTTCTTAGATACACAGCAACTATGTCTGTCTCACAAGACCCTGGTCTGCAAATGGTTGGAGGCTGGAAGGGTGTCAGGAAAAGTGCCACAATTCATTTTCCCTGCTTCTTTGCTCTTCCACAGGCCTTAGCACCTGCTGAGGACACAATACTGAGCTGGGAGGTTATGACCTTCCTAAGTTCCTGCTCCCTCTCAGAGGTGCACAGACCGTTGCTTTTCTCACTCTCCCATCCTTTTCACATAACATACATATAGCTCAAGACAGCTGCAAATGCTGCCCTGCTCCAGGCTGTTGCTTGTCGGTGGAGGCTGAGGTTTCTCCAAGTCAGGTCTTGCTCAGGACATTACATACAGTCAGTGTCTCGGACAGTGGCTTCTGTTGTTTCAGTGATGACTAAACAGTGTGGGAGTTTGGGTTGCTCCCGGTGGTTAGCCTGAACAGCCCGCAGAGGCACATTGCATCCTTCAGCAGGCTCTGAGGTTTCCTACACACCCAGCTTGCGGCGTCCAGCCTGAGACCACCACGTCCTCTAATCAATGCAGCAGTTCTTCAGTGACTAGGCTTCTCTGTCAGAAAATTGTGGCTGAATTCATGCACTTGTAGTCAGACAGTCCCATCTAAAAAAATTCAGCCGGGCCATCTCGTAGTGGAAGTAAGACTTTTTCCAGGGGCATTAGCTGTGGGATCTCCAGAGTTATAGCCACATTAATCATGAATTCCCCAAGAAACTGCCCTACCCCATTAAATACATTGGCATATTTTTTAATAAGGTCACCTGCCTTGTGTCGGCTGAGATGGAGTAATTCCCACTTTCATTACCAGTTTGATCAATTTAATATCCAGCGTGCTCGGGGACTGAACTCAAGTGATGCCACTGTGTGTACAGCATGAAATTTGTGGTGTTTTACCTCCTACTCGATTGGGTCTAAAAGCACACCATGTCTGTCCATGTCCCCCTGCTTTACCTTTCTCTTGCAAAGGTGATCCTTGCTCTCTTTTCCCTCAGCTAGCCCTGCTGTCGCCACACCAACGTGCAAAACTCTGTAGTCAGTTGGCGACCTATGGCTGAAGCCTCTGCAGGTTCTCACTTTCTGTTGGGACTTGACTGCTTCCACAGGGACACCAGGAGGGTGGTCCTCTTCGTGGTGGCTGCCTGGTCTTAAGTATCATGTATTTCACCCTGGTTTCAGTTGCATAGACGCTGGGGTTGTGTATCAGCTCTTTCTGGCAAAACTGTTGCAGGCCACCATACTGTCCCCAAGCAGTCTGTCCTTGGCATTCAGTAGCCAGCCCCTTCTGCCCCATGGTGATGACCTCTGCTATGGCAGCAGGACCTGCTTTACCATGTGGGGCCAGCAGCTGTGCTGGGGCTTGTAGAGTAACCTCTGTGCTGTCTGCAAAAAGAAAACAGTCCTTTTGACTCTTATTACCCGGCCACTTAAACCCAAAATGTTGGGTTTGGGTTTTTTTCATCTAATTAGTAGTGACAAATGACTGTCATTGGCTCCTTTGGGTTAGGCTTTGGTCCCTTGCAACCCAGCTGATTTAGAGGTTTTCCCTCTGGGCAACAAGAAATAGCAGCGTGGCCAAGCCATGAAGAGCAGGGGAGTGACAGATACGTTCCAAAGCCCAGACTAGATTAATGTAAATATTATAAGCTTTCTTGGGAAAAGAATGACCCTATTTTTTAGCAGATTATTTTTACCAATAGTCTTCTGCACTGTTACTTAATGCTTAAGGTTTTGGGGAGCATCCTGGCTAGCAGCATCTCAGAAAAAAAATTCTGTGGCCAGATGAGTGCATTAGAGAGACCATTTGTAATTTACTCAGCTCTGCAATCTATGGAGTAGTAATAAAGCAAACTTCTGCCTACTAAAGCACTGAGAACTTACGGGGGGCGGCGCGCAAAACCAAAAAGCCCACCAAGACTCCAAATACAGGCAGAATTTAGGATCCACTGACAACCAGTCTCTGAATTGAGCCAGGAGCCCCTCAGTTAGCCCTCCGCCCCCTGGTTACACAAAGCGTTCACCGCCTGCTCCACAGCATCCCAGCTCCCAGCACGCCGCGCTGGACCGCGATGCTCGGTAATGTCATCCATCGATCCGTGACATGTCACATCCAGCCATTAGGTCGCTGCCCGCCTGCCGAGCCGCATCATCACCGGGTATCGCGATTCAGCCGACGAAGGTCCCCCCTCCCAGCCGCAAGCCTCTCCGCTGTCGTTTGTCCCCTGTGCCACTGGATGGCAATGCTGACTAACGTATCGCCGACGTTTCGGGGCCGGGAGCAGAGACACCGGGGTGAGGAGGAGGATGAGGAGGAGGGTTGGCAGACGGGCAGGGGCAAGGCAGCAGCGGGCACCCTCGTGCCAAGCGCGTGGGAAGAGCATCCCGCTGGGACATCGCACCTTGTGCTGTTACTCCCAACCAGCCAGGGGATGCACGAAGCACAGGGGGGTGATTCCTCAGCACACCCACAGCTGGAGGACTTAAATCATGGAAAACTAATATTCGGTTTGGAGGTTTTAAGTGTAGGAAGGGGTTGCCGGCAGGGGTGACTAAGAGTCATGGATTGGCTGGGCTTGCTAGAAATTGCCCAATTTTTATACTTAAAAACTGTACTTACACTTTGTAAAAACGACTTTGTAAGCATGGCATTGCTGGGCTCAATGACTATTCAGTGAACTCATTTGAATGTGCATAGACAGGGCTTGCTTGAACTGCTGCATCAAAGAGAAATGCTGAAATGAGTCATTTGTGAATCACGGCTTATTTTCTGTTGTTAGCTCATCTGGAATCCCATGGTGATCAAACAGCCTTTTACAATGTGTTAATACATCGCTACTCCATGTGTTTAGCAACAGCTCAGTTCCAATAAATTGTAGGTAGTCACCCATTATAAAGAGGTAGTGTTTTCTGCTGTGTGTAAACCAGCTGGGACAAACTTGGAGATGAAAACACATGCGAAAATTCATGCTGTTCCACACACTCTCTTCCGTGCTGCTTCCACTCCTATTTCATACATGGTTTCTGTCTCTTTGCTTGCAGGACACAGTCCAGCCAGAAGAGATTGCCTGCAAGGGTGACTGCTCCTGTCCTCCAAGAAGGGCTGTGGGCAGCCTCTCCAGCAGCAGCCAAGCTACTTTCCAGGCACAGGAATGGAAGGGAGACTGGGAGAAAAACACCATCGGCAGCAATTTAAGGTAAGGTCTTTGTTTCCAAATTGGTGGTTGACCCCATCCTACACTTTCAGCTCCATGGGCTGGAGAGCTTGACCCAGACTGTAGTCAGATTCAGGAACTGATCTGCCTAAACTCGGCGGGGAGGGTAATCACCACCACCACCTTTTTTTTTTTTTTCTTTAACAAACTGAATCAGTCCAGCAGGTCTGCAAAAAGTTGAGAAGTCTGAGGAAGAGGGTGTGAATCCCTTAAAGCTGCTATTGTCATTGAACTCTCCATGGTGTGAAACCACAGCCTGAGGTGCTGAGCTTCTCCCTGGAGCAACTGGGGCTCAGGAACCAATTCCCTTCTGCCAGCTCTTTTATTGGAGTGAGCGGCTGGAGATGGAAACATCTTCAACCAGCACAGCAAGCTTCACCACAACCCATCTGTCAGTGCCCTAAGCCCTGTCTGCTTGTATATGAGTTACATGGCCGTGAAGGCCAAATACTCCATGCCATCAGCTACTTAGACTTCTTCTGTCACACATAATTGTAGCTCAAAGGTCCTGAATAATTGCATTCATATTGGGCCTGATCCAGCCCCCAATAATAATCTTAATAATGCTGCTCTTAACCAGCCACATGAATCCCTTTCAATCCTCAACACAGGCTCAGTCATGCTGTAATTCAGTAGAGGAGGCCATTCACTGTGGGGCTAATTTAGTTTAAAATGCAGACAGCCTATTTATGGGACAATTTTTTGTTCCTGCTCTAAATTCTTATGCTCAATCAACAGCCTGTAAACCGGGTCAAGCCAACACATGACCCATTAGCGTAAGCAGTTGGGGCTTACAGCCCTTAGAAGCTGTATTTGCGCTGTGCTCCCTCACAAGCAGGATATATCCCCCATTTAGCTAATGGGCCCTCTTCTAGGGGAAAAATATAGAAACCCTTTTCCTGCACTGGAAATCAGGCTCACACAATCACAGGGTTGAGCTTGACCCCACACTCACCTGCTCAATTAGCCACCAGCTTCTGCAAGCGATGCTGGCCTTCTGAAATGAAGGAACACCGCTTCCCCACCGTGCAGGAAGAGCACAAACGAAGGGAAGCTTGAAGAGCTTCACACCATTGATGTGAAGGCTATTCTCCCACCATTTGTGCTGCCACTAATGGGATTCCCAGGAACACAGGGAAAGGCTTTCCTCCTGGGAAGGCTCCACATGAGTACTGGACTATGAACAAAGCTCAGGTTCCTCAATAGGTCTGAACAGAGATTAAGAATTAGCTTATTCTCAAGTTTTGAAACAACCCACGGCATGCAAGACCAGGCAAGGGGTTAAGACATGCCCATCTCCAGCAGGAAAACAGGCAAATGTCTTGGGTCCTTGCACAGGACAAGTCCCCTGATCTAAGTACCCCCTTCCTTTTTTCTCTAGGGTTATTCTTAAGGTGGCTGCCTGACTTTAGCAGCAAGCCTTATGAAGAGCTTTGGTGGGGCAACACAATACAGCACCGGGGGAAGGGAAGAATGGAAACAGAACAAGAAATGAGGGGAAAGGGGAGTGAAAGATGCCTTTTAGGACAGCTTCTCCTGGCACAGGGAAACTGTGGCCTTAGGGGCCCAATTTACCTTCGACAAGGGAGGCTGGCCTGGAAGAGCTGGTGAAAAGAATAATAAACACTCCAGGTGGGAAACAAAAGCAGGGCATCCCCACCCACCCATAAATATAGGCAGGGCATGCCTACATCTACATCGCCTACAGCTGGGGCCATCTGTCTAAAAGCAGGGAAGGGTGTCAGGAGAGGAGGGCCTGTTCCAGGTTAGCGAGGTTAAGTGTGAAGCAGGTGATGCTGATTCTGGGGCATGTGATAGCCTGTCTGCATTTGCATGCCATATTTTTCCAGTGACATTTGCAGAGTGCGTGCATGTGTGCGTGTGTTTTTTCTGAATAGCCCCAAATAAACACCACACCCCTCAGACATGCGCATCTCTTACAAGTTTTGAAATAAGTACTGACAGCTGGAGACTGTCTCAAGGAAAGGAGATGCACTTCTGCAGAGCCCGTTTATACCAGGAGCTCCGACAGAGTAAATCTCACCAAAACTCAGGCTGGTTGTGTTTCCTTCCTCTTTGTCCAGGTGTCACCACAGCCCTGCACCCTTAGGCAACTCACTTCATTCCTTTATGTCCCAGTTATCTTGAAGATACGGGACAAATAATGCCACCTACTTCACAGAGAATTATTTACGGTTTCTCTTAGTTTTTTCCTAAGTTTTTATGCCGAATTTCTTCTGCCTTCGCCTTTGAAGAGCACAGGGGTTTATATTGCAATCCTGATGTAGAGATACAGATGTGTATTTCCCACTAATACTGTATTGCCTGCCCAAGTTGTCAATCTGACCCTTTGAGAGCCTAGAATACTTCAAATGCTTTATTTTTATTTCTTATCTGTAAGGCTCTTTCCAGTCTACTCTTCACGTATGCTGGGAGATACAGGGATGTAGAAAAGACGATAATAAATGTCATGACTTCAGGAAGTGGTGCTTTAAAAACATTAGTCACTTTGCATAAAGTGGCCAAAGAGGGCAATTCTGGCATCAAAGGGGGCTAGGTAAGGTGTGGAAATCGCATGGCTCGAATTGAGGTCAGGCTGTGGGGTTGCGTTGTCCAGGCTGCCCTGGCAGAGCAATCCCACGTCCAAGCCCGGTGTTTGTGCTGCTAAAGGAAGGTAAGTCTGGGTTGTTCTGCCACTGAATTTCCCAAAAAGGAGACACACAGGGGCGCCAAAGACTTAGGAAAAAGAAAGCTATACCTGAGCCTTTTTCTGCATGGCTAGTTGCTGGGCAGGCTCCTCACCCTGCCAGGTCGGAGGGCTCTGCTCCTGCTCGGGAGCGGAGGGTGTTCAGGGAGCAGCTTATCAGCCCGGGCCTCATTCCATTTGCAAACGCGCTGAGGCTTCGCAATCGTTTATTCTCGCCCGGTGTCACCCGCCTGGGTGGCTGCTGGCTGCCCACAACCCTGTGGAGCCCCGGGAGCTGCTGCCAGCTGGGGGTCCCTGTGTGCCCGGGTGTGGGGGCCTGGTCCCCACCAAGGCTGGTGTATCCATCGCTTTGGTCCTCCTTGCACAGTGCTCGCCACAACAGCCCCAAAGTTGCTCGGAACAAATTTCCCAGCTAAATCTGGAAAAGCACCGTTGTATCAGGATGATAATACCACCCTTTGGAAAATAAAGTGTTTGCTGTCCAGTGTCCAAGTAACTGCACGCTTTCTTTGCTGGGCGTGATGGTGGCGGTCAGCATCTCTGTTCGGGCAGCTTGTCCTTATGGGCTGAACCTGGTGTGGTGGTGGCTGCAGCTGCTGTGATGAAGGCCAAGGTGAAAATCCCCAGGACGACTGTAATGTGGGTGCATGTCAGCCGTAACCTCCACCCGCACACTCGTTTCCCTGCAACATAGGGAGGAGGCTAGTGTAAGGGCGATTGCATCAGCTCTCGACTGCCATTAGGATATACATATAGCGGGCTGGTATTTCTTCAGTGGCTATATGGAATGATTATACTGGATTATCCAGTATACGGCCTGCTCTTTCACTCACTTCCAGAGGTTTTGCTCCATAGTTGTCAGGGAGGCGGGTAGGACATGTTGGTATAAAACACCACATAAACACAACTAAGCCAAGCAAACTAGATCCATAGTATAGGCTGACATAGAAAAAAAACCCATGCTGTTCCCTGTTTTGTTTTGTTTTGCTCTCCACCAAGTGATATATCTTAGTGACAAGTTGCTCTAGCCATACAGCATTGCTTTTAATACCGTACAGTGTCGTGGGGTGTAGGCATGTGGTAGGACAATGGCTAGAGCTAATGTTAAAGGCTAAATGCATTGCAGCTGCATGCAAGCTGGGCTAGATTAAAGACTACAGCCCTGGAAGCTTCTTGTTAAAAAAATTACTTTAGAAGTTTTTTGTGCAGATTAATTTTGTTTTGGACAACAGAGCCTCCAACAGTCATTTTCCGGTAATATGGCTTTTCGTAATTATTCAACACTTTCAAATATATGCTTTGCAGACAGCGGTTCCAATGTTAGCATAGACATATCAAAGTAGATTTTATATAAACTCTGCTGTGGGTAATACCAGGCTTTGTTTTTTAAACATGCCTTGGAATTATTAGCATGTTTTATTCAATGCACTAAAGAATGAAATTCCACTTCCAATATATCATATCATGCCGGGATGGATGCAACATCAAAGTATCATTAGAGAAATTGAGAATTGCAAACGTGGGTGTCCAAGTTTAGCTATCAAAGGGTACAATCAGGCACCTGACTGGAAATTACCTGTTTTATAGAGATCCTGATCACCTGCTGCTCCTCTTAATATCACTTTCCCGGCAATGGGACAAGTTGTCACCAGCAGTAGGAGGAGCGGATACCAGTCTGGTCATTAGTTCAGTCCCAATTCTTGGTTTCCTTCCCTTCCCTTTCCTTTCCTTCCCTTGATCTCCAGCAAACCAGCTGCAAGACCTTGGGGAAATTCCTTATCTTCCCCTTGCATCAGTTTACTTATCTGTAAAGCAGATAAACTAATAACACTGCACCTCTTGGGGGTTTGTTGAAGCTTATTATACAGTAGCGAGTGCTCTGAGAGGGAAGTCATTATAAAAATGACAGCATTAATGTGACATGAAGGTAACATGAAGGAGCCCCATTCTGCTCCATGCAAGTCAGTGGAGCTCTGTTATTTGCTTTAGCAGAAGCAGGGATTTGGCCTATGCTTAAATGACTTGCATTTGTTTTTCTTCTTGAATGCTAACATGTAGTTACGAGATACCATTACAAGGAAAGCTCATTCCTGCCTATGTGTAAATATTTAGCAGCTGAATAGGTGTTATTTAGCAGGGCACAGTTTCTGAGGATGTTAGTACAGACTCATTCTAAGCTGCTACAGATCAGAAGATACACTGAAATTACCAGATCAAAATCCTTCCCATATAAGTGTACACATACAGAATTTATTTTACTGGGCAATTAAATGTGTAAGATAAATATCCCTGGGGGAGGAGGGTTGTTTGAGGTTTTATGGCATATCTTATTATGGGCTCAGTTTCGAAATCTTAATCCAAGCAAAACTCCCCACGTAGAGACTTAACACTAGAGCACAACTTTGTGTTTCGTACTCAGGATCTGTGCAGTTGGGTGGATATGTGCAGTTGCATCAGTGGATTTTAGGGCAGGGGGGAGTGAAGGCAGTGAAGCTTTGCCTAAAGAAAAACAGCCTTTCCTAAAACGTTGATATTAGCAATAATGCTTTGATCAGGCAGGTCATGTTGAAGGACCTTAGGTAATATACTCTTTTCTGGATTTCACATGACAACTTTACTGATGAAAAATTAAAAAGAAATGTCAAATAAAACTTATTTGTAATTATTTTTGGGCAGCATGGTCAGTGAAACTGCAATCTGCTGCAGCTATGAGATCATTGGCAAAAGAGTTGCCTGTGTTTCAAATGCAAAAGCTTTTTTAGATGTCATGTGAGCAGTCAGAATTGCCCAGAAAATACTCCAATTTTATGTCCCACCTGCAAATGCAACTATTTTCTTAAAACTGGGTGGATTTTTCTGTTTAGGAAATGAAATGTACAACAGAAGTGGATAGGTTGGAGTAAATAAATAATCAGATCTTGACATGCTTATGGTGGTTTCTTTTTCTAAAGACAAAAGTGCCTGGTGGCTTTAGCATGGATTTATTATGCTTTACAAAAAAGAGAAATTCCTCACAAACATTTGTATTTGAGACCGTACACCTGCTCCCTGAGTTATCCCAAAAAACAAGCTGAAGCACAAAGGTTTACTGCACCCATGCTTTTATTCATAGGGATGATCTTTTTAGGAGTTCTTTTTCTGGAGATGGCAATGACTGTACCTAGCCTTAAAGGGTCTAGGTTGAGAAAGAATTATCTGGGGAAGCAGAATGTACCTGTTACATTTCCGTAGGACACCTACAGCATGGGAATTTGGACCGTGTGGTTGCTCATGCAAATACCGGCCAGTCCTTAGGAGCTGGATTGCATTGGCACCACAGTGTGCGCTCAGTTTTAACTCCCAGTTACTTCCCGGGTTTGCTTGTTTGGTTGCTTAGTGTAGTTAGTTTAGCAAAAAAATATTCAAGGAGCAGGTGAGACCCACGTCCGTCTTGGAAAAACTTTCCTTTTCTTCCTCCTCCCCCCCCCAAAAAAAAACAAAACCCAACAAACTTTTCATCTCGTTTCCAAAAAGTTGCACTCAGACGCCCCTCCTGCCCCTTCATTTGGCATTGGAGAGAAAAAAAAAAAGAAGCTATTTATATGCAGAGCTGATTTCTAAACTGATCAGCCCCCTAACAACATTCTGGGGCTTCAAACGCCGCCGGGGTCCTGGGGGTCTCTGAGCAGGGACGGCAGCCAAGGATGCGCGGAGAGGTACCGCAGTGCCGTACTCAGGGAACAGCATCCTCATCCTCCTCCTCCCGCTCCACGCGTGAAGCCCCGCATCCCCCCCCAAAGCGCGTCCCAGAGCAAAGTGGCGACAGGGGGAGGGAAGGGGAGGGAAGGAGCATTTGTTTCGTGAGGTCCCGGGAGCGGCTGAAGAGACCTGTTGCACTCGGTGAGCTTCTCTCCCGTGGGAAACGGGCTTGAAAGAAAACAAACTGCGCTAAAATGAATAGCCGGGAGACAGCACGGTGGACAGGCGGGTCGCAGGCAGGTTTCTTCTCTTACCCTTTCTTTCCCCTCCTTCACACCATCCTCCTCCACAGCATCCCAAGCCGCGCAGGGGGAGGGCTTCCCCGGGTCCACCGGCGAGAGGGCTGAGGCCGCTCCGCCCCGGGAGCCGCCCTCCCCCCCCCCCCCGCGCAGCAGGGCATAAGAACGAGACACAGACCCCTAAATTCACCGAGGAACAACCTCTCCGCTAACAGCCGACCTGCAGCCCCTCCCCTTCTCCGGCATCGGCACCCCAAAACTAATTGAATCCTACTGGACCGCAAAGTGCGAGGCGAGGAAGGGCGGGGAGTGTCTATTTTCTTCTTGGTTTTTTTCCTTTTTGTCTTGGCTTTGTAGAATTCGGCGTGTCGGGCTTGTGGTGTTTTCTTTTATATATATGTTCTGCCGCTTTCTGCCTTTTTCCTTCTGCTCCCCCCTCTGCCCAAAGGTGTGCCCGGCAAGACGCCTGGTCCTCAGGGAGGAGGCGAACCCCATCCCGGGGGCAGCCGCTACCCCCCACCCCGGTAAAGCCAAAGCAGACCCACCCCGACCTGCACCTCTTCTTTCTCCCTCCGAGGCCGGGAGTTCAACCTGGGCAGGGGACGGGGGAGGCTCCCTGCCGGGGAGGGTCCCTCCCGACCCCGCCGGGGGACAAGCCCACCCCGCAGCCCCGCGGAGCTGCGCCCCTGCCCACCCCGGGGCTGGCTGGGCTGCCCCTGCCCCGGCCGGCCACTGACAAAAAATTAATTTAAAAAAAATGAATACATATTTCTGTGTCAGCGAGGCGGTGGAAATGATCTGCGCCAAGCCTCTCCCCAGCCGGATGGCACTGGGGCTGGGGCAAGGAGAAGCAGCAATACGGGGAATAACCGGAGCCGGGTTTCTCCCCCTGCTCCTGCGGGCTCGCCCCGGGGGCAAGGCAGCACAAGCAGGAGGGAGAAGGAAGGATCTGGCCGGCAGCTGGGGATACTCCCGGTTCAGGGGTGTAAGGTCGGTAACAGACCGGCTGGGGAAACTCGACGGTGGGCAGGAGAAAGCCCCCCCCCTCCCCCGAGCATCTCTTCCCCCCTTCCTGGCTTGGAAGGGATGCGTGGAGGGGTTTAGCCAAAAGGGTGCTGCTGGTGGAGGGGAAGGGGAGCGGGCAGGGCTTTGCATCATCAGCAATAAATCAGAGGGGATGGATTCCACGGTGATTCTCCGATCCACCTGCCAAAGTCACTGCCGAGCTGTGAACCAGACGGTGTATCAAAGAGAGGGGAGAGAGAAAGAAAGGGATGGGGAAGAAAAAAAAGGAAAAAAAAGACGGAAAAAGAAAGAAAGAAAAAAATCCACCTGCATGTCATGTGTCTTGTGTCTTTGATTTAAAAGAGACTGTTTTGTCTGGGGAGAGATGTCCGCCTCATCTTCCCTCCGGACGGGGAGGAGGCAGGGCAGGCAGGACGAGGACACCCAGAGCTGGCACCTCAGGGATGGCAGTAGCCCAGAGTGCGGTGGCTTCAGCTCCGTACACCTTAACGTGCCGGATTTGCCCTCAAGGCTGCGAGGGAAAGGAGTCCTCCAAACGCCCGGGCCAGTTAACCGAATTAAGTGCGGTCACCAAGCGCCCCAGGGAGGGGAAAAGGAGCGCCCCACAACGCCGGGCCCCGCAGCACGCCCAGCCCGTGCCCTCCTTCCCTGGGCTAAAAAAACCGTAGGGATGAGCCCGATGCCAGCCCAAGGGCTGCCCCGTACCCCCCAGAATAGCGGCTCCCGCCCCGCAGGTGGGCTGTGCTGGGGCCGCTTCTGCCACGTACCGCGGGGCAGAGCCGGGCTGCGCTGCCCGGGGAGGTTTAACCCTGCGTGGGGAGCGATGGAGGCAGGGAGAAGGGAAAAGTCCCACCGGGAGGACGACAGAAACGCGACACCCAAGTTTACCGGGGACGTTTCGCCGAAGGCCAACTTCCAATTGCATTTATTCCCCACCCCTTCCGACAAAATAATAATAATTAAAAAGTAGCATTTTAAATAATCGTTCCGGGGCCAAAACTGCCGACGCTCGGAGGGGCAGGGTCCCAGAGCCACGACATCTTCGCTCATCTTCCCCATCTCCCTCTCCCAGTTTGCGCGGGGCTGTCTTTGCTGCGCGTCTCCCCCGAGCAGGAGCCTTCCCGCGGACCCAGGGGGTGGGGAAGGGGCAGGGCCGGGTAATTAAATTCCGGTGCCCGGCTAATTGCTGTAATTTGACGCTAACTGTACACCGCGGGCAGGCACTGGGAGCGGCGGTGTGCAGCGCGCCTCGCACGGCCCATTGACCGCGCCCCGCCCCGCCGCCGCGCAGGAGCCGCCGGTCCCCGCCGAGCCCGGGGCCGGGAAGAGGAGTCCCGCAGGAGCCGAGTCTTCACCTGCCCGCGGGTGTGGTGTTCCCCCGGGGCCGCATGGCTGCGGGTGCCGGTTCTCGCCTCCCCCTTCCCACCTGCCTGGAGACAGGGCCTGACCTCTCTTCTGCAAGGTCCTTGACCCCAAGCTCTTGGGCGGGGCAATGGGGTGCGCTCCGCTTCCCTCTGCTGGAGGCTGAGACCAGCCCAGGACCCCAGGACTCGACTCACCACGGCCTCGTAGATGGGGGGCAATGCACCCCGACTCCTAAGAAGCCTCTAAATAACCCACACCTGGGACACGATGTCACCTTTCCCCGTCTCTGAAATGCGAAGGTCTTGCTGTGCAACTGCAAAATGGAAATTAATTTCATCCCTCCCCGAAATCCCATAGCTGGAGTACTGCACCCCCACCCCACCCCCTCCCCCCGTGCCTCGCCCCTGGACATGAGGCAGGAGCAGTGCTCCTTCTCTTTCGGGCTGTGAAATCAGAGCTCTGCTACACCCTGGCAGCTTTCCAGGGCACTTTGGCACTTGAATCCCCCAGGGCAAAAAAAAGCACGGGCGAGGACAAGGGGTGCGGACACCGAGAGGTCTAAGGGTCACGCTCTGGCAGGCTGGCTTCCCCTGGGGGGACCGCAGCATCCCTCACCCCGCACGGCCCAGCGGCCAGACCCCGGCCCATCAGGTGCTGCCACCCTGGGTGCTGCAGCCCCCCGGCCCACGTACCACGGGCTGGGAAGACCGTCTGCATTTGGGGGGGGCTCTTCCTTTCCCCCTGGACTATCCCAGCCACTTGCAAGCTCCTCCGTTACCCGTTATCAGCCCCCCTGGTGGTTTGTCTTTTGGGGCTGCTATTATGATGATGATGATTATTACTACGAGCTGGCAACTTGCCCCCGAGGAAAACCTACCGCCCCCCCGGGGGAAGGTGAGGATGGGGGGCGCGCCTGTCCGCACGCCGGCCGCAGGCACCGGGTGGGCAGAGCTGCCCCTCGCTCGGGGTGGTCGTGCTCGGGGTGGTCGGGGGTGATGTGGGGGGGCTCGGGGGGCAGCGTGGCGGTCAGCTGCCCGGCGGCTGCAGCATGCCCGGGAGGCTGCCCGGGGGCTGGCGGCGCAGCATCCCGGGGGGCCGCGGGGCCGGGCCGGGTGCCGTGGGAGTGCGGTGGCGGGGGGCAGCGCGCAGGCAGCGCGGAGGCAGCGCGCAGGCGCGGGCAGGAGCACCCAGCTCTTTATGGCCAGGTGAGAGAGTCCCGGCGCAGGTAAGGGGAGGATTTACCCACAGGCATCTCGGGCGGGCGGCTTGCCCTCGCAGTCCATGACCAGCAGGGCCCTGAGGACCCGGAGCCCGCAGCCAGGATGTCTATCCTCGCCAAAATGGGAGACTGGCAGGTAAGGCGACCCTCCTGCCCCGGGGGGGGTATCGTTATTTTGGGACGGGAGGCAGGGCTGGGAGCGGGGGCAGAGCTGGCGCCAGCCTCGGCGACTTCACGGCTGCCCGTGCCGGGAGCCGCCGCCGGCAACCGGCGAGGCCCGGCCGCAACAGGTAGCGAGCGGCGGGCCGGGTCCGGGGGGGGCGAGGGCTGCTCGGGGTGTCCCGGCCCGGGGGCGAGCAGCCCGGCGCCGTGGGCAGGCGAGGGGCGGCGTGTGCCGTCCCGCTGTCCCCCTGCCCGCCGTCCTCCGGCCCGGGGCTGGCGGCCGCCGTCTCGCTGCGGAGCCCCGGGGCTGCCCCCACAGCCGGTGGGCTCCCACGCGTGGCAGGGCCCCGCCGCGCCTCGGGGAAGGGCCGCGGGGCTGCAGCGTCGCTGCGAACTCCCACTCGAGCCCGTCCTGCGGGAAAATGGAGCCGCCGGGTGGGACCAGGCGCGCCGGGAGGGTCCGTGGAAGCGCTCCGCAGGGTGAGCCGAAGGGGCAAGCGGCACCCACCAGCGAATGGGCCGGGCGGGGAAAGCGCGGCCCGCCGGGGCCTCGCCCAGCCCCGCGGACCCGGGGGGACCCACTGGCACCACGGGCGGAGCGACACGTGTGGAGTCCCGACGGCTGCCAGGCCGGGGGACGCTGGGGGGTCCCCATAGCCCCTATATCCCGCCCGCGGGGCTGGGCGGCCGCGCTGCGCGGCTGGGCGAGGAGAAGGCGAACCGCCCTGTTCGGGCACCCCGGCTTTCATCGCCAAAACCGACCCCCCCCAGGACTGTCCAGTTCCAGGCGGGAGCCCAGCTCCTGTTTTTGCTCCCAACTTTTCGGATCTCTCGACTAAGTCTTTCTCCCGACCGCCTTATTTAATTTTTTTGGGGGTAGCAGTAAGTCATCAGAAAAAAAAATAAAGGGGGGGGGAATGCAGTAAACAAAAGTATCTTTTTAATTGTTTTTAAAGTTAGAACTGGCGTCTTTTTATCAGGTCGGGGCGAAGAAACGATCAAACCAGGATTTTTAATTTTTTTATCTATTTCACTGAATCAACTCTTAGGTAATC
The DNA here is from genome assembly GCF_023634155.1 of Falco peregrinus. NCBI lineage: Eukaryota > Metazoa > Chordata > Aves > Falconiformes > Falconidae > Falco > Falco peregrinus. Next base: position 96,327,997 of record NC_073723.1, on the reverse strand, counting down.
ACTCTTATGGGCTATCAGCCCTGAAATCTATTCCCGACTTTTCCTTACACCCCGGCCCTCCTAGCTCCAGTTCCCCGGCGCTGCCCGCCGCCCCCCCGCGCCGTGCCTGGCCACAGGGCCCGGCCGGGGACACCCACCGCCCGCTGCCCGTGCGGGTTCCCCGGGGAAAGCCTCCCCCTCCCCACCTGCCCCCGCACCCCAGGCCCGGGGCCGAGGGACGGGAGGGGCGAGAGCCGGGAGCCCCGGGCGGCTGAGGGTGGAAAGCTGTCCCGCGTGGGAGGCTCTCGCTGCCGGCCCGGCTCCACCAGGGCTGTGCCGTGCCAAGGGGCGATGGGCCCCTTCGTTACCCTCCTCCCCTCCTCTTTTTCTCATCACCCACCCCAGCCCCCCCCGGGGCATTAACTAGGCTTAATCTGCCAGCTCTATTTGAACCTAAATGGGAGTAAAAACAACAATTTACTCTCCTGCCACTTGCAGACAAAAGCGCTGGTAAAAAAAGAGCATCGGGGGGTGGAGGAGGGGGGAAGGGGAAAGAAAAAAACTCTTTTGGGGATGTAGAGATGTGTGTGTGGAGGAGCAGGCCCGGGAGCCTGGGGGCTTTGCCGCCCTTCCCGGCGTGGGGACGCGTGTGCCGTGCCCCCCCCCAGGGCCCCCCCGCGGCGTGGAGGGGCCGTTCGCTGCTGCAGGCAGTAAATTTTCCTCCGACGTCGGGGGTGGGGGGTGGGGGTGGCCCCGGGAGGGTCTCCCAGGCCGACAGGGCAGGTTTTGCGGTTGGCAGAGGGAAGTTTCGGGGAGCGGCAGGGCAGCCAGGTGCTCGCCCCGCGTGGGGATGCCCGGCTCCGGGGGACGCCTGGGGGGCTCGACGGGCGTGGGGAGCCGCGCCAGGCCCGACACGTCGGCCCCGCGGAGAGGAGAGCGCCTCGGCGTTAGGAGCGGCGCGGGATCCGAGAGGAAAAAAAGAAGAAAATCGGGGGAAAAGAACCCTTTCCGTGGATGGATCCAGGCTGGGCACCGTGGGGAATGAAGGAGGAGAAGGGTGGAAAAGCAGCCCCCCGAGAGGGCGGGCTGAGCGCTTGCATTGTTAAGCAAACGAAGCGCTCCACCTAAGAAAGTACCAAAGTTTTATGATGGTCATTGTTTTGTCCCTTTGCTCAAGTGCTTGCAAAAGACGGTTTGCCTCCTGCTACATTCCTATTACCGCTCGCCCGCTCCTATCTGGGAGGTTATATGGGGTTTGTTTGGGTTGGTTTTGAAGACCCATAGCCAGCAGAGCCGAAAGGAACGAAATAGTTTGCAAAAGAAAGAAGCTTTTCAAATATCCACCAAAAAGATCAAATCAAATGCAGAGGGCAACAGAAGCCTCCGCAGACTATAACCTCGTTAGAGCAAGACCCGAGTCTCGTTTCTCCTCGCTTTGGTTTCTCAAAACCCGGTGGAAAAAAAACCCAAAAAACAAACCAAGTGTGGGGGGAGAACGCGCGGGGGTGCCCTCATGGCTAGCCCCAAACTCTGCAGATGAAGGGACGGTCGCCTCTGGTTTCGCTGGCCACTTTCCTCCCCGCTGGTGGGCAGAGGCGTGGGGGGAGCGGCGGCCGATGAGCCCCGCTCCATCGCCTGCCCGCCCCAGGCAGGGCCCGCTGCCCCCCCCCCCCCCCCCCCCCCGTGCCTGGTCTCGGCGGGTTGGAGAAACCTTTTTTTTTTTTTCTTTTTTTTTCTTCCCCCCTCCTTTTTTCTCTTTTTCTTTCTTCTCCCCCCCCCCCCCCCTTTTTTTTTTTTTTTTTTTTCCTCGCGGGTCCTTTCTACCTGTGTCCATGGCTGCAGGTTGTTGTGCTGGCGAGCAATTGGGCTGTTGTTGATATGCTAATGAGGCGATTAGGCTGTGGGTAAAGAGCTGGAAAAGGGAAAAGTTTCCACCATTAGAGGGAGATCTCCGAGCGCGGACGGGAGCTGCAGAGCCTCCGCCAGCCGCGCTCCCCACGCCGCCCCGGCACCGCCACCGTAGGGAAAGGCAGGGAGAATCAAATCCTCTCTCTCACGCCAATCCATGAAAATGCTTTGGAAACTGACGGATAATATCAAGTATGAGGAATGTGAGGTAAGCGCTTCCCCCGGCCGGGGTAGATCCCCGGCCCCGCAGCTGCGAGCGGGAACCTGCAGCATCCCTCCGTCTCTCAATTTCGTTTAGGAAAACTTCTGCTCCTTCGCCCGGCTTCCTTGCGGTCCTGCAGCTGGAGAGGGGCTGGGGTCCTTCCCCAGGAACTTCGGGGCTTGTGGAAACCCGGCTTTGTCGGAAGTGTATGAGGAAAGGCAAACAGGATCCAGCAGCAGTCTGGTCTATAGGTAGATCCTGCGTAGATAAGGCTCTGTAAGACGCTACACTCATCCATATGGATGCATGACTGAAATGGATGGACGGATGAATGAATGAATGAAAGGGCAAAGAGACAAAGGGAAGAGAATTATTCTTACACGCCAGGTACCTGAGGCATCCCGATAAATTGGCTCGGGACCGACGCTTAAATTCAGCCTTTTCGATGTAGCTGCGGGTCGATTATACCGAGCTGCACAAATTTGCAAGGGTCAGCTGCCGAACTGAAATCACGGGTTTGGGAGCAGTGTTCCCCCAGCCTCGTAATTTTCAGGGCCACACTCTCACGGGTTTGAGAAATAATATTTTAACCGCTTGGAAAAAAAAATTAAAATCCACCTAATTTGGTCTGGGAGCCGTTCAGCAGAGATTGTGTGCGCGCATCTCTGTGTCTGTGTGTGCATCCATATTTTTAGAAAGAGGCGAGTGTCTTTTAATCTGACAAAAAGGAGAAGAGGAAAAAGAAGAGCGATGCCCAGGACCCCATGCCTAGTCTCAAACCAACGAATACCATTGTCACCCGTTTCGCAAAAGTTGCCAGTGCGGTGCGTTTAAACCTCTCAATAAAGGACTCCACTTGGCAAATGAACGCAGTTATTTGGTCGTGACCCACGCGGGAAGGTTCCCCCCAGCCTGGCGGAGCCTTGCCGACATGCATGTCTGGGACGAAGGGGGGCCACGCTCTCATTCGACTCTGCCGCTGCTTTGGGCGATGCTGTAGCTTAGGAAAGGGACCGAGGACTCGCCAGACTCACCGCCGACTATATGGTTTTGGTGGTTTATTCCCGGATCGAGGAGTTTGGGATAAAAGCTGTCTCCTGGTGCGGGAGCTGAGCTCTTAGATCCACTCGCTGGCGGATGCTTGATTTCTAGAAATGAGTTGATAAGGGTGTTCTGTTTGGTTTTGGTTTGGGTTTGGGTCTTGTTTGTTTTTTGTGGTGTTTTTTTTTTAAGCCGGAAAAAAATAGAGATACATATTCCTCGGCTGGATTTCGGGAGGAAAGCGTGTCTCTCCCCCTCCCTTCCCCCAGGATCGGTGTTCAAGTGTGCACACGTGCGAGCGTGTGGATTTCATCGCAAATGGCTTTTGTTGCCTTGCGCTAATGGGACTTCGCACCGAGGTGCTACCGGCCGCGGGGGGAGCAGCGGCCGTTCCGCCGTAGCCCCGCTGGCTGTTGTGCGTGCGTGTGCGGTCGGCTCTGCGCGCTCTCCCCGGGCGCGGATGCGAGGGGACTTGTAGGGAGGATGGTAAAGAGGGTGGCTGCGCCCTGATGGGGACGGGACCTGCCTTTAAAAAAAAAGAAAAAAAAAAAAGGGGGGGGGGGGGCCTGGAAGTACTGCTGGCCGCACTGAGCGCCGGGGGCCAGGAGCGGGCGGAGCGCGGGGCCGGGCGCCGGCGGCGCGGAGGCTGCGGCGGGGCAGCGGCGGCGAGCGGAGCGGTGCCGGTTTGAGGGAGTTGTTTGGGAGTTGCACAGCCAGTCCGACGGGTTGCGCCGGAGCCCCGGCTTGTCTGGGCCGGGAGAAGCGCTCGCCTTGCCTCTTTTCCCGGCTCCCTCTTCCCCCCCGCGTCCCCCCCGCCCTCCTTCCCTCCCCGCCTCGTGCCTTTTCCCCCCGTCTTTTCCTGGATCCTGCGAGAGGGGGGCCGCGGGGAGCCCGGCGGATGCTCCTTGGGCTCCCCAGCCCCCCCACCCCGGGCGCCCGCCGGCCTCGGCGCTGGGCTCGGACTGGAGGAGGAGGAGGAGGAGGAGGGCTGACACCCAGAAGGGGAGACACCCAAAAAAACTTTCCCAGCCGGTTTCCGGGACGCGGGGCACGGAGGCGAGCCGGCTCGGCGGCGCGGGGCGGCCGCCGCGGGGGCAGCGGCGCGGGGAGCCCCTCGGCGGGGCGCCGTCGAGGCATGGACGGGGCGGCGGCGGCGGGCGGCCCCGCGGAGCCCACCCCGCGCAAAGGCGGCGGCGCGGCCGAGGGCGGCAAGAGCCAAGCGGGGAGCCAGCAGCCACTCTTCTCCCTGGGCTTTGAGGCCGGCTACGCGCAGCAGCCGCAGCCCGAGGTGCGCCCGCGAAGGACCGCGGGGCTGGGGGCATGGGGAGGCGGCGGCGGCGGCGGGGGGAAGGGAGGGGAAGGGAAGGAAGGGGGGATCCCGCGCCCCCTCCCCTCTCTCCTTCTGCCCGTCTCTCCCACCCACCCCACCCCCCTCCGCACCCCCACCCCCCCGCACCCCTCGGCTCCCACCCTCTCCCTCTCTCCGGATCTCTTTCTCTTTCACTTTTGCATGCCCTGCAACCTTTTAAAATGTTGCCCCTTTCCTGTGATTCGTCAGACGCAGCAGCATGTCCCCCCTCTCTCTCTCCCGCTCCCTCTCTCTCCCTTTTTGTCTCTCTCTCCCTCTCCCTCTCCCCCATCTCTGATTAGATACACTGATTCTTCATTCAATGGACGTCATTTAGAACAGGCTCTGCCTTGAGTTGCCTTCTCGCTTCACGCTCGATTTCCAGCCATTCTTCCCTTATTAAGTGTTCGTGTAATATTAATAGTCATGAATATCTGCTATTAGGAGTCTCCAGGAAGGCAGCAGATCTGTTATTAGGAGCTCAAGTGAAGCAGCAGCTAAGTCAAAGGAGAAAAAGAAAGAAAGAGACAGAGGAAAAAAAAAAAAAGGATTAAGAAACAAACACACACACGCTAAAAACAAAACAAAAAAGGCAAAAAAAAAAACCCGAAAAAAAAAAAAGCAAAACAAAAAAAGCAACCAACTTTGACTCCTCACACCACGCCAGGATAGAGCGCTCGCCTTGGCAACACCCGATGAAGGGCAGCAGAGATCGGTGCAAGTTCTGATGGATTATAGTGGCGCGCCCGCGGTGCAGGAGCAGCCCCGGCGCCCCGGTCCCGCCGCCCGCGCCTAGCGTCGGGCTCCGGCCGCGCTCCCTCCGCGCCCGCGCCGCACCCGCACCCGCGGGGCTCCGCCGGGGGTTGCGCGCTTCGCCGGTTCCTTTCCTCTGCCTTTTTTTTTTTTTTTTTTTTTTTTTTTTTCCTACCTTGACTTGTAACCCCCGACTCTTCGCAGATGTTAGTGCACAGTTTTTCGGCTATGGTGAGTTGCTTCACGTTTCTCTTGGAGGGGGTTTGGTGTGTGCTGGATGTTGCTATTGTTGTCGGCGGTGGCGGTCGGGGTTTCGCACTCAGCTTTCCAGAGAGGGTGTTTTTTTTGCTTTTTCCTTTCCTTCTTTTTTATAAAGTCGTTGGTGTACCTTTTTGGTTCCCCCCCCCCTTCTCGCTTTCTTTTTTTCTTACCCCCCCCCCCCCTTTTTTTTTCGGTCTGCTTCGCGCAAACGGCAAAAGGCTTTGCTTGGACCCTACCGCTTCGATTTCTTCACCTTGCCACCTGCAAACGGGATATTTTCAGTTTTCTCGTTTCCCTTTTTCGGGATCGTGGCTCTTTCCCTTGAATCCTCATCCTCCTCCTCGGAGGCCATACCTTTTTCCCCGGACATACCTGTAGTCTCTTCTTCCCGGCTACCGGAGCCCGCCGAGCCGTGCCGACCCAGCCGGGCGCGTTTCGGTGCCGCTGGCCCGTCGGGACGGCGGGACTCGGGGCGGCGCTTCCCCCCCTGCCCGGCACATTCCTCCGCTTCCCCGGCGCCTCGGCTGCCGCCGCCGCCCCCCTCCGCGCCGAAACCGCCCGGTGGCGAGCGGGCAGCTCGGCCAGGCACCGGGGCCGCTCTCCCCGTAGGTGGGGGGCCGCGGCGGTGCCTTCGCCCCCAAACATTTGTAAAACTCGCGGGGGGAACGACCTGTTTGTTGAGAGCCTGTTTCGGCGTTTGTTGGTAACAAAATGGCAGTGGGCTTGGGTTTTCCAGGGTTTTCTTGGGATGCGTTGCCGGTAATCCTAGCGACAGTATTTGTCTCGGTTCTACCCAGGGCCAGCGGGAGGATTTTGGGTCGTGGTAGAATTACGATTTTAATAATACCTGCTTATGAATTATTCTTTTTATTTGCGGGAAATACCTGCTCCTGAAATGCCGGGGCGCGATCTGTCGGGAGCACACTCTGTATCGCCGCAATGTTTTATTAATTATTATAAGCAGTCCTGTTATAATTATTGCTGTTATTGCTGTTATCATTACTGCCGTTATTATTATTACTGAAAAAGCGAGACTGCCTCTTAATTGCGTGCGAAGGGAAACGAGAGGCAGAGAAAGCCTCAGATCTGCTCTCTCCGCCTCGGAGCGGACGGATTGCCCATCTTTGCCCCATAGGTGAAATTCGCAAGTCGATTTTGAGGAGAAACAGTTTCATATTATCTTTGTTTTTCTTTTCTCTCCCTCCTTCCCCCTCCCTCCTCCCCCCCCCCTCCCCCGCCGCCCCCCCACCTCAGGAGCGCCACGACAGTACCAGCAATGGGACAGCCCGGCTACCCCAGTTGGGGACCGTGGGTCAGTCTCCCTACACCAGCGCCCCGCCGCTCTCCCACACCCCCAACGCCGACTTCCAGCCCCCCCTACTTCCCCCCCCCTTACCAGCCCATCTACCCCCAGTCTCAGGACCCCTACTCCCACGTGAACGACCCCTACAGCCTCAACCCCCTCCATGCCCAGCCGCAGCCCCAGCACCCAGGATGGCCGGGACAGAGGCAGAGCCAGGAGACGGGGCTACTTCACACGCACCGGGGTTTGCCCCACCAGCTCTCGGGGCTCGACCCACGCAGGGACTACCGGCGGCACGACGACCTGCTGCATGCCCCGCACGGGCTGGGCTCGGGGCTGGCCGACCTGCCCCTCCACTCCATCCCCCACGCCATCGAGGACGTGCCGGTAAGCAAAGGGGTTGCCCCCCGACCCATTCGTCCCCCGGCCCCCTCCCCGCGGGAGCTGAACTTCGAAGGGGGGTGGGGAGGGAGGGGGATCCCCCTCCCCCCAGGAAAAAAAAAGGGGGGGAGGGAATAAAAGACACCCCCTCCCGGGAAAGGCGAAGCCCCCACCTAGAACAATAGGTTCTCGCAGCTCGTCCCTGCGCGACGCCTCCCCGCTAACGTGCCCGCTAAAATATAAATAAATCAAATTACTGTCATCGTTAACAATATCTTTCCTTCTCAATGACAATAAGCTGTTACGATTGGAAGAATATATAATATCACCACAGGGCCGTGCATATGGGGATTTCTCGCTGCCTTGGGAAAAACACGAGTCTGAAACGCGAGATCTCATTAAATGTCCTCCCAGGCAAACGTAAAGGGGGAAGGAAAAAAAAAAAAGAAAAAGTGGGTGAAAGTGGCCTAAGAAGGAAAAATCGGTTTCCCGTGATTACAGAATTGGCATCTGGGATAACGACATCCAAAGTTGTAAGAGGGTACCGGCAGATCCTCTTCTCTAAAGGAATTAATTGACAAATCAGGCAAGAGGTATACTAAAACGCTGCCGCCTCCTTTTAGCAGTGGTGCAAAGGGATGACCTCATAAATCATTAGCTATAGGTTATCAAATTCGAGCCAGACCTGCTACACCCTAGATTAAATTAAATGTTGGGAGCCTATTGGAGGATGCATTATTTGGGGGACCTAATTCTGTTATCGATAAATAAAGATTAAAAAATGATTTCTAATTAAGCATGACATTAGCGCGTGGGCTATTTACAAAGCAAGCCAGGGCTATTGTTCGGTTAGGAAAGTGGCCTTATGCAATGTGATAGGTCGTGATCGAAGTTCATGTTTCAGGGTTTCTCCCCGAAAATGGAATTAGAACATGGCAATAAATTTATTAAAGCCCACAGAGCTTGTGCTGAGGGACTAAAGCTGCTCGACTTGCAGGAGGAAAGAGGAGGGAGGGAACTGTGGTATCTGGATGTGATTTTTGCTGAAATGCCATCCCAAATTACAGGATCAAATATTACAACAATATATTTGCTGACAGTTTAATGAGTACAGTTTCGTGTTGCAAGGATAATGTTCAGATGAACTTACCTATTTTTGGGGGTCATTTTGAAATCTTTTGTAAATTATACTCGGGGAAAATAGTGAATTTATTACAGCCCTCATCTGGCTAAATTAGCCACAGAAAATTGCTGGTTATGTTTAGCAGTTTTGCAATAAACGCATACATTTCCCAAAGTGGAGGATTTAGTCAGCAATTTGGATCCGTTAAAAGCAGGTCGATTCTTTAAACTTGATATAAAATAACATGAAGGCAATAGTAAGAATAAACTAATTTGTTGACTGCAAGCCCCTGATTGCTGTAGGAGGAACATGACCTAAAATATTCTCTTGAATTCTCCCTCTCCTCAATTGTGCTCCATGGCAGTGGGCTGATTCGGGAAGCCTCCTCTGCAGATCTATGAATTAATAGCATTGCTATACTTCGTGAAAACCAAATGCCATCTGGTTTAAATCCTTAAACCAGCCCAGCCATTTTTTTTTCCTCTGTCTCTCTGTAAAACTGAATCAGCAGGCTGCATGAAGGAAAGCATAAAAATAAGAGGATGTATCTTTTCTAAGAATATTTTACCTAGTTATGGAGGAAAAAAAAATAAAAAAGCCAACAACAAAACAACCAAACTGCCCTTTACAGAAATCTGGGTCGGGAAAGAGTCGTTTTTGAATTTTTCTGTTGCTGCAACAGTTAACCTTTAATAAAAACGACCGCTAAATATTTAAGAAAATCAAGTAGACGGTGAAAATTATTTAATCATAAATATCTCTGTGGGATTTTAAACTTAACAGTCCTCCCTGTATGGAATATGTGTAGAAATAACACAAATAAAAGTATTATGCCACACTACATTTACTTTATGGGTTTAGGGTGCATGCATAAAGGGATCATATTTCCCCATATAGTTAAAACACAAGAACTGCAGCAGTAGTCATTTCTGAACATTTCTCAATTTAATTATACTTAAATCCAGAAGCACTTTAGGCAAGTTACAAATGAGAGCATTGAGTATAATAAAACCTGTAATAAAGCAACTTAGTACCATCCACCCGGAATCATTGAGATCAGGCACAATTAACAGGAGCATAAATCCAAGACAGAATGGAAAATGTTAGAATCAGTATTATTGTTGGACAAAGACTAGAGAAGGAAGTAATAGTTTTTTAAATGGTAATGCCTGGGTTTTGTAACGATTGCGAAATCTTCTATCTCAGCAGCACTGGTGTTAATTTGTAAACACAGCCAGACATTATATTGCCTGTCAGTTTTTGGAATTAGAAAACATGATTTCATTTGACTTTCTAATCACGTCGTGGCTCTGCCGCGCGAACCCCAGCTGTAGCCGCGACCGCGGAACCTGCGAGGGGACAATAGTGGGGGGGCGCGGGGTGCGGGCCCCCCCGGCTCCGCACCGCTCCCGCTCCTTTGTGCTCTGCGCCCGCAGCGGCGGGGAAGGGCCGGGCCGGGCCGGGGCCGCTTCCCGGGGAGGAGGGGAGGGAAAAGAAGGGAAGGGAGGAGAGACCCCGCAGAAGCTGGAGGCCACTCGCCAGTCGGGCTCGGCCGGGCAAGCCCCGGGGGTGTGGGGGTGATTTATTATTTTTTTCTATTTGTTGGGGAACGGGGGAAGAGCGGGGAGGGATGCAGGATTCCTCCTGATAAAGGAAATCCCCCCAAATCCCGTGTTCCATCCCCGTCCCCCCTCTCTTCCCCGGCAGGATCTGTTGTTTCCCTCCTCGCAGCTTGCCTGGGGAAAGGGGTACACAACTTCTCCCGCACCCCATCCCAACCCACCCCTCCCTGCCTTTTGTTGTGGTTGTACATTTACATCGCTGCCTGTTCCTTTTGTTGCAGCACGTAGAAGACCCCGGTATTAACATCCCAGATCAAACTGTAATTAAGAAAGGTAAGCCGTTTTGCGCATACCAAACATGTCGTCACAGGCTGGGGACTGCTGGCGGGGAGGACTTACCCGCCCCCCCCCCCCCCCCCCCCCCCCCAAGCCCCCCGGCCCCGGGCTCCTTCCTTTGGCACGTACTGTTGGTCAAAAGGGTGGAGGCAGAGAAAGAAAACGGGCGATGCGGGTTGAAAACTGCCCTCTTAAATGGCCGCGTTTGCCGGGTATTTTAATTATTGTTGTCATTAAGGAGGGAAAAAAACGTTAGCAGATGATCTAGAAAATCCGAGCCGGTGTTTTAGTGCATTAGCAAACAATTCGGTTTCATGGTTTGCCCCTTGCATCGGGCTGAGCGGCGGTGTGTAATCGTTGTTGGTAAACTGGGCTGTGAAAGAGAAAACGTTGTTCCTCCTTCTTCGGGTTTTCTTATTTAAATCACGGCGGTGACGAGGTGGGCTGTCGGGAGAACGAGGGGCGAGTTTCTGGAAACTGATGGCTGTCCGTCAGGGTGGTTTGGTTTTCGTTGGCTTTGTGCGCTTGCTTCATTTGGAATTGAATTGCTTGGATGCTGGTCCTCAAATCGTACAAAATATTTATGGCGTGTTTGCAATCTATTTCCTTTTCCCGTCTTTCTTCGGAAGACCGAAGGATTGGGAAAGGTGGCACAGGGCAGTTTGCAAAGGAGGTTTGCTTGGTGGAAAGTGGTCGGTTTGCGTTTGGATCCTCTGTCGGGAGCTGCTGCTGGAGCAAAATTCGCGGGGCTGAGCGGGTGGTCGCCGGCTGCTGCCCGCGCCGGGGGGTGCCACGGCCGTTCGGCCGCCCGGGACAGGGGTACCCCGGCCGCCACCGGAGCGAGGTGCTGAGCAGGGCCGCTCTCCTCTCTGCCAACCCTAATCGCTGTGCAGCCAAGAAGCTCAAAGTTTCATTCCCCCCCCCCCCCCCCCCCCGCCTGTAAAGCCTTTGTCACGTCAAATTAGATGTGCAAGGGATAAATCTTAAGAGATGCTCTTTCCAAGTCGACATGATAATTGGCTCTTTTATTAGTAATCTCAAGAGTTCGTTTAACTCCTGTTGTATCTATTAGCCTTCCCAGAGCTATTAATGTCACAAGTGATCTATCCAAAAGGCAGAGCCCCCCACTCGGTTGGGCCGTGCCCCGGGCGGAGGAGGAAGGCAAAGGCGGCCGCGGACCCGCCCGGGACCCGAGGCCAGCGGGCACCGCAAGGCAGCCGGCGGGGAGGGGCCGGGCTGCATCCCGGTGCGCGCCCCGCCACCGGGGCACACGCGTCCCGGCTCCGCGCCGCCTGACGGGTTTCCACGTCAAAAGTTGCGCACTGGGGAGGCGGCGGGGCGGGCGGGCCGGCGCCGTCCCGGGGGGAGCCCGGCGGCGCGTACCCCGGTGCCACCCGGCTGCGGCCGCTGCCCCCCGGGCGCTGCCCGCCCTCCGCGGCAAGGGCGGCCGGCGGCGCCCGCGGCGTGTGACACGGCCGGTGCTGACGTGCTTTAACAGCCGCCAGCCCCCCACCGGGCTGAAGGGGGGGGCGCAGGGTCGGGGTTTATTTTGTTTTGTTTTTTTGGTTTTTTTTTTAATTTCTTTGCTGCGGGTCGAGGGTCTCCCCCTGCTCCCCCCGGCTAGCCGAGGGCTGCCCCGCCGGCCGCACTGCCCTCCGTAGGCGGTGCGGGACCGGGGCTGGCCCGCCGCGCCCCCCCCTCCCGCCTCCCCGGCTCCCCGCCCGCTCCTCACCCTCACCTCCCTGCTCCTCCCTCCCTGCAGGCCCCGTGTCCCTCTCCAAGTCTAACAACAACGCCGTCTCCTCCATCCCCATCAACAAGGACACGCTCTTCGGCGGGGTGGTGAACCCCAACGAGGTCTTCTGCTCGGTGCCGGGCCGCCTCTCGCTGCTCAGCTCCACCTCCAAATACAAGGTCACGGTGGCGGAAGTGCAGAGACGCCTCTCGCCGCCCGAGTGCCTCAACGCCTCCCTGCTGGGCGGGGTGCTCCGGAGGTGAGGGGCGGGGGAACGCAGGAGGCGGGGTGGCGGCGGCGAATAACGCCCGCTGCCGGGCCGGGCCGTGCCGTGCCGGGCGGGGTGTGGGAGCACGACGGCAGCCCACGCGGGGCGGCGGGGGTGGGGGAGGGCGTGCGGCGCCCGCCGCTAGGGGGCGGGGCAGCGCTGCGAGGCGGGGGCGCGGTAGCCATGGCAACGTGCTGGTGTGCCCCCCCCCCCCCCCCCCGGCAGGACCCGTGTCTCCCCCCCTCCCCGCGCCATGCTGTCCCATCAAGGGGGTGACCCCCCTACACACCACACCCCCAGGAGCAGGGAGGCTAGTGGTGGGTGCTTCGCAATGGGCACCCACCCCGCCACCCACTGCCCTGGGCCTGCAGCCTCAGCCAGGCAATTACGCAGCGCCCGGGTAGGGAATAATATCCTGGATTAATTAAACCAGCTCCCACCTGCACGGCCCGGCTCCGTCCGGCTCTGCCGAAAAGCCGCAGATGGGCCGCAGGGATTAGCGTGAGGGCGGCCCTGCTGCGTGGTGGGAGCGGGGTGAGGCTGGGCCGCTGCCCCGGCGCTGTGAGGAGAAGCTGCCCCCAGGCCCATGGCGCCTCTGAGCTGCCCCGCCAGCTGGGGGCTGATCCAGACCTCAGCGAGGGCCTCTGTTGCCGAGACATGGAGCCATCCAAAGCCCCGTCCCTATGTCTGAGACAGCTTTCAGCTGTGCTCGCTCTTCAGCCCCCCACAGCCCCCCCAGCACCCCCACCCCTGTACCCCCTTGGCGGGAAGGCGATGGGTCGGGGGGATCCGGGTGGGAGCCGAAGCCAGCCCTGTTTCTCAATGCCTGTCTGTGTGAACCAGGGCGAAGTCTAAAAACGGAGGGAGATCTCTGAGGGAGAAACTGGACAAAATAGGATTAAACCTGCCAGCCGGGAGGCGTAAAGCTGCTAACGTCACCTTGCTCACGTCGCTGGTGGAGGGTAAGTGTCTCAAATAGTGGGGAGGGCTCCTTTGGAAAATGGCCTGTTGCTTTTGCCTGATGGGAGAAGTTTTGGTGTTGGGTTGGTTGGTCCTCCTGTCCCCCCCCTCAAGTCAGTGCTGCTTGTTGGAAATTGGAAGGGTGTTACTTTCTATGCCTTGGGGAAAAAAATGTTAAATGTCTGCCTTTGCTTTTTGTTTTAACCCCAAGTGGGCTTCCATGAGTCCTGCAGACTCAGCATTGCATTCTACCATGTATTTGCTTTCAAGGCTATTGAGCTAGATGTTTTCAAGGCCCCGTCTTGCTCCCTTGTTCAGGTGAGCAATCCCTCCCCAGCGTACCCGGATCTCGTTGGGAGCAGCATGGGCCGGATCCCTGCAAACAGGGGCTGTGGGCTCAGTGCCGTACAAGACCCCTGAACATCCAGTTGGAAATTACGGGGAGCAGAGCCTCGTAATGCTTCACTGCTGTCCTTCTGCCGCAGGTGGACAACCAACCAATTTTAAATGTCAGAAACTGCAGCTACTTTAAGTATGTTCTCCCTCCCAGCCTGCAGCCACGTAACAGTAAATCATTTAAGTCTTCTGACATCTGCATTTGAGAAATGCGTGACCATTACTTCCTGAATTCATTTGGGAATCCTTGACCTCAGCCATGAATTAATGGTGTCCTGAAAGCCTCAAAGTTGCACCCCCCCACCCCCCCCCACCCCTTTTGGTTCTCATTTTCAGGACATGTGTTCCCTTGGCTATATTGTTCTTTTCTCATTTGGCCAGAAAAGGTGCAACTTACTTTTAAAGCCTTGGGACGGCCTATGCTGTTAGAACCGGAAGGTGGGAAGCTCAAGAGTTTGCAGTCATTTAGTTTTCAAGCAGTTGCTGTGTCACACTGGCACAAAGTAAGCCCAAGACCAGCAAATAGATCCTCCTCCTTTCCCCTCACTTATTATGTGCATTTTAGACCAGTTCAGTCTGCAAAGTGCTTTTAAGCTCAGCCTGGGCTGTGCAGGTTTAACTTAAGTTTGGTTGTGTAGGAGGAAATGTGTTGCTTTGTTTTGTTGTCGCTTTGCATTCTGCAAGAAATGTTTCATGTTCAAAGGGATGGGGAAAGAAGCGCTGCGCAATGCCAGGCTTCATTTTTTTAAACATCAGAATTAGTGGCTGCACTATATTTATACTGTGTGAAAATTACTGTGTCTTCGTGTCTTTGGAAAAGCTTTGCAATTGCATCGATGCACTGTAGTAAAAAATCACAAGGGGAAAACTTGTAAAAAGTCTAGATTTGGTAGATACTTAACATTATTTGTGATGTTAATGAATATGGAGAAGGTTTTATGGTAATCTATTGTTCTGTTTGGCTTTCACATACAATGGCTTTAAAAGGATGATTTTTTTGAGAAACAAAACTAGAGGCCTGATCTCCAGATAATTTAGAGATGGTGGCTAATTTTGGGGGGATGATAGCGTAAACATTGCTGGGGCTTTGAGTCCTGTAGCGATGAGACAGTTTCTAGAGTACTGTTATTGTTTATGATCCGCTCCATTTTATGGAAACAAGCTCACTGGACTGAGGCTTTGAAGCTCTAATTGGCGCATGCGTTCTTCCGGAGCTAGAGCTAATGGCAGGAAGCCCTGCAGTAAAAACCAACTGGTTCAGGAAATTAAAACCAAAGATTTGAAAATCAACAAAACAGACAGACTCGGTGGAATGACCCTAAAATTCTCATGGTTAATCGTTTGGGGGTGAACATATAATTATATGCGATCAAGTTAAATTTTAAACACTTAGCTGTTTAATGCATTTTATTTAGAAGAGCTCTAGGAGTAATTATGATCAATATTAATCATTGATGCATTGCAAAAGAATATAGAGACGGGGCTGAGGCGAGCAAACATTTCCAGAGTCAATAGCTGTGAATGAAATGTACCTAAATGGCTGCGTATAGGTATGGATATGTAAATCTAAGCACACATACTAGGTGGATGGAGCCTGCCAGTCTAAAAGTATCTGTTAGTCAATGTAAACTTTACAAATTTTTTATGCGAGATTTCACTTGTAACGATTGTCATGAAAATACACATTTGCATTGCCTTGACTGAAGCAGAGAAAACTCCTGCAAGATAAGATGTGATTAGCATTTCTTACCTTACCTTTTTCAAAGAAAGTCCAAGCCTTTTAGAAGAAAAGCCCGAGTAGAATGTAGTGCCTTTTTTTTTTTTTTTTTTTTCTAATGGATTTTTGCCTCTGTGCTATGTGTACTGATGAGCTGTGTGTTTCCTTCCCATCCCCACCCGTGCCTCCCTTTTCAGGAGAAGCAGTACATCTAGCTAGAGATTTTGGGTACGTTTGTGAGACAGAATTTCCTGCCAAAGCAGTAGCTGAATTTCTCAACCGACAACATTCCGATCCAAACGAGCAAGTCACAAGAAAAAACATGCTTCTAGCTACAAAGTAAGACATTTACCTTCCTGGCATGTTACTCAGAAGTCAGGGGAGGGCGAATAACCTGGGTTTGGGGCTTTTATTTGTGAGCATTTGCCACATAGCCGGTGGCTGATAGTTTTGCACGTTGTGAGGGGGTGTATTTGCTCTCCTGCTATAGGAAAACTCTATAACCCAGCTTGGTTTCTATCAAGTCGGTTTGTGCAGATTACCTTGAAAGCAAGTCGTGAAAATTGTGGGTGGATGTTTAGTTAAAGAAAAAGCAGTAATTCTTCAGAGCAAAACATTTCCTGGGCCTTTTCACTTAGCTTATCAATTTAAGTAGAAGGGGAAGGCTTCCCATTGACAGTAAAATAAAACTGGCACATTAAACTGATTTCAGTTCATTAAAATCGGCAATGGTTCTTTCTGCCTAAGCAGCTCTGTTACTTAGTGAATATGGGGATATTAAAAATATATTTTAAATGACAATCTGTACGCAGTTAAAGTGCTAGTGGAGTTTATCATTGGTGGTGCTGCCTAGACTTCCAGGTGGTGCGTGAAAAGAAAATGATTGTTTTGATATGTTTGCTGGAAATTAAAAGGGTTGTTTAGTAGCCCTTAATTACCAATGGAGGTGTCACCAAAGGGCACAGTGCCAGAGGACGCAGGCAGAAGATGGGAGCCGCTTTATGACTGGAAGACATTAACATGGGTTTTAGAATACAAACTGTTTCAACACGCCTCTGAGCTCTCTTGCTCTAAGGTGTGTTATTTCCCCAACCATTTGTGCAGGGAGTGGATGATATAACTGAACTTCTGTGCCATGCCTTTGTAGCCTTTCTTCCCACCTCCCTGGAAGGAAATTTCCAGACCTGGGTTAGCATCAGCTTTCCCCTCTGTGGGAAGGTCCCTTTGGATTTGGAGATGTAGACGTACATGTATAAATGTTTCAGAATATCCTAATTTAAAGCCTCGATTCCCCTCTCTGCCCTCGCTCTTTATTCCTGACAAACAGCCGCATTTTAGCCTTGTGCAGGAAGAGGCTCGTGCCTCTTTCCAGTTCAAAGAAATAAAATAATAAAAACATAATCTTCCAAGACATGGCTAAATCCCTGAACCTCCCTTTAGATATTGCACCCCATCTATTGCCTTCTGCTCTGCTTGGGAACTTTGAACTGTGTATCTGCTCCAAAACCCAACTGGGCCGGAAGGATGGGTGTTTGTGGGGAGGGTGTAGGGGGCTGCGATAAGGGGACTGGTGGGGGCAGTTGGGATGTGTGGGTATCTGCGTGCCTGTTTGCCCATGCGCTGGCTGTAGCCGGGGCGTGATGTGTGTGGCAAGCGAGGTGAAGGAAGAGGTTTGTGCGTGCTGGCAAAGTGTGAGAATTAGGGGGAAGGATGTGTAGAGAGAAGAGGGAGAGGAGAGAGAGCGGAGCGTGTGTGCACTCGAGGGCAGCAGCCCCCTTGATCCAGGGGCTTGTGTAATCTAGCAGGGAGAATGCACAGGCTTTGCTGCTGCCAGTGATGGTTCATTTCTCTCCCTCTCTCTTCCCCTCCCTCCCTGCCTCCTTCCCTCTGTCTCTCTGCTCCATTTGTGCTACAGACAGATCTGTAAAGAGTTCACCGACCTGCTGGCTCAGGACCGATCTCCCCTGGGGAACTCGCGGCCCAACCCCATTTTGGAGCCGGGCATCCAGAGCTGCCTGACCCACTTCAACCTCATCTCGCACGGCTTCGGGAGCCCGGCGGTGTGCGCTGCCGTCACTGCCCTGCAGAACTATCTCACCGAGGCACTCAAGGCCATGGACAAAATGTACCTCAGCAACAATCCCAACAGCCACACAGACAACAGCACCAAAAGCGGCGACAAAGAGGAGAAGCACCGAAAGTGAGGATTCCCCCCCACATACACTCCTCTCCCTTCCCCCTCATAGCCCATCGATCCATTCATCTCCCTCCTCCCTCTCCCCTGCACCCAGCACCCCAGGCTACAGCAACAGAATGAGCATCCTTCTGCCAATCCTGTTCTCTGACTCTGCAGGACTGCTCAGCCCTCTCCCCACACCCCTTCCCAGCATCCACATTTCCATTTGCTCCCTCTTAACTTCCCCCCCTCTCCCCGATGCCACCATCGTTTTACCCCAGTTTGGAGCCTAAGAGAACAGAACAGGGGGACGGAGCCAGCAAAGAAAAAAAGTTCTGTCTTGAGTTTGTGAACTTTTTTTTTTAAATAAAACAAAAGGAGGAAAAAAAAAAAAGAAAACAAAAAAAGAAAAGGACTTTTTTTCTAAAAATATATAAAAAATTTAAAAAAAAAACCAAAAAGAAATAAATAATACTTAAAAAATTCTATGAGCTTCACCGGACTGAATCACCACCTTCCCTTACATAAACTTCAGTTAAGATTGTAGCCATATTAAAAATGAAAAAAGCGATAAAGGTACAGCAGCAACAGCAAACAGACAAAAGGCAAAAAGGACTGATGACATTTTATCAGTATTGTGAATAAACTTGAACACAAAACACAAGCAGTTCCATGTCATATCTTCAGTTGTAGAACTTTTTCCTGTCCAAGGTAAAGCGACCAACTTGAACTTTCTATTGCAACACGATTCACGGTTATTATATAAGGGAATCAGTGTTCATGTATGTATATATTTATTTATGTGTAATTTAATGGGAATTGTAAATATGGTGAGTCTGTTTTAAGCCTTTTTTTATTTATCTGGTGATCTCGTTTACCTCTTGTTTAGTGGGTTTTAAATCTTCCCCTCTTAGTTCATCATGTGGTTCATGGTACTTATTTAGATATCAGAGGTTTTTTGGGGGTTTTTCTCTGGGATTCATCATTTTTAGCCCTGTTGTAGCATGTTAAAGGCGACAATGAAGCAGCTGAACAAATAAAAAACCATGAATTTTTATATATAATTAGTATGACATTTAGTTTCTCATTGAAGATAAAATAAAGTGATGTTGGACCCTGGCAAGGTTTTTAAACATGTTAGTGGTTTTACAACCCTTATGTGTTGTGGAAAATGAAAGAAGTTATTTTCATCCACTGTCCTCCTCCCGAAAGCACCATCAGAGCAATAAATTAATATTGTCTTTTAAAACAAGATTTAGCTTTTCTCTCCTTTTTCCCCCCTTTTTTTTTCTTTCTCCCTTTCTTTTGTTTTTCTTTTTCTCCTTTTTTTCTTTTTCTTCTTTTTTTTTTTTTTTTTTCCCAAAGAACTTTAAACATTTGGGACCACCTGGTATCCTGTATTTCCACTGGCCATATTGGAAGCAGTTATAGTTGTATTGTATTGAGTTGTGCCGGCAGTAGTTTCCATGCCTATCAATGTATCATAGTCCTTTGTTGCCCAGATAAATAAATATTTGATACGCTTTATGTCGATTTTTTTATTCAGTGGCTGTCTTTACCCAGGCGTATTTTTGTTCTTGGCAGTATTTTTTATTCAGTATGGTTACAGTAATTGAGTTTAACTCTCCCTTGACAATTGCTCCTTGCAATAAGCAGCTGAACCCATTGTTTCCCTCAAGTATAATAAAAACTTACTTTCAACTTGGAGTTCAGAGCAGGGTATCATTTAGATATTCCACTGAGTCTGTATTCAGACAAATGACACAATAAAGCACAATGTATTCTTTTGGATAAAAAATTGTCTGTACTACTAACAAAATGACACACTATCTTTTCTTTAACCAAAACATAGTTTTATTTAAAAAATAAAGTTTTATTTTATTTATGTTGACCTCTAGGTTTTTATTTATGTTCATATATAGCATGCAGAATTATAAGCCTATAAAATTTTGTACATGTAGTTGTCCTAATGGAGAGCAGAGATTAAAAAAAAAAAAAAATCTTGAGAAGGACATTTTCAAAAGAATAATTACCGAGCAAATACTGAAAATTAGGTGCTATGAAAAAACCTATATACTGGTGAATCAGAGCTGGGTGCTCCCTCCCCCTCAAGAAAAAAGAAAAGCTCCATAGCTGATGCCAACAAAATCATCTCACGGTTGTGAACTTTAGTGAAATCTTGCAGGAGACAGATTATTTCTGATTGATGGTTCGTGTTTTAGTGGAATGCACAGACTGACATTTTGAGATGGTTGTGTCAGTTTATAAGGGACTGAAATTTTTATCTTGAGTTTCTTCTTGTGGAAACCAGTTGTAAAATAGGGAAGTTTGCTTTAAAAAAAAATGGAGTGCACGTCTTGAAGATGGGCTGTAAAAACATGCGAGAATTCAGATTTTGACTCTTATTTTCTTTGGCCCAGGGCGTAGGTGAAGTCGGGATCAGGCTGGATTATATTATATCATAGGAGGGGAGGTTAATGCAGTTTAGAATGTAAAGGCATTTTAAAGAGATGGTCTCCTTTAAGTGCTGATGATATTTTGGTGGTGGTAGCTGATTTTTCTCTCTTTCTCTTTCCTGCCCTCCCTGACTCGCTCTGTCCCCGTCCGTCCGTGTGTCGTAACCCCCCCCCCCCCTTTTTTTTTTTCTTTTCTTTTTGCTCAGGCAGAAATTGAGGAGGTTAAGAGGGAGGTGTTTACAATGAAGCTGCAAAGAGAATTAACATTTGCTCATATATTTTGACGTTTGGTAGGGCTGGTGAAGCAAAGCATTAGATAAAGCCCAAGATGTTTCATTTTGCTTTGGTAATCTACTTATGGAAGGCAGTGTAAAATCAATCTTGCCAAGCAGAAAGAGAGTTGGTGGAGTCTAAATTCTATTTTCGAGAGCCAGCCAGTTTATAAAAATGGTGAATATTTTTTTCCCTATAAATTGAAAGTGGATCTTTTGAATGCAAAGCTGCAATTGTTTTAAAAACAGTTATTTATTATTTCCAAGAGAGACTGGTTAACTGTAAAGTAGATGTAACAAAATAATGAGGTGAATGAACCCTAACTGTACATATTCTTGACATAAATGAAATGCACAGTATTGTAGCAGGTGAAGTGAAGCATTGTCTATCAGGGCTGTTTTTCTTGGCTGCATCTCAGATTGTGTGTGGGATCCTAACCTCAGGCACAATAGCATTCATAAACAGCAATACATTGCTGCTCTTTCTACAGCAACACATAAATACTCATTTTTAAACGAAAACAATCTTATTAAATACCATTCATTCATATCTGGATTTACAGATGCTTGTTACTTTTTGAAACCTGTACCCAATATAATCGTTTTATACTGGGCAATGTATAAAGCAGTCTTATGCTAGAACATTATAAGGTCATAATAAATAATGTTTTAAAGATATAATTAGCTACTTTATGCTAGGAGAGCACATTTTAAGTATCCTGCTGCTGCATTAGCAAGCCACCAGAAAACAGGAATGAAATGACCTTGCATAGATTTCTTTATTACTATTATTTCTAAGGCAGGATTTTACAGGCGATAATGGAAATCAGACTAGCTTTGGTTCAGCCTTCTCTGCTGTGACCAATATGCAGTTACTAAAATGTGCTAATTACTTTAGCATTCTTTGGATGCGTTTTTAACATTGTGATCAAGGCACAGCAGTGAAATTCTAGGTCATGCTTTTATACACTAAACAAAAATCTGCTATTTTTCCCCCCCCCAGATTGGCTGAAATGAGGGTGAGTGGTGGCTGAATGTTAGACCCTTGCTGCCACGCTAAGCTAATTCCTCCATGTGAACCAAAATACAGCTCGGTGCTCTTTCGCCGTGAACAAGGACAGCCCTCCTCTTTGTACCATAATTTACCCCACCCTCCAAAAATCAAATATTAATATAATTTGAGATTTAACTGGTGGAACAGCCATCAGGACAGCAATGCCCCGCAGCTGAAATAATATTTAAAATAGAAGGGATTTGACATTTGAGAAGTCAGTGGCTTGAAATACCCAGTTGTACTTAGCTAATTCAGTCCTTAACCTCTGGTTTCAAATAAATCAATTACAGTCGATTCCACTTCAGTTCAGAAGTGCACAAGGTTTTTAGTTAATTGAATACATTTTATTCACTTGCTAGGAGTATTCATTTATCCAAACCCTTACATTTAAAGGCGATTTCTTTATTGTCCATGATAAATTCAACTGCGTAATCAGATCAGCTCCTTGTTTGTTTACTCGTCTTCTGCCTCGCATTTAAATTCCAGAATGTGCACTTCCCTTTCCCTCCTCGGTACGTGCATGTCTCAGCCCAGACCAGATTCCCAGAGCATCAGCCCTCGCGTTCGCAAAGTGTAGCTAAAATAAGAAATGCCCTTCCGATGGGGAGCAACGGGAATCCCATTCTAGCTAGTGAGGGCAGAGTGATTTAAACCAGTTCGATAATCAAATGTGAAAGGTTGGGAGCGTAAAAAATAAATGGTGCCCCTGATTCTGTCCTGTGCACCTTTTCTGAATCAAAGGGCTACATGTCTGCTCCCTGCCCTGCAAGTGGCTCTTAACTCTTAGGGTGGATTTGGAGCCGGCTCGGTGTTGGTGGGAGAAGATTTTTGTCGAGCACTGGGCGCTGGAGTTGTGTCACTGATCCACTTCGAACAGATATTGATATATGCTGTACTTTGTGTGCGTTGTTTGCAGAATCCTGCTGGCGTTGGTTTGCTGTTTTGGAAAGGAAAGGGGTTAATTAGCGTCATTATCAATCACTAATGCTTGTCTAACGTGTCCAAAGAATAATCAAGTTAGGGGACTGCATGAAGCTAACATCTGCTTCATTCTAGCTAAAGATTTTTCCCTATATCGTTCAATTATTGGAAGTCCACACCGGTTTAAGGCTTTGTCAGGGCCATAAAACAGGGTCAGATCGTTAGAAATCTAGAATGGAGTGGGAAGTGCAATATAAATAACAAATGGCTTCATTATTTGAGTTACAGGTGCAAGAATGGCTGTGAAAATGAGCAGGGATTACTAGAATGTGTTCCTCCTTTTTATCTCCAATATGAAGGAGAAAAGAAATCAGCCAAGGCCAGTTCTTAAATCATTTATTCTGCATAGGTTACAGCCTCTTTATTTGCAATATTTAGTTCAGTAACCCAAACTCCCTGAAATAAGTAGTTTAAAGCAAGCGGTTGGAAATGGAGGAAAAGTGAAAGTCTTTCATGACCTGTTACTAGTGGAGCCTTACAGGCTTCAGAATAGCAAAATGGTCTTGTTTCTCTTCTAGATGAACTTTCTAGGCTTTCTTGGATGGCTAAAACAGCTGATGTTTCAGGCAGGCTGAACAGAAATATAGCTTATGATGGCAGTAGATATTTGTGTCCCCGAACTGTCACTCCTCTGTTCTGGTGCCCAGTATTGTAGCTATAAAGGCGACAGATCTGTGGTCTTTTATTCCCTCTTACAACCACAGTAGTCATTCTCTCTGATGCTGAGTTCAACTTTGGTGGCCCAAAGGGCCAAAATTTCTTATCTAACCAACAGGGTGGTTAGAGCAGCTTCACTGAGTGAAGGCAGTGTGGAAATCAAAGTAAGACTAACAAGAGCTTTCCGGCAGGGTAGGAGGGACCCGTTGGTTCTCAGTGGCACTTTTCTTTTAGGCTCTGATTTTGCAAGGCAAGTGCCGGCACCCAAAGCCTGTGGTTTCCCCGTGCAAGTATGTGAGTCCCTCCCTCTTGAAACCAGGGCCCTGAGGTTACTCCAAGCTCTGTGGTGATTGTCCTGTTCGTAGGCAAGGAGCTTATTTACATGGGCATCTTCAAACTGGTGCAGGGAGGGTAAAGTGGGAAAGCATAGCCTAGGCGAGGAAGAAATCATCTCAAGTTCAGAGCAGGAGGGTAGAGGGCTGCTGGGTGTGAAGTGCGAGCCATTTCACCACATCGGTCCTCGAGCGTGCTGCACTCACACACACACACGTCCCAGTTTCTATAGATCTGCAGCACCTACATGAAGACCTGCCCTGTCCAGAGATGCTCTCAAGCCCCATTGCTGTTATTGCCTGTGGGATAGTTAATTCCCTTTGTAACACTCTATTGAAAGCAGATGCAGGGGCTCTGAATAGAGAGTTGTTTTCTAGCAGGAGTGTGGGCTGTGCAGTTACACTCAGAGGCTGATGGACGTATATTGCTTCTAGACGATGTTTTTGGTTATGTTCCTACCTGCTCGTTGATCCTGCAAA
Source organism: Falco peregrinus (assembly GCF_023634155.1). Classification (NCBI taxonomy): domain Eukaryota; kingdom Metazoa; phylum Chordata; class Aves; order Falconiformes; family Falconidae; genus Falco; species Falco peregrinus. The sequence goes on along the minus strand of NC_073723.1, from coordinate 96,304,316 downwards.
ACTTCCTGCTCGGCACTGCTTAAGGCACAGCCGGCCCCCTCCTTTCTGTGTATGATCCACCCTGATCCCCAAAGCTGAGGATAAAGAAGTGGAGGTGTGAAATATTTGGGGCATGTTTCTGGTTGTAGAGCAGAGTGTTTTTTGAAGCTCCCAGCAGAAAGGGAGAGCTGTGTTCCCTTTCTTTCTCTCTTTCTCCCTCCCTCCCTCCCTCCCTTTTAAGCCTGCTGGCAGTCTCGCCTCCCTCCAGCACGTCTTCCTTGCCCTCTGCCTTGCTGCTGGATGCTGCTCCTGGTGCTTGTCCTGTCTCTTCTCTGATGCTGTGGCCATTCCTCTCCTGTGATGGAGGTTATCGCTCCACCCTGCAAGTAGGACAGTTTGGGTGATAGCTGGGGAGACACCCCATGCTGCAGCACATGCTGGTGCACCCTGGCAGGGGAAGGGCAGTGTGGCAGCACTGAGGGGCAAGGCAGGGTCTGTGCCTGGCCCCAGTACTCCTATCCTCATTAGGCCTAATTAACTGTACTCTAACAGCGCTGCAAAAGTGCTCCAGCCATCCCTGCCCAGGTCTTGGAGGCTGTGGCTTGTAGTATGGTTGTAGATGACCCAGGCCAGTAGCTGATGGGTTTCCCATTGCCACAGAGCCTGGATACAGGCTGCTCCTGGGGTGCTGGTGTTTGGGGTGAGGGCGTCTTCCCATCCCTGTGTCCTTGTGAGAGCTTGCAGCTATCCTGCTGGACAATACAGGGTTTTACAGGGAGCTGAGGAAAGCGAGAGGAAGTAGGAGGTGGATGTGGCTTGGAAGACAATCAGTTGGCAAAGGGGCAGTTGAGGTTTTTGCCTTGAGTCTCCAGGAGAGCCTGGACAGGGCCCTGGTAGGGGGGGGTGGAGATCACCCCGTCCATCGCTGCAGCTGCTTTTGGAAAGTTTCCTGGGAAAGGGCTGGAGAAACTGGAGCCTCCAGCAGTACTGGCTGCTGCTACGACCCTCTTGGAGGCCGGCTGTTTATTTGTTCACACTGTCATACCCGGGGAGGTTTCCCACCTAGGGCGCCTTTCACCCTGCCTGTCCGTGTGTCGAGCTGCATGCACGCGCGGCTGTGTCTAGAGGTGTGCACGCATCTGTCTTTGTGGGTGTTTGTGTGTATGTGCGTAGTGTATCTATCTATTTATCTTCATGGGCGTGTGTATTTATGTCTCCATCCCCGAGACTTTTGGAGAGGCTGGGAGAAGAGGGGGTGGGGTGGGCTGTCTCCCGGATAGTTGATATTCCAGGTTCAGCCTCTTTCTCCGCTCTCATTCTCTAAACCCAGCCAGGGGGAGTGTCGCCCCAGGCCGAACATATGCTTCTTTCCATTGCACTAATCCACCTTCAGCGTGGAGGAATAATTGCTCGAGTGTCCATGGCTCCTCGGCGCTTTGTCCCTCGCTGGCTCCCATCAGCTTGGCACACGCCATTTCAATCAAATCCTTTCAGAGCCCTGTCTCCTTTTATCACGTCCCCGCTCCGGCAAGAGGAGGGAGGGGAGGACCGGGCTCCCCGCAGCCCCGGCGGGGCCGAGCCGGACCGGGTCCCCCGTCCCCCCGCCGGGAACAAAAGGGCCACCGAGCAGCACCGGGCCGAGTTTGCTCTGCCTGCAAAGGCGTTTGAGTATGTTGTTGTTGCTGGGGAAAAGAAAAAAAGAAAAAGAAAGAAAAAAATAAATAAAAAAGAAAGGAAAAAAAGAAAGGGGGAAAAAGAAAGAAAGAAAGGGAAAAAGAAAGAAAGGGAAAAACAGAAAGAAAGGGAAAAACAGAAAGAAAGGGAAAAACAGAAAGAAAGGGAAAAACAGAAAGAAAGGGAAAAAGAGAAAGAAAGGGAAAAAGAGAAAGAAAAGGAAAAAGAGAAAGAAGGGGAAAAAGAGAAAGAAGGGGAAAAAGAAAAAGAAAGGGGAAAAAGAAAAAGAAAGGGGAAAAAGAAAAAGAAAGGGGAAAAGAGAAAGAAAGGGAAAAAGAGAAAGAAAGGAAAAACAGAAAGAAAGGGAAAAACAGAAAGAAAGGGAAAAACAGAAAGAAAGGGAAAAACAGAAAGAAAGGGAAAACAGAAAGAAAGGAAAAAACAGAAAGAAAGGAAAAAACAGAAAGAAAGGAAAAAACAGAAAGAAAGGGGAAAACAAAGAAAAAAGAAAGGGAAAAAGAAAGGAAAAAAGAGAAAAAAGGAGGAAAAAGAAAGGGAAGAGAAAGAAAGGGAAGAAAAAGAAAGGAAAAAGAAAAGAAAAAGAAATAAAAAGAAAAAAGAAAAGAAAGAAAATGAAAAAGAAAGGAAGGAAGAAAGGAAAAAGAAAGAAAGGAAAAAACGAAGGAAAAAAGGAAGAAAAAAAAGGAAAGAGAAAAAAGAAAAAGAACAGCCACCCCGCGGGGTGGCGGAGCTCTGTCCCTGACGCGGCGGAGGGGCAGCTCCGGCAGCCGGCCCGGCCGCACCGCGCACGCCGGGGCAGGGAGGGGGGCTGGGAGGGCGCGTGAGCCCCCCACCTCCGGGAGCTGGTGCTGGTGACAGGCCAAGGGCTGGGAATCAGCGGCTGGAAAACTCCCGCGACTCCCCGTGGCCGGGGGAAGGGACGGGGGGTGCAGGATTGTACCCTCACCCTGGCTTGGCCCCCTGGGCCGGCGCAGGTAGCCGCAGCCCGGCGGGACAGCGCGGGGGGGCAGGGACGTTCCTGCCCCCCGGGACGGCTGGGGACCCTCGGGGGGCAGCGCTGCCCCGCGGCGTCGAAGGGCTCCGGCTCGTATTTATGTTCCCCTCCCTTCGCCTTCAGGCGAGAGGGTCGTGGATGTTGCGAAGGGGCTTAAAAATTCCCCCCAGGAGCGGCGAGCTGAGGGATCGAAAGGAGAGGAAGGCAGGACGGTTAACTGAGGGAGATTTAAAATGAGAAGGGGGCGGGGGGGGGCGGCGAAGGAAAAGAGGAAAAAAAAGATGTGCGGGATCTTTACATCCCTGTGGGGCTGTTTAGCTCTTTCTCACCTTCTTTTTGCTCGGCTGCCCGGGATGGCTGAGGGGGGCAGGCAGCCCCCACCCCCGGCCCACCTTTCCCGGGAAGGCCGCTGCGCTCCTTGAGGAGGGGACTGCTTGCTGACCCCGCTTTGCCGCTGGGGAGCCGGGCTGGCAGCCAGGTGAGGGGGGGGGCGGGGGCCCGAGGGGGTCCTGCCTCCCCCACCAGCTCTTTGGGGTGGCCGCAGGTGAGGAGCCAGGCTTTCCCAAAGAGCGGGGTGTGCGGGGATGGCCGGGATGCCCGCCCCTGGTACCCCGCCGTCCCCCCATCCTCCCCGCCCCGGGCTGGGGGGACCCCGCACAGCCCCGGCCCGGGCGGAACGCCGCGGGAGCTGCGAGGGGCTTCGCCGGGACACACCGGCCGGGGGCGGGGGGGCGGCTGCAGCACCGGGGACGCTGCTGCGGGGGCAGAGCCCGGCAAACATGCGCCGGCTCGGGACTGCGCCGACGTTTTCTCCTCGCAATGAGAGGAAACTGAATAGTCCCGAGCAGTCCCTGAATAGTTTTTTACTGAAGCGTGGGGCTTTCCTTCTGCTGAGAAAAATCGCCTTATAAAGGGGGGGGGGGGAAATCCCCTTTCCACTAGGTTAGGATTTAACCGCAACACCCACAGAAACTGCCTTATGAAAACCAGACTTTTCTATGAAAAGACTCTTCTGGCAGCAATTAGTCTGGCTTTCTTTAACAAAATTCTTTGTAATGTCATTCAGCAGGGAAAAAAATAAATCCCAGGATAATTCTGATTACCCAGTAAAAAAAAAAAAAAGTAAAATAAAAAAATTTTAAAAATCCGCATATCAGGCTTTGCCCTGAAAAAAAAAAAAAGTTTAAATTTCCCCTTGATCGGATAAAAAACGCGCTGAAATTTTGCGAGGGTGGGCTTGTGCGGGGAATGGGCTTGTTCCGTCCCTGCGTGAGGGACGTGAAAGGCACTGACACGCACACACTGGTCACCGACTGGTGTGGGGGGCTTTGCCCCAGCCTCTCCCCCCCCGGGCTGGGGGGCGGCGGGAGGCTCGCGCCGGGCCCCGCGCAGCTGCGCCCGCCCCCGGCAGGCAGCGCGCAGCTGAAAATCGCGCGGCTGCTGGCGCGCAGCGGGTTGCGCTTCTCTTTCCCCAAGCTCCCCCCGCCCCCCTCCCCGGGAGCTGGTGGCTCCCAGCCCCCAGCAGGGTGGCGGTGCTCACCCCGACTCCTGAGGGGGCACCCGGCTTGCTCCCTGCGTGCCGCCCAGAGGAGGAGGAGGAGGAGGAGGAAGGGGGGACATCTCGCCCCAGGAGGCGGGGGTGGGGTGGGGGTAGCTGCCTACCTGGAAGGCTGTCGCGGATGCTCGGGCAAAGCCAGTCCCTCCGCCTCATTCGCAGGTTTTTGCTACTTTCCCTCCCTCCCTCCCTCTGTACTCTGGTGAAAGGTTGCGTGTTCCAGCCCAGAGATTCAAACGTTAAATTGCTAAACCAGAGTAGGAAAGGAGGGGGGGGGGTGGGGGGGGAAGAGGAAAAAAAAAAGAAAAGGCGTGTTTATATTTCAGATCTTTTAAAAGGTCGGCTTTAATTAGGTTAAATACAAGTATTATTGGCCCAGAAACACATACTGCAATAAGCTCGTTACAAGCCTAATTGCAACGAAAAAAAAAAAGAAGAAAAAAAAAGTGCGTGGGGAGGGAGAAGAGCCGTACTCTTTCGGCACGACACACCTCCCGAAGTGCGTGCGTGGGGTTGCGCGGAACCCCGCTCCGCTCATCCCCACGCGGTGCGGTGCGCATCCCTCCCCACGCGGCCTCCATCCTTCTGCGGTGCGTTTTGCATTTCCCCGCTGCGCTTGCCCGGAGGTGATGGTGGTGGTGGTGGGGCTGCTTTTGCTGCTCAGCGAGGTGTGGGGTGTTTGTGCGTGAATCTGCCGTGGACTTGCGATGGAGCCCAGTCCCGCTTGACCCTCCAAAATAGCTCCTCTTCCCAGCTGGTCCTGCTCTCTCAACCCCTTGGCAACACAACTTGAGGGGTCGGGGGGAGGGAAACACACACCATTTGCCCTGAATCACAAATTTTCATGGCTTGGAAAGAAAAAGGTAACCCTCATGTCTAGCTCAATTAATAAACATGGTGATTTCACACCCAAAAGGAGGACATTATTTCACGGGAGCGCTATCGGCTCCATCACAAAGGGTCACAGCGCAGCTGTGGCGAGCCCGGGGTTATTATGCAGCCTGATGATAGGATCCCGCTTGCCATCCCGGCTCCTTCCTCGGGGCGACCAATAGCCCCCGGCAGGGCTTGTGCCACCTCATGATAAAGGACTTACCCGATGTGTGAGGAAATGGAGCAGCTTTCAGATGAGAGGTAATCAGCTTGCAGGCGCAGCCCCAGCCCCTCACTCTTCCCCCCACCCCCCATCTCCTGCCTTTCCATTGCCTTTCCATTTAACTTTTTTTTTTCTCTCCTCCCCCCAAACAACAACAACAACAACAAGTTATTTATTTATTTGAACGCAAACCTGACGCTCCCTCTCACCTCTGGCCCCCTCGGGGGGCAGCGGCGGAGGACCCCCCTCCAATCCTCACGGCTGCCGGTGGCAGGAGGAGCCGCCTCCCCGCACGGAGGGACAGTTGTGGCTGATAGATTTCTGGTGTCAGGAATTGGGTCCAGAAGCTGTGAGGCAACATATTAACTGCGATCCCATAATCTCTTAATCACATTACATTTTAAGTGAGCATGTGTAATTTCACCCATCAATGATTTATTTAAGCAAGGGAGCACAATTACTCGTCTCGCACACAAACGCTGGCTGGGGGGAGCATTGTTTGCCAGAAATCAAATCTGCGGTTTCAGGGACTGTTTCTCCATGCTGAGGAACCCCAGACCCACGCTCCTGAGGACAGGAGTTACCGCGGCTGATCCTCCTACCCAGGCAAGGCGAGGGCGAGCTTTCCCACCCTTTCCATCCCCTTTCCATCCCCTTTGCAAAGTCAGCCCGGCAGCACGATCCGGTGCTGGTGCGGTGCGGTGTCGCCCGCCGCCTGGTCCCCCGGTGCGTTCCGCAAGCTCTGGAGGGAGGGTCGCCGGGGAGGCTTTCTGGTGTGTGTGTGTGTGGATCTGACCCTTCTCCGCCGTTTTGATTAAAGCAGGTGTAATTTATGGGGAGAGCTGACCTTACACGGTTTCACTCTTCCCGGATCCCACATTAAAGAAGAGGGAAGGGCGAGTAACCTCTCCTGGCGCAATGCTGACCACCGCCCGGGGCGTTTTACACCTCCGGCTGCCGCCGGGACATCTGCGGCGCTGGGGTAGCCGAGGGACCCCCTGTACTTCGGAAGCCCCTTCCTTCTCTGCGCCCAGGCTGCCGCCCCTCTAAACTAGCCTCAAGGAGAGCGACGCGCCGTGTCGGCGGGAGGTCAGCATCCTCCATCCCCCCTCCTCCTCGGCCCGGGAGCCAAACTTGCGGCCGGTGCCGGGACCCGCTGTCCTGGCTGAGAGGAAGCATCACTCGCCCATCCCCGTCGCCTCCCGCCTGGGGACGGCGGGTAGCCGCCTCGCGCCCCCCTCGTGTGCCTGCGGCGAGGGGAGGCGGGGGCACGAGGACCCCCCCCAACCCCCCTCCGCTCCCCTAGCCCCAGGCCACCCGGTCCCGCCGTGCAGCCTGGTCCCAGCGCCAGGCTGGAAACAGCTCTACAACTTTATTGTCAATAGCGCTATTATTGCTGTTATGACTCTTAAACCCCGCACAGGTTACGCGGTGCGGAACGGCCGCCCCCGGGCCCACGGCGGGGGGAAAAGCCCCCCGAGAAACGCGTGGGGCTGCCCGGCAGCCGATGTCTCCCTCACACCGGGCTGGGCTTTTCCAAAGATTTAGTCCTACACGTGCCGGTATTTTATTAAATCGTCGATGTAAGAAGGTGCCCGAGAGAGAAAATCTTTGGCTAAAGAGAGAGAAAGCGACCTCCTCCCCTTTCACCAGCTTTTTCATTTTTTTTTTTTTTCCTCCTTTTTCTTTTCTGCAACTATATTAGTCAGGCGTTTGGCAGATTTAACGTTGCAAAGGAAACAAAAGAAAAAAAAAAGTAATTACATTTTTGGAAAACAAACAATAATTACACGATACAATCGGTATAACAGTAAGCGAAACACAGCAGCGAGAGTTAGTAACAATATTCCAGCCACGGAGATGGGCTCCGCCGCTGACTCAGCGGTTTTGAATACTCCAAATTATCCTTACATCGGATTTCTGCAGCGCAGTTCAGCTGCAGTCTATTGGCTTTTAAATTAAAACATATCTCGCTGATTAGGCATGTATTAGCGCCTAAAAAAAAAAAAAAAAAGGAAGGAAGCAGGTTTCTCAAGGTAAAAATAATTCAATAATTCTGGTGGATCAGGAATAATTCCTGAGCCCTGCTCCCCCGTTTGTGTATAAAGCGGAGGAGCCGCGTTTGCAGGGGCAGCCCCCGGCCCCCTGTTATTGATGCCTGGGGGCAGGGGGGGGGAGGGAGGGGACACCAGGAGCGGCTCCCTCGCATTAGAATTGCTGCAGCACCTGTCACCTGGAGAAGTTGTGACTTCACATGCCCCGCGGCTGCGACTTCACATTGGGGCGCATTATTCCAGCACCGAGCGGTGTTGACATAAACACCCCCTCCCCCCCCGACCTCCTACTCCCCCCCCTCCCCCCGTTTAGCCCGGCTTTCACACGAATATTTGGGATGATCTCCAGGGTGGCAGAAAAGTTGTGCACGTGAATTTATTATTTTTTTTCTAATTAACCGTTTTTTTCCCTATCATTTTTTCCAATTGACTCAATTTTATTTTAATCGAGAGCCCTTAGGATTAGTTGTAATGATATGAATGGTTAAGGTGGGAAGGGCTCAAGGCTGGAAAAATGTTCTCTCCTTGGAAGAAAATATCAGACATCCCCCAGAAGTAACCGTGCAGAGTGTAGGTCTAATATAGATGGGAAGAAATCACAGGGCTGTCGGTGTAATCTGTAAAGTGTAATGAAATCTCGGATTTGTTCAACGAAACCTTCGTTCTGCTTCCCGTTAACTGGCAATCAAAAATAAAAGGGGAAAAAAAAGGACAAAAAAGGAAGAGACAAGAGAAAAAATAAACCAAAACACCCCATAACTTTGCTTGCCCTAAAATGCTGATTCCTACCACTAAAATGTGTATCCCAGAGAAAAGTTTGGAGCTGCGCTGCTGCTCAGCCCGGGTCCTGCTCTCGGGACTCCTGAATTCCCAGGGAACAGGCGCAGGAGCAATTACGACAACAGCAGCAGCAAACACGAGGCTCCTCGTCGCCTGCTCCTCTTTGGAAAAAAAAAACCCAAAACAACAGAGTGTTGGGTTTTTTTTTTCTGTCAGGCAACCCCAGACAGAAGTGGCAACTAAAGCTTTAAACCCTTTGGAAATTCCTTTCTGATTTAAGAGAGCCAGGGGGCTTTCGCCCTCTCCCTGCCGCTGGATGTGAGGAAGGGCAACAAAAGAGGTAAAATGCCTTCTCCAAGTAACTGGCTCAGCGGTTCATGCGCATCAAAGGGAAAGCAAGAGCTAATCCGAAAATGACCACTTTAATGTACACGAACCCATGGCTACAGCAGCAGAACCGAGGGGGATTTTGAACTCTCCACCACAACAAAACCCTACACTTAATGTCATAATAACAGATATTAAACAAAGGGGAATGAAAGGGTCTCACGCTGGTTTTTCTGCATTCTTGAGTCTAATTAAAAATATTCAGAAAGAAGACATAGTTTGGGTCAAAATGGCATGAGAGCCGCCTTGTGCCAGTGAAGGGGCTGCAATTATCAGCTTAGAGGCCAGATCCGAGAGGTCTTATTTGCTATTCAGCTCCAGGGGAGTCGAAAGCCGGCACAGGGACGAGGGTGGGATGGACGCACGCCCGGCCAGGGCTGGAAGGGCTGGGAGAAAGGGGCTGAGGGGCCCTTGTCCCCTTCTTCCCTCAGACAGCAAAGGGAGGCTAAAACAAATACGGCAGAGCCCTATAAGCCTTTTTTTTTTAAAAAAAAAAAAGATAATTTTTTTTTTGGAGGCCACTGGGACAGCCCTTCCATTCAGATGGAGCCAGAGTGTTTACTTAGTGTCAGGTTGTGACTGGGCTCCTGCCTTTGGGGCTGGTGCCATGGCTGGGAGGGGGAGCCTGGGGTGAGCAACAAGTGCCCTGCATGACAATACCTCCCTGGGGAGAAAATACCTCTCACAGAAGGGACCTTCTCCAAAACTGGAGGCCAGAAGCTGGAGCCAGGCAAATTCAAATGCAAGATAAGGCACATGCAGGCGATTAACCATGTGAATAAGCTTCTGAGGGCAGCAGTGGGTCAGTTCCTCGCTGTATTTTGGCAGGGGAGTGGATGTCCCCGCAGAAGATGTGACTGAGTCTAATCCAAGTGACTGGGCTCGATACAGAGATGACGTGGTAGAACACGACAGCCTGCAGTATGAGGGAGGTCAGATGCAAGACTCATGAACGACTTCAGGGCTTTGTGATTTGGCCCCTTATTCACAGTGGTGTTTGGCTGGTATTGGCCTTTGGCTGGTATTACTGATATTTAACAGTAGGCAAACTGTCTTTTCCTTGGCTCTTAGGGTAGACAGCCTCTCTTAATGCTTGTTTGGTTTATTTCCAGAGGAGCCACACTTGGCCATGCGTCAAGAAGATGGGTCTTCTGTGAAGAGTCACCAGCGTCGCTGCTTTCCACTGACCCTTGCTCATCTTTGCAGGAGATTTTCTCGGTGCCTGCAGGCATCTCGGGCTGCACCCAAGGTATTCCCATCCACCAGTGTAGCAAGCGATGGGAAGGGGTTCCTTCAGCCAAAGCAGCTGAGGAGACCCACGGATGGTACTCCCACCCCAGAGAAGGGACATAGTTGGGGTGGAAGACGAAACAGAGAGGGCATTAATGCTTCTCTCATTCCGTGGTGATCATGGGAGCAAACTACACCTGAGCTCAATGTCCCATTTAATCCCCCTCAACTGGTCTGATAGATCAACCTAAGGTATTAAATATAAACATAGCAGAGAGCACCCCCTGTTTTTGCTACCAGCAGGGCATGGGTGGCCTGATGAATCTTTCTTTCTCAGGTCCTGTCTGTGCCTTGTCCTCAGAGGCTTCTGCTGCCCAGGCCACCCTGGCCTTAGAGTCTGTCTCACAGGGAGAAGGGTGTTTCCAGCTTGCCTGGTGGGACCTTCCTAACCTGAGGGCCTTTGCAAGAGGCCCAGGAAACCTTTCCCCCTAATTGTAGGATGCTCAGCTCAGGGCTGTGTGTGCAGAGCAATTATTGTTTACCAACATGGTGACTCCTACTAACCCCGCAGCACAGCTGCCTCGCTGGAGCTGAAGGTTAACTATTAATTTCTGCCTGTAAATCCAAGAGGTCTTCTCTAGGCAACATCGCTAACAATTCTGAGGCCGGTTTTATGCTGAGGTTTTGAGGAAAAAAATTGTCCAATGGAGGTTTCAAGTCGCATCGCTCCTCAGCCTGCAAAATCATACAGGGGCAAGAAGGATATCTGATATTTGAGGCTTGAGCTGGGGTACTCCACCTTCCATTTTCTTTATGGCTTTGGTGTGACACCTATGCGGCAGCATTTGAAACATTTATGTGCTGTTTTCAGTGAACACCTGCAGAGTGATCCCGCCGCCCTTCGCGGGGTGCGCTGGCAGGGCTGGAGAAGGAGGGATGCTGTTGCTGCTTTTCCTGCTTGCGCGTGTAGGTTCATACTACTGAATCCCGCGGTGGTCTTTGGCTAGTGCCCCCAGGGGAGCTGAATCCTGATATTTGGCATTGCAGGGGTGCTGCCCACACACCTTCTGGAACTGATGCTGCTCTGCATCCCTCCAGGGCGTGCAGGCTCCTGCACCCAGCTGATTGATGTGCTGTCAGGTCTTGCTAGGGGAGAAACCCTACTTTGGTCAGGGCTTCAAGCATCCCGTGTGCTGTGAGGCAGCCCCGATGTTGTGATGGCTTTCTTTGTGGTAGGGTGCCCAAGAGATTTAGGAACTGACCGGGAAGCTACGAGGGTGCCCACAGCACCCTGCCTGTCTCCTAAAGGCAGGTAAAGCGAAGCTCGCAGCCTGGAATGCTGATTTGGGAGAAGCTGACGTGTGTTTCCTTAGTCGCCTTTGCGTAAGGCACGTTGTGGTGGTGTGGGTGTCATTCTCATCAAGGTGAGTACATTAAAAATAGCAATGCACAGATGGATTTGAAAATAAAAGGAATTCTGTGCAGCAGCAGCTTTGTACACGGTTAATTCCTTGAGAGAGGGACTTAAGTAACTACCCTGTTGTAAAGCCAGTCAGACTCTCGAAATAAAACAACAGGAGGAATTTTCATCTAATAATAAAATCATCATCATCTCACCTTAAAGAAAATGGTAAATGAGAACCAGAAGGAGCTTGACCATCTTTCCCAGGCTAATAGAATAATCTTCTGGTTCATTTTGCTTGTATCTGATTAACATTGTGTCTAATTGCCATGACGGTTGCAGTTCCCTTGCCAGTATAATTTTGAGGCATTTTACTGCTTTCTATTTTGTAAAAATTTTCTCTCGTGAGTGTTGGTTTATGCATTACTCACAGATAAATGTAAATTTTCTTAACCAATGTTATACACAATTATTAGTTAAACCATAACAATAAATGCTGACATATTTAGGGCCCAAACTTGTCTACATTTCATTTTTATTACTATGAACACTCATGGCACGTTCTGCATGGGCAGTGCTTTTTTTCAGTGGGGCTGCTCATTCACCTCTTGGCCAGCTTGATGACTTGGTGGGTGTGCTGGGATGGGGATGGAGGGGATGGAGGTGATGGAGGCAGGGAGACTGGGAACCAGACTGGGACCTGGGAGAGCTACACTCTCTTTTGTTACTTCTGTTGTAGGGAATAGGCAGGAGGAGACGGCATCAATAACACGGTACACAAGTACCATGCTTTTGTTGTCTATTTGAGTCTTTACTAAGATTGTCCCCAACACACGTGGCTGGCTGGTGTGAATTAAGTCGCAAAACACGACTTGCAAGATGTTGTCACTTCAGAGGAACGAAAGGCACTGTGTCTCTTCTGTAATCTATGATTTGTTTTTCACATTTTTCCAGTATAGAGGTACTGGGATTAAATTCACTAGTCTGTTCCCAGTTCTTCTGCACTGAGAGCAATGGGAAACAGCTAGGTGTCTCTCTGCACTTTCAGGTACTTCAGTGCTTTAAAAATCTGATCCCTGTGTGTCTGTGTCCTTATCTTAAGATCAGAGTAACTGACCTGGAAGCAGATGAAAATTTTACCAAAAATACTCACTGGCCTGTTTCTCAGTGTAAGTTAGAAAATAAAGACAAAAAGGATACTTTTGAGTCTATGCTATTCAAGCTTACCTTTGTTGGGGGAGCATCTAATAGTGCCAGATGGAGAGCTGGATCCTGCAGATGACGATACGCGGGACAGTCTGCACCCACCGAGTTTGGGGGGACTCCTCACTTCAGGAAAGCTGCTCCCAGGCCTTGGCCTTTGGAGATCTGGACAAAGAGGCTGAGCTGCTGAGGCATCGTGTCATCCCTCACACCCTCAGCAGCAGATCCTTCTCTTCTGGTTTTACCGATAAAATTCATGAGAAGGAAAAGTTCTCAGGGAAAGGGAGCAAACCCCACAACCCTGCTTACAAATAATGCCAAGGTTTGAACCCAAAGTGACGGGGAAGTAACATTTTAAGCTGTGCCTGTGTCCTGGATTCACCCTGTTGAGCGAGAAAGCAGTACTGTCACTTCAGATTCCCTTCTTGCTGTTGCCCTGGCAGTGTCCAGGGTGGGAACAGTTGCATGCATCTACTGCTGCATTTCTTCTGCAGCTCTGTCACATGTGTCTGGATGCTCCTCACAAGGGTTGTTTGCCCCTAAACTCAGTGGCCTCCCCCAGACCCAGTCTCCGGTTTTCGACATGAATTCTGCTGGCAGAACACATCCTGGCAGCCTTTTCCATAGGGTCCCCTGAGTGATGGACAGACCTGTGGCTCCTCAACCGTTGCCCTTCGTCCTGTCCCTAAGCGCCTCCTGTGAACTTCCCCAAAAGGACTCCGAACATGGTGAGCAGCGTGATATGTCTTGGCATCCCTGCCTAGGCCTCTTCAAAATGTGCTTCCCCTTGTTCATAGCAATCAGGCCATTTCCGATGATGGTTCAGCAATGCCTCCCAGGCAAGTGAGGGCATGATCAGTCTTTCTTCTCCGAATTTTGTTCTGAGTGAGTCAGATAAGTCAGCTAGGCAAGCAGAAGCTCTTGCAAGTCAGGGGAGAGTGGTGGCTTGCTGTGGTTACATGCCCCTCGCAGCCCTGCTCGGAGAGAGAAAATTGCTTCTGGAGCCTCTGTGCTGCTGGGGTGCAGGGGGTATTGCCAGCACCCCGGCACCTGAGGCCATAACTTGTGGAGCACAAGGTGGCCAAGCTCCATAACTGCTCCTGTTTCCTTTCCAGTGCATCCCCCAGGAGATCAGATAGTTGCCTCCACTGATGTCAGGGGGGTCTTGCTACCAGGAGACCTCACTACTTTTTTTTTTTACCTAAAACTGATTCTACAATCAGTGGGTGATACAAATACCTGTCTTCTTTTAAACATGTCTGTTTATGTCTCTCTGTGTTGCTCTAGGGTTATATTCTGGAGTCCCTGGCCCTAGGACTTTTGACATTTTGACTTTTTGGGGCTAGGAGATTGGCAGGCTCTGAATTTAGTGATTTTCATGGGTCCTTTGACTGCAAAAGTTGAGCTGTCCTTGCATCTAGCTGTAGCTTCTGGAACGGTGTTGATATGTGGAGATACAGCCATGTGTTAGTAACAGGATGACAAAATCCAGAAGTGACTCCTCTGCCAATTATCATGAAGTGGCCACCGAGGCACGAAGGAGTTTTTATTCTTAAAACGTTATTTCTTTTCCCATTGTTACTTGGTGTTTCAGTCAATTCATCAATTTTTCAACAGGAATCCTGTTAAGATCGGGCTTTATTTTATCCACTGTTAAGCACAGGACAGGGTATGGTATGAAACGAAGGCAGGGAAAAAAAGATGGGGTTTTCCATTATTATTTACTTTTGAGGCAGCAGAAGGCACACATAGCCCATCCTCTCCTAAAAAGAAAGATCCTCTGGCTAGGCATTTTGCATAGTGGTTGGACAGAGGTTTGAGGTGGATAAGTGTCCACCGAGATACTTGATTAACCCCAACCATAGCTGACCATAGTCCTCCTCCTCCTCCTCCTCCTCCTCCTATTGTAATAACACATCTTAGACAAGAGAGCTGATAAACTTCACCGGTGCTGGGGCTTACAAAGACAGAAGCAATTTCCCTGGGAAATGTATGGCCTGCAGACCCCACTGAGCTGGCTTACCCCTAATTTAGCCTCTGTTTGGGCAGTTCTTGATAGCAGGCAAAGGCCTTGGGATCAGGCCCTCTGGGATCTGGGGTGAGGAGCAGCCTTGAGCGAAGGAAGCGGGAGCTTTTGCTGTTTCGCTCATCAGTAGAGCAGTTCCAGCAGGACCAAAAGCCCCATGAGCGCTGTGCATTTGCAGCACGTGACACCTCTGTCTCAGGCTTGTAGGACAGTGCTGATGTTAGTCCTTTGGTGAGAGGGGAATCAAAGCACTGACTTGTCAAAGGAGTCGTTCAAGGCCAAACATCGCGCCCCACACTGAGCTGGAGAGAAATGCAGACCTCTTGCCTTTCAAACTCTGGTGTAAACCACTTTGCTCTGCTCCACCCTGTAGAATGGTATAGAATTTTCAGTGCATTGGAGAAACTAAGCATGCTATAGAGGTACAGAGTTAAAGGAAGATATGAAAGAGTTTCCATGAGGGTGTGAGTTTTCAGGAAGCAAACTATAAGCACCTTGTAATTGTGGTTTTTTTACATTATTGGGTACAAAGAAGGATTTGGACTGTACCCATGGATGGAATCATGAATAACTTTTGCTTTAACTAAATCCCACTAACGTGCCAGTCTTGTCATCATCTTGTATTGCTGATATCAGGAGGTAGAATACAGTTACATACTCACTGCTCAAGAAATGAAGAAGTTAAATATAAGGGTATTGGAAAAGCAAAATGTGAGAGCAGAGGTTTTCCATTCAACTTTAATTCCTGCTTGATGTGTGAATTTGCAGTGCCTAAACGGTGGTGGTGGTGGGCTTCTTTTGCACTGCTTGCTTTTTAAAGATGTAGTTCAAATGAGATTGTAAAACCTGTGTTTTATCCCAATTTCACCTAGTAGCAGAAGAAAGTAAGAATATATGTGGAAAAAGGTACCACCTGCGAGGCTGGTGTTAACAGAACCGTACAAAGCGCTGGTCACCTGCGTTGCAGAGGGCAGGGGTCCAGCCTTGGGCAGTGCCAGCGCTGCCCCTGCGAGGGCTGTGGGTGACGACCCTCCTGCACACACAAGTGCTGCTCCCTTTGCGAAGGGCTGGTGTGCTATTTGGCAGCCTCAGCCCTCCTTGTGCCAGCCGTCGATCGGGCTGTCTGTGATGGTCTCCTACCTCTCTATATTGCTCAAATGAAACTTTTTGCCGAGCACTTGAAAACTTCAATTTACACCGCCTGGGATGGCTTGTTCTGTCTGAGCAGCCGCAACCACCGTTCCCCAGCCCCGTCTGCTGCCTGGGCTACAGTAAATGCTTTATTAGCACCAGGATAAATTAAAAAGCCAGCACAACCCAGGAGAAAGCCCATCTATATTTAGCATCCTCTCTGCTGCAGCGGGCAGCTCTGTCTTGCCTCTGCTCTGACCTGCCAATGGGCGACATCCCCTCGGTACTGGCAAAGGAGCCCGGGCTCGGGATGCAAACCTGGCCACAGGTGCAGCTCTGTCACTGCAAGTGAATCCAGGGGGGCTTAAGGGGAAAAACCCCCTGAGAGTTAACTCTGGAGCTTTATCATAAAAAGTATACGTGCACAAGGGGCTATTCTCTTTGCTGCATTTATGTGGCTCTCCTGTTTGTGCTAATAGCAGCGGTGTTTGTATGTCCCGCGGTGGGAACAAACTCTTAGTGAATAATGTAGTGTTAAATTCTAGGTAAGACATCAAAGTGCCAGTAAAACCAGTGCTATAAGATTACTTCTGGCAGCTCCAGCTTGTGACCAAGCTAGTTTTAATATTATAAAATCTGTTGCTCCCCTCTCATGAATAGGTATACTGTATTTTGTTCTTTCAAGTCAGAACATGCTTTTCTCTATTTCTTTCTCTTCTGCTTTCTCTGTTTTTGGATATCTCAATACCCTCTCCTGTCCTCTCAGGAAGATGGTAAAACTGAGAGTTCAAGTGTTCAGGGAAATTAAGACGCATATATTTTAATTTGCTGTGGAGACCCTAATACTGTTCTTCCAAGGCAGGCTGGGTGGTTGATGTAAACCAAGAGAAGCTGTGTGCCTAGGTAAGCTTGTACATATGGTACCTACAAACATCACATGCTTATTGATCTGGCGTGTCAGCAATACCTTAGCATATGGAGGGTATAAGAACCACAAGAAAAGGCCATGGGAACAGGAAAAGGTCCTTTTAATTCCACCTTCCTGCTTTTCCATCCTCCTCCCCCATCCCCTCCTTCTCCAGCGACAAACCTAGGTGTCTGTGGAACTAATTTACATGCTTTGCTTCCATTGCCTACTCCCCTAATTTATTCCATATGTTTATTGCCCTTTGTGTGCAATACTCCTGCCTGTGTTCCCTATTTGCTTATAATTTCCTAATTTTTCAGGTTCTACCCACTGTTTTGTGTAGCTTTTTTTTTTTTTTTGAACCCGCTCACCCATGTGTGATCTCTGTGAAATTTCTGCTTAAAGCAAAGTTAGCAGCAGCCACCAGGGCTACTTGGAGCCTCAGCAAAGCGGGACTTTTAAAGCGGTGCCTTGTTCAGAGGTACTCTGCTGAGGCTGCAGACAAGATGGGACCTACTGGGACATCCAATTAGTATGAGCCCTGCTTCAGTGAGTCAACGCTCCCCTTCTCTGCTGTTTCGGGAGCCGTGGCTTTCTAGGATGAGCCCACAAGGAGAGGAAATATCAAGACACCTCTCAGTACGTGGCTTGGTTTAACAAAATGCTGAGCTGCGCACAGCAGCTCCGACTCAACAGCAAAAGGCTTGGAGTCTGACAAGAGTAATTTTGAGCCTGAGATTTGGTTTTGGAAGTAACAACTGTGCTGTTTGCAAGAAAACCGTGGTACTTGTCACTGCTGCAGTTCTTTTATGCCCCAGTACTTGTCAATGAATTTCTGTTTATGGGCAGGGATGGGGCAGCATCTACACTGCATCTTGTGGATCCCTCTCAAACCAGACGTGTTGATGGAGACCCTACAAGCATGATGCCAGCCACAAGACCTTCAAATTCTTGGGCATCTAGATGCCCCATGGCAGTGTTGCCTGAGCAGATTTTTTTTGGATTTTCAATGAAACTGGCAGCTTTGTGCCCCTACACAAAATCTGGTGAATCCAGAAGTCCCAGACAGAAGCATGGGGTTGCGGTCTGTGATAGCGGGCACACTGCAGCAGAGACAATTTTGAGTGTTCAGCTCACCCATGGCAAGGCAGAAGGTGCCCATGAGGCTGGTGCGAGGGCGGGTGGGTGGCACGGTGTGAGACACCTCTCTGGCTCTCATAGCTGGCTTGAGCTGCTGAGCCCTCACAAATCTGTGACATGTCTCAGCAGCCAGAGTTGAGCAGGCAAAGAGATGCTGCTGAGTTTAGTTGGCAATGCCTGTAACTCGCCGCTGGTAGAAGAACATCAATTAATTAATTTTTTTTTAAAGCTATGGTAAAACAAGCAATGAGTTTGGTGTGTGTGCATGGGGACATGTTAGCTGATTACTAGTTAAGCTTCTTAGATATAATCCTTGGTTTTCTTCGCAATGATGCAGGAGTGCAAATCTTTGTGGTTGTTTTTTCCTTGTCATCTTCAGCGACTCTACTTCCAAAGGGATGGAGGCCACTGCCTCAGTGATGGCTGAATCCTTTATGCAGAAACACTTACGCTTGTCCTTAGTTTTAAACTGGGAAGTTACCTCTTTGGCTGTGGCATCAGCCCCATGGATTCTGGATGTGCCATCACTTGTGACAAAGTTGGGTCACCTCTTCACAGATGTCTCATATCTATATCTGCATCTACATCTCTGTCAGGATCCAGATCTATTCAGTGTGTCATTCCCAAAGACGCAGTATTATACACAGATAAATAAATGAACAGGCACAGACACACGTATATAAAACCAAAGCATACAAATGTAATTTGTTGGAGAAATCTGGCTGTAAAAAGTCTTGCATTAATACCTAGATACGCTTAAATACCAAATATCAGTATCTCCCAAGGCATATTCTTTGGGTGATCCATGTGATTTTTTCCGACTGCTGTGCAGTGCAGATGCCTTGAGTTAGCGAAGCAGTTTTGCTGGGCTCAGGTCCCTCTGAGCAGCTCTTTGCTGTTGCTGTAGTCATGAAGGGCAGTGACCAGTGCACCGTGCGCTGGTACTGGCGTCCACTGGTGGCTGCACAGCCCAGTTCTCCTGCCATCTCATACTCCTGAAAAGTATTGGGTGCTAGATTTCCCAAATACAGATTCCCATGGCGTTATTAACAAAAGTAATTATTGGCACACTGGTACCCAAACCAAGTTGTTGATTTCTGACATTGCACCTATACCACCTTCTTGATTCTCTAGGGGAACTGGGAGATTGAATAGCCTGAACTTGCTTGGAAAAGGGGGTAGCGGAGGTGGGGACGGACAGAGAATTGCAGCCCCCCCTTGCTACCTCTTGCTTCCTGTAGCTTCAATCGGCCGGCAGCTCAGTAGCCATGTCTGAGTGTGGGTGTCGATGGAGGGCATCCACGGGGAAGGCACGACTTCATGCTGGAAGGAGGGAAAGGAGAGACACCGGGGAAGAGAGGCTGGAGGTGCACATGTGTGTGTGAGAACCACCATGTTGCTGGAGGTGAGAGAAACCACCCAGATGAAATGCTGGTCCTGCAGAAGTCCAGGGAATTTTTCTCCTTCCCTTTACTGCAGCCAGGGTCCCAGTCCTCGCTCTCAATACAGCCAGACATTTATATCTGAACCGTGCTTTATATTTGCTTACCTGGGATGGAAGTGTATCTCCTTGGCCATCGCTATGGTGCTCCTGCTCAGAACACTCTCCACGGCATTACTGTGGGTTTCGGTTCAGGGACTGCATCTCTGTAATACTCCCATTTTCCCTGACCTGAGCTTAAATCCCTGTGAGGAGAAGGAAGGTGTTTTGGGATGACCTTGATGTCAAGCTCTGTCTTCCAGGACACCATGGCAGCTCCCATCAGGGGTGTCCTGTGTGCCCTAGGACTCATCCCTTGGGGGTGCCTTTTGTTAAATGGGGCCCAAGCAGCACATGCATGTAAAAGCAAATACCATGGGTGTGTGAGACACGGGGAGAAATGTGCTTTCCTGGGTAGTGGAAAGGGATGAGGTGTGTATGTGGGGCACGTCTTGCTTTTGTGAAGCCAGCAAGGATGAACCTGGTTCCAACTTGCGTAACACTGCAAATTTTGGCTGTGCTGGGCCCCTGCCACCTGCCGCTCCTTACAGCTGGTGTTACACATCTGTGAGTCACGTCTCAACACCTGCTCCCCCATTCTTGGGAGCAGAAGCCATCCCCTTCCTCTGCAGAGCAAGGCTTTCCCCTGTGCCATCCTGCCCTCCTTCTGGGGCAGGGCGTGCTGCTGGGGCTGCACCGGGGCACACAGCCTGCTCTGGTGACCGCTCTTGCCCCTGGCTCTGCTCCCCAGATTTTCCACTCAGTACAAATGCCCACGTCCTAGGGTTGCCTATGCATTTCAGGGAGCAGCCAGACCAGCCTTCTCTTCTCTCCTCACCCCCCATGGTGGCACAAGCGAACCCACCATTAAGTTTTTTTGTTTCCCTACTGAGTTTTGCGCCGGGGAAAATCTAACTTGCTGTTCAGATACTTGTCTGCAAACCCACCTTGGTAATTTTTCCTTTGTTTTGTTTAACACGTCAAATTGAGGCTAAGGTTTTCACTCTTCTGTTTTTTTAACAGTTACTGATTTTACCATGTTTGGTTTGGCAGTTTGAAAAAAAAATCAACAGAAGGATTACATTTCAATGGCACAACACCCTAATCCTCAGGCAAATGATTTGTCCAAGCTTAATATGAAGTACTTAGGATGTATTGTTTGATGTAAACACTAGTTCTAATAAAATGGTGCCTGAGGTACAGTTCTTCAACTTGTAATACCCTATTTGTGTTGGCCTGTACACATTGGATTTGAAACCATTGTGATAAAATATATCCTCTTTAGCCTGATAAAAAAACCCCAACAAAACAACAACACAGCAAAAACCCCACAGTGTAGGGTCTGCTCTCCAAGGAAGGACACCGAGTGTAGCAATGAGCCTCCTGTGTGCACTGCAAGTGATGTAAATTATGCCTTGTCATTCATGGGGTGCATCTAGGGCAGAAATCAGCTCCCTCTGGGCAGCGCATCAGTCTTGGTTTGTTCTCAACCATCCTGGGGAAAGCAGTTTCCCTGCCCCACAGCTGCATAGTGGTGTTTTGGACTCCATTTGATGTTCTTCCCAGCTTTTTCCCTAGTCACCCCATCTATCTGAAATTATTGCTGTTTGGCAATGTAAATATGCTCCAGGTGTGACCAAAGGTCTTACTAAAATGCCAGATTTAAAAGAATCTGTTAGGGCGACTGGGTGACTAACTATGGAGGCGGTAAGGGCATGGGGGCAGCACCACAGCGCAGCAGGCATCCCCACGCAAGTCGAGCCCCGTCGAAGAGCAGCCAGCTTAGCACCAGCAGGCAAAAACGTTTGACATGTCAAGACATTGTATTTGTCTTACCACTCCATTAATATACGAGTGACAGAAAGTCACTTCCAGCAACCTCCCCTGCTGCTTGTACTACCTGGGTTCCAGCGAAAAGTTTTCACAGAAATAAAAGGAAACCCATGGTTCTGGCAGCGTTCTGGGAGTGGGCTCCACCACTGCCTGAGTGCCTTTTGTAAAGGGGTAAATACCAACGGTTTGGTTAGGCTTCCTCATCCTCACCCAGCTACGGTTTGTTTGAAATGGTGATGTCTTTATGTCAGCTTTTACAAAATAAACAGGCTAACAAGGGTAATGATAAATGGGGCAAGGAGACTTCTTTCATGGAGATTCTCTGTAGCAGAAATAAAGATTGAGAGAAAAGTGATTTCAAAGACAAAAAGAGGTGAGGAAATGCCCAGAGACTTGCCCATGTACAAGAAGGAAGGAAAAAAATGTATAGGCATGGATGCTAGAGAGTAAGTGCACTTACTACCAGCTTGTACCACATGTTGAGTTGCTCCCTATTAACCCTATTAAACAGTGCAAGGGGGGGATGCTTTAGTCAAGGTAATATGGAAGTGGGCTTCATATGGGTCTGTGGTGTAAATTCCCAAATTGTTACAATAATGTCCTTCTGCAAACTCTGTGCTTTCTTCCCCCTTCCTGGAGGGCAGCTCTGTTCAGCTGTGGAGTCTCTCCTGCTGCTGCTTGTGTCCCACTCCTGTCCCTGCTCCTGCTGCTGGTATCACCAGAGCTAGCTTGGATGTGGAGAGTTGCTGTTGTGCCTCTTGGAGAAACATCTTCATGGCAGTTGTGGTGGGTTGACCCTGGCTGGACACCAGGTACCCGCTAAAGCCGCTTTATCACTCCCGTTCTCAGCTGGGCAGGGGAGAGAAAAATAGAACGAAAGGCTCGTGGGTCGAGGTAAGGACAGGGAGATCGCTCAGCAATTACTGTCACGGGCAAAACAGACTCGACTTGGGGAAAAAATAATTAAATTTATTGCCAATCAAATCAGAGTAGGATAATGAGAAATAAAATCAAACCTTAAAACACCTTCCCCCCCCGCTCCCTTCTCCCTGGGCTTAACTTTACCCCCAATTTCTGTCCCCCCTCCCCGCCAGCGGCGCAGGGGACGGGGCATGGGGGCTGCGGTCAGTCCATCACAGCTGTCCCTGCTGCTCCTGCCCCTCGGGGGGCTCCTCACCCCCTGCCCCTGCCCCGGCGTGGGGTCCCCACGGGCTGCGGGGGGGGATCTGCTCCCCCGGGGGCTCCCCGGGCTGGGGGCACAGCCTGCCCGGCCGGGGGCTTCACCGCGGGCTGCTGGGGAACCTCTGCTCCAGCGCCTGGAGCCCCCCTGCCTCCTCCTGCCCTGGCCTGGGGGGCTGCAGGGCTGTCGCTCTCACAGTCTCACTCCTCTCTCTGGCTGTTGCTGCTGTTGTGCAGTTTCTGCCCCCCCCCCCCCCCCCCCCAATACACTATCCCAGAGGCGCTACCACCATCACTGATGGATTCAGCCTTGGCCAGCGGTGGGTCCATCTGGGAGCCGGCTGGCACTGGCTCCATTGGACATGGGAGAAGCTTCTGGCAGCTCCTCACAGAAGCCACCCCTGTAGCCCTCCCCGCCCCCCCCCGCCCGAAACTCCTGCCATGCAAACTCAACAGAGCAATCTCAAAGCATCTAGCAAGCAGGACCTTTTGACACTGCTGGAATAGTTCCTCCGGATCTGGACCTGCCTTGACCAAGTAAGAAGGGACCTGGGGCTTCCCAAAAGATGCTGAGCCAAGTCGTGGAGGCTGGGAGGGAACAGTGTAACACTGCAGCTGATGTGATGCCACTGGGAAGCAGTTACAGTGGTTCCCAAGTAAGCTTTCTATCTGCAGTGCAGTTCATTTGAGGACATAGATGTTGCTGTCACTTTAATGATGATAGCCCTGCCTCACAGGGCCAACAGACACCTCTGCCACTTTGTGCTCCCTTTTTGCCCTCAACCTTTCTTGTGTTTCTAGTGTTTCACAGTGAGCAATGTGGGACTCATATTTCTGCTCATTGGGGACGGGCTCACGCCTTTCAGCCCCTTGGAAAGCGAAGCTGAGAGTTATTCCAACCTGCCCTGCAGTCTGTGTGAGGCACCGGTGACAAGGGACAGAAGGACCTGGCTCGACACAGAGAGTTTGGGTTTGACGGGAGACGAGTGGTACTGCACACCTTTGTGCCGTTTCTGTTTTCCCCAAAGAGATACAGAAGCATTAGTTGTGCAATGAGAAAACGTTCCGCTTTCTTGCTCAATACTTGAGTTAGCTCGTGGGACAAGCTCATAAACTTGGGGCATGATCAGATGTTCCAGTTGCCTGGGCTCAGTATCTACTGTTGCACGCAGCAGCCCAGGAGAAGCTGGGTAAGTTAGCTGAGACCTTGTAGAGAGCATCGTAGGAAAAAGCATTCGATGCTTCTGGGTGTCCCTGCGCCTGGTAACATGTTAAAGGGGGCCTGGCTTGTCCTAGCTAAAATGTGTGGGCTGACCCAGTTGAAAAAAGAAAAGGCCAAAGAGCTAACCTTTCCCCTGCTTTAGGGTTACCCTTGGGAAGCTGAACAGATTTCTGTCTGGGAGGGGCTGTGAGATGAAAAATGCAAACAGCATCCACCCCTCTCCCCTTTCTGGAGCTTGGTTTCACAATCAGCTTTCCAGCGAAAACAGAAAAGTGTCTGTGTGAAAATTCAAGCAGCAACAACAAAAGAAGATGGGTTTCTACCCTTTCCGCAGAAGACATCACTGAAATGACCGGTCCCTGATGCTGCTCTCAGCCTTCAATTTTGCCCGTTGCAGCTACTCCTACGCAAGCCTCTTTGGAGGTCCCTTCCTTCAATCATGTGTCATCACCAATTATTTGCTGGTTTCAGAAAGAGTTAGGCAGACAGTTTGGGGAAGGTGACTAGGCATCAGGATTTCCTAAGCTGTATGGAGACACCTTGTACAGTGACAGGAGCTGTTGTTGCTGCTGGTTGGGGCCACCATACCGGCCAAGCGCAGGCACTCCTGGAGTCACCCTGGACACCACCACCAGGCTTAGCTCCAACCCCCTGCTTAGGTGGCATGGGAACCTGAGTGAGCTGGTGGCCAAGCAGCCACCGCCCCCCCTTTTTGCTCCAGCAACCACATGCCCATGGCTGGAGGTCCCAGTCCCGAGCCAGTTGCAAGATTGCCGTGACCCGGGGCATGCTGCAATCTCTCTATATCCGCTGAGTCATTTTTAAAACCAGCACAGCAATGCTTAGCCCCAAACCTAGCAGGGAATTACACACAGAGGCTGATCAGATAAAAACTCTGCCTTCCACTCCAGGAGCAGGGGCTGAAATTACACCCTGTAATTATAAAGTAGTTAACCTGTGACTGCGCTTTATATATTTTTTTTTCTCCCTTCAAGCCAATTATTACTAAAACTGTAAACTCAGTATGACTGAGTTGTTTATCGCTGCTCTGAGAGGAAATCATCATTTGGCTTTACACTCCTCAGAAGCCAGGTACACTACTTACCTTATATTTACACTGCCATTAAGATAACATTATTATTAATACTGCTATTTTCCCTGTGTTAGCGCAATATTGTTGATATTAATAATACTTAACTCAGGTCCTCAGTTCCTTAGGAGGAATCACAGCCCATGGTTATTATTAAGCTTGCAGCTGGGTAATAAGCAGTTTGTCCCAGCAAAATTATGGGCTTTACAGCGAGATGGCAATAGACCACGGGAGCCTCGCCTGCTTGCCGAAGCCGATTGAAAAATATTCCCCTGGGCTCAATAAGCTTTGAATCTGGCTCCCTGCGACTGAAAGGAGCCAGGAGTGAGCACAGGATCCACAGCTTTGCTATCACCGGGGTTTCACCTGTGATCGTGGCTGACATGCCACGGCAAAGGTGGGTCCTAGTGAGGGGCTGGCAACAAGGAGCAGAGACTTTGCTGTCATTAACACATGGGATGGCAGGTGAGAAAGGGGAAAGCAAAGCGCACGGGCAGGGCTTGCAGTGGCTCCTGAAAGGCTGTGGCTGGCACGAGAATGGCACATCTGAGAGGCCATGGTGATGGGCTGGTGGATGTGTTTCTGCCACATGCAATCCCTGTGCAGGTTCATGTGAAGCAGCAGACGCTGCGGCGTAAAACCAGGCAGAAAACTGGGAATAAAACAGTTTGGCTTGATCCCTCAAAATATTTCTCATGGGTTATCCTTTGAGTCTGCTCTTTGACAGATTATCTTATCTGCAGAGGTGTAAACCTTACTCTGGTCCTGCAGGAGTTTCTGTGGAGTACTTTTCTCCTGGCTGACTTTAAAAATGACAGCATATTACTGGGGGTGCTCTCAGCCTCTGAGCAAGGAGATCAGGATATCTTCAACTGGGCCACACTGGGAGGTATGGCTGTACATTCAGCAAGCGTACATTACAATCCATCCCACAAGTGACTGGAGAAAAGGAGCCTTCTGTCTGCCCCTTGCCCCAATTTTTTTTAACTCCTCAGTCTGCAGAGAAAGGGGTCTGCTGCCAGCCAAATAATCTACAAACAGAAGTTTATGAAAACATTAGTTTTTGCTAATTGATATTTTTTCAGCCTTTCTAAACATAACATTTTTTCCCCAAACAAGTCCACTTGAAATCTCCTGTAATAAGTCAGATACCCTTTCCCCTATGCCATCAGATACAAAAACCCATTTTTCTCTTCCATGCTGCTAAAAACCTATTTATTTTGCTCTCAGTAGCTATTTGCTTGCTCGTGCTTCCTAATACAGAAACGAGCTTTGGCTTCACAGCCATTTCCACTCCAAAATGCCCAGGCTGAGTGCAGGGTTCTGTGCAGGGTTTATTAATAAAATGCTTCTCTCTCGCCACTGTGCTGACTCCTTGCAAACCCAGCAGTGGGCAGAATGTGATCAAGGAAGATTGCATTGATAGATGCATCTTACCAGAAAGCTTCTACATAATTAACAACATTTGTAGCCTGAAGTTGGAGTGTGCTTTAGAGGCAGCGTGGGTCTGTTGTTTTCTGCTCTTCACTTGAATCCAACTGATCTTAACTGGGCTGACACTTGGTATTGCAAACTTCATCAATGATAAAAAAGAAAAAAAATAGTGTGTTTTTTTTAAATAAGAACTGCATTTTCTTTTAATGTGTGTGAGAAAGAACATGCTGTCATGCTGTTATCACCCAAATTGCCCCATTTCTTTGTTCATGGAATAGGTTCTGCATACCTAAACCTCTGGCAGCACAAGAAAAGGGAGCTCAAATCACTGTGCTTTGGCTCAGGTTGGCAAGCTGCAACTTCCACAAGTAGCCGCCTTGCAGCCAGAAGGATTTACTCATCTGAGTAGCTCCTCTTCATGGTGTGGGTGGAGGAGGCACGAGCAACCTGGCCTACCGCAAATGTCACCAGTCTGCCTTGTCACTCTCGGAGTTGGAGAGATCCAGCAGCTGGCTCAGCCTCCCTGCTAGCATCCGCTGGTTACATTGAGCTCATTAAGAAAATATTGATAGCACAGAAGTTTACACAATATTTGATCCAGCTCGCTTCCTTTGAAGCCGCACAGATCTCAAACAGCTTGCGAGAGCAGGAGAGGGGAGCATGCGCGCGCATACAGGAGGGAGAGAGGGAAATCAAACGCTCTGAATGAAGAAATCTTGCCAAAAAATCTCTGGGTCGGGTTTGGGGCTGAGAATGCAAGCATCAGATAAAAATAACAAGTCACACGGTGGAGGACAGAGCGCAGGGCTCCTCTCTCTTGCCCGGGGCCGCGCATGCCCCCTGAGCAGCCGTGGTGAGGGGAGCCCAGCAGAAGGCTGGAGTAAAGAAGGGCTGTGTTTGATGTATGAGCTTTGGCTTGCCATTGTGAGTCACCCCAGAACTAGCTGTAGGCAAAACAAAAATCATTTGTGATTAATTAGAAAAACTGGACAATTATGAATTGACTGCACACAGCCAGCGTACGCTAATATAAATAGTAATGAAGCTGGCTGGATGCGATGAACACGCTGTGTTTATGTGAGATTGCAGAAGAAAGGATCCGATTTAGGTGGTGTCAGTTTAAATAACGTGATTTCTGCTCTCTGACTCTTTGTTTGGTCTTTACCCGGGATTAGATCTGAAACTTTAAAATTGAGTTTTAGTTGTCTTATCTAAATGCCTGGTTGTTCTTCTGATGTCTGCCTGAAACATATGCTTCTCTTCAACGACCATCTAAAATTATTATGTTACGATGAATGAATAAGTCTTGCAGTGCTGTATGTAAGTGGTGTGCAGTTATCGTTGCTCCTTTGTGTTTGTCAGTAGCCCTCGCACAGGGTCTGACAGGCTCCATCCACACACAGGGATTGCAGGATTATGTGAATTCCCCAGGTTCTTAGTAGTTTTCAAGGAGGGAGAGGTGGGAAAAAATAAAAAAGAAAAAAAAAAGAAATCTATAGGCGGCTCTCTGCAGCACAATGGATAATTATACTCGCAATGTTCTACATCACTCTTCATTTAGCTGCCACCTAATTAAAAAAATATATCAGCGATAAGGTGACGTCAGTGCCAGAATTTGCCTCCGATTTCGGGGGAGCGGCAGCCCCCCCCCCCCCAACTGGGGCTTTCGGAAGGGGGGGTGCCCTGCCCGCTGCGCCCCTCGGCCGCGCTGGCTTTGGCCGTGCGAAAACCAGTCACCCCTCCCTCGCCTGTAGGTGATGCGCAGGTTGCGCGCAGCTACGCGCCGCGACAATCGCGACAGCGGATGAAATCGCAGCCCCCCAATCCCCTGCCCTCCCGCCCCCGGCAGGGGTTTGCTCCTCGCCGGGCGATGACTCCAGCCCGCGCCCCCTGCGCCCCCGCCCGGCCCCGCTTTGTTCTCCTCTGCCACCGGCGGGGGCCGCCAGCGCTGCCGCCCGCCCTCGGGGGGCCGCTCCCGGTCGCGACACGCTCCCGACCCCCCGCCGCCGGGCCGGGAGGCGCCTGGGGGCTGCTGCCGCTCAGCACGGCCCACCTACCGGCACGGGACCCCCCCCCCCCCGCGCCGGGCCATGCTGTGCCGGGCCGTGCTGTTCGCGGCTGTGCCATGCCGTGCTGCGTCCTGCCGTGCCGTGCCGTGCCCCGCCGTGCCCCGCCGGCCGTGCCATGCCATCCCCCGCCCTGCCATCCCCCGCCCTGCTGTGTCGTGCCGTGCCATGCCATTCCCCGCCGTGCCGTGCCATCCCCCGCCGTGCCATGCCGTGCTGTGCCAGGTGTGCAGGATGCAACCTGCCAAGTGGGGTGCGTTGGCCGGCGCACCTCACCGGGTTCATGGCTGAAGTAGCCCAGGGTGCCCACGGCCACACGCTCCCCCCCTCCTCCCCCCCTCTTGCCACCTTCGCACCTGGACTATTTCGGCCGTTTCGTTTCACGGGGAAGACTTTAATCCCGAGTATTTCATACCCGCAACTATACCCAGGCTAAAACTCTGCCTGGTGCTTTTGGTGTTACACCTCTATCGAGCGTGCGCAAGAGCACCTATGGATGTGTTTCTGGAGAGAGAGCTCCTGGAGGAGAAATACTCTGCTCTTCCAAGTCAAATCGTGGTGGTGATGTACACGCGGTCTTTAATTATCACTGTAATCCTGCAAGGAAAACTAGAGCGCTGGAAGATGAAGGCACGTCTGCTGCAGCGTGCTGTGCTTCGGCTGCCTCTGAGACAAAGAGCAAAGGTGCCATGGGGCAGGTGTGAGAGGCAAGACAACAATAAACATTTCTTTAAGATTACTATCGACCTCTCAGTAGATACTGTTGACAGAAGATGAAGATAACATCATGCAAAACAGAGTGAATGGCTCGTGATGGTACTAAGTGTTCTCAGATCGTATTCATTTTGGGGAGAGGGTGGCTGTTTTTGACGCTGTGGCCCCTGCCTGCATTAATGGTGCACTGATTAAAGGCTTTGAGTACAGCTGCAAACTGCTGTAAATAACAGCAGGAGAACTGTGGGCCTTACGTGGGAACTGTCCCCCACACACGCGGAGGGAGATACGCAGGGTGACACTGAGCTGTACTTTTTACCAATACATTAGCTCTAATGTTAAATGTAATGAAACTGTGCAGTGGCCCAGACCATTAATGTAACGTTCCAGTCTCACAAGGTCTTAATCACGTGCATCTTTGAACATTGACAGAACCATAGCCTAAAACTTTGGCTGAAGAATCACCCCGGGATGCCGGCAGGCCATACTCCTTTTGAATTCCAGCTGGAAGCATAGAGGAACAAGGACAGCAATATTAACCACATTATCCTTTCTTGCATCTCTACCAGCTCATCTAGCCTAAAAGAAAACGTGGGTCTTTATCCTGCAAATCCTCCATGCACAAAATTTTCATTGCAGTCGATGATATCTGACTTTGCAATTGATTTTCTCATTATTGTTCCCATGTCAATTATTTCCCCAGTCTGAGTCAGTGTATATCTGCATTGCAACTAGGAGTCTGACCTCAGCACAAGTACTGCGTGTTAGTTTTTAATCTAGTGATCTGGAGTGTCCCTAACTACTAAGGCATGGCAACAGCAAGGGCATCAACCTCCCAACCACGTGCCCTGCACCTGCTGGGGTTTTCATGTCTCTTTGCACCCTGAATTCTGATCACAGCATGGGTGACCCCCGTGCAGTCCGCTGGGCATGATGTGTCAGGTTTCTGGTGTGTTCCCCTGGCTGGATGCCTCCCAAAACTCACCCCCACAATGCTCTGCAGCTGCTCTTCCTGCAGGACTCTGGGCTGATTGTGTCCCTGTCTGCTTTTCCTTCCTTGAGCAACTCCATCCTTCAGAAATCTCTGGGCAGATAATTCCGAGTGATTTACAATGCACTTGGTATTTTTGTGGGGGCAGCTGTGGAGACCTTGCTTCAGCCTGTGTGTCTCATGTCTGTGATGTGGCTGGTAGTAAAAGCACTGTCCCCGATCTGTGGCTGGGACATGCTTGCCCAGTGGTGGGCCAGATCCCACTGGCTGCTGTAATGTTTTCTTCTCAGGGTCCTTTTTCTAAAAAAAGTATGTTTTGCTTTTCATTATGTCATATTATAAGGAAGTCCTTTAAAGTAATAATAATTGAGAGCTAAATTCTCTGGCTGTTTCCCCCCCCTCAGCAGTAATGGCTGATCACTACTGCTGTCCCTTTCACCTGGGGATGATGTAAATTCTTTTTTAACCCTTGAACCATCGCACTAC
This sequence comes from Falco peregrinus, assembly GCF_023634155.1. Classification (NCBI taxonomy): domain Eukaryota; kingdom Metazoa; phylum Chordata; class Aves; order Falconiformes; family Falconidae; genus Falco; species Falco peregrinus. The sequence continues at coordinate 96,274,242 of NC_073723.1, read as the reverse complement.
CGCTTCTGCCACCTGGGCTGATGCCTTTCACCAGCCTTTGGAGGATGCCAGTCTTTATATCTTTGAGAGAGAGGAGGTCTGCTGAGCCTGTGCCCTGAGCTCCTGCGCTGGGCCAGGGAGAGGACTACGTCCTTGCCATGAGGCAGGGGTCAGTGCCTGTTCACTCCCGTGGCTGCTGTTGAACCATACCTCTGAAAAGAGGAAAAAGCCAATTGAAAGCAAGCACGACAAAATAGCAGCGACCTCTTCCTGCTGCCCCCCAAACACGTGCTCAAATGAATGCACATATTGTGCACGTGGGGATGGGGTGGGGGAGAAGACCAGAAACCCCTTGATGCCGAGAGGCTGTTCAGCTTCACAGGACTTGGGTTAGCAACCATGTCCTGAGCACCCCTGGGACCTTCCCTTCATGTGCTCGCTTCCTCATTGCCAGCATCTGTTCAGCAGCACCTGGCATCTGTGCCGCCTTCACATTTTTGTCGTCAGTAGCAGGGTGGGCATGTGTCACTTCTGCCAGCACAGGAGCCATGCCAACTGCTTTTGGATGTCCTCAAGGTACAGCAGGCAGCTCCAGGTCCTCCTGCAGGCCTTTCTGTAATGCAGGCTTCTCATATTTGACTTTGGCACAGCCACAATAGCTGTAAGTATGTCAGGTTCCCAAATACTTACTCGCTGAAATCTCTCCTATTTAGATAGTAGCTATCTGGCAACTTTGGATGTTGCTTTTGTCCTGGCATAACCTTCTCCTGTAACTATACCTCAGGATTAATTCTATTTGCTCAAGAAGTTGGCAGGATTGTGATTTGCCTCCTGCCTACTTGCCCCAAACTGGTGAGCCTAATAAAGTGTTGTGAGGTGTGTTATGATATTTTAATGATGACAAATATCAACCTTTTTAATCAACCAAGACTTTTTGTTATCAAGTTCTTTATCATTTGCCATCTGCCAGGCTGTTTGACATTGCATAGCATAGGCTTGGCATGATGTTCCTGACTGATAAATTAAAGAGAATTGGTCAGATGAATTGCTTATAAGCTATGCTAGTTTTTTCTAACTTAACTGGAAATGCATGTGGAGCAAAGCTAGGATTTTTAATTTGTTAATCCATTGGTATGCGCTGTGCAACACCTTATCAAAACACCCAAAACTGAGCCAGAAGAAGGCAGCAAATAAGAGGCAGCTGACTCAGTGACCTTTCTGGTTTAACTCACATAGGTATCCATCAGTCATGTACCAAAAACTTTCAGGAATATCTTGTTGTTTCACCTATTCTGTTGTATGTTGCTCCCACTGTTTATTACGGAATCACTAACTTGGTTATCTTATCTCTGGTTCACTGCTATCTACAAAGGAACATCTCCAGCTCTGTTTTTATGCCTTGGCTGAACATTGAGGGCTATGACTAAGATTTCTGACTGTTTTAGAATGACAGGCTATTCGGGGCCTTTATCTTCTGTTAGCCAAGGCAAGATGTTTATCTGGAGGTACCTAGACCCTGTCTGTTGGCTGCTCATCTGGAGCCATGCTTTCAAAATCCAGTTAGGTTGGGTCAAGTTCTGAGTTTGCCCCAGCACAGATGCAAGTTGACTTTGGTTCAAAGAGGACATGGGGAAATGCAGGGATAACATTTACTTCATATTAGTCTTTTGAAATTCCTTGCTCCGTTTATAATGAACATGAGCTCATTTTTGCAATTTGCTGGACAGATTTGTGCAGTTCGGGCAGAATATGATAAATGATGTCCTTAATATGATTTCCAGTGTTTTATGGACTTACTCATTTTCACCACGGTTTATTTCTACCCATATTCATGAATTCAAGAGTTTCGTCAGCAAGTTTCTCCTTCTTTTTTTTTTTTTTATGTTCTCAGTTTTCAGTTGGAGTGCAGTCCTGTGTGCCTTGCTGACAAACAGACTTCAAAACCAGGTGAGGTTATATCATGTTCTTTGTTAATCTCCAGATATTTCATTAGGGATGTTTCTGTGATTCTCTTGCTTAATTCCCAGAAGCTTTTCACTTGCCAGGCATCCTAGTGGCACTCTGAATTATCCCAAAGACACTCTGAATAGAGCACTTAACTGAAGCCAATTACAGGATGAATTTGCTTAGGTATGTTAACTTGCCTGTGAGTGTATAGAGAACTGACTTGTTTTGGTATCTTTCCATTATATAATCCGTAATTTGCTCAGATCCTGCCAAATTCCTTTTTCATTCCATACCTGCTTTATAAATTAATGGCCTAATTTAGCTTTTCTTCTTATGTTTTCAGTTCCATACTTATTCCTTTTTCTACTTATGAGTATTTATATTTTTGACCTCAGTTGAAAGGATCATCCAAAATTGTGCCAGCTCATCTGAAACCTCCCAGGCCTGAAACATCATGTTTCTATACTTAGGCTGAAAATCCTTTACATTGGCTGTATAGATAATTTGCTATATAGATTAGAACAGTAGGGATCTAGTCTCTGAGTATTATTCCAATGCAAATAATCATAAATAACAGGTTCCCCATCTCCAAAGGAAGCCACTTGCCCGCACACCATACCTACCATTAAAGGAAGAACAACGGTGTGTTTTTCTTGTAGCAGATCAGATTGGCTAAAGGCATTTGCTGACCTTCCATAGCAGAAGTGCTCTTCTTTTGTGCAGCTTGGGCATGAGTTCCTCTGCTGTTCTTTACCACTTCTAGACAGAAGAATGCAAATGGTTTAATTTGTTCCTCTTTTGCCAACAATCAGTTCATTCTGGGCACAAGGCAGTAAGAAAGTGTCATTCTGGAGAGAGACCAGGAACTCATCATGACTCCAATCTCCTGGTATGGAGCGGAGTTGGAGATTATATTTTATTACATGACAGGGGTCAGGAACCCACAGCAGCTGGGACTGATGTTACGGGAGGGAGAAAGTTCAGATTACCGCTCTTTCTGGCTGACATCGGTAATCAGGTCATCCAAAGTTCTTGCCATTGACTCCAGCCAAAAAGAGGGAAGCAGAGCCCTGACATTTGCAATGGCAAAATCTTAATATCCACTGGTGTTCAAAATACGAATGGCTAAGATTTGGTGTTGGGCTTTAGCATTAGGGAGCGAAGAGTGGTGGGGAGCAGTGTGCTGGAAGTTCGAGATACTGTGTGGCCTTGGTTCAGTGAGATCTTGGATTTAAATTGTTTGTATATAATCTGGAATCAAGATGGGCAGAAGTACACATGGAGTCAAGAGCATCATACTTCAGTCTCTGTCTGTATTACCAGCTTTGGGAGCATTTCCCAGTCCCTTGTCCTAGTGAACCCTCTTACCCTGTTATGCCCTCAGACCAACGCGCTAATAGAAATAGCTCCATAAAACTGCCATTCTGAATTTGGTAGTAGTTTCCATAGCACTCCCAGGTAGTGTCAGAAATGTGTTTTGCCAGCACCTTCATGGCACAAAGAGCAATTGGATGCAACCCCTGGGAGCTGGCTCGGGAAGGAGGTGGTCACTCCAGTGGAGGTGAAGCTGATGCAATTCTTGCACCCATTAAGCTCAGCATAAAGGTAAGAAGGAAACATATTTTGGTTTCTTCCCTCTGTGCAGTTATGAAGAGGCAACCACAACTCATATTGTATAAAGTTGAAGAGCAAAAAAAAAATAATTCTGAAGCGGTCACATACAATGACTGAATTGTAAAAAGGATACTCCTCTCGCAGTCCAGTGTCTTTCCTGCCCACATTACCTTTGCTATAGCCTCCAGAAGCAAGGAGTGTCATGGCTGAGAGACTGTAAAGATTTCTCCCCTTTAGAAGACAAGTTTATGAATGAGGGCACTTATTCTGGGCCTTGAAGAAGCTGATTTTTTCTCTCTGCTCTGCCACAGGCTCCTCCAAGTGCCTCTGAGTCAGTGACTTGGACATTTCTGGTGAGGAGGACATGCCTAACTCCCCCTACTTGCAAAATTTACATTCTCAAACACCTCATTGAACTGCTTGGAGACAACTGAAATCTGAATGCACCCAAGGATGCATTTAGTATAGCTGCTGCAGGCTGGATACTGCAGTGCATGCAAGGAAGTGTGCTGCAGGAGCATGGGGCTCAGCCGAGGGGCTGTGCAGCCCACCTCAGGCCATTGCAGCTATGCAACCAGCAGTCTCTTCTGGGAGGCTGGGTAATCCTATGTGAGCCTGCTGTGCCCAAAAAACCTTTGCTGTTGATGGTTAAGGCCTTTATGCACCAAGAAGTCAGCTTCTGGTTGAGTGACCCTCCAACGTGTACGCCTGGAGGAATGACTTGAATCCCTGAAGGTCTGATCTCGGTGTGCTGTTATTAAGGATGGCTGGTAGCTCCCGTTTTGGGCCAGAGTATAGGAAAACAGGCGAGTTCAGAGTGAGCCTTCACCTGATCTGCTCTCCCATAACTGTTGCTGTTCCTGTCCTGTAAGTTGTTGAGTGGACACCTCAGAGCAGGGCCATGGGCTGCATCGCTTGCAGTGCGGTGGCTGCCAAGTCTTTCTGCCGGCTGGTCTGATTGTGCAATTCGTCCATCAGTGCCAGTGCCATCTCTGAGGGGCTCTGCATCTGCCTTGCATTGGCCAGTGGGAAGTCCTGAAACCCTCGCATTTGGGGTGTCCTAATTTCCTTTATGGGACTCGCCAGCAGTCCTCCATGCTGCCTTCTTCCTGTGCAAAATGAGATCTCGTGCGCTGGCATGAGTGTCAAACAAACAAACCATTGCAAAATGCAAATTTTTAGAGCAATGGAAAGCATTTAGATACCTCAAAGAGACGGCCAGAGTGCTGTGTATACCCTGCTATGTCATGTTTTGTTTTCCCTGGGAAAAAGGGAGGACTCAAACCATTGTTTACAAATTGGCAGTCAGCTCACTCGCTTGTGTGGTGCTGTTACATCCAAAAGTTATACCACAAGTGGGTCTGGCCTAATATTCTCTAACAAATTTATTAATGATGCCTGACAGGCTGTCTATATTTGAGGATGCTCAGTTATTAGTCAGAAAATTCAACTTACAGCTCTGTCACCTGTGTGAAAAGAATACAGAAAAGTACATGTAAAAGGAGCCAAAAACCAACATGAAAATCAATATTGCAGGGGTAACAGCGTGTTTGCTAATACTTGGTCGCTGGCAAAAGCTGACTTTTTCTGAAAACTCTTTTCATATTGTTTGTTTATCAGTTTAACTAAACCCATTTGAGTTGCCTTTGGTTTGGGATGGCAAGACTGAAATCCACCAAGAAAAGTATATGTGCTATTTTTATGTTATTACTCAATTTTTTTCTCCCCTTATTCCATAGAAATATTGTAATTCCATGAGTCCCACCTTCCCCCCAGGGAAGACAATGGTAATTGTGCCCCAGAGCAGCCTCCAGCCTAGTGGAGCCTCCAGCCACAGCAGCACTGGCTCCTTCCACTCCCAGTGCTCAGGTGCCACTGGTTTTAGTGGGAACGGGGGGATTTCAGTGCCCCTAAGGAACTGCATCCTGGTTTCCGAAAAGCTGAAAAATGCAGACAATGAGGGAAGCAGGTGATGAGGAGGATGTTGCTGTCTGCATGTTTGCCATCCGAGGGTAGACGCTGACACTTTACCTTATCCCGCTGAAATCTCTTGGAGATGTGGTCGATTTCTGAAGCGGTGGGCCAGGCACGCTTGCTTCTGGTGGAACAGAAGAGGCCAATGTGTAGGGCTTTTACTGCCTCAATTTCCCAAGGAATTTCTAATGAGTCAGAGTTAACTCTAGTGTTTAAAAGTAAAATATGGTTATGGCTCTCAAATGCAAGCTACATTTAACAACCATATATTGATTTTTTTTTCCCCTTGTAATTTTATTTCCGTGAACATTTCTGTTTTCTTAATTAGTAGCCTTTTAAAGAGAGATTTAACATCTTCATTATCAGAGGGTAACTTATGAAACAGCTGTATGGAGACAGAGGAAGAGACAGAGAGGGTGGGAGGAAAAAAGAGCATCCGTGAAAGACTTGCTGTCAGTACTTCAAGGGGAGATGTGCGTGCATGTGCACGTGTGTGTACATGCATACGGACAGGCTGACCCTGACGTTACAATGAAGACAAAATAGCAGTGGCAAAGCTGGTGACAAAACTCAGCAATTTCCAATTGCACAGTCACCCTGTAACGGGAAGAACTGTTTACCCCATGTTCCTTATTAAACTGAAGTATTTTATTTAATGAGCATGACTCATGCAAGGTGTTCTCATAAATCATCAGCTGGTTTACAAACTCAATAACTAGGCTTCCTGCTATAACTAGGCTGTGCACACCTTAAATTATTAACACGCCAGGGCCTTAAGGCAGATCTTTGATGATGATGATATAAACACTGTGAGGACAAGGTGCTCTCTCAGCAAAAGATTATTGACTCTAATTACCATTTACCACAGGAAAAAGAAAAGAAAAGACAATAAAATATGAGGGAGAATTTAAATCTCAGATTTAATTTTATGAGGAGTTTTAAACCCCCAAAGTTTTTGTTGTTGTTTTTGCCGCCGCTGCTGTCGGTTGCTGCTGTTGCATGATACTCTTTAGTTGGCTGGTCTTGAAAGCATGACAGTTGTTAAGAAGAAAAGAAACAAAAAAAATAAAACATGAGAGAATGTTCAGTTGACGCTATGTACATTCTTTGAAATGGATGGAAAAAGGCCAGAGGGAACAGAAAATGATAATACATTGGAAAGAATCCCAGCCTTAATTGTTTTCATGTATGTAATGTAATAAAAAGGTTAAAGCACTAATATGCCTGACTACAGTCATTTGGTTTGTAAACCAGAACTGCAGGTCAGCCTTTAAAAAAGGAGGAGAAGACTCTTATTACAGGCTTCAATTTTACCCAAACCTCATTAGAAGAATGTTGGAAGAAATGCTATAGGGGTGGAAATACAGTGGACAGGAGAGTTTTATTTTTCTTTCTGCCCAGGTGAGAGAACAAGACAGCCTCCTGTACAACACACATTTCATTTCCATGAGACCAACACCGTTTGAGGGTGGCACAGCGAGGAAGCAGAAGCTGGATTCGGTGCAGTCACATCCTAACCGATGAGAATAAACTGGGCCTTTCGCTGCGAGAGGAAATGGCTTTCGTTTTAAAGGCATGTTTACAACGTTGTTGCTTTTTCAACCTCATTTTTGAACCTGTGTTTTTATTAATGTAAACAGCAACTTCTTACATTTTTAATGATCCTTCCATGCCGTCAGATCCCAGAGGTACTTGGCAGATGGCATGACGAGGGCTCCTTTTATGCCTGCTGCTGAAATACATAATTTGAGATTGGAGTAAGCCTATCATCCTGCCTTGTTGTGATAATAGGACCATGTCTTTATCAAGAAGAATTTTCTCCTTCCCAACCCCAGGGCATCAAAATCCTCCCATTTCTTGATTTTTATTGTTATATCTGTCAGTCCTTTGTGGGTAGAAACATGGCATCCCTAAATTTACTCCTTATCTGACAGTACTTTGCAGCTACTAGTGGACTTTGTGTGCACAGATTCTGTGACTTATACATGGCAATGCAACTGAGGCCAAACTGTGCAAAAATAGAGCCAATGTATTATTATTTCTCCTCAGAAAGGGTTGGAGCTTTGATTTTATTTTTCTTTTAAAAACCAGCACGTCTGTCAGCACCAGTGTGTCGCAGCTGGAGTACTGGTTCAATATTGAGCATTAGGGTTCTGCACCGCATAGTGAGCCACTAACACCATGTTCTGCCGTATCGAAGCTCCTTGAAGGTCCTCTAACCAAGCTCTGATCAGTCTCACTTCTACTTAGCTGGTGATAAATGTCACAATCGGAGCCAAAGGTTGTAAGCTACAGGCAGTCACTGGGTGTTATAGTGTGGAAAGCTTTTAGGTACTGCTGCTGCTTCTGTCTTCCTAGCAAGAGATGTTGCTGGGGGAAATACGGCTGTATTTTGTTAGGAACATTCTCCCTTGCATTGCATAAGACAGAAAGGTAAGTGCATGGTGCATGGTATCCGGCACTAGTGGGTCCTTAGGTTGGTGTGTGCCATTTCATCTGGATGTTAGTATCCTATATTTGTATTGGTCCTGAGAAAAAATGAGTTTAATGTGGTGCTTTCACACTCTCTGAAGTTTATTGTCCCAACAGTGACTGGGAGATTTCCATGAGTAACTCTTGATAATATTACTGAGAATTAGGAAAGGTACACAGTGCACATTGTGTATAAAATGTATATAATGTAAAAAGCTGTGCAAGAACATGTATGAGAGAGATGAAAGGAGAAAGATAACTGAAAGTGTTCACACATAGTAAAGTAAAACAAAAATAATCAACATTTCTTTGTCCCCCCAACTCCATTAACAAGGGATATGGTTAATTTTAATTACATAAGCCAGGAAATTCTGAGTTTCCATAGAAACCCCAACTATATTCTTCTTTGCGCATGTATTACTGCCTTATCTTTACTTATTCAGAGAACATAAAAGCTGTCACATGCCACAAGTGCTCTCTAGAAATAGAAGCGAGGGCTCTTCCATTGCAATGTCTCATGACCACACTGTGGGCTGAGTATGCAACTCTGGTCAGATGTGTGATGAGATTCATTTCAACAGAGTTTCTATAGAGTGAAACTGCAACGATGGAGCTGTGAATCCAGCCCTGCCCTTATGTTTATGGCGTTGTTGTGTGATTTACTTCATATTGTGTCACTTTGCCCGCTAATGGCATCTTGAGAAAGTTGCAAAGTGACAAAAACAAGTTTTGTGTTGCACTGGAATAGGAGCTATATCAATCAGAGATGAGAAATAACCAACTAATTATTGCCTGGGACGTACAGAAAACAGAGCTGGCCGCTGACAGAGATGCCGGAGTTGCTGTAAGTGGTGAGGCAGCCTGCTGAAAGCATGGAGCGAGAGGGAAGGGCAGCAAGCTGTCTGAAGGCAGCTGAAGAAAAGCTGATCCTCAGGCATGTTCTGGGCCTCTTGTGTTAGTGGTTTATTTATGCAAGGGAAGGCTGAAAGACTTCCCTGTGGCAAAGAGCCTTACTCAGGCCTGCAGAGACAGCCACTAAGCTAATTCCTAAGCTTCAGCCCTGCTGCTGCACTATCCCCTTCCTGCTGCTGAAGCAACCTGCCCTGTATTGCCTCGGTTCTCTGTTCCCAGCTGACTCCATGGCTGCTCTGGTTGGGGTGGGAAGAATGCACTGTCTATTTTCTCATGTTCTTTGGCAGCAGCACATCATCTTCTTCCCACGTTCTGCCCCGTGCAAGCCTTTCCATACAAACATGCACCTGCCAGCTCTCCCCCAAACCTGAGTCTATTACCAGTTAAAGATGTAGCAACACCTTCAGAAGGAAAGCTGTGTACAGCCTCAAACCAATGGACAAGAATAGCTGCGCGGTTTCATTTTGTCTCCTTTCTCCTCACCCAAAAAACCTTTTGGAACCATAATCCCACCTGTTTTGGAGAAAGCCGTTTGCAGGCAGCCAGCAGAATTGAGCCCAGGGGTGAGGGAACCCTCTGCCTTAGAGGGCTGATGGCCAGGCTGGGCCACGTGCAGGGAGCGTGACATGGTACGCACCACTCTGTGGTGAGCTGAGGGGTTTGGTCTGGGTAAGGTGAGAGTTTGAGATAGAAGGTGAGAGCTTCAGTTCATATCTAGAGTCCTGAGCTTTCATGGCAAGACAGACCAGCCTTTGTCTCCCTTTATATCCATAACTTGTGTGGAATAGCTTGACTGTAGTAAACAGATGCCCATGCAACTTGCTTCTGGGGCAGTTTAACCGTAACTTTGACTTATGCTTTAGGGAAACCTCAGAAATGATCACAGCCATGCCAGAGAGGAAAAGCAACATAAAGACAGGTGATGCTACAAGCAGAAGAAATGGCGTTACCATGAAAAGCAGATTTCCATTTTTGCATACAGATGTGCTCCAGTATCGATCTTCTTTCTGTCACTAGTTTACAATCTATAACCCAGGTTTGTTCTTGGGTTTTATGCTTTCTCTTTATGTGGAGTGTGGTTGGTTGCTCCCCCATAGCTGACTGACTTTGAGAGCATGGCTGTTTGAAGCTGTTGAAAGTTTTGCAACATGGATAGATAGTAGGTATATCTGGTAGATACAGACCATCCCAGCAGAGCACATGTGGCTATCATGTCTAGCCACAGGACTGGTGATGGCTCTTACTTTACCTAGAAAGGTCTTGAGAGAGAGAAGAAGAGTTCTGGAAAAAAGCACAGATACATAACAACCTCAGTGCTGTATGTGCCTTTAAATCTGCCCATCACCATAAATGATTCCAGGCAGAGTATCTCTCTTTTGGTGAGGAAAAAAGGGACACAGCTTTCCAGTTGGAGATCGAGGGGCTCAGCGTGAGCAACAAGACACCCTGAACTTCCAAGTATGTGTGTGCTTGTGAAACTGAGAGCCACCAAGTCTTCGGATGGCTGATTTCGTCTCCCACCTACACCCAGAGGAAGTGTTTTCAGGTTTGCGTTCTAGCTCTTCTGTTAAATGTGTAATAAACGCTGTCATAACTTGTAATGCAAGAATGTAATGGAAGGTAACAATTTTAACTGTTATTCTGTTTTCCCTCCCATCTATTTAAATATAATAGTGTTTAAAAAAACATAAAAAAAGAGAAGGGGAAGTATTAGGAGTTCTGGGCAATGTGTACAACACAACTGTGTGTGTGTGAATGATATGGAAATTTTAATCTCTACTACTAGTTTGTTGCTGCTCTGGGAGGAAGCAACAACAACAAAAAACTGCCTGTAAGTACGTGTTGAAATAATGGCCCCATCAAACCAGATGTTGGCCAGATGAACAGTCTTTTTGTATGTGTTCATGTTTCCCTTGCTAATATTTGATTTCTGTGCAAAAATTAAACCTCACTTAGTGACTGCCTACAAGCTGGCAAGCCTCCAGATTATTAGGACATTTTAATGCTCTTATATTTTAAACAAAAAGCTCAAAAGCATTTGCTGGGCCTTTTTTTTTTTTTTTTTTGGATACTTAAGCAAACAACAACAACAAAAAATTAAAGGGGCCAACCTCAATTGAGTTGGCTCATATGGAAGGTCCTGCTGAGGAGAGTGTGTATGTTATACTCGGATGTGTCATGTAGAGCCATGGATGTGGGCTCACACTCTGTACAGGAGATGCCCTCTGAATTAGGTGCTAAGGCATCATTGAAGACTTGATACCAATCTCATCCGCTGTGCCTTTCAGTGAAGCATGCCGAGTAGTAAACTCTAGTCATGATAACATGACTTTTTAGCTCTTGCCAGAGAAGCCTAATTCTTATGCAGTAGCACAGAAAGCATTTTCATGATGAAGACTTCACAAGTCAAAATACCACTGGTTTTGTGACTCTGGATATCCCAAGGGTAAAAATTGAATGAGTCATTAGGTTCGTGAAAAACACTATATTCACATGGGTTTAAATGTGTTCACAAAGCAACCCATTTTCTCTGCCATGACTCTGCCATTATGAGAAATTCTGAGTCCTTCCTTGACAGTAAAGATGCCACTTCTGGGAGATGAATGCAGGAAACATGATGCAGCATCTCCTTCTGTCCTCCAAGGCTTTCTCCTGATTGTGCCACAGGATATGTCACAAGAGAACAGGGAAAATTCATCCAAGGAAACATTATCATTATGTCCCTACAGGTATTTTCTGGCTGGCATAATTGTATATTGATGGAAACTGGGGTTCTGATTCATTGCATATATTTACATAAGCATGAGTCAAAGTCAGTGGAGTCAATAGTTTAACATTGGTGCGTGGCCTTTGGGATTGGGGTCTGATTTTTCCACATAGTAAACAGCCTTCTGTTCAAATTACAGTAAATGGAACTATGGTGTTTTCACCTTACCGGAAGTCAGGCCCCTTGATGTCTCAAGCAAAACATGAAAACATGTTCCTAAAACACTAAAGCACTAAAACATCTCAGTTTTTCTGAACATTTTGACATCAGAAAAACTATTGGGCCCAAACCAAAGCCTACACTAGGAAACTGTGCTAAATGCTGAGAGGTTGTATTTTAAATTGCATTCAAGCAAAGAATTATCGTGTCTCTTAAAATAAGTTCATGATTCACCAAAGAGACATTCTACCACTCAATTTCAGCAGACCTGTCAAGTGTCCCTATCCCAAAGTAAACTGCTCTTTTATTTTTCATGGCTGGGGTTGATGTGGTGATCGTATCAAATCCTGATGCTGGCTCACCTGTATGTTTATCTGAAAGTTCACAAACTCTGGCTACGGCCATTTTCACTCCCATAGGTCCCATTAGTACCAAATGAAGCGTTCAAGTGATATTTGGATGCTTATTGCAACTTAGTAGGCTCATACCTGTATGTGGCTGTGGTGCTTTTTCAAATTAATGACAAAATTTATGAATTTATCCACTTTATGTGGAAACCAGTCCTTCTCCATGGCCTTACTATATGATAAACCCTTGCTCCTTAAGGGCTTTGTATGTAAAGTAGCACAGATTTAATATAAGCATGTGTTTTATTTTGAGCAGACTCTACATTATAATGCAGCAGTGTAATAGAACTCTTCTGGTTGACAAACGCTCTGGTGTAAATGATTTAATTTACTAGCTGAAGCATGAGTCTACATATTATTGTACTGATCAGTCATTGCATACTAAAATCACTCATCCTTAATGTAATGATTTGGTATCCCTACAGAGAATTTGAGTCATCAGAAAGTCATTAGATACAGTAAAAAATGAAAATTACTATTACACAGCAGTAAACACTATTAACTGTTAGTTAAAACAGCATTTAATTTAGCAATGCAACAGTTTACAAATTTCTGCAGTTTACTTAGTTCTCATGTAATTGTGACTACAAAGCTAATGCTTCCAGTGCCAGTAGCATGACAGAAATATGGGGTGGGTGAATATGACCAAATATTCCAGCTCAGAGTGGAGCAACTACACATCGTGACAACACATCATGTTAACCTTTATGTTAACGGTTCAGCTATATGAAGTAGAAGCCACGACTGACTGTAGAGAAGGCAAGAAAGAGTAGTATGGTTCTTTAAGGCATCCAGGCACTGAACTGTCCCTCTGTAGTGGGGATGGTATGTTATTTATTCTCCTGTGGTTAACAGAAAGTTTGAAAAGTGTAGAGGAAGGTAGAATGCAACAGTTCAGAGCTCTGTTATGGTTTTCAGACTTAGGGAATATAGTACCTGGGCACCTATGGTGGCTGGTTCATGCTGCTTCTAATGAGCAAGTTAATATTCTTCGGCAGTGCTGAGGCTCCTAAACACGTCTTAATGTGAGCACACACTTTCTTGTGTCCATGATCTGAACGAGGAACGAAGGGAGTTTGATTTCATGAAAGGGGACATTTTGGGTAAGGCCATGGCAGATTTAATTGCCAGGGACAAAGTCTGAAAAGGGGCCAGTCAGTGTCGATGGGTGACTTACAACATTCACACAGGTTAATATCCTCCAGGTGCATTCAACACGACTGACACTTCCACCGTGACTGCCTCCTCTCATGCTTATGGCTAAATGTTATTACACTGCTGTAAACATGGACTAGCAGCTGACAACCTGATGGAAGTTTGCTTAGCAGTAAACCACTTCTTTTAAATATAGTCTATTTTTACATTTGGATAACCGAAGTATGGTTTCTACAGGAAAACAACATCCGTGTTTCTTTAGGTTCTGGCATATTTGTCCTGATGAAGCTTGTGAGATGTCACACCTCCACCAAGAGGCTGTGGGGCTGGTACGAGGGCTCAGTGGCTCCTCCCTTTTCACCACCCTGCACACAATCTGGTTTTGTGGCTGAAGCCCCTGACTAGAGGGTTCCTACCATACGCACTCAACCAGCAGGTAGCTGCCTTACTTAAGGGAAGGGGATTCCCAAGCCAGATGTGATTTCTAAAGCTAGAGCTGTCACAACCCTGCAAATATTTTTTTCAAACTAGTGTTACTAAAAATTTAGTGAAGGTGCTTTCCTATGGTACAGCTAGGCCCTTTTCACATTTGTATTTAAGTGGAAATTAAAGGACATTTGCATTAAGTGAGTGCAGCCTGTGCAAAATCACACTTTTTACTGGTAAGGTGTCCTCTTGAAGACAAGCCCACAATAAAGGTCTTCTCCTCTCCTCTCCTCTCCTCTCCTCTCCTCTCCTCTCCTCTCCTCTCCTCTCCTCTCCTCTCCTCTCCTCTCCTCTCCTCTCCTCTCCTCTCCTCTCCTCTCCTCTCCTCTCCTCTCCTCTCCTCTCCTCTCCTCTCCTCTCCTCTCCTCTCCTCTCCTCTCCTCTCCTCTCCTCTCCTCTCCTCTCCTCTCCTCTCCTCTCCTCTCCTCTCCTCTCCTCTCCTCTCCTCTCCTCTCCTCTCCTCTCCTCTCCTCTCCTCTCCTCTTCCCCCTTTTCCTTTTCTCCTTTTTCTTTTCCTCTTTCTCTTTCTTTTTCTCTTTCTTTTTATTTTTCTTTTTTTCTTCTTGTTTTATTTTTTTGTTTTATTGTCTTTTTATTTTTCTTTTCCTGTCCTTTTTATTTATTTTTTTTCATTTTCTTTTTCTTTTTCATATGTGAAACTTGTGGCAAAGCTCGAAGTAGAAACCGTATCTCTGAAGTCCAGGATTAGCTCCTTAATCACAGGGCTGTGGTTCCTTTCATGTTGTTTTCTTTTTGTCGCATAGTGTTTTATAAATGTCAGAGGCCAGTTTTATTTCTTCCAACCGTAATCCACACAGATTGCATAATGGACTATCTTCTGCCATCCTGTAATTCATCTGAAGTTGCTGGAATAACACCAGGTGAATCTGATCCTTCCCTTTGTGTATGCATGTATACTTTTTGTGGGTTCGGTGTATCTATAAGCCTGGGAAGTATTGATTTGATATGCAGAGGATCAAATGTGTGTGTCTAGACTTTACTGATAAGATAGAATTGTGGGAATTTTCTCATTTTCATATGTTTGAATGAAGAATTGGCTGGAGGGGCATTTTTTGTTAGTATCATATGAATGTCTGGTGATACTTTTCAGTTAGCAATAATTACATTACATCTGCTGTGTACATAACAGGAAACTAATTCTTCTTATGAAGCTGCAGTTCATGGATATAGATTTTGAGTTTTGTACTGTTACATTTGCTAACCACATAATTGCATATTTAGTCCTATTACACTAGATCCTGAAATGTTATGGTGCAGGGTATAATTACATCATTTACTCTTGAAGAAACCCTCAAGATATAATATAAATAATAGGATTGCAGATTCATAGAAATTAGAGATGGGAAAAGAGCCTATTAGGTCATCTGCAACCCAGCGAGAAAAATTCTAAACAGTTTGCTGGAGTGTATCTTACCATAAGCATTGATTGCCCTTTCTACCTCCTTGTGCTAGAATTCCCCCAGATTCCTGCAGAAGAGCTGCTTGCTGGCATGGGAGAGGGACTGTGAACCAGTGTCTCTGCACTGGCTGACAGCTGCCTGGGAGAACCGGCAAAAGCACACTGGTTTCCCCTGGCAGTGGCAAGTCTGCCCAGAAATCCATGCAAAAGTGCCTTCTCTTCACCAGAGCCATCAAACCTGGGGGCTGCATTGGTCACTGGCAGGCGTAAGGATGAGGGCTGCTGTACATCCTGGGCTGCTCTCTGCGCAGGACCTATGCTGAGGTTTACGCTGCCCACATCATTCGTCTCACCTTTAGTTTAGACCCTGGTCTTTCCCTCTATGTAGTGATTGAATTGGAGTGTAACTAGCAATTATAAATTAGCCACAACTATTAACAGCAGCTCTTACCCGAAATAGCTATCTACCCTTCAGCCCTTTTTGCCTCTGTAATGGACAGCAGCCTTCTAAGGGGTACAAAGACCGGAGAGGGGGCCATGAACAGATCGATGGTCACTTCTCAGTTTGGTACCCCTTGTCATCACTCTGCTCTCTCCTTGTAGGCACAGCTCTCTCTGTCCTATGTTTTCTCGCTGGTTGTCTTCTTTCTTCTTCCTTCACTTTCTTGTCACTCTTAGAGAAGCTGGTTCTCCTTTTTCTTCCCTCCCGCTCCCTTTCCTGTGCTCAGGAGAGCCCAGCCTCAACAAGAGAGCGTGTGGGTAAAACCGCTGTCTGAACACACTCACCCACGGTGCATTGAGATGTGAGTAGAAAGAAGATAATTTTAATTGAAATTTTATGGCTTCAGCTGGCTTTGCCTTCATTAGTTCTTACCACAGGTATGTGAGGGAGAAGGTACCGCCACCATCCCTCTGCATCATCCATCCGTGTCTCCAGACAGGCCTCTGATGACATGTTTTGCAGTCCCATGCTGTTTCCATTAGCTTTTGCATGCTGCTTGTGGCTTCGATGCTTTCAGTCTCTCCTTCCCACGGCAGGGATGAGTGTGAGCCCCAGAGGGCTCCGTGGAAAGCGGTCCTGCCATGAAGCAGCACCCCCGGGGGATGTCTGCAGAGGCCATGTCTTCGGGAAACTAATCCTTTCCCCAGGATAAAACCAGCCGCACACTGGGGGGGTGTCTCATGGCACCCCTGTCCACCTCCATGTGCTGGGGTGATGGGGGGCTGATGACGCCTCTCCTCTGGGGGTCACACCTGACCTGCTGTGGAGCTTCATGAGTTGGTTCACCTAGGGGGATCTCTACTGGGGATCTGGCCCTTTCTTACTTGATCCTGAACCAGCAGCGCAGCATTCCTGAAGGATGACTGCAGTGATGAGGCAATTAATTACAAAGCTGACTTAACTGTGTGCTCAGGTTTAAACAAGTTTGCATCACTAACATTCCCCCGTAATTGCTTTTAAAGGAACAGAACCCGCTGTGAAGCAAAAACCATCCAGGCAGATGTTGCTGTGCAAAAGGGCAAGGGTGGCAGGGGCAGGGAAAGCCGGGAGCAAGGATTTGGTTCCAGTGAGCAGTGCAGCACAAGGGAGACTTCACGGCTTTCAGTTCAATGTCGGTTGTTGCATGTGAACCAGGGAGCTGATTTGGTGGAGGATGGAGTCTGGTTTGGTATGGCAAACCAGGATGCCCCTCCTTGAAATCCCAATAGTATCATACCGATAACGGAGGATAACTGCAAAGGTGCTTTGGGAAGACTGCTTCCTCCTGACGCCTTCCAGCATGAAGAGCCAGAGGAGTGTCACTCTCAAGAGCTCCATGGAGTCAAGAATCACCACTGTTAATAAAGGATGGCTACATGCAAACATGGAAACATGCAGAGACCCCTCACCTGTGGCAGTCACTGCTGACCTTGTTGTTGCCACAAACCAGTTGAGACTGAAATACATGTGTGACCGAGTCAGTTAATAGTGATCTTATACAAAAAAGGAGCAGGAGCAAAATGTACTAGCAAGAAAGAAGGTATCTGGAGGCACAGAAAGCATGGGAAAAGGCATATTCAGAATTTTATTATGCCATTGTAACCAGTGTCTTCTGCTGCTATCCTTTGGACTTTCTAACTTGTTCAAAAGCTGTCTTTAATTAGTATTTCTGTGGAGCCTTAACAACAGTAAGTCCTCTGTAGCCTGCAACAGTTGATCACTTCACTGAGAGCTGCCTGTCTGTATCTGAGTAAAGTTAGGCCCCTGTAATAAAATAAATTATTTTGTGCCAACATTTGTCCTTAGTGGCTTTCAGAGGTGGACTTGAAGATTGTGGACTAGAGTTCCTCCAGATATCCAAATGTAACAAAGAGCAAGTTAGGTCCATGCCATCCGTTAAGGTTAGAATGCAAAGTAATTCTCATTTCAGGCTGTGTTTTTATTTAAACTCTACCCATAGATGTATATAATAAACTCTAGTGGAAACTAATTTACATTCTAAAATCTATTAATTTAATCATACTCATTATATAAGTCAACCAATAAATAGCAAGTAAAGCAAGCAGAGTGAAACAACAAAATGAGCTAACCAATCTAACTTAAATAATGGCCACCTATAACAAAAAAATCACTCAAGTTAACACTTTAACAGCATTTGCCATTTCATCCAATAAATGCACAATGCATCCCAGTCTATTAGGTCTTTCATACTTGGTGTGACGAAAGTGTGGGATGAATAAAAACAAGTCCTTACGGGCAAAATTCAACCACGCATGGAAAGGCTGGATAAAATCTTCCCTGTTCTTTCAGTCCTATGGAAGGAGGAACTAGAGGAGCCACTGAGTAGAAAATGTGTGTTTCTCTGAGGCAAAGAGCAATGGCAGAACCATGGGGCCTGGGAACAAGTCCAGACGTGATGTGTCAACACCTTCATATGGAGGATGCTGTGTTGCTGTTGTGGTCCATGAGGCTGGAAGAGCAGCTGTTTCAAAGCTTTGCAGCCCACCTGCAGGGAGGAACATCTCTGCAGTGCTTCCAAATGCATAATACATAAACTTGGCGATTTCACCCAGAGAAAGGACAACCTGGTACTTGGGCCAGAGGATGAGACATTAGCAACTCTGGTTTTGGTCCTTTTACCTGTTGAATCTCCTTGTGAGAAATGTCACTAGGCTAAAACTTTTTCGAGGGTCTAAACTTAGTTGCAGAGCTAGTGGTTTTGGTGCTACCACTCCAGAGAGGCAAAGGTGACTGTTCCCACACAACAAAGGTAGCAGCGCCAGTAGCGAGGACATGGCTTAGATAGGACTGGAGAACCTGGCCTCTTTTGAAGAACCTGTGTGGTGGTGGAGCACCTTGAATGAAAGAGTGACAAGTTTATGGTTAACACTTATGTATATTTAAAGATCGTACCTTTCAAACACACCAGATTGCTGTTATCCGCTGCTCACTCCGTCCCTCCTTCCCAAAGCAGTGGTGACCCCTGTGGTCTCTGCAGGCAACTCCACATCCTCCAACAGCAACATCAGTTCCATATGTAATAGACGAGGCACAGTCCATAGTGCATCCACTGATGGTTAGGAAAAGGACTTTGCTCCCAAGGGTTGTAGAGCCCTTGGACGTCTTTCTGGAGCTGCGTCTATGGTTTAGAGAATTTCTCCTTATTATCATTTCTCTCTGATCCTCTCACTCCAATTTCCTTCTGTGTCCAAAAATCAAACGAGTCCTGAGTGTTATGACTCCTCCCTGAGGGAGGAGATTTATTGTTTTGGCGAGAACCACCCACTGGCCAAGCACTTGCATAGGTCAGTTCCTGAGTGGTAAAGCCCATAAATAAGTTTGTTTAGAGATTTGGTGATGCCCTGGGAAACTTGACATCAACACATCTGTGTAGAGGCACCTCCAGGCCCATGCATCTCCCATTAATTTTATTTTTAGAGACTTATTCCCAAGAACAGCAGACTTCTATCTTGGGGCCATATTTTTAAAAGTGGTCCTATCTCTGCATCCAAGTGTGAAACTATAATAATAACAACAACAACAACAACTAATGATGATGATAAGAGTAATACCTTTCACTTATGTGTTTCTCATTGCGATGATTTGCATTACATCAGAAATGTACAATAGGGGCTCCCTGCCAAGCAGATAACCAGTGTTGACCTGAAGAAGCTATGCTCCAAGACATAAGCAAGCTCCAAATAAAAACACACATGCAAAATTATATACGCTCACATATATGGACTCAATCTGATTCATCCAAAGAGATGAAAGCAGTTGGCAAACAGCAATTAACTCATTTTCATGCAATAGATAAGCATCATCTTTCTATCTGATGGATGAGCAAGACAAGTTAAATGACTTGCCCAAGGTTACACAATGCATCAGGGCAGAGCTTGGAAGCAGTATAAAGGAGTCCTCATTCCCTGATCTAACCTTCCTCTTCTTGACTTTCATCTGAATTTTCAGTGTTCAGAAGAGTAGACTTTCAGAAATGTGCACACACATACACATACACTTGTAAACCTGGAAGATAAAAAGACATTAAGGTTGGTCTCTAACTGCATATGGTTAGCAAACTCCCCTTGAAGATCTGTATGTTCTCCACAGCCTGCTTAGTTTAAAAGGCTGGAGCCAATTAGCATTTGATTTTGAGTAACAAATTTTCTGTTCCAACAGAAATTAGATCTGTGTCTCTCTTGATGTTACAAAGCTCAAGTTTCAATGTCACTGGGTTTTGGCTTTGGGTAAAGAGGGAGCAAGAGTTACTGGTGAACTGCAAGGGGATGCTTCTCTTAACAGCAGAGATTGCAACTGTTTAAGCGGCTTCCTTTTTTTTTTTTTTTGGTGTCTACCTGAGAGGGAAGCGCTCACTGTTAATCTCACAGCAGTAAATTACAGAGAATTCTCTTGTTTCTGTAACGCTATTTACTCCACTAATTCAGTACGATAGCGCTGCTATAAAGGTATATGGTGCTCCTCCACATTTTACAGAGGAAAAAAATTATAGAAGGAAATTTGAAGGTCTGCTTGTTAGCAACAGTGCTGTGTGAATGGTACGTGTGGGTGTAAAGAGCCAGGCATATAAATGTAATAGTCCACTTCCAGGGACAAATTGGAATACGCATGTAAGGCAAACTGTTGTACCCAATAGCTGCGGAATTTAATATCACGCAGTTAAGTGACTTACCCAAGATCTCAAAGGAAATCTGTGTCAGAATCGGGAAAGCATCCTGCTCTTGTTCTTGAGCCGCAAAACCACTCTTCCCTTTGAACCTCCAATCAGTGTTTTCTTTGATTTGAGGTTGACTGAGATGAGCTGATTAAGTTTCCATGTATCATCTGGAGGCTTCAGAACAGGCTTGTTTTGCTAGACATTCCCATCAGCCCCCATAGTTTCAGGCCTTTTGATTATAAAATGCTTTTTACGTTAGTCTTCGTGGAAACTCCCTTTTTCTTTTGTTTTAATCATTTACAAGCTGGAGCCTTGCCAATTTATGTAACATGGTCTCATCCTACTCATTATTTCATCATACTCCTGCCAGATCTTTATTAAATATGTTTCTTCCCCCCTTTAGTAAAAAAGGGATGGGTGCCTGGGAACCTGGATATGCAAAAATGAGTGGGAATTCAGATTTTTTTTTTTCTCTGGGTTTTTTACTCTCTTTTTTTCCAGACTCAGAAATATCAGTGAGAAGGGTTATCTTCCCCAGTTGTGGGAGAGCAGTGCCTGTCAAGTTTAGGTGGGTTATTAGCAAAGGGGCTGGGGTCTTATTCTCCCAAGCTCCCTGGTTCCCACTAAGAGGGAGCCAAGCCACAGACTTTGGGATCTTATTCATGGTCCTAGCACACACAAAATCTGTAAAATTTTCTCTGTAGGTCAATGGAGCAGGATTTTAGCTGTTCTAAATACCTCCCAAGCCTAAATACCTCCCAAGAGTTTTGTATCTGTGGTTCAGGTACTCTTGGCTTTCCTATATTCTTTCACCGTTTTGGTATTTTCCTTCCCTTCCCATCTCATCCCTTATTTTTAAGGCATGTGCCTTGCTAACGGAAAAAGCTATATAACTGACTTTTTACCACCCCGTTCACCCCTTTGAATGCCATGAGTACAACATCTATAATGTGGTGGTGGGAACTATGCCCAGGACATCTTCAAAGGGACATAGCAGTGTCCTTGGCTTGGCTGGGCAGTACAGGGAGCAAATGCCAGCACACAGCTGAATCCTACCAGTCAAGCTTGGCTGTGGTGGATGTCCATCTGTAAGGATTCGTTTGAAGACATCTTTTGTCTTACAAAGACCCATCTTGTGAGCAAGCCGTCACAGGAGGTTTGTCCATCTCTACCTGATAAAGCCATGCTTCTGTTTTTGTTGTGTTTTTTCTTTTTTTTTTTAGGCCTAAAGAAAGCCATTAAAGAACATGCGATTCCATACTCTGTGGGGCAATTGCTGGACCAGGCAATTTCCATGCAGATCATGTCCTTGAGCAGATCACAGGTCCCAGTCTGCCCCTCTGACTGCCCCACTGCCTTCTCCGTTCAGAGATGAACACATGTGGCAGATGTGGGATCCTGTAACTCCTGGCCAACAGCTGCTGGCAAGTAATGGGCCCACTAGCCTTTCCCAGACATTCTTCTTTGCTGTAGCCCTTGTCCACATGAGACTTCCCTCTCCCCTCATGCTTGCATCCCATGGGCATAAACTCTTTCGCTTGTTCCCAGGATGAGAGGTTTCTGACGTATTTCGCATGTATTTTGAACCATGAGCCTTTGTGAAGTTCTGCTAACTTGTGGTTTCCTATGCGTGCGAGATTCTCCTTACCCCCAGTGGTTTTCCTAACCTTTTACTGGTGATAACTATCAGCTTTTCGTGGTTTGAAGAGAACAGGAGCTCCCATTATTTAAACTTTCTGCTGCGCTGCAAGCATTTTAATGAGGAACTTGCACAAACTTTTTTTCCCCTGACTTGATGGACACCATTTTAATGTTCAGAAGGTCACTGAGCACCAGGGAATCCAACCATGCCTTATTGGTGTAGGTGCTGACTGCACGCTGGCTGAGATCTTCTTGAAAAACATGCCGTGTGTGTATAGTACAGCATGGTGCTGTACTTGTGTCATTGGAAATGTGCTGTCAGCTGAGATGAGGACCCTGGGTCGGTGTTTCAGGGGTATTCTCCTTGGGATCCCCCCTCCCAACCCTCACACATGGCTTATTTCAGCACATTTCAAGTACAAACACGACTGCTCTTCAGAAGTACTTTTATGAGCCTTGGGGGTAAGTCATCTCTGGCAAGGATGATTTAGCAGTATGCCTTTGAGAAGGTGAACTCCAGCAGAGGGAATCACCCCAGACCTCTCACGAAGGTGGTGGCAGACCTTTTAACGCAGATCCTGAGAGCCACTTCTTGCCCCTAGCCAGCGTAGCCCCAGGCAGAACTAGGGGATGCACTTCAGGTCTCTGTGGCCCACATTGTACCAGAGACTTGTAAAAGTAACATCAAATGTGTTGTGTGGAAGGGGTAAGTGCCCGTCACTGCTGATTGAAGGCATCAAAACCTGGATGCTTGAACTGTGTGCAGGAGGCTGGGACAGGCTCTTGTTTAACCTCAACAGCAGGAAGGCAACGGGGGAGTCTGGGCCAAACTGCCACAACTATGTGCTCATACCATAGCAGAGAGGGGGATGAAACCAGCTCAAAGACCTTTGGTTCCAAGGAAATGCTCACTGAAGGTAGGAAGCAGTGCCAGCAGGCCGCTGAGAGCCGGGAACAAAACCTCAAATAAAATATAATTGGGATACCCAAAGGTCTGTAGTGAAACATGGGTCAATTGGCTGGAGGGCGGGGGGTGAGTGTAGGGCGCCAGAGCTGTCAGAAACTGCTGAAATTTCAGTTAAACTGGTACCATGTCAGACTTGGCTTCTGTCTCAGTTCAGAAGTGGCTCAAGAAATAGGAAAATATATTGGGATAGCAAAGGGGCCACTGCTCTTTCCCAGCTTCCTTTTCACTTGCCTTCTACTTGGCTCTATAGTAATTTCTGTATTTCTCCTCCAATTTTGTCTTAATTTGTGGAATTAATGGTGTGGAAAATGTGAATTTCTGGGGATATGCAGCAGGCTTACATAGGAAGTAACTTTTTCAGGAGCTGTGGCTATTGCAGGGTTATTTGTTACTTCGGCTCCAACCTGACAGTAACGTTGTTTGTGGTTTTAACATCTTCAAAGTACTTTCCAAATAGAAATCCCAATACTGAACCATGTTGTGGAAGTACTTATCAACAGTCTCAGTGTCTGGGAGGGGAGGAACATCAAGACTGGCCTCATGGTTTGTGTTTTCAAAGGTGTTTTTTCCTTTTTGGTGCTCAGCTTTTGAATGCCATGCTCGCAGGCCAGCTCTGTACTGAGCATCCCCAAGAGATGCTGAGTTTCTGCCAGGATGCTGAGTGTGGTGTCCCATTACCAACACAGCCTGTTTATTAAAGCTGAACAGTCTCTAAATAAGGGTATTTTATGGGATATATTTGAATATTTAAGTCTATATAACGTCTTCGACTTCATATGGAGAGTCAGTTTTCCTTCCTCACGTGGACTTGCAAGGAACTGGCACCCGGTCTTGGGAGATGGACAGGACTGGAAGTGGGACAATCAACCCCAGATTTTCTAGGGATGTTGAGGTGCAGGACAACATGGACAAGCAGAAAAGCATGGACACCCCAGTGTATGGGTAAAGGAGCAGCAGGTGCATGGGCATGGCTGGCGGGAGGGTGTTTTCCCAAGCCAGCTCTGCATTGGCCAGTTTATCAATCTGAATCGAATTGCTTCCAGCAGAGCCTTTGGGGAGAAGTCATTGTGTGAGGGGACACGTCAAAGAGAGACCTCAGTACTATGAAGCTGGGTGTATTTCAGCTACAGACCCATCCTGACGCCACAGCTCCGGTTTGCCCTGTCCCCTTTGCTGTAGCATCCCAGTGTCTACTATTTCAGTGCAGGCTCAGTCCTTGCTTTTTGACAAAGGGTAGCCTGCAAAATATCATCTCATAATTTTAATACGTATTAGTTTCACGGTGGGGCTTTAGAGGTTTGCAGTCATCTTTCAGGAGGCTCCAGATCAAGTTGTAGTTGTTAGTTATGCTATGCAATGGAGCAGCACTCACACAAAACCAACATGGCAGCTGGTGCTGGGGTTTCATGGACACATAACAGCCCAAATGCCAAAAAGATGAGGGGAAAAAAAAATCTATTTAAACAATTTTTTCCTCTCTATAGGAACTTAGTCTGTCAGCAGCATAAACACTTGCAATCATGCACTTCCTAGGATGCATGTGCTATCGAAAAGGGAGGTGTTAATTGCTGTGCTAATTACAACATGATTGCTTTGCACTTGTTTTGCACTTGCAGGTGATTAAATTTTTAACGAAGCATATTACTTGGCACTGTTAGCACAGTTAACACATTTCTCTCTCTTTCTCTCTTCCCCCCACCCCCCCCCCTTTTTTTTTTATGCCTTGGGAGAAGTCCCGTGCCGCAGACCCTTCGCTGGCTGTGATGTGCTGTTGGGCTTGGAACAAGCCTCTGTTTAGGCTGTCGATAGCAGTACCCCGGCTTCCTGCTCGGAAAGAGCAGCAGCCTGTTATCATCAGGCTCAGCATGACGGCGCCGGCCAGATGCGAACGCAGAACCCACCAAGGTATTAGCTAAAAATTAGGCAAGGCTGTTGATGCCAGTCTCCCAGATTTCATTTAAAAACTACGCCAGCTCGAGCCAGTCAGGCGGCAGCAGCGGAGGGTGTGCGGGAAGGTGGAGAAATGACAGCAAGTTCCCGGTGATTTATTTCTGCTTTGCCGAGCGGGTTCCCAGCTGAACGAGAGCAGGGGAAACTTGCATCTGTTCGACGGGCAGGCTCATCTCTCTCCAATAAAGCGGCAATTACACGGCCCAGCGAGGCTGCATGACCAAAGGAAAGCTGGGTGAACCAGCCCGTTGGATTTATCGATGGGCATAGATGGCTTTTTCCTTTCTTGCTGCTTCCTTTGCAAGTTCCATGCAAACTTGTTGATTCTGGTGGGTTTGAGCTCATCAGTCCCAAATGAATGACAATCTATCCTCGATGGATGCTGTCCAGCCTGGTGGATTGCTTTTGAATTGCTTGGCTTTGTGGGCCTTTGCCTTTGGAGACTGTCTGGTCTGTTTGTTATGGCAATGGAAACTTTTTGAGGCTCTTGGGGTCAGGCTGTATGAATAGATTGGATGGTTGATAATACTATACATAAAAAAGGGGTACGAACTAGTCCTGGAAAGGGCTTTTCACCACAAGACGCCAAAAGATACCTACTGTTTCTGTTTAGGGATGATATAAGTAAAAGGAGGGAAACTGGGTGAACAATGAGAAATACTGAAAAGATTGGAAAAGATGATCTCACTTAGCCAGTTTTTTAAAATTCATGAACAAGAGTCATTCAAGAAGGAAGCATAAAAGGAGAAAAGAAGATCTGAAACAGATAAGGAAATATTTTTAGACAACACTTAATTAACCCTGGGAACTTATTGCCACATAATATCACTGAGCCCAAGAGATTAGCAGGATCCAAAATGGACTAGACATTTGTGTGGATAACGAGAACAACATTAGACTAGATTAAAAAAAAAAAATACAAGGGATGCAAACTCTCATGCTTGACGGTGCTGGGAAACAGCTAACTGATGAGGAGCAAGAAAAAACTTCCCCTATGGGCAGATCAACCCATGATGGTTCATTAGGGGGTTTCTGAGGCTGTCCTGTGAGGCAGCTGGTCTCGGCTGTGGCAGGGACGGGCACCCAGTGTGGCAGAACGATGGCCTGATTCGGCAACTGGCCATTCCTTTGTTCCTGTGCGGCATTGTTCTGCAGTCAGGCTAGGCCAGGGGTACCTTTGACGAATTGAAAAGGGGGAAACCAGAGAGATTACAAGTCCATATGAATACTCCTGACATAAATCTTTGTCTCTTGTGCACGCACGCACCCAGTGAATTAATAGGAACAAAGGAAAAAGACGCTGCTGGGATTGCTTACATAATATGAATTAAAAAGTGCCTGGGAACACCTTCAGAATGAATTAGCTGAATTTATTTTGCCTAAATGTTTGTGAACTGTTTCTAGCTGCGTGTGCTGCATTTACCATGTCTGGGTGCACACAAGCACACCTTGATGAGGAGTGAAATCCTGAAGGATTTGGGGCAGCAGGTCTGGTCCCTGGGGAGCTGGGAAATAAGACTGAGGGTGGCACCCACAGTGGCAGAGTGCCCTGTGCCCTGTAGCTGATTTGTCTTTAGCATTAAGTGTTAGAATAAAATGCAGGCTTATAAATTGCTGTTGAGGTGATGGCCTTCCCGTAGCGTCATGACTTGGCAAGTTCAGTCTAGAAGTTCATGGACACTGACCCTTACATATTAAATATAGGTAATGAAAATAGATTTGCACATTGGCATTAAGGGGCCAAACTTAAGTACTTCAGCCTCACAGTTTTTGTGCTGTGTAATTGTTCACGTGTCGCTGTTCACATAATTGGAGGGCTAACAGGCCAAGGGGGAATGGAAATGACAACGGGAATATGTTTTCTGCAAAGCTGGGGAGTTTGCATTAACAATTTAGGATGCTAGCGAGGCTCTCTAATGTTTCATGAATTCTTTTGGCCTACAAATCACAAGCCTTCACCTTTCCCACCAATTTGGCCACATGGCCCCGCAGGCAGGTCCATCAGGCAGGAGCAAAAGGCGAATGGTGGGAGAAACTCCTGCATGCCCTGGGGGAGGCAGGCTGTGTGCGTGTCCCCTCCACGGGGGCTGAAGAGGTTGGGGGGCAAGGAGGGGGGGGCGGCGCTGCAAAGCGAAACGTCCAGCAAAATGTCTTCAAATGCAGGATCGGTTTTTGCTTGACTTTTCTGTGCCAACTTTAATAGATGTGAATTGATATCGCCTTTAACTGGCAGGTTTCATTATCTGCAGTTTCATTAAGAGCGATATCTGCTAAAGGACCACTGACTGTTTTTTTTATTTTTGCTTAATGGGTTCAATTATATCCGTAGCAAACCTTGCCATTTTTTCCCCCACCAAACTTCATATTCCAGTCTATTACTCACTGTCTGTCTGGCCCCCATCGTGCTTTCACTGCAGATGTCATAACAGAAAAGAGATGAACAGGCAGCTCTTACTTCCTGATAAATTAATGTGCTGCAGTCTAATCCATATCCCAAATGATAAAGTTAACAACAGTTTGCAAGCCTGTCACATAATCTAAAAAATTCAGATGGATATTTTTCCCCCTCGTGTGGGAGGAAAAAGCTGTTTCGGGGATGAACAGTTATTAATACATTTAAGCTGCAGCAGAATGTCATGGAAATGGCACAATTAATTCATTCGCCGCCTCAATCTAGTGGTGAAGCACTTTTATTGGGAGCAACCTGTTCGGCAGGCTGCCGGCCGCGGCGCGGTTCCTGGGGCTGCTGCATCCCATCCTCCCTCCTTCGGCTGCTTGCTCCAGCTGGGCTCGGGCCCCCGCTCAGCTGCCAGCCTTTCAGGGTGAATTTCTGCTGCGCTCTTCGGGGTCAGTCACCTGCGGCTCTCCCACACTCCCCAGCATGTGGTTACTGGGACGTGGAAACAGGGGCTTAGCAAAGCCTGCTCTAAATCTGCCGTGCCGCTCCAGAAACCGCCACGTGCCGCAGTCTCAGCAGCACGTGTCCATTTGCAAGAGGCAAATTAATTTGCGGACCTGAATGATAGATATCCCTAGACCTGCCGCTGTGTGACAGGCGGGGAGGGATGCGCTTCCCCGTGTCTGCCTCCTGTATGGTTTCACTGGGGAAAATGGTGCGCAGAGCCTCCCTGCTCATGCAGGGCAGCGCAGGTATGTGGGGCAAGCATCCAAAGGACGGATCCTCAGCCGAGGGGGACTGGATTAGCTCCTTATAAATTCATGGAGTGGAGCCAG
This sequence comes from Falco peregrinus, assembly GCF_023634155.1. Taxonomy (NCBI): domain Eukaryota; kingdom Metazoa; phylum Chordata; class Aves; order Falconiformes; family Falconidae; genus Falco; species Falco peregrinus. The sequence continues at coordinate 96,246,002 of NC_073723.1, read as the reverse complement.
TTTACACCAGCTGACAATCAGGCCCTTACTGCATAAGTGCCTGCAGGAGCTAAATGTGCAAAATGGGTTTGTTTGGATAAACTCTCCAAAAATGGGAAATTACCCTAATTTCTCTGACTGGAATTCTTACATTTCCTGTAAGACTTTCCCTGTGTCTTTCTCCAGCCATACCACATATAATGGGAAAAAGCTCGTATCTTAATATTTTTCAGTGATTTTAACCACAATGCAGATGGGTAGAGGAATAAGGGGGAAAAAAAATAAAGGCAATAATGAAAACTTTGCAAGCTTTCTATGCTGCAAAGTCATCAGATGAGGCATGGAAAAGGTGTGAGGGCTGGAGAAATCTTTATATGAAAGCTAAATTGCATATCCTTGATTTCAGTGCTGTGTTTTGCTCTTCTTGACAGTTCTTTTTTTTTTTCTTTTTTTTTCTTTTTTTCTGATGGTAGGCATGGCTGACATGAGACTTAGATGCAAAGTTTGCATTGCTGATGTTACACTGCAGCTCCCTCCAACCTGCAACCCCACTTTGAAATCTGGGCTAAGCAGACTTTCAAGGTGCAAATACGTGGGGGGTAAGGAGAGAGGGGAGGTGATGGGTTTTGGGGTGTTAGCTGCAGTTACTGAGCTGGTGGCCTGAGGAAACCAGAAGAAAAGTGAGACAGCAGCTTGCTGCAGGGCTCGCTGGGGAAGCTGGAGGAAAACTGAGTGGGCAACAGCTTTTTCAGTGTGCTGGCTCCTGTGTGGAGCAGGCACGCCGTGCTGCAGCCTGCACAGCTGGCTGCCAAGTGTGTGGGCAGCGTGGGCCAAAACAGCCTCCTCCAAGCCTGCTTGGGGTTTTTCTTTCGCTTCAGAGTCACCTTTGCTGGATGTGGGGAAGGTAAGGCCATGTGCAGGCTCTGCCCCTCTCACTCCTGTTTTGGCATGTCTGGCATCAGTGCTGCCCTCACGCTTCCTCAGCACATGGGTTTCCATCCAAAAAGCAGATGGGAGGCAGGGCGTGGGGGGAGGTGGGTGTCCCTTGAACAAAGTACTGCCCATGAATGACCAGCAAATGTCTCCCTCACTCAGAGCAGAATGGATTCAACAGGGGCTGAACAAGTATAAATGCAGAAAATACCACTATGGGACACATATCTAAATCTGAACGGATAAGAACTAGAGGTGCTGGCTTTAAGAACATTTCTCTGTTTGGGAGACGCGGACAGAGGCAACCCATTGTTCAGGAGTTTAATGGTCCCTGGACAAGGACCCTGCAAGCAACCCCTTCTCCTCTTGGGTGGTTCCGATGCCAAATAGAGGAAGGCAAAGCTGGTTCCTGAGGCTGACCTATTTCTGCAGAGCAGCTGCAAGCCAGGGTAATAATCCACTTACCTGATGTGAAACCCACAGCGGCACCTTACAGACAGGCACCATCTTGCAGAGCTCTGGTTCAGCAGCCCTGATGGCCTCCCCCAGTGCCCCCCCCCCCCCCCCCCCCCCCCTCAGCTGCCCACTGCCCGAGAGGAAGGTCTGTCCAAAAGATGGGGTGGTGTGGGCTACTGAAGCCTTTGCTTGAAATTTTACCTGGTGGTGACTTACAGAAAGCCTCACAAAGTACCCAGAACTGCAAAACTAAAAAAAACCTAGAACATAGCAGGGTATTTTGGAGAAAATCTGTCATGCAAACATCTTCAGAACATGGCAATGTCTTCACCAAGGTGTCACTCTGGAGAGCATTTTCCGATGTCTTGCCTTTTCAAGGTGGCAATGGCTGAGGGATGGATGGTGTCCCCACAGTCACACTCTTAGCCTTGCTAGGTGGAGGGTGCTGGAGCACAGGACAGCCCTGGTGCCCAGATGCTGGTGATCAGCTGTAGCAATGTCAGCAGGTCTGGTCTTGTGCCAAAAGCATGACGCTGAAAGGCGAGATCTCTGCAGCTCCGTACAAGGCCGCTTAGCTCTTTGGCCAGTTGCCACCACACTGTATTGCTGTCGGTTTCCTCACAAACCTCACATTAGGGATGCTGCTGAGATCAGAGCTGGTAACAGTTCTTCCTACTTCAGGAGCTGGGTGGGAGGGCAGGGAGGTGGAGACCTGTGGTTTATGTGCTGCTGCAGGCTGAGTAAGCTGTTCCCTACTGACCAGGGCAAGCATGCAAGCAAGGGACCTGCTCGAGCCTACCAAGAGATCTCATTGCTACCACCACATAACTCACGTCGGTTCCCACTTATTAGCAAATCTTTCCCATATCAGGAATGAGGTAACTCTCACTCACCCAGTTTGCCGTGTCTTCCAAGAGCCCTCCAGGCAAAGAGCGAGGTTCTCCACTGAGTAGGTCTGTGTTATTTGAATACTTTTGCTGAGCTTTCCTTGGCTAAAAGAATTACCTTACCCCAGGGGACACCTGTGCCTGAGGGACCACATAGTGTTCTGCTGGGCATGCCAGTTGGGTGCTGGCTGAGGGTTAAGACTAACTCCCCTTGTGGATTTGGTGACCTATGAAAAAGAAAGCTGGTGTATCTGAAGAGTGTGGAACTTGACATATTTTATATTTCAAAATCCATATTATGATTTATCCAGGACACACTTCTACCTCTTTCCCATCTTTTGTAAAAAACAACCCCACAATGGTTATAGAGCAAGAAAATGTCACAGGTTCTGGCCATGCATGTTTTACTAAGTACTTGGTAAAGATATTCCCAAACTACTTGGGTAGCATCTCACATACACCAGTTGATTTCCAGCTCCATCCCTCTCACCCAGACAAATCCCTTTAAGCATTGTGGGATATCAGAACCTAATAGGCATGGAAAAGCACTTTGCTGCCTTTTCCCTTTCTACATTAGAGCATTTCTCCCTTCTGGAGAGAAGTGGAGTGGGGTAACACACAGACTACCTAGGCCATTAGGTTATTAGGATTTTGTGGTGTGATCCTTTCCTGTACATGGGTTTGGTGGTGTTGGATTTTATTTATGTTCTTGATAATAATAATGATAATGAAAAAAGTTTTAAAATGTCCTCAGCTCCGCCCTGCATCCCTGTTTGTGGATGGCATTGATGTTTGGTAAATCTTCATAATTAGAACAGATCCAATTTTAGCACTGAAGTCACAAAAACCAAATCAGAGCTGACTGCTTCAGCTGGCTGGTGAATCAGCAACAGCCAAAGTTAAAAAGCTACAAGATGCCAGACTGATGGGAAGATGTTACATGTAGGATCCAAATCTGTTGAATGTGAGTGCATTAAATAATGCAGTCAGCCATTGTGAGGATTTCATAAAGATGGGCATGTTGCAAAAGAAGGGTTGCTTTGGTGTTTGTCTTTTGCATAGAAATCCTTTATGAATACAAAACATGATTAAACAAATAGTTCCAGGAATAATGAAGCTGGTTTCCAATAGCTCCTTCCTGCATGGATCCTCTGCTGGTAGAGACAGATCTCATTAGCTTTTCCCTCAGTTGGCACTAGTAAATTCTTGTATGTTCCTGTCTACCTCTTTTCGTAAAACTTATGGGGACACTTCTACATCTTGGCTTGGTTGAACCCAAGCAACAGGTTCAAAAGTGACTGGGCAATATGAGGGGGCAGGGAGGTCTAACCACAGGGTGCCCCCATGTCTCCACTGGGAAACAGAGCCGTGGACTGATCATTGCTGGGAATGCCCTTACCAGACTTCACCTTTGCTGCACCATGCCATGGCTCTGCACCCTCCTGTGCCACCCCAGAGCAAGTGGAGTGTTCGGTGGTGAGGAAAGCTTACAACATGCCCCTGTCCTGTTGTTGCACGTAAAGTGAAACTCTCTTTGTGCACCGACAGTGTTCATACTGTCAACATTTTTGAGACATCTAGAAAAGCCCTCAGTGTGGAGGCTAGCCTGGAGATAGGTTCCCTTTAGGTCAATTTTTCAGGAGCATGGGGTGAGGTTGCCACTCCCTCGTCTCCCACTGACCGAGAGCCGCAGTGTGGACTATTACCCAGAGGGTTCAGCTTGGCTGCCCTTTTGTCTGCAGCACCCCACACAGAAGAAACTTTCCGTAAGAAATTCACAATCACGCTCCAACAGAGGAGAAGGAAGTAGGTTTCCTTTGTTTCTTGAAGCAAACAGGAGGAGCATGCCTGCATCAAAGGACAAATCAGAGAAATGTTATCACCATGTTCCAGTATTTAAAGGGGGGCTACGAAGAAGATGGAGACTCCCTGTTTACAAGGAGTCACATGGAAAAGACAAGGGGTAATGAGTATAAGTTACTCCTGGGGAGATTCTGACTGGGGACAAGGGGAAAGTTTCTCACAATGAGAACAATCGGCCACTGGAATAATCTCCCCAGAGAAGTGGTGGATTCCCCAACATCAGGCATTTTTAAGATGTGTCCGGACAGGGTGCTGGGCCACCTTGGCTAGACTGTGCTTTTGCCAGGGAAGGCTGGGCCAGATGATCCTTGAGGACCCTTCCAACCTGGGGTTCTATGATTCCGTCAAATCCATTTTGAGAGCTGTCCGCAGGGTACTCCTCCAAATACAGGAGGCCGTTGGGCTACAGAGGTTCTTCATCTGCAGCAGCCCTGGAGGAGCCTTTATAAATCCTCTGGGGGCTCTGAAGATTTCCCAGGATGGGAAGTCAGCAAGATAAACCATCCTTTTAATCTCATTTTTTTAATTAAAGAGGTTGATGACACAAGCTGTTCTGATTGTGGGTGGTGAGCTGTGGGCCAGTAAAAGAATGGATTCAAATTTGAGTCCTTTATAGCTCAGACCTATATTTCTGGTCCCTGAAATGGCACGTGCATTTTTATTTCTCACTTTCTTCACGCACATAAAAGCATTTCATTCTGAAACACAGCAAGTACAACGTGATGAGACAACATCGTTTCATCAGATGCAAACCTGTGTATTCTCAAGTGATCCCCGCTGAAGTTAAAACAGACACCGAAGACCGCATTTTCATTAACTTGTGAATATACACATATTTTACAATGGTAGTTTGAGTTTGGAAGCGGGTCTCCATCTGCAGCATGGGGACATCTTGTTAGCAGATGTTATTTGTCTGAGAGGTTGAACTTATTCTAATGACAGTACTTTTATTTATTTTTTTTTTTACATTTGCAAGACACTGAGCAAACATAAAGACACAGCTACTACTCTACGAGCAGCAAACTGCTTTCTAGTTGAAAATACTGTATAAAGACAAATTGTTATTTTTACTTTGCAGGCAGTTTTGCCTGCAAAAGTGTGTGGCGGCAAGGTGATATTTGGAACCTGTTTATGTAAGTAGCTGTTTCCTAGTATTCTAGGGGATTCATGAATGTAAAGCATATAGATAAAATCCCGCTCTGTGTGGGTGCATTTGTTGAGCAAAGTTGACAGATGTCTATTAAAAGGAAATAACACCTGTATAGTTTTCACAGATGTATGTGAAAATTATTATTAAAGTGTTTCTAAGATATTTCCAGCAGAATGAATAGGGTGTGATTTGTGAAATTATTATTTTGTGGCCAAAGCACAGAGAAAGTTGGAATTTGAATTCAGCCATATACAAGGTTCTCCTTTTGTGAGTCTTCTAGATTGCCTACTGCGAAGAAAAATATTTCAAGATGTTTGTTTTGATAGTTGAATGCACTAAATCCAGGCAAGTAAATAACAACCCCCCCTAATGATATGGGACCACTGTAGTCACTCCTGATGGAAATTGATTCGGTTTCCATGTTGCTGGATCCTGCTAAACCCACTTCTCTCATTTGGCTCAGGCTGCTGAAACACTTCTTTCCTATGTTGGACATTTTTTGCTGGGGGTAGGAGGCAGCCTACAGACCACAGCAGAGGCAGGAGCAGTTCAGGAGAGCTCTGTATGCTGCCCATCTTTCGTTTCCCAAGGAAATCGGGAATTTCCTTGGGGGGAAAAAAAAAAAAGTTGAACAGGACATGGGGCTGAAACTCCTCTGATGAAGAGCAGCAGCAGGGATTTTCCTGATTTAAGCTAAGCAAATGGGCTCTTTACATTGCTGAAATCTACCTTCAAACAGGTAATGCAGAGCACTGTTGGCAGAATATATGCTTTGAGCTACTGGGTTACAGGAACCTTTGGGGGACCTTCCGGGCATGGATCAGGAGATGCCTGTTAGAGTCACTGTTGCCACCATTCTCATATGCTTTTCTTGCTGTAGTCAAAGTTTTAATTAGCATTCCCGTTCATGAAGATGCATTATTGGCTTGAACTTCAGAGTTTGTTGGGTTTTTTTTATTGGGAGGTGGAGGGGGACACATTGGTTTCTATCCCTTTTGGTGGTGAAGAAAGCTCTGAAGTTAACCCAAATGCATCCTAAAGATGAAAAGAACAAAGAACACAAAGAACATCGTTTGAAAAAGAGCATTTTTTTCTTTCTTTCCTCTCCATTTTTTTTCCTTCTTTTTTTTAGCCAGTGCTGTGATTTTGCCCTGATTGATGTTTTTGAATGCTGGAGGTTGGCAAACAGGGGTCAATCTGAATAAATATCTAAAATAAATAAATACAGCAAGCCTGATTAATACCCAAAGCTTTTGTCTTCCCAGATATACACATAAACCAGCTCCACCCTGATTAATTAGGTCTGACTGTACTGTGTAATACTCACTATTTTTTAATTAAAATTGAGAGCTCTAACTGTCTAGAGCGCTACATGTGTGTTCTCTGAAAAATTACAGCACAAGCACAGACCATTTTTTTCCTACTCCTGCTACAAATTTCATACTGAACTTTAAAGGCAATTTCAGGTGCAGCTGAATACTATCCATTATCTTTGCCTGTACTCCTAATCAGAGCAGCACAATCTACCTCCAAAAACATTTGTTCTGAATGGCTGCTGTTTCTGAAAGCAGATGCTCTTGAAAATGTAGTTGTCGATAGCTCTACTTACCAGTGTTTTCTTACAAAGAAATATTCCAGTCAAGGTTTACTTGGATTTAACTACATGCTTGTGATCGTGCTGGTTGGGGGTATAGCATTTTTGCCTGTGCGCATGGAACAAATCAATAAGCTGCTTCTTCCTGACCCTGGTTTTGCTTTTGCTCCTGCCTGTATAAATCAGGAAGATCTCTGCTCAGATGAGTAGTTATACCTGGCTAAGATTGTGGGAGATGAGACTCAATTCCTTTGTTTGAAAGAGAAGCAGCTTTTTGTGTAGGGAGGGAATAAACAAGTGCTTCATGGTTCCCTTCCCTCTGTGCTCTGTTTTTTCCCTTTTTTATTATTTGAACAAGTAAGGTTTTACTCATATATTACACCAAACCAATGACTCCATCCAGCTTCCCACAGCACGCTTATAGGAGAGAATACTCCTTCCTTGTCTTGCTGAAGCACATATTTTCACATGATTTGCACTGATAATATAACTCCACTGTGTAGCTTGATAGAATATATCACTCTTCACAGTCGAGCAGTCCCCCTCCTTAAATAATGGAAGTGGTAGACTCCTGGTAGGCTTGATTTTAAACATTTTAAATATATATAATGGTTTGCATACTGTGCAGCGATTTGTAAAATGTGAATGCCTACAAAAACCATGGTTACCAAGCATAACATTATCTTATTTTTACTTACACAACCAGTAAAACAGCTGGAGGTCTAAAATCATGGCCTGGCATTAAATGCATTACTACTTTTTAACCATGCAGGATGAGGCTGTCCTTTCAGTTGGGAGATAAGAGAAAGAAAGTGTAGTAATTACTGCAAAATTAACACCTCTCATTTTAATAGACTGATTATACCATCAGCACTTAAATAGAAACCTTTCAAATGAAATGAACTGGAATTTTATCTATCTATCTATCTAAAAAGTGAGAAAGACACAAGTGGCTTTGAGCTACACAAATCGTAGTATCAATCTTCAGAGTGGAAACTGAGTAGTATTAGTAGAAATGGAGTATTTTACTAATGGAGATTATGCCTTTTAAGATCCACATGTACGACACCATTTAAAGGTCTTTCTTTTTATTCCTATCCTTGAAAAAAGATCCATATCAACAGCACTCCCATATTTTCCCTTTTTAGCATCCATAATTGCAGTTGACTTGCAATGAATTAAGCTGTAAGCCATAAACCCAGGTCACTGCAGCATGCCCACTAGGTTTCCTCACCTCAAGTAGCACTACCAAGCCATGCCAGTAAACCTTCACGAAAGTGGTGTCAAAGGAGAACAATTTCGCTACTGCGCTTGGTGCCTCAGAAATAATAACTATCATTCTTCAAAAATATGCCCTCATGGGCATTGTTGAGATGGTCAAGCTCTCCTGGGGTGTGGTTTCAGTGGGGGCTTGTGCCTGGCAGGAGGCTGGTGGCAGGTGAGGTGCTGAGCCCCTGTGGGACCAGGGGAGTTATCCCACTCCTGAAGAAAACCACCAATGAACAGGGCACCTGGAAGATTCCAAGAGTGAACGACGTGACAGAACTCAAAGCAGAAGTTTCTCATAGTTAAGAAGATGCCCTTAAATGCATTTATTCATGGAAAGGGACCAGAAATGAACATTTCTCTTTATTTTATCTGCTCTCACACATTGTGGTAGCTCTTGGCGGTGTCCCCTGTTGGATCCAGAGGCGCACTCCACCGAAATTGCCCCAGTGAGTTCTTGAATTCCTCAGATTGCCGGAGTCTGAGGACGATCAGCAATGTGAAGAGGTCACTTGGCACCTGGTCAATGTGACTCTGATATCCAGTTAGCAGTGCAGGTGTAGATTGAAAACTGTCAGCACTTCCCAAATCAGCCCCCAGCAGCTGCATCCTCGTCCCCTAGGTAGATCTCTTCTTCCAACTATAAGTCCGTTCATTGCATGCAGTGGCTGCAGCGTGCATAAATAGCATTTGCATGACTCCTCCAGCCCCAAGAACAGTATAAGGAAGGGTGGCGAGGAGCTGATATGCTGCTTTCTTTCTCTGCCCATGCTGGGGAACAGTGGGAGATTTGGTGAAACCTTACGCTGGTGACATTAGGAGACTGAGATCTGATTTATCTGATTATCTGCCTGATAAAGCTTTGAACAAGGTACGGGGGGAATAAAAAGTTTGATTCCTGTCTCACGACACGAGTTTTACATCAGTGGTATTACTGGCTGTGTTTACACAGGCAGCCGAGCCAGCTCTCAGACTCCACAAAGTCCATTAAAACCAGCTTGAGCAACCCCCTGCAAAGCCTCACAGTTCACTTGCCTGGTGCGCACTCAAAGGGCCGTACCAATTGCACGCTCCCCACCTCCCCGCATGCCAGCGCCCTCCAGGCACGAGACCCCAGCTCCCAGCCCGAGGGTCCCTGGGTGGGGAGGAGAGCCCTTCCCCTCTCCCAGGCTGATGAACAAAAGTTGGGGAGGGAGGGAGGGCTGTGGCATCACCTGCCCCGGCTCCACCAGCATTGCTGTGGATGACAGTGCAAGTCCATCTGCCGGTGTGGACATGGTCATCCTGGGCACTGAAGACCTCCACCATGTGCTTAAGGAGCCAGGGTAGGAGCTTAGCTGGGATAAACTGCAGTGCTGCGACTCCCCGGAGCAACGCCGACCTACCCTGGCTGAAAAGGTCTCTCCTTAGAGACCCGACAGTGCCTCTGCTTCCAGCACAGAGATTGCAAAGGGAAGGTTGTGGTGGTGATGGCAAGGCATCCTGGAGTCAAAAATGACTTGTTTACTTTGGAGAGGATCAGAGAAGGACACAGATTATACAAACAAAAGGAAGAATGCGACTAGTTAATAGTGCTGGCAAATAATGGAGGAAAAAAATCTGCACTTTTATTCAAAGAAAATGAGCATTGTAGTAAATATGTACACGATCCACACCAAGTACAAATCTGGTTTCTGTGTGTAAATGTGTGGTCTAGCTGCAATCTTTATGGAAGCTGTTTCAGCTTCAAATGAATGTAGCCTTTCTGAAATATTTTAAATGAATGTGATCTGTCTATGAAAGGAAACAATGGATCTAGTAAACAAGCAAACTTATTGTCAATAGCTGAGCAAGGATGTGGAGTATTTCATCAGAGGAGGGCTAAGCGTGGGATTTCTGATGTTACACCTGTCCAGCACTTGTGCTCAGTGGGGACAGGGATGCCTTTGCAGCTCATGACAAACATGTCAGCCCTGCACACTGCAAAGTCAGGGGACAGACACCTGCTTTTGGCAATTTCCAGCCGTACCAATGGGAATGTGCTCAAAAGCAGGGATCAGCTGCATGCCTTAAAAATGAAAAGCCTATGCATTCAATGCGGTTCAGATGTGGTTTCACATTTTTAGCACCTGGCCCATTTCCTTACTACACCCTGCCTCAAAAGGACGATCTGCATTACAGAAGAGCTTGGTAGGGCAGCCTGGCTCTCCTGCCCTTACTATCCCCTTCCAGGCTTTGCATGTGCCGGGGGTACAGATGGATGGCACACCACAGGGAGGGAAGCTGTCCTCACGTGGGCTGAGCTGAACCCAGTGCTACCATTGGTGGTACCAAGTTTTGTGCCGTTGCCTCTGCTGCCAGCTCCCTTGGGCATGGGCTGAAACTCCCAGTCGTGGCAAAATTTAAGCAGCTGTTCCCAGCTGTTTGTACTTAGCAGTAAAGCACCACATGAGGAAGAGGAGGGTGGGAGAGTGGGACAGCCCCTCGGCAGCCTGCTCCTTCTGCATTCCTTTGATGCGGAGGTCGCTGTTTGCTCCCACAGGGAGGGTGGCAGTCCGGGCTGAACCCTCAGCATCCTGCCCGAGGAGCGGGGGCATCCCCCTGCCCAGCAAAATGTGCTGCCAGCACCGGGAAATCCTGGGGGCTTGTGCCTTTGGCACTGCTACAAGGGAGGTGAAGTCAGTGCAGCAAGCAAAGCACAACATTTTGCTTTTAAAGCAGACAAAAAAAGATCCCACAAAGATGCACCATGGTACCATTAATGTTGCAGGACTTGCTAATTATTTACACGTTCCTGACTTACAAGCATGTGACTTTTTGTAGCCTTCACTCTTCACTGGTGTTATTTTTGCACTTTTTTTTTTTTTTAGGGTGACAAAGAAGAACTTCAGCTTACTGTCTGCTGCCAATTAGCTGTTTAGCTCTTGACCCACAGTTGAAAGGCTTGTGCGACTTAGTCTCACAGACGTTGCCAGAGGAACCTCAACAGCTTCTCTCTCTATACCTAGTGGGGATGTGGATTTACAAACACACTTTAAGGAGTTTAGTCTGAGGCTGAGCAGTTGGCTGTGTTTAAAAGCTCTGCTTACTGCTCTGTAAATCCAGAAGATTTCATAGGTTCCTTCTCTTCCACAGAAGAGCTTGTAAATGCCTTGGACCAAATAGCTGTGCAGTTAATGAACTGTACATACCAGGCACTATGTCCAGCTATGAATTCACACTTAATAGTTTAACAAAGATGTCTGGTTTCTTGTGTTTTTCATTCTTTTTTTTAATAGTGATGGTCTTGTCAATTAAGTCCATCTTTAAAATAGATTTTACCAAACATATGTACTGCCCATTGAGATTCATTTAATGTTATCTTTTCAACATGCTTTTCCAAGAGAAATAAACGACCCAATATTCTATTACAATAGGTTGATTTTTTTTTTTTTTGGTTTGTTTGTTTTCAACTTCCCTAAGTACCAAACATCTGACAGGATACTGTAAAACCCTCTGGAGGAATTTTTCTTTTACAGAGAGATCAGTGTGAAAATTTTCAGTCTGAAATAGATTTTCAAAAGCATATGCTGCTGCCTCCATTTGTGGATTTCAACCCAAGATACTCCAAGTATGATTTTTCAGGGATGCTGAGCAAACATAACTCCTACAGACTCTAGCCAGAATTTTTCCTGTTCGCCACTGCTGCAAATCAAGCTCTGCATTGCTAAGGGGACCAGAGAGCATTTCTTGAACAGTTTTTACCTCCAATATTTCCTTACTGTGGAAATAGGCTTAAGTGATACTTGATGGCATTCAGTCACAGATGACACAGTTCATAAAGCTGAAAAAAGAAGCAAAACTCAGGTGGTGAAAATTCACCTCAGTGCGTGAGAAAGAGGGGAGGGGGAGAGTTTGTGAGTGAAAGCTTGACTGACTGAAAAGGAGACAGATGGTTTGCATCTACCAGCATGTATATTACAAGCTTCAGGTGTCCCAAAGTGCTGTGAAAAGCAACATTAGAAATTGGTGGCAAGTAATATGTCCAAAGGTATCCAGGAAGACAACAGCTTTTGCCTCTGCTATAGGTAATTTGGGGAAATCTTCCCTGACTTCCTTTTTTTTTTTAAGAAATAAAATTCCTTGCTGAGAATGAGGAGCACAAATTGATGCTGGTTCCATTATAAAATGCTACATGTCTAAAAGTATTTTTACTGGTTTTTTTCAATATTGCTGGATCACACCCTCCTTAGCACCCCCCCAAAACTCTGCCCCCCTCCATTCCTTTCTATAACTTTTAATCAGATCCTTCATTTCCCCCAAGCAGGCAGTCCTTAATTACATTTTACGTAATTTACAATGCAGCACAAGCTGGTCAAAACAGCTGTGAGAAAGTTTCTGCTTTGTAGGAAATGTTACTGGGGAGGATAATTTTGCGGCCAAATGGAGTTTTCCTTCATTTGTATTAGCACAGTGTCTTCTATCTCCTCCCAGCCAGTTTCCATATGCACAAGGAGGCAGCATTTCTTCCTGGTCACACAGTGGTTTTCTGCATTTTCAATTTTGTGAGCCAATGTTCAAACATGGATGTTTATTGCTAAGATGTTGAAGATCATAGCGGGGTGTTTGGTACTCGAATACCACTGAAAGGTTTCTGTGAAATCACTTAAATTTACTAATGCTTCTATGGGATGCAGAGCAAAACATTCACAAAAGTAGAAGTTCACAGATCTTAATTTAGACTTTTCAAAAACAGTGATTCTCACTTGGAGCAAAGAAAATACTGTGGTCTTGGCCAGGGTTCCCTGATTTATTCCTGATACTGTGTTTTTAAAGTATTGCTATGAGCTGACTTGTGGCTAAATGGGCTCTTATGACAGTTCCTTCCAGTTACCCTCGGAAACCTGTTTGACCTGAGCTAATCAAGCTCAAGGTGGCGTTGGCTTGTATTTGCTGCATTATGAATCTGTCCCAGAAGACATGCAGAGTACGTTTGTAAGCATTTTCCCAGCTAACAATGCAAGATGTGATTATCCTCTCATGCCAGCTTTACCGTGGTGTAAGTCTGTTTACTTCCATGGGGTTATTTGTCACTTACATGGCTACAAGAAAGTACACTGCAAGACCCTAAACATTAAGGGTTCATGAGAGAACGCAGAATAAACTGTTTACATTGAATCACAAGAGTGTGATTGCTGAGCTAATATTTGCAAAGCATCCTTTCTTAGCAAAACCGATTTTTTCTTTCTATGAAATAACCTCCTACAGCAGAACTGTGATATGTAAAGAAATGTGTTTCATCATTTGTGTTTATGAAAATGTTCTTCTCACGTTTCTTTTATGTATCTGTTATTAGATCTTTTATTGGTTGTTAATGGATGTTATCCAGCTCTCAAGGGACCTTGGACGTTTTTCTCAGGTAACTTATTGAAAGCTCTGAATTCTGCAGATCCTGTTTTGTCCTCCTGATCCTCACTTCCTAGTGTTCTCACTTCTTGTTCACTTTTTATCATGTAGTATTGTAAGTACATTAAATTAGTAACGAAAAATGAAACCACAGGAGTCCACTGCATTCTAGATAATGCCCGATACGCCTTTTCACTTGTCTGTGTTACATTATAGTGTCATAACTTTCCTTTACATCCAATAACATTTTTCATTATTGCACCATCCACAGCACAGAACTGTAGGGGTTTGTTCAGATTCTAACAATATTTTCCTTAAGTAAATCCATATCTAATAACAGCATTTATTCTCTCTCTGGTTTTCTTGCCATGTAGTGGAAGGCAACACACTGGTTTCTCTTAGACCTCGTATTGGTTTTACAGGTACTCAAACATGTCATCAACAGATATTAAAGAAGATACATCAGAAAATAAAAGAGGCCAAGGAGCAGCGATGCTCAGGGGCTACAAACACTTTAGCTCTGTGCCCTGGTGTCATGGGGGTGAAATGTGAATTTGGCAGCAAAGAATGGGTGGGGGATCAGTGGCTTTGAGCTGAGATCACCCCCAGGTGAGCATGTGGAGGCTGCCCAGGTGATGGGCACAGCTGCCCCCCATCCACTGCAATCAGCTGCTGTTAAGGCAGAACCTGTGGCTAGTTAGTGGCTTTATCCTCCCACCCCCTCCCTCCTTTTTATTTTCCCTCCTTCTGTTTGTTGGTTGGTTTGTGTCTTGGTGTGGGGCTGTTGCTTCCTTCTTCTTGGTGGGGTTCCTGCTTGTCTGGGCTACCTGTGCTCTGGTGGCTTTGGGGTGTGCTTGTCTCCTGAATGCACTCTTTCTGGAAGCAAACATAGTCTGTTTTTTTCTGTCTGGAGATGCTTTTGCAGTTACTGGAGAGGACAGGAGTCTATGAATTGTTCAGAGCCCTTAAAGTCTCCAGGGCTCCTTCCTTGCCGTGGTGGAGCATGAGGATGCCCTTCAGGGTAGGCTTTGCTGCAGTTCTGGTGCCACGTGGTGAGTAATTTTAATTTCTTGTACCAGGTGACTGGGTTGGGTGTTCCTGCACAGACAGCATGTGAAGGCGGCATGTTTTGTCCTGTAGAGATGAACTGTGGGAAACAAAATGTGTGTGCAGGGAATCCTCTGACATCCCCAAAGTGGAGCAGTGGAAAGGATGAATTTCTTTGAGTACTGAAGTGAGCTTAGTGGTTGCAGTAACTGAAATAAGTTGCTTGCTTAGCATATTTGTTGTTAAATGTTTTTATTTCCAGTAACTTCCATTTCCCCTTCACCAAATTTTATATTGTGAAGGAAAAAAACCTCTGGAAGTGCTTTTAAAGGTGTTTCTGTGGCCCAGCAATAGGTTGTCCTTTCAGGGTTTCCTTGTTCCCTGAGGCCTGTCTCTTGCCCCTGTGGGGATAACAGGGATTCTGTCATGGAGGTAGGAGCTGCAAGATTTAATTTATTCAAGTCTGAAAGGCACTGTGAATCTAGCTTCCACTTTTAGGTAGTCACCAGGCTACTAAATAGCAGCTTTTCAAAAAGCAAACCTCTGTGTACCACTTTCCATGCGAATTTAACTGCAGGGCCCCCCTGTCAAGCCTGCAGCCATGAGGTGGTGGAGGGGAGCAGGGGTGATGTGTGTGTGCCGGTAACTGGTGGCCTCGGTCCCTGGTCAGCAGGAAAAGCAAACTGGGCGGACAGGAGGTCCCAGACAAAGTTTCTTGCCTTTGCTGGCTGTATGTTGATACGTCTTGTTTCTCTCTCCATGGCTGGCTTATTTTGCAAACGGGCAGCTTGACAAGGAGAGCAATTGTTGATGGCTTGAGACTTCTGCTTGTTGTGCTGGGGGTGCGAGGACCCAACTGTCGTTTACATAAGTACCTGCCATTACTTATGGTTATGTAAAGTAGGGATGAATATCTAAACCCAGGATCAAAAGCTTCCTACACATGAATGAGTCTGTTAAGGGGGAAAGAAAACAAGGCAGAGCTGTGTCAGTGAAAGCATGGGTCGCTTCACATTTTGGTTTGTGGAAGAGCTGAAAGTAAAGACAAACAGTGAAAACATATGGTATTTCTCAACCACCAGGTCAGTGGGGAAAGTAATAATGGGAAAAAAAAAATTCCCCTTCTCCCCTGCATGCACACAGGCACAGAAAAATCCACTGAACTGCAGGGAGAAGCCAGGCAGGATGTTGAGGATGGTTTTAGTGAAAGAAGGAGGAACTATTGTTTAATGGGAAGTGACTCAAACTGCCTAAGCACACCACATGCGCTGCAGGAGGCAGCCAAAAGGACGAGTGGCCTGTTCTACCTCTCCTATGGCAGGCTTGGCTCCCATCCTGCTGGATGAATGAAAAAGATGAGTTTGTTATTTGAAGGGTAAAAACCATCCTCCTCCAAAAATGTTTGTGTTTTTGGAATGCCTACACTGACTTCAGATGGTTTGGGGATCAAAACTGCAGTGCTCAGAAAAAAAACTCGGCATGCTCGTTGCAGCAGGTGTGGGTTATCTGTTTCATCTTGGAGAGGTGGCATGGGAGACAGCCTGATGTGAGGGGCTGGCGGCTGCTCCTGCCACTGATCAGACAGAGAGCTGCAGGAGGTGTTTTTACTGCATGCAGCTATTTCTTCCTCCTGCCACAAAGAGGGATGGCAAGCATAGCTGGTGATAGTGGCACAAAACCTTTGCAGCAAAACACCATCTCTGATGCAAGCATTGTGTGTGCGTGCCCAGCTCTGCTCTGCAGCCTGGGTAGTGGCTCCCCACCTGCCTGGGGGTGGCTCTTGTATGCTTGCAGATGGGAAAAACACTGCTCTTGGTGCACTTCCCTTAGAGGGAAGGAACACCTGAGTATTGCATACAAAGGAGGAGCTGTGATAATTTCTTTGACTCTGTCAACTAAAGCGGCTGTAGGATGTGCTGGTGACTTCTTACAGTGTTGGCTAGTGATGGGTTATAGTTGAGCCTCCCCAGTACTAGCTATGGGCCTTGTGGAGCAGATAAAATCTTGGGGTAGTTTGTGTGGTGTGTTCTTTCTTACCACTGTCCTCCCTGACTTACACCTCTGTCCCCTCCTTGAGTTACCATCCCATGCAGAACTCCCCTAGAAGCACTTTTCTTCCTGTACACCCCCTGCAGAGCTTCACCTCCTGACACTGATGGAGACTTCAGCTGTGAGAAAGCCAGGATTTCTGTATGCTGGCTGTGAGGGCCAGAAGCCATCCAGATTACTAAACTTTCCAATACAGCCTCTCTAATAGCATTTATACACAATAAAATGCCTTATTACAAATAAGGATTTTAATTCTGAGCTTAGCTTGATAGAATGTAATTTAAAGCCATTTAGGATGGCTTAGCCTTCAAAGCAAACTCAAGATTGTTTAATTAGTCATGCGAGCCACTGAACGCTACCCATAACACAAAACAACTAAAGTATTTATTAGTTTTAGAGCTAAGTTAAGCCTTGCTTGTTCTAAATTTTCAATAAAGTGCATCAAGTGTTAAGCACATCTTGCTTTTTCCTAATCTTCCAATGCTCAGTAAATTTTATTTGTTAATAAAAGCATAGCCCAAGTGTTGCAAGATGTAGAATGAAACCCAAATTTAATCAGTTCTTGTATGCATTAGAGGAAATAGTGGCAGTAGCAGTGTTTGGGATGTTCTGAAAATTTTTCTATTTTTTTAAACTGTCTTCAAAACAAATGCAAACCAGTTCAGACTTTTTGTGGCTTCTGAATGTCTTTTTTTTTCTATTTCCTAAACTTTCTGAGGCAAGGTATGCTAAGAAATGAAGTCCTAGTAAGTAGCCCCATAGAAGCTGGAAAATGCAGCAAGGAGTTAGTGAATATGTTTGTGTTGCACAGGAGAAAAAAAATATGGTCTCCACGGTTTCTTTCAAGAAGGGGCTGGCACAGGCAATGCCAGGGTTTCAGGGTTTACATTGGAACCATTTCTGATGGAGTCAATATGTAGACAGTTCAGGGTTGCAGAGTTTCTTATCGCTTGTTTGTACTGTTTGGATGCATGGATGTCTGACCGGGATCATAAGCATTGCTCAGACCTGGGTTATACCCAGGTTAGAGAAGCAACGTCTCAGCCCTCTGATTTGGGGCACGTGGACACAAACAGATTTGTACATTAAGAAGGGTTTGTGTTGGGTCTGATCTGGGGTTTCAGCAATCTGTGGTGGGGTACTGTCTGGAGGTTTGTCCAGGATTTGTTATGAGGACAGAAGTTCTCAACCACGACTCCAGGACTGACCAGCCTTAAAATATCTCCCAGACAAAAGCCTCTCCCAAATAGCCATGTTCTGTGTCTAGATGTGTATCCATTGATATCAGACAGCAAATGGAAAAAGACCAGGGAAAGACAGACAAAGAGCTAATGTGAGCTTGTGTGTCTCCAGGAAAGGCATGTGATCTTCAGTAGTGACCCTTCATGCAAAATTGGTGCTATTAGATGTAGACCCATGAGAAGAATTTGACTTTTCTGCCTCCATGGACTCTCCCCTTGCAGGAGAGCCTATAATGCTTCTGTGGTGCCAGGAACGCAAAGGGTTGTAGGTCGAGACCTGCTGAAGTAGGATTCAGCCATTTTATGTCTCTTTGCTCCCTAAAACGTGTGACTTGCTGCCTGAGAGCCTGAGTCTGGGCCATAGTATGTCTCTGCACTCACTTTTGTAGAGGGAAACCTCTTCTTCAGACTCAAGAGAAATCTTTCCAGCAGCAGTGGGGACAAGAATCTGCTTACATGTTTTCTATTCCGGGCTGCCTGTAATTAACTGATGAGCTGAAATCATTGCCATAATGCTTTTCAAATATTCTGCAACTCTGGGGAGGAAAAAAAGGTTCCTTGTCTCACTACTTCTGATTGTCTTCAATGCCCCAGATATTTTCTTGGTCACAGCATTCAGCTTTTTACAGGTGAATTGTTTTCTGGATTCCATTGATGTTTATGATGAATTATGTTTCCACCACCAGTAGCAGCAGCAGGAAATGCATTGCTTTCCTCCATGAAAATCAAGCCTAAAATAACAAAATCCCGTAACAAATTAGCTGCATCATTGAGAGTGGATTTATGTGGCTGCTGTTTGGAAGCAGTATTTTTGGTTTTATGACTTTTTTTTTTTCCAGGATAGTGATAAAACAGGACCGTTAGACAACTGTTGCGGGTATTTATTCCGTGCTTTCATAACTGTCCTACTCTAATTCCTCTTCTTTCTATAGTAAAAGAAACCCCTTATTGGTCTATGGAAAGAAGGAGTATAAAAGGGTTATTGTAGTAGAAACTAATGTTATATAAAGAGCAATTCACCTATGGGAAGGAATCAGCACAGCCTTAAGCAGCAGACTATTTTCAGAAACAACGTGCTTGTGACACACGTGCAAAACATACAGACAAGGCATTTGGCTTGCTGAGCTGCTTGTGCCAGCTTGTTCTGGTCAGGATTTGGGCACTGTCAAAAGCTTGGGGTTATTTCTGACTTCAGGGGGGATGCAGCACCTGCCTGTACTACTTTGGGGGCTTTTAGGGCCTTTGGGTTGTGAAATAATCCCTCGTTAAAGCAAGATCTTGCTGGTAAGGTTGCCTTGAGGCTCTGGCAGCACCGGATACCTGCCCATGGAGCATTCTGCCCAGGGAAAGAGGTCTAGCTAGAACCATGACTGGGCATGCTCTGCCCAAAACTTGTGGCTTCTCATGGAAATGGCTGGATCTGATGAGGTGAAGTTTTCAGACAGAAGTGTTTGGAAAATCCACCATTGTCTCTGCCTTGGAGGGATAACTGCAAAGCAAAGGCTTGGGAGGATGTTTGGTATCTTTTGATAATATGCTCCTATATAAGGACAAAATGTTATAACGCTATTGCTTGTTGATTTCCTGTCATGAGAAGTGTTAGTTTCTGTGGTGAATGAGAGAAACTCTTACATATTATCAGTCTTTAAGTTACTCTGCCCTAAGGCTTTGGTAATTTAACTTCATACCCTTTCAAAGTTTAGTGTTGTGTTTTTTTTTTCCTTCTTGCTTTTAAAACTTGAAACTTACAGGGGGAAAAAAAAAACCCAACAAACCTTTCAAAATCTGCCCCCACTCCCTCAGGTGATGCTCTTCTGAAGTGTAAATGCCGAATTATGCAAAGATAAGAACATGAGAAACTTTGGAAAGCAAAAAAAGGTTACCTTGATTAATGAGTAAAGCTGTGTTAATAATGGATTTTTAGTTTTGTGGCCAAACCAAGGAAGGGGTGGGGGAAGGGAAATAATCTAATTGGAAGTAGCACTTGTGTCAAGCCAGAAGTAACACCAGGGAGAAAGAAATGCAGGTGGCTGGGAATCCTTCTCATTTTTAAACTCTCCTCTGATCTTTTCCCATCTTTCCTGTGGC
Organism: Falco peregrinus; assembly: GCF_023634155.1. Lineage (NCBI taxonomy): Eukaryota > Metazoa > Chordata > Aves > Falconiformes > Falconidae > Falco > Falco peregrinus. Next base: position 96,226,085 of record NC_073723.1, on the reverse strand, counting down.
AAGAGGGATTCGGTGATAATGGACATGTGCAAGGATGTGGTGCAGTCACTCTTGGGAGAGGAGGCTGGACAGGGATGGTAACTGTTCCTGCCAGGAGAGGCGGAGGAGATCAGGGCTGCTCTTCCTGTAGGAGCTGCAGCCAGTTTCTGTATGAAATACCATGCACAGCATTGGGCTGAGCTGCACCTGTGTTGCTCCAGACAAGGCATGCTGCAGGCTGCCTTTTGCCCAGTGGTGGTGGTGCTAAAGGGAATGTTTTGGAAGGCTTTATTTAGGGGACAAAAGACGTGAAAAAGGGGTAACTTGGTCTCATTAATTTTGGGTCTTCTGTGCCGTCTACCACATGTTAAAAGCATGCATGTGTAGGCATGCCCCAGGGTATCCCTATGTACAGAAACTTGTATAAGTGAGAAATTAAATGTGGTCACCTTGACCACTTTTGACAGCCTCTAAGGCTGTTAGGTTAATCTAACCATTTATTTTTAAGCATTTTTTTTTCCAAATCAGTTTTTTCATTTTAAGTAGTGTGATCTAAACACTGATATCAACTAGATGCTGGAATTAAACATACTTTCCAATATATTGTTACCTGAAAGTTACTGGATAAGCCTTGTAGGTAAAATTATTTTGGTCATGAAAAGCAATTTCTTTAGAACAAGCTTGGTTATAGAGTTTTTGTAGTTTAGGGAACACAAATCATGCTCTCAACATGCAGGTATGAGCTACTTCTAGAGCCTGGTATTTGAGCTAGTACCATTTATCATGCTGTCAGCTTCAGGTCTGAGCAGATTAAGTGTGTGGAATAATGCTGGGATGTTAAGGCTGAAGAAGTCTCCTTCCAAGACTGCAACAAGAATTATTTTCCTGGTTCTGAGTGTCCCACTCCCTAACTACGCTTTACAGATGGTTTTACTGTTTGCAGGGATTCTCTTCCTTGCTCATTCTTCTGCCTTTCCATGTTTATCTCTTTGTTAGATGACACTGCACAACATATAAGGCTTCTGTTATTTGTCTCTGTCTTACCTGGTGTCCTGTATAACTTTGTTATTGGTGTAGTTTGTCCCACATAAGTTATGTTTTTTCTGCTAGGTGTCACTGGTGAAGGAGATCAGTTGCAGAAATACTGTGATGCTCCTTTTTGAACTACAAGTATTTGCAAGTACCTGGCTTTTTATGGCCAACTGTTTATTAACTCATTATGAGCATGGTGGTTTTGACAACTTAATTTTTTTTTCTATTTAGAAAATGTCATGTCCTTTTTAATTGAGCTTTAGAAAACAGCATCCATTATCCTTATATAAGTCATCCTTACTAGGGAGGCCTGTATTAAGGATACCTTGTTTGTGTCCAGTTCAGCCACTGAAGCTTAACAGCATTCAATTTAATACGTGAGCTGTTCGAAATGCTGTGTGCATCACTTGATGCGTGCCTGCTGCAGACCACACCATCCTACAGCGTGTCCTTTGTTCTGTGGGATCCCAATCACAGGCTTTGCAGGTTTGAAATCCCTTAAGAGAGAAAATCGCCCCATGTCAGAGATTTTAATTGATTTTTAAATCAGTCTCTTGATGTGCGCAAGTGAACCACTTGCTTCTCCAGGCAAGGGAGCCGATGGTTATCACTTACTCAATTACATATCGGGGAGACTACACTCAGTTAAGTGAAGTTGATTCTGATTCTCAGGCCCAGAGAAACAAAGATAATTGTAACTTGTAGCAGCGTGTTGACCATAATGCCCAGACACTATTGTAACTGCTTCATTCTCAAAGTAATTCATGATAGACCTTAAAAGGACTGGGTATATAAGACCATCTAAATGCTTAATATTTTAGGGTGTTCAATGCCTAAATAAATTAATCTTACTGTGTCTGCATCCCTCTTGAGAACTGTTTCTGAAGTCACTTGGGAGCTTTGAAAAATGTTGCCCTCCATGCCTAGAGGTACTTGTGTTGGGGGTCTTAGTTTGGGCTTGGCTGAGCCCTGTGATATCTGTTCTTTGTATTTTCCCCTCTCTTCCAATAACTGACACCCCCTGTCTGCCTTCAAAACCAATGAACCTGATGGACTGACTCCAGGAAATACAGTTTAGGTTTGTTTGTGTTTGAACACTTTGTAAGCACCCGGGTGCCTGGGACAGCTGTGCAACAGGAGCTGCCTTCCAGTGGGAAGAGCTTGAAACTTGATGTTATGTCTTGGCAAAATGTGAATAATATATAGTTGTCAACATATTTTTTTATAAGTCAAAGTACAGTTGTCTTATGCAGTTTCACATAAAAAGCACTCGCAAAACATTCGATGGGGGAACTCTGATGGGATTTTTACTGGTCTGCAAGGAAGGAACATACAATCACAACGGAGAAATTTGGAATGTTTAGAAACAATTGAACTAAAGCATTGTTCAGCAAGTACTGAGCTTCGGACTGAAAAAGGAGAAGCCCCCCAACCCTGCCTAGTCTTCTGAATTTTTGTGAATTTGAAGTAGTGCAGTACCTCTGGGCTTCTAGTGGCAACAGAAAACTAAATTTAATGTTGTATGGAGGAAGCTTGTGTCACCCATGCAAAGAGTAAAGCTGAGAATAACGGTTTCCATCCATTCAAGTAATCTGAATAATGCACAGCCCTCTGAATTAATAGGCAGGAAGTCAATCATGTTATTCTGTTAACTTTATAAACCTCAGAAAGCCGTGACTTGAGTGGATAAAGAATGTCAGCAGAACTTGAGTGGCATTTAGAAATGTACAATTAATTTGGAAATGTGTGTTTAAAGGGCAGGAGACTACTGTGTGAAACAGTTTGCTCTCCTGGAGCAGGTTTGCCTCTTCAGAAGAGATGTAAAACCAAAGTTGTGAGTAGTAGTAATACTGTTTGGGCTTCACCTGTGATGTCAGTGTGGGATCTACCTGTATTTTTATGATAATGTCTGTTGGTTAAGGCGTTCTTCACTTTATTAAACTGCTGCTGCACCTCTGCAATAATCAGAGATGTAGGGTTTACATGTCATCTCACAAACACTGAGGTTCCTTGAGATATGTGATGCTATTTGTAGTCCCGAAGTGCTTGATTATTAGCTGTAATTATTTGATGAATGAAGTGGTAGTCACCTGAACATCTTGAAATGGAGGCTGATCAACAATAGCATAGTGGTGAACAAGAAAGTGAATGCAATTTGTTAAGATCAGTGAGCTGCAGATGCAGTAGATATCCAGCCACTGGAATCTAGTTCATTTGCCTATCTCCTCCCAGGAAGGTTTTAATTTTCTGATGCCCTTTTGTCATGTCTGATAATATCTTGAAAGCAGGACGTAGGTATAGTCTGACTGGTAAAGCAAAGCAGTACTATTGATCCCTCTCTCCTCTTGAACACTAGGGTGTGTTTCTGGCAACCCGAGGCATTTGGGTGACTTTCAGCACCCAAACTGACCCTGCTAAGGCCAGGGGCTGGGTTTGCCCTTGAGCCCCCAACCTTGCAAGACCAAGCCCTCAGTAGTTTAAAACATTTAAATATTTTAAATGGAGCTGGCAAAAGCGAATTTCTTGGATGCTTGCAGTACATATAGACTCAAGACAGAGATCAGGCTTTAGTACATGTTGGCTCACGATGGAGAGGCGTAACAGCGGAGCAGGTAAGCCTTCTGCTGCATGGGCTGGAGTAGGTGGCCCTGCTGTTACCTCCTGCCCTTGGTTGTGCTGGTGTCTGGCAGACATAGGGTGAAAATGTGTAAATGTAAAGGATAAGCCAAGCTGAACTCAATACATGAAAATCCGTGTGACAACTGTATGTTTAGGAGAGTCATGGCTTCCAATTAAAAAGTGAGATCAGGATTGGATGCTGTAAATTTGCCTTCAGACTTTACTTACAGCCAAGCTATCTGAAAAACATTAGAGGCTTTGTAGGTAATCTGTGGATAGGTGTTCCCGCCAAATCTTTTGGGTTGAAAGACTTTGAGGGTACATTATTTTTATACTCTGTCTCTAAGGATAACATGCTGATGAACTTTTGTTCTCAGAGATATGATGTTTAATATTATTATACAACCTCTAAAGAAAATGCGTTCTCCAGGAGTAACTTCAAGGTAGCAATGAATGTTAACTTACTAAATATTACTCCACAAGACTGTTAGTAAGTTAACTGCTTGGTTAAGTCCTTGCTCACATGTTATCTTCTGTGTTCCAATGGTAGCAACAAGAGGTACTCGGGCCCTTTGTAACCATGTTGAGTGTAGTGATTTGTCATCCAAGCCAGAAAATTAATTTCTATTGAAGTGTAGTCAAATGGGCCTTTGCTGTCTGAAATGTCAAGGAAGATGTCTGTGAACTGGGTGCCTCTTGAAGAAATACCCGGGTACTGCGAATGCAACAGAAGTGCTATCTGAATGTTGGCTAAGTGGGAGGAAAATTTGCACTACTATGTTCACCGGACTGGTGCCAGCCAAGTTTGGAAAGTTCTGTCTTGTACCATGCAGTTTCTTTTCTAGAGTAAACTTCCCCATAACTCTTCATGCAGTGCCACTTGACTTACTGATTTCATCCTGTATTTATTAGTTCAGAGCACTTGTTCTTTAAGATGCATTTATCCTGGGCTTGTAGTTTGATATCTAGATCTAGTAAACCCGCTACAGACTTGCACAACTTCAAGCATGTGCATGGGTCCAGTTACAGGACTTCAAACTACTCTTGATTAGATCTAGTCTAATTTCACTCCTGATTAACTGTAGATGGTAAAAACAAGATGATAGACAAAAAGGCTTTGTAAAGTAAATATTGAGCATTGCTACTGTGCAATGAACCCCTGAGATGTACAACAGGCAGTGCTGTACTGTTTCTTTACCTGGGGCTGGTTAGCCCATTTGCCCTTCTATGGGGCTGGGGGTAAAAGTTCCCCTAGCATAGCAAGGTAGGTTAGAGCAACCCAATACCAGCATGAACTAATACTGGTCTGGAGCAGGGAACAGTGGGGTCACATTATTCTGGGATGCAGGACAAGAGTAAGAAAATTTAGACAGTGAGAAGGAGGAGATGACCTAGCACATGTGACATGCCTTGTCCAGCAAGGAAAAAGAATTAAAATTAGTTCAGATCCTGGAAGAAGTCTTCCTCCAATGCAGTTAGCTCAGGATTACTTATCACTTGTGACTTGCTGTTCTTCTGCAACTGAGGTAACTACTAGGCTTGTCTCTTGCAGTAGGTTTCTCTCTTTGTTGGGAGGCAACAGCTTTTCAGTCCTTCATCTTGTGTTGTTCAGGTAGGGTAGGATGGTGAAAGAGGCAGAGATAGATATTGCTTCAGTGAGGTTCATCAGCCAGGTTTGGAGGTTGGGGTGCTTGGCTCTCTTTGAGTTTTTTCTCTGGAATCCCAGGAAATCTGAGGTGGAACCAAATGTTTCCATTTCTACATTGAAAGCACTTGCAGGAGTAACGAAGGGCTGTAAAGGAAGAAATGCGGTAGGCTTGGGAGAAGGACACGTGAAGCTCGGGTGCGAACAGTGGAGCCAAGAGCATTGGAAAATGGGATCAAGTGGCATAAAGGAGGTAAAGTATTGCTAAACCTAATACTTGATTTTTTTTTTTTCTGAAAAGAAGAAACTCCCCCCAAAAGGCATGCATGGGATACCTAGTTGTGTGACACTCCTTCATACTCTGAGGCCTGCTATGCCACTTAATAGATCTAGTTTTTCCCTCTTCATGGCACGTAGAGCTGAATTATTGCTCTGAAATTTCTAAGTTTCCACTGGTTTTGCAGTCGAGTTATGGAAATCTAATTTGACCTGGTGGTAAATAGTTTTTTTTAAGTCAGACTTTTTAATGTAATTGTTGCACTTTGGAGGACTGGCTGGAGCAAAGTATGATTGAATCAGCTTCATGTAATGGACTGGCTTGAAAAATAAATTAATTGGATTCTTTAAGAAAACACTGCTATGCTTTGGCTAAGGTTGCACCGACACACGTTGTAAACTCAGCAGCACTTCTGAACAAAATGCAGAAGTAAATGTTTTCTTAGCTCTAACAATCATTGAGGCCATCTTTGTTTGTCACATTCCCTGTTCATATATTATTTTTATGTTCCCAGCATACAGAAACAGCAGCTAGGGGAAGTTTTTACTTTGCATTTGACAAGCTGCATTTTGCTATTTTTCAACTTGCCTTTTTCCCTCTTGCTGTGAGGGATTATGTCTGGGGCTTAGAAACTACAACTGTTGTTTAGATATGTACTATGAATTTCAACTTTATCTCTGCAACTTCTGTATTGCTGTCATTTTATTGTTTAGGTATTGGTTCCACTTAAATTTAAATCCTTTACTTGGGGGCTTTACAGCTTGTATAGTTCCTAACCAAATTTTAGATGAGAATAAATTTTTAAATTGAGATTACGAAGCAGTTTACTTACTACAGGAGAAGCAGTTTAAGAAAAAAATGTAGTTATTAAAAACAAAAATTAACTAAACTTGGCAGTTGCTTTCTTCTTCCTTCCAAAGTAGCTGAAATTAATGTTTAAAAATTAATGTTGAAAGTTAATCACTTGGTATATGCCATATGCTTTGCTATCTTTCCAGTCAATTGTATTGGGTCAGCTTCTCTCTACCCCTGAATCAGGCTGTGATCTGAACTGCATCATAACACATGAAAAATGTGGGGGATAAGGGTGTTTCATCTAGCTTTGGTTATGTATTACACTGGAATTTATTCAGACCTTATCTAAGGAACTGCTGAATTGCTGCATTCATGGCAGCACACAAATGACTATGCTGGATATGGAGGATGGGGGGAAACCAGGATTCTGCTGATATTCACAGCTGTTACGGGCTGGACTACAAGCTAATGGAGAGAAGATGGGAAATAACGCAAAAATTAAGAGCAGTAATATTACGGGGTATATTTCTATACCGTGTATATTTAATATAAAGAGTATCATAGCTGAATTAATATGCTTCAGAGAATTTGCATGCAAAGACTGATAATGCTATACGTGGCTCGGTCACTCTGCGGCACTTCTTACAAATTTACCTGCTGCTTTATTATTATTTTTTTTTCCCCTTCCTAATTCCATGTGAGGCTTGAAACGGTGTGGAAAGCGAGCTGAGCTTTGTGTAAGATGGGAAACGTGCTCTCCCGGCCACAGGCAGGTTGATCCATTGTGGCAGGCAGAGGGAGGAGAGGGGGGCTGGCCAGCTGGTGCGATGCGTAGGTGCTCCTTGAGTGTGTACTTACGTAACCTTCCCCAAAAATCAGGCCCTGACAGCTCCGGAGAAACTTGGCTTGTCAGACTGCACGTATGCCACCTGAATTCCGAGGAGCTGGCACCTCTTGCAGGGCAATTACGTGAGCGGTTGTCAAACGCAGGCAGCGGTGAGGGCAGTGCCTGTGCCAGGGCTGCTGCCTACATCCCTCCGTGGGATGAGGCTGCCTGTGCTGGAAGGGGACTCGTGGACCCTTCCAGCCTGGGAGAGCTCTTGGGAGGGAAAGACTAAGTCTGTCCTGGTGTTTCCTAGAGTTGTTTGGGGTGTGTGTGGTGGTTTTTTTGTTTTGTTGTGGTTTTTTTAATTGATGAAATCACTTGGCACTGCTTTTATAGCCCCCTCTTATCAGGCCAGTTGGGCTTTTTTTTGCCCAAATACTGTCCAGGCTGAAGGCAAGTGCATAAGATTGTGTCCCCTCATTCCAGGCTGCAGCACTCTGGGCCAGATCTGCAAGGTGATTCAGCTGCTTCCAGCCTATGTTGGTGCCTGAGAATGTGGCAAAAGTGCCTCTGAGTCAGGCACCCTGCTCTGTTGACTTCAGTGAGGATTAGATACCTTACCTGCTCAGGCGCTTTGAAAGAGACATCTGACATTTGTGAATGTCTAAGCAGCTTTGAAAATCCTGATCTTCCTCTTTTAATCTTTGGCTTCTAAGTGTTTCAACTGTCTGGCAATTCTAATTGTTCTGAATATACTCCAGGCTTGTTAAACACACAGTAACTCCTCTCATGCTGGTTACACGTGTGTCCATGTGAAAGGCTGTGCCATCACTCTTCATCATAAACCACAAATGCAAAGAATTTCTGTAAGGGTCTTAGATATCTTCTGCGGTTCCCATCTCTTCCATAAACTGTAGAAAATACATCTCTGTAAATGAATGACATCACCTCAGTCCCATCAGCTTTAAGATTGCCCCTGGGGCTGCAATCCCTCTTTTGCAGTTGCTTTTGCTTGGCTCTATAGAGCTTCTAAATCCTGAACTACCCATTTGCTGTGACTTGGGTCCAGCTTCCTTCTTATATCTCACTCGTTCACCTTCACTCTTCTACTTCCATTACCATCTACCAAGAATTTTCTTACCTAGGTCTCTTTCAGTGGTCCATCTGATGGCGTTTGGCTTCCCAGTTGCCTGCTCTTGATTTCAACTCACGTCAGCCGTGAACTTAATTTTCCTGAAGTGAGATGGACTTTGCTTGATGTTTGTTGGACTGCTTTTTATTCCTTTGCAAGTCACTCTGCTTGATCTTCCTTCAAAGATATCACTTCAGTATATTCCAGAGCTGCAAACTGTCAATTTGTTTTAGAAGGAAAACAGACTTTTCAGTCTTTACATACAAATAATTTATTTAATCCTAGGTATTAAAAACAACCAACCAAACACAAACTCAACCTCTCTGTGGAAAATGTTATGCTAAGTTTTTCAAATGGAGACCTTTACTTTTTGGCCAAACATATTTTGTTTCTTCCTTGAAGACCCTCTCAAAGTGATTAGGGTACAATTTTCACTGACATTTCCACAAGATGTGCTTTTGTTGTCAGAGTCCTACTGTTGCTCCCTGCTGCTTCCTCTTTGTCTCTCTTCAAAACTGAAGCACAAATTCACTAGCCAGCCCAAGCTGCATGTCCCTGGGTGCCTACAGCTCCTTCCTGAAGGTGATGGCAAACATCCTTCCCAAGTGCCTTGTCTTTTGGCTTTCTTGGGGCCGGGGACAGCTCATGGGTATGACTGCCCTCAGCTGTCTGCAGGGACCCTGTGGGGCTGCCTTTATCTCTGGGGAGGGTTCAGGGGGAGGGAGGGGGTTGTCTGGCAGTGTTGTGGCTGCAGAGGGGGCAGGGTGCCAAGCTGGCTCCCTCTTATCCTTCTTGGTAAGACACAGGGGCTGGTGCTTATGTCCCTGAAGTGGATCTTGAAGGACAATCCACTGGTGCTTTCCCATGTGTGGAGCAGGGTGAGGAGGGAACTGCTGCTCTGGGTGTCTTCTCCCCCCACCCCCCTTAATATTTTACCCCTCTGCTGTTTATTAGCTCTAGATGTTCTTGTTATCCCTTATAGCTTGGCCACACCTACGTAAATCCCTCAGCGGTGCAGCCTTGCTGATGTTTTGCAGAGATGGATTACACAGGCTCATGTGCTGTGTATTGCTGGGGAGGGGTGGGGAAATCAAAGCACATGGTTTTGTTGGGTGGTTTCTTTCCTGTTGTAATTGCAGCTTTCCATTTTCATTTAAAAATCTCAAAGCATCTTAGCTACCCTTGCAGGGGGCTGCTATTTCCACTCCTGTTCATCTTGTGTTTAGAAGATCTTTTAATAGACATTATCTATAAAGTGTAAAAAAAAAATAATTTATTTTTTTCTGTGTTAATATTGATAATTAATTGGAAAGAAAAAATCTTGTAGTAAACATGGCTACTAAAAGTTAGGGAAGAGGCTTCCACTGATGCTTAAATGAATGGCTATAGCAGCCAGAGGACCATAAAGGTGTGGGGTTGAATGTAAGCAAAGTTAAACTAATATGCACCAGAAGGTAGATTCTTGCACTGGCAAAATGCCTGGAACTTTTGAGGGATATTGAGGAATAGCCTAAGGCCCCAAACCTTGTGGCTTTCAAGGTTTGCTTCTTTCTGTCTTATATGGTTTGTTTGTCTTTATTTTGTTTTTTAGGAAAGTCTTTCAAGTAAAGTTCTGACATGAGACCAGTACTTCTGGAAAGGTTAACTCAGCCATAAAGTTTGTTTGTTCAGCTTGGGGTGTCTTGCTAGCATGGTTTTTTTTTCTTTTGGTGAAGTGATGTTGTATCTTTGTCTAGTCATCCTTATCATGTGTATGAACATATTTGCCCTTTCTTGTGTGTTGCCCAGCCCAAAGCACCCTTTTAGCTTCACGTGCTTGCAGAAGACCTATGTGCTGTTCCATGCTGTGGGCGGAGGAGGAGGTCAGGTGTGAAAGCTGGCAGAGCCTGAGGGCAGGACTGAAATTTTTGGATCCTCTGAAAGCGCAGTAGCACTGATGGTTTATTTTTTTTGGTCTGGACTTGGATGTGAGTTGGGAAGGGAGGCAGCTCACCTGGCTGCTGGGCTGTACAGGGGCTTCACCGCCGTGTGCCTGGCGTTGCCTCTGCCCTTGCTGCTGACACGCTGTGTCTGGTGCTTGTGTAATGGACTGCTGCGGCTTGCAGGGGCTCAAAAGGAGTTTCAAGAGTTTGGGTAGCCTTCATGTAGGGCAGAACATCCTGGAGTGCGGTTTTCAGCAATTTAAGGCATGAGTGTGCATTTTTTCCTTCTTGTAAATGGGCTTTCAAAGGTGAGTAATGCTCAGTTTGGGGAGGACACGCAGAGCAGCGTGGTGTGCATTTTAGCATGCCTTATCTGCACGTGTGAAAATACCCTTTTATACACACGGTTCCTCCTTGTTTCCCACATTTTGGGGGGTGGGGGAAAGGGTGTGAAATTTGGAGCATGTTCCAGGAAAAACAGTTGGCTTCTACCTCAAGGCAATGCAAGGCTGGCCCCTTGCCACGTTTTGGACACTTTGTTCCTGTTTGCAGAGGGAGACCAGTGCTTCAAAAGGAGGAGGGTGAGGGGGCTGGAGGAAGAAGAAGCTCAAAAGGCCGGGCAGACACCTGCAGAACAAGGAGGCTGTTGAGCTGGGTGCGGGATGGGCAGCATACCCACCTGTGACCTGGTGGGACTGCGTGCCCAGCTGAGCCAGAGCAGCCAGGAGCACTCCTTGAAGCTTCTCCCCTGCTGTGCTGGGTGTGCAGGCATTTTGAAAGAGGCAGGTTTGGGCGTGCATGGAAGCCTCCTCTTCCACCTTTTATGATCGGTGCAGCTTGCATGGAGAAGCTGTCATTTTTTCCCAGGGCGTGTAGAACCAGTTTTGCTGGTCCAGTGTGCTGTGGAGCCAAGGTCTATCATGAAATGGGCTGTGATGTATCTGCCTGTTGGTGCTCTTGATTTGTGGGAAAGGTGCAGACGGGGAGCTCAGGCTGTGTGTGCTGTCTTGGCCACCTGCAGGAACATCTATTTTTCTGAAAGGGCTGTCACCATGCGGTGTTGCAGAGTTATTGGCCACTGGCTAAGAACAGTTTCAAATGGTGGTTATGGAGGTGTTAGTCAAGCATAGCTTCCTAAAGGAAGACTTTTCATTTTGCTGCTATTTTATTTTTTGCTTACATTGTCATGTTTGGAACTTCTAATGCCCCTGCTTCTCCAGCAAATAGGTGGGATTGCCAGCTTTCCTGATTTGAGTCCTGTGGCACTTAGTGTGGCTTTTTTTTTCCTTGAAGTGCAAGGTCTTAAGATTTTCTGAATGTGGGAATCTCAGATTGCATAAAACATGGTTCTAATTCTGGTGATGAAGAAAAGCTTAAATGTACTGGTGCAAAAAAAAACCAACCAACAACCTATGAATAAAAGAAACTTTGGTTTCCGCTCTTGTTTTCCCTAAATGTTTTTAATTATTTTAAATAATTAGCATTGGAAGTGCTGCAGTAGCCACTGCAGGCAGTGTTTTTAAAAAGGTTGGATCACAAACTAGTCAAGTTGGGTAATAGCCTCCTCGCTGTGTGGGCAATGATGACTGATTCTCTAGGCTCTGTTTGTGCAGACACTTCCCTTTGTGATGGTTCTGTGCATGCCAGTGCACAGGTGAAACCTTGTACAAGTTTTTGCAGGATTCTGTCCTGCAAATTAAGTTTCTACACAAAGTCACCCTTAGAACTAAGCACTGAACCGCTTAGGGACTTGATCTTGCAAAACTTTTGCTTGCAAATGGTTTTTACTTAGCAAATCTTCCTCAAAAAAAAAAAGTTTTGAAAGCTCAAGATTTCAGTGTAGTCAAGTAAAGCCAGTTTAGGTCATAGGTTTGGTTTAGTAAGGCTGCTGGCTGCCGAGCTTATGGGAAACAGCTTCTTCACCATGCTCCTATCCATGCCCTCTTTTTGCTCCCTTCTGGTATCCCTAGCATGCCAGGCTTGCCAAGGGGAATTAATGGATGTGGACTCAACCCTGAAACTGAAGGGGTGGTGGGAACCACCTTAGATTTGATCCAGAAGCAGAGCGTTTTCAGTTTTGCACTCTGTCAACAGCATTTGTCCTGTTTAAAAAAAATAAAAATAATTGAGGATTTTTGAGATAATTAAATGTATGAAAACTGAGTGAAGGGCTTTTTAAAAAAAAAAATAAAATGGAGGTGTGTTTGGAGCTGCTGGAAGCAGTCCAGCTCCGGGACAAAAGCTGGAATGCCACATTCCATTTAAATTCACTACCTTCTGGTTGGGAAATTTGAGCATGTCAAAATGTTTAATTCTAAAAATCTCAGGAAACAGAATAAGTCTGTGTTGAAAAGAGCCATGTATTTCCCAGCCCTGCAGAGAAAATGGCTTTTTTGTTGATTTTTGCTAAAAAAAAACTGTCTTGACAACAGGGTTCTGTGAAATTTTGTGTATGTGAGAAGTGTGGAGTGCCGTGCTGATGCAGGTTTACATCTTTTATCACAGAATTAAGCAATTAATAGTTTAGCCTGCTTGTTTTACCACTTTTCTATATACAGAGCTGTACAACTTGAAAGTACTATAGGAACAGCCTGAGAAGCACATGCGGTTTTACTCCCTTTTGCTACCTCCATTCTCATCAGACTTATTTCCACCAGTCAATTGGACCTTTGCATGGTGAGAGCAGCATAAAGTAGAATAAAACAACAAAAGAACCAAGCTTTTTTTTTGCTATGCAAATACTGCGCTGGAAAAATCTGTTGGTGTCAACGCTAAAATTAAGAAGCAAATCTTGCCCGGTACTGATGGGTCGTTTTAAACACAATTACTCTTCTATTGCAATTAATTTCCTCCAGATAAGCACATTTCATGACAGTTTGCAGTCTGCCTCCAGGTTGTGCTCCTGGTTTTAGCCACAAGAGCACGTGTGGGCTGTGGGATGGGATAACACTGTGGTCCAAGGACTATGTTTGGGAATACCTCAGCACCAGCACTGCAATAAGCCTGGCTGAGTCTCTTACATTGTCAGTGTCTCTTGTCTGAGGAGAGTTTGGGGCAGCCTAGGGCCTCCCCCCCGATTCCTCCAGGGCGGTGTAGCCCTGTTGGACTGCAAGTAGTGGATAATGGTGCAGGTCTGGGCTCAGCACCGCCAGTGCGCAGCATCCGACCCATCTGACTGCTGCTACGTGGCTGTGCTGTCCTGTCCCTACCTGGTGGCCCTTGTGCCACTGTCTGTGCTGCTGCAGTTGCATCCTGGCATCGCAGGCAAACCTCCCTGTTGTGGCTGAGAAACCTGCCTTGGCACCTTTGCAGCAAGAGCTGCTTTTGCCTCAAACATGGTTTGAATTCCGGCATAAACAGGGCCTTAAGCACGGTGAAAATTTCGTGTTACCAGCCAGCCCCTCTGCCTGGCGTGGGGCTCCCAGGGAGCTGCCTCCTGGAGGCAGGAGCCGTGTCCCTCAGCAAAGCTCTGCACCAGCCTTGGGGCTTTCCAAAGGAGACTGGCACTGCTGGGACACGTCTGAGATGCCAGCACGCCCCGGGGTGAACAGGGATGTGGAAATCACAAGGTTGTTTTTCTCTCCTTTTAAGCCTATGTAACGGGGCTGAAAAAGCATTTTTTCTTTAAAAAAAAATCATTTTCTGCTGAAGAATGGGAGGCAGCTTAAACTTGCAATTCAGTCTTATATCTGTGTGAAACTGAAGAAATATCAGCCAGTTAGGTGTTTTAAAACATAAATATTTAATTGCTACTCAAAGGATAGGCCGGTAGTGGAAGATGGAAGAAGTTTACCATATTCTTATTATTTTTGCCTGTGGGCAAAAGTCCAACAAATCTTTCATGAGAGAGATAATTACACGAGGAAGGTACAGAGATGCGTGTTGCAGCACATGCGAATGCTGACCTGGCTGCTCCCAGCACCCGGTGGGGCTGGTGTGATGCTCAGAATTACATTTCTTTCTGGGAGGCTGGGGGAGGAAGGACTGAGGGTCTGGGGTGCAGGCAGGAGGGGCTTCCTCAATTACAAACCCTTAAATTTTATGTTGTCGAACACTGAGGGGAAATAACTGATGCTGATGAGGGATCAGAGGCAAGTCTGGAGTCTCTGAGCATCTTCTCTCCCCTTCCATGCCAGAGCTTGCTATTGCAAAACACCTGATGGGAGGTGATGATATAATTTGCAGTCAGATAAGGACATGCATATTTATGCAGGCTGTGGGAGGTGGGAGAAGGAGCCCTTGTGCAGGAAATGTAATGTTATTTGAAGAAACATGCTTCTTGGCCACTTTAATTGGCCTTTTCATTGCAAACCTATTTTTAGCATTCACCAAGGGATTCCATATGGATGGAGATTTTTTTGATTTTTTTTTTTTGTTTGTTTTCTTGGAGGGGACAAGATGGTGGGAGAGCTGAGGAGAGTAAGGTCTTGGCAACTTTTGCAGTTCTCTGGTGATCAAAGCTGAAAGGAGGGCAGTAATGTCAGGGAGCTCCCAGCAAAGCTGCTGGGGAATATAAACTGGCTCTATGGAGAGGGGTGAGGGGAAAAAGGGGAGATGCAGAAAAGTCATTAAAAAACAATAGGGTGTAAAAAAGTCTTTGCCTAATCTTAAATTTTTTTGTTGTTCTGTGTTTTTAAAATTTACTGTGGCCAAGCAAAAGGCATGCCTACCTGTAAATACAGAAACACATTTTGGATTACTTAAATTACAACAAAGGGCTATGTTTTATGTGTAGAACTTCAGCATGTATATTTTTGTGTGTGTGCCTTTTATTTCATTCAAAAGGAAGGCCTGTGAGGACTAGAAAAAGAGGAGGATACTGTCTCTTTATGAATACTAATAAGGAAATCAAGGGGGACAATGGCACTTCAAGTTTCATCTTTCCATTTCCTAGAGGCGCAAACTCTGCAAGTTGTCACCTTGGTGTATTCAGTGCCTCTTGAAGCACTAGACTCCTCCAGAGAGAATGTCAGCCCCAGCCCTGGGCAGTTTTGACAAACAGAGTATATATTGATACATGATAAAGTATGCTAGAAATCACCCCAGCGCTAAAGGCTACTATAGTTTTAATATCATCATTTGAATTAACAAGCATTCTGTGGAGAAATAATGAGCTTTCATTATTCAGAACATCATCCTTACCCCGGGAACTCAGAAACCATTAGCTCTTGAGAACTTAATGAAAAGATGATAAAGAATGTTTTAGATAAAAGTTTGAACGGGTGCACTTGGTAACTAAGGTAAAATATTAATGTTTCTCCCGGTGATGAATCGCTGTTGCTAAACTCGAGGAGATGGAGGGGTGTGCAGGTGTTCCCGTGGGCAGCGGCCGGGATGGGGGGCTGGCACCGCCAGTGCACCCCCCGCTGCCACCGGCATCCTTTGGAGAGCAAAGCGAGGGGGGAGGCGAGGCGGGAGAAGGGGGGGAGCTGGGTGCTTGGCTCTCCCCACCCTCCCCACCAGGTATTTTCCCACCATGGGACTGAAGCTAAACATCCTAATGCTGTTTCCCTCTCATTGGGATTCCCTTTTTTTCTTCTTTATTAAAAAGATAGCTGGGGCAATGCAGCCATGAGACAGTGGGAAGGGGCTGAAGGAACAAAACAGAGCAGAGCAAAAAAGCCCTTCTTGAAGCTGCTGGCCCCAGGCTCGGTTCAGGCAGGTCTGAGGCGCTCAGGCCGAGTGGAGTTGCCACTTTCTGAAATTCCATATGGGTGGCTTGCTACATGTCTGCAATAAAAACCCTCGGCGCAATAAACGAAGAAAAAAAATATATAAAAGTTTAAATTTTATTGGGTGTAAAGCTCTTAAAGAACTGCTGTTCACAAAGAGTATAAAGATTGCTGAGTCTCAGCGTACGTACCCCTACTAAAACGTGTTAGTCCTGCTGTTTTCTTTCTTTAACTGTAGCAATTTGCTTTCTTGCTGTTCTTTAATCCATGCACTTAGCGGTGCGGAGGGCTGGCAGCCTGCTTCCACCTGTGGGCGGCCGGGAGAGGCTGGCTGTCCTGCTGGAGCAGGTGGGGAGGTGGCACGGGGACCCCCCAGGTCCAGGGGGCTGTGAAAGGGTTTGTTCTGGCTAAGAACGTGAGTGGGGGGAGGAGGAAGAAAACAAATGGGAATAAACTATCACATAAACAGTCTTAAGTCACGGTGTTTGCTGCTAACAGATGCATTTAGGTAAATGCTGTTACCTCAAGAGGTGTTATCTTCTGGGGATCCTTATCATAATTTTGTTTTAAATCTGAACAGCTGTTGTTTAACTACCACAGACCACAATTTATCTACAGCTTGAGGCCATAAAGGTACTTTTATTACACTCTCTTTCCTTTTTTTTTCTTCCATTTGATTTAATTTCAGCATGTCTGACACCAAAATGCTATATACAATTTGCATATTACAATATGCACTATTGCAGATTCCATACACTGCTAAATGGGAAAATCGGAACAGAATGGTAAATGGGGAAAGCTTGCAATGACAAATAAAAGAGGAAGATGAGCTCCCATGTTTCATTTACATGTAAAATATTCTGACAATAGTTGTTTCCCCAAGAACAAAGAGCTGGTTTTTCTAGGGTGACTGGTTTATGATGGCTGCAAGAAAAAAAAAAAAGGATGTTTTTTTTGGCACCGGAACAGAAGCATGCTTATCTGAATTGAGCCCTGGGGCTTGCCATATAATTGGAATAAAACTTAAGTCTTACTTAAGAAACCAACAAATATGGAAGCACAAACCATATCCAAAAGGAGCAGCCAGGGTGTACTAAGATCAAAAATTGCCTCTCTGCGGGTGAAGTCCTGTCTGAAGCTTGAATCCTGAAGAGGACTTCAGCAAAATGTAGTTTTGTTTTGAGGCACCTGGTCTTTTTTAGTTAATAAACTTTGGAGATCATGGGATGCAGGGAGGAGAGGTGTTGCAGGTGTTTTATGGTTCTTATGTGGGATCATTCCAACCTTTACATCTCTGGGCCCGATGACCCAGGTGGTATCTGCCAGCCCTAGGTTACTGCTTCCAGTCCTGCAAAGGGATCTGCGTGGATGGAACTGAGGTTTTCACTGCCCTGCTGTAGGAAAGGTGTGCGGCTCTCCTGGTATTGCCCTTTTCCTTGGGGAAAAAGGTGGCCTTTGCCTCCAGAGTTGTCAGTCCAGCAGCTTTCACCAGCACAAAAATTGTGACGGGAAATCTCCTCACATGTAAGGTTTTGGGTAAGAATTTGAGTTTGGATAGCCCTTAACACTTAACCCAAACCTCTAGAGTTTTGCCCTATATTAGTTTTTCTTTGGCATAAATAATAATTACTGACTTAATTGTATGTTTAATAGTTTGATGACAGAAAATATATCTCGCCACCTTTACTCCCCTATTTTCTCCATCCTAGCTGCGAATGTGAAAGCTGTATGCATCTTTGGGAGTGGGGTGTTCTTGTTGAACTGTTTTCCTAAGTGCAGAATACATTAATCTGTTGGCATTTAATAAAAGTAAATAAATACTATTCCATAGCTTAGCTTCTGTTTGACCTTTTGTACTCTAACATCCATCAAGTAATGTGAGACTGCTTAGCTTGGCTTTTCAAGGACAGCGTGCAGAAAACAATCTGGTGAGGGGTAAGTGGGCTGGGGTGTGTGTGACCAGTTAATAACTACCCCTCAATGCCCCTCTTGGATGCTGTTGGTGAACAAACTGTGTTTGTCTCCTTGACACTTAACGCTTAAAATGAGCACAGGTAGAGTGGGTGGGCTATGCTGTGATCCCAGAAGTCAAAAAAATTTTTTAATATCTGTCCCAGTCAGTTTAATGTCTCTGTTTAAGCTTCCCCAACTTGGGAAACTGGAAAGAACGAAGATATTTTTTTTTTTCCTTCTTCCTGGAGAGGTAGCAGAAATAGGAAAAAGACACCTTAATGTAGTGGTAGACTTGTCAGCATGGAGTACTCATGTCCTTACAGATATTGTGCAGTGCTCAGTGTCTTGCAAATGAGCAGTGGTGGGATTTATTGCAGTATGTGCAGGTATGAACCAGTGGCTAATGTCTCTTGTATAATATTACTCCTGGAAGTACAACTCCACAAAGAATACTGTCTGGAATTACAGGGCAAGAGCAAGTCAACAGTTAATTGGCTGTGCTGTAATTACTTCTAGATGCATAATATGCAATACTTATAGGACTTGTAGAAGTGGCATACAAATTTCACAGTGGTCTCCTGGTACTTGATCATGTGTGGAGGATTTTGGTGGTCTCTGTAGACCTTGGGATTAATGGCACTGTAATAATTTATTCCTGCTCTATTTTAAAATAGTGGGTGTATTTTTATTTTCCTTTTTTTAAAAGATGAAGTCTGCCTTTAATTGACTTATAGGGTAGAGGAAAAAAAATAGGACATGCTGTTCAAAGGCTTTGTCATTCCTTGCTAGGATGGAAGTCATTCTACTTGCTTTTTGTTTGCTTGGAGTTGTTTACGCTTCTGGCGGAGCATGGAAGCAGTGTGTAGTGTGCAATGGTACTGCAGCCCAGCGGGTCTTTGAATAACTGATACCTGATTTTCCTCACCTTTAACCCCAACGTGTGTAGATGCAATTTCACCGAGTTTATAGAATTACTGTTGTGGTCGTACTGGGTAAAGATCTGAAATGTCCAAGAGCTGTGTGGCTGGGAACATGGATGAGATCTCTAGGCAGCAATGAATTCTTGTCCTGGCTATGTCTCACAGTTTCAGCAGTCCCCAGAGCTGTGGCTCTTTGGATGTTATCCAAGCCTCTGAAGTAAACTGTAATCCTTCCCACTGCAGCCGTGAAAAGGCTCTGCAATTTGGTGGCATGACAGGCACCTACCAGGGCTGCTGAAGCCAGACTTGGGAAGTGGCTGTGGTGGGACTCCGTGCACGTGAGGTTTGTATGTGCTTAGCTCACCTGCCTTGTGCAAGGTGGATACTGAAGTTATTGTGAAGCTTTATAATATGGACTTTGGAATCCCCAAAATGCCATTTATACTTTACCTTATTAAATATGGAAATCATGTCAAAGGTAAATGTCAAGGGGCTATAAAATTACCCTTCTTATCTCCTGTACATTTATCAGTTGATAAATGGAAAGAAGCTGCTGCCAAAATAACTGTGAATGAATAATTTATAAATGACTGATGCATCGTGTATGTTGTTTCAGGCAGAAAACAGTAGGACATCAATAATCAAAAGAAGTTGGATTAATTCAGCAGTATTTTGCAGTTAATATTTTTATCTAAATGCTGCAGTCTGGACCTTTTGTCATCGTGAGATCCTTCTCTTTGTCACTAAGGACTGATCCACAGATCACTGAAATCAATAGGAGTCAGCTGTTTACTTCAGCAGGCTGTGAATCAAATTTATAATATGCATATATAGCTTTTTTCCTCTGCACTGACAGTGTTCTGAATTTGAATTTCTTTAGTGCTGTGTGCCTTCGCACAGAATTTGGTTCAGATGTTTCTTCCCTCCCTACCTCCTTGTGGGCTGAATGTCCCAGGCAAGAAATTAGGAGAACCTGATGAAACAAAGATGAGGGAAAGGTGGCTGCCAGAAGAAATACCGATCTACTTTTGTTTATCTACATACTTTTGTTTCTGTTCACACAGAGAAAACTGATTTCTTGCAGCTTAGGTTTCAGTGCAAGGCAGACTCTTTCCAGCATCTGTTTTTTACAAGCCTACCCCAAATAGATAACATTTTGAAGGTGTGGTTTTCTTTTTTTTTTGCACCAGTCATCACAAATAAGGTTAAATGCTGAAGAGGTAAACTAGATTCTTTCTTCCTGTTCTCTTCATGTGATTTAAATATGGCCCATTTTGCCCATCACATGACAGAGCTGCCAGAGATTGCCTCAAGCTAGTTTATGGCTTTAACTAAAGGTCATTTTAGGGGGGAAAAAAAATCCCATGGAGCAAGGGGAGGAGACAAATGTATTTAAAAAAAAAAATACATTAAAAAGTAGCTATTAAGCGTTTGTTCTGAAGAATGCAAATGAAAAGGAGAAGCTGCCATTATGCTGGAATGAGTCAGGGGAAAGAAATAAAACCACACTAATAATAATAAACTCTTCCTCCCTCCTCACAGCGCAACGCTTCACAAAAGGAAGGTGCACAAAGCAATTGCCTGGATTTCAGTCTACAGCTTTTTCTACCTGACCTAGATATCTGACTAGCAGTTCACCACTGCAGAAAATGCCCTACTGCAAAACTCCTATCCCACTGGCTGCTAATAAGAGCAATTCTCACGTACCACTACATCCAGCCCCACAATGTAATTGGTCTGGCTCTCCCAGCTAGCCGCCGCTCCTCCTGTAGGGCCACACTGTGAAGAGAAATCCCAGACCTCCCGAGGGCTGAGGGGCTCCAAAACTGCGCTATGTTATCAACAGCTACATGGTTAGCTAACTGCTGTGACTAAATGGAGATTGGGAAGCACTGCAGGCAAGGGATGAAAAGTGATGCCCTCCCATAGCACAATGCCGATATGCAGAATTGGCCGAAACAACGAAACTTCACAGACAGTGCAGCAGAAGGCATTGGCTCTCTTGTTTGGGCATTTTATTACCTGGAGCAAAATGTGCAGAGAAGGGAGATAATGAAGTACTTGACTAATTCGGTGTGATCCAGCTGGCTAAGCCAGAGGGGCTGCAGAGCAGGAAAAGCTACAGAACTCACTGCTAGCCATTTTCCCTTGATACCTGTGAAGCCAAAACAAAGAAGTGCAGAGATCAAAAAAACAGGGCAATATCAATATCAGAAAAGGGGAGGAGAAACCTCTAGGATTACCCCCCTTCTCCCTTCTGCTCTCTGTTTGGTGGTGGGTGTGGGTAGGGAACGTTATTTTCATTTGCCTCGTGCTAACTTCTAATCTATTGGAGAAATTCACCAAATTCCCGAACGTTTAGCACCCTGTGTGCCACAATGCTCAATGCCAGCTTAATTTTTATCTACCATTTGTAATTGGGGAAATAAAAGGCAGGTTTTGTAATACAGGCACATACATAGGAGTGCCTACAAAAACTCATATCCCCCTTTTCCGCAGCCTAAAAGGTTAGATAAACTATACAATTCTTATCCAGAGGGAAATTAGAAAATAAAGTGTGCAAATTCCTCTCTCCAGCTCCTAGGCATCAGTGTGTTTTTTGCTGCTGCCTGTAGGTTTTTTGTTTGTTTTTTTTTTCTCTGACAACCCAGCTATTTAAGCACACAAGACTCATTGCTGCTTCTGCCTCTTCCCCTTCCCTGCCTGCTCCACACTATCTTCCTTCAAAGTGCAGTGCAATTCCAGCTGCACTAACAAGCTGTTTCCCAAACTAGTGTATTGTTAAAAAAAAGCCAAGCCAGCAGTAAGTAAAAGGCTGTTACTCTACTTAATTAAATAGAAAAGGCTAAACTTCATACCTGGTGTAACGTAGATGCGATGCCATAAGAAGAATTGGAGAAATACCCATCTCCACCAAGGCTGAATGTAGCCCATGCTGCTCATCATGGCTGCCAGGGAATGAATCACTGCTGACCAGTCTGCCTGCCAGCCGCTGTTCATACCCTTTTTTTTTTTTTTAATAGGAGACAGGCAGACACTATGCATCATTCAGAGATGAGCATCACAAACATGCTTTGCAGGGAAGGCGACCACAGCAGACTGCCAATGCTCTTCCAGTGCCAATTATAGTGATGGTTTAATCGTAAAAGCAGATTCATTAAAATGGGATCAGAGCCAAGGTGTTTGTGATTTGGAGGCTTGTGCTAACTTTTGATAGTTATCATCAGGGGCAGCTGATGTGACATCACCCTGCAACTCTACGTGACTCATTTTTTTTAATGGACCACATGCCTTTGCATGATAATTTTGCTGCTAGAGTTAGCTTGGTATTAGCTCAAAAGACAGAAACATCAGCACCCAAATCTGAAGATGTGTTGAGAGATTGCAGTTGTCATGGAAATAAGGGGCAATGGCTGATGCTTACCTCCTCTCTAAAATGGAAGTCCACATTTGCTCCCTTCAGCCTGGAAGCTAACAGAAAGGACTAGATGAAATGGCTACTTTCTGACGACATGGATGTGATGAAATGGGAAGCCCTTTTTAGGTTTATATATAAGTTTTCCTGAAACATTTTTCTCTAGGAAAATATTTTCAATATTGGAAAAATAAATCTCTGTACCTGGTTCAGTTTTTCCATATGGTGGTGGTGTGACCAAAAAATGCCTGGAAAGCACCTTGCAAAAGCTGTTTTTGAGTGTCAGTGGTGAAGGGGCAAACATGAAGCACTGGCTTGTGGTCGGGCTCGGTTGTTGTGGTACAGTTGGGATTTTCCTGTAGGAGATGTGTGTATATCTGGCTGCTTTTGCATGGGTACAGGCTGTGCTCTTCATGAGCTGATATGGAGGTTACATGGTGCTGTGTACCACCTAACCGAGGGTATCCATGTGATGCAGATTAGCTGCTCATTAATAACTCATGAGTTCAAAGAGTTACAACCTGACAGGCCACCTCCTGTATCAATACAGCTATCAATAGTGGTGACGAAAATTGTTCAGACAAAGCCTCTTAAGGCGCTACTGGATTTAGCAGCACAGGGATAACGGGAACGTACTCGTCCCTGGAGGAACAATAACCTGGAGCTATGTTGAGTTTAGGGAAAAAAATTAAAGCAAAAAGTTTGTATTCCTGGGCATGATGGTGACCAAAGAATATAATGTGAGCATATACATACGTATGGTATCTCAGTGTTGTGTTGCTACAGCTGTTGAGCTCTAATCTCATGAAGACATATTTCAGAGTAGCAACCTACTGGGACAGAGCTGTGACCAAACTGTCTTCGTGATTGTTCTTGCACTTTGAATGCTTGGCTTTTCAGCCTTCATGTTACTCTGTCGGGGAACGTGGTTGAGAATCATCGCTGTATTTAAAACCATAGCTCTGATGCGATAAGTCTTTAGTGAAGTGTTTAAATAAGAAATGGTTGGGCAGCATCACATAATCTGCTGTCAAGATTGTGTCTGGCTTGGTGGTCCCACGTGCAAGTAAGGATCTATGGAGCTGCTTAATTTGTGGGAATGTTCAAGAGAATAAGTATGTGCTGTGAAGCTCAGCATTGTACAGAGAGTCATTTGGGCAGCTTAAGCCTCAAATTAAATCATGCTTAAATCCTCTTCTACAAGCAGTAGAGACATATAGATTTCTTTAAGCACATTAAGCATCCCATCCCTGTCTATTAGGATGATTTTATACTTAGGTTATGGTGGAAGCTTGAGACCAGCTTTTATCAAGGCTTTCCTGCCCCTCCAACCAAGTGTAGTTTTTGGCATAGGTTGTTGCAATACAAATCAGAAAATCAAGGCATGTTGTGTACCCTATTTTAATGAGGATTAAAAGAGAGAACATAACGGCTAGAACTGGCTGGTAAGGGAGAAGGGGAGAGCTGTGTTGCCAGCCTTCTCCCTGACCACAGCTTGCTTTACTGTCCCTTGCAAGCTGGAAGCACAGTGGGTCCCAGCACATACAGCTTGCAGGAAGGCCTGCTTCAGGGACGTGGCTCCCAGCTCCCCCTAAACATTCTGCAATCACTTCACTGGTACAGGAAAATATGTCAGACTGCTGCCAGAGTGAAAATCTATTGAGAATGATGCAATGTTTGTTATAAGGAAACAAGCTTGGCTCCTGTTAACCTTCCTTGCTCCTCTGGGTGAGATTTTTTTTTTTTTTTTTCCCCTCAGACAGCATGAACCAGCACCAAATCCTTGCTTGGCACCCAGGGGGGTGGTGGGCAGAGTGGAGGGGAGCTGCTGGCCACTGGCCATGCATCCCTGGGTCACCCCAGGGCTCACAGGGGTCAGGCAGGCATCAGTTGGGTAAAATCTGTGTGCCCTGCCTCACACCACTGAATGTTACTCTCATGTTTAAATAACTCGCAGGTCAGTTGTTTTTCTATTTTGAGTGTGTGGCAAATGAGGCTGAGGCAGCTAGTAAAATGAATGACTAATTTCCAGGTTTTTTGTCTTTCTGCCTCTCCTGCTGCTGCTCTCCCTGAAGGTCGTCACGGGGCAGAGAAAACAGAAGCAGAAAAGCATCATTTCCACCTGTGGGAGCCTGGTGGAGGCTGTATTTCTGCAGGGGTTGCATTTCAGTGTTCTGGGGGGCAGGGGGATATTTCCCCCACTGCCTGCAAGCTGGTGGGAGCCTTGTGCATCTCTTGACCAGGGAAGCCTTCTGGAAGGGGGGCTGGTGTCATAGCCCTGGGTGAGGTGGCCACTGTGGGACCCAGTGAGGAGAGGTGGGGAGGGAGGGCGATCAGTGTGACACTGCAGAGAGCTCACTTGCTTTACTACTGCTGCTGCTGCTGTTGCTGCAGCCACTGCCTGCAAAGTTGTGTTTTGGTTTGGTTTTTTTGTTTTATTTCTTGTGTGTGTGGTTTTTTTTTTTATTTTCTACTGATGGTGGTGGTGTGCCTTTGGGGTAGTGGCACACCCCTGCTTTGGCAGAGGGCTGCAGATCTGCAGCAGAAGGGAAAAGGAGGGGAAGGAGGGAAAGATCATCGGGGCCAATTCCTAGGAGCACACGCAGCAGTTCAGACCTTTCCTTCCTTCACCGTAACCTCTGTCTTCCAGTCCTGACTGCCTGCTTGCATTAATTACTCCGTGGTCCCTAGATGCATTCATTTCAAGCTACCTTTAGGGTTCAAAGTGCAGAAACCAACTGACCAAGGTTGAAAGCAATTAACAAACAGGTTATTTTAAATTAACAGCTTCTTTTAACCAGCTGTCCAGAACTGTGTTTTTTTTCTACAGCAGAATTAGCAAGGCAATTTACCTCAGTGAAAAGATGGCTTGGGATTGCTTTTGTTATTGTGCTGCCTTTTCCCCTTTTTTTCTTTTTTAAACTCATGCCAATTTAATATAAGCACTTCCAGCTTGGATTTAAAAGGAGCATTGAAATATACTGACTGCCTAAATGAATTGGGAATGGTGTAGGATATTGAGAAGGAGCAGTTCTTTTGCTTCCTTTAGCTATCTTGTACTACATCGAGATGGGTCTGCTTGTGAATGGTATATTGAGATGCCAGCACTTTCTTGTGGGGTTGGTTTTTTCCTTCCTTTTCTTTTTCTTTTTTTTTTTCCCTTCTTCTGCCTTGCCTTCCCTCTTCACATAGGTGCTTTGTTGCCTGGATCCTCACTGGCTTCTTTACCTCTTCATCAGGAGCTGGATTTGCAGACAGGAGCAGACTCAGGCCGTACCCTGGGCTCAGCCAGGAGCCACGAGGACAGGGGTATGCAGAACCCAAACGCATAGCCTTGATCCCTGCAGGAGCTTATTAGCTTAGCCTAGGTGCTCTAATGACTTTTATTGCTTTCTGGTCAGCAGAGAGCATGAGCTGATCAAGCTGTCTTCAGAAACCTGGGAAACAGAAGCAGAGCTCTAAGCCCTTTAATACTGCCAGGTATCTTCTCTTTTCTGTGGGTTTTAATGTTAGGACTGTCATGTCGAAGGATGTTATGAGGAGGAGCTTACAGCAGTAATCTTGAGGGATTCATTCAAAATAGGCTGGCCTTGGTTGTCCACCTTGACTCAATAATATGCCTTATGAATCTTCCAGCCTTTGAACCCTGCTGTGTCAGATTGCATTTTGGCAGTAGGATGATGCAGCAAGATCGTCCTGACTGATCACTGAGAAATGTTGCCCAACAGTTTAGCCCAGGTCCACCTCTGAATTTTTCTTCCACAAGCTCTACTCAAGTCCCCTTTTGCCATGCTAAGTAACTTTTCTTCCTCTTTGATGCATCTGCTCTTCAGAGGCTTTCACATTGTTGTGCTTTTCTTAGCTATTGTGTTGGCCAGAAACGATTCCCAGGGTGCAGCTGGATACTTACACATGACAGCAGTTCTGGAAATAATTGCCTCATCAGTGTTAACACCCTTCCAAGTCAGACTTGGTAATTCTCAGAGTAAGTCCCAACTGCTTTTGGTGCAAAAGCGAGCAGGTTTGCCTAGCCTACCCTCAACCATCAATGATTTTGTCTCAGCTTCTTAAATTGTGCTGCTTTGCAAGAGAATGTCTGGGTTATTTGTTTCGGGTTTTTTTATTTATTTTCTTTCTTTTCCTTTTTTTTGTCAGCTTTTGATCTTCCCTGGTTAGTTCTGCTAGCCCTCCAAGCTATTCTGTAGCTGTTTTGTATGAACTCCCTCCAAACTGCCATTAGTTTTTGTTTACACAAAATGCAGAATTGAGCATGCTTTTTCCATAGTAGACTGCACCCGATCAATATAGATAAAAACCTATTACTTCCCTGTTACTTTCTGTCTCTGCATATGTAGCCTAAAATTGTGGTGACCTTTTTTGCTGTCAGACTGCATTGTGGACTCATGTCTAATTTACTACCTGCTACTGACCCTCAGTCTCTTCTACCCATTGCTGCTTTCTAGGTTTGCGTGGTCTGGAGGTTTTTTTTTGTTAAAAAAAGCCCCCAACATAAACAACAACAACCAAAAAAAAACCCCCAAAAAACCAAACCGCAAACCACCCACACCATGCAACTGTATTGTATTTTTTCTAGGTTGAATTTCATCTTGCAATTTTCCTGCTTGTAGGTTCAATCTCTTGACATCTCAGCTGTTTCTCTGTCCTCACTGAGTTTTCTGCCTCTTACGGGTTTGGTAGTCTCTGTAAATTTAATTCTAAGAAACTGCAACCTTTTAATGTGATTCCATGTAGAAGAAAAGAGAGGTTTCACTGCCCTACAGATGTTATTTTGTTGCAAATGTTTTGTTTGCATCTATTAAATGTATAAATCATTAGTATAGTCAGCCTATCTATTACATGTGTTACATCTATTTGTTTGCATCTATTACATATAAACATCGTTAGGATAGTTAGCAAGTGCTGATAGATGGAAGCTGAGTGACAGGTTACTTATGGAGAGGTGATTTTGAGAGTCGTTGGCTGTGTGATAACAGAATCCCTTTGGATGGATGAGATCACCTGTAGCCCTTAACAAGGAGATGAGCAGGGCAGCTTGCTGGGGAACTGCTGTGGGACAGAAACCCAGTGGTCTGGCAAGGAGCTACTAAGAGATGCTGACAGACAAACGGGAACACAAATGGAAAGGCAGGGAAGTATGAAGCAGCTCATAATGATGGAATTTTTAGGTGAATGAAGAAGTCCTCTTATCTGCTGTGTGTTCTTAACTCAGCATTTGTAGCCTTGGTGCCTATATCGAGGTGAAGACAAGGCAGTGTATGCTTTTAATGTGGGGTAAATGCCCATCTTGTTGAGTGCTTTTACTGATTTAGCTGACTGCTGTGTCAACTAGACTTTACCTTGCTTTCCATAGCACAGCCTCCCTTCTAAAGGAAAGACAAGGGTGCCATGGGGTAGGAGGTATCCCAATTTCCAGAAAGTCTGAGGAAAAGGACTTGATCTTCCTTTTCACTTGGAAAAGACCTGTTATTCTATATGAGTAAAACAGGCTTTGAATATACGTGTTTATTTGAACCCTGTACACATATTCCACAGGGAAGTTTCAGAAGATGTTCAAGTCCTTCTGAATCAGTAATGGGGAGGGGAAAAGCTTCTTCAAGTAACTGTGATCTGAAATAACTGAATTTCTCACAGCTCTAGTAATATGAAATGTGTATTTAAACATGGGTATCAAGATGAAAGAAACCATGATTCAGAAGTTTTAATTCATTTGTTAAATGCCAAATATTGTCTCTGATTTCCTAGCAGTAGTGTTCAGAGTCAAAATTGACTGAGCTAGAAAAACAAAAAATTGACCTTGTGCTGTTGATCTTGGGGAAGCTACAGTCACTGTGTGCCAACTCAGGATCTGGTCATGAGAGTGCAAATCACTCTAGCTTCATGCTTGGCATGTCAGTTTTGCTATTCATCTACCTGCTATTAAGGTCAGTGGTACTAAAGCGCTGTGGTCTGTGGCCAGTGCAGAAGCTTCAGCAGTAACACTATGTGTAATGAATGTTTGTGTGAAACATGCTCATGCTATCAATTAATCAGGGTTTGCTTCTCTGGCTTTTTTTTTTTTCATGTTTTCACCATTGTACAAATTTGACAAGCAGAGCTGTAAACAAAAAAAAAGGTGTTATTAAAAACATAAATGAGTTAGGGAAAGGAAGACATTGTCAGGAGTCTGGGCTTTAACGTTCCCCAGAAATTGCTAATGATGTGAAGAAAGGATTGTGATTTTAGATTTCTAAAGCAGATTTTTGACAGGTCAAGAGATCTGCTCATCAGTGCCTTCTGAATTGTCAAAGCTTGATACCCTGCTTCACAAAATGCGAAGGGTCCTGTACAGCAGTGTGCAGTGAACATGCCACATACACCCCAAGGGTCTTAAGATCAACAGCTGGAGAACAGACACAGTGAGCTACTGTTCCACTTTTTGTTTCTCTTCATCTCCGTTCCAGAAAATAAGGGACTAGCTCCATCCTGGGTGTAACTCTATAAAGGTTTTCTGCACCTGAAGAGTCTTGAAAGATGTCTGTCCCATCATCTGGAGCTGTGACTGCTGAATAATTTAATGGCGATGTTTACCCTTGTGTGTCAGGGTGCCTGATGAGAGACATAATGTGCAATCAGGCAGAACCAAGATAGTGCTGTGAAACTGCGTGTCAACCGCTGGGTTATTGCCCGATCCAGTGCCTAGTTAGCATCTCCCTGCTTCCCCCGGCCGATTTCAGATCGTGTTTGCACAAAGCCCAGACACTCCTGTGCAAGCGTTGAAAGAAAAAAGAAGTTAAACCAGAAGGTATTTTTTCTGAAAAGAAATTCCAAATGCTTTCTTCCTGTTTGTAATATGCCTATGCATGACTATACTTTGTGGTGTCCCAGCCCTGTTAATAATGGGGACCCCAAGCCTGTAAATAACAACTGCTGTTTCTACAAGGCAAGGTTTGTATAACTTGCCCTAATTTTGATCTCATTTACTCTTGACGTTACGCTGCTGACGTTCTGCGGAGGTTGCTGATTTACTCTAGAGTAAATAGTAGCAGAATTAATTCCAGCTGTCTATGTGATACATCAGGATACACAATGGGATGTAAAGTCACAAATGCCAGAATGACAAAATTTGGTTACTGAAGCTGTACTTTGTACCTGACTTATTACGGACATTGTCCTTCACAGCCTGTGACTGGGAGGGTGCAAGATCCATTTCCATGAGAAACGTGCGACTTGTGCCAAATTATTACAGATAGATTTATGATACGGACAAGAGACTGAAAGGAAACAGTATGTCAGAAATGAATTAGAAGTCAAGAAGGAAAAAGAAATGTAAAACACTTGGGCAGCCTGTATCTTTTTAATATTTTAAATAGAAAATCATATTTCACTTGCTCAGGGCCTTGGTCTAGGGAAGGTACTTAAACTGATTCTTAAATTTGACATGGACACATTGGTACTTGAAGCACAACTCTTTCTCTAGTGCTTTCCTGCGACTGGGTTTAAGATTTCAGGGGAATGGTGCCAGTAGTATGCTTTTTTATTAATTTACAAATGGCAGTTATTAGGATATGATCCATATTGCTTTCATCTCTTGTTTTATTTAAACACTTGCAAAGTGCACCAGCTAGAAGCTTTATTTGGTAGGCTAATTACACGGCGTGTACTACTGATAAGAACAGAGTTGAGCAGAATATCTGCTCGGATTAAGAGTAAAACTTCCTTGCAGGTGCTTGCATCTGTGTGTTTGAGAATTAGGCAAGCTGAGTTTTGTTGTCCTGGATAATTCTGAAAAATTGAATTTCAGGCTGACATACTTCAATATTTTTGTAAGGTGTTGCATATAAGGAGCTAAAGGAACCAATTCTGCACAGCTGAAGTCACAGACATATTTTATATTTTTTTTGGTGAAAACATAAAACAAAAAGAAAACAAATATTGAAGATCTATAGTGAAGAAGGCTACCAAGGGAAAATCAGCTCCTCTGCAGTAAATTTTACAGTGGTCCGCTTACTAATGGAAATCATATGCCTATACCAAAAACGGGGAGAGGTATTTAATCTCATGTGTTCTAGTTCACTTTATTTATGACCTCTGTTACAGATATTCAGACCCCTTTTCCTAACGTCATACGTGGCTGCAATTGCATACCAATGGCATTCGCTTGCCATATTTGTGACAAATTGCAATCAACAGAATTCAAGAATTCGTTGAAGGGAATATCCACAGAGTAAACTTTGGCAATGTGAAGAACATACATATATGTGTATATATGTGTGTATATATATATTTGTACTATGTGTTCTGGCAGTTGTGGATGTCAGCAGGTCTTTTTCTCTCCCTCTTGCATCATCCCAGGTAGGTCCTGCTGGGCTAGAGGCGTGGGTGCTAGCCACGAGCTGCATGACCAGTAACCTAATGGCCAGGAGGCACCAGCTTACCGGTTTGCCAGTTGCTGTCGGGAAGAGTGGATTATGGCTGAATTTGGACTCAACAGAAACATTAATCTGAGTCTTTCCCTCCTTGCCCAGCTGTTGCATTTTATGAAATGTGTAGGAATGTAATGATCCCTGAGACACCAGCTCCTCTTTTGGATTTGGTGGAACTGGTGCCTGGGTTCATGGATAGGTGTGGGAATGAGAACAGATTTAGTAGACAGGCAAAGTTGACCCATTTTTTCTCTCAAAGAAAATGTACTTGATTATATTTTTTGTCCCCAAAAAACTGTGGTGTGCTAAGAGAGTCACGATGATAAAAAAGCTAAAAAGTTATCACTCCTGTTTATTTGCTGTAAACGATTCTCTCGACTTAAGTCAGAACATAATGCGCTTGACTGACTGCACCTCCCACGCTGTGCTGCTCTGAGTGGAAATAGGCTTGTAGGAGATGTTCTGCTTTCCCAGTTTCATTTTCCCTTCTGAGTGCAAACCTTTGTTAAATCTAGGAACCGTTGTAGACTGTTTTTATGAAGGATCATAAGAAGTTAGGGTTTGCAGAGGCCAATTAGTTCTGCTCCATCTCTCTGCCAGTGCAGAGTCGTAGTATACAAAGTAATTCCTCGTGCTTTGTCTAGCTAATTTTTAACGGGGCCATGTAATGTTTTCGCAGTTGAACAAAAGTCTTTATTTTTCCCCCCAATGTTCAGCCTTAAAATGTTCTCTTTCTTGCTTTCATCCCATGACCCCTTGTTATATAGCCATGTACCACACTCGGCAACTTGATTTGCTGCTTAGTGTTCACAGCATGTAGGTGCATGTGGAAGGTTGTTGTATTTTGGCTGTATAGTGTTTCTTTTCTAAAAAGGGAAGTCAGAAATATATACCATTGAACCCCTACCATGTGCTGTGCAATCAGTTATACTGCGTGGAGGAGCACTGATGACAGACTTTGAAGGCTTAACAAGTCACTTTGTTGCAATGAGCTGCTTTTTTCATGTAGTATTCCACGTTCTCCTCACCCCTGTGCTCACAGTAGGAGCCAGCTTTTTTTTTGCTTCTCCTTATTTGAATTCTTTCTCTTTTAGCTACCCAACTCCATAATAAACTGTAACAAGGCAAAGATGTACACATAGTAAATCGCTTCTTTTGGCAGAGGAGGAAAGTTTGTGCTTGCTTTCATAATCCTCTTTACATATTCCAAATTAATTTCTTTCCACAGCTTTTCTCCTTTGTATGTTGCTGCCTTTTTTTTTTTTAAATGAAGCTATTGTCTGTTACCCTGGAAAACTGCTGTCCCATACACACTGTGCTGAAGATATCTCTGCCGCCTTCCATAATCTGCTGGCTTTTACCAACGTCACCACCTCCGCTTAGTGTTACGGGGATATAGTCAGATTGATTTTGGCCAACAAACAGCCTTCAAGTTCCTGTGAGACCTGGCAGTTGTGGAGTTCGGATTTTTCCAAAATAATTTAGTAGAAATAATGTATGTAATTTCAAACAGATAATTTAAATGGATACATGCCACAAATAGAAATTCTTCCTTTAAAGTTGGCCTACTGCACTGTCAAATATCTATGTGAAGGTAGCAATAAACACAAGCAACAATTAGTCTGTTTAACAGAAGATTCTTCTAGAAAGGAAACAAACCGTGCCCATAAAACTATGCTCTCTTCCCTTGCACTGACCAAAATATGTCGTCCGAAGCAGCTTTAACATCTATTGATGTTACTCGGGAGGAATGATCTTTCTGTTGCAGTTTTCCTGTCTTTACTGTGGTCTGGAAATGGCTTAAGCAAGCCAGGTGTATGTCTGGTTGGTTTAGACAAAGAAGTTGAATTAGGTAGCTCTAGTGTAAACCCAAGCCCTAGTTCCAGTCTAGCTTTTTTTAGCTGTGTTACTATTTTAATCAGGTGAGTTACAAGATGTGGCTAATAAAGTGGCAACTGAGCCAGTGGACAAGGAGTATTGAGAAACGTGTCCTCCTACCCATGAACCTTGTTTAACTCCAGACCACTGAGTAATCTTTGCAAAAGGTATGCAAAAGTCCATTTTCACAAAACGTTTCAGCTGATCCATGGTGACATTTCACCCAAAGTACTGGGTGTCTTGGTTGTTTCCGAGCTCATTCTTTGAAAATTAAGGATGCTGAGTTTCTGCACGCTGCAGAAGAACTGCTTCCTGCTTGAATGCAGCATACTTCGTTTGCACTACCTGCTGCTGTAAGCAGAGTTTGGCTTGTATCATCACAAACAAAAGCGATCTGTGAACACCATCTGCATAGTATTGCTGCTGCTTTATGCTGCTGGTGTTCCTGGCTGTTTTGAGCCCAGGGTGTTGATCTGGCTGTAAGGCTTAACATGCTGATGTAGATAGGTGTGGAGAGGCTGCTACAGCTGTTATGTCTCCTGTGTTTTCTCAGTGCTTCCCATTGGTATGTCCTTCAAAAAAAGAAATAATTATCACTATTCTCCTTCTGGTACCAAATTGAGGCACAGTGAAAAGATGTATCATATTTTAAAGTTAGTGGCCAGGCCAGGAATAGCACATGGTGGTGTGAAATTTAAGTCCAGTATTAGGTAGCAAAAGAGCATGCAGGCTGGCTTTTAAAGCTATAAAAGGATAATGCGAAATAATGGTTTCTAATAGCACTAGGGGTATCAGCATGGCTTTGGAAGACACCCCAAAAGCCTGCTTCACAAGTGAAATTCAAAGATAAAATGCAATACTGTCAGTTCTGGTCTTCACGTTTGGTAACACATGGTTATCGCATCTATTCCTGCTTCTTGGGTTCCAAACTTTTCGTGTCTTGCTACTGAATGAGTAAGTTAAGTCACTGAGTTATTACCCCATGCAAAGTGCTGTGATTTTTAATGTGATTATAAAGATAGAACTGAGAAGCATGAAATGTGTCAGTAGATAACAGATCACCAGTCCCCAGTGCGTGCATATCACTACCTAAAATCCTTGGGTTTGACCCAGGAAAATAGATCTTGTCACATCGCTTAGGGTTTTTGTTTATTTAGTTAAGGTAACAAAGTTGCTATCTTTCACAGGCAGGATGTAAATTGCTTTTCTGTAAAGTTTTATCAAAAGCATCAGTGAATGTTACTTGTAGAAGTGACTGTTATTTTTCCAGATGATCATGTGCTGTATAATGATGGATGTTCCAGGCACCAGGGAACAGGCTTGTAATTGTTTTGGTTTGCCACCCAGAAGAGGGCCAGAAGTGGCATGCTTGGCCATCTATCTAGGCTCCTGGTACAGTTTTCACAGTCAAAGGAAAGGTGATGAGATCTTTTAAAATGACCTAGGAATCTAACAAAAAGTGAGTTTTCTTTGGTGAGTTTTGGACCTTCAAGTTTGGGAGAAAGCTGAATCCTGCCCCAGTGCTTGCGTTGCACACATCTTGGGATGCTGGCCAGGCAAATGCCCTCAGCTGATGGAACAGTTACAAATTTCACCAGGTCCTCAAAGCATCTCCCCCTGCTGATTAACATCATTTCTGCCTTGTCCAGGTTGAGCAGCAGCCAGCTGGCCTTTTTCCAGAAACCAATTTCTGCCAGACATCGAGGTTGGCAGCAACCGTGTCTGGGTCAGGAAGGAAGGAGATAGAGAGCTGGGTGTCATCAGTGCACGGATGGTAGTGCAGTGTGTGCTGCTTCACAGATGCCCTGCAGCAGCTGATGAACCAGAGAGGTGGATGGAAGTGAACCCAGTAGGAAAATCTGAGGATGCACAGTCACTCAGCAAAAGATGTGAGAGAGCATATAATCTCACATGGAGGGGAGGGGAATGTCTGGAATTTCTCCCTATGGATTTTTGAGCTCATTGGTGTGTAAATCTCATAGTGAGCAGCTTGTTCTGGGCAGTATTTTCACTCAGCTGGTGTAAATCCCTGTGGCCTGGGTTGTGAGCGATGCTGGTATCGCTCAGGCAGCAGAATGTGAGGGATGGTGACCTGCTTTCTGAAACACCCCCAGTTTTATCAGCCTTTTCCAAGCACGTTACAGGTGTATCATATATCATACATAGAATGATTTGGTCTGGAAGCGACCTTAAAGACCATCTAGTTCTAACCCCCCGTGCCATGGGCAGGGACATCTTGCACTAGACCAGGTTGCCCAAAGCCCCATC
Organism: Falco peregrinus; assembly: GCF_023634155.1. Taxonomy (NCBI): domain Eukaryota; kingdom Metazoa; phylum Chordata; class Aves; order Falconiformes; family Falconidae; genus Falco; species Falco peregrinus. The sequence continues at coordinate 96,191,329 of NC_073723.1, read as the reverse complement.
CAGCCTGGCCTTGAATGCTTCCAGGGGTGGAGCATCCACAGCTTCTGCCTCACCACCCTCACAGCGAAGAATTTTCTTCTTGTATCTAATCTAAATTTACCCTCTTCCAGTTTAAAACCATTCCCCATGTAGTGTCCTATCACTACATGCCCTTGGAAAAAGTCCCTCTCTAGCCTTCTTGTATGTCCCCTTTAGGTGCTGGAAGGCTGCTCTAAGGTCTCCCTGGAGCCTTCTCTTCTCCAAGCTGAAAAGCCCCAACTCTCTCAGCCTGTCTTCATAGGAGAGGTGCTCCAGCCCTCTGATTATCTTCGTGGCTCACCTCTGGACTTGCTCCAACAGCTTCATGTCCTTCTTATGTTAGGGTCCCAGAGCTGAATGCAGGACTCCAGGTGGGGTATAATTTCAGACTATGGTGGATATTTATCAGTTGAAGAGACTGAGGTATACAAGTGTATGGTTTTGTACTACAGGTTCAGCCTGTGATGTGGACGTGTCCACTTTAACATGTAGCCCTGTGAGTTTGTGTTTCTTTTGTAGGACTTTGCAATACTTTACCATAAGGCATTGCTTGTGTGCTGTTTTAGCAATTAACTCTATCAAACTGTGCCTGGGAAGGGGTAAAGATTTCACAATTTTCAGTTTCAGAGAGCTGAAATGTACCTGGGATGACTTGTGACCTTCAGTGAGATGAAACTGAGCAGGCAAGCCTGAAATGCAGGACATCTCAGGAGATGCCCTGAGGAGAGGGAAGAAGTGGGAGAAGCAGTGGTTTGAGCCCAGGAATAACACCTCTCCCTGAGGCTTTGTTTAAGATGAATATTTGGAACATAAGGCTGAGACTTATGAGTGGATTAGTATTGTGCAAAATCTGTGAATTCAGCACGAGCTGCTACTTTAATGCAATGTCTTTAGGACATGAACTCATTATGATAATGATGTGATTGGTAAGGAGAAATTCAGAGAGTTTTGCTCCAAAGAGTAAGCGCTAAGAAAAAACAGTATTAAGAGTTTAATGCTTTAAGTTGAGTGTCTGTAACATGTAATTTACATGCATTTTGAGTTTTTACATACCAACAGGACTGCTCTAAGGGTTGCGTCTGCTGGCTTTACCCATAGCAGAAGCCCACTGACATTGGACAGCCAGCTGTGCTTCTTAGAGTAAAATATTGCTGAAGAAAAAAACAGAATTTGGCAGAAAAGGATATGGAATAAAATACCAAAGAGAAAGTTTTCACATAACTGAACTGTAAACAAACACTTAAGTTTTGCACACAATTTATTTTTAAGCACTGTCACTTGTTAGTGAGACACAAGCTGCCAAACCCCCAGCAGTGGTGGCTTGGGGACAGCAAGTTTTTGAAATAACGCTTTGGGAAGATGGTATTTTAAAACATGTATATGTGTTTGTATTTCGTGTGTTACAGGGAAGTGTTATGGTTCCATAGGTTTAGGCTAACTGTAGATATTTGGACTTTGAATTCCCATCTGACAGTCTTGCCAGGGGTGTTTAGGCCTCCTCAGTTTTCTGTGTACACCTTACATTTGAGAACAGAAGTTGAACAGTAAATCATATCAATTGAGCCATTTTATTTTAAGCTGGTGGAGGGATTATGTAAACTACTAGATGTTGTTTTTAATTATCTGGATTTGGTAATATGCAAGCTATTAATTCAGGTTTCCAAAATAATTTGCAAAAAACACGGTTGTGGTTCGCTGCACTGCCAAACAAATAAAAATTTCCCTCTGAAAATTTTCTTTAAACAAACAAACCCTGGAAATCAATTCTATACCTGAGCCTGTGTAGGGATTTCCTATATTATATAAAATAAAAGGTTGGAGTTGTATGTTTGCAATCCTGTCCCGTCTCATTCAGATTTTCAGATAAATTTTACTCCCTTTTAAAATACTCTGTTACAGGCATTTCAGATTAAGTAGTAGAACTTAGATAAGGCTCATTCCAGGACTTAGAAGTTTTACATTTGATCTAATAGGTAAAAAGATTCTGCAATGAGTATGTCTAGAGAAAGCATAGGTGTATGCCCGTGTTTGATTGTGCTTTAAATAATAATATGAAAAAGTTACATAGGATTTAGAGTGCTGTTGTACACGGAATGGTGCATCAAAACCCCTATGGCAGCATTCAAAGAATCTGTCCCACTGGAGCCCCATTAGCTATCTCTTTACAAAAAAAAAAAAAACAAACAACCAAAAAAACCTTTCACCCCTGTACTGCCCCCTTTATGTGCTTTTAAAACAACAGTTGCTGGTTTTGTACTTTGCCTCAGCGGGTCTGTTTTGCCAGCCATGTCCAGAGCTACTGCGTGTTCATTCAGCTTCCATTGAGAGTAGCTGGGAGCAGAGTCCTCAGCATCACTCCAGATCAAGTTCTCTTGAGATTTATTACATTATAATACAAAATAGCTCATTATTATTTAAAGCAGTAGGCTGATTGAAGAACACACTTGGTCAAATGCAGGGTCTTCACTGGCTAATAGAGCGTTTGTGATGAGGTTATGGTTTTCTCCTGCGTTCATATTGCTGGAATTTACAGCAGTTTAATTTCTCCTTTGCTTTATGAGTTAATTACCAGTGGTTTACTATAAGTGCTCAGTCTTTGACAGTTAGGTTGTGCAGCTGCATGGGGTCTGATCAGACATCTTGTACAGTGTTTCTCCTGTCGGGCAGAAAGCAACTGTTATTAACCAGCGAGGTGGCTGGCGGAATCATCGGGGTTTCGGGGTCTCAGGGAGGGACGATAAACAGGAGCCTTATGGTCTTGTTGAGTAATTGGAGTCACTTATCTGGCTGAATTCGGGGGCTTTTGAGCCTCATTTGCTACCTAGCTGGCAAACAGATTTTATCCATTTCCTTAGGTATTTTTTTCTTTTATTTCTTTTACCAGTTGGAAATGCAAGAGCCTTTGTTTCTTACCAATAGTGTGTCTAGTTGGAAGAGTCAGTGTGTCTTTTTGTGTTTTATGTATATTGCTACTTAAAATAGCTGAGAAAATTGGCTTTTAAAGTCAGGGGCATCTACTTCTGTTGGCAAATTTGCAGGGAGCTGACGCGACCAGCTTGCTTTCACATCTTGTAAAATCCCAGCTTGAGAGAATTTTAGCTTTTCTTTCTGGTCCCCACGGGCTCTTCCCTGGAAGCCATCATCCCTATCAAAAAGAGGTTCCTGTGAGATTTCCTGAGTAGATGCAGGCTCAAAAATAGGGTTTTTCTCAAGCTTTATAATAGGATCTTATTTCAGCTGTGGGAGGATCCAAGCACCTCCTTCACAGATGTCCATCTCGGGGAAAATGATCACATCTATGTATGAAATATACTACGCTTAAAAATATTGACTCTTAGCATTAATCCAAGGTGATAAAGTCTTTTGCTGATGAATACTTTACCGTTAATGATGACAGTCAGTAATTTGCTCTGGTAGATTTCAGTGTAATTTACGCAGAGACCCATCAACCATTTCTAAAAAGCCACCATTTTCTAGGCTGGCTTAGAAAAGGCAACATTTCCCTGTTGTGAGACTGACTCAAGAGCTGGGAGAAGTCTTGTGTTTTCCTACTAGGATGCACCACCACTTACATGGAGGAGAAAGCCAGGCTGATCAAAATGAAGAAACAGGGTAAAAAAAACCCTCAAGGTTCATGAATAGTTAAGCAAGATCTGTGTTCCCAGCAGATCTTGCAGGTGAGTCCTCCCTGCTCCTGTGTCCCCCTGAGCTGGGAGGGACCTGCGAGCCCAGGGCAGAGCATCAGGACTGTGACTTGACCTCGCTTGCCCCAGGAGGAGTTGAAGGAGCTCCCACCTCAGTGTTTCTGCTGGGGAAACCAGATCTCGTTCTTCTATGGACAACATGGTCTTTGTTTTACCTTAATTTTGAAGATGGTGCCCAGAAATGGGTGCTGGGGGTCATTAGGAGGAAACGAGCAGGTGTGTCACAGCGAGCTGCACAGCCAACACCGGTTACCAAAACCAGCAGTGTTAGTACTTTTCATAGAATAACAGTGTTATTTGCTGGCATCTGATGTATTATTAGATTGTATAATATGTTGACAGTATTGACGAAGTCTAGTATGAGAAACAAGATTGCTGCCTTTACGCAATGGGAAGGAGTGTTGCTGGCTGGTGGTGTTAACTCTTCAAGGCAAGAGCTGCTCTGGTCTCTGCTGGAGACTCCTGGCTCCATAGTAATTTAGATCGTTGTAAACACTGTGGCTGTCTACTGTTTAGGGGAGATTAATCATTTATCATTATAAGCCTGAGAATTTGTTTGAGTAATCTTCCCCTAGTTGCAGGAGTACATGATACCAAAATAATTTTCCATGATATCTCTTTCCTATGTTCTCTTGACTCTGAAGCTGGACTTGTTTCTTAACTAAGTAGCAATACTTTTAATTTAGTAACTAGACTTTATTTGTTGCTTGACTGTATGCAGAGAAGAGAATCCTTTAGCTGTGGTGGTGTGGTATGTAAACAAGATACTATTACCAGTGTCAAGATGTAGAATTTAGTTTATTTATAGGAAGAACATTGTTCAAACAAATCCTACATGTAACTCCTGCAGATAGTAAATGTGAGTCTGGCAGTCTACCTGTGAGTCACAGCAGATGAGGTTTCTTTTTGATGGGAAGAAATACTTTAACAAGTCTGTATCCACTCCGTTCTTGCCTGTAACTAGGCGGGATGAGGTACCTATCTGCAGATGGACTGTGGCGATGGAGGCGAGATTTGCATCCTTTCTTGTGACAGTTCCAATGTAAACCCATAAAGGAATTAAGAGCAAACGTGTGTTTTTCAAGTCCTGCTTAGCGTCTCAAGCTTTGATCCATTCCTTTTACTTTCCTGTGGAGGAAATGCCTTTCTTTCAATTTGTTCACTTTCTGACAATCTTTCTGTTGCAAATCAATATTATTGACAGCTCTCTCCTGACCCTAGTTGCATTTAAAAAGTAAGCTTCTATAGAAAGTTTTAGGTTTGTGTCCTTTGCACAGATTCCTATAGCGAGCTGCACAGGTGCTCTGACTGTGGTGTGAACTGCTTGGATGGGTGAGGGACAGTCCCGCTGTCTCATTGTGAGCCATAATATATTTAATATGCTGCTTATTGGTAACTATTATGCAAAAACATCCTGTCAGTAAAACATCCTGTTAGTTAATGGCAAGGAAAAAAGATTAAAGGGACACTGCTGTCATTGTGAACTCCTGGTGTTTTTTATACCTGGTTGTGTAGCTGTGTAGCCTCATGATATCCTAGCAAGGAGAGGCAGAGGCTGGCCCTCAATTGTTGCCATATTTCACACTCAGAACCTGCAGCTTAGGTAACCAGTGTCCCTTGAGAGTACAGGAAACTGAGAATAAGGTTTTTTTCTAACCTGCTGAAAATAAGAGACCAGAGGATCACCAGGACAGAGAAAGTAGCATATGGACAAATCAAGACCCAGCTTAGGGAAAAGAAGCAACCTGATGATAGCGCACAGCTTGCATATAATAGCTTGTACATAATTATACCTATAGACATAATCTGTGCTGCATTTCTCTGGCATTTTTAACTTCCCTAAGCAACATGCAAAACTGTGTATGAAAATGTTGCAAGTATCACCCAAAGAAAGGAAAAAAATTGAAGAGCTGGGCTAGTCTTAAGATTCAGTGGGAATTCCCTAGTAGAAGCATCAGGTCATCAGATGTGCGTCATGTGCACTGTTTGTGCACCACATAATACAAAGTATTTGCCTGGCATGAACCCCAGTGGTGTCTCACTGGTGTATAACTGGTGTTGGAGAGCCTACCCTGAGTGCTTTCTGCTGAAAGGGCTCTGGATGTTGGGGAGTGTGCTCTTTACCACCTGTAAATTGCTTAGCTTGTTATGGAGGGGAAGAAGCAGGGGCGTAGGAAAAAGAGAAAAGCCTTTTGCCTTTGCTTCTATTAAGTAGTGTTGCTTGTTTAATGGATGGGTAACAGGAAAGAGTGTAAGGGGACGCCATTGTTAATGTGAACTCCTGCAGTTTTTATTATACTTGCACCCGCTATAGTTAGGGTTGAGCAGCTGTTTCCATTATGAACTCCTATTTCAGGGGTTTATAACTTGGTTGTAAAAATTTGCTCCAGGCTAAACTGTAACTTACTGGGTCTTAGCCTGGGAGAATTTTCTTAAACAAAACTTCAAAAGAAGAACTCCATCTAGTCATTGTTCTGCAAGCTTGCACAGAAGCCAAATTTTATGAAAAGCCTTGAGATCTGTTTGTAAAACTATGAGTTGATTACATTTCCCTCTGTCATAGTTTGTGTTTTTTTTTTTTTTTTTTTTTTTTTTACAAAAGCAGTTGGAACTGCTTTACAAAATATGGCTGAAGAATGCAAGTGACCAAGAGAGGAATGCCACAGTGACTCAACTGATGTCCATTCAGTCTGGGAGCTGCTGGGTTATGAAAGTTTTCCTTTGAAAAGACAGCAATGTGTTTTTGCCATAGGACAAAAGAATGCTGGATTTGCTTTTACTCATAGGATCTATGAAGGTTTAGTGCCTGTGTGTGTTGAACTGCACCTACATAATACCAGCACTGAATTCACACTTTGTAGCATACCGTTTCTGCAAAGGTCTTATAATATGTGCTTGGCCATATGTATATTTAAGTCCTCTGGGCATATTGTTTCTTTCAGAAAGATCTTAGAATGCCATCACTGGTCTGCCCACATGTTCAGTGGCCTTTAGCTGCCTTTGAATAATGTGTTGCTGAGTTTGGTTTTTTTATATAACATACAGTCATGCTTTATAAGGACACATTTTATCTGTAAGAAGGATCATCTCTTGACCCTTCCAGTTTGTTTCTGTGGCAGAGGATATGCATTGGAAACCGGCAGATTTCACCAAAAAACTCAAAAAAAAAAAAAGTTGCACTAAGATTATGAAAAACAAATTCTTAATACATTTAGCCTTTTGGCTTGCTAAACTACAGTTGTAAGACTTCAGGAAAATGTGAAATTCCTGCTCACAGCTTTGTGTGTATCATCTATGGTCAGATTTGCAAATATATTTGAATACATGAAACTGCAAAACAACTTCCTTCAGTTCCCAGGGGCAGGAACAAATTGTTTAGACAGATTGTCCAATGGATCTGAAGACATGTCTGAATATTTTCTTCATTGGCATCATCCTTAGATGACCTGAGGAAACCTTGTGGTGACCTCTGGCCAACGCTTATGGGAATACAGATAGGGACCAGAATTAAGTTTGGTACTTGGTATCAGTAATAGGCTAAAGCTTGCTTCTGTTAACACTTTTGGCTCTAGAAAACCGAATTTTAAGTATGATGCATTGCCTTTCAGGTTTTAGATGTTATTCTGAATCAAAACTGCTGAAGTAGGTAAAGATGCTTGCTTACATTTGTCCTAATCTTATGGAAATAGGTAGGGAAGGATATAAGAACCCAGGTTTCAGTTTGAGCATCTTTCATAAGAATATCTGCACTACTCAGAGCTGTGTGTCCTAATTTTTCTGAGGTGTTTTTGCACTAAGAGTGAAATTGTCCCATCCTTTGTGATGTATATATGGTGCTCCACAGTTGTCTTCTCACCCTAGCTATTCAGCAAGGAGGCAGTCTGTGGGAATGAGTATTTGTAGATGTTGGTGTTTTACAGTGTCTTGGTGTCTCCCTGTGCTGCTCCTGGTGTGGTGATGAATGAAGGCTGAACTTTGTCACTGGCTAAGCTTCTGTAACTGCATCACTCTTCCTTCAGACTGTAGTATGACAGATGTTAATTTATGGTGTCATTGTTATTTAGAAGTATGCAGAAAGCAAATAGCTAAGAATGTAAAATATGTTATGATTATAACCTGCTTAGACACCAGCATAGAAATATCATTCAAACTAAATCTGCTGATGCAAATAATTTCTTTATCCCAGAAGCAAGAGTATAAGAAAAGTGTAATGAATAAGTCTGCTTATATGAAAAGTGAAGTTATCTCTTCATTCTTCTACTCAGAATCCACTTAGAAGGATGCAATCTCAAAATCTAGAGTCTATGGCTGAAGATAAGATGGCATATTCTTCTCTGGCATTGAGGAGGGTGTACCGTGAATCTGACTGCTCTCCCGCAGCAACTGTGGCTGCACAGGGTAAAGGCAGTTTCACACAGGCAGAGCCACGAAGTCTTGCTAGGTCTAAACCGATAGTTCATTCTGTTGGAAACAAACAAATGAGCAGACCAACACAGGTGTCTGGCACTGAGAACTCCTGTCAAGGTGCCAGTTTCACTGTTTAAACCTGTAGTTCAGGTAAAACAAATTGCAACATTGCAATAAGCATAAAAAACCATGTTTTGTCTATTTAAAAAATAGAGAAAAATAATTTTCTTCAGGGATGACAAAGTAGGCAGTCTCTGAATTAGGGTGTAGTGGTATGTGTAATAAGGATAGACTGCACATCAGGACCCTTTAATGAACTTTTCTCCCTGAGAACCATTGTTCTGGACTTTTTTTAAATAACCGTACTTAAATGTAGAGTAAAACTTAGGGGTCACCAGTGGATGAGTTATAGCCTATCCCATGAGGTATATATGAGGTATATATCACATGACTAAAATCAGGTAACAGTGTCCACAGATACGTGGTGGACGTAAGTCTGTCCTGTGATGAGAAGGCGTTTCAAGGTGTGTGCAGGAGGATGTCCTATCTCGTGGCCCATAGTCTGCATATATCTCATGGACATTCCTGCTGACAGTAGCCATGGCCAAACAAATCACCCTGCCAGACAAGGACAAAAAAAGTTGGTGTTTTCATCTTAGGTCTTGTAGAAGAAAAGCCCCGCCACCTTATTTGAAAGAAATAGAAAGGAACAAATGAGATAAGGAGAGGCAGCAGGACAGACAGTAAGGGCTGATGCAGTTTTCAGCCTCGTTAGGGATTCTGAGTGCTCCTGGAGTGCCAGGTCAGGAAAACTGTGCTTTTCTGACCTGCAGTTGGGACTTCCCACAGTTACTCTGAACATATATGCACGGAAGCTGCTAAGCTAACAACATTTGGTACTGTCTCGCTTTCCTCTGGACACAGGCTCCAGAAGCGTACGTTTTCTCATGATGCCTCTCAACAGCACTTTCTATGAGATGTGCCACTGTGCTCTCCCCAGGCTTTACACTTCTGCTCCTCTGATCTTACTCCTTCCCCCCAGTCTCCCTCATCCCCTCTTCCAGCCAGATTGCCACCTCCGCTGCCTCTTCTGCACTTGGAGTTCATCTATTAACTCAAGTAACTGCTTTGAGTATCTCCATTGTCTCACCCTTTCTCAGGTCACTGGGTTCTCCCACCATGAATCCTGCTCCCCAACGCGCTCCCATTTTCACTGCCTCTTGGATGCTCTTTCCTCTCTTGGGTTAGATTTTTGTACCTCCATTGCCCTCCACTGCAGCTGCCCCTGTCCATCCCGCAGTGCCTTTTTCATTAGTTCTCAACAAGGAGGCAGTGAGCTTTTATCTGCTCCCTCATTAGAAAAGCACTATTCTTTGTAAGGCCAAAAATTTGATGGGTTTCTTACTCGCATTAGCTAAATCTCCTACCCACTCTGGGTAATTCTAGGATCAAATACCTCTTATGAAAAAGATCAAGCCAACACACAGGCAAAATTATAGTGTTTTAAGTCTAAATGTAGTATTTCATGTTTAGATGATCATTTTTATTGCTCAGGTAGGGTACTGTAGAAGTGAACTCAACCCAGTTAATGACCATAAATAATAATGATGGCATTATTCTTTTGTCTTGTCCTTTGCACACACTAATCTGCTCTGACAGCCAGCTTTGCTCTTTTATTAACTCTCCGTCAGCTGTAATCAGTGATGGTGAAGTCAGGCAGCAAAATTTACATGTGCCAAGTCTCACCATTATTATTTTTTTTTCCTGAACCATTTCAGTCTTCAGTTCTGTACATCTTTGGGATGGCAGTCAGGAGACAGCATGGGTGAAAGAGGGCGCAAATGTGCTTTTTGACATGTTGGCTTACCACACCAGACAGCATTCATAGCACCACAGGACAGTGATGCCTTTGGTTACTCTTCTCTTCCTTCCTGTCTCCTGCCTATTTTCAGGAAGAATAAATACGTAATAGGAACTGAAAGTCTAAGACACGTCCTTGAATAACTTTTAAAAAACAAAAAAGAGAGGATTTAGAATCCAGTGTTTATTTGTGAAGGGAAGGAAGAGCTTAATGGACCATTTTCTAGCTCTTGTGACAACGCTTCAGCCCATTTTAATGTATGATTTATGACATTTACTAACAGATTACCCAGAAGTTGATGATTAAAGTAGAAGTTTCTTTGGAGAAGGGTGATCTAACTGAGGTCGAGACCTCCTAGTGACCTTGAATGTAACTATTACCCTTCTAGGTTAGTTGCAATTGGAGATCAAAGTGTTGGTACAGGAAACATATTTGATCCTGAGGTTGTAGGATGGGGGATGTTATTTGACAGCAAGGTAGACGTGGTGGTTGGAAGGGAAATAAGTGTTTCCTTGCAGTTTCTCCTTTGCTCACAGATAAAAGACAGGAAAAAACACTCAAACTGCATTTTGGGGTGTGGTATTTTTCATAAGGAATTCTACATCTCACCTGAGTAAAATGTCACTTCATAAACATGGGGAAACTATTCAGGCTGGTGGTTGCAACTGGCTTTTTGGATGTGGCTGCAAACTTCTTTTTCTCGCCCATTTACATAGCCGAGAAACTTTACTTTATCTGCAGGAATGCTATTGTTTTAGTTTGTGTGGGTATATGTTGCAGGGAGGGAGAAGCAGCAAGAGCCTCAGTACTCGTCATGGATCACAGAGCATTTTGTAGTGTACATGTTGGTCATGTGTCAGTACACCAGTGCTTTGCTCAGACGTAAAGGAGAGGAGGGGAAAAAAAAGACAACGAAAAAGCTTATTTCTGAGTGGCCATTTGTGCTGAGTGACGAAGTGATCTAGGCGTCTTTCACCTAGACTTTTTATAAGCCTTAAGGTAAGAATGGTAAACACTCCTGGTTGCTAACTGTGCCTCATTTGCAGCTTGTGCTCATGTTTTTTAATGAAGAGACCTTTGATCTGAGCACCTCTCACCTAAGCCAGTGAAAATTGTGAGCAACATCACTCACATTAATGGAACAACTGCTTTGTACCTCTTGTGGGCAGAGAAGTTGAGCTGCTGTTTTCTACCATGGAAACACAGCTGTACTTCCAAGCATCAGGCAAGTTTCACACTGCCTCTCACAGCTTTGCTTTCCATAAGACCTCCCTTTCTCCTGGTCATGCTGCTGTTGTTTCATCCTTAAGTGTGCTTGTATGAGGGCAAGGGGCTGCGAATCGGGAAGAGCTTGTCTCAGCAGTGCACAACCGGGCTGTGCTCCAGCTTGTCCCCTCTTATTTGTGCTGCCTCTGCAGAGGTGAGAGAAGAGCTGCAATGCCTGAGCCATGACGCAGACCTGTGCAATAGGTTGGGGTGGCTTGGGTGGTTTTTTGATGGTGTTGCTTCCCAGAGGAAAAAAACCGACCCTCTTCACCTCAGTGCAAATGTGTTGGGTTTTACTGAGATGCTGCTGAACTGTGTTGCTTCGTGTTTGGGTGATGCAGAGGTAAACTCCTTGTACCACTCTTGATACGTGTAGGTCCCTGGCTTCCGGTGTCTGCATGCAGCAGCCCCTCTCTTCTGCATGTCTGTATCCCCATGTGCTTCTGCCTTCAAGCACAGCCTAGGTCTTTTGGAGCTTACGAAGGGCTCTAACATCATCTTGGCTGAAGACCATGCTGTAAAATCACTAATAGTGAGAATACGGGTGGCATTTCAGGAACATGTTGATAGATCTGCTTTACAACCCCTTTTTCTCTTGGTGTCTTTTACTGCGCTGATCAAGTTGCATGACAAATTTCAATATGCCAGGGCTCAAGCTTGCTCTGCCAGAATGGGTGGGTGCTGTAATTCGAGCGTTTTCAGCAGGGCTCTGTTGTCTTCGAAGAGCCATTGCTGAGCTCTATTGCAAATATGCTGTGACAGCAGGTACTACAAAAATAGAAGTGAAAACTCATGATAATGGCTCAGACAGCCCTGCCAGGGTGTCCTGATTACGTATTGTTTTTCTTGGTTTTGGTTGAAGTTACCATAACGGAAACACTGACGATTGAAAAATGACTTTTGGAACAGCAAATACCTCTAGAAGAGGTCCCCAAAAAGTGTTTAAAAAAGTCTGCAAGATTAAAAAAAGTCCTTCTGTTTTTTTGTGTGTCACTTAGATTTTCCCCATTTTCCAGCCACCTGAGTATCCAGAGTCTTTAATGACCATTTCTGGACAATTTTCCTCTATTTTGCTATGAGTTCATAAAATGCCTCATCAAGATCAAAGGCAAGGTTTTCTTGATTTTCTTTTAACAAGTTTATAATAAATAAAATAGAACACACAAATGACTGACCACCCAGTTAAAAGAAAAATATGTTCGGCTTCATTTCAAACGAACATGACAATTTATTCAGATGTGCTGATGGAAGCAGTTTCTGCCTCCTCTCTTATTGCCAATAGTAGGCAAACGTCACATTTTTTTTTTAATGTTGACAAAAGCTAGGGTTGACATCTTTAGGTCTGGTGCAACTTGTCTATGCTCTGGATTCTTCTTCAGGAGAATTTCAAAATTGCTGCCGATGCCTGCCTTCAAACTGCTTTTCAAAACTTACCTTCAAAACTGCCTTTCACTGTACCACAGAGACCTAAAAGAAACTGAGACTTGTGGCCCTGTATAAGGTGGCAAACAAACAGAAAAACTATTTCCAATAGTAAACCCATACACCTTAACATAGCCTGCTTTTGTGTAACATAACACTATACCAACTTGGGTTCTAACTTATTTATTCCCAGCTAGAAAGGCTGACCAATTTCCTTTACAATCTAATATTTCCTTTAAGACTACATGTGGCTAAAATAGTCACACTGTGCTGTCCGCTGTGGCTGCAACTGTATATTTCGGTACTGCTGCAACAGAGGTTAACAGCAATTAATTGTAACTTTTAAAATTGTGGTTCCCATTTACAAAATGTTCTTCAAAACTAGTTGAATTCAAAGTTTATTTCCATTTGAAATAGCTTTAGGAGCCAAGACACAAAATAAAATGGAATATCAGATGTGCAATAAAATCATATATGCTGCAGAACTGTGTTTGTAATCCAGTGTGATGACTTTATTTTAGTCCAGTAGTTACTGCATAACAATATTGCAGAAGGGAGGTGGGTGGGGGGGAAAAGCTTTTTAGAAAATAAACCAGATGTGTCTGGGTATTTTGAGGCTCACTGCTCCTGTTTTGTATGCACACCCGGATTTGGACAACCCTATGGACTGCTTCCTACTCAGCATTTTCTAGTTGCAAAATGTGGCCTGAACTTAGGGTAAGAGGCTTTCTCCCTATCCCTTTGCCTGTATCCAAGAGGATTTCAAAGAAACCCAGGGATTAGCTGACCTCCTCCCTTTATGTGTTATGGCTGGGCATGATGGGGCTAGTACCGGGGAAGGAGGGTGTAATTCCATTGCGTCCTACTCCAGCAGGCAAGTTTGTGGAGGAAAAGTCACTGTCTTGCTTATCTCCTCTCTCAGCACTAAGGGTATGGCAGGATTTGCAGTTACACCTGATGGTATCTGAGGAGAGGCGGAGGAATTTCCTCCTTTGCCAGAGCATGTTTTGCACATCATTGCACTATTATAAATCACCCTACTCAGCTGTACCTCATGAATGAGCATGGGGGGGGGGGGAGGAGTAGAAAAGGGGAGGGTGTGGAGGTTGAGTAGGGTTAACAAAATCTGAAACAGATTTATTGAAAGCCCTTCAAGAGTAAATAAAAAAAGACAGCCCAGCTGCTGCTGTTCTGCAACAGAGAAGTATGAGCTAGAAATCTTAGTAATTAGTTTCATTTGTAGGTGAAAAAAGGTCCTTGAGAATGTCTGGTATTAATTATCATTAAGGGTTAGTCATCATTTCCATTTGAAAAACCTATATATATATTATTTTTAGCTTTACGTTTTGTCAGCTTATGCCCCGTTAAAGAATCCTCAAAGCAACTGAATCGCGTGTGTCACCGGTACAACTTCACTGGCTCCGGGAGAGCAGCCCCCCCTTGTCCCAGCTCCCCGGTGTCCCTGCCCTTCAGTGACAGCCTGTTGGTTTGCACTAGTGCAAGAAGCAGTTCTGCTGCTGGGCTCTGCGCCTCGCTCACACCCTGTGGGACGGTCTGGCTGCGGTGGCAGGACTAATTCGGGTGGCTCGGCAAGAGCCTGTAAATCTTCGGTGAGGTATGTGGGTGGAGACTTTCAAAAGTGGAGAGAAATGCTGGCTATCTGCATAGTTTCAGCAGTAAAGCTTATACTCCTTTGTACTCTTTCTTAGAACCTTTCTTATACCTCCTTAGAAATCATTCAAACCAGGGGTCTCTCAAAAAAAATGGGCTCAATTAAATGAATTAATTTAAAATCCAGCTCTAGGTTTGCTCTTCAGCTTTGCCTTGTGGTAGGATGGGTTTCTGTTTGGTTTTAGTTTAAATACTCTCTTCAGTTCTGAGTTGCAACTGCTGCGTGCCACAGCACTGTTTATCTGCTGCAAATGATCTTTATCTCACATGTGAATTTCAAAGTCCTATCGCTTCGGACTGTGTTGGTAGGAAAAGGCTGGTTGTACGCCTGGTAATTGCTTTATTGTGAGTGGTAAGGATGGGGAGAGAAAGGATTTGAGCTGGTTGAGTAAGTATGCAGGTAGAATCTAATTTCTCTTGAAGTTTTGCCATGAACTTAAATATAGCCAGGCTCTCACTCCTTTTGAGTAAATCACTGTAAGAATTTGGCGATTTGATCTCTTATCTTTAAATGGGGCAACTACTAATACTCTGCTGGCAGATCTTCCTTGCCCGGTATAGTACAAGAGGACACGTTAGCTGGTGTATGTGATGCAACGCTTGGCTCCTGCACTGTTCAGTGGAGCTCATCAACAGAAAATATTTTGGTTGGCTGTTCCTAAGACCTGAAGTAATCCTATATCATTCTGGCTCGTTATGGCATTAAGGTTTTCTTGTGTTTAAAGGATAAAAATCCGTTATAGGTTTAGGAGGAGGAAATAAATAGCAGCTACAAAGATGGGTGAGCGTAAAAGGAAGAACTGTTTTGAAATATTTGCCCACTGGTATTAATAACTAATGGCAAAACTAAAAATAGTTCCGTCATTGTGCTCCTTTCTATTATCTAGTTACAGTAAATACTCTTTCATGAGTTTAAAAACCAAAATAACATATATATGTATGTCCTTTGTGTTTTTTGATTTGTGTGCCTTTCCTACTGACCTCAACAAATTATCCTGCAGACAGAAACCTTCCGTATGTTGCAAGATTTGGGTCCTGATGGAAAAACAACAATAAGAGGAAACAAAGAATAAAGCAACAGTTATTAGCCTTGAATAGCTTTTGTATTATAATTTTGACTCTGGTTTACTTCCTAGAATATATTATTTTGGATCATTTCCGTATTAGTTGTTCAAAAATCTCAACTCATATGTTACTTTTCTCCTTCTCTTTGTGTGATGTGCTAAAATGTGGGTCAACTGAATACTTTAAAGTGGAATCAACATAATTCTGTTCTGTGACATCATCTACACTTTTATTGGGATAAAAATCCTAATGTAAAAAACCTGTTGGCTGATATTAGTACTAAATCATCTCCTGGGAAAAGCCCTCAGTGCTAATTAATGAATCATGAAACTCACAGTTTTAAAGATAATCTTTGACACCTACATCTATTAATAAAAATATTTTCATCAGTAGGTTCTATCAGAAATTACTAATTACAGCATCCTCTTCCCACTCTGTGTTTAGAGACAACATAGGGGGAGAAACGGCTGCTAAAGCTGGGATTTTATTCAGATTTTCAGTGCAGTCCTATTTGCATAAATTCTAATAAAGCATTATTAAAATCTATTAACACTTGTCTATGGCAATTAAGTTAAGTTTGCTATTTTGAATGATTGCATTTCATGCGAACTGAGATAAGGAAGCATGGAGGGCTAGCAAAGAATGAAGTGTAATCCTGGGAAGGACGCATGAAAGAAATGTTATTCACAAGGCACAAACTTTAGGAAGGAATAAATATTGTCTGCTTTCTAAAAGGCAGTGGAAAATTCTTGGCTCTGTGGAGTTGAGATTCAATCATGGCTGCCCTCAGATGTTTATTTTACTATATATATGAATGATATACAAGACTGGTTGAACGTAATGGTATTTTATTATAAAACCTGGAGGGCTCTGTCCTCTAGAAAGAATTGAAGATTTTAACTAATATTATTTAGTACAGACTGTAAAGATTGTAGGTTAAAATGGGAAAAAAGAAAGCCAAGGAAAAATTTCAGATTTTTTTATAGACTCCTGAAGGTTTCGGGGGAACTGGTGAAAATTCAAATAACATTAATTCATAGAAATCCTTTAATTGTGAAGGTGTATATTGCATTTGTTTGTTTACCCAAATTACAGCAGAAAGGCTTGTCATGCAAACCCATGGAAAGAGCCGGCATTGGTACCCAGTTTGCCATTCTGGCTTGGAAAACCACTTCACCTGTATTTCTGCAGTGCAGCTCTTCACGCTCAGCTGTGGGTGAGTGAGGGCATCTCAAAGCACTTGGACTGGTGCCCTTGCAGGGTGACTTCCCATCACCTTCTCTTTGACTGGAGCCCCATGCTGGGCAAGTGGGGTGAGGGCAAACAGGTTTGCTGGGTGGTTCCTATGCAGCCCAGCCCCAGGGGCTGCCTTTGGTTGTGTTGGCACTGAGTGCCAGGGTGGGCTTTCTGCACATCCAACCTGCTCTGGGAAACCGGGGGACCGCTGGTGGCCTGAGCTGAGACCTTCTCGTGCCTTTCTTGCTACACTTGTCACCGCCACCACAAACGTGAAGCTGCAGCTGCTGTTTCTACGTAGTTAAAGAACTCTTCACTCAGGTTAAAGAGAGGGAGCGTAACTAACCAGGCACATCTCCCATGTTTAAATTTAATGAGGAATCCCGCTTCTTACAGAGCTTCCTGAGGAGCTTTGGCCCTTTAGATCCCAACAATGTGATATTTACTCAATGTTGTGGAGAAGTTCATACCAAGAGATAGACATGCTCACACTGTACTTATCACAGTAATAATTTGCATTTGTCATTTACATTGGACCAGCCCACTTAGAATTCTGCTTATCAATCAGTTTCTAGGGCTCTTAAAAGAGGATCTTGAAATAACCAAACTACAGCCAAGAAACAGCCGGCCTTTTCTTCCGTATCTGGAATTACCTTCTACAAATTACGTGGGTGATGAATCAGGACGGTGATAGTAGGATTCATCCCTGTGTTAGTAACGAGTGAGTGCTGGAAACGTCATGTTATTTGGAAGGGAAGATTCTTAGCTCTTCCCTGTTTGTTTTGGGTATCGGTATACCTGGAGGTATCAAGCTTTGCTTTTGTCTCTGTGTGCTTGAAGACTTCCACTCTTATTTCCCATGTTCTAGAGGGAAGAAAAAAAAACCACCCCAACAATAGAGACTGTTGCAGTAACGCATTTACTTTGCAACGACCTTCCAGGATTACATCACCCTGGAAGTCAGCTATTTGGCTCTCCCTTGCAGAAACTGTCTGTCTCCATCTCAAATTGTCTGTTAAAACCACATAAAGGCTGGATTTAGTTACCAGAGATAACCTTGGCAACAACTTTCTACCAGTGCTGCTTATGCTTCACTGGAACCAGAAACTGTGAAGTAGTGAAGAGAGACTCCTAGGGCGGGACGTGGTGCTGGCCTATTAAACCATCTTTCCCAAAGAATAAGATGTCCCCCTGCCTTATCTGGAAACAAATGCAAAGGTCGTGGCTTTGAATTTGATGCTTTTTCTTGCCAGCATCTCATATGCTAATTCATCTGCACAGCGTAAAATAGAATAAATAAGTTTGCTTGTCACTAACCACGGCATTTTTTTGAAAGGCTAGAAAGATTTAAGATACCTTGCTTTTGTGGATCTGTTCTCTTAAATGGGAAGGTTTTTCCATAGCGTGGCTTAGGTGGCCACACAAATATCTGAGTGGACAGGCTGACATTGTTTTACATATTTTTCAAAAAAATTACTTGTAGGGTATTTTTATTAGAAGTTTCTCTAATTTATTCATTAATGTTTTATTCTCTGTAGCCTGCTAAGTTGGAATTATGAAAACAATACCAGCAACATTTTGGAGTGTTCTTCAAAGCATTTTTAAAATAGTTTTCCAATACTATGTGGCAAGAAATGGAATACACAATATTTTTTCTATTGTACAATAGAATACACACAAGTATAATAGAATATACATGTTTTCTAGGCGCTTTTTTTTTTTATAATGACCTCCTAACACATTGGGGTTGCATCTCTTGCAAGTGATGCTATGGCTCCCAACTCTTGCTGGAGGACTGTTTACCTCCCACCATCCAGCGTGGGGAGCAGGACCATTTTCTCTTTCTGTTTCTGTATTTGTATGGCTCGGTCTGTCACTACAGTTGGCAATAACCGAGGGCACGCAAAGAAAGCGGGAGTAGGTCCTCTGCTGCTACTGCCCTGAAGGGAGATAGAACGTGATGTTGTTCTCTGTTTCTCAAGCTTTGCTGTAGTTTGAAGAATTTTTATGAGGGGGGATTTAATTTTGCAAAGTGAGTTCTCTCCTTTGTCTGTAAAACAGTTACTATGAGAAAAAATGCAAAATATTCTGAGATCTGGACTGATCTGACTAGTCATACAGCATTAACAGCCCTCTTGTGCTCTGCGCATGGTTTTCCTCCATGCTCCTGGGAAGGAGTGTGCCCTTTACTGTGTCGGAATAAGGCAGTTGGTGGCACCAAAAACAATCCGTGAAAACTGGCTACCACTACTGTTGTGCTACAGCCCAGGCACAGAAATAAAAACGAAGTCTCTGGGACAAGTATCAGATTTCTCTATACAACTTAAGTCTTTTGGTTAAAGGAAAAACAGAGTTAATGTATTTAAACTGAAATACCGCTGTTCACACAAAGTGACCGGTGAAGACCTCATTAAAACATTTTTATTTTTTCTTTGTAAAATTATTACTGGGTTTCCTTTTTACTTTCCCCATCTGGCTATTTCTTGCTATCTGTGGTAATCATGACTGAAGTCTGCAAGGCTTAGATCGGCAGCATCCTTAAAAGTGCTGAGCAACTTCTTTTTTTTTTTCTTCTTTTTTTATGTAATATCTCTTGTGCCTTTCTACAGTTTGCATGCAGCTCTCTAAATATGTTTTCATGTCTGTCTTTTTTGCTCACCCGCCCAGCTTTTCTGTGACAACTAGCTGCCTTTGCAAAATGCTTCTGGGTTTGCTTCATACCACATAAAGTCTAGGCAAATGAATGTTTTCTCTAATGTATTTATGTAGATTATTAAGAAGAAAACAAACCTAGGACAAGAACAAAATTAATCACTGGCTTATTAGTTTGCCATTGTTGCTTGCATACAGAAGCGCTTTATATCAAACATGTTTTTTTATAAGTAAATAAATGACAAGCAGGAGTACCAAGCTTAGCCCAGCATGAGTATTGACAGTGGTTACTGCTGACAGCTTTTTACTGTTTCCAAACAACATGTTTCATTCTCTTAGCTCCATTGTCATAGGGAATAGGGCATTACCAAGCTACCCAGCAGAGACACATGCAATAAGGAGTATTCATGGCTTTACTTTTGTCTTGACTCGAAGAGGTTTTGATGAAATTGTGCCGGGAGCCTTCAGCCTGACACCCCCGAGTTAGAGGCCACGTCCCCAGCAGAAATTGGAGACCCACGATTTCCCTGCAATGAGGCTGAACTGTGCTATTTTGGGAGAGCGCTTGTTCTCAGCCCTCCAATTCAATTTAATTCAAAACCACCAAGGAAACGTGGAGGAGAAAATCCAGTAGTCCCAGTTGTTGCAAGGACGCATCTCTTATTTTGGCTGCAGTTTCCAGTAATGTTAAGCCAGAAATACTTACCAGAAGGGGAATATGCCATTTTATCTTACGCCACGGTTAATGCAGTAATCCCTTGAACGTAATAAAGTCATGTGTCAGCGTAGCTGATTTGGCTCTGCTTGGACACAGAGGAACAGGATGATAAAATAGAACCTAGACGATGAATTCACCCTTGCTGCTCACCTGTGCTTGGTGTGAATTGGGCTTCGGGAAAGGGGGGAATGCAGTGTGAAGGGCTTGTGTTCTGAGCTACAGAGGCAGTGGGGATGCTTTGCCTTCCCGAGCTGTGCGGGTCCAGTTCTGACGGAGGCAGGGTACGCATGCCCACCGCTGCCTGAATAGAGCAGCCTGGACAGCTTTCCCCTCCTACATGCCTTCCCACAAAAGTCAGCTAAGTTAAAAGATAGCAACGCTGAATCTCTTAAAAGAGACTTCTGCAAAGTGAAAATATTCTGGTGTTTCTCCAAGCTGTCATGTTTGTCCTAGTCTGTGTCACTTGCTCTGTAGCCTGTATCACTGGAAACCTGATGTTAGCAGCAGCCAGTCTGGTTGGTCTTGGCAGCACTTGTTGCTTTGTTGGTTTTGGTTTTTTTTATTTTTTTCCTAAGAGCACTTTAAACCTTGCATCTTCCAAGAATTATTTTCTTTTTTGTTTATTTCACTTCTACCAGACAATCTAAAACCTTTTGCTGTTCACTGGAATTTAAAAGCTGTTTTTAATTACAGGGCTTCATACAAACTTAAGTAGAGAGAGATGATATGTGGCAAGGGAATTTCAGTCTGCCTTCAGACAATGTAATTTTACCTGGGAGGTCAGGCACGTCGGCTACAGCCTGTATAGTGTGGTTCCACCGGAGCAGAAGGGAAGATTCTGTTTTCCTCAGTTCATGGCACATTGCACTGGAAAAAACAGAACAACCCACATGCACCTATGGGCACTTCCTAGTTATTTAGCAACTTACAAGTAAAAGCAGAGACACCCTCCCCAACCTCAGCCATACCCCCCCCCCCCCCCCGCCCCCCCCCCCCCCCGCACTGTTTTTGCTGGTAAATTATTAAATAGATTTCTGATGCCCATTGAAACCTATCTGATGCCCTTCACCTTTATTTTTTTTCATTTTAAACCAGAGGAAGCATTTCCCTCCATTTACTCTCTCATGTGACCAGCTCCAAAGAGAAACTTTTTTCTTACGACTTCTTCTGTTCTTAAGAGTAGCAGGACACTTAATCTGAATAAGACCACAACCCTGGTAACCTGATAAATAAAGGAAGCCAAACAAGGAGAAACAGGGCAAGGTCTGGACAAGGCACAAGCCTATGCCAAATATTGCAGAGCTGTGCATGGTACACGTTGAGGAAAGCATCGTGCTGGGTGGGCTACGAGACCTGTGTGCTAGGTATGCTGATTCTGGGTGCAGGCATCGGGAATGGATCTCTGCCAGCTTCACACTCGCACAGAGTCTGCATCAGTGTTGCCTTGTCATCATACCATATTATATCCGAAAAAAGACCTTTCAGTTGTTAGTTACTGTGTGTATCTCGGGACCGTTAATATCTTCCTATATAAGTTGCGCAGAGACAACCTAAAGAGATTGCTGATGGGTGCTTTTTAAACAATGGGGGTAATTTATAAAAAAATAATATTGAATGATTTAAGTAAAAATTCAAGCCTTGCCCTTTGCAAAGCATTTCAGAATGTTATTTACAAATAAGTTTATACTAAAGGACTTAACCTTGCTGGGTAAGTCTGGGATATACTGTAGAGGTAGTTTCAAAAGTGATGTTATTTGGTGTGTGTATGGTATTTTGAGATGTGCCTTTACTTGCAGTGAAGGGTTAAACAGGTCTTTTTGTAACAGGTGGATTGAACACCATTGGCTTGAAATACCTTGGATCAGGCCTTGAGATGCTAAAATTACATAAAGATGCACCAGCTGCACATAGAAATATCAGCACCCCAACTGTACAGTAGCAGGGAGCGTAGCTGGTATCCGGACCTGGGGACTAGCCGGGAACTATTCTCTAGGGTGCCCTGGCTTGTCAAGAACCAAAGATGTGGATGGATTTTGCTGGGACTTAAACATCCTTCTGTGCAATTTTCTTTGAAACAGTTTTGTGAAGACACAGTGTGCAAAAGTATTTTTTTTAACTTATAGCATTTTGTTGAACAAATTAAATGATTTAAAATGTATAATGTTAAAAAAAGAAACCGGTATGTAAAATGACTTTAAAATTAACATTTAAACCAGTCAAGAAAATTCCGTTCAATGCCTGAATAAAACAGAACTTACAGCTGGAGTGATGGGGTGCTATGATACTTCACTGTGTTTATGGTGCACTAATAAGATGATTAAAAAAAAAAAAAAAGGCAAGAGCTAATGCAGCCTGGGGGGATTAAAATATTCTGCTTTGTGCTAGGACTTATTCATGTGCCCAAACAGCACCTATGCAGACCACCAAACACAACATAGCCATTACCAGTGTGAGTGGTTGCCTTAAACCACATCTTTTCCTAAAGGAAAGAAAAGAAAAAAAGAGGAGACCTTTCTTTATCTTAATGTAAATCTTTTCCACAGCATAGAACTAATACCTTTTATTGCTACTGTTGTTTAAATATTAGCTTTTGTAGTGCACTTGCCAGAAGCAACATTTACTGTATTTTTCTTAAAAAATAGCTGAAGCTTACTTCTGTAATTTGTAGATCAAAAGGGTACTCTTCTGGCAGCTGCGAGAATGCCACGATATGTATATATATATATATGTATATGTATCACGATGTGATATGCATGGCATACAAAGGTATAACAACTGACCAATTTATTGTATTGGGACACTGCAGTGTCTGTATCTACACACGTGCATATACATGTAATTGCCATTCTGGTTATAAACAGTGTTTCCAGAGTGATATTTTAATTGGTAAGATTAATCCTGATGCACATGTCCTCTTGAAGATGAATAACAAGAAAAGGAAGGAAGACAAATTCCACACCTGTTGGTCTTCTAATGCTCTTTGTTCCTGTGGAAGCAGGATGCATCCCTAAAAACAGCAAGGGGACTTGAAGAGACTCTGCAGTATTTGTGGGATCAGTGTGTGTATGGGATGACCTCCAAGCTCGCCATTGATCCAGTCAGGGAAGAGGATAAAAACCCCACCCCTCCTAATCTAAATCTATTTACAGTGTGAATTTAGAAATTGGACTCCAGAGGAGCTGCAATGTTATTTGTTAAATTATTTTTGTAGCTGATTTCAAGGAAAGGTAGTCCTTTTCCTTTCTTTCTTTGAGTGATGTCTCAAGAAAGTATCCTGTCACAAATTTTTTTCCCCCTATTTTTTTTTTATTAGCTCAGCCCCAATACGCGCTTTTTACAGCTGTTTCCCTCTGAAACAGAAGCTCCTGTAGACTTCTGTAAGGTTAGGGTTTCCTTGTGGTTGGTGGGAGGCATGGTGTGAGCCCTCAATGCTTGGGCTGTGCGTTGAGGTCAGCAGATAAGTCCTACCTTGCAGAGATGACACAGGTGGGAAATGTGGTGGTGTTGCTCTCTGTCTGGAACAATTGCTCTTTTATGAAGCTGTGAGGGGCATCTGCATTGACCAAGGACTGTTTAAGCCCTTTGCTGAAGGCAGAGCTGCAGGACCCGGGGGAGTGGGGTACTTCGTGGGAGGCCACAGCTCATGGTGGCTCTCGCTGTTGTGCTGTGATGCTTCAGTGAGCTGCAGGACTGGCAGAGCCTGGCTTCCTTTGGTGTTGTGACTCATGCTGGATCCTTTGGAGTCCAAGGATGAGCTGGGAAACTTTTTCTGCTCGGGGACCGTAATTAGGTCTCCCTCCCCTCAGACCAGGTGCCCATTTTCCTGACTACTTGCAGGAAGTTGGTGTTGTCAAGCTCTCTGACCTTCTGCCAGCTGTGATCAAAGTCAGGCAGATGCTCACAAGTTGCTGGGAAATACATGGATGGACACATGCATGCATGCACTCAGCATGATCGCATTAGCCTTGTCTCCTTAAGAAACAGATGAAAGCTATATAATTTAATGGTTGGATACGAGTTCTGTGGGTGGTAATGAGAACAATGCTGCCTCCACCACACCACACAAAGCGCTGGCTTCTGAGGGCCTCTTTGAAGTGTTTGGGACAGGCACAAGGCTGCAGTGGCGAGACGTCTGCAGTGTGAATAAACACAAGCTTGGGCATCACTTTAAGTGACACTGGCGTTCGTCTCTACCTACTTTCTATGCAAGCATCTGGTTGGAATAAGCTTCGTGGGGGAAGAGGTTACCTATGCTCCTTGAGGTGATGGAGGCAGAGGCTGAGCCAATTTTGAGACACACCCGCGTCCGTAACGACAAGCTGTGGCCCCAGATGTGGGGTTTACATGGTCGCTTGGAGTTTTCCTTTTCCGTTTCTCAACTGTTGCACAGCTTTCCCAGGAACCAGTTTCCAAGGGCTGTAGTAGCTGATGCAAGAGCTCTGAAAAGCTGCAGGGACCGGTGGCTGAGAAGGCAGTTCTGAGCGGAGCAGCTGCAGCAGCAGGCTGGGCAGTGCCAGTGGGCAGGCTCGGCTCTGCCTGGGCATCCTGCGAATCACACTCTGGAAATGAGAAAGCTGTGTCCTGTGACAAAAATCGCTTTGTGGTATGCTTTGACAAAGTGAAGCCAGCATGAAAATATGGGGGAACTTAAAAATCTGTCAGGAAGAAGGCAGGAGATTTTTGATTCTGTTCCAGACTGGTGGTCTTAAGCCATGGATGTCACCACAGGGGCACAGACTTCTGATTAGCTAGCTTCTCTCCACAACTCAGAGTGAAACTGGAGTTAAGGCTTCTCATAGGTGTAAAAGCTAATTTTGCTTTAGACAGGGTAAAGAAGAGTTAGTTTTTCTAGCTAGAAACTTTGGGTTGCTTATAGTATGTTTCTAGCAAGTGTACACTGGCTTATGATGTGATTGAGAAACTGACCTTTTTAGTTGTAGCAACACACAGAATACCATGCCTGCGTGTATCTTGAGCTGTGGTAATGCTTTTTGATCTTTAATTACAGTCTATTGGCTGAATAATATAAGAGGTCTATATTATATAGATATATAAAGCTTTACTGGATACATGCAAGAGGAGACGGTTTGAACTGTGGGGCGTTTTTCCCATCTTTCACTTGCTTAATCACATGAACCCAAGACTTCTCTTAAATGAGTACTTATGATAATGTCTATGTAGCAATGTTTTTGTCGCTCTTTAGAGGTAAGAGTTCCACAGAAATTGCATGCCCCTCCACCCTGATGCCCAAATCGAGATGTGTGCTATGCTTTGCCTGTGTTTCTGCTCTATCCTTGTGGTTTTCCACCTTGTGTGTACACAAAACCCTGTGTCCTGTCCTGCTCTGCGTGCTGGCTGCATCTGGGCATCTCCCTACAACTGGGGGCTGGGAAAATACCTCTGGGTCCCATGGGACATGAACCATGGTATTATATGTGGTTCCAGCTCTAGGTTGCTTTTTATAACTTCAGCATTGTTCTTATACCTGAGAGATTAATGTTCAGTGCCACGGAAAGGATTTTGACAATTACACCTGGACCTTTCGGGAAATATCATTTTTATTTGATGATACCATCATTTTGGCATTTGCAAAATGTGAGCAACAGTGAGCTAAGAGGCTGCAGTAGGGTACTCAGAGCCTCAGATCTGGTTAAAGTAATAGTTAATGGCTACTGCAGATTTACTTTGCTCTCGAGCCAAGAAGGGTTGAATGCTGGGAGCCAAATTTGAAAGCTCATCACAACCACATGAGATGGAAAAGCAGTCTCTGCGACATATTGATAATTGCAGATGACAGAAATGATATTTATTGCTGCGGACAGTAAAATTTATATATATTAAAAAAATGCAAACTTTGGAGGACGATGGGAAGCACTGACAGGAAACGCCTTAGAAGAAATTTCTGCAAGAAAAAGTGGCCGGAGGAAGCAGCTTCAGTGAAAATGTTTTATTTGTTCTGATCTGGGGGCCAATGATAGAGTATGAGAAAAGTCAACTTTGAAATATCATTTCCCTTCACCCAGTAAATGTCACCTCAACTTTGGTATATAATGTAAACGTTCTTCCCTGCATAGCTTTGTAATTAGAAATATTGATGTCTTTTTAGAGAAGAGAACTGCTTAATTGGAAGCTTTACTCCAGCTAAAGCATACTGGAATGTCCAAAAAACGTCTGGGTAAATATTGCCCTGTTCTCTTGAGCAAGTGGAATTTGTATATTGCTCCCCTCCTTCCTAACACAAATTCCAGTATTTAAGAAACCTAGCCAAGTATTAAGAGGAACACTAGTTTTGTACAGTAGATTATTTAAATTCATGTAGGTTTTTGTTTAAATTACAGCTTCCCCCTTTGGTTTTTCCAGCCCAGCTATTGCTGTCTGATGCTGCTGCTTGAATACTGGGAAGCAAGGCTGAATTATAAATGAGAAAAATGAGGTAGGGCACTTTGATAGGCAAAACTGGGTAAACTGCTAGACAGATACTACAACTTAGAAATTTTGGGAAACAGGAATGGAAGAAGTAGGAGTTCTTTTCACCTGTCACAGAAGTGTTAGTCCAGAGTTGTGTAATTTGGTTTTAAAAAAATCATATAATCTGTTTGTTCCTATACAGCAAGCACCCCTAGAACATTGGTGCATGGGTTTTGTCTTGGCTTTGTCAGGGAGAGGTGAGAAAGTGTTTGGTTCTGATTTTTCCTTTCTTCTGTATAGCAGGTGGGGAAGCTGTGGAGATAGGTTTCTTAACCAACTAAACTGGTGCCGAGTTAAAAATTCAGTTCGAAACTGCTTTATATAGAACACTTGCTTTTGAACTGAACCTTAGCCACATTGATTTCTGCAGAAGTCTTCTGACATGTCAGATAAGGAGAAAAATTAAGGAAAAGCCAGTATTTTCAGCGGAAGTTAATAAGTTTAAAATATTATGAAGGTGAATGTGAGATCATTGTCTGCCAGGCTGTGGAGCACCTCGAGGGAGGCTGGAGGGAGAGAGTGGCATGGTGAGCAAAGTGCAGTGTTCTGGGGCCCCAGCCAGGTGCTGAGGACAGGATGGGGGTGGCCAAGCTTTGCCAGCAGCCAGAGTAACCATGGGGTCAGCACAATACATGAGAGAAGGAAATGATTTTCTGTATGTATATGAATCATTCATAAAAATAGCTACATATATGTATTTAAAATCTGGCTAAATTATTTGAAATACTGCAGTAAAGAGAAATGGAGCTGTAATAGGCAGCACTTCCAATAAAAATAGGTAATGAAAGAGTGGTCATGCTAGTTAGGGAAGGAAAAAAAGCTGGTATTTCTTGCCTTATTTTGCAAACTTCCCTGTGGTAGGTAGACGTTATAAGCTCCAGACTTTCAGCTGCTTGAGAACTTGCAGGCTGTGACCCCAGCCCAGCTGAAGGCAACAGCAGAGCTCCTGTTGACTGGGGCAGGGCCAGGCTTTGCCTCGAGCCTGCATTTCTTCCATCAGTAGTTACAGCAAATCCCAGGGGCTCCACCCCTGGCTGCTGCGGGCTCTGGGCTCCCTTCTGGCTTCGGAGCGGCCGGGTGGTGCGTGGTGTCTGGCCGTGCTGGCGGGCCACGCGTGGGATGGCACGGCTGTACCCTGCGAGATGGGGAGGCACAGAACGCGCTATACGTCATGGTCATTTAAGCTGCTGTGCGCTTAGCACTGAAAGTTTTATAGAAAGGCAAAATATACAATTCAGTTACAACTGCCACAATGCAATCCAAGTTGATCTAGTTTCTCCCACATGAGCTGACCACAATTTTAAGCTTGGCATAGCCTGAAAGCTTGAGGAATGTATTTCCAGTAATTGCCAGGCCACTTCATTGTTTCTGTGT
This sequence comes from Falco peregrinus, assembly GCF_023634155.1. NCBI lineage: Eukaryota > Metazoa > Chordata > Aves > Falconiformes > Falconidae > Falco > Falco peregrinus. Next base: position 96,163,467 of record NC_073723.1, on the reverse strand, counting down.
ATACATAAACACTAGGCTGTGATCATAGTGGTCATGCTTGAGCTGCTATCTGAAATTCACTTGTGCTATAGGGATTGACTAATCTGGTTCATACTGACAGCAGTTTCCATTTACTGTATTAGCTCCCTTTGACTGTTAGTGCCATGCAACTCCAGCTAGACTCAGAAAACAAAAACTGTTAAGAAGTACTAGGCACATGAGTCACGCAGCAGAAAACCCATGTGTCGTCGCAGGATCCGTGATTTGTCAGCTCAGGAAATCAGGCTGGGTTGCAGAAGATCCGTTTATAAGATGCCAAAAGTGCTAAGCACCTAGTGAGGAACAAGAGTAATTTAGTTTTTAATCATATGGGAGAGGAATAGCAAAGAGTTGGCCTTTTGCAGCCTCAAGACATGCTCTTACTTGGCCTGCATAAGCTTCTCCCTCCGTTTTTATTTCTCTGAATGCCATGCCATGTGTGTGAAAGTTAATTCCTAAAAGCTGCATCTTTTTGCTCCCAGGCAAAGTCCCCTGTGAAGTTGGTAGGTTTGGACTTTTTTCCTGTTTCTCTTGGCTTCAATCTATGCAGCTGTTACAACTTCTTTAGCGCTGGGCAAAGTAAAGCTCCAAGTTAAACCTGGGTGTGCTTCTTTATTCCTTCCTAGTAAATCTATTTCTTTTAAGTTTTTCTCTGGATATTGATTGCTGGTAATTTAATGTGTCTCAAATGTGAAAAGCTGTTAGGACAGTTTCACGTGCTATTGCAGTCTTTTATTTCCCCATTCACAGACAAAAATGGAAGATTTTCCTTGCTGGAAACTGTAAAATATAATTCAGCTAGCATCACCCCTCTCAGTAGCCGGATGCTGTAACTTCCAGCAGCTGGACCATTATTTTAAAATAGCCCAGTCTGTAATTATTTGACCTGTTCTTTCTTACACTTCTATAAAAGAATTAGCCCAATTAAATGGATCTTTAGGTAGCTGAGCCAAAATTTGGCAAAGGATGTGATGAACTATTTTGAACCCTGCACCTAAAACCAAGCCTGTGCTTAGGTGAGAAATGGAGAAACGCTTGGGATCCTCAGGATTCCTGCCAGTCACATCACAGGATCACTTTTGTGAGCTGACTAGGGTCTGCCTGTAACGTGGATAGAAATGAAGTGACCCTATTTTCTACCTTTCTGCTCACCCCTGATGCCAGTCCTGTCCCTGCCAGCCTTCACTTGGTTAAGGAAAGCAAAACTATCAGTCCTCTTGCTGTCTGCTCCTTCTCCATTCTCCATCTTGCCTTGAGCTCACCCTGCTTCAGGTGTTCTTTCAGGCAAGGTCTCCATGCTGCTGTGCAGAGTGAGATGAAGACCGCTGTAGGTCCATGGACAATACCCACTAGTTTTCCCTGGCTCCCGTTGTAAATTAATAGCCTCTTTCTGCTGCCAGCCAGTGTGACTCTAGAAATACCCAATGTGGTGATTAAAACATAGGCGCTCTCATTAGAGGGTGGGAAGCAAGTTACAGAAGGAAAGTAAGATCTTATTTGTATTTGATATGCCTTGAGAAGTCTGTACTGCATTATGTACACAGTTGAAAGAATGTTTTTAAGATCGTAAAGTCAGGTGCGCCTGACTCCAGAAGTGTTAAATTTACAGTTACTCACACACCCTTTGCTTGGTGCTATGGGGGGGACCTTTCCCCATATGTTGTGATTTTTTTATCAGCAGCATCCCCAGCCTGCCTTCCAGAGTCCCTGCCTCCCAGAGAATCCCTGCTTCCCCCTCCCCAGCATTAGCTCACCTCTCCTGGTGTTTGACCAACAGGGGCTCCAGGCTTTGCCTGTGTCAGTGCTTGACTGCTCTCCTGGTTGGGATGAGAGGAACAAATTGAGTGACAAATTACAGGTTGGGTGAGATGAAATGTTCCCAAATTGTTTGTTGCTCTGGTTTATTAATAGCAAACCTAATTTGTCTTTTCTGTAGATCAGGGGAATTGGATACAGTGATGTTCTAGCAGATAACCCTTGCCTGTCTGCAAAAAGGGGTATGTGGCACCCCATGCAGATGCCACCTCAGTCCATGAGGTTTTCCCTGCTGCCTTTGGTGAGGAGACTGGCACTGCTTTCCTTCAGCTGGCTTTCGGCTCAAGTACTGTAGGGAGAAGTGAAAGATCAGGATGTGCCACACAAAGCAAAAGTGTGATTTATTCTCTAGTTAGTTGATATTGATATGAAATTATCAAGTCCATTTTTAGTGAAAGCCAAAAGCTGGCATGGTTTTAGTCCAGCTAAATTCATATATATGGTTCCACAGAAACACAACAAAGCACTACAGTGATAGTTACAGACATCTAGGATAAAGGAGAATTTATGGGTGTGGGGCTTTTTTCAATGGAAAGCAAGGGACATTTTGAAAGAAGGGGGAAGAGGGAAGACCTTAAGAAAAAAAAAAAACCCAACACAAATGATCCAACATTCCATATGCAGAGAAAACAATTTCCATGCCTCTTATCAAAAATGTGTTAAATCAGCTAACATTGATATAACTTCAAGCAATTAGGAGCACGCTAATAATGATATGAGTCTTCAGCTGTAAATAATTACGCTGCCTTAAGGCTATGCTTTAATTTTTGGCTTGCTGTATCTATAAACAATAATCAAACTGCAAAGCAAGTTGTGTTGTTTTTGTTCACAATTTGTGAAATGATTTCTGTACCCTACAGTGATGCTGATGGCTATTTTGACCTTCAGGAACTCCGGCCTGTGAGGCTAAGAGCTAATGTGTACTTCCATCGATCTGAGTTACAGGCACACAGCAGGTTCCTGTGCCTGTTCTTCACAAGTACAAAAGCTGCTATCGTCAATCAGTGTGTGTTGTGAAAAGGGGGCTTGCTGCTGAGACTCAATAAATAGGGACATTAGGAGGAAATGTTATAATTGCCGCTACCCACATCTTGTTAATGAGTAATGTACAGTTAGACTCCATGCAATTGCAGCTAAACTGTTTATACAATTTATTCTTACGTTGCAACTAACATTTAACATAATGAAGTATCATAATTGCAGCCATTAAAGTCAAGATTAAGATTTGTTTAATTAGAATTAAGAAAATGTAGAATAGACTTTGAAAATGTAAGGTTTACTGGGTAGAATCTGCAGCATGTAGGGAAATGCAGAGAATGGGTATTAAAGAGCTTTGTTTGTAGAAAAACTGTGCCGATGGGGCGTGATTCCTCTGTCACTTATCCCCATGTCTGGAGCAGCTCTATTGCAAAACGAACAGTGCACTGATGCAGGTGTAAAAATGAAAACACAGCCTGGCCTTGAGTTCTGATTCTGATTTTTAAATCCTCAGATCAAACGTAAAAACATATTTATTTTGAAAGCAATGTGCATGCCTGCCTTCCTATTTCAGGGTTAAATCACACCACCCAAATGCAGAGCCTCTGTTTTCTCCCTGATGTAAACCTGAAGTAAGTTTGCCATTAATGGGGAATTAGGAAGAGAATGACTCCTTACACAAGATACAGATTTGTCCTGTATATATAGTGTTTTAGGAATAAAGTAAGTGTAAGTGCTTTCAGCTGTTTTAAAGCGCTCTGCAAACACACAGTCAGATTGATACAAGCACTAGTATTTGGGGGGTAACGTAGAAAACTGAGACTAGACCCCTGGAATAGCAACTGCATGAGATATTTGTGTAAAATTACAACCAGTTTTTTTGAAGTGTAACAGCATTCAGAGATGGCAGAAATATATTAAGGCTTATAAATAGAAGAAAACCCCATGTCAGACTTCTGATGGAATAGAGTAAACAATACACTGGAAAAGTCATGTTGGTTTTGATGCAGCTCTATGAGCTGGGAAGGGCAGCTGGGTGGGATGTCTCTCTCCCAGGCCTGGTATGTCCAGAGGAAACACCACCACTACCATCAATAACCTCATCCCTATTTAGAGAAAAGTGTTTTCCCATATAGAGATGCAAATAATGCTATGGTTGTGGTTTGGCTGAGAAGTAAGTGTCAATAACAGAACCTGTGCCTTGAAAAAAATCAGAACAATTTAAAAACATTATTGGCAAAATGTTTGCTTTACTTTCACATCGTGATTTTGAATTTTTTTTCCTTTATTTTGAGGTGAAGGGACAGGGGCTGACCAGATTTGGCATGGGCTGGTTAATTTGGCAGGGAATGGCTAATTGTTTTGGGATGCTGTGAATTCTCTTGCGAATAGAATTTTGTACAGATCATAATTGGTCAAGATATCCTCAGGAATAACATGGGTTTTTTTATTCTTTTCATCAGTTCTAGAAACTTATAAGAAATATATATTTGTGTTACTTTCAGGCTGGATTTTCAACTTGCTGAGTAAATGTATGGCTGTAAAGATTTTTATAATGGCATATTAAGGAACTCACTGATCCTAAATGCTGTAGTCAAACTTGATAATTGACGCAGAGAATAATTATAGATGACAAACAGAAACAAAGGCCAATTAGGATGATTACTGCTGTAGTGTCATATCAAATGAAGTTTTTACCATTCTCGTTTTCTCTGGAATAAATCACAACATAAACCTGTTGGTCAACATTTTGAAAAAATGAACTGAGCAGCTGTGAACACTGGTATGATGATAAGGTTACTGGCAAACTCAGTGCTGGTTATCCAAGGTTTAGAAGCCTGTTGATTCCTTTCAGAAGGATCTCTATAAATATGGAATAAAATAAAATCTTGGGGAAGAACCCTCGTACTTTAAGATAAGAGATATATTCAAGTCTATCTGCTGTAGCTTGCAAGACCTAGTGAGCTGTGCAGTTGTGTGAGTATTCTTGGCTTGCTTTCGAACAAAATGGGAGCTCTGTGATAGCATTTTTAAAGGCTGCTTTTCCAAAATAACTTGAAACCTGGCTAGCTGAAACATGGTAGTGTCGTTCCCACACAATGATGCATGCACAGGTAACATGCATGTCCCCAGCAGCGTGACTTGCTACTGGAATGATTTGGTTTTGAAAGCTAAGGACCATTTATAGTCCTGTTGCCTGAATTTTTGAAGGTGGACCAAAATGCTTCCATGGTTCGTTATAGATCGCTTTCACCTTGCGATCTACTGCTGATTACCTTTCCTATCTGGAAGGGCTGATCATAAACAGGCTTTGAAGACAACCCACCCTCTCTCCATTGTCTGTTATTTAACCTGACCTCCTCTTTCTACCCCAAATCCTATTCCATACGTTTAGCAGAGCTTGTGGCCTGGGGTACCAGGTGTGCCACCCTCTCATGCTTCTCCTGGCTGTCATGCAAATATCCAGTGGGAAGCCTAAAACTTAGGGTTCCCTGAAAGGGGGCTTGAAGGGGCCATCTGAGTTATCAAATGAGGCATTGGAATCACAGGCAGCACATGACTAATCCAGAGAAAAATGCCTTTCCCAGGTGCCTAGTAAGTATGGAGTCCTGAGATGCTATGCCATGCTCACCTTGAAAGCTATAAAGATGGGTAAGATGCGCTATTATGGAGGGCTTCTCACCAGTGTCCTAGGTCCCTGCGATAGCAGGGGATTTCCTAAGGTAGGTTATCCATCCTGGTGGTTGTAGGCAGAGACAAAAAATACCTCACAAGTCGTCATCAAATAGACCTGAGGGAATTTCTTACCTGACTCTAAGTTTGGTGATAAGGTGAGTCCTGTGTGAGCAGGACACACCAGGCAGTCACCCTGGAGATTTTCAATAGCACGTGGGGTACCAGTCCACCTTGTTTCCAGCTGTGAAATCTTTTTTCTTCTTCCTCCTTGAAAATAAGGCTAGGCATGAAAGGAGAGGGGAGGGGGGAGTAAAAACTGTCTTTGCCCTCTCATTTGTTTGCAGCTGACAAGGGTAGTTTTTCTCTAGAGTGCTCCAGATTCCCGATTTAAAAAAAATAAAAATTGTTATGGAATTTAAAGCAGACATTGTAGAGGTGAAATAGACACTTTAAATGATATTTTTTATATATCAACATGTATTCAGCATCTACCTGCTTGCCCTTCAGAGAGGATCCTTGCCTGGGTAGAGCAGATTTGTTGCGTTTTACTCAGCACAGGCCTTAACCAGGATTTACTTCTTAGTTCCGTTGGATGTGTTTCTATGGGTTAAAAACCCCACGAAAATAATAAGCCCCATGCAAATTGTATATCCATTAAAGCTATTGTGCCCGAGTAGGGAGCACAAAGGGTTTCCAGCCGGGTGCCACCCCACTGAGCTGTGCTGCTGCAGCTCCCTTTGTCCCTGGCGCCTGGGATGCCGGTGTCCTCAGCTGACTCCAGCTGGAACGGGCAAACCAGCACTTGGCAGGTCTTCACATCCCACTGCAGGGCTGTGCCCTCGGCCAGAAGGGGATGAGCAAAAATTAACTACCCCCCCTCCGCCCCCTCCGCAGACAGACCTCTGTAGGCACCCTATGAAATTAGGGTGTGTGACCCCGTCACACCCTCTGAAATCATTCCTGTCTTCTCTATCTCATTAAAAAAGCAGTTTTCCTTTTGCTAAGCTTGGCTGGCTGGTAAAAGAAAATTGGAGCACAAAAATATTTGTGTCTCTGCAGCAGGAGGGAAGAACTACACCCTGTTACAGTGGGTCTCCGTAGCCAGAAGTCCAACGATAACTACTGCAGAGGAGCAATTTTAGTCCTTCCCAATGATTACAGGTTTATAGTTCCATAATTATTTAATGCTTGTTAGATATATCTATTTAAGTATGCTTCTTCGGATGCAAGATCTCTTGCTAAGCTAATTTGGAGTGACTCCCTGCCAAATCAATATCAGTCTTCTGGCAAATATTATTAAATATTTGTTTGATACCTATTTACAAGTAGGAAAATAATTTTGCTGCCAAGGGATTGTAAATGTGTGAAAACCCCCTCTGACAGCTTACTTCACTCACTGTCTACAAGCTGGCGTCTGTATGCCAAAGTTGGAAGACTAAGATGAAGAACATAATTAAGGAAACATATGAAGGCTAGCGCAGGGTTTGAGATTAATTAGCTGCGCGTCAATAATCTCATCAATATCCGATTAACAAATGACACATTGCCCAATGAAACATATTGATTCATTCACACTCCACACTGTTAATAAATTGAAGCTGCTTTGCTAAATGAGAAAGCTGACAAAATAATAGCTTCCTAATACTTCTCTAGTATTGTGATAAAAACATAAAATTAGCCCAAAGTATGCTTAATTTAGCAGCACTGTCACTGCACTTATGAAGCTTATTAGCACAATAGTGAGGAAGATTTTTTTTTTAATAGCCTAATTGTTAGAATGGGTACATTGATACATGGATGCACACAAAAGTAGAAAGGGAAATGTTATCTGTTTGTTTGGAACAGAGTTCTTGGGTAAATGTGTTTTGGCAGGAGTGACATGAACCTTTTGTATAATGCTGGGACTGGAGTTTTAATGAGTATTTCTTGTTAAATATGATAAAATATTAGTGTCTAAGACTAGTGTCCAAAATGCAATTATTTTTTGTCACTGGGATTTTTTTCCCATTCATTTAAGTAGAAGTGGTATCAGTATTTTGTCTTGTGATGACTAGATTAAAAAAATTATCATTTTTGATGAGGAAAACTCAGAAAAGTTGGTGAAGAAAGCAGGTGTTGGAAGTAAAGGAGTCCTGTTCTCCCTCCTATGCATTGGGATACCCAGTCTGCTCCTATGAAAGTGCTTCATAAAAATGTGAAAAATGTCTGCAGACAAAATGTGCTATTTAATTGTCTTATTAAACTGTCAAAAGCATTCAAAACTACAGAAAACTCCAGCAGCGTAAACCACTAAGTGTGTGTTTGCTATGGGACTAATATCAGGTCATTGGTTTATTACGGTATTTGAAGGAATACCGTAATGGGGCTACTGCAGTAGCTGCTCGTACCGGCTGCGTTAATACTTTAGCAAAGTGTGTGTAAGAGGGGTGCAGAAGCTACTGCAGCTGGCAAGGTGAGGATGTGGGTTTGTTCTGCACAGCAAGGGGAAAAAGCCTTTCTTGTGGTTTTGTGGAAGGGGATGCTCTTGTCCATGAGCTGCAATTCAGCACCCTGGTAGGAGTGCTGGTTTGTTTTTTTTGTGGTTGGTGGGGTTTTTTGGTGTGTGTTGGGTTTTGTGTGTGTCTGTCTTGTCTTGTCTTGTCTTTTTTTTTTTTTTTTTTTTTAGTTGTAGAACTCTTCCAACCAGGTGAGGAAAACCCTCCAGATGACTTTCTTCCCTCCCTCATCCCCCAGCCACAGCACCTCTTGCTCCTTTGGTCTGAACCTGCATTGCTACAACAGAGCAGCCGTGTTCCAGCTAGCTCTAGCTGCTCTGCTGTTTTGCAGCATCCCACTGGCGCTCTTTGCTGTCACCCACTGAGACCCACGGGGCTGTGACAACCTAGAGGGACCACCAGCCCCCTTGCTGGCGGGTGCCACATGGCAGGGGTGGGTGGCAGGTGTGAGGGGGGGCCCCATGGTGCCTGGGGCAGTGAGATGTGGGGTGGCAGCTGTGCTGGCTCACTGCCCACCAGCTCCTGTGGCTTGGTGGGGAGCAGCTGCTGCCACCTCAGCCTGCTGCTGCAACCCCTGGTCCCCCTGGAGTGGGATGCGGGGTCAGGCTGGGAAGAGGATCCCTCACCTGCCTGGTACCGACTCGTACCCTGTGCTGACGGCAGAGCCGCAGTGTGTGTGGACCACACGTGCCTCTCCAGCTGGCCACCACAACCAGGATGGTTTTGCTGTTAAGGGCTGAGTTTAGCAGGTGGCTTACCTGTGTGCATCTGAACACAACGTTTTGGACAGTAGTCAAAGTATCTCAAAGTTCTGGGATCCAGACTATTTTGATTTATCTCTACGTATGTATGCATATATACACAACACATACATACATAAAATCTTGTCTCAGACTCACCAGGAGGAAAAAAGTGATCTCTTTAAACTTTCAGGTTATCTAGACTGTGTTCTAGGAAATTCGGAAGGTTTGGAATCTGGAGGCAAAACCATTTGTTTTATTTTTAATAATTACAGTACTCTTGTGAGGCTTTTATGAGTCATTGTTATGCATTCAAAAAACCTTAACTCTTGGACCTCACAAAAAGAAATAATTATGACTGTGACTAGAAATTAGTGATCAAAAAATATCTTTTTAAGTATTTGATCTCATTGCCCCATTGTTGAGGATTGCTCCCCCACAGTGTGAACTACTATTTCTAGCCCAATTTTAAATGAACTGGCTAATGTTTGGTCCATCTGTAGCTTGCTCTTAACTAACTGTCATTAACTTTTTAGGGATCCATGATATGCTGAATAACTTGGAGCAACTAATGATTTTATTACCAATCTTAATATTTAGAGTTCCCTGTGGAGTCGTGTATGGTTCTTAATGAAACCATTATTTACAGGATTAAAATCTTTTGGCAAATTCCTTTCCTTCTGACTGCACTGAGATTAACACACGTTTGCATTCCAGCCTGGGATGAAAAACGGGCTTTATGTGAGGTGTAACACTTCAGTCTGGTTTCTTTAAATGAATTGTCTCTAAAATGTCAACAATCAAAAACACATTTACAAACTCCTCCAGGTCAATTTAGGATAGCCTGCTATTGCAAACTATTATTGTTTGATTTGCTTCTGTGTTGTCTTAAGGCCTGCTCTTGTAACAATCAATTATTTGAATGTAGCAGTACTTGGGTACTTCTCCCAAAAATAGGGATGTTTTGCCTCTGCACTTTTGTAATAGTAAAAGGTTGTCCCTGTCACGAAGGATGTCCTTGAAACCAATCTTGTCGAGTCTTGGGTTATACAACTGGGAACACTAAGGGCATTATCTGAAATACATATATGAATAGATGCTTACTTATAGGAAAATACAAATTAATTTCTCATTGGGTCTCTGGCTGTGTTTTTGGTCTGCAGCACAGTCACTAGGTAAGACTTCCATTTGGTGCAAATTTGGTTTCAGATGAGATTTTTGACACCAGTTGGTATAATATCAGCTAAACTTGTACCATGTTTCTTGTACACCCGCTTTTCTAAAAGTTAACCCAACAATACCCTCTTTCCAGAGACATCCTGTTTTCTGAGGCACTTATGAACTAAAAAGCAGTGATCTAAGTTTTGTCTTGACACCTTCAGGCTTGAAAGAGCATCCTGGAGAGTTCTCTCATGAGTAATTCATTGCCATGTGATGTGTGAATGTACACAGCTATGTGTCCTACCTCACTCAGAAGTCAGTGGAGACCATCTGCAGCTTCCACAGAAGTAATTGAAAGTTTCAGCTCTTCCTGCTGTCTCATGATGTCGATGCTTTGCATGCTTTGACTAGATACAAATCACAGTAATATCTCCCTCCATCACATAGATGAGCAGTAGCCAGGAATAGTAACTTCTCTAAGGGGCACATGTCCACCAGATATCATGAATGGACTCCAGAGCAGTTCAGTCAATAGCATAGCTCCTGACAATAGCAGCAATATTTCAAAAGCAGTTAACAAGGGCAAGGATACATGTCTGCCTCCAGGGAATGATCCTTAGAAACCAGCAGAAGGAAAACCTAATTGGAAGTGTCAAAAAAGGAGGGGGAAAAAAAATAAAAAATCCATTGCTATTAGACCTACAGCATACTAAGACCTGAAGGAAAACTAAGTAAAGCTTGTGAACTTTAGCTAGTGACTGGAGCTTTCTGTCATTTACCTGACAGTCTCTCAATGAAGCTGGTCTTGTGACAAAAATGGGGAGCTAGTGGGTGTTTTCTCATGCAATTCCTCATTCCTCCTCTTATCTGTTCTAGTTACAGTGTATTTGAATGGTTTTATAGTCTTTCTCCAAACCCAGCCATGTGTCTAGAAATCATCTTAATTTTCCTGGTTTAGGTAGCCTACTGGGAGAAGTGTGCTCTGTCCCCTTCTTTGATCTGGGCTTGTGTGGACCAACTCCTCCCACTCATTCCATCTTCACTTTAAAAAGTACTAAAGACAGAAGTGAGCATTCAAGAAAATCAAATTAGCCCCATGCTCAGCACTGCTCCCTGGTTTCTCATCATGCAAAGGTGCTAAGAGTGACTGGCATCTCCAAAATTTTTCCTCAGTGTGTTTTTCCAATCTTAGGGAATCCCTGAGCAAGCGATGATGTCTGTGTGTTCATGGGCTTTGCTGGGCTTCTCTTCCAGGAAAGATTCTGCCTGGTTTTAAGCCTGTGTAAGCTCCACAACATCTTGTGACAGAGAGTACTTAACTATGCAACATGTAGGAAGTGTACTCATCTTTATTTCAAACCTACTACTTGTTAATTTCATTGGATGACCAGTAGTTCTGGCAGTAGAGGAGACAGTGAGCAATGCTGTTTTCTCCAAGCCGCTTGCTGTTTTATAGATCTCTGTCAGATGCTCCCTCTGATCTGTTTTGCAGGCGAAGAATTCCAGACTATTTAATTGTTTCTTAGACAGAAAGCATTCAATATCTTTGATCTTCTTTCTTGCCTTCGTATGTACCTTTTCCAGTTTTATTATATCTGTAGCTGTGCTCATGTTTACTATTCTAACCATGCATCAGAGGCTGATTTGACATCGCAGTGACTATTGTCCCTGTAGTCGCTGGCAGTGTTAGAGTGCCTAATCACCGTCTCTGCTATACAGTCTGTGGCCCAGCGACTCACCTATGTTGTATCCAGCCTGGTTTTGTAATTCAGCTAGACAGAGAGTCCTTTGCATTTCTACTACAGTTGTAACTTTGGTTTGATATTTGCTATCATCTTAAATTTTCACCTGGATCTGTCAGTTTTGCTTGAGGTTGGATGGTCTGGTGAGTCCTGTTTTAGTCTTTGAAACTTTAGCTCATTAATTCAGACCAAAATTTTGAGGGCAGTATTTGGTTAAAAAATAATAATAATAAAAAAATCTTAAGCTGCTGTTCTTTTGGGAAAAGACTTTTATAAAAAAGAGAGCTAAAATAATTTTGTTGTCCTTTTCTTTCCTCAAAGGTGGTGAAAAAGATCTTGAAGGTTGTTCTGAGATGAAGAAAATCGAGCAGCATCAAGAAAAAATTTTAGAGACTTTTCCTTACTAGTTGGATGTAGATTATTGTACTTTTTTTCTACTTCTTGTTTAAAAATAGAGGGCTCAGAGCTTCTGTGAGAGGGCTTAGAGCTGGTACATGGTAACTGATGGGCTTGGTCCCCTGTGGTGACACGTCCAGGACTTTGCCCTGTGCAGAAGGACCTTACTGAGTTCTGTATGAGACATCAGGGTGCTGGATGTGTGGCACTCCTTCTTCTTCCTTCTGAACCCACTTTTAGGCATTCCAGAATTCCGGGCACAGACAACTCCCTGGTTCCTCGCTGTTAATAACTGTAGCTTCAGCTGTACTGTCTGCATGGTTGAAGGCTTCCTTTGGGTCCTGGTCAAGTCACAGCTTTTAGGCTTCATGCCGGGGTCTCAGCAGCCCCAGCGGTGCAGGGTTCGTCCTCACGGCATGCGTGTTGTCTTAAAGACCTGCTAGTTCTCAAGTCAACCAGAAGGAAAAGATCCCTTGTATGCCACATCCAACCTGAGTGTCAGGTGGGAAGAGAATGTGTGATGATGCTCTGTCCCTACAGGTTTCAAAGTCTTCTCTAGGGAAAGTTCTTCATTATAGCTCTATATCTTCCTGCACTGTAAGACCAAGTTTTGGGGATTTTGCTTTCCCTTTGCCTTCCATCAGGGAGCATCATAAGGGTGGTGGTGTGTTGCATGAGGGTTGAAGGTTGTGGAAGAGAGACAGAATGTGCTGTCGTGGTACCAGTGAATCCTGTGCCTCACTTAGTGTGGGGGTTCCCTTGCTTTTCATTTTTTTTTGGCAGGAGAGCAGGGTGAAGTCATGTGGGATACCTTTTCACAGTGTGAGAAGTTACTGATGTTGACAGCCATTGTTTTGTTTCCTGATGCTGGGCAGTAAGAGGTGGGGATGTGTCCTGGTTTCAGCTGGGATAGCGTTAAGTTTCTTCTTAGTAGCTGGTGCAGTGCTGTGTTTTGGATTTGGTGTGAGAACAGTGTTGGTTTTGGTTGTTGCTGGGTGATGTTTATGATAAGTCAAGGACCTTTCAGTTTCTCGGGCCCTGCCAGCCAGAGGGCTGGAGTGGCACATGAAAACTGGGCGGGGACACAGCCAGGACAGCTGACCTGAACTAGCCAAAGCGATATTCCATACCATATGACGTCATGCTGAGTATATAAGCTGGGGAAGAAGAAGGAAGGAGGGGACATTTGGTGTGATGGCATTTGTCTTCCTAAGTCACTGTTAGGCATGATGGAGCCCGGCTTCCCTGGGGATGGCTGAACACCCACCTGCTGATGGGCAGTGGTGAATTAATTTCTTTGTTTTGCTTTGCTTGTGTGCACGGCTTCTGCTTTGACTATTAAACTGTCCTCATCTCATCCTACGAGTTTTCTCATTTTTACTCTTCTGACCCTCTCCTCCATCCCGCTTTGGGGAGGAGTGAGCGAGTGGCTGCATGGGGCTTGGTTACTGGCCGGGGCTGGACCATGACAGGATGGAAGAGCCAGTTCTGTGTTTAGAGCTCCATGAATCTGTGCTGAAGGGTCTTTGCTGTGCCTCAGGTGTTGTGCTTGTCTCTGTTCTCCATCTGCACTATGGGGTCAGGAAACCTTTGCAGCCCCACCCCCTCGTTCTTTTTTAATTCGGTTAGAAGTATTTTGAGCAATGATTCTCTCTTCCAAAGGGTTGTGCCCAAAGCTTCCTGGCACGGGCACTAACACTTCTGGCACCTCTGAGCAGGCTGGTTAGATACATACACAATAACACTTGAGTTAACCTAAAGCTAATAGGGTGAGCCATAGAATTTGGGGGTTTCCTTCATGTAAACTCCGGCTTTTGTGCTATACAGCCTTTCATTAGTGGGTGGTAACTCACTGAAACGGCAATTCTTAGAATTAGACACTCAAAACAAAAGACTCGTTTTTAAATAACCAAATCCAGCAATCACAAAGAATGTAGCTTTTGAAAAATTGTCTTGTTTCCTTGAATCACATTTTCCTCCTAGTCCTCATCCTTTTATTGATGACAGATAGAAAAGGCTGTTGCTTGTGTTAGTTGTAAACTTGGCTTTGTCGGAGCCCTTTCCTCCATCTGTCATTGCATAACTGTATGTTCCCAGGTTTGTAGCTCTAATGTGTTTTTGCTGTTTTGTGTACAGTACGTTACAAGTTATAAAAGCTTGAGTAAATAATTCATGTAAAAACCTTTGTAAATATTGTCAAACTGTGGAATAAATGATTTACTAAGAGGTCTCTTGGCTCAGCCTAGCAGCTTTATTACTGTAACTTGTTTTGTAAACAACCTCCTCCCCCCCCCCCCCGTATTTTTTCCATCAAGTGACTTTGTGTAAATTCTATTGCTAAGCACTACTTAGATGCATTTCAATCACCATAAATAATGCAATATCAGCACTTTAACCACCTGGAGACTCCATTCAAAAGTCAACCAAAGGTGTAGTTTGTGCGAGACCCTTAAGGGAACATATTTTCAATGCGTGTAGAGCAGTGTACTTCCCACTGTTTTGATAGCTCATTGCATTTGCCGGAGATGGCTCCCTCTCAGCTGAAAGACAGTTTTCTGGTAGACCCCGCGTTTGCAGAGAGCTGGTACCTGTGCTTCGTTTCATGTCCTGTGGATGTTCTGCATATATGGGAATAGATCAGGACCTAGGGTTATGAGAGGTGGTCCTGAAAAACACTTGATTTTCCTTCTAAATGTTTAAATAAAGTTTTGTCTGAGTGGTTGGGTGAGAAGTAATCAGAAACATTTGTGTAAATGAATGACTTTGCTTTGATGTATTCATGAGCCCCTTGTTAGCCTTCTTGAAAACACAACTGAAAATGAAATGTTTCTTCAGTAATGTTAGTGGAATGGAAATATGTAGATGAGAGAATGTGTTACATCTGAGTCCTTATGGGCAGGCATAACTGAGTGGCTACGTGTGCTTGTTCTGAGTTTGTTCTGTGAATACAGACACACTTGGCAGGTAGCAAACCATCGCTGAACTGTGGTGATTGTGACACGGGAAGCTCTGGACTATTCATGCTGTCATATTGACTCAAAATTTGAGCGAACGCTTGAGTCCCGAAGTCTCTGAATATTTGTATTGGTTACACACTGGTTTTCATGCTGGCTCCAGTACAGAGCGAGCAAACTTATTTTCCAGGCAGGAGGACACAGGCATCGCTGGAGAGAGCACTTCAAAGTGGACTTGTACTGCTGCAGGTAGGATAAACACAATCTGCCTTGGGTGTGCTGGCTCTGCAGATTCAAACAAAGGAGAGCACGGCTGTTGGGTGAGATGGATACAGCCAGCTCACCTTCTGCTCGAGGGAGACAATTGTTCTCTTCATGTAGGTGATGCAATGGTTGCAGAATAGGGTTTGCAAGTGTAAGGATGGGGGGAAGCTGGAGGACATGGGATCAGTCTTACAGTGATCCCAGGAGCTGATGGTGTCTCCAGGAAGTAGAGCAAACAGATTATGATGGCCATGCCAACTCACCTCCTCACTGCTAACTCCACCTCCCTTTGCTCTTAAGCTCTGTGGAAATGGACTATTCACTAAAGCGCCCCATGCACAGAGAGCTCCTCTTTGTCTCTCTTGACCAGTTTTCTGTGTAGTAGGTATAACCAATCCAGCATAAACAAACAGGACTTCTTCAGACAGGTCACCTCAAAGGCAGACGTCTTCAGACATTCCACTTATGGAAATGATGTTATCAGAGTCAACTGCCGTGAAGCGACTTCATGCTAGGTGGGTCTGAGCAGCTTTGGACAGGCACTTCCAAAGATGTCTGAGACTCTGAGAATGGTGAAAATGGTTTGTGAGCTTCACAATATTATGTCTGATAGCAAAGCTATCCAGAAATAATGAAGTACTGTTTTCTGATTGTAGAGATGGCATTTTTTACCTGATCTTAGGAAACGAGTTGGCCATCTTTTGGTGACTTATCTGGGTTCAGGATCTAAGGAGCAGGGCAACCAAGCTGCCTCTGCCTTGAGAACTAAAAGTAGACTTCAAGAAAGAAATCTCTTGGAAAACTTGGCAATGGATATTGGGTATTTCTGCATGTTTGATGTAGTGAAGAAACAACTTCCTCCCTCTGGCTTTTTAACCCTTATACAAAAAGGACGTCAGTGTCCAGCAATGAACATAACTGAGTGCGTGAGAAAGAAGAAGCTGATAATGGCAGCATTTTATCATGTAGAGTTGATGAAAGAAGAAATAATGGTGTGCCCTCTACGAGTTATTACTGGTACTTTCCATAAAAGTTAAGTAAATGAAATCTGAGGCTCAATTAAACAACATCTTGTCTTCTTGTGTGCCCAGGACAGTACATTGTTTGCTGTGAATAGACCACCCGAGGGCTGGTCATGTGTTTTGGTAGAAATCATAGTTTTGTCGAACAAAGCAAAAGACGTAATTATAGCCTTTTTATATTAAAAAAACTATTTTAATTATTATTGTGCATTTCCAATTAGAAATGTGTTAAACAGTTACCATCAGAAGTTTAAAAAGCATGAAAATAGCAAAATGTCAGAGAACTTGTTCTGTGAAAAGCTCATCCTGATTTGGCTCAGTAGCAACAGGAATTCCTACCTCCTCCCCTCTCCTCCTCTCCACCCCCCCTTTTTTTTTTATTTTTGCAAGTGGGGGTGGAGGTGAAGGGAGGCTGGCGGGTTTTATTTTCCTAGATGAGAAAATCTCAGAAGTCACACAGTTTGGCACAACAGAGTTGGCCACAAAATAAAAATGGCAAAACAGATATGGCGCTAGGACACGTATGTTCCTTGGATGTATGAAGTCTAGCTGGTGATGTTAAATACCTGTGAAATATAATAGATGGGTATAGGTTGAGAAGGGAGTATGTGCTGTTCTTATGGAGTATATGGGATTTTGCATGGTGAACAGTAGGAAGAAAAATAAATCTCTTAGAAAGATCACTTCATAGTCTCAGCAAGCGTAGATATGAGACCCCCTCCTTGACATTTCCTTTTCTTTTTGTGGTGTTCATGCACAGGTATCAGTTGTAGTTTGCAGATCCAAAGTGATTGTATCCAAAGATTTTGTTTCAGATGCTCTGAGGAAAACTTCTATTTATCTTTCATGTTAGTTACTTTAAAGCCTGCTCCTCTTCTGGTCGTGCATTTCCCATTAAACTCTCCTGTGAGTTACAGGTTAGACCTTGGAGGCTGCTCTCTGTTCTGCAATGCTCTGTGATACTCTGAGCTTCAGTGTAACCCACTTAACTGTGGAGTTACACTGTGTGCTGTCACGCTGATACTACTGTGCCCTGTGGTCACCCTTTGCTGTCAGGCGTCTGTGGAGACTGGAGAAGGAATGGTTTAAATTATACCTTGGTTTCCTGGATCTTCCCGATACTCCTTGGCTGCTGATGGGCTTGGCAACGTCACCTTTGCTGGTCTACTTCTCCTCGTTGTGTTGGTGGGGCTGGCTGCAGGTCCCTGATAGAAAGGGACTGGCCGGCACCTGTGCAACTCTGCTAACATCAGGACATACAACCCTTCTCAGTCCAGTGACCTCTGCATCCCATGGTTTGACTGAGAGACGCGTTTTGTACCTCTTTGCCATGAAATAGAAATTAATTCTGTATGGACGAGGAGAGATGGCTCTTAATTTGAACTTCTGTTGCGATTGTTTAAAAGCAAATTTATTGGCTTCTGCAGTGCACCTATAGCTGGTGCTTCTGTGAGGAGGAAAATATGGAGAAAACTCCATCACTTTGGTTGAAAAGATGATCTCTGTGCTTACCAACCATGCAAACTGAGGCACTGTATTATTTGGGTGCAATCCTCATTTCTCGGGGAAGTGCCATTACATATGTGACTAAGATGTGTACCACTGTCTCCTTCTGGACTTTTTTGTATTTTCTCTCAAACTGCTTTGTTTTTATATTGTTGTAGCATCTAAAGCCTCAGGCAGGGACCAGCAACCCAGCATGAGAAGGGCAGCACACAGAGCAACAAACATTCCCTAATCCCAAGCATTTACAGTCCGAGCGTTAGAAAAGAAGCGACACATGAATAAGGATCAAGAAAAGAACACGGGGAAAAACCTCTACAAAGTAGGTTTGGCACATCAGTGACCCGCTCTGGGACTAGACTTTTAACAAGCATTACAGCAATGCAAGTGTTAGTAATGTACTATTGCTATTATGTCTTTTCTGGATTGTACTTGTTTGCCAGGCTATTAAAATTTTCATCTTTAGGATGATGTGCTACGTGTATTTTTGGCTGACTGGTGAAAAAGGACATGGAAGCTTAAGGAAATACAGGACTAATCTGTGTCTTTTTTGAATTTTCCAAATATTTCTTTGGATTGAATAGGACCCTTAAATTTTGTGTGGGTGACCTTATGGGAAAGGAATTGCAAGTGAGCTGATTGCAGCAGTGTGTCACACACAGTTAAATCCTCTGGGCAAGACCTGCTGCCACAAATGCTGCTGGCCCTTATCTCCTCCCCTGCAGCAGGGAGCAAAGCTGCAGTGACAGAGCTGTGCCAGGCACCTTCTGCTGCAACCTTACAAAAGGTCAGTGAAATATAAAGAGAATCTAGAGCACCTACAGGGTGTGCAGTATCAGCAGGTGCTGGTAGGGGACTGAGGCAGAAAGTCAGACCTGTTTCCCTGAGGCACTTTCCCCCTTTTGGGAACCTAGAGGGAAAGTGCTGGTGGGAATGGGACATCCTTCCCTGTGCCTGTAAGCTGCTACAAGAAGACATGTTACGATGGAGGTGTGTTTCAGCGTTACACGACAGATAGGTATATACGTTGTAAAATTTAACCAGGGTTATAAATAATAGCTGGTGTTTTGTAACCCCAGTGACTCACCGTGTCTTTCCTAAGCAGAGAAAGTCACCGGAGCCACCTCCCGTGGCTGCCTGAAAGGCACACCTTTGCAGGTCCACCTGCTGCTCCTCACTTAACACTCGATAAAAATCTCCCCTCTTGCTCCTCTCTCCACTAACCAGGAGCCAAGAAACATCCTTCTGTCACTGCTGGTTCCATGTGCCGGGTGGACAGACGTTGCAGGAGGTTTTCATCATGCTGCTTATCAGCCATTTCTACTTTGTGACGCAAATATCTTCTCACTGTCAGCCCTCCTGGGAGAAATTACCTGTAATTAGCTGATTCTGTGTAGGTTATCCAGATACACTCTTTGATAACAGTGCTATCACTTTGGTTTCCCAAGTAGCAGTAATTAGTATTGAAGAGCAAAATAAAAGAGCTTTTAGACCCCATATTTAGACCCAGTTTCCCCCTCTTTTAGGCATGGAATGGTGGTTTAACACTATTTTCTTTACTGGGTTGTCAGACCCAGTTCTGGAGAAGAGTATCCATGGAGGAGCTGGAGAGGTTTCTGGTGCTGATGGATTTGCTCTGGCACCTGATGCGTGTGCCAGCAGCCATCTCATCAAGGGGACCTGGACGTCACTGTCACCATAGAGACAGCAACAAGGATTCGGTTTCAAAAGGTGAAGAGAAGCTGGAAATTAGGAAGGTAAGGCTGGGTCTGTCTCTCAACTCTCATGAAGGGTGTTAAAATGGTTCTGTATTTGAAAGGATGCCACAGCAGAGGGATGCTTTACTGTATATTTATACACGTGTAGATATGTGCATATGAATGCACCTATGTACATGCATATTTGATTGAAGTGTTTTGAATAGACTTGGATGCAACAGAACCCAACGGAGGTTTTTAAAAGACCTTGCTAGCATTCTGGTTGTGCTCCTCCAATTAATTTTTCTTTTACAGGTGGTGTAAAACAAGACTTGAGTTCTGTTTAAATTTTATTTTAAGAAGTCCTAAAATATTTGTTATTTCCACAATTCTCTGTTTTGTACAGAAGCTGAGTGAGCTGTGATGCATTGTAAATTAATATTGTTCACTTCTGCCCCTTGTCATGGTCTTCTGCAGTGCTTTAGCAATGATACACATCTAGAGCAATGGTGAATGTTGACAGGCAAGACAGAGATCAGCCATGAGTCATTGTGCAACCACATAGGACTTTCAAAGTCTGGGTTTATACTGGTCCAGAACAACTTGCAAATGATCTCTCTCTGCCCACTGTTATATCAGCAGATAAAACCACCCTTCCTGAAAGCTTACCCTGTCACTTGCAGATATAACCTCAGTGATGCATGGACCCGCTTAAAGCTTTGGATTGTGCACTTACAGTCCCTGGCAAGGTCCTGATCCTGCAAGCATGTTTCTAATACCTTGAAAGCAAATTAAAACTTCATAGGTATGGCTCTGAGGGGAGGGGAGTGGTGGCAAGGAAGAGTCCATCCAGCAAAGCCATATAAGCATTACTGCAGATGAACTATTAATGAGTAACACCATATAAGCACTACTGCGGAGAGGGTGGTAGAAAGCTTATAGAGACTGATAAAAGCCCTGTGATGCTGTGCAGGGCCGGATGCCACCAGAGTGGACGGGGCTGGATGAGTGTTTCTGATCTTGGGCCAGGGATGCTCAGCAGAGCCCTCGAGCTCCTCTTGTCTCTGCCCAGCCCGCCGCAGCTCCAGCGGGGAGTAGCCAGAACACAGCAGGTTCTTTAACCATGACACACTTCTTGCCTTGACAGCTGGAGGAAGTCTGGCATGGGAGCCAGATCTATTGGCTTTGTGTCAGCTCTGGGGTATCTTTCCTGTTTTGGGAATTCCCCGCTGGGGAGGTACCACTGCTGTTTGGAGCAGAGCTCAGATCTCAGCCCCTGGGGCTGTCCACTCTGGGAGAAGGTTTTGGCAAGGATAAGTGTTTTTTACTATTTCTAGGTCTCTCTGATTTTATAAATAACTAAGTGACGAGTAAAATTTTGGTATTTACCCTATGGCTGAATTTTCTGCAGGGATGTTTGCGTGTGTGTGTAATACCATTTGTATTTATTATTCCTACTGCTGTCGTCACTCACACGTTTTCTGCAAACACAGAACAAAAGGCAGCTCCCTTTGCAGTAAGCTTATGGTCCAGCTGCTGCATATAGACAGCAGAGGACACAGAGAGCGCCTGGGGGGCACAAGAAAACCCTGAGATAACATTGCTTGGGCTTCTGTTTTCAGACCTCTACAAACCATGATAATAAGTGTTTGCTTGATACTAGTAAGAGGTAACCAGGGTGTATGTGAAGAATGAATTCTCTATTTACATGCAGCTGGGGTTTGCATTTTTGGGGGTACCGTTGTTGGGACATGCAGCTAGCTGGCTGACTTACGTAACAAACTGCATTTTTAACTGATTTTATCTGATGAGTGCTGCAGGATCTTGCCTACCCAGATTTTAGTCATTCACTTTGACTTCTGTGTCAGGAACCTTCTGACCAAATTGATCTTTCCTATTGATATGAAAATCTGTGTTGGTGAACTTTCAGGTTTGACTCACTTTCTGGGATCAGCTATGTCTCAGTTTATGGCCCACTCTCTTCATTAATCATTTGATCATGCTTTTTAGAGAGAACAGAAACTGTGATTATGTTAGATTCAGAGTTCATCCAGTTCAGTTCCTTGTCTCCCATGGTGGTGGTCTCCAGCTGTTTCAGAGGAAAGAAAAAGAAATTCTGTATTAGGCAGGGATGAGATAGTCTGTCATTCTCTAGAAGCTCTAATAGAGACGTTATTTCAGTATTTCTTTAATTATTTTTAATAATTAAATGAGAACATTTTTAGCCATGCAATTATTCTATCTTTTCTGGGATCCTGTTAAATTGTTTGTTTTCATGACATCCTTTATCAAATGATTTCCCATTTTACCTTCTCCCTGAAAGTATTTCTTCTTAAATGTTGACTTCTCCCCTTCCACTTTGTTGAATGCCATCTGCCTTTTGAAGTACATGACAAGCAAACAGAGATCTTGTTGATGTGTAGCTCTGGGTTATCCAGCATTTTGCATGCTTGCTTGATGATTTCTTCAACAGACAAACCATTCTCTGAGAATTTGATTACCAATCGAGATTACCACAAAGCCAGATGTCAAGAGACAAGTTGGATACCAACATTATCTAGGGGATCTGATCTGAAAGATTTTACTGATACAGAAGCCGCTTCTGTGGGACAGCAGAAGCAGGAGGAGTGGACAGAGTGATAGGCTTGATGTCCAGCCTAAAGCCCTGCTCCTGGCATGTTCTATCAGTTGCTTCTCGACTAGAGGGGCTCTTTAGCCACTGCTCTGGTTGCTCACCCCCTACAATCTGCTCTTGCTACAGAAAGCACATGCTTTACCTGCTGGGGGGAGAATGGGAAACAACACCTATTCCAACAAGTGCCACCTTTTATTCCCCCTGTTGTTTGTTAGTGGTGTGGGTAATACAATTCCCCTGCTATATATAATTCCTCTCCTATAATGCTTCACACTTGATTGCCTTTGTGAAGTGGTCAAGACCTGCATCTGGAAATTATGCAGTTACAGCATTTTTTTTATTTCCTTACTACAGCAGGAATATTTATTTTTACCAGGTTTATGCCACAGTTTACCAGATGATACAAGAAGTAAAGCAACTTTAGCTATCTCCCTTAGAGTGTTATTCTGTGATATTCTCACTTCTTCATTAAGATTTCCTGAGATTTTCTTTGACTCAAGCTGTTAAGGTTGGCCACAGTTGTGGTTTTGTTTGGAGGATAAGAGAGTACATGTCTGAAATCATGCCATTGTGTTTGTTGGCGTGTAGATAATTTACCAGTTTGTGTTCAAAAGATAGGCAAAGGACAATGTGAAAATTGTGCTGGGTATGATTTCAGAATATAGAGCTGTTTACTCACTGTAAGCATCTTTGGTGATCGCAGCGATTACTGCCCTGGGTTAGATACCGCTTTCTTTTTACATACTTCCATGCACTAGGTTAGATGCTTGGGTTTTTCCAATTGCCTCTGAGTTAAATCTTTCAAGTGACCCTAAGATACTCACAAAGCCTGTTTATTTTCACCCACATTCATTCTGTAAGAGGATGAATGAGGCAAAATAACTGTTCTGAGTGCTCAGTGTTGTAGTTGAGGGTATATGATCCCTTTTTGTGAGAACCAGTGGACTTTGCGGGGGGTTTCTGACTGTGTGGAAACCCTGCTGTGCTGTTGATCTTTCCCTCAGACTGGGCCACAGCGAGGACAAATTTGCAGGCAATCCAGCCAGGATTTTTCCATGTCATCAAGGGGAAGGATGAGGAACTCTAAGCTCTGAACAGATGACTCAGTGCCACTGGTGCCGAGTTAGACCTATCGCTGTACCCATTGTAGAGGCACGCAGTCCACACCCAATTTCATCCTCTGCCCACACACGTGTGTCATCTATCTGTGCATGACTGAAATGCTCGTATCAGACACATCTACCTGCCAAAATTGTGGGAACTGTCCTAAAAGGTTATTATCTTTTTATAACTTTCCAAGTATTTCTCTCCTTTCTGAGCATTCTGTCACCTCTTTGGATCTGTATTATCTTCTAGCAGGTCCACCTGTGCGTATAGATCTGTATTGAAGAACAGTATTTGCAGAGCCATTTCTGAGTCATGTCAGGCTAAGGAAAACTAGTGGGAGGGACCCAGTAGCTAAAACAGTGTATGGAATAGAAATGGATCACCTTGCTTATTTTGGTTAAAAATATTGTCTCTTAGTGCCAAGTATTCCATTCAAAGATTAGTTTGGATTAGTGGAATTGATAAAGGCTTTTTATTTCCATGAATATCAAAGGATTAAAACGTGGGTGTATCTGGCATCCTATCCATATGTAACTCATGCTGGAATCGGTTTAATTCTATGAAACTTAGCACTATGAAATTCATTCACCCTCACCACACTGTGTAAAAGAGGCTGTGAATTCTTTCAGCTACTAAAAAGTCACAGGAAAAAGTGACTTTCCAATCTAAAGGTATGTGAACACACATTATTAAACCTTGAGATGTATTAGAGATGTGGCCTTCCAGGGCCTCGGTGAGGGCTTCAGTGTGTGCATGTGCACATCTCTGAGGTTAGGAACTCTAAGCAAGGTTCTTTGTGGTTTCTTAATTGTGTTTGGTTTTTGTTTTTTTTTTTTTTTTTGAAAGTGTAAGTCCTCAAGTCATCTTTCAGAGCAGATGAGATCTGGAGTTTCCTCAGGCAAAGTATAATGAGACACTGTCTCAAAGCAAAGGTGGAAGCTGAGGCATGGTTCATGAGAAGGTGGTTTCTAAGCCACCCTCACCAGAAGGGAAAGAGGAGACATGATATCCCAGCTGGGAAGGGTTGCTCTGGGCACTGCTGACAGACCAATTGCTAAACAGCCCGGAGCTGCAGGAAAGAGATTTCTCCTGTGGAGCTGAAGAAATAAGGGAATAGAAACAAAGAAAAATCACTTTCTCTATTCTCCTTTCCCATCAGAGGACTGGTAGATTAATGTCTTCTGAGGAAGGGATGTGTGGACGCACAGTAGAAGACCAAGGTTTAGAGCAGCTACCATGACATTTATCTTGGTTCACTTTCCTTTGACTGCCAGTCGCAAGAATTCCCGATGTGAACTGAAACCAGAAGATTTCACAGAGTCCTACTTCTGAAGCGAGTCATGGCTGAGTCACATCCTGCCTTACCTGACATTGCACAAATGATCCAGAGAAAATGGCGTGATGTGACTCCTCTGTAGTCATTTAAATGAGAAGGATGGTTGCTGGCATGCATTTCTCAACATGTGGTACAGCAAAATACTTTTCTGCAGAACTGTCAGCAAAGGCTGGTGCAGAACAAAGGAGGCACAGGCATTAATCTGGGATAATGATGGACAAGAGGTGGTGGGAGGAGCTGAGAAGATCTGAGTCTTGCAGCTTGTGACAATTCTTACTGGAAGGCCAGGAGCACAAGTCTGACGAGTTCCCAAATGAGTCTGAATTGTTTGGCTAGTGTTTAAGACGCAACTTACAGTATTAATGGCAGCAATACAAAGGAAAAGAGGAAGATCTTTATCAGTCATTTTTACTTCTGTTTTATTTAACTTTCATATAAAAATATTTAAATATAACTGTGTAAGCACATATCATGCTGTGTTGTTAGTACGTGAGTTAAGATACTGTTACATGGGAACAGGAACAAGTAGGAGCGAAACATTTGATTCCACAATGTCTACAAGTGACAAGTGGCATTTCTCAGGGGCTGGTATTGGGACTGGCACTGGTTAACATCTTTGTTGGCGACCTGGACAGTGGGCTTGAGTACACCCCCAGCAAGTTTGCTGACGACACCAAGCCGTGTGGTGCAGTCAACATGCTGGAGCCAGAGGGATGCCATCCAGAGGGACCTTGACAGGCTTGAGAGGTGGGCCTGTGCAAGCCTCACAAAGTTCAACAAGGGCAAGTGTAAAGGTCGCACGTGGGTTGGGGCAATCCCAAGCACAAATACAGGCTGGGCAGAGATTGGATTGAGAGCAGCCTTGAGGACAAAGACTTGGGGGTGTTGGTTGACAAGAAGCTCAACATGACCGGGCAATCTACATTTGCAGCCCAGAAAGCCAACCGTATCCTAGGCTGCATCTAAAGAAGCATGACCAGCAGGTCAAGGGAAGTGATTTCCCCCCTCTACTCTACTCACATGAGACCCCACCTAGAGTCCTGCATTCAGCTCTGGGACCCTAACATAAGAAGGACGTGAAGCTGTTGGAGCAAGTCCAGAGGTGGGCCATGAAGATGATCAGAGGCCTGGAGCACCTCTCCTATGAAGACAGGCTGAAGGAGTTGGGGTAGTTCAGCTTGGAGAAGAGAAGGTTCCAGGGAGAGCTTAGAGCAGCCTTCCAGCACCTAAAGGGGACATACAAGAAAGCTGGAGAGGGACTTTTTCCAAGGGCATGTAGTGATAGGACACTACATGGGGAATGGCTTTAAACTGGAAGAGGGTAAATTTAGGTTAGATACAAGGAAGACATTTACTGTGAGGGCGGTGAGGCAGTGGAACAGGTTGCCCAGAGGAGCTGTGGATGCCCCATCCCTGGCAGTGTTCAGGGCCAGGCTGGATGGGGCTTTGGGCAACATGCAAGATGTCCCTGCCCATAGCAGGGGGGTTGGGACTAGGTGATCTTTACAGCCCTTTCCAACCCAAACCATTCTATGGTTCTATGAAATGTAAACAGAAGTTTAGCTCAACATAGCGTGCAGCATTGGTTCGTGGGTTCAGACCTGAGACTATCGCTACCAACAGCCTGCAGTGTTCGGGCTTTGAAGTATGCTCTGTCCTTGGGTAACGATTGCTAGGAGAAACTGCATTTTAAAAAAAGTTAAAAGGCTTTCCCCACCACAAATCAGAGGCTTATCCACTGTAGGTATAGGATGACATAGCTCTACTAAAGTGTGGGTAACAGCTTGAAGAGTCTGAAGACCTGGCACAGGGTCATTGTTAACATGCACTGTTTTTTTTTTGCCCATCACCTACAAATGCTTCATATAAAACCAGGCAGATCTACTGCTAATAAAAAGCCCTATCTGCTAGGGTTTCACATGGCCTCCTTCTCCCATATCCATGATCATGGCAACCTGTTTCACACCCACACCCCATTTCCCAATTTCCTCTGTTGCCCTGTTCAAGTATCCTTGTGCTGTGTAAAAAGCAGCTGCTAGTGTTTAGTAACTTTCCGCACCTGTAGTGCTGTTGGTTTAGGACACTGCAGTAGATTTTCCTCACTTGGGCATGTTAAGATACAAACTTTGCCCCTGGGCTGAGTGCTGGAAAGTATTCAGTAGCACCATTTGCAGATGGTGTGAAGGAAGCTGCTCTCAAAGCATCTTGTCAGTGTCAAGGCTGAACATTCATGGTCCAAGCTGAAGCAAATTCTTTGACACCCTGATATGAAACCAGCCTGTTCCTGTTGTCTGTGTGCCAAAGGAAGCTGTTTGTTAGTTGATGAATAGGGTATGAAGTGTAAACTTCATGTTGAGACTCATGCAATTACCTCGCTTGTTCTCAGGAGAAGGAGGATTGTGTGTTCCTGGTCAGCTTGAACCCAGATGTCAGCATATAGGTTGAGATTTATTTTCAAAGAATGCCATACAAGCTTGTTCTTGGTTGAAACTGAAGCAAGGGTTGCATCTTGCTGAAACTCTCTAGGTTATTTCTCTTCTCATCCCAAACTTAACTTCTTAAAAAGCCTTTTCCCCTAGGAGAGGGAACCCCTGACCCCAATAGCTGTGCCTAGGTGCAGTGATGGCTGTGCATGGGACAGCTCAGCTCCTGTGTCAGGCTGATGGTGCTGGGGCAGAGCGCTGCATCCTTTCCTGCACTACCATGGCAGCTTCCCCTTCAGGGAATGGTTTTGGTGCAAGGATGCTTTCCCGGGGGCTATTCCAAAATCCAGACTCTGCTTCAGGCAGGCTGGACTTTAAGGGTTTGAAACAGATCCTCCGGTCTGGCCAGCTTGATGCAGCTTTTCTCGACTTGTATGCCCATGCTGGCCACCAATTTTTGTGGTTTAGCCTGGAGACTTGCCCAAGATTGCACAATAAACCTGAAGCAAAGCCAAGAACTGAACCTAAGTTTTTTTGGGTACAAGCAGAATATCTTGGTTCCTGAAACCCACCTTCTTTCTGTGATTTTTCTCCTTGGAGGGGCGAGGGAGGGAAAGAAAAAAGTTAGTGCTTTTAATATGTTGAATGTCTGCATATGCTTTGTTGTGGGATACGTGGTGTCCTGAATCTGGATCCATATTTTTGTTAAGGTGAAACCCATCTTTGAACTCAATATTAAAACCTACAAAGTGATTATAAGTCTCATGAGAGGACAAAACAACTCTCCTGAAAAATACTATGTCTATTGTTTTTGCAGGTGGGATGATCAAGATGACTCTTGGTTCTGATCTGTCCTGTTGTTGTAAGTGTCTAATGGAAAAAAGGAGTCAGTACAGTGAAGCATCATTATTAGCATCATAAAACCACCACCTTAGAGACCTGGCATACTTTCCTTCTGTCCGAAAGCATGGACTTCAGAACCTCTAGCTGAATTCCATATTTAGGTCTGGTTTATTGCCATTAAACAATGTATTTGGGGCAGGGATAAAGTGCTGAGAGGTTTATAGCGTGCTACTGAGGGCTAGTACTCACATGATATTTACTGCTGTCTCAGATACATTGGCATGGTTTAGTACAAAGCAAAGAAAAAGCCCTCAAGATTAAAGGTAAGCTTTATAATGCCCAGTCTTCTTGTTCACTTAAGCTGAATATCCAAAATCTGTTCACCTGATCCAAGTAAGTGGCTGATGGAATAGTGTATGACCAGGCAGTTAGAGGATGGGCTCCATGTTAGTCTCAGCTCATAGTCCTGTAGTGGTGCCATTGCAGAGGACCTTTAGGTTCTCATGGAGTCCTGCTGGATATTGCTTGAGGAGTGGCTTGCCCACACACAGCTCACTGCAGCATAAACTCCTGTGATGGGTCATGTTTTGTTTTGCTTTCTTTGGTCTTAATTAACTGAAATGCTTGACCATGTGAAACATCCATCAGCTTCACTCATTCAGCAGATGAAGATATTTCCTAATCCACTCTCCAGTGTTCTGGAAGCATCTCTAAAACCTCTTGAAAGAAAAGATTTGACATTCTTAATTTGGATAATAATAAAAAAAAAGGCCCCCACCCCCCAAACTCAAAAATGGAATTTTTTAAGGCATCCTTTATGGATCTTAAGAAAGAGTAATAGGGTAGACCCTTTCTTTTTCACCTTAAATCTTCACCTTTTCACCTTCATCTTCAGGCAAGTGTGAAGTGTTAAAAGTAACTAACCAAAAGCTTAAACTTAACCTATGGGTATATCAGTAACTTCAAATCAAAATGTTATTCCTTTGGGTTTCATGAGAGTGAAGGGAAAAATGGAGAATTAACCCACCCATTCGGAGACAAATAGCCACTTGCAATACAGTTTCCACTTGGAACATCCTAAGTCTTACCTAGGAAGAGCACATCAGTGAGCTAAGGTCTGCAAGGAGCATCATAAGCAATATCTTTTGCATTTTACTATCATCTCCTTTTTTTTGAGGGCTCAACTACAGAGGAAAAAACCATGGGGGTGGGTCAGATGGTCCCGAAGATCTATTGGCGGTTTCTTCCAAGTCCTGATGTGATAAGTCACGATGACATTGAGCAGACTTACCCCCTCGCTCACATGCGGGTCAGGGCTGTGCTCACCCTTTCAACAAGTTTCTGAAGTCTGAGGGAGAGGCTGAAGCTACAAGAGTTTAACATGACCTTATGCAAATACTTGTTTAGTTTTGGTGTTAGCAGTCTAGGAAGCTAATTGACTTTACACAGAAGGAAGTAAAACAGAGATAGTTGCATTTCAGTATTTTCAGCTATTGTGAGAAAAATCCACAAGAAAATGTCACCTAACATAAGCATGCAGTGTAAGTGATGCCTGTCAGTCGCCTGTCCAACCAGAGACACAGCCCTCTGTGAATGCTGGTACTTTACAAAGGTCACTTCTGCTGTTCATACCAGCTTCTCTACATTTTCTGAGGTTTCTAGCTGTCCCTACATTTTGGACAGGACTTGTGTGGTATTGATGCCACACTAAAAAATGTTTCAAAACCAATAATAGTCTTCTCATTGGTTCCAGTGGACTCTGTGCCTTATTTAACGTCTGCAGAGCACCGTGTATGGGCTGCAGTGGGAAAATCAGTCTGATTGAAAAAGCTGCTGCTTATCAATAGCTGGAGGTTACTACTGCTCTGCTGAGCTGTTGTAACTAACGGGCCAATCTGCAATTCCTGTTGCGGGTAGTAACAGCTCAGAATAGGTTTCACTTGATAAGCAAAGGCAGTAGTAAGTGGGCACTGGTGAAAATTTTTAATCTCTCAACTATAATTTTTGGATTCAGTTAAATAGCTAACCACTTCTCAATACGTGGACATAAATGAATTATGGTAACAAGAAAACGCATATGATCTCATGTTACAGCAGCACCCTATTGAAGTCTGTATTAAGTCCCTCTGTTAACATTTGCATGAGGAAACCCTCTGCTTTTTAGGATAGGAAAAAATAAATGTTGAAATTTCAGATGGACAATAACTCAGTATTTGAGCTATTTTATGTCCACTTCAATGCCTTTAGTTTTTAGAGTGTGATTGATCAGCAGTAAGTATTCGAAAGTAATTTCTTCACCTTCACCAAATGAGAAATAATTATTTCAAGTCAGTGAAATTACACCAACCTGAAACTACTGAAAATGCTGTTAGAATGAGCTCCTTATGTCCTTAATTGGGTATTTGGAGGAGGAAAGCAGGAAGGAAGGATGAAGGCAATCATGCCTTCTTAGTTTTGTAGAAATTTTCACACGTTCTCTTACTACAAATGTTCTCAGTTGTGAGCGCATTTACACATTAGTCTCCTGTATTCAATGAAATAATTTATGCAAACATAAAGAAGTGTGCGCATAAGTGGTTTTCGGGATTGAGCCCTATGAATTACGGGCTTCCTTTTCTGTTATTCTTTTCCACTTATTATGTAATATGTCTTTTAGTTGTAATTGGCCAAACCAAATCCTAAATAGGCAATCAGCTTGTAGACTGTAGTAAATGATGTGCTTTGTAGAGTTGCTTTTCAAACTCCTTTACTGTAGTAGTGAAAAATGCTGTATTAAAAGCTGTTTTTAGATTGAACTATGGGTATGACCCAAACTAGCAAAAGACAAGAGAGCCAAAACTCACTTATTCTGCAACAAAGTGAGTGATGCTGGGAAAACATCTGCTTCTGGGTCAGCTTACTTGCTTCTCCAGGGAAACTGGCTCTTTTCAGAGAGGCTATCAAAATGCCAGCGTGCCATTAAAACCTCAAAAGACTTCACTGATCTGTAAGCCTTTTGCTTACCTTTTACAGAAAGGCAAATTTCCTGGTTTTGACTTCTAGGCTGCCCCAATCCAAAACTGAGCAACTAGCTGTGGGGCAGCAAGTAGTACTCAAGTGGGTGAGAAGGGAGTGGGGCTGCCCTACTCTTCTCAGGCAGGGGACAGCTGAGAAATTGTGCTCTGTGTAGGCATCCTCTCTGGAGCCAGGTGGGCTGGACTGCTGGGCATGGGAGTGTCTCTGTTCCCTAGTTCTAAATCCCTAAATCAGAGCTGCATGCTACCTTGGTGAAGTCTTTCCTTCCCCCCATTTTTTTTTTTTTTTAATCTGCAATACCTATTGCAAAAGGAGAAGTGTTGGTAGATTCTGTTCGAGCTCTAGTGATGTCAATCAGTGCAGTTTTCTGCTTTGTTCTAATGCTGGAGGAACATAAATATTTTCAGATCCCTAGCTTACGGGGCTAGCAGTAAACTCTAATGTCATTATGGGGTCTAGTTTCAGAATGTGTTTCCTCTGATGGATCTTCATTGCTGGAGTTCCTTGTGCCCTGGTTGTGGTGGTACAGCCATGTTGCAGGACCAGTGAAGTGTTTCAAGGTAAATAACACAAAAAGTGTTTTGGGGACAGATATTTTTAACTAGGCTTAGACCTACAGTAAGACCAGCCCAATAAGACTGCAGTGAGCTGCAGCCCAGGGACAGGAATGAATGGCTGGAGAAAGGAAGGGGGCAGAGAGCAGAAACTTATTAAGCTTTTGCTTCGTCACCAAAAAGAACACGTCATAGGATTACTGCCAACTCTTTTACTCTATCAGATGATACAGAAGTCATGCATACCATTTTTACAGCTACTATTGGTTAGAAACCAGCTTCAGGCCTCTAAGATATGTCACCCATCCCAAAATGCAGGAATTAGGGTGAAGTTGTTCTTGACTATTCTTTGCCTGCTCAGGGTCTTGAGGTGGCTGCTTTTCATGAGTAATAAATGAAACATCACTAGCATTTATTTCAGAAGGAGATTTGGTTCAAGAATTCAAATCCCAGAGTCAGAATTCCAATTGCTGATTTTCTGGCTGGAAAAGAAGAAAGAAACTCCACACCTCCCCGTGCTGGCCGAGGACATCCAGTTTAAAACATGCCAGGCATGTGTTTTCCTGCTGTTATTGCTTGAAAACTAATGGAAACCACTACAAACTTCAGGCTGTGTGTGTCTGGGTCTTATCAGCTAGCTGGATCTCAAAAAACAAGCTGCAACTCTGCTTATTAGTCAAACTATGTCTTTACACAATATTAGTATGCAAACAGCACTGTTAAGTCCCTGTCTGTTTTGTCACTTTCTCAGTTATAGATGTCATTACCTCAGTTTCCCTTCATCTATGCTCAGTGGTTATGTCTCATTAACAAGTATCTGACAGAGGAATGCACTCACCAGGTTGAATGTATTGATGTGTATATATAGTCAATGTCAGCTGGCGTACAGAACAACAGGAGGAGGAGCGATGAGAACGTATGAACAAATAGCCTATGTTGTTTTGTGTTGACAAGTATATGACACTAATCCAGAAACTCATGCCGGAGGCAAGTGAAATATGTTTTGAATCACTAGAGGTATTCCCTCTGGGATCGCTCATATGGTATGATTTCTGTCTTTTTGACTGAAAAAAACCTTCTACTGATCTATTAGCAACAGTTGATACCTGAAGTGGTGTATGTGTAAAAAGTGTTACTTTTACAAGATACATTTTCTTGTATTTTCCAATATATCCTTGCTTATATTGCTTAATTCAGAGAAAAGACCCTTCAACATTATAATTTTATCTGTAAATTTGAAATTTTAATCTGTAACTGATAAACAGCACAACTGCCTTTTTCCTAGTGCACACCACATGCTCTTTGCAGGGAAACTTTCCTGGAAAATGATGCTCCAATAATCATAGACTGATTCCCTAAACTTCATTGTATTAAAATAATTGTTTTGATTTGTTTGGCTTTTCTTTGTAGTAGTAGTGGAAACCGGAGAATGAATAGTAGAAGTTCATGAGGAAGTGCTAAAGTGGCTAATACAGACAGTCACCAAATGAAGTATTTAATCCCTGAAAATAAATTGGAGAGGGAACTCTGACACACTTTTTAAAAAGTTGGAGCTGTTGTCACTAAAATTGTCCGTGGTCAAAATATATTATATTTGCGAACGTGTTTACCGATGGTAAGCATTTTCTACCTGTCTAGATATTTATTTACCTTTGCATATGGTGACCCCTTAGATTTTACAATATTGTTTTTGCACAAGCAAAATCATTTGCTGGTTTTGTCTCTTAAGTATATACATTTCTTAGGATTTCATGTACAGCTTGGTACTCCTAACTGACATGCTGCTGCCACGTGGAGGCCATGTTACTTAAGAATTACAAGTCACAAAAGCTTTTTGTAGTAAAAACCCCTTTTCCTTTGCTGGATAAGGACTGGGATGTGGATGGGAAGGGAGAAGTAAGGACAGCAGCAGTGCTGATGATGTGGCATCCAGTGGGGTCAGCAGAAATCCACCATGGCTGGTGGAGTCACAGAGGTATGTATATTATGTATATTATGTATTGTGATTTTTTTTACAAGTAGAAAAGAGAGATTCACGTTTCACAGTGACCATAAGGAGAATGAGGTTTCCTTACCGTGCTCGGTCCTCCAATCTTGCTGCCCACTATCTGGAGCCATTTCTAAGCCTTGTGTTGGGTAGTGATGCCAAAGAAGAGCCTGGCAAAAAATGCTGGAGCTTGTCACCCCATTCTGGAAAGCCTTTTGTCCGGGCCGGGGCTGACATTGCTCTTCCCCCAGTACTGACTGTTGGGGTGATGACCATTAAAAATTTCAGCACAGTCAAACATGAGCCCTGGGACTTCATCAGGGAGATGACTGTCCATAAACCAGGCTCTGAAGCAGTGTGATGGGGGTTTGTGCGTGGTGCTTTCCATTTGGTGACAAATGGGAATATTGGAGTGGTGGCACGGAAACTAAAATTTGGTATTTGCCACTTTCACACATGTAGTGTACTGGTTTTGGTTGGGACAGAGTTAAATTTCTCCACAGTGACTTGTATGGGGCTAGTTTTGGATTTGCGATGGCTTTTTTTTTGTGGCTTTTTTCCTCCTTTGAAAAAAAAAATTAAACTATCTTCATCTCAACCTGTGAATTTTTGCACTTTTACCCTTCTGATTCTCTCCCCCATTCCACTGGAGGGCAGGTAAGTGAGCGGCTGAGTGCTGCTTAGCAGCCTACGGAGGTTTATCAATAGAAAAATCATGTATCTACCTACTTTGTCAAGTACAGAGAAAAAGTCTAGGAACATTACCACCTATCAAGCAAAGTAATTGAATGTGAGCTTAATTTTAAATGTGTTAATGATCTTTATAAAAGCATATTTGCAGTAAATGCCTTACTTTTTAAATTTAAAAAAAAAAAGAGTAAGGATGGAAAGTATCTGAGATTACTTTGAAGGACCTGCTCCCAAAATTGGTGATTAAATAAGGGTAAGCACAGCGCTTGTGGCTTCAAAGGTCAGTCCTGCTGAATTTAAGTGACTGATGAATTCTTTTCACCAGAGGTGCAATTTTCCCCTGAAGAAATACTTCTTAAAGACCAATGCTGGCTAGCTGGTATTTATGAGGGAGTCCGAAGGGAATTACAAGTAGGTTGTTAGGGTTATCATTTACTCAGTGGTTTCTGCCGATATTGTAGCACAGAGATCCCACAGCACTTCTTCTTAGCATGTGATAAATTGTGTACCCAGGTGAAGGTGAGAAAGGAGTGAGGGCAGCCACCGTGATGACAGACTGTTGCTTTGCTACTCCTGCTACGAAACCGCTATTTCTCCGCCAGCAATCACCAGTACTTTAGCTGTGCCCAGCATCGCTCTCCTTGGCCCGTGATAACATGCCTGCACACTGGGGAGTGCTTTAAGGAGATGCTGGGCACACGCCTACAAACAGGACAGTTTTTTTTTTTTCTCCGTGCCAGCATGGCAAGAACAATACGTTTCATGGCTACATTTGAAAGACCCTCTTGTATACCGGCTCTTCATGCACACCAAGTGATTTCCAGTAGCTGATACAGGATAAAATATCAACTAATGTGAGAAAAAGATACCTCAGCCTGCTCCAGTGGAAAGGTGTATTGTTATGATCTCTCCCAGATCTGTGACTGGTGCCAGGAACCCGTCAATGCAGTTGTGGTGCTATAAGAGTTATTTTTGTTGCATCTCTTTATTTAATTCCTCTATCTTTGGATTAAAAATAGATTATTTTCATTACAGAAAGCTATTCAGATATCTTGCATATTTAATATAGCTTCCTTAGTTGTTCCTCTTGTGGGGGGAAGAGAAGCATAATTAGGGAAAAAATGAAAAAAAAACAAAAAAAGAGAAAGTGCAAGCATCTGGTTTAAGAACTTCTACGTCATTGTTTTGCTTTGTCATTTTACTACAAATGTACTTAAAAATAACTGAAGTTCACCCCTAAATCATGCAAAATATTACAGCAGCTGGGTATAAAAATATATATATATCTGGTGAGATCTGGAATATGGTTTATGTTGTTTTTTTGATAGAAGAATCCTGTACTCTGTTTTTGCTGTACTCTTTCAGGACTGCAAGCCAGTTTAATGCTGATTCAGCTGTTATCCAGCTAAAGAAAATAGGCCGATGAGGTTAAGTAAGGCCACAGTCAACATCAGTTAATGCAGTGTTGAATATGTTGCCCCATCAGTATTAAAAAAAAAACTAGGAAAAGCCATGTCCAGCACCTTCCTTTAAAAAAAAAACACACCAAAGTGTCCCACAAACAAACAAACAATCCCCAGAAAACCCAAATAAAAGTAAGTTCCTGAATTCTAAGAAAATCACTGTTAAGGCACCAATGTTATTCATGTCTCCTCTGAACTAATTGTTTATATCTTTGCTTTGCTTTCCTCATTTGGTCAGCCACATTCTTTAAGATGAGACTCCAAGTCTTCCCATTACTGTTCGGATTCCTGGGACTACTGTGGCTTTGAAAGTCCTTATTGCTGCGTCTTTGGCTCCTCTTCAATAAGCAGGTGTTGACCACAGGTGAAAATGTTGAATTCACAGTTTACAGCTTTATCAGTTCCTTCTGCTGGCAGCTTCTTGTGATTCTACTTTGGAGAGGAAAGGAGCTGTTTTGAGCTTTTATTGTCTCTGGTTCATACAGGTTCTTTTTTGCTGCTCCCGTTTGAGTCATAACAAGGAGCGTGCCATGCCATTGGGATCAAAACTAGTTACCTGTTGTGTTCAGTGGATGTGCAATCAGATTAGAGCAACAGCTGAAAAAGTGATGCACATATGACCTTGGCCAGGAAACCCATCCCAGATTTTGGA
The DNA here is from genome assembly GCF_023634155.1 of Falco peregrinus. Classification (NCBI taxonomy): domain Eukaryota; kingdom Metazoa; phylum Chordata; class Aves; order Falconiformes; family Falconidae; genus Falco; species Falco peregrinus. Next base: position 96,127,301 of record NC_073723.1, on the reverse strand, counting down.
ATGGGGGTTCTGGAGTTATTTTCTGAGCCATACAATGACTAGATACTTAACCTGAGCCTACCTGTGTGATCTCAGTGGGGTTTTATTTTCAAAATCTGAGTGCTGTGGAGCAGCGGAGGTCGGGCATGGTTTCTGCGACACCGTCTGGGAAGGGCTGGCTGCAGGAGGAGCAGCAGTTGCCAGAATTGCAGCCCCCGTCAATGCTGCAATGGCCTTGGCACCCCAAGGAGGGCACCAAAATCGAGGAGCAATGGCAAAGGTCAGTAGGCTTTCAGCGTCAGCGAGGCTTGGGCAGGAGCTCAGCCCTTCGTTCATTACTGAGCAACCAGAGTGACAAAGCAGCCTTTCTCCCCAGTGAATCTGTGGCCCTGTCCACTGTCCATTGTAGGGATTTCAATGAAACTTCAGTGCGTACTTAGAATGAAGCACTTCTTTGCCTGGTGCCCTCAGGAGAGAGAGTTTCCTCAACTGGGGCCAAACATGTACTTTGTACAGGGCATCTTCTGACCCAGAAGGTCAATTATAGCTCCTGAGGGTCTCTAAAGGGATCTTTTCAATTGTTCCAAGCCTTGTTTTGTTTTCAGGCTCTGCAAAATAATCCAAATGTGTGTTTGTATAAATGCAGAAGGGAAAAGCTGGCAAAGGAAGAATCTTTCTATTCATTGTGGTTCAGGTCCTGCGACTGCAGAGTCAGATGGAGTTTTCCTATTGACATTGGTGAGTGCAGGGGCAACCTGTCTAGCCGTTTTGAATGAATATTTTTTTTTCCCCACATAGAGACAAAAGTATAAAATCGAGGCATTTTTGCTGATGTGATCTGTAACTTGTGAAGTTATTGTATGTTTGCTTAATGGTTATAACCTCAGAGTAGAGGATAATTCCATCCTTTGAATGGAAATTCCGGTGCAGGGAGAGAGGTGCTAGTGGGACTGATGTAAATGCAGGGTCACAGAAGCATTCCCGACTCTGGCAGCTTTGGTATTGTAATCTTCAAGTTAGGTGTATTCCACAGCAAATTCTGTGTTGTTTTGGTAGTTACTGCCTGGGGGTAGGAATTACCTGCTTCTGGGCTACTTCCACTCCAAACCACATCTTTGTTCATGTTATTTCATCCGAGCTTAAACTATGCTTTTCTTGTCTATCCTGGTTTGTTGGGTATTTTAATGTGAACTGATGCAAGGTTCTTTTCAAAAAGATAAGTGAAGGAACAGTATTTTGCTCTTTGGCAAGACAGGAGCAGGGACTGCAGCAGGAAAAGACCTCCCATCCTGGCAGGTTTCTAGGCTGGTGCTCTGCAAGCCTGTGTGTTAAACCTAAGGGTATTAATGACTGTGTGCGGGCTGAAAATTCAGATGCTCTCCCTCTCCTTTGTTGCAGGAGGAAGTGTTTTCTGCTTGCAGGTCTGAGAAAGGGCAGGCTGGCATGGAGAAAGAGGTAAGTGAAGAAAACCCATGCTTTAAAACATAAAAATTAAAGGGGCTAGTCCTAGCATTGCTATTTCATAATATTATTTGTAGTGTCATGGGAGGGAAGTCAGCAGACGTGTAGTCTCCTTCATATCATTGACAAGTCAAGGGGATGATTAACGAGAGTACCAGACAATGTAGTGGTAGGAGAAGGCCCGCAGAAGTTAAACAAAAGTGCCTTCAGAATTTAGAGAATTCCCATGATCCATAGTAGGACCTCATTGTGCTTGTCTACTGTTTCTATTTTTGATTAGATTTATAAACACAGCACCACATATTTTCATGTGGCTCATAGCCCCAGGGCAGAGTGAGATTGACTGCACTGAAACTGTGAGGCTTGTGAATTTCGGGCAAGGGATGGAGCGAAATAAGTAGTGTAATTGTTTTTGTGGAGTGACCGTGGGACCTCCTCTGTTCTGAATTACACATGGTTCAACCCTTTGACCTAACCAACCTCAGCAATGCCTGGTAGATCTCCTAAAGCTGTGCTGAAAGGTCCTATCAGTGACATGTTGGAACATTATCTGTCATGTGAGATGTGTGCCAACAACCATATTAAACTACATTAATTACTAGTGAGGCCATGTTTGTGACAATCTCAACTTCATTTAACCCATCATCATGTTAGTTATTGTTTAAACAGGAAGTACAAATGGGGACAATTTCTGAAATCAAAATGCAGCACCAATGTTTTCTTTAATAAATTGTATGTTTTACTTTGTTTTACTTCCCTTCTATTTTTTTTTCCCCAGCACTTCTGTTCTTGTCATCAGCTGTGCTGCTTGAGTTTTTTGAGGGCTTTTCTATTTTAAGAGCAAGCAAGGAAAAGACGACTACTTAGTTAACTAAACTAATACGCCCCTGAAATTGTTGTTTCTTTCAATGCAATTGTAAATGATACCACAGTTGACTGAAAGCTCCTTTTCTAGCAAGAAGCAAACATGCTGAGGTAGTTTATGTAAAGTAATAATAATAATAAATAATAATAATGATTTTTGTACACCTTGACGTACGCCTTCACTGCTTTACACCCCAGCTAGTGTGTCTCCACATGGCAACACTTGCACACCTCTGGATCGGGAGCAAAGCGTGCATTTCTCAGAGAAATTTGCTCATAGATCTGACCCTGTAGGTAGCAAAGTGTACTGTGAGTTCTCAAAAGGCAGCCCCGTATGTAGAAATTCAGAAGGATTCTTTGCATGTGGCCATTTGCTGAAATAATTCTGAATTTTATAGGGCAAGAGTCAAAAGCTTGCCCGCGTGCTCCTGCACGGGCAGCGCACAGGTTCAGTCATGCCTTGCTGTGCCTGATATTGCATTAGACTAGACACATGTGGTTACATCTTCCACCTACACACCGAGCTGCTCTTTTTTTTTTTTTTTTTTTTTTTTCCTTTAGCCTCGTTCTCTAGCTGGAGTGGGCTTAAATGAGGTGGGTACTTGTTTATTTATTTTTTTAATTGCTGCAGAGTCAGCTAAAAAAATACGTTTGACCCTACTAAGTGTCATTCTCATTAGCAATGAAGAGTTTGCTCTCTGCAAAATCTAACATGGAGTGCTTAAAGCAGACAGGTGCAAATTACAAGCTGGTTCTCTTTGGCTGCCATCCCTTAAATAGACAAAGTAATAGGCTTGGAGAAAGAAAAAGGTTCCAGCTCCAGCTGCATAAAGGAAAGCCTTAACTGGGACTTAGCAGCTGGTTGCAAGAATTAAATGCTGTAAATACCAACTAACGGGTTTGTGTGTGCACGTTCATAGAGGAATTTATTTTTAGTAAGGCTCCATCCTTTTTTATGTGAGAGGATCGTTCTTTGAAAACTGTGCTCTGCTTTATGTTGAAAGGCTAATGCTCTCGCTGAAGTGAATGAGAACAGAAGCCAACATACCTGTTCCTGTTTACCATCATTACACTCCTTAGAGCATTTCAGGCATTATTAGGTTCTTGGAGCCCTACCAGATTGACAATATTTCCAGCTACTTCTCTTTTGGCTGTATTCAAACAAGGCCCCAAAGGAAAAAAAACAAAACCAACAACAAACCAACAAAACCAACCAAACAACCAACCCACAAAAAACCCCATGGATGAATCTGCTGAGCTAGTTTGCTGATGTTAGAAACAGTTGTTCATATTAGGAACACCTAATTTAATTTCATGAAAGAGACATAACATGCCAGTATGTGTATGAATCTAAGGTATGCATTTCCTAAAAGGAACTAAAACTCTGTCATTCCAAAGTTGCTCTTCTTTTTGACTTCCAGCTTGCATGGGGACTGCTGTCTGGAAGCAGTAACTTTAACTTTAACTCTAAGGCTGCTGATGAGGTCTGTCTGTGTGATCTTCGTAAGCAGATAAGGGTAGGGAGACAGCTCAGAGCAGAGCTTGTTTACAGCAGGACAGAAGAAAACAGCTAGACATAAATGAGGGCTGACGGTTTCATGAAGCACAATTGGTTGATCACAGATTCAATATGACTGCCCTGAACTGAGCGATGATCCGTACAGTATGCAAAATTCACTTTCTTGCTGGTCTGTGCCCACCAGCCTTCCAGCAGCTTTCCCAGAGCCCCTCAGCCACAGCTTTGAGTGGAACCAGAGCTGAACGCAGCATTGTTGTACCCAATTCCTTTTGACAACAATCACATTCTTTTAAAAACTTCATAGGTTTTAGTTGTCACTGGTTATAAATGAGGGTTTTTTTCCCTCACTGTTGCTGCTGCTGTTGTTGTGGTGCTCGCTGCTCTCCTCAGACCCGAGTGCAGTGGTTTCTGGTATTCCCGGTTTTCCTTTGTTTCAATTGGTATCGGAAAGCAGGCGGTGCGTTTTAATGATGACGGCATGCAAAAAGGCATTTTAAAGGTTTAGGTCACTTTTTGAATGGCACACTGATTAGTCTGCACTGTGCTCAGACAATTCTAATTCCCTGTGCCTTTGCTGTAATGCAGCACACTCCAGGTAAAAAGGCATTTTTTTTTTTTTTTTTAAAAAGTTAAAAGGCAAGACTTTTTATTTTTCACTAACCGTGGTGGAGCTTTGAGATAGGATACGTTGCTATCAGCAGCAACATCACCCTTTAAACTTGACTTTGCAAGCAAAGGACATCCCCTTTCTGTGTGCTGGTGGTGGATGGACAGGTCTGACGTGTATATTTGTGGATGCAAGCTGGACCACCTCCACCGCAGGTGTAAACCTGCACAGCCTTTGTGTCACTTGAGGTTCTGGCTTCAAGTGGTGTAACTTCACTTCTCTGTAGGAGTGCTTTTTTATGCTTATTTTTGGATAATGTACTAAAATTAGAATGGCGCTTTCTGTACAGATGTGCATTCACGTACCTTTGTCTGGGTATGCTCACACAACTGGACTTTGCCTGCAAATATGGCAAGTGCTCACTGAAATGATTTTATTTAATTTGCTATTGGAAACATAAGTTTTGCAGGTACATGTGAACTGATTAAAGAACAATTGCTTTAGACATAAATTTGCATAAATACATATATTAACTAGTAGTGACTAATGATAGAATGAATATAAAATGCAGCTGGATAATTTCCTACCTGTTCTCTGATGAGAAGGCAAAGTGTCATAAGGGTAGGGGGGCTGGGGAAGGTAACCTAAAACGAAGAGAAGGGTGGGGGGAAAGAGTGTAATTTACACTACTTAAAAGTGCTCATGTGTAAAAGAGACAAGGATGAGGAAACTGGCTGGAGATAGGTATGAAAGGAAAATGTCTTCTAATTTTCTCTGAAGCACAAAGTGACAAGAACATGTATTGATTAAACAAAGGCCACCACCAAAATACTCAGTTATTCAGTTATGTTGAGAAGTAATCCTGGAAGAATTCCTCTGTGCTGTTGAAAATCAGGCATTGCTTTCATTCGAAAAATACGAACTCATGAAAGGCACCTTTTCAAAACTTGATCACGTTAAGGGATGAGAACATCATTTTTTGTAAGTAAGTAGGAGTCACAACTCTGTTATATCAACTACTTAAAAATAATTATTTGTGTTTGTATGAGTGAAGTGTCAAAGAATGTAGTCTATTGTGTCCCTAAAAAAAAATAAATTGGTGTTAACTATAGTGAATACTTAAAAAAAAAAAAAAAACATAACAAAACAACTGACCAACCAAAGAAACCCCCCAAACAAAAAACTGCGAGATAGACACACACACACACTCCAAAACATCAAACCATACTCTGCATCTTTATTAGATGTGGGGGAGGAGGAATACTTTTTTTCTTGTTGTGAAAGGAGCTTATGCATTTTGCAGACTGTAGCAATTGACAGTTGGCTATGGCCAATACAGCCTGCAATTGGTTTTGCTAGGGAAATCTAGTGTGCGGAAGGAATACATAGCATATAATGCAGATCATCTTAATTCTGTCAAAGTTACAGATGTAAACTGATTTACACCAGTTGGAGATTTGTCCCAGAATTCTTGTCTAGATGTTGTTTTCTTTAGCTGTTAAAGTTAAGTTTAAGATTTTGTGTGGTGATTATATGCAGCATAATAAGAATAATTACCACACAGCAGTGTTACAAATACTGCTGGAATCTTTAAAACTGACTCAATTAAAATTTTATGGTATGCAGAAATGCAGCAATGCTTTAATATTGGAAAAGGGGTAACATTCTAAAGATACTAAATGAACGAATATGTATTTTTTTGAAAGATTTTTCAGTTGGGAAAAAAATCAGAAGCAGTAGACTGAATTTCTGAACCCATTGAACTTCTGTCAAAATTATCATGACATTCAGTTGTGCTGCATGTGACTTGTAGGAATTATTTCTGTTACAGTATTTATTTATTGTAGCTTTCAGAATGTGTCTGGTCATTTTTATGCATATTTTCTTTTTAGTAGGATAATAGACTTAATTTAGAGGAAGTCCACTGTTTTCAGAATAACATATATGCGTGTGTGTGTGTATATATCTGAGGATATTAACATCTATTTTAATCTGTCTATTGTATGGTTCAGTTATTTTGGACAGATTTATTGATTGTCTGCTGCAAGTGCTGTTTTTTTTACTGGAAATTGACACCCACAATCAAACAGGAAAGATGGATGCTATAAAAATTGCCATTTTTCAATGGGTCTTGTAATTAATCCCTCTGTATTGACAGTTTTCAGGAGCTGTGTCGCCAGGAGTGGTCTTTATCACTGGACAATTAAGCAACTGGCTTGAAAAAATAATGCTGTTTTTGGAAGCTGTCACATGACATTAGAAAACAAATGGGTCTGAATTCTTTTCTTACTTTGGTTTTGGCTTTGATTAATACCCCTTGATGTGGTTTGATTTAGGTATTCTTTGCTTGCTTGGACTGTTCGTGTCTGTTACAGGGGTTTGTAGCCACGCACTAGCCCACACGTGACTCCTGCTAACGCTGCCCAAGGTGTTATGCAAGGACAATGTTTAGTGCTTGGGTCTTCCTGGTGGAATATGTGACCACATGTTTTTGAGCCTTGCTTTCCCACAGGAATATAACATGGAACTCGTCAGAGTTTAGGTCCTCCAAGATCTCCTGCTATTTGTTTTCACTGTAACCATTGTTGACATCTCTCTAATATTAAACGAACTTTTCATTGTTGTAATGAGTCCTGCTTCCCCTCTGCCCTGGGCTGTGACCTCTCTTTTGCGACATCCTGTTGTAAATTGTTTTGGGGTTATTTTTATTTTATTGCCTCGTATGAAAGGGTAGAACTTGTTCGTTTTTAGCTGCTCTGTGATGAAGAAGCACGCTGATTATGTAAGTGGACCTAGAAAAGAAAAGAACAGGGGATGTCAGGGAAGTCTGTCTATAAATACGCTGCATAACCAAACTTTTCTAAATGAAATGCTGCAGTTCTGCAAGTGAAATAAAGCAGTTGCTGCTGAATGCATACTGTAAAGACAAGTCTTATAATGTTCTTCATTTGTTGAGGTTTCTTTGCATTAATTAAAAATGGGAAAAAACAAAGTATTTTAATGTGACCTTCATTTGGCATTTGTTTTAACTTTTCTTCTATTTTATTTAATTCTTCCACTTCTGTTGTTCAATTAGTGTTTGACCCCTTTAGCAGAGATGTAAATTAAATGACATTTCAATGCCATCCCATATTTAAAATACTGTGTTAGTTGTGGATCATAAAGGATGATCTTCGTTCTTTAGCTAATTTATTCATTTAACAATTTCCCTCCAGAAGTTCCAGCAGAAGGCTCTGAAGCAAACTAAG